>NC_064840.1:12708750-15407500 GCF_024166365.1 Elephas maximus indicus
TAAACCATGCAGTATCCCTTGTTCTTTTCGAACGACAGCCTCTCATAAGTACTACCAACTTACAAATGGCTTGGGTTCAATCATGGGTCTGCCCTTTATAAGCTTTCTCTCTTTGAGCATTACTATTCCTATCTGTAAAATAAGTTGGTAGTAGTACCTTCTTCATGGCATTGTGAAGATGAGATTGACTGTATATGAGAAGTGCTTAGAACAGTGCCTGGCACATAATAAGTTTTCAGGGAATGTAAGTCATTCTATTTTTATTATTTGGCTGGAGAAATCCCTTTACACCACCACTATTTTCAGTCATTAGCACAACCTTGTGAAGTAGTCAGGAAAAGTAATAATTTGTACCGTTTGGCAGGCGAAAAAACTGAGGCTCAGAGAAATCGAGGCACTTGTCCCCAATCACAAGGGGTGTAAGAGCTAAGCTGGGACTTTGGGTCTGTGGCATGTCCCATAGACCATGGTGTTTCCGTCCACTCCCCCTGCCCCACTGTGGTTGTCTGCAGCTGGGCCTGATGGAAGACGGGAGGTGGAGGGGGAGTTGGATCAGTAATGGTGGCCCACAGCCACCACCTTTGGCTTCTTCTTTGCTCTCCTCTGCAGCCCCTCCTGACCTGGAGAACAACCTCTCATGGGTTCAAACTGGTGGGTCTGAACTGCCCACCTCTTGGTTAGCAGCTGAGTGCTTTAACCACCGAGCAACCAGGGCTCCTAGGCAGGAAAATGACTGAGACTAATGGGCCATGGGGGCTGAAGGGCGGCCTTCATAAACCTGTTGGAGGTGGCAGCCTTTTGATTGCCTTTCTTTTCTTTTTTCTAACGTGGGCAGAAGGAGGTAGCTTTTATTTAGTTGGAGTGACAGATATTTCCATTTGTCTTCATTGTGTGTTCTTCACAGTCCTGAGACGTGTCTCTGCAGCCTCAACTACCGCTGCCCCACTCCCCATGGAGCCCTGGGAGAAGACTTAAGATTTGCAAGTCCCCATCCTTACCCCAGGGAGCCCTGGTGGTGCAAACAGTTAAGTGTTCAGCTGCTAACCAAAAGGTTGGCGGGTTGAACATAGCCAGCTACTCTGTGGGAGAAAGACCTGGCAATCTGATTCTGTAAAGATTACAGCCAACCCCTGAGGTCACCTTTTAGCAAAATAACAGATTGTCATGCCAAATAAAGGATATTACCAATAAGTACGGTGCTCCATTAAAAAGCCATTGACATGAGATCAATCAAAAGGTCAACGGTTATGATACAACCATTTTCGAAAATAATATGGCTCTTCCTTAGCAAGCTGGAAATAGAAATACCATATGATCCAGCAATCCCACTCCTAGGAATGTATCCTAGAGAAATAAGAGCCATCATGGATAGATATATGCACACCCATGTTCACTGCCGCATTATTCACAATAGCAAAAAGATGGAAACAACCTAGATTCCCTTCAGCAGATGAATGGATATAAACAAACTGTGGTATTATACACACAATGGAGTATTACACAATGATAAAGAACAATGATGAATCTGTGAGGCATCTCATAACATGGATGAATCTGGAGGACATTATGCTGAATGAAATAAATCAGTCACAAAAGGACAAATATTGTATGAGACCACTGCTGTAAAAACTCATGAAAAGATTTATATACAAAAAGAAACAATCTTTGATGGTTACGAGGGAGGGGAGGGGTAGGGATGGAAAAACACTAAATAGATAATAGATAAATGGTAACTTTGGCGAAGGGTAAGACAGTACACAATACTGGGGGAGCCAGCATAACCTGTAGCTCCATAAAAAAAAAAAAATAGACATATCCAAAGTCCCAGAGGGACCGAATTGCTGGGCTGAGGGCTGTGGGGACCATGATCTTGGGGAACATCCAGCTCAATTGGCATAATGTAGTTTATAAAGAAAATGTCCTATGTTCTACTTTGGTGAGTAGCATCTGGGGTCTTAAAAGCCTGTGAGTGGCCATCTAGGATACTCCACTGGTCTCACCCCTTAGGGAGTAAGGAAGAATGGAGAAAACTAAAAATACAAGGGAAAGATTAGTCCAAAGGACTAATGGATGACATCTACCATGGCCTCCACCAGGCTGAATCCAGTAAAGCTAGATGGTACCCGGCTACCATTAATTGCTCTGACAGGGATCACAATAGAGGGTCCTGGACAGAGTTAGAGAAAAGTGTAGAACAAAATTCTAACTCACACACACAAAAAAAGACCAGACTTGCTGGCCTTATGGAGACTGGAGAAACCCTGAGAGTATGGCCCCTGGACATCCCTTCAGCTCAGTTAATGAGGTCACTCCTGAGGTTCACCCTTCAGCCAAAGATTGAACAGCCCAATGGAACAAAATAATAATAAAGGGGCACACCAGCCCTGGGGCAGGGACTGAAAGGCAGGTGAGAACAAGAAAGCTGGTAATAGGGAACCCAGGGCTAAGAAGGGAGAGTGTTGACATGTCGTGGGGTTGTTAACCAATGTCATAGAACAATGAGTGTATTAACTGTTTGTTGAGAACCAGTTTGTTCTGTAAACCTTCATCTAAAGTACAAAAAAAAAAAAAAAAGATCACCTCCAAGGAGGGGGAGGGAAGGTCAAAAATTACTCTAAAGCAAAGATGAGGACATAAGAGGGCAGGGTAACTAGAGTACTGGAAATGGAACAACCAGAACACAAAGAGAATGTTGACACGTTGTGAAAAATGTAGCTAATGTCTCTGCACGACTTGTGTAGAAACTGTCAAACAGGAACCTAATTTGCTGTGTAAACTCTCACCAAAAAAACCCAATAAAACAGTACTAAAAAAAAATTACAGCAAAGAAAACCCTATGGGGCAGTTCTGGCTGTCACATGGGGTCACTGTGAGTCAAAATGGATTCACTGGGACCTCGCAACAATAACAGTCATACCCCAAAGAAACAGGCATGCTATGTGGAGCTTGGTTTCCCTTCCATGTCACCTCTCAAGTTTGCCAGACTCAATTCAGCTGGAACCTCAGAGCGTTGCAGGGGGTGGAAGCTGTGCAGACTTCTCCTCTTGGAGTTGGAATGGGCCATGTCCTGCCTGTCACTTGTCTGTCTGCCAGGTCTGTGGCACAGACGGGGAAATGACCTCACAAGACCCCCTCAAAAGGCAGAGGGAGAGCATTGCCTCTGGTTGGCTCATTGGGTTGGTGGGATGGTAGAAGAGCGTTTTCCTTCTGTTTCCCCTGTTCGTGTCCAGCTTTTCCAGGTGTGTCCTCAGCAAGTCTACCTTTCCATGCATTGGCCCTCTGCTTTCCCAACTCCCTGCTGCCAAAGAGAAAGGGTCACATTTAAGGGAATGTTGGAAACACAGGTTTATAAACCCATTGCTGTTGAGTTGATTCACTCATGGTGACTCTGTGCATTACAGAGTAGAACTGAGCTCCATAGGGTTTTTGTGGCTGTAATCTTTATGGAGGCAGGTTACCAGGCCTTTCTTCTGCAGTGTCTCTGAGTGGGTTCGAACCACCAACCTTTCGATTAGTAGTTCAGCACAAATGGTCTGTGCCATCCAGGGACCGAGATGCTCATAAAAGAGTGGAGATGTTCACAGGACACAGACTGGGCACCAGAAGAAGTCCTGACTTCAGTTCTGATTCTGCTGCTGACCCAAAATGGGAACAGGGCCAATGCCATCACTCCGTCTTGGTCTTCCGTTCCCCCCTCTTCAAACTGGGAATAATAATATTTCTCCATCCTGGAAAAATGTGAAAGGACGACACCACCCGAGTCCATGTTGTTGTTATCATTACCAAACCCCAATATACTTGTGGATGGGGCATGCCTCACCTTTTTTCTTTCCTCTGTAATTTGAGAGGGACAGCGGTGGTTCGGTGGTAGAATTCTCACCTTCCATGCGGGAGACGTGGTGTGATTCCAGCCAACACACCTCCCGTGCAGCCACCATCCATCCGTCAGTGGAGGCTTGCGTGTTGCTATGATGCTGATTCAGCAGAGCTTCCAGACTGAGATGGGCTGGGAAGAAAGGCCTGGTGACCTACTTCCACAAAAAGCAGCCAAGGAAAACCCTATGGATCACAATGGTCTGATCTGCAACCCATCATGGGATGGCGCAGGACAGGGCAGCATTTTGTTCCATCATGCATGGGGTCGCCGTGAGTCAGGGCTGACTGGAATGGAGCTAACGACAATAACAACATCATCTGGGAATCTGGAGGCTTTCCTTGTGGGAGGATGGTGGGACAAAGGCAATGACGGCAGAAAGGGGTCTTGGTTAAAAGATGGCAGCGCTGTGTGATGTGTTGTTAATAATCATAGCTCATGTTCGGGTCATGGCCAGGTTCATGGCTGGGTTCATGGCCAGGTTCTGAAGTTGGCCTCCAAGTCCTAGGCTTTAAAAAGAAATCATTTTTTGGAGCTGCCAAAGCAATATTAAAACCAGTGGCTTATGAAAGGGTCTGGCAGCCAGCACCAGGGATCTTTTTGCACCTCTTAATTTTGCAGAGAGCGGGAGCATTTCACTAGGGCAGGCCGTACAGTCACACCAAAACCAATCCTCAGTCAACTGGTCTATTTCTTGAAGTCTGAGATGGAGGGTCAGCTGCAGTTCACTTTGGAAATGTCCCAGGAAGCAGGGAGGGCCAGAAGAGGAAGCTTCACTACCGCCAGATAGGAAAAGACGCTCATGTGACTTAGTGAAATAAGACGACCTTTTAGAAATCCAGCAATCCTCGGTAAACTGACCCTGGGTGCCTCTGTTACACTTTTTAACATTTCTTGCTTATTTGTTTGTTTTCTTTTACTTTTTTGAATTGCCATTTTGCTCCTGTTGGTGAGGGGAACCCAGCAACCCTGGACACTGCTGATGGAAAGGTGAATTGACAAATCTTTCTGGATGGCAAATTCCTTAAAAATGTGCAAACCATTTGTCCCAGAAATTCTACCTCTGGGAGTTTATTCTAAGGATGGAATGGGACAAGAGCACGGAGGTGAGTGCAAAGATGGTAACTGCAGCATTGTTTATGGTGGTCAAAAATTAGAAAGATCCAGACTGTCAAACAATAGGAGATTGGTTAAGAAATTAAGCCAGATGCATGAACTGGAAGGCTAAGCAGCTGTTAAAAATTATTTTCTTCTTCCTCCTTCCCTCCCTCCCTCCTTTCTTCCTTCCTTCCCTGCTTCACTTTGTTCCTCCCCCCTCCCTTCCTTCTTCCCTCTTTTTCTTCCTTCCTTCCTTCTAGTCCTCATCCATGGTTTGCACCCCCATGCACAGCAGCAGCTTAGGAATCTAGACACCTGGGTTCTAATTCTTGCTCTGTGGCCTATTTGCTGTGTGACATTTATCAAATCACTTAACCTCTCTGGACCTCAGTTCTCCCATGCGTGCAGTCAAGGGGAGGCCCTATCCATTAAACTCTACCCGTTACCTGTTGCTGTCAAGTCAATTCTGACTCATAATGATGCTACAGGGCAGAGTAGAAATGCCCCATAGGATTTCCAAGGAGCGGCTGGTGGATATGAACTGCTGACCTTTTGGTTAGCAGTTGTAACTCTGAACCAGTGCACCACCAGGCCCTATCCAATTTATATGGGTAGGAAATCCTTAATGGTACTAGTATCCTTGTCAATCAAGCCAGGCAGTTTCAACTGGTAGCAGCCCCCCTCCATGTTGTTGTTGTTGTGTGCCTTTAAGTCAATTTTGATTCATAGCGACCCGATAGGACAGAGTATAACTGCCCCACAGGCTGAAATCTTTTGGGGAGCAGATTGCCAGGCTCCTTCTCCTTTGGAGTGGTTGATGGGTTTGAACTGCCTACCTTTCAGTTAACAGCTGTGCGCTTAACCATCGCACCACCAGGACTCCTTGCCTCTATACCTGTCAGCATTACTTTCCTAGAACATAACAAAGGCTGAGATTCAAAGAAAAAAAGATTGCCAAAAAAAAAAAAGTAAGGTCTTGTGCAGCCATGTTGGGAAACCCTGGTGGTGTAGTGGTTAAGTGCTCCGGCTGCTAACCAAGAGGTCAGCAATTCAAATCCACCAGGCTCTCCTTGGAAACTCTATGGGGCAGTTCTACTCTGTACTCTAGGGTTGCTATGAGTCGGAATCGACTTGACGGCTATGGGTTTTTTTTTTTTTTTTGGCAGCCATATTGTATTAAAACTCTTCTGAAAAGCAAGCAAGTTTGGTTACTTACCATGGGAGCCCATCCAGCTCTGTTCCAAGAGAGGAATTATAATTCCTGAGAGGCCACCTCTAGGGAAACTCCAGCTATTGGCATTGAGCTGGAGGCCACGACCTGATTGGTCAAGTGCGCTTGGTTCTGGCACGTAGAGGTCAGGGAATTGGGAACCAGGTTTTCTTTTTAATCGTTTTTTATTGTGATGAAATTTACATAACACACATTTACCCATTTTACAGCAAACAATTTAGTGGCATTTAGTACATGTAGCATGTTGTGCGACCATTGCCCCTATCAAGTTCAAGACCATCTTCGTCACCCCCCCCCAAAGGAGACCCCCTTGCCCATTAGTCAGTTACTCCCCATTCCCCCACCCCTTAGTCCCTGGTGACCACTAGTCTGTTCTCTGTTTCTATGGCTTTGTCTATTCTGCACATTTCATCTAAATGGAATTATTTAGATGAAAGCTTAGCGGAATGTTTTCAAGGTCATCCACATTGTGGCATGCATCAGTGCTTCGTTCCTTTTTTATGGCTGAATAATCGTCCATTGTAAGGACAGACCACATTTTGTTTATCCATTCCTTAGTTAATGGACACTTGGGCTCTTGCCACCTTTTGGCTACTGTGACTAATGCTGCAGTGAACATCTGTGTACCAGTTTTTGTTAGAAGGCCTGTTTTCAGTTCTTTTGGGTATATACCTAAGAGTTGAATCGCTGGGCCTTATTGTAATTCCATGTTTAACTTTTTGAGGAACCGCCAAACTGTTTTCCACATCGGTGCAGCCATTTTCCCATCCTACCAACAATGGAGAAGGGTTCCAGTTTCTCCACATCCTCGCCAACACTTGTTATTTCCTGTTTTTATGATTACAGCCACCCCAGTGGGTGTCAAGTGGCATCTCGTTGTGGTTTTGATTTGCATTTCCCTAACGACTAATGATGTTGAGCATCTTTTCAGGTGCTTGTTGGCCATGTGTTGATCTTATTTGGAGAAATGTCTACTCCAGTCCTTTGCCCATTTTTTTTTTTTTTTAAATTGGATTGTTTGTCTTTTTTTGTTGTTGGGCTTTGGGCTTTCTTGCCCTAATCAGCTGTCTAGCTGTGAGGTTCCAAACTTTCTAGATAATCCCTGGACAAAACAGAATCAGAAAGTACAAGGCGCTTGTTCAAGTGACCCGTTCTAGTTTAGTGTGTTTAGTCATGGCGGTCTGCCTTCTGTCCAAATATGAGAAAGAATTCTGCAACCCTTGCCCTAAAACAGTACATTTCTAGGTCATGAGCAGTCCCTCTCATTACTGAGAACATTCCACACCCTTAAGTCCCTTTAATCACTTATAACACTCTCTCTTTATCTTTCATATGGAAACAATATGAATCATTTGCCATATGCTGTAATTATCCCCTTTGATAAAACCATGTGCAAAAACACGCACAACACGCCAAGTATTAACCACCTGGCCGATTTACATATGGTCTAAGTTTTTTTTTTTTAACTTTAGATTTTGCTTCATGTATTTTTACAACCATATTACACAGCATCAGCTGGGGAGACAGTGAATGGAAAATGTAGCGCGAGTCCAAATATCTTTCCCTCCTTTCATCTTCGGCTTCTTCCCTGTAATTCCATTAACCCGTCACACCAGGGAAATAAAAGCTTTTGAGCCAGGGATATCCCTCAACACCTCTGAAGGAGGGTGTGAGGTTAGTTCTATCTTGGCATCAGAGAGTTCTTGGGAGTCCTGGAGGAAGGGTCAGCTTATTTTACCTCCAACCACCAGCATGGGGTTAGAGTGAGGCCCCTAGCACCATCCTTCTAGGAAATTCATTCCAGGTCTCTACAGTCTGATTAATTCTGAAGGGACCCTTGAGTCCTTTGGAGAAGTAATACAGAATAGTGACAAGACCTTCAGCTGTGGAATCACAAGAATTTAAGTCAAAATCATGAATCTACTTATTCAATGGCTGGGGGACCTTGGGTGAGTCTCTGGATCATTCTTGGACTCAGTTTCTTTGACTGTAAAATGGGTTAACAGTAATGCCCACTCCACAGGGTTTGTGTATCTTGATGATGGCCAATCTTTACCAATTGCTGTCAAGTCGGCTCCGACTCATGGCAACCCCATGTGTGTCAGAGTAGAACTGTACTCCAAAGGGTTTTCAATGGCTGATTTGTTTGGAAGTATATCACCAAGACTTTCTTCCAAGGTGCTGCTGGGTGGACTCAAACCTCCAACCTTTCAGTTAGCAGCCGAGCATGCTAACCCTTTGCATCACCCAGGGACTCGGGCTCTAGCCAAAAAGAAAAAAAAGAAAAAGAAAAAGAAGCTAGTCTTTACTGAGTACTTATTGTGTGCCAGGCGCTGAACAAATGTTTTGGAAAGATTTTTTAAATCTAACCTTTGCCACAATTCTATCCTTTTTAGCTCCATTTTATAGTTGGGGAAACCATAAAGGAAAGACCTAGGGAGATGACTGTAAGTTGGCCAAGCTCACAAAGCTGGTCATCGGGGGAGCTGGGATTTGAACCCCGTTGTCTTCTTGCTATCACCAACCTCTGTGCTCTTGGGCCTCTCAATGAACTTAGAGTGGGTCCCCTTAGAGGGTCCCAGCAAATGGTAGCTGCAAAGTTGCGAGCAAAGGTCCCCCCACGTGGTAAATGTGCCATGTTTACTCCTTTCCTTTCCCTTATCACTCAGCATGAATCCTCCAGCCAAGCCTTTCTCGAGGAACGAAGCTCAGGCCTGCGACACGGATTTCTCTATGTGGGATTCACCTAACGTTGCCAATGACGTTCAAAGGTTTCGGGGGTCTGCAAAGCCCCTGAAGAATCTGGCTCCAAGCAGTTTTCCCCTTCGTTTCTAAATCCACGGGCAGATTAGGCGAAATGGAATCCGTATGTTTCTGATTCATTTACACTTCACTCATCAAAATGTTCCTTTTTATGAGCTATTTGATGTCCAGAAAGCCTTTTGAGTAGATTTTATAAGCCTTTTAAAGACTTTTCTCTTAGAAACAGGCGGTTGCATTTTGCCAAGAATAAACAAACTTGAACCTCAAAAGCTCAGCGCTTGCCAAGGTTCCTGATGCCAGAGGGCAGGTTTTCGAAGTCACCCCTTCCTCACTCCTGACGCCTTCTTCCATTTCTTTCCCCCCTCCTTGGCTCCTCTGGCTCCTCCTTGGTTTCCTAGCAGAGCTTTCTACCCCACTTCCAAACATTTACACCTCTCTCCAGCTTATTCCTTCTGTAGCGGATCTCCTTAAGGAGCCCTGGGGCACAATGGTTAAGTGCTCAGTTGCTAACAGAAAGGTCGGCAGTTTGAATCCACCAGTGGTTCTGTGGGAGAAAGACCGGTGATCTGCTCCCGTAAAGATTACAGCCTAGGAAACTATGGAGAGCTGTACTTTGTCCTACAGGGTCACTATGAGTCGGATTTGACTCGACAGCGCACACCACCACCAACAGCGGCTTGCCTTAGCAGTGGGAGTCCCCAAGCGTTCCGTCTCTTGCAGCTTCGTTACCTGCCTGGGTGCAACTGAAGACACATGAAAAGGTACAGGTAATTCCCAGTAGCTCTGAAACCAATATCCATATGTGTATCTCTCACTTGACACTGGAAAGTTTACAAAGACTTTTCATTACCTCATGTGATTTTTACAAGGTCAGGCAGAATAGCCTCTCTGATTCCTATTTCTACTCAAGGAAACTGGGGCTCAGAGAGGCTAAGTGATTGGCTTAGCCTATCCAGCTCGAAGGTGGCAGACTTCAAAGACTCCTTTTTGTTTGGCTATGCCACCTCCTAAGAATGACTCCAGAAGCCACCTACAAAAACCATGGAGAGACTTGATTTTTCTAGGATATTAGATCCGAAGAATAATCTTGGTTGCAACCAAAGCAAGATTAAATACTTTATCTTATTAACTCCTCACAACAGCCTTGAGGGTCAGCTAAGATATTTCCATTCTACAGATGAGAAAACTGAAGTTCAAGATGGTTAAATCATTTGCATGAGGCCACATAGCTAGGCCAGTGAAACAAAGGATTAAGAGCTGGTGCTAGCAATGGAATACTACGCATCGATAAAGAACAGTGACGAATCTGTGAAACATTTCATAACATGGAGGAACCTGGAAGGCATTATGCTGAGCGAAATTAGTCAGAGGCAAAAGGACAAATATTGTATAAGACCACTATTATAAGATCTTGAGAAAGAGTATAAATTGAGAAGAACACATACTTTTGTGGTTACGAGGCGGGGAGGGAGGGTGGGAGAGGGTTTTTTACTGATTAATTAGTAGATAAGAACTGCTTTAGGTGAAGGGAAGGACAATACTCAATACACAGAAGGTCAGCTCAACTGGACTGGACCAAAAGCAAAGAAGTTCTGGGATAAAATGAATGCTTCAAAGGTCAGCGGAGCAAGGGCGGGGGTTTGGGGACTATGGCTTAAGGGGACTTCTAAGTCAATTGGCAAAATAATACTATTATGAAAACATTCTGCATCCCACTTTGAAATGTGGCGTCTGGGGTCTTAAATGCTAACAAGCAGCCATCTAACATGCATCAATTGGTCTCAACCCACCTGGATCAAAGGAGAATGAAGAACACCAAGGTCACACAATAACTATGAGCCCAAGAGACAGAAAGGACCACATGAACCGGAGACCTATATCATCCTGAGACCAGAAGAACTAGATGGTGCCCGGCCACAACCGATGACTGCCCTGACAGGGAGCACAACAGAGAACCCCTGAGGGAGCAGGAGATCAGTGGGATGCAGACCCCGAATTCTCATAAAAAGACCAGACTTAATGGTCTGACGGAGACTAGAGGAATCCTGGCGGTCATGGTCCCCAAACCTTCTGTTGGCACAGGACAGGAACCATTCCCGAAGACAACTCATCAGACATGGAAGGGACTGGGCAGTGGGTGGGAGAGAGATGCTGATGAAGAGTGAGCTACTGTATCAGGTGGACACTTGAGACTGTGTTGGCATCTCCTGTCTGGAGGGGAGATAGGAGGGTAGAGAGGGTTAGAAACTAGCAAAATTGTCACGAAAGGAGAGACCGGAAGGGCTGACTCATTAGGGGGAGAGTAAGTGGGAGTATGGAGTAAGGTGTATATAAGCTTATATGTGACAGACTGACTTGATTTGTAAACGTTCACTTAAAGCTCAATAAAAATTATTAAAAGAAAAAAGAACTGGTGCTAGCACCGGTGGTGTTGTTAGTTGCCCTCAGATCGGCTCTGGCTCATGGTGATCTTATGTATAACAGAATAAAACGCTGCCCAGTACTGTGCCATCTTCACGATCGTTGGTATGCCTGAGTCTATGGCTACCGTATCAGTCTATCTCACTGAGGGTTTCCTTTGTTTTTGCTGACTCTCTACCAAACATAATGTCCTTTTCTAGCAATTGGTCTTACCTGAGGATATACCCAAAGCAAGCAAGCCGAAGTCTTGCCATCCTCCCTTCTATGGAGCATTCTGGTTGTATTTCTTCTAAGACTGATTTGTTCTTTCTTCTGGCAGTCTATGGTATATTCAATATATATATATTTGCCCACATCACAGTTCAAATACATCAATTCCTTTTCTGTCTTCTTTTTTCATTGTCCAGATTTTGCATGCATGTAAGGCAATCGGAAAGACCATGGCTTGGGTCAGATGCACCTAGCTCATTCAATTCTTATTGGTGCTGAGAAAGTCTCAGTTTCGTTCTAGTGTGTCTTTAATACCTCTGTTCTATACTTTGTAGTATGGAGAGAGAAGGCGTCATGCTTAGAACCCTTCACCTACAGCAATATGTAGGTAAAATTCAATAGCTTTTCTTTCACTGGCTTTATTTTTAATGTTATCTTTTATTTATGGGTGTAATATTTATGGGTTTTATTTATATTAATGATATGCAGTTTCCTTTTGTGGTTAAGTAAATAAAGAGTTGATTTGAGAAAACTATAGTAAGATCATTCAAAAGCAGTTGGAGCAGTACATCAACAGGGAACTGCCAGAAATTCAAGCCAGATTCAGAAGAGGACATGGAATGACGGACATCATTGCTGGTGTCAGATGGATCCTAGCTGAAAGCAGAGACTACCAGAAAGATGTTTATCTGTGTTTTATTGACTATGTGAAGGCATTCAACAGTGTGGATCATAACAAATTATGGATAACAATGCAAAGAGTGAGAATTTCAGAACCCGTAATAGTGCTCATGAGAAACCTGACCATAGATCAAGAGGCAGTCGTTCAAACAGTACAAGGGGATACTTCATGGTCTAAAGTCAGGAAAAGTGTGTGTCAGGGTTGTATCCTTTCACCACACTTATTCAATCTGTATGCTGAGCAAATAATCTAAGAAGCTGGACTATATGAAGAAGAATGCAGCATCAGGACTGGAAGAAGGCTCATTAACAACCTGTGTTATGTGAATGGCAAAACCTAGCTTGCTGAAAGTGGAGAGGGCTTGAAGCACTTACTGATGAAGATCAAAGACTACAGCCTTCAGTATGGATTACACCTAAAAATAAAACAAAAAATCCTCACAACTGGACCAATAAGCAACATCATGGTAAATGGAGAAATGATTGGAATTGTCAAGGATTTCATTTTACTTGGATCCACCATCAACACTCATGCAAGCAGCAGTCAAGAAATCAAATGATGTATTGCATTGGACAAATCTGCTCCAAAAGACTTCTTTAAAGTGTTAAAAAGCAAAGGTGTCATCTTGAAGACTAAGATGAGCCTGACCCAAGCCATTTTGTTTTCAGTCGCCTCATATGTATGCAAAAACTGGACGATGAATAAGGAAGACCGAAGAAGAGTTGATGCCTTTGAATTGTGGTGTTGGCGAAGAATATTGAATATACCATGGACTGCCAATAGAATGAACAAACCTGTCTTGAAAGAAGTGCAACCAGAATGCTCCTTAGAAGCAAGAATGGTGAGGCTACATCTCACATACTTTGGACATGTTATCAGGAGGGACCAGTCCTTGAGAAGGACATCATGCTTGGTAAAGTAGAGAGTCAGTGAAAAAAAGGAAGACGCTCAATGATGGATTGACACAGTGCTTGCAACAATGGGCTCAAGCATAACAAGGACTGTGAGGATAACACAGGACCGGGCAGTGTTTCGTTGTGTTGTACATAGGGTCGGTATGAGTCAGAACCAACTTGATTCCACCTGACAACAACAACAATAGTAAGTAAATGATTACACATGATAAGTATGGCAAAAATTTGAAAGCTACATCCAAGTAACATGTTTAGGAAACACGCACCAAGTCCATTTGACAGATGATGAAATTGAGTCCTAGAGAGAAGTGGCTAGCTCAAGAAACAGTGGCAGAGTCAGGGTAAGAACACAAATATTTTAGAGGCTTTGATATTTCAGATGGTGTCCCAGTGGTATTTGCTCGAACATCTTTACAGTCCTTAGTGGTTTTGGATAAGAGCATGTCCTTGGCCTTGATATACAAGGGTATGTCATTTCCCACTATAGCCCATCAATACATACTGAACAAAGGAGTGTAGACAAGTGAGTGAATAAATGAAAGAAACATCTGATGACTTCCTTCCTAATCCCTGGCTTGAAGAAAGAAAAGGCATCTTGGAAAGAACCAGGTCAGGCTGGGTGAGATCCTAAGGTGATCTTAACTCCTTTAGAATATAGAGGTGCCTGTAGTCTTAGACCAGTGGTCTTCCCCCCACCCCTCCCAGGGGACATGCAGCAATGTCTGGAGACTCTATAAGTTGTCACACGTGGGGAGGGGGTATGATGCTGGCGCCTAGTGGGTAGAAGTCAGGGATGCTGCTAAATCCTATAATGCACAGGACAGCCCCCAACACAACGAAAAAATTATCTAGCCTGAAATGTCAAGACTCTGAGCTAGAGAGGGTCTGAGGATATCTTGTATAGTCTTGCTGAGTGTTTAAAAATATATTTTATTACTGGCTGCTCATCATTCAGCAAGCCTCCCCACATTTAAATTTTGCTGATTGCTGTGTAGACGTGCATGTATGTATTTCTTAAAAAAAAAAAAAAGGTATTGATCGACAAGGTTAGTAATCTGTTGATGCAGAACTCATTGGCCATTACTAATAGTCCAAAAGAATATTTAGTGCTTGTATCCACAATTAATACCTTAACTGCTCTGCAGAAACCCTGTCGGTTTCTACAAGTTTTTATTTAAAAAAATTTGTTTTTGTTTTAGAGGGGAGTATGGGATTGACATGAGTTGTAATCAACTCAGTGGCAAATAACAACAACAGCAACATTTATGATTCAATATTTCTGGATAATTCTAAAATTATTTTACCCCTTAGTCCCTTGGATGCTGGTCAGAGTCTTAATCGACTGTAATACGGTCCTAATGTTGAAGCAGTATCCACAACGATTGTGTTGGCCTGTTTGCCTGTCTTTTTCCCCAGACTTGTATTCCCTGAGATCGGGAGCTACGTCATTTTCATTGCGGTTCCCTCATCACCTCGGGTCTTGCCCTTATCAGGTGCCATCGAATTGATTCTGACTCACAGCAACCCCATGTGACAGAGTAGAACTGCCCCGTAGGGTTTTCTTGCCTGTAATCTTTATGAAAGCATCATTCTTTATGAAAGCATATCACCAGGTCTTTCTCCTGCAGAGCAGCTGAGTGGGTTTGAACTGCCAAACTCTTGGTTAACAGCTAACTGCTTAATCGTTTATACCATCAAGGCTCCTGAAGAAGGGGTTAAAAAAACAAACAAAAAAAAAAACAAACTCAAAGCTGTTGAGTTGATTTGGACTCACAGCAACCCTCTAGGACAGAGTAGAACTGCCCCACGGAGTTTCTAAGGAATACCTGGTGGGTTCAAACTGCCAACCTTTTGGTTAGCAGCTGTAGCGCTTAACCACTCTGCCACCAGGCTTAGTGGATATTATTTGAATGCATGAATCATATTTCTTAAGCTCAAATTATGTACCAACATTGAAGTATGATATTTCCTTTCTATAGATAGATAGGAAATGAAGTCCCTGGGTGGTGCAACTGGATAAATGCTTGGCTACTAACTAAAAGGCTGGTGGTTCAAATTCACCCAGAAGTACCTCGAAGACAGACCTGTCGATCTGCTTCTGAAAGGTCACAGCCATGAAAACCCTACAGAGCACACGTGGGGTTGCCAAGGGCCAGAACTGACTCAGCGGCAACTGGTTGGTTTTTTGTTTTTTTTTTTAATAGATAGGAAAACTGATGTTCAGAATGTTAAGCTACTTATTCAAGGTCACATAGCTAGAGCCATGGAAGAAGACTCCAAGACATATTATTGGTGAAAGTTAACCGGTCTTTGTGTTCCATCCAGAAAGAGGATGGTCCTGGCTCTATGAGGCTGATACCTGTCCCACCAACGAGAACATTCATAGAACATTCTTTGATTATGAGCCGTGAAAGCCTCAACAGCAAGGGAAAGGACAGAAAACAAAAGGTCTGAGGATATCTGAAAGGCCACAGTCTTGCTGAATATTTAAAAGCATTATTTTGTTATTGGCTGACTGTCATTCAGTATGCCTTCCCACACTGGAGTCTTGTTGTTTGGTGCATTCATATGCATTTATGTATTTTTTAAACAAGACTTGGACAGATCGCAGTCCTGGATCATACTAGCTGAGTGTCCTTGGGAGCACTTACTGCCGAAAACCTCAGTCTCCTCACCCCAAAGACGAGCGTACTCAGATTGCTGTTACGTGGTTAGGTGCCGTAGAGTTGGCTCTGACTCACGGTGACCCCATGTATGACAGAATGAAACACTGCCTGGTCCCGAGCCATCTTCATGGTTGTTGGTATGCTCAAGTCCATTGTTGTGGCCATGGTGTATTCTGAGTGCCTTTCAGCCCAGGCGGGTCATCTTTCAGCATAATATTCCTTTGTGATCCATAAGGTTTTCATTGGCTAATTTTTGGGAGTAGATCTCTAGGTCTTTCTTCCTGGTCTTAGTCTGGAAGCTCCACTGAAACCTGTCCACCATGGTATTTGAAATGTTGGTGGCATAGCTTCCAGCATCATAGCAACACGCAAGCCAACACAGTAGGACAAACTAACAGACGGGTGGTGGATTACCTGCTTTATAAGCTTATGGTGAAGGTAAATTGAAGTAATATGTGCAAATCCCAGGTCAGAAAAACATGAACTATTAGTATGTTGTGCATGTGTGTGGCACTTCCCTTTAAAGAAAGAGAATGGCATTAGCTTTTGTGAGGACCAATAGGAAAAGAGCAATTGAGTAGTAGGAAGACAGAAAGCCAACTTCTCCCCAGGACCACTGTGAAAAATTAGCCCTTTGACCTCAGAGCACAAGACCCTTGAGGAAAGTAAGACACAAAATATGAGCAGAGAGCAGATGCTGGGAAAATGCCATCTTTTTTACTGACACTATTAGAGGGAAATATATGAATTGTATCATACCATCATAAATACAGTTATTTGTAACGTCAAAGTCACAATGCCAGCCACGGCGCTTGTCTCTTTCATTCCCTTTTCTAGAAATGCTTCATAACCAGGCATAAACTCAGAGGAAAATGTAAATAATATTTTCATTCATTCGGGGTGCATCATGATATATTAGCAATGTTATTCTGCAGCCTTCAGAATTAGGTTCTTTGCTTCTTTGCAGGCATATGAGTTCCTCTTTTTGTAGAAGGGGCCAAGTTCTTTCATTTAAAACATTTCTAAAAGAATGAGGTGCTGGCGTGCGTATCTTGACATACTATCAAATGGCTCTCACACCCATCCCCCATCCCCATTCCAGTTGGCATGGGAACATCCAGTTCCCACCAAGGAAGCCGTTGGGAGGAAATCATAACTCAGTGGAGCAGAGAGTTAGCAAAGTTGCTTTGAAAAGAAAAAAGTCACTAGGGTACTTTGCCCTTTTATTCTCTCTCTTACTCTCACTCTCTTTCAACACACAAACACACATATACACACATGCACACATACGTACCTAACCACAGTGTTCAGACAGCTGGTCAACTCAGCCTGTCGCAGTGACAGTGATTAAGTCTTACTCTCCTTCGACTATCTGGTCGACTTGAGAGAGACAGATACAGAGAGAGAGGGAGAGAGAGAGAAGCAGACAGACATGCCCACCCCATCACCACCAGAAGCACACTAAGGGATCTCTGTGTTCCTGAAATTCCCTGGGTGGCTCAAATGGTTTATGCTTGACTGCTAACCTAAAGGTTGGTGGGCTGAACTCATGCAGTCGTGCTGCAGAAGAAAGCCCTGATGATCCCCTTCCGTAAGAACTATAGCTAAGGAAACCCTATAGAGCACAGTTCTACCCTGTAGCACATGGGGCTGCCATGAGTTGGAATCAAGTCAACGGCAACAGGTTTGGTTTCGGGTTTGGGTTCCTGAGAGATGCAGAGTGCTGACCAAACAGTTAGATGTGAGGAGGGCACTCCAACCCCCTGGGGTACAAATAATTCGTTCGCCTCTGTTTTCCTAAATGCAATATGTATATACCCCTGCACTGGATCGGGTGTGAATTTTATTCCAAAATGGGGATGTTTGTAATTTTTTTCTAATTCCAAGATTTCTCTTATCCTGGGATAGGAGTCTTGCACATTAATTTAGCTGGTAGAGGGGAATTTTTTTTTCTTTAAGTTTTCAATTTGATAGTTTAAGACCAGAAGTGAAAATATTATTTTTATGACAGAGGAGAGGGGGAAGAGGGTGGTGGCTGTATGTGTGCGGATTGGTGGATGGGGTGTTTGGATGAAACTTTTTTTTTGTACTTTAGATGAAGGCTTACAGAACAAACTAGTTTCTCATTAAACAGTTAGTGCACATATTGTTTTGTGACATTGGTTAACAACCCCATGACATGTCAACATTCTCCCTTCTCAACCTTGGGTTCCCTATTACCAGCTTTCCTGTCCCCTCTTGTCTTCTCGTCCTTGCCCCTGGGCTGGTGTGCCCCTTTAGTCTTGTTTTGTTTTATGGGCCTGTCCAATCTTTTGGCTGCAAGGGTGAACCTCAGGAATGACTTAATTACGGAGCTGAAAGGATGTCTGGGGGCTGTACACTCAGGGTTTCTCCAGTTTCTGTCAAACCAGCAAGTCTGTCTTTTTGAGTTAGAATTTTGTTCTACATTTTTCTCTGGCTTTGTCTGGGACCCTCTATTGTGATCCCTCTCAGAGCAGTCAGTGGTGGTAGCCTGGCACCAACTAGTTGTACTGGGCTCAGTCTGGTGGAGGCCGCAGTAGATGTGGTCCATTAGTCCTTCGGACTAATCTTTCCCTTGTATTTTTAGTTTTCTTCATTCTTCCTTGTTCCCGAAAGGATGAAAGTTAACTTTTAACACTAGAATATTTACATTTCAGTCCAAAAAGGAGGCAAAATTTTCTCTCATATATATATACATAACCCGCTGCTGTTGAGTCGATTCTAACTCATATTGACCCTAGAGGACAGAGTAGAACTGCCCCATAGAGTTTCCAAGGAGTGCCCGGTGGCTTTGAATTGCCAACCCTTTGGTTAGCAGCCATAGCACTTAACCACTACGCCACCAGGGTTTCCATATATATATGTATGTATATACACACACACACATATATGTATATATATAGTCCTCCCTCTCTTCCATCATGCCGCCCCCACTCCCATTATGAAAAGCATACCTGCCCACTATAAAAGCTGAAAAATAAGCAAAACAACAGAAGAAAAATCATCTTAACCGAACAGTCCAAAGATAACCACCGTTAAATATTCTGATTTGTTTCCTTCAGGCTAAAACAACGCTGTAGACACAGTTTTGCATCATTTTCATGTACTGTCATGGCATGAGCCTTTCTCATGTCATTAAATATTCAGTCATAATTTGAAATGATTGTGAACTATTTGATTAGTTTACCTTAAAAAAAAAAAACAAACCTGTTGCCATCGAGTCGATTCTGACTCATAGTGACCCTACAGGACAGAGTAGAACTGCTCCACAGGGCTTCTGAGGAGTGGCTGGTGGATTCAGACTGCCAACGTTTTGGCTAGCAGCCTGAGCTCTTAACCACTGCGCCACCAGGACCCCTGGTTTGGGTTAGTTTACCTTACCACTTTTCAATTAATGGGTATTTAGCTTTTAAGAAATCTTTATTATTATAAACCTCACTGTGATGAACATCCTCATGCACAACTCATTGCCCCTATGTTGCACTGAAAACCCAAAGAAGTTCAGAAGGGCTGGTACACAGAATGTAAGAGGTGAGACAGAGAGATGGGGTTGGGAAGGTAGGCAAGGGACAGCCTCCAGTAGCCCTGGTTGTACAACTGTTAACTGTTTGGCTGCTAACTGAAAGGTCGGCATTTTGAACCCACCCAGTGGCTTCATGGGAGAAAGACCTAGTGATCTGTTCCTGTAATAGTTATAGCCTAGGAAACTCTATGGGGCAGTTCTACTTTGTCACATGGGGTTGCTATGAGGTTGACTCAGTGGCACCCAACAACAACAATATGCCATGCTAAGGATTTCCAACTTTATTCAACTTTAATACTGATAGTAATAATGATGATGAAGATAAGAATAATACTGTAGCTAATATTTATTGTCCTTACTATTTACTAGGCAACTTTCCAAGTAGTTTCTCCTTATTAACTCATTTAAGGCTTGCAACAGCCCTGAGCCACAGGCACCATTTTACAGATTGCAAAACTGAAGCACAGAGAGGTTGAGCCATTGGGTCATGGTCATAAAGCTAGCAGGAACCCAGACGGTAGCACTGACATAGTTCACCACTTTGGTCCATTACCTGAAAACAATAGGGAGCCACTGAAGAATGTCAGGCAGGGAGCACGATGACCTGATATAAAAGGCTTGCTCTGTCTGTGGTGTGGAGAAGGGATGGTGGGAGCCAGAGTGGAGGCAGTATGGTCAAAACCAAGAGAGGGATGGAGGTGGTCAAAGCTGGTGGCAGTGGGCAGGCATGGAGAGAAGTGAATGGATTCAAGGGTTTTACTGGACCTGGAGGTAGAGGCAGAGAAAGGCTTCAAGACTGCCTTGCAGGCTTGAGTAGCTGAGCAGAGACTGGTGCTATATGTTGAGATGAAGGTGGCAGTTGGGGGAGTTACTAAGTGGAGGAGGTCGGATTTAACAAAAATTATTTTGTTGTTGTTGAGAATATACACAGCAGAACATACACCAACCCAACAATTTCTACATGTACAATTCCGTGACATTGATTACATTCTTCAAGTTGTGCAATCATTCTCACCCTCCTCCATTAACGTAAACTCACTGCCCCCTAAGTTTCCTACCTAGCCTTTCTAGTTGCTGTTGTCAATTTTGATCCCATATAGACAGTTCTTAAAAAGTGAAAAATGCTTAAGGTCGACATTCTTACTAATTAAGCTTAACTGTAGGGTCACTATGAGTCAGAATTGACTCTATGGCAGTGGGTTTGGTTTTGGGTATTGTTTGGTTTTAAGAAGACTTGGCTTAAGATTTATTTATTTTTTTGGTTTAAGGTTTAAAGTTATCTCAGAGCAATAGTTTCAGGGGTTCATCTAGCCTTCGTGGATCCAGAAAGTCTGGATTCCATGGGAATTTAAAATTCTGTTCTGCCTTTTCCCCCTTTTGATCAGGATTCTTCTATAGAACTTTTGATCAAAACGTTCAGTAATGGTAGCCAGGCACCATCCAGTACTTCTGCTCTCATGGCTAAGGAGGAATTGTTCATGGAGGCAGTAAAACGAGGTGGGATTTTGAGTGTTAAATCCAGGAGTTTCTGAGCCTGGAGACAGTCTGGGAGAAGCAAGCTCTCTCGGATGAGAGTCCTTTCAATAAATGGAGGAAAGGAGCACAGAAGCAGAATTAGAGGATGAAGCACAAACAAGGTAAGTTGGAGCACTATCATGTCAACATTATCGTCCCTTATCTGATTCCATGAGGCATCCGGAACCTACGTATAGCATTAGGCTCCCTACAATCAGCAATTCCCTGCCCAATACGTGGAAACCCTCTTTGTGTGTGGAAGTGTCAGGAGATAGGAACAGTGGAAGGTCAGGAGGGGGTCACTTCATTCACTGCTTAACTCCAGGAAGACACTCAGACAGAGGCAACCATCTCCATTTCTGGGCTTCTGTAAGTGGTATAACCGAGAGGCGAAGGTCTGTTTATTTTGAGAGATGGGTGCTAAAGGCAAATGAGATGACAAAGTGGGGAAAAAAATATGTGTTTGGAGACTGGTCATTATAAGTTTGAATTTTATTGCTGCCATTTTTTGTTGGTTTATCTCTTCGAATATCTGCTTATTCAGCTATGAAATGGGATAATATGGTCAGCGCAAAATGAAATTCTCTCTATCCCTCTCTCTCTCTCAGCTGCTGTTGAGTTAACCTGACTCATGGTGACCCCATGTGTATCAGAGTAGAATTGAGCTCCATTGGGTTTTCAATGGCTGAGTTTTTGGAAGTAGACAGGCCTTTCTTCCAAGGTGCCTCTGCGTGGACTCGAACCTCCAATCTTCTGGGCAGCTGCAGAGTGCCTTAGCTGTTTGCACCACCCAGGGACTACATGTATATATTTCTTGAGATATGTAAGGGTCCAGTCACCATGAACTCCATTTTCTTTCCCCTACAACTTTGATTTGTCTTCCTTCTCTACTTTGAAGACCTTGATTCTCCTTTTGATATTCCTGGTTTTATCCTTTTGTACTTCCTAATACAAAGGTTGTCCCTGCCAGGATGGCAATCAAGTCCAAAACCTAGAAGAACTAAAGGGTGTGACTCAAGTCATACACTTTTCAAGGCACACCCTTACTGAAGGCACACCCTTACTCAAGTTACAGCCTTACTCAAATCACACCCTTACTCAAGGCACACCCTTACTCAAGGCACAGCCTTACTCAAGTCACACCCTTACTCAAGTCACACCCTTACTCAAGGCACACCCTTACTCAAGGCACACCCTTACTCAAGTTACAGCCTTACTCAAGTCACACTCTTACTCAAGTCACACCCTTACTCAAGTCACACTCTTACTCAAGTCACACTCTTACTCAAGACACACCCTTACTCAAGTCACAGCCTTACTCAAGTTACCACCTTGCTTAAATAAGGGGAATTTCCTTGAGGGTGTGGCCTACATCCAATATATATGAATGTTCTGGCAAAGCTCTCTTTTGCGCTGGATCCCACATACTTGCATAGCTCTTTATAAAACATGCAGAGCACTTTCAATAAATATTTGCATTTAACACTCCTTATCACAACCCTGGAAACCCTGGTGGCGCAGTGGTTAAGAGCCATGACTGCTAACCCAAAGGCTGGCAGTTTGAATCCACCAGGCACTCCCCTAGAAACTCTATCAGGCAGTTTTACTTTGTCCTTTAGGATTGCTATGAGTTGGAATCGAATCGATGGCGATGGCTTTTAAAAAAATTTTTTATCACAACTCTGTTAATTTGGTGTTAAAAACACTCCCATTTAACAGATGAAGAAACTGACTCTCAGGCGAAACAGCCGTCCCGGGTTCCAGAAAATGTGCAATGAGGACTTGTACCCTGATCTCCCAAGCTCTGTGATATAACCCATCCCTCTCTTTTGAAGGCCAGAAAGAAGGGAAGTCCCATTCCTCTTTGCAAGCTGTCCCTAGCTTACAAATAAAGTACTGCCCTTTCCATTACAACAGCCTTCTCTGGCTGGGGAGAGGATTGTCCTAGCCAAGATTTCGCCATTCTCACTTGCTGGCAGTGACCCTTGGAGTTCAGAGATGCCAGCTGTAACCCAACTGGGAGGGAACCTCTCTCTCCTCTTCCCCACAGCCTTCTCTTTCTGGACTCAGAAACCCCAGTTCTTCATGGATGCCTCAACACTTGGCCTACAGAGGTTGTACTCTTTTGTATTTGTGTTTGCATTTAAGTGACAATGACCAAACAATTGGCATCTAAGACAGAGTTGTTGTTGTTAGTTGCCATCGAGTTGATTTGACTCACAGCGACCTCATGTGTGTCAGAGTAGAACTATGTTCCATAGGGTTTTCAATGCTGTGACATTTTTGGAAGCAGATTTCCAGGCTTGTCTTCTGAGGAGCCTCTGGGTGGGATTGAACTGCCAACTTTTCAGCTAGTAGTTGAGTAACCCTATTGCCATTGAGTCGATTCTGACTCATAGCAACCCTACAGGACAAAGCAGAACTGCCCCACATGGTTTCCAAGTAGATTCGAACTGCTGACCTTTTGGTTAGGAGCTGAGCTCTTAACCACTGCATCACCAGGTTAAAAATCAAAGCAAAACAAAAATACTCAGAGAATCAAAGCAAGTCAATACATCTTCAAAGGACAAACTAGTGACTTCTGCAAAGGCAGGATACACAGTCGATGTAATCCTGGGCTTTGGAGTTGGGCAGTTCTGCGGCCACGTCCAAGCTTTGCTATTTACAAGCTGTGTGGCTCTGTGCAAGGGTGTCCGAGACTCAGTGTCCCCACCTGCTAAATTAGAACCTCCAAGTGAGTAGTGATTTTTGTCTGTTTTGCTCACTCTGTGCCAAGAACAGGGCCTGGCACACAGCAGTTGCTCTGAAAAATATTTGTTGAACAAATTGTTGAGTAAATATGTCAAAGAAGGCTAATAATACCCACCTCCCAGGGGGGTTGGGAAGATGCAATGACATGAGGTATGTAAGTGCTTAGTTCAGTGCCTGGCCCATTGTGAGCACACCATCAAAGGTAGCTGCTATTGTTATTATCCACCACCTATCAGTTTGTCCTCCTGTGGTGGCTTGCATGTTGCTGTGAAGCTGGAAGCTATGTCACTGGTATTTCAAATACCAGCAGGGTCACCCAGGGTAGATAGGTTTCAGTGGATCTTCCAGGCCAAGACAGACCAGAAAAGAAAGGCCTGGCAATCTACTTCTAAAAATTAGCCAGCGAAAGCCTTATGGATCACAAGAGAGCACCGTCCAACTTGCTCACCTTGGTCACATCAGCGGGGATCAATGGCTGGAGAAGGACATCATGTTTGGTGAAGTAGAGGCCAGCGAGGGTGTGGAAAACACTTGGTGAGATGGACTGGCACAATAGCCACAACAATGAACCTGAACATGGAGATCATGAGATGATGAAGGACCAGGCAGTGTTTCATTCTATTGTACATAAGGTTGCCATTAGTCAGCATTGACTCCATGGCAGCTACATATCTTTCTATTGTTATCCTCTTTGGAGATGGAATAACTTGGTCCAATCACAAAAGGGATGTTGCAATGTTTAGTTCCCAAAGAATCAGGTGCTCTGCTAGCAGTCACTTTGGGCAGGGGAGGACACGGAGCCCACTAGTATGCAGATAGCAATGACCATCTGCAAGAGGGGAGAAGGCATGTTCTGCTGCTCCAACTCTGTGGCTGGACCACCTCTGCCCCAAATCCTAGTGACTTCAGGAAACGTTTTGAAGTGCACAAGGGAAGAGGCAGGACTTTAAGATTTAGCTGGCAGCTCTGCACAGTTAGAGGGGAGGCTGTTGTAATGAGGGAAACCAGAGAATGCGGTAATTAAAGACCCCATTGCACTTCACAGACAAGTCCTGGGTATTTGGACTTGATGTTCAGCCAGTTGTCAATCTAACTAATGGTGCTTTAATGACCTTGAGGTTTGATGACCTTGGAATTCCAGGAGACAGAGTTCTGTCCTCTGTCTCCTGAAAACCCTCAGCTTCTGTGCAGAAGGGCCACATGACAACAGAGTGAGGAGAGGTTGGGTTTTATTAACTGGGAAAGTCAGATCTACTGATGAACAAAATCAGCTCTTCATGATCTCACCTCAGTGCTTTCCCAGTACAACACCACATTCCAATGTTGAGTTGAGTCCAACTCAACATCCCTAAACACAGCATTGCACACCGATAGGTCTTCCTGAAGCAATACCACAGCCCAACATGGCACCAGGGGTCAAAATACTACTACAGCAACACAAGGTTACACACCAATATTCTACTCTAATATTGTACACAAACTCAGCTATGTCTTTAATACCAAAAAACCAGTTGCCATTGAGTCGATTCTGACTCATGGCGTCCCCATGTGCTTCGGAGTAGAACTGTGCACCACAGGATTTTCAATGGCTGTGATCTTTTGGAAGCAGACTGACAGACCTTTTTTCCGAGGCGCCTCTGGGTAGATTTGAGCCACCAATCTTTCCGTTAACAGCCAAGGGCTCAACCATTTTCGCAACCCAGGGACTATGTCTCCAACACAGCATACCTCAATGAATCAACCCACCCAAATGCAACGTACCTAATAAATCACTCTTTGACCCAACATAGCTTTCCAGGACAACTACGGTCCAACAAACCCCCAAACCAACCCAACGCTGATTCAGCAATGCATAATTGGCCCAAAGAGGTGGAAAGAGACTACCAAATGGAATTTTTCCTTTGGAAAACCCAGTCTCTCTCCTAACCAAATGTTGTGGCCGTGTATGACTGGGGTTTTCCCAGCCTTGGGGAATGGAGAAACCAAACCAAATCCCATAGATTTGCCAACATGCAATATTTCCTCTGACCTCGACGGTTGTCTCCCTTTCTCTTGTTCCTTTGGCCACCATTAGGCTTGGCTAACCACGATGGGGATGTTGGTGCCAGTATGGGGCTTGGAGACAGTTCCAAGAGAGCCTTGGAAGGAAGATGCCAGGCCCAGGGAGCTCCATGGATGGGCCTTCTCATTATCCCTGGGAAAGGGAGTTGCCCATGGCAGCTCTGTGTGGTCTGCTGGCCCATCCAAGACAAACCTCAAACCCAACACTTGATTTGGCAGGCCGGAAAAATAGAACAAAGTTTGCTCCCATTTGAGAGACGTGGACCCAGGGATCCCAGGCTCTGCTCCATTCTTGGTCTTTTTCCTTTTTAAACAAACCGCCTGGCTTTTAAGACCTTCAAAATCCCATTAAAGGCTTTTACCCCTTCATAGATTGGAGGCGTCTGATGAAAGGGGGTGAAGGGGAGGGAAAAGATAATGGGGTCTCAGAGAACAGAGACCAGAGGCCTTAATTTCGCCTGTCTCCCCTGCCGGTAATGGTGTTGGATGTAAACATGTCTCTGGTGAACGCTGGAGCGTGATTACAGGATGGCTGGGGAAAGAGGAAGTGTTTGCAGACCGCAGGGAGGAATGTCGCCCTTTGAAGGAGCTTGGCATTTATTTTTTGCCCCCTCTGCTGTCCCCCCCACAACCCCAGCCTTACCACTTTTCTCCACAGCTTTCTTCTCTGGGTTCCTTGTACTGTAAACACAGTGACAGAAATTAGACTTGGGCAAATCTGTTAAACATTTTAAGTCGAAGTGGGGTTGGCAGTTGTCTCGCTCCGCGGGATATGCGAGACGAAGCTAATAACTTCGTAATGGGCCTTTTGTTTTTGTCTGGGGATGGGTGGGAGGGACTCAGAGGGCCGAGGCCAGGGGCGAGAAGGGGGCATGCAGGATGAGCACCAGGGCCAGGCCGCTGTGATGGAACCAACCCAGGCTTCCAGTGGTGTAGGGCCAAGTGGGCAGGCCAAGCTCTTGACCCCAGTATCTTCAGTAGAGCAGCCAGGGACCACCCCCCGTCAGCACTCCCCTTACCCCTCATGCTTTGGGGCACCTTCTCTTGTGTCCTGATCACGAAACACCTCTTCTTGACAGCTTCGTGCTGCACACTTCTATTGCTGCCTCTTCATTTGTTCCATCCATGAAATTCCCAGTGACGTCAATCGGGTTCCATATGCAAAACACGTGCAAGCCATGGGACCGCGGAGCAACACTAGGGAGCAAAGTGTTGGCTTTGTGGATTTTATGCCTACATGTTTTGCTGTCTGGAAACCTCTGCCTGAGATCAAGTTCATGTTCTTAATTCTGGTCAGATGGTTGGGGTGGGAGCCTAGAAATTCACAGCTGGAAGCTCCACCAAGCAATAATTTAATTAATTTAACTAATCTGTATTGAGGGCACGGTATGTAGCAAGTGGGCTAGATGTTGGGGATATAATGGTGAATGAGATAAGCCGGGCTTTTGCCTTCATGGAGGGCTTAGAGTTGAGCATGGTCTACGTTAAATAAATAATTTCACAAATTGTTATTTAATCATAGCATGCTGGGTGCCACCAGGAAAGAGAAAGCTGCATATGGTATTAAAATGGGAAGATCTAATCTGTCTGGAGTCCCTGGTGGTGCAAATGGCTAACGTGCTCAGTTGCTAACTGAAAGGTGCCTCAGAAGAGAGGCCTGGTGACCTACTTCTGAAAATCAGCTTTTGATAACCTCCCAGAGGACAGTTCTACTCTGACACACATGGGGTTGCCATGAGTGGGAGCTGCCTTGACGGGAACTGGCATATCTGGTCTGAGGGTGGGGTGGAACTAGTGGTCCATCCTTTATTCTTAATGGGATGACTGCTGAATCAGGGATTTGCCACCTGGGGTCTGAGGACAGTTAGTTCAGGAGGTCCATAAACTCCCATGCATCCGTTGTACTCCAAGCCATTCACGCTAGATATGTCCTGGCTTTCCCTGGAATTTTTCAAGAATGGAAATACTACACTGTATTCAGGCTTACAAAGCCTATTCTGGGATTTGAACCCTCCTGGCTAAGTGCCAAGAATCATTTTGGGTGCATTTTTATTAATTATACTAACAATGATTGTAATTCGTATTTTGGGGGGGCAGGATTGTGGTACAAGATGATTCGTGAGAGCTTCAGGCTCCTTTCCTTCTTCTGCTTTTCTCTCTTTTTGTTGAACCAATGGCGGTAGAGGTGATTCTGACTCATGGCGGCCCCATGTGTGTCAGAGTAGAACTGCGCTCCATAGGGTTTTCAGTGGCTGAGTTTTCAGAAACAGATTGCCAGACCTTTCTTCCAATGTGTCTCTGGTCGAGTTCAAACTGCCATCCTTTCAGCTAGTAGTCGAGACCTTAACTGTTTTCATCGCCCAGGGACTCCCTCTTTTTATTTACTGGGGTTCTAATGATAGCTAATGGCTAGCCACTTATAAAGTGCTTCTTCTGAGAAAAGCACTACTCTAAGCATTCAGATATGTTGTCTCAAGTATTCCTCATAGCAACCCATGAGGTAGGTACTAATATTGTCCCCATTTTACAGATGAGAACACTGAGGCTTAGAAAGATTAAATATATTTCCCAAGGCTACATAGCTAGTAAGTGGCAGGCCCAAAAATCAAACCCACGTAATCTGGTTCCCAAATGAATGCTTCTAAAACAGTTCTCTGTATTCTTTTTACGCAAGTTTTAATCTGAACACAAAAGGTTTTCTGCTAAAAGAAGTGCCCAAAATTATTGCACTTAGCATTTATTAAGCATTTTCTATAGCCAGACAGAGAAGACTTAGAGATGAATTTAGAATAATTACAACTTGGCACTGTGTTCAATGCTTTCCTAAAACACATTTTCTTATTTGATTTTTTTTTTTGTTGTTGAGAACATACACAACAAAACATACGCCAATTCAACCATTTGTACATGTCCAATTCAGTGACATTGATTACATTCTTCGAGTTATGCAACCATTCTCACCCTCCCTTTCTGAGTTGTTCCTCCCCCATTAACATACACTCACGGCCCCCTAAGGTTCCTATCTAATCTTTCCAGTTGTTTTTGTCACTTTGATCCCATATAGATAGTTCTTGAAAGAGCATAATGCTCAAGGCAGATATTTTTCACTAGTTAAGCTAAACTATAGATTTTAACAACAATCACATAAGGTAAACACTACTATTATCCCCATTTCATGGATGAGGGAAACCGAGGCTTAGAGAAATTAACTTCCTTGAGGCCACATGGGTCTGTGCTTTTAACTGCATTGTGCTTGGTTGCTGCCCTCTCATTTCTCACAGGGAGAGAAAGATGAATGAATAGATGCAATATCATGGTGAAAACGCTCTGAACTAGGAAAGTTATAAGATGCTGAGGTGGAAGAAGACTGAGGAGAACAACTTAGCTGAGGGAAGTAGGGAAAGGTTTTCCTAGAGATGGTGACAGCTTAGGGACTTGAGTAATTAGAGTTTGTCAGTCATACAGAGGAGAGAAAAGGGTATCCAGCTGTGGAGAAGAGAAAGTCAGCAAGTTAGTAGAAAAGTGAAGAGGCTAGAAAAACCTGGTGCATGAGGGAAACTCATAGCAAATCAGCATTGTTGTGGAAGTCGTTACACAGAACGCTAAAGAAACAGACAAGGCAGAGAGAAGGACGTTTTATGCCACACCAAGTGCTCTGGGCTCATCTCTAACCATGACAGTGCTTCACCGAGGTTGACACTGATGTAAAAATGGGACTGCATCAACTTGAGGATGGGGTGCCTGCCCCTGATCCAGCCATTTTGGCTCCAGCCCCTACCCCCCATTTAAAAACAGCATTTGCAGAAAGCAGAGGGCTCTGCATTTTTTTTTGTCTCGCTCCCCAAGAACACATCATTTATTTCCTGTAAGTGCCTGTCTCCCTCTGCCTCAAATATGCTCAGGGTTACAACTTTCTCTGCTTCCTGGGGGAGTTGCCCACTCCACACAGTAATTACTCACTCCATAAAGGCTGTCTCCAAACTCTCCTTCTCAGCCCTTTTTTCCCTGACCCTTTGTAGCTGGCCAGTTAAAGGATAAGCGCGCCAGCTCTCACCTGTTAAAGACGGCCACCATTTTGGATCTCATTGGAAAATGGGCGCCCCTGGGGAAAGCATCCATTTCCTTTTCCCACCTTTTCTTAGTCTGAAGTCAGTGTAATTTATTTTGTGCCTTCTCACCTCTTTTGTATATACCCAACCACGGAAACTGAGATTTATTTTTATAATTTAATTATAAAGTTGATCTCATGCCCGTGTCTCCTGATGTGGGGCTGGTTTAGGCGTGGTGAATACAAGCTTCTAGGTCACGAATACAACTGCAAATACAACTTTATTTAATCTCTTTGGGTGTCATTCTTCTCATCTGTGAAATGAAGACACGATTCCTGCTCAGTTCATCTTTATGGCACCCAGTGAGGTAGACTGGGCAGATGTGCCAAAATACTCTAAAGCAAGCTGCAAATATAAACTATCAATAGTACTTGATACCAGAAGTAGCAAAGCCAGTAATAATAATAGTGGTTGAAAAAAAAAAAAAGTGGTTAGGTAAGAGCCAGCTTGTCTGGGTCCAAATTCCAGCTCCTCCATTTAATACCTGTGTGGCTTTGGGCAAGTGGCTTATCTTTCTGTGCCTCGGTTTTCTCAACTGTAAAAGGGGATGATGATAGTATCTTCCTTAAAGGGTTGTCATAAGAGTTAAGTCAGCTAAGACAGGAGAAGTGTTTAGAACAGTGCATGGTACATTGTAAGCACTATACAGATGTTTGTTATTGTTGTTATTTACAACTTGTTTCTATATTTGCAAGTGGAAATCTTGACTTTCTCTTTTGGTAAAAACGTTCATATTCTGTGTAAAAAAAAAAAAAAAAAGACCGTTGCCATCAAGGCGATTCCAACCCATGGTGACACGCTGTGTGAGAGTAGAACTGCTCCATAGGGTTTTCTTGGCTGTAATCTTTAGGGAAACAGATTGCCAGGCTTTTCTTCCACAGCACCACTGGTGTGTTCCAACCACCAACCTTGACATTAGTAGTCAAATGTAAACCATTTTCGTCACCCAGGGACCCTGCATTCTATACAATGACAACTAATTTTTTCTCGTTAATAGCAAAAACTTATAATACCATGAATGTGGTAGTAAGTGGGCATCCTCAATCCTCAGAAAAGACTGTCATCTGCAAAAAGAGAATTTTGGGCGCGGCCAGGATTTTGGAACATCTTGCCCCGAACACACCAGGCTCTTTCTAGATTCTTCCTTGCAATGACTTTGGGTGTAAGGCAGTAGAATTTGAAACAGTTCACATTAGTATAGTTCAATGATTTGCCATCAGTAGGTAATTGATAAATATTTGATAGCACATTTATGGTGAGGACCTCCTTTTATGGTTTTTGCTAGTAATATTTGTTAGTAATATTTGTGATAATGGTACCTGATAAGGTTCAGGCTTGGCCTCAGGATAAATCAAACCTAGCACTTTGGGAACTCTGACTTTTTTTTTCTTCTTTTCGCTCTGCTAGGCATAGCTATCACCTGATACACTCACCAAAGGGATGGTAAAACTTAAAAAAAAAAAAAAGTAAAATATGTATGAAAGAGATTAAGGCCCGGTATGAAAACTATTTTTATAGGCAGTTTGGCCTTGGCTTTGAAGTTCAATAGGGAGTGATATATTGCTATCAGCTTGGATTTCACACCTATTCAGTTCTGTAGCCAGGTAATGATGAACAACCTCCTCTGGGCATAGAAGAATGAAACAAAATTAAGGCAAGCTGTGAAGTGGCCCCCTTGCTGTAATTTCATCTCTGGGATAGATTCAGATTTGCCAGAGTGTTTAAACTTTGTTTTTCCTTTAAATTAAAAAGATGGTGTGACAATATTAAAAAATATTTGAAAAAAGGAAAAAAAAAGTCACTCGTAATCCTAACACCCAAAGACAAAAACATTGTCATTTTTACATGTTACTAGTTAGTCCTATGGAGCCCTGGTGGCGCAGTGGTTCAGAGTTACAGCTGCTAACCAAAAGGTCAGCAGTTCAAATCCACCAGCTGCTTCTTGGAAACCCTATGGGGCAGTTCTGTTCTGTCCCGTAGGGTCACTATGAGTTGGAATAGACTTCATAGCAGCGGGTTTGGTTTGGTTTTTTAGTTAGTTCTAGGAGTCCCTGGGAAACCCTGGTGGCGTAGTGGTTAAGTGCTATGGCTGCTAACCAAAAGGTCGGCAGTTCGAATCCGCCAGGCGCTCCTTGGAAACCCTGTGGGGCAGTTCTACTCTGTCCTGTAGGGTTGCTATGAGTCAGAATTGACTTGATGGCAGTGGGTTTGGTTTGGTTTAGGAGTCCCTGGGTGATGCAAATGGTTAGGCGGTACTTGACTACTGGCCGAAAGGTTGGCGGTTCGAACCCACACAGAGGTGCCTCGGAAGAAGGTCCTGGTGATCTGCTTCAAAAGGTCACAGCCTTGAAAACCCTGTCTACAGAGCACAGTTCTACTCCGCACACTTGAGGTCTCCTTGAGTTGGAATCAAGTCGATAGCAACTGACAACAACGACGAAGTTAGTCCCAGGCCTAGGCAGACTTATGATCACAAAGTTGCACGTAGAATTTACTTTTAAACAAATTTTATTTATTAACTAGGCATTTTATGGCCTGTTCCACTTCACTCTTCAGAAGCGGCCAAAGACCACATCCCAACCTCACCATCTTCCCTAGAAAGTGAGAATGCAGCCTCGTGTTTGCTACCAAGAGTCCTAAACTTTGCCCTTTTTTCTACTTTCCTCTTCCTCCATCGGCTCTCTCATTCACAGTTCTACTTGCCCTCCTGTACAGCAGCTCTTTCAATCTGCTCGTGGCACCTCCATTTCCAGAGATCCTCTCTTCAATGATGGTTGGAGGCTTGATCAAACCTTACCTGACTTCCTCCTTAGTGAGGCCCTTCCAGCTTTGACTTTGCATTTCTGCTTTCACTCTTTAGGATTCAGCTGACTCCACTGTGTATCGAGGTCATATCTGGCTGGGAATGGAGTGGGGCGGGGGGCTTACTACACAGGTCTATGACACTTGAAAGATCTTCTAGAATGAAAGCTAGTTCAATATAGCAGTGATTTAAATCTACTATGTGAAGGGTTTATTATATCCTGGTCTCTTCTGAAACTTGTACAATGTTTTTCTTTCTTCTTATCTTCCTTCCTTTCTTCCCTCTCTCCCTCCCTCCCTTTTACCTCTTTCTTCACACCAAGCAGAGGCGGATTAACCAGTGAGCAAGGTACCCACAGGTTTACAGTAAGCAAGGCACGCACGAGCTTACTTGTGTTTACTTACTAATCTGTAGTACATAATTTCACATGGGTTTCACCACATCTCTGATTCTTGCCAGTTGGGTAATCTGTCCCTGACACCTAGTCTTAGGTGGATAAACCAGATAAAAGCCAGAGCTGCTCTGGTGGAGGTACAGGGGTCTGAGGACTGTAGTGCTCTGTGAAGCCCAGGGTCTACCTGGTTCACCAGAAACACGGTTGAGTGAGGAACCGAGCTCTGACTCCCCATGGCTGCTGTGGCTGCCCAGGGGAAGGCTCCTGAGGCCGCACTGTGCGACTAGAGGGAGGTGGCAGCCTGTTTTTCAGGGCCTATGTATGAGTGCAAAGTTCACTACTCCAAGTGGTTCAAGAAGAGCCTGCCCTGGCCCACCATGCCCCTCACTAACTCTTGGGGTGGGACAATATACCAAACCAGCCCTGTCCATTCTGAAGTTGCCTTTAGAAGCTTCCAACCTGTTCCTACTTGTCACTGCAAAGAACTAGCTTGAGCATCCACAGGTCCTTGCCCTTGGGGTGGGGGGAAAGAATTAGTACTGAATGAAAACTCCCTTCTTCTCTACGAACCTTCTCCCCCCTCTCTTCCAAGCAGTAGCTCTTTCAATTTCCTTGCGGATTCAGTCTCCAGTCCCCTCTTCACTGATGGTTGGAGGCTTGATCCAACCTTCTCTGGCTTCCTCTTAACCATTCCCCAAACTCTGCTCCTCACACTTATCACTTAGCTCCCCACACTGAAGACTTTGCGCCAGCAACAGTGTGTCTCGCTGCCCCTCAACTTCACACTATAGGCTCAAGCCAGGCCCTGAGATACCAAATGCCAGCAGGAACTCCATTCTCCCTTGTCTCCAGTTGCCTATACCTATGCCATCTTCTTAGTTCTCCCCAAAGCCCTACAAGCTAGTTATCACTCTTCCTTTCACATTTGGAGAAACTGAGGCATATGGAGGTTATATAACTTCCCCATGGTCACATAGTACCTGAACTGCCAAGCCACCAACACAAAACCCAGATCTGCCTGAATCCAAAGCCACTGTGTTCCCCTGTGACATATATTAGACTCTCCAAACTGTCAAAAAATTGATCATTGAGGGCCCAGCTCTTCCTCTGACCGATTTCAATTCCCTCTTTGCACCTGTGATTGGCTTGGGGATGGAGCCATCAACTTGCTGCACAGCTGGTATCACTTAGTGTTTATTTCTTCATCTGTAAAATGGGCTTAATAATAGCAGGGGTGTTGTGGGCTAGATTAATTAACGTTTGGACAAGTTCTTTGAGATTCCCTGGATGAAAGGTACAAGGGAAGTGGCAACGGTTATTAACACAGAGGCATTTGCGGTACCTAATTTATGATTCCCCGTGTTTCCCAAGAGGGCTGCCCACTTGGCAGCCTCCACCGTGGTCCCTTACGCAGGAGAAATTTACCAGGGCAGGCAACACCCTAACATCAGGCCTGGCTTGTGGCTGCGGAGGAAATGGGACACGGTGGCTTCGCATGGGAGTGTTGCCTCATTCTTCATTGGTGGCCTGTCCTTCCATGCTGAGAGCTATGATTCCACCATTGTGTGGCCCTTGATCTGGAGCCGAAGTTCTGCTGACCGGGTCAGCCCCCACCTCCTCATTCTGCTTCCCTTTTCGTTATACTCTTCAATTACACAGCTGACTATTAAAAAAAAAACAACTATTTTGTTGTTGTTGAGAGTATACAGAGCAAAACGTACACCAATTCAACGGTTTCTACGTGTACAATTCAGTGACACTGATTGTATTCTTCGAGTTGTGCGACCATTCTCACCCTCTTTTTCTGAGTTGTTTCTCCATTCTTGACATAAACTCACTGGCCCCTAAGGTTCCTATCTAATCTTTCAAGTTGCTGTTGTCACTTTGATTCCATATAGATAACTCTCAGAAAAGTACAATGCTCAAGGCAGACATTTTTTTTAGTTAAGCTAAATACCAAGCCATGGTGTTTTCAATCGCCTCCTATATATGCAAAAGCTGGACAATGAATAAGGAAGACTGAAGAAGAATCAATGCCTTTGAGTTATGGTGTTGGCAAAGAATACTGACTACACCATGGACTGCCAGAAGGATGAACAAATCTGTCTTGGAAGAAGTATAGCCAGAATGCTCATTAGAAGCGAGGATGGGGAGACTTTATCTCACATATTGTGGACATGTTATCAGGAAGGACCAGTCCCTGGAGGACATCATGCTTGATAAAATAGAGGGTCAGGAAAAGAGGAAGACCCTCAGTGAGATGGACTGACATAGTGGCTGCGACAGAAGGCTCAAGCATAGCAACGATTGTGAGCATGGCACAGAACCAGGTAGTATTTCGTTCTGTTGTACACAGGGTTGCTGTGAGTCGGAACTGACTGGACGGCCATCTGGAGGAAGATCGCAGAAGTGAAGTGCCCTTTTCGTCATATCCTATCAAGGGTACATCCTTATTGCTATTGATATTAACCTAGATCATTTGACTGAGGTCATGTTTATCAGCAGCTGGTTACTTCTTCAATTTATTTTTGTATTGTGAAACTTTTTAAACCTGCAGAAAGTATAGAATTTAATGAATTTGCCAATGTGTGTTATAAGTTTCATGAAAACTTGTTTAGGAGGTTACTCTCTAGCCCATGCCATTATGCTCACTGAATAGCTAAATGAAAGCGGGAAATGAGCCCAAGTTTATAAAAAAGGAGAAAAAAAAAAAAAAAGATTGTCAACATTGAGCTTCAAAAAAGTGATATGAGAGCAAGATCATATCAGGGATTGGTGAATAAATGAATAAACGAATGGTGTCTCTAACATGTCCAGGAGAACCCAGTTGCCGTGAGTCGATCCCAACTCACGGTAGCCCCATGTGTGTCAGGGCAACTACGGAGCAACGTGCTCCATATGGTTTTCAATGATGAATAAATGAATAACCAAGAGTGGCAGTCAGACCCCTCCTACAAATTAATCTTTTCTCTCTAGTTTCTTGTGATCAGAAGTAAAAGCAGACCACTCTGACCACAATCGCAATAGAGGGTCCTAGGCAGAGCAGGAGAAAAATGTAGAACAAAAAATCAAATTAATAAAAAAAGACCAAACTTATCAGTCTGATAGAGACTGGAGGAACCCTGAGACTATGACCCTAAGACACCTGTTTCAACATGGAAGTGAAGCCATTCTGGAGACCCCCTTTCAGCCAAACAACAGTCAGGCCTACAAAATAAACAATAGCACCCAAGAGGAAAGAGCTCCTTAGAACAATGAACTCTATGAGACCAAAAGGGCACAATCTGTCCAAAGGAAAGACTAGAAGGCAGGAAGGGGTAGAAAATCCAGACGAAAGGCAAGAGGGAACCCAGGATGGAAACTGGGAGAGTACTAACACATTGAGGGGACTGCAAACAATGTCTTGGAACATTCTGTGTACAAATTGTTGAATGGGAAACTATTTTGCTCTGTAAATCTTCACCTAAAGCACAAATATTTAAATATAAAAAAAAAAGGAATTGAATTTTAAAAATTGAAAAAAAAAAAAAAAAGGAAGGAAGGGCAATCATTCCAAATTTGGCTTCTGCCTTACAACTGTTTTGTGGCTTTGGGCCAGCCAACTAACCTCTCAGTTTCCTTACTTATAAAAGAAGATAATGACACCTTCTTTGGGGGCTGGTGGTGTAGTGGGTGTTGAGAAAATTAATTGGGTGATGGTAAACGGCTTTGAGATCTCCAGATGAAAGGGGCCGCCAAGGTGAGCTGTTATTATCGTTGTTACCTTCCTTGAGTTCCCTCTCACTTCCCCGCCTCCCCCAAGGGTGGCTCCTCTCTGCCTCCTGGAGACTCATGGTGCCCCAGAAGTGAGTTTTATGTGGACAGGGAGCCTGCCTTTCATTGGCTGACTCTTCCCTGGGGCCACTTGGCATAAGGCCTCCAGGTGAGAGGGATACAATGCCAGGAACTTGGCTGCCCTGCCTCATGTCCTTCCAGAAGGCTTGATGTTCCCCAATGTCAACCAGGCCCTGCTGTACATGGCAGTCTGAAAAAACACACCTTTTCCCCCTTCCTGGCATGATAAAATAGGGTATTCTTTTAGATCCTCTATTTTGGGGGTTCCACCTGTTGGCCTTGGAGCCCTGGTGGCACAATGATTAAATGCTCGGCTGCTAACTGAAAGGTTGGTGGTCATATCCACTCAACAGGGACATGGGAGGAAGACCGGGCACTCTGCTTCTGTAAAATCACAGCCAAGAAAACCCTATGGTGCAGTTCTACTCAGTCACATTGGCTTACTGTGAGTCCTAATCGACTCAACGGCACCTAATAACAACTACCACACCTATTGGTGAAACCTGGATTTAGAAGTAGAGACCAGGTGTCTGGCAGCTGGTGCCTAAAGAGACCTGGAGTCTACTTGCATCCACTCCAGACCAGAGCCACCCTCCTTTCTTTCTCACGTGTGGTGCCTCAAGTTAAAGATATGGGATCTATACCTCTTTCAGTTTGTGTGTTTCTGGTGGAGGAAAAAGACCACGAGCTTTGAAGTCACAGCTGTGTGCCCTTAGACATATTGTTCAGCCTCCCCCTTTTTTTTTTTTTTTTAACATCTTTAAAATGGGGATAATCATGCCAACCACAAGGAGCCCCGGTGGCTCAAATGGTTAAGCGTTCAGCTGCTAACTGAAATGTTGGTGGTTCGAACCCACCCAGCAGCTCCACTGCAGAAAAAACCTGGCAAGCTGCTTCTGTAAAGATTACAGCCAAGAAAACCCTATGGGGCAGTTCTACCCTGTCCTATAGGGTTGCTAGGAGTTGGAATCGACTTTGACGGCACACAACAACAACAATGCCAGCCATACAGTGTTGTTGGGTGGAATGAGTGAAATGACATGTGTTAAAATACCCAGGAGTTTGGTTTCTTTCCCCTTTCTCCTCTTCCAATTTCCTAAGCTGTTCTTGGTTTTTTTTTTTTTTAACCTATCATGATTCTGGATCCCTGGTGGCACAGTGGTTAAGAGCTCAGGCTGCTAACCAAAAGGTCGGCAGTTTGAATCCACCAGCCGCTCCTCGGAAACCCCATGGGGCAGTCTACCCTGTCCTGTAGGGTCGCTATGAGTTGGAATCGACTTGATGGCAACCGGTTTGGTTTTTTTAGTATCATGATTCTTGTTTTGCTTCTTATGCTTCCTGTCCCAGTAAACACCAGGTTCCTGGATCCAGAAACATGGGCTCCAGCCTTCTCTCATTCCTCACCTCCCACAGCATGTCCGTCTCCAAGGACAGGTTTCCTCACACCTTCTCCGTTCTCTCTTCTTCCCCCCTTGCTACCTGCCCCACCTTAGGCCAGGTCACCCTTTTTTCTTACCAGTCCTCTCGCTGATCTGCCCATTGTCACTCATAGTTCTTTCAGTCTCTCTTATTCTCTCTGTTTAGCCTCTCTTTAGATCACCAAAGGAGACTTTTTTTTTATAATTCTTTTTTTAAATTTAAAATATGAGATTGTGATATACTTAAGTGTTGACATTTTATTGAAAAGTGTGCATGTACTAAAATTATCCTACAATGCCTGATTGTAAGGTCCCCTGGTAGCACAGTGGTTAAGTGATTGGCTGATAACTGAAAGGCCGGTGGTTCAAAACCCACCACCAGCTTCTCGGGAGAACACACCTGGGTATCTGCTCCCATAAAGATTACAGCCTAGGAAGCTGTTTGGGGCTGTTCTACTCTGTCCTGTGGGTAGGAATTGACTCGACAGCACACAACAACAGCAGCAATGATGCCAGATTATAAAGTATTTCAATCTAACACCTGAAAACTTCTCTGATTGTGAGATTCTATTTCAATTGGGTTTTGCTTACCAGTATAAAGTCTAATAAGGTACTAACTTGATACCTACTTCTTTGAACAGATTCTAAGAAACTTCTGCTTCTATTAGGAAGAGCATAAAAAAGGGAATCACCAGACTTCCATTCTGGCCAAGGTTCTACCAACTCTTTCGCTACCTGACTGAGTACCATGGACAATCCAGTAATTTGGAGATGTTTTAAAGTTCATCTGCAGATAACAATGGCCACATTTATTTCCCCATTCTCCCTTCTCGCTCTTCATTCCTCTTCCCCCTTCTCCTCTTCCCTGACTCCTTTCCCTCCCTCTCCTCTCTTCTTCCTTCCTACTCTAACCTTCTTCCCTCATCTCCCGCCTCTGCTTCCTTCTCCCCATGTCCTCATTTTTGTTCATTCTCTCTCTTCCCCTCAAACTTTTCATCTGCCTGCTGGTCTGGCTGGCTCCTTATCCACCTCTCTTCATACCTTATCCATCTTCCTCATGGAGGCCTCCTATCTGGACTGAAGTGAGAGAGAATCCCACATCTGTCACCTCCATCTTTGGTGTGGGTGGAAGGACGTCAGAAGAGACTCCATAATGCCTCCTACACCATTGACATGGCTACACTTTGGGGAAACCAATGACACTGCAAAAGAGCTGTCCGCCCATGGAATTCCAGGGAGAGGGACCTGGGACTGCACCCCACTTTTCTTCACCCATCTGTGCTCTCTTCTCTTCGCATGAATGTGGCTGCTCAAAGGCTGGCTTCTTTCTTGGAAAGTTTAACAACTACTTTTTCTCCATCACTGTAGCCTTTTACTCCCCAAGCATGGCAAGTTATTGCATCCTTCCTTAATGGTACGTTTCTTGATGGCAGGAACCATATCTTATACATGTTTATGTCTTCAACAGGGCCTACCTGGTACCTGGGATACCACATCAGAGTTCAACCAGTATTTGTGGAATTAAATGGAGTGGAGAAATGATGTTCTCCTGGCTGGAGTCTTTCAGAATAAACCCCCTTTGGGTTCCCATCTGCGATGGTTACTTTTATGTCAACTTGGCAAAGGTATTTAAAAAACAAAACCAAACAATGACTAAGCCTGTTGTTGTTGATTCTGACTCTTGGTGACCCCATGTGCGTCAGAGTGTAACTGCACCCCATAAAATTTTCAGTGGCTATAATCTTATAGAAGTAGATTGGCAGGTCTTTCTTCCATGGCTAGGCTACTGTACCCAGTTATTTAATCAAACACTAATTTAGGTGTTACTGTGAAGGTTTTTTTTTTTTTTTTTTTTTGTGAAGGTATATTGTAGGTGTGGTTTCACATCTACAGTCAGTTGACTTTAAGAAAAGGAGATTACCCTCAATAATGTGGGTAGGCCTCATGTAATCTGCTGAAGGACTTAAAGCAAAAATGGAGGTTTCTTGGGGGAAAAGAAAGTCTGCCTCAAAACCACAATATCACCTTCTCCCTGAGTTTTCACGTTGCTTGCCTGCCCTATGGATTTTAGGCTTGCCAGCCCCCGCAGTTGCATGGGAATCCCTGGGTGGTGCAAACAGTTAACAAACTCTGCTGCTAACTGAAAGGTTGGAGGTTGAAGTCCACCCGGAAGCGCTTCAGAAGAACAGCCTGGTGATTTGCTTCTGAAAAACCTGCCATTGAAAATTCTACGGAGCATAGTTCTACTCTGATGCACGTGGGATCGCCATGAGTTGGCATTGACTCGATGGCAACTGGTTTGTTTGTTTGTTTTTTATCTTGTGGGTTTGGGCACCATGTTCCCTTTCTAAAGTCTAGAACATCTTAAATTCTAAAACACATCAGACCCTGGGGGTTTGGGATAAGAGATTGGGAGCCTGTATTTGTTTTTATGAATTGGGAAGTTATTTAGAATGAGTCAATTTAAAGAGAAAAAATAAGAAAATAAATTATACGAAGAGCGGTGCTCAGATGTGGCTGAAATCCCAGAGCAGCACCCACATGACTGGAGTTGGGGAAAGCCTGTCCTGGGGGGTATTTTCCATCCCTTTAATTACCCCTCAACTCTTTTTTGCTTTCTCTACTCCCTGTTCTCCAAGCACCCTCTTATTGCCTCCAAGTGGAGAGTGTCTCCGTGTGGGATGGTTAGTTAATGAACAATCTTTTCCTACCCATAAAGTGAGACGCGGCGCCAAGAATTCATTTGACATTCACGATACTTTTAGAGGCCACCTTGGGGGGCATGGGCATCTGTGCAGGAAGGGGTTTCTCTGGAGATTCAGGGTGGGGGCAGGAATCAGGGATCTTAGGGCTCGGGTCCCTGGCAATGTTTTGGGGTGAAGGTCGTGGCCTCGCGCCCAAACACACCAAAGCGTTGTATTCTGAAAGGGCTGGTTCAATACTTTCACAGGGCAATATCCCCAGCCTTAAGTAGTTCTTAAAACACCGAACAACATTAGCTCCTGCAAATGAGGGAGGCTTAAACCTAAACCTGATTACAGTCAAGAGTGGCCAGGCGGCCAAGGTGCTATAAAGAAATGATGTTATTATGTCCAAGGGATGCCATTAAAACTCTGTTTACAAACCAAATGTGCCAGAAAATGGGTCAGGGAAAGAATTATTAGCGAGAATGCTATTTGATCTCTTTTATGATCCAGTGAGTCATATTGCTCCATGCTCTAGAAGGTGAATAATGAAAACCTCAGGCCTGTTGGCCCAGAATTCCGTGTTCTTTAACCTCAGATGCCCTCTTAAGTGTGACTTGCCCTAAATCAAATGGGACATCAGATGCCACTGGGCCTCTCCCCCTTCCCGAGAGGTAATTGAAGGGGTGATTGGCGTACTGGGCGCATAAAATCTCTGTTCAAGATGATGGATAGCCAAGGGGAAGGGTCAATGGGCAGGACTTGGAGTCAGGGCTTTGTTGCTACATGCCCCATATCTGCAGGGTTTGAGACTCCAAAGCTGCCTTTGTTCTGGCTCCTGGATCCTCAGCTGACCAAGCAAAAGGAGGCTCAGGGGTGGACATAACACCTGATCCTGCTGGCCACAGTTTTTCCTCCCTTTGCCCCCTCAAAGGAGGTTATAAGGAGCAGGACAGATCTGGGTAGACATCTCAACGTTAGACATCTCAACTCCACCCACTACTGAATGCAACCTTGGGAAAGTTACTTAAGGCCTCTGAGCCTCAGTTTCTATATCGGTAAAAGGACACAGCCACAGTTTAAGCTCTTACGTTGGGTCTAGCACTATGCTGAAGGCGGCGGTGGTTCAGTGGTAGAATTCGTGCCTTCCATCCTGGAGACGCAGGTTCAATTCCCAGCCAAGGCACCTCAAGAACAGCCAACACTTGCCTATTGGGTTGAGTGTGGCTGAGATGCTGAACGGGTTTTAGCGGAGCTTCCAGACTAAGACAGACTAAGAAAAAAGGCCTGGCAATCTACTTCTGAAAACTTAGACAATGGAAACCCTATGGATCATAGGGTCCCCATGAGTCAGAGGCTAACTTGATGGCAGCTAACAACAACAACACTATGCTAAAATGCTTTACGTGTGTCAGCTTATTTTAATCCTTGTAACAATCAGACTAACTTTATTATGACTTGACCATGTGGCAGACACTTTCCTATGAACTTTTCATCTCTTAGTTCATTTAATCTTCACAAATAACTCTACCAGGTAGTGCCAAGATCAGGGTGTGTTCGAATAGCCAAACTTTCAGCTAGTAGTCGAGCTTTTAACTGTTCGCACCACCCAAGGACTCATGGCTCTACAAGAGCAGACCCTGAACCAAAGATGTGAGTGTGAGTTGTTAATGTGGGAGGAGGTCCCAGGAAGCATCAGTAAGGAAGACCAGAAAGGAAAGAAGCGGATCTAGCCATAGCCCTGGCCCTGTATCATCACCATCATGATTGTAGGCAACTGGGGTGCAACCCCTGTGGGGATCTTTAGGGAGAGTGCTCAGAATGCACCCCCCCAGTTGTCTCACCAGAGGATGAGGAAGTTGGGGCAGTGATTCGCCATGTCCAGTTGATTATTAGTGGCAGACATCTCTAGGAGTCTTAGCTCCAGGCACTCTCAGCCTACCCCAGGTGGGTCCAAGGAGCCAAAGAAACCCTCCAGGTAAAGCATTGTAGGTGCTTGCATTTGGAAGCCATTGAACTGGCATGCCTGGGTATGGTGCCCAGATGGTATAGGTGGGTAACCACAGCACCCCTTACAGGTCGGTGGTACCCAAACCAGTTGTCGTCATCTCTGACTCATGGCATTCCTTGTGCATCAGAATAGAACGGTACTCCATAGAGTTTTCAATGGCTGATTTTTCAGAAGTAGATCACCAGACCTGTCTTCTGAGTTGCCTCTAGGTGAACTTAAACTTCCAACATTTTGATTAGCAGCCGAGCACGTTAACCATTAGGTAAAAAGCTAGGGATAGGAAAATCGAGCCACAGAGAACTTGAGTCTTCCCAAAGATTACCCAGCTGACAAGTGGTGAAGTCGGATCTCCTCTGGTCGCCTGACTTCAGGGTCTACAGTTTAAGCCTCTGGGCTACACACCATAACCCTTCCTGGGAGGTACTGATGCCCCATTTATGAATGAGGAGTTTGAAGTTTAGAGAGGTGAGTTAACTCTGTCTCATAGCAAATCAGCAACGGAGCCAGGATTTAAGCTCAGCTCCCACTGACCTCAAAGCCAGGCCTAGACTCAGCATGCTGCACCCGTTTTCCTGCTGAGGGAGCCCCTGAGTTACCCTGAATTGGTGCAGTGCCGTGGCCCCAGTGTCTTGAACTGGATGATCAGGCTATAAGAACAGGCAGACGGCGCAGGCTGTCTTGTTTCCTTAAGGTCAACATTACGGTTGGGTGTGGGGAGCCTGTTTGTGAGCACTTGGCCTGTTTGTCCAACCTCTGGAGAGGCCACCACGGGGCTGACTCGTGGCTCTTGCTTTTGTTAGTTGCCGTTGAGTTGATTCCCACTCATGGTGACTCCATGTGTGCAGGGTAGAACTGCTCCATAGGTTTTCAAGGCTGTGACCTTTTGGAAGCAGATCGCCAGGCCTGTCTTCCGAGGTGCCTCTGGGTGGGTTTCAACCACCAACCTCTCAGCTAGTAGCTGAGCGCTTAAACCTTTGCATCACCCAAGGACTCATGGCTCTAGAACCATCCAATCTGTTTCCAGGCCCTGGATACTGCCTGATTCAGCTCTTTATTTCCTCCTTTCCCCTCCCGGGTTATCCTTCATGCTATCTGGGCACATCAAAAATTATGCACCTTAGAATCAGAGCGGGCATAAAAGGCTGTAATTATGCCCTAACATGGATTCTCTGAGATCTTCCAGCAGAAACCCTGCCTTCTCCTCCTTCCTGTCTTCCTTGCCTTCAGATACAGAGGCTTCGAAAAGCTCGCTGGGCCCACAAGCACCCTGGCAGGGAGGGTGGGGAACAGAAACCACATGGCTCTTGTAGATGCTCTCAACATTTTGTGGTTTTCTGGTCCACCTCGCTAGACTGTGCCCAGTGCTGTTCCCGGAGCCATTTGTCATTGTACTTACAACTCACATCACACCCCGAGTCAGCCTGCTACCCAGCAGAGCCAACAGTCGAGCTGTTTTCATGCAAAGCCAGCAAAAACAGACCGCCTGGCGGAGCTGGAAAACATGCAGCCTCCAGCGCCTTTCTTTCTTGCAGAAATAATAAATGATAACAGCCCCGAGGCTGGCTGGGGCCTGGGGATGGCAAGAAAAACAGGTATCTTCTAAGCCCTGGACTTGCTTGGTGACCTTGGGCGAGTGCCTTCCTCTCCCTGGGTCTCATCTGTTTTCTCATCTGCAAAAACGGAAGTGTTGGGCTACAAGTGAGCCCGCCTCCATTTGTTTTCAACGTTGGGGGATTATTGAGCGGGCGCGTTCCCAGTAACCAGGGTTATTATTGCTGCCGGTTGCCGTTGGATCGGCTCCGACTCACTGTGATCTCGTGCACCACAGAGCGAAATACTGCCTGTACTCTCTCTGAAGGCTCTGAGGGAAGATTCTTTTCGTCCTTCTTAGCTTCTGGCAGCCCCAGAGGTTCTTTGTCTTGCAGTTGCAGCGTAACTTCGTCCTTACATGGCCCTCCGCCCTGTCTGTTTCTGCATCCCTTTTCCTCTTTTATAAGGATTAGATTAAGACCCATCCTACTTCAATATCCACCACCTGTCTGTCAGTCTGTCCCACTGTGGTGGCTTGTGTGTTGCTATGATGCTGGGAGCAATGCCACTGGTATTTCAAATACCAGGAGAGTCACTCATGGGGGACAGGTTTGGCAGAGCTTCCAGGCAAAGACTAGGAAGAAAGCCCTGGCAATCTACTTCCAAAAATTAGGCAATGAAAACCCTATGGATCACAACAGAATATTGTCTGATGAGCCCCTTAGGCTGGAAGGCACTCAAAATACGCAGTGGCATGAACAATAGAGTCAACCATCCCAAAGATTATGAAGATGGCTCAGGACCGGGCAACATTTTGTTCTGTTACACATAATGTCACCGTGAGTTGAAGTCGACTCGACAACTAACAGTAACGACAAAAACCCGCTGCCGTTGAGTCGGTTCCGACTCACGGAGTCTTCACATGTTACAGAGTAGAACTGCTTCACAGGGCTTTCGTGGCTGGATCTTTACAGGAGCAAATCACCAGGCCTTTCTTACACACCGGGTGGGTCATGCCGCCAACCTTTCAGTTGGTAGCCGAGTGCCAACCATTTGCTCAGCAACAAATGGTTTGCAAATGTCATGTGAGGGTTACTATTGTTATCATTTTTATTATTTGAGATGCTAAGTTCTAACATTTTCCTTTTTGGAAGGTTCTCTTCTCATGGAAAAGATGGCTCCGTGAGAGATGAATCCAGGGCTGCCTCCCCACACATACCATACACAGGGCTCCCTGCCTCCTTGAACTTCAAAGAAGCCCCACCAGGAAGCTGGACACGCGGTAAGTACAGCAGGAGGAGAAGGGAGCTGGCTGCGAGGTCCGGAGCACAGCAGCTGTTTTCTATCGCACCAGGGTGGCCAGGGCTGCTAGGATGAGCCTGTTTACTCCTTGCAGATAACATCTCGGTAGACTCTGGGGAGGATGGGAAGGACGCTTAGGGTCAGCCTTCACCTTTGTAGTTGTTTAAATATCGATTATCATGCGTCTGGGACTGACTTTGTCTGGGCGGAAGAGGGAGTAATATGTTTGAGCTCACTGCATATATATTCATGTGGAAACTTCAGTTAAGAACTGAAAAAAAAAAAAACCAACAAAAAAACCAAACCTGTTGCTAATGAGTCGGTTCCAACTTCTGGTGACCCCATGTGTTAGAGTAGAACTGCCCTATGGGGGTTTCTTGGCTGTAATCTTTATGGAAGATTGCCAGGCCTTTCTTCCACAGTGCTGCGGGATGAGATCGAACTGCTAACTTTTAGCTGAGCAGCCAAGTGCAAACCCTTAAAAAAAAAAGCCCTTTGCCATCGATTCGATTCCGACTCATAGCGACCCTACAGAACAGAGTAGAACTGCCCCATAGGGTTTCCAAGGAGCACCTGGTGGATTCAAACTGCCAGCCTTTTGGTTAGCAGCTGAACTCTTAACCACTACGCCACCAGGGTTTTCAAACCCTTAGGGAATCTTAAATCTCTTAACAACATGGGTGATTCTCAACCATCCTTTTTCTGGTGAAGAAAGTGTTAAGCAGCTCCTCATTACCCTCCTTGTTGAAAACTGTTTCTAAGATACCAGAGACATTCCTTGTATTAATTAAATTTGTCAGTGAATATTAACATGAGGTGGAGCTGTCTAACTAATCAGAATGGGAGCGGGATGCTAAATGGATTTCAGGAAATAAGAATTCTCTGGACAAAGATGTTTTGGAGACAACTGATTAAAAAAAGTCGCAGATTTTCTTAACTGCAGATTTCTCAGTCTATCATATACTCATCTGCATTTTCATTTTTTTCTCTCTGATATGTCGCTAAACCACCAGTTGCTGTCCAGTTGACTCTGACTCATGGCGACCCCATGTGTGTTAAGAATAGAACTGTGCTCCATAGGGTTTCTGGTGGCTGATATTTTGGAAGTAGATCGCCAGGCCTTTCTTCCGAGGTGCCTCTGGGGAACGGAACCTCCAACCCTTTGCTTAGCAGTTCAGCATGTTAACTGTTTGCACCACCTGGGGGCTCTGAGAAGTACCTAAGCCCAGTGCCCTTGCGTAGATTCTGATTCATGGTGTTACAGAGTAGAACTGTTACACAGGGTTTTCTTGGCTGTAATTTTACCCAAGTTGATTGCCAGGCCTTTCTTTTGCAGTGCTACTGTGTAGGTTCGAACGTTTAGATTAGTAATCGAGTGCAAATCATTTGTGCCACACAGGGACTCCGAGAAGTGTCTTTATTGTTGCTAGGTGCCATCGAGTCGGTTTTGACTCACAGCAACCCTACGTACAACAGAACTACTTCAGAAAAGGCCTGGCAAGGGCCCCAACCGCTTCTAGAACCATGAAGTGGAAGCAGAGAGGGAGTAGGGGAATTAACCCTCTCTCTGTTGTTGTTCTTAGGTGCTGCCAAGTTGGTTCTGACTCATAGTGACCCTATGAACAAACAGAACAAAACACTGCCAGGTCCTGCACCATCGTCACAGTTGTTCCTGTGCTTGAGCCCATTGTTGCAGGCACTGTGTCAATCCTTCTCGTTGAGGGTCTTGCTCTTTTTTGCTGACCCTCTACCAAGCATGATGTCCTTCTCCAGGGACTGGTCCCCGGGAAGTATCTAGTAGACCACATTTCCACAGGCATTTTTGGACTGTAGGGTCTTTAATTTGTGGAGTATCTTATGAGATTAGCCTTCCAGGGAACACACCTTGATGAAGGCTGCCATAGAAGATAAAGGAGTTAACATGCTTTGCACAGTGTACAACACGGAATAAGTGCTTGGTGAGTGGTACTATTGCTACTATTATGGAGGGGTTGGACTTTGAAAACACCTCCAAGTCTGAAAGTCTGTGAACCTAGTTATAATGACATGGTAAAGTCACTTTGTTGGCATTGGAATAAATGAAAGAAAAATTTCAATCATGCACTCACACACACAGTTTCCTCGGTAATTTAAATTCGGTTCCAGACAAGTAGCAAAGCCGCTCTTCATTTACTTCTTCCTTCTGCTTTCTCACAAGATCATAACAAGCCATGACATTCTCAGAGCCAAGCCAAATAGATCCAAGGAGAACCCCAGGGCACACGTTTCAGCATTTGGTGGAAATGTGTTGTCTTGAAAAGGTAGGCACTTTGGTGGAACCTGGGTTGGACTGAGTTTTAGGTTGGACATGCATTAGCAATGGTCTTATGGAAACCACCTCACTGCTTTGAGCCCTGTGGCTTCTTAACTTCAAACGTAAAACTAAAAACCAAACCAGTTCTTGCTGAGTTGATTCTGACTCATGGTGACCCCATGTGTGTCAGAGTAGACCTATGCTCGTAGGGTTTTCAAGGTTGTGACGTTTCAGAAGTAGATCACCAGGCCTTTCTTCCAAGGTACCTCCGGGTGAATTTGAACCACCAACCTTCTGGTTAGTAGTTGAGTGCTTTTAACCACTTGTACTGCCCAGGGACTCATGTCAAATATAACCGTGAGATGAAAAGTATCACTTTGACACTTGAAGTCTGGTTCACAGACCAGCACCACTGACATCACCTGGAAGACATTATTTTCTTGGGGAGGGTTTGATCTTTTCCCATCTACTTACCATTTCCAGGTTTTTTTCAGTGACTTGGTAAGGTAACCACTTGCTTGGCCAGATGCACCTTAACGTTTTGGAACTCCAGGTCAAGATGGCAGCTCCTATTTTAGGGAGACAGCTGGTGCCAGTTCTAGTTTTTATTTCTATATCTGGCTCTCTCTGGGGCGGGGGTGGGGTGGGGTGGGGGGGAGCCTCGTCAGTCTGGAAGACTAACTTTCCTTCACTCTCCTGACTCTGCCATCACCTCCTTGGCCCCTTGCTCGCTCTTTCTCCTTTTCCGTAATAAAACAGCAGCGTAATCAGACCCTGTAATGTGTCTTGGCTAGAGGAATAAACCCAGACAGCTCATGGTTATGTTTGACATGAGTCCCTGGGCAGTGCAAATGGTTAAAAGCACTCAACTACTAACCAAAAGGTTGGTGGTTCAAATTCACCCAGAGGTGCCTTGGAAGAAAGGTCTGGCAATCTACTTCTGAAAGGTCAGAACCTTGTTTCCATGGATGAAAACTCTTGGGGCCAAACAGATATTTACAAATATTGAGAGCACTGTACTGATCCCCACCAGCATCATGGCTGTCTACAGATAAATAGCTTCTCAGAGAAGTTGTGCTTTTCCCTACACCCTCTTGTTTCCTGTTTCACTCTTCTGTCTTGCCTCTTACCCTGATGAAGTTACAACCAAGAGGGTCTCCTGAAGAAATTCTTCACTGTCTTTGGGAATTCAGAACCTGAGGGCTTGGGGTATATTACTCTGGGGGACCAGCCCAAAAATGGGGTTTTGAAAGAGGAATGTTTTGATATATTCAGTGGTTTAGTCAACTGAGAGTCTTTGTGAGCAGAGGTGAATATCTCATGTGGGGTGGTCAGAGAACCAAGCTCAGGGTGATTATATTAGCATCTGGCTGCTCCAAGTATTCCTTTATTCATGTGTTTGTTAGACATAGAGACATTGAATCCCCAGCATGCGTAAGGCAGTGTATTCGGCACTGGAGTTACCATGCTCTATCAGGCAGGGCCCGGATGGAAAGCAACATCATAAAGCTGCTTCAGGCAGAGAGGATTGAATTCAGGGACTTGAATCCATGGTCATGGAAGAGTTGAGGAGGCAACCCAGAGATTACCAATAGCAAGAAGTTACTACTACAATAAAGACAATAAAAGGAGCTTCTATTACCAGAGCCCAGGTGCCAGAACCTCCAAGTGGAAGCCAAGATCACAGAGTCATTGCAGCTGCTGCAGTCATGTCACTAGGGTTGTTGCCACCTACTGTGGTAACTCATGGTGTCACCACCCCGCCATGGACCTCCTCCCATACCAGACCATGCAGCAATGTTTATTATCAATTTTAATCATAGAATAATATGTGATAAATATAGTTGTAAATTGCTTAAATGTAATACTTCTTAATACATATACTAACGACAAATTGTTTTATAAAATCTTTCTACACTGAATTACAACATGACTAGTTACAATATCATTAGTAACTGAGCGGAAGCCTTTTTTGATTTTTCACCTTCTTTTCCTTTAATTACTACTTCGTTCTCAAAAAAACTTATTGATATAGTCTCACGAATACTACTTACCACAATATTGTAGTGAAAACACCAGAAAATTTGACAAGATCTGCGACTATAAAAACACCGGCAGCAAGGAAAACAACAGTGCACACTTGCAGTGTGCAGACGAAACCACGTGATTTGAAGCATCTTTGTCATTGGGTAATAATGACAGCTCTGACTGGAGCGTATTAGAAGGTTCAACAAGTAAATTAGCACAGAGTAAATTTAGCCTTGTAGGTATATTGATACTTGTAAGCTGGGTTTATGAAAAGTGTTTTTGTTGTTATAACTAATGACAGGTATCTGTATCTATATATCATTGTACTTTAGATGAAGGTTTACAGAACAAACTAGCTTTTCATTAAACAGTTAGTACACATTGTTTTATGATACTGGTTAACAACCCCACGACACGTCAAGACTCTCCCTTCTTGACCTTAGTTCCCTACTACCAGCTTTCCTGTCCCCTCCTGCCTTCTAGTCCTTGCCCCTGGGCTGTTGTGCAGCTTTAGTCTCCTTTTGTTTCATGGGCCACGACACGGATATTTTTATTAAAAAATAATAAAGTTCTGCTCAAACGCTGCACAAAAGTTTTATAGACAGTCATTTTTAGTGTCACCCCCTCTGACAGTGTCACCCAGTGTGGTCCTCACCTACCCCCACCCCAGTGATGCCATCGAGCTGCTGCCAAAGGATGATGGGTAGGTGGAACGAGAAATACCCTGGCTTCTCTCGTCCTCCTTCCTGCCAGTCTTCCACCAGTGCCTCCTACTAGCTGAAGCTACGAGGAAGCCAGAGGCAAAGGAGCTTGGGAAATGTAGTTCCCTATGATGTGGAGCCCAACAGAGAGGGACAGGGAAGAGATCTGAGAGCAAACAGGCGATTGGCTGGTGCAGTAGTGAAAGGGACCAGCAGCCTCTGCTCTCCTGTAGAGATGTGAGCACCAATTATTGTCTGACCTTACCCTCAAAATCTACCTCCCCAAGCAAAAACTAAATGTAAAGGGAAAGAGGTGATGGTCTTCCAATTTGTTTTTTTAACCTAAAAGTTTGGGAACTTGGCAAGGGGGAAACAAGTTCATATTTCAGAAGGGAACTGACTTAGTGCATGAACAAAAACTTGGATACATGGATCCCTACTAATATCACTTTAAATTCAGATCCCCAAACTGAACTTAGCCCGGGGATTCTTCTAGCTCTGAGAACACCTTCTTCTGTAATAATAATGGTGATGAACTTTTACAGAATGCCTGCAACGTGCCAGTCATCGTGCTGAGTGTTTTCTAGGTGTCATCTCATTAAATTGTACCCAATTAATCCCACGTGGTGCTACACTTATTATACCTATTTTATAGATTAGCGAGCCAAGGTTTGAACAGGTCAAATCACTCCCTTTTTTCACGTTGCCAGCAAGTGGTAGAGTTGGGTTTGGAGACAGGAGCCTTTGGCGACAGGAGCCTTGGTGGGACAACAGTTAAGCACTTGGCTGCTAGCTGAAACGTTGTTGGTTCAAACCCACCCAGTGGGAGAAAGACCTGGTGATCTGCTTCCATAAAGTTTACAGCCAAGAAAATCCTATGGGGCAGTTCACATGGGGTCGCTTTGACAGCAATCAGACTTCAGAATTCATATGTATAGGAACTCCTCAATACTGTTTCCCATTCCTTTGGGATTATGTAATTGGGCGACTGATAAAAGGACAGTATCTTACGATATGATTCAGCTGCTAGAAAAGCAACCACAAATAACCATAGCTTAAGCGAGGCAGACACTCATTTCCCTTGCACATGAGAGACTGTGCTGGTATGGTGGCTTTACAGTTTGAAAGATAGGCTTCTTCTATCTTTTTTCTTCATCATCTTTAGGGCGTTTTCATTGACTACATGTTTCTGGATATCCCACCACCAAGTCTTTATTTTAGCCAGAGCAAAGAAGAAAAGGAAGGTAGGGGAGAAATGCCCCTTCACTCTGACAGTATGACCTGAATATTGCACACATACAGCTCTGGCCCATTGACCTAGCTGCAAGGGAGGCTGGCAACGGGCAGCACAGTTAAAACTCAATGTTTGTATTTATACAGTAGAAAAGGAAAACTGATACTGAGGAACAACTTAGTGGCTGTGACACAGATACCTTTCCTTTTACTTTGATGTACTGATTAAAAACTCCTTCCATATTTCATCTCAGCTTGTGCAAATCTTCAATTTGGGCTAATTTGGCCTTCAGTTTATACATGAGGCAACAGAGGACAAAAGAGGGGAAATGATTTGCTTCATGTCACCAAATGATATTTGAATGGGGATTAATTTTATAAGTGGCCATTCACTTACAATTTATTGCTGTATTATAAATGGCTTTTGCTTTCTTGTATAACCTCATTACTGAATGCCTGGTGTATGCTACATATCATATTTAGATTTGGATAAAAATTATTATATAATGAAGACCACATGCATGGAAACACCCTTTGTTTAATGCTCAGTGCTATTAAACTATTAGGAATTATTACTGAGAATATTACTAAGCCCCAGTTTTTGATATTTACAAACTTCCAGAAAGTCTGAACTAAATAACTCGTGTGACATAATGAAAAATAGGTGTGACGGCTCAAGTGTCTGGTGGGTTTACTCAAGAAATATATATATATATATATATGTTGTTCGGTGCTGTTGAGTTAATTTTTGACCCATAGCGACCGTATGTAACAGGGTCTGCCCCACAGGGTTTCCTAGGCTGTGATCTTTACAGGAGCAGATTGCCAGGTCTCTGATCTTTATCCTGTGGAGCCACTGGGTGGATTTGAACCGCCAACCTTTCAGTTAGTATCTGAGTACTTAACCATTGTGCCGCCAGTGCTCCATATATGTACATACATATATATATATTTGTTGTTGTTGTTAGGTGCCGACGAGTCGCTTCCGACTCATAGAGACCCTACACACAACAGAATGAAACACTGCCCGGTCCTGACCCATCCTTACAATCATTGCTATGCTTGAGCTCATTGTTGCAGCCACTGTGTCAATCCACCTCCTTGAGGGTCTTCCTCTCTTCTGCTGACCCTGTACTCTGCCAAGCATGATGTCCTTCTCTAGGGACTGATCCCTCCTGACAACATGTCCAAAGTATGTAAGACGCAGCCTTGCCATCCTTGCTTCTAAGGAGCATGCTGGTTGCACTTCTTCCAAGACAGATTTGTTCGTTCTTCTGGCAGTCCATGGTATAGTCAATATTCTTTGCCAACCCCACAATTCAAAGGCATCAATTCTTCTTCGGTCTTCCTTATTCACTGTCCAGCTTTCTCATGCATATGATGCAATTGAAAATACCACAGCTTGGGTCAGGCACACCTTAGTCTTCAGGGTGACATCTTTGCTTTTCAACACTTTAAACAGTCATGCTTAATGTCTATAATACATTCTGTGAAATAGGACGCTATGTGATTTGGACATTGTGTGAACATCATATTATATAATTATATACAGACAGTCCCTGAGTTAAGAAAGTCAGACTTATGTACAAGCTGTAGTTATGAACCTATTAAAAATTTGAGGTACAGAGAATGGCTTGTAATAACAAATGAGTGCTACTTTGAGATGTGTATCAAACCATTATTATTATTACTGTATTATTATGTTAAAGATGTTTTATCTGGAAGTGTTTCTTTAATGTTTTTTATGCATAGAAAGGTACATTATATACTACATACTAACTAATTGACACTAGATACGTCTGCTATGTCCCATTCTCCGATCAGGATTTCTGAACTCTATCATAACCTTATAGGACTGTGACATATACACAGTTGGATGTTACCCAAATGGACGTTATGCGGCATATGCCTGTGTAAAAAAACCTAACTGAACCCATTGCTGTTGAGTCAATTCCGACTCACAGTGACCCTAATATATATTATGAACAGAATCTTCCTCTGACTAGCTCAAGCCAAAAGGATTAACTGTAGCGTACACCAGGCATTCAATGGTTAGAAACAAGGTTTCCACAAGCAAAAGTAACCACCAGTGTATCAATACCTTTGTGGGACAGCTCCTCACCGATAGCTGATGCTATAGATATCAGACTAAAAAAAAAAAAAAACCCATTGCTGTTGAGTTGATTCTGACTCATACGAACCCTAAAGTACGGAGTAGAACTGCCCCATAGAGTTTCCAAGGAGCACCTGGTGGATTCGAACTGCCAACCTTTTGGTTGGCAGCTGTAGCACTTAATTGCTATACCACCAGGGTTTCCAGATATCAGACAGTACTGTGCAAATACCATGCAAATGATATGCAAAGTGGAATGACAAATCTTGCAAAAGACTCAGGATTTCAGAAAGTGATGAAAGCTTTGCTGGAGAAGGGCTCTAATTACAAGCTAAGCATTTGATAGGTGAGAATGCGGTAGCCTCAGACCAGTTGACACGACAGAGCCTTCAAACGGGAAAGATTTGTGCATCAAAGGATTAAAAGAGGCCCTTGGGAAAATTGATGAAGCCCTCCAGTAATCCCCCAAAATTACCCTCTTTATGATTCTGCTGCAAAAATTCAAATGTGAAGGGAACCTGTCATATCATATGGTATTATCATCCATCCATCCATCCATCCATCCATCCATCCATCCATCCATCCATCCATCCATCCATCCATCCATCCATCCATCCATCCATCCATCCATCCATCCATCCATCCATCCATCCATCCATCCATCCATCCATCCATCCATCCATCCATCCATCCATCCATCCATCCATCCATCCATCCATCCATCCATCCATCCATCTATATATCCATCTATATATCAATCTATCTATCTCTAAAAAACTTGCCAAAACTTGATTCAACCCTTGTTCATTCTAAGAGTTAGAACATGGTTGACATTGTAGCTGGACTATTGTTAGATATGATAAAATTACATTTTTTAATAATTGTTATTACTTGGTATCACCTTGCCTTTCACTCCATTAGAAAGATCTATACCTAGTCCCTCTTTTATTGTTCTGACATTGTCATTTACAGATTAACCTATCTGGTTCCCTGTTGTAAATCTTTTAGTTTTGAATAATCCCTGAGAGTTCATTCCCTAGGTTGGTATCTGGCTGGTACAATTTTGTTTTTTAGGTTCAGGTGTCATCTGATGTTGCTTGTTCTCAAATGGAAGGACTCCGTTTAATAATTCTTGTAAGTTTGGTTTGGTTTTCACATATTCCCTTAATTTCTATTTATCTGGAAATGTCCTAATTTTACCATCATAGTTGAAAGAGTTTTGCAGGATATATTTTTCTTGGTTGGCAATTTTTTTCTTTCAAGTTTTTGTATATGTCATCCCATTGCTTTCTTGTCTGCATGGTGTCTGCCAAGTAATCAGAGTTTAGTCTTATTTTCCTTTTGTAGTGACTTTTCATTTTTCTTGAGCTGCTCTCAGGGTTCTTTCTTTGTCTTTGGTTTTAGCAAGTGTAATTATGATATACCTTGGTGATTTTCTTTTGAAATCTTTCCTATACGGGGTTTGTGGAGCTTCTTGGACAGTCAGCTTTTCATCTTTCATGATACTAGGGACATTTTCTGTCAGCAATTCTTCAATGATTCTCTCTGTTTTCCATTTTCTCCCCCTGTTCTGGAACTCAAAAAAAAAAAAAAAGTCACCTGCTAATTTTTGCTTTGGATTGCATCCCACATCATTCTCAGGGTTCTTTATTTTTCTTCATTTTTTTTTCCTGATTTTTCCTCAAAGTGGCATCCAAGTATTTGTCTTCAGTTCCACTGATCCTATCTTCCATTGTGTCAAACCTGCTCCTTAGACCTTCTATGACACTGTCCATTTCTGAAATCTTGTTGTTTATCCTTTGGATTTCTAATTGCCGGTTTTGTATGATTTCTAGCTGTGAATTTATTTTGACATTTTTCCTGTATTATTTTCCTGAATTCTTCCATTGTTCTGTCTTTTCCATGAATTTATCTATTTTTTCCTCATTTTTGTCTGCTTTTTGCTTCAACTCTTGGATAGCTCTGAATATTAGAGATTTGAATTCCCTAACAGGTAGTTCCAGTACCTTTTCTTCTGCTGAAGTCATCTGCTGTTTTATTTTGGATGCCTACTGGAACCATCCTGTCCTTTTTTTAAAATATGTTTTGATATTGTCTACTGTCTTCGGGGCATTCAGTAGTTATTTTCTTCATTTACTGATTGTAGATTTGTTTGTTTTGTTCTGCTTATTTGTTTTATTTGGTTAGTCTGAGCAGGCAGGCTGTGCGTTCTTTGTTGTTTGCTCATTTATGGGCATGATACTTTCCACTTTCTTGTCCAACGGGCGGGGCCAGTTGCTCAGCTATGGTGCAGCAGGGAGGGTCCAGCTGAAGGGGAGGGGCTGGGGGTCAGTTTAGGGAAGGTTCCAGTAGGCCATGCCTGTGCTGCTCAGGGGTGTGATGTTAAGCGCACGGTGCAGAGAGTTGGGAGGAAGGGAGGAAGTTGTGATGTGTGGAGCTAAGTTGGGTATGGGAAAGAAGAGAAAGAGGAGAGAGAAACAGGAGCCAAAAAGAAAAAAAAAGTGTTGAGGGAGCCTCCACTGGAGTGGAGATATGAGAAACTGAGAAATGAAGAAAAACAAAAAGGAAAAAGATAAAAATAAATAAATAAAAATTGAAAAGAAAATGCCCTCAGGGATCCCAGCGGTAAGTGGGGATTAGCCCCCAGGCCTTGGGGTACAGCCCATCTAGAAGGGGTGGAGATGGCACACAGTACCAGGTATTCAGGAGACAGGAAAAGAAGGAAAGTAGAGAGAGATGAGAAACCAAGAAATGAAGGAAAAGAAAAAAGAAAAAGAAAACAAACAAATGAAAAAGTCTCCAGGGGCCCCACCAGCGAGGTGGGACAGACTGGGGAAGTGGTTCCGCAGGGAGTAGCACTTCACAGCCTGTCAAGAAGAAACGAAGATGGCACACGGAGCCAGGTTTTCAAGAGAAAGGGAGAGGAGGAGGTGAGAGAGAGAGAAGAAACCAAAAGAAGCCATAAAAAGCAACACCAGCAACAAAGAAATGGCACTGAAGGAGCCGGTTAGTGCGGGCAGGGTGAATCCAAATGGCATGGAGCCAGTGTCTCCTGGCTGAGTGGCCGTGGCCCACTGGGAAGCGACAGAGGCTGAGCAGGAGGAAGAAGGGTGGGAGGTGGGAAAGCATGTATCACTGGATACCAGGTGCTCTGTCTCCTGCTGGGAGCTCTGTGAAGCTGCTTTCTTGTATTCCCTGTCTGCTTATCTCCGACAGGTGTCCAAGATGGCAAATCCGTGCTGAGTTAGCTGATAAGGGACCTCTGCTCCATATCTCTCCTCGCTTTCTGTTCTCTGTCAGTTTCTTATTCCATTCAGTGCTTGGTTGAGTTCTTTGTCTCTTCATTTGACACTTAGGGTTCCAGGATTGATATTTGTCTCTGTTTTACTTAGTTTTTCGGGTCTTTGCCATGGTGGGACGGCGTGGTTCTTCTGTCTATAGTACCATGTTGGCTCTGCTCAAATTTTTATGATTTTTAGTCTAAAGAGTTTTCAAGCCTCTAGGGTCCCTTGGAGGTCCTTGGGTGGTACAAACAGTTTGCAGGTGACTATTAACAGAAATAAACTAAACAGCACCTGACAACAACAACTAACCAAAAGACAAGTTAAAATCTAGAGGCTCCATAGAAGACAAGTCTGGCTATCTGCTTCCTTAAAGATTACGGCCAAGAAAACCCAATGGAACAGTTCTACTCTGTAACACATGGGGTGGCTGTGAGCTGGAACTGACTTGATGGCAACAGGTTTGGTTTTTGGCTTTTTGGGGTCCCTCGAATGTTTATTACATTGTGAATAAACATTCACATTGTTGAATGGTCCGTCTTCTGAGGTGGGGGTGGAGGTCTTGACTTGCCCGTCGGTCACTTAGCTTTATCTGGCTAGAAGGAACTGTGGTACAAGGTACTATGCAATGGTAGAACATCGATTCTTGGCAGTCTTTCTGGCCAGTGGAGTAATAATGGTGCTGTTGCTGCTAATAATAAGACCAATTAACAGCAAACACTAACTGGGCCTCTATTATGTTTCAGGCACTATACCAAACATGGGTTATGTCATCCAACCCTTAGATAACCCTATAAGGTAGCTACTATTTTTACACCCATTAAACAGATAAAGATTACACCCGTCAAACAGATAAAGATACTCAAGTTTAGCTAGGTTAAATCTTTGGCCACTAAGGTCCAGCATTTAGTACTTTTGGAGACTAAATTCCCTTCTGAATTTTGCAAGGTGATCAAACATAGAAAAGCAATTGGGAGACACTCTCATGGATTTCAGATCCAAATCAATCAGGGTTCACTTCTCCATTTGCTACTTACTAGTTAAAAAACAAGGAGCCCTGGTGGTGCACTCGTTGAGCACTCAGCTGCTAACTGAAAGGTTAGTGGTTCAAACCCACCAGCTGCTCCACAGGAGAAAGATATGGCAATCTGCTTCCATAAAGTGAACAGAAGAAATAATGAAGTAAAAGAGCTGAAGAGAAGATTTCAAAGGGCAGTTCGAGAAGACAAAATATTATAATGACCTGTGCAAAGACCTGGAGTTAGAAAACCAAAAGGGAATAACACACTCAGCATTTCTCAAACTGGAAGAACTGAAGAAAAATTCAAGCCTCGAGTTACAATATTGAAGGATTCTATGGGCAAAATATTGAGCCACCCAGGAAGCATCAAAAGAAGATGGAAGGAATACACAGTCATTGCACCAAAAGGAGCTGGTTGATGTTCAGCCATTTCAGGAGTTGGCATATGATCAAGAATTGATGGTACTGAAGGAAGAAGTCCGAGCTGCACTCAAGGCACTGGCAAAAATCAAGATTCCAGGAATTGACAGAATACCAATTGAGATGTTTCAGCAAACGGATGCAACGCTGGAAACTCTCACTTGCCTATGCCAAGAAATTTGGAAGACAGCTGCCTGACTGACCAACTGGAAGAGATCCATATTTATGCCCATTCCCAAGAAAAGTGATCCAACTGAATGCAGACATTATTTAACAATATCATTAATATCTAAAAGCAAGTAAAATTTTGCTGAAGATCATTCAAAAGTGGTTGCAGCAGTACGTTGACAGGGAACTTCCAGAAATTCAAGCCAGATTCAGAAGAGGATGTGGAACCAGGGATATCATTGCTGATGTCAGATAGAACCTGGCTGAAAGCAGAGAATCCCAGAAAAATGCTTATCTGTGTTTTCTTGACTATGCAAAGGCATTCGACTGTGTGGATCGTAACAAATTATGGATAAGTTTGGGAAGAATGGGAATTCCAGGACACTTAATTGTGCTCATGAGGAACCTGTACACAGATCAAGACACAGTTGTTCCAACAGAACTAGGAAATACTGCGTGGTTTAAAGTCAGGTGTGTGTCAGGGATGTATCTGTAAAGATTGCAGCCTTGGAAACCCTATGGGGTGGTTCTACTCTGTACTATAAGGTCGACAGGAGTTGGAATTCACTCAATGGCAACATGCCAGTTAAAAAACCTTGGGAAAATGGCTTAGTCTTTCTGAGCCTTAGTTTTCTGAATTGTCTGTGGGCATAGTCATGTCTCCTTTATAATATTGTTATAAAGATTAAATTACATAATACATTTTAAAGTGCCTTGTACACTGTTGGACCTATAATATATGTTAACGCATGGGCGTTGTAGCTGCTGACTCACAGTGACCCCAGCTCAATGGAACAAAATGCTGCCTGATCCTGTGCTATCACCAAGATCAGTTGTGAATGAGACTATCGTGATCCACAGGGTTTTCATTGGCTGATTTTTGGAAGTAGATTACCGGGCCTTTCTTCCTAGTCTTAGTCTGGAAGCTACACTGAAATCTGTTTAACATCATAGCAACACCCAAGCCTCCATTGACAGACGTGCGATGGCTGTTCATGAGGTACACTGGCGGGGAATCGAACCTGGGTCTCCTGCATGGAGGCCAAGAATTCTACCACTGACCCACCACTGCCTCATGCATATTTGCTGTACTCATTGTAGAGAGGATCTTGCTCTCAGTGACATTTTCTATCCATTACCCTACTCTGCTTCAGGGATACCATGCTGTCAGAAATGGCTGGCCATCTCTCCGCAAACTCAACAGTCACCCTGTTGATGTTTTCCTTATGTATCACCCGAGCATGGCAAATGCAGTTACCCAATGACATCTGTGCCCAAAGTTGAACTTATTTACAGTAACTACACCTGCGTCTCCAGTAAGGAGCTCCTGTGTAATTGAGTGGACAGGGCAGGAATTAGGTCTGAGCCCATGATCTGTACAGGCTGCCCGTAGCTTAATCTATGTCAATTATTTTCACTGATCGCTGTTCTGTAGCAAAATTTAACCCTGTGGCTTTCGGAAGGCCAAGGGAAGGGGCAGTGGGCAGATGTGTTCAGAAGAGAGGTATCAGCATGGTATCCTTCGTCAGTCCTACAACGAGAATAGCTTTGGGGTGGGCTTGCTATTTTTCACATTAACTCAAAGTGTCCTCCACCCCTCTCCTGGCATCTCGGGTATCTTCTTCTCCGGGAAGCTCTCCCTGCCCCTCCTAACAGTTTCCCCATGTACTGAAATGCCTTTATTTGTCCAGCTCTTCTCTCTCTAGACTTTCTTGGACACAGGGACTGTGTCTTGTTCATCTTTGTATCATTAGTAGGCCATTCTGTCTCTGGCACATGGTGGGCACAGGATTGCTAAATTGTTGCCCTCCTGAATTTTTTTTTTTTTTTTTTGCCCAATGTCAATGTCAGTCTGTTGCTATCCAGCCGATTCCGACTCATAGCAACCCTATAGGGCAGAGTAGAACTGCCCCATAGGATTTCCAATGCTGTAATCATTACAGAAGCAGACTGCCACATCTTTCTCCCATGGAGTGGTTGCTGGGTTTGAACTGCTGACCTTTCAGTTAGCGGCCGAGCACTTAACCACTGTGCCACCAGGGCTCCTTAATATCAACACGGGGTGCGATATAATTTGCCGTAAGTAATGAACTTGGTGGAAAACCTGGTGGTGTAGTGGTTAAGAGCTACGGCTGCTGAGCGAAAGGTCGGCAGTTCAAATCTACCAGGCGCTCCTTGGAAACCCTGTGGGGCAGTTCTGCTCAGTCCTGTAGGTTGCTATGAGTTGGGATTAACTCGACGGTGATAGGTTATGGGTTAATGAACTTGGTGTGCCAGAATTGAGATGGGATGGGAAAGACAATTTGAACTGGCTCAGAAACAAGCTCTTGATCAGTGTGCCCAAAGCTATTTATTTTATTATTTTTTTGTTTTTTAAAATTATTTATTTATTGCAGCATATACACCAATTTAACAATTTCTACATGTACGATTTAGTGACACTGATTACATTCTTTGAGTTGTAAAAACATTCTCACTCTCCTTTTCCAAATTGTTCCTCTTCCCTTAAAATAAACTCATTCTGCGCCCTAGGTTTTCCATCTGATCTTTCAAGTTGCTGTTGTATATTTGATCCCATACAGATAGTTCTTGAAAAGAGTACGATGCTCAAGGCAATTTTTTTAAAATTTTTAACAGGACCCTGAATATTACATTTTTCTTTTGAAGAGTCCCATTATACAATCAACAAATCAAAGGCTCTGAGAAGTCCTGCAATAATAAAGAGACTTAAATAACTTTCTTTAACTTAGTATTTTACTGATTATTATTATGGCACCATTTTTCTCAAGTAATCCTCTTTAACAAAGCCCTACTGATCTGAGAGAATAAGGAGCTTGCCAAAGAGCACGCAGGATGTAAGTGTCGTAGGTGGAACCTGAACACATGTTCTCATCCTGACGCCTTGGCTGGGCTGATGAGGTGAGACCCACTCTCAAAGCAGGCCTGGTGCCGCAGGGTTTTCATCAGGAAGTGTCTAAGTTTCACTTTTCCAGTGATTTATCTAAATATCCTTGTGAAGACTCTGCTATCAGAAATGAGACTCAGTCTTTCTTTTTCTTCTCTCTTTGTAGAATGCATTCAGAAGCTGTCTACGTCCAAATCCATACCCATATCTATACCCATTTCTATACTCATATCTATACTTATATCTATACCTATACCCACACCCATACCCATATCCATACCCATATCTATACCCTTATCTACACCCATATCCATATCTATACCCATACCTGTATCTATACCCGTACCCATACCCCTACCCGTATCTATACCTATACCCATATTTACACCTGTATCCATACCTATAGCCATATCCACATCCATATCTATATGGATATCTACATTTGTCCTGCTGGAGTCATTTTCATCATCAAACAGTATGAAAATAACATGGTAGGAATTGGCACCCCTCTCCCGTTGAGAGGCCATGGGGCTGGCGAGTTGGTTTGGGCAGAAGATACAGGAACACAGCTAGACCCGGGCAGGTATGGAATACAGGAAAACGCCAGGACACGTCTCCCTGGCTCCCTTCACGTGGGTTCCCTTCACAACATACGGACGGTGATGCCACTTGTTTAAACCTGAAGACGTGTATTTACAAACACTTCATGGCCATGCTTCCTGGAGAGCAGGGAGGAGTTTTCATATATAGATACCTGCCATCCAGCCAACCCCAACTCATGGCCACTTTATGTATTAACGGAATAAAATGTTGCCTGATCCTGTACCACCTTCATGATATTGGTTTGTCTGTTGACAAGGTAGTTAGTTGTACAGTGCCTTACAACCTAGGGGCTTATCTTCCAACATATATTGGACAATACTCTGTTTTGTCCCATAAAGTTTTCATTGGCCACTTTTTGAAAATAGACCACCAAGCCTTTCTTCCTAGTCTGTCTTAGTCTGGAAGCTTCACTGAAAACAGTCCACCACGAGTGACCCTGTCGGTATTTGAAATACTGGTGGCACAGTTTCCGGCATTATAGCAACACACAAGCCTCCATGGTATGACAAATAAAAAGGCTGTTATGGACTGAATTGTGTCCTCTCAAAATGTGTGTCAACTTGGCTAGACCATGATTCCCAGTATTGTGTGATTGTCCACCATTCTGTGATCTGATGTGATTTTCCTATGTGTTGTAAATCCTACCTCTATGATGTTAATGACGTTGGATTTGTGGCAGTTATGTTAATGAGGTAGGACTCAATCTACAAGGTTAGGCTGTATCTTAGGTCAATCTCTTTTTGAGGTATAAAAGAGAAGGAAGCAGAGAGACACGGGAATCTCCTACTACCAAGAGGGCAGAGCCAGGAGCAGTGTGCATTCTTTGGACCCAGGATCCCTTAGCTGAGACATTCCTAGACCGGGGGAAGATGGATGACAAGGACCTTCCCTCAGAGCTGACAGAGAGAGAAAGCCTTCCCCTGGAGCTGGCACCCTGTATTCAGACTTCTAGCCTACTAGGCTGTGAGAGAATAAACTTCTGTTTGTTAAAGCCATCCAGTTGTGGTATTTCTGTTATAGCAGCACTAGGTAACAAAGACACAGGTGGTGGGTCTAAATCTAAATTTATATCTATCTACAATTTTAGTTCACCTAGACTAGGATTTCTTAACGTCAGTACAAATGACATTTAAAGCCAACCAAACCCATTGCCGTCGAATTGATTCCATCTCATAGCCACCCTATAGGGCAGAGCAGAGCTGCCCCACAGGTTTTCCAAGGAGTGACTGGTGGATTTGAACTGCAGACCATTTCGTTAGCAGCCGTAGCTCTTTACCACCATGCCACCAGGGCTCCAATTGACATTTAGAGCCATATAATTATTTGTTGTGGGGGTTGTCCTGATCACTATTTGGTGTTGAGTAGCATCCCTGGCCTCTACCCACTAGATGTCAATAGCATATCCCCAATTAGTGAAAATAAAAAATGTCTTCAGACATAGCCAAATGCCCCATCGGAGGAAATCACTCCCAGTTGAGAACTAGTCCTAAAGTAACAAGATGATAACATAGGTGATGACTCAGTTTTGGCTAAGGCCTTAAGAATGTGAGTATCAAAGAACCTGTCCTTCAAAGCAAGGTGCTAAGCCACTGTTATGGATTGAATTATGTCCTGACCAAAATATATGTTCTAAATCCTAACCCCTATACCTGTGATTATAATCCCATTTGGGAATAGGTTATGTTTGTTATGTTAATGAGGCAGTATTAGTATAGGGCATGTCTTAAGTCAATCCCTTTTGAAATATGAAAGAGCAGATTAAGCAAGCAAGCACAAAAGAAAGGGAAGATACTTGCCACATGATTGCCAAGGAACCTAGGAATAGAAGCTGAAAAGAGACAAGGACCTCCCCCTAGGGCGGACAGAGAGAGAAACAGAGACTTCCCCTAGAGCCAGCACCCTGAATTCAGACTTCTAGCCTCCTAAACTGTGAGAAAATAAATTACTGTTTGTTAAAGCCACACACTCGTGGTATTTCTGTTATAGCCGTACTAGATAAATAAGACAGCCACTTAGACAAGACTCTCTAAGGAAATGGCTGACACCAGGTGGTTGTCCTAACAGGCTTAACTCTGGGAGGGTACCAGCCAAGCGCTGCCACAGGGCAAGCCTCCCTTACCCCCACTCATAGCCCAAGTTATGGCTTCTTCCCCAATTGCTTCTTTCCATCTATTCTTGGAATGTTCAGGAAGGGGATGGCAGCATCCATGGTCTACTCATTTGTCATTTTCGTCATTTTGTTTTTCCCTCCACCAGCCACCCTGTCCCTATCTAATCAGGGGGCTGCTTCCTGTGTTTGTTCCCTGCCATTTGTCCTGCTGGAACGATTTTTATCATCAAACAGTATGAAAATAACATGCTAGGAATTGGCACCCTTCTCCTGTTGAGAGGCCATGGGACTGGCTTGGGCAGAAGATACAGGAAGACCACTAGACCCGGGCAGGTATTGAATACAGGAGAAACGCCAGGACACGTCTCCCTGGCTCGCTTCACGTGGGCTCCCCTCACAACATACACATGATGATGCCATTTGTTTAAACCTGAAGACATGTATTTACAAACACTTCATGGCCATGCTTCCTGGAGAACAGGGAGGAGTTTTCATCGTTTGATGGATGGGTTCCTTCTGCCATCTGGAATATGCATGAAGGTGGTCATTCCCATTCCAGGGTGGCTCTTGGCTTCCTCTCTGGGTCCCATATCCATAGCCCGGAAGGAGCCATGCATGGTTCTCAGTGTTAAAACAGAATGGCGGGGTATGGGTGAGGAGATGTGGATTCCAGATCTTGGGGTGAGCAAGAGAACACAATGACGGGAGCGCCCAAAAAAAGACTTCTCCAGTCCCAACAGTCTTGCCATCACATGACCTTAGGTTAGTCACCATCTACCTGGTTGGTGGGAGAATGGGTGGCAATGACCAAAATCTGTTTTGATGCCATTTGTCTCCCCTTGTGACTTATAATTCCAAGTGTCAAGGTAGTGCTCACATGTCAAGTACCCACTGGGTGCCTGGTGTTAGGATAGCAATTTTTGGAGGAGGGCAAGGCACAGAAGACCAAGAAGGAGAAACATAGTCTGTATGTAGAGAACCAAACCAAAAGCAAACCTGTTGCTGTCCAGCCGATTCTGACTCACAGCGACCCTATAGGCCAGAGTAGAACTGCCCCATAGGGTTTCCAAGGAATGGCTGGTGGATTCAAACTGTTGACCTTTTGGTTAGTGGCCAAGCTCTTAACTACTGTGCCACCAGGCTCTGTGTAGTAAACTGCTCCTTATTTTTCAAGACTCAGCCAAATTGCCATTTCTTTCACAGTTTCATTGACAGACGCTGCTCCTCCATCTCTTTCTTCTCATTAAAAAAAACCCACCACTGCCGTCGAGTTGATTCCGACTCATAGTGACCCTATAGGACAGAGTAATCTTTAATCTTCTCATTAAAGATGTGATAATAATAATAACCTTGGGCTCAACACCCAGTGATACCATTTATTACCTATCATTATGACTCTGACTTATGGCTGTTGTTGACAGTTGCTATCCAGTCGATTCTGGCTCCTGGTGACCTCATGTGTGCAGAGTAGAACTACTCCATAGGGTTTTCATGACTATGACCTTTCAGAAGCAGATCGCTAGGTCTGTCTTCAGAGGTGTCTCTGAGTGGGTCTGAACCACCAACCTTTTGGTCAGTAGTTCACGTTGCTGTTAGTTGCCATCAAGTCAATTCTGAATCATGGTGGTCCCAAGCCCTTAAGAAGGGTAAATAGGTGGGTTCCAGCCAAACCCCTTGCCATCAAATTGTTTCTACCTTATAGTGATCCTGTTGGATAAAGTAGAACTGCCGCATAGGTTTCCAAGGCTGTGATCTTTACAGCCTAGAGGAAGGAGCCCCGGTGGTGCAGTGGTTAAAGTGGGTGACTGTTAACCAAAAGTTTGGTGGTTCGAAATCTCTATGGGAGAAAGATGGAGCAGTCTGCTTCCATAGAGGTTTTACAGAGTTTAACCTACTGGGTAGCTATATTAGTAGTTTTTTTTTTTTTTTTGAAATCTTTATAGAAGCAGACTGCCCCATCTTTCTCCCGCAGAGCAGCTGGTAGGTTTAAACCTCTTGCCTTTTGGTTAGCAGCCCGGCATTCTAACTACTAGTACAAACTGCTCCACCTGGGGAGCTTAACACCTATTCCGGTATCCATGAGCTCTCTGCATGCATTTCTCATTCTACCTAAACCTCTCGGTGCCTGGATATGGGAGGGAGGCACAGCAGAACACAGTCCCCCAAATTCAGCACCCCTTTACCTGAGATCTCTCTCCTTCCACCTTGTTCTCACAGTCTAAGATTCCACGTTTCTGATGTTTCCGACACAAGGAATGCGTGCTGAAAGGTTGTGCTGGGGAGCTTAGTGTCTTCCTGCTGAATTTTTCACCAGTCCCCACCTCTCCCTGAACTGCCCCCCGCCCAAGCCTGGCATTTTCTGGAAGTTCTCCAAAGTCACAATGACAATGTTAACGTTCTCATCCCCATTTGAAGCTCTCATCCCATCAGAAACTCTTATCAGCTGGATGCTAATCAAAAGGCAAAGGAACTGAAGTCGCAAGTTGAATTCATGAATGAAATGAATTTAGGGTCAAGGCGCAAACAACTCTTAACATTTCCCTTATTTTAGAATTAAACCAAGCCAAATCCATTGCCATCGAGCAGATTCCAACTCACAGACCCTATTTTAGAGTGGCCTGAAAAAATACTGGATGCCCAGTTAAATTTGATTTTCAGATAAACAAAGAAGAATTTTTAGTATAAGTAAACCCTACATAATGCATGTACATACTTACACTGAAAAAATTTTCCATTGTTTATCTAACTTTAACTGGGAGTCCTGCATTTTTATTTGTTAAATCTGACAAAAAACCAAAACCAAACCCACTGCCGTCGAGTCGATTCCAACTCATAGCGACCCTATAGGACAGAGTAGAACTGCCCCGTAGAGTTTTCCAAGGAGCGCCTGGCGGATTCAAACTGCTGACCTTTTGCTTAGCAGCCGTAGCACTTACCCGCTATGCCACCAGGGCAACGCTACCTTAAATCCACTTTTCAAAAGAGAATTAAAAAACCCCATGTGTACAGAGTAGAACTGTGCTCTGTAGGGTTTTCAATGGCTGATTTTTCAGAAGTAGATGGCCAGGCCTTTCTTTCGAGGTGCTTCTGGGTGAGTTCAAATCCTTTCAGTTAGAGTTCAGCGCTTAAATGATTTCACTACCCAGGGATACCCTCAAAAGAGAGTAGTGAGGCTGTGACCACTATAAATCTGTAAAGTTGCTATTTCAGGCCTGGGGGACAAAAAAATGAGATTTTTACTGTTAGATCTCAGGAGGGGAAATACTCTGGGGCTTGGTGTGATGGGGAAGAGAACGTTTGCTTGTCTCTAAGTTACACACCATCTTTCTGTGCAAACTGCCCTGATAATGAGCTGACCAGCTGCTACTGAGTTGATTCTGACTCATGGCGACCCCATGAGTTGCAGAGTAGAACTCTGCTCCATAGTGTTTTCATGGATGTGACTTTTCAGAAGCAGATCTCCAGGCCATTCTTCCGAGGTGCTACCGGGTGGGTCCAAACCACTGAACTTTGGGATAGTTGCCCCGGTGATGTTGTTGTTGTGTGCCGTCAAGTTATTTCAGACTCATAGCGACCCTATAGGACGGAGCAGAACTGCCCCGTAGGATTTCCTAGGCTGTAATATTTATGGAAAAGGAGCCCTGGTGGTACAGTGGTTAAGCACTTGGCTGCTAACTGTAAGGTTGGTGGTTTGAACCCATCAGCCGCTCCACAGGCAAAAGATGTGGCACTCTGCTTCCGTAAAGATTGCAGCTTCAGAAACCCTATGGGGGCAATTCTACTCTGTCCTATAGGGTTGATATCAGTTGGAATCAACTTGGTGGCAACAGATTAATCTTTCTTTTCTCCTGTGAAGCTGCTAGTGGGTTCGAACAGCTGACCTTTCAGTTAGCAGCTGAGTGCTTAGCCATTGTACCACCAAGCCTCCTTAGTAGCCCTGGTAGTAGCAGGTATTGAGACAGATCAGGGCTCAATGACTTTTGAATAAATAACTGCTTCAGTGTTGCTTTGGGAATGGCAGCTGGCAAGGAAACCTGTCTCTAGCCAACAAAGACTCCCTGTCACCCATCTTGTCTTTGAGGGTGTGGAGTTTTTGCTGGAGAGAGCACAGCGCTAAGGATTAAGGAGAAGGAAGATGGGCAGAGCCCCAAGGGATCTTAAACTATCTGTGCCTGATTGAAGATGCTGAAAGCCAAGATTAAAACCTTGGCATTTGAATCAGCTGTGTCCATGTGGCTTTTTCAGACAGAGCTTCTTCACCTGGTACACACAGGTATGCCGTTCCTGGCTGTTTCTGGGAAGCGTGTGTCCTGGTGGATGGCGCTATGCCCCTTGAGGTGCAAAGTATTTTGTATACCACCTTGATTTTAAGGTGTGCAAAGGTGGCAGGTGGGCACGGATATTTGGATATTTGATAGCAAGTTCTCTGTCTATACTTTTAGAGTCACGTGGAGAGGTTTTACAAATCCTGATGCTCGGTTGCTCCCCAGACAGGACAAATGAGAATGTCTGTGGGTGGGAAGCAGGGATGGGTGTTTTTGAAGATCCCCAGGTGAGTCTGAGTTTGAGAACCTCTGGTCTGTGCTAGAGGTGTTTCCTGCGCCCCGGCAAACACTTTCCCAGCTAGATGTCCAGGGATGTAACTGGAGGGGTGAGGGGAGTCACCCTTCCTTGTCCGACCAGGGGGAGGAAGAGGGAGGAGGGAGGGGGTCCCCTCAGGATAAAGTGGCATTGTTTTGTATCAGTTTCTGGCTTTCTAGCTTGGCTGGGCTGGTGGAACAAAGAAGGCTTCATGCGGGACAAAAGCGCTCTGTTTCACCTAATGAGGAACAGTTGAGAGGTCTGGAGACAGGACCCCATCAGCCGGGGACAGAGGGCGGCAGAAGAGAGGGCTGCTGGGCGCCTAATGAAGACCAGTTGAGAGGTGCCGGCCAGACACCAGAGTCGCCTTTCTTTGTGATCCCCCCTCAGCTACCCCCTCCACCTCTCCCGTCTCAAGAGGCTTGGCTCTGCATCCAGAGAGTGAGAGAGACATGCTTAGATTCATCTGTCACCATGATGGGTCCTGACCTCGTGACCTCTCGAGCCGTGCCCTCTGGCCTCTGGAGTTGACCTTTCCAAAGAGCCCCCAGTCCTCAGCCAGAAGGCCCCTATTGACTACCTGCCAGTGGCCACCTGCTGAAGCAGCCCCTGAGAAATTAAAGTCGGCAAATGGTTCACCAGGGACTCTTTGAGGCTATGCTGGAGTGCTGGGTCCGGGGTCCATGAACCCATCTCTCTAATTATCTGGCGCAAGAAGCCTTGCCACTTCTTTTTTGGGACTTGAGACTTCGTTGAACTTTGAGGCTGGTGAAAAGTAGCGGTGTGAGGCCAAGAAAAAAGGAAGGGGCTTGTTGGAAGGACTTCCGAAGGCTCCTTGTTTGCTTTTGGGTCTAGCTGAGGAGTGGGGGGCACGTGAAAGCAAGTGGGTCCCAAGGATTATACTCATCTTCTGGGAGATTCTGCTTTTTTCCCGGGGAATACTTTCTTCTTCTTTAAATGATTTATTTTATTTTTGTTGTAGAAAATATGCACAGCAAAACGTACACCAATTCAACGATTTCTACACGTACAATTCAGTGACACTGATTACATTCTTCAACTTGTGCTACCACGCTCACCCTCCTTTTTTGACTAAGAAGAAAGGCATGGCGGTCTACTTCTGAAATTAGCCAATGAAAACCTTATAGATCACCACAGAATGTTGTCTGACTTGCTTGCTTTGGACACGCCATCGGGAAAGGGTTGCTGGTGAAAGACATCATGGCTGTGAAGCGGAGGGTCAGTGAAGGCAAGGGAGACCCTCAGTGAGATGGACTCAAGCATGGGGTAGTGCAGGCCCGAGCAGCATTTTATCCTGTTGTACATAAGGCTGCCCTGAGTTGGAGTCAATTTGATGGCAGCTAACAACTTCAATATCCATTCCACTCTGTGATTCACTGGTTCCAGACTTGGTTTCTGCCATCTGGTCACAGGTTGGGTTTTCTGGAAACTGAGATGAAGATTAGCATGCAGAACGTTTATTAGGGCAAGCTCTTGGGACCAACACCTGTGGAAGGAATGGGAGGAAACCAGGGTTAGGCGGAGGAAGAACCTGAGCTGCAGCGCAGTAGCGGTGAAGGACTTGGCCAAGTCCATGGAGTGCTCTAGAGCCGAGATGGCCCTTCAGAGTTGTCCTGAGTTGTGGCGGAAGGTCTGGCCTTTATGCTTTCCTGTGGATCAGCTACTGAATGTGGACTGCCCCATTTAGTTATGGCAATCCCAAAGAGGCCTGGCACCTGAGGACTGTCTTTTAGCAAGTTCTGGCCACAGTGGGAATAAGTACTTAATTTGTTAAGCAAATGGGGCAGCGCATCCCAACATGGTGTTAATTTCTAACCTAGTTAAGAAAGTCATACACATTCTCTCTCTCTCTCATACACACACACACACACACACACACACACACACATCCCACCTGCACTCACATTCAACAATCCCAGGTAGCATGTAGAGAATAAATTCAGCCCTAAGAAGTCCCCGGAGTTTTCAGATGAAGGGAGAAAACACATTTGAGAGTTTCACAGGGATCTCTTTCATCTGAACAGCCCCCAATTATCTGTGTTAAACCCCTGGACTCCTGCCCTCAGCACATACACCCAACCGACAAGCAGATTACCTATGTACGTAGTACACAATGCAAAAATAGATTCTTTATTGTTGAGTTACATTCACAACACACCAACACTTGTATACCTACATACAGTTGAAATGCATTCACGTACATACACAGACCTACATGTGCACACAATACCCACACAGGCATGTATACGTATTCATAACACATGTCTACCCATTCAAACAGAACGCATACTAACATACACTCAACACACAGTCATGCACACACAAACATACAGATTGTGGAGCTGGTCTAACACGGATGAGAAAATCTCATAAATAAAGATGAAATTACCCTTGAAAATCTATCATAGTGCCACATTGTAAGACACCTGGGAAACTAGACTAGTTATAGGAACAACAGAGGCACATCTTCTATCTATACCCTCCCTGGGGCAAAAGTTCATTGAATGGATTGATGGGCAGAGCTCTGCTTATATTCTGCACTTCTCTCTCTCTCTCTCAATAGTTGAATTAGTGTCACATAAATACACGCATGATGTTTCTCTACTGCATCACATTACCCTAAACCCAAGGAGAACACACAGACACACACACATACCAACAATGGAAGCCAAGAATTCCTGCCTTTCCTCTTTGACTTTGTCTTCTTCTGAGCCCCAAGTGACCAGATCAGCGGAGAAGACTCCAGAAGCCATGGAGCAAAGGCTGCTGGGTCTGCGGCTGGCCTCACTGCCTCAGCCTTGGACACCGAGTCTACAAGGCCAGTTGTCACTAAGAAGAGAGTGTGGAAGGAGATTACCAGGCCCAGCGAAGGCCTCTGTAGTAATTGCCCTTCAGCCTCTTATCCTGGGAACAAACACTTTGTAAGTCTGAAGGGGCCATTTCAGATCTAATAAGGCCTCCCCCTCAACTTCACCCATAATTGGAATAGTGCTTGCTTTTCCTTTTCTGTTCTTTTCCCTAAGCAATTAACTCTTTCCTCTCCTTCCCTTCTTCCCTGGACGCTCTCTTTGCCTGTTCAACTGTCGTTGTTTTCCACAGATCACTCCTGCCCCCACAACTGTGCTATCACTTTCCTTCTTTCTCTGGAAGGTCCATCTGTACTGGGGGTTGCCCATCTGTGAGTTCACCCTTCATTTTTCATCAGGGGCTTCTTTCCACCCCAAAGTCCCATTTCAACTTTCTCCTCCTGCTCTCCTACAGCCCATAACTCTCAGGCCAAGGGATTAACAATTGTGATTTATTTGCAAAATTCCTTGAGTGAGGGATGAGGAGAGAGGAAGCCCCAGAGAGACCTTTGTCCCTGAATATTGAGTGGTTATTCTGTACATTTTGCAAATGATAAAGTAGGCTCTAGGGGTCTGGACTAGGGGGAGGTGACTGCCTCAGTTGGGTTCAGTAGAGAGATATTGTCACTCTGGAGACTCCCAGGGTTTCCTCTCCTTCCTCCACCCAACCTATATGAATAGTTTGGCCCATTTTTTATTAGAAATCTAACTCTCAGATGTGTCCAGTGCACCTCAGCTGACCTACCTTCTTTCAGAGAGCCCCTAATCCATATGGTGATGTCTGTTGGTTCTGTTAGTAACCTATTGGCTATATTCAGGGATGATGTTCAACAGAAGACCAAATAGACTTTCTTTTTCTCTTTCTCCTTCTCCTGGTCCTCCTCTTGGCCGTTTCAACATTCTTCACATGTAACAATCTCGTAACATTAATTGTATTCATCATGTTGTTTAACCATCATCGTTATCCATTTCCAAAATTTTCCATCACCCTTAACAGAAACTCAAAAGTGTCCCCTAAGCAATGAGTCCCCTTCTCCACTTCCTCACGCTTGCCCCTGGTAACCACTAATAAACTTTGATCTCTATACACTTGTCTATTCTAGATATTTCATATAGGTGGAATCAAACAATATTTGTCTTTTTGTAACTGGCTTACTTCGCTCAGCATGATGTTTTCAGGGCTCATCCGTGTTGTAGCATGTATCAGGACTTTGTTTCTCTTCATGGCTGATTAATATTCCATCATACGGCTAGACCATGGGTCATCTGTTGGTGGACATTTAGGTTGTTTCCATCATTTGGCTATTGTGAATAACGCTGCAATGAAGTACAAGCATCTGTTTGTGTCCTTGCTTTCAATTCCTTAGGGTATATACTTAGAAGTAGAGTTGCTGCCTTGTATAATAATTCTGTTTAACCTTTTGAGGAACTGCCAGACAGTTTCCCACAGTGGCTGTACAATTTTACAATCCCACCAGCAATGGATGAGGGTTCCCATTTCTCCACATCCTTGACAACACCTGTTGTTTTTCACTGTTTTAAATCATAGCCATCCTAGGGGGTATGAAGTGATATCTCATTGTGGTTTTGATTTGCAGTCCCCTGTAGGCTAATGACACTGAGCATCTTTTCATGTGCCTATTAGCCGTTTGTATTTCTTCTTTGGTGAAATGTCTATTCAAGTTTTTTACCCATTTTTTGATGGAGTTGTTAGAGTCTTCTTGTTTCACCTATCAAGGAAAGGATGAGGAATAAAATTGGAAGAGGAGATGGAAACAGAAAACATGATCAGGGACTCTCCCCAGGCTGAGCTTGCCCATGATAGTTATGGTTTGAGAATGATATGCCTAAAGATTTCCATAAGGATAACCATATTTACCCATTACCCATAGTGCCTTCTGTTGTAGGTGTCTTTTCTTTTACTTAGGAAGTACTAAGCCACCAACACTCACTTTCTGCTGGATGGCTTATTAGTTTTCCACACCATCTGTAAGCCAGCCAGCTAACCAGGGGCACGGTTTGCTGATACAACACAAGAAAGGGCCAAGGCATGTCTCCTCACTTCTTTTGAGTCCTCTACTTAATCGTGGCATTTTGAGAGCTCCAGAACACCAGGTAGCAACTGATCATGATATAAGTGCATAGTGAATGCTTGGCGCAAGGCTGGGACACCTGAATTGTAGGGCTCCTAATCACAATTGACAGACACATTGGGGACCCCTCAGAAAAGGTGAGGGGCTAAGGTCCTGCATGAAGAGCTTGTGGGATGCGTGTTATTGTTGTTGATGTATCCACAGGCTGGAGGAGCTGAGGAAGCTGAGATAATGAAAGAATAAAAATAAACAGATGAGAGTTAGACAAAATTAGTAAGCCCTGACCTCCCCTAAGTTCCAGCTGTTCGCGCAAAAGACTGTAGGGGTGACATTCTAAAATGAAGCCCAGAGTTCACCCAAGGGTCTTTGCCACAGGTTTTTTAATCCCCCCTGGTACAACCCTCTCCACTTACAGCACCCCCTGCCCATGCCCTTTGTTGCCTCTATTTCAAAAGGGTGTCAACAGCCACTGGAGATCAATACACATTAGTCCATCTGTTTTCACTTTGAGGTGCTACATTCAGCATATGTCTTACAATTCTTCTGATTGATTACTCTAAGCACCGCCATTTTGATTTGGAGACAGAGTTCTCTTTCCCCATTGGCAGTCATAATTTAACTTGCAGCCAACCAAGTTTTCTAGAACAGCTCCTGTAGAACATTGTTTCTTCCCAGCTTTGATGAAATCAGAGATTAAGGTAGCGTTCTCCCATCCCAAAGCATCATTTCAGGGATATGCTCTCTGGTCCCCTGATTTTGTTCATCACTTTCACCACTAGCTACTCAAAGTCAAGTCCAGCCTAAATCTGTTTGTTTATGCAACATCCCATAGAACTGTTCTATCTTCTCAAGGTCACCGGATGCCAGTTTAACTCGTTGAGGTTGGAATATGAACTGGAGCACAAGGAAGCCATGAAGAGACTAATTCAGGCTGTTACTGGTGAGCAGACTCTGGAGGTCACCAGCAAATCTGCTGCAATAAACAATATTTTATATAAAGGACAGAATGGCATTTCATAACAGGGCTGTCTCTCAATGCTCTGGCCATTAATTCTTGTCTAAGATGTGGGGTCAGATGACTGGGATCTGGAGTAGTTTGATGGTTGGGTTTGTGGATGCAAGAGTACAAATTACTGAATGCTGGCCAAAACCACATAATGAAACCCCTAATTATCTACGTCCGCTGAGCGGCATTTTAGCACAGATAATACAAAAATGAGTATCCAAGGTGTCATTTATCTTTGGTTTTGGATTATATGCTATGGCTTTATTTTATCTTGTTCTTTTGGCATCAGATTTTCCATTTTCAATATTGTTATTATCTTGATGGTTATTATTAATTTCACATTGCAGAATCACAGAGTTAGAAGGCATGGTGAATCCTAGCTCTTCTCCTGATTTTCAAACTGCATTCAATGGAAGTCCGGGGCTCTGCAGAGGAGCTGGAGGAAGGAGAAGACAAAAGGGGGTGCGTCTCCCCCATAGTATAGATTGCAAAACTGAGTCCAAGGGAGAAGAAGAGACCTTTCGAGCTAGTTAGTGCCGGAGCTGGAACTAGAATCCTGATCTTCTCGTTCTGAGAGAGAACGAATACCAATGGCTTTAAGGTTCAAGAGAATTATTTCCAAAACGCAAACTCATCTCCAAAGCCAGCCAACAGAAGGTATAGAGCTTTTAAAAGGGTTGATCCAAGAATCATACCAAAAAGATTCCAAATACAGAATGACTAAGAGAAATTTTAGAAAATTTAGTTAGCATCTATCTTAATCTATCGAGGTTGACCTGCACATGTGGGCTTATAAAATTACAGGGAACACATGTGTCGGCCGGCCAGCGTGCTGGCTAGTACAGAGTGTGTGTGTATGTGCACTTGTGTGTGTATTTGTTGTTGGTCGTGTGTGCCATTGAGCTGATTCTGACCCATAGTGGCCGCAGGTGACAGAGTAGAACTGCCCCATAGGGTTTTCTTGGCTGTTACCTTTACAGAAGGAGATTGCCAGGTGTTTTTTCTGTGAAGTCACTGGGTGGGTTTGATCCACCAACATTTTGGTTAGCAGCTGAGTGCTTATATATGTGTGTGTGTGTGTAATGTGTGTCTGTATGGTGGATGCTTATGTATGCGTGTGGTTTGGGTGTGTGGTTTGTCTATGTGTGGAGTGTGTGTGTGTGGTGCATGTGTGGGCATGGAGTGTGTGTGTGTGATATATGTGTTGGTAGGGTGTATGTACGTATGTGAAGTATGTACATGACTCCGTGGTATATGTGTATGCGGAGAGTTTTTGTGTTATGTTTGTGAGTATGTGTGGTGTAAATGTGCTTGTGTCTGTGTGTGCTGCGAATGCGCACTATGTGTGAATATGTGAGTGTGTATGTCGTGTGTGTATGCATAGTGTGTGTGGCATCTGGATATGGAGACTGTGTGATTTTTGTGTGGCATATTTGTGCATGTTCAATGTGGATGTATTTGGTGTGCTTGCGTGTCTGTGTGTGCAGTCATGTCATGTGTGTGTTACACAAAGGCAAAGACTCAGACACACTGAGAGACACAGAAACAGAATTTCACAGACAGACTGACAGACATAATAAAAGACAGAGATTTGTCATAGAAGTTGCAGAAGGGGAAAAATAAAAGCCCCCCAGGAACCTGAAACCTCCTAAAAAGCCCAAGCAGCTGAGTGAGAAGGATCCGGATTCTCACCCTGGCTTCACTGTCTTGCTGGTACATGATTTCGGGTAAGACACACAGCCTATTCAAGATACAACTTTTGCTTCAGTAAAACAGGTTAATAAAACCTCCTTTATACGTTTACGTTGAGAATTAATATTACACAAGATAATATACACAAAGTACTTAGTAGGATGCACGGCACATACTTAGTATTTGAGAAATGAATCTGTTGCCGTTGAGTCAATTCCGACTCATAGCGACCCTATAGGACAGAGTAGAACTGCCCCATAGGGTTTCCAAGGAGTGGCTGGTGGATTTGAACTGCTGATCTTTTGGTTAGCAGCTGAGCTCTTAACCACGGTGCAATCAGGGCTCCATTTAAGAAACAGAAACGATTATTATTATCAGTAGTAGTACTAACAGTATTTTGCTTATTACTATTATTGCACAATTATATGCCTGTTCTCCGCCATTGAGTCGATTCCTACTCATTTACACTTTGCCACCAGGGCTCCTTAATTATATGCCAGTTACACAAAATTGAAAATTTCCCATAAGGTAGACTATTTTTCAGCCTCCCTTTTTATTTGTTGGCAAGAAGTTTGTAGAGTTCTTAAACTGTCTATTAAGGTCTTCAGATATTTCAGGAGTGATTTTCAAGTACAGCAGCTTCTGAAATGTAGGGTGTCATTGTCGTTATTGCTTTGATTATTAGGAAAAAGAAAATGACCAAAATCAGTGCGAGAATGGTGGTAATTATATTCTGATTTCCTAGATCCACGTGCTTCTCTCACCCCAAGGAGAGATATTCTTATTTCATTTGTCTTTCAGACTTGGCCAATTAAAATAATCTCCACCAACTTGTCATGGATTGAATTGTATCTGCCCAAAATGTCTGTCAACTTGGTTAGGCCATGATTCCCGGTATTGTGTGGTTGTCCTCCATTTTGTGATTGTAAGTTTATGTTAAAGAGGATTAGGGTGGGATTGTAACACCCTTACTAAGGTCACATCCCTGATCCAACGTAAAGGGAGTTTCCCTGGGGTGTGGCCTGCACCACATTTTATCTTACAAGAGGTAAAAGGAAAGGGAAGCAAGCTGAGAGTTGGGGACCTCATACCACCAGGAAAGCAGTGCCAGGAGCAGAGTATGGCCTTTGGACCTGGGGTTCCTGTGTGGAGAAGCTCCTAGTCCAGGGGAAGATTGGTGACAAGGAGCTTCCTCCAGAGCCGACGGAGAAAGCCTTCTTCTGGAGTTGACATCCTGAATTTGGAATTCTAGCCTACCAGACTGAGAGAATAAATTTCTCTTTGTGGAAGCCATCCACTTGTGGTATTTCTGTTACAGCAGCACTAGATGACCAAGACACTGTTCTGGCAGTTAATAAGGAGAATTTGGATTTAGGAAAAGGACATAGCAAGGGAGAAAGAAACCAATATTTGCCTGCTTTATATCAGACTGTTTACATAATTCATCTTGTTACCTCTTTAAAATAATCCAGTGATATTTGGATTGTCACCTCCATGTTACAGACAAGGACACTGAGGCTTTAAGAGATGACAAAGTTCTTGCCAAATATGGCACAACCAGAAAATGGCAGAGAGTGGATGTCTTGTGGCTTGGGCCAACCCAAGAGTTCAGTCTTCCTGGCCAAGAAAATTAAGACAAATAACAAAGAAACCAAAGAGGTGGCACCTTTCCATTCAGACAAGATGGTAGCACCTGAAAATCCAGGAGCAGCTTGGTAAAGTGAATGTAATTGCCCCCTAGGGTAGCTTGTTTTACTGTCCTTGTCTTCTCTGCAGACCAACAGAGCACGCCAACAGCTAAAGCTCAAAACGTATGAACCCCCAAATTATCTTGTGCAACGATTAGTTTTTTGAGGCAGTTTGGCTAGGTGCTGGTTACCAGTTGCCATCAAGTTCACTCCAACTCATGGTGATCCCGTGCGTGTCGGAGTAGAACTGTGCTCTACCGGGTTTCCAGTGGCTGATTTTTTGGAAGCATATCACCAGGACCTTCTTCTGGGAGGCTCTAGTGCCAAACATTAATCTAGGTGTTGCTGTGAAGGTATTATGTAGATGTGGCTAACATCTACAATCAGTAGATATTGTGGGTGGGCCTCATAAAACCAGTTGAAGGCCTTAAGAGGAAAAATTGAGGTTTCCTGGAGAAAAAATTCTGCCTCAAAACTGCACCATCAACTTCTGCCTGAATTTCCAAATTACGGGCCTGCTGTATGGATTTTGGACTTGCCAGCGCCCTCACAATTGTGTGAGCCAATTTCTTTAAATAAATACCAGTTGCCTTCAAGTTGATTCTGACTCATGGTGACCCAATGTGTGTCAGATCAGAACTGTTTCTATAGGGTTTTCAGTGGCTGAGTTTTCAGAAGTAGATCAACAGGCCTTACTTCCAAGGATGGAACCTGAAACCTTTCATTTAGCAGCTGAGTGCATTAACTGTTTGCACCACCCAGGGAATCCCTGAAGGAAGGAAGAGAGGGAGGGAGCGAGGAAGGAAGGAGGGAAGAAGGGAGGGGGGAGGGAAGGGGGGAGGGAGGGAGGGAGGGAGGGAGGAAGGGAGGAAGGAGGGAGGGAGGGAGGAAGGGAGGAAGGAGGGAGGGAGGGAGGGAGGGAGGGAGGGAGGGAGGGAGGGAGGGAGGGAAGGAAGGAAGGAAGGAAGGAAGGAAGGAAGGAAGGAAGGAAGGAAGGAAGGAAGGAAGGAAGGAAGGAAGGAAGGAAGGAAGGAAGGAAGGAAGGAAGGAAGGAAGGAAGGAAGGAAGGAAGGAAGGAAGGAATTCCCGTCCTATTGGCCTGCTTCTCTAGGGAGCCCTGACTGATACACTCAGCTAAGGAATATCCAAAGACCAATAATTTCCTGTCTCCCAATTTGGCCGCAAATGCTTTTCCTTAGTAACCACCACAATGTTTTCCATTTCTCTGTTCTTTTTCTCACATTTAGGCCTTGGCATGCCTCCATACCACCCAGCTCCTACAATGGAGAGGATAAAAGATTCTCCCCTAAAGCAAAATTCCTTGGGTGTTAAAGTCACCTTGTTTTAAGGAGGCTGATGGTGGCTTAGTCACAGAAAAATGAACTTGAGGATTTGGCTCCTTGCTGGGAGGTGCCCATGGGATGGTGTCACCTGTCACACAGAGACAAAGAAAGTTATGTTCCGTCACTCCTTCAATGGCACCTCTGTTGAAGTTATTGACCTTTTTGTTCAAATCCCACCTCTGTGTCTGACGGGGTGCGGGCTTTTTTTAGGCTCATTTCCAGGCTTCTTTTGTGAACATCACCCTCTGCAACAGAGACGTGGGGTTTTAAGATATTTGTTTCTAGTGGCTTCCATGATTTCACCTTTCTGCCTGTTGTTCCTGAGAAAATGGGCTTCAAACAATAGGGAGGTTTATGACTCTACCTAGCGGCTTTCACAGAAAGAGTTAGCAGGATAAACGAGGAGTTTTCTTTTCTGTTTTTACCTGTACCAGAGTTTTGGAGGGTGAAGAAATCACGCTGTCCTTTCTTGTTTGTCTGCTTACCTTCTGTGAACCTCAGGTAAATGAGAACTGGTCTTATGTTGAATCAACTGTGACTCATGGCCACCTTAAGTATAACAGAATGAACTGTTGCCTGGTCCTGTGCCATCTCCATGATCTTTGATATGGCTGAGCCTATTGTGAGACTTTTGTGTGACTCCATCTCACTGAGGATTTTCCTCATTTTCGCTGACACTCTCCTTTATCAACCACCAGCTAAAGTAACTGGGTCAACTTCAAAATATGATCCTCAGTAGAGCTGCAGAGAAAATCCTTATACAGCTTCATCTCCAAGGTATTATCTGGTCTTAGAAGACCTAGATATCCTCTATAATCGGTTCTTGTTGTTGGACACCGTCTAGTTGATTCCAACTCACAGTGACCCCATTTGACACAGTAGAACTGCCCCATAGGGTTTTCCTGGCTGTAACATTTACAGGAGCAGATCACCAGGTCCTTCTACTGTGCGGCCACTGGGTGGGTCCAAACCAGCTACCTTTAGGTTCACAGCTGAGTGCTTAACCTTTGTGCCACCAGACACCAGAGCTCCTTCTCTATTATCTAGAGTATAAAAATATTATGAGAACCAGTTTTAGAGACAGGCAAAGCAGTGTGGAGTGAGAGAGATGAGAACTTGCCCCAGGTGACACCCAATGAATTTGCAATGACTGGCTGACTGAATGGATGAATGGATGAACGGAGGAAGACAGCTTCATCCCTGACCTGAAATCTGGTTCAGTCACTAAAGTGCACCTCAATAAGGCAATCTATTTCTGCTAAGATGATATGAATACTGTAAGCAGAGTTGGAGCCCCTGGGTTCAAATCCTTCCCCTTCCACCTGTATATAAAAATCTGTTCCTGTTAAATTGATTCTGGCTTTTGGTGATCCATGTGTTAGAGTGAACTGCTCCATGGGGTTGTCTTGTCTGTAATCTTTATGGAATCAGATTGCCAGGACTTTCTTCCATGGTACAACTGGGTAGATTTGAACCACCAACATTTAGGTTTGTACTCGAGCACAAACCATTTGCCCCACCCAGGGACCTTTCCTCCCATATATACTTAGTTGCTATATGGCCTCGATGGGTTTTGGTAACCTCTCTGAGTTTTAATTTATTCAAATGGTGAAATTTTTCGTGAGGATGCAAAGAGATCATATAAGAGTTATCAACTCGTAGTGCATGCTCAATAAAAGTGTGGACTCTGATTAGAAGTGTTTGGTCAATTTGATAGTAAGAGTAATTAAGAATGGGGGCAGACATCTTTGTTCCACTCTGCACTTTAGAAAGAAAGCTTTTGTCTCACCTCATATCAGTTTTTTTTTTTTCATACCAGTGTCTTGCTTTTTTAGTTCTTCCCATCCACACTTTGTGTCTCTTTAGCGCTTTTGTAGGTGCCATTCTCTCCACCTGGGGCACTCTTCCCTCAGGTAAAGACTGGGTAAACTCTCGCTTTTATTCTTCCGGCCTCAGTTTAGATGCCTCCATCCAGGGGCAGACTACCCAGTAAGCAAGGTAAGTACAGGCCTACTTGTGCTTACTTACTAATCTGTAGTGAACAATCTCACAAGGGTTTCACCACATCAAAGATGTCAGGGATTGTACATTTGAGAACAGGCTTTGATTCTGTAGGAATGTGCTGTGGGGTTGGGAGAGAGATGCCAGCCATACCAAAAAGCTGAATCTTTGATGTGGTGAAAAAAAAAAAAGTGCGATTGTTCACTACAGATGATCTGGTAAGCAAGATAAGCATTGTGCTTATCTTGCCTATGGTATAATCTGCCCCTGCCTCCATCTTTCTCCAAGATTCCTTCCTTACCTCCTACTCCCCTGAGCGGGAGTTACCTCCATCGTTGCGGTCTCCTGCACCCAACACTCCCCCACCTCTGAATACATTTCATGATATTGCCACTGACATCTTCCGTGCCTCCCTTCCCCACCAGACTGCAAGATTTGGGAGGCCAGGGCCTGTGTGTTCTTCCCTGTTGGAGCCTCAGCACCTAGGCCTGTTCTGGAATAAACCAGACCCTCAGTACATATTTGCTGGATGAATGAAGAGTGCAGAGACGAACTGAAGTTCCGATTACAAGAGTGAAGGAATGTAGAGAGGCGATTACAAAATGGCGGCACCTAGGGAGGTGATTACAGAATGGCGGCCATAGATTAATTACAAGGAGATTCCTTGGCCTGTCAGCATTTGTCCTCTCTATGGAGGCCCCCTAAGGGTTCCGCTCCAAATCCTGCTGTTGTCATCAGATAACGAACTCCCCGCACCAGGCTCCGCACTGGAAGTGGAGACATTCCCTTGCCCTCCCCTAGGAGTCCTGCCTCTCTCTCCCAGTTTCCCAGGCCTGACTCTTAGTCTGGGGCTTCCCTTCCATTTTCCAGTCAGGCCTTGTCTGCGTTTTGAGTCAGGAGGGGACTGTCTGCACCTTCTGTGGAGACAGAGCAAGGGAACATGACGTCTCACCCTGGCCCTAAACCCAAGCGTCATTGGTGTTGGCTGGGGATCAAAGCCGCTGTTCCATTTTTAACCTTCGTCGGGCCCCACCTCACCCTGAGCATGTGTTCCCGACATTTCATTGTGTGCCAGGGGGATAAACAAAACCCACCCCCTGAGTCTGGGGAAGGATGCCTTGGGGGAAGGGGGGCGCAAACCCGGCCGAGGCAGATAAGTGCTTTCCCCACTGAGGCGCCCCTTGAGCACTGTGGTTTTTTCTGAGCTTACATGACAACATGGTAAGGGAGATGGATGGCTTTATTTTTGTGCAAAACAAATCTACAGATGGTGACCCCAGAGCAAAAAAAAAAAATTAGTGTGCGGAGGCGGAGGGAGAGGTGCGGTGTGTGGGGGGGGATGGGCGGTGGACTCTATCTTTGGCGCTCTCTCTCTCGCAGTGTCTCCTATTCCTTCTCTTCTCCTGGGCCTTCTATAAATGTCACGAAGGAACGTCCTCATCTGTGGTTATTGGGGATGTTGACAGCAGACTGTTTTATTTTCAAACGATCTGTTAAAAAGGTAAAAGCAAATGCATGCTTTTAGAATATTCAAGTAATTAAAAAATGCCACGAGGAAGAAAGGTGGTTGTTTGATACAAAGTAGGAACTCAATATAATATTCCTTCCTTTTCGGAAGGAAGCAAAAATCCTTCCAAACCCCATCACTAATATTTTGGGGGACATCTTTCTATATGTTTATGTGTATTCAAATTATATATACAAACAAGAACATACTATATACATGATAGTATATTCCTACTCACTCTACATACATAATAAATTCTATGCTGTGTACTATTAAAGGAGCCCTGGTGGTGCAGCGGTTAAGCACTCAGCTGCTAACTGAAGGGTCAGCGTTCAAACCCACCCACCGCTCAGTAGGAGAATGATGTGGCAGTTTGCTTCCATGAAGATTACACCACTGGAAACCCTTTTGGGCTGTTCTACTCTACTCTGTCCTATAGGGTTACTATGAGTCGGAATTGACTTGATGGCAATGGGTTTATGTACTATTATATACACACATAGTATATTCATACTCTGTTGTACATATATATACACACACATTTATATATGCATGTAGTATATACTACACTACACCGTAGTAGCTGTTAGCTGCCGTTGAGTTGGCCCTCGACTCATGGCGACCCCATGTGTTACAGAGTAGAACTGCTCTATAGGACTTTTTGGGCTGGAATCCTTATGGATTCCATAAGGATTCCTCGCAGTTTGTGAGGTCTTTCTTCTGTGGAGTCACTGGGAGGGTTTGACCTACCAACCTTCAGGCTAGCAGCGAATCCCAAACTGCCTGTGGCATCGAGGCTCCTATACTACACTAAGCTATGCTAGACTATCCTATACTAAGCTGTGCTAAGTTATATTAAGTGGTACTAATGTATACTACACTATACTATACTGTACACAGCTCTACTACACTATAGTATGCTATGCTACGTTATGGTATAGTATGCTATATACCACTACGCTATAAAAAGCCTAGTAATATACTCATACGACACATGCAGACGGGACCATACCGTTCATGCCGCTTCACAGTCTGCTTTCCTCACCACGTCCTGGACATCTTTCCAGGCCTGTGAACTTAGAACAAATCCGTTCTGTTCCACTGCTGCCAAGTCGCCATTTGTGTATCACTTACTTAAGCAGTTGAAGGGAACATTTTTTTGAAGCCCTTGCCTTAAAATAAACTCTGACTTTTGCTTTTTCTCTCGTGACTCTCCCTCTCCACTGTCCCTCCGGCCACACTCATCTGAGGTTGGGGTTTTCCGCCGCCTCCTTGGCCCAGATGCCAGCATCAGCATTGCGGAAGCACATTTGCAGGGACCCAGTTGGCTTTCTCTGTTGTGCTTTGGTTTGAGAAAAACAGTTCTCTTGCCTTTGCCTTCATCTCCCCGACATGCTTCCACGTTTTAGAAAAATAATATTGTGTTTTCGGTGAAGTTTACACAGCAGTTTAGCTTCCCATTCAACAGTTTCTACACAAGTTGTTCAGTGACACTAGCTACATTCTGCATAGTGCGTGAAGATTCTCATTATTTCCATTCTGGTTGTTCCATTTCCATTAATCTAGTTTCCCTGCCTCCTTGCATTCTCATCTTTGCTTTAAAGTAATTGTTGACCTTTGGTCTCATATAGATGATTTTTTAAAGGGTGATATTCATTATTTTTTTTAGCCAACTTGTTATTTAGCTACAGGGTGACCTCAGGTTAGTTTCAGTTCAAGGTTTGAAGGGTATTTTAGGGCAATAGTCTCAGGGAATCCTTCAGTCTCAACCAGTTCCGTAAACCTGTTTTTTTTTGTTTGTTCAGGAATTTGCAGTCTATTCCACAGTTTTCTCCTAGTCTATCGGGGTCCACCTATTGTGGTTCCGATTAGAGTGGTCTGGTGTGGTAGCTGGGATCTAGTTCTTTTTGGTCTCAAGGTAGTTGAGGCCATGGTTCACGTGGCTTGCTTCCACATTTTACTTCTCTGTAGTGCTGTTACTGTATCAGACTCTCAAGGAGTGGGGCCTTAAGATTTATAGTTTTAAAAAAGCTCTTTGTGTGTTCCAATGTATGTCCAGAACCAAGAAACCTTGGTGTAGGACATGGCAAGAATATGGCTTTTGATGTCAGGGAGGGCCAAGTTCTAATTCCACCTTTGACCTTGGGAAAATGACTTAATTTGTATGAAGAGCAGTTTTCTTGTCTGCACAACTGGGGAAATTATAATTGAACCAGCCTTGCAGGGTTCTTAGGAGGACTAAAGTAAGTGCCTAGAACACAGTTGCTGCTTCAGTGATGGCAGCTTTTATTATCGTCTGAGAAGTGGTGAGATGTTGCAGACCATAGGTTCTGGAATTAGCCATATCTGGGTTTGGAGTCCCTGGGTGATGCAAATGATTAAGCACTCAGCTACTAACCCAAAGTCTGGCAGTTCAAATCTATCTAGAGGCACCTTGGAAGAAAGGCCTGGCAATGTCTTCCGAAAGACCAGCCACTGTGGAGCACAGTTTTACTCTGAAACTCACTATGAGCTGGAGTCAACTTGATGGCAACTGGTTTGGTTTTCGGCTTCAAACCAAATTCAGCTTCTTCCCAGATGCATGAGTTAAGCCCTGTGGGTTTCCTTTTCCTCATGCGTAAAATGGAGCTAAAATACCTATCAACAATTATGTTTCAAGGCTTACAGATAATACATGCAAAGGGCCTAGTTCAGGGCAGTAAGATGGTAGCTGGTGTATACTGACCACTCTGTGTCCAAACACTAAGGCTCAAAGAAGCAGAAACTTGCATTCTGTTCCTGCCTTTCCTATTTATTCCCCGAGCGACCTTGGAGAAGACACTCGGCTTCTCACTTTCCTTGTTTCTAAGCTGTTGACTTATTTGCATTAAAAGCAATGATGAGTATATCCTTGGTAATTAGGCATTATTCTATATCACTTTCCCAGAGCATGGGCTGAAGTTTAAACATACACATTTAATGCATCAACATTCTATACAAATTTAGATCCCTTTTGGAGTCTTTTTTATTTTTCTTTGTTAGGAAGCAAGCTGTGGGCAGAGGTATAGGTGTTAACATATAACAGACTCTTAAAAGTGTTCATTTATTAATTCATTGAACAAGCGTCCTGTAATTGCTTGTAATGTGCTAGTCATTGTACTACAATGTAAGGATGACATAAAGCATAGTTGCTACTCTCAGAACTCTTATTGTCTAATGGGAAAGACTTACATGTAAAGGTTTAACGCACTAGAAGCATAGCAAATATTCTAAGGGAAGTGTGTGTAGGGTAAGGTGGAGGTACCAAGGTTGTTGTTAGCTCCCCTTGAGTCTCAGTCTGGAAGCTTCGCTGAAACCTGTTCAGCATCATAGCAACATGCAAGCCTCCACTGACAGACGGGGGTGGCTGTGCCTGAGGTACACTGGCTGGGAACTGAATCTGGATCTCGTACACAGAAGGGAAGAATTCCACCACTGACCCTAAGGAGGCGTCAATTCTTAGAAGAAGTGACACCTTTGAATTGTGGTGTTGGTGAAGAATATTGAATATACCACGGACAGCCAAAAGAACGAACAAATCTGTCTCGGAAGAAGTACAACCAGAATGCTCCTTAGAAGCAAGGATGGTGAGACTGCATCTTACATACTTTGGACACGTTGTCAGGAGCAATCAGTCCCTGGAGAAGGACATCATGCTTGGCAGAGTACAGGGTCAGCAGAAAAGAGGAAGACCCTCAACCGGGTGGATTAACACAGCGGCTGCAACAATGAGCTCAAGCATAACAACGACTGTGAGGATGGCGCAGGACCGGGCAGTGTTTTGTTCTGTTGTGCCTGGGGTCGCTATGAATCGGAACCGACTCGATGGCACCTAACAACAACAACCCTAAGGAGGTGCCAAGGAGCAAATACTTAACCCTGTTGTGGGTGGGGGGATGGCACTGAGAAGAGGTTTTAAGGCAAGGAAACTCTTGAGTTTTCCAATGATAAGAGTTCACCAAGCAGAAATGGGGAGCATAAGGGTGCTGGAGATCAGGAAAGGCATTCTTTACAGGACGTACAGCATGTTTAAGATCAGGGGATTAGAAGAAGTCTCCAGAATGACATTAGGGGAGAGCAGAAGGTGAGACCAGAGCAGTCAGCAGTGGCCAGAGCTTGGAGAACCTTGTACTCCATATTGAATCTGGACTCTTCTGAGAGCTATGATGGGTTTTACATGGTGGAAGACAGTGCCCGGAATTGTGTTTTCTGGGTGATTACATCTGATATAGGGGGCATTGGTGGTTCAGTGGTAGAATTCTCACCTTCCATGTGGGAGATCCAGGCTCAATTCCCAGCCAATGGAATTGTAGTGCAGCCACTACCCATCTGTCAGTGGAAGCTTGTGTGTTATTGTGATGCTGGAGAGGTTTCAACAGAGCTTCTAGACTAAGACAGACTAGGAAGAAAGGTCTGGTGATCTATTTCCAAAAATCAGCCAACGAAAACCCTGTGGATCATAATGGCACAATCCACAACTGATCGTGGGGACGGTGTGGGACCAGGCAGCATTGTGTTCTGTTGTGTGTGGGGTCACCGTGACTTGGAGGCCAACTCCACAGCAGCTAACAACATTGGATGACTGGGATTTTCTTTTGTCTAGGCTTGTTAAGTTGGGGGGGTGAAAGAATGAAGCTGCCATCTTTACAGTAAATTCAATCCAGAAGAAAAGAAAACCAAGAGATGGGGGAGAGAGATTAAAACTTGGTGACATCATTTGAGTACCTGGATCCAATCATGCTTAAAAGCAGACAGCTTTGCCCCTAGACTTTTTAGTTGGGTGACTCAATAAATTTTTATTTCCTAAAAGCCATTTGAGTTGGGTTTCTGTCCCTTGCAAATGTACAGGTCCTAACTAAAGTACCAATAAAACCTTTGGGGCATAGCCCTGGCTCTCAGTACCCCCAGGTTCCTTCTTTCTATGGTTATTATTAGTTGTGCTCGAGTCAGCTCTGACTCACGGCAACCTTGTGTATAACAGAATAAAACGTGCCATCTCCACGATCTTTGGTATGTTTGAACCCATTGTTAAGGCTACTGTATCAATCCTTTCATTGAGAGTTTCCTTCATTTTTGCTGACGCTCTGTCTTTCTAGGGGATGGGAATCTGAGATGTTGATATCTTGAACCACCCAAATAATAATAATTACCACAATGTCAGCAACAACTACCATGTACTGAGTGCTTCCATACAACACTACATTGGTACCATCACAACTCCTGTTGCCATGGAGTTGATTCTCAGCAACTCTACAGGACACAGTAGAACTGCCCCATAGGGTTTCCAAGGCTGTAATCTTTACTGAAGCAGACTGCCACATCTTTCTCTCGACCAGCGGCTGGTGGTTTCGAACCACCAACCTTTCAGTTAGCAGCCAAGTGCTTAACCACTGCATCACCAGGGCTCCTTTACTACATCTCCAGGCACTATTATTAACCCTATCTTGGAGAGGAGTCCCTGGGTGATGCAAACCATGTGCTTGACTGCTAATCCAAAGGTTGGAGGTTTGAGGCCACTCAGAGACACCTTGGAAGAAAGCCTTGGCAATCTAGTTCCTAAAGGTCACAGCCACTGAAAACCCTGTTCAGTACAGTTCTACTCTGACACATGTGGGGTCACCATGAGTCAAAACTGACGGATGGTTGGCAGCTGGTGGTTTATAGATGGAGAAATTGAGGCTCAGAGGCGTTCAGTAACTTGCCTAAGGCCACACAGCTCATAAGCAACTAGCATCCAGACTCAGGTCTGTCTCCTGATTCTACATGGTCAGTTTCAGCGCTCCACTTCTTCCTGCCTTAAGAATTGGAAGTTCCCTCCTGGATGGGCAAAGATGAGAGTTGAACTTCGCTAAACACCCATCGAGTACCTGTAGTGCCACTTCATTACCAAGGTGTTGGTGAAGGTCACGCTCTCCCTGCTTGCTTATAGCTATTCTTCCCTCCCTGGGAATCTGCTGGAGTGCCAGCGGGCTCTGAGAATGGCTTGTCATCAGATACTCTCCCGGCCCTCTGGGTTTCTGTATACAATCTTATTTCCTGCTGTGATTGGAACCTCCATTATGAGGGGGCCGTACCAAAGTCTGCCCCATAAAGTATATACACATAAACTCTTGTCTTCTGAGCCCCCAGAATCTAGACTATCAGGTGTACTTATCCAAATATTTCGGAAAGCTTTGAAACATTAACCCCATTCACTCCTAAGTCCTGGGTAACCACATGCAGAGAGTAGGGGAGAAAGGGCCCTGTCTTGTGCCTTTTCAAGATTAAAGCTCTTGATAGCATTGAGTGGTGCCCAGTATTGAGGGTCTAACAGCCATTTAACTGAGCTGCTGGGCCGGTGGATGCAGAGTTGCATATCAGGGCTGTGTCCCCAATCAGCCCTTGCAATCAGAGATACTCAAGCCATTCCAATCTTTAAAAAAAAAAAGGAAAAAATCCCTGCCAACTCAGGGTGAATGGGTGGCTAAGAGTTTTAATGGCTGCTTCTGCAAATGTGCAGAAAATGCTTCTGTTTCTCAGGTTGGTTTTAGCTGTTTTCTACAATCTGCTTGGGTGAAGAGAAGAAGGATACGGTGTGGGAGGGGGTAGAGCTGGGGAAAACGGGCAAGTCTGAAGGACTGAGGTCCAACTGGCCTCTTGTAGGATGCCCCCTGGTTCTGTGTCACCTCTTGTTGTTAGGTGTCGTCGAGTCGGTTCTGACTCATAGCGACTCACAGTGACCGTAGGTACCACAGAATGAAACACTGCCTGGTCCTGCACCATCCTCACAAACGTTGTTGTGCTTGAGCCCACCGTTGGCAGCTGCTATGTCAACCTGTTTCGTTGAGGGCCCTCCTCTTTTCTGCTGACCTTCTACTTGACCAAGCATGATGTCCTTCTCCAGGGCCTGATCCCTCCTGATAACGTGTCCAAAGTATGTAAGATGAAGTCTTGCCTAGAGATGGAAAAACGGGCTGGAGGAGGGTAAGAATCGTTGCACGACTCGAAGAATGTAATCAATGTCATTGAGTTGTACATGTAGAAAATGATGAATTGGCATATGTTTTGCTGTGTATATTGTCAACAATAACAAAATAAATTAAAGGAAGAAAAGAAAAGGGGCTGTTGGTTCTAAAGACAAAGCCAGCATGAGAAAACATTCCAGCTTCCCCAGAAGCCCTCCCAAGGGGTGGAGTGTAGAGAAATCAGAAGGCCTGGGTTGGAGTCTCACATATGCCCTTCACTCGCTGGTTGGCCTTGGACAAGTCATTTTCTTCCCTGAGCCTCAGTTTCCCCATCTGTTGCCACTGAACTAAATCAGTGACTCCAGAAGGCCATCATTAGAGCTTCTATGAATCAGCAGGAAGGGAAGGGAGAGTGTGAAAATGCAGATTCCCAGACGGACCGCCTTATTGAACCAGAATCTCCATCCCAAGACCGGTAAATCTGTGTAATTAACTGGTTCCCCAGGTGATTCTTACGCAAAGCCAGGTTGAGGAAGTGCCAAACTAGATCAGTCCACGGTTCCTTCCAGCCTTAGCATTCTTTGACAATGGTTTGGAGACTGATTTTTGGCTTCTTTGCTCTCTGTTGGAAGAGAGACAGCGCTCTTGCAGGCTTCTTGGCTCTCTCTGTCTCAGTTTCCCTTGATAAGTCACCCCACCTTCACCCCCTTTAAACACAAAATATTATGAGTGTCCCGAAGGAAAACAAGGAAGTCAGATGTTTCTGGTTTCAAGTGAGAACTCTGCCTTCAGTTCTTGCACAGTGGTTGTTTTACGGGCCCTTAGCAAAACATAACACAAGCCAGCTTTCTCAAACCCAGCTACATGGAAAATGTGCTGGCAAATCTATAGACCTCAAGTCTGTAGACCAAAAAAAAAACTAAATGAGAACCACCATTTCCAGGGTATTGACTGCAAATGGCACCAGGAGTCAGTATTGATCGAGTACTTACTCTGTGCCGGGCGCTTTATATGGATTATTCCTTTCAACTTCCCCATCCTGGGAGGTAGATGCAATTATTACCATTCCCATTTTACATTCAGGGAAATCGAGGCACATGGACGTTAAGTCATTTGCCCACACTTCCCTAGCTAGTAAGTGTGGGAGATAGGATTACAAACCCAAGCAGTTTGGTGCTGAATATCGCACAACTATGCCCTCCTGTCCCTATTGGTCCTATGACCAGCTATGGATTTTTTTTAACAGCTACTATGTGCCCTGGTGGCACAGTGGTTAAGAGCTGCTCAGCTGTTAACCAAAATGTCCACCAGCCACTCCCTGGAAACCTTATAGGGCAGTTCTACTCTGTCTCATAGGGTCACTATCAGTAGGAATCGACTGGACGGCAATTTTTTTTTTTTTTTTTTTAATGTGCCCAAGGGAGCCCTGGTAGCACAGTGGTTAAAAACTTGGCTGCTAACCAAAAAGCCAGCAGCTTGAATCCACCAGCCGCTCCTTGGGAACCCTAAGGGGCGGTTCTACTCTGTCCTATAGGGTCGCTATGAGTCGAAATTGACTCCATGGCAACGGGGTATGTGTCCAAGGATCCCTGTGGTGCAGTGGTTAAGTGCTGGGCTGCTAACTGAAAGACTGGCAGTTCAAACTCAACCAGCAGCTCTATGAGAGAAAAGACCTGGTGATTTGCCCTCTTAAAGATTATCTGTTAAACCAAACTTGTCATTGAGTCCATTCTGACTTATAACGACCCTATAGGTCAGAGTAGAACTGTCCCTTAGGGTTTCCAAGGCTATAATCTTTTACAGAAGCAGATAGCCACATCTTTCTCCTTTGGAGTAGCTGGTGGGTTCGAACTGCTGATCTTTCGGTTACCAGCCGAGTGCTTTACCACTGTGCCACCAGGGCTCCTTCTATAAAGAGTATAGCCTAGGAAACTTTATGGAGTTCTACTCTGTTACATGAGATTACTATGAGTCGGAATCTACTTGATGGCACACAAAACCCGTGTGCCCAATCCACCACAGATATTTCAAATACCAGCAGGGTCACTCATGGAGGACAAGTTTCAGTGGAGCTTCTAGACTAAGCCAGACTAGGAAGAAAGGCCTGGTGATCTGTTTCCAAAGATCAGCCAATGAAAACCCCATGGATCACAACAGAATAGTGTCCAATATAGTCCTGAAAGATGATCCCCTGGGTTGGAAGGTACTCAAAATACACAGTGGCTGAAACAATGGACTTGAGCATACCACTGACCGTGAAGAGGGCACAAAGGCGGGCATTGTTGTATTGTGTTGTACATGGGGTCACTATGAGTTGGAGGCAACTTGATGGCAGCTGACAACATGTGCTTCAAATCATACAAAAGCTTTATACTTACTGACTCCCCCATGAGTACCCTGCAAAATAGGTATGGTTATTTTTTTCCCATTTTAGGGATGAGGAAACCAAGGCTAAGAGTGGCTTTCTATATATTACCCAAGATTACACTGTAGCTAGACTTCAGCGTATGCAATGGATGGAGAAACTCCACTGGTAACATAAACTTCTAGAGGTATGTGTGTGTGTGTGTGTGTGTGTTGAGTACATACACGTGCGCGCCTGTGTGCGTGCATGGGTCCCTGCGTGCGTGGGTGTGTGTATGTGTAGCTGCACCAGGAAACAATCCTTTGTGTAAAAAGGGATGGACCATGCATTGTCCAGCAATGTTCAGAAGGTGCAGACTCCAGCTTTTAATTCCCTTCTTGTAAGAAGTGTCGTCCAAATAAAATAAACGGAACTTGTCCCAGCGTATTGTACTGCTGGCCCTGTCATCACGCACGTCCGGCATTCTGTTATCCCACCTGACAGCTGCTCCCTTCACTAAAGGGATCTGGGGACGTTAGCAACAGAGTTTTTTTTTTTTTTTTTAACTATAGCAAAGGATTGTTTAGACTGATCCCAGGGCCATAACGTGGAATAATGAGTGACAGGTTGAGCGTGATTTTGCCAGGCCAAGAAAGGCCTGACTTCACGACAATTTCCATATTCTGCTTCCCCAGCGCGTTGACGATAATGCCCAAGATTTATAGTGTAATGGGAACTAGGTGGGATTTGATGACTCTCGGCTTCAGCTTACCACTGACCCAGAGTGTTCGCCAGGTTTCTTTAGCATGCCAGGCCGGTGCAAAGTCTGAAACAGGACAGGGAAGTGTACTGGGCTGAGAATCTGGGCCTTTGTTCTCTGCGTGAATGGGGGCAATTGCTTCAATCTCGACTGTCCATCTGTTTAATAGGGAGATAGGATTGGAAGATTCACAAACTCTTTTTCAACCCTGATATCCAATTCACTTTCATTGTTGCGAGTTGCCTCCGAGTCATGGCAACCCCAGGTATAATAGAATAAAACATTGCCTGTCCTGTGCCATCTTCACGGTCCTTGATATGTTTGAGTCCATTGTTGCGACGATTGTGGCAATCCATCTCATTGAGGGTTTCCCTTGTTTCTGCTGACCCTCTGCTTTACCAAACATGATGTCCTTTTTTAGGTTTGCTGAGGACATGTCCAAAGTAGGTGAGCTGAGGTCTCGCCATGTTCATTTCTAAAGAACATTCTGTTTGCATTTCTTCTAAGAGTGATTTGTTCATTCTTCTGGCAGTCCATGGTATATTCACTTCCATTCAACCAACATCATCAAGCAGCTGCTCAATGCCAGGGTTTGGCTAAGGACGGATGACACTGTGAAGAACAGCAACTGTCTCTCCACCTGCTTTATAGGCAGATGCTGGATAGGCCCAGAGAGCAAGACATGGAGTGAAAAACCCACCTTTGCCACCACCCAGCTGGGTGACCTCTATGAGCTGGTGCCTCATATTATGGGGCTTACAGAAAGAAGTTTCTCAAAAGTGTGGCCAGCTGACTTTTTGGATCAGCGAACCCTGGGGCTCTTGTTAACAACTCGTACCCTTGGATCCCAGCCCAGACCTGCTGAATGAGAATCTCTGGGGTAGGGGTGGGGGATGGAGGAGTATGCATTTTAACAAGGACTCAGAGGGGACTGCTGTAACGTTGACATTAGATAATGTGTTAAAGTGCCTCACAATTTTAGAGTTAAGGGTTCCATGCTTGCTTGTTACTCTTATGGGCTCATGCACTGGAAAACCCTTGACTTCAACCACATTCAACTCTGTCCGAACAATAGCGTCTTACTGTCCCTGTAGGTTATCCTTTGTTCATAGATTTACATATGGATATAGATGTTGTTTTTAGGTGCCGTTGCGTCGGTTCTGACTCATAGTGAGCCTATGTACAACAGAATGAAACACTGCCTGGTCCTGCGCCATCCTCAGAGTCATTGCTGTGTTTGAGCCCATTGTTGCAGCCACTGTGTCAATCCATCTCATTCAGGGTCTTCCGCTTTTTCGTTGACCCACTATTTTAACCATGATGTCCTTCTCCAGGGACTGGCTCCTCATGTCCAAAGTACATGAGATGAAGTCTCACCATCCTTGCTTCTAAGGAGCATTCTGGCTGTACATCTTCGAAAACAGATTTATTCATTCTTCTGGCAATCCATGGTATATTCAATATTCTCTTCAGTTTTCCTTATTCAGCATCCAGCTTTCATGCACATATGAAAAAACTCAAACCAAACCCATTGCTATCGGACAGAGTAGAACTGCCCCGTAGAGTTTCCAAGGAGTGCCTGCTGAATTTGAACCGCCGACCTTTTAGTTAGCAGCTGTAGCTCTTAAGCGCTATGCCACCAGGGTTTCCATGTGCCGATGAGGTGATTGAAAACACCATGGCTTGAGTCAGGTGCACCTTAGTCCTTAAAGTGACATCTTTGCTTTTTAACACTTTAAAGAGGTCTCTTGCAGCAGATTTGCTCGGTGCAATGTGTCTTTTGATTTCTTGACTGCTGCTTCCATGGCTGTTGATTTTGGATCTAAGTAAAATGAAATCCTTGACAACTTCAGTTTTTTCTCTGTTTATCATGATGTTGCTTATTGGTCCAGTTGTGAGGATTTTTGTTTTTTTATGTGGAGGTGTAATCCATATGGAAGGCTGTGGTCTTTAATCATCAGTAAGTGCTTCAGGTCCTCTTCACTTTCAGCAAGCAAGGTTGTGTCTTCTGCATATGGCAGGTTGTTGATGAGTCTTCCTCCAACCCTGATATCGCCATGTGTCGGAATCTACTTGATGGTAACAGGTTTGGTTTTGGCCTCAGTGAATGTAGATGAAAGCAATGCAGATGGTATTGGAAATGAGGAGTCTCTGGGTGATGCCGGTGATTAATGTGCTCAGCTGCTAACTGAAAGGTTGGAGGTAGAAGTCCACCCAGAGGTGCCCTGGAAGAAAGGGCTGGTGATCTACTTCTGAAAAATCAGCCATTGAAAACCCTGTGGAACATAGTCCTACTCTGACACACATGGGGTTGCCATGCGTGAAAAGTAACTCGGCAGGAATGGGTTCTGGTTATTGGAAATGAAGATAGATGTGCCCTGAGCTCCCCTTTTGACTAAATTTCAATGAATCCAACCTTATTTATTTTTCTGCTCCATTGTTTTTTCCTAAAACTGAAACAGAAGAAAGGCATTCTAGTGAGTTGAAGGTTCCAGATAGTTGGTTTTCCATTAACTGCCTTTTATTTAGTGTTTATGCATTGATGATGGTTTGCCATTCATATACAGTAAAACCTGTGAAAGCCAGAACCTGTGTAAGGTGGCAACCTGTCAGAGAAGGAAAACGAAAATATCTTCCACTAAAATGAGCGATAGAAAAGTATTAAGACTGCAACCCATCAACGGCAGAAAACTTGCCGGACCTTGAAAAACAAGACAGTCCTGTTGAGTTCCAGCTCTTGCAAGTTCCACTGAACTTTACAGTTTACCTTTAGTTCACTCTTATTTTTAATTCTGCCCAGTGAATTCTAAAGTTTCCTCGTTTGTACTGTAAATTCCATGACGGTGGCTGCCATCTTCCTGTTGCCCATAGCACCTAAATTGGAAATTTGAAGTAGCAGCAGCTCGGTAAGCGATGTTGAACCCGCATGGTTGCAAGTGAAAATACTTTCCGAGAATCCGTCACAAGGAAGGATCCGTTCCAAAGTTCAGCTGCAAGCATCTGAGTGAAGCTTTGCGTGGCTCATTGTCACAGGCTCTAACAATGGAAGGCTCTCTGCAGATTTGTTCGCTTGACCCACAGGCTGTTTCCTGGCCATCTTGACCTGTTGTTCCAGTGAGAGGTGTTGTTCCCAAGTCCTGTCCTGATGCCTCAGTAGCCAGAGCCTCGGGGAGAACAGAGGCTTTATTAGTCTTTTCCCACGTCTATCACATTTCCATCAAATCTCTTCCCCCCCTGGAGCCCTTCAATGACGGGTATCAATGGTTTCATTGTAGTAGTAAGCTCTCATATGAAAATTCCTTTCTGTTCACCTTCATCTTCTCCCTTATCTCTGGGAGTTGGAAGTTGCTTTGTGTCTTTTTTGGGAATCTATCTATATATTCATCTACGTATTTTAACTGAGCCCTGGTGGCACAGTGGTTAAGAGCTCAGACTGCTAACCAAAAGGTCGGCAGTTCAAATCCACCAGATGGGAACCCTATGGGGCAGTTCTACTCTGTCCTATAGGGTCACTATGAGTTAGAATCAACACAACAGCAACGGGTTTTTTATTTTAAATTTTAATTGAGTGCCTCATGTGAACTGGTCACTGTGCCCAAGTGAAACCTGACTTGAATCTTCTCACAATTTTCACAGCAACCCTTTGTGTTAATGCCATGATTGGAAGAGAAGGAAGCAAAGGAGTTGTTAGATTATAATAATTCTTGGACGTAGATCACCAGGCATTCTAAAACGTCTCCAAAATCAGCCGGCACAGGGATCCTTTCTTGGTTCTGCCATTTATTCTGTGACTTTGGGCAAGGTCTTTCATCTCTGATCTCCGGTCTTCTTTATAAAGGGCATCAATCATATTACTGACCTCAAAGGTTTGTTGTGAGAATTAAGTGAACCAATGGCACATAGTAAACATTCAGTGGAGTCCTGGGTGGGGAAAATGGTTAACTAGGTCAGCTGCTAACTGAGAGGGAGGTTCAAGTCCACCTAGCGTTGTCTTGGAAGAAAGACCTGGTGATCTGCTTCTGAAAAATCAGCCAGTTAAAACCCTGTGGAGCACAGTTCTACTGTGACACACATGTTGCCATGGATTTGGAATTGACTCGACAGCAATGGGTTGAACATTCCACAAATATTGTCTATTATTATTATTTACCAGCCCCTTCCCAATTTGCAGAAAAGTCTATTGAGGCTCAGAAAGGTCAGGTAACTAGCTCAAGGTTGCACAGCCAGCAAGAGTGGAGCCAGAATTTTAGCACAGCTTAGTCTGACTTAAATTATCTGTCCTTTCTGTGAAGTTATACCAGCTCCTATCACCCAATGAGGAGCCCTGGTGGTGCAGTAGTTAAAATGCTTGGCTGCTAACCAAAAGGTTGGCGGTTCGAACCCACCAGCCGCTCTGTGGGAGAAAGATGTGGCAGTCTGCTTCTGCAAATATTTACAGCCTTAAAAACCCTATGGGGCAGTTCTACTCTGTCCTATAGGGTTGCTGTGAGTTGGAATCGACTTGATGACATAGATGCAACATCATTCCTATATTATTATTTTGTCTTTCCTTTGTGTGGGGGAGCCCTCTAGATGACCTTTTTTCTCTTTGGTAATTCTTCTAAACGGAGCTAGCACACACACACAAGCCAACTAAACTGGGTCCATATTTGCAATCAAGAAGACACTTCGCAGATGTCCTCAACTTGGAAAGAGTGCAAGAATCAAAACAGATAAACAATCCTTGGCTGATATTGCCCAAGACTTGGAAAGCTGGGATGCTTCCTGGAGACCCACAGAGGGATGCTTCTTTGTCCATGGAGGAGTCCACGTGAGAAGTCCCAGCCCTGCCTGGAGACCCTCTTTGGAATCCCCCATCTGTGTCTGTGTGGGTGGGAACTGGGAAAATCTCAGCTCATAAAATTTGGCAGTTGTGTCCTTTGACACATACAAGATGCCTTACCATGGTTGACAGAATCGATTGTGCGTAACTGGGGACCAACTTCATTTGGCAGAGGCCTGCAATGAAGGCCTGTGGCAAGTGTTGAGTTGGGCAGTCTTGGGCTCCATTTTGAAAACTTTTTTTTTTTTTCTCACTTTGAAGTCAAACCAAGTGCTCATTGAAGGGACTAGCTCAGATGAGAAAGGAACCATTATTTCGAATCCCCCTTGCTGTGACTTAGGATCCCTGTCCCATCTCCTTGAATCCCAGTTCGTCTATTGCCTCGACAATCTTTACAACAAATTGTTGAAGTCAGTACCCCATGTTAGGGATGAGAAAAGCAAGGTCTAAGAACACATGGCTTTAAAGCATTGCAGGAAAAATATCTTCCCAAATGCCTTGCTTATGGAGTCATGTTAAACAATTCGGTTGCAAACTGAACCCAGTTGTCATTCAGTCAGCTTCAACTTGCGGTGATCCCTGTGTGTCAGAGTAGAATTGTGCTGCATAGGGTTTTCAATGACTAGTTTTTCGGAAGTAGATTGCCAGGCCTTTCTTCCGAGGTGCCTCTGGGTGAACTCAAACCTTTCTGTTAGCAACAAGCATGTTAACTGTTTGCATCACCCACAGACTCTCTAGTAACGCAGGATCACTTAAATTTTGTGTTGAGTTACAGTAATGGAAATTGACACTGAGTCTCTGAAATCATACTTTGTTTCTTTATGAAGGCTGTCACAAGCTAATTGGGGATTAAAAGACTTTTCTCTCTGTGAATAATTCCAGTTTCCTTGGCTTGATATCCAAACTTTCCTTGTTGGTAGAGCGTTTAAGGAACAGGCCCAAAGCCTTCTTGATTTTACTCCTAACTACGATGATTTAAAAACACACAAGGAAATTCACTCCGACAAACATCAAACAGCTGCTCCAAAAATACAGGCTGAAAAAAAAGGAAACAAAACTCATCATCCCGTATTTCAGCCACAACAAACAACGGTTTATGAGAAGCTACAATAGATTGGAGAGACTCGGCAGCATTCCTCGGCATCTAATGTCAGTTGACAATCAGCAGAAGAACCACAATAAACATGCAGCTGCACGCATGGCAGAAAAGTCACAAACCTACACCATATGGTGGAGTGGTCACTGCTGTTGGTCAGCAAACCACCTACGGTCTTCTTGACCTCACAAGTTGATGACCAGGCCAGCCATGAGGCTATAAGTTGGTGATTGGCACTGATGGAACCCCACGATCCATCCAACATCTGGAAACATTAGAAACCTCACCAGCTGTTGGCAGACAGCCTTCATTATCCCTCTGCATCTCAGTCGTTAACCATCTCACCATTGTCTCCAACCATCCAATAACTCTGTTCCATAAAGCGTTAGTCCCAAGAGATGGTTCTTGAAGAACCTGTTTTGTATCCAAAGACGAGAAGTACTACCTACTACTTCCCCTACGTGGAACTTCTCAGTCACCAGGAACTCAGGTGCCTTTCAGTTTCCGGCTTGCCAATCCTAGTGCATCACCCGTATTCGGAGAAGCAGGAAGGAAGAAGGCAGAGGGAGATGCCTTCCCTTTAAGGAAGCGTCCTAGAAATAACAAGCAACGCTTCTGTCTTCATTTCCTAGTGCTGCTGTAACCCAGATACCACACGCGGGTGGCTTTAAAGTACAGACACGTATTTTCTCACAGTTCTGGAAGCTGGAAGTCCAAATCATTGTTGATTCCTTTCTTGTCTGTAGCCCTGGGTGTTCCTTGGTTCCTTGGCTTGTAGACGATCCTCACATGGCATCTCTCTTCCACCGTGTGTGTGTTTCTGTGTCTATTCCGGTCTTTTTATAACTTGGAAGTAATTAGGTTTAGAATTCAACCTACACAGGTATGACCTCATTAACATAACAAAAGAAAAGCCCTATTTCCAAAAAGGATCACCTCCATGAAAAAACCCACCCAGGGCCGTCGAGTCGATAGGTATAAGGGCCAGGAATTCAATACACACACACACACACACACACACACACACACATATATATATCTTGGGGGGGCAGGGGAGGGGGAGTGGGCACAATTTAATCCATAATAGCTTCCATTTTACCTTTATTGGCGAGAACTTAGTCCCATGGCTTCTCTTGGCTATAAGAAGGCTAAGAGAAGTAAGATTTCAACAGGGAACTGAAATGCGCTTTCAAAAGTTAGGGTTCTGATAATAAGAAAGAAGTGACAGAAGAGATGTTGGGGTGGGCATTTAATACCCTGCCCTCCAACTACAATTCACATCAGTATAAATGGTTAACACATCTGGCTGCTAACCAAAAGACTGACAGTGGGAGTCTACCCAGAGGTATCTTAGAAGAAAGGCCTGGCAATCTACTTCTGATACATCGGCTATTGAAAACCCTATAGATTTAAGTTTTACTTTGACACATATGTGGTCGCCATGAGTTAAGAGTCCACCAGATGGTAACTTTTCTAAGCAATGTGATACAACGGTGAACAAGCCATCTATAATCTCCATCCTCCTGGGCTCACTTTCTAGTGAGAGAGCAAACAAATAATAAGAAATGTATCTGTTGGAGTTCCTTCCCCACCTTCTTTGAGTGATTTCCCCCAATGAGATGTTTTTACACTGGTGTTTCCCTTTCCCTCCCGGGCAAGGTCTGGGAGATCCAAAGAAGCGATTTGGGCTGAAGTCTTTGTTGTCACACCGACAGGCTCCTGAGAGAAGGCAGGAGAGGAAGCCGCAAGCCAGGCCCCAGAGTTAGACAATCCACCCCCTCTTGTGTGGCTTCCCCCGTCTCCAACTCTTGACAGACAATCAAGATTAGTCAGCAGAGGAATTGACTGTGGCTCTTTAAAGTAGTATATAATTATAATGCCTGGTACTTAAGGGGTGTCTTTTATTTCAAGCTCTTTCAGCACGTAATGAGGTCTAACTCCGTAATCTTGGCAGTTTCTCACTGCATTACTTTTTTGTTTTTTTTATTAAATTGTAAAATGACCTACTTGAACAACATTTTTAAAAAGCTTTTTTTTTTTTTTTGGTAAGGGTTATCTTCTACTCAATGTTTTTCTCTGTCCTTTCTGCAAGAAACAGTTTGCCAAAACTTTTATGACCCTACTGTGTGTGAAAGCAGTCCCTCGGTGGGACAAACGGTTAAGCGCTTGACTATTGGCTGGAGGGTTGGTGGTTTGAACTCACCCAGAGGCACCTCAGGAGACAGACGTGGCAGTCTGCTTCTGAAAAGTCACAGCTTTGAAAACCCTGTGGAGCAATTCTACCCCGTATATGTGAGTTCACCATGAGTTGGAATCGACTCGCTGGCAGCTAACAACAACCAACCCAAGATAACCAAACTCGTTCCCATTGAGTCGATTCGACTTATAGTGACCCCATACAATAGAGTAGAACTGCCCCATAGGGTGTCCAAGTAGTGGCTGGTGGATTCGAACTGCCAACCTTTTGGTGAGCAGCCAAGCTCTTAACCACTGTGCCACCAGGGCTCCAACAACAACAGCAGCAACAAAACAACTGTGTCTGAAGGCTGTGATGTGCCGTGCTTATACAGTGGGTACCTTATAAATGCTTGCATTGCTGTGGTTTAAGACATAAGGCTGTTCTTTTCTACTCACTCTTTGATACAACCAAAATGTGTTGAGTTAGTCGAGGAAGCTGGAGTTGTTGGGAGCAAAAATGTACTATAACTCAAACAAAAAATGAGATTTATTGGAAGGGCATTGCCGTGTGTTGAAGAAAGCAAGTTCAATGGTACACAGTAGACCTCACAAGGGCCCGGAATCAGGAATCTGAAGATCAGGGCCTAAGACGACCTTGTCTACCTCTCCTCGTTCGTGGCGTCTCACCTCTGTTTCTCTCTGAACATCAGATGCTGTCTTCTCTGTGGTCCATTCTTCTCTGTTCACTTCCACATGGGTGAGACATGGCCACTCTAGTTCAAGTGTACTACAGAAACCAACATACATACACCTTTGTCTCCCAGTTCCAAGATCTCAGGAAGGACAAACTGATTGGTCCAGTTTGGGTCCATGGTGAGCAGAGGTGAAGGCTCATGTACTTCAGAAATTCCCTAAGAAAAGAAGTTGACAGTGCAGCCATTTTGGAAAACAGTTTGGCAGTTTCTCAAAATATTAAACATAGACTGAGCGTCTTGTTGTTAGCTGCCGTTGAGTTGGCCCCCAATTCGTGGTGACCCTGTGCCGCAACGGTATTGGACCATTGTGATCCATAGGGTTTTCACTGGCTGATTTTTGGGAAATAGATCACTAGGTCTTTCTTCCTAGCCTGTCTTAGTCTGGAAGCTCCACTGAAACCTGTTCAGCATCACAGCAACACACAAGCTTCCGGTGACAGACGGGTGGTGGCTGCACATGAGATGCGTTGGCTGGGAATCGAACCCAGGTCTCCTGCATGAAAAGTGAGATTTCTACCAGTGAACCACCACGGCCCCCAGACTTGGCACTTGTGACCCAGCAATTCCACTCCTCGCTATTTACCCAAGATAAATGAAAACCCATGTCTACATTAGACTTGTATACAAATGTTCACAATAGCCCCAAAGTGAAAACAACTTAAATGTCCATCAACCTGTCAACAGATAAACAAAATGTGGTGTATTCCTACAATCAGATGCTATCAGGCAATAAAAAGGAATGAAGTACTGATACATGCTACAACATGGATAAACCTCAAAGGCATTATGCTCAATTAAAAAAAAAAAAAAAAAAGCCAGATGCTCACATGTTATATTATCCCCTTTATCTGAAATTCCTGTAAAAGGCAAATTTATGGGGACAGAGAGTAGGTTAGTGGGTGCCTGGAGCTGGGGGTGGAAAAGAGGAGTAACTAAAAGCATTCAGTAGTGCACTTAGAAGTGAGGATGGTAAGACATGAGCTTGCTTACTTTGGGCACAACATCAGGAAAGACCAATCACTAGAGAAGGACGTTATGGTTGGTAGAGTAGAGGGTCAGTGACAACGAGGGAAACCCTCAACGAGATGGATCGGCACAATAGCCACAACAATGGGCTGAAACATATCAAAGATCATGAAGATGGCGCAGGACCAGGCAACGTTTCCTTCTGTTAAACGTAAGGTCGCCAGGAGTCCAAGCAGACTTGACCACCACCACAACAACAAGAACGGTACACTTAAAATGGATGAATTTTATGATCTATGAATTCTTTCTCAATAAAGATGTTAAAAAAAAGGGGGGGGGGAGATTGGTGAAGAAGTGGTTTGCATCAATAGATGAGTCTACTTCCAGTTGCCTCAACCTGCAGGGTGAATTCCTGTCTCTGGGTCATTGTTTACCTCATTCCCTCTGCCTGTAACATCCTCCCCTCTATGCATTTAAATGACTGGCTTCGATTCCACAACCTCTGTGGTTATCTGCAACAGTAGGCATCAGGAGAAGTCCCTGGGTGGCGCAGACTGTTAATGATTGGCTGCTAACTGAAGGGTTGGAAGTTCCAGTCCACTACCCTAATAAGGGTGCTTTGGAAGAAAGACTGGGCAATCTACTTCCAAAAAAATCAATTATTGAAAAAGCTATGGAGCACAGTTCTACTCTGACACTCATGGGGTCACCATGAATTGGAGTTGACTCAGTGGCGACTGGTTAAGGGATCAAGAGTGGGAGGAGAGAGAGGGAAGTTGCATTGGTCAAGATCTCAACAGGAAACAGCTCCCAAGGTCATCATAGCAGTGGGAGAAAGGGATGGCGAGTCACATGGGAGATGCTTTTCGAGGCCAGGACACATTCCCATTGAGTACAGCCCAGTCACATGACCCCACACTAATTGCAAGGGAGGCTGGGAACTGTGAAGGAGCACATGGGAATTTGGCGAGCACTACTGTGTCCTCCACACTCTCCTATTGGAATCTAAGCTCCCTGAGGCCAGGGACTTGGTCTGTCCTACTCACCACTCTCTCTCCAGCATCTAGAGCATGTCAAACACATGTTAGTCCTCAGTGCATGAATAGACGAAGGCGTGAATGAATAAAATCTTAGTTTCTAGAACTTTCTTTTGGTTCTTAGTAAAGTGCTGTATTGTGATGTGTGGGTGAGAATTCTATCTTACTAATTCCATTTTCAGTCTTAGTAGGGCAGGGACTAATCTTGGTGTTCTTTGGGTCCACCTTTTAATATCGTCTCCAGCTCCTTGGAGAGGCTCCTCCATTTGTGAATAATGACTCCTGTATTCACTGTGACTCCCCAGAAAGAAAACTGATAACGAGACTCTAGTTTATTCCACGTTTTCTGTTTGCATCACTTTAGTGATTTCACAAACAGTTCTTTACTTAGCGCCCTCACCACATGTCAGGCATTGGGTTCCTTGTCCGCCCGCCATGCTTTCTCTGCCAACCCACCTCTTGAATCTTCTAAAATTACCATGACCTGAGGCAGTAACCCTGATGGTGCCAGCATCAGGCTTCCAGGTACATCTGAGAAATTCCCAGAAGTTACCTTTTCCAGGATGGTTAGTGGGGAGTTTTAAAGACTATGGCTTCTTGGCTCATAAAATAGACAATATCACCCGTAAGTACTGTGCTCTTTTAAATAATCATCTATATGAGACCAAGCAGTCAATATTTCCCCAAAGCAAAGATGAGAAGGTAAGAGGGGGCAGGGAAGCTAGATGAATGGAAACAAAACAACCAGAATGGAAATAATGAAAATGCTGACACATTGTGAAAAATGTAACTGAATCATATGTATAGAAATTGTTAAATAGGAACCTAATTTGCTGTGTAAACTTTCATTAAAAATACAATAAAGTAAAAAACAAACAAAAAAAGACTATGGCTTCATAAGCCAAAACGTGGGTTCTTGGTCATAGACTCTACCCCCTGGATTTGGCCTTGGTTCCAAGAGGACTTCGGCATACAATGTGGATGGCTCCATGAAGTCTCAACCCCTCCAGTGGAGATATAAACCATATACCCAAGGACCTCATTTTCCAAGCTTGTTTGACGGGAGTCTGTAAGAAGTTAAAAATTGTTCCAGCCAAAAGGATTTCCTGGTGAAAGATATTTGGGGAACAGTGCTAATACAACCCGCTTTTGGAGATTCGCAACATAAACTACGGCATTAAAGGCTTTGAGTAGTCCTGCAAATAAACCAACAGAAAAGCAGATCGCCGTACTTAATTTTGCTCAACCTAGTGTATAAGAAAACAGCCCATATTTGTTCAGCCATGGGCCCGTTTGTCATGAGCTCTGTGTTACTATAAAGTCCTCTGAGCATAGTCTTGGAAGCTCTGTCTTTACCTACGTGGTTTCCGATTCTGCTGTCTATCTTGCAAACTTTTCCATATGTCAGAATTCAGATTCAGACAAATGAAGTAGCTTATGTACAACAGTTACTCAAGACAGAGAGTTGCAGAGCTGGAATTTGAGGCCGTACCCAGCTGAATCAAAAGCCCCTATTTTTTGCTACCGTGCCATACTGTTCCCAAGGTATAGCCAATTGCCTGGGATTCATTTTAATTATGTGATAAAAAAATAACTTGTAATTAACCATGGATGGTTTATCAGCGAATGCTATTCCGAAGAACTTGAAGACAGCTTATTTTTCAGATCCAGCAGTCTGCTTTGCATTATCAATTTTGTTAGGAAACTCTCTCTTTTGTAGAGCTCTGCAAAAAGAAACTTCCATCCAGACCGTCTGAATTATCCAAAAATTCTGAACTGATGGCATCCAAATGAATACGGTTTTACAGAACTGTATCTGGTGAGTTGATTGAATTTGTCAGTTTTCCTTTGGATATGAAGTCCTGGGTGGCTTGACCGAAAGTATGCTAGAACATAAATAATCACCAAGTTTTCAGGTGGATTCCACAGAGTCTGTGGGAAAAATAAAGCTCTGGCTGTCTGTTTGGGACTCTACAGGCACACTCTGAAAAAAAAGAAACTTACACGTTGTCTTGAGGTGTGAGCTGGATAGGGTGTTTGGAAACATCAGGTTGATTTTTTTTTTTTTTTGGAAGCCAAAGCACTTTCCGGTAACCAGTGTTATAATTTAACAGCCAAGAATGGCAGGGTGTTGAGCTTCCAAATGTTTGCGGACATGAGGCGCCTAGTCAACTCCCCCAAGAGCGAGGAAAATGTTTTTTGAACTAAAAAGATTACATCTTGGATAGATAGACAGATGGATAGATACCAAAAACCAAACCAGTTGCCACTGAGCTGATTCTGACTCATGGCAACCCCATGATTTTTCAGACATAGATTGCCAGGCCTTTCTTCTGAGGTACCCCAGTGTGGCCTCAAACATCCAACCTTTTGGTTAGAAGTGAAACACGTTAACCATTTGCAACACCAGGGATTCCTAGATAGATGATAGATAAATAGACAGGCAGATAGAATATGCATTTATTTATATGTCTTCATTTATTTTCCACAAAGGGATTTTTAGAATGTCACATCTCTTGGCTTCCCGAGTTTCTTCTTCCTATTTCTGGGAAGGTGAGATATGGGTTGCAAAACTAGACTTGGACCTTTCCCTTTTATATTTCCCAGAGGTTATACACTGGTGATGAAAAATCTGATCCAGGAATTTGAAGTTCATGGGTGGAGTGAGATGCTGAGGGGGCACTGGGAGGCCTCCCAACCCCAACTTCCATCTGCCCCAGCTGGCTGGACTCCAACCGCTCTCATTCTTGGAGGGCTGGGCCCTTGCTGCCGTTCACTGGCACCTTCATCTTCTCTTCTAAGGCAGTGGCTTTTGCTTCTTTCCTGGGCTTTGAGATGTGTCAGTTGTTCATAGCTGATTCTCAGCAGACCTTTGAATGAGGGTCAGTATCCACTCATGCCTCCAATGAATATTAGTGGAACATCTACTCTACGCATTGATGACCCTGGGAATAGACACCACCTCCGTGATTCTGAGTCCTGGTGACCCCATGTGTGTCAGAGTAGAAATGTGCTCCGTAGGGCTTATTTACTTATTTTTTAAGTTACTTTTGTCGTTGCCAAAAATATACACAGCAGAACATACACCAATTCAACAGTTTTGACACGCACAATTCAATGACATGGATTACATTCTTCAAGTTGTACAGGTATTCTCACTCTCCTTTTCTGGATTGTTCTTCCGCCATTAACATAAACCCACTGCCCCCTAAGTTTCCTATCTAATCTTCTGAGTGACAGTTACCATTTGATCCCATATAGATAGTTCCTAAAAGAGCTCAATGCTCAAGGCAGACAAATTACTTTACTAATTAAGCTAAATTATTGTTTGGTTTAAAGAAGACTTCAGGGAATATTTTAGATTAAAGCTTAAAGATTATCTCAGGGCAGTAGTTTTGGGGGTCCATCCAGCCTCAGTGGCTCCGTAGAGTCTGGAGTCCATGAAAATTTGAAATTCTATTTTGCATTTTCCCCCTTTTGATCAGGATTCTTCTACAGAATCTTTGATCAAAAAGTTCAGTAATTTTTAATGGCAGATCTTCCGGAAGTAGATCACCAGGTCCTTCTTCTGAGGTGGCTCTGGGTGGACTCAAACCTCCAACCTTTCGGTGAGTATTAACCTTTTGTACCACCAAGGGACTCCAGGAATGGACAACACCCTCTCTATCCTGTTGAGAATTCTCATATTTTTTGAGTTATGTGGACCAGTTCCCACTGCAGCTTGCTTGCACTCAGAGGGCAGGATCGTCTTAGAAATCATCTCTTCTGAACCTTTCATTTTACAGACGGAAGACCAAGGTCCAGAGAGGAGCAAGGGGCTCATTCAAGGTCACATAGTAGGTTGGTTACAGGACCTAAAGAAGGTTCTAGTTTTCTTGCTTTCTAACCCAAATATCTTTGCACAATGTTGTTTCTTACAGTTCATTCAACTCGCCCTCACCAGGTACCATGAACTTTGTTAGGTGCCATATGCTACTCAAAGATGTCAATGAGAAGATGAAGATCCAAGCTGGGGACCCTTAAGCATGTAACTGGGAGATGTGGAGAAGAAAGTATAGACTTGGAAATCAGATGTTGGGTTCCACTTACTCACCTTGTTGTCTTGGGCAAGATTTTTTTAGCCTTTCTGAGCCTCAGTTTTCTCATCTTTACAATAAGAAGAGTAATGATACCTACCTCCTATGAGTGCTAGAAGGAGAAGCAGGAAAATATGGAAAATGCTTTACAAAGTGCCTGTCACAAAACAGATAATACTGCATTGTTATACTGAATAATAATCACTGTGGTAAATGCTATAAATAATGATACGGTCAGTGTTCTGGGAACACATAGGAAGGAACAGCTAATTCTGTCCCCAGGAAGGGGACGCTCGCCCTTGATTGGATTTTTCTGCCTGATTTTTGTTAGCTGCCATTGAGTTGGCCCCCAACTCTTGGTGACCCCATGCACAATGGGACAAAACTCTGCCAAGACCTGCACAATCCTCATGATCGGTTGTGGATCAGGCTGTTGTGATCCACAGGGTTTTCACTGGATGATTTTTGGAAGTAGACTGCCAGGCCTTTCTTCCTAGTTTGTCTTAGTTTAGAAGCTCCACTGCAACCTGTTCGACATCATAGCAACACGAGAGCCTCCAATGACAAATGGGTGGTGGCTGTGCGTGTGGTGCATTGGCCGGGAATCGAACTTGGGTCTCTTGCATAGAAGGCAAGAATTCTACTGCTGAACTACCACTCCTCTCCCTCTGCCTGATTAGGGGATTACTTTTCATTGCCAAAATCTCTCTACAGCGATTTCTATTCTTAGACGATCATTCTCCTATGTGAAGTGAATGCAAGAGACCTAGCCACGGACTGATGTGAATGCTACCCGCCACGAGCTGACCAGCCGGATATTGTGTTCTCCCAGTGGCTTTGTCCATATGCTCCAACTACAAGGATGACCCATGTCCAGAGGATGATCCAAGACACAGGAGATCTCAAAATGCCTTACGAATCACACAAGATCAAATGCATTGAGTCATCGAGGATTATATACGTTTTTCATGTCGAAATGTTTTTAAAACTGGGAATGGTTCAGGAAGGGAGAGGAAACCTGGACAAATGGACACGGGGAGCCCGGAGTGCAAAGGGAAAGGGGGAGAGTGCTGACACATTGGGGGAATTGCAACCAACGTCACAGAACAATTCGTGTATACACTTTTGAACGAGAAACTAATTTGTGCTGTAAACTTTCACCTAAAACACAATTTTTTTTAAAAAAAGGGAATGGTATAGAGTTCATACCTTGATGATGCTAACAGCTGCTGGCCTTGACAAGCATTTCCCAAAGTCTGCTTTGTGGAAAGCTACGCCCTTAGCGTCTCAGTAACTTTGGGCAAAACACATACCCAGTTATTCCCAGTGTACTAACTGCATAGTCTATGAAGAAAGAGTCCCATTTGTGTTCTTTAACCCAGTAGAAATTTCTCTAATCCCTGGATTAAAAGGTCCATAAGGACAGGAATGGTGCCTGTCTTGTTCTTCATTGTATGGCAGCAACTAGCTCAATTTCCAGGGTGGTGTTGTTAGGTGCCGATGAGTCAGTTCTAACTTATAGCTACCCTATAGGACAGAGTGAAAATGCCCCATAGGGTTTCTAAGGAGTAGCTGGTGGATTTGAACTGTTGACCTTTTGGTTAGCAGCTGTAGCTCTTAACTACTGTGCCACCAGGGCTTCTTCTAGGGTGTAGTGGGCATTTAATACATATTTATTAAAAATAATGATCCATTTCCTAAACATACTTGACCATAGAAGCTCGCTTTTTGTCCACAACATACCAGCATCCTGTAGAACTGAAGGAAAGACACTTTCAAACTAAAACATCAAAATGTGGTCCAGGTGGAGCCACAGAGGTGCCTCAGGTGCAGCAGATAGAACATGGGAATGGTGAGGGGAGCAATGGGGGGCGGGGCTCCAGGCCCCTCAACCTTGCCTCAGCTAGTACATCCCGGCCCTCACGGTAGCTGCTTTATATTTTGGCTTTCTTTTTTTTTTTTTTTTGAATTAAGGGTTATGTGTTTATAAGACACTTGAAATACATGGGTCTAAAGGGAATTGGATTCCCGGGGAGTGTTGATATAACAGAGGGTGGGCTGGCTGGATTTAGCCAGACGTGTTTTAGGAAAAAAAAGTAACTCTAGGTCATTTGATTATGGATTCATCCATCCATCCATTCATCTATATTTACTGAATGTCTCTATATGCTAGGCAGAGTCCCTGGGCGGTGCGAACAGTTAATGTGCTGTGCTGCTTAGCTGAAATGGTGGAGCTGCAAATCCACCCAGAGGTGTCCCGGAAGAAAGGTCTGGTGATCACCTTCCAAAAAAACCGGGCATTGAAAACTCTGTGGAGCACAGTTCTACTCTGTCACACATGGGGTCGACCTGATGGCAGCTGGGAACGGTGTATGCCAGGCAGTGCGCTAGATCTTAGAGATACAAGTAAGTAGGATAGATGAGGTCTCTGATCTTCAAGGGGCTCCTATGTTAGTGGGGGAGAAAGGTGCCGGTTAATGAGCCAGTAAACAATCACCTAAACAGCATGGTTTCGTACAGAGACCCCTCCCGTGAAGATGGCAGAACAGGGAGATGGAAGGGAAGTTTCTGGGTGAGGGCAGAATGGCAACCATTTGAGCTGAGATCTTAAGGCCGTCTGAAGATTCACGAGGCTGCCATCCTGGATGGAAGGACAGCAAGTGCAAAAACACCGAGGCTGGAACAAAATTGGTGTGCTTAGAGAACATAAAGCCAGTGTGGCCAGAGTGTAGCAAACTAAATCGACCCCCCAAAACCTTGCCATGGAGTCGATTCTAACTCATGGCTACCTCAGGTATTACAGAGTAGAACTGCTCCATAGGGTTTTCTAGGCCGTAATCTTTATGGAAGCAGATGGCCAGGATTTTCTCCCACATGCCTCTGGGTGGGTTTGAACCATCAACCTCTAGGTTAGTTGTCGAACACAAACCATTTGTGCCACACAGGGACCTACACAGCAAGCTAGGGAGTAAAATGGAAGGATAAGCAGAGGGTGGGATCTGGCCAGTCTGTCTTCTCAGCACCAAGTGCTGTGTCTGCAAAGATATTAATTAATTGCATCCCTGGATTCCTGTTATTCACGATCTTCGATGCCACTGTGCATGCATCTTTTATAAAATGAAGCAAATTAAAAAAAAAAACAAAACTGTATTTGGTTGTTGCTATTCACCATGGGAGCCCTGGTGGCATAGTGGTTAAGAGTTCGGCTGCTCACCAAAAGGTCAGCAGTTTGAATCCACAAGCTGCTCCTTGGAAACCCTATGGGGCAGTTCAACTCTGTCTTATAGGGTCACTACGAGTCGGAACTGACTCGTTGGTGAGGGGTTTTTGGCTTTTATACACAGTGAATCAGAGTCTGCTTGATGGCAACTAGCTACTTGGGTAAATATGACCATATTCATGGGAACAGTGTAACAGACTCTTTGATATTGACTATTCTCCCATATCTAAGACTTCAATGGTTAGTATTGCCCAATTAATTGCCTGGAAGTGCAGGGGATTTGCAACCCACGATAGAATGACTCCCTTTGAGGAAAAAGGCCCAAGGAGGGCCAATGACTTGGCCAAGGTCAAACGGGCGACCTGATCAATTCCAAGGCTGGGAATCCACCTTCCTTATCCTGTGACTGAGCTCATGGCTGGAAGGATTAGTTGATCCATTTAACTCCATTTACTCTGACATGCTCACACTTGAAGCTTCCCCAGCACAATGCACTTCGTTCCCCAAAATAGGGGATTTTAAGCGAAACCCTGACATTTAGCTCTAGGGCTAAACAGCAATATTCAAACCCCCAATTAGAAGCAGAGATGGAGATGAAATGGTCCCAAGGAATCTGGAGACAACAACACTTTCAAAAGGCAGCAACAGGCTGGGGCAGAGAGGGGGAAGTTTTAGATCTCGCACCAGGAATGCGAAGCTAAATGAGAACCATTCGAAAGCTCTGGGGGTTATAAACTGGAATTCCCTCTTGTACAGTACACAAGAGTTATTAAGTGTGTCTATGAGACTCCTGTTTTACTTCATGTATGTGATTATTTTATACAGGCGAGTTTGGAAAGAATTATAGGCTGAGAGCTGGCTGAGATGCAAGATGAGCAGTGGGGAGGGGGGTGGCCTTTGCAATTGTCACTGTTGGGAGCTCCAGCTGCTTGGAGAAAGCCAAGGTGGGGTCCATCATAGGTCAAGGAGTTGGGGAGTTGTAGAGCATGGAGCTGGACCCCGTCAAGGCTCCTCTCCAAAGAGGCATCTGGAGCTTGGTCTTTAGGGGGAAGGGCCATTTTTGAGAACTGAAGGATCAGAACTTGGGACCAAGCCCAGCAAGCTGGGTTTGGTCCATGAATGGCTGGAGACCAGGAAGATAAAGAATTTGATTTTGATTTGCCTGGCTTTAAGACACGAGCGAGACCATGGGCCATTGTGAACACACCCAGTGATTTTCGAAAGTGGGAAATATATTGATTATCTTTCTGAAAGAAGTCCAGGAGGCAGGAAGCTGGAGAGAAAGGGCTGCTTTCAGGAGAAGCCCAATTACCAGCAGCCTGGGTTAGCTGTACCTTCCCTGAAACTGGGGCAGAGGCAGTGGATTTGGCCCACCCTGCTTTTCCTGGGTTACATTCCTGTGCACTTGAGCAGAGTGGATGAGCAGTGGGGTCCGGCAACAGAAAAACCTGGGCTGGATTCCTAACTTTACTTCTAACTGTGACCTTGAGAAAATTAATCTCTCTAAGCCTCAGTTTCCCCAATTGTAAAATGGGGATTAAAACACCCACTTTGTGGGGTTATTGAAAATACAATATGGCAGAGGATACGTAAAATTGGTGCTCATTAAGTATAAAAAGGAAACCCTGGTGGCATAGTGGTTAAGAGCTACCGGCTGCTAACTCAGAGGTCGACAGTTCGAATCCACCAGTTGCTCGTTGGAAACAATATGGGGCAGTTCTACTCTGTTTTATAGGGTCGCTATGAGTTGGAATCAACTCGATGGCAACGGGTTTGGTTTTAAAGTATAAAAGAAAAAAAAATCAGACCCACTGCCGTCACGTTGATTCCTACTCATAGCAACCCTATGGGACAGGGCAGAACTGCCCCGTAGGGTTTCCAAGGCTGTAAATCTCTATGGAAGCAAACTGCCACATCTTTCTCCCATGGAGTAGCTGGTTGGTGTGATCCACCTATCTTTTGGTTGGCAGCTGAGCACTTTAGCCACTGCACCACCAGGGCTCCTGCTCATTAAGCGGCAATTATCATATCAATAAATATGATTATATGAATGGATGGATCAGACTAGGATGGGGAGCAATATCGGCATTGCACATGATATTTTGAGTTTGATGAGCCAGGGTCTCTTGTCTGTTCTTTGTGCCCCAGGCTTGCTATGGTGCAACTACAAAAGTCCACAAGAGCTTCGTTGAGTTGCCAAAGTGGTTTTATAACTTGAAAGCAATTGTCTTCATGGGATGACTTGCCTTTCCCTCTTGCATGATTGAGCTTCTGTAGACACTAGTCTGGTAAATGTCAACCGCACCAGAGTCCAAAGCTTTCCCCTTGGGTGCCCCAAATATTTGAATTTCCCAATTTCTTGAAGCTACAACTTACATAAAGGGACAATACTGAATGCAGAACTTTGTATTATTGTTGTTCTTAGTGGCCCTCAGGTCGGCTCTGATTCCTGGCGACCTTACCTATAACAGAACAAAGCGTCGCTGGGTCGTGAGCCATCTTCATGATCGTGGGTGTGCGTGAGTCCATTGTTATGGCTGTTGTGTAGTGCCTTCCAACCTAGGGGGCTCATCTTCCAGCACTATGTTGGACAGTATTCTTTGTATCCATAAGATTTTCATTGGCTACTTTTAGGAAGTAGATAGCCAGGCTTTTCTTCCTGGTCTGTCTTAGTCTGGAAGCTCAGCTGAAACCTGTTTAGCATCATAGCAACATTCAAGCCTCCACTGACAGACAGGTGGTGGCCGCGCATGAGGTGGATTGGCTGGGAATCAAACTTGGATCTCCTACACGGAAGGCGAGGACTCTACCACTGAACCACCACTCCTCCTGGTCGTAGATTAAATTTATACAAATCCCTGAACCTCAGATTTCCTGTTTTCCCAGCTGTAAAATGGGGATAATATCATAACAAATCCAACCTCACAAGACTGTTGTGTATCGAATATAGAACACTTACCGCTTGGCCTGTACTCTTACGTTGCTGCTTCTGCAGCTGGTATCAAAGCCTTGGTTGGCTCCCTCCTTTCCTTCCTAATCCCATCATGCACCATCCAGAGGGTTACAGCTCCTGGGATATTCTTGCACTTAGCTTGTTACAGGTCTGGTCCCCCTAGACTGTGAGATCTTGAGGACAGGGACCATGCTTGCTTCCATTTTGTCATTCTGAGTAGGTTGCAGAGTGTCTGGAACAGACTAGAGTCTCAGTAAGGTTGGTTCAAATGAATAAATGATTGGAAAATATCTGTTGACCAAGCTAGATCTTACCATGAAGGGTCCAGGATCCATACATGTTGGCCTAAGATGGCATACTACCTGCTAGGCACTGCTCTAAGTTGATTACATGGGCTAACTTATTTATTCATCATCAGTAGTTACTATTGTATCAATATGTTGTTCAGGAAAGGCAACTGGGATGCAGAGATGCTGCTTAACTCGCCAAAAGCCACACAGATGTTAGGCGGAACAGCAGGGCTTTGAAACCAGGAAGTCCGGTTTCAGAACCTATGTTCCTAACCACCATACCATACTGACTCTTTGCTTTGGGGTGGATTAAAGATGCCTCACTGTGCCTTTTCATGTTTGAATTCCAAGAAAAAATCTTCTCCAGATTCTGAGTTGTTAGAAGAGTCATTTCATCTAGTCTGGTGGATTTCAGCCCTTCTTCCTTCCTTCCTCCCTCGCCTCCCTGCTTTCCCCGCCCTCCCTCCTTTCCTTTCTTCTTCCATTCCTCTCCTCCTGCCTTCCTTCCTTCCTCTCCTTCTTTCTTCCCTCCTCCCTTCCTTCCTCTTCTTGTCTTTCACAGCACATTTTTTTTTTTTTTTAATCGTGCTTTAGGTGAAAGTTAATTTCTCATTCAAAAACTTATACACATATTGTTTTGTGACTCTGGCTGCAAGCCCCACAATGTGACAGCACGCTCCCCCTTTCCACCCCAGGTTCCCTGTGTCCGTTTGTCCAGTTCCTGTCCCTTCCTGCCTTCTCCTCTTGGTTTTGGACAGGAGCTGCCCATTTGGTCTCATATACTTCACTGAATTAAGAAGCCTGTTCCTTACGTGACAACACATTTTTTCCCTCTCATAAATGATTGCAACATATAAAATAGAACAAAGCAGAGCGCCAGTGGTTGAAGAGGGCAGGCCCAGGTCTTATCTATTTTGATTCCCCATCATGTCCACAAGTGTCCCATGAACGATTAATTCCAAGACTCTCTGAAACACACTTTGTAAATCACCAGTTCATTTTACCCCCTTCGTTGTGTTGTTGTTATTAGGTGCTGTCAAGAGGGCTCTGATTCATTGTGATCCCACGTACAACAGAGTGAAACATTGCCTGGTCCTGCACCACCTTCGTGATCGTTAGTGTGGATCGTCCATTGTTGTGGCCACTGTGTATTCTGAGTGCCTTCCAACCTAGGGGGCTCATCTCCCAGCACTGGATCAGACAACATATTGCCGTGACCGCTAAGGTTTTTATGGACCAATTTTCTGAAGGAAATCATCGAGTCTTTCTTCCTAGTGTGTCTTAGTCTATAAGCTCTGCTGAAACTTGTCCACCATGGTTGACCCTGCTGGTATTTGAAAACTGGTGGCAGAGCTCCCAGCATCACAGCAACAAACGAGTCACTGCAATATGACATACTAGCAGATGTACAGAGGGGGAAACTGAGGCCAGCACAGGAAGGGATATGCCCACGTCCAGATCAGAAGAGTAGAAAGAGTCCCGGCACCCAGCTTAGTATCTGTGCAACTTGTAATACATGTTATGAATCCGCAAGAAGGTCTTCAGGTACTTTCAGCTAAAGTCACCTGAACTCAAGAGCAGGTGGTTACAGTTCAGTTAATGTCAATTACAGCTTCAGATAACCAAAGAGAACACATTTAAGGCTGTTGTTATCAGGCCAAAATATATGTGGCCAGTGTTCGAAGTCAGAACATTTGTTGCAATCCATCCTCGAGAGGCAGACATGCCTGTTTATTCTAAGAGTTCCCCAAGTGCCAAGTCCCCAGCAGTGAATAACTTAATGACTCAAATGCAAAGCCCCGACTGGCTCTGGAGAGGTGGTGTGTATGGGAAATCCTGCTTCATCTCCTCCAAGGAACTGACCACCCGTGAGCTACAGAACAGAACGCAAAGCAGGAAGGTCACAGAAGTGTCCAAGAAGGAAACGGAAAACACAGCCCAGAAAGAAGCTGGCCCTTGAGAATGACCATGTGTGAGCTGAGCCAGGGGTAGTATTCCTGGGTGGTTCTGAAGGCCTCTGGGCTCCTGTGTTGTGGATGAGAATGTAATGTGTAGACAAGAACTGTCTATTTTACAAGGCCCTAGAGAACTGGGATCCCAGAAGCCTTAGACTATTGTCTTAGATCTGGGGTTATAAAGTCAATGTTCACCCAGGCCAGGCAGGAAATATACGTTAGTAAGTTTTTTTTAAGTGAGCTGGGTGGAAGACGATCAAAGGCCTCTGACGCTCAGTTTCAGTGTTGGGAGGCAATAGGGAGTAGTGGGGAGTGGGCAAACACACCTCAATTAAAGGGAGCAGCTGCTGAGCTCCAGCTGACTTTTGCTGTGCGTCCAGGATTGACAGATATTCTGATTTTTCAAAAGAATCCCAAACCTTGATTTTTCATCTGAAGTCTTCCTTTTTAAAGATTGCCAACTAATGCAAAGTTTTAAAAGCAGTTCTGGGGGCGCTCCCTTCTCACTAACATAAACTAGGTAGTGGCCAAGGACAATCTCTGTTTAAGACCCTTGGAGTACAGAGAGGATGTGTAATTCCACCCTTTGTCCCTCTCTTCACATCCCCACTGCATTAGGAAATGGATCACATGATATTGGGGGGCGGGGGGGGGTGTGGTTGTCCTGGTGGTAATAAATCAGTGTAATCCCATTTGTGGGACTTTTCTACCGTATGATTTAGGATGTACTTATGTTAAGTAAAGTTGAATCACAAATGAGAAGAACACTGGCTGGAGAACACAACAAATAACCACGAAGTGTACTGCAGTGACTTGTGTGTTGCTACAATGCTGCAAACTATGCTACTGGTATTTCAAATACCAGAAACATCACCCACAAGTGGACAAGTTTCGGCAGAGCTTACAGACGAAGACAGACTAGGAAGAAAGGCCTGGCAATATGCTCCCAAAAATTAGCCAATGAAAACCCTATGGATCACAACAGACCATTGTCTGACTCACTTGCTTTGGACACGTCATCAAAAGGGATCGATCACAGGAGGAGGACACCATGTTTGGTGAAGTTGAGAGGGCCAGTAATGGCAAGGGAGACCTTCTAAATGATGTACTAGAACACGCCAGCGAGTGTGAGGATACTGTAGAACCGGGCAACGTTCTGATCTGTTGAACATAAGGTCGCCATGAGTTGGAGTTGATGCAGACAGGCAGCTATATCTATCTGTCTGTCTATCTATCATGTATCTATTTATCTACCAGCCTACCTGCCTATCTGTCTACCTACCTACCTGTCTGTCTGTCTATCCATCTCTCTAAGAAATTAGGGTTTGGGTTACTTTCATGAATGGATAATTTCAGAGCACAGAAGCCTAGGGTGTTTGTGTGTGTTGTAGTAGGGGATGAGAAGAACCGGGCAAGGAACAGGCAGGAAGAAACACAGGTAATTCTTATAAAAGGCAGAACATTGCTGAGCTCTGGTTCAGAACAGCTATTAATAAATCATGGCCTTGTTAATTTATACCAGTTCACCATCTCCAGTCGCTTCAGCTTGGATTTGCCCAACACGAACCCTCAACCAGGTGTATGGGCTTGAAGCAAACTGCGTTGATTCATGCGGTCCTGTCTTCAGCAGCTACCTGGTGGGAAACACTGATGGACCTGGTGGTTGGCACTGTCTGGTTTGGCCCTGCCGGAATGGCATCACTGCAAAAGACCTGACCTTCTGGAGAGAATTTCCACTTGAAATTCTTGGTGGAAAAGGTAGGAACCAGAAGCCCCCAGTTCACATTCTTCCCCTTCTGTTCCTTTGATTATTTAACTAGTATTTACTGAGTAACCATCTGCCTTGCAGTAGACTCCAACTCTTGGTGATCCTATGTGTGTCGGGGTAGAGCTGTACTCCAGAGGGGTTTTCAATGGTTGATTTTTTGGGAAGTAGATCATCAGGCCTGTCTTCTGAGGTGCTTCTGGGTGGACTCGAACCTCCAACTTTTCTGGTAGCAGCTGAACGCATTACCGGTTTGCACCCCCCAGGGACTTCGTCTCCCTGTATAGCTGGTATGTATTCAGGATTTACCATGCGCTGTGCTAAGCGAAGGAGCCGTGATGGTACAGTGGTTGAGAGCTATGGCTGCTAATTAAAAGGTTGGCAGTTCGAACCCACCAGCCACTTGCAGGAGAAAGATGTGGCAGTCTGCTTCCATAAAGATTACAACCTTGGAAAACTTGTGGGGGCAGTTCTACTCTGTCCAACAGGGTCACTATGAGTTGGAATCGAGTCAACAGTACCGGGTTTTTGGGGAGCTCAATGCATTACTTCTTTTAAACTTTACAGTGATTTTAAGAGGTATGGGTGTCCCATTTCTCATACTCAGTCCCCCATCAAATCATCGTACAAATATAATCAGGATCCAGGTGAGTTAACCTAAGAGAATTCTGACTTCCACCCCCTGGCCACTGAACCCACACTGGGAGCTGAAATCACTCTCACAGATTCCCAGGGAGCAGATGTCCCTATGAGTATTATCCAAACAAAACCTCTGCCAGAAATGCGGACTAAGACAAGAAAATCCATGTGCATGCGACTCAGAAAGGGCTTGGATCGACTCAGAAAGGGCTTTTTATGAGATTTCATATTCCCCTGACTGCAGATACATTACTGTCAAATAATAAACAGCAGAGTCCATGGTGTTGATCTTTAAAGTAAATCCTATTGCTATTAGCTTATCTACCCAACTATTAAAACTAATAAAATAATAAACTTTATGACACAGACACTTAGCTCAATTCAATCCCCCCGTCCAACAGCAATTTTCTCCTTCTACGACTGTTGGTTTTTCCAGCAATTTCCTGCTTATCACTAAACTATCTGGAACATTTTCATATGTTTGGATGACAGTCTTCAGTTGCCCTGGGATATTTTTATATTCCCGACTCTTTCTCTTTCTTTAAATTGGAACTTTATTGTCTCTTTTTATTTCAGTCTGTGCTTAACTTTTCCTGCCTGGTATTCCAGCAGGCAAGAATGTGTCTCCTTGTCAAGTTCAAGATCACCTGCCTCCTGAGGCCCATTGTGGGCTTGGTAAAGAAAGGGAGAAAAAGCACTCCGAATTGATCTGGTGGGGAGAGGAAAAATAATCCAGGTCTGCCTGGGGCCCTGGTGGCACAGTGGTTAAGTGTTTGGCTGCTAACCAAAAGGTCGGCAGTTCGAATCTACCAGCTGCTCCTTGAAAACCCTGTGGGGGCAGTTCTCCTCTGTCCTATAGGGTCGTTATGAGTTGGAATGCGTTTGGTCTGGTCAAAGTCATGTAACAAGTTTGGGGCTGAGCAGGAAAAAAACAAAACATGTATATATGCAGAAGAGATGCTTCTTATGTGGGAGAGTGAGGGCAGCTGAGCGCTTAACCACTGTGCCACCAGGGCTCCTAAATTCACCAGAACCAGCTTTGTTTCCACCATTGAAAATCACTTTCGGTATGTGAGAACCAGATAAAGTAGCTGGCTTGGGTTCAATGGGCATGTGGCATGAAAAACTATGCACGTTTAAGCACCAGAACGACACTCAGTATGGGGGATATTCATGCACTAAGAAGACACTGGTGATGAGGCCGAGAGAGACCCACATTCACCCACATGAAAGCTACACAACGAAAGGGGAAGAAGGAAGAAGAATTGATGCTCTCGAACTGTGGTGTTGGCAAAGAGTATTGAATATGCTGTGGACTGCCAGAAGAACAAATCAGTCTTAGGAAAAATACAACCAGCGTGTTCCTACATGTGAGGCACCTCACCTGCAGCCACCACCCGTCTGTCAGTGGGGGACCGCGTGTTGCCATGATGCTGAACAGGTTTCAGCAGAGCTTCTGGACTAGAAAGAGAGGCTTGGCTATCTACTTCTAAAAAATCAGCCAGTGAAAACCCTATGGGTCACAGCAGTTTGATCCGCAACCAATCATGGGGATGACACAGGACTAGGTTGCGTTTCCTTGTTGTGCATGGGATTGCCATAAGTTAGGGGCTGACTCAACGGCAGCTAACAACAGCAAATAGAGAAATGGCACCCAAAGTGAGGCAGCGTAGTAAAGTGGGGTGCTCCGGAGCTTGAACTCAGCTCACTTACTTTGGACATGTCATCAGTAAAGACCTGTCCCTAAAAGGACATCTTGTTTGGTAAAGTAGAGCATTAGCAAAAATGAGGGAAACCCTCCATGAGATGGATTGACTCGGCAACTGCAGTAATAGACTCAAACATACCAATGATCATGAAGATGGCGTAGGACTGAACGTCTTATTCTGTCATATATAAGTTTACCATGAATTGGAGCCAACTCAGTGGCAACTAACAACGAGGACAACAACACCCTCACACTTGCTTTGGGCCATGTGCTCCCTGATATTTCAGTGCTGTCTCCCTCTTTCCTTCCCTCTCTTTGTCCCAGAGTACATAGTTGGATTTCTATCATAAATGTGTATATTAAACCACCTCACTGCATTTCCTTCTCCAGTTCCCAGATCTGAGCAGACCATGGTCTTTATGGCTTTAATCAATTGATCTTCTCCTGGCTTCAGTCTTCAGACCATTATTGGTGGGTCCGAAGAGAAAGGTAGACTCTAGAGACTGTTCTCATGTCTTGTGGCTCTTACATTTTATCTCCAACCATCAGCACACGCAGTGTTCCACCAATGGTCAGGAAAGGGTAGTATTGGGTGACAGTGGGCTGTTTTATTGTTAGGGGCTGTGGAGTCGATTCTGACTCATAATGAGCCATGGGACAGAGTTGAACAGCCCCATCAGGTTTCCTAGCCTATAATCTTTATGGGAGCAGATCACCAGGTCTTTCTCCCACAGAGCTGCTAGGTGGGTTAGAACTGCCAACCTTTCAGTTAGCAGCCAAGTGCTTACCCATTGCGCCACCAGGGCTCCTTGACAACAGAGTGACTGAATGGTAATTTGACTCACTGCCAAAACCCACAGACCTTACCTTTCCCCCTTCTTTTCCACTTAATGGATTTGTGTATGTCTGTTTCTGCATGATATGAGAAGTATTTCATTGAAGCAAAAAGAAACACGTGCTTAGGAAGATTTTTAATTTGGCCTGAGTACTTTATGACATTTCTGTGCACCCTTCCCCCACCGAAGCATAAAAGAAACACACATTACTTCCAGAAAATATGGAAAAAGCAGTGTATCAGTCAGGGGACATGTCTGGAAGAAACATAAACCAATTCTGACTGGCTTAAGCAAAACTTAATCTATTTGAAGCATAGCCTGGTTCTCCCAGAATTGGCAGGAGGTTCTGTGCACCAGGTTTGGAAAGTGAGAATGAATCATGGGAGGTATAGGAGGTTGGAGAGCTGAAAGCAGAGCTACAGTGTCATGGCAGGAAGTCAGGTCAGCATACCTACGCAGTGGTGAATGACCTGGCACTCTTCTTTCCGTAACATCATTCACTGAAGAGTCAAACTCTTGGGACAGAGCATCTGATTGGCTACACTGAGGTCACATGACTGTTTCTTGGTTGTAACCTTGGATTCTGTAGTAAAAGGTAGAAACCTGGAATTACCTGGTCACCAAGACAATGCCTACTACCTGCCTGCCTGTCAGTTGATTGTACTAGGGTGGCTTGCATGTTTCTGTGCTACTAGGTGTTATACCACCAGTATTTCAAATGTCAGCAGGGTCACTGATGGTAAACAGGTTTCAGCAGAGCTTCCAGATTGAGACAGACTGGGAAGAAGGACCTGGTGATCTACTTTGTAAAATTAGCCAATAAAAACTCTACGGACTGTAACAGAAAATTGTCTGATATAGTGCTGGAAGATGAGCCCCCTAGGTTGAAAAACCAAAAAAAACAAAAACCCAAACCCATTGCCATCGAGTCAATTCTGACTCATAGTGACCCTATAGCAATCCTATAGGACAGAGTAGAACTGCCCCGTAGAGTTTCCAAGGAGCACCTGGTGGATTCAAACTGCCAAACTTTTGGTTAGCAGCCACAGCACTTAACCACCATGCCACCAGGGTTTCCCCTAGGTTGAAAAAAAAAAAAGGCCCTCAAAATATACAATGGCCACAACAATGGACTTGAGCATTCCAACGATGGTGAGGATGGTGCAGGACCGGGCAATGTTTTGTTCCGTTGTACATGGGAATCAAACCTGGGTCTCCTGCATGGGATTTATCTCATGCTGTGCCACCAGCCATCTGTCAGTGGAGGCTTGCATGTTGCTATGATGCTGAACAGGTTTCACTGGAGCTTCTAGACTAAGATGGACTAGGAAGAAAGAACTGGCAATCTATTTCTAAAAATCAGCCAACAATAACCCTTTGGATCACAGTGGTCCAATCTACAACCCATCATGGCGATGACACAGGACCAAGGAGCGTTTTGTTCTGTTGTGCATGGGATTACCATGAGTTGGGGGTTGACTCGATGGCAGCTAACAACAGCAAATAGAGAAATGGCACCCAAGGAGAGCCAGTGTGGTAAAGTGGAATGCTCCATGGCTTGAATCTCAGCTCTGAACTTCTGTTTATTCAATTATTCAAATTTATTTAGTGAGCCCCTTCTAAATGACAGGCACTGCTCTGGGCACCGCAAATATGTTGTTATTGGGTGCCCTTGAGTTGATTCTGACTAATAGCAACCCTCTATGATAGAGTGGAACTGCCCCACAGAGTTTCCTAGGCTCCTGTAAAGGTTACAGCTCGGGTAATCCTATGAGGCTGTCCTCCTCTGTCCTGTAAGTTGGAATTGACTTGATGGTACACACAACAACAACAACAAAATCTTTACAGAAGCAGATCGCCAGGTCTTCTCTCCTGTGGTATAGCTAGATGGGTTAAAACTTCTAACCTTTTGGTTTAAGAGCTGAGTACTTTGCTCAAAAGTGAAGTCCTGCATTTTCCTTCCTAGCTCTGTCCCTCTGACAAGTTATTTCACTTTTCTGACCTATAAGATGGGGCTATTAATAGCTCCATGATGCGGGAAGTAAGTTCATTTTGTCACTAGGAAAACAGGGACACAAATACCTGATTTTGCAAGAAGAATTAAATCAGGCGAATGTATATAAATCTATTCACTACACAAAGAGTTATGGAACATTTATTACGTGCTCGTGAAGATGGCGTGGGACCAGGAAACGTTTTGTTCTGTTATATATAAGGTCACCATGAGTCAGAGCCAACTCAATGGCAAGTAACAACAACAACAACAACAACAACAACAGGGCCTCAGCTACGCAATAAGAATACATCAGTGAGCAAGGCGAATACAGTTCCTGACTGCTTGGATCCTACACGGAGTGAAGCTGGCTTTTATGATCAGGGTTTGTAATAGATGTAACAGATTGTAATAAATATGCAACCGACTATAGCTGCTATTTAGTTCTGTTGTACGTAGGGTCACTATGAGTCGAAATCGATTGGCCGGCACCTAACAAGAACAAGAGCTACTATGAGGGATCCCTGGTGGCACAGTGGTTAAGCACTCGGCTGTTTACTGAAAGGTTGGCAGTTCAAACCCACCAGCCCTTTGCGGAAGAAAGATGGGGCAGTCATCTTCTGTCAAGATTCAAAGATTCCATAAACAAAAAGCCCATTGCTGTTGAGTCAATTCCGACTCATAGTGACCCCGTAGGGTTTCAGAGGCCGTAAATCTCTATGGAAGCAGACTTCCCCATCTGGCTCTTGAGGAGCAGCTGGTGGTTTTGAACCACTGACCTTTCGGTTAGCAATCACTTTAACCACTGTGCCACTAGGGCTCCTTTCTGTAAAGGTTATAGCCTTGGAAACCCTACGGAGTAGCCGTCCTCTGTACACATGGGGTTGCCATGAGTAGGAATCAACTGAAAGGCAACTAACAACGGCTACTACTATTATTCTTCCTTTGCCATGGCCCTGATGATTCTCCATAGCTTCCTCCTTCGAGGTCTCCGGAGTCTGGAGAGCAGGCAGTGCTTTTCCTGTTTGCCTACCGAATCCTGAAAAGCAAAGTTAACTTTCTAGTGCTGAGCAGCAAAGACAGGTAAGAGTTAAAAGGGAACCGTTCCTCAAAGGAGCCACAACCAACTGGGTCTGCTGCCACGTTGGCTGAGCCTCCCGGCCACTTTGCCATGACTTTGGGCTTATGGAAAAAATATAAGCCCTACGGAGAGGAAGAGAGGAAGTCTTTTTTCCTACAGCACAGCTGAAAATCCCATCGCTCTGTGGAATTTTTTTCCCCCTTTAATGTGCGCAGTTTTGGGTGGATTTGGCTTTTCTCTTGGTTTCCTCTGGATGCTTTAATAGTCAGGTATATTTATGGGCTCTGAAACCAAATAGAAACGGCCGAGTACTAACCCTGTGACTCCCTGGTTCTAGCAAAGTGTGCCCAGCACTGTGCCTGGCGTGTAGTGGGTGCTCCACAAATGTTGGCGGGATGAATTGTTGCCTGGAGACTCCAGGCCAAGCATAACTTTCTGAAGGGCTGTCCTGTCGGCCCAAGCTGCTCCCAGAAGAAAAAAGGTGTCAGTCTGTCTTTCTGCATCAGCGAGTCTGTCTCTTATTGCTCAGGATAGAACCACATTAGGGTTCTTAGGTAATTAATGTTTGAGGGGCACCTATTAGGTGTTAGATACTGTACTAGGTGTCTTACATGTCACATCCTGGAGATATTCAAGAGACAAGGAGGTGGGTTTCACATCTCCCATGAGGAAGAGTTTTGAAATGATCCGACCCCTACTTCATTTCCATAGGGATCAAGCTTGTGAGTAGCCCAGGTCCATCAGAGATGTGTCTGTGTATTCACTGGCTAATGGTTTTGTCATGTGCCTGACAAATGGACTTGACCTAAAATTCTTCAACTCCAAAGGAGGAATGGACAATCAAGTCACCCTGGTGACCCTCTGATTTTACAGTGCAGACACCTTCTATTTGAGCTTTCATTAGGAGACAGAGGAACCGAGCCAAGTGTTTCCTTTTCCTTGGCCAAGTCATCCTGGACCGATGGAATACAAAAGTTGTGTTCTAGTTTGAAGGCTGTCCAAGGGGTAAATTACCTTTCAGGTGCAATGATTGGAACTGCTTAGCTTGAAGAAAGTTATAAACTATTACTTACTTTCTAGTGTGTCTTATATGTTGTAGTAACTCCAGAAACATGGTAGATATATTTATGTGAATAAATCATTATAGAAAAAATGGGAAAAAAATTAACAAAAGAAAAAAGAACAAATGGCGATAGACAATCTTCAGGTGCCACTGAGTTGATTTCAACTCATGGTGCCTGCACGTGTGTCAGAGTGGAACTGTGCTCCATCGGGTTCTCAATGGCTGGTTTTTCAGAAGTAGATTGCCAGGCTTTTCTTCCGAGGTGCCTCTGGGTGGACTCAAGCCTCTAACTTTTTGGTTAGCAGCTGAGTGTGTTAACCATTTGTACCATCCAGGGACTCCCAGACAGATTGTAGACACTCCATAAAAGTTTAATAAATAATTAAAGAATGAATAAATAAAATACATAAATAAATGAATAAACGTAATTCCCAGGATGAAATAAACAGTAGGTGATCAAGACCTTCTGTAGAGGAGAATTGAGGGATGTCTTCAGGGGATAATAGTGCCCTTGATTGTCTTCCCACGATTCGTAGGTGTGGTTGCTCTGAATCCGCTTTTGTCCAATATGACTTATCCTTTCTGTCTACAATTGTCTGGGCCAGAAGTGACATCTGGCCCAATCAAAATATCTTGCCCTAGAAGAAGACAGAACTGGAGTAGAGATTGAGATTATCTCTGTCCATGTTGCCCAGACTGTAATACGTAATTATGTAACATGTATATAAGAAGCCCTGGTGATGCGATGGGTAAGCACTCAGCTGTTAACCAAAAGGTTGGTGGTCGGAACCCACCTGGTGTCTCCTCAGGAGAAAGACCTGGACAGCTGCTTTCGTAAAGATCACAGCCTAGGAAACCCTAGGAGGCAGTTCTACTCTATCACATGGCGTTGCTATGAGTCAAACGTTTACTCGATGGCACCTAACAACAACATGTACATATGTAATGTGGAACAGAAATAACACATGCAACCCAAAATATAAATGGGTCACATACATGGTACATACATGTTTCATAAATATGTCACATATACCTAAATAACATGTAGCGTATAGTGTAACATGCTCACGTCGTTACTCTGAGGGAGGGCGTACCTTCCCCTTGCCAAAGAGATAAGGAGAAGGAAAAGATGGTCTACCATGAGGCAGAAGAATAAAAACAGAGAAGAGGAAAGGAGGAAGAAATTTCCTGGATTCCTGAGGTTCTTATAGTTCCTGGATTAAAAAAAAACAAACAAAAGAAACATTGCCCTCGAGTCAATGCCGACTCCTAGTGACCCTCCAGGACAGAGTAGAACTGCCTCATACGGTTTCCACGGAGTAGCTGGTGGGTTGGTACTGCCGACCTTTTTGCTTAGCTGCCGGATGCTTAACCACTGCGCCGCCAGGGCTCCCAGTTCCTGGATAGGACCTGAATGCTCATCGTTTCTCCAGTGTGTTCTCTCGAGCTAGCACACATTGATTTATGCTGTTTCGCTCACAACAGCCTAGATGCCCAGAGAGGAGCCTCTGTAGCTCTCCTGGACTTCTCCTAAACACCCAATCATCGTCCTTTCAAGGACAGAGACATATCCCTCCGCAGCCCTGCTATTACTTCTAGTTTCCTTTCTACTTTTTCATCTCCTAGGATTTGAATGTTAAAAAAAAAAAAATAGCAGAAGGAGAAGAAAGAAAAACTCAAAACACCTCAGCCCTCATCATTTCAAGCTGGTTGGTGGGGAGTTGCTATTTCATTTTGGTTTCCTTTCAGTCCTGAGGTTTGTCTTCCCTGCTTTTAGCTTGGCTTCTGGTTGCTCAAGAGGACTGAAGGGTGTCCAGGGCAGGGCTGTGGTATTTGCATTGGCGGTCAGCGCTGCTGGGGTAGTAGAAGGGCCTGACCTCCAGGCTTCAGTGCACCAGGAGTTTCCTTTCTGGGGTTCTTTGCCCCTGGGGATCAGGACAAAACACACCCACTGTTGAGTCTCAGTAAAATCTGATTAGAATTTTCTGGAAAGTGTCTTGTTTTTTCGTAGGGCTTTTGTAGAGAGCATGGGAAAACAAATGGCTCCTCTCTCCTTTCCTCTCCTCTCCAGCAAGGGAGGGTGGTGGTTTTGGCTGCCTTGGTGGAAAAATAAATACCCTTCCACACATGAGTTCTTCTCAGATCCTTGAATTAGTGTTGGCCAAGACACCTCTGAGTGGTGACTCCACAAAGGCACAAGCCAACCACACCTTGGACGACAAGAGGACCTCAAAGATGTGGGGTGGTTGGCTCCAGTGCAGCAGTTATGGGGCTGAGGGGGCAGTGAGTGTCTCAAAATGGAAACAGTGTCAAAACCCAGACAAGGTAGCTTAGCACCTTTCTCTGGGTCAGAATGGATACGTTCATTTCAACCAGCTTCCAAAATTTTGGCTACGTTATCGGTGAAACCTAACAGCCAGGAAATTCACACAGCACAATTAGAACAACAACAACAAAAAAAAAAAACGGAGCAGGAGAAGAAAGGAACTCACTTTGAAAATGAACTTGCAGACCCTGGGAACTGCACATAAGGGAAAGTTTAAAGTAATAGCATTTCGGCGGAATCACACTATTCAGCTCAAAACACATCTTTTGGGTTTGTGTTCTCCCCGATGTCCTTTCCTGGCATCTCTCCCACCCTTTGCCACCCTGACCCTCTTGGCTGGCCTTTTCCTCCTTTGCCGTCACCCATCAGCCGGGCCTGCCAGTCGGAGGGTTCGGGCAAGACATATTTGCACCATGCGTAAACACCACTCGCCATTAAGAGCTCCGTCTAATGAGAAACAGAGCCACGGAGAGGAAGCTTCAAAGTGGTTAACGGAAGGAAGTGCCTGGAACGAAATCCGACTTGATGTCCCAATTAATACGTCCCCTAATTCTATTTCCTGCCCTTGTGGGCTTCCAGCCACCTCCCTCTAATTTCTGTGGGAGACGGAGACTCGCGATGGGGAGGAAGGAGCCTGGAAATGGGGCGGCTTCACGGATGACTTGATACGCAGGCAATGGGCATATTAGAACAAATTAGGGAATTAAGGAGGAGGAAAAAATAGAGACAATGACAGTCAGAGGAAATGTCATCCCAAGTAATAGTATTAATGGAGACTGGGGCCTCGCGCGAGAGGGCGGCTGGAGAAATTGAGAGCGAAAAAACGCCAGCCAAGTTGTCTTTTATTTCAAGCTGGGAGAGAGGGCCTGTTGCCAGACCTTTTCCTCTTTGCTCTGGGACCTTGGGGTAAAACTAGTTATGGGGCCCATTTAGGAGGATAAAAAGCAGGTCCGGATTTCAGCCTTGATGAAGTCCTTGGCTGGAAATAAAGTGAAATATGAATGTTTCCACCCAGGAATAGACAAGTTAGAATAAGGGCTGGGCTCTGAAAGTGTTAAAAGCTCCCTGAAATAGCTCGGTGTCATCAGCCTCAAAGGCCACCATTCAATCATCCTTTTTGGTTAAGCATTGCCCTCTGTCTATAAAAACCAGTTGCTGTTGATTCCGACTCATGGTGACCCCACGTGTGTCAGAGTAGCACTGTGCTCCACAGGGTCTTTGATGGCTGATTTTTTGGAAGTAGATCACCAGGCCTGTCTTCTGAGACACCTCTGGGTGGACTTGAACTGCCAGCCTTTTGGTTAGCAGCTGAGCATGCTAACTGTTTGCACCTCCCAGGGACTCCTCTCTCTCTCCTGACCCTTTCAAAGGCAGATGCTTGCAGAAGGTAAAATATGTCACTGGGATGAATGGCTTCTTAGAGGCATCAGACACCCCAAGAGAAGTGGGGGCCAGCAGGCCTGATTGGAACACTCTCTGGGTGGCTTCGCTGACTCCAGTCTTTCCCGTCCTCAGCCCACATTGCACACATCTGCCTAGCGGTCTTCCTAAAACATAGAGTTCATCTCGTCACTGGTGAGGCTCCCCAGTCCCTGTGTGATGGAGTCTGGCCACCGTAGCCTGGCATCAAGGCCTGTCATATACTCAACAGGCTTTCTCTGGAGTCTTGCCATCCTTCACTCTCCTCCTAGGCCTCCACCCAGTGCACTGTCCCCTCGGTCTGCCAAACTCTTTCTTTTTATATAGCTTTGCACATACTGTGCCTGCCTTGTTATGGATTAAATTGCATCCCCCCAAACTATGTGTCCCCTTGGCTAGACTGTGATTCCCAGTATTGTGTAGTTGTCCACCATTTTGCCATCTGATGTGATTTTCCTATGTGTTGTAAATCCTACCTCTATGGTGTTAATGAAGCAGCATTAGAGACATTAATGTTAATGAGGCAGGACTCAATCTGTAAGATTAGGTTCTGTCTCGAATCAATCTCTTTTGAGATATAAAAGACAGAACCAGGCAGAGAGACAGGGGACCTCATACCATAAGAAACAAAAGCCGGGAGAATAGGGTTTCCTTTGGACCTGGGGTCCCTCACTGAGAAGCTCCTCGTCCAGGGAACATTGATGACAAGGACCTTCCCCCAGAGCCAACGGAGAGAGAAAGCCTTCCCCCGGAGCTGGTACCCTGCATTTAGACTTCCGGCCTCCTCAACTGTGAGAGAATAAATTTCTCTTTGCTAAAGCCATCTACTTGTGGTATTTCTGTTATAGCAGCGCTAGGTGACTAAGACATGCCTCTAGCTTTGCCCATCTCTCTGTTCATCCACCCAGGCCAAGTCCACATGGCTCCTCCTTGCTGCCGGCTTCCCGGGCATCTAAGTCACTTCCCTCTGTTTCCTGTGGGCCTCTCTTGGAATCTTGGCATTAACACATGTCCCGCAGCTTTGTCATCATTTGCTTTTGTGCCTGGTTTTCCTAGGAGACTGTGTCTCCCGGGAGACCGCAGAGCACAGGACCTGCAGTGCACGTTTCTCTACATCTGCAGTGATTGGCATAGTTTGTTGTTGTTAGCTGCTATTGAATCAGCTCTGATTCATGGTGACCCCACGTAAAACAGAGTGAAAGGCTGCCCGGTCCTGCAGCATCTTCACGATCGCTGGCAAGCTTGAGTTTGTGGTTGCGGCCACTGTGTATTTTGAGTGCCTTCCAACCTAGAGGGCTCATCTTCTAGCACTGTGTCAGGCAATATTCTGTTGTGACTGTAGGGTTTCCATTGACTAATTTTCTGAATTAGATCACCAGGCCTTTCTTCCTAGTCTCTTTTAGTCTGGAAGCTCTGCTGAAACCTGTCCATTGTGGGTGAGCCTGCTGGTATTTGAAATACTGGTGGCTTAGCTTTCAGCATCATAGCAACATGAAAGTCACCACACTACAACAAATGGACATAGCACAGGGGCTCAAAGAATGGGGAGGAAAAGAAAGAAGGAAAGGAGAGAGTAAGAGGTAGAGGAAAGAGTGGAGAAAGAACAGGAAACAGCTACAGCGATCTTGTCCATGGTATCCTTTTATCATTATGTAACACAGCCACTCAGTTGGACATAAGATCAGGCTGAGTTCACTATAGAACTTGTTCAATTTAAGCAAATTGTCCAGGTTACACAATATTTGACAGCCTGTGCTTTGGAGACCTGGGTTCGAATCCTTTTGAAATGACTCTGTCACTGGGCAAGTCACTTCCCCTTTCTGAGCATCACTAACATGGGAACAAGGTGGTTGCGAGGATCAGACAAGGCGAGGAACTTAAGGTACTTTGTCCAGTGCTCTGTGCACAGCAAGTGATCAATAAAATCTACTATTTTTTTTTTTTTTATAGATGAGAATCTGAGCCCGTGAACTCTGTCCTCCTTTCCCACCATCATGGCTCTTTCTCTCTCCTCTCACCGGCCTCTTCTGCCCAGGCCTTGCCCAATAGTCTGAACTGTTCATTCTCCTCATTGCCAGGATAGACAAGCCAGGGAGTGGCCCTGGCATCTATGCCAACAGCTGCTGGCATCTTGGTTCCTGGGGAACAATGTCATTGCTGTGACTTGGTTCCTTAAAGGGTCTGATGCCCACCGCAAACATACCCAAACAACGACCTCCTAGTTACGTAATTTGCTTCAAAGCAGAAGAGGCAGCCAAAATTTGCAGACCTGAGATCAGATGCCTCAAAAGTTCCACTGTGGTGTGTCAGCTACTGGAGAACCTACAGGAACCCCTGAGAGCACTTGGAGGTCTTTTCCTTCAAGGTAAATCTCTACAGCCCCTGGATTTCTTTCCCCATGCGCCTGGGACTTGGAATTCCCCTGGAGGAAGAAGACACCACTCCCAGCCAGACGGTGCCTGTTGGTGTAAATATTGTGCTTGAACGTTGTTGATGTTCAGCTCCAGCTCGTGGTGACCTTATGTGTCACAGAATGAAGTATTGCCAGGTCCTGCGCCATCCTCACAATCGTCGGTCTGTGTGAGCCTGTTGTCGCGGCCAGTCCATCTCACGGAGGGTTTCTCTCATTTTCGCCGTTCCTCTGCTTAACCGAACTGATATCTTTTTCTAGCGATTGGTCCTTCCCGATGACGTATCCAAAGTAGGCAAGATGAAGCCTAGCCATCCTTGCTTCTAATAAGCTTCCTGAATGTACTTCCTTTGCTTTGTATTCCGGTGCTTTAATACAGACGCGACAACAACGAAACAAAACGAAAGTAGTCGCTGTGAAGTCAGCTCCAGCTCATCTCACACTGGTAATTTAAATAAGCTTTGTCCAAAGTTATGAAATCTGTTAAGCTGTGGATTTCACATGTTGGTTGTGCATTTTTGGTTTATACCCGAACACAAATATAAAATGATTTAAAAGTGGTCATCTGTTGCCACCTAAAATCATCCCATGTGCCACCATGGTTGGGTGCTACCTTTGAGAGACTTGGCCCTAGGTGGTGCAGGTGGTCATACCTCTTTTGGTGAGGGCTGAGGCCTCGGTAGGAGCATGGGTTTCAGCCTTGGGTCCCACTACACTGGCCACCTAACATCTTCTCACAGGGGCCGTGGTGGTTCAGTGGTAGAATTCTCCCCTTCCACGTGAGAGACCCAGGTTGGATCCTCGGCCACAGCACCTCATGCGTAGCTACCACCTGTCTGTCAGTGGAGGCTTGCATGTTGCTATGATGCCGAACAGGTTTCAGTGTTCTTTCCAGGCTGAGACGAAGTAGGAATAAAGGCCTGGTGATCTACTTCCCAAACTAAGCCAGTGAAAACCGTATGGATCACAACGGTCTGACCTGCAAGTGATCATTGGGATGGCACGGGACTGGGCAGTGTTACGTTCTGCTGTGCATGGGGTCACCATGAGTTGGGAGTGACTCGATGGCAGCTAACAATAACAACACCTTTTTAAACAAAGGTGTTCTCCAGGCCCTTGCCCCTCACCTGGCCTACCTAACCTTCTTCTCTGGCTGGGATGGAAGCTGGAGGCTTCTCGTACAACCACGCCACCTCATTATGGAGTAGGGGATTTCATGTTCAAGTGGAAGTTGGGCTTTTGAAAAAGGCAGTAGGGAGGGAGGGAGAAAGCAAGTTAAGAAAAGAGTCTAGTTCCTTAATACTGGGCCGTAAGGATTTTCTCCTACTCTTGCCTTCTGGAGCAGTTTGGTGTTTTAAGTGCCCCTGGTCTGAGGCTTGGCTGCCTGGAGACGGTGAAGGCCCAGCTTGAGGCTGGTCTGCTGTTAATGGCATAACTGGAGTTGGAGAACATGGATGCTGGGAGGCTTGCATTTCACTTCCTCCATCTCTGGATGCGGTGCGGGCATGTTGCCTTATGCTTTGGAGCCAGCTGTATAGAGCGTGTGAGCACTGGATTGAGAGAATAATAATGCCTATTATGAAAAACGGAGTCCCTAGGTGGCATAAATGTCTAACATGCTCAGTTACTAACTGAAAGGTTGGCAGTTCGAATCCACCCAGACGCATCTTGGAAGAAAGGCCTGGTGATCTACTTCGGAAAGATGAGTCACTAAAAACCTCGTGGAGCACAGTTCTACTCTGACACACATGGGGTCACCATGAGCTGGTAGTGACTGGATGGCAACTGGTTTGGTTTTCTTTGTTTAATACTAATAAGAACAATGGTGAGAATAATACCCATTGTCCTAGGTGACTCACTGAGTGCCTATGCTCTTGACATGGCTTCACTCACCTGATGGATATATATATACACATTAACCCAGATGAGATACAGGTAGGTCCTTTCTTCTCCCCATTTTACAGATGAGCAAAGTAAGGTTTAGAGAGGGTAAGTCACATGCTCGAGATTTACACCAGGAGAGCCCGGGTGCACAGTGGTTAAGAGCTTGGTTGCTAACCATAAAGGTGGGCAGTTCGAACCCACCAGCTGCTCCTTGGATAACCCTATGGGGCAGTTCTAGTCTGTCCTATAGGGTCGCTACGAGTCGGAATCAATTCGACGGCAATGAGTTTGGTGTGGTTTTGGTTAAGTGGCAGGGATGAGATGTAGCTGCAAGACGTGAGATGAAGTAAGCCCCTTCCTCCCTCTGGGCCTCAAGGGCTCATTCGGTAAAGTGAAGACTTTAGACCAGGTTGATGGTGGTTGAAGGATTATATTTTATTTCTTAATCTTGGAACTCTTTTTTCAAATGATGCTGGTCAGAAAGCCTGTTAAAAGAGAAGCAAGTGGGCTTGCCGTGTTGACACAGATGAAGGAAATGACGCGGGGTCATCCTAACAGACTTGACCTTTGCTTCCGGGAGGAACCTCTTGGGAACTTCTAAAAGATTCTGTGGGGCTCGGTTGGTTTACAAAGCAGTGGGACAAGAGCTTCTCTCAAGGTGCTGCCTAGCCTCTTTCTTTCATGACTTTAGGAATCTAATCCCTGGAAACCTCACTGGCTCTCTGGATGACTTAAGGTATAGTTCTTGGTGCTGCCACTCCAGCTAGCAAATGTGGAGTCCAGACTTACTCCACCATTCATTTCTCCAACATTTCCAGCCCCCTGCCTACCGCAGTGGTGGTTCAGTGGTAGAATTCTTGCCTTCCATGCAGGAGACCTGGTTCCATTCCCAGCCAAAGCACCTCATGTACCACCACCACCCTTCTGTCAGTAGAGGCTTGCATGCTACTGTGATGCTGAACAGCCTTCAGCAGAGCTGCTAGACTAAGACAGACTAGGAAGAAAGAATTGGTCATCTACTCCCCAAAAACCAGCCAAAGAAAATGCTATGGATCACAACGGTCCGATCCCCTTGTGCATGGGGTCACCATGTGTCGGCAGTTGACTTGACAGTAGCTAACGACAACCATCTATTCTGTACCCAGCCTGATGTTGGGTATGGAGGGTAGTAAGAGAAATGAGAGGCTCTTTTTGCCCTTTGGGACTTTGTATCTTTTGGGGAAAAGGGAGCTGGGGGTGGGGAGAAAGACAACTTCATGGGCAATTACAATGCAGAGTGATAATAAGTATTTTAATAGGAATGAGCGCACTGAGAAAAGTGATCATTGAGAGAAATGAATGCCCATGGAGAGAAAATGGGAAAGGGTCTCTTGGTCTAGGCTCAGGGACTAGAAAGGCTTTCTGGCATGAAAAGATGGGCAATAAAAAAGAGAAAAGGGGTTGGAGACGTGGGGCACAGAAGAGGATTTCAAGCAGAACGAGACGCATGTGCCAAGCTAGGGAAGAGGGAGACATTGGGGAACTGTGGGGTGTGTATTAGCACTGGGGTGCAGACAAGAGGGAGGGCTTGGCGAGCGATTGCTATCACTTACATATGTTATATGCAGAAGCAATGCTCTACACCTGCTTGGGCACAGAGAGGAGTAAAAGGGTGGGAGGTCAATATTCGGCAATGACTTGGCTCTGGGTTGAATAAATTGCAAGAAGCCACAAATAATTACCTTTCCAAGAGGCTCGGTTCTTGCCCTCTTAATAAAAACAAGAAACAGGAAATGGCTACCCACACTCATGGCAACCTGGACATTTTCAGCTGGAGCTGGCTGCGGGGAGGAGAGATGGGAAAGCCTGGTGTGTTTCATCCCACTGCATAGCAGCCCGGGCCCCCTCAAACCGGTTCCTGCTCACTTCTCTCCCCAAGTGCTGGAATCTTCCCACTGCCTCTGCAGTCTGCCATTTCATAAGGTGCTTTTCTTGTGTTCCAGTCTCTGCTGACACGTCATTATTGAAAAATAGGTCTCACAACTCAGAGTGGGAAATCACAGTTGGGGAAGAGTAAGTGAGAGCTGTGGCCCGTAGTGCCAAAGAGTGAGCCTCATAAAAACCCAGTCATGAAGTCTGAGCTTACAGCACTGTCTGCAAGACTCCCCTGGGCCTGACTCTGCAGCTAGAGAGGAAGGAGCCAAGAACAGGGTTGTCATAAACTCTATTTTGTTTGATATTCCTGTTACTATACTAGCTTTCTCTTGGTTTATGCTTAAACCAGAAACCAAACCTGTTGCCATTGCATTGATTCCAGCTTTTCGGAAGTAGATCTCCAGGCCTTTCTTCTGAGTCTTTGCTGGGTGGATTCCAACTGCCAACCTTTCAGTTAGTAGTTGAGCACTTAACCATCTGCGCCATCCAGGGGCTCCTATTTTGTAGATATTTATATTTTGACATCAGCTTTCTCTTGGCTAGTGTTTGCTTAGGATTTTTTTTTTCCCCAATCTTTTAGTTTCAACTTTTCTGTTAATGTATGTATGCCTCAGAAAAAGCACATAGCTGATTTTTTTTTTTAAATCAATTCCCAAAGTCCTTGTCTTTTAATGGGAAAGTTTAATTCCATTATAATTAATGCGAAGTCTGATTAGTTGGGTATTATGCCTACCACTTAATTCTGAGATTTCTTATTTAGCATTGTTTTTCTGTCTTTGATTTGTTCTTTCTCTTTTTTATTGGATTGATAGATTTTCTTTATTTTCTTCCCCCTTATTTTCCCTTCTCTCTGTTTGGAAGTTACATGTTCAGTTTCTATTCTTAATGGGCATATTGAATTCTTACTATGCATATGGCTCATCGCTACAATAAATGCAATAGTTAATTTAGTCCCTAACTGAACAAAACAAGGCCCTTAAACGCTTAAATTCCCAACCTTTTCCCCTTTCCAGCATCCGTATTATTTTTGGCCAAACCAGCTAAGAGTCCTACCTCTACCTATTTCTCTCTGTGTTACCTTCTAAGTAACTTCGACTCTCCAGTTCTCATTTTCTTCATCTGAAAAAAAGCAGGACTCATGACACCGTCCTTGGAGGGTTGTTGGATGACCAGAAACAGTGTGTAATATGAAAACACTCCAGGCAATCAGCTTGTTATCCATCTCCTTGGCTCCTAAAATCTCCGGGAAGTTGGGATTTCCTTATAAGCATTCAGAGAGTTATCGCAGTGGCCTTGAAATACATTTGGCCCAGCTGCTTTCACTCTCTGGTCCTGTCCCTTTCTTATTTGACCTTCTTTGCACATGATCTGTATTTTGTAATCAATGTCTGTTTGGGTCTCATGGAGTCCCCGTGTAGAGCAAATGGTTAAATGCTTGACTACTAACCAGAAGGTTGGCGATTTGAGTCCGCCCAGAGATGCCTTGTAAGGAAGGCCTGGGGATCTGCTTCTGAAAGGTCAGAGCCTTGAAAACCCTACAGAGCACAGTTCCACTGGGCACACACGGGGTCACCATGAGCTGGAATCAACTTGACGACAACTGGTTTGGCTTTGGTTTATTTGGGTCTCAGTGTGTGTCAAGGTGGTAAAGTCCGAGAAGGAACTTGGTTCCCTGTGTGCCCGGAGGCTCTGCCTTGCTCTGTTTCTCTGCCTCAATTCTTTGCTCCCCATCTCTTTATCCCCCTTGTGTTTCTCTCTCTGTGACTCTGTCTCCATGTCTGTCTCTCTTACTGCCTGATTCCTCTCCTAACACTCAGGGTCTCCCTCTCGCTCCATCTTTCTGTCCTTCCACGTCTGTCTTTCTCAGTCTAGGTTCCTTTGCCTTCTCTCCATCTGTCTCTCTCTGTGTCCCGGTCTCTTCCTCTCCATCTGTCTCCCAGCCTCAGCCCAGCCTGGCCTCCGTCTCTGCCTCTGTCTCCTCATTTTGGTCTGTTTCTCTCCTCCCGCTCTTTGAACCTGACACAGACACTTTGTCTTGCCCCTTCCTGTCTGCCTCCATCCATCTCCTCCTGTCTGTCTGTCTCCACATCTGCCAGTGTTTCTATCATTTTCTCTCCTTCTCTCCGTCTTGCTTCCTCCCTCTGGCATCTGTCTCATCTTCTTCCCGAGCCTGTCTCTCCCTGTCTTCCCTATCGCCACCATCTCCATCTCTGTCGCTTTCTGGCTGTTTCCATGTCTCACGACACACTGCACACCAGACCCAGCCCGGGGTCTCTGGGCTCCAGGAAGCCAGCCAGGGTCTGTGCAGACCGTGCCATAACTCAGGAACTCAGCCAGCAATCATTTCATTAAGTGGGAATGGCTTTCCCATTACCAGATAGCAGGCCCACTTCCCCACCACGGCCCCCTCCCCGCCACAAAGCCCCCTTGCAACTTCCTGCTCGCAGCCGCCACACAAGGCCTCATTCTAATCCTTGGACTTGTCTGTTTAGTGTCTTTGAGAGGGAAAAGGAGCAGAAAAGTAGCTTGTCTTTTATTTTTATTTGCCCTCTTTTTTTTTTTTTTTCCTTCCTCCAGATATCCCCCCGGGGCACCGGCCTAGAACAGAGCAACAAATATTTACTAATTCCATTAACAGAAGAGGGTTTTTTTTTTTTTCCAGGCGAATATCTAAGGCCCCAAGTTCATGGTGAACCTCCTCCCCTGCATACCCCCCGCCCCCTCCTCCCTCCACACCCAGGACTTATATATAGTTCACTCAGTGCCATTTCCCCAATTTTTTCTGAAGTTCAAGACAAGTTGAAGGGTCAAAAAGGCAAAGGGTGTTTTAGAAGTTTAGCAGACAGCTTTTGGTACAAGGAAACGAAAGAGCGAGAGATCAGGAGAGAGGCAAAGAGTGTGAGGAAGCCAGGATCTGGCTCACATTAAGCTGGAAAGTTCCAACCATTGATTCGCTTTGGAATTACAGCTTCCCCCCACCCCCCCCCCCCCAAAAATCACAAAACATGGTTTATTTCATGAATTTTTAAAAATATCAATCAAAAGTTATACTTTGGTGAACCAAGACAGAGACTCATCCTTCCTTTCTCTTTGGATCTTTCAATGGGGAAGAGGACTAGGGTCTAGAGGATGGGGGATCGTGGATTTCCAAGGCAGTGAGTCCATCAGCTCATAGGATAATCTTCCAGCCAGACCTTATACAATGTCTTCATCCATCTTGTGGAGATCTCTTAACTGAAGAAGACTATGATCTGAAAGGGACACTCCTAGCCCTTAGTAAAGGAGGGAGTTGGAGGAGAAAGACTCACTGGGACACGCAGAAGAGAATGGCATTGGGAATGGGTTTATCCGGTGGTTCTCAACAAGGCCACATAGCGAAGCCAACAGTGAACAACCTGGAATGGCACACCTAGAGAAACACTGTGCTGTGTTCTCCTTTCATTTCTCTTTCAATCCTGATTATTTCCAGAAGAAAGCCTCAGCTGGGCTCTAGTGTGTCTTCAACACTTTCTTGGCACTTGCTAATCCTCTTTAAGGGAGAGAGAGAGCAGCCCTCAGAAACTTCAGCTGGGAACTCCGTTGTCAGTTGTTACTCAGTTGGCCCTGACCCATGGCAATCTTATGTATAACAGAACGAAACGTTGCCCAGTTCTGCGCCATCTTCATGATCATTGGTATGTTTGAGTCCATTCTTGTGGTTATTGTGTAGTGTCTTCGAACCCAAGGGATGTGTCTTCCTTGGCTAATATAGATCTTTAGGCCTTTCTTCCACGTCTGTCTTAGCCTGGAAGCTCCACTGAAACCTGTCCAGCATGGGTACCTGCTGGTATTTGAAATATTGGTGGCAGAACTTCCAACATCATAGCAACACACAAGCCACCACAGTACGACAAACTGACAAATGGGTAGTGTCCCAGCATTTATCGTACACCTGACTCGTGTGATCTCCTGTTTTTGAAAATAGATACTGGTCTTTCATGTATGGTCATGACATAAAGCTTCCTTTTGGAGTAAATTGAATATTGACTGAACAACTGCAGGGGGTCGAGTTTAGAAAAATATTAAATAAATAAATAGATGCATATAGTCAATAAACAGGTACAAGGAGATGACAAAAATTATGGAATTACTGGTCAAACAAAGAAAGACTGGGAAGCACTGGCGTGGCCTACTGTTTTTCCCACTGTTCACCGAAGTCCAGAGTCTTTGAGGTTCACCAGGGAGTGGGTGGGCAAGAAAGCTCCCTGGTCTCCCTGCACCTGATCTGCTGTTCCTAATGGTTGTATACATTGGGTTTCCTGAGGAGATTTTGTTTTGGGGGAAAAAAAAACTTTATAATTAAATTAAAGCTTAAAATATCAACTTCCTCTGCCATCCCACTTCTATTATATAGACAAGGAAATTAAGCCTCAAAAAAAAAAAAAAAAAACAATTGTCCATGGTGACTGAGTTGTCTAGGCTCCCATATGGCAAGCTATCACTATTTACAGGCAACTACGAAACATGAATTCTGCAACACATGAGTTATCATATGAAGTCCTCACAGGAATACTGTGAAATTGCCAATATTCTTTTACAGGGGAAGAAATTGAGGCTCAATGAGGTCAAGGGCTTGTGCAAAATGATAGTGGAGGAGTTGGGATCCCCACCACATCTGGCTGACACCCCATCTAATGTTTTTAGTGATGCAGCTAACTTCTTTCCCTACTCGCAAGTCATCTGTATGTCCTTGATGACTGCCCACCACACACACACACAGACACAGACACACACAGAGACACAGACACAGACACAGACACAGACACACACGGAAGGTTTTCCACCAGAGCGTTTGGATAAGGCATTCGGAGTCTTGGTTGTTTCTCCAGGCTCCACATTCACACACCTCATCCAAGTGACATTTCTCTGTTGGGTCTTCTTGGCAACCCTTGCAGGTGACAACATGTCTCTGGCTTCCTCCAAAGGGAATGAGTGCAAGGGAACATTCCTTCTTGGCTTGCGAGAAGGGCAGGGGAAAGAAGAGAGGCTGGGTGCGGAGAGATAGATTCTGGGCCTAAGCGTGCCAGGTTATTTCTCTTTATTCTAGAAGTTTCTAGACATTGGAAGCCAATTGAATGAAGCCAGTTATTCAGGCATTTCTAAACAATCAGATATTGGAACCTATCATAGACCCTGACACCAAGATCATAGGAGTGGCCTGCCTCAGATTCTTTGGCTGTTAATTCTTCTTATTGATGGTGCTGTTGTATTCTAGACTCCTTGGAGGTCCCTAATGACAGTCTGCCATGAACCATGGACCTTCTGCCTCGGTAAGCTAAATGTCCAGGCACATTTTCTATACAATTTTTGGGGGTTTGTATACTTTCGGAATCTCTTCTCTGAATTCTAAAATCTCTCATCCACAAGTCAGGATGGGAACACCCCTGGATATTCCCATGGACAACTCCCTCAACTCACAGATGGGGAAACTGAGGCCCAAGAATTCCTCTAAGTCCCAGGGATGGGTAGGGTCAGAGCTGGGATTGGATCCCATGCCAACTCATCTCTGGGCTCATGCCCTTTCCATTACCTCCTTCTCTCCCTGAAAGTTTGAGACATTCTGGGAAGACCTAGATGATGGTGGGAGAAGAAGCTCACTGGGAACCAAGGGGGATGGGTTAAGGGATCCATCACCTGGCTATTAGGTTTGACCGCTTATGGGCCACGAAGCTTTGGGTAGATTATTTAATCTCTCTGTGCCTCAGTTTTCTCATATGTGGGGGGCGGGGGGGGGCCTATTAGCACCCATCTGTCAGTTTGCCATACTGTGGTGACTTCCATGTTGTTATGATGCTGGAAGCTATTTCAAATACCAGGAGGGTCACCCAGGGTGGACTGGTTTCAGAGGAGCTTCCAGACTTAGACAGACTTGGAAGAAACGCTTGGTGATCAGCTTCCAAAAATTAGCCAATGAAATCCCTGTGGATCACAGAATATTGTCCAAACTAGTGCTGGAAGATGAGCCCCCGCCTAGATTGGAAGTCACTCAAAATACAAAGTGGCCACAACAATGGACTCAAGCATATCAATGACTATGAAGATGGCACAATGTTTCCTTCTGTTGTAGATGGGGTCAGTATGAGTTGGAGCACCTTCAACAGCAATCAACAACCATTAGCACCTACCTCATGGAGTGGTAGTGAGAACTCAAAGAGTTGAAATAGTGCCTGACACCCACTACACATTTGATGAATAGTTATTACTACTAACATCATCATCATCACTATTAGATACAGAAGGGAAAAACTCTCCCATTGGTGTGCCGCAGACTCCATGTTGTTTTGTTGTTAGGTGTCTTGGAGTTTTGACTATAGTAACCCCTTGTCACAGAGTAGAACTGCCCAGTAGGGTTTCCCAGGCTGTCATCTCTATGGGAGTAGATCCAGGCCTTTCCCCCTCAGGAGCCACTGAGTGGGTTCGAACTGCCAGCCTTTCAGTTAGCAGCTGAGTGCTTAGCCTTTGCACCACGAGGGCTCCTACAGACACCATAAAGCAAAAAACAAAAAACAAACCTTGTTGCCATCAAGCCGATTCTGACTCACAGCGACCCTACGGACAGGTCCATAAACACCACCCCCCATTCTCAGCCCAGCCAGAGGGTACTTTACCCTAGGCACAGAATAATTTTTTTTTTTTTTTTTAGTGGTAGAGCTGAGAGATGTTTGGAGCACAAGGGGCTCAATGCCCTGATTTTTTAAGCAGAGAAGCTCAAAGCAGGGAGATTAAGGGGTTTTCCTGAAGATCTCAGAGCTACTTGGGGGGCAGCCAGGTCTCTGGAACCTTCTGCTTCACCATCCTCCCACCGCTTCCATTATATCCTGCTCAAGACCTAGTTCTGAACAGTAGACAATGACTTCCAGGACACTGAATGGGTTAACTCTGAGCCCTGCAGCTGGCTGCAGCAAGCTTCCTCCACTCTGATTTTCATTTGCAAAACAAACAAACAAGAATCCTTCTAATAACTCCCAGGCCTCCCTCTTTGTGGCTGAGATGTGGATTTTGCAAGAATCAAGGCTTCCAAAGATCCCTAATTGTTATGCTGTTGTGGGTTAAAAAAGAAAAAAAAAAGGCTGTTCCATGGCTGGCCAAAACTTTACATGCTCATTCATTTATTCACTCATTTATTTATTCGTTCTGTCATTCATTCACCAAACAGTTAAGAAAGATCTACTTCAACTCTTCAGCAGTAATGTGGCCACCATCCCAGCCCTCGAGGAGGTTCTGAATATTCTTACAGCATTCCTGCAGAGACTTCAGTGTGGTTATAACCAGGAAAGAAGAGAAGGGAGTGATGGTTCAGTGTGCCTTCCGCGTGGGAGACCCGGGTTCAATTCCCAAGCGATGCACCTCATTGAGGCTTGTGCATTGCCACGGTGCTCAGTGTGCTTCAGCAGAGCTGCCTGACTAAGATGGGCTAGGAGGAAAGGCCTGACGGTCTTCTTCTGAAAAATCACACAGTGAAAACCCTATGGACCACAACGGAATGTTGTCTGATGTTGTGCATGGGGTTGTTCTGTTGTGCATGGGGTCGCCGTGAGTCGGGGGCTGACTCGATGGCAGCTAACAACACAGCCAGTGTAATGGGGAAGATAGTCATCTCCGTGGTTCAATATTCCCATTCCTCGATAGGCAAACAAAACTGCACCTAAAATATCCTTTTGGGAGTGAAAAGTCCTAGAAGCAGCTGTCAAGTCCCATTACCATGAAGGCAAAATCCGCAGCGTTTTTGTTAATGAAGAAGTAAGTGCAGGCAATTTTATGACCTCGCTGATGACACATAACCTAGCTCATAATTATATGCCACAGATAACTGTAAAATCTGTTATTACACCAATAAATTGTAAAAAACCCTGTAAGAACTTGTTAGCAGCTGCAAGGCCAATGCCTACCTTTTCCGATTGTTTGCAGGATTTTCAAACTGGTGAATATTGGTAAAGAAACACTTGGCATTTGCTTGAGAGTACTTACTTTGAGATCTGGCATTGCATTGTGGTACAAGCATTTGATATGTGCAAGTATATCAAATAGAGATCTCTATCAAATTGGTGCTTAGAACAAAAAACATGATAATGATGATCAGTATTTCAGTTCTCTGTTGTTGCATATCAAGCTGCCCTAAACTTAATCCTTTAAAGCAACAGCCATTTTATTCCGATCAGGGATGTGTGGATCAGGAGTATGGATAGAGCATAGCAGAGTTGCTTTGTTTTGGCTCTGTGATGATTGGAGTTTCAGCTGGGAAGATTCTTAAAGACTGGGGGCCAGAATCATCTGGAAGCTACTTTGCTCATATGTCTAGTGCCTGGGCTTGAATGGAACTTTTAAGCAGAGTCTACACATGGCCTCTCATTGTGACTTGGGCTTCCTTACAACATGGCGGCCTCAAAGTAGTCAGACTCTTTTCATGGTGGCCCGGGGCATCAGCGGTCTAGTAAAGACAGAAGCTGTGTGACCTTTTATGATGTAGCCTCAGAAGTCAGACAGCATCCCTTCTTCCATATTCTTTTGGTCAAAGAAGTCACAAATTCACCTAGATTAATGAAAGAGAGTAAAACATTTGTGACTATTTTTAAGAATGGCCATAATTGGTAACAGTTATCACTATGTGCCAAGCCTGATGCTAAACTGTTGTGCATTTTACTCTTCACAATAACCCCATAAATTAGGTATGATGATCACCACTTTATAGGGAGAAAAAGTGACTTGCCCAAAGTCAGCTAGAAGGAGACGTACCCAGGATGAATTCCCACATCTGTCAGATTCAATAACCCCATCCCAGTCCTAATTTCACGCCTGAATCTCAGCTCATTCCTGGTCCCTAGTCCTGTCCTGGGGTGGGAGGAGCAGGCAATTGAGAGAGGAGGCTCAAAGATAAGCTAAATGCATTTTCTTGTTTATAAAAATAATTTAAAAAAAGAGATAATTTTATTATTGTTTTTCAGCCACATCAAAATTTCAGAGTTAAAAGTACTCTATCAAAATGGCCAAGGGGCCCTGGTGGCACAGTGGTTAAGCGCTCGGCTGCTAATCAAAAGTTCAGTGGTTCAAACCCATTAGCTGCTCCATGGGAGAAAGATGTGGCAGTCTCCTTCCGTAAACACTACAGCCTTGGAAACCCTGTGGGGCAGCTCTGCTCTGTCCTACAGGGTTGCTATGAGTTGGAATAGACTTGACGGCAACAGGTTTGTTTTTTGTTTTTGATGAAAGTGGCCGAGTCACAATGGTTTATTATTTCCCAGTAGGCTGTGCTGCCTTGTCTTCCATGCCCATCTCTCTGATGGATAAATGATAGTGACCTTGAGGTTATTAGATGCTGTCCTTTTATCTTCTGGGTCAGGCTAGGCCTGGGTGAGGAAAGAGGGTTGGCAGGAAGAAAAAGAGATTGAGCCCCCAGCTTGCTGTCCGTGGGTTGGGCCAAGTCCTGGGAGTCCTTGTGGCCAGGCGAGGAGTTTCATCCAGGCAGATGATGATGTTGTAGAGAAAGAAGTCAATGGCTCTGGTTGTGACAGCTTGTCTGATCCAGGAATTGTAGGGGCAGCACTGAGACACAGGAGTGAATGCTGATAGTCAGATGGGCCCCAGCCCACCACAGCCACATTCCAGAGGCCCCAGGCTGTGCCCAGATATTTACATGGAGATGGAAAATGGAAATGTAAGCTGCACCTTCACGCATTCCTGCCATACTCCTGGAGTTTAAGTGACTTTGAAAAGCACTATATGCCTTCTCCATTTCCCAAAGTCATGGGGTCTCCTGAGGCCCAAGCCAAGGCTCCTCCATCCTTCCCATATTCCTGCATCTTTAGGATCCTCCTGAGACATGCCTGGCACACCGTCAGTGATCAGTGTTGAAAGATTTGTTGTTGATAGTATTGAAAGAATTGCACTTGGCATTTCATCGGTTTCAAACTATGGATAATCCGTCTTCATATATATTTCTGTTTTCTACTTTTGCCCATGCTCGCTTGCTTTTCTGCAGTTCTCTCCTTGCTTTCCAAATGCCTTCCCGTTTCCCTTGACTAACTCCTATGGATGCTTCAAAACTCAACTCAGTTCTCCTCTAGAAACTTTTCCCCCAGCCCATCCTCCAAAACAGGATTAAAAACTCTTGCCCATGAACCCTATGTTTATGGCACAGACCTCCAGCATTCACCACTGAGTATCATAATGACCTTATGTGTTGCTCTTGTTGTTAGTTGTTCTTGAGTCGGCCCCTGACTCATGGCGAACCCATGCACAACATAGGAGGGTTAAGTTTCATGTGCTATGAAATTTAGGGTTTGAATGGCTGCACAACCCATTGAAGAATATAATCAATATCATGGAATTGTGCATGTAGTAATTGTTGAATTGGTGTATATTCTGCTGTGTATATTCTCAACAACAACAAAATAAAATAAATCTTAAAAAACTTTCATATGCTAAGTCTTAGTCCTCTAGTGCTGCTATAACAGAAATACCAAAGGTGGATGGCTTTAACAAAAAGAAATTTATTCTCTCACGGTTTAGGAGGCTAGAAGTCCAAATTCAGAGCAGCAGCTCTAGGGGAAGGGTTTCTCTCTCTGTCAGTTCTAGGGGAAGGTCCTTGTCATCAATTTTCCCCTGGTCTAGGAGCTTCTCAGCACTGTGCTCCCAGAGCTGCTTTCTTGGTGGCATGAGGTCCTACTGTCTTTCTGCTCGCTTCTCTCTTTTATATCTTAAAAGAGATGGACTCAAGATACAATCTAATCTTGTGGACTGAATCCTGTCTAATTAATATAATGGCCTCTAATCCTGCCTCATTAATATAACTGCCTCTAAGCCTGCCTCATTAACATCACAGAGGTAGGATTTACAACACATAGGAAAATCACATCAATACTTGCAATTGTGACCTAGCCAAATTGACACATATTTTTGGAGGACACAATTCAACCCATAACACTCTATGATCCACTGGTGGCACACTGGTTAAGCATTCAGTTGCTGACCAAAAAGTTAGAGGTTCAAACCCACCAGCTACTCCTTGGGAGAAAAGTCCTGGCGATCTGCTCCCTTAAAGATTACGGGAAACCCTATGGGGCAGTTCTACTCTGTTCTGCATGGTGGCTATGAGTTGACATTGACTCAACGGCACCCAACAACAACAATAACATGATCCAGAAGTGGCCAAAACAAATGTAATAAATGAAATAAAACTTTCTTCATTTTGTGTAAGTGATTTCATCTTGCCCTTGAGTCCCCGTTTTCATTAGTGGCAGAAACAATTACATTTGCTGATTAAAGGTAACGTCTCCTTAGTAGATATTCAGAACTGAAATTCCCAGTGAAGGCTGTGTCTCCTTTCTAAAGGTGCTCTGTTCCTCTGCCCCATGTCGAAGGTGGCCAGTGGATGTGGGGGAAGTTAATGTGTCTTCGTGGTGACAGGGGGACCAGACTTCATTGGGTCCTCGCTGTGCGCTGACATGGGGTGTCTGATCTTGCCTGTACCCTGGGTGCCAGGCTGGCATGCACTTCATGACCCTCATCATGCCTGGGGTTGGAAACTCTTCCACCAGACTCTTGCTGGTTTTCTGGCTTTTTAGCACTTCCCACTGGGACACATGGGAACTTTTAGATTCCTCGGATGCTGTGTCCCGACCCTGGGGAACTGAAGGACCCCTCTCAGCCCATGCAACTAGATACTTCTAAGCTACTTTAAGTCTCCATTCTCGAGAGGTAGGACCACAGTCTCAGAAGTGGTTAGTTTCTCTCAAACCCATCTGGATGTTTCTACCTCCCCTGACTCCCACAGGGTGGAAAGAGCCACTAAGGTCTGGGCAAAAAAAAAGACTGCGTTCTGAGCACTGAACTAGCTTTCTTCTCCGTTTTGCTGTCTAAGAAGAATGTCCCTTACACCATACCCTCCTTTGCTCTTACTCTATTGACTTCTTTATTCCAGGTGGCAGCCACCTTCCCCTCCCTCGGGCAATTGTCCTGGGTCTTTGGCTTAATGTTGGGAGCGATGGAACAGAATTTTAAAATAAAACAATAAATAAATAAAGTTGTTGTTGTTAGTTGCCGCTGAGTCAATTCTGACTCGTGGCGACCCCGCATGTGCGGAGTAGAACTGCTCCATAGGGTTTTCAAGGCTGTGAACTTTCGGAAGCCGACTGCCAGGCCTGCCTTCTGAGGAGCTTCTGGGTGGATTTGAACCACCAACCTTTCGGTTAGTAGTCAAGTGCTTAATTGTTTGTGCCACCCAGGGGCTGAAAGAGAAGTACATCAGTAGATAGTTACGTATACACACGTATGCACGCCCACCCACCCACACCCAAACCCACACACACACACACACACACACACACACACACATATTTTCCTCCTTACATTGATCTCTTTCTCTCTCTTTCCCACTGTGACTCCTGGAGAACCAGGAGCATGTCTGATTCATTTCTGTAACTCCTGGCTTTAAAATGGGCCTTGACACAAAGGAAGTGTTCAAGGAATGTTTCTTGAATGGAACCTTGATTCCCCAGATGCTGCTCTTGACTTTTGAGACTTTGGTGCCTGTCACGTGACTGTCTGTGCTGCCTGCCACCTCCACGTCCCCATGTGGAGCAATAAGGGGGGGGGGAATAATGATAATACTGATGTTGTTTTTGTTGTTAGCTGCCTTCGAGCTCGCCCCTGACTCACAGCAACCCGTGTGTTACAGAGTAGAGCTGCTCCATAGGGTTTTCTTGGCTGCAATCTTTATGAGAACGAGCCCTAACGGTGCAATGATTAAGTTCTTGGCTGCTAATTGAAAGGTTGGCAGTTTGAATCCACCCAGAGGCTCCTCGAGGAAAAGACTTGGTGATCTGTTCCCATAAAGATTACAGCCTAGAAAACCTTTTGGGGGCAGTTCTACTCTGTCCTATGGGGTCACCATGAGTCAAAAATTGACTTGATGGCACTCAACAACAACAACAATCTTTATGGAGGCAGTTAGCCAGGCCTTTCTTCTGCGGAGCTGCCAGGTTAGCAAGTGATTGCAAACCACTTGCGCCACCAAGGCTCCACAGAATACTGATAGGCCCTGTATCTTGAGCATTTTATATATATCAGACACATTAGCAGGCACTTAGCTTGTCTATAACTTTACTGCTACCCTACGGGAGAGGTTTGCTCATTTCCCATTTACAGACACACGTGCCCAGGTTCAGTTCAGAGGTTCAGAGATGTTTAGAGAGGTTAAACCCCTTGTCTGAACCTACATTACCAGTAAGTGAAATGGCTCAGATTTGAACCCAGGATCCCATGGCTCCAAAGCCCAGGGTCTTTTTGGCAGGCCACACTAGAAGGAAGAGGTCTATATGTGAAGCCTTCTTTCGAATTGAGGAAAGAAGCCTGGTCTAAGATGAACTTGGCACTTAACCCTTCTAAGCCCACATCTTAGGAGGGCAGCGCTTGGGTACATTGTGGGAGTTACTGGTGCCAGATCTCCCTTCTATGGGACACACCATATGGAGCCTAGAATTCATCACAGCCTTGGCAGGCAGCCTGGCCTGAAAATAATCCCAGAAGGCTACATTTTGATCAGGAAGCTTGCAGCTGTTTTTCAAAGTCACAGTCGGAATTTCTCATTCAATTTTATTTTTAGTAAACCTGTGGGCCCCTTGGTTTTCATTCCACCTTCCAGTTTCCTGGGTGTTCTATCACAATGGGCACCTGGCCCATGCTTGGAGAGATATCGAGGAGTTTGAAAAGGTTAGCACACCTCGTATGGGGGCCTCAGGACCAAAAAAAAAAAAAAAAAAAGATCTCAAGTAAAGTTAAGCACATAAACAGCTGTGGGCTTGGCATGGAGTCTCAAGGTTGAAGTGGGGATGGGGAAGTACAAAGAGGCTATAGGAACCCCAATAAATGGGCAAAGCCTTTCTCCCTAAAGTGAGGGCTCTGGAGGGTCAGGCAGAGCCTCAGGACAGAGGGCCAGGCTGGTTGGGCCAGTTTGCCATGGGGCCTGCGTGACCTCTTTCTGAAACCAAAAACCCAACCCGTTGCGGTGGAGTTGATTCCAACTCAGAGCGACCCTATAGGACAGAGTAGGACTGTCCCATAGGGCTTCCAAGGCCGAGATCTTTACCGAAGCAGACTGCCACATCTTTCTCCCACGGAACGGCTGGTGGGTTCCAACCACTGACTTTTTCGGCTCGCAGCTGAGCACTTAACCACTGCGCCACCAGGGCTTCTTCTGTAGGCCTCTTAGAGCTCTCAGTTTTTGATTTTTCCAAGTGATTCACCAGATCGCCGTCACACTGGGGCTGAATTCTTGAAAGTGAAGCCACATTTGAATTCACAGAAGTAAAGCCACGGTTTTTGGGCTTTGGCTGCAAAGGGCTTGGAACCCAGCCACCCTGGGACCGGAGAAAACAGCCATTCCATTTTTTTGAGGTTTGATGAATCCTAGGATTCAGAGGATAGGCCTGGCCTGGGAGGAAAACTGATTTCAATCTGACTTAAACCTGCACCCCACTCCAGACACAGACACACACACACACACACACACACGCACGCATACACACACCAGGTGGGGAACTGTGTCACTCACAGTACATTCTTACTAGAATAAACACTGTTATGAAAAAGTAGGGTGTCAGGCTCTTCCTTCTTGGGGTAAGACTTTAAGACGTCAAGGTCGTAAGAAAACTCTAATGGAAATGGTATGTGAGGTTTTCAAAAAAATTTTTTTCCTTCTTTTTTTCCCCAGGATGGCAACTGTTCTGTGGGTCTGTCTGCACAATTGATTGAGAGAGGAAAGGGAGAGAGGAAAAAAAAAAGAAGCCACATGTAAAATTCAGGGTTTTGTTATTTTCTTTTGCCTACACAATACCACACAGATCGTGCGGCTGACTTATTTTTAACTGGGTGTTTGTGTGAATGAACCAAACTGGTCAGTTGCTTGGGCAATACTGAGATCAGAAGCGAGTGGATCAAAGGCACAGAAAGCAGCCACTAATTTGACCAAAAGAAGCCACAAAAGTGAGACAAAGACACGTCAGTTTGGACTGTGTATAGACGTGGCTTGCCCAAAGCCTGGGGGCCAGCATTATAGCATCATCAGCATGAACCAAAGAGAGTTAACGCTCTCGACCATCAAAATAGTGAAACCGTGGCCGTTCCAACTGGTGCCTTAGCTTGTCTGATTCAGTTTTCAAGAAAGCTAGAAGAAAACGACGTGTGTGTGTTGCGGGGCAGGGGAAGCAAAAGGCTGGAAGTACAATTATGTCTATTGACTTTAATGATCAATCACATAGACCAAGCGGGAATCCAATTACTTGTTAATCAATTGGTTACAAAGTGGCCAATCCAATCAGTTGTATGATTTTTTTTTTTTAATTCCTTATTTCATTGGTGTTGGGAAATCTACTTTATCTTTCTCTTTATGCCCCTGTTGACATCTCAGTGAAATGAAGAGAAAAGCTAAGGGTTAAAACATTCAGAATCTTAAAATCATAAAACATGAGGTGTGGAAGACGTCTCAGAGTACATCCCATCCACGTTTTTCTACACGGATTCTGCACTACTCAACCCGCCACAAGATAGCACACGATATAAATATTCCAGAGTCAAACAAATATGAAAAATGCTTCATACCCTTGTCATAAAAAAACAAAACAAAAAAAACAAACAAACCCAGTGCTGTCGACCCTTGTCATAGAGAACCACAACAACAACAAAAAAACCCTTGTCATAGAGAACAAAAACCCTTGTCAGAGAGAACAAAAACTGACTTCAGTACTTAAACGCTCTGACAAGCCCTGCATCCAGGAAACTTCTTCCACTTTGAATAATGTAGCATTTTCCAAGAAGGCCTATCTACTTCCCATGAAACTATTCTTTCGTGAATAACACCACCTTGAGACATCCAATGCTTTCATTTTTTTTTTAAATAATATTTTATTGTGTTTTCAGTTAAAGTTTACACAATGAATTAGGTTTTCATTTGGCAATTTCTACACAAGTTGTTCAGTGACATTAGTTACATTTTTCACAGTGTATCAATATTCTTAATTGCGTTCTGGTTTTTTGTTTCCAGTACTTGAGTTTCCCTGCCCCTCCTTGTCTTCTCATTTTTGCTTTAGAGTAATTGTTGGCCTTTTGATCTCAATAGATGCACTCAGACAGAAGGGGAAAAAACGTGGAACAGAACCCAAATTCTTAAAAATTCCAGACTTACTGGGCCAATTGAGACTGGAGGACTCCCTGAGACTATTGCCCTGAGATTCTGTTTAAACCTTGAACCAAAACTATCCCTGGAGGTCACCTTTCAGTGAAATAACAGATTGGCACCCAAAATAAAGGATATTACCCATGAGTATGGGGCTCCGTTCAAAAACAACCCTTTCGTTTTATAGATTAAAAAGCCCGAGAACTAGAGGAACAAAGAAGCTTGTCCACTGTCACACAGAAGCATAGCCTGAATTCTAACTGTCCCATGCAAAGACTGAAGTCACATATGGTGGACCTCCTGCCTGAATGTGCTGCTCCACCAGCCGACCCCGCCCTTAATCGGCCGTGTGATCTTGGGAGAGTCACACCACGCCTGCCTTCATTTCCCTCAGTTGGAAGATCAGAGGTCTGGACTAAGTCATTGTTAAGATCCCTTCTAGTATGCAGACTATACAACTATTGACCTTGACTCTGTGTGGCTCAAAGAGATAATTCATCCTTGGAAGGAAACCTCTCTTTAAAGGGGGCCAAATTATTATTTTGGTCAGTGATGTATTACACTTCCCTTGTCCATTCCTTGTCTTGGCCCTGTCAGCAAATTCAGGGCTGATGAGTTAATGTATGTCAAAGTGCTTTGTAAACAGCAAGGCAGTGCTCAAATAGAAGGGCTTATTTTTATGCTCTTTAGGTTGAGAGCATTGCAGCCAGGCTGAAGGCAACGTGTATCCGCTCTCACACGCTGGAAACGAGGCTGTGTAGGTACACACTTGTGCAAGTGCGAGATAAGTGTGGTATAATGTGTACTGTGTACCAGTGCGTTTTAGTTTCCGTGTAAGTGAATTTTTAAGAAGCAGCGGAGCCCGATGTTTATAACCATGTGCTCTTGGAGAAGACTGCTCAAAGCCGTCTAAAACCAAACCAGTCTAACTGATTCTGACACATGGTGACTCCATGTGTTGCAGAGTAGGACTGCGCTCCATAGGACTTTCGAAGCTGTGACCTTTCTGGAGCACATTGCCAGGACTTTCTTCTGAGGTGCCTCTAAGCTTTCAGTTAGCAGTTGAGCTCTTGACCATTTTGTGCCACCCAGGGACGCCTGCTCAAAGCCACAACCAGACTCTAATACTTACCGACTAGGTGGTCTTGGGAGAGTCACTTCTCCTCTCTGGGACTCATTTTCTTTTTCTACAAAATGGGTATACTATGAGTTGATGGTGGATGGGATGATTATATGAGGCCATGCTTGGAAAGCACGGACAGTCACACTGGCATGTGGTGAACCACACGTTAGCTATGCAGAAGTCTATCAGTTTTATATGTATCTGATGTATGAGGGAAGGAGCCCTTGTGGTGCAGTGGTTAAGTACCTGGCTTCTAACCAAAAGAACCACCAGCCGCTCTGCAGGAGAAAGATGTGGCAGTCTGTTTCCAGAAAGATTACAGCCTTGGAAATCCTATGGGGGCAATTCTACTCTGTCCTGTAGGGTCACTATGAGTTGGAATTGACTCCATGGCAATGGGTTTGGTTTTTGGTTTTGGAAGTTTGAGGCATGTGCAAATGTCATATGGCCATGTTGTCTTCCCTTTGCTATTTTGCAAATTGCTTTGTTCCCTGTGGCGTGGCTGGTATTTCCTGAGCAACCTGTTAGAAACAAGAAATAGAAGGTGGTATCTGGGCAGCGGAAACCCTGGTGGCATAGTGGTTAATAGCTACAGCTGCTAACCAAAAAGGTCGGCGGTTTAAATCCACCAGGCGCTCCTCGGAAACCGTAGGGGGCAGTTCTATTCTGTCCTATAGGGTCGCTATGAGTCATAATGGACTTGATGGCAATGGGTTTGGTTTTTGAGGTTTTATCTGGGCAGCACAGCACTGGGGGACCTGGACTTTGGGAGACACTGAAGGGTCATCTTTCTCAATGTTTCCATACCTGAATCCCCCTCTTCAACATCTTGGAATTATACATTCTAGACAAGCATATGGGGCTTGAGAGCATTACCCACAGTGGTCTGGGTTGCACGATTCAGCCAATGACCCAAAAGAGATGACTAGCTTCCAGAAAGATTTCTTGTGGTAGGGAAAATTCAGAAAGTGATGGGATAGTTGCATTTCAGGCCACTCAAACCTTCGTCTTGGGCTCTGTCCTTGGCAGGCTATGGGGGAGTTTGCCAGGGAAGGGCAACATTTGAGTGCATGATTTTAAAAGCAGCAGAAAATAGTCTCTAGGAAAACAAAACAAAACAAAACAAAAACTGTACATTGGCCACAGGAACTTAATGGTCCATTTTGATCTCAGCCTCCTGCCTGGCTGAGGGTGTTAGGAGCCCTGCTCTCAGCTTGCACAAAAATGTCATAATGAAGTGTTTGTGTAATGGAGAGTTAATGGAACTGGGACCCTGAGTTATAACAAAAGGGCCTTAAAAGAGGGGTAGGGGTATAATTTATTAACAGCAATCTATGGAGCAGGGAGCTTGCAACATTTATGAGAAAAGAAAATGGGACCTTTCATGAGCTCTGAGGCTTCTCCTCTCCGCAGGACCCAGAAATGCTCATTGGAGAGACACAGACGCCTCTGGTTCTCTGAGGATGTCCCCATTCCTCTTCACTGGGGTAGAGGGTGGCACATTTGCTAACTGAGCATCGTAGATCAAAGGCGCATGCTCCGTTTCTCCCATGGATGGAAGTTTCTGTTTATAACAAGGATGTCCAAGTTCTAATACCTGGAACATGGCTCCGGGGACTTCAACTGCTTGGGGAGCATCTCTCTCTCATGACCTGGTATATTAGTCAGGACTAAGTGCAGAAACACAATTCACAGCAGGCAGTGGTTAAGCACTTGCTAATTGAAAGGTTGGTAGTTTGAAACCCCCAGTGGCTCTGTGAGAGGAAGACCTAGTGATCTGCTGCTGTAAAGATGACAACCTAGGAAACCCGACTGGGCAGTTCTACTCCATCACATGAGGTCACTCTGTGTGTGTAGGAATTGACTCGATGGCACCAACAACATCCCAACAACAAGACTGAAAACCACTCCCCGCCTGTCAGTTTGTTATACTGTGGTGGCTTTCATGAAGCTATACCATCAGTATTTCAAATGCCAGCAGGGTCACCCATGGTGGACAGGTTTCAGCAGAGCTTCGAGACTAAGACAGACTAGGAGGGAAGGCCTGATGATCTACTTGTGAAACTTAGCCAATGGAAATCTTACGGGCCACAACAGAACACTGTCTGACTCGCCTGCTTTGGGCACATCATCAGGAGGGATCAATTGCTAGAGGAAGACATCGTGTCTGAGGAAGTAGAGAGCCAGTGAGGGTGAGGGAGACCCTTGATAAGATGGATTGGCACAATAGCTGCAACAATGGATGTCAACAAGTCAGCAATTATGACGATGACACAGGACTGGGAAGGTTTCATTCTGTTGTACATAAGGTCATCATGAGTTGGATGAGTTGGAGTTGACTCAAAGGCATCCATCATCCATCCATCTGTCCGTCCGTCCATCCACCCACCCCCTACCCATCTACCCATCCACCCATCCACCCATCCACCCATCCACCCATCCACGCATCCGTCCGTCCGTCCGTCTGTCCGTCTGTCCGTCCATCCCTCTCTCTCTCTCTACCTCCTATCTATCTATGGCTCTATCTACTTGCCTAAGACTGGAAAAAAAAAAAAAGGCAAAGGGGTGTTGTCTTATTTTGTACTCTCCCAGAAGGAGATGCAAGGAGGGGAGTGCAAGCAGTTTATTTGGGAGAAGTTGCAGTAAGGGAGGGAGTAGAAAAGTGAGGCAGGAAAGGCAAAGAAGCCAACGCAGAAAGCTCATTATCGAGCTAGTTACAGTGTGGACAACCGGTGCTTAACTCCCTTTGCGGAATTCTTGGTGACAGCGTAAAACATGTTTTTGAGTTATCTCAATTGAAAAGCAAGAGAACTAGGGAAGTCTTCCCCCGGAGCTGGCACCCTGCACTGCGCGAGAATAAATTTCTGTTTGTTACAGCCATCCACTTGTGGTAGTTTTGTTATAGCAGCACTAGGTAACTAAGACAAGGTGTTTTCCTTTGACTAATTCAGCTCACCTTCCTAAGTAACTCCTCTGTCCCCTTACTTAGCTTCACCCTCATAGTAGATGCCCTTTCAAATTGCCCTCTAGGGTTCCACTCAGATGTGGTCTCTTTGGTGAAGCAACATACATCCATTAGGACTATTTTGATGTCAAGTGACAGAAACCTAATCGATAGTGTCTTAATACACGTAAGTTGTTGTTAGTTGCTGTCAAGTTGGCACTGATTCACGGCAACCCCATGTATGACAGTATGACACATTGCCTGGTCACATGCCATCTTCATGATCAATGGTATACTCAAGTCTCATTGTTGTGACTACTGTGTATTTTGAGTACCTTCCAACTTAGGGAACTCGTCTTTCAGCTCTATATTGAACAAAGTTCTGTTGTGATTCACTGGGTTTTCGTGGGCTAATTTCTAGAAGTAGCTTGCCAGGCCTTTCTTCTTAGCCTGTCTTAGTCTGGAAGCTCTGCTGAAACCCGTTCAGCATCATAGCAACACGCAAACCTCCACTGACAGACGGTGGTAGCTGTGCTTGAAATGCATTGGCTGGGATTCAAACCCGGGTCTCCTACCTGGAAGGTGAGAATTCTGCCACTTGAAACATCAATGCCCCATAAACCTACTAACTCATTGTTTACCGTCTGTGTCCCCTCTTGAAGACAGAGAGCATTGTTTGTGCTCTTCAGTGATTTACCCTTTGACATACTAGCTGCTCATTAAATATGTGCTGAGTGGATAAATTGCCACTCTGAACAATCGGGATTCTGTTAGCAAAGAAGAAAAGGAGAATGGATAACTGAGTTGGTAAGTCTCAGGGTCTGCTATCATTCCAGTTCGCAGATTCCATGTGGTTTCTCTCTCTCCTACTGCCATGTGTAGACTCACCTTCTAGGCAGACCAAGGGAATCGCTCATTCTCATAGCTCCTAGCCCCCATCTCACTCGCACATCAAAAAGGGTCTTGGAGGTGGGAGGGTAGATAGGACCATGGACCCCCTCAGCTGCCTGAGCATCTTCCCTACGCATGATGAGAACCAGGCCTCGGCTTGTATTCCCTGTCCACATCCAGGGGTTCCTTATCTTGTACTCTCCGCCCCCACAGAAAGCGAGGCCCAGGAATTCATGTGTTTGTTGTTGCTTGTGTTACCGAATATCCATGAAATGCAAAATGGCACCGTGACCTAATGAGGTATTAACCCTGCCTCATTACTGCACATCAACCGTGAAAGCAGGCCCTTCTTGGCCAGGGCTATTTCAAGGAGATTTAGGAAATACTTGAGGCTCCAGAAGAATGGCTGGAAATCAGGGACTCTTCAAAAGAGCTCAGAGCAGAGAGCTCCCCTTATCAGGAGCCCCCAGGCCTTCCAGTGGGGGTCAAGATGGCCTCCTAACTCCCCCTTGGTGCTCTCACCCCACCTCCTACCCCTGCCAAGGCCCACCCAGTGTGGTAAAGAATAAGGACACTGGAGTCTACAGCTCTGGGTCTGCATCCCAAGCTCCACCTCCATGAAACATGGGGAAAATGACTTATCCTTACTGAGCCTCAGTTTCCACTTCTGTAAAATGGAAATGTTGTTGTTGTTGGCTGCCATCGAGTCCGGCCCAACTCACGGTGACCCCATGCACAATGAAATGAAATGCTGCCCGGTCCTGCACCATCCCCATGATCAGTTGTGGATAGAACTATTGAGAACCATCCAGGTTTCATTGGCTGATTTTCGAAAGATTGTCAGGCCTTACTTTCTAGTCCATCATAGTCTGGAAACTGCACTGAAACCTGTTTAGCATCACAGCAACACACTAGTGTCCAATCAAAGGCGGGTGGTGGTGGCTTTGCACAAGGGGCATTAGCTGGAATCGAACCTGGGTCTCCAACATGGAGGCTGAGAATTCTACCACTGAACTACCATTGTCCTCATAAAATGGAAATAATTATTGAAAATGCTTCACAGTGTTGCAAAGCACAATGGCATGATATATATATGCTATATATATATCATGCCATTGTGCTTTGCAAACACTATGTGTATAGGAGACTCTGGTGGCATAGTGGTTAAGTGCTATGGCTGCTAACCAAAGGGTTATATATATATATACACATAATGCAACTGGCTTATAGCAGATACTCTCTTACTGGGGGCTACTGGTATTGTTTTTGTTGGCTTTTTTACTGTGTTTTTCATCACATTGAAAGATAATGCAAACACTTTGAAAGGGAACTCATAGTTGTCAGCCCGATTCTGTTGAACCCTTCACTCCTTAGAGAGTGGGGAAAGAAGCATGGACAATGTAAATAACCACTATTACTGCCTGCTCTGTGCTAAGGACTTTATATAGCTGTATCCCAATATTTCTAGCAACAACCCTCTGGGCTGGGTACTATTAGCCTCATTGAGGAAACACGGGGTCCGAGAAGTGATCAACAGCTGCTGGCAACTGGTTAATCCAGGACTGAGCCTTGTTTGCATGACATCCATGTTTTTTCCATGACACCACACCCGGACCCCCTACAGTTTCTCTGAGCACCTTAGACTCTGTCATTCCTGGGAGTGAAAGGTCAGGGGTCCTGGTGCCCTAATCCAGGCCTTGGTCTGGTTTTCCCATGAGGCCTTTTGATCCCTCTGTGTGTTCATCACTGTTCCCCAGAGTCCCAGCTCCAGTTGCTGGGAGGTCAACGTCCCCCACTACCTACGGACCCCAGGGGCCAGGAGCTGTGTGGGCCATGCCTGTAAAGCCATTTGATGATGTGTTAAGTGTCACTGCTTAACGAGCTGCAGGACCAAACACTCAGAGTCCAGTGAGGGCGGCCAGCACAGCCCCCGAACACATGCTCCTGCCCAAGTTCAGTCATAAACGTCACAGCCCAGGGTGGGTCTGGAGCCACCGCTACAAGAACCCCGACTTCCGTTGCCCCGTTGGCCTCTGACTAATCTACTCCCCACTCAACAGCTTGCCCCGACTTCCTCCCGGGCCCTTCTGCCCCCCGCCCCAGTCCATCCTCAGGGTTGTCGCCATGGGAGGTCTCTTCTCACTACAGGGCAAAGCAATTAAGACCAGACGGGGCGAATTAAACCAGAAAGAATGAGTTTCCTCTAGCACCAGAGAAATATCTGGGGCCTTACTTTGGAGGGGAAACTGGTAGAGTCAAGGACGACTGGAAGTGGTAGGGATGGAGGCTGATGGAATGTTACCAGGGAGCAGGCAGGAGGAAAGAGATGTGTGTGATGCAGCAAGTGCATAGATTTCTCAACATACAGAAAACAAAAATCCTCACAATTGGACCAAAAAGCAACACAATGCTGAAAGGAGAAAATACTGAAGTTGTCAAGGATTTCATTTCGCTTGGATCCGCAGTCAACACCCATAGAAGCAGCATTCAAGAAATCAAATGATGCGTTGCATTGGGCAAATTTGCTACAAAAGACCTCTTTAAAGTGTTAAAGAGCGAAGATGTCACTTTGAGGACTAAGGTGCCCCCTACTCAAGCCATTGGTGTTTTCAGTCGCCTCATATGCATGTGAAAGCTGGATGATGAATGAGGAAGACCAAAGACCAACTGATGCTTTTGAATTATGGTGTTGGGGAAGAATATTGAATATACCATGGACTGCCAGAAGAACGAATAAATCTATCTTGAAAGAAGTACAGCCAGAATGCTCCTTAGAAGGGAGAATGGCGAGACTTTGTCTCACGTTCTCTGGACATGTTATCAGGAGGGACCAGTCCCTGGAGAAGGACATCATGCTTGGTAAACTAGATGGTCAGCAAAAAAGAGGAAGACCCTCAACGAGATGGATTGACACAGTGGCTGCAACAATGGGCTCAAGCATAACAACGATTGTGAGGATGGCATAGGACCGGGCAGTGTTTTGCTCTGTTGTACATAGGGTCGTTATGAGTCGGAACTGATTAGATGGCACCTAACAACAAAGTGGAAATAGCAAATGAAGGAAGAAGGGCAGAATCATTCATGCTGTTGTTTTCAACTCGTAACGACTCCATGTGACACAGTAGAACTGCCCCCTTGGGTTTTCTAGGCTGTAATCTTTACAGAAGCAGATGGCCAGGTCTTTCTCCCAAAGAGCCTCTGGGTGGGTTCAAACTACCAACTGTTCCGTTAGCAGCTAAGCGCTTAACTGTGCCACCAGGGCTGCTTAACACTGACCTATGTTTGGAATACAAGTGCAAATTGGAGTTCATAACGAATTGATTAGGAGTCAGGGTTTTAGAACAAAGGGACTCCCAGAGTCTCAGTTTCCTCATCCGTAAAATGGGGATAGAATGCATTCGTTTTGCCAGGGCTTTGGGGGAAGATTGAACAACAAAATTTCTATAAAGTAAACATTGCTTTGCACTTAGTACATATTCAAGAAGGTGAATACATCACGTATAAGGTCTTCTATGTGTGTCTGTTGAAGGAATAATTAGAGCTTGTATTTATTTTTCCAAGTATTTCATGTACATAAACTTACTTAATTCTCTCAAATCTGTGAGAAAGTCATGATTACCATTTCCTTTTCTTTTGAAATGAAAGAACTCAGGCAACTGGAGGTTGAGTTACCATTCAAAGTCACACAGCTATTAAATGGCAGTGGGAGGATTTGAACCCAGGGAGTTTATTTCCAGAAACTCTGTACCTCAAGGCCAAACAAACGACACTGCCTTCTGGTAGTACAGGAAGGAAAGAAAAGAGGAAGTATAAGTTATGTGTTTAAGCATTAGGGGTTGAGTCTGAGGGTCCTTGGAATTCTCTTTTAAAAATTCTAGTCAATGACTCCTGATGCCTGTGGCTGGGTGTGGACACAAACACACACACACACACACACACACACACACACACACGTGTGTACATGCTTTGGCTGGCGCTGACCTACAGCTGCTACCCCCTGTGTGCCCTGCAGCAGTGGCTATTTCCTGGGCAGGGGTGCATGCCCATTGCTGTGTGGATGCCTAAAGCAAAGGCTGCTGACCCCTGTAACCCTAATCCCAAACCACACTGCCCTCCACCTCCCCGCTTCCCCCCTTCCTTCCTTCCCTCCAGGGCCCGACGCAAACGCGGCATCCAATTTGTTACCTACACAGGAAGGTCAGGGCCCTGCTGGCCCCTGCACTTTTCTCAGCGTGGGTCACTTGGCTATGGCTCTTTGCAAAAGTGAGTGCGAGATGGGGAGGGGACTGGTACCAGACAATGACCCCTGACTATAAGCAATTCATTAGGGAGGGTGCTTTTCTGGAGGGCTCAATAGGTCTCAAAGTTGTCTAGACAGGCGCAAGGTGGGGCATTTTGATGGAGAACTGGGCTTCACTATAGACTTCAGGATGGACAAATTGCACCTTCTGAGCTAATTAGGGAGCCCTGGTGGCTTGATAGTTAAGCACTCAGCTACTAACCAAAAGGTTGGTGGTTTGAGCCCACCCAACTCTCCAAGGGAGAAAGACCTCGTGATCTGCTTCCATGAAGATTGCAGCCTAGAAAATCCTATGAGAAAGGTCTACTCTGACACGTGGGGTTGCTATGAGTTGAAAATGACTTGATAGCTCCTAACAACAGCAATCTAACAGGGGCTCAGAGACAAAGCTCTATGTAATATTACGTGTGTGTAAACACATATGTATGTGTCTGTTCATAGGAGAACTCTCTGGGAGAAGATTCATAGGTGTCATCACAATTTCAAATAGATTGGAATCCCCATCATTTAAGATCCACTGGCCTAAACTGAAGGGGAGTTAGTGGGAGAAGTTCTGGAGTAGGAAATTATCACGGACTCACAGAAGCCAAGTACTGGATTATTTGGTTCAGAGGCCCCAATTCAAATGTCTCCAGGGACCAAAGATTAATACAAGTGAGTGAGCCTGGCCAAGTCTAAGAGAAGTCTTGGTGTCTGGGGGACAATATGGAGTAAGTGGGATTGAAGTACATCAGAAAGCAAAGAGTCAACCCATATTTGCAGTGAGTATTTTTTTTTTATTCATAACTCATATGCAATCATTGTCGCCATATTGGGATGTTGACCCGCCCCCTTTTTTTTTTAATCATATTTTATGGAGTTTTGGGTGAGGGTTTACATAGCAGTTGAGGTTCTCATTCAACAGTTTCTACAGAAATTGCTCAGTAACATTGGTTACAGTTTTTACAACATGTGTATTTTTGTTCTGGTTGTTCCATTTCCATTAATCTAGCTTCCCTGCCCCCTTACTTTCTCATCTTTTTTTTTTTCTTACTATTTTATTGCATTTTCTGTGAAAGTTTACAGAGCCAATTAGTTTCTCATTCAACGAACTGTACAGAAAGTGTTCCATGCCCTTGGTTGCAATCCTCACACTGTGTCAGTACTCTGTCCATTTCCCCGGGTTCCCCATTTCCTTTTGTCTGGTTTTCCTACCCCTTCCTGCCTTCTCATCTTTATTTTTGGGCAAATATTGCCATTTTGATTTCGTATAATTGTTTGTTCTTAGAGCACATTCTTTTCAGGTGTTATTGTTTATTTCATAGGCCTGCGTATTGCTTGGCTGGAAGGCAGTTTCCAGGGGATCCTCCAGTCTCTATCAGGCCTGTAAGTCTGCTTTTTTTTTTTTTCCTAAGGAATTTAATTTTTGGTCTACATTTTTCTCCTGCTGTCTTCGGGACCCTCTATTGTAATTCCAGCTAGAGTGGTCAGTAGTGGTGGCCGGGCACCATCTAGTCCTTCTGATTCTGGGACTATGTAGGCTTGGTGCATGTGGTCCGTTTGTCATTTGGACTAATTGCTCCCTTTAGTCCGGTTTTCTTCACACTCTTTTACTCTGGATGGGAATAGACTATGGTCTTCATTTTAAAGTAACTGTTGACCATTTGGTCTCATATAGTTGATTTTTTAAAGGACCACAGTACTCCTGGGTAATATTCTTTATTTTGTGAGCCAATCTGTTATTTAGCTCAAAGGTAAATTCAAGGGCTAATTTAGGTTCCAGGTTTAAAGATTATCTCAGGGCAATAGTCTCGGGAAGTCCTCTAGTCTCAACCAATCCAGTAAGTCTGGATTTTTTAAAGAATCTGAGGTTTTGTTTCACATTTTTCTCCCATTCTATTAGAATTCATCTATTTCAGCCCTGGTCATGTTGACCCATCTTTGCTGGATCCTCCAGATTTTTGAGAAAAGCCAGGATCTCTGATTTCTATCTGAAATATCTCACATTTTAAATGTTGGCTTAATTAAAAATAAAATACTGTGCAAGCCAAGCAAAACACGTGTGCAGGCCAGATCTAGTCTGTTGACTACCAGATTTTGACCTTCAACAGTTTGTCTTCATTAATTTAAAGGTAGAGAAGCTGCAAACCAGAAAAGGGAAGTGGCATGTCTCTTTGACATCACAGAAAGTTAAGTGTTTGACAGAACCAGGACTCACCATCCAGGTCTCCGAAGTCATAGCCATTGCTTCTCCTACCCTATCAGGCTACTTGAAGAATAGCTGGTTACCTCCTCTTCTCCATTGTTCCATCTATTCCAAAGAAGGAAACCCTGGTGGCTTAGTGGTTAAGAGCTATGGTTGTTAACCAAAAGGTTGGCAGTTTGAATCCACCAGGCACTCCTTGGAAACTCTATGGGGCAGTTCCACTCTGTCCTGTAGGGTCGCTATGAGTCAGAGTTTTCTTGACGGCAATGGGTTTGATTTTTTGGAGGGTTTATTCCAAAGATCAGCAGTTATTTGGGGTGGATGATAGACACAGCAACTTCTTGCTTATCCATCAAGGGGCTGTATCTGAGATTTACTGTGTTGATGGCCCTAGGTCTCCTTCCCTTCAAGGCAAAGGCTTTTTGTCTCACACCTTGATTCTGGGTTTGGCCGTGTGACCTGCTTTGGCCAATAGGACATTAGCAGCTGTGATGCAAGCAAAGGCTTGAAAAGTGCTTATGCCTTTCTGCCGGTTTTGGACCCTTGTCATCATCCTGTGAACTAACATGTGCTGGGCTGCTGGAAGCACGTGAGAAACGCATGGAGGACAGCCAAGTCATCCCAACCAAGACCAGTCAGTCCCGAGCAAACCTACCGGTCGATTACATTCACAAAAGCAAGCCCTGTCAAAATCCTTCAGACTCACCCCAGTCTTCTCATAGACTCTTGAGAAACTAATACGCGGTTGTCATGTTAAGCCACTACGTCTTGGAGTTGTATGTTACACAGCAAAGCGCTAACTGATACAGGTGAAGATGTGAGGGTTATTCACTTTATGAATGACTGGTGGGTAATATTCTCCTTCTCCCACCTGAATAGGAGCCCTGGGGTGGTGCAAATAATTAATGCGCTTGGCTGCTAACTGAAAGGTTGGAGATTCTAGTCTACCCAGAGGTGCCGCAGATGAAAGGCCTAGGGTCTGCAAACGAAAGGCCTAGGAGCTACTTCCAAAAAATCAGCCACTGAAAACCTTATGGAGGTTCTACGCTGAAACACAAGGGTCACCGTGAGTCTGAGTGGACTTGATGGCTACTGGTTTGGGTCCCTCTCCCTTCCCTCAATACTTGATTTAAATTTCCTGCCTTCAGTTGGTAAAACCCAGGTGGTAAACATTTATTTGAACCTGGTCAGATTATCTTTTTTGTGCAAGCACTGTCTTAGCTCTTCTAACATCTATCATTAAATTATTATCTCAGTACATCAATCAATAAATAAATAAACTTCTTCAATTAATAAAGCCATCTAGATAGTGAGTAGATCCCCAGGCCTTTCTTCCTCGTCTGTCTGTCTTTGGGAGCTCCATTGAAATCTGTTCGGCATCACGGCAACATGCAAGCCTCCACTTGACAGCCGGGTGGTGTGGTGCCTCTGCTTGAGGTGCATTGACTGGGAATCAAACCCTGGTCTCTGCATGGAAGGCTAAAATTCTACCACGGAGCCACCGCTGCTTTCTAAGATTCTGTAAGTGGACCACATTTGATGATACCAAGTGTATCAGGCAGGGTGGGCTGGGCTATGTATGCTTCAGTAACAAACACCCTCCAAGTCTCAGGAGCTTAACATAACAGAAGTTTATTTCTCTCTCATGTTACGTGTACAGTGCACATTGGCTGGGTGGTTTCTGCTCACTGAAGTCTCTCAGAGACCCAGGCCGATACAGGGTTTATCTTGACATTGCTTCCACGCTTCCCACCGCAGTCAGAAATGAACATGGCAAATCACTCACCATGGCTCCTAAGGTTTCTGCCTCAAAGTGACATACATCTCCTCTGTTCATATTTCCTTGGCCAAAGCCAGTCCCACAGCTATGCCCAACTTCAAAAGGGGTCGTTGTTTGCTGTTGAGTTGATTCCGACTCACAGCGACCCTGCGGGACAGAGTAGAACTGACCCGTAGCATTTCCGAGGCTGTAATCTTCACGGGAGCAGATCACCAGGCCTTTTCTCTCGCAGGGCAGCTGGTGGGTTCGAACCGCCAAGCTTTCGGTTCGAAGCCAAGCGCTTAACCATTGCGCCACCAGGGCTTTTCCAAAAGGGGTAGAGAAGTACAATCCTTCTGAGGGCCTGGAAAGCAGAGACTTGGAGTTGTTTGGTGAGCAACACTGTTGACTACCACACTAGGGCAATTCAACCATTTAAGAGAATATTTGAATAAAAATCTAAGGTAAAAATTTTTGGTGACCTTATATTGGTTGGGCGCTTTGCTTACGTTCTCTTACTTAATCTGCATCCTGAAAGATAGGTATGTGACCTCCATTTCACATAGTGGAAGACTGTAGGATTCAACAGGCTGTAAGGATGTCCAAGGCCGCAGAGCCGGTAGTGATGGCTTTAGCTTTGAACCCAGTGCTCTCTCCACAGCCCATGCTCTTAACCGCCATTTTTTTCTTCGTAAAATGCATTCAACACATTCTTTCAGAAGTACCATATATTTTCAAAAGGCTGTGAGAAGTAGTATTAAGAAAGACACAAAGATGGTGTGTAAGGAGTTCACCGTCTGGCCATTAAAATATTCATGATCTCTTTCACTGGATGAGAATTCCCACGTCAGGCTTTCCTTAAAGCTGAGGAATCAGCAACTAAACCTGTAAGCCAATATTAACACAATACATGATTTAGCTTTCTTGGGGGTTCAGTCAGATGCCCAGAAACCTATTCGCTTTCTCTAATGAGAGCCTAGTATAATCTGGCTGTCAAAAATGTCTTCAGTTGATCCCAGCCATCACTGAAAGGCATTTTCTTAACAATGTCTTAAAAGGCAGTTAGACTTTTTTTTTTTTAATAGTTTGTATTATTGTTCAAAAGGAGCCCTGGTGGCACAGTGGTTAAGTGCTCGGCTGCTAATGGAAAGGTCTGTAGTTGGAACCCACCAGCCACTCCACAGGAGAAAGATGTGACAGCCTGCTTCTGTAAAAATTACAGCCTTGGAAACACCGATGGGGCAGTTCTACTCTGTCCTATAGAGTCGCTATGAGTTGGAATTGGCTCAATGGGGATGGGTTATTATTTTTCAAATCGGCAGCGATGGACTCAACCACGCCAATGATCTGAGGATGGCAGAACCCGGCAACGCTTCTTTCTGTTGTACATAAAGTTGTCATCAGTCAGAAGTGACTTGATGACAGCTAACAACCACGACATTATTCACTCCCTTTCTTCTCCCACTGTGGGCAGAGAATGTTGTCCCCACGCCATTGATGTTGGACATGGTCATGTGACTTGCTTTGGCCAATGCAATGTTGGGGTCACCCACGGTGGACAGGTGGAGGGCGTGATGTAAGCAGAGTCCTTAAATGTACATGCTTTGGCTTAGTTCTTGAGCTCTCTTAATTCACCATGAGAAAAGCATGACCCAGGTAGTCACCGCCCTTTAATCCAGAACAGGAAAATAAACACATGTGGAGCCGACTTAAACCCAACCCTCAGCATGGGAGCACTGCAGCTCAGCTCCGTCCATGTTAACCGAACCACAATTCAGTTGTCGTTGTTATTGCTGGATGCCTATGAGGCGGCTCCGACTCACAGCAACCTTATGGATAACAGACCTAATTATTGCCCAGTCCTGTGCCTTCTTCACGACCTCTGGTACGCTCTAGTCTGTTGTTGTGGCTACCGTACACTTCGCGTGCCTTCCAAACTATGGGGCTCATCTTCCAGCAGCACTCTATCGGACAATATTCTGTTGTGATCCATAAGGTTTTCAATGGCTAATTTTTGGAAGTAGATCAGCAGGCCTTTCTTTCCAGTCTTAGTCTGGAGCTCTGCTGAAACCTGTCCAGCATGGGTGACCCTGCTGGTATTTGAACTACTGGTGGCATACTTTCCAGTGTTACAGCAACAGGCAAGCAAAGCTGATTGCAGACCCATCCACATGATGGGTGCTTGTTGCTGTAAACCACTGGATCGGGGAGTGGTTTCTCAGGCAGCATTACCATGGCAATAGCTGACTTCTATACCATTGATTTTGCATGCTGGTGGGAGATGAAAGCTGGTCACTGGGACATTTCAAGGGTCATTTGTTTAAGCACATCTAATCCCTGGTGGCGCAGTGGTTAAAGCACTTGGCTGCTAACCAAAAGTTCAAACCCACCAGCCACTCTGAGGGAGAAAGATGTGGCAGTCTGCTTCCATAAAAAATTAAAAAAAAAAAAATTTTTTTTTGTGACCCCTATTTTTTTTATGGGGCAGTTCTACTCTGTCCCATAAGATTGCTCTGAGTTGGAATCAATGGCAGTGGGTTTTTTTTTTTTTTTTTCTTTTTGGTTAATGTGGAGAGATGGAGTGGATCCCCAGCTACTTCAAGTGGACGCCATGGACTTTTGGCATGGTAGGGCACTGGAGTGGAAATTCGAAACACTTGGGTTCTAGTCTCTGCTCAGACTCACACATGTTATTTGCAGGTGGACAGGTTGTTCCCTCTGGCCTTTGGTTTTATCCTCTGTAAAGGACCTTTTCTAGATTAGAATGGCAAATAGGTCTATCTAAGTGGTCCACTGAGATTTATTTATGATAGTTGTCTTGAACATGCTCTCAAATTTGGAAGATGGAGCCAGGTCTGGAGTGAAAGTTCTGTGATTGATTATTGATGCCTGTCATGTGCACAGTTTTGTTGTTGTTGTTGTTTTTAATTTCCTCCCTCCTATTGTTTAAGTTCCTTACCCCCCCCCACATCTGGTGCTCTAAGAGTGCGTTGTCCTTGTGCCCTGACAAAGATTGAGTCAGAGAGAAATTGGATCCCCTGTGAAAGAACAGGAGGGCCTGAAGTTCACAGACTCCGTGAGGTTAGGCTGACTACTTTGTAAAATTCCTTGCATTTCCATAGTGGAGTGTCTGTTGAGAACTGCAGCTGTGGCTGTGGGGTTGGTGGGCTGCTTGGGGCACACACCCCCTTGTCCACCAAATGGTAGGGAATGAAAGCTGACAAAGTCTGGGGCTTTACAAATTCAAGCTGACCAGCAGCGTTCAAAGGGGGCGAAGGGAGCTGGCAGCTTTGGTTCCATTAAGGGCAGGTGCAAGTCCTCATAAGGGGGTGACAGGTACCAGTTGGTCAATGAAATAAAATTGTCCGACTTGTGGCCAATCCAAGTTGAGCAAGAATCAAAGTGGAAGCATCCAGCCTGTTATTTTTCCCTGCACAATGTTCACTGGGAGATTTAGTTGGTTACCCAGGGGGCTAGTTTTGAAAGTTCCCTCCACCCCCCTTTAAAAAAAAAAATGCTTACACCTGGCATCAGAGAGCTTTCTATAGCCTTTGAATTAATCACCAAGCTTCGTATTTTAAAGGAGCTTAGAGAACACAGATTCAAAGATTAGTCTCCACACAAGGTGGCTGTTGAAAATAGCAAGGGTGTCTTATTGCAAGGGTGAATAAAAAAGATCAGCCAGAAGTTCCCTGTAAGGTGAAAGGCTGGCTGGTCCCACTCCGTCAGGGTCCAGCTCAGCCACCTTGCCCCTGTTTATCTGGCCACACTGATGTCTACAGGCCAATGGCCTGACACTAGGCAGGAATTCTGTCTGCCTTGTTTGTTCTTGCAGACCTGGCTCCTAGCACCATGCCTGGCGTCTCAATAATTGCTTGCTGATCGAATGAATACCTGTAGGTATGTATTAGCTAGCTGCTGCTGTGTAATAATCACCGAATCTCAGTGGCACACAATAAGCATTTATTTTACTCATGTCTTGGAAACCCTGGTGGCGTAGTGGTTAAGTGCTACGGCTGCTAACCAAGAGGTTGGCAGTTCGAATCCGCCAGGCACTCCTCAGAAACTCTATCGGGTAGTTCTACTCTGTCCTATAGGGTCGCTATGAGTTGGGATCAACTCTATGGCAGTGGGTTTTTTGGTTTACTCATGTCTGCAAGTTCCTTGGGGCATCTCTGTTGATCCTAACTGGGCTGACTTATATGTGTCTACAGGTTGTCTGGGGCAGGGTGATCCAAGCTGGGCTCAGCCAAGTGGCTTTTCCCTCAAGTTTTGAGTACTCGGTCCAGCTGTGTAACTCCTCCATGCTTGTCTCTCATCCTTTTTGGGCCAGTGGTCTATCAGAGCATGTTTATCTCAGTGAGAAGGTGGAGGCATGTACTATGCAAGCACATTCAAGTTTCTCTTTGTGTTACATCTGCTGACAATCCCATTGGCAGAAATAAGTCACATGGCTGAACCCATTTTAGGGGATGAGGAAGTGTACTTAGCATTGTGTAGAAGGAACTGCAAAGCTAGGTAGTCAAGGACAGGGATACAAGAAAAGATGAAGACTTTGGGCCAATCATTCAATCTACAGCAGGGTCATTGTTGTTGTTAGCTGCCATCGAGTAAGCCCCTAACTCATGGAGACCCTATGTGTTACAGAGTAGAACTGCACCATAGGGTTTTCTTGGCTGAAATCTTTTATAGAAACAGGCTGCCAGGCCTTTTTCCCGCAGAACCTCTGGGTGGGCTCGAACTCCCAACCTTTAGGTTAGTGGCTGATGGCAAACTTCTTGCGCCATAGTTGATCATTTTAATTATAAAGGTGCTTCAGGAATTTGCCAAACACAACACGTGTCAAGGATCTTAAAATGTTTGACCTACACGTTTTATTTCGAGGACTTAAATTTAAAGAATCAATCAGAAAAGTGGGAGTGATTTACAGCAGAAAGGTGACGTCATAACTTCGTTCACACCGGTGAACAATTAGAAACAACCTGTATGCTCCCCCAAAATAAGAATGGTTAAATTACAACAAATGTCATGTTTTTGGAAAATATTTGACAATAGGAAATGCACATGACACAAAGTTGAGTGAAGAAAATGAGGGATATAAAACTGCAAAGGTGGTATGATCTTAATTGTTGAACTAAACACACACACACACACACACACACAACATACAGTCAAGAATGAAACAGACCAAAATAACAGTCTTTATCTCTAATGGATGTTAACCAGGGTTCATTTGAATTTTTTCTTTTTTCTATTCTTTTAAACAGCAAATTTTCTATAAAGAACAAATGCTACTGTTACAAACATATAAAACAAGATGTGTTCTCTTAAAATCATCTGTCAAATACACCATAATTTTGAGTTGTCTGAAAAGTATTTTCTATAGAAAAAGCAAAGTCAACAACAAGGACTTACAGCATTTGAGGAGACAAAAAAAACAATGTGTGGCGGTAAAAATTGAGCATTCAAAATAAACAAGTCTGTTGTCACACGTATAAATAATTCCAATTTATAATTTTGTAAATGTCTAGACCTAATACATACATATATAATTTTGATTACATGGCACAATTATAAATGCAGATTTAGGAAGACTGAAATTGATCAACATTATCGGGATTGACAATAAGCCCATAATGTAGCATAATGGATTTTTAAGATGCAGCATAAATCTGCTTAAAATAATATCTAGGCAGCTAGCATCAGGGCACATTAAGAACTGCCACCAGACAACTACTGGTCTCTACTCATCTGGAGCAGAAAAGAAAGAAGGAAACCAAAGGCTCAAAGAAGAAACTCGTCTACAGGACTAATAGCCTACACCAACCACAGCCTCATTTACCCTGAGACCAGAAGTGCTATTTGGTGCCCGGCTACCACTACTGACCATTCTGACCAGGGACACAATAGATGGTCCCAGATAGAATGGGAGAAAAATGGGGAACAAAATTCAAATTCTTCAAAAATAAAAAGGCCAGGCTTACTGGACCGGTAGAGACCAGAGGAGCCCTGAGATTATTGCCCTGAGATATCCTTTAAATTTTGTACTGAAACCACACCCAGAGGTCACCTTTTAGCTAAATAACAGATTGGCTCATAAAATAAACAATATCACCTGGAGTACTGTGCTCCTTTAAAAAAACATCTATATGAAACCAAAAGGTCAACATTTACACTGACACAAAGATAAGAAGATAAGGAGGGGTGGGCAGGGAAGCTAGATTAACGGAAATGGAACAACCAGAACAGAAATAATGAGTATGTTGACACATCGTGAAAAATGTACCAATGTCACTAAACAATATGTACAGAAATTGTTAAACGGGAACCTAATTTGCTGAGTAAGCTTTCATAAAAAATAAATAAATATAATCTATGACAACTTTTTGGACTGGGATTTCCATGCCAGTACCTCACAGACCCAGCAAGTGCAGGATCTCACACAATAGAATGTCTTGCCCTTGCTGAAGTACACTTCTATTCAAGTTGAATGAGTGGGATGCTTTTTTCTTTTTAAAACAAGAAAGTAGATGGAAAGGTTCAACAAGAATATTTCTCCCCAAGTGTAGAACCATTTCATGGAAAAGGTACAAAAGGTATGAGTCAAGGAAGGCCCCTTTTGAAGCAAAGGCAGGCCCACAGATGGAAAGTCAATGGACAGACAGACTTTGAATACTTCAATTACCCAGAGCTATTCATTCTAGCGATTCTAAGCCTTTGTCCCTATGGAAAGTGGGGCTGCTTTTGGAAGCCAAAGCAAATAAATTGGATTAAGCCCTGAATTGAAGACTCAGGAAATAATGAAGTCAATGATGGAGGGCTTGGGTGTATTATTGTTCACCTTCCACACTCTTTTATAAAGCCAACTTGAAATTTCGTTGAGTTTTTTTTTTATTCACCATCACTGCCCTCCTGCGCCCAGCATCTGAAAATTGATTAAAGAAAAAAAAGCAGATATAGAAGCTAAAATGTTAATTTCCAATCATTCATTCATGTATTCACTTAAGCAGTTACTGAATGTATGTATATGTCCACATTTAGTGTGTCTCTGGCCTAGATGGAGGAAACTCAAATTACGTTTTATATGCTATATAACTTCAAAAGTCTGATGACCTCACCAGAAATTGACCCAGTAAGGATAATTTAAGAGTAGATAAACAAAAAATATTAACAGAACCAAACATAACTTAAAGATTCTGCACTGATGTATTTAGCACATTCAATTCAATTCAGCTCAGCTCAGCTCAATTCAATTTATGGTTGTAAAGTTGGAAGAGTCTAAAAGTTGACACAGTCTGATCTTTAATCCAATAAGTATTTGTCAAAGGGCCCTACCATATAAATGTTTGGTTCTGTACTAGGTGTTTGGGGAAGTTAGGAAAGAGAGTGGATTTTTGGTAAATATTTGCTGAAATGAGTGAAAGAATGAAGGAAGAGCTAAAGGAACAAATGCTGTCAATAAAGCCAGGTCTGCTTAGCGAAGGGACAAGGCACATGATAACCCATGGTGCGGAAATGATCTAATAAGAGTAAATAATACCAACATTTAATGAGTTGTTATTATGTGCTAAGAATTGCTCTAAGTGCTTTACAGGATCTAATTTACTTCATTCCCATGCAATATCTCTATGAAGTAAGTACTATTATTATCATCACATCCCCATTGTATTGTTGAAGAAAGGAACCCATGGAAGAATGATTTTCCAAAGGTCACATAGCCAGTCGGAAGTCAAAACCAGACAGACTGTTGTGAATCCACAGACTTACCCACTATCCTATGCTCCCTCTCATTATTTTAGTTAATTCTTAAATAACCATATGAAGTAGGATTTGGCAGAAGAGAAAACTAAGGCTCACAAAAGTGATAGAGGCAGGATTTGAACCCAGGACTAAATCAAGGCTGGGTCTTAAATACCATATCTCTCTTCAGTAAGGTTATCTTCATACCCAAAGTCATTATCCTTTATGGAACTTGTGGTAGACAACCTGAAGTTGTCCCTTTAGAAGAACTTTAGACAAGAAATCATAATCATCCTCGATGTCTGTTGCATTCCTTATACTAGAAATCCACAACACACCTAAACTTATCTAGAACCATGGACAGCACCCAGGTTTTAGGACTGTCTTCTCCAGACTTCAGGAGTAAGATGGTAGCGATTCCTTCCATCATGAACCAAACCAACAGTTATATTCCAGGCTTTCTTGGTAAGAAAACATGTTGGTCCATCTGGAGGTGTATACTGAACGCACCATTTTTACTTCATTAACCACGCAGTCCTCAATATTGACTTGGTTTGTCAACTCCACAAGGAGACACTATACTATCCAGCAAATCATTGGCCATTTCCAGATAACTGAGTATTTTAGCTTTCTAGAGATCAAACTGATCAGCTGAACTAAGTATATGATTCTGGTCTCGCAAATAGCTCCTTCATTGATGTACTCAGTCTTCTACTAGGAGGAATCCTAGTCTAGGACATCTCTTTCAAAATACACAATTGCCTGGCAGAGGTAATATATTTAATTCCTTATACCTTAGTGTTAATCAGACATGTTTTTCATGAAACCAGAGATAAGTCAAAATAAAATCCGTTGCTGTCGAGTCGATTCTGACTCATAGCGACCCTATAGGACAGAGTGGAACTGCCCCATAGGGCTTCCAAGGAGTGGCTGGTGGATTTGAACTGCTGACCTTTTGGTTAGTAGCCAAGGTCTTAACCACTATGTCACCAGGGCTCCAAGGTCAACGTAAGCCCACACTGTTCACATGGATGAGGGGCAGACCAAGGGGACTCAGGGGACTCCCACATACTCCATTTTATCATTTTACCTGGGTACAGCCCTGAAAAAGTTCCTTTGGTTTCTGTTCCCAGGACACACCTTGACATTCAATATAAAATTCATTTTATTGATTATTTATTGGACTTCAACAAGGTGTCCCTGAAACTCACCCCTCCCTCTTTATTCTGACAATATTGTAAATATCCTTCATATAAATGATCTGTGATTTCTTATTGTTACCTGTCCTTCTTCCTTTTTTTCAGTGAGAGCTCTGGTGACAGGGATTATGTATGTCTAACCCCTCAAGCGGTGCAACTGGTGAAGCACTCAACTACTAACCAGAAGGTTGGTGGTTTGAACCCGCCCAGAGGCACCTTGAAGAAAGGCCTGGCAATCTACTTCTGAAAAATCAGCCATTGAAAGCCCTATGGAGTAGTTCTACTCCATGAGTGGGAATCAACTTGATGGCAACTAATTTGGTTTTGGTTTATCCTCCAAGCACCTACCACAGTTGCTGGCATAGGCAAGATAATAAATTTAAAATTTTAAGTTCTATTGAATGAGTTGAAGTATTAGTGATTGTGCTGACATTCTTCATTTATTCATATATTTGTTGGTGTGTTTGTCTTTCTGCCTACTCATGAATTGATCAGAGGAGTTTTTCGTCCATCCATCCATCCATCCATCCATCCATCCATCCATCCATCCATCCATCCATCCATCCATCCATCCATCCATCCATCCATCCATCCATCCATCCATCCATCCATCCATCCATCCATCCATCCATCCATCCATCCATCCATCCATCCATCCATCCATCCATCCATCCATCCATCCATCCATCCATCCATCCATCCATCCATCCATCCATCCATCCATCCATCCATCCATCCATCCATCCATCCATCCACCCACCCACCCACCTACCCATCCTTTCTTATCCCTGATAAATCAGCCATTGAAAATGCTATGAAGCAGTTCTACTCTGTACACGCGGGGTCACCATGAATCAGAATAGACTCAACAACAACTGGTTTGATTTTGGTCGGTCCTTTGAGCATTAACCATTTGGACAAAGCAGACAGACAAATTCACCAGGTGTCAATTGATAAGGATTTCCCATCAATTCTCCTTTCCTTTTTCCTGTCCCAGCTTTCCTTTCATCTCCTGTCTCTCCTCTGTTCTATCCCACATCTCCTTCTCTGGCCTCAGGAGAGTTATAGGAATGAACACGAGCTGGCTCCTGAGAACTGGCAAGGGGAGTAAATTGCTCGGAGACAGCTTGGGTCCAGGGACAGATGAAAACCTTAGCCTGAAGCAAAGTTCAGGGAAGCCCAAGGAGAGAGCTGATGGACAGTCTAACTTGTCGAGGGTGAAATCAATTAAAGTACATCAAATCCAGAGTTCATGGTTTCTCAGAGTGACAAATCTACGCTGGAAACTGAGAAAGACGGAGGGAGAAAAATGCCTTTGACCTCTTGGAGACCGGCTGTTCCTTCTGCCAGGGGACCGAGGCCCAGAGTGAGATGCGTTCATGATGAATTATAACAGCCAGCCAGCCACCTTAAAAAAGAGCAGGGTGAAAAGGTCACCAAGGAGACCCCCAAATGTGCGGAATTCAACCAAACATCAAGATAAATCAACTCGGAGCTGGGAGTATTTGTACCAGGCCTGTTTGGAACTGCTGTGGATAATCTCAGTGTGGTAGCCCAGCTCTTCTCAGCACAATATACACACGCACCTACATGCACACGCAAACACATGTGTTGTTTACCATGACATCAGGAGGTAATCAGAAGAGATGAGCCACAAGATTGTCCACTTAGCACCAAGAATTTGGGGGCATAACACTCCAGGGCAGTGCTGTCCAATAGAATTTTCTGCAATGCCGGAAACGTTCTATAGCTGCACTGCCCAGTATGGTAGCCACTAGCCATGCGTGGCTATTGAGCATTTGAAATATGGCTGGTGGAACTGAAAAACTAAATACTTAATTTTGTCTAATTTCAATTAATCTAAATTGAAATAGCCACATCTGACTAGGAACTGTCATATTGAATGATGCAGCTTCAGGCCAAAGGATGTGTTTGCCTGCAACAATGTCATCAGACAAGCTGGGATGGGTTTAACCACACACTGCAATGTCTAGTGGTCAAGGTGCTCTAAAGATCCAAAGCACGCCAAGGTCTATGAGCTCCAAGAGACAAGGACAGTATCCTATTCATCTCTGTGCACCTAGCATCTACCCTAGCACCTGGCACATAAGAGGTGTATAATGCATCTTGAATAACTGCTTGAACAAATAACAGCTAACTTACTGAAGGGGGTAGTGGTGGTTCACTGGTAGAATTCTCACCTTCCCCGCGGGAGACCTGGGTTCGGTTCCTGACCAATGCACCTTGTGTGCAGCCCCACCCGTCTGTCAGTGGAGCCTTGCATGTTGCTAGGATGCTGAACAGGTTTCAATGGGGCTTCCAGACTAAGATGAATGAGGAAGAAAGGCCTGGTCATCTACTTCTGAAAAGCAGCCAGTGGAAATGCTATGGATCACTACAGTTCAATCCCTAATTGATCATGGGATGGCACAGAGCCAGGCAGTGTTTTCTTTTGTTGAGCGTGGGGTATCCATGAGTCAGGGGCCAACTTGACAGCAACTGACAACAACAACAGAGAAAAGGTAGTGAACTCCAAAAATCACTCACAAAGACACACAAAGCTTAGCTGTGTGGGGCTGTGTCCTGTAAGGGGAACAGCTTTCTGTATCTGGACTTGTGGGCATTGCTGAATGTGTTTCACTACCACATAGTAACTGGGGTTCAGAAAGGTCCCTCGGCATACAGTAAAGATTAAGTTTTGTTCCACATTTCCCTCTTATAAAGGCAGGAAATATTAAAACCTGCAATAATGTTTTCCAGGCACAATGGCTCAAACTTGGAAATAATATTAACTTGGGTTCTGAAGAAGGCAAACCATAGTTATTTGGAAAGTTCACCTTTGTGAGGAACAAGTAAGAAACCAGAACAATTGGTCAATGAAGGGCTTATTTTTTTCAGCACCTACCTATTTTATCAGGCCCCTGGGTGGCGTGAACTTTTAAGCCCTTGACAACTAGCCGAAAAGCTGGAGGTTCGAATCCACTCAGAGGTGCCTCGGAAGACAGGCCTGGAGTGCTGCTTCTGGAAGTTCACAGCCTTGAAAACCTTATGGAGCAGTTCTACTCTGACATGCGCGGGGTCCGCCATGAGTCGGAATCGACTGAAAGAAACAAATAACAATAACAATACCTGTTTTTTAATCATAAGTATAATAAAGATAATAATAATAATAATAATAATAGCTGCAGCAAACTTTTATTAAGTGCTTATTTTTATCAGGTGTTGTTCTTCCACTAGAATGATCAACCGCTTTAGTTTTTCTGGGACTGAGGGGCTTTCTTGGATGCGGGACATTCAGTGCTAGAATAGTTGGGATAGCCTTGGGGTAAGCAGACAGTTTGGTCACTCTGCCTCCTAGCCTTCCAGCCTCCCTCTATTGCATGCACACCCACACACACACACACACACACACGCACACACACGGTACCATATGTTGCTTTTGATCTACGTAGTTCGTTGAGATGGTTAGATTTCGGGTAAACAATCCCATTAGGCTCAGAGAAGGGGTTCAGTGGAGACCTCAGTGCACGCACTCGGTGACCACTGTTTTGACCACCTCAAAGTGGTTTATCCAACTTCAGGCTCCAGGTTGTGTCTCAGGTATTTGTGTAGGTTGGCTAAGTGGCCCTTCAACAGTACGCTCATGAAAAGGATACAATTCTGCACATAATAATTTGCATATGTATTTCCTATAAATGCAGAAACTAAATTGTTTTAATTTTGTATTAGAGTGTAATTTTTTTTCCCCCTAAAGGTCGTCTATGTACCTATTTTCACTCTCAGCCAAACATTATTGGCTCTAGAATGTTCTAGACAAGTAAATTGTGACGCTAGAGCAGTGGTTCTCAATGGGTGAGGAGGTGATTTTACCCCTCCCCCCCCCAGGGGACATTTGGCATTGTCTAGGAGCCCCAGTGGTGCAATGGTTAAGGGCTCAGTTGCTAACCAAAAGGTTGGTGGTTCCAACCCATCTAGTGGTTCCATGGGGGGAAGACCCGGGAATCTGCTTCCGTAAAGATAAAAAAATCAAAGCAAACCAAACTGGTTGCTGACAAGCTGATTCTGATACACAGTGACCCTACAGGACAGAGTAGAACTGCCCCACAGGGTTTCCAAGGATTCCAACAGCTGATCTTTTGGTTAGCAGCCACAGCTTGGTGTAGCTCTGAACCACTGTGCCACCAGGGAAAACCCTATGGGGCAGTTCTACTCTGTGACATGAGGTCACTGTGAGTTGGAGCCTACTAGATGGTACCTAACAACAACACAGACATGTTTGGTTGTCACAAGTGGGGGGAGGGTGCTACTGGCATCTAGTGAGTAGAGGCCAGGGATGCTGCTCACCAGCCTACAATGCACAGGACAGTCCTCCATCACAAAGAATCGTTCAGCCCAGGTGTTAATGGTGCTGAGCTGAGAAATCCTGCTTTAGAAGGATGAATTAAAACCTGTGATATAACCAGTCATATAATCACAAGGCAGAACCAAACCACCAGACCAAACCTGTTACCATTGAGTCGATTCCAACTCAGAGCGACCCTGTAGGACAGAGTAGAACTGTCCCATAGGGTTTCCGAGGAGTGGATGGTGGGTTCGAACTGCCGACCTTTTGGTTTGCAGCTGAGCCCTTTAAGCACTGCGCCACCAGGCCTCTGCAGTTAGAACAGACTTTTTAAAAAATGTCTATGGAAATACTTACCCTTATTTCCTAGCTGGGTCAACATGAGGTAACTCACCCCCTCTTTACTCAAATATGCCTGGCCTTCAATCAAAGCCAAACTTAAGTCCAAGAGCCAGTGAGAGCCCAAACCACTCGCCACTTCTATTTTCCACTCTTGCCAGGACATTTGGGTGCAACAGAAAAGTAGGATGTAAACACCGTACGTTTTACATTCATTTATGCTGAAATCATCAAAATGTTCCTTTTTTTTTTTTTTATGAGCCATTTGATGTCCAAAAAGCCTTTTGAATTTCATTTACAACCCTTTAAACAACTTGCTCCTCTTGGAAACAGGAAGCCACTTTGTGAACAGAGTAAACACAGCCAGTCCCTGGAAGATGGGAATAGATGGCAACTGCCTCGGCGAGCCTTGGCCGGGGGCAGAATGTCTTCCATTGCCCTCAAGGGGACCTCCTGTGGCCACTGCTGGTCACGGGGGCAGCATGGCCAAGTTGAAAGCAGGGCCCACAATAGGCTCCCTGGCTCTCCGTGGCGGCCTTTGTCAAGGGTCTCAAACTGACCGGCAGCTCTAAACGGGCCAGTGCCTATGGTTGACTCTCACCCACCTTTATTTTACTGTGGTAAAAATACACGCACCAAGACATTTGCCAGTACAACAACCTCCACATTCTCAATCCGTTGACCTTGATTACACTCCTCATATGGTGCGACCATTCCTGCTGTCCTTTTCCAAAACTTTCCACCACCAGTAACATAAACTCAACACCTCCCAAACAAAAACTCCCATTTTCTCCCCCTCATCGGACAGGTTTCATTGGAGCTTCCAGACTAAGACAGACTAGTAAGAAAGGCCTGGAGGTCTACTTCTGAAAATTAAAAAAATAAAAAACTAGCCAGTGAAAACCCCATGATCACAACAGAGCATTGTCTGATATAGTGTTGTGGGATGAGCCCTCTAGGTTGGAAGGCCCTACACAGTGGCTGCAACCATGGACTGGAGCATACCAACAATGGTGAAGATGGCACAGGACTAGGCAAAGTTTCCTTCTGTTCTACCAGGGGTTGCCAGTGGCAACTAACAATAGCAATAATATCCTTAGTATCAAAGTACACTGCTTTTCACATTCTAATGTTTCTGAAACCAGGATGTGTTACAATCATCGTGCATAATTAAGGTAGCCATGTTTGCTATTTTCCCTCCATGAAACAAAAGCAGTTTTTAAATCTCAGGATAAAACAAAAAGTGAGGGAATAGTTTCCATTTATTTAACCCATAGTGCATTCCAGACAACGTCCTAAGACCCGTCGAATGGATTCCGACTCACGGCAACCCCATGTGTGTCAGAGTAGAACTGTGCTCCGTAGGGTTTTCAAATAGCTTTTTTTTTTTTTCAAGTAGATCACCAAGTCTTTCTTTTGAGGCACCTCTGGGTGGACTCAAACTGCCAACCTTTCAGTAAGCAGCTGAGCGCCACCCAGGGACTTACACAACAAACTATAAGGAAAGTATTATTCACATTATACGTATTAACCTGTTACATTCTTCTTACTGAGATGCAGAAACTGAAGCTCTACAGGCTTGTCTTATCTAAGGTCACAAGGCGGGTGAAGGACAGAGTTGGGATTTGAACTCGGGGTTCTCTGAAACCGGGTCTATTCTCTTCACCAACTTTCTCGTTTTGGCCCCACATAACCTTGTGAGGGAGCCAGGGCAGGTGTCATTCCGGTTCCCTTCCAGGTGCAAAAATGGAGACATATGACCATGATGTGACTTTGCTTTGGGGTCACGTCCAAAAAAAAAAAAAAAAAAGCATTATGGATCCAGGGTCTCTGAGCTGAGGAGGAAAAGCAATCACGGTGCTTTATAACTTACGGATGTTAATCTCCCATTTATTGTTGGCCCTGGGACAGTGCCCATGCTTGAGGCTGCTGCATCCTCCCGAAGTTTTAAGAGGCCCGAGGGAGCCGGGGAGGAAAGAAGCTTCAACTCGTTAGAAAGTTGAAAAAGATGTATTTTCCCGGGGAGACTTTAGCAGATGGTGTGTGACATTTGTTCATTCATTCAACAGGCAGTTCTTGAAAGGCCTCAGTATGTCCGGGTGGGTTCAAGACACTCGGCTGAGTGTTGGGTTGGTGGGGGTGGGCCTGGCGGTAGGCAGCACGTTAACTTACAAAGCAGGAGTCACTTGAGAAGCAGGGAAGCAAACTGAAAGGGCTCTATCTTGGGAATCAACCTAAACTTGGATTGAAGGCCAGCTCTGCCGCTCTTTAGCTGTGGGACCAAAGGCATATCACTTCCCCTCTCTGAGTCCCAATTTTCTTATGTGTAAAATGGGGATAGAGCCCCTGGGTGGTCCAAATAGTTACTGTGCTTAGCCGCAAACCGAAAGGCTGCCAGTTCGAGTCCACCCATAGGTGCTTTGAAAGAAAGGCCTGGTGATCCACTTCAAAACATCAGCCACTGAAAACCCTATGGAATGCAGTTTTACTCTGACCCACATGGGGTGGCCATGAGTCAGGGTTGACTTGACAGCAACTGGGGAAAAATGAGGATTAAAAAAAAAAAATCTAACCTGTTGCCATTGAGTCAATTCCGATTCATAGCAACCCTATCAGGACAGAGTAGAACTGCCCCATAGGGATTCCGAGGCTGTAAATTTTCATGGAAGCAGATTGCGACATCTTTCTCCTGCAGAGCAGCTCGTGGGTTCGAACCACAGACCTTTTAGCAGCTGAGCACTTAACCACTGCGCCACCAGGGCTCCTGTAAAGTGGGGATAGCAATAGCAAATTGCTCATGGTGTGGTTGAGTAACTTACGGAAGATCATGTGTGTAAGATGCCCAGCATAGTTCCTGACACATAGTAAACACTGAGTAAATGAATGCTGAAACTCTGTTCATTCAACAAACATTTACTGAGCACCTACTGTGTACCAGGCAGTGCTGTTAGCACTGAATAATAATATCGACTGTTATTATTTTCTCATGGTGACCTATAGATCTAATCTCCTGGGATTCACCGAGGCGTCCTGAGACCTGAATTGGTTCTCAGTGCAGGAGGTATGCGTGACGGGGTTACTGAGCAGAGGTACCTGGGACTCGTGAATTCTCCCAGAGGTAGAGAAGGTAGTGCTGCAGCCGAGTGGGTAAAAGGGTCCCACAGAAGGGAAAGGAGAGGAAACACAAAGAACACTTGACTTCTAGGGATAGTCACATTATTTTCCTCTCTTAGGTTTCTCTCCTTGGGGTCAATTTTTACTGAAGCATAGAGAAGTAGCAGTTGAATTGTGTGAGATAATGGCACGGGTGGGTGGGTCCTTCAATCTACCTCCAACTCTGCTTTTGCTCCCTTAAACCTCCATGTCTGCACCTGGTCCCACCTTGCTGAAGTGTATTCATGTTTGCACTAGCTCCCTCTTGAGTAACGATGATGATGATGATGATGATGTTGACACTGACGCAGTTGTAGGTGGTGGTGATGACGATGACGTTGATATTGTAGGAGGTGATGATGATGATGTTGACATCAATGTTGTTGTGGGTGGTGATGATGATGATGTTGATGTTGTAGGTACTGCTGCTGCTGCTGACATAGGTGCTGTTGTAAGTGGTGATGATGATGATGTTGATGCTGTTGTAGGTGGTGAAGATGATGACGTTGACATGGATGTTGTAGGTGGTGAAGATGATGTTGACATGGATGTTGTTGTAGGTGGTGATGATGACATTGACATGGATGTAGGTGGTGACGATGATGATGACGTTGATGCTGTTGTAGGTACTGCTGCTGCTGCTGACATAGATGCTGTTGTAAGCCGTGATGATGATGATGTTGATGCTGTTGTAGGTGGTGGTGATGATGATGATGACATTGACATCAATGTTGATGTGGGTGGTGATGACGTTGACATGGATGTTGTAGGTGGTGATGACGATGACGTTGACATGGATGTAGGTGGTGACGATGATGATGACGTTGATGCTGTTGTAGGTACTGCTGCTGCTGCTGACATAGATGCTGTTGTAAGCCGTGATGATGATGATGTTGATGCTGTTGTAGGTGGTGGTGATGATGATGATGACATTGACATCAATGTTGATGTGGGTGGTGATGATGTTGACATGGATGTTGTAGGTGGTGATGATGATGATGTTGACATCAATTTTGTGAGTGATGATGATGACGTTGATATTGTAGGAGGTGATGATGACAATGACATTGATGCTGTTGTAGGTGGTGGTGATGATGAGGAGGAGGATCAATCATCGGGGACTGGGTACCTATCGATGCTCTTTTACATACATTCTCTCGTTAGGATTGTTTCCAACAATCCTGCAAGTTAGACCTTATTATTGCATGTGATAAAGCAAGAATATGAGGCTAAGGGTCAAGAGGTGACTGTCCCTAGGCCACACCACTAAAAAGAGACATAGATGAGTCACAAACTTAAGTCTTGGGCTGGTCCTAACCAATAATCTTACCAGTAAAATGATAATCTTGAGTGCACAGAATTTGTCAGACACTGTTTTAAGCACTTCACACATATTATCTCATTTAACCACCACTGGTGGTGCTGTGGTTAACAGCTCAGCTGCTAACCAAAAGATCAGCAGTTCAAATCCACCAGCCACTCAGAAACAGTTCTACTCTGTCCTATAGGGCCGCTATGAGTTAGAATCGACTCGATGGCCATGGGTAACCTTTTGAGGTAGGGGGCACTGGTGGGTCAGTGGTGGGATATTTACCTTCCATGTGGGAGACCCGGGTTTGATTCCTTGCCAATGCGCCTCATGTGCAGCCACCATCTTTCTGCCAGTGGAGGCTTGCATGTTGTTATGATGCTGAACAGGTTTCAGCAGAGCTTCCGGACTGAGATGGACTAGGAAGAAAGGCCTGGCAAGCTATTTCTAAAAATTAGCCAATGAAACCTTTATGGATCACAAAAGGATATTATCTGATACAGGCTGGAAGATGAGCCACCTCTGCCTCAGGTTGGAAGGCACTTAAGATACAACTGAGGCTACAGCAATGGACTAAAAATTATCAACAATCATGAAGATGGGGCAGGACCAGGCAACATTTTTCTGTTACACATAAGGTCACCATGAGTTGGCATTAACTCGATGGCAACTAACAACAACAACAACCTCTACTAGAAAGCCACAAAGTGAGGACCCTACTATTTTTTATTGGTGGCAGTTGCTAGTCAAGTGGGCTCTGACTCATGGCAACCTTATATATAACAGAATGAAATGCCTGTTTGATTCCAAAATGTATGCTTTTCATCACTGAGCTAGAGAAATTTGAACTTTGCTTCAGGTTGGAGTTATCAGTATACCTGCTTATCTTTCTGTGGAAATCCCAAGCTTATGGACAGTGGGAGCTCGGTCTTATTGGTATTTTGTCATCTGCAGCTCCTAGCACTGCACCCCACACTCAGGCGGAGCCTGTGACAGAAGCGAAGGCTCTGGAACAAACGTGCTTGCTGTCAGGGATGGCAGAGTCCACAGGCCCCGCCTTGAGGCCATGAGCACATAAATGCCTGTCTCCCCACTCACCTCCTTACCCCCACCATGCTCCTGGGTCCACCTCTTCCTAGCTTCTCCTGGGGGGATAGTAAATCTTGGGTTTCCCATTTTCCTCCAGCTCGAAAGGATATGAGTTCTGTAAATCTTGGCCTGAGTGACCATCGGGATGCATGAAATATGACAGGAAAGAGGCCAGGGGGGTAGAGTTTACGCACAGCGCGGTGTCCTGTGGTGGGGATGGGCAGACCGGGGCTCCATGAGGACTCCTGGGGCTGGAGTTTCTCTGTAGAGAGGAGCCTCGACAATCTCCAGCTGTCACAGACCACTGCAGTCACTTCTCCACCATGCTCCCAAGGGCCACTGCCACTGCCTGGGGCAGAAGCGACACCTTGCAGAAAATCAGTGTGGTCCTGTCCTGTTCCTCACTCCTGGCGCTTGACTCCAAAAAGGTGGGGAAGGAAAGGAGGGCCATCCCTCAGGGCCGACAAGGCAGCAGGAAGGGTTTAGCTCTGATGGGAGGAAGAACTTCCTGCAAGGAAAGGTTATTAAGCCCGGGGATGAGTTATTGGGAGAGGTGGTGGAAGTGACTTCCTGACTTTGAGACCAAGATGGATAGTTACTGGTCTGGGAGAGTTGGGCTCAGCCTGTCGGCACGATCCGTGACCCTTTAGGGAAGCTGTGCATCGTTGTGTCTGCCTCTGAGGTCATCAGCAAACACTAGCAATTACAGAATTCTCTGTCGACGGCAGGCTTTGTGCTTTTACTTGTTATTTTTTGGTCACTGTAAATAAGAAAGAAAAATCCACATAATACAGAATTAAAGCTAGACAATGAAAAAAGAAGAAGACCTGATGGATTTGAATCGTGGTGTTGACAAAGAATACTGAATATACCATGGACTGCCAGAGAATGAACGAATTGGTCTTAGAAGAAACAGAATGTTCCTTAGAAGCGAGGGTGGCAAGACTTCAACTTGCTTACTTTGGACAAAGCATCAGGAAAGACTGATTCTTGGAAAAGGACATCAGGTTTGATAAAGTAGAGGGGCAGCAACAACGAGGAAAACCCTCAGTGAGTTGGATTGACACAGGAGCCACAACAACTGGCTGAAACATATCAAAGATCATGGAGACATCAGGGGACAGGGCAATGTCTCGTTGTTATACATAAGGTCGCCATGAGTCTGAGCGGACTCAATGGCCACTAACAACAACAGTGACAATCTAGATGAGAATAAAGTAAAAAAAAAAAAAAAAGCCAACTTTCCCTCTTCTCTCGGCAAATGCCACTCCCCTTCCCATAGAGAGTTACCTTTAACATTTAGAGGGTAAATCTTAATAGACTTTTTAAAATTTGAATCCACATTCACATACATACATACGCACGTGCACGCTCACACACACAGTGGCCCTTGTGTGATTTTTATTTTTAAGCACAGATATGCACATACTACCCACATTGTTCCGATATTTGCATTTACCCCTGTTCACATCCTGGGTATCGTTCCATGTCACTACACGTATTTCATTTTCATTTTTCAGATAGTTACTTCCTATTCCATAGTATGGAAATACTGTAATTCATTTAAAGCAATCCTCAATTGATTTTACTTTCGGGTTGTTTTCCAAATTTTGTCAATGTAAAAACGCTGCAATAAGTCACTAGTACTTAAGTCTCTCAGTATATAAAATGGCATTATTTTACAAGGGATTTCTAGAAGTGGAATTGCCAGAGCAAAGAGGCCTCTGTTGCTAGATGCAGTGTAACCGCCCTCTGAGAACATGTCAAGTGCTTATTCCTGGCGCTGGTGAGGGTGTACAGAAAGCGACTCAACCTTCGCCAACACTGGGTATGAGCACTTTATAATGTTTGCCACCTAAAAAAATTCCTCCTTGCCTTCTGTCAAAATAAAATTGAGGTCCCTTCTCCAGTCGAGGTGATTCTCGAGCTCTGGCTCCCACCGTCCCTCTCACCTTTTTCAGGAATCTTACAGCATAATCTACACTGGAGTTCCCCAAACAGCGTACTGCAGGATACTAGTGTCCTGGAACATGTCAAAGAAGGCTCTGAGGGCAGAGCACGTCTATCTGTATGACTGTCTGTCTATGTATGTATGTACGTATGTGTCTGTCCTTCCGTCCGTCCACCCGTCCACCCACCCACTCACCCATCCACCCACCCAACTATCTATCTAATCTCGGCAGTGAAAACGGTTAATGCATTCATCTGCTAACTGAAAGGCTAGAGGTTCAAATCCATCCAAAGGCCCCTGGAAGAAAGGCCTGGCAATCTGCTTCCAAAAAATTAGTCACTGAAAACCCTATGGAGCACAGTTTTTTCTACTCTGACACACATAGGGTCAGAATCAACTCAACAGCAACTGTTTCTTTTTTTTAATCTATATATATATCTGTCTGCTGTCTATCTGTCTTCTGTCTATCTGTCTATCATCTCCTGTGATCAAATATGTTGGCGGCCTACCTGCTTCCCCATCCTACACACACACCCCTGCTCATCCCTCCTCCTGGCCATCTAGGAAATCCACAAGGTGTGTTAGCATTTCAAAGGCCCTAAGGACTGCAGCAAAAACAAAACTAACCAAAGCCTGTTTATTTTTTCTTAGCCAATACTTCTCAAACGGAATTGACAACAGGCAGGGAGAGGGAGGGAAAGGGTGGAATATGGAGCGAGAAAAATAGAAGCTTCCACAGTGGAAGTGTGGAGTCGGAGCAGGATCAGGGTGTGGACTGACAGGCTTTCGTGTTGCCAGGACGCTGAACAGGTTTCAATGGAGCTTCCAGAGCAAGAAGGAGCAGGAAGTAAGGCCTGAAGATCTACTTCTGAAAGTCAGCCAGTGAAAACTGTATGGATTACAACCAACCGTGGGGATGCACAGGACCAGGAAACACTTTGTTCTGTTGTCATGGGGTCACTGTGAGTCTGGGTTGCTGTGAGTTGGGGGGCCAACTTCCCGGCAGCTAAAAACAACAATCCCCATTTTCCACATGAAAGAAGAGAGGCTTAGAGTTCAAGTAACTTGGCCCTGGTTACAGCAACAGCAAGTGTCAGAGCTGGGATTTGAACCAAGGTCTTCAAGAACCAGAGTCCATGCTCTAACCCCTCCTTTCCATTCCTAGAGGCAGAAAAGTCAGAGGCTACACTTTCATCTTTCATGACCCGGATGCTTTACTAAAGCGATTCATCTCTCAGTTAATTTCTTTATAGAACGCCAGTCCTAAAATCCTACCTTGCCTCAGCTCACGAGGGGCTGAAAGCGTATTTTAGCTCCAGAGGGAGAGCCCTACAGCCCTTCTTCTTTGGTGGCACATTTAAACAGATGCAGGACAGGAAACAGGTACCCTCCACCCCTGCCCCGGGGGTGCCTGCAAGGAGAGCAAAGAGCAGGGTTCTGTGCCCAGCCAGCGCACACGGCCTATAGAGTGATTGCTGCCTGATGGTGCGAAATGGATTCAAGGCCCTGCCTCCATCTGGTTTGTGTATCGTGAACGAGCTGTTAAAGTGTCAGGACTTAACTTCTCTGGATTCGAGGAAGTCTCATGAGGTTTTATGGAGCAGTTAAGATGGGTGTAAACCTCACTGGCTGGACCAGCTTCTCTCCTGTGATCCGAGAGACATGCGCAACTCACGTGGTGGAGAAGCGCAAGGTTAGAAACTAGGGGATGGACCCCCCGAAATGCGAGCGCCTGGACTTGGAATCTATTCTCCACTAATGACGCACCATTAGGAGCGATTCATTCCTTCCTCTAAGCCTCAGCACCTCCTCTGAGGACTGGAGACAGTGACTTTACCCAACTCCCAGGGCTGTTTGGTTCTGAAAGATAATAAGAGTTGTAAAGGCCTCTATGAATGGGAGTGGCGGTTGCCAGCTTCTTTTCATTTCCTGTCTCGGGAGTAGCCAGAAGGGGCTACAGGGACCTTATCTCCTGTCCCTGCTCTGCCCGCTCTCCTGGCAGAATTAGGCAGTATTTCCACTCATCAGACTAAAGGATTCTCAAGAATGACTTGCAGCTCCTCTGGGTCCTATAACATTGGCTGCTTCTGAGTCTTTATCAAATATAAGAACACGGGCCCAGGTTGGGTAAGGGGCCACAGACGGTGGGCTGGTTAGAAGAATGACTGGCACACAGAAAGGACTACTTAGGTGTTGGCTATGATTGCTTTCACATTTGGTATTCTCCAAAGATGGCAGCAATAATATTGCCCATTCCATATACTCAACCTTGACTTACAATGTGACCTTGGTGCTCTCCCACTGAGTGGCGGGGACTCTGTCTGTTTGAACATGGGTGGGCCTTTGTGACTGCTTTGACCAACAGAATAGTGCCATGTGACTGCTGAGCCTAGTTCATAAAAGTGTTGTCCATCTTCTCCTTGTTTTCATGGGATGCACACTCTTGGAGCCAAGCCACCACGTTGTAAGGAAGCCCAAACTAGTCCACCGCAGGCAGATCACCTGGAAAGACCTCATGTAGATATTCTGACCAATAATCCAGTTCAGGTCTCAGGTAACAGCCACCATCAACTGCCAGACATGTGAGTGAAGACACCTCTAGATGATTCCAGCTCCTAGTCATGGGATCAACCCCAGCCGTCAAATCTTCCAGCTGAGCCCCCAAACACTCTGCAGTGGAAACAAGCTGTTCTAGTCTTCAAATGCCTGATCCACAGAAGCAGTGAGCAAAAGCAAAATGTTTTATGCCACTAAGTTTTGGGTGGTTTACTACCCAGCAGTAGTAACTGCAGCAATTATTATTATAGATTGCTATTATGTCAAACCGTGCCATTCCTCCCGAAAGCAGAAAGAGCTATAGTTGATTTTTATTTTAAAATCTTGTTTTCCCTTTTTTTTTTTCCATTCTATTTCATTCCCTTTGTGACCTTAGATAAGTCACATGACCCATCCGTGTCCCAGTTTCCTAACTTATGTATGAAGAATAATGCTCGATCTTAGGAAGCAAAGGACCATGGAGACGGGAGGTGGGAGGATGCCTTGGCTAGAAGTTGCTCTATTTCACCCCTGTCACTAACAGCTCATGAAGGAGCAGCCTTGCACCCCCAGTGTCCCGAGAAGCAGGGCAATGGTGGAAAGCTAGAACCATCTCTCGTGTAGAAGCCCCACAGTTCGGCGATGTGCGTCTGGACAGTCAGCTCCTGTCCAGCTCATTGCAAATGGCTGCCTGGTGTCTCCTTCATCCCCACTCCCCTGGTCGTGAGGACTTTCTACACGGGAGCCCAACCACAGACAGTGACGGTGACCCGTGGAGAATGCATCACGCCTGTCAGGGTCCTGTTGCTTTGGAGGCTGGGAAGGCGGTGCCCTGCTGGGAGAGGTTACTTTCCACGAAGATGGATGGCCTCCCCCTCCTGACAACGTTCCAACTGAGAGCGATCAGCAACCCTGCTGGGGCCGGGAAGGGCAGTTTGTATTAAATGGCTGCTGGGCCCTGTGGGTTAGGACCAGGGACTTACTTCACTCTGTTTCAATAATACCCTAGCCTTGGAGACTGACAAGTCCTCTCCTTGGTAACCACTGAGCGGTCCAAGAATGTCTTTGCACACTGGTAAGACCCAGAGGTTACAGGTATGCATGCTGGGCTCAGTTTGGCTTGAGAGCAAGTCCTTGCTTTGCCATTTCCTTGACTGCTAAACTTGGATCTATTACTTCACTTCCTTTAGGTCTCAGTTTCTTCATCCACAGAATGGAAATAATAAAAAAAACACTTGCTGTCTAGCCGACTCCAACTCGTGACAATCCCACGTGAGTCAGAGTAGAACTTGCTGCACAGGGTTTTCAATGGCTGCGTTTTTGGAAGTAGACCACCAGGCTTTTCTTCCGAAGGGCCTCTGGGTGACTTCAAACATTCAAGCTTTTGGTTAGCAGCCAAGCACAGGGACTGCTTGTACCACACAAGGACTCCTCCCAAACCAACAGGGACCTGCGCACAGATACACACTTCTGTCCCTGTGTCTCCAACCCCCTTTAACCCAGACCTGAACTTTTCAAAGACAATAAGCGTGAAGAGCAATGTATTCAGTTGACTTCAAGAATAAAATGGATGGCCGCCGATGCGTCTGTGATTGACACGACATATTGGCTGGTTTCACTGTTAATTAATGCAGAGAGGAATCATTAAATCAGATCAAATTCGTTTTAAAAACGCTCAGCTCCATTTTGCTCCCCTCCCCATGGCAAGGGCTCTGTGCATGGCTGGGGGAAGGGAAAGAGAATAGTTACCACGATTTCATTTTTCAAGTAACACTGTTCAAATAAAAATACATTTGTTGGAATGAGATTGCCCTGAAACCGCGTTTGCATTGATGGCGCTGGGAGTAATTTTATTAAGCCGGAGCATATTTTTCATCAGGAGGCAGGAGAAGGGGGTGAGAGAGTCAGCGAGGGAAAGGACTGAAAGCAGAATGTCACCTTATGGAGCCTCAAAAATCAGATATTTTAACCTATTTTATCTCAGTTTCTCCACTAAAGCTGTTAACCATTTTATCGCCTGCTGGGGGATTCAGAGGGTTTCATCTCATCTCAGACAGGCTGGGGCTCTGGGGTTCAGCAAAGTAGGCTGCCATAGCTGCGTATATACTCCCAGTAGCTCTTGGTGCCAGGAAAGCTGGAAGTCACACAGGCTACAAGGATTTCATGTCTCCGTTGCTCCTGGAGAAAAAAAGCAGTCTGAGGAAGCACTTAGTGTGTTTACACACATACACATGCACACACATGCATACATAGACACACATATACGATATACATGCAAACATACTTATTCATACATACATACATGTACAGAGCCCTGGTGGCACAGTGATTAAGAGCTCGGCTGCTAACCCAAAATGTCAGCGGTGCGAATCTGCCAGCTGCTCCTTGGGAACCCTATGGGGCAGTTCTGCTCTGTCCTATAGAGTCGCCATGAGTCGGAATCAACTCGACAGCAATGGGTGTATACATGTACATACACACACGTGATCGTACCTATATATATTGTTGTTAGGTGCCATCAGGTCAATTTTGAATCATAGTGACCCCATGTGACAGAGTAGAGCTGCCTCATAGGGTTTTCCAGGCTGTACTCTTTATGGGAGAAGATCACCAGGTCTTTCTCCCACGAAGCCACTGTGAGGGTTCGATCCGCCAACCTTTTGGTGAGCAGCCAAGTGTTTAACCTGTTGCGCCACTAGGGCTCCTTATACATACACATGCGTATATATACATCTATATAAATTATTTTTTGATGAGATTATATGTGTATATGCACAGACGCTCATACATGTACGTACACACAGACACGTATACATGTGCATGGTGGTGTTGGGTGCTGTCCCAGTGATTCTGACTCATAGCAACCCTATGTGTCAGATTAGAACTGCCCTGTAGGGTTTTTTTTGTGGCTGTAATCATTGTGGGAGCAAATCACTAGATCTTTTCTCCTCTGGAGCCACTGGGTGGGTTGGAACGGATGACCTTTCAGTTAGCAGCTGAGTGCTTTAGCACTGCACCACCAGGGCTCCTTACATATGCACACAATATACACACATATATTTACATATATACATATATAATCACCTTTTGTATATACGCGCACACATACCCCACATACATATACACATACAATATACATGCATATACACGTATATACATAGAGCCCTGGTGGCACAGTGGTTAAGCATTCGGTTGCTAACCCAAAAGGTCAGCAGTTCAAATCCACCAGCCACTCCTTGGAAACTCTGTGGGGCAGTTCTACTCTGTCCTACAGGGTCACTATGAGTCGGAATCGACTCAATGGCAATGGATTTGGCATATATATATATATATATATATATATAAATCGCCCATGGATGTGACCACACACGCACACGTTTGTGCACCCACACATCTGTCAGAAGGTTGGAAGAGGCAGTGAGTCTGAATGTTTACCATATACCAGACAGGGTACCATGCTATGTGCCTCCTAGATAGGAGCTCATTTGATCCTCACACTCACCTGTAAGGTATGTCCTTACAAGGCATTGTTATGTCCATTTTACAGATGAGGAAACTGAGACTCACAGAGGGAAAGTGCTTTTCCCGAAGCTACAATCAGTAAGTGGTAGAGTAGGGGCTCGACCCAGGCCTGTTTCCTGCCTAGAGCTTATTTTTTTTTAAATCCATTTTATGTTTCTGAAGCAGTGGACAAAACCCCAGGAGGTCTTTGAGGAAATCATGATTTGTTCATGTTTTCGGCTTCTCCATCTGTTCAGGGAATGATTTCTGCCCCCTCTCTGAACAGGAGGCCATAAGGCAACCAGTCAGGTACCCAAGAACCACCCTCCTGAGCCCTCCTTCCAGCTGACAGCAGTGCCCTTTCTCTCTGCTCAGAATTGCCTTCCCAGGATGCAGTACCCAGTTACCACAACCTTGGTGGCTTAAAACAACAGAATTTTATTCTCCCTCAGTTCTGCAGTGCCAATGTCCAAAATCAAGGTGTTGGCAAAGCTGTACTCCCTCCAGAGACTCTAGGGGAGACTTCTTTCCTTGCTTCCTCCAGCTTCTAGTGGCTCTGGTGTTCCTGGGCTTTGGGCTGCATCACTCCAGTCTCTGCCTCCATCTTCACAGGGCCATCTTTCCTCTGTGTATCTCCTCCTTTCCCTCTGCCTTTCTCTGAAGAGTACACTTGTCATTAGACTTAGGACCCACTCAGTTAGTCCAGGTTTATTTCCTCTTGCGATCTCTAACTTAATTACATCTACAGTTACCAGTTGTTGTCAAGTCAACTCTCCAAGGTTGGTTGACACTGTTCACATCCATATTTTCTTGTTGTCTGACATCAAGGTGGCCTCTGACTCGTGGTGATGCCAGGCACGATGGAACAAAATGTTGCCTGGTCCTGTGCCATCCCCATGATCAGCTGTGAATCAGATCATTGTGACCCATACGGTTTTCACTGGCTAATTTTTGGAAGTAGATCTCCAAGCCCTTCTTCCCAGACTGTCTCAGTCTGGAAGCCCTGCTGAAACCTGTTCAGTGTCATAGCAACACGCAAGCCTCCACGGACAGATGGGTGGTGGCTGCACATGAGATGCACTGGCCGGGAATCAAACCCAGGTCTCCTGCATGGAAGGTGACAGTGCTACCACTGAACCACCAATGTCCCTGATATCTGCACTTGAGAGACAATGAAACCAAGGCTCAGAGTGTGAGAGAGCTGGGATTCCTGCCCAGGAAGGAGTGTCTGACTCCACATTTGGTGTTCTCTAGACTTCCAAGGTGATCGGGGTGAACTGGCCCCTTGGACACCTTCAATCCCACTTTCAATGGCCCTCGGTCACATAGACTGAGTCGTGATCAAGCCACCAGAGTCCACATTGGCTCAATCCAAGCATTCCTCTCCAGAGGAACAATTTTTGGGGACTCTACTTCGCACAAGTCATGTTGGGCCCCTGAAAATTGAGTGGAAATGGAGCTGGGTCATGAGTGCCATCCACTCTGGAATTCACTCTCATCTCTTTTCTGATCTGTCAGGATGCTTGGACCATCCCCAATATCTTCTTGCACTTTGTTTCCAGGGGAAAAGGGGGCATGCAGGCTTTCCACGAGGGATCTCCGCTCCCAAGAGGGATAAGGGCCACTTAGACTTCCTGCCCCTTTATTGCTTTAATTGGCTGCCTGGTGACCTGGCAGTCTCTTTGATGCCCATCCAGCATCAGCTTGTGAAGTATGGGGACTGTCAGCCTGTCGAACAAGGGTCAGCAGACTGTCAATACCATTGTCCATCAGGCCAGTCCAGACTGAGTGCTGAGCTGCAGTAAAATGATTGAGCCATCTGTCCACTCCCCCTGGCCAAAGTGTTGCTGGCGTGTGGGACATGGCTGCTGGCTGGAGGTGAGGTGACAGTGTCGAGGCCATTGGGCGGCTGACTTCAAACCAGAGGCCCAGGGCAGCAAACGAGAGAGAAAGCACAGTCCAAGGTAAACAAACTACAGCACAGCCAGGGGAAGGCAGAAAGTCAACAAGTTAGGACAAGAGAAGGGTCTCTGGAACACCCAGAGGATGGCAAAGCCTAGGGTTAACCCTGTCTGCATTACTGGCTTCTGGGAGCACAGGTATTTTCCCTAAGTCATTATCACGGAGTGTAACACACACAAACAGAAACAAAAACCTTGAGACTTGAGTCAGTTAATGATGTAACATGGCTAAAAGGTACATCAACGTGATCAGGGGATGCATTAATAAAGGTATACTGACAGCAACAAGGGAGGTGATTCATTCATTTTCCCAAGTATCAACTGAGCAATCATTATGTGCCTGATCTTATTCTTGCTGCTAGGGATATTAGACTAAATGAAACAGACAAAAATTCTTACCCTCATGAAGCTTTCCAGGTAATGGAATGGATTTCAAAAGAATGATAAATTGTATGGTATGTTAAAATGTGCAATAAACAAACACGGAAGAAAGGATGGAGTTAAGGACTTGGGAGCAGTTTGCCATTGTAAATGAGGTTATTAAGGAAGCGTCTATGAGAAAGGGACATTTGAGTAAAGCCCCAAAGGAGATGAGAGATCAAGAAAGAGAGATCACATATATATTTGTGGGAAGGGTGTGCCAAGCAGAGGGAACAGCCGGTGCAAAGGTCCTGAGGTGCAAGTGTGCCTGGACTGTTTCAGGAATTGCAACGATGCCATTAAAACTGGAGTGGAGTAAAACGAGAAAGAGCAGTAAGAGATGAAGTTGAAGAAATTATAGAGGCCAAGTTTAGCAGGGCCTTGTAGACAACTGAAACGACTTTTGCTTCCACTCTGAGTGAGAGGACAGAGAGTTGTGGGAGGGTTTTGACCAGAGGAGTGATATGACCTGACTTAGGTTTTTATTTTATTTTATTGTTCTTGAGAATATACACAGCAAAACATACACCAATTCAACAGCTTATGCATGTACAATTCAGTGACATCGATTACATTCTTTGAGTTGTGCAACCATTCTCACACTCCTTTTCTCAGTTGTTCCTTCCCTGTTGACATAAACTCACTGCCTCCTAAGGCTCCTGTCTAATCTTTCGAGTTGCTGTTGTCAATTTGATCCCATATAAATAGTTCTTACAAGACCATAATGTTCAAGGCAGAATTTTTTACTAGTCAAGCTAAACTATGGTTTGGTTTTAAGAAGACTTGAGGGGATATTTTTGGTTCAAGGTTTAAAGGTTATCTTAGGGCAATCGTTTTCATGGGTTCATCCAGCCTCCAGAAAGTCTGGAGTCTGTAAGAATTTGAAATTCTGTCCTACATTTTCCCCCTTTTGATCAGGATTCTTCTATAGAATCTTCGACCAAAATGCTCAGTAATGGTAGCTGGGCACCATTGGGTTCTTCCAGTCTCAGGGCAAAGGTGACAGTTGTTCATGGAGGCATTTAAGCACCCATTCCATATCCTCTGACTGAGGGAGCCTATTAAAACCTAAGTTGCACATGGCAGCCTCAGTCGGAGGAGCTGCTTTTAGGAGAATAGACTATGGGAAGGCAAAGGCAGCTGGGAAGCCAGGTAGGAGGTCTAGAGATGGCCTTCCCTGAACTGAGGTGGCCAAAAGGATATAGATAGTGTTTACTTGGCCAGTTGGTGCAGAAGAAGAGGGGCAGAAAGAAGCTCCAACTGATGGGGAGGTACAGAAAATGAATGTCTGGGGAAGCATCTGAGGGGGAATGGACAGCAGAGAATGGCGCAGGAACACCCTTGTATAGCACATTAAGGAGTTTGGACTTGATCTGTGGGCACAGAGGAGCTATGGAAGGTGCTAGAGCAGGGCATATCTTTTTTTTTTTTTAATTTTTAACTTTACTAACAAAGTTTACAAACGAATCAGGGAAATAAGAGGCAATATATGAAACATTTCTTATTCTTTCTCTCACGTACCTTTGAAGTTATTAACCACTTATGCCTGGCTTGTCACACTTAACTGTTGGTGTTTGGCCAATGAATTTTTTTTTTTTTTTTGGTGAAAATACGTACAAAACAGATACTCGTTCAGGAATTCTTACATGCAGAGTTCACTGACAATGGGTACGTTCTTCACATTGTGTCACCATTCTCATTCGCTCTGCCCTTGTTGTTTCATGGATACTCTCTGCCCCTTCAAGTTCTCATCTGTTCCTTACAGTTAGTGTTGTTGTTGCAATCTCATATAGGCAATTCTTCAAGAGGGCGCAATACTCAAGACAGACATTCTTTGTTTATTGAGCTAAATGGTTATTTAGTTTAAACATGACTTCATGGGATAGTTTCGGCTCCAGGTTCAGAAGTTATTTCCAGGCACTAGATTCGGGGGTTCCTCCAGTCTCAGTGTGTCCAGTAAATTTGGTTTTTAAGAGGAGTATCTAGATTGATATCAGAACGATCCCTCTGGCTGTAAAGTGGGGGAGGTATTCATGGGGACCGTGGAGACAACTTTAGCAGTTATCCAGGTAGGAGATAAGGAGCCCTGGTGGCATAGTGGTTAAGCGCTGGGCTGCTAACCGAAAGGTCGGCGGTTCAAACCCACCAGCCACTCCTCAGGAGAAAGATGTGGCGGTTGGCTTCCGCAAAGATTTACAGCCTTGGAAATGCTGTGGGGCAGTTCTACTTTGTCATATAGGGTCGCTATGAGTTGGAATCAACTCAATGGCAACCGGTTTAGGTGGGAGATCCTGATGGCCTGGTCCAGGAGGTGGCGACGGGGTGGGAGAGAAGTGAGCAGATTAGAGTTACGGTCAGAACGGGAAATCAAGAGTTGCTGATGAGATGATGACGGCCTCAGTCATTCCTGTAGAATCTTCGATGTAGCCACACTGAGCTTTTTATACATACTGGCTGCACTGTGCCCCAGACGCTAGGAATTTTCTAGAAATGGACTCTTTGGTTTGGCCTTGCTGTCCTAACGCCACTCTCAGTCCCAGATTTCTTTATCCCTGCCTGGGCTGTGCCTTTGGACTCCGTAGGGGCCTTTTATCTTATCTGGGCCTTTCCCCCCTCACTTTGCTAGCTGTCACGTTTGTTATTCTAGGATAAACTTTCGGCCGCTGCAGCACGTACTTTGGGGTCAATGCCCTGTGTTATCCCAAGGATAGTTCAAATATTTGCGACCTTGTCAACCTCCACCTCACTGGACGTGTGGCAGCCCGGGAGGGGCATTTCATGTCTTCTCACCTGAAGGCTGCCAGCTTGTGGTGAAAGGGACACTTCCTGGGAGACCACAGAAGGCAGCTGGTACATATACCGGCTCTTGGCTTCAGGTTGTATGTGGGCAACTGTTGAGGAGAAAGAGGCAGGCTAGCATTTACTGAAAAGTTCCTTCATGCTGGTGCTTTCACGCACACTGGTGTATGTGATTGTCACAAATGAAGAAAGAGATTCTTAAGACATTTCACTGACAAGGAAACTGAGGCTCACAGAATTTAGCAGCTAATGCCAGTAACCAGGTTGGAGCCCTGGTGGCACAGTGGTTAAGAGCTCAGCTGCTAACCAAAAGGTCAGCAGTTCGATTCCACCACCTGCTCCTTGGAAACCCTATGGGGGCAGTTCTACTCTGTCCTATAGGGTCGCTAAAAGTTGGAATTGACTCGACGGCAGTAGGTTTTTTTTTTTTTTTTTTTCCAGTAACCCAGTTCCCCGGGTATGCGAACAGTTTATGCCCAACTACTAACCTAAATGTTGGTAGTTTGAATCCACCCGACCGCACTGTGGAAGAAAGGCCTGGTGATCTGCTTGTGTAAAGACTACAACCAAGAAACCCTATGGAGTAATTCTAGTCTGTAGCACTTGGGTTGCCATGAGTCAGAATCAAGTTGATGGCAATGGGCTTGGTTTGGTTTATCAGTGACCAGTTGCTGTGAAGTTAACCCTGACTCATGGCGACTCCATGTGTGTCAGAGTAGAGCTGTGCTCCATACGGTTTTCAAGGCCTGATTTTTTGGAAGTAGATCACCAGGCCTTTCTTCTCTGGAAGGACTCAAACCTCTAGCCTTTCAATTATCAGCTCAGTGCATTAACTGTTTGCCCCACCCGGGGATCTGCGTGTGCGCGCACGTGTGTTCATTCAACAGACCTCTTCGGCCACCTGCTGAAGCCTGGGGACCCCTTCTCAGAATACTGTTTTAAAATCCCCGAAATAAGATACATGAGATTCCTAAGAAAACCAATTACATTGGAACACCGTTATCAGATAGAAAAAAATTGTGAAATAGTGATGTCTGTACTTCTTTATTAACTCATGAAATAAAATTCTAGCAGTGGGTCTAACAACCATGAGTGCAGAGCAGTGGTGAGGTTAAGGGATGTTAAGCTCTCTGCAACACCTGTAATGTGATATGCTAATATCTGTGATTTCCACGGATGACAAAGATGACATACCCGGGGAACTTTGTTACTGGAAAAAAAAAACCTATTGCCGTTGAGTCAATTCCAACTCTTAGCTGACAATCCTGCTACATTTCTGTCACCTACATTCATAAGGAAAGGGAATGACAAATTTCAGTTTGAGGTTAGTGAGAACAAAGACACGACATATTTTCTTCCCATCCAGGTTTGTACTAAACCCTCCCCCCCGCAAAAAAAACAGTTGTCATAGAGTTGGCCCTGACTCATGGTGACCTCATGTGTGTCTGAGTAGAACTATGCTCCATAGGGTTTTCAGTGGCTGATTTTCACAAGTAGATTGCCAGGCCTTTCTTCCATGGCACCTCTGGTACACTCGAACCTCCAACTTTTGATTAACAGCTGAGCACGCTAAACATTCTCACCACTCAGGGACTTCATCCAGGTTTATGGATGCTCTGAGTTCCATCCATGGAGCCCTTGGGGGTGTGGGAGCCCAGGGGAGGCCCCTTGAGTTGGTGAGTGGTGAGCTGCGGCAAGTGAAGCCAGATGGACTTGGGCTGGGAGCCATGCTCTTGGCCACTGGGAGGTTCTTGCCCCAAACCCCGAGCTCCCCACATTGCACCCCCCTCATTGTCCCCAAGTGAACCAGCTAGCTGTGACCGGTGGCTGGGAGTGCAGAACAGAGGGCCTGCCTTTGAAGCCTGGGGCTTCCTTTGATGTACAGATCTCATCAAGGTCCTTCCTCGAGTTGGACAAATCCCAGTTGTCTGCCTCAAACCCTCCCTTCGTGAACATTCCCTAAATAGCTCAATGTTTCTGGTTTCTGTTAGAATTTTTTTTTTTTTTTTTTACAGGTGAAAGTGGTGGCTTGGTGGGCTGGACATGGACTTTGAGACAAAAGTTTAGACTCTGAACATGAGACCATTTCCCAATAGTTGTCATTCCAAATTAAGCTTAAGAAAAAATACCAGTCTTAAGGAAAACAGGAACGCAATCAAAATATAGAGGCATAGGGTTAAGCAATCAGGGCTGTTCGAGTTATACAACTTTGGGTGGAAATTTCTTCCTGGGTAGGTGCCTTTAGAAAAGTTGCTTCAACTTCCTGAACCTCTCTTTACAGATAGAGAAACTGAGGCAGACTCAGAGAAGTTAACTTGCTCAAGGTCACACAGCTGGTGAGGGGCTACTGGGATTAGAATGCAGGTTAATCTGACTACAGGGGCAATGGAGAGACTGAGGAAAGAAGGCAGGTAGCTCTTTGCACTGACAACAACAACAATAACAGCACAACATCGACAGGCCCTTAGGAAGGAAGGCCTCTGCGCCAGGCATCCTACATTAGGCACTTGCATAGATTCTCTCTGACCCTTCTAACAGCCCTGCAAAGTAAGAATGATCCCCATCCTACCAATAAGAAACCTCAGATCGGAGAGGTGCTATGACTTTTCCCAGGCCACACAGCCATGGATGGCAGAACCCAGGTCTGTCTGAGCCAGGGCCCTTTCCACCACCATGTCTGGAAGCAAAGCATCTGAGGTCTCTCCTGGAGCCAGAGAGGTACGATTTTTGAGGTGGAACTTCAGACAGTACCACTCTGAGTGGGTTAACACCAATGACTCTAAAGATACAGCCTTGACAGTAAGGCCCCTGAATCTGGGAAGAGGAAGCAATGGAGAGCCTCCCGGCCCTGCAGTCCACTGGAAGGAAGAAGTCATCCTGTCACCCAGCAGGCTTTCCAGGGCTGGCCTGAGATGCGGGGATAACATGAGGCCATGGCTTCTCACCAAGCTGGCCTGAAGGCCGTAAGATGAGACGCTGTTGCCTGAGCTGTCCTCTAGCAATCAGCTTCCAACATCAGGGAAACATGACATTATCTCCATCAGCACCTTCCTGTTCCCAAACTTTGGAAACTGGAGCTCAGGGAGAGCCATGGGACACCCGCGTGATGCTCCTGTGGCATTCGGGGGACTCAGATTTGGACTCGAAATCCCATGCAAGGCGATGGGCCTTGCTCATTTCCCCAGCCTCCCTTGCAGGCCTGAGCTCACATCTGCAGCCCATCTGGCTGGGCCCAGGAGCACAGTCCACGGCTGGGGAAGGAAGTCTCTCTCTGGGTATCTCAGGCCTGGCCTGGACAGCCTAAGCTCTTTCCAGGCCAAGGTCAGTGGAAAAGCTCAGCCCAGTGGGCTGCTTGTCAGAGAGGCCTCTGGCCTTGACTTTCAGACTCCTGAGTCATCTCTCCTTGGGCTCATCCTCTTCTGGACTTCCTTGCGGGGGCCTTTGATGAGCAGATGAGATAATGGACATGCTTTGAAGGAGATAAAACACAGAACAAAAGACTGTGCTGGCCACTGCAATGGGTGCTGTGAATTGGGCAAACCCTTAGCTTTCTCACATCCGAAGATTAAGGCTGATCCCAATTTCTGTGTCTCTGAGACAGCAGCTTGTGGGGTGGCACGGAGAGAGGGATGCAACTTGCCAGTCCTTAATAACAGTGGCACTTCAAGGGCGGGCCTCCATGCTAAGCACATTACATCCATCAACCGATGGCCTCATCAAAACCACCGTGTGAGAGAGCTCTGAATCTGCCCATTTTACAGATGAGGAGACTGAGGCATGGAGAAGTTAAACAGCGTGCCCAACATAATACAGCTACTTACTCCAGACTCAGGATTTGGACCTGCTGTTGTTGTTGTCAGGTACCATCAAGTCAGCTCCAACTCACAGCAACCCTGTGTACAACAGAACGAAACACTGTCCGGTCCGGCGCCATCCTCACAATCATCGCTATGTTTGACCCCATTGGACCCAGGCCTGCTAATTCTAAAATCCAACAAAACACAAGAGATTTCGTTAGAATGTCTTCAGCCAGAACACAATATAACAAAACAACAGGAACAAAAAACATGTGGTTTTACAAAAATGTCCCTGACAGCTCCTCCAAACCTGGAGAGAGGGTGGCTTTTCCTCCTCGCTGCAGCTGGGGCTCTTGGCTTGAGTTGTGTCAAGCGGAGGTCCCACTGCAGGGAGAGGAGGGGTCACAGGATCACACAGTGGGAAGGAACCTTAATGGCCATCTAAGGCCAGCATCCCCTCCACAATCGCCATGCCAAGAGGCTGCCCAGCCAAAGCCTGGACACTTCCAGAGAGGAGGCACTCGTTCCTCCAACGTTTGCCTAGTCTCTTCCCAGACAGCTCACCATGACTTAGTAGTTCTTTAGGCAATTTGTCAGAAAAACCAAAAAACCAAACTCGTTGCCATCAAGTCGATTCCGACTCATAGCGACCGTAAAGGACACAGTAGAACTGCCCCATAGGGTTTCCGAGGAGCAGCTGGTGGATTTGAACTGCCAACCTTTTTGGTTAGCGGCAGAACTCTTAACCACCAGGGCTCCAATTTGACAGAACTGATTAAAATAGAAATATTTCCTCTTCCTGTTGTTGTTGTTGTCAGGTGCCATCAAGTCAGTTCCAACTCATGGCAACCCTGCAGGACAGACTATAACTACCCTATAATGTTTCCTAGGCTGTAATCTTTACAGGAAGGAGCCCTGGTAGCACAGTGGTTAAACTCTCAGCTGCTAACCGAAAGGTTAGCGATTTCAACCCACCAGACGCTCCGAGAGAGAAAGATGTGGCCGTCTGCTTCTGTAAAGATTTACAGCCTAGAAAACCCCATGGGGCAGTTCTACCCTGTCCTATAGGGTTATTATGAGTTGGAATCGACTCAGTGGCAATGGATTTAATCCTTACCGGGCATGTGGTCAGGTCTTTTCTCTCTTGGAGCCACTGGTAGGTTCGAACTGCCGACCTTTTGCTTAACTGTTGTGCCATCAGGGCTCCGTTTGGGCTCTTCCTACCACTCTAGCAACCCCACCTTGCAGAGAGGTGCAAAGGGAGACACGCACAGAGGTTTTCACAATATAGATACCCTTGTACATGTCTCCCTGTGTATGCGTGCAAGAGTTTCCAGGAGAGACCCCCACAAGTGACACGTACCTCTTTCTCCTAATAAATTTTGGTGTGCAAAATTGAATCCAACGTTCTAAAGGTTGTGTCTTCAGACCAGCCAGTCAAGAAGCATTTATTGGATGACCCGCTATGTGCTAGACACTGTTCCAGGCACAGGGGATAGAACACAAGCACAGTCCCTTCCTCCTTAGAATTTATAATCTCATGTAGGAACACAACAGTGAGTGAATGATTCCAGGTAATTAAATAAGCATAACTGGTTGTAATGTGCCATGAAGAAGGAGGATGGGGGCTCTGGGCAGGGGACCCGGCCTCTTTAGGGGTCAGGGAAGACTTCCAGGAGGAGGTGACACTTAGCTGTGCCGCAGAGGATGGGTGGGTGAGTGGACAATGGGATGGCAGATGAACATTTCAGCAAAGGAGAGCAAAACAAGTCAAGTGTGCTCCTGCCTCAGGGCCTTGGCACTTGCTGTTCCCTCTGGCTGAAATGCTTTCCACCCAGATTCTTCGCAAGATGCTGGAAGCTTCGCCAGCTCCCCTGTGTTTGGGATCTGTGTGGCTCTGGCTGCTTTCTCACATCAATGAGTCCTGTAACCTGACCACCAATGTCATCTCCTTGGTCCCTGCAAAGAAGAGCAGAGGTGGGGAGACTGATCTGATTTGGCAGCTATATCTGGCCAAAGGAACCCTTGTTAAAGCGTATGAGGGTTGTAGCCCCAAGCATGGGCTCTGGAGTCAGACTGCTGGGTTCAAATCCCAGGTCTGCCTTTTTTAGCTGTGTGACCACAGGCAAGTGACTTCCCATCTCTGAGCAGGCTGTAAATAGGGATAAAAAATACCCCTTGATAATCTGAGTTATGTTGTCGTCAGCTGCTGTCGAGTTGGCCCCCGACTCATGGCGACCCTATGCCCAAAGGAACAAATGCTGCCCAGTCCTGCGCCATCCCCATGATTGTTCTGGATTGGGTCATTATGATCATTTTGTTGGCTGATTTTCAGAAATACATCACTGGACCTCTTCCTAGTCTGTCTTAGCCTGGAAGTTCCGCTGAAACCCGTTCAGCATCACAGCAACACCCAAGTCTCCGCTGACAGACGGGTGGTGGCTGCGCATGAGGTCCACTGGCTGGGAATTGAACCTGGGTCTCCCTCATGGAAGGCGAGAATTCTACCACTGAATTACCAATGCCTTCAGAGTTATAGTGAAGATGGAACGAGAAAACTCCTGTAAAACAGCACAATGCCCTAAACATACTAAACATTCAATAAATGGTTTTTTTTTTTTTTCAGAGTTATAGTGAAGATGGAACGAGAAAACTCCTGTAAAACAGCACAATGCCCTAAACATACTAAACATTCAATAAATGGTAGCAAAAATAGTAACGGTAGTAACAATAGTGAGTGTCCACTACTTTAAAGGGCAAAGGGAAGCAGACGGTCTAATGTCCCATGCGAGCATTCCAGACCATTCTCCGAGACAAGGTGGTCAGTCAGTGACTAGCTGATGGCCTGGGTGCCCTAAGCCACGTTTCCTGGACGCCTTTAGCCTTGAACTCAAGGGAGTCTCTCCAGCTGGACTGTGGGCATGGAGCTGAGCAAACACATACTCATTGATCGGCCCCATGGCCCAGACGCTTCCCCAGAGGCCTGGTCCTGGGGGGACTGGGAGATCCCCTTGGGGTGTTGTCTGCTGTGCCTGCAGAGCAGGTCAGAAGAGGGAGGTGGAGGTCCACACAGCTCAGCCCTGCTCCTGGGGCCTCTGGCCTCTGGAGGGGGGCGGAGCTCAGAGATGGGGAGCAGGCCCTTTATAACTCCTGTTGTACATAGCAGAGCTGGGGGCAGTGGTGGCTCCGTGGTAGACTTCTCACCCTCCATGCAGGAGACCCTGATTGAATTCCCGGCTAATGTACCTCGTGTGCAGCCACCCAGCAGTTCTGTCACTGGAGGCTTGTGTGTTGCTAGGATGCTAAAGAGATTTCAGGGGAGCTTCTAGACTGTGCTGCAGTAGGAAGAAAGTCCTGGCAAGCTACTTCTGAAAAATCAGCCAATGAAAACCCCGTGGAGCACAATGATCCCATCTCATTGTACATGGGGTCCCTGTGAATCAGGGGCCACCTCCACAGCAGTTAACAAGAAATGTGACATAGGTCCTAGTTTATACCCATTTTATAGAGTGGAGAAACCAAGGCTCAGAAAGGTAAAGTCATTTGCCCAAAGCCACTTTTATCTGACTACAAAGACAGGCTCTTAGCAAGTAGGCAAATTGCACGTGCCTGTTTCCTGCCACTGAACAGCTATGATCTTGGGTCGGGGTTTGAACTCTGTGTGCCTTGATTTCCAGGGCTGAAAATGGCTAAAATAACCTCTTAGTGTTGTCAAAAGGATTAAAGCAAGTTAGTAGGAAGGAGCCTTGGTGGTGCAGTGATTAAGCGCTCAGCTGCTAACTTCAAAGGTCGGCAGCTCGAACCTACCAGCTGCTGCGAGGGAGAAAGCTGTGGCAGTCTGCTTCTGTAAGGGTTACAGCCTTGGAAACCCTATGGGGCAGCTTTACTCTGTCCCACAGGGTCACTACGAGTCGATATTGACTTGACGGCAACGGGTTCGTGGATGTCCAAGACTCATTGTAGTATCTGGTTTGCCACAACAGCACAATCGTGGGTTATTTGGACTATGATGATTGTGTATTTTTTTCCTTGGTGTATGGTGGTCATTTGTTTGTTTTTTACTTTGGTAAATATAGATGTAGAGGAGCCCTGGTGATGCAATGGTTAAGCACTCAGTTGCTAAGGAAAAGGTAGGCGCTTGGAACCCACCCAGCAGTTCCATGGGAGAGAGATCTGGCAATCTACTCCATAAACCTTATGGGGCAGTTCTACTCTGTCACATGGGGTGGCCATGAGTTGAAAAGCAACTCGGCAGCACCTAACAACAACAAATATGTACTCAGCAAGTCACTCACCATCTCAACTTTCTTCACGTGTACAATCCGTATACGATCATTAGTTACGTTCATCACGTTGTTCCAACATCACCATTATTATCCGTTTCCAAAATTTTCCATCACCTTTAACAGAAGCTCAGAGCCCCCTGAGCAGTGAGTCCCTCTCTCCCCCTCCCTCCCACTCACCTCTATGACCACTAATAAGCTCTGGTCTCTTTACACTTATCTATCCTAGATTTGATAAAGGACATTTTTTGAAGGCTGGAACAACTACGTGCTTTTTCCCCATTGGGGAACTAGGAATATATATGGTACCCAGCAGCGTGCCCTGCCCCTCCCTGCCTCCATGAGTACAGGATGGAATTGATCTCAGGGGCAAGGTTAGCCAGTCTGGGCTTTAACTTCTAGCAGCCTTCGAGGGCAGTGGGGCAGATGTGGTGCCTTTCAGAGACAAGCAGCATGGTGGCCCCAAGCTGGTAGCCCAGTAGAAGGACACCAGGGAGGAGAGAGAACTGAATGCTTATACAAGAGTTAAACACGGTCTCCTTCGCAGCGGACCACCCAGAAACACACCAGCCTCTCTGAAGGGATCCAAGGTCTTTAGAAGGAATATCCATCTTTCTTCTGAATTCTCAAGGGGCCTCTCCCCAGGCCAACTTCCTGCCTGGGACCTTTCCAAACCATCTCGTCTTAAACCCTGCCTGACCAGCTCTCCTTTTCCAATATCCGTTCCCTCCATGCCCCCCTGCCCTTGGCCCTGCCCCGGATCCTGGCAACATCCTGTTCTTCCCCTGAACCAAACTCCCCCTCCAGCTTCCCAGTGTGATAGTGATCTTAAATAAATGCTTCCTGTCTCTCGACCACCTTATCTCCCATTCCTCCCCAATGGCTGTAGTTCAAGAACCACAGGCAGCTCTGCACTCCCTGCTAATTTTAAACCTGCCCTCTGAGGCTCTCTCTTCTTCCTCCTTAAGGTTTCGGGAAAGGTCAGAGGGTGTCAGAGGTTCCTGCTGACCCTCTGAGTCAGCAGAGGCCAAAGACATCCTCCTTAAGTTCTTAGGGAGGGTGTTTGGGTTAAGGATCTTGGATGAGACCACTCTGCAGTCCCTGCCCCAGCAAGAAGGTGTTCTGCATGGAGTAGGCGCTTAGTACATCTTTCCTGAAGTCATGACTGAGTGTAAGAATAAACAGGGTAGAAATAAACCCAAACAGGAAAAATGTGTGCACGCGCACACACACACACATGCTGAGTTGTCCTGTGTAGCAGGCTGGGGGCATTGGTTGTTCAGTGGTAGAATTCTCACCTTCCAGGCAGGAGACCCAGGCTGGATTCCCGACCAATGGACCTCACTCACAGCCACCACTCATCTGTCCGCGGAGGTTTCCATGTTGCTAGGATGCTAACAGGTTTCAGTGGAGCTTTCAGAGTAGGAAGGACTAGGAAGAAAGGCCCAGTGATCTAAAAATTGGCCAGTGAAAATGCTATGGATCAAAATGGTTCGATCCCCAGCCCTTCACGGGGATGGCGCGGGACCGAGGAGCATCTTGTTCCACTGTGCACAGGGTTGCCATGAGTAAGGGCTGGCTGGACAGCAGCTAGCAAGTCTTCTGTTAACAGAGCCTCATTCTACTCTGGGGAACCAGACCTTGCCCTCTCTCAGTCAATGAGGTTGAGTTCCAGGCAAGTCACGTGACTCATTGGGCCCAGCCAATCAGAATGTTGCTGTCCTTTGGCCAGTGATAGGTTCTGCGATGATCATGGGACCCAAGTCAGACCAGTTGGAACTTAATAGAGACTCAATCCTGAGACTTTTTTTTTTTTTTTTTTAATGAACTCTTGAGAGGGAGGCATACTCTTTCAGATGGTTGTTGCTAAGAAAATGAGAAATCAGTTGAGAGCTAAGAGTGGCCATTTTGACATCACACTCAGCATGGAGCCAATGAAGGGGGAGGCTGAGCTAGGACAGAGAAAGAACAAGGAGTAGACGTGGCTTCATGTGAATCCATGAATCCAGCTCTGTCTGGAACCAATTCTCCTGCAATTTCAGTCACCTGAGCCCATAAAATCCTTTTGTCTTTAGTTTTCTGTGGAGTCCTGGGGCAGTAAAAATTAGTTAACGTCCTTGGCTGCTGACCAAAAAGTTGGAGGCTCGAGTCCACTCAGACACACCTAGGAAGAAATGCCTGGTGATCTCCTTCCAAAAAAATCAGCCATTAAAAACCCTATAGAGTGCAGTTCTACTCTGATACACTTGGGGTTGCCATGAGTTCGAGTCAGCTCAGTGGCAAGTGGTTTGGTTTTGGTTTTAGTTTTCTGTCACTTTAACTGCACACATACATGCACAATGAGGTGGGACAAAAAAAGGAATGACATATAGTGTGAGTGTATTATCTGCAAGATGTCTCCTTAAAATAGGTCTCTGAGCTAAAGATTAATAACCCCATTTTATGGATCAAAATACTGAAGCTCTGAGGTGCAGTCTATTACCTAATATGGCCCTTCTACCAGAGTCTGGAAACCCTGGTGGAGTAGTGGTTAAGTGCTACGGCTGCTAACCAAAGGGTCGGCAGTTCGAATCCACCAGGCACTCCTTGGAAACTCTATGGGGCAGTTCTACTCTGTCCTATAGGGTCGCTGTGAGTCGGAATCGAGCCAGAATCTTTGTAAGTCTCACAAAATACTTGGCTAGGACTATGCAAATGAGGTGCTTTTTACCACCAAGGGGATTGGGTAGCTTGCTGCTAATGCAATTAAGGCGTATGGAACCCTGCAGGAGTGGGACCATGCAAATAAGGTGTATGGAACCTTAACAAGGGGATTGGTCAGTTTTGCCATCCTGCTAGGCTTAAAAGAGAGCCAATCCCAGAGCAGAGGGGGACTTGACTACCACCATGAAAAAAGAGTTGGGAGTGGAGCGTGTCTTTTGGGCCTGAGATCCCTGTGCTGAGAATCTCCTAGATCCAGGAGACACAGAGAGAGCTGTAACACTGGAGATGGTGAGAAGCAGCAGCAGAGAAACGGCGGCAGCAGAACCAGACTGGCAGGAGACAGTGCAGTGGACTTCCTGGCCCATGCAGTGGAGTGAGAAAGCTGAGTGCCTTCAGGCACAAGGCTTGCTGGCAGAGTGAGGTACATTCAGGCACGTAGTGGAGCTAGATTTGCAGATCCACAGAGGGAGAGAGCTGAGCACCGTCAGACGGAGGTTTCCTGGGAGAGTGGGGTGCCTCCAGGCGCTTACTGGTAGAGCTAAAGAGCTTTGTAACACTTGACTGCAGCTTTGCAACACTTGCCTGAGCAGGGCAGGGGCTGAGGGGCAGAGGGCCAGAGAGAAGCCTGCCTGTGGGCATGGCTGATAAGAAGCCGTCCTGGTTGAAGAACTGCATCCTGAATGGTAAACTGTTAAACCCGTTGTATCGAGTCAATTCCGAATCATAGTGACCTTAAAAGACAGAGTAGAACTGCGCGATAGGCTTTCCAAGGAGCGTCTGGTGGATTTGAACTGCCAACTTTTTGGTTAGCAGCTGTACCTTTCCACTGCTATGCCACCAGGGTTTCCAGTAACCTGTTACTTCCCGAATAAGCCCCATAATTGTGAGTATTGTCTGTGAGTTCTATGTGGCCATTGCAATGAATTATCAAATCCAGCAGAGAAGCAGAGCGTGCCAGGGGAGGGATGGCTGGTGTTGGTGTCAGAATCGATAAAAAAGGTTGGAGAGAGAGCATATGTCTGACCTCTGCTTCATAGGAACCTGCTTGGGCTGATACTGATCTTGATTCTCCTTCCCTTTTGTGAAGTTAGAGGAGGTCAGACGGTATCTCCCTCGCCCCATTCTTACAAACTCAGAGAGTTGAGAAGCTTATCCAAGGTCACACAGCTAGAAGCAGCAGAGCCGAGATTTGAACCCAGGGCTACCTAAGCCAATGCCCTTGCTCTCTGCAAAACACCCAGCTGCCACTGAAAGAAGCTCACGTAGGTTTTCTAGTGGTGATTATGGGACGTGACCTTGGCCACCATAATTTACTACAAGGCTCCCTAGGGCTTCTATGAATTGCTCCTCACACACAGGCCTTTCTCTTTTTATCTCCATCCCTTTCTCTGGCTCCCCCATCCAGGCCCTTCTTCCCCTTTTTAATCATTCCATCCTCTTGTGCAATAGTTCTATCCCATCTTACTCTTCCTTCTCCTTCTCAGGTTTGTTTCACTCACCCCCTGCCCCCATTTCTCTGCTCACCTCTTCAGTGTGAACTGTCCCAGGGCTCACCCTTCCATCTCTCCTTGTCTTTTGACGTGTCTGCTCCCTAAGCCCCAGACCCATAAACACTCCCACGTGTCTCCTGCACATCTGCTCCTGCCGTCCCACGGGCACCTCCAGCTTGGAATGTCCAAAATGGAGCTTATCACCTTCCCCAAACCTGCTCATGTACCTCGGTTCTCCATCTCACCCATAGCACGATCGGCCATCCACTCAATCCAACTAGAAAAATCTCGGAGTCCTGTTCAACTTCATCTTGCTCCGCACACCCGTCACCTAATTGATCACAGCGTCCTGTGACTTTTATTTCCCATATGAGCCCCAGGCTCATCCCCGCTCTCCATTTCACGAGCGCCGCGTGAGCGAGTGAATGAATGAGTGGGTGAATGACAAAGTGCGCTCAGGTTTAGGAAATCACTCCTAGGTGACATGTTGTGCACTTTTTCTTTATGTATGTGCAGACTGAGACCCAACCAACAAAGCTCGTGTTGTTGGTGCTTGCGTTGCTGTCTTCTAGTGATACCCGTCAATCACAATTATTACAGGCTCATGGATCTGACACATGGTTAAATATGAGCAAACTCATTCTTGACCAGACCATGTCATATGTGTGTGTATGTGTGTGCAGGTGTGTGTGTTTGACTGCATACACGTGTCTGTGCGCATGTGTGTTTGTGGGTTTCCCTCCCCCCTTATTCCCATCAACACCCATAGGATGGCATTAGTGGCTGTTAAGTCGACTCCGACTCACGACTACCTTATGTATAACAGAAGGAAACACTGCCCGGGCCTGCAACATTCCCACGATCTTTGTTATGCTGGAGCCCATGGTTGAGGCTACAGTGTCAATATATCTCATTGAGAATTTTCTTCGTTTTTTGCCAGCCCTCTACTTTACCAACCATGATGTCCTTTTCTAGTGATTGGTTTTCCATGGTGATGTGTCCAAAGCAAGCAAGGCCAAGTCTCGCCATCCTTGCTTCTAAGCAGCATTCCGGTTGTAAGCCCCCATACACTCGATCTATTTTCCACAAGGTGTTTCTTTCAAGACCCCAAGTTGCTTCTTTAACTAGGTCGTGTGAGTGTCAATTTCACAGTCCAGCATTCATTTGCTGTGAGATCGGTCAGCTTTTTGAAAGTTGAACCTAACATGGGTATTTATCCGAGAGGATTGTTAAGAGGGTTAAATAAGACTATGCCTATGAAGCACTTAGCTTGCACCTGGCACACAGAACCATTGCGTACATGATGGAACATGGAGTCACTGTGAGTTGGAATCCACTCAGTGGCAACTGGGTTGGTTTCGGTTAGTCTTATTATCATTATTACTATTATTGTAAGGAAAAAAAGAGTTTTTATTATTATTATCATGTTCTTTCTGGGCCACGTCCTTACATTTTCGCTTCTTGATAAATTATTATAGACAGCTGTGACAGAGCTGGTCCCTTTTAATCCTTTTAATGAGCAGCACCTCCTTAATTAGCAGCCATTGGGAAAATCAGAGTGCCTGTCCTCTCACTGTTTACATTAACAGCTTTCATTAATCACACATAAGATAATAGACATCACCATGCCACCACACCACGTGTTAAAAAAATACCCAAAGTCATTGTGTCTGAGTAGGTGCCTGTACCCTCGGAGGAAATGTTCAAGATGAAAACTCCTGGAGCATCACTCTTGGGATATTTTCTTTCAGCAGGACAGTGGCTCATGGAAAATGTTTAAGAGATGAGAACTAACTTTGTTCTTCTATTAGGGAACAGTGACTTCACTGATGTTAACACGCTTTATTTCAGCATCAGTAGTATGAGAACTGAGGCTCAGAGAGGTTAAGCTGGTTGCCTGAATTCACAGGGCTGGTTGCTCCCCAGGCAAAGCAGTATGTATAGTGGTGAAGAGTGAGGTTGTTCGGGTCCAAATCCCAGCCCTTTCACTTGGCTAACTCTTTGACTCTAACTAGTTACTGTTGAGTCGATTCTGACTCTTGGCGACGCCGTGTGCGTCAGGAGAGAATTGTGCTCCACAGGGTTTTCAATGGCCGTGGTCTTTCAGGGGTAGATGGCCAGGTCTTTCTTCCGAGGCACCTCTGTGTTGATTTGAACTGCCAAGCTTTCAGTTAGTAGCAGCATGCTTAACCATTTGCACCACCTAGGAACTCCAGACAGCTATTTAACATCTCTGTGCCTCCGTTTTCTTAGTTATAAAGTGGGAATAATAATAGTAGCTGTCAATAGGGTTGCTGTGTTAGTTAAACGAGAGAGTTGATTAGACCAGTGCAGGACTTGTGATAGGCACTCAGTAAATGTTGGCTATTACTGTGCTCCAATTACACAGGCTTTCTTTCTTTTTTAAACCACACCAATCTCGTTCCCACCTCGGGATCTTTGTACTCACCCTGGCATGTTCTTTCCCTAGTTCTTCATATGACAGGCTCTTCCTCATCCCCTTGAGCTGAGCGTTTCTCTGATCACTCTATTGGATGTCTTCCTAACACTCAAACAGTCACACTGTGCTCTTTTGTTTTCCATGGCATATTAATTACTAGGAGTCCCTGGGAGGTGCAGACAGTGAAGCACTTGGCTGCTCACCAAAAGGTTGGTGGCTCAAGTGCACCCACAGCGCACCTCGGAAGAAAGGCCTGGTGATTTACTTCTGCAAGATCACAGCTGTTGAAAACCCCACGGAGCTCAGTTCTACTCTGACCCATGTAGGGTCATCATGAGTTGGAATCTACTCAATGGCAACTTTTTTTTTTTTTTTTTTACAGATTCGTGGTGAGGATTAGAGAAGATAATGCAATGAAATCCTTGAAACAGTACTTGACACTTACTTGGTGAGTACTTAATCACAGGCACCTACGAGGATGGTGAGGGCGATAGTTAAGATCAAGGTATTGAGAGTTACGTTTTATTTCTGACTGAGACCCCAAACGGCAGTATGGTTTTGGCTTAAAATTAGGGCTCTACCAATTTGAGCTCTGGGACCAAGAACTAGTCTGTAACCTTTCTGTATGTCAGTTCCTTATCTGTAAAATGGGAATAATAAGAGCACTTACAGAGTTGGGTGTGAGAATGCAATAAAGTAACACAAGTAAAGTGCTTAAAACAGAGTCAGCCACACAGGAAGCACTGTATACACACTAGTTACGACACTGTTCTGAAAATTAAAACAGTTGTGGATATTTTCACAAGTTTTTTTTTTTTTTTTTTTTGAACAGTGGTATAGTATTCTAGGGGCAGTGGTGGCCCAGCGGTAGAGTTCTTGCCTTCTATGTGGGAGACCTAGGTTTGATTCCAGGCCAGTCTAGCTCAGGATCAGCAACCACCCATCTGGCAGTGGAGGCGTCTGTGTTTCCGTGGAGCTTCCAGACTGAGATAGAACAGGAAGAAAGGCCTGGCAATCTATTTCCCAAAAATCATTCAATGACAACTCTGTGGATCACAACGGTCCAATCCTGAGTCAGCAGCCGACTCGACAGCCACTGAGCGGTATCCTGAAGTAAACCCAACCCATTGCATTCTGAAGTAGAGGTCAGCAAATTATGACCTACTGGCCAAACCCGGCTCCCTCTATGTTTTTGCAAATATAGTTTTATTGAAACATAGCCACACCTACTCATTTACATATTGTCTCTGGCTCCTTTCACACTACAATGGTGAAGCTGAGTAGCTGCAACAGAAACTGTGAAATAAGAATTGATGCATCTGAGTTGCAGTGTTGGTAAAGGATAGTGAATATGCCATGGATTTCCAGAAGAACGAACAAATGTGTTTTGAAAGAAATACAGCCAGAATGCTCCTTAGAAGCAAGGATGACGAGGCTTCGTCTCATGAACTTTGGACATGTTATCAGGAGGGACCAGTCCCTGGGGAAGGACATTATGCTTGCTAAAGTAGAGGGTTAGTGAAAAAGAGGAAGACCCTCAACGATATAGATTGACATGGTGGCTGCAAAAATGGGCTCAAACAAGCAACGATTGTGAGGATGGCATAGGACCTGGCAGTGTTTTGTTTGGTTGTATACAGCGTCACTGTGGGTAGGAGTAGGAATTGACTGTACGGCACCTAACAACAAGCCCTTGAAAAAAATCTTGCTGACCCTGTTCTAAACAATGAAAGTACCTATTGATAGACATTCAGACTGAGTCCAAATATTTTGCCATTACCTGTGTCTATGTGTATTTTTGTACTCAGGCTGATATATCTGTAGGATAAATTCTTAGATGCTTGATTGCTGAGGAAACCCTGGTGGCACAGTGGTTAAGTGCTACGGCTGGTAACCAAAGGGTCAGCAGTTCAAATCTGCCGGGAGCTCCTTGAAAACTCTATGGGGCAGTTCTACTGTGTCCTATAGGGTCGCTATGAGTTGGAATAGACTGGATGGCACTGGTCTGGTCTGGTTTGGTTCAATTGCTGAGGCAGCTAAATAAAGCAAGTGAGAGATTTCTGAGAGCAAGAGGTGGGAGCTATTTAAAGTGTTGGGCTTCTTCACAGAAAAGGTACCTGATCTTTGTCATTGGAAAGGACAGCTAGCTGCCAGTCAGCCTAAAGTCACTTAGAACTTTTTACTAATTCTGAGCTTTTTACATTCTTTGCTCAAAGCTGCAATCGATAAAACACAAAATAAGAGCAACACAGAATCCCTCAATTCCACATTTACACCAAAATTTTATGCAACGATGCAGCAACAGACATTTTTCACTTGTCTACATTGGGCCCGGTGCTGTAATAGGCAACAGGGATATAAAAATCTCACAGAATTTCATTTTTAATGCCATGGACCTTAAACGTGTTTGAGTAATAAAACAACAAACTCATGAAAGCTAAGGAGCCCCTAGCCCCCAAATTACATACTGTTGTTGTCGTTAGCTGCCACCGAGTCAGCCCCTGACCCATAGCGGCCCCATGTACAAGGGAATGAAGCACCGCTGGATCCTGCACCAGCCCCATAATTAGGTGCCGACTGGACCGTTGAGATCTACAGGGTTTTCAATGGCTGATTTTTGGAAGTACACTGTCAGGCCTTTTTTTCCTAGTCCATTTCAGTCTGGAAGCTCGGCTGAAACCTGTTCGGCGTCACAGAAGCTTCCACTGACAGGTGGCCGTGCATGAGGTGCACCGGCTGGAAATGGAAGCTGGGTCTCCTGCAGGGAAGGAGAATTGTACCACTGAGCAACCACTACTCCAGACAAATCGCATATACACACGCAATTTGGCATAGTTCCAGAGGATTGATAGTTCCTCTGAAGCCCTTCTACTGACTCACTATAAACCCTGAGGTTAAGAATCCCTTACCTAAAGGGAACGACTGGGCTGGTAAGAACCACAGGGTAAAAAGTGTCGGAAATGGCATATCTGAGGTGCATACAAACTAGGGTGCCTGTACAAAGGGTGGGATAGTCAACATTGCTTGGTGGGCATGCATGGAATTGGGAAGGCCAAGGAAGCCTTCTCATAGAGATGTGTAGGAGTTCTCTGGGTGTCTATAGAGAGACAATTCCAGCAAAGGAAATGTCAACTGGGGTGAAAGGAACTCTGAGAAGGCTCTACTGCTGATGCCTCAAAGTCTTGACTATATCTGGTTTGTCAGCTGGAATCTGGAAAACAATGGCAGATGTCTGACCCTCGGTACTCTTTCCCATCTCTCCAAGCACCCATTGCCACATCGAGTGAAGACCAGATGACACTCCTTCCTTTTTAGAGTTGTTGGGAATTCAGAGATAAAAGGATCCATGTAAGTAAAATATCATCATGAATACTAAAAAGGTCCAATGCTCTGGTGTCAAGTTTCATGACAAGGTTTTTTTTCCAGAGTCTGCTTGGCCGGAGTGGCCGCAGCAAATTGGATGTCTTTTCCCTTTTGTCCTTTTCTTGAGAGTCGGTAATTGGATAAGAAGGTGGCTAAGAAGGCTTCTGGATCATTCCACCCCTAGTGGAATATGTGTGCCTGCTTGTGTGTGTGTGTGCGTGTGTGTGTGCGTGTGTGCGTGCGTGTGTGCGTGTGTGCGTGCACATGCATGCATGCACATTGGACACTTTTTCTGAAAACTACAGTACTCTGGGTCATTGAATGGATGAACATGGCAAGCATGAGCTAATGCGTTGGAAAGTACAGAACGCATTCTAAATGTGTGACTCATGAATACTGGTAAAGAGTTTGGGCTGATTGTTGTTAGTTGCTCCAACTCCTGGCGACCCCATGTATAATAGAACAAAATGCTGCCCGGTCTTCTGTCATCTTCCCGACTGTTGGCATGTTTCAGTCCATTGTTGCAGCCACTGTGTATTCTGAGTGCCTTCCAACCTAGGCGGTTCATCTTCCAGCACTGCAACGGACAAGGTTCTGTTCTGATCCATAGGGTTTTCATTGCTAATTTTCAGAAGGAAGTACAGAGCCAGGACTTTCTTCCTGGTCTGTCTCAGTCTGGAAGCTCTGTTGAAACCTGGCCATCATGGGTGACCTTGCTAGTATTTGAAATAGCTTCCAGTATCACAACAATATGCAAGCCACCACAGTAGGACAAACTGACAGACAGGTGGTACCTGGGATCAAATCCTACCTGTCAATGCCTATCACTGAGTCTTAGTGTTCTTATCTGGTAAATGGGGCTGTGGCACAGTGGTTAAGAGTTCAGTTGCTAACTAAAAGGTCAGCAGTTTGAATCTACCAGCTGCTCCTTGGAAACCCTATGGGGCAGTTCTACTCTGTCCTACAGGGTCACTATGGGTTGGAATCAACTCAACGGCAATTTTTTTTTTTTTTTATAGAGCCTCACTTTACAGAATAAGATCATGTATGTAAAACCCTCTGCACAAACCCTGGCACACTGGACGCATGCATGCAAAATGGGCAGTGTTAGTATTATTAGTCGTAAAATCGATATCAACGTTGCTGTCTTTCAGCCAGGAGCTCTGACGTGATGAGGGTGGGGTGACATGATCTCAAACATCTAGATGACACATTGGTGGTGCATTCTAACTCTGGTTGTTTGACATTCCGGAGACCACAGAAGCAGATGACAGATTGCCCTCTTCCCTCTCCTCCAGAGGTTGGTGGGCAGGTTGACAGAGCCTAAATGTCATGCATGTTTGCCCCTGAAGGCACAACCACACTTGTTTCCCCAAAGTCATTTGCAAATGATTCCCATGGATGGTAGGATGAGGTGGCTGTCCCAGGTTGGTGTCAAATGCACCCATAGTCTAGAGGCCACTGAAGGCCTATGACTAAAACGGGATAGCTGGGAAGTATTAACTTTGGAGTCACAGAATTATGGGTTCAAATCTCAGCAGTGCTCCTCGGGGGCTGAGAGGCTCTGAGCAAACCATTTCACCTCTTTGAGTCTCACCTTCCTCATCTATAAAATAGAGCCAATTACACTTCCCCCAAGGTTATTTTGAAGATTAACCAAAACAGTATACAGTGCCCTTGGCATAGGGCTTGGCACAGAGCAAGAGCTCAACAATGTTTGTCATTTTTTAAAAAAGAATTTATTTACTTTCGTTGTTGTTGAGAATACACACAGCAGAACATAACACCAATTCAAGTTTCTACTTGTGCTATTTAGTGACATTGATTCTTCGAGTTGTGTGACCATTCTCACCCTCCTTTTCCGAATTGTTCCTCCCCCATTAACACAAACTCATTGCCCCCTAGACTTCCTATCTACTCTTTTGAGTTCCTGTTGTCAGTTTGATCCCATATAGATAGTTCTTTAAAAGAGCATGATGGTCAAGGCAGACATTCTTTATTAATTAAGTTAAACTACTCTTTGATTTAAAGAATAGGTCAGGGGATCTTTTTGGCTTAAGGTTTAATGATTATCTCAGGGTGAAAGTTTCAGGCATTCATGGCCTCCTCAATGGCTCTAGAAAGTCTGGATTCCATGAGAATTTGAAATTGTCTTTTGCATTTTCCCCCTTTTGATTAGGATTTTCTATAAAATCTTTGATCAAAATGCTCACTAATGGTAGCCAGGCACCATTCAATTCTCTGGCCTCACAGCAAAGGAAGCACTTGTTCATGGAGGCAACAAGTCACGTATTCCATTTCCTCCTCCTATCTCTGACTCTCCTTCTTCCTCTGTTGCTCCAGACAAATAGAGATCAATTACCATACCTGTGTTCACCATATTTATTGCTTTCATTATCCAGAATAAAATACAGTATATTGGTTCAGATGACTTATATGGTAGGATAATTGAGTGGTAATGAACTGACAGGTCCCACAGCACTTGTTGCTGGAGAGTAAGGGTTCAAAGCCTGACTCCTCCTCTTACTCCCTGACTTCAGGTATTTGAGCCTCAGTTATGACCTCTATAAAAGAGGGAAGATAAAAATGTTCTTTCCTTATGCAACAGAGTCACTCTGAGGACTCTGAAAGAGCCTATGTGCTTATTCATTCAGTCAACAATTATTTATGAAGCTTAGCTCATTGCACCACCAGCTGCTAATGGAAGGGTTGGCAGATCGAAGCCACCCAGCAGCTCTGCGGGAGGAAGACCTGGTGATCTGCTCCTGCAAAGATTACAGCCTGGAAAAAACTATGGGGCAGTTCTACTCTGTTACATGAGGTCACTATGAGTTGGAATTGACAACAACAACTATGTTTCAGGCCTTCCGGAAGGCACTGGAGATACGACAACGAATGAGATAAAATTTGCTCTTGCTGTCAGGGAGCTTATAGTTTAGAAGGAGCGTGTCTTAGGAGTTATCAAGAAATCTATACATGTAACAGCTTCTTACCGTCATTCCTCACTATTATGTTGTTCCCTCTTCTAGATGGATACCCATTGGTAGAATAAATTTTAGTTAGCTTACTTGAATTTGGCTTGACTTTGGGAAGTCCTTGTTTCCCATTGGATGTATGTGCATAGTAGGCTAATGCTCTGCCCTGCAGTTCCCCACCCTCCTTGCCTGTCCTTCTCCCAGCCAATGGTCAGCATTCATGGTGCCGGATGCACTGTACAAATGCTGGAAGAGAGCTTTGGAATATCAAAAGCCAGAGCCTTTGCATTTGTAGGAATCTGGGTTTTGGGGTTCCAAAAATCTAAGCCTCGAAATGCTCTAGAGAAACCCTTTTGTCATAAACAGAAGTTTTGGAAGAATGCATGATGTGGAAAGAGCTGACTTGCCTTGTCTCAAAGGAGATGGTCTCTGGGCTGGGACCATGTGAAGGAGAGTAGAAGGGGAAGCAAGAGACATAGAGACTAGCTTGTGTCCCTGACGAGGGGCCCTAGGCTTCTCTGTCCTTGCTGGGTGAAAACACAACCCCTAGAAGGATCTAGAGAACTGTGAGGAGAGAGGGCCTGTGCCTCTCCCTCCAGGGCCAGAACTAGGGTGAGGCAAGTGAGGTACCTCAGGTGAAAGATGGAAGGAGGCACTCACTCTCAGGTGCTGATACCGTACTTGCAAGACGCCAGGAATGCCTGCCTCCTTCAACTTCATACCCTAGGTCCCTCACTCTGAGGAAGGTATCTGAGAGCGAGTGTCTCCTTCAGTTTTGCACCTTAGATGTCTTGCTTGTCTTAAGCTAGTCCCAGCCTCTCCCTTCCTCAGGGGAGCCCAGTAGGTGCAAGCTTCTCAGAGTTCCCCTGAACAGGCATAGGGAGGGAGCAGAAGAGAAGAGAAGAGAAGGCTAGTGGGCTGTGTTGGCTGGTGGGTCAGAGATAACAAACTCATGACGTCAGGCCTTGGAAACAGCTGCATCCTTTCCATGGACTCGAGCATGGAATGGAAGTAACTAAGGGAGACTGTAGGGCCTAGATAAGCCCTGATCATGGGATAATGCAGAACTGATCCTTATGGATTGATCCAGAAGACTTGATAGGCATTGAGAATGGTCGACTGGCAGTGGTGGAGGAGCCAATGGGTCTCCACTACCAGGTCTTGGCCCAGAAAGCTTCTAGAACTTTGATGCAACCCTGGAGAAGTATAGGGTGAGAAGGCTCCAAATAGACTAAGAAAACTGTGAATTGACTATGATTGCCCTCAGTGTTAACAGAGAGGAAGCCTTTGTGACCCAGTAGAACTGAAGCTCTAAATAGAAATCAAGTTCTGCCATAGACAAAATTCAAGCCACAACATATGTCAATAAATGTCTTCCACGGAGGGGAGAATAAAGCAAGCCATTGGGTGAGAGAGAGAATAAGAGAGAAACTTCTTTGGTTCTTGAAGATCTTCATTTCCAGGTTCTATTTCCCCTCAAACTTGTCTACCTTTTTTGTTCTTACATTCTGTGAGAGTCCTTATTTCCTTTCACTAACTCGGTCCATGTTTTCTTGAACACATTTGCTCTGTTCTTGAGCACGCTGATTTTATCTGTTACTGCAAAAGTCCTGCTTATTTTTTTCTTTCTCCTGTGTTGTACTCATCATTAATTTATTCAGCAGCCAGCACAACCAAGCACCCCCTCTGGGGAATACCTCAGGACCACAGTCAGCGAGATTTGGTTGCTGCCTTTAGGGACTGAGCATTGTGGCCTTCTGTGAATTGCAGGCCAAGAATTTTGGGCAATAATTCATTTCTATGGCTTAGGTGGGGGCATTGGTGGTTCAGTGGTAGAATTCCCGCCTTGCATGTGGGAGACCCACATTCTGTTCCTCCTGGCCAAGGCACCTCCACATTGCAGCCACCACTTGTCTGTCAGTGGAGGCTTGCATGTTGCTATCATGCTGAACATGTTTCAGTGGAGCTTCCAGACTAAAATGGACTAGGAAGGAGAGCCTGGTGATCTACTTCTGAAAACCCTATGGATCACAAGGGTCCTATCCACAGTCAATCATGGGGATGGCAGAGGACAGGGCAGCATTTTGTACTATGGTGCATGGGGTGGTCATGGTTAGGGTCCAACTAAATGACAGCTAACAACAACATCAACAAATGGCTTAGGCACGTACGGTCTGTGGCCACTTCGTCTGCTAAGTTGGTAAGGGTCACTACAGACAGAATGTGCTCCTGACTAAGGGACTCCGTCATACAACAAAAGGCCAGCCAGGTTTATGGCTTGATCATTGAATGAGGACCACATACTCACAGAGTTTGAAAAGAAGAGATTTCACAAGGGGAGAGTTCAATTTGCTATGTCCTGCTGCTCATATTAAATTGATGAGTCTTGCTCTGCTTAACCTTTACCCCTACATACATTATTACTTATATATTAGGAGACCATTCCAGAAACAGAATTACAGATCTCAAACGGACAACAGACACATGATGAAATATTCAACTTCCCCACTAATAAAATAAATACAGCGTAACAATGACTTATCATGTTTCACCTAGCAAATTAGCAATTTTTGTTACTTTGTTTTTAATGAATCATAATAGCCAGTTTGGGGCCAGGGTTTGGGAAAATGGACCACAAGATAAGATGTGATGGAAGCTTATTTTTATCTACCAAAAGAATCAAGCACTTGCAAAAGCTCTCATGCAGCAAGTTCCCTGCAAGGAATTTATCTTGGGGCAATCACAGGAGAATGAAACAGTGTAGCTACAAAGATGTTCATTGCAACCATATTGGCAACAGTAAAAATGGGAAAAAGCCAAATGTCCTACGATGAGGAATTACCGAATAAATGATGATGTCTCCATAAAATGAACTGTTTGACCATTATAAAATTTAAAAAATTTATATTTTACTGTGCTTTAGGTGAAGGCTTACCGAGCAAAACAGTTTCTCATTCAACAGTTTGTACACAGTGTGTTCCAAGACATTGGTCGCCGTCCCCTCAATGTGTTAGCGCTCCCCTCATTTCTTCCCTGGGTTCCCCTTTACCTTTTGTCCATCAACCATTATAAATTAATGCTATAAAAGGCCATTTAATGAGATAGAAAGATGCTCATGATGTTATTTTTGAGTGGGAAAACGAAGTCATAATGTACTATAAAGGATATGATCCAATTTTCTGGAAAAAAAAATAAAGGCATAGCAAGAACAGTCAAAGAATGGACATTAAAATAGATACAATGGTTATTTCTAGGTGGTAGGTATGAGATTAGTTTCCATTTTGTGCTTTTTTACTTGATCTAATGTACGATACTTTAGCACTTGGCCTGATATGTCACTAAGAAGATAATTATTCTTGATACTATTATTCTCCCCATCAGTCGAAGGGTTTGTTTGTTGTTAGACGTAAACACGATCATAAAGCGCTTGGTATACAGTAGGTTTTCAATGGATGATGTTTTTGTATTTATTCTTTTTATGGGGGGAGGTTGCATATGACAGGGGTCCCACCACTCTGTCAATTTGTCATTCTGTGGTGCCTTGCACGTTGCTACCTGTGGAAGCTATGCCAGTGATATTTCAAATACCAGCAGGGTCACTCCTGGTGGACAGGTTACCGCATAGCTTCCAAACTAAGATGGAATAGGAAAATAGGCCTGGCGATCTACTTATGAAAATCAGCCAGTGAAAACCCTATGGATCACAACAGAATACTGTCTAATACAGTACTGGAAGATGGGCACCACGGTAGGAAGGAACTCAAACTACACAGTGGCGCAACAACGGACTTGAGCATACCAACAATCATGAAGGTAGCGCAGGATTGGGCGACATTTCTATCTATTGGAGCCAATTCAACAGCAACAAACCAAAAACACCAAACCCACTGCCGTTGAGTCGATTCTGACTCATAGCGGCCCTATAAGACAGAGTAGAACTGCCCCGTGGAGTTTCCAAGGAGCGCCTGGCAGATTCGAACTGCTGACCTTTTGGTTAGCAGCTGTAGCACTTAACCACTGTGCCACCAGGGTTTCCCAACAGCAACTATAACAACAGTACATAGCAGGGGTTAAGAATGTGGATTCTTCAGATAGATTCAAATCCTGTTACTTGGCCATCTGCAAGCTGATTATGTCTTCTGAGTCTCAGTTTCTTCATTTCTAACATGGAGATTCTAATAGCTGTATCCTAAGATTATTGTGAGCATGGAAGATCAGGTATATAAACCAGATAGCCCATGAGGGGAGCTTAAGTATTATTCTATGTTTTCTACTGTATTGAGTGAAAGCAATATATATTAGGTTTATAATAAGAATAATGTGCAATTTTAAACAAGAAGCATAAAGACCTTAAGGCATTTATTTTCCCTTCACCTTCATGCTGCTTCTCAGTCCAGTGGAAATGCATTTGGCATAGTGCTAGGCTATCAGCAGTTTCAATGAAGAAAAAGGGTATAGAAAGAGATTTTAAAAGCCAGAAGTTGGCAGTGAGAGAGAGAGAAATAAAGGAAAGAAGATATTGTGAGCTGAAAGGAATCTAGCTTGGAGGTTCCTTGTCAGCAAAACTAACACCTAGGGCAGGAAAAGTGTTGGAGGCGTGAGTCTTAAGTTTACTGGGATCATTTGTTTTTGATATCACCCAAATCCACTGTGAATCTCAACAAGAAAGCCAGCTTAATTAGCAGGCTGCATTCATTTGAATTGGTAAAGCAGCTGACTGTAAGCCAAATTGACAAGTAGACACAGTTGTAGATATATTGTTAAAACGGGCATCACATATTATCGACGCAAGCGTGTGTGTAAACAGTCTCCAACCCATCATCCTTCCTTGCCTGAGTCACTGGAAAGGCCCCTAAGTGGTCTCAATACTTCTGTCCTTGACCCTCTATAATCTGTACTAAATACAGAGAAATTCTGTTAAAAAAAAAAAAAAAAGTCGGATCATGTCATTACCCTGCTCAAGATGCTCTATTGACTTCCATTTTCCTCAAACTAAAGGCAAAGTCATAGCAATATCCTAATCTTTTGGAGGGTGTGATCACTCCTCGGAGAAGGACATCACACTTGGTAAAGCAGAAGGTCACTGAAGAAGAGGAAGACCCTCAGTGAGATGGGTTGACACGGTGGCTGAAATAACGGGCTCAAGCATAACAACAATCGCGAGGACGGTAGAGGAGCAGGCGGTGTTTTGCTCTGTAGTACCTAGGGTCACAAGAGTCGGAACTGACTCTACGGCACTTAAAAGCAACGCTCTTCTCACCCGGCCAACAAAGCTACCGTTTGATGAGTGCTGCCATGTGACAAACCCTCTATGTGTGCTGCAGTCACCAGCGAGTGCTCATAATCACTGAGAAGGTGTATACCACCATCACCCCCATTTTACAGATGAGCAAACTGACTCTAGATCAGCCAAGTCACTTGCTCAAAGCTAAGAAGTGGAAGAGGCAGGACTCAAACCTGCAATTGACTGCAAAATATGAGCTGTGATCAATTCATCAATGGGTTCCTTTCCAAACTAGGTCTTCAAGCTTATAAAACCTCCAGCATTTATGAGTTATATGCCCAGGGCATCTGATTTAGTAGGTCTGAATGGAGTACAGATTCTAGCTTTTTATAAAGCTCTATAGTATGGAATATGACACGCAGCCACATTGGGGGAACACTATGTGTATTATTTATTTTTATCTCCACAACAGCCATGTCGGACTTATGCTATCATCCACTTCCTACAGATGAGGAAACTGAGGCTCAGATGATCACTGTGCTGGCCATCTTCCGTTCCTCCCTCCAACCTCCCCATTCTGATCCATTCTTTACCCTTTTCCACTCTGCTATGGGTCTCAAGAGGCTAGCCTGTATGAACTGCATCAATGGACTCCCCTGCCCACTCACTTTGGCTTGGCTTTGACCAATGAGAGACACTTGCAGGACATCAGAGGGTAAGAAGAGAAAGATGTCAGGGTGTTACTTCACCCTGGTCCCTGCTGGTCTTGCTGCGGTTCTGGAATCAGCTGTGTTCCTCCACAGCTCCTATTGAGGGGCCTCTCCTCCAAAACTCCAGCTTCTGTCAGGGGAGCCCTGGTGGTGCAATGGTTAAATGCTTGGCTGCTAACCACAGCATTGGTGGTTCAAACCCACCCATTGGCTCCTCAGGAGAAAGACTTGGTGATCTGCTCTTTTATGGATTACAGCCTAGGAAACCCTACAGGGCAGTCCTACTCTGTCACATGGGGCTGCTACAAGTCAAAAATTGACTTGACGGCACGTAACAACAGTAACAATGACCTTCAGGCGTAGAGGTGATAATGGCTCCCCAGTGTTGCCAGCCCTTGAGTGCTTCACCATCTTTTATGGGTTTCCCTAACCATTTCTACAAGGAACCCTAGTGGTACAGTAGTCAACCACTTACTGCTAACCGAAAGGTTGGTGGTTTGAACCCACCCAGCGGCTCCATGAGAGAAGGACCTGGTGATTAGCACCTGTAAAGATTACAGCCAAAAAAAACCCTATGGAGCAGTTGTACTCTGTCACATGGGGTCTCTCTGAGTCGGAATTGACTGGATGGCAGCCAACAATAACAACCATGTCCACACCTCTGGCGTCCATGCACTAACCTTTTGAGCTAAATCTTCTGAGTGGTCCATCTGTTTCCTGCTGGGCCTCTGACTGCTATCGTCACCCAGCCAGTAAGGGAGAATGCTGGAACAGCACCCTGGTCTGTCAGTCAAACTCAAAACACCCCTCTTCACCTACTAGATGATCTCTAAGGGAAATTCCAGTTCCAGGAGTTTGTATGTCTTGCAGTCTACTCCCTCCAGACTTCAGTGCTCCAGATTCATGGTGGTCCTCAGCATCATTTTACTTGTAGTCTGCTGTAGGGGTGGAAGCAGGGGTTGCTTCTAATTTCTCAGGCTGATGGGAAAACTTGGGGCGTGCGAGTTAGAAGGGAATTCCTGGAACATGTCCCCAAGTCTCAGAGAAGTCCAAGGACTTGCCTGATCCAGGCCTTGAACCCAGGAGTCCCTCCTCCCGGGTGTAGCTTCTGCACTATCCCTCATGCCTGGGGAGGTGGTGAAGGCAGAGACCCCGGGCAGCTGAGTATGACCCAGACAAGCCCAGGAGAGCTGCCGGAGGAGGACAGACTTCCCAAAATGAAGGCATTTATTATTTAAACATTGATTGCTCTGTTAAAATCATACAGATGGAAAAGGCTTTCCATTTGTTAAAGTCATCTTTTAATGGCAGATCAAAGTCCGCTGACATTTCGCTGGACCGTGAGTTCTTGTGGATGCCAACGAGGTCTGAATCTAGCCTGCCAGAGCACAGTTGGGAAGAACCAATTCAGGACAATGCTGAGCCTTACTTTTCTCATCTTGCAAATGGATATAAAAAGCCTCACAAGGTCTCTGTATCAGTGAGTATCCAGCCAGGAAAACAGAAACAACGCTTGATCTTCCACATGGAGAGAATTTAATATAGAGAATGGATTACCCAGTGATGGAAGGGTGTAGATGCCAAACAGTCAGTGGTGAGGCGACCCAGTCATTAGTAACAGCAGTGAGATGCTACTGTCCTAGGCTGGAGGAACAAGAGGAACCAGGGCTGATTCACCGGAATTAAATCCATGCCCCAGGCTTCTCCTTCAAGAGCTGAAACCTAGGGAGTCAAGGTATGTCACGAGGACAGCCCAGATTCAAGGAAAGGAGAAACAGACCCCATCTCTTGGAGCGTGGAGTGACAGGATTGATGGTGGCTGTCTTAGTTATCTAGTGCTTCTGTAATAGAAATACCACAAGTGGATGGCCCTACTAAATAGAAATTTATTCTCTCAAAGTTAAAAGTCCAAATTCAGGGCACCAGCTCTAGGGGGAGGCTTTCTCTGTTGGCTCTGGGGGAAGTTTTGTCATCAATCTTCCCCTGGGTCTAGGAGGCTCTCAGTGCAGTCCAAAGGATGCACTCTGCTCCTGGCTCTTCTTTCTTGGTGGTAGAAGGTCTCTCTCCTCTCTGCTTGCTTCTCTCTCCTTTTATAATATCTCATCATATCATCCCAAAAGTCTTAAATCAACTCCAAGCCCAAAATATCTTCTTCTATATCATCCTTTGAGACCAAACCAGATCTGCTTCCCATACTCCTTGTCTCTTCAGCTTCTGCTCCCTGGGTCTTTGGCTTCTCGGCCCCTCAGCCACTCAGGCCTCTCAGGCTGGCCAGGCCTCTGCCCTGCTTGGGCAAGTGTTACAAAGCTCTTTAGCTCTACTGATACATGTCCAGAGGTGCTCCACTTCACCAGGAAACCTCCTGCCTAAAGGCACCCAACTGTCTAACTCTGTGTGTCAGCTCCTGCACCATCTTGCACTGGTCTCCTGGTTCTGCTGCTTTAATTTCTCTGCTGCTGCTTCTTGCTACGTGTACTGTCTCTAGTGTTACAGCTCTCCTCACTTCCTTCTGAGCCCTCACCAGAATTGTCTTTGATGTCCATAATTCCACCAACAGTCTCTTCAAGGCAACCTAGGCTTTTACTATTCAACAACCTTTTTAGGCACCTTAAAACTCTTCTGGCTTCTACCCATTACCCAATTCCAAAACTGCTTCCCCATTTTAGGTATCTGTTAGAACAGCACCCTACTCTTGGTACCAAATGTCTTAGGCTGGGCTCTCTAGAGAAGCAAAACCAGTGAAGCATTATATATATATATATATATGTATGTATGTACATATGTATATGTATGTATATATATATCTGGAGAGAGAGATTTACCTCAAGGAAATAGCTTATGCTGTTGTAGAGGCTGGCAAGGCCCAAAGTCCATGGGTTAGGCATCAGCTGGAGACTTCTCCTGACTCACATGGCTGCAGAAGCTGACGAACCCAGAATTGGCAGGTCAGATGGCAAGCCACTGGCTCACAGGGCTGTGGAAGCTGGTGAATCTGAAAGCTGGCAGCTCAGATGACAGGGTGCTGGCTCACACGGCTGCAGAGCTGGTGAATCCCAAAGTCAAGAGATCAGGCAACAGGCTGCTGGCTCAAGTCTCAAGGACCGGAGGCTAGATGATGACAAGCCAGAAATAGGATCCAGAGCAAGCCAGTGAGCTCTGCCAGAGCATCCATATACATCTTAGGCGCAGGTCACACCCTCAGGGAAACTCCCCTTACAAGTGATTGGCTGATCACGACATGGAGGTGATTGTATCACAAAATGGATGATAATTACATAACATTGAGAATCATGACCTAGGCAAGTTGACACATAACATTCACTATCACAGTGACCATCCTTGGAAACTCTCTGTCACCGTATGCATTTAGGATAACCACATTGTCTAGATGAATTGATGCTTTTCACCCTCTTTATGTCTGGGAGTCCCTGGGTGGTGCAAACAGTTAAAATGCTTGGCTGCTAACCGAATGGCTGGAGCTTCATGTTTATCAGAGGCACCTCAGAAGAAAGGCCTGGTGATCTATGTCTGAAAAATCAGCCATTGAAAGCCCTATGGAGCAAGTTCTACTCTGACACACACCTGGGGTCGCCACAAATCAGAGTTGAGTCAACACCAAGTGATATACTGGCTTCTTTATCCCTAATAACCCTCCTTGGTTTGAATTCTGCTTTGTCTGATATTAATATAGCCATCCTAGCTTTTTGATGATTATTACTTGCATAGTAAAGTGTATCTTTTCCACTCTTTTACTTTTAACCTGCCTGTATCTTTATATTTAAGGTATATGTCTTGTAAACACAATACAAATAGGCCTTGATTTTTTTTTTCCAGTTGGACAATCTCTGTCTTGTAATTGAAGAGTTTAGTCCATTTATATTCAGTGTAGTTATTAATATGGCTGGGTTTAAGTCTATCATCCTACCCAGCAAGACTACTGCTCTTTGTTTTGGCTCTACTTCCCTATGCTGTGGGTGGAAAGCTGGCTGTGAATGTGGAGCTGGTCTGTGTGTTCCCTTCTCTCAAACACCACAGCCCTGCACTGTCTGCTGTCCAACGTCTGAAAACAGTTGCTTCACATATTTGTTTATGAGGGAGGGTGAGTTACTTCACTGCTGCTAGAACCAAAAGCCTCACAGTGTCTTGAGAATGTAACGATAAAATGCTTGTGAAGTCTTAAGTATACAGGAAGTGGTTAATAAATAAAAACCCTGTTGCCGTAGAGTTGATTCTGACTCACAGTGACCCTACAGGACAGAGTAGAATTACCCCACAGGGTTTCCAAGGCTGTAATCTTTACAGAAGCAGATTTCCACATCTTTCTCCCAAGGAGCAGCTGGTGAGTTCGAACTGCAGAACTTTTGGTTAGCAGCCAAGCACTGTAACCACTGAACACCCGTGGCTCCTGGTTAAAAAATAGTAGCTGATATTATTTTAATATTTTATTACTCATCTGACTCCCTTACTCGAATGTAGATTCTTCAAGTTAAAGACTACGCCTTAATGACATCTACATCCCCAGTGCCTAGCATAAAGCCTGACACGTGTTAAATGACAACAAATGTTTTTTGACCTCAAGTAACTTGAATTGGGAAATGGGCTGATGAAACACCTCTTTAAATATAAAGATAGAATTCAGGAAGCATAATCGTCAGCCAGTTCTTGCTACTCCTTTTGTACTCATTTTGGTGTTAAATCCAAACCAAGTATCTCAGTAATCCAGGGATCTTTGGTTTACTTATTCCCCCATTTGGACTGCATTCAGTAATACTTATAGGGCTTCTCCTCTGCGTCAAGCCCTTTGTCAGAGGCGAGGCAGAGGGATGAAACAACCTATAAATTGTGATCTCAACAACTGTATTCAAGATGGTATAAATATACATATAATATTCTAACAAAAAAGTCAGTTTTGGTAAGTCTCTTGAGTGATAGATCTCAAGAAGTCCAGAAACTGGGAAATAATATATATTTGTGAGTGTGAATGGATGGATGATGGGTTGGGGATAAGTCTGGGGTCAGTTGCTGATCAGAACAGATCGTGTTTGGCATTGATTTTCATACTAAGGTGTTTGGACTTTTAGGGGGGTGTCAATGGGGAGATTTGGAACCAAGAATTTTTGTGCAGCAGAGTGATTGACTTTGATATTCCCATATTTATTCTTTTTTACCTGCATGTACTACCCCAGAAGTGTAGAGGGGAGAATGAGAGACAGAGGAAAAGCAGCCAGAAGAGGAGAGAGGAAAGTTTATGTTGCATCCATGTCTACTGAAGAGCCAACTTGGATCCGACACAGGCATCCAGGTATCTGACTCACTATTTTGGTGACTCCAGGGTACGCTCATCTCTTTTGCTCTTGGGCACCTATCTCAAAACACAAGCATGAAATTCAGTAGGGCAGGTTGAGTACTTTGGAGTCATTAGAAGCCACTGCCTGGTTTCTGATCCTGCCCTTTACAGAGTTCCTGGGTGGCGCAAATGGTTAAGAGCTTAGCTACTGACCAAAAGGTTGGCAGTTTCAACCCACCCTGAGGTATCTCAGAAGAAAAGCCTGGCCATCTGCTTCTGAAAAATCAGCCATTGAAAACCCTATGGAGCGTAGTTCTACTCTGACACAGCTGAGGTTGCCATGAGATGGAATGGACTCAACGGCAACTGGTTTGGTCTATTTTAGTTTTATAGGTGCTTTATATGGTCGTGTTTGCCCTCCCAGTGCATAGGATCCACACCTGGCCCTCTCTCTCAGTTCCCAAGGTCTTGTTGTTGTTGTTGTCATTAGGTGCTGTAGAGTCAGTTTTACCTCATAGCGACTCTATGTACAAGAGAATGAAACACTGCCTGGTCCTGTGCCATCCTCACAATTGTTGGTATGTTTGAGCCCATTGTTGCAGCCAGTGTGTTGATCCATCTCCTCAAGGGTCTTCCTCTTTGTCACTGACCCTCTACTTTACCAAGCATGATGTCTTTCTCCGAGGTCTTAGTTCTGAACAACTTTCTTTGACTCTCCTTGAATGCCAAGCCTTGATTTGCTTTTATTCTCTAAGACTTCTGATTTGCTATTTGTTTTCTCGTTTTGATCTCACCTTGAGAGAGCTCTTTTGGGGTTCCTTATCTCATACCTTCCCATGCCTCATTTCTTCCTTCCTTTCACTAGATCTCCATACAGAATCCTTCCTTTTGGTACAGCTATGACCTAGGTATTCTAGTCTCAGAATAGGACCTTGGAGAACAGATGGTCTACCCCTCTCTGTCCCCTCCCCAGTTTATCCCAGCTCTGTAAGCAGGACTCAGTTTACTCTCTTCAGAGAGGCAAGAGAGCACGGGTTTTGGAGTGAGGCGTGGATTCAAATCTTGTCTTTGAAATTTTTGTAGATGACTGATCTTGTCTGGAATACTTCACTTCTTTTAACCTCAGTTTTTGCGTTTGAAAGACAGGCAAAATCAACTCTTGTGGGGATTAGATTGTAAACATAAAGCGCCTAACTCATAGCCAAGCCAATGTTGTTGTTCTTTAAAAACTCCTCCTTCCTTTTGCTCCTTGGGTATGAAATTAACACCTTTAGCTGCATCTCTCCCTCAGTTAGGTTATGGTGGGTTTTAGGTTATGCAGAGTTCTAATCAATGCCCAAGAAACCTAGAGATGGTATTTATGTTCGGTCCATTCGTTCTCCGAATGAATGGCTTATTATTTAACTGTTCTCACTGAAGGTTTTTAATACCTTGCTCCCTCCATTTAGGCCTCTGTTTCCAGCTGGTAGAAGTCAAAATGAACCACAAAAACAATGGAATCCTTTTCCAGGATTGCTCAATGATATCTGACTATGCCCAAGGCCCCAGGCAGTGTTACTGACGCAGCAGCAGACCCGCAACATATGGGGGTGGGGGGGGTGGGGGGGCGGGAGGCAATGGTTTATAAGAACTCTTGGGATCTTTCTAGCTTCTTTCCTAAAATGGTTCCCTAAATCCACTCTCCCCTAGACGGACTGTCAGCATTTCCAAAACGATCTACAAATTACTTGTCGGGTAGAGAGTTAACATTCATTAGGAATCTACTGTGTACCCAACGCTGGTCTAAGTTCCTTAGGTAGATCTCTTTGATTCTTTGCTCTAGTCCTCTGAGGTGTCTCTTAGTACCATTTTGCAGATGCGGAAACTGAGGCTCAGACAACATAAGTTATTTGCCACAAATCAATGGCTGGTATATGGTAGAGGCAGAATTCAAACCCAGTTCTGTCTCCTTTCACCAGTCTCTGCTGCTTCCTTTCAAAGACCTTCAACTTCCAAAGTCTCCATTGTATTGGAAACTAGTCTAACGCACTGTAATAGTTTTATTTTAGTTTATTTTTTATGCTGTTACTTTTAAAGCCTCCTCCCTTCCTCCCACCCCCATGTTCATTCTTTTATAGAACATTCAATCCATGCAGCCTCTGAAAGGAAAAATGAACCTGAAAGCTCCAGTGAAATGAAAATGCTGAGGCTTCTTCAGAACTTAAGGAGCATTAGAGGCAATTACGTTTGTGCAAATATAGACAGGCTTGTTGCTGTTTCTGAATCTCCCACAGCAAAAGGCACGGGGCAGAAAACTGGAAGGAGGGTTGTTGACCACTTTGCAGCACAGAGCCCTAGGCACCAAAGACCAGTGCTTAATTTTTCTCATCGTTGATTCTCAGTGTAACATGAGGGCACCTCTCTTTGCAAAGTACAACCGATGTCTGTTTACTCAAATGAAGGTTTTCATCTCAAAAGATGTTCTTGTGGGAACAGGATAACACGGCAATCCTGGGTCAGACCTACATGATTCATCCACTGGGAGAAAAAACCAAACACTGATAAAATGTAACAAATTTCTGCATTTAGTGACAACTTTTCTTTTTTTTTTTTTCCTAGAGGCATCTATTGATATAAAATCAGTATTGTTTTTACCAACACATATACCAAAAAAAAAAAAAAAAAAAAAAAAGCAAACCAAACCTGTGGCCGTTAATTCCGACTCATAGTGACCCTACAGGACAGAGCAGAACTGCCCTGTGGGGTTTCCAAGGAGAGGCTGGTGGAATTGAACCACCAACCTTTTGGTCTGCAGCCATAGCTCTTAACCACTATGCCACCAGAGCGCCAACCAACACATAGAGTATACGGATAAAAGGTGGGGGTGAGAGTATGATGAAAGAAAGAGGGTGTGAGATGCATTTAAAAATGTATGAAGATGTAAATAATGTTGCCTCATTAAGAAAGTAAAACTTGCAAAGGAATATGCCATAAGCCTGAGGGAGAGAAAAAAAAAAAAAAGTCTGCCTAACTTCTTAGAAATACTTTCTTTCAGTTATCTATTGCTGCATTATAAAGCATCCCAAAATTTAACAGCTTAAAAGGACAATTTATTCTTTCTCACAGCTCTGCAATCTGGGCTGGGCTCAGCTGTGTGGTTCTTCTGCACCACCTGTTGTTTGCTGAGACTGTAATGTTCAAGACAGATGTGAAAACCCGCAAGACTGGTGCTTCAGCTGGAATGGCTGAACCAGCTGGGGCTCACTTGGGTATTTCTTTCTCTCCCCACTGGCCTTCTCATTGATATCTTGGGCTTCCTTACAGTAGAGTGATCTCAGGGTAACTGAACATCTTACATGGCTACAAGCTTTAAACAGGCAGACGGTGCCAGTCCTCTTAATGTCAGGACTCACATCTCAGGATGTCATTCCCTCCATATTCTATTGGTTAAGGCAAGTCACAAGGTCACCCTCTTGGAGGAGGAGCAGCATAGGCAGGGAGGAAACGATAGTGAACATCTCTGGAGACGCTCCACCACAGAGGAGCTAGCAGGTCGCTTGATAACAACGGTTTCAAATTAAAGTTCTGATGAATGGAATATTCTACAACAGTGGACATGAACAAACTACAGTTACATGCAAAAACACTGATGGATCTTCCCAATGTCACAATGATACAAAAAGCACAGAGCACAGTGCATGCTGTATGATTCATTTTATAAACTGCAAAAGCAAGCAAAAATAACTGTACTGTTAATTGATACATTAAAGGTGGTAAAACTATAAAGAAAAGCAGAAACACAATTATTGTAAAAGTCAGATTAGCGGTTAGTGTTAGGTAGGATGCAGGAGACTGTAATCAGAAAGTGACACAGGAGGCTCTGGGAGTTGGTAGTGTTCTTTCTTCTTGGTGTGGGCAGTGGTCATATATACATTTGATGGTTAAATTGCTCTTGCATGCATGTTTTCTATTTGTGCCTTACAGTTACATTTTTTTAAAAAATGTTAAAAGTTACATTTTGGCTAAACTAAAATTTGGTCTATGTACACTTTATTCATATAGCTCAAATTTGGCTAACATATAGAGTGTTGAAACAGAAAAGGGGGGACGAACCTGCTACCCTGCCTAAAACTTCAGATTGTTGTTGTTGTTAGCTGCCATCGAGTCAGCCCCTGACTCATGGCGGCCCCCTGCACAAAGGAATGAAACACTGCCTCATCCTGTTCCATCCCCATGATCAGTTGTGGATTGGACCATTGTGATCCACAGGGTTTTCAATGGCTGATTTTCCAAAGTAGATTGCCAGGCCTTTCTTCCTAGTCTGCCTTAGCCTGGAAGCTCCACTGAAACCTGTTCAGAATCATAGCAACACACAAGCCTCCCCTGACAGACGGGTGGTGGCTGCACACGAGGTGTGTTGGCCAGGAATTGAACCCAAGGTTCCTGCGTGGAAGGTGAGAATTCTACCGCCAACTCACCACTGCCCTCATAAAATCCCAGCATAGCTCGTAACAGTAACGGCTATTGATTTTCAAAATGGTGATATGCCCCGGACGCTCACCAGATGCTCTAACACATTACTGTGTAAAATCCAGAGAGAGACCTGACAAGTAGGTATTATGTCCATTTTCCAGAGAAAGAAACAATGGATTTAGTGCAACTCCAAGGTCACACAACATATGAACCCAGTCTGTCTGACTCTGAAGTACCTCCATCAAAAAGCGCTTGGCAGAGGGGTTCTGAACATCAGGACATTTTACCCATCTTCCGTGCTCTAGCCAGTCAAGTCCAGATGGGGCAGCGCCCAGGTCACGGCCAGCACAATAGTGCAATTGTTCCAGTGCTGTTCTCACCGGGGAAGCAGCCCATTGCAACCACCAGGGGATTTGGCCATGTGTCAGGCACTGATGGAAGACTCTCCTCCTGGTTGCTGGCTGTTGACAAGTTGAGTGGCTGTGCTGGCCATGCCAGGATGTAATAGAGCCGCCCAACACCCAGGATCTGCCGATGAAGGGAGTGCAAGGGTAGCGGAAAGAGATGGCCTCTGGGTTCCAGGAATCACATGGTGTTTATTCTGAGGCCAGCCTCCCATCACCCACACCACTGGACACTGCTGCTGCCTGGAAGGCCTCACGCTGGAGAGACTCCAGATTAAATAATAGCGTAATAAGGAGCATGCCTCTGTTTGGGTTTTCACAGACTATGCCATTTCAGAGGGACAAGAGCAACGTCTTTGAGGGCCCTTATTGGGGTCTACTGAAGCATGACTTAATTAAAGCTACTGGAGAAAAAAATCTCTTGTTGAAAAAAAAAGGGGGGGCCTGCATTGTTTCTTTTGAGAAATTATTTAGGCTTATGATGGCACTTAGTTTTATGGGTATTAGAGAAACACAGACCTGAATAATATGTTGTCATTAGTAACTTCAAGGAGGATGGGGGGGACAGAAGAATGGAGTCCTCAGTAATAACAATGCTGACATTGTCAATGAATTTCAAGTTCATTATTGTGTTCTAGTCTCCCAACTGCTCTGTAAGGCAAGTGGGTCAGATATCTTTAGCTGAATTTTAAAGATGAAACTCGGGGTTAAAGATGCTCTTTCCCAAAACTCAGGTTTAGAGAGTATTTTCTCTTTTATTCACGTTCAAATTCAGGAATATGTTCTAAAGAATGACGATGATGCTAATGCTAAGACAAATACCATAATATTAATATTAAGATATAGAAGAGGGGAAGAGGAAGAAGAGAAGGAGGGAAGAATGAGAAAGAAGCAAAGAAGGAGAAAAAGAAGGAAGTGGAGGAGGAAAAAGAAGGGGGAGAGGAAGGAGAAGGAGGAAGATGAAGAAGGAGAAGGAGAAATAAGAAAGAAGAGGAAGGAGATAGGAAAGGAGGAGGAGGAGGAAAAAAGGAAAAGAAAGAGATGGAGGGCAAGGAGAAGAAGAAATAGTAATGGTATCTCTTGAGCATCTGCTATGTGCCATTTACTGGGCAAGGTTCTTTGTTACCCACTCTTCCCTTGGTGCCCTTCCACAGTCCCAGAAAGGACGGCCATGTCTTTACTATGTGACCCTAATTTGGACAGCTTTCCCAAGTTGGGCCAATCCAATTTCTCTCTCTTGGGGATTTGCAATAGGGAACTCTGTGATGCCAGTTGGGCTTTGTTGAGGTTTCGATCATCTAAAGTTGAGACTAGGACCGCCATGTTTGAGGAAAGTGCTAATAGAGCAAAGAGAGAGAGAGAAGAGAGGAGGTGACACTGAGAGCGGGTGGTGACTTGAGACTAATTCAGCACCCAGAGAAAAGGATGATGGGAATCCCAGGCCCTGTGAGTCCCAAATATATTTCCTATTTTGAGGGCTTCCTGAATCCTTCCAGTAAATCCCTTTTCACCTCAGTTTAAGCAAGTTTCTGTTTCTTGCAACCAAATGGCCATTTTATCATCTCTGAGCCTTTCAACAACTCATCTAGGATTTGCTCAGAGTCATGTCATTATCACTGTAGAACCAGCACAAGAATCAAGGTCTCCTGTAGCCTGAATTCTTTCCCTACTAAAGATAGTGACTGAAGAAATCTAGGGGTGTTTGGGCTCACATCCCCATTATTTTGCCATTCAATCCAGGACTCTTTTAGTTGCAAATGAAAAAAGTAAAATTCCTATTCAAGTTCATGTAATTTTCTTTTTTGAAAGGAAATTATTTCTCATATAAACTAAGAAATCCATTCCAGGAAAATAACTTGCTTTAGGCATGGCTGCATTCAGGCGCTTAAACCATGCTGTCAGAATCTATAGTTTTCTCTCCCTCAGCTTTATTTCCTCTCAAATGGCTTCGTTCTTAGGCAGACTCTCCTCGCTTCATAGCAAAGGTGGCCACCCACAGCTCCAGGCTTATACCTTCCCAGTTTACTAATGCTGGGTGCATAAAGATGGCCAGCCTACTCATTATTCCAACAAACCTCCTACAGATGACTCTCATTGGTCTGATCTGAGTCACGTGCCCATCTCTGAACCAATCACTAGCTAGGAGGGTGGAACATTTTGATTGGTCAGACCTAGGTCATGTGGACACTCCTGGATCCAGAGGCCATAGTCAGCCTTGCATTTACCGTATTACCTGAGAATAGGAGAAGAGTGATAGCTCAAAGGAAACCCTGGGAATTTCTGCCCAGAGAAAGGAAGGTAGACAAAAGACACGCAACACACACTTGCTCAACCATCCCTGTCATGGCTCCCATCAGTGGTAGAATATCATTGAGATTTCTCATTTGGGTCAGCAGGCTTGGTGGGGGATTTTAGAAATTAGGCAATTGTAGACATTTTGAAATCAATTAGCTCATCTTCCCCATATTACATCTAAGAAGTTAAGTAATTTGCCCCAGGCATGCATCTGTTGAGAGACAGAGGCAGCCCACTCCTGATACCCAAGTGGACGCCAGGCGTCTTCCTTCCCAGGACGGCTCTTACTAATCCAGCCGCCGAGCATCTGGCCAGTTCAAGATTTTTCACCATTTCCCAACAAGACTTCTGGCACTGCACTGACCGTAGGGATATTTCAGGCACTGTAACGAGATGATATCAGAAACCCAAATGCAAACCAGGCTTTCCCACATCCCCATTAGCCAACAATGAGTATACACTACAAATCATTTTTTCACGTTTATAGGCATTTATATGTCAACAACTAATCCTCTAAAAAAGCATGTATAAATAAGGAAAGGGACAGGAGAAATACTGACGCAGTTGCTCTTTAGTGTATAGAAAGAAGAGGTCACTCAAGTGTGTTACCCAGTGAGAGCTTGAGCTGTCTTCTAAAGAACTTCCAAAAATGCATCAATCACCATTTGCTTATAACGGTTGTTTGCTGATCTCTGTAGAGGCTGGTCTCTGACTTAGAATAGGGGTTGGTTGGCAAACTATGGCCCATGGGCCAAATCCAGCCCATGAGCTTTTCTTTGTACTACAAAGCTGAATAGTTGAAACAGAGAACTTACAGCCTGCAAAACCTAAAGTATTTACTATTTGGCCCTTTACAGAAAATTTTTGCTGACCCCTGCTTTAGAATACTAGATTTTCAGAGTTAAAGCAATCTAGTTGTTGTCACTGTTAGGTGCTGTCGAATCGGTTCCGACTCAGAGTGACCGTATATACAACAGAACAATACACTACCTGGTCCTACGCCATCCTCACAGTCGTTGCTATGCTTGAGCACGTTGTTGCAGCCACTGTGTCAACCCATCTCATTGAGGGTCTTCCTCTTTATCACTGACCCTCTACTTTACCAAGCTTGATGTCCGTCTCCAGAGACTAGTCCATCCTGATAACATGTCCAAAGTATGTGAAATGAAGTCTCACCACCCAAACTTCTAAGGAGCATTCTGGCTGTACTTCTTCCAAGACAGACCTGTTCGTTCTTCTGGTAGTCCATGGTATAGTCAATACTTTTCGCCAACACGTAATTCAAAAGGATCAATTCTTCTTTGGTCTTCCGTATTCACTGTCCAAGCAATCTTAGGGTTCATTTAATCCAGAAGTCTCTAACTAGGAATCTAGCACACAGTCAGGCTTTTATATGCTAATATATTATTTCATTCTCTTTTAATTGAACCAATTTTTAAACATAGGGAGATTTGGAATAAAACTTTATAGATTTCTGGCTTCTCTTAGACTTTTGAAAGACTTGGGAACATTGAAACAACACATACTGAGCAACTACTGGTAGGAGCAGAGCAATGGGTCCCCTTTTGCAACAGCAAATAGTTGCTTTGCTTTTCTACAGTCTCCACCTCTCTCTCTTGCCTCTTCATCATTGAGGCTGAGTCTCAGCTGTCATTTATTATTACACTTGCACTCTGAAATTCTAAACCAATTTTTCTGTGCTGATGGAACATTGCCACAAATTGTTGCATGTTTTGTGAAAAATTGGGAGAGTGCACATTCCACTGTGGAAATGAAGAATATTTTTCTGGGTTTAACAGGCAGACAGAAGGCCCTCTTATTCACTTGTTATTAGGCGTCACCGAGTTGGCTTCGACTCATGGTGGACTTAGGTGCAACGGAATGAAATACTGCCTAGTTCTGTGCCATCTTCATGATTGTTGGTATGCTTGAGAATAGGAAAGGAATGATAGCTCAAAGAAAACACAGGGCATTTTTGCCCAAAGAAACAAAGATGGATTGGGTAGACAAAAGCAATAGACGTGAAATACGCACTTGCTCGATTGCTCTTGTCTTGGTACAGCTTCGTCTCGAGTTCTCATTCTGGTGGGGGATTTTATGGAAATTAGGCAATTGTCGCAGCTATTGTGTCAATCCATCTCATTGAAGGTCTCCCTTGTTTTCATTGACCCGCTACTTTACCAAACATGATGTCCTTTTGAGGCATTTAAATTTATAACCCAATAGATGGAGAAAGTGAGGCCCAGTGAGGAAATGAGATTTGTTCAAGACCACACAATAAGCTAGTGGTAGACACAAACTGGAGCCCAAGCTTGCTAACTCTTGGTCCCAGGCTAGTTCACCGCATGGCACTGCTGGTACAGTGGCTAAGAGCTTGGCTGCTACCCAAAAGGTCAGCAGTTCAAACCTACCAGCTGCTCCTTGGAAGCCCTGTGGGGCAGTCTACTCTGTCCTGTAGGGTTGCTACGAGTCAGAATCTAGTCGACAGCAAAGGGTTTAGTGTCTTCAGTTCATGGGCTTTCTATTGTATCAGAATTAATGCCACCTTTAATTAAAAAAAAAAAAAAATTTTTTTTTTTTTTTTTTTTTTAGAACAAATGTTTGTAACCTCCCTTTACTATGCCGAAATGAAATTCACAGATAATATAATCTACATACACTGAAAGGAGCCCTGGTGGTACAGTGGTTAAGCACTTGACTGCTAATCAAAAGGTCAGTGGTTCAAACCCACCAGCTGCTCCATGGGAGAAAGATGTAGCAGTCTGTTTCTACAAAGATTACAGCCTTGGAAACTTTGAGGCAGTTCTACTCTGTCCTGTAGGGTTGCTGTAAGTTGGAATCAACTCGCTCTCAATGCATTGGGTTTTTGATGCTCACACATCATTTACAGATAATATAACCTACCTACACACATCCACCACCTGTCTGGTCAGTTTGTTGTATTGTGGTGGCTTGGGCGTTGCTGTGAGCTACCAGCAGGGTCGCCCATGGTGGACAGGTTTCAGCAGAGCTTCTAGACTAAGACTAGGAAGAGAGGCCTGGTGATCTACTCCAAATATTAGCCAATGAAAATGTCATGGATCCCAGCAGAACATCATTTGACTCATTTGCTTTGGACACGTCATCAGGAAGGGATCAATCACTAAAGAAGGGCATCATGTTTGTGAAATAGAGGGCCAACCAGGATATGGGAGACCCTCAGCGAGCTGGATTAGTACAATAGCTGCAGTGATAGATTCAAACATGCTGGTGATTATGAGGATGATGGAAGACCAGGCAATGTTTCTTTCTGTTGTACATAGGTTGCTATGTGTAGCGTCGACCTCCATACACAGTGTACACACACACACACACACACACACAATCCATAGCTGCAGTATAAATGAGAAATAGGAAAAACAAGACGCATAATAAGGAGTCCCCAAACTGCACTTATATGTTGACTGCTACGAATGCAGCAGCTACCAAGGCCAAGTGATACAGTTGTACTGTGCTCTACTGTGCTGGCAACTCAAATGCTATTAACGGCATTGCCATGAGTGACATATTTTTCCATCTTGTCCTGAACACAGCCAAGTCCCCTTTTCCCTTGGATTACATGGTAGTGGCATGTCTAGAAAATCCAGGATACACCGCAACTGAGAAAAAATTACTTGTGCTTATACGTAAAACAGGGGTCGGCCCTGGACTCGGATAATTATTAACAGATTTTTCACCCCCGTGAATACCTAGTGGTGCGTGTGAATGTGCTGGGCATGCACAGTAATTTTTCTTAGGGGGAGACTGTCTTGTGTATGACAGGACAGCTTGTATCCCTGGTCCTTGACCACTAAATGCCGGTGGTGCCATCCTCCCCCAGCCCCCTGAGAAAATTAAAGAACACCCCCTACATTTCTGACACTCCTCTTAGGAGTGGTGCTACTGACATTGAAAACCATTGGTCTAGACTTTCCCAGCCCTGTTCTGGACTGTTTGGATGAATCTGTCCAGCTGAAGAGCTACCCAAAGGACAATGCGATATTTTGAACCACTGGAAGCTATGCCTAATGACCCCGATTCCTGGGGATTTGCCCAGTCTGCTTAATAGGGAGCATCCTGCAGCAATTACTTGGGAGTGGATTTGGGAAGAAATTCTGAGAGGACATGAGAGTCATATTCCAAATGCCCACATATGTACTCTCAAGGAGAAGCAAACCTCCCTGTGGAAACCAGCAAGAGTAGGGAAGGAAGGACTAGCCCCTCAAATCTTCAGCATGGGCGGGGAAAGGTGACCTCAGAAGGGTATACCAGAGTCCAAGAGTTATGTACAAGAGATCAGAACAGCAGGAGAGGGAGAAAGCTGGGCTGAGGGTCATTGTTATGCAAATGAGATGCAATTTTTTTTTTTTTTTTTTTAAAGCCCTCTGTGCATTGCCTTAAACAGTGGCTTAGGAAAGTCCTCAAAGATGGTTTTCACCACATGTGCAAGAAATTAAAATTAGGTTTCAGCCCATCCGAGGAGCCACTTTGACATCGCCATATGGTGGGAGCAGAGCTGCTTTTTGGATTTAGCAAACATCTTAAACTATTTTTCAAATGATTTAGGTTCAGTAAGACCCAAAATGTACTTTTTTTTTTCCCTTCAAGTACTTTTTCCCTTCATTTTAAACCCTAGGGTATTTTGAAGGGAATTCAAGCCACATGTTTCTAATTCATTTACACTTAACTCATCAACATGTTGTTTTGCAAGAATCATTTGAAGTCCAAGAAGACTTTTGAAATATATATTAAACGTATGTACACACACATACACATTTATACATCCGTGTACACATTTATTTAAAGTGTTAAAAAGCAAAGATGTCACCTCGAGCACTAAAGTGCGCCTGACTCAAGCCATGATATTTTCAATCGCCTCATATGCATGTGAAAGCTGGACAACAAACAAGGAGACCAAAGAATTGATGCCTTTGAATTATGGTGTCGGCGAAGAATACTGAATATACGATGGACTGCCAGAAAAGCGAACAAATCTGTCTTAGAAGAAGTACAGCCAGAGTGCTCCTTAGAAGCAAGGATGGCAAGACTTCGCCTCATGCATTTTGGACATGTTATCAGGAGGGACCAGTTCCTGGAGAAGGACATCATGCTTGGTAAAGTAGACGGTCAGTGAAAAAGAAGAAGACCCTCAACGAGACAGAGTGACACAGTGGCTGCAACAACGGGCTCAAAAAACATAGCAACAATTGTGAGGATGGCGCAGGACTGGTCAGTGTTTCGTTCTGTTGTACGTAGGGTCTCTGTGAGTCTGATTTGAGGGCACCTAACATTTTTTTTGTTTTAACAACAACATACACATTTAACAATTTCTTCTCCTAAGGAGCTGTGAGCTATATTTTGCTAAGAATTAACCTTCTCTAAACAGAAACCAAGTTAGACTATAGGAGTAGCATCTGTCCTCCAAGTTCTGAGCTCGGCAGTAGTCCCCCCATTCAGACAAAGGTAGGCACAGCAAGGATGGTGTGTCAGAACAGCCAAGTCCCACAGGAAGGGGAGAGGAGGAGAGGTCCCTCAGAGCTTCAGGATTATCACAAAAAAAGTATGCAGGGTGGCTGCTTGACAAAGGGGGGCTGAACACAAGCCAACAGAAGGTGGACAGCAACAGTGCCTGCTTTGCAAGTTCGTGCTAATGATGCTGTTTAGAGCTGACTGGATGGCAAGGAACAACTACTACAACATTCTTGTTTATGCTGGTATGTTGCTTTGAAAACTCTCTCTCTGTCTCTGTGTCTGTCTCTCACGCCCTCTTTTTCTTCATACGCACAACACTATCACCAGTTGCCCCTGCGTTGATTCAGACTTATGGCGACCCCATGTGTGTCAGGGTAGAACTGTGCTCCATGTGGTTCTCAGTGGCTGATTTTTCAAAAGTAGATCACCAGCCTTTCTTCTAAAGCACCTCTGGGTGTACTTGAACTTCTAACCTTTCAGTTAGCCGCTAAGCGTGTTAACTGTTTGCATCCGCCAGGGACATACATATATAACAACAACACATACATATACTCACATATATATATGTTTATAAATATATTCTTTTGAAGGGAAGCAATTTAAGAGCATTCTGTGTGGAAACCATGATTGCTTCTGGGTTGATAAAGTATAAATTATTTACTTTTTTGGAGTTGCTTTTCTCTACATCAGAGTCAGCACACCAGGGGCATTTGGGTGGCCATTTCTCCACCCTGTACCTGTGACAGACATCACTAATCGATGCCTGAGCTCTTTCCCGCTGAACATGGACTAGGCCTCAAATGACTTTTAAAGATAGTGCTTCAGGAAGCCTCCACTCATCAGTTGGAGTTGGCCAAAAGATGCAACCTCTTTGTCATTCGTACCTCTATAGTCTCTTCCACGTATGGACTCTCAAGGAAAAGCAAACCTCCTAATGGAAACCAGCAAGGGTAGGGAATGGAGGACCAGCCCCAAAAGCCTCCAGCATGGAAGGAAAAGATGACTCTGGAAGGGTATACCAGAGTCCAAGAATTAGGTAAAATAGATCAGAACAGCAGGAGAGGGGGCCTCTCTTTCAGCTCTTGTTATTAAGAACTACAACAAAAATCATAACAAGAATTATAACTGAGCACTTATTATGTGCTAGGCACTGTGTTATGGGCTTTACGTTATATGAATACTTACATGGCAGCTACTACACGCTAAGAATTATTTTGTGTGTTTTATACAGAACATTTCACCTAATTCTCGCAACAACATGGAGAAGTAGGCTCAGAGAGATTAGCCTACTTGCTCAAGATCACACAGCTGGTAAATGGCAGAGGCAAGGTGTAAACCATTAAACTATTTTTCAAATGACTTAGGTTCAACAAGACCCAAAATGTGTGTTTTTTTTTTCTTCGAGTGCCTTTTCCCTTCTGTTACGATTCACTGATGTGTTCCAAACTTTCTTATCATCATCATCGTCACCATCATCACTACCACCACCGCCACCGCCATCATCGTCATCACTATCATCACCTACCAGGAAAGCCTTTCTTCAAATGAAAGCTTACAAAAGAGTTAAGATTAGTAATTTATTCAGCATAAAATTTAAGACATTTAAAATATTAATACATACCACAATCAGACACTGGGGAAATGAGGCTGTTGTGAAGAAGTCAAAAACCTGAAATCAGCTATTACCTGCGACATTTGGGGTCTCGTACAGTTCATCCATTTTCTTATCACAGGGCCTCTAGTTCTCACTGTATCAAGACACTATGGACTGAGAGGCATTTAGTAACCACAAATGGTAAGTTTTCTCTTTTTTTACTAACTTAAAAAAATTTTTTTTTTGTTTTAGGTGAAAGGTTATAGTGCAGATTTGTTTCTCATTGAAAAAATCATACACAAATTGTTTTGTGACATTGGTTGCAATCCTGTAAGGTGTCAGCATCTCCCCCTTTCCACTCCAGGTTCCTGGGGTATCCATTCATCCAGTTCTCTTGTCCCTTCCTACTTTTCCTTCTTTGCTTTTGGGCAGCTGTTGCCCATTTGGTCTCCTATACTTGACTGAAGTAAGAAGCACACTCCTCACGTGTGTTGCTGTTTGTTTTATAGACCTGTCTAATCTTTGGCTGAATGGTGGGCTTCGGGAGTGGCTTCAGTACTGAGTTAGCAGGGTATCTGGGGGCCATACTCTCCTCCACTCTCTGTCAGACCAGTAAGTCTGATCTTTTTTGTGTGAATTTGAATTTTGTTCTACATTTTTCTCCAACTCCGACCGGGATTCTCTGTTGCAATCCTTGTCAGAATGGTTGGTGGTGGTAGTGGGGCACCATCTAGTTCTAGGCTCAGGCTGGTAGAGGCTGTGGACTAATATTTTCCTGTGTCCTAGGTTTTCTTCATTCCTCTTTGCTCTGAACATGATGGGACCAATAGATGTATCTTAGTTGGCTGCTTGAAAGTTTTTAAGACCCCAAACGCTACTCACCAGAGTAGGATTGTAGAACATTTTCTTTATAAACTATGTTATTATGCCAACTGACCTAGATGTCCCCTGAGACCATGGTACTATTACTCTTATTAACCATTGCCTTGGGTGATTTAATACCATGTGTCAAGCTCTGTGCTGAGCACTTCACATATGTCATCTCATTTAATCCCTACAATTATGAGACTGTCACATCATCATCATACTACCATCATCATCACCACCACGGCCATCATCAAAATCATCATCATCACCAGTATCACCATCATCTTCTTCATCATCACCAACATCACCACCATCTTCATCATCATCAAAATCACCTTCATCATCACCAACCTTACCATCATCATCATATCAAAATCATTGCCATCATATCCTCCTCATCTTTGTCCTCATCATGATTTTCTTCTCCTTCTTCACCGTTATTATTCTTAATTTATAAGGAAGAAAACTGAGTTCTAGGGAGGTGTAATCACTTATTTAAACTCACGCACCAAGTCAAAGAACCAAGCCTTGAACTCTGTCAATGTGACCCTTAGTTGACTTCTCTGTCAACCATTCTGCTGTACAGCCTCCCAACACTCCTCCCTTCAGCCATGCTTCGTAGCTATGGGTGCGCCCACCACCTCCCCTTCCCGCCTGTTAGAACTTTAATAGCAGTGCTCATAACTTATTCATCTCCGAATCTCAGTTTGGGGCACTGTGCCTGGTTCACAGTAGGCCCTTGCTAAATATTAACATGTATTTATTTCTGAATAGGCAAAACATTCACTGGGTTGAAAAATCAAAAAGGAGAAAGGAGAATACAGTGAAAAGTCTCAGCCTTGGCCTCCAGCTCCCCTCTCACTTGAGACAACCAATTATATTGATTTCTCATTTATTTGATGCACATTCAAGGAAAGATGCAAGTATATCCTCCTTACCCTTTTTTATGTAAATGGTTGCCTTGTTGTTAGTCGCTGCGGAGTGGGCTCTGACCCACCTTATGTACAATAGGGCAAAACACTGACGGGTCCTGCGCGGTCCTCATCCTGCGTCTTCTAACTCATGGACTCATTTTCCAGCACTGCATTGGATGATACAAAAAACAAAAAAAACCTGTTGCCGTCGACTTGATTCCGACTCATAGTGACCCTACAGGACAGAGTAGAACTGCCCCACAGGGTTTCCAAGGATCTGCTGGTGGATTTGAACTGCTGACCTTCTGGTTAGCAGCCAAATGCTTAACTACTGTACCACCAGGGCTCCATATAGGACAATAGTCTATATAATTGGTGGTGGTGATTCCCTGTGTGAAGAGTAGAATTGCTCCATAGGGTTTTCAAGGCTGTGACCTTTCGGAAGCAGATAGCCAGGCCTGTCTTCTGAGGTGCCTCTGGGTGAGTTCGAATCACCTGCCTTTTGGCTCTCCATTGAGCGCTTAACATTTGTGCCACCCAGGGACTGCTCATATAAATGCTTGTACACTACAAATGCTGTTCTGTGCTTTTATGTTATCTATTGTCGTTGTTACTATTACTATTATTATTAGCTATTATTATTCAGTTTATTGAAAGGGTGATGATAAAAAACTATTACCTTTCCTTCCATATTCACCATAAAAATGTATTGGAGTCTGACTGAAATCGGAAGGAAAATAATAATCTCCTCCTCCCAGTATCTCTGTATGTTAGTTGTTCTAGGATGGAGTTTACCACTATCCTTCCACTCACTAGGAACCCCCAGTGACTGACAGATCCGGCCTAAATCGCAGAGGGAGGGACTGAGGGCCCAGGCTTGGCTATTCTGAGCTCTGGATGGCTGGCAGCACTGACCAACAACGTTTTCACATTTCAGCAGGTAGAGTGGGGGCCTGCAGAACTGTGGAGTCAGGAGTTTGAAACGACACAGAGGCTCCTGGTCAATACCCAGTGGCTTCTGGGTCTCCACATGGAATTCTTACACTCAATTTCTTTAATCTTCTGTAAGCTCTCTCTGGCGTTACCTTTGATCAGCAACCTCGCTTCTGCTTTCTGTTCTGGCTATTTGAAAGCCAGAGGGTCTCAGAACAAATGGGTAACTTTCTGTTCCTTCTAGCAGATGGTCCCACCAACAGCATCATGGGGGTGGCTACACATTGTGCCAAGGAGTCCTGGCGGCAAAATGGCTAACTGCTCGGCTGATAACTGAAAGGTTGGCCATTCGAATCCACCGAGTGGCTCTAAGGGAGAAAGATCTGGCAACCTGCTCCCATGAAGATTATAACCAAGAAAACCCTATGGGGCAGTTCTACTCTGTCACATGGGGTCGCTAGGAATTGGAATCGACTCGATGGTACCTAACGACAACACATTGTGCCAGTATTTTACGGTTCTGGTGGAACACGGCCCTCTCTGGTTCCCAGAATGGTTTCCCACAATCCTTAGAGTTCAACAAAGCTAAAATAAAGCATGCAGTGGGGTGAGCTGAAGTCCACAGGTTCCCCAATAGGCTGGTGTTCCACTTCCACAAAAGATAGCATTTCCTTGGGCGGACTATCTAGCTGGACTTCCCTCCCTTCTCCAACCCTCTTTTCTCTTTCTCATGCAATTTTTATACCTTCTGCTCCTGGTCAACCACCCAAGATGTCTGGCATGGTACTTGAATTCCCTAACTCAGAGTTCCTTTTTTTCACACTCCTTCTGCCTCCTGAGCCTTGCTGCTTGCCCACACGAACAACTGATTTTACCATCAGCCGCCTACTCGAGGTTATACTTTCCGGTGCAATTTCCTTGGAATAATCCCTCTCTCCCTGAAGCAATCCTCACAATTGGAGTTTACACCTCTCCTTACCCTCCCCTCTCCTCCCTGGGTCCCTCGCACCAGAATTCCCCCCCTTTCCCTCCCCACGATGACCCTAGTTTTTTCTACTAAGGATTTCCAACTTGGAATGATTTTGGAGAGCTGATGTCTAAGCCAGCAGCTTCTGTTGAGTGGGTTTCAGGGGCCCAGGCATTTTTATATAAATTCAGATGGCTGGAACACCCAGCCACAAAGGGTTTTATGTACTATGGGCATAGACTTCTTTGCCAAGTAAGCTTCAAGAAGTTTATAGGCTTGGTAGAGTTACAGGGCAAGACTTGGAAGGCTTTCATGGAGTTATGCAATCATTGGTGGTATGCTGTGTGTGTTTCCTGTTGCTTTACTTTTTTTTCTTTAAGAAAAAAAAAATCTTAATATAAAGGAATGTTCGAAAGGCACAAACATAAAACCTCCAGGGCCTCTTGGATGACTGTTGAGGAGTAAAAGGCCAAAAGGTGTTCAGCGCAATTGTCTCCATTCAAGCGCTAATAGAACAAGCCTTCCAATCTCTCCGTAGATTCTGGCCCACCAGTCCGCTGAATCCTCCCTTCCCCTGAACTTCTTCATAGCACCCATCCCAACTGGTATTAATGGACCAGTTGTGTAATGATGTGTTTAATGGGTGCCCTTCTTGCAAAACTAAAAGCCCCATGAAGGTAAGATGCTTTCTGTCTTGTTTACTCACCACATCCCCAGTGGTGTCCAATGGAGTTCACCAAAAATTTATTCATGAGTGACCTCTTGAAATCTAGATTCAGAATTGTGTTCCCAGCATCTAGCATGGTTGGCACATAGGAGGAGCCCAATAGAGATTTGTGAAATCAATGAATGAGTAGAGACTTATGCTGGGACAAACTGCTTAGTCGTCTTTAGAAGAATTTTCAGTTGTGTCCTGGACATTGCGAATGTCATGCTAGGGAAACTCTAAACCAAAAAAACAAAAAAAGCAAAAAACTAAATGAGTTGCCATCAAGTCGATTCCAATTCATGGTGACCCCATGTGTGTCAGAGCAGAACTGTGCTCCTTAGGGTTTTCAATGTCAGGGATCTTTCAAAAGAAGATTATCAGGCTTTTTTTCCGAGGCACCTCTGGGTAGACTGGGACTTCCAATCTTTTGGTTAGTGCTCAAACGCATTAACCATTTGTACCGCTCAGAAACTCCTTCTTATTATCACCCTTAAAATAATAATAATAATTATGTTGTTAGATATTAGGTTGTTCCCCATCTTCCCTGACCTAAACAGTAATTCTGTGAGTACCTTTTTAGCTGAACGTCGGCACGCATCCATAATTATTCTTCTAGGAAAAAAAAAAAAATTTGCCAGACAGGAAATTTCAGGGTCAAAAGGGGTGTACATTTTGAAGTCTTTTGATATGTTAATTAGCTGCTTCTTGAATTAAATTGGGTGAACATATTATTCATTAGTTATAATTCCCTGACCGTTGAGAGTTTGGACACTGAATTACCTAGGTAGTTAGTGACATTTCAAAGTTAAACTCTTAGTGGGAGAAAGTAAATCCAGGAATGAAAAGCTGGATTAACCTGAACAAAAGCTAATTAAGAGCAGTTGGCTAGCCCAGGGAATCAAAAAGCATATAATGAAGTGAAACAGAGAGCCCAGAAGTGCTTTGGTGGACTGTTGACTGTGTTCAGTCCAGGGGACATTCTTACATCTTTTCTTTTCCTCCGTAACGGCCATGGCTGCAAAGGTCCTCCCCTCCCGCCTTCCCCTGAGCCCCTTCCAGCTTACCTCATTCGCTGCCCTGAACAAGGGTTTTCATCCTTTGGTGGAGGAGTCCTGTGTTCACTCCGCACATCTTTCCCTTGAGAAATCAGTACGCTTCGGCGACTTAACTCTCAGTGCCTGGCCGTTGGAGGTTCAGAGACTGAGCCACGGCAGGTGGAGATTTTGGGCAGGTGTGATTTCCTTTTGGAAATGAGCTCTGGAGAGGTGAAAAGAGGTGATGGAGTTGGGTTTGGGGTTTAGTGACTCCAGAAACCTCAGTGGGGCAATATATCTCATGCATTTTCATCTGATTTTTGGGATGTCTCATTTCTACCGGTACCAAGTCTGGGGAGTCCCTGGGTGGTGCGCGCTCGCCTGCTAATGGAAAGGTTGGCGGTTGAAGTCCAGCCAGAGGCGCCTTGGAAGAAAGCCTTGGCCATCTATTTCAGAAAAAGCAGCCATTAAAAACCCTATGGAGCACAGTTCTATTCTGACACATAAGAGGTCGCCGTGAGTTGGGGTTGACTCGACAGCGACTGGTTTTACTGGAGTAGCTAAGGATGCCAGGGAAGGGAGAAGCACCAATTAAAACTTAACACTTACTGAGTCCTTACTACGTACCAAGCACTGTTCTAACTACTTCTGTGCAATCTGCTCTTAGTTGCAATACCATACTGCTTATGTTAGAAATGAGAAGTAAGATCTCATCCTTCAACTCAAAGCACTTAAAATTAGGTAACACTACCATCTTTGGAAACAATGTCACACAGTTTCATTTTTTGATGCAAAAGGTCACCTAAAAACCAGCTGCCATCAAGTCAGCCCTGACTCATGGCAGCTCCGTGTGTGTCAGAGCAGAACTGTGCAGAGAGTTTTCAATAGCTAATTTTCCAGAAGTAGGCCGCCAGCCTTCCTTCCATGGAATCTTGGGTTGGCTTGAACCTCCAACCTTTGGTTAGCAGCTGAGCATATTAACTCTTTGCACCACCCAGGGACTTCAAAATGTCACCTATGCCCGGTGTATTAAGCCAAACAATAAACGAAAACATCTGATAAAATCTTTTACGCGTTAGTATGTGCCAGATACTGTGGAAAGGTAATGGTTAGTTTGCATAATCTCATTTCATGCTCAGATTAAACCTAGAGCTAGGGAATATTTTATAATTCCAGCTGAAACTGAGATTCAGAGAGGGTAAGTAACTTGCCCGAGCTTGCCCAACCAGATAGGGAAAGGTTTACCCAGTGTATCTGAAATCAGGGTCAGCCCACATAACCATTAGATTCTAAAGCCAGGGTAGATACAGCCCAAGGTTTTGTTGTTGTTATTATTATTAGCTGCTGTCAAATCAGTTCTGACTCAGGGCAACCTTGAGTTTAATAGAGCAAAATGTTGCCCAGTCCTTTGCAATGTCATGGTTGTTGGTATGTTTGAGTCCATTGTTATGGCTCTTGTATCAATCTATCTTACTGAAAGTTTGCCTTGTTTTGCTGATCCTCTACTTCGCCAAAAATGAAATCCTTTTCTAGTGATTGGTCTTTCCTGATGACGTGTCCAAAGTGAGCTGAAGTCTCACCAATGCCCTTCTAAGAAGTATTTTGTTTGTATTTCTTCAAAGGCTTGCTTGTTCTTTTGGTAGTCCACGGTACATTCAATATTCTTTGCCAACACCACGAGTTGTAATGCATCAATTCTTCTTGTCTTCTTTTTCTTTTTTTTCCTTCATTGTCCAGCTTTTGCTTGTACATGAGGCGGCCAAAAAGACCATGGCTTGGGTCAGGCGCACGGTAGCCATCAAAGTGACATCTTTGCTTTTGAAAACTTCCGAGAGGTCTTTTGCAACAGAGCTGCTCAACGCGCTTTGTTGTTTAATTTTTAACTGCTGCTTCCATGGATGCTGGCGGCAGATCCTGGTAGGATGAAATTATTGACAACTTCAACTTTTTTCCAACTCAAGGAAATGTGTCTTTATGTAAACGTTGGGAGAAAAAAACATAATGTGGGTGAGAATTTCATATATTTTTAAGGACCTGAGTTCACTGAGGATCCTTGGTTGAGTCCAGACACAGCCTGGAGCCACGGAGGTGTCTGCCCGGACAGTCGATAAGTCGTCCCCAGCTCCATGCAGACGGCCAAATGCCTCACACCCTCCCCTGGCTCAAGGAGGAATGACTTTCACACCAAAGGGAGGTGGAGACGGTTCTTATCTTGACACTTCAAAGAGGGCCTTCCTCCTTGACATCTTCCTGCCCTGAGCCGTGCTGATGTGGGCTCTTGGTGATGAAGGGTTTGCCTCTCCCCTTTGATCCTTGGGTGAGCGGGGTGATTCCTGCTCTTCCAGGCCTGAGGAATGCTGGGACCTGCTGGCTCAGTGGCTTGCTTTGTAGAATATTTACAGCTTCGGATGGCTCCATCACTTATTTGGTTTTGTCCAAACTAAGTCGCCGAGGGGGTAAGGACGCAATTTCAGCAATGAAAAGAACTCTGTTTCTGGTGGCAGAGGGTGGATGGTTTAACCAGCTGGATGGTTCTGATGTTGCTAATGCATTCTTACTTGCTGTTGTTAGCTGCCATCGAGTTGGCCGCCAACTCATGACGACCCCATGCACAACAGAATGAAACGCTGCTCGGTCCTGCATCATCCCCATGATTGGTTGTTGATCGGACCGTTGTGATCCAAAAGGTTTTCGCTGACTGATTTTCGAGAAATAGATGACCAGGCCTTTCTTCCTAGTCTTGTCTTAGTTTGGAAACTCCTTTGAAACCTGTTCAGCATCACGGCAACATGCTAGCCTCCACTGACAGATGGGTGGTGGCTGCGCATGAGGTGCCTTGGCTGGGAACCGAACCCTGGTCTCCTGCCTGGAAGGTGAGAATGCTGCTACTGACCCTTACCATGCCCCAATTCTGATGTCCGCTAACTTGGGGGGTGTCGTGTCGTGGACCTTCCTGATAATCCAGTCAAAACTAAGGACTCACTCTCCAGAAAAATGCACACCAATAGGGAAATTTTTGTATACAGTTTCAAAGGGCTCACGAGCTCTCTGAAGCCCATCCCTGGATTTCTTAGGGGGTCTACGGACTCAAGTAAAGAGCCCCTCCAACAACATCTACTGCCACATCAGAGCAGGGTGGTGATTAAAGGTGGTGTTCTGGAGTCAGACAGACCTGAGTTGGAATCCTTGCTATGACTGTCTCGTCCCACCTTAGTCAAATTGCTTAAACTCTGTTACCCTCAGCTTCCCTGTCTGTAAAATAGAGATACTTCTAACACACACCTCATATGGTTGTCGTGAGGATTACATGAGTTAATGCATGTAAAATGCTTAGTACTGGCATTACTGGTACTAACCGTTATTACAGTATAATGTCCTACCTCCTCTGGTCCAGCCCAAGGAAAGAGACTCTGAGGAAAAGAGACAATTTATGTTCCTGGCCCTCAGTCTTCTCATCTCACAAATGGGTTGATTATAGTACCTGCCCTGCAAACTCACAGACTTGGTCAGGAAAAATAACCAAACCAACAGAAAGGAGAGTGTTCTGTTGACTACAGATGCTATAAATGGATGGTTCTAATATGGGAAAAACAAACAAATCAGTCTTAGATGAAATACAACCAGAATGCTCCTAAGAAGTGAGGACAGCTCCTTTACTTGGACATGTCATCATGGAAGATCAATCACCAGGAAAGGACATCATGTTTGGTAAAGCAGAGGGTTAGCAAAAATGAGGGAGACCTTCAATGAGATGGACTGACACAATAACCACAACAATGGGCTCAGACATACCAATAATCACGAAGATGGCAGAGGCCTGGGCATTGTTTCATTTTGTTACATAACAGGTTGCCATGAGCTGGAGCCAACTCAAAGGGAACTAATAGCAATAATGGCATTATCTTTATCATTCCATTACATAGAAAGTTTTCTTGATCTTGAGTTGGGGGTCTTCCAAATCCATAGGCTTAGGGCTCCCTAGACTTCCCAGGAAGAGAGGAATCAAGAGCGCTAGCTTCCTGGTGGATGACCAACCCCAAATATTTTTATAGTGCCAGTGGATATTTCACAGCATTCACCAATTCAAACCCACTATTCAAGGCTGCTCTCCCTTGACTTCCTAGAGGGAGAAGATAAGACAATAAAAATAAAAAAAATCCTCGCACTGCAAAAAAGAGGGTAAAAAAAACCCAAACCCACTGCCATCGAGTTGATTCCAACTCATAGTGACCTGATAGGACAGAGTAGAACTGCCTCATAGAGTTTCCAAGGAGCACTTGGTAGATTCGAACTGCCGACCTCTTGGTTAGCAGCTGTAGCACTTAGCCACTACGCCACCAGGGTTTCCAAAAAGAGGGTAGAGGGACGTAAATACTCATTGGGCCAGTACAGTTATCCCAGACCAGGACTGTGTCTCAACATAACCTAAGCAGCTCAAGGGAAGCGTACAAGCCAAAGACACTGATGGGGAAAGTAAAATGACCCATAGGAGAAACCGAGCCAGTCCCCAGAATGTACCCAGCATCCATCCATTCCCCATAGATTGAGAGTCTCATGTATGACAGGCACTGTTCTAGACCCTGGAGAAAGCAGGATGAACAAGGCTCTGGCTTGGCCTTAAGGAGCTCCCAGAATAACGAGAATAAGAACAGCAATCATAGCAGGCATCACGCCAGCCTTTTTCTATGCATCAACTCATTCAACACACATGTGCAGAACTGAAATCAAGCCCCTTCCGTTTCCTTGGCTTCCTGGGATCTGACGGAGTCTTTGTTTTTGGCACTAATGCATGTGGGAAGATAAAGATAAAAACCAGAGAGAGGCATAGAAAAGCCAGCCAGGTGAGGAGGAAGGAGACAGGGAGCTTTCAACTTACAAAATGTGGAGGACCTTTGTCTGTCTAGTTCAGTGAAGACCTGGTTTCCCCATTTATGTCTTTAACAGACAGTTGCATGGGGTTGAGGGTTAATTTATGACCTGAAGATTGCTGCCAGTGACATAGTTCACCCAGGGAAGACAGACCTAGGTCAATATAAGTTTAAGTAAAAAGGCTCTGCACAGCCCCCAGGGGTCAAGCTGGGAAAGCAGCTGCTAAGAGAGAAGAAGCTGGGAGAAGCAAAAGAGGAGCAGAGGAGAGGGAGAGGAGGAGGGAGAAGCACCAGGGCTAAGAACATACAACGATGTCATGCTCCACTGCAGGTCTGCAGTGAGGGAGAAGCCAGAGAGGCCCATGGAATGAACTTGGTAAAGTAGAAGGTCACTGATAAAGAGGAAGACCCTCAAGGAGACACACTGACACAGTGGCTACAATAATGGGCTCACACATAGTGACGATTGTGATGATGACACAGGACCACTTGGTGTTTCATTTTGTTGTGCATGGGGTCATTATGAGTCAGAACCAACTGGCCGACCCCTAACAACAACGTTTTATATATATACATATAAAACCATTGCTGTTGAGTCGATTCTGACTCATAGCGATTCTGTAGGACAGAGTAGAACTGCCCCATAGGGTTTCCAAGGAGCAGCTCATGAATTCGAACTGCCTTTTGGTTAGCAGCCGAGCTCTTAGCCACTGTGGCACCAGGGCTACTATATATACGTTGCTGTTGTTGTTAGGTGCCGTCGAATTGGTTCCGACTCATAGCGACCCTATGCACAACAGAATGAAACACTGCCCGGTCCTGACCCATGCTTACGATCATTGAGCTCATTGTTGCAGCCACTGTGTCAAACCACCTCGTTGAGGGTCCTCCTCTTTTCTGCTGACCCTGTACTCTGCCAAGCATGATGTCCTTCTCCAGGGACTGATCCCTCCTGACAACATGTCCAAAGTATATAAGACGCAGTCTCGCCATCCTTGCTTCTAAGGAGCATTCTGGTTGTACTTCCAAGATTTGTTCATTCTTTTGGCAATCCATGGTATATTCGATAATCTTTGCCAACACCACAATTCAAAGGCGTCAATTCTTCTTCGGTCTTCCTTATTCATTGTCCAGCTTTCACACGCATATGATGCGATTGAAAATACCATGGATTGGGTCAGGCGCATCTTAGTCTTCAATGTGAAGTCTTTGCTCTTCCACACTTTAAAGAGGTCCTTTGCAGCAGATTTACCCAATGCAATGTGTCTTTTGATTTCTTGACTGCTGCTTCCATGGTTGTTGATTGTGGATCCAAGTAAAATGAAATCCTTGACAACTTCAATCTTTTCTCCGTTTTATCATGATGTTGCTCATTGGTCCAGTTGTGAAGATTTTTGTTTTCTTTTTGCTGAGGTGTAATCCATACTGAAGGCTGTAGTCTTTGATCTTCATTAGTAAGTGCTTCAAGTCCTCTTCACTTTTAGCAAGCAAGGTTGTGTCATCTGCATAACACAGGTCGTTAATGAGTCTTCCTCCAATCCTGATGCCCCGTTCTTCTTCATATAGTCCAGCTTCTTGGATTATTTGCTCAGCATACAGATTGAATAGGTATGGTGAAAGAATACAACCCTGATGCACACCTTTCCTGACTTTAAACCAATTGGTATCCCCTTGTTCTGTCTGAACAACTGCCTCTTGATCTATGTAAAGGTTCCTCATGAGCACAATTAAGCATTCTGGAATTCCCATCCTTCGCAATGTTATCCATAATTTGTTATGATCCACACAGTCGAATGCTATATATAGAGACAGATCTAGATATATAGATAGATAGATAGATATATCTGGTGGTGCGACAGTTAAGTGCTTGGCTGCTGACCAAAAGTTGGTGGTTAGAATCCACCCAGCGGCTCCATGGGACAAAGACCTGGTGATCTGCTCCTGTAAAGACTAAAAAAAAAAAAAAACTAATTTTTTATTTTTTTTACACTTAGAAAACCCTGTGGGACAATTCTACTCTGTCACATGGAGTTGCTATTCGTTGAACATCAACTTGACAGCACCCAACAACAGCAACAAACATACACACACAAACCCACACTCGTGCACACACACACATACATGGTAGTTGCCATCGATTCAGCTCCAGCTCGTAACAGATCAAAATGTTGCCCAGTCCTGCACCATCTTCACGATTATAGATAGATAGTATACAGATCAAACTAAAAAAAAAAAAAAAGTTGCCATCCAGTTGAAACAGAGAGCATAAATGTAGTTTTAGGTTTTACTACTTTGTTTGACAGATTCTTTAATGGTTAGTGTTAGGAAGGATCTTAGAAAGTTATGTTATTTATCTATTTACACATATTGTTGTCGTTAGCTGCTGCCATGACTTTGACCCCTGAGTTGGCTCCTGACTCATGATGACCCCATGCACAACAGAACGAAATGCTGCCCAGTCCTGCGCCATCCTTATGGTCGGTTGTGGAACCATTGTGATCCATAGGGTTTTCACCAGCTGATTCTACCACTGAACCACACTGCCCTCTATTTACACATACCCAGTGCCTTCAAGTAGATTCCAACTCACAGCGACCCTCTAGTAATTGCTAATTAACTGAGGTAAGCACTGTGCTAAGGGCTTTATGGAGGCCTGGTGGCACAGTGGTTAAGAGTTCAGGCTGCTAACCCAAAGGTTGGCAGTTCAAATCTACCAGTTGCTCCTTGGAAACCCCGTGGGGCAGTTCTACTCTGTCTTAATGGCTTGCTATGAGTTGGAATTGACTCAACAGCAACGGGTTTGCTTTTTTTTTTTTTTTTAAGGGCTTTATAGGTAGCACCTCAGCTGATTGCTAACAACAACCCTACAAAGGGCATAGCGTTAGCTCCATTCTGCGGATGAGAAAACTGAGGTTCACAGAGGAGAAGCAGTTTTCTACCTACATTCTCAGCCTCTTCATTTTCTCATCTGCGATTTGAGTATAATACTGTCTTCCCTTCCTCAGGTAAATTACAGCTCCTCTCAGATTCTCAGCTTCATCTTCTCTAAATGAAGACTTGCAGGGCAGTATAGAGGGGTGGACAACCAAGCTGTAGAGCTCAACGGGGAGTAAGTGATTTTCCCAAGAACTTAAAACATTTTGCTCAAGGGTCCATATGATGCAACAAACTATTTGACCTTGGGATTTTCCCAGAAAATTCTCTATAGGTGGTTAACCTGGGTATAATAGTAGCTAGAAGTTCTCAGATGTCTACGGTATCTCTAAACAAGAAAACAGTAATTTTAACCTCCAGCCTAGAGATCTTTTTTCTTTTTTTTAAACAATATTTTATTGTGTTTTCGGTGAAGGTTTAGACAGCAGTTTAGGTTCCCATTCAACAATTTCTACACAAGTTATTCAGTGACATTAGTTACATTCTTCACAATGCATGACATTCTCATTATTTTCATTCTGGTTGTTCTGTTTCCATTAATCTAGTTTCCCTGCCCCCTTATAGTCTCATCTTTGTTTAAAGGATGCCTTTTTTTTTTTAAATTGTACTTAAGATGAAGGTTTACGGAACGAACTAGTTTCTCATTAAACAATGAATACACATATTGTTTTATGACATTGGTTGCCAACCCCATGACATGTCAACACTCTCTCCTTCTCGAACTTAGGTTCCCCATTACTAGCTTTCCTGTCCCCTCCTGCCTTCTAGTCCTTGCCCGTGAGCTGGTGTGCTCGTTTAATCTCAATCTGTTTTATGGACCTGTCTAATCTTTGGCTAAAGGGTGAGCCTCAGGAGTGACTTCATTATTGAGCTAAAATGGTGTCCGGGAGCCATACTCTTGGGGTTTCCCCAGTCTCTGTCAGACCAGTAATTCTGGTCTTTTTTTTTGAGTTAGAATTTTGTTCTACATTTTTCTCCAGCTCTGTCCTAGACCCTCTATTGCAATCCCTGTCAGAGCAGCTGGTAGTCGTAGCCGGGCACCATCTACTTGTGCTGGGCTCAGTCTGGTGGAGGCTGTGATAGTTGTGGTCCATTAGTCCTTTGGACTCATCTTTCCCATGTGTCTTTGGTTTTCTTCATTCTCCCTTGCTCCAGACAGGCTGACACCGGCAGAGCATCTTAGATGGCCGCTCACAAGCTTTTAAGATTCCAGACTACTCACCAACGTAGAATGTAGAACATTTTCTTTATAAACTGTATTATGCCAACTAAGCTAGATGTTCCCCGAGACCATGGTTCCCAGAGCCCTCAGCCCGGTAATTCAGTCCTTCAGGGAGTCTGGATGTGTGTATGGAGCTTCCATGACCTTGTCTTGTACAAGTTGTGCTGGCCTCCCCAGTAGTGTGTACTGTCTTACCCTGCATCAAAATTTCCACTTATCTATTGGGCTTGGGTATTGACTATCACCGTTTTTTCCCTCCCACCCCTCCCCTCCCTCATAACCATCCAAGATTGTGTCTTTTTGTGTGTAAACCTTTTCATGAGTTTTTATAGTAGTGGTCTCATACAATATTTGTCCTTTTGTGATCGACTTATTTCACTCAGCAGAGTGCCCTCCAGATTCATCCAGGTTGTGAGATGCTTCGCAGCTTCATCATTGTTCTTTATCTTTGCATAATACTCCATTGTGTGTATATATCATAGTTTGTTTATCCATTCATGTGTTGATGGGCATCTAGGTTGCTTCCATCTTTCTGCTATTGTGCAAAGCCCATTTGTTTTAAAGGTAAATTAGAGGAGTCAGAAAACAGGGTGAAGCATATAGTTATTATAAGCCATTTGACAGAGTAATCATTGGCATAGAAAGAGATTACCCACTCAACTAACCATACTTTCAGCAACCTTAATTTGTAAGCCAGGACACTTCCACACCTAGGAATTTATCTTTATCCCGCAGAATTTAAGCATCTACAGATCTTCCCTCTATCTCTCTTATCAGTATGAATCTCAGCGTCCTTATAATTTCCAGGTAGTTCTGGAATTATATCTTTGAAAATCCTTATCTGCAGTCCCCCCAGAAGTTTCTGGAGCTTGGGTTCAAGTATCACCCCTACACACCAAAATGATTATTTACAGTATAAATATCCTCCTACCCTTTATTCTAGGAGGCCTGGTGGCACAGTGGTTAAGCACTCAGTTGCTAACCAAAAAGCCTGGGGTTTGAACCTACCCAAGTGCTCATCAGGAGAAAGGTGTGGCAGTGTGCTTCCATAAAGATTACAGCCTTGGAAACCCTATGGGGCAGTTCTACTCTGTCCTATTGGGTGGCTATGAGTTGGAATTGACTTAACGGTGGTTTTTTTCTTTCTTTCTTTCTTTCTTTCTTTCCTTTATTCCAATTCATTGTGTAGGTAAAATTTGGGGAATTGAATCACAGGGTGGGTGGTCTGTGGGGGGTTTTGCTGGCCCCATCCAGCCAGATGATAGGATTCAGAGCCATACATGAATCATGACTACCTTACATTTTCATATGAGGCATGGAAGATGGGGTAAACATTTTTTCCTGGGCTAAAATTTGAGACATAAGGCTGAATCACTGATAAAACCTAAGGGGGGAAAAAACCCAAACCCACTGTTGTTGAGTCGATCCCAACTCATAGTGACCCCACAGGGTTTTCAAAGCTGTAAATCTCTGTGGAGGCAGACTGCCACATATTTCTCCAGCAGAGTTGCTGGTGGTTTCAAATTGCTGACCTTTCAGTTAGCAGTCAATTACTTTAACCATTGTGCCACCAGGGCTCCTTCTAGGGTTTAGCAAATAAAAATACAAGATGCCAGGTAAATTTAAATGTAGACAAACGATGACTAAATTTTTAGTGTAAGTATATCCCATCTAATGTTCGGGACATACTTATACTTAAAAAAAAAAAGTTAATTCATTATTTATCTCAAATTCAAATGTAGCTGGATGTTCTGCGTTTTAACTGGCAACCCTAGTTAGATCGATCAAAAGCTTGAATGTTTGTGTGGACTTAGAAGAAATTCAGAAGAATGGTAAAATTATAGAAGGTGGATAAACACATCCCCAAATTTCAAGTTGGGCTGTCTAAGCAGGCTGCTTCTGTGGCTACCTTGAGCATGATAATGTTGTTGCTTTTAGCTGCCATCGAGCTGGCCCTGACTCATGGTGACCGCATGCACAACAGAACAAAGCGCTGCCCAGTCCTGCCCCATCCTCATGATCAGTTGTGGGTCAGATTGTTGAATCTATAGGAATTTCATTGGCCGATTTTTGGAAGTAGATCACCTGGCTTTCCTTCCTGGCCCATTGAAGTCTGGAAACCCTGCTGAAACGTGTTCAGCATCACAGCAATATGCAAGCCTCCAATGACTGACGAATGGTGGTGGTGCATGAAGAGCTCTGGCTGAGAATCGAACCCACGTCTCCTACACGGAGGGCAAGAATTCTACCACTGAATCACCACTGCCTCCTAGTATGTGAAAATAGCCAACACTGTTGAACAATTCCAGGTGTGAGGGTCCATGATAAGCACTTGACATGGGTACACTTATTTGCAGCTCACCACTATTCCACAAGATAGGCACTATTATATGCCCATTTTGCAGAGGAGGACACTGAGGTCTGGATATCTTATTCCACCTAAGTGGATTCTACTAAGACTGGAGTGTTTTATGGCTCAATGAGACAGAACCCTTGGTATTTCTTACAGAACACAGAGGCACAGAGATGGTAGGTGGCATGCCTCTGGTCACACACTAATCAACAGAGCCAGGAATCTGACTCCAAGCCCGTTTGCTTTACCACTTCTCTATAATTCCCTCCAGGTCCCTGGGTGGCAAAAACGGTTTTCACTCAACTACTAACCTAAAGGTTGGTAGTTCAAACCCACCCAGGGGCACTGTGGAAGAAAGCTCAAGGCAAGGAAACTCTACAGAGCTCAGTTCTATTGTGTAATACATGGGGTCACCATGAGTTGGAACCGACCTGATGACGACGGGTTTATAATTCTCTCCAAATCCACACCAAAATTTAGATTACCAGCTTTGATTCAATTCAAGTTCCACTGAGCCAGCTTTAGAGAAATTGAATTTCTTTAATTAATTTCCCCTAGACAAGTCACTGGAGAGCCAGAAAGACTCAAAGAGAGACTGAGGCAGAAATTACAAGCGCTTGATTTTGGAAGCCCTGGTGGTGTACCGGTTAAGAGCTATGGCTGCTAACCAAAAGGATGGCAGTTCAGATCCACCAGGCACCCCTTGGCAACCCCATGGGGCAGCTCTGCTCTGTCCTGTAGGGTCACTATGAGTCAGAATCAACTCGACAGCCGTGGGTTTGGTTTTGGTTTTGATTCTACTTTGGGCTCTGCCACAAACAGGATGTGTGAACTTGGTTGCATCACTTGCCTTCAGAGGCTCAGTTTGGAAAACAAAGGGGGTCATGCTCAGTGACCCCCAAAGTCCCTCCCGCAGTAGAGTTCGGTGAGTCGAAGACACACTGGCTCCTGCAAACTCCTGCCCAGAGCCTCGCTCTCGAACACCCAGTGTCTTGGGCTAATACAGTAGACAGCAGACAAATCCCATTACAGGCTTCTCTGTGAGTCTCCACTTTGTCACTGTCTGTTATGTGACCTTAAATAGGCATTCTCCCCTAATCTCCCCGGGCCTGGTCTCTCCTATTAACAGCTGGAGACAAGGATATTTACCTGTAATAAAGCTCTTTGAGCTCCTCAGATAAAGAGCTTTGCATTAACAAAGCTCAGAGTGGATTTTTTTTTAATGGATGAGTACACCAGCCCTGTTTTGCATTTTTTCTCCCTTTTTTTACTGGAGAGGTGCAAAGTCTTACTTGCCCTCTCAGTTTTCTCTGGGTTAATTCATGTGTTTGCTTCTGAGATCAAATAGGTCTTTCTTCTACACTGGAGATTCCCAAATGTTCTCAATTTATGGTGACTTTAGTGTCTTAATACCTAAGAATTTTGTTTATTAAGTCATTAGGTCCAAACAACCTGCTAAGTATTTATGCCCTAACAGAAGTCCCTGCGTGGTGTAAATGGTTAATGTGCTCAGCTACTAACTGAAAGGTTGGAGGTTCGAGCCCACCCAGAGGTGCTGTAGAAGAAACACGTGGTGATCTACTTCCAAAAAATCAGCCACTGAAAACTCTGTGGAGCACAGTTCTACTCCGACACCCATGGGGTCACCATGAATCAGAGTCAGCTCAGCAGCAGCTGGTTGGTTTATGCCCTAACAACTTCATTCAGTTTGAAAAAAATAATACACATAAATTGAAAGAAAAAAATGATCATTAGATACCTAAATAAACCCAATTACTTGCTAAGGGGATATATACGCCTGTTGTACACTGCACAGCTTCTCAAAGCTTGGGATCAGCTTGGCCATCTCCACCCTCATTTTATGTTTCATATTGATTTTCATGAAGTATTTGCTTTTTATCCCAGCCATTTCACCTCTGAAAACGCAACTTCTCAAAGACATGGTACTATAGAAACAAATACAGCAAACATGGATGAAGCTTGAAAACATTATGCTGAGTGAAATAACTCAGTCACAAAGGACAAATATAGTATAATCCCACTTAAACCTAGAATAGGCAAATGCATAAAAATGAAGCAACAGAAGAAGAAGGAGAGTCGGGAATAGAAAGGGGATATGGAATGTGTAGCTAATTGCTTCCATGAGCAACTGCCTCCCTTGCCATGAGACCAGAACTGGATGGTGCCCAGTTGCCATTACTGAAAGTTTTGCTCAAAGATTTTATGTAAGAATTCTGATCAAAAGGGGGGAAATGCAGAACAGAATTTTAAATTCTTAGTGGAATCTAAACTTTTTGGAGCCATGGAGGCTGGATGAATCCCTGAAGCTACTGCACTGAGATAATCTTTAAAACTTCAGCCAAAAATATTCCCTGAAGTCTTCTTGAAACCAAACAATTGTTTAGCTTAACTAGAAAAGGATGTCTGCCTTGAACATTGTGTTCTTTTAAGATCATGGGATCAGACTGACAACAGTGAGTTGAAACATTAATAGAAAATTTAGGGGGCTGTGAGTTTATGTTAACGGGAGAGGAACAACTCAGAAAAGGAGAGTGAGAATGGTTACACAACTGGGAGAATGTAATCAATGTCACTGAATTGTACATGTAAAAATTGTTGGTGTATATTCTGCTGTCAGCAGCAACAACAAAAATTAAATAAATTATTAAAAAAAAGAGAGAGAAACAATAAAAACAAAACAAATAGGAGTTACCATAGGTGGGAGGGAGGAGAAGAGGGGGAATCATTGTTTAGGAAGCAGTGAGTCTCTGTTTATGATGATGGGAAATTTGGCAACAAATATTGACGACAGTTGCATAACATGATTGATGTAATTGGTGTCACTGAATTGTACATGTGAAAAATGTTGAATTAGCAAATGTTGTGTTATCTATATTCTTACAATAGAAAAAAGTAAAAAATAAATGACTGTAGCGAGAGAAGATGGACAAAGCTCATATCACCCTATTCTTCCCACTAATTACAACTAAAGCTTAGGACAAATTTCCTAAGGCAACTGTCAGAACACTTTGATAGGTGGAGGAAATAAGGTGGACTGGCTGGGAGCCTTAGTTTCCTATATATCCCTAAAGGGGCGTTAGAGTAGCTGCAACCCAGAAACACCAGTGGGTTGGGACAAAAAGAAAGCCCCAAGAAAAGCCTGCACTCTCTAGCCAAAGGACTGGGTGGAGGAAGCCTGCAGGACAGAATCATTTGGACTATACTTATCTGGTCTAGATGAGTACCACAAAAGAAGCCACATAACTCTTTTTTCCCACCAAGTGCTGCAGAGATGGTGGAGTGGAGTCTTGTTGACCATCCCCACCTTGCACTAAGCAAACACAGATATGGCACTCCATCCTCTCCTAACTAGACAGTGAAAGTGTGAAAGGATTAGAGAGGAAGGAACTGAAAAAAGGGATTCTTTCAATCTGTTTATGAAGTTCTGGGCATACCCCCAAGCAGCCTGTGTGTGAAGCCAACCAGAGTCAACACGGCGAAAGTGTTGAGAACTGAAATACAGTGAGGAATACTACCCAGGTTTCAGACTGGCCTCTCGGCCACGCACAAGTGTAGCAGACAATAATAGTACTGTAAAGGCTTGGAAAACTAAGCTGAGATCTGAACTAGAGCCCACAAAAGTTAGCCAGAATATGCATTGTGAACCTAAACAGATTGCTTGCTAAAACAGAAAATTAAAATAGGGACCAGAATCTCATAACATAGCGCTCAAAATGTCTAGGATACAATCCAAAATTACTCTTTATACCACGAACCAGGAAAGCCTAAACTCAAATGAGAAAAGACAATCAATGGATGGTAACACCAAGGTGACACAGATGCTGGCATTATCTGATAAGGATTAAAAAAAAAATGCTTCAATAAGAAATTACAGTCTTGAAACAAATGGGAAAAGAGAAAGTCTCAGCAAAGAAATAGAAGATATAAAGGAGAACCAAGTGGAAATTTTAGAACTGAAAAATACAATAATAAAAAAGAAAAAAACTTCCTGGATGGGCTTAATAGCAAAACAGAGATGGCAAAAGAAAGAATGAGTGAACTCGAAGACAGATCAATAGAAATTATCCAACTTGAACAACAGAAGGATGAAAATGAACAGAGCTTGAGGAATCTGTGAGGTAATAAAAAAAGATTTTAACATTAATTTCGCTGGAATTCCAGAAGCAGAGGGGACCAAAAAAAAAAAAAAAAGCAGAGGGGACAGACTACAGATAAGTGCTCAAAATTTTCTATACATGACCATCAGTTCATTATCCTATCCTTCCACTGTAGGATACTCTGTACATAGAATAGTGCCTGGCATATAGTGGGCACTCAACAAGGATTAGCCGAATGGATGAATGAATGGTCACAAGTTTCAGCTAATCAGGAAATGGTTTGCTCCTAAGTAAGGAAGGCACTTTATCATATTAACCATGTTCCTATATCATCTCCACGTCTAAAACGCACTTTTCCCATCACCTATATTTGTATGTGGGCACCAGTCCAACCTAGGATGTATTCATTGTTGTCAACACATTTTATAGATGAAGGAACTGAGACTAAAGAGAATGAATGACTTACTTAAGATTGTTGTTGTTGGGTGCCGTCGAGGCAATTTTCACTTATAGCGACCCCATGTGATGCAGTAGAACTTCCTCATAAGGTTTCCAGGCTGTAATCTTTATGGGAGGACTTTCTCCCACAGAGTTGCTGAGTTACATAGCTTTTAAGTGATAGAGCCTAGAACATATTTTTAGCAAAGCCATATATTTTTTTAACAGAAAGTAGGGTATATTTTAAATGTTACACTTAAAACATTAAAATATTTACACGAAAGTGCAACACAAAATAATCATGCAAAATAAAAAAACAAGCAATTCTTATACATTACAAATGTTTAGAAAAAGGCACACCTGCTTAAAGTTATATGAAGTCAGTGTATTTATGTGAGTATATTGAACCTTATTGAAAGATAGTGTCAAAAGTCTAAATTTGAGGCCATTTTTCATTGAGGTATAATTAAATCCAATAAAATGCACAGGTCTTAAGTTTACAGTTTTATAAGTTTTGACAAATGTATACACCCATGTAACCAATGTCCCAGTCAAGATTTAAATCACTACCATTACCCTAGAAAGCTTCTTCATGTCTATCTGTCCATCTACCTCTGTCTCTCAGAGGAAACCATCATTCTGGTTTCTGTCTGTATGGGCCACTTTTCCTGATCTTGAGCTTCATACAAATGGATTTATTACGTACTCCTTTATGTCTGCCTTCTTATGCTCAGCCCAAAGTGCTGTACAAATAGCATTTATTTTAATGGTTAGACTCTATTTTAATGTTTATGGGTTTCTAGATAATTGGAGTCCCTGGGTGGTGCACATAGTTAACACGCTTAGCTGCTAAACTAAATGATGGAGGTTTGAGTTCACCCACCTTGGGAGAAAGGCCTGGTGATCTGCTTCTGAAAAATTGGCCACTGAAAACCCTGTGAAGCACAGGCCTAACTCTGACACACATGGGGTCGCCATGAGCTGGAGTCAACTTGATGGCAACTGGAAAAATTACATTATTGCTCAGAATAAGAATTTATTTAATTAAAAATAATATTAAGTAAATCATAGTATGGGCAATGTGCAGATGACGAAGATGGACTGCTGTTTGGGAAATGCATAGAGTCTGTGGTCATGAATTCCTGGGTCCTAACCCTGCCTCTGCCACTCACGGGCTGAGTGACTGGGCAATAAACAAAAGCCTCAGTTTTCTCATCTGTAAAATGGATATCCATTTACTGCTCCTCATAGAATTGATGTGGGAATAAAATAATACAATGCATTTAAAGCTTTTAACTTAATGCTTGGCACATACCAATGGTTCAGTACACAACAGTTTTTATTAGATCCAGGATGTAAAAGGTTAAATTATTATTATTTAAGCTCTGTACCCAGAACCACTAGTACAACAACTACAAACTACTCCTTTCTTGACCTCCTCCTGCTTCCCTTTGGGATGAGCTCATAGCGCCCTCCACTGGAAAGTCAGAGGTGCGTAGGAGGAGAAGGGTCACACCAACGCTCCCCAGGGTACAGAAATTCTGATTTCCTCAAATCGCAGGCATTATTGTCGCACTCAAACTGTGACATAAAGAGGTATTTGTGCATAATGCATTTTTCTAGAGTTTTACTGAATAAGTCAACTTTCTCATTCATGAGAGCCTGTATGGACACTGGGAATCCAGGCTTCCCTCCCCTTTCCATCTGATATTTCTCTCTGAGCGTTCTCTTGTGTGTCTCCTCACGTCTAGTGACTTGAATCTGAGTCTTGCCATTTGGGATACTGTAGAAGTCTCTCTGCATCTAATCTTAATTTGCCTACTTGTCTTCTCCACAGCACTTTGGACTTTCGAAAACACAAAACTTGTCAGGCCCTCCTCTGAAGAAATGGATCTTCACATGTGGCATTCTCTCTGGCCTCCTTTTCCACCACCCGCCTCCTAGAACTTCAAATTCTATTCCACACTCCATCAACACTGGACTACTTGGCGGCTCCTTTTACTTCTTGCTTTGTCCTCTATCCCCTTACATATACCATTCCCTCTGCTTAGAAGCCTTTCTTCCTTATCTGTTTGGCAAACTCCTCTTCATCTGTCACAACCCTACTTAGCTATAACTTCTGTAAAGCTTTCCCCACTCATATTCTCTCCCATCCCTTACTACTTCTCTAGCGCTGCTATTGGTTCAGTTATTGCAGCAGTTGGTGACTATGTATTTCTGCCTCTCCGTTAATATTGATAACTCTAACATTGAGCAATTACCATGGATCTAAGAGCTTTGTATTTTTAACCTAATTTATTCTTCACAGTATCCCTTTGGGTTCAGTGGCTATTATCACTCCCATATTACAGATGAGGAAATTGAGGTATGGAGTGTTAAGTCACCGCTCTAGGGTCACATGACTTGACAGCGAGTTCCATGACTAGATGAATGTACTAAATATTGGGCACCCACCCTTACTGAAAAAGGAGCCCTGGTAGCACAACAATTAAGTGCTTGCCTGCTAACCGAAAGGTTAGCAGTTGGAAATCATGCAATGGCTCCATGGGAAGGAGACCTGGCAGTCTGCTCCCATAAAAGATTACAGCCTAGGAAACCCTATGGGGAAGTTCTACTTTGTCACATGGGGTTGCTATGAGTTGAAATTGACTCAGTGGCTCCCAACAACAACAACCTTTACTAATGGGGTCAAGATGGTTAGGGAGCTCTTTAGAATTGTTTTCTTCCTCTTCTGTTTCTTTCCTGACATGACTGAAGGAAGGAGAGCTTCAAGCTCTGGACAGAGCACGGGTGGCTGCTAATTCAATTTCTATCTTCCTTGGCTCTGTGGTCAAAGGATTAAATCAGAATTCTTGGTCTCAGCTCCTCTGTCTACACACTGGTAGGATTTCCAGATTTCGTAAATAAAAATACGGGAAGCCCAGTTAGATTTGAAATTTAGATAAACAACAAATACTTTTTTAGTGTAAGTATGTCCTAAATACTGGATAGGGTATACTTATATTAAAACCATTCATTCTTTATATGAAGCAGAAATTTAACTGGAAATCCTGTATTTTATCTGGCAGTCCTACACTGAGGATAAGGAGCCCTGCTGGCTCAATCAATGGTTAAGCGTTTAGCTAACCAAAGGGTTGGAAGTTTGAACCCACCAGTGGCTCCGCAGGAAAAAAGACCTGGTAATGTGCTGCTATAATGATTACAGCCTAGGAAACCCTATGGGAGCAGTTCTACTCTGTCATATAGGGTCTCTGTGAGTTGGAATCAATGCCACACAACAACAACACACTGAGGGCTATGTTACCTCCCTGGCTGGGGTGTCCCAGTAGTCACTAGAAAAATAGGGGGTCCTACTTTCACTATGCACCTTCTTTTTGCCAAGTATCTGGCACTGTCTTTTATATTAAGCTAATTTAATCCTCCTAAAAACCTTGGAAACCCTGGTGGCGTAGTGGTTAAGTGCTACAGCTGCCAACCAAAAGGTCGGCAGTTTGAATTCACCAGGCGCTCCTTGGAAACTCTATGGGGCAGTTCTACTCTGTCCTATAGGGTCACTATGAGTCAAAATCAACTCTAGAGCAATGGGTTTTTTTGGTTTTAATAACCTTGTGTAGGTGGGGTGGGTATTAGCTGCCCTAGTTTATAGATTTTTTTTTAGAAGTAAAAGCTACCATTTATTTGCTTTTTACTATGTAGCAGTGAGACAGATTAAAGGTGGCTTCAAATTCTCTGACGTTCCTTCCATTGAGAGGTGGGGTTTATGTCCCCTCTCCTTGAATTGAGATGATCTGTGATTGGCTTGATCAATAGATTATGATGGAAGTGATGCTTCCACTCCTGTCTCTTGGAACATTCATTTTTGGGAAAGCCATTCACCATGTAAGGAGTCCATCTACCCTACATCACCATGCTATGAGGAAGCCCAAGATACCTGGAGAAGCCCTGGAGAATGAGGTGTCATGTGGAGGAAGAAAAGCACATGAATGAAAAAAAGAGATCATGGAAATGGATCCTCCAACTCCAGCTTCCTCAGCTGATTGTGTGTGGATCAGAGATAAACTGCCCAGCTGAGCCCTTCCCACGTCCTTGACCCACAAAATCATATGCAAAGTGAAATGCTTGTTTTAAACCACTATGTATTAGAGTTTTTCATTGTGCAACAGCTAATTGGAAAAATAAGATACCATCTAATTAGTTCTGACCCCATCACTTATTAGTTTGGTGACTTTGGACCTCAATTTCCTCACCTGCAAAATGAGGACAACCCTGAGTTCACAAAAGAAAAAATTAAAGCTCGGAGAGACTTAGTAACTTGTTCAAGGCCACACAGCTGAGAAGAAGCAGGTCTGACAAAAAAACTCCAAAGCCTGTCTAATACTTCCCCATTCCTCTGCCATTCATGCTGCTTTTGAAATCTAACCCTCAGTTTCCTCATCAATAGAACAAGGAACCGAAGAGTACATCAACTATACAGTTATTATGTGTATTTAAAAAAAAAATCACACTTGTAAAGTGCCTGGCCCATAGTAAGCATTCAGGGAACGTTAACAATTCCTATTTTATCATTTTCCCTGCTGATGCTGACAGCAAACATCCATCCCATGCCTGCTTGCTTTCCCCGGGTCTCTAACTTGCGGGAAGCCTCATCAAGAGGGCATCTTTAACTGAACAACCCAGAACATTACCTTTTAATATTTAATGAATTCCTGAGGCTGTCAGAGAGCAATGTGAGAAATACCCTGTAAAAATCTATTAGCGTTTTTAAAATACCACCCAACAGGTTGGCCATTACTAGCAATTGAAGTTTTCAAACAGGCCAAAGAACTTTGCAGTGATTTGTGATGCTTCCACTTCCACCCACCATTTTCATTTTTATGGAAGGATGGATTATTTCTTTGTTGTTGTTGTTTAAGGTCCTGGGTCTTGGCCTGCCCTCCCTCCCAATTCCAACCCAGTGGCTTCAAACACTAACGAGGTGTTTATAGTCCCTGATCATCCATTACAGATGTGTGAAAGCCAAACTCCTAAAGGATAGCTAGGAAATTCAAAGTTGGCTGCCAAAAGAGAAGAATCTTTCCAAAGGAGCTCTCCCACCCTCCTGGGAGAGAGGAGGAGGCCAAGGGAGGAAATTGCTCTCTCTTCTTTCCCCAGTGGGGCAGGAAAGGAGAGAATTCATGCTTCCCTGGCAGCTAATACGTGCCAAGATCTTCCCATAGATCCCATGTTACTGTTGTTAGGTACCTTCAAGTCAGTTCCGACTCATAGCAACCCCATGAACAACAGAATAAGAAACTGCCTGGTCCTGCCTATCCTCACAATCATTGCTATGTTTCAGCCCATTGTTGCAGCCACTGTGTCAATCCATCTCATTAAGGGTCTTCCTCTTTTTCACTGACCCTCTACTTTACCAAGCATGATGTCCTTCTCCAGGGACTGGTCCCTCCTGATAACATGTCCAAAGTACATGGGACAAAGTCTCACCATCCTTGCTTCTAAGGAGCATTCTGGCTATAGTTCTTTGTTGGTTCTTTTGGCAGTCTGTGGCATATTCAACGTTCTTTGCCAACACCATAATTCAAAGGCATCAATTCTTCAGTCTTCCTTGTTCACTGTCCAGTTTTCACCTGCATATAAAGCCTTAGTCCTCAAGGTAACATCTTTGCTTTTTAACACTTTAAAGAGGTCTTTTGCAGCAGATTTGCCCAACACCGCAATGTGTCGTTTGATTTCTTGACTGCAGCTTCCATGGGTGTTGATTGTGGATCCATGTAAAATGAAATCCTTGAAAACTTCATTTTTTTCTCCATTTATCATGATGCTGGTGGTTATTGGTCTATTTGTGAGGATTTCTGTTATCTTTATGTTGAGGTGTAATCCATACTGAAGGCTATATAATCTTTGATCTTCATCAGTGTTTCAAGTCCTCTTCACTTTCAGCAAGCAAGGTTGTGTCATCTGTATTTCACAGGTTGTTAATGAGTCCTCCTCCAATCTTGATGCCCCATTCTTCTTCTTATAGTCCAGCTTTTTGGATTATTTGCTCAGCATACAGATTGAATAGGTATGGTGAAAGGATTCAACCCTGACATACACCTTTCCTGATTTTAAACCATATAGCATCCCCTTGCTCTGTTTGAACGACTGCCTCTTGGTCTATGTACAGCTTCCTCATGAACACAATAAAGTATTTTGGAATTCCCATTCTTTACAATATTATCCATAATTTGTTATGATCCACATAGTTGAATGCCTTTGCATAGTCAATAAAACACAGGTAAACATCTTTCTGGTATTCTCTGCTTTCAGCCAGAATCCATCTGACATAAGCAATGATATCCCTGGTTCCACGTCCTCTTCTGAATCTGGCTTGAATTTCTGGCTTTGTCAATGTACTACTACGACCATTTTTGAATTATCTTCAGCCATGTTTTACTTGCGTGCAATATTAATGATATTGTTTGATAATTTCTGCATCCCATTGGATCACCTTTCTTTGGAACAGACATGAATATGGATCTCTGTCAGCTGGTTGGCAAGTTTCTTCCAAATTTCTTGGCATAGATGAGTGAGCACTTCCAGTGTTGCATCCATTTGTTGAAACATCTCGATTGGTTATCTCATCAATTCCTGGAGCCTTGTTTTTCCCCAATGCCTTCATTTATGTCCCTTATAAAATCTCAATAATAAGGCAAAATGGCTTTATGGGTCCATTTGCCAGATTAAAAAATAGATACTCAGAGGATTAAGCCACTTGTCTAAGGCCACACAGGTAGCCAATGGGTGATATCACAATTGGAATCTACGTTTTTAGCCAAGGCCCCAAAGCCTCCAAACAAACAAACAAACAAAAAACCCAAACCCGTTGTCATCGAGTTGATTCCAACTCATAGTGACTCTGTGCATTGCAGAGTATGTACTCCACAGAGCTTTCAATGGCTGTGATTTTTTGGAAGTAGATCACCTGGCCTTTCTTCTAAGGTCCCTCTGGGTGGATTTGAACTGCCAACCTTTCAGTTAGTAGCCAAGGGTCATTAATAAGAGGTCCCCCTTCAGAATCACCTAGGGAATATTTTTGAAATATGGCTCTCTAAGCTTTTTGCTGGACCTACTGAATTTGCAGGTCTGGGGGCAGGTATTTGCAGTTTGAAGCAGCTGCCCTGGTGATCCTGACGTGTGACCTGGAATAAGAACAACTGAACTTCCTCAAGTGTGTTTTGTCAATTGCTTGGATTTGCGTACTCTCTTTGTAATATCAAACTGTATGTGTTCCATGGTCTATTTCTTTAAAGACTCCTCTTCTGCTTGGGAGCTGGTTCTGGAGCAGGAACATTGGTGAAGGGGCTTGGACAATAGCCAGGCCTGGGTTTGAACCCTGCTTCCGGCACTTACCAGCCATCTGGCCACAGGGAAGCGGCTTCAGTCCTCTGAGCCAGTTTCCTCATCTGTACAATGGAAATATTAATACCAGCCACCATAGAAGGATGGTTGTGAGAACTGAACAAAGTAACATAAAGTTGGTAAGGAACTTTTCAAATCTTCCTGGTGCACAGGAAGCACTGAAACATAGGAGGCACAGTCATCCTGCTGACCTGTGCACTTTCCTGAAGGTCTTCTCTCTCGGAAGGAAAGTGCGCACTGATAGTAAGTGGAGGAGGGAGTCTTCAGACTCAGTCAGATCCCATTGCCTTCCTTCCCAATGGCGAGTTCCCCAGAATAACTACTGGGTAGACATGGTGTGTGTATGGGGTGGGGGGAAGGGTCCGAGAGAGGAATAACATGGGCCTTTTTTTTTTTTTTTTTACCTTTGAGTAGATTATATTACAATTTGCTGGGTAAGACGAGCGTTATCAACTGCTCACTAGGCTGCAAGGCAGAGTGTAACAAGCACAAAAGAGGCCAGGGAAGCAATGTTTAAGCAGAATAAAGGAGTCATGATTGCCAAGGGAGATCACAGAACCATTCTGGAGGGCAGATGTGGCCTTTAAGCTGAATCTGGAAGGATAAGGAGGACTCTACCAGGTGGAAAAATGAGAAAAGTATTATCTAGTCCAAGAGTATAAACTCCATGAAGATAAGGACTTTACATTGTTCCGTTTTGTATCTCCCAGTGGCTAGAACAGTGCCTGACACATAGTATATACTCATTGAATACTTGCTTAATGAATGGACAAGTGAAATGAGCCATGGTACAGCATAAGCCACCCATGAAAACAGCAGGAAATTAAATAACATATTGCTTTGGACAAATCTGGTGCAAAAGACCTCTTCAAAATATTAAAATATATATATATCCCAATTTGATGACTAAGGTGTGCCTGACCCAAGCCATGATCTTTTCCAGTGGCCTTATATGTATGTGAAAGCTGGACAATGAAAAAGGAAGACAGAAGAATTGAAGCAGTCAAATTTTGGTGTTGACGAAGAAAACTGAATATACCGTGGACTGCCAGAAATACGAAGAATTCAGTCTTGAAGGAAGTACAGTCAGAATGTACCTTAGAAGGGAGGATGGCGAGACTTCATCTCACTTACTTTGGACATTGTCATCAGGAAAAACCAGTCACTAGAAAAGGACATCATGTTTGAAAGAGGGTCAGTGAAAACCAGGAAAACCCTCAATGAGACGGATTCACACAATAGCCACAACAATGGACTCCAACATACCAACCATCATGAAGATGGTGCAGGACTGGGCAACGTTTTGTTCTGTTATCCATAAGGTTGCCATGAGTTGGAGCCAACCCCACGGCCACTAACAACAGCATAAGCTCTTCAGTGATCCAAGATACAGTTGTCAACAAGAGACGGAGGAGATCAAACTGCGTCTAAGAAGGAGGGAAAGGTAAGTCTTCTTGGAAGAGGGGCAATTCGCAAGAATTGTGATCCCGGATTCTGGGTGGGCATGTGAATGTGTCTATATTTCTGGGCTAGGGTCTTCCTGAGAAAACTGGGAGCCAGAAGACAGTCCTCAGTTGCATGGTGCTCTGAAGGTGCAGGGTTTGAAAAGACCCCAGCTGTTTCTGATTGAGAGTGAACTGAGCACCTACCCCACCAAAAATCCCCCTATTTGGGAGATGGGGACAGATGAATGGAATGCAGACGATGGACATGAGCAAATGTCAGGCTTGCGAGGCAACTGCTGGAGGGTAACTGAGATGGGAGCCTGGAATTTTACCTCAGCTAAATCCCACTGAGTTTTCCCAGATTAGAACGAAAGCTTCATTTTCTGTGGAGGGTTGGTTTTTTAATTTTGTCTCCTCTCTCCGTGACCCTCTCTATAATAATAGTAATAAAAAGGGGAGGAGAAAGTGGCTGTCTCCTGTCCTTTTTTTTTTTTTTTAAATAAGGGAATTTTACAATATCCCTTTAACATATGATCTGGTCATTGAGATTCTTCCCAGGAAAGTCAGTTGTTTTCATATTGGCGTCTGGGTGCATGGCCCCTTCTTGGCAGGACTTTTACGAATGATGTAAAAGATGAGAATGTGTCCAGAGCCCACGCACACCATCTTCGGTGCTTGATGTCTTGGACTCATGAGCCCTTCATACCTCCCGCCCTGGAAGATCTGGTTCCAAGCAGATGACGCCTGATAGCCCATCAACTGAACATGAACCTGTGTTCATGTTCTCTTCGCCCGGAAGTCCGCTCTTCTGCCTCTACACTTGCCACCTGGCAATACTATCACCACCCTTCAATGTTTGACTCAGCCTCCTCTGCACTGCAGGGAAGGGCACAGGATAGGTGCTCCACTAAATCTTGGCTGAACTGAAGTGCCAGACTGAGCGCCTTGAATTTGAAGACCTAAGCTCTTTCCACCACACCAAGTTTCGGAGGAGTAAGAGAGCAAAGCAGAAGCTTGACGATGGTCCTACTGTAACAGAAGCTGACATTTATTATGCTCCCACTAAGTGCCAGAGAAAAAGCCCTCTGGTGGTGCCGTGGTTAGAGCACTCGGCTGCTAACCCTATTAAGGTTGATGGTTCGAACCTACTAGCCGTTCTGTGGGAGAAAGATATGGCAGTCTGCTTCTGTAAAGACTACAGCCTTGGAAACCCTATGAGGCAGTTCTACTCTGTCCTATAGGGTTGGTATGCGTTGGGGTCGACTAGACGGCAGTGGGTTTAAGTGCTGGGTGCTGTTCTAAGTGCTTTGTACAGATGAGCTTATTTAAGCATTTGCTGTTAGTTCTTGTCATCGCCAGCTCATGACGACTCTATGTATAACAGAACCAAATGTAGCCTGGTGCTTAATCCAGAAGCTCTGTTGAAACCTGGCCTCCATGTGGTTGGACAGTATGGAGCGACCATGCATCTTGGTTACCTGGGACAATACCAGTTTATACCCAATGTCCCAGAGTAATTATTAATGATGCTTGCTACCTTTCACTCTTAACATTCTTCTGCTTTACAGGATAAACTGTAGGTTCATCTGACTTAATCCTCACCACAGCCCTAGGAGGTAGGTACTTTTATGAGCCCCATTTAACAGGTGAGGAAATGGGCACTCAGAGAAGTGAAGTGACTTGCCTAAAGTCACACAGCTACGAAGAGGTAGAACTCGGATTTGAATCCAGATAGAGTGAATCTGTATCTTTGAAGGGAGAAAAAGATGAATTATTCCTTACCTCCAAGAATTAGAAACGAGGGGGTGATGTGGCCTTGAAGGCCAGGGAACATTTGGGCACCCCCAAAATGGCTTTATAGAAATGAGGATGGGATTTGGTCCATTCTATTCATTTTATATGTCTTTATTGAGTATAACTGTGTGTCAGAAGTTTTGCCAGAGGCTGGGTCAGATCGTAAAACACTCGTATAGACACACAAGCACACGTACACACAAACGCACACAATATACTCCCTGCTCTCGGTGAGTGCAAAATGTAGCAGGGAAAATTTGGAGGATTACAGCAAACACTGCCATCAGAGATTTCTCCTATATTCTCTCAGTTTACTCTAAAAGAGAGGTCCAAACTATCTGCTTTCTGGACAAATCCAAGACATTGTGTGGTCTGCAGAGTTTTTAAGAAAAAAATAGTTTTTAGCAATAATGAAAATCAAGAGGCTCCATATTGAAAAAAATAAAAGTTACACATTTCTGACTTCTCTTTTAAAAATGGCAGATGTGGTAATTCCATGACAGGAACTGGCTAAATGGTAACTCCTCTCTTAAATGAGATATACACTCTAGAGCTCAGCCGAGGCCTCATTTGTTGTTGTTGTCAGGTGCTGTCGAGCTGGTTCCAACTCACAGCGACCCTATATACAACAGAACAAAACACCGCCTGGTCCAGCACCATCCTCACAATTGTTGTCATACTTGAGCCCATTGTTGCAGCCACTGGGTCAGTCTATCTCATTGAGGGTCTTCCTCTTTTTTACCAACCTTGTACTTTACTAAGCCTGATGTCCTTCTCCAGGGCTGGTTCTTCCTGATAATATGTCCAATGTCCAAAGCACGCAAAGTGAAGTCTCGCTATCCTCACTTCTAAGGAGCATTCTGGCCATACTTCTTCCAAGACAGATTTGTTCACTCTTCTGGCAGTCCACGGTATATTCAATATTCTTCACCAACACTATAATTCAAAGGCGTCAATTCCTTTTCAGTAATCTTTTTCATTGTCCAGCTTTCGCATGCATACGGGGCGAATGAAAATATGGCTTGGGTCAGGCGTACCTTAGCTCTCAAGGTGACATCTTTGCTTTTTAACACTTGAAAGAGGTCTTTTGCAGCAGATTTGCCCAATGCCATAAGTTGTTTGATTTTTTGAGGGGGACCTCATTGTGTCACCTTCCTGGAGCCTCATAGCATTTGAGTTGATAATTCCTGCGTTAAATGTAGCTTCCTTTTTTTTTTTGGTTACAGATGTACTTATTTTCTGAGTCCCCTATTTATGCATAGCTGTTGTAGGTCTTTCCTATTTCCTTTCTTCCTTTCTTCTTCCCTCCCTCTCTCCCTTCCTTCATGCTGCAACTGTCCTGTGTGATGCCCAAGGCAGACATTACTAATGGATCATGACCCTCTGGTCCCTTGAGCCTGAAGGCAGCCTCCACTGCTTTGCAACACAGGGAGCCACTACTAATCAATCAGAATTGACATATACAATGAAATCCATTTTTTTCCCTAAGATTTTATCTGTTTGAGCTGCCTGAAGTCTGAGGAGTGTGTTTTATTCTTCTTTACTTATTCCCCGCTCCTCAAGTCTAGTGCTCAGACATTCAACATGCAGTGGGGGAATTAAGCCGTCCAGGGTGGGCCACATCTGAGCCCATCCGTGTACACTCACCTTGCCCTGGGCTCTACTGGGCTTCCTGAAAAGGGTCCAAGTCTCCTGAAAGGAGCGAAGAATAGCCCCAGAAAAGGTGTCTCTCGTTCCCTTCTTTTCTCTCCCTACCACAAAAAGGGAAAAAAGGAAGAACAACACAAGCCAGCCAAAAGCTCATTAATACACTTGACCTTCCAGAAGAAAATTAATTCCAACTTCACACCTACCGGCTGTGTTGCTCAGCTTTGTCAAAATGTTGGCATCATTAGAGAGGAGATGACATGGCTTGAGGGGACAAAGAGTCTGCCACCTCCCCATGCTGGGCTGAGCTAGTAGGAGCTGGCAGGAAGCGCGCAGAGGCGCCCGTCCTGTCAGTTTTCACTGCGGATTAAGCTCCCTTCTGTTGGCTCTGGAAATTGTTATCACTGTCGAACCGCCCCCGTGATTCTTGCCAGGCTCCCTGAGAGCTCAGGCCTGTGGAGGGGCAGCCTTCCTGGGGTCATACGCTGGAGGGCTGGCAGGCCCTCTGTGTGTGTGTGTGTGTGTGTGTGTGTGTGCACGCGCGTGCGCATGTGTGAGAGACAGCATAGGATTGTGGGAATTGAGCTAGAAGGATGTGCTGACATGGGATATGGGAGCGAGAGAAGGACGGGAGTCAGGGATGGCTGTGGGGTTGGTGGCCTGAGTGATGGGGGCGGGGGGATGGAAATACCATTCACTGAAATGAGGGAGACTGAGAAAGAGCAGGCTTTCATGGGGGAATCAGGGTTTAGTTTGGCACATCTTACGTTTATGATGTCACCTAGATTTCTAAGTGGAGATGTGGAAGAGTTAGAGGTTTGGGTCTGGAGTTCAGTAGTATTGTCTGGTGGTGGTAAAGAAGGAGGAGGAAGAAGAGGAGGAGGAGGAGAAGAAAAGAAGGAGCAGCAGAAACTGATGAAGATAACGACAATAAGAAAAATAAGATGATGATGAACTTGATGCTGGTGATGGAGAAGATGATGATGATGGTGTTTCTGAGGAACCTCCAGCTTCAGGGAACCTACGTTCTAATTTATACAGAACTTGCCTCCTTCTCTCTCATTCCGCCCTAATCTGTAATGCCCATCCGCCCTCTGCCCTTCCCCTGCCTTCCCCAGGACAAGAAGAAAAGGAAAGGGATTGGGATTCCCCCAAACCAATTCCAGAATTTTGCTTCAAAGAAGGTTGGTTGGGCTTGGAGAGCTCTGCCCCGAGGTGGAAAGGGGGTGTGACGGTTACGTGTTAACTTGGCTAGGCCATGATTCTCAGTGGTTTGCCAGAAATTATGTAATCATACTCCATTTTGTGATCTGATGTGAGTAGCCAATCAGTTGAAAGGGGTGTTTCCTTAGGGGTGTGGCCTGCATCCAATATATATAGATGTTCTGGCAAAGATCACCCCCTCTCGATCCTGCATCTGACTCGTCATCCCTTGACTTCCAGTCTTTGGGATGTGAGCCAGCAGCCTGATCGGCAGATTTTGGGTTCCTCAGCCCCTGCAACCACATGAGTTAGGATTAGCCTCCTGCCTAACGCCTGACCCATGGATTTGGGACTTGCCAGCCTCCACAACTGCATGAGCCATTTCCTCAAAATAAATCTCTCTCTCTCTCTAAGCTTCACTGGTTTTGCTCCTCTTGAGAACCCAGCCAAAAATAGGGGGGTTTCAGTGAATCATTTACTTGAGTGGCTGGATGGAGGAAATTGCTGATCCCATATCACCAATCCTGAGAGGCAGGGATGGGCCCTAAGACACAGGCTTACCCAGCAGCAGGAATAAGGGGAAAGCCTTGTTTCCGGTGCTGCTATGGACAGATCCCACTTCCTCCTGTATCCTGGAAAGCCATGGTGAGGATAAACTAACTCTCATGTACTTTTTCCATTGTTGGTTCTTTATTCAAGTCATTCATTCACTAACCACTTATTGAACACCTACTATATGCCATAGTCCATCTCAGTCTGGAAGCTCTGCTGAAACCTGTTCAGCACGATAGCAACGCGCATGCCTCCACTGACAGATGCGTGGTGGGTGCACATGAGATGCACCGACTGGGAATCAAACCTGCCTCTCCCCATGAAGACAGAAATTCTACCACTGAACCACTACCGCCCCCAGACTAAGATGGACTAGGAAGAAAGGCCTAGCAATCTACTTCTGAAACTCAGCCAGTGAGCACCCAGTGGATCACAACGGTCCAGTCCACAGTGGATCACAGTGATGGCCAGCAGGACCCGGCAGCGTTTTGTTGCTTTGTGCATGGTGTCACCAGGAGTTGGGGTCTGACTCGACAGCAGCGAGCACACACACACACACACACACACACACACTTCATGCCAGGTACTGTCCTAGATGTATCCAGTCACCCCTGCCAGATCTCTTGCACAGCGAGTCTTTGACTCATTGGAGGACACAGCCTGGGAGAATCACCCCAGGAGCCACTCTCCCACCAACAGCTAGTCTAGCATGCAATACTGCTTAAATGCTGATTGCTGAATTTGATGAGCTTGGGCTGAGAAGAACCGCATTGAGCTGCCCTGTGGCAGGAGCAGAAAGCGAGGGCGCAGACGGGGACTAGGGCACTGGGAAGACCTCTGTAAGCCTGCAGTGGAGCACGCTGTAGTCTATTGCAGGTGCTCAGAAGATATTTGTCAAACGGAAGGGGAATGGCGCATAAGAGTTCAGCTTGGCCTCATTCACATTTTTACCTGAGTCTGGCTGGGGTTTAAGGGTGGAGGAGACGTAGGACTCATTTTTATTTGCTGTCGCTTTGATTTGATTTTCACTGTATCGACTTCCCTGGAAGGGAAGGGGCCGTCAAGTGAATGGCGAGGAACCCCAGATCGGGCCTGGCTTATATTCTCCTAACTTTCTCATGTTACGGGATCTGGATACCACAGCACAGGCCGCCTCATTGTGTAAAAGTGCCCCAAGAATGCTGGTGGACCCTCTGACCATCCTAACCGCCTCTAAAGTGAGCCCCTCCCCAAACATAACAGCCAGGAATTCCCTAGAGCGAGTGACCCCAAGCACACAAAGGGTGCACAAAGGCAAAAAAAATAATAGCTTTCCTTCATTTTGCCCAACTCCTGCAGCACAACGCCATAAAGCATTTGATTTAGGATATTAAATGCCGCTGGTGATGAGAACGTCATGTAAGATTTGCTTTGCAACGTCTTTCTTCTCAAACTGTCGTTAAAAATGATTTATAGGGGAGCCCAAGTCTAAGGAACAACATGATTGGAATTGAGGCTTTGGGAAGGGGCTGGGGGGATCGAGTTTCCAGGGCAGCCTTGCCCCCGCTCTCCAGAATCTGAGCGGCAGAAAAGGCTGAGCAGAAAGAGTCGAGCGTGAGACTCGCAGTTAAGTTTCAAAGGTAAGTGAGTGCGGGAGAAACACGTGTTCAAGGCTGAGGTGAAAACAATGAGGCCTTGTCAGATATTGTAAACAGTAGATTCCAGAAGGCCAGGCCAGAGAACGTGCCTTCTGCAGTAGCTGAGGAAAGGGAGGTTTTCTCCAACACCCGAGTGGTAGGTTTTAAACTAGGCTTGGAGTCAGGTGATGCCGTTGGACTTTTAAGTGACAAGGACATAAAGGCCTAACCTCTGTATTGTGCCTTTACTACAGGGCTGGCACTTCTCACAGCAATCCTAGGAGGTAAGTCCTACTGTCATGGTTCCTGTCTTACAAATGAAGAATCTGAGGCTCAGAGAGGTAAAGTGTCTTTCTCATAGTCACACAGCTATCATAAAGAGTGGGGCTAGGATTTGAACCCAGGCAGTTTGGCTCCAGAGCCCACAGGTTTAACCCACTCTCCTACACTGATTTGCCACGTCTAATTTACAGTGATTCTAATTACCTGTTTGGAGTCCCTGGGTGGCACACAGTTAAGCACTGCTAGCCAAAATGTTGGTGGTTTGAACCCATTCTGATGTGACTCAGAAGAAAGGCCTGGCAATCTGCTTCCTAAAGGTCACAGCCTTGAAAACCCTGTGGGGTGCAGTTCTATTCTGGAACACCTGGGGGGTTGCCACGAGTAGGAATCAACTGGATGGTAACTGGTTTGGGTTTTTTTTTGTTTGTTTGTTTAATTATCCCTTTACCGCCTCTTGCTCACAACCGATTACCCTCCCCCCTCAAAATGCCACTAATTAAGCACCCACTGTGGGACAGACACCCTGCTGAGTGCTTTCTACACATTATACCTAACCACTTATAACCTTGTAAGATCGCAGGTGTACTTTACCATTTAACAGAAAATTAAGGTCTAAGTCCTCACAGCTGGTAAGTGGCTTTAGTAGGAAGCTGAACCAAGTCGACCAGGTTCCAATGCAAACCTTGCTGGCATGGAGGCCAGCAGGGTTATGTGAAATGACACAGAACCTTCTTTTCTAGGCCTGAGGGTAAGATGATTCTTGTGGCTCTCTTATAAGCTTTAGTTTCCTTATCTGTAAAATGGAAATAAGTCCTTTGTAGGTGAGGTTCAGATAACGCCCACAGAGCACCTAGGCTGGTTCCTCACACACACTAGGTGCCCCCTTGAAGCTAATCTGCTCCACTCTTATTATTTCAGCAAGTCCCCAGCATTTTCCACCATGAGAAATGGTCGTCATGTGCACAGCACACTGTCAGGCTGTGTATAAAAAAAAACAAAACCCGTTGCCGTTGGGTCAATTGCCACTCATAGCGACCCTATAAGACAGGATAGGACTGCCCCATAGGGTTTCCAAGGAGCAGCTGGTGGATTTGAACTGCTGGCCTTTTTGGTTAGCAGCCGAGCTCTTAACCACTGCACCACCAGGGCTCCTATGCTGTACATACCCAGCCTTATATTAGTAATAGTTTACAAGTTCCTATGCTGTGCATACCCAGCCTTATATTAGTAATAGCATTGATATGCTTATAGTGTGTCAGCTACTGTGCTACGTTATATATTTAAATTGTAGTGAGTGGCTACAGGGGCTAAACACTTGGCTGCTAACTAAAAGGCTGGCAGTTCAAACCCACCGAGTGGCTCCACTGAAGAAAAGACCTGGCGATCAGCTTCTGTAAAAAGATTATAGCCCAGAAAACTATACGGAGCAGAGTTCTACTCTCTAACACATGGGATCACCATGAGTAGGGGACCAACTCAATGGCATCCAATGACAACAGGAACAACTAGCTGCAGGCGTAGTTTCTATGTTCTACCTTCTCTCTCCCACTCGAGAAAACACAGTGAGTTGTAGGTGAGCAAAGCTGGGGTTAACCTCAAATCTGTTTTAATTTATTTAAGAGGGAGAGGAAGAAGGAAGGAAGGAGGGAGAGTGGAAGGAAGGGAAGGGGAAGAAGAGGAAGGGAGGAAAGAGGGGAGAAAGAAAAGAAAAGTCTTGTTAATTTACTATAAGGTTACAAAGTCTTTGCAACACATTTGCAGCCGATTGGTCCACACCAGGGTTTCAGGACACTGGCGCTGAGAAAGACTGTCTAGTTTGCTTTGGACAATCCTTAGCAGAAGGAGCCCTGGTGGTGCAATGGCAAGCACTCGGCTGCTAGCCGAAAGGTTGGAGGTTTGAACCTACCCCGTGGCTCCTTGGGAGAAAGTCCTGGCCATCTGCTTCGGTAAAGATTGTTGTTGTTGTTGGGTGCCATGGAGTTAATTTCGACTCATAGTGATGCCGTGTGACAGGGTAGAGCTGCCGCATAGGGTTTCCTAGGTTGTAATGTCCTACAGGAGGTGACTGCCAGATGATTCTCAAGTGGAGCCACTGGGTGGGTTCGAACTGCCAACCTCTTACTTAGCAGCTGAATGCTTAACCATTGCACCCCTAAAGATTACAGCCTAGCAAACCCCATGGAGCAGTTCTACTCTGTCACATGGAGTTGCTGTGACTCAAAAATCTACTTGGTGGTGCCTAACAACTTCTAGCAGCGAAAGCCTTGTTTGGTGTAGTAATACTTGTCTCTCTCACAGGAAGGGTCACAAGGGCGGGAACCACTGGCCCACCTGACCCACTTTACTCATTTGGTGAGTGGCCTGGCTCCGGGAAGCATTTGGTGTGCAGGCTCCTGGTTTAGATGGATGAAAGTAGCCACTGTGTGCTTGCTCAAGCGTTTCAGCACCAGACGCACTTGTAGTCTAGTTCCCATTCCCGAGACGAGTAATGCTGACGTCCTGGAAGTGCCTTACGCAGCCCCGAGATCAGGCTCACTGGCTGTAGCACTCCAGCTTGTTGGCAGCGGCAGAATTGCATAAACCCACTAAGGGAATATTTATGGATTTGTGAAGTAGGAGAGGAAGTGCAAACATGGAGGAGCAAATGCTGAACCCAGCGAGGGGATGCCCTGGCTAACGGAGGCCATGGCAGGTAGTGGCTTCTCCTGGGGAGGCTCGTATTTCATCAGAGCTGCCACTGGCCACATGAGCCTTCTGGTTTCCCAGTGTCTCAGTCTGAAAGAGGCATGGGAACCTGTCTGTGCAACCAGCAACTTGGGTCGAGATTTTTTTTTTTCTCAATTTTGACCTGAACCCACTGTGGAAAGACTATAGTTGGTCGGGTTAGGTCAGATTAAGTTGCAGTAACAAACAACTCCAGCACTTGTCTGTCAGTCTGTCATACTGTCGTGGCTTGCATGTTGCTGTGATGCCAGAAGCTTTCCTACCAATATTTTAAGTACCAGCAGGGCCACCCATGGTGGACAGGTTTCAGCGGAGCTTCCAGACTAAGACAGACCAGGAAGAAAGGCCTGGTGATCTACTTCTGAAAGTGAGCCAATGAAAATGAATCACAACAGGGCATTGTCCGGCTCTCTTGCTTTGGACATGTCATCAGCAGAGCTCAATCGCTAGAGGAGGACTTATATTTGGTGAAGTAGAGGGCCAGCAAGGGTAAGGGAGACCCTTTGGTGACATGAATTGGCACAATGGCTGCAGTGATGGACTGAAACATACTAAACCCATTGCCATCCGTTGATTCCAACTCATAGCAACCTATAGGACAGAGTAGAACTGTCCCATAGGGTTCCTAAGGCTGTAATCTTTACAGAAGCAGACTGCCACATCTTTCTCCCATGGAGGCTGGTAAGTTCAAACAGCTGACCTTTCAGTTAGCAAGCAGCCAAGTACTTTAACCACTGCATTACCAGGACTCTTTTGAACACGCTAAGGGGATGGGAAAAGTACTGACTCATGGTCCTTGCCTTCTCAAGGAGCCCTGGTGGCACGGTGGTTAAAGTGATCAACTGCTAACTGAAACGTCGGCAGTTTGAAACCACCAGCCACTCTGCAGGAGACAGATGGGTCAGTCTGTTTCTATAGAGATTTACAGCCTTGGAAACCCTATGGGGTTGCAATGAGTCGGGATCCACTCAATGGCAGTAGGTTGGGTTTGGTCTTCTCCTTAACAGAATCCTACATTACTAGTCTAGGGTCTGAGTGATTCCATTTATCTAATATTTGACTTACAGGTTGCAGCAGGTTGAACGGTGGCCCCCCCCAAAAGACATTCCACATCCTAACCCCCAGGGCTTGTGAATGTCACCCTGTTTGGAAAAAGGGTCTTTACAGATGCAATTGAATCCAGGACCTCTGAATGAAACCAGCATGGATTATTTGGGTGGGCCCTCAATTTAATGACAAATGTCCTTATAAAAGGCAGAAAAGGAGACGTAACAGAGGAGAAGGCCATGTGAAGATGAAGACAGAGAGTAGAGTGGTGCTCCCACAAGCCAAGAAACATCTGGAGCCATCGAAGGCTGGGAGAGGCAAGGAAGGCGTCTCCCCTAGGGCCTTCAGAGTGAATGTGGCCCTGCTGACACCTGGATTTCAAACTTCTGGCCTCCAGAACTAAACAAAACCTCTGCTGCCGTCAAGTCAGTTCTGACTCATGACAATCCTACAGGACAGGGTAGAACTACCCCATAGGATTCCCAACGCTGTAAAGCTTTATGGAGGCTGACTGCCACATCTTTCTCCTGCCCTCCGGAACTAGGAGAGAATAGATTTCTGTTGCTTTAAGGCCCCAAAGTTTGCAGTAATTTGTTACAGCAGCCACAAGAAACTAATATACAGATGCATACCTAGAGCATTTGTAAATACTATATATTTTGGAGGCTGGATGGTACTAGTTAGAAATATAAGAGCCCCAGTCCTTGTCCACTTCCTTAGTCTCTCCTCTCCGTCCAAACCAGTGCTCACCCATGTTCTGGCTTCCTGTGCCTCCACACAAGTCTAGGGCCCCATGGGCAGACTATCTCATAATGAACCTGTTATCTTCTTACTCAGAAGCCTTTTCTAACTTTTTCTGATGCTTTGTGACGTTTCCTCCCCAACCGTTTGTTCTGTTTGAGGTCTACTGCTTGAGTGGGAGGACAGGGCACAAGTGAAGCACGTGGAACTTTGGGAACTGAAATTGCTTAGATCCCAGCTCTGCCACCTGCTGGGCCTTGGTTTCCTCTTCTGTGAAATGGGCACAATAATAGCAGCTTCCGAGGGTTGAGGCGAGGCTTAAATAGGAAAGTGTAGTTAAAGCCGTGAGCAGAGTGCCAACACACAGAAAGCACTCAATATATGTTAGCAATTATTGCTATTATGGGGCTGGTTTGAGAAATGCAATTATTGGAAAGCTACATGAACTCATCCAGTTCGATTTAATTTAATAAACTGTACTGTGATGCTGGGGACTGCATAGCTCGGCAGGATACGGTGCATGCATGGGAAAAAATGGCAGACACACTCATCATAAAGTACAGTTGCCTGGTACTGCTCAATGGAGGGGAAGAGCCTTACCCAAACCCAAATGGCCCGTTTGGGGGCAAAATCTGGGTTAGAGGCCAGTTCAGTAAAAAGGAGAGGGCCACATCTTAGGCTAAGCCCCAGAAAGTGCACAGAGAGAGTAAAAGTACTTCCACATTTCCCTTCAACAAACCAGATGGCAAGAAATGTAAAATCAAGCCTATTACGAGAAGACAGAAGAAACACATTTCGATGGCTGTTTTCATCCATGTGCGGCGTGACATTGATGAAAATGGGAATTATCGTCGCTAAAAGAAGCATCTTTCACCAAGAGATGTCTTTGGTTACATGGTTCAGCTTTTGTGTTTGGGTCCGACACGACAAGAAAGTCCATATGACATGTCGGTGCCTTGATCAGTCTTTGAAAATGAAGGCTGTCAAAAGGTCCTCCTCTCTGCTTGGCCTTGAAGAGAAATATATTAATTTGCACATCACGTCATTTCTCGGCATTCCAGCTGCCATCTACCATTCTCTCTTGGCAGAATTCTCTAGTATGCCTACCAGTGTGACCATCACTGTCATTTCTCACTGATCGTTTTTTTTTTTCTTTTTCCCCAGGAGGTGTAGTCTGGATTTAGTGCCTGCTCATTGAAAATCGAGGGCAGTGGTGGTTCAATGGTAGAATTCTCACCTTTCATGAGAGAGACCTTGGTTCGATTCCCAGCCAATGCACATCAAGTGCAGCCACAACCTGTCTGTCAATGGAGGCTCACGGGTTGCTGTGATGCTGAACAGGTCTCAGTGGAGCTTCCAGACTAAGATGGAGGAGGAAGAAAAGTCTGGTGATCTACTTCTGAAACTCAGCCAATGAAAACTCTATGGATCACAATGGTCTGATCTGCAACCAATTCGTGAAGATAGCGCAGGACCGGGCAGCCTTTCGTTCCGTCGTGCATGGGGCGCCATGAGTTGGGGGCCAACTCGACAGCAGCCAACAACAGCAGCATTCAAAAGCTAGCCCTTAGCATGTGGCAGCTTCAACTGTAGCCATTCCTCTGTGCTATTCAAAGACGCCTTCCATTCTCCAAACCTAATTAACCTGAATTCCAACTCTCTCTTCCCCAGAGGGAGGAGAAGTCTTCCAGCCCTTCATCTTCCCTGATTCCTCTTCCTCTCCGCAGTCTGGGACAAACTCTCCGGAGAAATCCTCGTCTCATCTCAGGCTCTGTAATCACCGGTTTCCTCAAGCAGAGGTTTTGCCTGAGATGACGGCGTGTGGTTTTCATTTGAGAGGAGTCCACATCTGGGACTCGCTTAACTTGATTTGGGAAGTCCTGTGTTTCGGGTCCAAAAAAACAAAACAAAAAATATTGTGAAAATAAGCCTGACTTTTTTTTTCCTTTCCCCTTTTGGTGTGGATTGATTTTACTTCTGTTAGATGTAGCTTACGAGGAAGGAAGAAGAGAGAAACAGCACAATGAACGTGGAGTCAGCCCGGCGTCGTGATTGCCCTTCCTTACTGGGAGGCTTTACATCTGTGGGCTGATTGAATTATTCCACTTCTACTGAGAGGGAGAAGGCCAGGATGGAATCCCCCTCCTGATTGCTGTCCCTTCTGGTTTCCTGCCTAGGAAAAATGGTGCAGGATGAAGGGAAGGCTATTAAAAACCACAAAGAGGCAAAACCTACCCCTGTATTTGGAGTTCATCTTGGCTGGCCTGTGCTGCCAGGCTGAAGAGTTGGAACTGAGTTCTGTAATACTGGAAAGCCCTCGAAAATATCTGAGCAGAAAGAATACACAATGAGTCCTGACCCCCAAACTCACCTACTGACTGGAATGCATAGCTGAGCCAATATTAGGAAATCCAAAACTTAAAAATCTGATGTATGCGAGGGAGGGAGGTGACCTGTGAAGATGGTTATTTACAGTATAAAAAAAAAATTTATCTTTTTCCACAGGACACGCTATAATTTTTTTAAAAACAGCTAAACCCTCTACTTAAAATTTTATCTAATTTACGAAAAAATGAGTGATGTTCTTCTACTACTGTGTTTTAAATAGCTAAACCCTCTACTTAAATTTTTATTTAATTTACAAAACATCGAGTGATATTCTCTGACTATAGTTTTCTTAAATAGCTAAACCCTCTACTTAAAATTTCATTTAATTTACAAAAAAACTGAGTGAGATGGAGTCTTTCAGTATAGGTTTGTTTTTTTTTTTTAAATAGATTAACCCTCTACTTTAAATTTCATACAATTTTCAAAAAACAGAGTGATGCATACTTTTCAAAGAAATTGGCCTAAAATGTGGAGGTATCTGTTTCATAGTAGTTGACGTGAACCTTTGTTTTTTTGTTTAACCTGAAACTATCATACGTGTGACAAAAAGAAAACACACACACGCTTCTTAGATATAATCTCAATGGCCTGTGCATATCAGAGTCCCACTCCTGTGCAAATCATAGACAGCTTTGGGTGTGAAGTTTGTGTATTGCTACTGCACACAAAAATAATTTCCTGTTTTATTGTTATTGAACACAGAGAGTGGTGATGAGCGGGATGGAAGTTCTAGTGTGTCTGGCATCAGCCAGAACTGGGTTCAAATGACAGTCCCACCAGTTACCAGCTCTGTGGTCTCCAGACACTTACTTAATCTCATAGGTAATGATAATAATTACCTGACAGGGCCCTTTCAAGAATTAAATAAGCTAATATATTTCAATATCCGATGCTTGATACATTCTTAAAAAGCATTATTTCAGGATCAGGGTTCTGATTAAATCAGATAAAATAAAATAATGTATTTAAGCATTTAGTAGAATTCCTGGAACTCAACAGATATTCGATAATTTTTTAGGGATCTAGCCAAAGAAATAATCAACCCAGATATTCTCCAGTGCATTTAATGAAAAACAAGGGTTACATCAGCTGAAACAAGCCTATAATTAGGACAGGAAATAGCAGAGTTTGAGCCCATTCACCAAGAGAACTGAATTTGACTTTTGCGGCAGAACCAAAATTTCAAACTGTGTTAGGACAGCTTCGGGAAGAAAACGAACCAGTCATCATGCCGCGAGGTATCGTCAAATGCTTCAAATAAGGCTTTTAATTAATATTTTTTAAGTGCTTAATATATGCCAGGCATTGCTCTTTACATGTATTAACTCAGCTAATGCCATAAGAGATGTATGGGGCAAGTGTTGTCATCAGCCTGGTATTAACCAGCCCAGCTGCCAGCCACTCCTGCTCACGGAGCTTCCATGTGTGTCAAAGCAGAACTGTGCTCCACTGGGTTTTCAATGGCTGTTTTTTTTAATTGTCTGTTGGATGAAAGTTTCCAGAGCAAATTAGTTTCTCATTAAAAAATTAATACACAAATTGTTTTGAGACATAGATTGCAAACCCTGCAATGTGTCAACACTTGCCGCTTCACGACCTTGGTTCCCCATTTCCATTTGTCCAGTTTTCCTGTCCCTTCCTGCCTTCTCATTTGCTTTTGGACTGATGTGCCCATCTAGTCTTGTATATGTGGTTGAATGACATGTTATTGTTTGTTTTATAGGCCTGTCTAATCTTTGGCTGAAGGGTGAACTTCAGAAGTGACTTCAGTACTGAGGTAAAAGGGTGTCCGGGGGCCATACTTTCAGGGTTTCTCCAGTCTCTGTCAGACCAGTAAGTCTGGTCTTTTTTTGTGAGTTTGAATTTTGTTCTACATTTTCTCCCACTCTGTCTGGCACCCTCTATCGTGGTTCCTGTCAGAGCAGTTGGTGGTAGTATCTGGGCACCATCTAGTTGTGCTGGACACAGTCTGGTGGAGGCTGTGGAAGTTGTGGCCCATTAGTCCTTTGGACTAATCTTTCCCTTGTGTCTTTGGTTTTCTTCACAGTCTTTTGCTCCAGATGGGGTGGGACCAGTAAATGAATATTGCTGCTCAAAAGCTTTTAAGACCCCAGTCACTACTGACCAAAGTAGACTGTAGAACATTTTCTTTATAAGCTATGTTATACCAGTTGAGCCAGATGTCCCCCAAGACCATGGTCCCCAGCCCTCTGCCCAGTAACTCGGTCCCTCAGGGAGTCTGGATGTGTCTATGAAACTTCTATGACTTTGCTTCGGTCAAGTTGTGCTGATTTCCCAGTATTGTATACTGTCTTACCCTTTACCAAAGTTACCACTGATCTACTGTCTAGTTAGTGTTTTTCCCTCCCTAACTCTCCCCTCCCTTGTAACAATCAAAGATTGTTTCTTTCTGTATGTAAACCTTTTCTTGAATTTTTATGATAGTGGTCTCATGCAGTATTTATCCTTTTGTGATTGACTTATTTCACTCAGCATAATGCCCTCCAGACTCATCTATGTTGTGAGATGTTTCGAGAATGTTCTTTATCGTTGGTGTAATATTCCATTGTGTGTATATTCATTCATCTGTTGATAGGCACTTAGGTTGCTTTCATCTTTGCTATTGTGAATAATGTTGCAATTAACACGGGTGTGCATATGTCTATTTGTGTGATGGCTCTTATTTTTCTTGGATATATTTCTAGGAGTGGGGTTGGAGAGGGTTATCTCATTGTAGTTTTGATTTGCATTTTTCTGATGGCTAGTGATTGTCAGTATTTCCTCAAGTGTCTGTTAGCTGCCTGAATGTCTTCTTTGGTGAAGTGTCTTTTCATATCCTTTGCCCATTTTTTAATTGGATTATTTGTCTTTTTGTTGTAGAGGTGTTTGGTTTTCCTGTCGATTTTAGAGATTAGACCTTTGTAGGATTTGTCACAGTCAAAATTTTTTTCCCAGTCTTCAGGTTTCCTTTTTACTGTTTTGGTGAAGTCTTTTGATGAGCATAAGTGTTTAATTTTTAGAAGATCCCAGTTATCTAGCTTGTCTTCTCATGTTTGTGTATTGTTAGTTATGGTTTGTATCCTTAGGGCCCCTAGCATTGACCCTATTTTTTCTTCCATGATCTTTATAGTTTTCACTTTTATATTCAGGTCTTTGATCAATTTTGAATTAGTCTTTGTATATGGCGTGAGGTATGGGGCCTGTCTCATTTTTTTTTTACAGATGAACATCCAGTTTTGCCAGCACCATTTATTAAAAAGACTGTCTTTTCCCCATTTAATGAACTTTGGGCCTTTGTCAAAGATCAGGTGACTATAGGTGGTTGGATTTACCTCTGGGTTCTCAGTTCTGTTCCTTTGGCCAATGCATCTGTCATTGTACCATTACCAGGCTGTTTTGACTACTGTAGCTATACAGTAGCTTCTCAGGTCAGGTGGTGCAAGGCCTCCTACTTTGTTCTCCTTCTTCAATAATGCTTTACTTATTCAGGGCCTCTTTCCTTTCCATATACAGTTAATGATTAATTTTCCCATCTCATTAAAGAATGCTGTTGGTATTTGGATCAGGATTGCATTATATTTGTAGACTGCTTTGGGTAGAATTGACATTTTCACAATGTTGAGTTTACCTATCTATGAGCATGGTATGTTTTTCCATTTATGTAGGTCTCTTTTGGTTTCTTGCAGTAGTGTTTAGTAGTTTTCTTTGTATAGGTCTTTGACATCCCTGGTTAGATTTGTTCCCTAAGTATTTTATTTTTTTAGAGGCTATTATAAATGATATTGCTTTCCTGATTTCCTTTTCATAGTTTTCTTTACTGGTGTATAGGAATCCAACTGATTTTTGTATGTTGATCTTGTATCCTGCTACTCTACTGAATCTATTAGTTCCAGTATTTTTCTTGTGAAGTCTTTTGGGTTCTCTATGTATAAAAATATGTATAGTATCATATTATCCACAAATAGGGATAGTTTTATTTCTTCCTTGGCATTTTGGGTGCCCTTTATTTCTTTTCGTTGCCTTATTGCTCTAGCTAGGACTTCCAGCCCAATGTTCAACAGGAGCAGTGATAAAGGGCATCCTTGTCTTGTTCCTGTTCTCAGGGGGAGTGTTTTCAGCCTCTCTTCATTGAGAATGATGTTAGCTGTTGCTTTTGAATAGATGGCCCTTATTAAGTTGAGTAATTTCTCTTCTGTTCCTATTTTATTGGGTTTTTATCAGGTTAATGGCTGATTTTTTGGAAGTAGATCACCGTGCCTTCCTTCCAAGAGCCCCATCTACAGATGAGGAAACTGAGGCACAAAGAAGTTCAGTTAGTTGTCTGAGACCACACAGCTAGTTAGCAGCAGAGGTAGAACAAACCAAGGGCCTGCACTTAACCATTATCTTTCCTTCCTCCCTTGTATCTGCTCTGAGATAGGTCCCAGCAAAAGAAAGCACTTAGTCTGTAGACAAAAGATGTAGATACCCTAAAGCTGGCATTATCGGCAACTGAGATGTGAAAGAAGAGAGGGGATGCCTGTCTTGGAAGCCCTTTTGGAAGAGGTGGTTCAAAGCATCATGATGAGTAGCAGCCTCTTCCCTGTCACTCTGCCCAATAGTAGTGCTCCTTACTGAATTGTGGTAAATCAATCCAGTAGGAAAACTCCACACCAAATGGTGGCAAATCAATCCAATATGAGGGACTTATACCAGGTTACTGGGTTTTTGTATACTGAATAGTACCCAGTCCAACAGGAGTGTGCCATACTAAATAGCACAAGTCAGTTGTCCAGTTATCTCTTTTAGAACTTTATATATGAATCTAGATGTATGAAAAGAAGGCTGCTCACTTGAGCTTAAGTCTTTGTTGTTGCTAATGCTGAGTTATGGTTTCTTCTAGGAACAGTGTTGCTGTTAGGTGCCCTGGAGTCAATTTTGACTCATCATGACCCCATCTGACAGAGTAGAACCGCCCCATAGGGTTTTTTTAGACTATAATCTTTATGGGAGCAGATAATTAGGTCTTTCTCCCAAGGAGCCGCTGGGTGGGTTCAAAGCACCAGACCTTTCAGTTAGCAGCCAAGCACTTAACTGTTGTACCATCAGGGCTCCTACGGGTAACAGTATACTTACTTATTTAATATTTCCTGAGGATGCTATGTGCTAGGCATGTACCAGACATTGGGAAGAGAGCAGTGAGCAAGGCTTTGATCCTACCTTCATAGAGTTTGTAGTCTCACTGGGAAAGATATAAACTGAAAATCTTTTCGATTATGTAATTAAATTTTTCACAAGCGCATTGGAAGAAGGAGTCTAGGTTGCCATGAAAGTATAAATATCCAAAGATGATATTAAAAATATTCAACAACTAGTATAGCCTAACAACAACCAGAATAGACACTAGGCTTAAACAATCTGTCTCCCTGTCCACGTTGGATCCCTTCTGAGTAGGACTAGTCTAGTCAGCAGCCAGCAGGGAGGGTGGTGTTGAAGTGTGTTTTTTTTTTTTTTTTTAATAAACTTTTCATTTTGAGATCATTGTAGATTCACATACAGTTAAGAAATAATACAGAGAGATCCCATGTACCCTTCATACAGTTTCCCCCAGTGGCAGCATTTTGCAAAATTATATATAGTACAAATTGCAACCAGGGAGTTCAAATATTTTTTAAAAATAAATTTTAAACCAAGGTTTAAATGGTGTATCCATGCACATGGGACAAATTTAAAATTTACAAAAGAGGAGAGGAAGAAAAATCAGATCTCCTTCCTTCTGTGTCTTTCAGACACCCAGTTCTTTGCGTTGGAGTCAAATTCAGTTAAATTTTCTTGAACATTCTTTCTCAAATATTTTATAAATTTAAACATTGTAATTTATATATGTGTGTGTGTGTGCTGTTGCTGTTGTTAGGGTCAAGTTGGTTCTGACTCATAGTGACCCCACACAAAATGGAACGAAACACTGCCCAGTCCTGCACCATCCTCACCATCTTTGCTATGAGTGAGCCCATTGTTGCAGCCTTGGTGTCAATCCATCTTGTTGAAGGTCTTCCTCTTTTTTGCTGACCCTCTACTTTACCAAGCATGATGTTCTTCTCCAGGGATTTGTCCCTCCTTATAACATGTCCAAAGTAAGCGAGACAAAGTCTCACTATCCTTACTTCTAAGCAACATGCTAGCTGTACCTCTGGTGGCGCAGTAGTTAAGGTGCTCGACTGCTAACAGAAAGGTCAGCGGTTCAAAACTACCAGCAGCTCTGCAGGAGAAAGATGCAGCAGTCTGCTTCTGTAGAGATTTATAGCCTTGAAAAACCTGTGGGGTCTCTATGAGTCAAAACTGACTCAGCAGCAATGGTTTTGTTTTTTTTTTTTTCTTCCAAGCCACATTTGTTCATTCTTTTGACAGTCCATGGTATATTCAATATTCTTTGTTAACCCCGTAATTCAAATGCAACAATTCTTCTTCGGTCTTCTTATTCACTGTCCAGCTTTCACATGGATATGAGGTGATTGAATGTACCATGGCTTGGGTCAGGGGCACGTAAGTCCTCAAGGTGACCTCTTTGCATTTTAACACTTTAAAGAGAGTTTTTACAGCAGATTTGCCCAATGCAATACATCATTTGATTTCTGGACTGCTGCCTCCACAGGCATTGATTGTGGATCCAAGTAAAATGAAATCCTTGACAATTTCAATGTTTTCTCCATTTATCATGACGTTGTTTATTGGTCCAGTTGTGAGGATTTTTGTTTTCTTTATGTTGAGGTGTAATCCATACTGAAGGCTGTAGTCTTTGATCTTTATCAGTAAGTGCTTCAAGTCCTCTTCACTTTCAACAAGCAAGGTTGTGTCATCTGCATATCGCAGGTTGTTAAGGAGTCTTCCTCCAATTCTGATGCCATGTTCTTCTTCATATAGTCCAGCTTTTTGGATTATTTGCTCAGCACACAGATCGAATCAGTATAGTGAAAAGATACAATTTTGACGCACTTCTTTCCTGATTTTAAACCATGCAGTATCCCCTTATTCCGTTCGAATGACTGTCTCTTGGTCAATGTACAGGTTACCGCAAAAGCACAATGAAGTGTTCTGGAATTCCCGATGTTTGCAATGTTATCCATAATTTGTTATGACCCACACAGTTCAATGCACATAAACACTGTTTATGATCCACACAGTGTTTTATTGACTTTGCACAGTCAATAAAAGACAGGTAAACATCTTTCTGGTATTCTCTGCTTTCAGCCAAGATCCATCTGACATCAGCAATGATATCCCTCATTCCATATCCTCTTCTGAATCAAGCTTGAATTTCTGGCAGTTTCCTGTCGGTGTACTGCTGCAAACAGTACGTTATCTTCAGCAAAAATTTACTTGTGTGTGATATTAATGATATTGTTTGATAATTTCTGTTCTCTGTTGGATCACTTTTCTTTTGATTGGGCACAAATATGGATGTCTTCCAGTTGGTTGACCACGTAGCTCTCTTCCAAATTTCTTGGCATAGTTGAGTGAGTGTTTCCAGCGTTGCATCCATTTGTTGAAACATTTCAATTATATTCCATCAATTCCTGGAGCCCTGTTTTTTATCAGTGCCTTCAGTGCAGCTCGGACTTTTTCCTCCAGTACCATTGGTTTTTGGTCAAATGCCACCTCTTGAAATGGTTGAAGGTTGGCCCATTCTTTTTGGTATGGTGACTCTGTATTCCTTCCACCTTCTTTTGATGCTTCCTATGTCGTTCAGTTTTTTTGCCCATAGAATCCTTAGATATCGCAAGTTGAGGCTTGAATTTTTCTTCAGTAATTTCAGCTTGAGGAATGCTGAGCATGTCCTTCCCTTTGGTTTTATAACTCCAAGTCTTTGCACTTTTCATTATAATACTTTGTTTTCTCGAGCCACCCTTCGAAATCTTCTGTTCAGCTCTTTTACTTAAACATTTCTTCCATTCACTTTAGTTACTCTACTAAAGTGCTTAAAGTCATCTTCACTTTCAGCAAGCAATGTTTTGTCATCTGCATATTTCTATTGTTTATGAGTCTTCTTCCACCAATCCTGATGCCAAGTTCTTTTTCATACAGTCCAGCTTCTCAGATTATTTACTCAGCATATAGAGTAAATAAGTATGGTAAAAGGATACAACCCTCACGCTCACCTTTTCTGATTTTAAACCATGCAGTACCCTCTTTGTTCTGTTCAAATGACTGCCTCTTGGTCTATGTACAGGTACACATGAGGACAATTAAGTGCCCATTCCATGGTTAAGAGAAAGTTTCAGAGTCTTCTGACAACCATTTTGGTCTTTTCTTTCTTTTTAATGACCTTTCGCTTTCTTCATGTATGGTGTCCTTGATGTCATCCCACAGGTTGTCTGGTCTTCAGTCATTAGTGTTCAATGTATCAAATCTTTTCTTGAGACGGTCTCTAAATTCAGGTGGGATATACTTCAGGTGGGTTGTACTTTGGCTTTCTTGGACTTGTTTTAATTTTCTTCAGCTTTAATTTGAACTTGCATATAAGCAATTGATGGTCTGTTCTGTAGTTGGGTTCTGGCCTTGTTCTAACTGATATTAAGCTTCTCCATTGTCTCTTTCTACAGACGTAGTTCATTTGATTCCTGCGTATTCCACCCAGTAAGGTCACCATTTATATTGTTTGCAACGAATAAATGATTGATCTTGCAAAATTCTATCATGTGATCTCTGACATCATTTCTATCACCAACGGCATATTTTTTCTAACTATGATCTTTCTTTCCAACTTTCACATTCCAATCACCAGTAATTATCAGTGCAACTTGATTGCATGTTTGATTAATTTCAGACTGCAGAAGTTGGTAAAAATCTTCAATTTCTTCATCTTTGGCCTTAGTGGTTGATACATAAATTTGAATAATAGTCGTATTAACTGGTCTTCCTTGTAGGTGTGTGGATATATTATCCTATCACTGACAGTGTTGTACTTCGGGCTAGATCTTGAAATATTCTTTTTGACAATGAATGTGACACCATTCCTTTTCAATCTGTCGTTCCTGGCATAGCAGACCGTATGATTGTCTAATTCATAATGGCCAATACCAGTCATTAATACTTAGGATATCGATCTTCAAACATTCTGTTTCATTTTTGACAACTTCCAATTTTCCTTCATTTATACTTCATAATTCCATCTTCTGATTACTCATGGATGCTTGCAGCCATTTCTTCTCATTTTGAGTCATGCCATATCAGCAAACGAAAGCCCCAAAAGCTTTACTCCATCCGCATCATTAAAGTCGACTCTGAGGAGGCAGCTCTTCCCTAGTCATATTTTGAGTATCTTCCAACCTGAGGGGCTCATCTTCCAGCACTATATCAGACCATGTTCCACTGCTATCCATACGGTTTTCACTGGTCAGCTTTTTCAGAAACAGATTGCCAGGTCCTTCTTCCCAGTCTGTCTTAGTCTGGAAGCTCTGCTGAAACCTGTCCACAATGGGTGAACCTGCTGGTATTTGAAATACCAGCAGCATAACTTCCAGCATCATAACAACACACAAGCCACCACAGCTCAACAAATGGACAAATGAGTGGTGGTAGTACGTGTGTATGCACATTTATAAAATGCATGTATACTTACACACACACACCCACACACATTCTTTTTTTTCCTCTCATTTAGGTTAAAACATACTATATCCAAGGAACCCTGGTGGTGCAGTGCTTAAGCACTTGACCGCTAATGGAAAGTTCAAAAGTTTGAACCAACCACCCGCTACTCAGGAGAAAGATGTGGCAATCTGCTTCAATAAGAATTACAGCCTTGGAAACCCTATGGGGCAGTTCTGCTCTCTCCTTCAGGGTCGCTACGAGTCAGGATCAACTCCACGGCAATGGGTTTGTTTTTTTTTCCCACAATTCTACTTCCTGCCTGTTTTACTTAATATCTTGGAGAGTTTTTTTAGGTAAGCTTTTTTACAGTGAGTCTTCAAGATGAGTTTGAGTAATCTAAAAAGGGTGGAAGGGATTCCTGGCAGGAGGAACGGCATGAACCGAGGTCCAGAAACAGGAAGGACACGAGGCTTTCTCAAAAGGTGAAGGAGCTCACCGTCACTGGCAGGAAGAGAAGGAGGGGGAGGTGGCCAGGAGGGTCACTGGTTCTCAGACCACTTTCTGATGGCCTGAGAAATAATGCTCAAATTTTTCATGTGGCCCAAACCTTGGGGCCCAAAGTCTCCCTGTGGCTGATGTGGGTATGTCCCATGTTCCTCTATGACAAACTCCCATTGCTGAAAGTGAGTTTCTTACTCCATGGACCTCCCAGGTCTGGAGAAGAGAGTTCGCGTGCCAAGGGGACTGGTGGTCTCCTCAGAAGTCTGCATTCTTTCTCCAGCCTCTCCTCAGGTCTTTCTTCACCCCCAGCACATCTTCTCTGACAGCTCAACACACAGAATAAGAGGAACAGTGGGGGCAGCAATCCTTGACTTTTTTGTTTTTTCCTCCAGTTTGCAAGAGAGAGCAAGATGGGAAAAATGTGCCTCTGATTATAACCCCTCTGCGCTTCCTAAAAGCTTCTTTCTGAACTTTTAAGTCTCCTCAGGTTTCAGGCCCTCTCTTTTTCTTTCCCCTGTTCTTTTTCCTCTATTTAAACTAATCTAAAAAAGCTATAAAAAGCCTCTGACACTATAAATTCCCCTGTAAACCTCGGTTTTATAGGTTTAATTCCCCCTTTTTACAATGCTGCGTGCTTGGGCCCTGAAACACTTCAGTTTTGCAGCACAAGTTCAAATGCATAGCAAGAGTCTGGGCCACCCCATGATGGGATTTTGAACCTTTAGAGCCCATGAGGTTCCTGGTTCTGGTCTCAGCTGGGGCTAAAAAAAAAAAACCACTGCCATCGACTCGATTCCGACTCAGCCCCTTGATAACTTCTTTGCAAGCAGCTGCAAGTTGCCCAGGCCCAGGACTACAATGAGACTTGTTTCTAAGTGAGAAAGTTGCCATGCCCTTAGAGAACTCTGAGTTCTGTGAAGTCCCTCAAAGTCCCCAAAACTGTCCTCGCTGGAGAGAGAAATTCCATCAAAACAACATTAACATACCAATTGCTACAGCCACATAACCCATCTCCATTTATCGAGTACTAGCGTTATGGGTTGAATTGTGTCCCCCAAAAATATGTGCTGGAATACTAAACCCTATTCCTGTGGACATAATGCCATTTGGGAACAGAGTTTTTCTTTGTTATGTTATGTTATGTTAGTCTCAGCGGCCATATCAGTATAGGGTGTGTCTCAAGCCAATCACTTTTGAGACGATAGAAGAGCAGATGAAGCACACAAGAAAGCAAACACAAATGGAGGGGAAGGTACACACGACACGAAGATGGCCCAGGAACCGAGGAACAGGACCTGAAAAGAGACAAGAACTTTTTCCCAGAGCCGACAGAGAGAGAAAGCCTTCCCCTAGAGACAGTGCCCTGAATTCAGACTTCTTGCCCCCTAAACTGTGAGAAGATCAATTTCTGTTCTTTTAAAGCCACTCGCTTATGATATTTCTGTTACAGCAACTCTAAGAAACTAAGACAGCTAGTAACTGTGCAAAATGAACCTGACATGCAAAATCTTCCTTACAAGTTTTGGGTTGGGACCATCATTATCACAATGATTACAGGTGCAGACACCTAGGCTCAGATATTGAAGTAATTTGCTGAGTGCATTCACACTACAGGGCCAGGACTAGGGAAAAGAGAGCGAGGCACTTGCCTGAGATGCAAAATTTAAGAGGTGCTAAAAGCCTCAGTAATCAAGATACATAACCTTCGAAAGCAACATTTTAACAAAATCAAACTGACAAACTATGGCCAGCAGATTGGCCCCCTGTTTTTGTAGATAACGTTTTGTTGAAACCAGGGCCAGGCTCAGGGTGAGACAAGTGAAACTGAGTCATACAAGTGCAGGGCTGGGTCCTACCTTTATTTAAATTTTTGATACTTTGTTCATCATGAACTTTTTTGCATTAATTTTGATTCTTAATATACTGCATTAAAATGTTCTTCATCTCTTACTGAGTTTTTAGTGCTTCTTTATACACTGAAAACTGTAAGAACCAGAACTTAATGGGACTGCCTTCTTTTTCTGGGTCTTGGAAATTTTCCACCTTTGACAGGGCGCAGTCTTAGCCCTTTCCTTTGCTTTCTTGTTGTTGTTGTTAGGTGCCGTCCAGTCGAGTCCAACCCATAGTGACCCCACATACAACAGAATGAAACTGCCCAGTCCTGTACCATTCTTACAATCATTGTTATGCTTGAGCCCATTGAGGCAGCCACCGCATCAATCCATCTCCTTGAGGATCTTCCTCTTTTTTGCGGACCCTCTACTTTTCCAAGCATGATGTCCTTCTCCAGGGACTGGTCTCTCCTGATAACATGTTCAAAGTATGTGAGATGAAGTCTCGCCGTCCTCGCTTCTATTAGTGGAAAATATTTGAGTTTTCCTTCTCTGACAGGTTTCCACCTTACACAGGTTCTGGCTTTTGCTGGTTTTATTATATTTTGCATCTGCAGTGAGTGCCTCACTCACCTCGCCCTAGTCCTGGTCCTGTCACACAGCAAGGAGCAATGACCCCAATATGGAAGTCTGTCCATCCCAGGTGACGTCTGAGTGATGAGAAATTGTGCCCAGTGTTCCACGGTTCCTCCCAAATGTAGTCACTGCTGGTTTGTTTAGTGGCAGCAAGTTTTAGCAAGTCTTCCCTGCAGACCTCACCTGCTCAGGCCTGAGAGGGGGAATTTCCTGTAAGAAATTGCCTCAGGAAGACTCAGATGTTTCCAGTGTAATTACCCCGATACACCCTTGTAACACTATGTCCTCATCAGTACCTTCATAACTCTCACTCCCAGCTCTGGGGCCTCCCCAGGCACTTAGCACTTACTCATTCATTGAACAGATATTTATGGAGGGCCTACTATTTCCCAAAAGTTTTTCTAGGTGCTGGAGATACAGTAGTGGAAATATTAGATAAAAACTGCTGTCCTTGTGGAGCTGAAGTTCTATTTAAGGAGAGAGACAATAAACATTAAAAAAAAAAAAAAAAGGTGATGTAATAAATGGCATGGAAAAAACAGAACAATGTAAATGGGATGGGAAATTCTAGGATGGCGATTAAAAATAGAAATAGAAGGGGTGACAATTAAAAGTAGGGTGCTCAGGGTAGGCCACACTGAGAAGGTGACAACTGAGTGATGACCTGGAGGGTGTGAGGGATATATGATGGAAGTCTGTCCCCAGCCAGAGCACACAGCAAGTGAAAAGGCCCTGTGGTGGGTGTGTGCCTATGTGTTCCTAATATTGTTGAGGCTGGAGCAAGGTGAGTGACAGGAAAAATGGTGGGAGATGAGGTCAAGATCATGGGCAAGGAGAAAGGGCAGATCCTACAGCATTTCCTCTGCAAGAGATGGGAGTCACTGGAGGGTGTCAGGACAGGAGTGACATGATCTGACTTACACATTAACAGGCTCAGCCTGGGGCCCACTCAGAGAATAGACTCTGGGGGGTGAGACTGGCAGCAGGGAGACCAATGAGAAAGCTCCCACAGTCTTCCAGGTGAACAAGATCAGAGCTTGAACCAAGGTGGTGGAAATGAAAGTGGTGAGAAATGGTTCAACTTCTTTTCCGATCCACTGTCTTCCGTGTGTGAACATTCTCCCAATTCCAATTCACAAGAAATAGCCACTGGGTCCCCCTGGAAGGCCAGCTGGCCTGCCCACATAGGCTACCTCCCTTGAACACATGCTCAGCAGTGAGGTTTGCAGTGAAGAGCCACTTTGGAAGTTGAATCCCTGAGTTCACATCCTGTCCCAGGCCTGATTAACAGCGGAGCCTCCCAGGCCAGGACATTTTACCTCTCAAAGTCTCTTCTTGCTCATTCTGTAAAATGGGAATGCTCTCTAAATTGGTCTCAGCCCACCTGGAGCAAAGGAGAATGAAGAACGCCAAAGACACAAGGTAAATATGAGCCCAAGAGACAGAAAGGGCCACATAAACCAGAGGCTCCATCAGCCTGAGACCGGAAGAACTAGATTGTGCCTGGCTACCTCCCATCACTGCCCTGACAGGGAACACAAGAGAGAATTCCTGATGGAGCAGGAGAACAGTGGGATGCAGATCTCAAATTCTCGTAAAAAGACCAGGCTTAATGATCTGACTGAGACCAAAGGGACTCTGGTGGTCATGGTCCCTGGACCCTCTGATAGCCCAAGATTGGAACCATTCCCGAAACCAACTCTACAGTCAGGGATTGGCCTGGACTACAAGACAGATAATGATGCTGGTTAGGAGTGAACTTCGTGGCTCAAGTAGACACATGAGACTACGTGGGCGACTCCTGTCTGGTGCCAAGATGAGAAGGAAGAAGGAGACAGGAGCTGGTTGAATGGACACAAGGAATACAGGGTGGAGAGGAGGAGTGTGCTGTCTCATTAAGGGGAGAGCAGCTGGGAGTGCACAGCGGGGTGTGTATGGCTTTTTGTATGAGAGACTGACTTGATCTATAGACTTTCTCCTAAAGCACAAGAAATAAATTTAAAAAAGAAATGGAGATGCTCTCCAGTCCTAGAGGGATTAAACAGGACCTAGCATACAGAAGGTGCTCAATACATGTCTATAAACAAACATCTCTTGACTAGGAAACAAGGCACTTATAACGACGACAACAAAAAAAGTAGGCATGAGAGTGCACTGTTGTGTTCCCTCCTCCTCCCTCAAAAGTTCTGTCCTGAGCGTTGGCAGTGAGAGACGTGTTGCTTCAGGTTAGGCACACTTCCAGGTGAAAATGCAGACTGTGAACAGGTAGGTTAACTATTTGGAAAGTGCTAGAGTCATTCCTTCCACCTTGACAGGCATCTACAACTGGGGTTTCAAACTGGCAGAGGGAGGTAAAATGAGAATACGAGGATCCCAGGTGCTGGGAACTTGGAGGAAGTGAAAGTGTCTTTCTTGCAAGAGGAGGTGGAAAGACCTTGCTGTTGTTGAGTGCTGTCGAGTCTATTCCGACTCATAGCTACCCTATAGGACAGAGTACAACTGCCCCATAGGGTTTCCTAGGCTGTAATCTTTATGGAGAAACCCTGGTGGTATAGTGGTTAAGTGCTATGGCCTGCTAAACAAAAGGTCGGCACTTTGAGTCCACCTGGCACTCCTTGGAAACTCTACAGGGCAGTTCTGCTCTATCCTATAGGGTTGCTATGAGTCGGAATCAACTCAACGGCGATGGGTTTTTAACCTTTATGGAAGCAGATTGCCCGGTCTTCCATGGAACCGCTGGTGTGGTCAAACCACCAACCTTTTGGTTAGCAGCTGAGTGCTTAACTATTGTGCCACCAGGGCTCCTGGGAAGACCTCAGAGGAAAGTTTTCCCACCACCTGTGTTGGCAGTGGCCACATTTTAGTTTTCTTTGTATGGGGTTTTTCCTTTTTAATTAAGTATATTCCATCTAGAAGCCAGAAGTGCTGGATTCCAGTCCTGGAATGGCCCGATTTCCCTTCTGGACTCACCTCTTAGCCTTCTTCCAACCACGCGAGGGCTTTCTGGCTCCTCATTCCTAACGTCCCCTCCTGCTCCTGATCTTCGCACGGGCCATTCCCTTTACCCGGCAGGCCTTTCTCCCAGCCCTTCACTTGGCTCCCTCGCCTTTACATCTCAGTCCATGCATCTCCCCCTTAGGAAAGCAGTCCTTGAAGAGTCCCCAGCTGCACCCCAGACAGGGACCCCTGTTGTTGTTGTTGTTAGCTGCCGTGGAGTCGGACCCCAACTCATGGTAATCCCATGCACAGTGGGATCAGACCAATGTGACCCATAAGGTTTTCACTGGCTGATTTTTGGAAGTAGGTCGCCAGGACTTTCTTCCTAGTCTCTTAGTCTGGAAGCTCTGCTGAAACCTATCCCGCATAACAACACTCACTCTTCCACTGGCAGATGGGTGGTGGCTGTGCATGAGGTGCCCTGGTGGGAAACCCAACCAGGGTCTCCCGTGTGGAGGTCGAGAACTCTACCACTGAACCCCCACTTCACTCCAGCACCTATAATATCTCCTTTGCTGCCGGATGTACGTTGACATCAATTTTGCTCGTTATCTATAATGAGTGGGTGAATGTCTGTCTTTCTTAGCAGCCAGTAAGCTCCAAGTGGCAGGTCTGGGGTCAGGCTTGTCCACTGACGCATTGCCAATGCCCAACACCTGCTGGAGCCCCGCGGGTACTCAGTAAATATTTGTTAACTGAACAAATGACTCTATGTCCTATTATATTGCTCTTAACCTTTCTGAGTTGCGGGGGTCCCAAATGTACAATGAGTACAGTTTGGTTTCAAAGGGCCTCTGACATCCTACTGTGATTCTGAGATACCATCTGGGGCCTAGTTGGGGAGGGCATAGCAGATTGGAGTTTGGCCAAGGCCTGGGGCTCCCATGGCTCCTTCGAGATGAGACGCATTCTTACTGACCACTGAGCCAGGGAAATGGAGACTGGTCTTTTCATCTCAGTCAAGAGATCGGAATCTCTGACAAGACCAGAGATTATCCGCCCGTTCTGATTAGTCGGCCTCAGACTTGGGAGCCAAGAGAACAGCCTGAATATTACCCAAATCCATCTAGGTTTTCCTGGGAGTCTTTCAACTTTCAAACTCAGGGCCTGATTCTGCTTTGAGAAGGACGATGATGTCATTGTTAGGATTTAAAGGCATAGAAAGATCTTTGCTGACATATACTAATGGCTGGAAGGGAACTAAGCTCTGCATGGTTAACAATGTTTCAACCTGGAGTCACCCAGGCTGGTAAACTTGTTTATGGGCCGAAAGTCCACAGAGACTTATCAGCAAGGCTGTTTTACGGAGAGTGGAGCATAAAACTACGATAACACTGGGAGAAAGACCCATAGGCTGGGCCTGGGACCTTCACCTCTACCATCCTGCTCTGTCTGAATGTCAGCGGGTAAAACAAACAAACAAACAAAAACAAACAAATAAACAAACAAACACTCTGAACCTGGCTCTTGTTTGGGAAGAGGCCGAACCCCAGGTCTCACTAAGATCCTCTGAGAGACTTTGCTCAAGACATTCATTTTCTTCTGGGTTCCCATATGGCACCATCTGTGTAGTACTCGGGAAAGTCCGTGAGAAAAAAATTCCATACGAATTCTTTATAAGCACAAAACTCATTCTTATTTTACCTTTAGAGATAAGGTGCAGTTCTGGCCACACTCTAGGACTTGTTCTAATGCTAAATGACTGAACTGGGCATGTCTTTTCCCTTCTTATACCATTTGGGGCGCCCCACTGCCTTCTCTACAGGATAAAGGCAAAATGGCAGGCTGGCCTCCTCACACTGGAGCCCTGTGGTTGGTGAGTGCCTCTGCCCATTCTATAAATCCTTCCTGACTTTACAAAGCCCAGTTCTGAGGTTGCTGGGAGCAATCAGCAAAATGGCATCTTAGTTATCTAGTATTGCTCCAACAGAAATACCACAAGTGGATGGTTTTAACAAAGAGAAGGTTATTTTCTCACAGTCTAGTAGACTAGAAGTCCAAACTCAGGGTGCCAGCTCCAGTGGAAGGCTTTCTCTCTCTGTCAGCTCTGGAGGAAGGGCCTTGTCATCAATCTGCCCTTGGTCTGGGAGCTTCTCCGCGCAGGAATCCCTGGTCTGAAAGACATGCCCCACTCCTGGCACTGCTTTCTGGGTGGTATGAGGTCCCCAACTCTCTGCTACCTTCCCTTTCCTTCTATCTTGTGAAAGATAAAAGGTGATGCAGGCCACACCCCAGGGAAACTCCCTTTAGATTGGATCAGGAATTCGAGCTGAGAAAGGCTGTTACATCCCACCCTAATCCTCTTTAACATAACCTAATCTTGCCTCAGTAACCACAGGCAGAGATTAGGATTTAGGACACACAGGAAAATTATATCAGTCACAAAATGGAGGACAACCACACAAGACTGGGAATCATGGCCTAACCACATATTTTGGGGGGACACAATGCAGCATCTATTCAAGCACCTGGCATGTATTAAAAAAAAAAAAGGGCATGTATTAGGGGCTTAATAAATGGTTTACTGAACCTGTTGACTCTGAAATGAAGGCCTACAAGAAATCTGTTAACTTAAAGGATTGCATTTCCTTGTGTCTTCCCATAGCAAAACCGCCATTCTGGAAATCCTGTAATTAAAGATGTGTTTACCTAGAAGAAGTAAATACAGGATTAAATGCAAATGCTGATTTTCCTTTACTTACAAATTTTCCAAAGTATCTTAAGCTATATTTAGTCACATGCAACCCCACTGGAGTTCCTTACTGGTTCCTACCTACACTGACAAGTAGCTGAGACTCGGCTTTTAAATTGTGGGATATGAGGTGGGAGGAGATAGGGCAAGAGAAGGGTAGGATTTGGTGAGGCCAAAGGGAGGGACAATCAGGAAGCAAGAAAAAAACTGTACTGAAAGAGGATGTAGAAAAGCCATAAGACAGACTTCTCCCACTTCACAATATGACTAAGCTTAACCCATGTTTGTTGAATGAATAACTAACTGGTCCCAAGCCCATCTCTGTACTTTCTCTTCAGCTTCAAACCTGGTGATTAGATGTTTTTCATTGACCATTTGAATCTGTAATCTCCTAGATTTTCCAAAGGGTTGTTCAGATTCCAATTTCTTTTAGATGTCCTTGTCTAACATAGGCTCCCCAAGAGGAAGGGACGGTGTGTTTCCTGTTGTAAACCCAGCGTGTAACACACTGACTGTCATGTATACAGCTGGCACTCACTCAGTATTTGTCGACTTGAATATTCAACCTGTTTTGCATTTGTGTTGGTGTTTTTCACTTTAAAACTCTGGTCTCCCACTGAAGGAGTCATTGTGCCAGGGCCCACCAAATCAGCCCTCCTTGTCAATCGTCCGTTGATTGCATCTGAGGTCTAGAATTCATTGGCATGATGCTGAACAACCTATGTTTTCTGCAATGTCTTTAAAAGCTTCTGCTTGCTCTTATAACTATCTGTTTGGTTTCTCAGTATTTGTATGAATCTGGGCTACCTCCGTTAACTTAGATTTGAATCAACTTGGTCCGTGAGTTTCTTGTCACAGCGAGTTTGCTTCTAGTTTCTCTCCTTTCAAAAGCAAGGGGAGCAGAGAGGGTTTAAGCCCTGTTTAAGTAATTTCTTTGGAAATACTTGTTTTAACTGCCCAGATCTAAGTGGGGTCCATGTCCCTACTCACCAACCCTTTGCTTTTCTTTGTGCTTTATGTGAGTTCTTTTCCTGGAAATCCCTGAATACCTGACCGGGTGAGAGACTGGAGAAGGTGTGGTGGAGCTTTGGCGAGGCTGTTGGTAGAGAACTGGCTTAGTACAGTTTGGAATTTATTCACTCATGCATTTCTTCATTTCATTAACATTTATGGAGCATCCACTCTGGGCCAGGACCTGGGCTAGGTTATGGGGATACAATGAATGGTGAGGAGGAATTCCCTGTCCTTGCAGAGTTTATTGCCTATTGGGAGAAGTCAGAAAAACAAATAATGATGACACATCATGGTGTATGAAATGACAGAGGATCTTAGAAGTCATTCAATATATTGAGTGTTCACTGGCTGCCAGGAATTGTACACAGTATTTTGTATAATTTCTCTGACTTTAGTTTTCTCATCTGTAAAACGGGGATCATCATGGGACCCAGTTCATAGGTGGCTATGAGAATTCAAAGAGTTATAACTATAAAGCATTTAAAACAGTGCCTGCCACATAAGCCTGCTAGCTCACTCAATGTATTTATGACACTGCCTCAATTCATTCCCATTTTGCCGATGAGGACACTGAGTGCCTAAATTCCTGGGCTTGAGTCTTGAAGGCATCTAAGCACATGGGAGCTAGCTGGGAGACTCCTAAGACCCACCCTTACGGGATGGGACGCAAACCTGAGAGAAATAGTTATGTTCACCGTTCGTGCCCTTAGGATATAGCGTCCTCAATCTGGACTTGGGAAAAATGACTATTGAGATCACTCTCCAGGAAATACGGAAAAAATCAAAGCTAGCTTAGGAAAAAAAAAAAAAAAGGACCCATAAAATAAAAATTTTATGATAAAAATTTTACGATACACGAGCTAAATTCAATACTAATTTTTATTTTTCCTGAGCCGTCTCAACTCTGAAAAACCAGAAAAAGACTAATAACAGACTTTCTTCTATGATTTCAGGAGGCAAGGTAGGTAAGAAATAGGAAAGAGAGACAAACGATTCAGAGTCCTGAAACACCATCATTTGGCCCATGGCTTGGGGAGGATTTCACAGCTGCGCTGAGACCCCAAACTGGAGCCAAACCTGAACCCTGCGTGCATCTTGGCGAGACACACAAGTTCAACTTCTCTCAGTGCTTGGGAAAAATCTCCCTCTTTCTGCTGCCAGCTGGGACCCCAGCCGTGGAAATGTTGAGAACTTGGTCTGGTCTTCCTGCACTACCAATAACACTGTGCAAGGAAAGCCAACAAGCAAGAAAATCAAGAGGCCAAGGCCTTCATCTTCCCTTTTGGCCTTTCTTCAAACAAAACAAATAAGCCAAAACTAAAACAAAAGCAAACTCAACTCTCCTGAGATGTAGACGCTCGAATTCCAAATAGTGAAGTTGGGAGAAAATAAATAAATATCTCACTTAGGGGAGGGGCTGTTATTAGGTAAAATATTGCATCCATATGGCAGAATATTGAGCTACCACTAAACTGATCTTTAAAAAAATGCTTCTGGTGTAATGTTAAGCTAAAGGAAAAGGCAGAAACTTGGGTGAGCTCAACCGTATAAAGAAAAATAAGTATATACATAAAAAAAAAAATATAGGGGGGAAAAAAAAAAGACTGGAAGGAAATATCCCAAGCCATCAGTGTAGAACATTTGTCTTTGGGTGGGAGGAGTCTTGGTGATTGCTTCACTCATCCCAAATTTCATGAACTCCCCTGCCCAGCCCTTCCCCCAGCAAAAAATATCCCAGGAGTAAATCCCTACGATAATAGGATCACACCAGCTCTTAACAGTTTATCAGTAACAACTGCTTGCCTCCAGAAGTGATACAGGTAAGAAAGAACTTCCTACTAAGGCTACTCCTTTCTTTTACACAGAAAAAACATATAAGATGCAAATAACCATGACCTATGGAAACCCTGGTGGCGTAGTGGTTAAGTGCTATTGCTGCTGACCAAGAGGTCGGCAGTTTGAATCAACCAGGCACTCCTTGGAAACTATCGGGCAGTTCTACTCTGTCCTATAGGGTTGCTATGAGTCGGAATCAACTCGACGGCACTGGGTTTGGTTATGTTATTACAGTAGTATTTCCCAAACTATGTTTCACAGAAAGCTAATTCTAGATGTTCCCTCCAAAAGGGCATGCTGTGGTCTATTCCATTTGAGAATTTGAAGATGACCTAGACTGCTTGCTGTTTCTCACTCTTAAAAGGCTCACCATGCAACTTCGTGATTGAAGGCTCTGAGAAGTCCTGCAGTAAAGTTTATTTAACTTTGTTGAGCCCAACTTTTCACCAAGTCTTTGATCACACACTCCTCTTTTTTTGGTAATGGCTATTCTCCTTTCATGAGACTAGAGTTATGAGGAATAACAATGGGAAATAAACCGGGTGAGATTACAAAAAATGAACACAACCCTCACCCTTCCTGGTATCCATGCTTTTTTTTAGTATGAGTTGGCAGCTCCTCTCATCAAGAACTGGAGACTATTTCCCCACCCCTTGAATACAGACTGGCCTTGAGGGTCTGAACCTAGGCATCAAGGGGCCTTGTACACTTTGATTTACTCTCTTGGAACCCTGCCACCACCAGGCCGGTAAGCTTGGGCTACCCTACTGGAGAATGAGAGACCACGTGAAGGACTGACAAGCAGTTCCAGTTGAAGCCTCCCTTCATCAACCAGTCCCTAGCCAACTCAGCAGCTGCTATAAGAGAACTGCCCAGCTGGGGTCAGATCCAATTGCTGACCTGAAGAATCACTAAATAAATGGCTGTTTTTTAGCCACTAATTTTGGGGGTAGTTTTTTATGCAGCAAAAGCTGACTGGTACATACTCTATAATAGGAATCACCTTGACTCAGTTAGATTATATTTTTAAAAAATAAATAACCTGCAACTTTCAGGATTTTATTGTTCATAACAAATAACTTGCAATAAACAAAACAAGTGATTCTGACACATTTGGGTATGATGGAAATCTTTTTTTTTTGAAAACACAAGCATGGGATTATGGCCATATTTATGCTTTTTTTTTTTTTTTTTTTTTTTACCACTACCCATCTGTCAGTTTGTTGCACTCTGGCTTCCGTGTTGCTATGATGCTGGAAGCTATGCCACCAATATTTCAAATACCAGGGTCATCGTGGTAGATGCGTTTCAGTGGAGCTGCCAGACTAAGACAGACTAGGAAGAAAGGCCTGCTGATCTATTTCTGAAAATCAGCCGATGAAAACCCTGTGGATCAGAGAATTTTGTCTGAGACTTGGACTCACTTACTTTTACACACATATCAGGAAATAACCGTTGCTAGAAAAGGGACATCATGTTTCGTAAAGTGGAGAACTGATGAAATCAAGGGATACCCACAATGAGATGGCTTGACACAATGGCCGCACCAAGGGACTCCAACATACCAAGAATCATGAAAATGGCAGAGAACCAGCAATGTTTCTTTCTGTTATACATAAGGTCGCCAAGAGTTAGCAGATTCCATTGACTAATAACAACAGTGCTTTTACAAGGAGACTAAAACCTGGTGACTACTTAGAACTGCGAGGAGCCCTGGTGGCTCAATGGTTAAGGGCTTGGCTGCTCTCTGCTCCAGTAGAGTACAGCCTAGGAAAACCCTATGCGGAAGCTCCACTCTGTCCTAGAGGGTGACTAGGAGTCAGAATAGAGTCGATGGCAATGGGTCGAGGTTACTTACAACTGTCCACAGGGCAATCTTACTAACTCTCATCTAATTCAACAGGCTTCTTTTTTATTTCCAGTTTCCTGAGCTCTTACAAACCAGGACTCTCCCTCTCCAGATGGCACGTTCACTTTGCTTCCTTTGTAGCTTCATGGCATGGGGAAAAAGGAGCAAGAAAAGAAAATGACAGTGAGGAATTGGCCAGGGTAGGGGCTGGGGCTGGGAGTGGAAAAGGAGATTTTCCAGAGCAAGCAAGAAGGAGCCAGCCAGTTGCAGAAAGTCAGGTCTGGAAGGAAAGTAGGTTAAAAGGCAAAGGAACTCACGAAAGAGCTGGTTGTTGGTGAAGTTGATCTTACACGCAGCCCTGCCATCTTGTAAAAAGGGTTTTATTTGTGGGAGCCCTGGGAGCGACCTATTAAAGGAACAGACCCAAGGCAGTAAGCGTGGGTCTGGGGAAGTGTGTGTGCTTCCCTGGCCTCCCCCTGCACTGCTTCCCTTTTACAAGGGCCAACTGGGTTGCAAGGTTAAAGCCAGAGGGGACCAATTGGTGTTGTGGGACTTTTTTTACAAAGTGCAAAGGATCAAAGTAATTAGTGAAGGGCAAGAGACCAGGCCTGTTAGAGAAAAAAGCCAGCCACCCAACGCCTTCTGCACACACATCTCCTCTTCCCCAGGCCCCCTGTTAATGGCCCAGGTATTATAGGAAACGGTGCCTTGCGGGGTGCCGAGGTGCTGCAGGCGGCTCCTTTGGGATCAGACAGGAAGTCAACCTGGAAGGAAGCAACCTGAATCAGGACAGCTTTGGGCAGATCTCCAGGAAGCCGAAGATGCACACTTAGGTCTTCAGTGACAACTTCCTGGGGAGTCTTACCGAGACATTTCATTGCTTCCTTCCGGTTTCAGACTGAGGCTCACCTGGCCAGACCCCGCCTTGGAAACCAAGGGGAGGGAGAGACTACTGGCCTCTCCTACTGAGTACTTCTAAAGCTTTGCAAGTGTGATAATGGCAGGCCAAAGCTTATCACGTGAGCAAGGCATTGTCCAGGGAATTATTTTAGGTGGGTCCGTAGAGGAACTCCTGGCTCTGGAATTGATTCCAACTCACAGTGACCCCATGCGTTACAGAGTAGGGTTTTCCTTGGCTGTGATCTTTACCAGAGCACATTACCAGGCTTTTATTCGAGACACCACTGGGTGGGTTTGAACACTGACCCTGAGGTTAGTAATCAAGTGCAAACCGTTTACACCACCCAGGGACATTTTGGTTCATAGATTTAAAGAAAAAAACAAAAATACCCATTGCCGTCGAGTTGATTCTGACTCATAGTGACCCTATAGGACAAAGTAGAACTGCTCCATAGTGTTTCCAAAGAGCGGGTGGTGGATTTGAACTGAAGACGTTTTGGTTAGCAGCCAAGCTCTTAACCAGGGCTCCTGGTTCATAGATAAAAAAGATAGGACTTTAAATTATATAGATCCACCTAGTGAAGAGATTATTCCTCCCTCCCTCCCCTCCTTTCTTCTTCCCATCCTCCCTCTTTCCTTCTCCTCCTCTCCCTACTCTCTCTCTCTCTCCTCCTCCCTCACTCTCTCTCATTCTACCAAGGAGAAAGTCTCAGCTTGGTGGCAATGTGTGGTGGAAGGCACAATGATGCCCCTCCTCCCAAGATATCCCTGTCACTTTCTGGGTTACTACCCAGAACCTGCGCACATGTCACCTTACGTGGCCAAAGGGACTTTTCAGATGTGGTTAAGGTGTCCTTGGGATGGAAGGATTATCCCGGAGTATACAGGTGGGACCAATCTAATCACACGAATCCTTAAAAGTGGGGGGAACTTCTCCCTGCTGCAAAGAACTAAAGATGGCAGCACAACAAGGCTTGGATTTCCTGCTGCTGGTCCTAGGAGGTGGGCTGTTTCTGCAAGAGCTGAAGAGAGGCCTCTGGAAGCTGAGAGGGGACCCAGTTGATCACCTGCTAGGAAATGAAGACCTCAGTCTGACGACCACATGGAATGGAGCTCTGCCAACACTTGAAATAACTAGAAAACAGATTCTCCCCAGAGCCTCAGAAAGGAACGCAGACTTGCGGTACCTGGAGTTCTGACCTACAGGTCTGGAAGATAATAAATTTGTGTTGCTTTAAACCACTAAATTTGTGGTAATTAACACTTACTCCCTCTTTTACAAAGAAAAAGGGCAGACCTCTGGCTCAAAGCCTCAGAGAGGCCACAAAGCCCATTGTGGTGGGGGCGGGGGCGGCGTTCATTGTATTTATTTGTAGGTTTCATTTCTATTTGGGGGTAAGTGGTAATGGCTTTCTATTTATGGTAGTGATTTCAATTTACCTCTTTTTGGGTGAATTTATTTAAATAAAGCAAAATAAATTGGTTGTAAAAAAAAAAAAAGCCACAATGCTCTTTAAGAGCAAGGATAGTGAGACTTTGTCTCATGTACTTTGGACATGTAATTAGGAAGGACCAGTCCCTGGAGAAGGACATCATGCTTGGTAAAGTAGAGGGTCAGCAAAAAAGGGGAAGACCCTCAACAAGATGCACTGACACAGTGGCTACAACAATAGGAATGATCACGAAGATGGCGCAGGACGGGTCAGTGTTTCGTTCTGTTGTGCATGGGGTCGCTATGAGTTGGAACTGACTCGATGATACCTAACAACAACAACAAAGAAAAGTATTAGTAAATAATACAGATTCTACGAATTGATTTAAAAAAAAAGGTGCCATCAAGTCTATTCCAATTCATGGCTGCCCATATGTGCCAGAGTAAAACTGTGCTCCTTAGGGTTTTCCATGTCTGTGACTTTTCAGAAGTAGATCACCAGGCCTTTCTTCAAAGGCACCTCTGGGTAGATTCGAACCACAAAGCTTTGGTTACTGTAACTGTTGGGACACCCGGGATGCCTATGAATTGATAAATGGTATTTAGTTACCAAAATTTTGGGAAACACTGGTCTAGAGTGTTCTTAAAGGGCCCTTTTGGAGTTCAGAAATCTTACAGGCACCTGTGCATAGGATTTGCATTTATTTACATTCATTATATCTACAGACCCCACACAAGGGCCAATAAGAGGCAAGGAAAGAAGTTCTCGGTGTTCTCTCGATGGCTGTGATGAACGATTTTTCATTTTTCAGCTGGCTCCTTGGTATTGCAACCAAATGCATAAAACAGAATGAAAAAAAATTTTCAGAGCAGCCAACCAGGTAAGGCTTTGAAGCATGGAGAGTTACAGCCTATGAAACCAGATAGACTTGCTTTGAATCTTGGCTCAGCCCCTTGAAACTGTATGACCTGGAACAAATACCTTGACCTCTCTGAGCCTCAGTTTCCTTATCTGTAAAAAGGAACCAACAAGAAATCCCCCAGTGGGATGAAGTAAGGACTGAATGGAGCTGTTTGTAAAGAGCGCAGCCCTGTTCCTAACGTGCAGTAAACAGTGGAGTCGTCATTATTATTCTGAGCTGCCCCTCCAGTGGCAGCCCACTCTCTTAGTGCTGTGGCCCCTGCCTCGGCATTGCAGGACTGCCCTGAGGGGTGTTCTGGGCAAGGCCATGTAGACAGTGTCCAGGCACGCCAGGCCGGGGCTGGTCTCTGTCACTCTGACGTGCAGAGAAAAGCCAAGAGAAAGGAGCCCCACAGAGCCGGGAGAGGTGGGGTGGCCAAGCCTGCCTGCAGCCCCTCTTCCCCTCCACATAGATGTTCTGGGAACGGAGTGGTGGGAGGCTTCTCAGCCTTGGCCTGGGAGGTAGCATGTGGAGACACCAGCTCCCAAGGGCAATAGAGGGAGGGCAAGAGGACAGACATAGGAAGGGCGTCTTTCTGACTGCTGCCTGGGCTGAGCTTAGAAGCGTGGCTTTGGGAATCAGACACACCTGAGTTGGAGTCCTGGCTGTGACAGTTACTAGCTGTGTGACTTTGGGCAAGTGACTTCCCCTCTCTGATAATAAACCTGTTGTTGTTAGCTGCTATACAGCAGGCTCTGACTCATGGCGGCCCCATGTGCGACAGAAGGAAACCTTGCCGGGTCTTGTGCCATCTTCATGATCATTGGTATGTCAGAGTCCATTGTTGTGGCCACTGCATTTTGAATGCCTTCCGGCCTAGGGAGCTCATCTTCCAGCACTATATTAGGCAATATTCTGTTGTGCTCCATAGGGTTTTCATTGGCTAATTTTTTAAGTAGATCGCCAGACTTTTCTTCCTACTCTGTCTTAGTCTAGAAGCTCTGCTGAAACCTGTCCACCATGGGTGACCCTGTTGGTATTTGAAATACCAGTGGTATAGCTTCCAGAATCACAGCAACATGTGAGCCATCACTGTTTGGCAAACTGACAGACGGGTGCTGGATACATAGCTAATACTAATTAAGCCCTGACTTTGTGCCAGGCTCTATCCTAAGCACTTCACAAGTACTAAACAATTTAATCTTTAAAATAACTCTATGAAGTACGTACAATTATTCCCATTTTACAGATGAAAAGACTGAGGTACAGAGAGGTTATGTAACTTGCCCAAAGTCACACAGCTAATACATGAGAGATCCAGGCTTCAGTCCAAGGCAGTCTGGATCCAGGATCTACACCTTACTAGTATACGGCAAGTTATCATCTTCAAAACTTTTGTATTTGTTCTTCACTCCTTAAATCTCTATGGGCTACCTTTTCTTAGCCCCATTTTTCAGATTACGAAAGTAATCACCAGACTCTGAGGTCAAACAAATGTGCTTACTAGGTATTACAAACCCAGGTATCCTGACTTTCAGCCAGAGTGCTTTTCTTCCTCCTTTCCCTCCCTCCTTCCTTTCCTCTTTTTTCCCCATTCTTTTCTCTCTCCCTTTTTTCTTCCTCCCTCCCTTCTTCTATTGCTCTATTCATCCAGCTAAAACCAAACCAGTTACTGTCGACTCATGTGACCCCATGTATGTTAGAGCAGAACTGTGCTCCATAGGGGTTTCGGTGGCTGATTTTTGGGAAGCAGATTGCCAGACCTTTCTTCCGGGGCAAATCTGGGTAGATTCAAACTTTCGGTTAGTAGCCTACCACTTAACTGGTTGCACCACTCAGATTCCTTATTAATCCAACTAATAACACTTATTTAATTGCCTACTGTGTACCAGATAGTGTGCATATAGTTTGCTCCTGCTGTTGTGCTTTGTCCTGTTCCGTACCCTAGCCATGGGTATGCTCTGTGTTCCCTTAACCTCCTGCCGCCCCCCTCCATTACTCAGGAGGCCAAACTCTTCCAGAACAGAACCCTAAGCAGACAACAACTGTTGGCAGAGTTCCTCTAGTCATTTGTGGCCCCTGCAGAAAGCTGTGGCCCCTCTCCAAGTTGCATTCTCAGCCTAAGTAGTGACAGGAGCCGCCGTAGCTTGAAGAAGAACTTGCAGAGGGAGACCCACGCTGTTCTCAGACATCTGCCTGACTTTCAGGGGTCTTGGGCTGAAGGGTAGACCCACCCAGGCAAGGCTCCTGAGGTTACATGCTGTGTGAAAAGAAATCTAATAGTCTTGGAACCAGAGGGGGTACTGACCCCCAGACAGGGGAGAGGGAGAAGCTGTCCCCAGAGCAGAGTCTGCTGGTACAGCTCCAACAGAGCGGTTGGTCCAGCACTGGGGGCCTGCTAAGCACAGGGCAGTGGCTGAAAGCCCAAGACGGCCTATAGATTTATCGGGGCCACAGGATAAAATGGTGAAGTCAGCGGTGTCTTCCTCCATTCCTGCCCCCTCGCACTTGGACCTCGCTGTACCCTTTCCCTCCCGAGACTCTGCTTCCAAGCCCCTCCCTTCAGAAAAAAAGCAAGAAATAAGTTTGAGAGCCTGTGGAAAGTGTGACTGTTGAATTACAGCTCAACTACTTGTTGAAGGATTTAGGGTGTGTTACTTAACTTTTCCAGGCTTCAGTCTCTTCATTTGTAAAATGGGGATGCTTATGCAGGTCTCTATCTATTCTCTGCTAAGCGTCTTCAGAGAGGATTCTATGCACTACTGTTTGGCCTCCGCATGCCCTTCTTCCCCCTAGCAGGGACGGATTACCCAATAAGCCAGGTAAGTTTAGGGCATCAACACAACAGGGGTACCAGTTGTTCAAGGCGAAGACCCACAGATGCCAAGCAGACAGGACACAAGGAAAAGTGAGCACAACAATGATTCAGGAAAGACTCAGCTCATTATCCTTATTATGTATGTAAGTAGATATTGTTCGGCAGCTTAACTGTGATGAAGTCAATGAAAAATTTCTAAGAGCAAAGAATAGAAATAAACGGTTTTATTTATAACACGTTAGAGATGAAAGGTCTATCGGAAAATAAAATACAGTAATTTGTTGCAATATTAGTTTTCATTAAACTTTCTTTTATGACATCTTTTCATTTGTAATTATAGCATTTACTATGAAACAAGCATCATAACTGTTGCACGAGCCGTTTGAAGCAAAATGGGTGAAAGTCAGCTTTTCGTTGTGGGAGATCAACAGAATTTTACATTGATTGTTGAAACAACTAAGTTCAATGACTCATCTCCTTTGTGTAGAATACTCTTTTTGTGGAAAATGTGGTATATAGTAAAAATCTTAGTACCTCTCATCCACTAAAAATTTTATAATCCAGTTCATCTCATTGCACTAAAATAGTATACACTGCTTTTTGGTTTAATTGCTAATATTATAAGTCCTGCTTAAAAGGAAGTTAAATCACAGACAGTTAAGACACACACACACATACATGCGTATGTACATACATACATACATATACACATAGACGTGTAACTCACATATCCCATTAGAATGCATGAATAAACAGAGGAGGGGCACCATGGATTACCGCTGTTTAGGGCCCTCACATACCTTAATCCAGCCCTGTCCCCTAACCTTCCTTGGGTCTGGTTTTCAAATCAAAACCAAAGCCATTGCTGTCGAGTTGATTCCGATTTAGGACAAACCCGTGTGTTACAGAGCAGAATTTCTCCATAGGATTTTTTTTATTGTAATCCTTATGGAAGCAGATCGCCAGGCCTTTCTTCTGTGGTGCTACTGGGTGAGTTCGAACTCCCAACCTTTCAGTTAGTAGTCATGTACAAACCGTTTGTGCCAGCCAAGTCCCCTGTCTGGCTTCCGCTGACCCCCTAATCTTTCACATGCTGACTTTTCTCAGGTCTTAATCTTCTCTCTCTCATTCCGTTTTAAAAAAGTATTTCTCCTGGGGTGACTTCAGTGCTAGCTCTCTGTGACCATGCTCCACTTTGGGGGTCACTCTGCTTCCCTGGCTCTCCTCCCTCTGTTGTCGTTGTTAGATGCCGTCAAGTCGATTCCAACTCATAGCAACCCTGTATAACAGAGTGGAACTGCCCCCTACTGCTACTAAAATGTGAACATCTCAGGTATTTTCCCCTTGTCTTTGCTCAAGCTGTTCTTTCCACCTGGAATGCTTCCCTTTTTGAATTGCTACCTACCTGTCTTAGTCATCTTGTTGTGGTTAGGTGCCGTTGAGTGGGTTCTGACTCATAGTGACCCTATAGGACAGAGTAGAACTCTACCATAGCTCAGACAGACACACACACACACACACATACATACATACAGCCCCATAGCTGGTTGATCTGAACTCCCGACCTTTTAGTTAGCGGCCGAGCTCTTAACCACTATGCCGCCAGGGTTCCTTTAGTCATCTCTTGCTGCTGTAACAGAAATACCACAAGTGGATGGCTTTAACAAACAGAATTTTATTCTCTCACACTTTAGGAGTCTAGAAGTCTGAATCCAGGGTGCCAGCTCTAGGGGAAGGCTTTCTCTCTGTGTCAGTTCTAGGGAAAGGTCCTTGTCTTCAATCTTCCCCTGGTCTAGAAGCTTCTCAGCACAGAGACTCCGGGTCCAAAGGACACGCTCTGCTCCTTGCTCTGCTTTCTTGATGGTAGGAATCCCCCGATCTCTCTGTTTGCTTCTCTCTTTTATATCTCAAAAGAGATTGACTCAAGGTATAACCTAATCTTGTAGCTTGAGTCCTACCTCATTCACGTAACTGCCTATAATCCTGCCTCATTAACATCATAGAGGTAGGATTTACAACACATGGAAAAATCACATGAGGTGACAAAATGGTGAACCATCACACAATACTGGGAATCATGGCCTAGCAAAATCGACACACAGCTTTTGAGGTCACAATTCAATTCAAAACACTACCTAAGTTCAACATTTTGCTTGGCATTCAGGGCCCTGATGAAATAACTTTTCTTGCAGGAAGCTTCCTCTGGGTTTTCATAGCACCTGCTATAGTACCTACATGGTACAAATAGTTAACGTGCTAATAGTTAGCGTGAATGCTAACCCAAAGATTGGAAGTTCAAGTTCACCCAGAGGCACGTTGGAAGAAAGGCCTGGTAATCTACTTCCAAAAAATCAGTCATTGAAATCCCTGTGGAACACAGTTCTAATTCTGACACACATGGAGTCGCCCTGAGTCATAACTCACTTGATGGTAACTGGTTTTTTACTGTAACCCATTGCTGTTGAGTTGATTCTGACTCCTAGCGACCCTATAGGACAGCATAGAACTGCCTCCATAGAGTTTCCAAGGAATGGCTGGTGGATTCATGCTGCCAATCTTTTGGTTAGCAGAACTGCCCTCTATTGCTACCAAAATGTGAACATCTGAACCACTGCACCACTATACTACCGTTCATAATAATAGCAACAACACTGACCACCACAGTGTTAATTGTTAGGAAGTGCTGGGTTGGTTGTGATAGTGGCCTCCCTATATCCGTGCTTGTTGCCCTGTACTTTTCCCTCCCCTATGGACTCAGCCATGTCACTTGCTTTGGCCAATGGGGTAATAGCAAACCCGATGTGAGCAGAGGCTTGAAAAAAAACACTTGGGCATTTCCGTTTACTCTCTTGGACCCCTGTGATGACCACAAGGCCATGCCTGGTCCAGCCTGCTGAGCGATAAGACATGTGGGACAGAGCCAGTCATCATAACCAAGGCCATCCCAGATCAGCCACCAGCCAGCCAACTGCAAGACATGTCAGTGAGCCCCAGAAACCACACAGCAAGCTCAGCCATGACCAGCAGAAACATCCAGCTGACTTGTAGACTCATGAGAAATAATCAATGGTTAAATTGGGATGGTTTGTTCTGCGGCGATAGCTAACTGATACAATTATCCTCACTTCTTTTTTTTTTTACTGCTAAGCACTGCCTGGGTGTCAGGAAACTACTAAATACTTGATGAACATCATGTCATTTGGTTCTCAGAGTTAGAATACTATTTCCATTTTAAAGATGAGAAAACTGAGGCTTGGAGAGCTTGTCATTGCTCCAAATCAACTCGACTAGAAAGTGGCTGAGTACCTTTCTTCTGGGCCTTATCCTGGCTCCTCTACTTTGTAACTTTGGATGAGTTTCTAATCTTCTTTGTGCCTCAATTTCCTAATCCATAAAATAAATATGTTAACAGTTATTATGGTTATAAAGCTGTGATATTAAGATTGATAATACATTCGTAAGTTGCTAAGCTCAGTGCCTGGCACATAGTAAACACTCAATAGAATATTAGATAGTCTCTTCTAAGAACTATCTATATGGGCTCAAATTGACAATAGCAACGGGAAAGATTAGATAGGAACCTTAGGGCGCAGTGGGTATATGTTAAAGGGGAAGGAACAATTCGGAAAAGGAAGGTGAGCATGGTCGCACAACTTGAAGAATGTAATCAATGTCACTGAATTGTACATGTAGAAACTGTTACATTGGTATATGTTCTGCTGTGTAGATTCTCAACAACGACAACAAAAATAAAATTAATTTAAAAATGTATTACATGTTCTTTTTCTGCCTGGGACCCTGGAGCATCATGATTGTCATCACTTATGTGGGTGAAGGCTCTTTGAAGGCCGGGGGACATGTCTAGCTATTCTGTGTGCCTTACCATTGTGTCTTGCCCAGAGAGGTTGCTTAGGAAATATATATTGAAAGATTGTTTTGATTTCACTCAGACAGAAAATACGAGTGAACTTACTGTCTTCAGAAGAGGAAGAAAGCCAAGAGGATGGGGGAGAGAATGATGAGATTGAGCTATAGCATGAGGACTTTAAGTTAGACTTAGGAAGGAACTTTCAGGGAGGCTAGAGAAACAGCAGTTTTTTGCGGGGAGGTGGGGGAGTAAAAGACGAGATACCCTGCCTTTCTCTGGAGCTCTCTGAGCAAGTTTAGATACTCTTAACTAGGCATAATTTTAAGTATGTTTGGAGGCTAGGAGGTGGTGCTGGGATGGTGACCCTTTGATGCCCTTGTCCACTCCAGGGATCCTTCTGAGACTTCAGGCAAAAGCACACAGCTTTTCTGCCTGTTCCTTCCACTGTTTTTCTTTGCAGCTGTCTCTGCATTTCAGAGTTCACATCTCTGCCAGGGACTCTATTTTGGGATTTGTGGGAACAGGGCTGGTTTTGCCAAATAGGAAGCTCCAGAAATCTCAGCAAGCTTGTGCCGCTGGGCCTCCCAGCCCACTGTGAGGGCAGGAGAGACTCAAAGAGACTGCTCCCTGGCCCAGTGACTAGGGCATGTGCGGGCTGGAGGCCGGGTGCCCTTTCCCAGAGAACCGCCCCAGCTGGGGGCGACCCACATCTCCGCCTCAATCCCCAGTCTTCCGGCTGGCTCCCCTGCTCTCAGAGGCCAAGGTATGGCTGCCGTCCTCTGAAGGGCAGCATTTTCCCTGCAAGTCTGCAGTCAACGAGCTAGGCTTTCATGAAAACTGACACCGAATTCCCGCCACATCCCCAGTCTCTGCACATTGAGAGGAGTGGCAGGTGGTAGCACAAGGGGGCTGACTCTGACACTCAGAGGAGCAGGGGACGTGGGCTGAAGGCCTGGGGATTGCATGCGTCCACACATAGGCGGGCAAGCTTATGATCGGCCGTGCAGGTGTGTGTGTCTGTGTACTCATGTGCATATTCAAACATCTATATTTGTAATGGCGTATGGCTGTGGGTTCATGTGTGTGTGCCTGTGAATCTGCTCATCTGTGTTTACACGGATGTGAGCATGGATCCACTTATTTTTATGTGTACGTGTGTCTGTTTTTGTCACATTCTGGGAGACATTATCTTTGGACTTTTAAATCGCTCAATTTGCATCAGTAATGCATGGTTATTGTTTATAAAACTAGAAATAATGAAGGAACAGAATATAAGATACGTATATATGGATATAAATAATATATTAATACAATATAAACCCAGTGGCATCCTGCATATAAAAAAAATGGATATAAATATATGGATTAGCTCAGGCTGCTAACCAAAACATGGGTGGTTTGAATCCACTAGTGGCTCCTTGGAAACCCTGTAGGGCAGTTCTACTCTGTCTTACACGATCGCAATGAGTAGGAATCGACTCGAGAGCACACAACAAAACAACAACAACAGATATAAATATACAGATATAAATAGAGATATATACCTATAAATAACATAACAGGCAATACATTACATTATATTATTTATATCTATATATCTCTATTATCCACATATTTATATCTGTATATTGTTGTTGTTGTTAGGTGCCATGCAGGTTGGTTCTAACTCACAGTGACCCCATGTACAACAGAAAGAAACGCTGCCCAGCTCTGCGCCATCCTCACAATCACTGCTACGTTTGAGCCCACTGTTGTAGCCACTGAGTCGATCCATCCCGTTGAGGGTCTTCCTCTTTTTCACTGACCCTCTCCCTTACCGAGCGTGATGTCCTTCTCCAGGGACTGTTCCCTCCTGGTTCTAACTCACAGTGACTCCATGTACAACAGAAAGAAACGCTGCCCAGCTCTGCGCCATCCTCACAATCACTGCTACGTTTGAGCCCACTGTTGTAGCCACTGAGTCGATCCATCCCGTTGAGGGTATTCCTCTTTTTCACTGACCCTCTACCTTACCCAGCATGATGTCCTTCTCCAGGGACTGTTCCCTCCTGATAACATGTCCAATGTACCTGAGATGAAATACCATCACCCTCACAAGGAGCACTCTGGCTGTACCTCTTTCAGGTCAGACTTGTTCATTCACCTGGCAGTCCACGGTATAGTCAATATTCTTCCCCAATACCATAATTCAAAGGCATCAATTCTTTTTTAGTTTTCCTACCCAGCTTTTGCATGCATGTGAGGCAGCTGAAAATATCATGGCTTGGGTCAGTCGCACCTTAGTCTTCAAAGTAACATTTTTGCTTTTCAACAATTTAAAGAGGTATTTTGCAGTGGATTTTCCCAATGGATTGTGTCTTTTGAGTTCTTGACTGCTGCTTCTATGGGTGTTGAGTGTGGATCCAAATAAAATGAAATCATTGACAACGTCAATCTTTTCTCCGTTTATCATGATGTTGCTTATTGGTCCAGTTGTGAGGATTTTTGTTTTCTTTATGTTGAGGTGTAATCCATACTGAAGGCCATAGTCTTTGATCTTCATCAGTAAGTGCTTCAAGTCCTCTTCACTTTCAGCAAGCAAGGTTGTGTCATCTGCATAACGCAGGTTGTTATTGAGTCTTCCTCCAATCTTGATGCCCCATTCTTCTTCATTTAGTCCAGCTTCTTGGATTATCTGTTCAGCATACAGACAGAAAAAGTATGGTGAAAGACTACAACCCTGATGCACACCTTTCCTGATTTTAAACCACGCAGTTATTGCCTTGTTCTGTTTGAATGACTGCCTCTTGGTCTATGTACAGGTTCCTCAAGAACACAATTAAGTGTTCTGGAATTCCCATTCTTCACAATGTTATCCATAATTTGTTATGATCCACACAGTCAAATGCCTTTGCATAGTCAATAAAACACAGGTAAACATCCTTCTGGTATTCTCTGCTTTCAGCCAGGATCCATCTGACATCTGCAATGATATTCCTCATTCTGCGTCCTCTTCTGAATCTGGCTTGAATTTCTGGTAGCTCTCCGTTGATGTACTGCTGCAGCCACTTCTGAATAATCTTCGTCAAAATGTTACTTGTGTGTGATATTATTTTACCCATAGAATTCTTCAATATTGCAATTCGAGGCTTGAATCTTTACTTCAGTTCTTTCAGCTTGAGAAATGCTGAGCATCTTCTTCCCTTTTGGTTTTCTAACCCCAAGTCTCTGCATATTTCATTATAGTATTTTACTTTTTTTCTTGAGCTACTCTTTGAAATCTTTTTTCAGCTCTTTTACTTCATCATTTCTTCCACTCACTTTAGCTACTGTACATTCAAGAGCAAGTTTCAGAGTCTCCTCTGACATGTATTTTGGTCTTTTTTTCCTGTCTTTTTAATGGTCTCTCACTTTCTTCATGTATAATGTCCTTGATGTCATCCCAAAACTTGTCTGGTTTTCGGTCATTAGTATTCGGTGCATCATATCTAGTCTTGAGATGGTATTTAAATTCAAGTGGGATACAGTCAAGGTTGTACTCTGGCTCTTTTGGACTTGTTTTAATTTTCTTCAGCTTCAACGGGAACATGTATATGAGCAACTGATGGTCTGTTCTGCAGTCAGCCCCTGGTCTTGCTCTGACGGATGGTATTGAGCTTCTCTACCATCTTTCCACAGATGTAGTCGATTTGATTCCTGTGTATACCATCAGGCGAGGTCACTGTTTACGTTGTTGAAAAAAGGTATTTCCAATGAATAAGTTGTTGGTCTTGCAAAATTCTATCATGTGATCTCCAGCGTCATTTCTATTACCAACGCCATATTTTCCAACTACTGATCCTTCTTTGAATCCAACTTTCACATTCCAATCACCAGTAATAACCAATGCATGTTGACTGCGTGTCTGATCAATTCCATACTGCAGAAGGGGGTAAAAATCTTCAACTTCCTCATCTTTGTCATTAGTGCCTGGTGTGTAAATTTGAATAATAATTGTATTAAGTGGTCTTCCTTATAGGCATATGGATATCATCCTATCACTAACAGCGTTGTACTTCAGGATAGATCTTGAAATGTTCTGTTTGAAGATAAATGTGATGCCACTCTTCAATTTGTCATTCCTGGCATAGTAGATCTTCTGATTGTCTGATTCAAAATGGCCAATACCAGTCCATTTCAGCTCATTAATGCCTAGGATATCAATCTTGATGTGCTTCATTTCATTTTTAATGACTTCCAATTTTCCTAGATTCATACTTCATACATTCCATGTTCCAATTATTAATCGATACTTGCGGCTGTTTCTTCTCATTTTAAGTCATGTCATAACAGCAAATGAAGGTCCAAATAGTTTTATTCCATCTACGTCATAAAAGTTGACTATACTTTGAGGAGGCAGTTGTATTTTGAGTGCTTTCCAACCTGAGGGGCTCATCTTCAGGCACTATGTCAGACAACGTTCTGCTGCTATCCATAAGGTTTTCATTGACCAGTTTTTTTTCAGAAGTAGGCCACCAAGTCCTTCTTCCTAGTTTGCCTTAATCCGTCAACTATGGGTGACCCTGTTGGTATTTGAAATACCTGTGGCATAGCTTGTAGCATCACAGCAACACACAAGCCACCACAGTATGATAAAATAACAGATGTATAGTGCATACCTATATATATATATATAATTTTATTATTTAAATAATATAATTTTATTATTTAAACAATATATATTTTATTTTATACAGATACAAATAATTTATATCTGTAATTATCATATATAATGTAGTTATTTATATCCATATATAAAAATAATACATTATATCCAAAATATGTTACATTCATATATATAATAAAAGAATATATTATATTATTATGTTACTTATATCCATATATATTATATTACAGGAAAACCTAGTGGTGTACTGGTTAAGAATTTGGCTGCTAACCAAGCTGTCGACAGTTCAAATCCACCAGGCACTCCTTAGAAACCCTATGGAGCAGTTCTACTTTGTCCTGTAGGGTAGCTCTGAGTCAGAATTGACAGCAATGGGTTTTGGTTTTGGGATTATAGTATAAATATACTGCGTGTTCATAATATATAATAAGGCATGATATTTATGGACAATAATATATACATTACATATGTAAAATAATGCCTAAACCCACGACCCAGGGACAGCTACTGTAATATTTCTTTTCTAATCTTCCCATTCAAATTACCCATAACCCGTTGCCACTGAGTTGATTCTGACTCATAGAGACCCTATTCAAGTAAAGTAGATGCCCTAAAATACAAGTTCCATGAGGGCAAGAACCCTACCAATATTAGTCACCACTGCATGCCCCATGCCAGGCAAATACAGTCATTTTTGGATGCATACATTATAATAAGCAAATGTACAGTGAATATATTACACACATATGTATTAGAAATGATGAATGTTTGAATATATTTGGAAAATTCACCTAAAGTAAATCTACCAGAGTAGGGGCATACATTTATCAAGGTACAAAATTGACCAAAGTAGAGTCATAAAATACATTCAGTTTTATAATCTTTTTTTTTAATAAATATTATAAACATTTAACCTGCAGAGTAAACAATGTTTATAATATGTATAGTAAAAAAATAAAGACTGTATATGCTGGGCTTTTTTTTTTCATATGCTGGGTATGGGGTCTAAACTGTCTCCAACCTCATAACTCGCTGGGTGTGACTGCATAGTGTTCCATTACACAGATGAGCCATAGATAATTTAACCCATTACCCATTGTGTAATGTTTAGATCATTTTTGTCCAATGCAAACAAAACTGCAATAGGCATTCCTTTAGCCAAATTTATGTGCACATTTTTAACTATTTCTTTGCATGAATGACTAGAAGAAATGACCAGGTCGGAGGGTGTTCACGTGTTGATGGCTTTGATGGACATTCGCACTTGACACTCACTAAAAAACAAAACCAAACCAGTTGCCATTGAGACAATTCCAACCTATGGCAACCCCGTGAGTACACAGTAGAATTGCTCCATAGGGTTTTCAAGTATGTGACCTTTTGGAAGCAGATCACCAGGCCTTTCTTCCAAGGCACCTCAGGGTGTGTTCGAACTGCCAGCCTTTCAGCTAGTAGTCGAGCACTTAACCGTTTGCGCCATCCAGGGACTCCTTGCCACACACTCAATAAGTTATTGTTGAATGGATGAACCAGTGATCAAGCATAGCCTAGCCATAGAAAGATATACACCCCACATTCAGATTCTACCCCCCCCTCCTAGCTATCAAAATCTCAGATGAAGTTGCAGGATTTACAAAAGAAGATAGGGAATGGAGTTGTCCACTGAAGAAGTCTTTCTAGGATGTTGAAGGGAGAGAGAAGTGGCAGGTAGTAGCTCAAGGCAGCCCACCTCTGACACCCAGAAGAGCATATAAATGGTATGTCCATGGATAGGTCCGTATCCATATACACGTCTGTGGAGGGGGCTTCGTTCTCCGAGCCATGCACCCTCTCTTGGTACCTGCCTCTCTGCTCCATCAACACAGGAAGGACAGAAAGGTGGGACTCCAGGTGTGGTATCCTGGCCCCTGCTGCCATCCATCCATCAAAGGTCTCCTAATGAGCTAATAGCCCTAATGTGTGAACATTGATTTCTGGGGTGACGGCCAAGCCAGGATAATTTACATTCTATTTCCCATCGATGATGCTCCATTGATCTCCACGGGCACTAAAATATTTACTAGGGAGAGAAGGGCTGGAAGGGCCCTGACCAGGGGAAGGAAGCCTTGGTCAGGTCTTTTAAATGAGTGAGCAAGTGACCTGTGGGTGAGAGAGAGTCAGGAAATGAAGCATCTTGCCTGAGGACGAAAATCCCCGGAAGAAGGTAAGGGCGAACCAGGGACATTCTGGAGCCGGGAAAACCACACTGGGCTCCAGGCCAGGGAGAGATGCAAACTGAAGCCTGAGCCTTTCCCCTGTTCTTAGAGCTGGAGACAAATGGCACCTCCTCTGGGATGGCCTCTAGAACTACCCCACTGAAGGTGACCCTCAGCCACTTTGTGTCACATCACCCTACTGCTTCTCTCTGTTTTGTTGTTGTTGTTTATTAAATTATTATTTACATCCAATAAGAGTCACCAATTTTAAGCATACAGCTTGGTGAATGCTGGTACTTACATACAATCATGTAACCACCACCTCAGTCAAGACACAGAACAGTTCCTTCACCCTAAAAGTTTCTTCATGTCCACCCCACCTTGGGCCCCAGCAACTGCTAGTCTGCTTTCTCTCGATACAGTTTTTGATTTTTCTAGAATTTCATGTAAATGGAATCAGAAAGTGTGGCTTTTTTCAATTAGCATGATGTTTTTGAGATTCATCCGTATTCTTGTGTTTGTTCAATCCTATTGCTGAGAAGTATAACCAGAATGTTCTTTAGAAATGAGGATGGCGAGATTTCGACTCACTTACTTGGACGTGTCATCAGCAAAGACCAAGCACTAGAAAATGACACCATGTTTGGTAAAGTAGAGGGTCTGTGAAAACAAGGGAAACCCTCAATGAGATGGATTGACACCATGTCTGCAACAATGGATTCAAACATACCAGTGATCACAAAGATGGTGCAGGGCTGGGCAGTGTTTCCTTCTGTTATACGTAAGGTCCCCATGAGCCGGGGCTGACTTGATGGCAACTCACAACAAATTCTAATATATGGGTGAATATCCATTCACCAATTGCTGCACATCTGGGTTGCTCTCAGCTTGAGGCAGTTATAAATAAAGCTTCTGTGAACATTCATACACAGACCTTTGTCTACATAATTTTTTATTTCTCTTGGATAGAAGCTTGGCATGGAGTTTCTCAGTCATATGGTAGCTGTACCTCTATAAGGAACTCCCAAACTGTTTCCCAAAGTGGCTATATCATTTTACATTCCAGCTGGCAATGTAGGAGCGTTTCAGTTGCTCCACGTCCTTATCAACACTATTATCATCTGTTTGATTTTCTGCTTAATCATATGATTTATTTTTCTCTATTATATATGTATGTGTCTGCCTTTTCCCACTAGACTCTAAGCTCCCTGAGGGCAGATAAATATCCTCCTTTTTCCCTGCTGTATCCACACACCTGGAGAGGTTCTTGGCCCAGGACAGGTGCTCGTTAATGCTTGTGCTATCAATCGATGAGCCCCTCCTAGATTTTCCAGCACATTCTCCCAGGTGTAGGAGCCACTTCTTGCCCCAGGTTAGGTCCTCCCCAGCTCTTGCTTACAGGTCTCCAAGACCAGGACACTTGGAGGGTTTCAGAAAAAACAACAAAAAAACATTGTCATTGCATCGATTCCGACTCATAGGACAGAATAGAATGGCCCCATAGGGTTCCCAAGGCTGTAAATCTTGACGGAAGCAGGCTTTCTTTCTCCTGGAGAGGAACTGGTGGTTCTGGCTTCTCATTTCCTTCACTTTGAAGGCCAGACTCATGACCTTGACCCTAACTTCATGTGCAGCCTCATTTGTCAGTCCTCTTCCCTTCCCCTGCGGAATCCACACTTCCCTAAATGTTTCATGTCTTTCTTTCCTCCTTATCTCTAGGTCTTTGTACAAGCTGTTCCCTCCATCTGGAACTCTCTCACCACTCAGACTGAATCCGTCCTCACCACCAAGAGAATTGGGGAAGGGAAAAATAATGATATGTCAATAGACTCATACACATATGCAGAGTCCACGCAAACAGGGTCAAGTATAAGATGCAAATTCTGCTGCTAACATGAACCTTGACACACAGAAACCTATACACATGTGCACATCCATATGCAAATATACTAACATACGAGTGTAAATATACTATGCACATGTGCACAGCCAGCAACATTTATATGTGCACGTCCATATGTACATGCATGTACACCCATACGTAATATATGCATAACCCCATCCAAACATACACAGCAGTTCTGTTATGAATTGAACTGTGTCCCCAAAAAGTATGTGTTGAAGTCCCAACCTCTGTATCTGTTAATGTAACCTTGTCTAGAAATAGGGGTTTTCTTTGTTATATTAATAAGAACATGCCAGAGTAGGGTGGGTCCTAAATCTAATCACTTTTGTTGTTGTTGGGTGCCATCGAGTGGATTTTGCCTCATGACAACCCCATGTAACAGAGTAGAACTGTCCCATAGGGTTTCCTAGGCTGTAATCTTTATGGGAACAGATGGCCAGGTCTTTCTCCTATGGAGCCACTGGATGGGTTCAAACCGCCACCCTTTGGTTAGCAGGCAACCACTTAACCATTGAGCCACCAGGGTCCCAATCACTTCTGAGCATGTCTATAAAAGGAGCAGAATAGACACAGAGACATACACCCAGGGAAGGTGTTGTTGTTGCTAGGTGCCATCAAGTCGGTTCCAACTCATAGCGACCCTAGGCACAACAGAACGAAACACTGCCCAGTCCTGTGCCATCCTTAAAATCGTTGTTATGCTTGAGCTCATTGTTGCAGCCACTGTGTCAATCCACCTTGTTGAGGGTCTTCCTCTTTTCCGCTGACCCTGTACTCTCCCAAGCATGATGTCCTTCTCCAGGGACTGATCCCTCCTGACAACATGTCCAAAGTATGTAAGACGCAGTCTTGCCATCCTTGCCTCTAAGGAGCATTCTGGCCGCACTTCTTCCAAGACATATTGGTTCGTTCTTTTGGCAGTCCATGGTATATTCAATATTCTTCGCCAACACCACAATTCAAAGGCATCAATTCCTCTTTGGTCTTCCTTATTCACTGTCCAGCTTTCACATGGATATGATGCGATTGAAAATACCACGGCTTGGGTCAGGTGCACCTTAGTCTTCAGGGTGACATCTTTGCTCTTCAACACTTTGAAGAGGTCCTTTGTAGCAGACTTGCCCAATGCAATGCGTCTTTTGATTTCTTGACTGCTGCTTCCATGGCTGTTGATTGTGGATCCAAGTAAAATGAAATCCTTGACAACTTCAATCTTTTCTCCATTTATCATGATGTTGCTCATTGGTCCAGTTGTGAGGATTTTTATTTTCTTTATGTTGAGGTGTAATCCATACTGAAGGCTGTGGTCTTTGATCTTCATCAGTAAGTGCTTCAAGTCCTCTTCACTTTCAGCAAGCAAGGTTGTGTCATCTGCATAACGCAGGTTCTTAATGAGTCTTCCTCTAATCCTGATGCCCCATTCTTCTTCATATAGTCCAGCTTCTTGGATTAGTTGTTCAAAATACAGATTAAATAGGTATGGTGAAAGAATACAACCCTGACCCACACCTTTCCTGACTTTAAACCAATCAGTATCCCCTTGTTCTGTCCGAACAACTGCCTCTTGATCTATGTAAAGGTTCCTCACGAGCACAATTAAGTGTTCTGGAATTCCCATTCTTCGCAGTGTTATCCATAGTTTTTTATGATCCACACAGTCGAATGCCTTTGCATAGTCAATAAAACACAGGTAAACATCCTTCTGGTATTCTCTGCTTTCAGCCAGGATCCATCTGACATCAGCAATGATATCCCTGGTTCCACGTCCTCTTCTGAAACCAGCCTGAATTTCTGGCAGTTCCCTGTTGATATACTGCTGCAGCCACTTTTGAATGATCTTCAGCAAAATTTTGCTTGCGTGTGATATTAATGATATTGTTCCATAATTTCCACATTCAGTTGGATCGTCTTTCTTGGGATAGGCATAAATATGGATCTCTTCCAGTCAGTTGGCCAGGAAACTGTCTTCCATATTTCTTGGCATAGACGAGTGAGCACCTCCAGTGTTGCATCTTTTGTTGAAACACCTCAATTGATATTCCATCCATTCCTGGAGCCTTGTTTTTCACCAATGCCTTCAGAGCAGCTTGGACTTCTTCCTTCAGTACCGTTGGTTCCTGATCATATGCCACCTCTTGAAATGGTTGAATATCGACTAATTCTTTTTGGTATAGTGAGTCTGTGTATTCCTTCCATCTTCTTTTGATGCTTCCTGTGTTGTTTAATATTTTCCCCATGGAATCCTTCAGTATTGCAACTCGAGGCTTGAATTTTTTCTTGAGTTCTTTCAGCTTGAGAAACACCGAACGTGTTCTTCCCTTTTGGTTTTCCATCTCCAGCTCTTTGCACATGTCATTTTAATACTTTGTCTTCTCGAGAGGCCCTTTGAAATCTTCTGTTCAGTTCTTTTACTTCATCAATTCTTCCTTTTGCTTTAGCTGCTCAATGCTCAAGAGCAAGTTTCGGAGTCTCCTCTGACATCCATCTTGGTCTCTTCTTTCTTTCCTGTCTTTTCAGTGACCTCTTGCTTACTTCATGGATGATGTCCTTGATGTCATTCCACAGCTCGTCTGGTCTGCGGTCACTAGTGTTCAATGTGTCAAATCTATTCTTGAGGTGGTCTCTAAATTCAGGTGGGATATACTCAAGGTCATATTTTGGCTCTCGTGGACTTGCTCCGATTTTCTTCAGTTTCAGCTTGAACTTGCGTATGAGCAATTGATAGTCTGTTCCACAGTCGGCCCCTTGCCTTGTTCTGACTGATGATATTGAGCTTTTCCATCGTCTCTTTCCACAGATGTGGTCAATTTGATTTCTGTGTGTTCCATCTGGCGAGGTCCACGTGTATAGTCGCCGTTTATGTTGGTGAAAGAAGGTATTTGCAATGAAGAATTCTTTGGTCTTGCAAAATTCGATCATTCGATCTCCGGCATTGTTTCTGCCACCAAGGCCATATTTTCCAACTACTGATCCTTCTTCTTTGTTTCCAACTTCTGCATTCCAATCGCCAGTAATTATCAATGCATCTTGATTGCATGTTCGATCAATTTCAGACTGTAGCAGCTGATAAAAATCTTCTATTTCTTCATCTTTGGCTCTAGTGGTTGGTGCGTAAATTTGAATAATAGTCATATTAACTGGTCTTCCTTGTAGGCGTATGGATATTATCCTATCAGAGACAGCATTGTACTTCAGGATAGATCTTGAAATGTTCTTTTTGACGATGAATGCAACACCATTCCTCTTCGAGTTGTCATTCCCAGCACGTGTCATTCCCCCACGTGTCTGTCAGTTTGTCATACTGTGGGGGCTTGTGTGTTCCTGTGATGCTGGAAGCTATGCCACCGGTATTCAGATAACAGCAGGGTCACCCATGGAGGACAGGTTTCAGCTGAGCTTCCAGACTAAGACAGACTAGGAAGAAGGACCTGGCAGTCTACTTCTGAAAAGCATTAGCCACCGAAAACCTTATGAATAGCAGCGGAACATTGTCTGATATAGCACTGGAAGATGAGCCCCCCGGTTGGAAGGCACTCAAAAGATGACTGGGGAAGAGCTGCCTCCTCAAAGTAGAGTTGACCTTAATGACGTGGATGGAGTAAAGCTTTCGAGAGCTTCATTCGCTGATGTGGCACGACTCAAAATGAGAAGAAACAGCTGCAAACATCCATTAATAATCGGAACCTGGAATGTATGAAGTATGAATCTAGGAAAATTGGAAATCGTCAAAAATGCAATGGAACACATAAACATCGATATCCTAGGCATTAGTGAGCTGAAATGGACTGGTATTGGCCATTTTCAATCAGACAATCATATAGTCTACTATGCTTGTGTTGTTAGGTGCCATCAAGTCGGTTCTGACTCATAGTGACCCTATGCACAACAGAATGAAACACTGCCCGGTTCTGCGCCATCCTCACAGTTGTTGTTATGCTTGAGTCCATTGTTCCAGCCACTGTGTCAGTGCATCTCATCGAGGGCCTTCCTCTTTTTTGCTGACGCTCTACTTTACCAACCATGATGTCCTCCTCCAGGGACCGGTCCCTCCTGATAACATGTCCAAAGTATGTGACACAAAGTCTTGCCACCCTTGTTTCCAAGAAGCACGCTGGCTGTATTTCTTCCAAGATAGACTTGGCCAGTCATTGGTGTTCAAGGGGCAAGACAGAGGCACAAGAGTTGCTGGTGGTCACCAGAAACTAGGAAAGGAGCCCGCAGAAGGAACTGACGTGGCCAAGGCCCTGATTTGGACTTTTAGCCTCTAGTACTATAATACAATAAATTTCTGTTCTTTAAAGCCACCCACTCTGGGATTTCTGTTATGGTGGGCAGTGGCACTAGCAAACTAAGACGCCCTCTGTCCCCTTCCCTTGGCTGAGGGCTCTGGAATGCTTTAACTCCATTTGCCCAACACAGGACCTCTCTGGAGCCAAATCTTCCCCTGGTGCATAGTCCCTGCTGAAACCCTCATTTCCTACCTGGAATATTCTGATGAAATGTTCCATCAGGACACCCTTCATTTTTTGAGGACACCTGATACTCTTCCAAAACACAGAGAGGGCCCCACTGTATCCACTGGAGACTTAGGAGTCAGAAGCTGGGAGTGGTCTTGAGGTTGCTGACATCTCTTCAGCAGCCTGGAATGAGATGGATAAGGGTTTTATTTATGCAGGCAAAATCACACCTCCTCTAGGTGGTTTCCTACACCATTTAATTCTCTCTCTCCCTCTCTGTCTTTATACCAAAAAACCAAACCCACTGCCGTCGAGTCAATTCTGACTCATAGCGACCCTACAGGACAGAGTAGAACTGCCCCACAGGGTTTCCAAGGAGCGCCTGGCGGATTTGAACTGCCGACTTTTTGATAAGCAGCAGTAGCACTTAACCACTACGCCACCAGGGTTTCCCTCTGTCTTTATATTGCACATTATTTATACCTGTGCTTTGAAGCCCTGTCCTTTGCCTTGTTTTAGAGCTTTCTGGAGCCTGGGAGCTCCCAGAGGGCAGAAAGCATGTCTACATTGCTTTGTTTCCCCCATGGCTGGGCTGCTGCTGTTGTTGTTGTTAGGAGCAGTTGAGTCAGTTCCAACTCATAGTGACTGTCATGGATTGAATTGTGTCCCCCCAAAATACGTGTCAACTTGGTTAGGCCATGATTTCCAGTATTGTGTGGTTGTCCTCCATTTTGTGACTGATGTAATTTTCTTATGTGTCGTAAATCCTAATCTCTGCTTGTGGTTAATGAGGCAAGATTAAATTATGTTAAAGAGGATTAGGGTGGGATCGTAACACCCTTACTCAGGTCACATCCTGGAGCCAATGTAAAGGGAGTTTCCCTGGGGCGTGGCATGCATCACCATTTATCTTACAAGAAATAAAAGGGAAGAAGGCAGAGAGTGGGGGACCTCATACCACCAAGAAAGTAGTGCCAGGAGCAGAATGTGTCCTTTGGACCTGAGGTTCCTGTGCTGAGAAGCTCCTAGACTGGGGGAAGATTGATGATAAGAACCTTTCTCCAGAGCCGAAAGAGAGAAAAAGGCTTCCCCTGGAGCTGGCACCTTGAATTAGGACTTCCAGCATACTAGATTGTGAGAGAATAAATTTCTTTGTTAAAGTTATCCACTTGGGGTATTTCTGTTATAGCAGCACTAGATGACCGAGACCCATGTACGACAGAACAAACACTGCCTGGTCCTGCACCATCCTCACAATCCTTGCTATGTTTGAGTCCATTGTTGTAGCCACTGCATCAATCCATCTCATTTAGGGTCTTCTGGGTTGCTGACACCCAGCACTTAGTAGGTGTTCAGTTAACGGAAATTGAATAGCTTCTGTTAAGAGTGACGGCATAATTTGGGGATGAGTAAGAGTGATGGTTGAACATGATGAACATAATTAATGTCACTGAACTGTGTGTGTGAAGATTGTTGAAACGTCAAATACTTTGTCACGATACAAAATTATCCTTTAAAAAAGGATATTGAAATAACTGTAGTTTTGATACTGCAGTGAAGAAGCCTAAATTTGAGACAAGATGTCAATCAACATGTGACTGAACAGGCTGGCCAATCAGCACCTTCCAGGAGATTGCAAACTACCATATTTCATGAACTCTTAAGATACTACTGATAGTAGATGCACCATTATTCTATATCCCACTAAGGAAGGAGGAGAGGAGCCCTGGTGGTACAGTGGTTAAGCACTTGACTGCTAAGCGAAAGGTCAGCAGTTCAAACCCACCAGTCACTCTGCAGGAGAAAGATGTGGCTACCTGCTTCTGTAAAGATTTACAGTCTTGGAAGCCCTGTGAGGGCAGTTCTACTTTGTCCTACACGGTCGCTGTGAACCGGAATTGACTGGACGGCAATGGATTCCACCCCCCCAAAATTTTATTTATTTTGTTGTTGTTGTTGAGAATATACACAGCAAAACATACACCAATTGAACAGTTTCTACACGTACAGTTGTGCAACCATTCTCACCCCACTTTTCTGAGTTGTTTGTGCCCCAGTAACAAAAATTCACCACCCTCTGAAGGTTCCTGTCTAGTGTTTCAAGTTGCTGTTGGCATTTGATCCCATATGGACAGTTCTTAAATGAGTATAATGCTCAAGGCAGGCCTTTTTTACTAGTTAAGCTGTTTGGTTTTAAGAAGACTTCAGGGGATATTTTTGATTTAAGGTTTAAAGACTATCTCAGAGCAATAGTTTCAGGGTTTCACCCACCTTCCATGGCTCCTGAAAGTCTAGAGTCCATGAGAATTTGAAATTCTTTTCTGAATTTTCCCTCTTTTGATCAGGATTCTTCTATGGAATCTTTGATCAAAATGTTCAGTAATGGTAGCCGGGCACCATTCAGTTCTTCTGGTCTTGTGGCAAAGGAGGCAATTGTTCATGTAGGCAATTGGCTTATTTCACTCAGGTGAATAGAGACCTGTTGTTGTGCCTTGGATGGCCACGTGAGAGCTTTCAAGACCCCAGGCACCATGCAACAAACCAGGAGGTGGAACAGAAGCACTAAACATGCTACTAGGCCAGTTCCCACGAGGTGTTTGGTTGTACGTAAGCAGACTCAGCAGCTACTCTTTGTTTTTCTTTTTGTCATTGTCGTAAATATATCTATCACTCAACTTTTGCCAATTCAACTTTTTATGGGTATACAACTTATGGGTAGCAATTACAATAATAATCAGCTGTGTAACTCTAGCCTTAATTGATGAGATTTTTCCATCACTATTAGCCCCCTTTTCCCCTGGCAACCCTAATAAACTTTGTTCTCTAGGCATTTGCATTTTCTTGTCTTCTTATATAAGTGAGGTCATACGGTATTTGTCCTTTTGTGATTGGCTTATTTCACTCAGCGTAATATCTTAAAGGTCCATCCATACTGTAGCATGCATCGAGACTTCATTTCTTCTACTGGCTGAGTAGTATTCCATTGTATGTGTAGACCACGTTTTGTTTATTCATTCATCTGTTGATGGGCATTTAGGTTGTTTCCACCTTTCGGCTATTGTGAATACTGCTGTAGGAAACACTGGGTTTGGTTTTTTAATAAAGAGAGGAATCTCTGGGTGGTACAAATGGTTCACACACTTGGCTGCCAGCCAGAAGGTTGGCGGTTCCAGTCCACCCAGAGGTGCCTCAGAAGAAAGGCCTGGCAATCTACTTCTGAAAAATCAGCCATTGAAAGCCCTGTGGAGCACAGTTCTACTCTGCCACACATGGGGTCACCATGAGTCAAAGTCAGCTTGATGGCAACTGGTTTTAAAAGATGGAAAAAATAGATTGTCTGTCATACAAGTCTGACATCTGTTAATCATTTCCAATTTTTATTTTATGCTACTTGAAAGGGCTCTTTTAGATTTATTTAGATGCAGGTTTTTATCATGTATTCCTCTGGTGCGTATTAAAAAGGAAAACATAAGCAAAATCGGTTAAGGATTTGCTAAAATGTCTCCATTCCTGAGTCTGAGTCTTTTAGATCACTCTTCAAATCAGAGTTTTTGATATTCGTGTTTTTCACATAATATTATCCTCTGCCCATTGAGGACAAGGAGGAGGCAGCGTTTCTGAAAAAGTGCTTCGCTATCAGGTTTACAAGCTTCTGACACTCAAACTGCAAGTATGGACGCTGGTGCTTTCTTGATCTTACCAGAAGGTGTCAAAGAAAGGTTCTCAGACAGTGGTTAAGATACACACTGGGTTAGAATGCACTGTTTCCTGTAAGTCCCCTTCTCACAGACCCTGTCTTACTGACTTACTTTGACATGCTGTGTTGTTAGATGCTGTCGAGTTGGTTCCAACTCACAGCCACCCCACGGACAACAGAACAAATGCTGCCCGGTCCTGTGCCGTCGTCACAATTGTTGTTATGCTTGAGCCCATTGCTGCAGCCATGGTGTCCTATCATGGGCACTCGAGAAAAAAGTGCAAAGGACAAAAATCAGAGAAGCGGTGGAGATGGTTAGATCTCTCCCACACATTCTGGAGTCTTCTTCAAATTGGGTTGAAACCCTACCCCTCTCCCAATTGTAGAATCTGTGGCTGTTACTCAATAGCACTTTACTATCAATTTTTGCCAAGCAGACGGGTATGGAAAGAATCCTCTCCTTTTGCTTATAACGGGCACTTGAGTGATTATTAGTGAGGTTGGTCAACTTTACTCACATTTATTGACCATTTGGATTGCCTTTTGCTGTGAAATGCTTGTTCGTATCCTTGCTCCATATTTGAAAATGGGTTTTATTAATTATTAGGCCTGAGCTCTTAAACCACTATACTAGGCTAGCTCCTCCGACTGTGGAAAACAAATGTGTTTGAGCAACAAAGTCAGAGGCACGGCCCTTCTTCCTCCAAGGGCTAAGAAGGTGCCCTTATTGACTGGCTTCTGTCACTCATCTGATTAAGGGTACCACTTACTTCCAAATGCTTAGAGCTGGGGCCAGCAGCCATTCATAAAATTCATATTGAACGATTGGCTTTCACAAAGTTTGCCTTAATGTTTTTGCACCGTATTGATCTGTGGTGTGGAACTATAAAAATTGACACCAGAATAAACTTTGAAAGATGGCTCTCACTCAGCCGAACGGGGATCAATGCGGATCGACCAGGGTAAAGAGAGAGGGGAAGAAATAGGCCCTTCTCCATTAGTGGCCCGCTTGACCAGCAAAACTCATCTGGCTCTTTCTTGGCTGAACTTAGGGCCTGAGAGTCAGAAGAGTGGTGTGTTGGTGAGTGCTGAGACAAGGGGACAGACCCTTTATTTGGGGATGTGTTGTTGTTGTGAGCGGTCATTGAGTTGGCCCAGACTCACAGCCACCCCATGAGCAACGGAACAAAATGCTGCCTAGTTCTCTGCCACCCCGATGACTGGTTGCAGATCGGACTGTTGTGATCCATAGGGTTTTCACTGGCTGATTTTTCAAAGTAGATCACCAGGCCTCTCTTCTTACTCCATCTTTGTCTGGAAGTTCCACTGAAACCTGCTGGGGCTCCTAAATTTTCTGTTATCCATGCCCATGAAATTTTATTTTCCCTTAGAAGCCTCTTGTCCCCATGTGGTGTTAACCATGGGTAAGGGACTTGGGAGGAGAAGGAGAGTAGCATTTATTGAGTACTTACTGTGTCCCAGGTGTTTGGGACAAGCATTTAGCAGATACTCAATAGGCGGTGTAGAGTTGGCTTCACCAACAACTGGTTGATGACCCCGGCAAGTGACCCAACCTTTCTAAACTTCCACTTTTTCCTGTAAAAGGCACAGCATTATGGGATTATAGGATTGTCTCCCCCTTTCAAGGGATTAGCAGAGTGCCTAAAGCACTATCTTCACAGCAACCTGTAATCTGAACATAGGCATTCCCATGTTGAGAAGTGGAGACTAAAGCTCAGAGAGGTTAAGTGATTTGCCCAAGCTCACAGAGCTAGTGAGAGACAGTAGCTTCCATGGCATGTGTGAACTGTGGGTGCCTTGAGGGCCTTCTCTGCCACACTTAGACGCTCCTTTCTGCATTCGGCCATTCTCAGAGGAACACTGTTAACCAATCCTGGGAGCATCACCTCCAGGGGACCTCAGGCCAAGGACCTGGCATTTGCAAACGCTTGGCAATAGAACTGGAGTAGCTGGGGTTTGCTGGGGTGCAATGTGGTCTGCAGGAGTGGAGGGGTAAAGGTAGCTCATCCATGGATGCATTCGAACAACATTTACTAAAGGCCTACTCTGTCTTAGGTACTGGGCTAGGGGCCGAGGAAATAATCGTGGACAGTGTCTACATGGTGAGACAGACGGACAGACAGACAGTTATGCATGTAAATGATGAGGAATGATGGGCAGGCCTACGGGGGCATGTGGGAGCTTATGAGAGGGGTCCCCAACCTGGACTTGCAGCATCAGGGACACCTTCTCAGAAGAAAGGGCATCCCAATTGAAATGAGAATCGCTCAGAGAATTCTTAAAATACAGATTCCAAGGCACCTCCCCTAGGGATTCTGGTTTAGTACGTGGAGGGTGGGGAAAGGAGCCTGTCCCCAGGTGTCTCTAACAGAAGGCCAGGTTTGGAAACTCTGGGCTAGATGACCTCTGAAGGTAGTGTTTCTTGACCCTGGCTGCACATTTGAATTACCCAGGAACCAGAGTCAGTGGGGGTGGTGCCTGGGCGTCAGCATTTTCACATGCTCCCTAATTGATTCTTTTTTCTTTGTTTTGTTAATTTTTAAATTGTGCTTTAGATGAAGGTTTGCGGAGCAAAGTAGTTTCTCATTAAACAATTAATACATATATTGCTTTGTGACGTTGGTTGCGATGTATCCACGCTCTTCCCTTCTCGACCTTGGTTTCCCCATTTCCATTTGTCCGGCTTTCCTGTCCCCTCCTGCCTTCTTGTCCTTGCCCCTGGGCTGGTGTGCCCATTTAGTCTTGTATACATGGTTCAGCCACGTGTATTATTGTTTGTTTTATGGGCCTGTCTAATCTTTGGCTGAAGGGTGAACCTCAGGAGTGACCTCAGTACTGAGTTAAAAGGGTGTCTGGGGGCCACACTCTTGGGGTTCTTCTAGTCTCCGTCAGACCAGTAAGTCTAGTCTTTTCTTGTGAGTTTGAATTTTGTTCTGGGACCGTCTATTGTGATCGCTGTCAGAGCCATCAGTATTGGTGGCCAGGCACCATCTAGTTGTGCTGCACTCATTCTGGTGGAGGCTGTGGCAGTTGTGGTCCATTAGTCTTTTGGACTAATCTTTCCCTTGTGTCTTTGGTTTTCTTCTTTCTCTCTTGCTCCAGACAGGGTGGGACCAGTGGACGTATCTGAGGTGGCCACTCACAAGCTTTTAAGATCCCAGATGCTACTCACCAAAGTAGGATGTAGAACATTTTCTTCATAAACTATGTTATGCCAGTTGAGTTAGATGTCCCCCAAGACCATGATGGTCCCCACAGCCCTCAGCCCAGTAATTTGGTCCCTCAGGGAGTTTGGATGTATCTATGAAGCTTCCATGACCTTGCCTGAAAGTTCCACTGGCTTCCCCAGTATTGTGTACTGTCTTACCCTTCACAAAAGTTACCACTTATCTATTGTCTAGTTAGTGTTTTTCCCTCCCCATGCCTCCCCTCCCTCATAACCATCAAAGATTGTTTTTTTCTGTATATAAACCTTTTCCAGAATTTTTATAAAAATAGTGGTCTCATACAGTATTTGTCCTTTTGTGAGTGACTTATTTCACTCAGAGTAATGCCCTCCAGAGTCATCCATGTTGTGAGATGTTTCATGCCTGAGTCACACAGCGGGTTGGTGGCAGGAGTTAATCCAGCCCAGAACCTCCTTCAGAATGTGCCAGAAAGGCTGAGAGGACACCATGAAGCAAGCAAGAAGTGGGGAGTGGCTTCATCAAAAAAAATTTCTGGGCCACTGGCCAGGTACAGCAATGAAAAATTTTGCTCTTGAAACATGGGGCAGCTTGAAGGGGGTTGGGGGGAGTGTCAGGGAGCTAGGAAGGAGCTTCCTGGGTGCTGATGGATGCCACACGAGCCGAAAAAGCCCACGATTGAGAGCGGCATTTAGTAGCCCCATCTCTGACACCGTAACACGATTGCTTCCAGTTCTAAAACTTCAAAGCACAGCACAAGGTCAGCAGTGACTGCTCCCTCTCATTCCTTCTCCTTTTTATTGTAATTTTTTACTTGTGCCCACGAAGTGTGCATTTCTTCAAATATCCTTTTTGGTGGAGGTGAGTCCAAAGCTCATCTCAAGCTGGTAATTACTTACTGGGTAGAGTCAGAAGCTGAAAGTTCTTCCCACCCCACATCATAAATAACCTCTCTCCCTCACCAACCCACAAACCACTCCAAATTTTTGAAGTAAATAGTAATTGCTGTTGTTTTCCCCCATGGGCATAGCTGAGGGCGTATGTATGTGTGTGTGTGTGTGTGTGTGTGTGTGTGTTTAATTTTATTCTTTTTAGCCTTGTAAAAAGCACCTTCGGCCCCACCCTCTGTTTCTGCTTCTAAATACTCTTTTAAAGGGATTACCATTCTCTCGCTTTGGATTTAAGGGCTTGAAAAGGCACACTGTAAGTGTGTGATTTACTGCAATTCCAGGGAGCTGAGAGGCCACACCAACTCAATGCAGCACCAGAAAAATGTTTCTGTTCTGGAACCAGACACCCCAATACCCCTTAATGTCCTCTATTCTGCCAGAGTCCCTGGGTGGTGCAAACGGTTAACGTACTTGGCTGCTAACTGAAAGGTTGGAGGTTCAAGACCACCCAGAGGTGCCCAGAAGAAAGGCCTGGTGATCTGTGTCCGTAAATTCAGCCCCTGAAAACCTTACGGACCACAGCTCTACTCTGACAGACACGGTGTTGCCATGATTTGGAGTTGACCTGATGGCAATTTTTTCTTTTTCCTTTTAATAGTGTGGACAATAATCACATCTCTCTCGCAGGGCTATGGTGTGTGTAAAGATTCAACACTGAGCTAGGCATGTGGAAGTTTCTCAGTACGTGATTGAGCCCATAGAAGCTCACAGATTGTTCTACTCAACAATATGCACTTGTCACACTGTGGTTCTCGATCTCCTTGTATGGCTTTGTCTGCTCTCCCCAGTTAAATACTCCTTTAGGGAGGATTCATGCCTTAGCTATTTCCCTCCAGTGCCTAGCTCCGGGCTGGGCAAATAGAAGGCCCTCATGGTAGGTAGAAGGGAACAGCCTGTACGGACCTTCTACCTGAGAAACAGGCATTGTTCTAATTTTATTGATAAATAAACTGTGACTTGCGTGGTTGGGTAGCTGGACCAAGGTCACACAGCTTGAATATAGAACAGATTTGAACGGACTGACTCTAAAACCGACACATGCTTTATCACATGGGACTACCTGCTAATGTAATGGTTTGACCCCAAAGAAAAAAATATCAATCAAATATTAGAGATTCATTTTCCCAACTCCTAGGGCTAAGAGGTGATGAGAAAAGGTGTAGGAGTGTCAGGGAAGAGAAACAAACTCTATGGTCAGGCTAAAGGCACCAAAGATAAGTGCCTTTATCAGGTTAGTTGATTGCAAGCAACAGAAATCAACTCTGGTCAAAGGCTTTTATTGGAAGGATATCAAGAAGCTCATAGAAGAACCAGGTATCAGGAGGGTTCTGGTCAGACTTAGGGTGTCAGTAGCAAGAAGTGATGGACAATCCCTTCCGGAACTGCTTTGGGGATGAATGAACCACCAATAATTTTGGTCCGTGAATCGCTCTGCCTAAAATTCAGATTCCAAGAACAGAATGTCTGATTAGGTCATCTTGGATCTCATGAAGGCCTCTTGTCTAAGGTTGACTGACTGTCCCACGGAGACTGCAAGTGACAGGTGTGGGGTGTGGGCGGTTTTCTAAGGGAGAAATTAGAGTGCTGAGATCAGAAGGAGGGGGGGAATGGATACTAGGTTGGCCAAAACAGCTGATGTCCATCATCACAGTGATGGTAGCAGTTGTTCTTAACCATTTTGTTGTTGTTAGTTGCTGTCAATTTGGCTCCAACTCATGGTGACCCCATGTACAACAGAACAAAATATTGTCCAGTCCTATGTCATCTTCATTATCATTGGTATACTCGAGTCCATTGTTGCAGCCACTGTGTATTTTGAGTGCCTTCCATCCTAGGGGAAGCCCTTGTGGCCCAGTGGTTAAGAGCTTGGTTGCTAATCAAAAAGACCGGCAGTTCGCATCCACCAGCAGCTCCCTGGAAACCTTATGGGGCAGTTCTACTCCGTCCTATAGGGTCGCTACGTATACAAATTGACTTGGTTGGTTTGATCCATCCTCGGGGCTTATCTTCTGCACTTCACTGAATAATGTTCTGCTGTGATACATGAGGTTTTTATTGGCTGATTTTCAGAAGTTGGTCACCAGGCCTTTCTTCTTGGTCTGTCTTAGTTTGGAAGCGCCACTGAAACCTGTCCACTATGAGTGACCCTGGTGGTATTTGAAATACTGGTGGCATAGCTTCCAGCATCATGCAAGCCACCACAGAACAACAGACTGACAAATGGGTGGTGGGTTTTTAACCATAGATATTTTTTACTGTTTTTTTTTTTTTTTTTTTTATCATTTACTGAGTCTTACTATGTGCTAGGCAGGGCTGCTGTGTACAGTTATGCAGGCCATGTCCTGCCCAAAGCCACCTGGCTAAGGAGAAAGGGGACACAGGATCCCAGCCCAGTCTCTGTTCACCAAGTAGTTGCATCCACCTAGAGGAAGGATTTTTACCTTTCTCTAACGTGCAAAAACTTACCAAGTACTTTGTATAAATCATCACATTTAATCCTTTCAACAATCCTGAAAGATAGGTGTGGTAGGTTAAAGGAGGCCATAAATCCTTTGACGCTCCTCCCATTGAAAGGTGGAGCCTACTTTCCCTCTCCAAAAAAAAAAAAAAACTTTTTTTTCACTTGACTCTGGGCTGGCCTTAGTGATTCATTTGACCAATAGAAAGCAGTAGAAGTGATGTCATGGGGCTTCCAAGGCTAGACATAAGAAACCTTGCTGTTTTCTCCTGGGTTTCTTGAAACATTTGCTCTTGGAACCCTGAGCCACTCTGTATAAAGTCCAACTACCGTATTCTATTAATTAGTCACAAAGCTGAGATTCAGGGGATGCAATAGAGACACCACCCCTTAATGAGAGGAGTATCAAACAATTTATGGCCATCTTTTTTTTTAATCTACCAACACGTTGGCTGAATTCATTCATGGATATTTGTTGAGCACCTACCATGTGGCAGACACCAATCTAAGCACTGGAGATATAGTGGTGAATGAACCAGAAAAATGTTCTGCTTCCATGGAGCCTACATTCCTGTGAAAGTTTGCATTCTAGCTTGAATCAATGGAATAATGAACTCAAAGGGAAAACTGAGATCTTCTATTCTCCAACGTTTAACCTGAAGCCATGTGTCCTGTAAAAGAATCTCACTATGACACAAGGCAGGATTTGCCCTTTCCAAAGACAATTCTCCACTCCTTGATTCTCAGCAACCATCCTCAAGTTAACTACTTAGAAATTCTAACATGCAGCTTCTATGTTTCCTACTTTCCATGGAGTGCCCGGCACATTATAGGGTTAGGAGCTGGGTGCTGCCTGAAGCTCCTGTAGTTGAGTCAGGTCTCCCATCAACTCTGAGTTCAGGGACTGAACCAAGACTAGCAGAGGAGGGAAGAAGGGAGAAAACGAGGAAGCTGCAACTGCATCACTGACTCAGACCAGCCAGGGTCCGCATTGGTGCAGAGCTGCAAGGTCTGGGATTGGCCCGAGAAGGTTGCTTTGCCTGGGCCACTGGACCAGCGGCCCGGGGCTGGATCTGGGCAGCACTGGGGAATTTCACACGTGGTGGAGCCAACCTGGGTTCTGGTTTGGAATAACACATGGAAGTGGCAGGGTAAACTGGTGAGTCATGGGGCTAATCTGAGAGCTTTCAACTTGGCTTCCTGGGAGATGAGAAATGCCCTGACTTCAGCGCCATCAAAGAGGTTATGTGGCAGAGTTGGCTGTCTCAACAGGGAGCAGAAGGCTGAATCACCCAGGCCATCGCCTTGCCTTGCCTGAGTGAGGGGTGGAGGATTAAATGGGCTATTTTGGGGAGCTCCTAAGTGCTCCCGCGGAGCGCTCCCAAAAGAGGTCAGTGGGCTCCCATTAACTTCACACACACCTTTGAAGCTAGAATCCATTTACTTTGCATTTCCGTTATTGGGCAGCCAACCAATTGCTATTTGTTCCGACTCACAGTGACCCTATAGGACAGAATAGAACCGCCCTATAGGGTTTCCGAGGCTGTAAATTTTTATGGAAGCAGACCGCCAGCCACATCTTTTTCCCACAGTACAAATTTGTAAGAGGGGTTGAACATATCCCAACTCATTTTAGTCATAGAAATCCCTTTTGTAGAGCAACTTACAGGAATTCTTTTTTGACAAAGCCGCTTTGAGAAATGTTGTCCTTGACCAACTTATAATAATAATTTTTTTTTTTTTTTTTATGGGCATACAAACGAGGGGAGCAAATTCCTACTCCAGACGTGAAAACTGAGTAGGCCTCGGGCCTTGGGCGACGCTCAGAAATACTCATTTAATAAACTCTACAGTTTTGATACGAGTGATCCACGGCACCCACTTTGGGAAACATTGCTTTAGAGACGGTCAGAGTTGGAGAGCATGTAAGTCTAGTCCCTTATTTTATAGAGGGGAAACTGAGGCAATGAGAAGTGACTTGTCTAGGCAACACGGGAATTTCATACATGGTAGAGCCAACTGGGGTTCTGTTCTGAAATAATATACATGAGCGACAGAGGTTAAAAAAACAAAAAAGTGAGTTTGTGGTTGACTTCGGGGTTGGCCTGACTCCTAGTTCAGAGAAAACCTGTCCCATTGCCTAATGAGACTTGCTGTGGTTCCCGTATATCTGAGATTTCTAGAAACAATAACTATATTAAGGGCTTAAGAGATGGTGTTGAGTTTATGGGTGGGTGAATAAGTGAATGGTAGAGTTGTGGTTTTAAGTCAGTTTTTTCTGATTTCAGAGTCCAATCCTGATTCCAGGATTGCCATTCCACAGCCAGCCTCAGGCTGTGGTGTCAGATCTGGATTTGTTTCTCATCTCTACTACTTACTGTGCGACCTTGATCAAGTTGCATAACCTCTCTGAGCCGTATGCGCAAAATGAAGATAATAACTCACTTCATCACTTTGTTGGAAGGATTAAATGAGCTAAAGTATGTAGCACACTTGGCACAGTGCCCAGAATGTGGAAATAATTTTATAAATATTAATTACTATCAATAATGATATTGGTAACCATGAGTACTATCTAAAGCAGAAGACCAATGCACACTGAGAAAGAACATGAATTCCTTTTGTTGGATAACAGTACAACAGCTGTAAGCCCGTAAGGTTTGGGCTTCCATGTAAACGTGTCCCACTGAGACTGTGTCACAAAATTCCAGAATCCCAGAGTTGGAATGGACTCTAGGATGCACTTAGTCAACGCCCAGCCCCTCTAAGAAAGATCCTCTGTTAAAAAAACCCAGCAGCCCCATCCACTTTCAGCTTACCACCTCCACTATCAGTGAACTCACCAGCTCCTGAGAATGTTCAATCCCTTCCTAAATAAATAGCAGTGATTTTTGGCGCCATGTTTCCCCAAACCAAAAAAACCAAATCTGTTGCTAAGAGTCGATTCTGACTCATAGTGACTCTATAGGACAGAGTAGAACTGCCCCGTAATTTCCAAGGAGCTACTAGTGGATTCAAACTGCCAACCTTTTGATTAGTATCTGAGCTCTTAACCACTGTGCCACCAGGGCTCCATGTTTCCCAAAGTGTTGTCCAAAGCCTGCTACTTCCAGGAGATACTCCTCATGAAAGGAGTTCTGGATTCAAATAAACTTGAGAATATCACATCCTGTAACCCCCCTCAAAGATATTTGTAATGCCTATTTTCATGTCAAAGGCTCTGAGAAGTCCTGCAATTAAAAAAAAAAAAATTGGTTGATCTTTGTTGAACCCAGGACTCCCCAAACTCATTTGACCAAAAACCTTGTTGAGAATCTGTCAAGCCTCTTTTCTGTGGAATCACTTTGGGGATTCTTCTGTGTTACAAAGTTTTCTTATCTAGTAGTTCATGAGTGATTTTTCTTTTCTGTTTTTTTTTTTGCAGTTATGCTGATATGACATTATTCTAGATTTACCTGTGTCAAAATATTACCGTTTTCTCTTTGTTGTTGTTGTTCTCAGGTCCTGTTGAGTCAGTTCTGAGTCTCTTTAAGAAATACAATACTTGCTAACACACAGTGCCGATTCTAGCCAGGATGCCTTTGTACAGTTGTACTGATTGTTTACAGCTAACATTTTTTCTGACGGGCTTGTGTCTGTGCCACACTGGCTGTTAAATATTTTGAGTATCACTCCGCTGAGTTGTTAGGTGCTGCTGAGTCGGTTCCAGCCCATAGGGACCCCATGTACAACAGAACGAACACTACCCTGTCCTGTGCTATCCTCTTGATCGTTGTGATGCTTGAGCCCATTGTTGCTGCCATTGTGTCAATCCATCTTATTGAGGGTCTTCCTTTTTTTTTTTTTTTTTACTGACCCTCTACTTTACTAAGCATGATGTCCTTCTTCAGGGACTGGTCCTTCCTGATAACATGTCCAAACTATGTGAGATGAAGTCTTGCCATCCTTGCTTCTAAGGAGCATTCTGGTTGTACTTCTTCCAAGACAGATTTGTATGTTCTGCTGGCAGTCCATGGTATATTCAGTATTCTTCGCCAACACCATAATTCAAAGGCATCAATTCTTTGGTCTTCCTTATTCATTGTCCTGCTTTCGCATGCATATAAAGCAATTAGACATACCATGTCTTATGTCAGGCGCACCTTAGTCCTCAAGGTGACATCTTCGCTTTTTAACACTATAAAGAGGTCTTTTGCAGCAGATTTGCCCAATGTAATATATTGTTTGATTTCTTGACTGCTAACAACTCCTTTTTTTCTCAAGACTGTCAACTCATTCTTCTCAGAAGCTGTTTACCGCTACTTCTCTCAGCCCCATAAGATGTCTTCCCAAATACTCAGTCTCTCCTCTGTGGGACCCTCCACTCAACTCAGACCCTGTCACGTCCCTTAACTCACTTCTGACTCACAGTGACCCTGCATACAACGGAATGAAATATTGCCTGGTCCTGTGCCATCTTCACAGTTGTTGGTAAGCTCGAGCCCACTGTTGTGGCCACTGTGTATTTTGAGTGCCTGCTAATCTAGGGGGCTCAATATCAAACAATATTCTCTTGTGGCCCATAGGGTTTTCATTGGCTAATTTTTAAAGCAGATCGCCAGGCCTTTCTTCCTACTCTGTCTTAGTCTAGAAGCTCCACTGAAACCTGTCCATCACGGGTGACCCTGCTGGTATTTGAAATACTGGTGGCAGAGCTTCCGGCATCACAGAGACATGCAAGCCACCACAGTACGACAAACTGACGGATGGTGGAACAGCAGTAGGTATTCCAGAATGGTGACTAGACCTTGAGATACACACACACTGAAACATACACACACACAGCTCCCACATTCCCCGAAAGCAAATGCCTGACCATCATCGCCCCTTCCCCACTGCCAAGTGGGTCTCCTTTTTTCCCCATGAGGCGAATCCACTCAGAGAACTTCCAGAGCCATTGCTTGGGGAGGGGAGGAAGGTTAAAAGTGTACATGTAGCATTCTTTCTGGCTCCGGCTCAGAAGCCGCCAGGGCAAAGGGAGTGGGGTTTCTGGTTTCAAAGGCAGCCTGAGCAAAGCTGCTTCTTTAGGTTGCAGCCCCTCTTAGGGAAATGGAGAGCTTTTTTTTTCCTCCTGCAAACAGAGCCATAAATCATGAGCGCTCCTCCAGTCCTATGAGTGGGGGTGGGATTAAGCTTGTTTGGTTGGATTTGTTTGAGTGTGTGTCTTTTGGTCTTCATCACCCTCTCCCTTCATAAACATCAGCTTGTAAGTTCTTGGCCCCCAGAGGACACGCCAACAGCATTGCGTTAAATATTTAGAACAGGAAACCACCTTACTCTGCCGGGTGGGAAATGCAATCTCGGAACAGCGCTCCTGTGGGCCTCCCATCTCTCTCCTGACCTAGCTTATGAGACAACACCTTTACATGATACCCAGGTGCTGCCCCAAATCCTACCCCAGAAGGAGGGTAGGCTTGGAGCCCCAGCAGGTGAGGGCTGGGCTGGGAGGATGGAACACAAAATGGAGTAGGGTTTTGTAGGCCAAGAATGATCAATAAAATACATTTTTAATAGCCTTTTTCTTGTGAGCAAGGTGGTTCTGTGGCTCAGGGAAGGGAGGAAAACATGGTAGAAGGAAGAAGTCTGGCAAACCATCTGTGAGAGCCCTATACATGTCCAAGGGCCCATTTGTGCTGAAATGCAATGCTATTCATAGTACTGTCCTGTACAAAACCTTATATGGCTCCCTAGTGCCTAGAGAAAAAGAGGTCATGCTGATGCATAGGGCATAGATGAGGAGCCCTGGTAGCGCAATGGTTAAGCATTCAGCTGCTAACCAAAAGGTTGGTGATTCAAACCTACCAAGCACTCTGCAGGACAACGATCTGCTCCTGTAAAGATTACAGCCTAGAAAACCCTATGGGGCAGTTCTATTCCCTCACATGGTGTTGTTAGGAGTCTAAATTGACTGGATGACACCTAACAACAACAGGGCATAGAAGGCCCTTCAGAACTTGGCTCAAGTCTATTTTATTTATTTATTTATTCTAGTTGCTTTTTCATCCATGGCTCTGACCTCAACGTAGATAAACTCTCATTTATCCTACCACTGTTGTTGTTAGGTGCCGTCTAGTCGGCTCCGACTTGTAGCAACCCTATGTACAACAGAAGGAAACCCTGCCCGGTCCTGTGCCACCCTCACAATATTTGCTATGTGGGAGCCCATCACTGAAATCCATCTCGTTGGGGGCGTTCCTCTCTTTCAATGACCCTCCACTTTACCAAGCATGATGTCCTTCTCCAGGGAGTGGTCCCTCCTGATAACCTGTCCCAAGTATGTGAGAGTAAGTCTTGGAATTCTTTTTTTTTTTTAAATAATTTTTATTGTGCTTTAAGTGGAAGTTTACAAATCAAGTCAGTCTGTCACATGTAAGCTTATATGCACCTTACTACATACTCCCGTTTACTCTCCCCCTAATGAGTCAGCCCACTCCCTTCTTCCGGTCTCTCCTTTTGTGACCCTTTTGCCAGTCTCTAACCCTCTCTACCCTCCCCTCTCCCCTCCAGACAGAAGATGCCAACGCAGTCTCAAGTGTCCACCTGATACAAGTAGCTCACTCTTCATCAGCATCTCTCTCCAGCCCATTGTCCAGTCCCTTCCATGTCTGATGAGTAGTCTTCGGGAATGGTTCCTGTCCTGGGCCAATTCTTGCTTCTAAGGAGCACTCTGGCTGTACTTTTTCCAAGACAGACTTGTTCTTTCTTCTGGCAGTCCATGGTATATTCAATTATTCTTCACCGACACCATAATTCAAAGGCATCAATTCTTCTTCAGTCTTCTTTTTTGTTGTTCAGATTTTGCATGCATATCATGGCTTGGATCTGGCACATCTTAGTCCTCAAGGTGACATCTTTGCTTTATAACACTCCAAAGAGGTCTTTTGCAGCTGATTTGTCCAATACAATATGCCATTTGATTTCCTGACTCCTGCTTCCATGGTCGTTGATTGTGGATCCAAGTAAAATGAAATCCCGGACAATGTCAATCTGTTCTCCGTTTATCATGATATTGCTTATTGGTCAAGCTTCGAGGATTTTTGTTGTCTTTATATTGAGATGTAACCCATATTGAAGGCTGTGGTCTTTGATCTTCATCAGTAAGTGCTTCAAGTCCTCTTCACTTTCAGCAAGCAAGGTTGTGTCATCTGCATATCTGAGGGTTGTTAATGAGTCTTCCTCCAGTCCTGATGCCACCTTCTTCTATGTATAGTCCAACTTCTCAAATTATTTGCTCAGCATACAGATTGAACAGGTATGGCAAAAGGATACAATTCTGATGCACACTTTTCCTGATTTTAAATCATGCTGTATCCCTTTGTTTTGTTGAAATGACTGCCTGTTGGTCTATGTACAGGTTCCTCAAGAACACAATTAAGTGTGCAGGAATTCCCATTCGTTGCAATGTTATTCATAATTTGTTACGATCCACACAGTCAAATGCCTTTGCATAGTCAATTAAACACAGGTAAAATCTTTCTTGTATCGTCTGCTTTCAGTCAAGATTCATCTGACATCAGCAATGATATCCCTTGTTCCATATCCCCTTCTGAATTGGCCTGAATTTCTGGCCGTTCCCTGTCGATGTAGTGCTACAACCACTTTTGAATGATCTTCCATAAAAATTTATTTGCGTGTGATATTAATGATATTGTTCAGCTAATTTCCACATTCCGTTCCACATTTCTTTGGAATGGACACAAATATGGATCTCCTCCAGTTGGTTGGTCAGGTAGTTGTCTTCCAAATTCCTTGGCATAGACGAGTGAGCACCTCCAGTGCTGTATCCGTTTGTTGAAACATCTCAATTAGTTTTTCTCAATTCCTGAATCCTTGTTTTTTGCCAATGCCTTCAGTGTAGCGTGGACTTCTTCCTTCAATACTATCTCTTCTCAACCATATGCTACCTCCTGAAATGGTTGAATATCAACCAGTTCTTTTTGGTACAGTGATTCTGTATATTCCTTTCATCTTCTTTTGATGCTTCCTGTGTCGTTCAATATTTTGCCCATAGAATCACCCAAATTTCAACTCGAGGCTTGGATTTTTTCTTTAGTTCTTTCAGATTCAGTAATGCCAAGAGTGTTCTTCCCTTTTGGTTTTCTAACTCCAGGTCTCTGAACATTTCATTATAATACTTTACTTTTCTCGAGCCACCCTTTGAAATCTTCTGTTCAGCTCTTTTACTTCATAATTTCTTGTATTCACTTTAGCTGCTCTAAGTTCAAGAACAAGTTTACAGTTCCTTCTGACATCCATTTTGGTATTTTCTTTCTGTCTTTTTAATGGCCTTCTGCTTTCTTCATGTATGATGTCCTTGATGTCATCCCATAACTCATCCAGTCTTTGGTCATTAGTGTTCAATGAATTGAATTTATTCTCGAGATAGCCTGTACATTCCGGTGGGATATACTCAAGGTCATACCTTGGCTTTTGTGGACTTGTTTTAATTTTCTTCAGCTTCAACTTGAACTTGCACATGAGCAATTGATGGTCTGTTCCACAGTTGGCCCCAGCCTTGTTCTAACTGATGATATTGAGCTTCTCCATCCTCTATTTCCACAGATGTAGTTGATTTGATTCCTGTGTATTCCATTCAATGAGGTCTATGTGTATAGTTGCTGTTTATGTTGTTGAAAAATGTATTTCCAGTGTATCAGTCATTGGTCATGCAAAATTCTATCATGTGATCTCCAGTATTGTTTCTATCGCCAAGGCCGTATTTTTCTACTGCTGATTCTTCTCTTTGTTTCCTATTTTCACATTCCAGTCACCAATAATTATCAACGCATCTTGATGGCATGTTTGATCAATTTCGGACTGCAGTACAGAAGTTGGTAGAAATTTTTAGTTTCCTCATCTTTGGCATTTAGTGGCTGGTGCATAAATTTGAACAACAGTCATATTACTTGGTCTTCCTTGTAGGTGTGTGGATATTATCCTATCACTGACAGTGCTGTACTTCAGGATAGATCTTGAAATGTTCTTTTTGGTAATAAATGCAACATGATTCCCCTTCAATATGTCATTCTTGGCACAGTAGACCATATGATCGTTCGATTCAAAATGGCCAATACCAGTCCATTTCAGCTCACTAATGCTTAGGATATCGATCTTTATGCATTCCATTTCATTTTTGACAACTTCCAATTTTCCTAGATTCATACTTCATACATTTCATGTTCTGATTATTAATGGATGTTTGCAGCTGTTTCTTCTCATTTTGAGTCATGCCACATCAGCAAATGAAGGTCCCAAAAGCTTTACTCCATCCACATCATTAAGATCGACTCACTTTGAAGAGGCAGTTCTTCCCCAGTCATATTTTGAGTGTCTTCCAACCCGAGGGGCTCATCTTCCATCACTATATCAGACAATGTTTCCCTGTTATTCATAAGGTTTTTACTGGCCAATTTTTTCAGAAGTAGACCGCCAGGCCCTTCTTCCTAGTCTGTCTTAAGTCTGGAAGCTCTGCTGAAACCTGTTCACTATGGGTGACCCTACTGGTATTTGAAATACAGGTGGCAAAGCTTCTAGCATCATAGCGACACACAAGCCACCACTGTATGACAAACTGACAGACAAGTGGTGGCTCCTTCTACTACCTATGTAATCTCATATTTTATATCTGCTATTTTTTTTATAGATTTGCTTCTCCCTCTGCCTAGAATACTATTTGCTCCCTTGCCTCTTCATATCTCAGGAAGGGTCCTGCCTGCCTGTTATTAATTTAGAACAGCTTAATTTTTTTTAATAATACAGCTTATGATCAGGTTCCATTCTGATGAGTCCATCTTGAGTCAGTTCTGACGTAAGTGAATACCTTTTTTTATTTTTTTACTTTCCGCTATCATTGCCTTTTATTATCAGTATCTTCATAAATCTGATCTTTGAACATCTGTGAGTGAACATCTGAGAATGACAATATCAGCAAATTATGCACTGGAACACTGTATGTAGTACATATTACTGATTAGATGTACCAAAAAAAAAAAAAAATCAGACATTTGAAAGTCCAGTTCATTGTAAATCGAAAACATTGTAAGTCAGTGACTGTGTGTACATAAGAGCAAACAGTAGAGAAGATACATTGTCTCATGTAATTGAGAAGTCAAGATTCATAGAGGATTCAGGTGAGGCTCGATCCAGTAGCTCAAACACTATCATGGAGGACCCAGTTTCTTTCTGTCTCCCACTCTATCTTCTCCATACAGAGAAGATTCCACACAGCCCCTTGGTCACTCTTAGATATTTCCTAATGGGAACAGAGTGACCCCACAAATTCTAGACCTCACATAGTAATCCTACAATGCCCAGGAGGAAAGAGACTCTCTTTGGGTAGCTCTTTCACAAGTCCTGGGATTCACTCTCTTATTGGCCCAAATTAGATCTTGTGGCCATCCCTCCACCAATGGCTGAGACTAGGGGAATTATAACTATTTGCCTTTGTACATGTCATTCCCTCTGCCTGGAATAACTCCTTACAAAACTCCTATTCAACCCCTAAGACCTGGGTAAAATTTTCCATATCTCTGTTGGGCTTTCCATTCCATCCCAACCTTTCCCTAAATAAGTTACATTCCCAAGGCACTTTGTTTATTTCTCTTTTTGCACATAGCACATTGTCATATGGCTATGTTTTTTACATTCCTGACTTTCCTACCAGGCTGTAAGTTCTTCTAGAACACTGACCACATTGGATTTATATCAGTTGCCCCCACATTGACTCACACATGCAGGCGGCATCCAGGAGGTGCTCAAAATATCTGTTGAATGAATGCATGTGCAATGTGCATGGACATCTGCTGTCATCACCCCCAGGGTCTGAGTCATCGAGCAAGATAAAGGTCCTTGGACTGTCAGGGTTGGCTCTGGCTTGGAGTCTGGGCCTGTCTTAAGCACAGAGAGGACACTTGCCCACTGGGCACCACCTCATTTTTGCAAAAAAGACACACACCTCTCAGGAATCATCTCTGGGACATATCTCAGTCCTGAGAGTCATTCTAGGCTTGTTCTAACAGTAGATGGTATATCAGGCAGGCTCCCAGTGGGACAAAGACAGCCCACTGGAATGGGGGAATTTAAGGAGAGCTTAAAAGAGGAACATTTGAAAATTCACCAAGGTGCGACTGGAAGTCAGGAAACCAACAAGGGACGGTGAGGCCCTCCAGGATTAGCAACATCAGGAAGCTGTTACAACCTCAAAGTCTAGGAGAAGTTTTGGAAACCCAGAAAGACAGTGAGCTGAATAGAGAATGCTACCTGACAGGAGAACAGGCTACAGAAGAGAGGGCAGAGAAATCACAGAACCTTGGCAGGGAGGAAGGAGGGAAAAGTATTATCTGGCCTCACTCTTCTCCTGCCGGTGCCTCCCAGTGTCCAACCCAACTGGACACCAGAAGGCAAGGGATCCCTATGGTCAGCCTCCTGGGACAGCTAGTAGAGTGGAGAAGGATGGAGGGGTATGTGAGAGAAGGCCGTAGTGTGAGTCAGATGCTGAACGTGAAGTAGAAACTAACAGGGACCAAATGGGTTTTCTACATCCTGCTAAACGGGTCTTCTTTCTTCCCCAGGATCAGGGAGGATGGCAGACTGTCTATCTGATTTCAACAAGAGATTTGACATCCTTTACCATAATGCATTTTTGAGAAAGATGGATAAAGATGGGCTCCATGTCAGAATCCTGGTGTCTCAAACAGTTAAGTGCTCAGCTGCTAACCAAAAGGTTGGCGGTTCGAACCTACCCTGTGGCTTTGTGGAAGACCTGATAATTTGCTTCCGTAAAGATTTGTTTTGTTGTGTGCCGTTAAACAGATCCCAACTCCTAGTGATCCTATAGGACAGAGTAGAGTTGCCCCATAGTTTCCTAGGCTGTAATCTTTATAGGAGCAGGCCACCAGGTTTTTTTCTTAGCAGCTGAGCACTTCCATGGGGTCGCTATGAGTCAAAATCAACTCGACGGCACCCAACAACAACAGATGTCAGAACCAGTCAGTGGAGCTCTTTGTGGGTTGGGTCATTATAACCCAGTGGTGGTACCTGAAGAATGAGAAACAGGAAGTTGATTGTGAATCAGGACCACAGAGCTCTGCTAGCAGTTTACCTGCTCACCATTGTTATCAGTGAATTGGCTACAAACAGAAAAGGTCTGCTTGTTATATTTCTTGGTGACCAAAAGCTGGGAGAGCTGGCTAGCAGTTTGGATGAGACCGGGTTGGCAAATGGAAGAAATGATGAACTGAATCAACTAGGCTGCATTGAGTTAGCTACGTTTTTATACTCAAAATGCCCAGTGCAAAAGCCCAAGGCTAGGGTGATTTTTAAGGGATGAGTACTTATTGGCCAAGAGAAGGGGACAAGGGGGAGGGTAGGGAATCCCAGTCAGAGTACCCAGCATGAGCAAAGGAATGCAGGTGTGAAATAGCACAGGGTTTGGGGAATCTACAAGCAGATTGGGGGTGCTCTTGTTGCTGTGTGCCATCGAGTAGATTTCAACTCATAGTGACCCTCTAGGACGGAGTAGAACTACCCCATAGGACTTCCAAGACTGTAATCTTTACGGAAGCCAACTGCCACATTTTTCTCTTGTAGAGTGGCTAGTGGGTTTGAACTGCTGACCCTTCCGTCAGCAGCTCAGTGCTTTACCAGTGCACCATCAGGTCTCATTTTGCAGATGCCAGTGGATGCATTACGAGCAGGAAGCATGAAGACGTGATGCTGAAGAGACAGAACTCTGCCCATGCGGGGCTTGGTAAATAGCACAGAATTCACCCTGGAGTTGACTGAGATTCATGCAAGGGGTTTTTAGCAGGGAAGTGGATACGGCAGATCATTTACTTATTCATTCACTCATTCATTTATATTTCTAATTTAATCACTTGAGTGCTTCAGTTTCTTTTTCCCCCTCAAAGTTTTATCATCAGAATTTTCAGGCATGCAGAAACATTGAAGGAATTGGACAGTGAACATCTGTATACCCACCCCCTGGATTCTACGACTGTTAGGTTTTGTTCCATGACTCCATTCTTCTAGCTACCCATCAACCCATCTTTTTTTTTTTTAATGCACTTCAAAATTAGTAGCAGACATGGCAGCTAATTACACTCGCCCCCTAAAGTCGTTGGCATTCATAACACTGACTAGAGTTCAAACTTTGCTAACCCAGACTTGTACTTTAAATGTAGAATCACTCTATGTCATAGCTAGTGGGCAGATTCAAACCATGGGGGCTGATCCCAGAGCCTGAGCTCATGTCTACCATCACACAGGGTATCTGGAAGGAGCCACTGGAGTGCTTGGAGCAGAGGAGTACGGTCAGAGGGGAGGATGGGTTATGCTGTGGAAACTTAATCATGGAAGGAACATCGACACAGCTACCTGGGCAGTGTCAAGATGGAGTGAAACTAAGACTACCAAGGAAGGATGCTCAAACATCAGCACATGGGGTTTCTCATCAACCCACCAGCCCGTGCCCCGGGCTTTCTAAATCAAGGCACTGGTCTCTGAAAAGTTAGGATATTGGATGGATTCTGTCCCTTCTAGACTTAGGTCCCTGACTCAGCCTGGAGCACTTGCCTTAGGAGAGAACGAGCAGATCTCTGAGTCATAGGTCAGAGCTTACTAACTTCCTGAACATGTTTGAAGAAAACCAAATAAACTCTGGGGAATGTGGATCCCAGGAATAGCAAACCACGACGGAAGACGTGAGACCTGATTGTTAACACTTGGGGTTGGAGGATCTTACCCTTTCGTGTTTAGCTCTATGACCAAACCCAACCCCAGTGTCCCCAGTTTACTCATTTGTGTGTATCTGGAAAAATCTGAAATGCTCATTTGCTTTTATGTCAGCCCAGATTTCTCAAGGCAGAAGGGGCTTTCCTGGGGGCACATGGAAGTTTAGACAGGACTCACATCAAAGGTCTCTTAGCAATGAATGAAGCCACTTACCACAGCATCTGCCATCGATACTTGATTAAGGGAGGCCGTAGTAGGGTTACAGCCAATGAATAACAATCAGCTAATTGGAAAAAGAAAGCAATTAGTTACTTCTTGAATTAGTATTCCCTTTACCTGTCAACTATCAATGCTAATTTTTTTAGGTCAGATTTTCTGATGAAGGGTCAAGGTATTTATTTTATCTAAGGATAAATAAAGCTGTGTTTGAATTTTCCACAGGCATTTTTTTGTGTGTGTGTGTGTGTGTGTGTGTGTGTGTGTCATATGGTGAGTAACTAGACACAGACCCAGAAAAGCTGCAAGACACAAACCTTTGCAATCAACATGTAAATTCTCAGTTAAACGTGGAAGGGAATCAGAGAGAAGGCCAAGGAAAAATTTCATTAGTATTCTTCCTAGCCTGACCTTAATAGTAGAATGCAATTTTGCTAATGGAGTTTGTGTTTTTCATTAAATTAAATGGACATTAAAAAGATCTCTAAAACAATAGAACTATCCCGGGGAGTTAATTACTCTTGGAGTTATTCAGTCATCCTTACTCTGTTAAAAATACAGATTCTGGCTGGTGGAATTCTCGTCTTCCATGCAAGAGATCTGGGTCTGATTCCTGGCCAGTGCACCTCAAGTTCATCTCCCACCCATCTGTCACTGGAGGCCTGTGTCTTCCTACGATGCTGAACAGGCTTCAGCGGACTGCGAAGAAAAGCCTGACCACCTAACTGGGAAAATCAGCCCACAAACACCCTATGGATGACCACGATCTGATCCACAACCAATCATGGGGGTGGTGTAGGACTGGGCAGCGTTTTGTTCCCTTGTGCGTGGGGTCGCCATGAGCTGGGGGCCAACTTGACAGCAACTAACAACAACAGGAATAAGCAAGGTGAAGGTGAACAATTTAGGAGCTATGAATTAGCTTTTGGAACACTCCTGGAGCATTCTGTTCAGAAGCCTCTTAAGAGAACATCTTATTAAAAGTGTTAATAATTTTATTTTAGAGATGTATTGGTAACGCAGACACGTTGCAGTAATTAGATTTTATTTTTTTGTAGCAGGAACCTGTAAGACCCAGGTATGAAGAAAACATACCTAAGAAGGTAGCAGTGTTTGAAATGTAGTTTTCACTCCAGAAGTATATTTCGAGTCCCTCTTGAGTGCCAGGAGCCCTGGTGGCACAGTGGTTAAGAGTTCAGCTACTAACAAAAACGGTCAGCGGTTCAAATCCACCAGATGCTCCTTGGAAACCCAATGGGGCAGTTCTACTTTGTCCTATAGGGTCGCTATGAGTCAGAATTGACTTGACAGCAATGGGTTTGGGCTTCTTTTTTGGTGCTGAATGCAAGGATCAGTGCAACTCAGAGCTTCCCCCAGAAGTGACTGTGCTTATGAATTCAGGCCCATCAGACACCAAAATTGTTTAGAGTTGCAGGGGAAGTTTAGTCTGTTCGGTATGAAAACTTCTGATGAACTGTTGGGTGTCCTTAACTTGATTCAAGGTTTCCCCAAGTCCGCCTTGCTATATATGTCCCAGAAACAAAAATGTCCCACAGCCAAATCAGCCTGGAAACCACACACACTGCATCTCCCTCTTGGATATTGGCTATTGGATATTTCCAAAATACATTGCATATTAAAGCCCCTGAGAAGTCCTGCAGTAAAGATATTTATCTGTTCAACTTGGTTAAATCAAGAGTTCTCAAATGTTCGTGAACAAACACATACATGCACATCACGTATACTTTTTTTTTGGTCCTATATAACACATCTGGAGAACTCTGTTAGGCATGCTGAATAGAACAGATGGATGAACTTCTCAGGGGAAAAAACACAAGCAAACAAACAGCAATTTAGGAATTCCCAAACATGGATTCTGTGCCATCAACTGATATTCCTTGCAATATCTGCTTTCAGAGCTTAGCTGTATTAACGTTAGGGATGTTACATGGATGTTGGATATCTGGCTTTTGTCTAGCTAATGTATTGCTCTTTTGGATTCCCCTGAAGAAGAGGGCAAATTCAAGGATAGTAAAATTCAAGATGAGTAGGGGGATTAGAGCCATAATGATGTCTTTAATGACAACAGTGACGACAGCTAACATTTATTGAGTATTCACTACATGGCAGATACCGTTCTAAGTATTTCATGCGTATTAAACCATTTAATTCTTAAAACAATTAGATGAGGTGGGTGGGTGGGTATTATTATCATCTCTGTTAGTGAAATTAATCCACTTGCCTAGGGTCGCCCAGTTAGTAAGTGGCAGAGCTGGAGTCGAATCCAGGCAGCCTGGCCCCAGAGCCTATACTCTTAATTCCTCTCCATTTGGCCTCATTTTAAAAACAGTCATTAATGGTTCTAAGGGTTTATTATGTGTCAGACACACAATGTGTGCTAAGCACTTTACAAGCATTGTCTCATTGATACTCCCAGTGTGTTATAGTTAGTAACACACTGTGTTATAGTTAGTGCTATAGTTATCTCTGTTTCACAAATGAGGACCTTGAGGTTCAAAGATGTTTATTTACTTGTTCAAAGTCATGTAGGTAATGTGTGGAAGTATCAGTATCCAAACTCAGGTCTGGAAGATTCTGGAGCCCAAATTCTTAAATAAGTTGTGAAAATAAAACAAACGGTAGACATCTTCAGAAGGCAGGTTCTAATTCATTATAAGAAAGATGATCTAACAGTCAAGGTTGACCAACAATGGATGGCCTGTGTGCTAACGTAAGACTTATCCACAGCTAGGCAGTGTCCAAGCAGAGGAGGAGTGGCCATTTTGAAGGGCTATGCCACTGAGGACCCCTGTTTCGATAGGGCAGATCACTTGGATTCCTTCAACCCTAAGATCCTACAAGTTTTGGAGCATCTTTGGTAGGATGGGGGTGTTTCTGTTCATTGCAGATAGGGGATATAGTGGAAGATGACACACGTTTTTTGGATTCATGGGAACTATTTGGGATCATCAATGGTTATCTTATTCATTCATTCATTCATTAACTAATAATTATCGAGCACCTACTGTGTGTCAAGCCTCATGCTAGGCACTGGTGAGGATTTTATAGAGTTTAGAACAAGTAATGGAGTCTGAATTTTTTTTAAGCCAAGTAAACAAATAAGTAAACCATTGGTAAATGATATAAGAGCTACAAAGAATGTAAACAGAGTTCAACGATGGAGAATAGTAGGGTGTGGAAGGCTACCTACTCTACACAGAGTGGTCAAAGACCCTCCCAGGAAGAGACATTTAAAGCTGAGGATTGAATTATGAGAAGGGGCCAGCCATGGAAAATTTTGGAGGAGGAGTATCCCTCGAAGAAGGGACAGCAGGGGCAAGGACAGTGACGTAGGCAAAGCTTGCTTGAGCTACTGACCAAACACCAGGAAGTTGGAATCCTGAGAGAGGTACCCTGTTCTTCGATGTCCCTGTTATTTGATGGTAGAGAGGTTGGTAGACAAAACATTTTACACCAATTGCACTGGAAAGCAATTCACTGGTTTTAGAAAATAACTAACTAACAAGTTGCCATGGAATCAACCCCAACTCATGGCGACTTAGTTCTCTAGTGCTGCTAAAACAGAAATACCACGAGTAAATGGCTTTAACAGACAGAGTTTATTCTCTCACGGTTTAGGTGGCTAGAAGTCCAAATTCAAGGCGCCAGCTCCATAGGAAGGTTTTCCCTCTCTCGGTTGGCTCTGGGGGAAGGTCCTTGTCATCAATCTTCCCCTGGGTCCAGGAGTTTCTCAGTGCAGAGACCCTCGATCCAAAGGATGTGCTCTTCTCCTGGATTTTCTTTCTTGGTGGTAGGAGTCCCTCTCCTCTCTGCTTGCTTCTTTCTTTTATATCTCAAAAGAGAATTGACTCAACATACAACCTAATCCTGTAGATTGTGTCCTGCTTCTTTAACATAACTGCCTCTAATTCTGCCTCATTAACATCATAAAAACCAAAACCAAACCGTTGCCCTGGAGTCTAGCTGAGTTGAGTCAATTCTGACTCACAGTGACCCTATAGGAGAGGGTAGAACTGCCCCATACAGTTTCCGAGGAGAGCCTGGTGGATTTGAACTGCCAAAATTTTGGTTAGCAGCTGTAGCACTTAACCACTATTTCCACTAACATCACAGAGGTTAGGATTTACAACACACAGGATAATTGCATCAAATCACAAAATGGAGAACAATCACACAATACTGGGAATCATGGCCTAGCCAAGTTGACATACATTTTGGGGGGACACAATTCAATCTATAATAGCGACCCTATGTGTGTTAGAGTAGAACTGCTTCATGAGGTTTTCAATGACTGATGCTTTCAGAAGCAAAATTGTAGGTCTTTCTTCCAAGGTGCCTCTGGATGGGCTCAAACCTCCAACTCTTTGATTAGCAGCCTAGTGCTTTAACTGTTTGCCCCACCTGGGGACTCCTGGAAAGGATAAGGTGACCCAAATAGGACATGGGGGTGGTGGTGGCTCAGAGCAAAGCAATGGTGGCAGAAATGCAGAGATCTGGATAAATGTGAAACATACACCTATTGGAGGTGGGGCCAAGAACATTCACTGATAGACTGGAGGAGCTTAGGATAGACTGTGGGGAAAGGAGAAAGTACGGGATGGAGGGTAACTTTCAGGTTTCCGGCTAGATGATAGTAATGTTTACTAAGATATAGGAAGGCTCTTTGATGGATATATTCATTTATAATGGACAGGGCTTTTGACTTGATTGCCAAATTGTTGGCCCGGAGTGTGTTGTAAGGAGCAACATTTATATACTTGTAGCAACTGAATCTAAAGGAACATGGGCCACGGATGGTCTACCAGGCTCTCGTGAACAGTGAAAAGCTCACAACCGTTGGGGGTCCTGAGCCATCCCCATAGACAAGGCAACTTAACACACACACTCCTAAAACATCAGGGCTGTGTCAATTACTGATGGTAAACCACACGCTGGATCCTGACCAATCCCAGGCTCCCACAAAAGCCAACAATTAAAAGGGTGTATCCTCCGTGGATGACCAGCCACTCTGGAGACCCCCATTCTCCCTGGGGGTTGTCTAACAGCTTTCAAGAGTACACCCCAGCTCTAGCTCCCGAAAACCTGGCCCAGGCCCTAGGAAGTGCTTCAATAATGGATGATCACCAATAAACAACCAGTGATTTGCTGGAAATTATGAGCGATAAATAATTGAGAGGTAGGGGGCCTGACCAGCGGTACCCTTGCCTCCTGCTGATTCTCCTTAATGCATTTCCTTGATGCAACTCCCTGAAGTGTGGGATGCAGCCAGCTAAAGAGTCCTTCCCAAGATGCTGACCAGCAAGCTCAGAGAGTTATAAATATATGGGCCTCTCACACTTTACTGTGTGGCAACAATAGGTAGCAGCTGGCCCTGTTCAAGCTACTTGGATCTCAGTTGCTGTTGTGTGAAGTGCAATTGTCCCCAGCAGGCAGCCAACCCATGGGACCCTGAGTAAGGTTGTAGGCTGAAAATTTAGCTGGGTTCAAGGAACAACGAGAAGGGTTGAGCCATTCATGAAAAGGAATTGAGGGACATTTTAAGACAAGGTCATTGTCTTGATCATAAACTATTCAAGCTATGTTTTCTTGTCACCACTCACCTGCTGCCACTTCTGTCCTTGACCCCTATGACTCATACCAATTGCCACCTGGGTCTCACTACTTTTTAGAAACCCTTCTGCCCCTACCCGGTCCAAGCCACCATCACCACTTGCCTGTATTATTGTAATGGCCTCAAAACTGTATGCCTGTCTATTTTCAACACAATGGTCAGAGCAGTTCTGTTATAACGTGTAAGTTGTATTGTATCTCTAGTCTGCACAAAGCCCTCCAATGGATTCCATCACTTACAGTGCAAGTCAAAGTACCCCATAAACACTCTGGCCTCAAGCCCTGCTACTCTCTCCATTGTCCCTTCTGTTCCCATTACACCAGGTTCCCTGCTGTTCCTTGAACACACCAGACACACTCCTACCTCTGGGCCTTTGCACATGCTCTTTCCTCTTCCTGGAAGGCTCTTCCTCTAGATAGTAACATGGCTTTCTACATCACTTCATTCAGGCCTTTGTTCAAATAAAGGAGTCGTGGTAGCACAGTGGTTAAGCTCTTGGCTGCTAACCTAAAGGTCAGCGGTTCTAAGCCACCAGCCATTCCATGGGAGGAAGATGTGGCAGCCTGCTTCCGGAAAGACTACAGCCTTGGAAGCCCTAAGAGGCAGTTCCGCTCTGTCCTACAGGGTCGCTATAAGTTGGAATTGACTTGATGACAATGGGTTGTTCAAATATTACCTTCTCAGGGAAGCCTTCCCTGACTACCAGATTTAACACTGAATTTCCCCCCGGCCACGTGTCCACACTGCAGTCCCTAGCTCCCTTTCTGATTTTATTTTGCATCATAGCTCTTATCACTATCTGTATTAGTTTCCTACAGCTGCTGTAACAAATTACACAAACTTAGTTGTAGCTTAAATAACATACATTTATTGTCCGACTGTTTTGGAAGTCAGAAGTCCAACATGGGTCTCACTGGGTTAAAATTAAGATCCCCTTGCCTTTGTCCATGCTGTTCCCCTGTCTGGAATGTTCTAAGTTTTTAACTCTTGTTGTTTGTCAGCTGCCATTGAGTCGGCCCCTGACTTGTGGTGACCCCATGCTCATCGGGGAACGAAACGCTGCCTGGTCCTGCACCATCCCCATGACTGATTGTTGCTGACGTTTGGAAGTAGATAGCCAGGCCTTTCTTTCTAGTCTGTCTTGGTCTGGAAGCTCTGCTGAAATCTGTTCAGCAACCTAGTAATACTCAAGGCTCCACTAACAGATGGGTGGTGGCTGTACATGAGATGCACCGGTTGGGAATTGAACCTTCATCTCTTACATGAAAGGTGAGCATTCTACCACCGAACCATCAAGCTCTCTTTGGAACTCACGGTGACCCATGTGTTACAGAATAGTGCTTCACAGGGCTTTCCTGGCTGTAATCTTTACAGAAGCAGATTGTCAGGCCTTCTGCACTGCTGCTGGGTGTGTTCGAACTGCCAATGTTTATGTTAGTGGTGGAGTGCAACCTGTTTGCGCCACCTAAAACTTAACTCCATATCCCTTTGTGAAGTTTCTCTGATTCTTTCTCAGGAAGAAAAACAATTACTGTCTCCCCTGAATTCTCCCAGTACCTTTTGTATCCTTGAATTCTGTCTGACTTCTCTTCTACAACACTGTAAAAAGACTACAGCAATGTCTGCTTTAATCTTTGTACTCCTGTGTCTAGCGTATGAGGCTCTGGTGGTGCAGTGGTTAAGAGCTCAGCTGCTTACCAAGAGGCTGGCAGTTCGAATCTACCAGCTGCTGCTTGGAAACCTTTTGGGGCAGTTCTACTGTGTCCTATAGGGTCGCTATGAGTCAGAATCGACTTAACGGCAATGGGGTTTGGGGTCTAGCATATAGTAAATGTTCTATATAAATGTATGTTTTATCGTATTCATTTCTTTATTTTAGTGGAAAGGTCCAGTGCGTGGCATCTTCAGGTTTCAGAATTTAATAGTGACTGGGACATGGGGCTCTGGAGACAGAGTGTATAATAAAACCAAAAAACCAAATCCATTGCCATCAAGTGGATTCCAACTCCTAGCGACCCTATAGGACAGAGTACAACTGCCCCATAGGGTTTCCAAGGAGCAGCTGGTGGATTTGAACTGCTGACCTTTTGTGTAGCAGCTGACCCCTTAACCACTGCGCTACCAGGGCTCCAGAGTATACCTAAATTATGATAATAAAATTGTGTTGAGTACTTACTACGTACCAGGAGGTATGTCGAGTATTTCACACGCATTATTTTATTTAATCCTTACAAAAAAGCTCCTCTGATGCCAAAGTCCATGCTCTTAACCATGAGATTAGAACGCCTAAGGCAGTTGGGCCCAGAAATGAGTCGTACGGCAGCCAGAGGAAGAAGATGTGCATTCTAAACATACATTTATATAAACCAGTAAAAACAAAAACAAGAACAGTTGCCGTCAAGTCGACCCTGACTCATGGCAGCTCCGTGTGTGTCAGAGCAGAACTGCTCCACAGAGTTTTCAATGACTGGTTTTTTGGAAGTAGATGGCCAGTCTTTTCTGAGATGCCTCCGGGTGGACTTGAACCTCCTACCTTTTGGCTAGTGCCTGAACATCTTAACTGTTTGCACTACCCAGGGACTCCACATATGCATATACAAACCAAAACCAAACCCGTCCTGCTGAGTCAATTCTGACTCACTGTGACCCTATAGGACAGAGCAGAAGTACCCCATAGGGTTTCCAAGGAGTGCCTGGTGGATTTGAACTGCCAACTTTTTTGTTAGCAGCCATAGCTCTTAACCACTATGCTACCAGGATCAGTCCTAAATACACAGAGAGAAAGAGAGACAGAAGCAGAGGGACATAAACAGAAAAAGTTTAAAGGCCAATGGGAAACAGAGAAAAGAAGGAGAAGTGGGAGAGTCCAAAGACAAGAAATAATGGGAGTTCCCAGCTCAGCATGACATTTCAAATGTTCCATTGGTGGCAGTCCTATCAAACGCAGTCTTTCCTGGGCATTGATCTCTAGCTCTAACCTTTATCAATGCTAATAGGATTAAGTAAGACTGATACTTGAGCATTATGAACTTGACTTTAAAGTCAGGGAGGGACATGGGAATTTCAGACACATTGGCAAATTCAGTGGAGAAATCTTTGGGTGATGGGGGATTACTGGGAATCCTCAAATGATATGGGAATATTTGGTTCACCTCAGTGTGAACCTTATGGCTTTTTGCGAGATGCTAAGAAAGTGGGGACCTTGGCCTGCCAGCTCCATTTGAAGTAGACACAGGGCAGACAACTTTTATGTGCTCTGTATGTTGAAACCTTTTCTTAATATTGTAAAATATATATATATATATATATAAAACACAACATTTGCCAATTCATAATTTTTTTGCATGTACGATTCAGTGACAGCAATTACATTAATCATGCTGTACAACCATCACAAGTGTCTGTTGTCAAGTTTTCCATCTCTTACATATTCCTTTAAGAAGGAAGGCTTCTGCTGCTAGGATAGGAGTTTGAAACTCTCTTCATTTATAAGAGGTGGGTGGAAACTGAGGATCAAAGACGGGGTGTTTATGTAAGATGTCTTCTGTTTTTCTCTCCACACCCCGCAAATTCACTATCCACCCTTCTCCACTCAGCTTTTTGCCTTGAGGAACTTAACTATGGAAACTACATCGACGTCTCTTGTGCCTTCTGGTTTCTGTTCTCTGTCTCCTGGTTGGCTTTGGCCAACGGGCGCACTGGCAGGTCAGAGATAGTTGGAAAACAGAGGAAGGAGAGAAAGGTTGGTGTATTTAGTCCCCCTGCTCCCTCCTTGTGCGGATGCCTCAGACCTTTGGTCCCTCTACCAAGGTCACAATTTGTGCTGGCTGGCCCTCTCCGCACAGCCGTCTAACTCCAGGCTTTGTACTTGTTCCTTCCCCTTATGGCTTCAGGACTGGTGAGCTAATGCACTTTCCTTACTAGTCTCTTGTTGAGGTTCTGTTCTACCTTTTGTTATTTCCCATATCTTTGCAAATGGTCTTCATTAAACTCACTCCAAATTACTCCGACTTGAATGTGGCCTTTGATTCCTGCCAAGACCATGACACACGCCACCTGACTTGCTTGAGATCATATGGAGGAACCAGGGCTAGAACTTACTCCCTTCCACCCTCTTAGATAAGTGGACTTTTGGTCAAGTAGGTTCCAAGGAACACTGTTTCTCTTTCCTGGGGAAGCAGTTTGGGGACCTCAGACATCTGTCAGGCCAGAGAGAGATGTGGGAGAGTCACGTGGACCAAGCCAGGAAGACACAGAGTCTACTCTGCATGATGTTGAAAGATAAAAAAATTAAAGTGCCCAGGACCTTCCTCCAAACCCAGGACCTGGGAAGACTTCAGCTTCCAAAAAGTCAACAGACAAAATCACAGTTAATACTTAGAGAATGAATACTATCCATTTTATAGATATGAACTAGTTAAGTCCTCATAACAACCCTACCAGAAATGTAACTACTTCAAATCAAAATGGCATTGATTGTAAGGCATCCTGAATGCAGAGATGTAAAAAAAGGGGCATCTTAGAATCAGTAAGATAAAGTCTTATTCCCATTTTGCTAATGAGGACCAGTCTCTTCCTCTTGATTTTTATGAAGGTTATTTTCAGTGATACTATCATCATTAGTATTATCTTTATACCCAGACCATGTATCACAATCTAGGGAATCACAATCTCATAGAACTCCTGAGGAAGGGGGCACGGTGAGGACGGAAGATTCACGAAAACAGCAACTCCATGCAGGTGGAGACCTTGCCTGACTCATTTCTCATTATGCGGCCTCATTTCTGAGCATGGCTCCTGGTCCACAGCAGACACTCAGCACACAACCCGAAATTGAATGAACGAATGAATTTGTGAGATCAAAATCTTCAGCATGTCAATGGCACCCCATGTAGTTTTCTGGATTTAGTTTCCCCATCTGTAAAAGCAGCCCTGGTGATGCAATGCGTAAGAGCTCAGCTGCTAACCAAAAGGTTGGTCGTGCAAATCCACCAGCTGCTCTGTGGGAGAAAAGACCCGGTAATCTTCTCCCATAAAGATTACAGCCTAGGAAACCCTCTGGGGCAGTTCTACACTGTTACATGGGGTCACTAGGAGTTGGAATTGACTCAGTGGCACACAACAATAGCATCTGTAAAAAGGGAATGATAGCAGTGCCTATCTTCCAAGGCTGTTGTGACATTTGTAAGTAAAGTAACTGACTATGTGCCTGGCACAAAGTAGGCGCTTGATAAATACCAGTGCTTTGTTTTCCCCTACTGTAGGTTAAGAAAGCAGCCTGGGATAACTGAACAGGAGGGATGGGTTCACTGCTTCCAGAATGGGGTCTACTGGGATAGTCCCCTTCAGGACCACTGCAGGAGAGCCATGTGAGCATGGCACAGGTGGTGGCGGATGGGAAGGGGGGCATAGGGTGAAGTTTAGGAGATTCATGACCTTGACTGTTCTCGGCAGCCTGATTTATGGGGCAGTGCTGTCTCCGGGATGAGATGTAGACACTCTGAATGAAAGGCCTGTAGAAAACCTTAATCCCCAAATGGCAGAAAGAGATACTCTTGGGTCCAGTAATTGTTTGGTCAAATACATCAGGTTGGGCATGATTTTTCCTGTATGGAATCCAATCAGCTGTCAGGCCTAAGATGACATTTGTGAACTAGGAATAAAATATTTTCCGTGTTTAGCCAACAAAATACTTGGCTGATTTCACTAAAAAAAAAAAAAAAAAAAAGAATTTGTTCTCAGAATATTACAGTCATGTCATTGAACCAGTGCCAGTACATACTGGGTAGGAGGGAGGAAAAGGGGTAATGAGGGAGGAGCCCCCCTCTGAAAAAAATACTATAATCCTTTTGGGCTGGTGAAGGGGCCATGGGCAAAGTCTTGATAGGAGCAGCTTCTTAGGGACCAGGATTATGGGGGGACACGCTGGGAGGAGAAGTTGTTTGTAGCTTTTCTCATGTGAGGATGATGGCTGGGCCAGTCTACTGAGACCTGGAAGTGACTGGAAGTACTCTGTTGGAATCTACCCTGTTTCTTATCTTCCCTGGGTCTGTGCTCCTGGCCATGCAGGCTGCTAGAGCTGTTAAACAGCCAGGGGGGATAATTGGAATCCCATAAGCAAGAGGTGACTAGGATTCAAGGCTCTGTCTGATGGAACAGTGGGCAGAGGGAAAGTTCTGACTTCCTACTTCATAGACCTTTCACCCTACCTCTTTGACTAGCTTCTCTGAAAGCTGAGAAACAATCCCTTGTGGTCCTCCCCTTGTTCTTGATTTGGTACTTCCTTAACAGAGAACAGGATTGCCATTCTGAGTTTCTGTGCAGGAAAAAATGGTGACATCATCTCAACACCTAGACCCACTCAGGGCCCTTGTGCTGCTGGGTACCCTCAACTCCAGTGCATAGTAGGTCTAGCTGTGGTTGGTTTCCTACACCCTGAAGCCTTCCAAGCTTGGCTCATGCTGCTATAGGACATCCATTCACATTTTTTTTTTGCTTGGAATACACAAATTCATCCCAAGAGTCAGTAAAAATGTTGCCTCCTCTGTGAAGCCTGATAGGTCTTTATTTTTCCTCCAATGGCACTTTGTATGTCCCTTTCTTTTTGCTGTATAAATGCCATATTTCAGTTGCCAAACTTTTTCTGTAAAGGGCCAGATAGTAAATATTCTAGTCTTTGTGGGCCATATGGTCTCTGTTGAAAACTACTCAACTCTGCCATTGTAGTGCTAAAGCAGCCATAGGTAATACTAAGTGGATGGGTGTGGCTGTGTGCCAATAAAACTTTATTTACAAACACAGGCAGCCAGTCAGATTTGGCCCTTGTACTAGACCGAAAGTTCCATGAGAGCTGGGTTTGTGACTACTTTATTTTCATTGTATTCCTAAGGGTGTAGCACAGACTTGGCACACAATTGGTGTTCAATCGATATATATATATATATACCTTTTTTTAATTAAAATTAAAATCTTTTTTAACTTTTATTTTGAAATAATTATAGAAGTTGCAAAAATGGTACAAAGAGATCCATGTATCCTTTACCCAGCTTTACCTGTGACATATCATATGTCAAATCAATATATTTCTGTATCTCTGTATCAATGTCTAAGGAGCCCTGTGGTTAAGTGCTTGGCTACTAATCCAGAGGTCGGCAGTTCAAACCCACCAGCGGCTCCTTGAGAGAAAAGACCTGGTTATCTGCTCCTGTAAAGATTATAGTTTAGAAAACCCTATGGGGCAGTTCTACTGTGTCATATAGGGTCGCTATGAGACAGAATCAACTCGATGGCACACAACGATGTGTCTATATCTATTTATCTATCTATCATCTGGAAACCCTGGTGGCAAAGCGGTTAAGTGCTATGGCTGCTAACCAAACGGTGGGCAGTTCGAATCTACCAGGCGCTCCTTGGAAACTCTATGGGGCAGTTCTATTCTGTCCTATAGGGTCGCTATGAGTCGGAATCGACTCAACGGCAGTGGGTATCTATCATCTATCTACCTACCTACCTATCTACTTATCTATCTGTCTATCTATCCATCCATCCTATCTATTGACGTTAAAACCAGGAAGATTTGCTCAGCCTATTTCCAACTATGTGTTCCTGGGCAAGTCACTTACCCTTCTAAATCTTGATTCCTCATCTGTAAAATTGTGGTAAGACCTGTTGATTAGGACACAAGAATTTAAACGAGAAAATATATGCAAAGAAGTTAGCACAGCATTTGGTCCATAGTAAGTGCTCAATAATTGCTGACTGAGATGATAAGTATTATTAAGTCGTGCCACTTTCTTTGTTTCCCTGGTGATTCCAGACCTAAACACCTTGTTCTAAGACTTCACTAATACTTTAGGGGCCCAGAGGAGGTCTGATCCAGTGGCATTTCTTTTCCAAATGTAACAAAATATTTACCATTTCTCACCTGTCACCTTCAGAAAGGCCTATGATAAAAGTTACAGGTGGGAGAAAACCCATAACCAAGAGCTCTGAAAGAGAAGTGAAAAGTGGCTAATTCTACAAAGAGGCAGAAGACCAAAAAAACCAAACCCACTGCCATCGAGTTGATTCTGACTCACAGCAACCCTATAGGACAGGACAGAACTGCCCCATAGGGCTTCCAAGGCTGTAAATCTTTATAGAAGCAGATTGCCACATCTTTCTTCTGCAGAGCGGCTGGTGGGTTTGAACCGCCGACTTTCCCGTTAGCAGCCGTGTGTTTTAACCACAGCGCCAAAGGGGTTCCTTAGCAGCAAGAGAAGGGGCTGCAAATGGATGGTGCGCATGGCTCAGCGCTCCGTAACAATAGCCTGAACCAGTGTTTTCAAATAGTAACAATAATGATGATGTGACGAAAATAAGAAGTTAACTTTTAAATAGTACTTTCTATATGACAGTGTTCTGAGAGCTTTAAAAGTTATATTAATTCATTTCTCCTCTCAGTAGTTTGCTAAGGTAGACATTATTATTATTTTCATTTTACAAATCAGGAAACCAAGGCACAGAAAGGTTAAGTAACTTGCTCAAGGTCACACAGCCAATAAGTGGCAGGGCTGGGGTTTGAACTCAGGCTGTCTGACTCTAGACTCTGTGCTCATCCACCAAAGGCATCAAGTCACTCCTTCTCATAAAACAGCCCCCCAGAGGACATGGAAAAGCTTTCTACACTTGATCCTTAGTCCAGGAGGCAACAAACTTTCTGTGAAAAGCCAGAGGTTAAGTCTGACTTTGTGCGCAAAGAGGCGCAACTGATAACGCTACGTGTGTATTTATATCAGAGAAAAGGAATTTACATTTTTTTTTTTTTACTGACAAAATCCAAATAATAATAATAGTAATGTTGTTGTTGGGCACCGTCGAGTCGATTTTGACTCAGAGGGACCCCATGTGACAGAGTAGAACTGCTCCACAGGGCTTCCTAGGCTGTAATCTTCAGAGAGGCAGACCGCCAGGCCTTTTTCCCATCGATCAGCTAGGTGGGCTCAAACTGCCAAACTTTCGATTGGCAGCCCATCACTTAGCTGTTGCACCACTGGGGTTCCTTAATAATACTAACAGTTGAGTGCGATTTTTGTAATACAAGCCTACTAATGAGAAGGGAATTCTTTTTTTGGGCGGGCGGGGGGGTTAACATTTGGCATATACAGGGTCAGAAGTTCATGTCCCCTATCACCATGGTGGAAACGTGGCCCTACTCTGCAAAGCCTTCCCTTGCTTCTCTGGATCACTGGTTGTCCCTCCCGGGAATGCACCAGAAGGCCTGGCCCTGTCTCTCTTCTGGCACTCTGACTGCCCTCTTAGTGTTGGAGAACTCCTCCCACAGGGAAGCGGCAACAGTGAGGCTCTAGGGTAGAATTCTCTGGGTTTGAATTCCAGCTGAATGACTCATCGAGTTGCGTGATCTTTGACAATTTACTTAACCTGTCTAGAGCAAAGGCTCTTTTAAAAAAAAAAAACAAAAACACATTGCTTTCAAGTGGATTCTGACTCAAAGCGACCCTATAAGTAGAACCGCCCCATAGAGTTTCCAAGGAGTGCCCAATGGATTCGGACCGACCTTTTGGTTAGCAACCATAGCACTTAGCCACTATACCACCAGGGTTTCCAAAGGCTCTTTAGCAGGGGAGATTTTGCCCCTGGGGGACACTTGGCAATACGTGGAGATATTTTTGATTGTCATAAGTGGGGGTACTACAAGCATCTTGTGGGGAGAGGCCAGAGATGCTGCTGACATCCTATGATGTTGTGGGGCCGCCCTTAAAACAAAGATGTATTAAGCCCTAAATGCCAATACTGCTGAGTCTAAGAAAACTTTTGTCCTAGAAGCTTCAGTTTCCTCATCTATAATTTGAGTAATAGCATCTACTTCAGGAGGCCAGTGGCGATTCAGTGGCAGGATTCTTACCTTCTCTGTGGGAGACCCAGGTTTGACTCCCATGGCCTGGGGATCTACTTCTGAAAATGAGCCAAGGAAAACCCTATGGATCACAATGGTCCGATCCTGATGTGCACGGGGTCCTCATGAGCCGACTCGATGGCAGCTAACACCAATGATCTACTTCACAGGGATGTTGTAAAGATTAAATGACCTATAAGAAATGACATATTTAGAGCAATGCACATTATATTGTAAAACACTTGTGATAAATGTAATTCTCTTGGTTTTTATTCAACCACTTAAAAACATCAAACCATTCTTAGATTGCATGGCATATCAAAAGGGGCAACGGTCTGGACCTGGCCCGTGGGCCCTATTTTATTGGCGCCTGCTCTGGCCTAAGGGTGCTCAGGAGCCCTGAGAAGAAAGAACATTTGGATTTTTATTGTCTCTCTTCCAGCTCATCCTTCCCACCCCTTCCCTTGCCTCCCCTCTCAGCCCAGCTCCAAGACTGGATGCAAAATCCATTATTAAAAAACGAACATGAGTTGTTTTTTCCCGTTTTTGATCAAATAATCCAGTTTGCTGCCTCAGACAAATCATTATTCATGTGGAACCTGCCCACGCCGCCCCTGGGGAGGAAGGCCAAATTGATTTAACATCTAATCCAGTTTGTAACTCCTGCTAACCCCAGTGGTGTGCTAACTTCACCCTTGCAGGATGGGGAGGAAGGGGGTGGGAGGGAGCCGAAGGGCAGAGAGGAACAGAAGGAAATTAACCCAAGGCGAAGGATGGGGAGGAAGGGGGTGGGAGGGAGCCAAGGGGCAGAGGGAATCATGAGGAAATTAACCCAAGGCGCGGGTCTAAGACTGGCTCTCTACAAAAGCGAGATGGAGATGAAGCTGGTCATTACAGCTCCCAGTCTTCCTGTCTTGGGCTTTCTCGTCCTCAGAGGGCTTTTTCCTCCTCCTCCAACTCATTATAATAATATCAGCACAATCAAAATGACAGCTGCTTACTCTGTGCTGAGTGGGCTCCCCACAACAACCCTATGCAAGAGGCATCACTGGGCCCATTTGACAGTGGGGGAAGCTGAAGCTCAGACAGGTGGAAGAACACGAGTAAGCGCATAGAAAATCCTAGAACTGGGACTCAAACTCAGTTCTGTCTGCCCCCACACCGTAACTGCCACACTCATGACCTCCTGGATGGAAAGGGTATCTAGTCTATGGCCCAGTCCCAGGAAGAATGATTCACCAGGCCTGTGACGTGAACACCTGAGCCTATACAAACATATACCGTATATACAATAAAACAAAACAAACCGTTGCCACTGAGTTGATTCTGACTCATAGCTACCCTACAGGACAGAGTAGAACTGCCTCATAGGCTTCCCAAGGCTGTAAATCTTTATGGAAACACACTGCCACATGTTTCTCCCGGGAAGCAGCTGGTGGGTTCGAACAACTAACCTTTGAATTAGCAGTCAAGCAGTTAACATTGTGCCACCAGAGTTCCTTTCTACATACATATATACATATCAAACAAGTATACATATATACACATATATGAATATATATACATACATATATATATATATACACACATATATATATATGGAGCCCTGGTGGTGCTGTGGTTAAGAGCTTGGCTGCTAACCAAAAGGTCAGCAGTTTCAATCTACCAGCTGCTCCTTGGAAACCCTATGGAGCAGTTCTACTCTGTACTATACGGTCACCATGAGTTGAAACCCTCTTCTAAGCACATTGTATGTCAATTTATTTAACCCCATAAGGAGGGTAACATTATCACCCTTGTTTTACAGAAGAAGAAACAGGGGTCCAGCTTATGTTATCAGGTGGTGGCAGAGCTGGGATTTGAGCCCAAGTAGGCTCGCTGCTTGACAACGTGAAGACCCTCATGCTCTTCTGCCTGACTCTGCCCACAGCCTCATGGGGCCCAAGGCCAGGGAGATCCCTTTTGTTCTTCGGGATGTAAAGCTCTAGAAGGAATCTCACCAAGGAGTTAACCGCATCAACAGGGCTAAAGGGTTCAAGTCCTCCACAGAACTGCAAGTAGCAGGGTGTGCGCTTGTGTGTGTTTGTGTTTCTGTGTGTGTACTTCTGTTTGTGTTTATACGAGGGTTTGTGTCTCCATGTGTCTTTTATGCTTGTGTTTTTGTGTGTGTCTGTTTTTCTACATGTGTCTGGGTGGGTGTTTGTGTATGCGTGTTTCCACGTGTATTGCCATGTATGTTTGTGTTTCTGCGCATATCTGTGTGAGAGTGTGTGTGTGTGTGTGTGTGAGTGTGTGTATGTGTGAGTCTTTTGTACAGAAGAGATGCTCTCTTCTAAAAGACAGGAGAGATGGTAGCTAAGCTGGGGAGACTGCCCACGGAGCCAAGACCAAATGGCAAAGTATGAAGTAAGCAAGAGGCCGTGTGTGCATGGCACTGACTGTCCTGAGAGCAAAGGCTCTGCCCCACTGCCTGGTTGTGTCCCCTCGAGTGTAGGTATGGGCAGGCCCAGGCCTCCTTTTGTCCGTCTTGCAGCAGGTCCTCCCCGGTGGCCACATTACCACAGAGGCTGGTGTTTGTCCCCACGGGCATTATGACACTGCGCCAACTCCCTCTCCTCCTCTGCCTTGGCCTTCAAGGTCTCCTCCACCCAGAGCAGCCCATCTTCCCTGCGCAGGGCAGCATGGCTCAGCCCAGGAGAACCCTTCCCTCCACAGCCTGAGCAAGCCATGCTCTGCAGGCTAGTGACGTGGACAACCTGCCCAAGCTGCACGTGTTGTTCCTGCCTAGCCCCCCACCGGAGCCCAAGCCCCCAGGTTGCATCTTCCTGGGTGCCTGTTAGTAATTCAGACAGGAGACCACACTGCAGGCTGAGGTTGTCTAGTGACAGAGGGGACAAGGGGGGTGAGTGGGTGTACCATATGGAGCTTGTCCCTTGGGGTCTGGGTGATGGAGCCCTCAACACCCACCCGAGTCTTTGTAGCAGAAATTGCCAACTTTGCCAGGCCCATCGCAGGTCAATTCGGGCAGCAGATGGGCCCTTCTGACCCCTGACACAGCCCAGAGCACAGGGTTTGAGGAGGGAACAGAGTGGAGCTGACAGAACCAGCTCTCTAAGCTGGGGGGGTGGGGGGGGAAGGCGGGGGAGGCATTTGGAAAAGAAAGCAAGAACCATTTGTAGCAAGAGATTTCTCCATCTGCCTCCAGTTCAAAGGGATGGACAAGGGCTCTGGAGACGGCCAAACGAGAAGTGTGATGCTGCCATCTTAGCTTGTGACGTGGCAGGATAAACAGTTCCTGATGCAAGCATGAGAGAGTGGTTTCTGGGCAAAAATATCCAGGACTCACTCAGGTGCCAGTGCACAGAAGGCCATAGCCAGAGTCAGAATTATAGCAAAGCTGGACTGCCTGAATGCGGGTTTGCCCCAAAGCAGACCCCAGGACAGGGATTTGGAGCCAAGAAGTTTATTTGGGAGAGCTCCCAGGAGGCAGTGATGGAAAATGAGGAGGTGAAAGAGAAAAGGAGAAATGGCGCATCTTTGAGCCACTGACTGCTGTGGGTAACTGGAGTTCTAGTCCAATGCGGACACCTGGGAAACTGTACAGAGCACGCCCCAGGACTGTCCCACCAGGGGGCAAGGAAGCTGGGGTATTTACCCAGCAATTCTCATACCTCACTGGTTCAGGGCCACTTCCAGGCCCTTCTAGGTGGGCTAAGGAGGTGTCTATGGTCAGTAAAACTCCTTGGGCCAAGAGAGCAGACACTTGAGGTAAGAAGCCATTGGCATGAGGGGAACTGTCCACTGAAGCTGCAGGTGACTCACTGTGGGCAAGGACACTAATGAGGTCAGCTAAATGGATTAATTGTTATTGTCGTTAGATGCCGCTGAGTCATCGGCCACCCCATAAGTTTGCCTAGGCTGGAATCTTTACGAGAGCAGATTGCCAGGTCTTTCTCCTGCAGAGCTGCTGGGTGAGTCTGAACCACCTTTGCATTACCAACCCTTGCGCCATGTTCACAGTGCGGCCATTAATGGGTCTTCTTCCTGTATTTGTTGTCCTGCTTTCTGTCCTCTACCAATACCCTGCTTTTTCTCATCTCAGGGCCTTTGTGCTTGCTGTTCCCTCTGGCTGCCACACTCTTCCCCTGGTTCTCATCTCTGGAACTTCAGCTCAGAGAGGTTTTCCACCCCTCTCCTCACCCCCCACAAGCCCTCTCTAGAGCAGGTTTTCTCAACCATGGCACTACTGGCATTTTGGCATCTGTTATGGATCCAGGGTTTTTGTGAGACTTAAGCAAAACCCTACTTGTAAAGCCTATTGCTGTTGCTCTTGTTACTATTATCAAGTATTTGATACCCAGGTCAGTGACTAAAGAAATGGTTCACCTGGCAGAGGCCAGAACTGGATTTCAACGTTCTAGAGAAGCACCCAGAAAAGGATTTAGGTTGCAAACCTCCCAGATGTTAAACCCTTCTCCTCCTCCCTCTCTCCATCTGTATGAAGCCCCCGAAGATGTGGCATGTTCTTCAGGCACAAGAACCTCAGCACAAGAATCCGAGAAACAAAAATTTTGACTATCACACAGACACCAACAAGTCCATGTGCAAATGTGGAGATACGGCACCCCAGCGAACACTGTGCATTGCCAGGGCCACTTTTTCATTGCCAAGAATGATATATATATATATATGTATTTCTTTTTAACAAGATTCACTATCGCTTAGCTTAGTTAGGGATGGTGTTTTTCTTCTGACTGACTCATACTGCAAAAGAACTTGGCATCTTAGACCCTGAAGGCTTTCTGGAAGGAACTAGAGGGTGGTAGAGAGGCTGAGAAAAGACACTCTAGGCTAGATGTAGTCCGCTGCCATCACCCAGGCCATGCAGGCTGACAGGACCTGTATGCTGAAAGCAGGACCGGGACCCAGACTACCTCAGTGTGACCTCATGTTACCTGAACTGACAACATCTTCAGAGAGCTATTTTCCATCATCAAAGTCACATTCACAGGTACTGTGGTTTAGGACTTTGACATATCTTTTATGGGGGGGACACGATTCAATCCATAACAGATGCCAAACGTAGCTTCCCTGACTTGCCATCTTTGGAGAATCCAGAGCCAGATAGAGAGGTGAGGGTACATGCCCCGTCTTATTTAGGCTGAGATGAAGTTACTGGGCAGACAGACCAATCTCATGGTAGCAACCCCTGGGCAAGTTGGGCATTTAGAGGAAATGTATTCTTTCCCCTTTCTCTTGGGAGCTCCTGGTATAATGAAGTGACTTGGAAGGGCGTCAGAAACCCTGGCTCATAGGTATCGAACTGGTCCCTAGCTTTACGGTGGCCTTGGGGGAGTGAGAAAGGAGGCAGTAGGAGGGCTTGCCTGGTCTCAAAAGGACAATGATCCACCCAACAACAAGACCACCTGCATACCATACCCTTTATTACGTCCTCAATTCATTCTGTTCCATGTGGACCTAAGTTTGGGAAACTGAGTCAGGCTGTTCATTGATTCCAAGTCACTTGACATGTTACCTTGGTAAAATCAATGACCAAGTAGCCTACAAAGGCTGATAGAGGGTTTAGGGAAAGGATGAAAAGGAGCCTGAAAAAAAAAAAAAATCCAGAAATTGTCATGCTAATTACAAAAGGAAAAACAGAGAAACAACCTAAGTGTCCAACAGTAGGGGATCAGTATAGATGTAAATGCAGCAAATACGCAGACAGGAGATGCTGCCTGGATACCCAAGGATCTTGACTTTCCCTTCCACCGAGAAGTCACATGAACCATATATTGCTCTGCCCACTTGACTAGATGCCATCTTGGAATGGAGGCAGGAATTCTTGCCAAGATAGTGAACATTACTTAAAGCCATTAAAAAAAAAAAAAGTCATTAACACGAGGACAAATATCTTAGTAATAAACAAAAAACCAAACAAATAAAAAACAAATCTTAGTGTGAGCTAAATTCGTAACAAGGATCTAGCTTTGTTAAATGTGCCACATTCTTTATGAATGAACCAGGATTTGAGATTGGCTGCTGGTGAAAGAATATTGCAGATCACAATGGCTTAAAAAGGAAAGAATTGGGTCCAGAAGAATAGGTGTGGATACTATGGTGTCAGGAGCCCAGGCTCCTTCTATCTTTTTGCTCTCCCATGCATATCTTCCATCCATAGGTCTATCCATGATTCAAGATGGCAGCATCTATGTTTCAGGTAGTAAGACAGAGGATAGGACAAAGAAAGGGCAAAGGCCATGCACCGGCTATCTCTTAAGAAAGGGTCCTTAAGTCATGTGTCACTCCCACTTACATCCCATTGGCCAGAACTTAAGTCACATGGCCATATCCAGCTCTAGAAAAGGCTATATATGTAATATTTATTCTGGGCAGTTGTATGATGAGGCAAGGCTCATACTAGGGAAGAAGGTGAAAATGGACATCAGGCGACATATCTCACAATAACCCTAAGAAGTAATTATTCCTGTTGTATGTTGTTGTTGTGTCCCACTGAATCGATTCCAACTCATAGTGACTCTATAGGACAGAGTAGATCTACCCCCATAAGCTTTCCAAGGCTGTAATCTTTATGACAGCATATGACCAGATCTTTTCTCCCATGGAGCAGCTGGTGCTTTCGAACTGCTGATCTTTTCCGTTACCAGCCAAGATCTTAACTATTGTGCCACCAGGGCTCCTTTTCCACTGTATAAATGAGCAAATGGGACCCAGAAGCACCAAGGTGATCTATTTGATTACTAATAGCATCAATTCACTGTCACCTCCCAGCTCAAGGTCTCTTTTTTCTTCAGGTAATGTGTTCAACTTATTGGGGGTTAATTTTCTCATTTCCTTTTTTTAAAAAAAAAATTTCTTTTGTGACCTTGGTTGCAATCTACGCAACGTGTCAGCACTCTCCCCCCTTCTCATCTCTTCAGAGTTTCAAAAACAATATGGAGGCAAGAGAATCAGCCTTCCCAGTTGACCTTGCTCTTTCTCCATAGCAGCCCCTGCTTTGTAAGAACTCTGAGCTCTGTTTGTTTTGCAATTACCATGGGTTAAGGGGCCCTCTAACATTTTCACAGGAGAGGGGGATAGGCACAAATCCTTACCCCTTCCCCTTGATTCTGGAATTGTCATTTCCTCTACCTTTAAAATAAAATTGCATAATAGCTATCACTTAGGCACCTTTCCAAAGTACTTAAACTACATTAATGCAAAAGGACCATGTGAGGAAATAGCCACAGATGTCACATGCCAAGTTATAAAGGGAAAAAGGGGGTTCAGGCCTCCCTTTACTGAGACCCTTTCACTGCTGAACAGCGCCACATGGGCATATGAATTGTGGTTATTACACACTTTCCATACCCAGGGCCAACTCAAACACTATCAACGTAATTAATGAGATTTGGCCCCATTAGGCTCACGTAAACATTTGTAACAAGCCTTCAGAGTCTCTGTTTAAAAAAATGTGTGTGTGTATGTGGGTGTCTGTGTGTTCCATGTGTATGTACAGGCATATGCATATGTTTATGTATAAAACAAAACCAAACCCATTGCCATCAAGTCGATTTCGACTCATAGCAACCCTATAGGACAGAGTAGAACTGCCCTATAGGGTTTCCAAGAGCAGTTGGTGAATCAAACTCCTGACCTTTTGGTTAGCAGCTAAATGCTTAACCACTGCACCACCAGGGCTCCATGTATATGTACACGTATATGTATATGTGTAATCCATTGCTCTCAAGTCAAATCCGACTCATAGCGACCATACAGGACAGAATAGAACTGCCCCATGGGGTTTCCAAGAAGTGGCTGGTGGATTTGAATTGCTGACCTCTTGGTTGGCTGCCAAACACTTAGCCACTGGTGCCACCAGGGCTCCAAGTACGTATATATGTATATATATGTATGAATACATATATACATATATATATGTATACTTCTACAAGTATAAGTATAGGTATATGTATATGTAAACATATATATGAGTCCCTGGGTGGTGCAAAAGGTTAGTGAGGTCAGCTGCTAACAGAAAGGTTAGAGGTTTGAGTCCACCCAGAGGCACCTCAGAAGAAGGGCCTCGTGATCCACTTCTGAAAAATCAGCCACTGAAAACCCTATGGAGCACAGTTCTACTCTGACACACACAGAGTTGTCATGAGTAAGAGCTGACTTGACGGCAACTGGTTGGTTGGTTATATGTAATTTATAATACAAAATTTGAGCAATTGAAAATGGATAATCACACTCTTATATCTGCTTCTCATGGGGCTGCTTTGGGTCCAGAAAGAGTCCTCTTCCTTCAAAAGGAAAGGTATTAGTCTCAGTTGGAGCTGGGCTAGAGAATGATCAAGTCAGTACTGTCACTTGTCGAGGGTACATCTGTCCATTGCTTTTACCGGACTAGCATTCATTCTGCTATCTTTGGTGATGGCACCTCACCCCACCTCACTCTCTGTTGGTTTAGACAAGGCTGACTCTCTTCCCTTGAGTCTGACTAATTGGAACAGTCCATGCCCTGGTGGCACATGGTTAAGTGTTCCGCTGCTAACCAAAAGATCAGTGATTCCAACCCACCAGAGGCTCCACGGGAGAAATGACCTGGCGATCTTCTTCCGTAAATATTACAGCCTAGGGAACCCTACGGAACAGTTCTACTGTGTCCCATGGGGTCACTATGAGTCGGCATTGACTCAATAGCACCCAACAGAAAGAACATCTCCTTGGTCACAGTGCTTGATCCAAGGAAGAACGTATGACCCAAGGTAGTTGAATAAGATTGTCTCCCAAAACTCTCCGTGAAAATACAGGGAAGGAGGGTGAAGCAGATGCTGTTGGTATCTTGCCCATATTCTTGTCCATCCTAACTGTTCCCATGCTTGCTGATGCCTTTCTCCTTTAAGCACCTGAGACTTTCCTCCTAAGGGTTTTCTCCAGTGTTCTCAGCCTTTGCATGGGGTGTTGTGGAATTAATGTCTCTGGGTACTGAGCTCAGCCAATGATGGATAGGAGTTAGAGAATCAATACTCAGCTCCCTCATCCCTGGGATGTACATGTGTCCCAGAGTTCCCAAGTGAACTGCGGTCTCTATGATCTCACAGAGGTCCCGGGAGAATTGAGTATCAGTTGCCCACAGTGGTAACCTGCTCATTGATATACCTTCCTTCCCTTCCTCCTCACTTCCCCACTTCTCTACCAGAGTTTCCTGGGATCACTTCCCAGAGAAACTACTTACACTTGAATCCTTGTCTCAGGATCGGCTTCTGGGAACCCAGTCTGAAACAGAAGCACTCTCTCTCTCTCTTTTGGAATTGCTAAGCTGTCGGTAGCATATGATCAAGAACCAATGGCACTGAAGGAAGAGGTCCAAGCTGCACTGAAGGCACTGCTGAAAGACTAGGCTCCAAGGATTGACAAAATGCCAACTGAGATGTTTTAACAAATGGACGCAGCACTGAAAGCGCTCACTTGTCTCTGCCAAGAAATTTGGAAGGCAGCTACCTGGCCAACTGACTGGAAGAGATCCATATTTGTACCCATTCCAAACAAAGGAGATCCAACAGAATGTGGAAATTACAGAAAAATACCATGAATATCACATAAAAGTAAAATTTTGTTGAAGATCTTTAAAAAATGGTTCAAAAACATTGACAGGGTACCGCCAGAAATTCAAGCTGGATTCAGAAGAAAATGTGGAATGATGGATATCATTGCTGATGTGAGATGGATCCTGGCTGAAAGCAGAGAATACCAGAAAGATGTTTACCTGTGTTTTATTGACTATGCAAAGGCATTTGACTGTGTGGATCATAAACGAATTATGCATAACATTGCAAAGAATGGGAATTCCAAAACACTTAATTGTGCTCATGAGGAACCTGTACACAGATCAAGAGGCAGTCATTCAAACAGAATGAGAGGATACTGTGTGGTTTCAAGTCAGGAAAGATGTGCATCAAGTTGTATCCTTCCACCATACTTATTCAATCTGTGTGCTGAGAAATAATCCAAGAAGCTGGACTATATGAAGAAGAAAGTGGCATCAGGGTTAGAAGAAGACTCATTAACAACCTGCGATGTGCAGATGACACAACTTTGCTTGCTGAATGTGAAGAACACTTGGAGCAATTACTGGTGAAGATCAAAACTACACCCTTCAGTATGGATTACACCTCAACATTAAAGACAGCAAAAATCCTCACAATGGGACCAATAGGCAACATCATGATAAATGGAGAAAAGATTGAAGTTGTCAAGGATTTCATTTTACTTGGATCTACAATCAATGCCCATGGAAGTGGCAGTCAAGAAATCAAATGACACATCGCATTGGGCAAATCTGCTGTAAAAGACCTCTTCGAAGTGTTAAAAAGTAAAGATGTCACTTTAAGGACTAAGGTGCATGTCTTAGTTATCTAGTGCTGGTATAACAGAAATACCACAAGTCGATGGATTTAACAAAGAGAAGTTTATTTCCTCACAGTAAAGTAGGCTAAAAGTCGAAATTCAGGGTGTCGGCTCTAGGAGAAGGCTTTTTTTTCTCTGTCAGCCTTCTCATCAATCTTGCCCTGGACTAGGGGCTTCTCTGCGCAGGGACCCTGGATCCAAAGGACCCGCTCTGCTCCTGGCACTGCTTTCCTGGTGGTATGAGGTCCCCCTGTCTTTCTGCTTGCTTCCTTTTTATCTCTTGAGGGATAAAAGGTGGTGTAGGCCATACCCCAGGGAAATTCCTTTTACGTTGGATCAGGGTTGTGACCTGGGTGAGGGTGTTACAATCCCACCCTAATCCTCTTTAACATAAAATTACAATCACAAAATGGAAGACCACCACACAATACTGGAAATCATGGCCTAACCAAGTTGACACATATTTTGGGGGGACACAATTCAATCCATGACAGTGCACCTGACCTAGCCCATGGTATTTTCAATCGCCTGATATGCATGTGAAAGCTGGACAATGAATAAGGAAGGCCAAAGAAGAATCGATGCCTTTGAATTATGGTGTTGGTGAAGAATGTTGAATATAGCATGGACTGCCAGAAGAATGAAAAAATCTATCTTGGAAGTTATACAGCCAGAACGCTCATTAGAAGCAAGGATGGTAAGACTTCATCTCATGTACTTTGGACATGTTATCAGGGGGGATCAGTCCCTGGAGAAGGACATCATGCTTGGTAAGTAGAGGGTCAGCAAGAAAGAGGAAGACCCTCAATGAGATAGATTGACACAGTGGCCACAACAATGGGCTCAAGCATAGCAATGATTGTGAGCATGGCACAGGACTGGGCAGTGGGTCGCTATGAGTCAGAACCAACTCGACAGGACCTAACAGCTACAAGCTGTGGAATGAAAACTTAAATATGCCGAGAGCCATCTTGACACCACAGAGCGTGAATCTGCCTGTGAGTGCAGTCAACATGGAAGAGGTAGTGCTGAGAAAGAGAGAGGGAAGAGATTCCTGGTGACATCACATTGGCCATCTGGATCCAACTATGCCTGAAGGTTTCATTGCCTTCGGACTTGCCCTAAGACAAAGCATGTAAAAGCTGGGGTTCCAAGGTCTTTGTTGTTATTCTTTCCATATTTGCTTTCCGCATTGTCATTTATGCCCCCAAACACCCGTTCACATTGTACCTACATAAGCTTATATAGTCCAAGGATATGAATTTCATCCCAAGAGATTGTTGGACCTTGCCTTAGCCAAGAGAGGGTTAAAGCCACCAGGGTGGCAGACAGCTCAAATCCTTCACTGTAATTTCATGCAAACACCCTTCTGGCAGCTTCCTTTTCACTGCTGTGCTCTTGTCTGCCAGCCAACCTTGGGCCTGGGCATCCCCCAGGAGATGTTAACTCATTGCCCCTTATCTGCTTGACTGACTGTCATCTTGACACATCACTGAGCTGGTGATGAAGCCCTTAATTAGTGCATGTCTCCAGGCTGCTCCTATTGCCACCTCTTCCTCTATTTGCCCTCTCTAGGCCTCTTTCTTCCCTTCACTTTACCATCTCCAAAAAGGACACCGACCTGCTATTTAACAATTCTGATCCTTTGACTTTTCATCTCTCACTTACCGTCTTCCTCCTAACTCACAACGGCTTTTAAGAGTCTGTACGCACCATGGGCCAGGCTCCGTTTGAGACTCTGTCACGTTATTCCACTTGATCCTTGCACCAACCGTCTGAGATGGCACCTATAATCCCCAATTTTTAGAGGAAGAAACAGCCTCAGAAGGGGCTACACTTAGTGGTTTTGACCCTGGACAAGGCTTGGTTCAAGTCCCAATTCTGTTACATGCCAGCTGTATGACCTTAAATGAGTTACTTAACCTTTTTAAATTTCATTTTACTATTACAGAAGGGTAAAAATACTGACCACATGGGCTCGCTGTGATGATTACCATATTTTTCCACAAATAATATGCCCAAGTAAACAACGCACACACGTATAACATCACAGCATGTGGAGGAGAGGGTTGCGCGGTATAACGCATGTGTTATTTGCATAAAAATACGGCAAAATGAATGATTCTTGCGTAGTATTTTGTTCAGTGTCTGACACAGAGTGGATAGTCAAAAACATGGACATTATTATTGTTATCGTCATCATGCTTCATCACCAAATCCAAAAATATTATCTTTACAACATATTTGTATACCTGGGTGCACATTCACTGATTTGGGAGATAAGAAAACTGATCCAAAATAACAATAATAATAGGCTGCCCACTTAATTCTCCCAACAGAGTAGCGAAGTTGCTCCATCATCATCCCCATTGTTACAGATGAGGAAGCTGAGGCTTAGAGAAGTGAAGTAATATAACCAAGGTCACAGAGCTGATCCGTGGTGGGTCCAAGGAATTCAACCCAGACAATCTGGCGTTAGGTTCAGGGTCTTAACCACCCCCCCCACCCTCCGCTATTTGACCAGGTAAGGCTGCCAGCAAGGGGCGCTGGTGGCGCAAACGGCTAAGCCTCAGCTGCTAACTGAGAGTGAGGAAAGATCTGGCAATCTGCTCCTGCAGCAATTACAAAAACCCCTGTGGGGTGGTTCTACTCTGTCACATGGAGTTGCTGTGAGTTAGAATCAGATCAGCGCTACCCAACAACACAAGGCTGTGCAGCCTTATCTCCCAGGGGCTCACCAAGCTAAGTAGCGACAAAGGTAGTTCTGGAATCCAGCTTTGCTGAATTATAGTGTGGTGTGTTTTCTACTTCAAATCACAACCTGTCGGGTCACTTGTATGCCCTGGATTCAAAGAGGTTCATTTTGTCTGGGGCACCTTACAATTTCAAGGCTGTACCACCATAGGGATCATTCACTCTCAGCAAGGACTTCTTGAATATTCATCAGCAGGAAATAAACAAGATAGGTGATTGACAGGAAAAAAAAAAAAAAGCAGATCCACCTCTAGAGAATGGATCACACAAACAGTGCTGCATCCAGTTTGTCCTGAGCTCCGTGTGGGCCGTACAGATTGATACGCCCAAGCCCAGCACTCAAGGAGCTCTGGCAGAGAATATGAGGTTACCTATTTTTATCCTGCCTTGCCCTCACATCTGCTTAAGACAAATATCCATCTCCCCTTTGAACAGTACTCTTGTAGCTTGTGTGCTGTTATGATGCTGTTATGATGCTGGATGCTATGCCACTGGTATTTCAAATACCATTAGAGTCACCCATGATGGACAGGTTTCAGCCAGAGCTTCCACACTAAGATGGACTCGGAAGAAAGGCCTGGTGATCTACTTCTAAAAATCGGCCAAGGTAGACCCTACAGATCACAACAGAATATTGCCCAATTACTGGGGGGACCATGGTTTCAGGGAACATCTAGCTCAATCGTCATAATACAGTTTGTAAGGAAAATGTTCTACATTCTACTTTGATGAGTAGCGTCTGGGGTCTTAAAAGCTTGTAAGTGGCCATCTAAGATACTCGACTGGTCTCACCCCATCGGAAGCAAGGGAGAACGAAGAAAACTAAAGATACAAGGGACAGATTAGTCCAAAGGACTAATGGACCACAACTAATACAGCCTCCACCAGATTGAGTCCAATACAACTAGATGATACCCAGCTACCACCACCGACTGCCCTGACAGGGGTCACAATACAGGGTCTCAGACAGAGCTGGAGAAAAATACAGAACAAAATTCTAATAAAAAAAAAAAAGACCAGGCTTACTGGCCTGATAGAGACTGAAATAGCCCCAAGAGTATGGCCCCCCGGACATCCTTTTAGCTCAGTAATGAAGTCGCTCCTAAGGTTCACCTTTCAGCCATGGATTAGACAGGCTCATAAAACAAAAGAAGACTAAAGGGGCACACCAGCCCAGGGGCAAGGACTAGAAGGAAGGAGAGGACAGGAAAGCTGGTAATAGGAAACCCAAGGTTGAGAAGGGCGAGTGTTGACATGTTATGGGGTTGGTAACCAATGTCACAAAACAATACGTGTACTAATTGTTTAATGAGAAGCTAGTTTGTTCTGTAAACCTTCATCTAAAGTAAAATAATAACAAAAAATAAATAAGAATATTGCCCAATTACCAACAATCATAAAGGTGGAGCGGGACCGGGCAATGTTTCATTCTGTTGTACATAAGGTCCCTATGAGTTGGAGTTGGCCTGATGGCAACTAACAACAACATAAATGACTGAAGACATTCCCAAGCTAGGGCGCTAGGTCTGAAAGGTGTCACCGCTCCCTGAGAACTCACCTCACTCAAGAAAAGGAAGCTGCTAAGGAAGACATTCCACTGCTCATTTTCTCTGAGGAATGCTCCTCCCGGAGACTGTTGCCATGCTTTTTCCATTTGGAAAACACTGACATGTCTTCCAAGAGAAGACGAAGCCTGAACATACACAGATGGGCAGCCCAGCTCATGGCCCCACCACTTCCTCCAATGAGCATGGATGTGCCCCAAATGCAATGAGTGGGAGGATTTCTTGTGGGCAGGGGGGTGGGGGTGCACTGGGGATTGGCTGCTGGAGCTCATTAGGCCGTCTTTAAGTCAAGGAGCCATCTGTAGTGTGAAATGCCACCACATTTCCTGGAGGGGCTAAATGATCAGGGTTACACCCAAAAAGCTCCTCTTATCATCCCTCCCCTCTAACACCACCATCTTAGGTTCTACTGCTTCAAGCAGTAGGAAGGCTTCCTCCTTGGCCTGAACACAACCATTTCTCCAGTGAAACAATAAAACCAGATGCCAAATACACAAGGATAAAGAGGGGAAAACAAAGGGTAGACCATTTGGCTATTGCATGACTCTGGGTAATTAGAAACCCACGCTTGCTGCTCTGTTAATTCTCCTTCGTGTTTTGCTTTTTAACAAGTGCTACCCTGACTGCGAATGGAAAATGAAGACTTCTCCTCCACTTCCCACATCAAGACAATGGCATTATTAGCCCCGTGCAGACTGTGTGACTCTGGACAACCCAGATTTATCATGTCCTGTAGCCTTGGTAGGCCTTTTGGAAAATAATATCTACTATACGAGTCATTGGTGGTTCTGTGGTAGAATTCTTGCCTTGCATATGGGAGACCTGGGTTTCATTCCTGGCCAATGCACCTCACGGTCAGCCCCACTCGTCTGTCAGTGGAGGCTGGCGTGTTGCCAGGATGCTGAACAGGTTTCAGTGGAACTTCGAGACTGAAAAAGACTAGGGAGAACGGCCTGGTGATCTACTTCTGAAAACCAGCCAATGAAAACCCTACAGATCACAACGGTCCAACTGACAACTGACCATGGGGGTGGCACAGGACTGGGCAGCATTTCGTTAGGGTCACTATGAGCCAAGGTCTGACTCGATGGCAGCGAACAACAACAAGGTGTATTCAGTAGAGCCAAGGCTGTCTGGGGAAGGCCCTCATGTAGCCTGGTGCCTGTTGCAGGGTGATGCACAGTGAACTGTTTTCTGAGTCACTCTCTGAATGCTGCTTGGTAGCACTATCCATCTGAGCCACTGTGTTGAGAGCATCAGGCCATGGCTCTGAGTCAAGACAGCAGTTCTCATTTTTATACAATTTAGGGATTCACAGCGGGCCTTCCGGTCCCTCTGGAAGTCAGACCCTTGACGTCTGCTAGAAACTGTAATGCTGGGCCGGAAGGCGCCAGGACCCCAGCTGCAGCCCGCGTCACATGGCCTGGCCGTGAGGCGTGTTAGGCAGATCCTTGGAAGAGTTTCCTCTCCATGGCTTTGCTGGGACTGGATGCCAGCGACTCCCAGGGTTTTCTCCCTGGATTGCATCATCAGTGACGTCCAAGGCCAGAACGCCTGCCCCAATTAGCAGCCCTCTGTTGCCCAGATGCTTGAGGGACACAGGAAGACAGAGGGGTCAGCAGCTTGGGTGGCTTTCCTGGAGCACAGCCCCACTCTCTTCAGGGGAAGGCCATGACTGGCCTCAGAGTAACTGCTCCCATCCCCAGGGCTACAGCCCACCACCTTCCAGAAGCTGGAAATTCCCCGAGAAGACCAAAGGTCTGAGATGTGCAGAAAAGGATAATTTGAGGGAATCTGTCTCTGTCTCATGCTAATTCTCATTGGTGGGTTCTCCAAGGGAGTTGGGGCCCAGAAGTGAGCTGGAATTACAGGAATGTGCTAAGTTTCAGGCAGTGTGCATTCAGCAGCTGTATGCCCCAAATTATGTCCAACTAGGGACTCTGGAGGAGGATGCCACACAGTGCCACTGCAAAGGACCAGCGGCCATGCTGAGTTCTTTACATGTGGGGCTTCCTTGGATGCTTACAAAAGCCCTGTGAAGGAGAGGTGATTATCACCATGCCTCCTTTCTGCAAAGGAGGGAACTGAGGCTCAGGGAGGTTGAGTAACTTGCCTAAAACCTCATGTCAATTAAAGACAAAGCCTGGACTTGAACTTCAGTGGTCTGAGTCCAGAGCCCCTTCCCCATTGCTGCTGCCCAGTCACCATTTGTCCCTGTCATGTAGACGAGGGATTGGCACGCTTTTTCTGGAAAAGGCCAGATAGTAAATATTTTAGATTTTGTGGGCTATAGGTTTTTGTTGTAACTACTCAGCTCTGCCACTGTAGAGTGAAAGTAGCCATAGACCAAATGTAAATGGATGGGTGTGGCTGTGTGCTAATAAAACTTTATCTGTAGAAGCAGGGAGCAGGCTAGATTTGGCCAAGGGGCCATAATGTGCTGACCCCTGATGTAGACGGTCACACACTGTGCCTGCCTTCCATGGAGTTCATCGTGGTGACTTCATCGTTTATATCTCTCCTTTCAGTTGATTAAGTTCCTTGTGGCTGGAATTTAGACTTACCTAGTTCTGTATTGTCAGTCCTCAAGAAATATATTTGGATGAATTTGATCTGCAAATATGATTAGGCCAAACACTGTGTCTTAGGCTGGGTTTTTCCAGAAGCAGGCCTTGACACAAGGATGTAAGCAAAAGAAGTTTGTATGGGAGGCAGTCCCAGGAGGCATAAGTAGAGGAAAGGGGAAATAGGCCAGGGAAGGGAGGTAAGGTAAAGGGTATATTATCGAGCAGGTTACAACCGTAGACAACTGAGGGTCACTCTTGCTGGGGAACTCTGGGAGAGTGAGTAGACAATGCCTCAGAGTTATACCAACAGAGGGCAAGGGAGCTGCGGTATCATTGCTTGAGGGCAGCTTCCAGGGGCATTAACTCTCTAGCACTTCCTGGGCATGGACAAGCATTCTCCCAGGTTAGAAAAATATCAGAAGAGAGACACCGGTTTTCACATTAAAAAGCTATCCAAATTATGGGTGAGCACCTAGGGCAGAAGAAGCCCTGGTGGCACAGTGATTAAGTGCCTTGGTTGGTAACCGAAAGGTCGGGGGTTCAAACCCACCAGCTGCTCCAAGCAAGAAAGATGTGGCAGTCTGTTTCTGTAAAGATCTACAGCCTCGGAAACTCTATAGCGCAGTTCTACTCCGTCCTATAGGGTTGTTATGAGTCAGAATTGACCAGAAGGCAATGGCTTTTTCTTTTTGTTTATTTATTTTTAATGGACCGAGGGCAGGAGTTGGCAAACTACAACCCATTGGCCAAACTGGCCTGCTGCCTGTTTGTGTAAATACGGTTGTATTGGAACAGAGTCATGCTTAATGGAACAGAGATATTGGCCATGGCTGCCCCTGGGCTACAATGGCACAGCTGAATAACTACGACGGAGACCATATGGCCTGCAAAGCTAAGAATATTCATTCTTTGGCCCTTTACAGAAAAAGCTGCTAACCTCGGGTACAGGGGATAAGGACAGGGCACTGACAGTATCTTCCAAATAGTGATTTTTAGAAACTTGAGTTAGTTGCTAACATTTAAGAATCAGGACGCTGCACTTGAGAATCTCAAATTATGGCTTCCACTGAACAACAAGAAAATCTAGCCATGCTGGCTCTCCACTTCCACACGGCAAACTCAGTTGTCAGGGCACAGATCCAGCCTTCTTGAGATGGGGTGTCAGCCACTCAGTTCACATAGTCCAGCCAGCTGAAGAAGCGGAGCGTGTGGCTCCTGAATAGGGAGAATCACAGAGTCCATATTGGAAAATGAGCTTCCTCATATTAAAATCGGAAGCAGAAGTAACCCTGCTTCAAACTTGTTGTCTTGGCACCTCCATCATAGGGTTCCTGCCAGCCCCGTCTCTTGCTTTCTCCTCCTCATACCTTCTTCTCTGTCTTTTCAGTCTGATTGTGGACCCTTGAATATGCCCGTCTCCTACGCCTTTGTGGGTTGGCAGTTCAGACCCAACCAGTGGCACCACGAACGAAAGGCCTGACTACCTGCTTCCATAAAAGATTACAGCCAAGCAAACCCAGGGGAGCAGTTCTACTCTGTGACACATGGGGTTGCCATGAGTTAGAATCGACTCCACGGCAATGTTTCTTTTTTTTTTTTCCCATGTGTTCGTGGTACTTTTCCCAAGCGTTGCCTCTGCCTGAAACCCTTGACCTGACCCCTCATTTTTCATCCAGCTGAACTCTTCCCAGCCTCTGGGCCTCAGAGTCATGCTCAGATCTCATGGAAAGCTTTCCCAGGCAGTCCCAAGAGGCTATGATGACTGTCCATGTCTGCCCATGTCGCTGTCCCTTTCTGCAGTGTCATCATGGACTGATACAGGGGAAGAGCCATACTCTCCTCCCAGGACACCACGCTTTCTGAGTTGTGTCTTGGAAACAACTCCTCCCTCCATGTATTCTTGCATTCCTGTTTAAATCTCTGATTCCTATGCCTTGAAGCAGGAGTCAGTCTGAGAGAGGACTCTTTACCATGCTTCTCTCTCTTTTCTGGAACAAAGACAAAATATTCCCTTGTCGTTTAAAAAACCATGCTATGGAAAGAAAAATACGACAAAAAAAAAAAAAATCACAGTATTAAATCTTAGGATATAAGGAGGTGGGAGACCCTGGACAGTGCAAATATTTAATGTGCTTGGCTGGTAACTGAAAGGTTGGGGGTTCAGTCCACCCCGAGGTGCCTCAGAAGAAAGGTCTGGAGAGCCACATCTGAAAAATCAGCCATTGAAAACTATGGAGAATAGCTCTACCGTGACACACACGGGGTTGCTATGAGTTGGAGTCGGCGCGACAGCAGCCGGTTAAGGAGGTAGGCATTTTGGAGTAGAAAGATGGAACATGGTTGTTAGAGCCAACGCTGGCTTCAGGTTGAAGCTTTGTCATTTTATTAGCGGTGTAACCTGGGATTTCTTGGAGTTTCAGTTTTCTTATCTGTACAATGCACACTATAATAGCTCCTAACTTGCCAAGTTGTTGTGGGGGTTTGGTGAGCTAACATTTGTAAATGCCTAGCACAAAGCATGGCTCAGAGTGAGCAAGATAAATGCTAACTTCATTGTTTAGGGATGCTTTTGGCTGCAAGTAACAAATTTCCCATTTAACAATGGTTTGAACAATTCAAGCATTTGTCATCTCATCCAATAAAAAGACCGGCAGTGGGCAGTTCTAGGGCTGACTGAGAGTCTCAACAGTGTCACCAAGGACCCAGGTTCATTCTACACTTTTGCTCAGTCATCCTCAGTATATTGGAGTTCCATTATCATATTTGTTGCCTTATGGTCTCAAAATGGTTGCGGCAGCTTCAGGTATCATAACCCCAAACTGCAGGAAGCAGGACAAGAGCAAAACAACCTTCCCATAAGGCTTTATCTTTCATTTTTTAACTAAAAAAGGAAGCCTCCTATCTCCACCAGCGTTCCTCTTTCATCTCATTGGCCAGGACTGAGTTACATGTCTGCCCCAAAATCAATGACTGACAAATGGGAGTAGGATTATTTGAGCCATTATGCTTATCCCTGAAGCTCAAGGAGGTCCTACCTTCTCCCCAAATCTAGGGATCTCCAACCATTACAAAACTGGGCTCTGCTGGCACGGAATAAGGGAATGTGTGACTTCTGAGTAGATGGCACCGGCATCTGCTCCACTCACAATGATCATTTTTAGGAGAGATTTGAAGTGGAGGTCCAGGCTATGGAAGCCACTTAAACACCTTGGAACTTGTGCTAAACCCCTGAGGTATGAGGCGTGGTAGGAGCTGGGTGCTGAGGCCACAGTTTGGAGCCTGTCACTCACTCTTAATACCCAGCTTCACAGGAGTAGGCGTAAGCTCCAGAGCTGAGCCTGGAAGAGCCCTTGGGGAGGAGGAGGTGAGGAGACAGGTGTGAAAGGGAGGGAGGACTTAGAAAACAGGCGTGGCCCCCTCCCAGGCTCAGGCAGTGAGATTCCTGTGGCTTCAAAACACTGGAATCTCTCACGCTGAAACCACAGGGGAGGGCTGAGGCTTGAGGTCTTCGCTGCGCTTTTCAGCGCTGGTCTCCAGTGCCATTCGTGGGCACGATCTAGCAGAATCTGAATCGTCCCAAACGCCATCTTCCAATTATGTCTTCTGCTGCAAAAACAAATTGAGTTTGGAGAAAGAAGGAGCCTTTCTCAGTGTGTCAAATGCCTCAATGCCAAAGGGTGTCAGATTATTGAGCTGAATGGAGTCAGGTTATTGAGTTGAATGGAGTCAGATTAAGCCTGTGGAGCTCACACATTCCCCTGGGTGGAATAGGAGCACAAGGTCCATTTTGTAGGCCCAAGGCAGAGAGACTTTTCTTCCCTATTTAGATAAAGGTTTTTGAGATCTAGAGTTGAAAGATGTGAATTTGGCCCTTGCTATTCATTCATTTGGAAACCCTGGTGGCATAGTGGTTAAGTGCTATGGCTGCTAACCAGAGAGTCGGCAGTTCGAATCTGCCAGGCGCTCCTTGGAAACTCTATGGGGCAGCTCTACTCTGTCCTATAGGGTTGGTATGAGTCGGAATCGACTCGACAGCACTGGGTTTGGTTTTTTTGGGTTTATTCATTCATTCATTCAAAAGTTGTTTATTGAGTGCTTACTATGTCCCAGGCACTGTTCTAATTACTGGGGATTCACAGTGAATAAAATGGGTAAGAATCACATTTCGCATGGAGCCCTCTTTCTTCTGGGGAAGAAGGACGTTAAACAAAATCAATACGGAAACTTTATAGGTGTTTCCTTGAGCTGGCCATTTAACTTCTCTTTATCTATTGCCCACTTATAAAATTATTTCCCTTTACTCATTATTTGTCCTGTGCTGGGCATTGTGCTAAGTGCTTTACAGTTTGTCCCAAAATCCACTGGGCCCCAGTAGCCACATGGTATTTCCACATTTCATGCTTACCAAGGATTCACATATATGAATGTGCAAGGTCTCCCACATACTAGCACCGCAATGGTATGTCCATTGCTTTTTGTGATAACAAGAGAGTTGTATAGCTTGAGTTGGATGCTTTATGACAAGATTACAAGGGACTGACTTGATAAAGATCCCTCCAACCTAACCTATCAGTAAAAAAACTCTTTGGCCCTGAGGGTCATGTTGAGAAATCAATGAGTCATATGTCGGTATGATCTGCTTTTGAGAAAACATACCATAGTTAGTTTCTACTCATCTTATGTACTGGGGGCAGTGGTGGTTCAGTGGTTGGATTCTTGCCTTCCATGCAGAGACCTGGGTTCGATTCCTGGCCAATGCACCTCATGTGCAGCTACCGCCTGTCTGTCAATGGGGGCTTGCATATTTCTATGACACTGAACGGGCTGCAGCGGAGCTTCCAGACTAAGATGGACTAGGAAGAAAGGCCTGGTGATCTACCTCCAAAAAGCAGTCAGTGAAAACCCTCTGGATCACAACGGTCTGATCTGCAACCAATCATGGGGATGGCATGGGACCCGACAGCGTTTCGTTCCATCGGGCATGAGGTCACCATGACTCAGAAGCTGACTCAACGGCAGCTAACAACAAGAAAGACATGTACTAGGATGCTTTTTATACAGCACTGTTGTGAAAAGCATGGGCCCTAGGGGTTGTATTGCCTGAGTTCAAACCATAGCTTCCCCACTTAGTAGCTGTGTGCAACTTCCTTAAATTAACCACTCTGAGCTCATTTCCTCATAGTACCTCGAATAATAAATTTCCACTCCAAAGAGTCAGGAGGAGGCTTAAACACAGTAGCAGACATGAAGCTCTTAGCACAGTGCCCGACAAAACATGTTTAACAAGCATCCATTCTTGTTTGGGGAGCTGCAGGTATAGATCCAGGTTTTATGGGAAATGAAACTTCTAGGATGTGTGTGTATGTGTGCGTGTGTGCACATCCACACATACACACACGAGAGAGGGATGCTGGTTAAGGAAAACAAAAACAAAAAAATTACTAAAGGAAAAGCTGATACAGGGCCTTGGGAGAGGCCCGTAACGTGACTTGAATATGAACGAAACCTCAATGTGACAGTGCTGCTTTCTAGTGTTTCGCTGATGTTGTTCCCAGACAGCAGCTATTTCAGTTACGACTCAAGGTTCATTCGAGACGAACGGTGTTTGGGGGTAAGGAGGAAAGGCACGTTGAATTACTTCAGCCCAAAGCTCCATTTTTCAGTAAAGTATTTAGAAATGGGTTGTTAACTTGGCAAGAGAACCCCTTGGGGCTAAGCTTCAAATCTTTTTGCCAAGTGATAGAATACATAATCTGTGATTCTTTTAATGTGAAACTCTTTTCTTCCAGTTATAAAATATCAGGGGCTCAAATCATGGATCAAATCCCTGACTGTTTGTGAGCCCAGGTTTGAAAGTCTATTTGCCAATATGGTAGATACTTTCCCCTGTTAGAAAAATGCTTTTGTGTATAACTTATTCCTAAGAATATAGGATGAGCCAGTGTTTGAAAACTGAACACCAGACTTACACATTGTGGAGAGGGCCCCATGTGCAGAGAATGGAAAATTGGAAAATGCAAGAGAGGGGCCTTCGGATCCTGAAGCCTAAGGTCTATAGCTCCACGCTGGTCTTTCTCTGAAACAGCAATATTTCTTCTTCACTGTCTCCAAGTCCCCACAGAGATAAACACCTTATCACGGGCTCCCTGAATTTCCAAATCCCACTGTCAAGTGGGAAACCTCAAGGGATTAGGCCGTATGTCTTGCAATGGTGTGATGCTTGTCGTTGTTAGGTGCTGTTGAGTCAGTTCGAACTCACAGCGAACCTATGTACCATAGAACGAAACACTGCCCGGTCCTGCGCCATCCTTAGAATCGTCGTTACCCTTGAGCTCACTGTTGCAGCCACTGTGTCAATCCATCTTGTTGAGGGTCTTCCTCTTTTCCACTGACCCTGTACTCTGCCAAGCATGACGTTCTTCTCCAGGGACTGATCCCTCCTGACAACATGTTCAAAGTTATGTAAGATGCAGTCTCGCCATCCTTGCTTCTAGGGAGCATTCTGGTTGTACTTCTTCCAAGACAGATTCGTTCTTTTGGCATATTCAATATTCTTTGCCAACACCACAATTCGAAGGTGTCAATTCTTCTTCCGTCTTCCTTATTCACTGTCCAACTTTCAAATGCATATGATGTAATTGAAAATACCATGGCTTGGGTCAGGTGCACCTTAGTCTTCAAGGTGACATCTTTGCTTTTCAACACTTTAAAGAGGTCCTTTGCAGCATGTTTGCCCAATGCAATGTGTCTTTTGATTTCTTGACTGCTGCTTCTATGGGCATTGATTGTGGATCCAAGTAAAATGAAATCCTTGTCAACTTCAGTCTTTTCTCCGTTTATTGTGATATGGCTTATTGGCCTAGTTGTGAGGATTTTTGTTTTCTTTCTTCCTAAGAATGATGCTTAGAAAATGAAATTGCTGCAAGCGCCTTCCCTGTATTTAGGCATCTCTGGTCTCCTCTTTCTAGGCCCCCAGAACAGACAGCACCTGTGATCTCCTCTCCCAGCCCCCAGGGATCTCTTACCTAGGAATTAGACAGGTTTAGAAAACAATTCCTGAAGGGACAGGGTTGAGCTGGGGGCTGAGGGCTGGTGGTTGGGGCTGGGATTGGATTTTTTTTTTTCCCAAGAGCTGGTTTCAATTTTGTGGCATTGTTCTCTTGGGCAACAGAAGTGTGTTGTTTTAATTAGATTCTTGACAGGTAGCAACCAGACCAGAGACCCAGTGCCGTCGAGTCGATTCTGACTCATAGCGACCCTATAGGACAGAGTAGAACTGCCCCATAGAGTTTCCAAGGAGCGCCTGGTGGATTCGAACTGCCCACCCTTTAAGTTAGCAGCTGTAGCACTTAACCACTACGGCACCAGGGTTTCCAGAGAAAAATGAAATGGAGCACCTCTTCCTCTCCCAGCTGCAAATGGTGATCTGTGCTTCCTCCATGACAATTTCCACTTTTTGGTGTTTTCATTCCCACCTTCCTGTTTGATCCTCACCACTGCTCTGTGACATAAACTAGACTGGGGTTAATGGTCCTGTGTTATGCGTGGGGCAATTGAAGTCCACAGAATTTAAGAGATTTCTTTAGGTTTCACAGAATGGGGAGAGATACAGAAGCCACATCTCTCAGCCTAGTCTTATGCGTCTTCCATTAGATCATGCAGATGCCTGGAATGTCTGCGTATTTTTAGCTCCATTTTACAGACAAGAAAACTGAGCCTCAGAGAAGTGGCTTGTCCAAAACCACTTGAGTTGTCATCATCATCATAGTTGGATGATATGTGCCAGGTACTGTTCTACCTGTTTTAAGGGCATAAATTAGTCTATTCCTCACAATGAGGTAGGTATTACTATAATCTCCATTTTATAGATAAGGAAACTGAGGCCCAGAGAGGTTAAGTTACTTTCTAGAAAATGGCAGAGTCAGGATTCTTATGGACTCCATTGAACTGGGAAGTGCTGAGGCTGGACAAGAGTCCAAGTGTTTGGATTTCCAGTCCATATTTTCCACCATGTCACAAGGTTCACCTCCTCCTTCTCCTTCCTCGTACTTGAACCCAACGGAACCCCTAATTTGTCCCTCTGCCTGCCTTACCTCTTGCTATCTGAACATCCAGTTTGCTAGAAAAGAATATTCCTGTCCACAGGTTTAAAATCCAACTCTAGCATTCACTAGCAATCTGACTGTAGACAAGCTGTTCGACCTCGCTAGGCCTTGGTTTCTTTGTCTGTAAAATGAGGATAATGATGGTAACTAACTCCTTGGAGTACTGTCAGTATCAGAGCAGAAGTGAGTAAAGCCAATAGCTCTGCACGAGGCATGGAGGAAGTGTCTACTATGTAGTCACTAAATTAAATATCCAAGTTGTAGGCCTTTGAGGTATTATCAGTCAGCTTAGATTATGTTAATCTGTGCTAACAAACAATCCCAAAATCTTAGGAACATGTGACAAATATTTCTCTTTCATGCTATGGCCACCATGAGTCAGCTCCAGCTCAGCTTCACGTCATGTTTATTCTGGTTCCAGGCTGAAGGAGCCAGCTCTTTCTGGGATATTCTCAGTCTTGTGGCATTGAAAAAAGACGGGTGATAGACCACTTGGGGGCTCTTAAAGCTGTGCTCAGAGGTGAAACATATCACTTCCACTCGTATTTCATTGCCTAAAGCAAGCCGCGGGGACAAACACGGCATCAATTGGGTACCTGTCACCCTTGGGTTGATTGTGACTCACAGCAACTTCATAGGACAGAGTAGAACTGCCCCATAGGTTTTCCAAGGAGCTGCTGGTGGATTCGAACTGCTGACCTTCTGGTTACCAGCCAATCTCTTAACCACTAAACCACCGGGGTTCATCAATGGGGTAGGCAGTTATAATTCTCCCATAGGGAGGGTCACTTGATGAAAGATCCCACAGGGAAAGGCAGCAAATATTTTTAATAATGTCGAATGTAGCACAGTGGGAAATGAATATGTACAGTGAAGGACTGATGGAGAATTCGGCAGAAGACAATACAGAGCGGAGGCAAGAAGAGTGAATGTAACAGAGAAGCAGGAACAATGGGACCTTTTGGCTAGAAGGAAGGTTGATGTGGGACTCTTCTGGCTGTAGATGATGGAATTCTCATTAGGTGGGGCATGTAAGGTGATGACCAGAGGCTAGGATAGTGGGAATAGATCTTAACTACAACACAACTTGCTATGTATGGAAAGATCAACAGTCAAGTACCCTTAGACTGGGTACAAGGCCCCTTGTTCTACACTCATTCATGACTCTCCATACTTCTTGGGTGCTTCACAGATTTAGTTATCTCATTACCACCTTCAAGAATTTACCACAGACTCATGTTCTTGGGTATCGCCTTCATGAGTTTTGCCTTACCCTCATTTCACCAATAAGATTCCTTAACATTATCCATTTAAAGGTACTTGATTTTCAACTTAAATGAATTTATGTTCCAAAGAAATATCACACCACTGCTGTAAACAGAAAATCACTCTTACTTGCCACAGAGAGAAGCATCTAGAACAGTGCCCGGCACATAGTAAACCAAATCTGTTTTTGTCCAGTCGATTCCAGCTCATAGCAATCCTATAGGACAGACTAGAACTGCCCCATAGGGTTTCCAAGACTGTAAATCCTTACAAAAGCAGACTGCCACATCTTTCTCCTGACGAGTGGCTGGTGGATTTGAACTGCCAAACTTTCTGTTAGCAGCTAACACTGTAACCACTGTGCCACGAGGGCTCCTTTGGCACATAGTAGGTACTCAATATTTGTCGAATTAAATGATTGAATTAAGACAAAGTTATTTTGTTATGTTCCAAGTGAAACTTGCCACTTGTTGAAGTCTCTGAACCTCTTTTTTATGGTAGGGAGATTATGAGTATCAGAAAGGCGTTAAATATATTAAGGAGCCCTGGTTGTGCAGTGGTTAAGTGCTCAGCTGCTAACCGAAAGGCAGGTGGTTCGGACCTACCAGTCACTCCTCATGAGCAAGATGTGGTAATCTGCTTTTGCAAATATTAACCAAAAAAACAAACCAAACCCGCTGCTGTCGAGTCGATTCCAACTCATAGTGACCCTATGGGACAGAGTAGAACTGCTCCACAGGATTTCCAAGGAGTGGCTGGTGGATTCAAACTGCTGACCTTTTGGTTAGCAGCCGTTCTCTTAACCACCATGCCACCAGGGTGTACAGCCTTGGAAACCTTATGGAACAGTTCTATTCTGTTCAACTATTCTATCCTATTCCAACTATGCGTTGGAATTGACTTGACAGCAATGGGTTTAAAGACATGACACTGACCAAGGCTTTCTACTCTACTCAGTTAGAAGGACTAAAAGCAAATGATAAAGAGAATAACTTTCTCCTTATGCGATTTGATGTTATTTTATTTATTTATTTATTTTATTACTGGTGGCCATGAGTCCAAGCCGAGTTGACAGCAACTAAGGGAAACAACTTCTTGTGTCCTACTGGTGGCTTGTGCTACACACCTGGGGCCACACTGGCTTGCCCACAGGAAAAAGACATGCTTTTGCTCAGAGTGTGTCAAGTCCTCCTTGGCTTTCTCTGACCTTCCTCTCCAGCCTCATCCTCAACTTGTTTTTCCTACCACCTTACACACCAGCGGGCTCATCTAGAGCACGTCAAGCATGATGAATTGTCCCATAGACCTCCATACCTTCACCCATCCCCCCATCTCTTCTAGGAACTCCTGCCCCTACCCTGCTGGCCTGGTGAACTCCTACCCCTGACCCTCAGGACCCATTCAAAGATGTCCCTGGGAGATGGTTAAATGGAAAAAGCTGATCACAAAATAGCATAAGCAGTACAATTCCACTGATGGAAAAAAATATAAATATAGTTCTAGAAATGACACATATGCACGTATTAAAAAAGCAACGGGAATATGGTGATTTATTTGCTTTTTGCTTATCTGCGTTTTCTGATTTTTTGACAGCCAACATGTATTCCACTGTTACAGTAATAAAAAGTTACTCTTGGTGTTGTAAAAGGGCAAGTGTGTACATGTTTTCCTTTGGGAACTCTTCTTGAAGAATATCCTGCTTCTCAGAAGACACACACACACACACACACACACACACACACACACCCCAGGCAGGTAAAGACAATCACACTCTCTTCTTGGCTACTTTTTCATTTTGTCCGTATCTCTGTTATTTCACTTATCATGTTGTTCTGAAATTATCTATTTACTTATCTCCTTCCTACCCCAGTCTGCCAGGCAGGATCATTTAGGTGTTTAGAGCTTAGATCCTGGAGCCACAATTCCTGGGGCTGGATCCTGGACCCACCAACTCATCCATTTATTCATTGACTATGTAGCATTTACCCTGTGCCAGGCCTGTGCTAGGATACACCTGTGTTCAACCCAGACAATGGTCCATGCCATCATGGAACTGATGTCCTTATGAGGGGACACAGGCTCTAACCAGTAAACACAATAAATTAGCTAACAAAAGAGTGCATTAGAAGGCAGTAAGTGGAGTCCTGGTGGCGCAGTGATTAAGTGTTTGGCTGCTAATCAAAAGGCTGGCAGTTCAAATCCATCAGCTGCTCCTTGGAAACCCAGTGGGGCAGCCCTACTCTGTCCTACAAGGGCACTATGAGTCAGAAACGACTCGACAGCAACAGGTGCTTAAGTGCTGTGCAAAAATGAAAATTTTGAGGAATTGAGAGTGTGGAAGGAGATGGGCAAGAGAGGGATAAAATGAAATGGAGTGGTCAGTCTGGGCCTCATCAAGAAGGAGACTTTTTAAAAATTATTTTATTTTTTGTTGTGGTTATTGAAAATACATACATCAAAATATATACCAACTCAACAATTTCTACGTGTACAATTCTGTGACACTGAAAACATCCTTCAAGTTGTGCAATCATTCTCACCATCGTTTTCAGAATTGTTTCTCTTCCATTAACATAAACTCACTGCCCCCTAAGCTTCCTATCTAACCTTTTAAATTGTTGTTGCCAGTTTGATCCCATAGAGATAGCTCTTTCAAAGAGCACAATGCTCAAGGCAGTGAGGGGGTCATCTATGCAGATGTCCAGTGCAAGAGCCTTCCAGTGCAAAAGCACAAAAGCCGGACCATACCTGGTGTTTTCGAGAAATGGGAAAGAGGCCAATATAACCTGGTGCAGACTGAGTGACAGGGAGTTTAGAGGATGGCGGGAAAGAGAGATAATGGGGGTTAGCTAAGATGAGGGGTGGGTGAAGACAATGGAGGTCTTCATGGGCCATCGTAAGCACTTTGCTCTTACTCCAAAGGAAATGGGGAGACCTGGTTGGGTCTTGGGAAGAAGAGTGATACACTCTGAACCATATTTCAAAAGCATCCCTCTTGTTGCTCGGTTGAGGATAAATTGTAGGAGAAAAGACTAGGAGTTAGAAGACCAGGCAGAAGGCTGATGGAATAATTCAGAGAGAAGACAGTGGCTTGGACCAGGGTGGCAGTAATGGAAGAGAGAGCAGTTATCAGATTTTGGATAGAGTGTGAAGGTCAAGAGAACAGGATTTCCTAATGGTTGGGTGTGGGGGGTGTGAGAGAAAGAGAAGAGCCTGGGATGACTCCAAGGTTATGATACGAGGCAGCAGCTGTCAACTGAGATGGGAAGGCTCTCTGGCTCTCAACTGGGGGCCATGTTTACCCTCAGGGAACATTTGGCAATGTCTGGATACATTTTTGTTTGTCACAGTGGTTAAGAACTCAGCTGCTAACACAAAGATCAGCAGTTCAAGTCCACCAGCTGCTCTTTGGAAACCTTATGAGGCAGCTCTACTCTGTCCCGTAGGGTCTCTATGAATTGGAATCGACTCAAAAGCAATGGGTTTGATTTTTTGGTTTTATTGGCATCTAGTGGGCAGAGCCCAGGGATGCTGCTAAACACCCTACAACGCACAGAACTGCCCCCCACCGAAAAGAATGATCTGGCCCAAAATGTCAGTAGTGCTAAGGTTGAGAAACCCTGGGGCAGGTGGAACAGGGTTGAGTTGGGGGTGAGACATGCCAGAGGAGAGATCACTAGTATGGGTTTAGACACGTTAGTTTCACTTTCTGGTTTTCTGGATACTGGTCGTGTGACCTCCAGAAAATCATTTTCCTTTCTGGACTTGAGTTTCACATCTATAAAATGCCCAGGGCTACTAACAAGGAAGGAATCCATACAGCCAATACCCTGATTTGGACTTCTGGCCTTCAGAACTATGAGCATACAAATTTCTGTTCTTTAAAGCCACCCACTTGTGGTATTTCTGTTACAGCAGCACTAGCTAAGATACCTCCCAATCAGAATTTGCATTTTAACAAGATCTGCAGATATTCATCATATGAACATTATATTTTGAGAAGCACTACTCTAGGAGAAGGAGCCCTGGTGGTGCAATGGTGAAGCACTCCACTACTAGCCACAGGGTTGGTGGTTTGAACCCACCAGTGGTTCAGCAGGAGAAAAGACCTGGCAATCTGCTTCAGTAAAGATTACAGCCTGGGAAACCCTATGGGGCAGTTCTACCCTGTCATATAGGGTCACTATGAGTTGGAATCGATTCGACGGCCCACAGCAACTACAACAACTCTCGCAGATCCTCATGGGACATTTAGACTTTCTAAACTTCTGGTTTGAGCACTCCTGCCTGAAGATGCTCAAGGATGCAAAGCGGGAAGCCTCCCTGTGTGAGCAGATTTTGTGATGCTGTGCTAAGACACCATCCTGGGCCTTGTAAGGCCAACCAGCATTTGCTCTCAGCAGCCATCTAAAGTGGTTTCAGGATAGCCCAATACCCAGAAACAAAGCCTCAACACCCATCCCTTGATAAACATACTCAGGGCCTCCCTTAAGAGTTCAAACTCCATGTTGGGTCCTGACCTCTGAAATATTTATACACAGTGATGCACCTTCCAGATAACATCTCCTGGAATCTGCTTAGCAGCCAGGCTGCAATGGGGAGGGAGCTAATAAATGGTCTATAATTCAGCAAGAAAGCTTTTGCTGAGCCCCCAGATGCAGCTAAGAATAGCCATGTTTCTTCTTGTCTTTGAGAGCTTCAAGATCAAAAATAAATTTCCTGCTTCTCTCCTTCCTCCTCTAGACTACACTTCAGAGGCTCTCAGGGTTGGTGCCATGCTGGCCCATGCCCAAGAAATACCCTTGTTTGTTGCTGGAATGGATTCAGCTCTTGGCTGATTTCTTCCTTGTACCACTCCTTGCCAGACTAGTTCAATCTTGGGTCATCTCTATTTGGGTTTCTTGATTAACTCTGAGTCTCACAGGGAAAGGAAGAAGCAAGTAGCTTTGTTAGATCAACGAGGTCCAGGGTCAAAGCCAGCCAGGCCAAGCTTCTTTCTTGCCCAAGCAGACCTTCTGGAAGAACTACCCTCTCGTGTCTACTTTGAAGGTTTCACCCTTCTCCGAGTTCCAGAGCTGAGCTTTCCCACATGTTTCAGTGCTGAGGGAACAGTGAGAGTGAGAGCTTCCAGACTGTAACAGACCCAAGTTCAAATCCCAGCTCAGACTCTCACCAGCTGTGTGATCATGAGCAAACGACTCAACCTTCCTGAGCATCAGTGTCCCTGTCTGTCTGTGACATGGGGATAATAATGGCTACTGGTGGCTCATGTCAAGAACTTTGTACACATCCACCAGAATGTAACCTCTGCGAGGGCATTGTTTTTGCATGTGTTGTGTCTCCAGTGCCTAGAGCAGTGCCTGGCCCTTTAAGATTATTCAATAAGTGTTCATAAATAATCAATTAGCCCAGTCAATTCTCACAACAACCCTATGAGGTAGGTACTATAACTGCCCCCATTTGGCAGATGTAGAAACTGAGGTTCGGAATGGTTAAGTGAACTGCCCAAGGTGACACAGCTTGTACAGGACAGAGTCAAGATTAGAATACAGGCCCATCTGGTTCCAAAACTTATGCCATCCATTCTGTGGAGCTGTAGACATTGGCTACTTGCACTAATGTACATAATCTACTTTGCATGTAGTAGGTGATCAATAAATGCTGGCTGCCTCTCCCCAGTGACCTCTTATACCATCTCCCATCCTGCACTCGACTCTCCATGCCCCAGCTGCTTCCAAAACTCTACTTTAAGTTGAAGAACAAACTCATGGGGGAAAAAAAAGTATCTTTGGCTTGGCCTCCTCAGGTTTCACCAGCTAGTGGAAAGTAGACCTTCAAACCCAAGGAGGGTGGTAAGGGAGTGAATTCGTCCCCAGTCGAGGACACAGGACATTTCTGCTACCAGAGCTCAGTCTTGTCTTTTGCAGTCTCCACTTTCCATCACAGCTAAGTTGTGGCCACATGTCAGCATATCAGGGTCTTTTTTTAGAGTGTGGTTGGTAAACAATCTGCTTGTTAAAATTCAGATTCCTGGGCTTGCCCTCCATCTACTGAGTTAGAATATCTCAGCATGGGACCCTAGAGTGTGCGTTTTAAACAACCTCCCTGAGTGGTTCTTATGTACACTAAGCTGGAAATCCCTGACACAGAAACTTGGGAGGTAGGGAGAAGAATAACGAGACCTTCCAAAACGTGAAAAACATAAGACTTGGCCCTCCAAGGTGAGACAGAAAACCTGAATCACTGAGGAGGGTAACTTCCTGTCATCTACCACACACCTTTGAGGTTCCCCCAATTCGCCACTGTAGACCCACATCATGATGCTATCCAGGTTCTCCACCCCCATATTTCTGCACATCCTACATTGTGTTCAGCTCTGTCCCAGTTTTCCCTGGGTGCAGCTTTGGCTACAGATTACAGTGCTACCTCTACCTTTCAATGAGGAGATAAAATTTCCACTGAGCCAGAGAATAGGAGGGAGTAGTTATCGTATTAATCACAGAGATAAAGAAATGATAAAGAAGGAAAGAAAGAAAAAGAGAAAGAGGGGGAGTGGAAGAGAAAGAGAAAAAGTGAGGAGTGGAAGGAAGGAAGGAAGAAAGGGGAAGAGAGAAAGAATGAAAGGAAAAGAAAGAAGATGGAGAGCAAGAAGAGAGGAAGACAAAGAGCGAAAGAGAAAGAGTGAAAGAAAAAGGAAGGATGGAAGGATGGAGGGAGAGAAAAATGAGAGGGAGGGATGGAGGAAGAAGGAAGAGAGGGAGAAAGGGGAGGAGGGAGGGAGGAAGGGGGAGGGAGGAAGAAGGAGAGGGAAGGAGAGGAGGGAGAGGAGGGAGGGAGGAAGGAGAAGAGGGATGGAGGAAGGAAGGAGAGAATGAGTTAAGGGATGGAGGAAGAGAGAGAAGGAGGGAGAAAGAAAGAAAAGAAGGAAGGAAAGAGGAAGGGATGGATGGATGGAGGGATAGATGGATGGAGGGAGGGAGGGAGGGAGAAGGGGGGGTTAGTAGTCATTCACAGTCCTAAACACACCCTGAGGTTCCCAGGAGGGAAACACACACACTCGTACACATTTATGTTCATATTTCTCCCTAACACACCCCTCCATTGTTCCCAGGGTCCTATCAAAACTGGCATTATCTCACTTTTCCTTTTTGGCTCTAGGCATGTTCCCCAACCTCTCTGAGCCTCTGGAGCTATAAAATTGGGATAATAACCCTGCTTTATCTGTCCCTGAGGAGGGTGAGGTAATTGAAGGGAGGGCACTTTCTTTGAAAAGACCTGAGGGTTGTACAAATATCTCAGGCTATTACGATCATTACCGCAGCAGTTTCCGGGGCCCCTGAGACACCCATGCCAAAGTGCCCCATGCTCCTCCTCCAATGCATATACATGAGCCCATTCTACAGCCAGGCAAGCTGACTCACTCTGAGCTTTGGCATTGTGACAGAGTGAATGGCAGAATGAGTTAAAGAAGTCAGACAAGGCTGCAGGCTCTTGCCAGTGGAATCTGTTAAGTTTTACATCAAAGTCAACGTACCACTGTGGAGGGAGCAAAGGGCATGGCCTGGAAGAGTTCAGGCCCTTTACTCCCTGAGCTCTGAGCACTGCTTCTCCAGAAAGGTACTTTGCTGCTTCTAGGAACTGATAAGATCAAGTGACCTCATGCTGATTAGTCTAGGATTCAGGGTTGTAAGACCCCACTGGACCTTGTAAAACATTGGGTCAAGGTTCTCCACTTCCATGAGGACGGAGGCCATGCTCGTCACAGTCACTGCCATATCCTTGGAGCCTTCCCCATGCAGTGTTGTGTGGTTGGGAGCTGTCCAGTTAATTACAACTCATAGCGACCTTGTAGGACACAGTAGAACAGCCTCTTAGGGTTTCCAAGGAATGGCTGGTGGATTTGAACTGCCAGCCTTTTGGTTAGCAGCCGAGCTCTTAACCACTGTGCCACCAGGCATAGTAAGTGCTCAATAAATGTTTGGTGAGTAAATGAATAATTGGTTAAACAAATGAACAAAAGAATAAATGAGTGTCTCTTTGGGATGCCAGGGAGTCTCTGGGTAGTACAAATGGTTAGTGTGCTTGCTACTAACCAAAAGGTTGGGGGGGGGGTTCGAGTCCACACAGAGGCACTTTGAAAGAAAGGCCTGGTGATCTACTTCTGAAAAATCTGCTACTGGAAACTTTACAGAGCAAAGCTCTACTCTGATACACATGGGGTCACCATGAGTCAAATCCACTTGATGGCAACTGGTTTGCTTTTGGGGGGGCAGGGGTACTAGAAAGACAGCATGTGCTCTCTAAGTCCTCGTTCCACTATAGATGCTAACTGATCCCCAAACTCTTGCCCAAGAGTCCACGTACAGCCTCAGTTGTTCTGGTAGTCACTTCAATCTTCCATTCAACAACAATCGATTGAGGGCCTATAATGTGCCAGACACTGTTCTAGGTACTGAGGAACACAGCTTGGACAAAATGCCAAAACTCTACCCTCTAGTTGCTTTCATTCTACTGGAGATGGCAGAAAAAATGAAACCCATTTGTCATCCAGGTCTTCCTGGAGTTGCCAGTGTTGGGGTCTTATTACACATACTTCCTCTTCAAGACTCAAGCATTTTTTTTTTCTTATCTCTACAAGGAGCACATCAGTCTGGGCTTATACCCTGCGTCTGATCACTCACTAAGCCCTATCATTGCAAATTCCTATATATGCTTTGGTCCAGAACAACATCCACAGTCAGCGGACGACTGCAAGGGCCACGCACCCATCACCTAACTCATTACCCAGACACTGGTCCTAATACAGCCTCTGACATCTAGAACCCACTGCCAAACCCACTGCCATCGAATTGATTCCGACTCATAGCAACCCTGTAGGACAGAGCAGAACTGCCCCATAGAGTTTCCAAGAATAGCGTGGTGGATTTGAACTGCTGACCTTTTGGTTAACAGCCGTAGCTCTTAACCACTATGCCACCAGGGTTTCCAATAGGGCATTCCATAAATCTTCGATAAATATGTATTGTTGCTGTTTTTACAGCAGAGGGTCAACACGAGGTAGCTCCGTACTACAGACACTGCAATTATGACTAAGGGGAGGTTTATGTAGATGTTAAGGTGCCCCTGACCCAAGCCATTGTCTTTTCATTCACCTCATATGCGTGTGAGAGCTGGTCAGTGAAAATGAAAGACAGAAGAATTGATGCGTTCCAACTGTGGGGTTGGCGAAGAATATTGAATATACCGTGGAATGCCAGAAGAACAAACCAACCAGTCTTAGACGTAATACAACCAGAATACTCCTTAGAGGCGAGGATGGGGAGGATGGTGAGGTTTGGGCTTGCTTACTTCAGACAACTCATCAGGAAAGACCAATGGCTAGAAACGGATAGGTTGACATGACAGCCACAGCAGTGGACTCAAATGGACTCAGACATACCAAAGGTCACTAGTAGAGCCTTGGTTCTCAAAATTTATTATACTTAAGAATCACCTGGGGATCTTGTTCAAATGTAGATTCTGATTCAGTATATCTGGGGTGGAAATGCAAATTCTCAGCAGGGGTTCAAACCAGGATGATTCAGTTAGAGACCCTGATTCAAGATCCCTGGGTGGTGCAAACAGCTTGAGCTCAACTACAAACCTAAAGATTGGCTGTTTGAACCCATCCAGCAGCACTGCAGAAGAAAGGCTCTTGTGTGCTATTTTTGTGTCTTGTTGAGTTGATTCTGACTCATAGCACCTCCATGTGACAGAACAGAACTGCTCCATAGGGCTTTCTTGGTTATAATCTTTATGGAAGTAGATTGCCAGGTCTTTTCTCCTGCAGAGCCGCTGGGTGGACTCGAATCGCCAACCTTTCAGTTAGCACCTGTGCGCTTAACCATTGTGCCAACAGCCAAGAAAACCCTATGGAGCAGTTCTGTTCTGTAACACACAGGGTCGCTATGAGTTGGAACGGACTTGAAGGCAATGGGTTTGTTTTCTATCCATTCCTGAGCATCCTCACCCCTTGACCATTCTCCTGGCACTGGGAAAAGACCTCTGGCTAGCTAGGGGTCTCCACCTGTAACTGCTGGCCGCTAAAATCTGATACCACTCCTGCTTGCCCGCAGCCCCCCGCCCCCTTTTTTTCCTCTTTGACTATTTCCAAGTTCTCTGTCAGTGTCTGTTAGATTTTCATTGGAGAAAAAAAAATGACTTCCTAAAATGTTCAAAAGTCTTTCCTCAGTTTGTTATTAAAGCAATTATCTAGCATAACACACCAAAATCGCAGAAGGTATTCTAATGGGAAACAAATGCTACAGACGAGCGGCCGGCTGGACTCAGGATCTTTATGGAAAAATGAGGGGAAAGCGATTAGTAGGGAAAGACAGGGGAGGAAAGATTTTCCACCTGGCCTTGAACAGCACATCAAAAGGCCATCAAAAGGATGCTATTTATAACCATTATTGTTCCGTCTTTGGAGCCCTGTTGGTCAGAACACTCCTCAGCCTGCCTGTCTGCCTCTCTTACCCACGCCCACCTCCACCTCTGAGTGTAGCCTGGTTCATGCGGCCGCCATCTCTGGGAGCTAGGCCATGAGGGGCCATGTCTTGGAGAAGAGACCCATATGCCAACCAGATGGGTTCCCATGTATCTCCACGATGTATCTAACGTCTTTACAACTTCAACTTCCCAGTGGGTAATTACCAAGAACATAACCAAACATCTAGAGGAGATGCTGGACTTCCCTAATGCCCAATGGACGCTCTGGTTTTCTGGAGGTGTGGACTGAGGTAGGGTGAATACCACAGGACAGAGGCCAAAGGGAAGAAGCGTTCATTCCACAAGCATTTGGCAGACGCCTATCCCGTGCCTGTCTGTCGGTGTGTTGTACCGTGGTGGCTTATGTGTTGATATGATGCTGGTAGTTAGGCCGCCAGTATTTCAAATAGCAGCAGAGTCACCCATGATGGACCAGTTTTGGCAGAGAGTCCAGACTAAAGATAAACTAGGAAGAAAGGTCTGGTGATTTACTTCTGAAAATCAGCCGGTGAAAACTGACGGATCACAACAGAACATTTTTTGATATAGTGCTGGGAGATGAGCTCCCTAGGTTGGAAGGCACTCAAAATACACAGTGGCCACAACAACAGACTTAAGCATACCAACGAACGTGCAGGACGAGGCAACATTTCGTTCTGTTGTACCTGAATCGTCATGAGTTCAAGCCAACTTGAAGGTAACTAACAACAACAACAACATGCGCCCATCGATGTGATCAGTACTGGGGGTGTATCCGTGAAAATATAAGATCCACAGAGCCCTCCTCAAGTGGCGTTAACATTATAATGGAAGATAGGATGAGTCTTTGGCCAGTGTCCATTGCTTGACCTGTGCTACCTGGAGTCAGGTAGGCTTGAGAAGATTTCTGCGCTTAGAATAAACCAATTCTCCAACTGATTACTGATGCCTGCCATAGACACGAAAGGGAAGAATAGTAGCACACTGTATTTTGACAAAGCTTGTCTAGACTACTCTTCTCAAACTCTACTCAAACTCTTCTACGCAAATTAACTGGGATCTTATTAAAATGCAGAGTCTGATGCAGTAGTCTGGGGTGGGGCCTGGGGTTCTGCATTTTTAACAAGCTCCAAGGCAGGGCTGTTGCTGCTGGTCCACGGACCACATTTAGAGTAGCAAGTGTCTAGTGGGACCTACCAGTGAAGGCACCATACTCCCAGATCTGCCATGTGCATTGTCAAATAACTTTGTCTAAATCATTCTACTGGAGAACAAGGGATTCCACAGTACATTCTGCAAGGGCAATTCAGCATGTGGTCTTTGAGTTTCCAAAAGTTGAAGAGGTTGGTTCAGCCAGCTCAGACCTTGACCAGGTGGCTGTCAGTGATGGGCTGAGCATACAGGAAGGCTCCCACAGGGCCACAGCCTTGGCTCAGAGCCCCATCCAGAAGTTCATATGTTTTTCCAAATCAACTCTGAGGCTTTCACATGTCTCTGGAGGCCTCCTAGGCATCCCGTCAAAAGCTCCAAAAGGTTACATTCCTGGGCGAACCTTCAGGCAACACCACCTCCTCAAGGGCTGAACAGATGATCACTTCAAAGGTCTCCTTTCTTGTGGAATTTTGGTACCTTTGGTTTTGGCCAAGAACCATCAGCCCAGAGGCGTATGAAAGTGAAAAACAGGAGAAAAGGGGAAACATCATTCATCGACTCCTCCACTCCCACCCTCCCACCCAAACAAACATCGCCAAAGATTTTTGCTTGGGCTAAATTTGAGTTTGGAAAAAGACCCAAGGAGACCTTACAGAGCCAGTTAACTCTTGATTTATCTCCTCACTTGAATCCTATTATTCCTAGAAGAACAGAAGGCACCCACCAGGTAGGTAGTGTGGTATTTTAGATATTCTAATTGCTCAATCTCCTGGCCATGCAGTAAAAGGAGTGGCATGGTATTTTTGGTGACTGGGTATGCCTCCCTTAAACAAAAGGGCATAGGGAAGAGGTAAAGAGCAAAGGGCTTGGAAATAAAATATTTTCGGTGAAGAACATCTCATACGTACTCCTGCTAAAGTGCTGCAATCTAGCCCACTGCCTATCTTTCTGTTCCTCTAAGCTCATTCCCACCCCAGTGCCTTTGCACGTGCTATTCTTCCCTCTTGGAAGAATCTTCCATAGATCTCTTCACATGGCTGCTGCCTTCCCATCATTTGAGCTTCAGCTCATACACCACCTCTTCAGAGAGGCCTTAGCTGATCATATCAGCTACAGGAGCCCTCCCTCCCTCTGGCTATTCTTTAGCACCTTGCTCTGTTTTGTTTTTCATAGTGCTTATTATAGCTTTTTATTTATTTGTTTATATATTTTTTTTCTCTAGAATATAGGCTTCATGAGAGTAGAGATTCATCTTCTGTTCACTGGTATATTTCCATATACCTTGAAGAGTTCCTGACACATAGGATGTATTATTGAATAAATGAGGTCTGGCCATCATGACTGGTTCAGGGATTCTTGTGTGATTCAGGCGGAGCTTTTTCTCCTGAGTTAATGGGAAGGGCAGTTGTTTCCACTGGCTAAACCAGACAGATGTGAGTGTTGGACTATTAGAAGTCATTTCATCTACTGGGTGGAGAAACCTGTCCAAGAGGAAGACTGATGCTTGACCACAAAATGAGAGCCATACCTAAAACCAGAAAGATCTACCTTTGCAATTGCATCACTCACTTCCCCCCAACCCCTACCCCACCACCACCCATAAGCTCAAGTTGAGCTGGGTCTGTCATTGCAACTGACACATATGGGACAATGAGCCCCAACTCCACCACTTCCTAGCTGTGGGATCCCCCCAAACCGTTCTAAGTCTGTTTCCTCTTTGGGAAAATTAGAATGATAATCCCTACCCTGTTTCCATCAAGAAGGAGCCCTGGTGATGCAGTGGTTAAGCGCTTAGTTGCTAATCCAAAGTTCAATGGTTTGAACCCACCAGCAACTCCATGGGAGAAAAGACCCAGCGATCTGCTTCTATAAAGATTACAGCTTAGGAAACCCTATGGGGCAGTTCTACTCTGTCACATAGAGTCATCATGAGTTGGAATCAACTCCACGGCAGTGGGTTGTTTTTTCCATCAAGGGTTGATAGAAGCAAGCCCAGATTGCCCAACAAGCAAGGTATGCACAGGCCCAACTGTGGCTTCCCACCACTTGCAGTGGTAAAACCCATCTGAAATTGCTCACCACAGATTAGCAAGTAAATACATTTAAGCCTGTGCATACCTTGCTCAGCTCAAGCTGGTGCATACTGGTTAATCTGCCCCTGGAGAAGTGATAAACGAAATGAAATCCCAGCTCTGTCACGTACTAGCTGTGTGACCTTGAGCAACAACTTGTTTTCTCTGAGCTACAGTTTCTTTATCTGTGAGATGGGTGCATTCATAACATTCACTGCACAGATGTGTTGAGAGGATTAAATGAAATAATGCATGGAAAGTCCTTTGTGCAGCTCATAACCCGTGGTAGATGCTCAACGACTAACTGGAATGTTCTAGATGAAAACATTCCCACATTTGCTTGCAATGCCCTTGCCGTCTTGGGGGGTCACCACCAAAGACAATCTTCAATTATTATTTCAGGGAACTTCATGACATGCCCCTGACCGGTATGTTGACATTTTTAGATTCATGAGTTTTAAATGCTATGGTTAGCTGCCAAGGTGGCTGAAAAAGAATTACTCAGAGAGAGGGTTCAACATCATGGGTCCCACTGAAGACTCCTTAAATAAGAATGAAGGGAGTAGGTCCAGGAGCCTGTATGTTAAATAAGCGCAAATACATGTGCAAAGGAGGCCTTGGGTCGGTGCAAATTGTTAAGCCCTCAGCTGCTAACTGATAGGTTGGAGGTTCAAGTCCACCCAGGGGCACCTTGGAAGAAAGGCCTGGTGATCTACATCCCCCAAAAATCCACCCTTGAAAATCCTATGGCGCACAGTCATGCTCTGACACACACGGGGTCACCATGAGTCGGGGTCTACTTGACCGCAATAGGTATACATGTACGAACTACTCTTTTAGATCATTTTTCCTATTATAATTCCTTACAAAACACTTGCTGCAAAAGCGCCAGACACAAGCTCCCCAGTGGGCCCTCTCCCAGAGGCTGTGCCCTGTCTCCTCTTTCCCTCCAAACGCCTACAGTCAAGCATACTAGAGGACCCGGCCAGAAACTGCCTCTCCCTATAGGTGGGTCCTACCAGGGCCATTTTCTGGCAGTCGGCGGGAGTTTTCTTCAGCTCCCACAGACCCTGTGATGTGGTCTTCCCTGTGGGGGTGAGGCAGAGTGAACACACGCGAGGAATAAACAGCCCAGAGAGCAACGTAACCCATAAATCTCGGGCATGTCGTCCAGCTCCTCCATTTCACTTGCAGAACGACGGCCAGGTTAGAATCACAGCCAGATCCTCAGGCAGCCCCGATCCGCCTCCTGAGAGCCACTTGCTGGCGGGAGACACTCCCTTTTGGGAAAGCCTTTTATCTAGCTGTTATTTATCATCATCTTCTTAACCTTTTTATTATTACTATTATTTTTAATTTAAGATGGAAGAGCTCGAGAAAAGCTCGAGAACTTAAGAGAGAGTGTCTAATGTCCTCATCTATTGCCTGGGGAAACACAAGTCATGCTGGGGAGGGGGGATGCTTAGCATTTGTGGGGAGACTTCAATATTTTCCAAAAGCAAACTGGTTCGAAAGGGCAGTGCTCCCTGCATTCAAATGCTGCCTCAATATTGTGGACATTTATTTATTTTCTGGCTTTCTCAGAGCTGAATTACAAAGAAATGGTCAACATGCTGGACTGGGAATGGAAAGGCTGGAGGTTAAAGTCCATCCAGGTGTGCCTCGGAAGAAAGGCCTGGAGACCTACTTCTGAAAAATCAGCCATTGCAAACCCTATGGAGCACAGTTCTACTCTGACACACACGGGGTCACCATGAAGCAGAGTCAACTCCACGGCAACTGGGTTTTTTTAAAGGCATTTCTGGAACCCATGTTTCTACCTAAAAATAAAGAACAAACGGAAGACTGAGAAAGCCCTGCCTTTGTTTGCTACTGCTGTGGTAACAAAAGATACCAAAAGTGGATGGCTTGAAAGGACAGACACATTTATGTTCTCACAGTTCTGGGGGCTAAAATTCCAAATCAGGTTCAGGGTCTCGGCTGTGTCCATTCCTTCTGTGGGCCTCTCGCCTAGTTTCTGGTGATTGCCAGCCATCCTTGGCGCTCCTCTGCTGCTTATAACTGCACCTGTGGTGTCTTCCTCTGTGTGTGTCTCTCTGTGTACTCCCCCTTATAAAACACCACTCAGAAGCAATTAGGTTCAGGACCTACCCTACCATGCTACATCCTCATCAACGTAACAAAAGAAGAACCCTATGCCCAAAATGGGTCGCATTCACAGGCATAGGGGTTAGGACTTCAACATATCCATAGTGGCGGGGAACCCTGGTTGTTCAGTGGTTAAGTGCTAGGCTGCTAACCAAAAGGTAGGTGGTTCAAACCAACCCTTACGGGGCTGTTCTACTCTGTGCTATAGGGTCACTAGGAGTTGGAAGCGATTTGATGGCAACGGGTTTGGTTTTTCTTTTGGTTATGGGGGTGGGGGTAATCTATAACAAGCCCCCGGTTTCAGGAATGACAGAAAGTTTCCTGACCTTAGCCTGCATCATTCATTTACATGCCAGATTTCTGGGAGTTTTGAGTTTGTAAAACTTGACTGAGTTCCAGAATCAGCTGGGGCTAGAAGAGGAGTGGAGAGGGCCTGAACTCAAACCCCAGCCTCAGGATTGGATTAAGTGTGGACTCCAGGGTTATCTGCCTGACTTGAAATCTGGGCTCCATCACTTCCTGAGTAAGCTGGGGCAAGCTGACTTAACCTCTCTGTACCTCAGTCTCCCAATCTGCAAAATGGGCACAACAACGGGACCTCTGACTTTGGCCTGTTGTGAGAATTAAGTAAGTGAACACAGTAAAAGTGTTTTGAAATGGGCCTGGCAAGCAGTAAGCCCTCAGTGTAGACCAGTACTATCTTGGGAAGTTCTGATTTCTTTGAAGCTGTATCTCAGCGTAAAATGGGGCTAATTATTTCTGATTCACAGGAGTGTGGTGAGGTGGCCATGAGACAGCACACGTTCAGTGTCTCGCATTGTGCCTGGGACACATAGCAGGTACGCCATCAGTCAGGTGTATGTCTTCTTGTGAATGGTAGAATTTCATGTTTGAGCCTTTTTGCAAAAAGCAGCGGTTATCACGAAGTTGTTAAGGAGTAGGTAAACAGATGAATAGCTGCTGTCGTGTCAGCTCATCACGGCCTGATGTACAACAGAACAAAATGCTGCCTAGTCCTCTGTCACACTCAGGATTGCCGGCATGTCCGAGTCCATTGTTGTGGCTCTTGTGCCAATCCGTCTCACTGAGGGTCCCCTTCATCCTCGCTGGCCCTCTACTTCACCTAATATGACCATGTCCTCCTCCAGTGACTGATCCTTCCCAATGTTCAAAGCAAGCAAATTGGACATTGTTCTGTTGTGATCCATAAGATTCGCACTGACTAATTTTTGGAAGTAGATCTCCAGGCCTCTCTTCCTGGTCTTATTCTGGAAGCTCCACTGAAACCTGTCCACCATCGGGGACCCTGCTGGTATTTGAAATCCTGGTGGCACAGCCTCCAGCATCAGAGCCAACTGCAAACCATCACGATATAACAAATGGACGGATGGTGGGAGAGATAGGAAATATCTGCTCCCTCAATACAAATTCATTGTACCCAGTAATCAGTTACACAGGGTACCAGCGTGGATGCAGTGGTGGTGGATGGGTACACGGCAACGTGAAATCCACAGCCAAGCCATCGACCCGGAGCCTCAGGCGACACTTCTCGATGCCAGGGCGCTGTCCTCCCGGGCTGCAGAGACACAATAAGATGCTGTTCTCACACTGTCAGATTGCAACGCTTGCTGTGATGGAGGGTCAGTTAGCACAGTGTACTTGTTCTCTCATAACAAGCTGTCCTCAGCCTTCTCGAGTGATGATTTAATGCTCCAAGCCTCTGAGACGGCAGCCACAAATGGCAGGGGAGTCAGACACAGAGCCACATACCAGCAATATATTTCTGGAACGGGAGCATTTGTTCTCCCCATTTTAAAAGTTTCCTTGGTTTCGCTAAGGGCCTTGCGCCAACAGCTGGCTGAGAAATGGAAGCTCCAGAGAGTTGCAAGGGTGGAAGGGAGGTGTTTGCATGGGTAACACTGCCAATGTCTCATCTCACCCCCTGGGCATCTATTATTGATCAATAGGGCTAGAGTAGCAAATAAAACCAACAAGGCATCGCTGCCTTCTTGATGCTGACATTCCAGTGGGGCGGGGGATTGGGCAGAAGAATGACAAAAGATTATATGGCATTTGTCACTCCTTCCTGTCCTCCTGATCTATAATTAGAGGCACCGGCACAGGGTGTGTGAGTTGTGCATTCCACAATTCCAGGGGTACGAATCACACTGGAGTCTTTATCCAGGACCCTCCCTAGAGATGTTCAGCACCGAACCTGTTGGCCATAGCTGCCGCCCTGGGCGATGGGAAGAGAGGCAGCGCTGGGTTATACTTAGATGGTATTATGGATGGAATTGTTGTTGTTAGCTGCTGTCAAGTTGGTGCCTGACTCATGATCCCACGCACAATGGAATGAGACGCTGCCCAGTCCTGAGCCATCCTCATGATTAGTTGTGGACTGGACCATTGTAGATCCATAGGGTTTCCACTGGCTGATTTTTTGCAAGGAGATAGCCAGGACTTTCTTCTTAGTCTGTCTTAGTCTGGAAGTTCTCCTAAAACCTATCCAGCATCATAACAACATGCAAGCCTCTAAGGACAGATGGGTGGTGGCTGCACTAGGGTCTCCTGTATGGAAGGCAAGAATTCTACCGCTGAACTGTCACTGCCCTCGGATTGAATTGTGTCCCCCCAAAATATGTGTTGGAATCCTAACCCCTATACCTGTGAATGTAATGTAATGTAATCACCCTCCAAAATGTAATCTAATATAATGTAATCAGTTGGTTGAGGTCATACCAGTGTAGGGTGGATCCTAAACCTAATCACTTCTGCGTTATACAAATAGCAGCATAGACACACAGATAGGCAGGTACCTACTGGGGAAGGCAGACGCCATGTGAAGATCACCGAAAGCCAAGGGATGCCCAGGGCTACCAACAAGGAAGGAATCAACACACCTGAGACCTGATTTGGACTTTTAGCCTCCAGAACTGAGAGAAAATACATTTCTGTTCTTTAAAGCCACCCACTTGTGGTATTTCTGTTACAGCAGCACTAGCTAACTAAGACAGATGGAAAGAAACTATGTCAAGTGAAAAACAAAAAAACATATTAGAAAAGGTGTTACCGGGGGGGCCTGATTCTCTTCTGCTTGGTTGGTCTGAATATCCGACAACTATAAGAACATCCGTTGTCTACTGGGAAGTGATAACGTATCAGGCCCTGTGTTAAGTTTTCAAAATACACCACGTCACTGAAGATCAGTGCATCCGTTATGGAAGTGCTAGATGCTTTAACAAGTAAATCCTAACGTTTTAGTGGCTTCACACAACACAAGTTTGTTTGTCACTCATACAAGAGTCCAATCAAGTGTCACTGGTTGACAAGCAGTTTTTCTCCACCCAGGTTCATTCCATACTGTTCCTCTGCCGTGCCTTAGGGACTCATTATACCCCAAATCCATCCAACAGAAAGCGAAAGAGAGAGGATGGCAGAGGCACAGACACTTAAAAGAGCCTTATTGCGGAAGTGTTACCCATCATTTCTACTCATGTTCCACTGGCCACAACGTGTCACATGTCCATGCCTCACTGCAAGGAAGCCTGGGAACATGACTGAGAGGCCACAGGGACTCTCTTATTCAAAGAGAAGAAAGATCAAAGCTGAAAGACTGAATTGGGAAAAGTGCTTTTCTGTTCCTATCTTTGGGTCACTATTAACTCTCCAGCAGCCCTGCCGGTGCAAATCGTTAAGCTCTAGGCCGCTCACCTAAAGGTTGGCAGTTTGAATCCACTCAGCGGCTCCATGGGGAAGACCTGGTGATCTGCTCCTGTAAAGCTTACAGCCTAGGAAACCCTACATTCTACTTTGTCACATGGGGTTGCTATAAGTTGGAGCTGATTCAACAGTTCCTAACAACAACAACATTAACTCTCTTGGGAATACTACTTCCGGTCTTAGTCATCTAGTGCTGCTATAACAGAACACCACAAGTGGATTGCTTTACCAAACAGAAGTTTATTCTCTCACAGTTCAGGAGGCTAGAAATCCGAATTCAGGGTGCCAGCTCCAGGGGAAGGCTTTCTCTCTCTTGTGGGCTCTGGGGAAAGGCCCTTGTCATCAATCTAGGAGCTTCTCTTGGTCTAGAAGCATCTCAGTCCAGGGACCCTGGGTCCAAAGGACACATTGTTCTCCTGGCTCTTGTTTCTTGGTGGTATGAGGTCCCCAGGTCTCTTTGTTCCCTACTCTCTTTTATATCTCAAAACAGATGGATTTAAAACACAACCTAATTTTGTAGATTGAGCCCTGCCTCATTAACATCACTGCTGCTAATGCCATCTCATTAACATCATAGAATTTACAACACGTGGGAAAATCCTATCAGATGACAAAATGGTAGACAATCACACAACACTCAGAATCATGGACTAGCCAAGTTGACACACATTTTTTGGGGGGTCACAATTCAACCCATAACACTATCCTACTTCCTTTCTCTTAATCCCTCTCTCTCTCCCTGAAATTCTCCCCAACCTCTGAAGTCCATCTCAAATACCATTTCCTCTTTGAAGCTGGAAGCCTCATCAGGTACATGAAACAAGTCATGGTGCATTTTCTTCATTCCCAAAATTTTAAGAAGGGAGGGTCTGCATTTCACTCACCCTTGGATTTCCGTAACATCCAGCACAGAGCTGGACACTCAGCAGAGGCTCAAAGACTCTTCTGAGTGTGAGACAGTAACAAACAGAAAACTTCTAGGGACATGTCTTACACATCTGTGTATCTTTTAAAACCCCACGGTTTTGATTCTGACTCTAGATTCTAATATTACAAAGAAGCTCCTAGTCTTCTACATCCTTTTGAATTTAGTTTAGCTGGGATTAAGAGTCCCCAAACAACGACGACTCCTACAAGGTAGAGTGCTCAGGGTTTGGAGTCATTAAGTATTATCTTGGTTGTGGATAGAGCACTACCCTGTTACTGTTGGTTGTACTCCTTGTATGAACAGTTCCTTGTGTCCGGAACCTTTTGAGGAGGAGAGGTAAATGGCAATGCATTCTGGTCCCAAACCTCCTACCATTAACCCATCACAGGAACTTCTATAGAGCTGTCCTTCATTCTTCACAAAATCCCCATGCAATGTGTGTTATTCCCATTTTAGAGATGAGAAAGCAGAGATGCAGAAAGGTAGACTATCTTTCTTAAGCTCACGGGGCACAGAGAAGGCAGACCCAGGGCTCCAAAGCCAGTCTCTCAGTTCTGGCCACTAATTTAACCCCTGGCTACATTTTCTCCTCTATTCTCTCATTTTCCCTTGTTTCATCTATTTCATGCATTTATTTTCTACACTTCATTTAGTCTCACTTTATTGTTGGTGTTTGCACTGTTCTTGTTTATAATCCATGCCATTCTTACCAGGACAATAAACAAATCAATGGTCCTCTATAATTATCTGTGGGTGTTCATGTCTTTCCCCACTGGACATTATGTTCCTTGAATTCTGTGATAGGGTCTTTACTTCTGCGCCCTTGCTACCTCTCCTCAGCCCTGGCACACTGTCAGCCTGCAACCCATGTTGGAGGCCAGAATACAATCCCACCTCCTCCCACTCCAGAGCTGCCAAGCCAACCAGCTAATTAGAATTCCCTTCCCTAGTGGAACAGTCACCGGCCTGTTGAGCAATCTCTGGCCAAACGAGGATGGGTTTTCTTTGATCTGTCTGGGTGTTCTTGGGGGACTAATGAAGCCAAGCCGGGCCAGCAGATTTGGTCAGCATCTGGGTCCAAAGTCCCATGTGGTATTTGGAACATGATTCTAAGGCAACTGTGTCCACAAGGCCCAGACCTATCATTTAACTTTGGCAACCGAGCTTCCAGAATGTTCCAGAATGTTCTGCCCCCAACACCTCACACTATTCCTCTGCGTAGAATAGTCTCAAGCCGTTATTTTCCATGGTGTTCGGTCTGGGTGGCTCCTAATAATCTGCATTTATTGAATGTTGTTCCAAGTGCTTGGTATATATTAATCTTCACCATAACCTTTTGAGCTGGAAACTAACATCTGCATGTTACAGAAAAGAGAGCTGAGACACGTCATGGATGGGGTTAGCTTCTCAATGACAGAACTTGGGGCTCCAGAACCCATCCTCTTAACCATTTCACTCTATAGAGATAATGACAGCCAAAACATGTTGGCTATATGGGTGTGGATCATCCACCCTCTGCTTAACAGGCTTTATGGCAATGTACAGTTGACCGTATGGAAGGCACAAATGACCAGATTTGGGGACCGACTTGGCCAGTGCTGTGCTACTTTAAAATGATATAAGAAATTGGTTTCCCAGTGTAATATTTTGAGTTAGGCACCCTTGGGTCCGATTTTCAGTTCTCTTACTGGATGGGGCTTCACCTTTCAAGCCATCTGTCCACCTTCTAATGGCCATCATACCTGATCCTTCACCCTCAGTGATAGGCCCCCAGAAGCCATTCTGCACTATGAGTCCAGCTACCCACAGCCACAGATGGTAACACTTGATTCAAGCTAAGCCAATAGAATCCCTTGCCCAGGAATCTAGATTTGGGACTCAGAGGGAGAGTCACTCTATTTCAGTGTCTTGATCTATAACATGGGAGATTGGTGGTGGTCATCTTCCATCAATATGTGAGTGGGGCAAAGAAATGGATGAAGTTAAGGAACAAAGAAGAACAGAGAAGAGAGAAAATATAGGCCACATTTTTCTAGCCCCCCATTTCTACCCCTTCCCGAAACCTACCCCTCTTTGGGGAATGATGTAACATTTTTTTTTCCCTTAAGGTAGCTTCTGAATCTCTTTACTTGAACCTGAAAGACACATGCTCTGTTTCCTCTATCTGGAACATTCTTTTCCCACCTTTCTCCAGTGCTGGCTCCTTTTTTAACCCACTTTCTTTAATTCTGCCCTAAATTCAACATTCACGTGGAGTTAGTTCTTGGCACCCTGTAAATGCTTAATCTTTTTTGTAAGTGAATTAGATAAATAAAAAGAATTTGGACTAATATTCAGTGTGGCTTTGAGAAAATTCATTTGCTTCTCTGAGCCTCGGTCTCCCCAACTATGAAATGTAGGGATAGAAGGCCACTCTCACAAGGTGGCCGTGAAGACTGTGGAGACTAAAGATAGGCTGCATAAGGTGTGTGTGCCTGCCACATAGGCCAAAACCTAAACCCACTGACTTCCAGTTGATTCCAACTCATAGTGACCCTATTAGACCGGTTAGAGCTGCCCCATAGGATTTCCAAGGAGCGGCTGGTAGATTTGAACTGCCAGCCTTTTGGTTAATGGCAGAACGCGTAACCACTGCACCATCAGGGCCCGTGGCACATAGGAGGCACTCAATAAATGGCAGCTGTGCTGGGTGGTGGCAGTGCAGGCACTGTAGTTCCAGCATCTCCAGTGACAGGCATTTACTTTCCGCCTCAGGTAGTGTCCCCCTTTCTATACATGGGCTCAGATTCCCCATCAGAGTGAGACTGTGGAAAAGGAGTAATCTGAAATTAGACGTGCCCTTGTGATTCTCCAATCAGAATGCATTTTCATTTAACGTCTCTCTATACTCTAAGTAGCACAGCTGTGCCAGGGATTAAACAAGGAGGACACATCTGTCTCCTAAAGAGGGGAGAATTTCCTGCCCCGGACTGTCAAGATGTTTGCTTTCCCACCATCTGTCTGGGTTGGGTCCCAGATGACCCCTCACACAGGCCTCCTCCCTCACAATGGCCAGAGATCATATTAAACATCCATTCATGGCACTGAGAAGAGAGAGAGAAAGCTCTCTGGGGTGCATCAAAAACAAATGTAATTCCTCTCTTCCCACTCCCCATGCCACATGCTGGGGACACTAAGTATTTATTTGTCACCTGTGCCAGCAGGCGTGGAAGAAGACACCTGCAAAGAAAACGGATCGGGGCGGTGTGACGTATCACGAGGGAGAGTCTAAGGCCCATCGCTCCATAAATAACAAGTCAACAACCCGTCCCCTGTGGGTGTCCCCGAGTGCGAGCCCTGTCACGCTGTTTCACAATAACCTTAATCTGACCATGTCAATCAAGAGGTTCCCATGGTTTGTAAAAGGCTAGTACAAAGTGGTCCGTTAAAATGATTTAGACATCAAGGCCATTTAAAAAAAAAAAAAAAAAAACTTACAGTGACTTTAAAATAAACCACACTGTGTAAGTCACCAATATGTCAGATGTTGGTAGAAACCATAAAACAAAACAAAACAAAAGCCTAAACCTGTTGCTCCTGAGTTGATTCCAACTCACGGTGACCTCATGTGTTACAGAGCAGAACTGCTCCATAGGGTTTTCTTGACTGTAATCTTTACGGAAGCAGATTGCCAGGCCTTTCTTCTATGGTGTCACTGGGTGGGTTCGAACTGCCAACCTTTAGGCTAGTTGTCGAGTGCAAACTGCCGTGCCACCCTTGGAAACCATATAGCTGAATGTGTATTGTGAACGTGCGCTCAATCCTCTTCTTCAATCAGTCTGCTTTTCTTTCTCATGGGTGACAGGAACTGAATCTTATGGTGGGGAGGAGAAGGCATTGGACTGGAGTTAACTTTTAGCGTGCTATATAATTTTGGGCAAGTAGCTGTATCTGGGACTCAGGTTGCCCATCTGGAAAATAAGATAATTGAACTGCACATAGGAAAGTAAATGTATTTAGCCCACAGATCACAACTCCCCATTGTTCTACCCACAGCAGACATTACTAATCAATCCTTTCATTCTTTCCTGTTAAGCTCAGATGTGGTCTCAGAATCCATCTCAATCCGGAGTTTCAGGGAGCCATCACCAATCGATCAAAGGTAGACTTTGAAAAGAAATTTCTCTGTTATTCCTACAGCAGACGACTCTTAAGGTTCTTTTTATTGCAAGCATCATGTTCATGTATGGTAACTGTCATGTTACCACCACTCTAAATAAGTTTGCAGAGAAACTTTTATTTTTGTACCCTGGTGGGCAATGGTTAAAGAGCTTGGCTGGTAGCCAAAAGGCTGGCAGTTCCAATCCATCAGCCGCTCCTTGGAAAGCCTATGAAGCAGTTCTACTCTGTCCTATAGGGTCGCTATGAGTCGGAATCAACTTGATGGCAATGGGTTTGGTTTTCGTTTTGGTCTTCAAAAGAATACCATTAGGAGTTAAAATATCCAAATTGTAATCTACACTTGAGTTCTAAAACGTGGTCAAGTCTCGCATTCTATAAAAGCTCTGAGAGGAGACAAGGAATTACAAGGGAAAGTTGAACACGGATGACCTCAACATGACCCAGAGGACAGTCCAGAATCATCAGCAAGATCCACCTTAGGGCCAGAAAGCAAAGGGGCTTTGATGGAGTCATAACTGAGGTTTCCCCACAGACCCACTTGGTTCTCCTCACTTGGTAATGTCTCATTCATCCTTTAGATTATGGCTGATGGAGACATTTGTCTGCCTCTCAGAAGTCCTTGAAAGGAACATACAAAATTTGGCTATGTCCCAGAAGGGTTTTAAAGCTCATCCATTGAGGTTGGCATACGACACAATAATTCTCCCCTAAAGCAGCTCTTGGTGGTGCAATGGTTAAAAGCTATGGCTGCTAGCCGAAAGGTTAGCCAGCAGCCACTCCTTGGAAACCCTATGGGGCAGTTTTATTCTGTCGTATAGGGTCACTATGAGTTGGAATTAACTCAATGCAAAGGGTTTGGTCTGTTTGTTTTTGGTTTTAGAAATATTCCACTTTGGTCAAAGAGAAACTCCAGTCCAAATGAGAAAAAAACATGGACTTGACCCAGTGTTGCCATTCCTGTGCACAGCTGCTCCTGGCCTCAAGTGCTTCCAACACATCCCCTTAGTATTCCCTCCATCAGCTCTAGTATTGAAAGTGATGAAATTAGCCATGGAACTGCCATAGAAGGATAATTTCTGGCACCTTGCTTTGGGGACACAAGGCGATCAAACTGACAGTGGCCCAGCATCCGAATTCCCATGGTACAAAATCATTTCTTGTCTTGGCAAATGCCTCACAAGCTAGAATGTCAGAACAAGGCTCACAGTGGTGGCAGAAGCAAGCTTTTGGTTAGAGTGGGGAAAAATATTTTGAATCCTGCTTGCTCTGACTTTTGTCTAATGCACACGTAAGTCTCCGAGTGATGCTACCTGAGATATTGCACGTCAAGCACTTAGCACAGTGCCTGGCAGGTGGAAAGAGCTCAGTAATGGGAGGGCTGAGTGGATGATTATGATAGCATCTTAAGTCGGCTCCCTGCCTCTAACTTTTCTCCACTAAGCAAGAGTGATGATGATGATGATGACAAGATGATAAGGATAGTAATGGTTTTCCCCTTTATCGAGCATCTGCTATATGCCAAGAAGTGTTTGCTTGCATCACCTCACTCATAATTCTTTCAGGGGTTATAAATATTATTATTCCAGTTTTAAAGTTGGGGGAAATGAGGTTCAGAGAGGTTAAATTACTTGTCAAATTCGTACAGTTGGTAACCATAGAAACCAAGATTTGAACCCAACCCCCTCTCTTAACCACTTTGATATTTCTCATTTAGCTATTATTTATTGAGGACCTACTACTATGTTCCAAGAGTCCCTGGGTGGTGCAGTTAATGCACTCAGTGGCTAACCGAAAGGTTTCTAGGTTTTTTTTGTTTGTTTTACTACTAAGTTCTAGGTACACCGTTTGTGGTTCTGGGGGGACATAGCAAAGACAAGGTTGCTGCTTATGTGACACTTAAATTTTAATCAAGAAAGACTGAAACAAAGATGGGAAAGTGAACGATATGACCTTGTATAGCCGTGAGAACTCTAGAGTAAAGACAACAGTGTGATATGATAGAGAGTAACAGAGGGAGAAAGGACAATTAGGTTGTACAGAAGGCCCCTGTGAGGAGGATGAACTGATAACTGAACACAGGGAACTGCCTTCATGTAAGGATCTTGGAGCAAGTCATAACAGACACGTGCAAAGGCCCTGCGGTGGAAATGAACTTGGCGTGTTTAAGGAAACTCAAGGCAACTAGAGTGGCTGGAGATGATGGTTCAAGCAGTAGATGAGTTTAAAGAGGTAAGCAAAGGTCAGTTCACTAAGCTAAACAGGGCATCAGGATTGGAGGAAGACTCATTAACAACCTGGGTTACACAGATGACACAACCTTGCTTGCTGAAAGTGAAGAGGACTTAAGTACTTACTGATGAAGATCAAAGACCACAGCCTTCAGCATGGATTACACCTCAACATAAAGAAAACAAAAATTCTCACAACGGGACCAGTAAGCACGATAAACAGAGGAAAGATTGAAGTTGTCAAGGATTTCGTTTTACTTGGAGTCACGATCAATACTCATGCAAGCAGCAGTCAAGAAATCAAAAAACACATTGCATCGGGCAAATCTGCTGCAAAAGACCTCTTCAAAATGTTAAAAAGCAAAGATGTCACTTTAAGGACTAAGGTGTGCCTGACCCAAGCCAGGGGGTTTTCAACTGCGTCACATACACGTGAAAGCTGGAAGAAGAACTGACGCCTTTGAATTGTGGTGTTGGCAAAGAATATTGAATATACCATGGACTGCCAGAAGAATGAATAAATCTGTCTTGGAAGAAGTACAACCAGAATGCTCCTAGGAAGCAAGAATGGTGAGACTACATCTCACATACTTTGGAAATGTTGTCAGGAGGGATCAGTCCCTGGAGAAGGATATCACGCTTGGTAAAGTAGAGGGTCAGTGAAAAAGAGGAAGACCCTCAAAGAGATGGATTGACACAGCGGCTGCAACAACGGGCTTAAGCATAACAATGATTGTGAGGATAGTGCAGGACCGGGCAGTGTTTCGTTCTGCTGTGCATAGGGTTGCTATAAGTCAGAATTGACTCAATGCCACCTAACAACAACTGAAAAGTCAGTGGTTGGAACCCACCAGCTGCTCCACGGGAGAAAGATGTGGCAATCTGCTTCTGTAAAGATTTACAGTCTTGGAAACCCTATGGAGGCAGTTCTACTGTGTCACAAGGGGACACTATGAGTCGACTCGACAGCAACAGATTGAAGAGGTATTAAGACCAGGAGTTAGGCGCTTTCTTGATCTTAGTACATTAGTATTAAATAATTGGCTCAAACAGACTAATGGCTGTGATGATGGCACGGACTGGACTTTTTTTTATATATAAGGTCGCCATGATTTGGAGTTGACAGCAACGGGTTTTATCTCCCCAAGCCAGACCCATGCTGAGTTCTAGGCAAAAATATTGAGCGTGACTCTCACCCCTACATAATGCCACATCTTGTCACCAAGACCCAAATCAGAACCGTTTGTGCCTGGCAGCTCACAAAAGCCTTTGTGATGTCAGCTACTGCAGCTTTGGCCTCCACTGCCTTTGCCTCAAGGATACAGGATCATGTCCCGGGAGCTCTTCTGAGAAACAGGCTTTCTGCTGTCTTTGCCATTCTTTCATCTTTTCCCTGAGATGGTCTACTTCCTCCTCAAAGTTCCCTTTCTCCTAAGCAAATCATGACATGCAAACTCACTCCTGGGCTTTGGGCCCTATCCCTTTATCAGACTCCCAGGCATGTCTGAGTCCCAGGTTAGGAAGGCCACCATCTCTCCCTCCTTCAAGGGAAGTCTATTACTCTTTCCCCAGATACCCACATGGGAAGTTCCTTGCTTTCTTTGGGAAAGTTTCCTTGTCAAAGAGGAGGAGGCCTCTTCTGCCATTCATTAGAAGTAGTTGTTACGTGTCATCAAGTTGATTCCGATTCATATCGACCCCATGTGACAGAGTAGAACTGTCCCATAGGGTTTTCTAGGCTGTAATCTATATGGGAGCAGATTGCTAAGTCTTTTTCCTGCAAAGCCACTGGGTGGGTTCGAACCACTGATCTTTCTTTTAGTAGCTAAACGCTTAACCTTTATGCCACTAGGGTTCCCTCTTCTTAGTACTTATCATCTGACATATTCTTTGTTTGTTTACTTTCTGTATCTTCCACTAGAATGTGTTTATGCTTGTCTATTGTTCTCTTTTTAGTACCTAGAAGAGTGCTTGGCACGTTAAAAAAAAAAAAAAATCAGCTGTCGTTGAATCGGTGCCAACTCATGGTGACTCCATGTGTGTCAGAGTAGAACTGTGCACATGAGGTTTTCAGTGGCTGATTTTTTCTGAAGAGGATCACCAGGTATTTCTTCCGAGGTGCCTTTCTTTGGGTAGACTCAAACAACCAACTTTTCGTTAGTGTTAACAGTTTGTACCACCCAGGGACTCCTGCTTAGCACATACCAAACCAAAAAACCAAACCCCAGTGCCGTCGAGTCAATTCCAACTCATTAGCGACCCTGTAGGACAGAGTAGAACTGCCCCGTAGAGTTTCCAAGGAGCACCTGGTGGATTTGAAATGCCAACCCTTTGGTTAGCAGCTGTAGCACTTAACCACTACGCCACCAGGGTTTCCACATAGTGTGCCCTAAATAGATATGTTTTGAATGAAGAATAAAAGATCTATAGATTTGGATGGAGCTGTGGATTGTTAAAGTGGGGCCCGTGAAGAACTGAGGTTCTGTGTGAAGAGGGTGTTAGGTCCTTCTACCCACATGTCAATCAGAACAGCTTGGTTTTCATATGATGTTTTCACACTGGGGTTGCAGGTAGCATTTTATTTGAAAAATAGATTCAGCTTATAAAGAATTTGGAAATCACTGATACAGGCCAGATCGCTCATTGAATAGATGCATAAACTGAGGTCTGGGGAGGTGAAGAGCGTATATCAGGTCACTCAGCCAGTTAATGACTGAGGCTGGCCTTGAGCACAGCTTACTTATTGATTTAATTTGCATTATTGGTGTGTAAGGACTGGGCAAGGGTGAACTTCATCAGATGCTGCCCTTCCAGGAACACTGATACAAAACACAGATAAGAGTAGCTCCCTATGAATAAGCCCTCCCTTCTGGAACAAGGTGGAAAATTCAGAGGTCTGACCCTTGTTAGCTGGAAAAGTCCATTCACCTGTTGGACTGTGTGCATGTCTGTGTATATTTATATTAACTCTAAGTGTTGTAGGCGGCAGACTCTATCCAATTGTGACCAACTCCCATGTGGTACAAACAGTTAACGTGCTTGCCTGCTGAATGAAAGGTTGGAAGTTCAAGTCCACTCAGAGTCACTTAGGAAGAAAGGCCTGGTGATCTTGTCTAAAAAATCAGCCACTGAAAACCCTATGGAGCACAGTTCTACTCTGACACACATGGGGTTGCCATGAGCTGAGGTCACCTTAACAGCAACTGGCCTCTGGCATATGTGGTGTGTGGTTCCTTGTATCCATGGATGTTCCCTCTGCTACAAATAAGAGCCACCCAAAAGGATATTTATTTTCTCACAGAGGAAGAAGGCCTGGGGAAGGGAAATCCAGGGTTAGTTGGTCCAGCAGTTCAATGACATTATTGAACTCCCAGGTTCTATTCATCTTCATCCTCTGTCATTTCTCAGTGTGTTCTTTTGTTCTGGTCAGATCTCTTCACGCCCCAACATAGCTCCTGCTCCTAAAAATGCCAGTGGGTAGGAGGCAGAAAAAGGAACACCTTCCTTGTGTCCTCTTTCATGAGCAAGGAACGATTTCCTAGAAGTTCCCCTCCAGACTTGTCTCCTTCTTTCTGGTTTTACAGGCATTATCTCATTCAGTCCTGTTAAGGATTGAATTGTGTCCCTCCAAAAGATGTGTTGAAGTTCTAACCTCTAGTGCCTGTGAGTGTAATCTTGTTTGGAAATAGGATCTTCAAAGATGTTATTAGTTACAGTAACATGACGTCATACCGGAGTAGGGTGGGTGCTAATCCCCTGAGTGGTTGTCCCTGTAAAAGAGAAGAGGTTCAGAGGGAAGACATCCACGTGAAGATGCATCTAGAACTCAAGGAATGCCAAGAACTCCCTGGGGCAACCTGAAGCAAGGAGAGACAAGGCAGGATCTTGCCCCTAGAGCTTTTAAAGAGAGCATGGCCCTGTGGATGCCTTGAATTTTCGACTCACAGCCTCCAGAACTGTGAGACAATACATTTCTGTTCTTATAAGCCACCTGGTTTGTGGCATTTTATTACAGAAGCCCTAGGAAATACAAATCCTTACAACAAGCTTGTAAAGCAAATACTAGTACAATCCCCATTTCACAGGTCAGAAAAGTGAGACTCAAAGTGGTAAGATGATTTGTCCCTGTTTAAAACCTAGAAAGTACATCTCCCATATTTAAAGCTCTGGTTCCTAACAGCTAAACCACACTGCCCCTTACTATGTGCCCGGCACAGCAGCTGGACCGTCACAACTACCCTCAATAGACAATGGATGATTAAGTAACTGCTACAATAAGGTCAGCGCTGGGGCCTTGGAGCCCAGTGGAGAGGGATTATTGAAAAAATCTAGGCTGGTGGCAAAGATATCACCTGAGAACTTGTTAGAAATGCAGATTCTCAGGCCTCAGCCCAACGAAGCAGAAACTCTGGGCATGGGGTCCAGCAATCTGTTTCAAGCCTTCCGGGTGATTCTGAGGCCCGACATGGCTTGAAACCACTGCTCGAGGACCTTGCTTCTCAAAGTGTGGTCTGTGAACCAGCAGCAGCGTCATCTGGGAGTGGATTAGAAATGCAGGATTTCAGGTGGGCCCCGGACCTCCTGAATCAGAATTGAATTTTAACTATGTCCTAGGATGATTTTTTTTTTTTTTTTTGCGTTGAAGTTCTATGGTGCTGGTTTTCAAACTTGGCTGCATACTGGAATCACCTGGGCATTTCATAAAATGATGCTTGGGTCTTTTCCCCAGAGGTTCTAGCGTAATTGGGCTGGAATGTGGCCTGGGCATCAGGATTTCTAGAAGCTCCTGGAGGATTCTAACGTGCAGCAAAGTTTGAGAACCACTCGTTGCCAGCACTCTCAGAAGGCTTTCCAGAGGAGGCGGCACCTAAACTCAGTGATGGCCCCCAAGGTTGGGAGTTTCACGGACAGGGACAGAGAAAGCTAGACTGCATCTGGTTCTGCTGCTGCCGTTGCTGTCTCTACCTGTCTTCAGTGGAGGAGGGAGGCCTCCCTAATCAAGGGCTGTCAATCTACCCCCTGTCAACAGCCTCATATTCCCTAAAACGCTTGAGGCCTGGGTTCAGAGGGAGGGCAGGGCGAGGGAGAGGTTTTATTACATAAAGCCGGCATTCTCCATGTTGTGCATTACTTAATTTCAAAGTAGGCTGAGTGGGGGAGGCCTTGGGCAGCAGTTTACAAAATGTCCCCTCTTACTTCTTGGAATGCCTTCCCACCCTGACCCACCCCATGGCAATCAGAGAGAAGGGCCAGCCTGCGAGCCTCACACCCTTGCTGAGGCGGGCCACAGATGCTGCTGAGAACAAGATAAGCCCTTCTCTCTTTTGTTTAGAAAAAAGAAATAGAGGGTACTGGGTGGCACAAGGAGCCCTGATGGCATAGTGGTTAGAGCACTTGGCTGCTAACTGAAAGGTAGGCATTTTGAACCCACCAGCAGCTCCTCAGGAGAAAGATGTGGCAGTTTGCTTCCATAAAGATTTACAGCCTTGGAAACCCTATGGGGCAGTTTTACTCTCTCCTATAGGGAATCCCCGGAGGCATAGTAAGCGCTATGGCTGCTAACCAAAGGGTCCTATAGGGTCGCTTGGAATCAACTCAACGGCAATGAGTTGTTTTTTGTTTAAAATAGGATTGTTGGTGGTACAATGGTTAAAAGCTCAGCTGCTAACCAAAAGGTCCGCAGTTCAAATCCACCAGCTGATCCTTGGAAACCGGATGGGGCAGTTCTACTCTGCTATAAGGTAACTATGAGTCAGAATCAACTCGAGGGTAACGGGCGTAGTGTCACTGTAAGTTGGAATCCACTCAACAGTAATGGGCAGGGTGGTGCAAATAGTTAAACACTCGACTACTAACCAAAAGGTTGGTGGTTCAAACCCACCCAGAGCTGTGAAAAGTCATAGCCATGAAAACCCTGTGGAGCAGAGTTCTACTCTGCACACACAGAGTCACCATGAGTTGGAATTGACTCAATGGCATTTTTTTTTTCTTTTTAAGAGTATGCAGGGGTCCCTGGGTGGTGCAAACAGTTAACATGCTTGGCTGCTAACCAAAAGGTTGGAGGTTCAAGTTCACCCAGAGACTCCTCACGAGGAAATCGTGGTGATCGTCTTCTGAAAAATGAGCTATGGAGCACAGTTCTACTCTGACATACACGGGGTCACCATGAGTCAGAGTTGACTCAAAGGCAATTTTTTTTTTAAGTGTATGCAACTCAAGTACAGACATAGTCATCTGGGCCAGAGACAAAGGGGCAAGGCGGCTCGGGCAGGGTGGCAGAAAGAGGAAAAGTGAGAAGAAGTCAGGAAGCAGCAGGTTTAGAAAAGGATGGTTCCAGATTCTTCCAGATTGGTCTCCTGGACTTCAATACTGAAACTGTCTTTATTGAACCCACTACCCACACTCCTCCTCCTCTTCCTCCTCCTCGTATCACCTCTAACGACTAATGGTTCTGACCTGTCCCCAACTCAATCTGCAATGTCTCAGGCCTCTGTCATAGTCTGCTTCCGGCCATCCCCAGGTTAGATGACTCTCAGCACACTGGGGCCAGCCTTGCAATGCCAAATTGCAGGAACTAGGTTGACGGTAGGCTCCAGAAAGATGCCCAGGGCCCAAGTTTTGCTCTCTTTCCTTCCCTTAAAATAATTTTTATCTTAATGCCAGATTCTTCTCTCACTTTTCTGGGTCTCTCTTTTCCAAGCTGTAGCTGAGGGGGAGTTATGAGGGAATGATAAAGTGATGGTGTAGAGGTTTAGCTACCTTACCAGAAAGTGTTCATTCACATGACAACTTGTCAAGAGAGTCCCCTTCCAAGATTATTTGCTCAGAACAAATACGGTGCCATCACCCTAAGTGCTCTTGGGGTTTCCCTTTGGAAATGGGTTTTGGAGGACATTTAGAAGGGATACAGGAAAAGCATCATAGCTTTTCTTTTTAAAACATCATGGAGTATCTTAGATGTTTGCCCCAAAGTTAGTATAGCCAAGTGGATTGCCCATTTCATTCCTACTGCTTAGTCATGAGTGATGTCCGACTCTTTCCCAAGTTGACTCATCCTCAAAGTTTGGAGATCTGGCCATCAGTAAAGATGCTGTTCAAAAAACCAGCAATAATCTGAAGATTATAGTCCTCTCCCCACTCTCCTCCTTCTTCTCTGCCATGGATTGAATTGTGTCCCCCATAAATATGTGTATCAATTTGGCTAGGCCATGACTCCCAGTATTGTGTGATTGTTCACCATTTTATCATCTGATGTGATTTTCCTGTGTGTTATAAATCCTACCTCTATGATGTTACTGAGGCAGGATTAGTGGCAGTTAAGTTAATGAGGCAGGATTCAATCTACAAGATTAAGTTGTGTCTTAAGTCAATCTCTTTTGAGATATAAAAAAGAGAAGTGAGTAGACAGATATGGGGACCTCATACCACTAAGAAAGCAGCTCCAGGAGCAGAGCTTGTCCTTTAGATCCGAGGTTCCTGCACTGAGAAGCTCCCAGTCTAGAAGAAGACTGATGATAAGGACCTTCCTCCAGAGCCAACGAGAAAGAATGCCATCCCCTGGAGCTGGTGCCCTGAATTTGGACTTCTAGCCTACTGGACTGTGAGGGAATAAACTTCTGTTTGCTAAAGCGATCCACCTATGGTATTTGTTATAGCAGCAGTAAATAACTAAGACACGCTCCCATAAAAAAGAGCTTCTAAAAATCCTCTGAATAATGACAGAATCTTACAGGATATTATTGGTAGGACAACACTGATTTGGAGGGATGATTCCTAAAATCACAAACTGAAACAAGTGTTAAGGGTTTTCTTAATCACAATGAATAACTCAGTCCCCACTTCCTCTTTTATCTTCATAATGGTATGTGGGATGATCCCAGCTCTCAGCAACTCAAAATTTCCAGGCATCTTTCTTCCTCAGGATAAGCAACAAAAGGAACAAGCACATACTTGACTCAATATTATAGTATGTGGTTTTCTTCTCTGTTTAATTTTTTCTTTTTGACTCCTCTCCTCTCCTCCTTCGAAAGAGAAGGCTATTTTTACACCAAGTTAAATCGATATTTGCTGCATGCAAGGCAGTGTTTCACATGGAATGTGGGAATCCCTGGCTGCCTAAGATATGTTTTCTTACTTGCTTTCTTCTAGAGTGCCAACAGAGAGAGATGGGTTGAAGCTGCTCAGGACACAGTGTTGAGAAAGATTCTGAGGTCCTGGCTCAATGGGAAAGTGCATCTATGATTTCTTCCTCCTTACACTTAACAGACACTCAAATATTTGCTGAATGGGTAAGTGGAAAAAAAAATTGTAAGGGTAAATGAGTGAGTGGATGAACCCAAGTGATAGAACCCACCGCTTGGGCAAGCGGAAGTGAATCAGATCATGGCGGTGGGTCTCAAGTGAACTTGTAGAGTTAATAGCGATCGCAGATGGCTCCTTTCCTATTTCCATCCCCTGCTGAAAGTCACAATGAAGCCGTTTATTTTAAAACCTATTTTGTCCCATTCTGCTGAAAAAAAGACATGGGCCACATGAAAAAGTCAAGGAAATATTGAAGAATTGTTACAGACTGAAGGAGACTGAAAGAGACATGAGTAAATGCAACATGTGGTTCTGAATGGGATCCTTTGGCTACAAAAGACATTATTAGGGCAAAGGGTGAAACTTGAATGAGATCTGAGAATTAGATCATAGCAATGGATCAACAGCAGCTTCCGGGTTTTGATGTTTATATTTTGGTTATATAGGGAAATGTCTTTGATTTTAGGAAATAAATATTAAAGCAGTTGGGGCTAAACAAACAAAGAAACAAAACCATACCTTAGCCATAAATATAAATGTACAGGCAGTCCCCAGGTAATGAACGAGATCCTTTTCTAACTGTGTCTTTAAGTCTTTAAGTCTAATTCGGAGGTAAGTCGGAACTGGTGCACACCATTCTTATTTAATCTTACTTTAGTCCAAGAAAGGAACTCTGATGGTGTAGCAGGTTAAGAGCTCAGCTGCTAATCAAAAGGTCAGCAGTTCGAATCCACCAGCCACTCCTTGGAAATTCTACGGGGCAGTTCTACTCTGTCCTATAGGGTTGCTATGAGTCAGAATCAACTCGATGGCAAAGGGTTCGGTTTGTTTTTTATAGCAAGTTACTCAGAGTTTCCTAATAAACACTCTGGTCATTAAAAAAAAAAAAAAGGAAACAGAAACTTGCAGGAGAGATGAATTAATCTATTTAGGTCTAGTGTGATATTCTTCGTGGCTTGTGCTAAGGAGAAACTTTACAATTCCCATGGAATACGCTCAAAAAAGAGTATACATTGTCTATTTTGGTTACATAGGGAAATGTCTTAGATGCCAACCAACTTTGCCGCAAAGGAATGGCCTTAGAATATTACAAGGTCTTAGGTCTTGGAATATTATGGGTTGTTACATCCCGTAGTGGTCACAGAGATTTCACGGCCTTTATGCCACCAGAGCAGAAATTCTGGGCACATTTCTAAAACAGTATCTCACCAAGGAATACACCTTCAAAGTTCCCAATTTTTTGAAAGATGTGCTTAAAAAAAAAAAAAAAAAAGAAAATCCCCCAATGGAAGAAATGTCCTCAATGTGTAGTTCTCAGGGTCAGGCTTCTGTAAGAAACGTTTGGGGAACAAATAACTGAACAGATGCCGGAAAACCTAAGACTTCCATTTCAGTAGGGAAGAGGGATTTATTAGACCACCAGATTAAAATTCCTGTATTTAAGACATATTTCACAAACACTTAATGGGGTTTTCCCACCCGTTAAGAGCAAACCAAGGGCACAATGTTCCATTTTAACAGGGGCAGTAACTCCATTTCATTTATAGACTACACTGACAGGAAAAAAAAAAAAATACAAGGGCAGTTCTCGCCAGAGAAAACACGACTCAACACAAGCACTCGTGCAATATATTAGAAATAAAGGTCTGTTTGTAGCCTTGGTAATTTGTTTTCCTTTTTTTTTTCTGTTTTTGGGAGCGGGTGGTGATTTGGAAGAAGAAAGATCTGTGGTTGGTAACTAGTGAAGTTAACACTTCTGGGCATGACTTCTATTACATGTGAACTTTATGAATTATGATTACAGAACAGCCTATTTACACGTGAAGGCACACAGGGTCAAACACAGAATGTTTGGCTGGGAAATACCAGCAACCGGTATAACACAATGGTCCTAGAATGGAGCAAAGCCAGGAGGAGCAATGAATCTTGACTATACCATGGATTGCCAAAAGAACGAACAAATCTGTCTTGGAAGAAGTACAGCCAGAATGCTCCTTAGAGGCAAGGATGGAGAGACTTGTCTCACATACTTTGGGCATGTTATCAGAGGACATCACGCTTGGTAAAGTAAAGGGTCAGGAGAAAAGAGGAAGACCCTCAACGAGATGGACTGACCCAGTGGCTGCAACAATGGACTCAAGTATAACAACGATTGTGAGGATTGCGCAGGACCCGGTAATGTTTTGTTCTGTTGTATATAGGGTTGTTATGATTCAGAACCAACTCAACAGCACCTAACAACAACAACAACAAAGAATAGGAAAAAGTCAGGAGGAGCAATGAAATCTAATTTTCAGGCCATATAACATTTATTAAATGCACATACAGAGATTCATTGTGGAGAGCCATGGAGACTGATCATTGTGATAAAGTGGTTTTGAAAGAGAGATTGCTATCCCTAAATTTATCTCATAGAACTAGGCATACTTAAACTTCTAGTCCAGATGTGTTAGCTGCCATCAAGTTGACTCTGGTGGCGACCTTATGTACAACAGAACAAAACACTGCCCAGTACTGCATCATCCTTGCATTTGCCGGCATATTCCAGTCAATCCTTGCAGCTATTGTGCCATTCCATCTCATGGAGGGTCTCCCACACCCTTGCTGGCCCTTTACTTCACCAAACATGATGTCCTCCTCTAGCGATTGATCCCTCCTGATGACACGTCCACAGCAAGAGTTGGACAATGTTCTGTTGTGATGCATGAGGTTTTCATTGACTAATTTTTGGAAGTCAATTGCCAGGCCTTCCTTCACAGTCTGTCTTGGTCTGGAAGCTCCACTGAAACCTGTCCACTATGGGTGACTTCGCTGGTATTTGAAATATTGGTGGCAGAACTTCCAGCATCACAGCAACACACAAGCCACCAGAGTACAACAAACTGACAGATAGGAGGTGATATATTGATATGGAAATGTTAAGTCCAAACGGTGGGATATAAACAAAATGCAAAGTATGATTTCATTTTTTTTGTTAAGAAAAAAAAATAGAGGAGTGTGTGTGTGTGTGTGTGTGTGTGTGCACGCACATGTATTAATGCAAGATGGGACTGACACAAAGCAGACTACAAAAAGCAGCTACTCTTGGGAGGCGGAATTACTAGAAAATATCCGCTTGCTATATATGTCATGGAAACCCTGGTGGCATAGTGGTTAAGAGCTACAGCTGCTAACCAAAAGTTCAGCAGTTCGAATCCACCAGGCACTCCTTGGAAACTCTATGGGGCAGTTCTACTCTGTCCTATAGGGTTGCTATGAATCAGAATTGACTCGATGGCAACAGGTTTGGTTTTTCTGGTTTGGTATGTATGTCACGTTTCTATATCGTTTTGACATTTTAAACAAATATGTTGTTGTTGTTAGGTGCCATCAAGTAGATTTTGACTCATAGTGACCCCATGTGACAGAGCAGAACTGACCCATAAGGTTTTCTTGGCTGTAATCTTTATGGGAGCAAATCGCCAGGTTTTTCTCCCATGTACCCACTGGGTGGGTTCAAACTGTCAACCTTTTGGCTAGGAGCCAAGCACTTAACCCTTGCGTCACCAGGGCTCCTTAAGCAAATATAAAACCTGTTGCCATTGAATCAATTCCAACTCATAGGGACCCTATAGGCATAGAGGAAAACTGCTCCATAGGGTTTCCAAAGAACAGCTGGTGGATTTAAACTGCCAACCTTTTGGTTAGCAGCCTGAGCTCTTAACCACTGCACCACCAGGGCCCCTTAAACAAATGTAGGACACATTAAACAAATATATAATTAGAAAAGGCTATAAAGGTTATTTCCAGTAAATAAAAAGTCTATCCCAGAGAGATTGTCTCCTCTTCCCCAAAGGAAGCTCAGCTGTTGAATTCGGACACACCCACTTCCTAATCCCAACTCTGCCATTTACTAGCGCTGACACAGGGGAAGCCACCAAGCGTCTGGGAGTCTATCCTCTACTGTGTTACGTAAGGACATTCCTTTCTTCCTAGGCTGCGATGAGGATTAGGTGAGGTAATGTTTGTACAGGGCCTGGCCTCCTGCCTGACACGCAGAAGGTATCCAGTTAAGGAGAAGGGAAAGTGAGTGACATCTCTTCTGAGCAGATGCAATGGACTCGACATGGGTTAAGGCTAACCATAACCAAGTGGGGTGCACTGGAGTGCCTACTTGGTATTTAGTCTGCTGCTTGGCACTGTCTGGAAGAGAAGCAATGTTAGGAGACACCTTATCTTTACCCAAGGAACTTGCCCTCTAGCAGTGAGACTGCTAACCATGATTACCAACATTTCTAGAGCACCTACTATGTGCCAACCAAAACCCATTGCCGTCGAGTTGATTCCGACTCATGGAGACCCTATAGGACAGAGCAGAACTGCCCCACAGAGTTTCCAAGGAGTGGCTGGTGGATTTGAGCTGCCAGCCTTTTGGTTAGCAGCCATAGCTCTTAACCACTACGCCATCAGAGCCCCTAGACACTCTTTAGCACATTTAATCATTACAGCCATGGTTGTAGATAGGCATTGTTAGTATTACTATCCCCATTCTACAGGTATAGAAACCAAGGTACAAAGAGGGGACTTGGCCATGGTCACCTGGCTGGCTAGGGGTGGGGCTGCAACTAGAACCCAGAATTCTGACTACTGAGCCTGAGCTCGTAACCACCAAAATGCCTTGCTCTCAGGTAACTGAGGTTGATTCCAAGATTGGAGAGTAGCATTCAGAGGAAAGGCGGAGCATGTGTGGGGAAAGATCAGTCACAGAAACCTGGAAAAAGCCTGTGGTTCTTAAACTTGAACCTGGAGGGCCTGTTAAAACACAGATCATCAGGCCAACCCTGGAATTTCTGGTTCCGTTGGTGCGGGATGGGTCCTAAAATTTGCATTTCTAACAGGTGATCATTCAAAAACAGCTGCAGCATATATTGACAGGGCACTGCCAGAAATTCAGGCAGGATTCAGAAGAGGACGTGGAACCAGATATATCATTGCTGAGGTCAGACGGATCCTACCTAGCTGAAAGCACAGAATACCAGAAGGATGTTTACCTGTGTTTTATTGACTATGCAAAGGCATTCGGCTGTGTGGATCATAACAAACTATGGATAACACTGCGAAGAATGGGAATTCCGGAACACTTAATTGTGCTCATGAGGAACTTTTACATAGACCAAGAGGCAGTTCTTCAGACAGAACAAGGGGATACTGCATGGTTTAAAGTCAGGAAAGGTGTGTGTCAGGGTTGTATTCTTTCACCATACCTGTTCAATCTGTATGCTGAGCAAATAATCCAAGAAGCTGGACTATATGAAGAAGAACAAGGCATCAGGATTGGAGGAAGACTCATTAACAACCTGTGGTATGCAGATGACACAGCCTTGCTTGGTGAAAGTGAAGAGGACTTGAAGCACTTACTGATGAAGATAAAAGACCACAGCCTTCAGTATGGATTACACCTCAACACAAGGAAAATAAAAATCCTCACATCATGATATATGGAGATAAGACTGAAGTTGTCAAGGATTTCATTTTAGTTGGATCCTCAATCAACACCCATGGAAGCAGCAGTCAAGAAATCAAAAGATACATTGCATTGGGTAAATCTGCTACAAAGGACCTCTTTAATGCGTTGAAAAGCAAAGACGTCACCTTGAGGACTAAGGTGCACCTGACCCAAGCCATGGTATTTTCAATCACATAACATGCATGTGAAAGCTGGGCAATGAATAAGGAAGACCGAAGAAGAATTGACGGCTTTGAATTGTGGTGTTGGCGAAGAATATTGAATGTGCCATGGACTGCCAGAAGAATGAACAAATCCGTCTTGGAAGAAGTATAACCAGAATGCTCCTTAGAAGTAAGGATGGTGAGGGTATATCTCACACACTTTGGACATGTTGTCAGGAGGGATCAGTCCCTGGAGAAGGACATCATGCTTGGTAAAGTAGAGGGCCAGTGAAAAAGAGGAAGACTCTCAATGAGATGGAATGACACAGTGGCTTCAACAATGTCTCAAGCATAACGATGGTGAGACTGGCACAGGACTGGCTCAGTGTTTCATTCTGTGGTACACAGGGTCGCTATGAGTTGGAACCGACTCAATGGCACCTAACAACAACAACACAACAGGGATCCCACATTGAGAACTGCTGTCTAAGGCCCTATAACATTCAGACTGGCAGAGAGCAAGGGTGAGACAGGCCAGAAATGGAGCACCATCTAAACATACAGTCTTCACCTTATTTCCAGGTCATGACACAGCCAGTCTGATTCAACCAGATATCAACTCATGGACTATATTAAAAGAAATGTAGTAAAAACACTTGTTTATAAATACAACCCTATTGCCTTTTAGATCTCCAACTCTGAGTGATGCAGCATTCAGGAATGTCATTCAACAGCCAATCAACTAAATAAAATGGAATTTCATTCTTTATCTGAGTCTTTTGTAGGACATCGTTGCGGACCCAACTCATCAGTCCCCCGGCATCGCTTTCTGTAAACCCTTTAGCATCTCTTACGGGTTGTATCCCCCAAAAAGATATGTTGAAGTCTTAACCCCTGGTGCTGTGAATGTGGCCTCATTTGGAAATAGGGTCTTTGCAGAGGTAATCAAGTTAAGATGAGGTCATACTGGATCCGGGTGGGCCCTAAATCTCATGACTGGTGTCCTTGTAAGAAGGTCACGTGAAGACACCCAAACACACGTGGGGAGAAGGCCATGTGAAGACAGAGGCAGAGATTGGAGTTGTGCCTCTACAAGCAAAGCAACTCTAAGGATTTCTGGCAGCCACCAGAAGCTAGGAAGAGGCAAAAAAAAACTTCTCCCCCTAGAGCCTTCAGAGAGAGAACATGGCCCTGCCGACACCTTGGCTTCAGACTTCTGGCGTCCAGAACTGTGACAGAATGACTTTCTGTTGTTTTCAGCCACCCAGCTTTCTGGTACTTTGTTGCAGTAGCCATAGAAAATTAGTACACCATCCTTCTCAATTTCTCCCACCCCACACTCTTAGGGACTTCCCTCCTCAGAACTCTCCTGCCCATAAAAGGTCTTTCTCTAACCCTGTGGAAACATACATCTTGTTCGGCTCCTGTATTCCTTCTCAAACTCTGTATCAATAAAGCTCAAAGGAGCTGGGTGGCAAGGAAAACACGTGCAAAGACTTAATGCTATTTTTGCTGTTATTACTTCTGAAAATGCTACTAGTAATGAAGCAAGGTGGTGCAGGTCTTTTTATTTTTATCATTTGATTTTATCACATGGTTCTGCCCTACTAATTTATTCCTGCAAGAACAAAAATAACATACACTGTCTATTTTTTTATTTTTTGGTTGCCATTGTCTTTGCGGGGGTTGGACAAGAGAGGCATGAGCTCATTACTAAGTCCCAGAATGAAAAACTAAGGGCTCTCTCCTAGAAGTTTTAGGCATACTTATTAAAGAGTTTTTTTTTTTAATGTAAAGGGAATTTTAAATGCAATTTCTAGTAACCTCAATTCATTGAAATAAATGTAGTTTGAGATTTGATATCATGATGCACCATTTGAAAGCTGTCATCATGTTGTGACTTCTCAAATATCTAGAATGACATCTTGGAGTGGGGAATGCTGTGGCAATTTTCTCATTGACTTTTTTGAGGATTATGAGTTTCCCACTCTGTTCCCAGGAAATGCCTCCACTGTCCCCAAAAGTTGAAGAGAAAATGGTCCATTTGTTTAGACTTCAGATCCCCCATCTACTCTTCAGCCAGAGTGACCTTTCTTTGATACGGTGTACATACCATTTGCCGACTAGTCAACTCCGACTCATGGCCACCCCATGTGTGTCAGAGCAGAACTGTGCTCCGTGGGGTTAATGGCTGATTGTTTGGAGCCAAATCACCAGATCTGTCTTCCAAGGCACCTCTGGGTGGACTCCAATCCCCAACCTTTTGGCTAGCAGCCAAGCACATTAATTGTACTACCCAGGGACTCCCTCTTATACATAGGAGTTTGCAAGTAAGAGTTCCCTTGAGAAGAGATTTCTGCTGTTAAAAGCTGGTTGAAGACTACTGAGAGAGAGAATCTCAATTGTAAAATCATACATTTCTTCTCGTGGGACTCAGTAGAAGTAATTTTCAATTTTAATGGAAAAAAAAATAAGGCATAAACATTTTTGGCTTCCCTGATTTATCCCCATGAAGGTAAAAAAACAGGATTACTTGTCACTGAGATAAACCATGATTTTGTATTTTTCAGTTTGCAGGAAAATGGGAAGCTCACTCTCTCTGCCCCTACCTCAATGTCCCATTCCTGGATCAAAAATCACAATGCATTTTCCCTTGATGAGGGCATCAAGGATGGTGTTATAGAGAGGACCTGGCTGTCTTCCCTATTGTCTGTCTCAAAGGTAATAGACATAGCCTTGTGTTCTGTACGTTGCTAAATGTAACATTATATAAACACCAGGCATGGATCGATCCATGTAACCAGTGGTTCTCACCCTCATTGTACATCCAAAACCCTTTGGGAGATTTAAAAAAAAAATACGGATTCCCAGGTCTCATGCCAGACTTACCAAATCAGAATCTCCAGGGGTAAGTCCTGGGCGTATTTCAGAAAAAGCAACATGGAGACACCTTTCTCATCATTTATCCTGAAACTGGACCACAGTCAGTGACATTGACAGCAGAGAGCATGATGGTTGCTCATCATCCATTTAGACACCTAGAGGGTGGCATGACCTCGCCCTTCATGCATAAGCCCTTTCAGGGTCAACATACTCTACTGAGCACCATCTTGGCTCCTTCACTCTACACCAAATCCTGCCAAAGGCCAGACAGACTAAGGCCTTGGAAGGGGAGGCTGTGGTCTCCGAAAGCAACGTTTCTCCAACGTGCTCATTCTGTGCAATGCCAGTGGCAAACAGAGCTCTGTGGTCACACTTAGGACATGCTGCTAACACTGGCCCCGCCTGACGAGTTAACATGCATTGTTGTTGTTGCTAGCTGCCACTGAGCTGACCTCGACTCACGGGACTCCATGCACAACAGAACAACATGCTGCCCAGCCCTGTGCCATCCCCATGATTGGTTATGGATCAGACCATTGTGATCCATAGGGTTTTCACTGGTTGATTTTTGGAAGCAGATCACCAGGCCTTTCTTCCTAGTCCATCTTAGTGTGGAAGCTCTGCTGCCATCTGTTCAGCATCACAGCAACACGCGAGCCTTCACTGATAGATGGGTGGTGGCTGTGCATGACGCACACTGGCCAGGAATCGAACCTGGGTCTCCAGTGTGGGAGGCAGAAATTCTACCACTGAACCACCACTGCCCTCTTGCCATATAATTAGGCTCTGAAAAATCCTGCAATAAAGAAATCTGTGTACCCAGCAATCTCTACACATATTCGACCATGGAATCCTTTTCCTATCGATACCCTGTCGGTATTGGAGAAATACACCTTGGCAAATGCTAAACCAGAGTTGAGCTGCTGGACAGAAGGTCCAACGTATCTCTCATCTTTGTACTCCTTAGAGCAACTGGTGCGGAGAGAAAGAGAGGCAGGATGCAGGACAGGAAAGGCGCAGACTGGCCGAAGGGATTTAGCAGCGTGATAGTAATCAGAGAACTTGAGTGTAATTGCCTGTGCTGTTCCTGAAATCATCTCGGCCAGGCTGGTGGTCCAACGTCTTAATTAGCTAATGGGTAGAGGAGGGTTTTACATGTTTAGAAATGAGGGATTACTGGATCAGAACTCAAAGATGCTCATTTTTTTTTTCATTGCCATTTTCCCCTAAGATCGTGATTCTCAAATTTTAGCCTTCATCAGAATCACCTGGGGGGCTGATTAAAACACAGATTGCTGAGCCCTACCCCTCCAGTTCCTGATGCAGCTGGTCTGGAGTGGGGCCTGAGAATTAGCATGCCTGATAAGCTCCCAAATGATGCTGATGCCTGGGTCTGGAGGCCACCGGTTGAGAACTACTGGTTTAAGAGGGGAGTCACTGAATGGTGTAAATGGGTTAACTTGCTCACTGCTAACTGAATGGCTGGTGGTTTGAGTCCACCCAGAGTTGCCTTGGAAGAAAGGCCTGGTGATCTACTTCCAAAAAATCAGCCACTGAAAGCCTTATGGAGCACAGTTCTACTACTCTGATACACATTGGGGTCAGAATCAACTCAACGCCAGCTTGTTTGGTTTTGGTTTGGTCCAAGAGGAGAAGAAGAGCAACAGAAAAGAGGGAAAGAAGACAGAGTGACAAAGAGGAAAGAGGACAAAAAAGAAAATACAAATGGGAAGGAGAGGAAGAACAGAGGGGACATGAGAGGTGAAAGGGAGAAAGTGGACAGGGAGAGAGAGAATGAAAGGGACAGAAAAAACTGAAAAAGGGGATTGCAACAAGGGGGGCGGTGAGTAAAAGATATGACAGAGAAGAAAGAGAGGCTGAGCTTCTGTGAACAAATGCATAGGGCTTGCAGGGTAGGGACATGGCCAGCTGGGCAAAGGGCCTATGAGAGACAGGTGTTTGTGGGGCATCTACTATACACACACATAGAAATTTAGTATCTGCACTGTGTGTGTGTGTGTGTGTGTGTGTGGTTATGCCTGGGTGTCCAGTTCCCCAGCCTCAACTTGGTCCCACCAGCTGCTTTGGAAGGAAACCTGGGTCCAGCTAAAAAAGAAACCACAAGGAAGGCGACAGGTGTCTCCAGTGGTCTCATTTCTCCATCCTGCCCTCTCCTCTCTGGGTCTCGTTGGACCCTGGATCCCCTTCCCAACTACCTCTCTGGCCCAAAAGGGCTGCCAATTCAAGCTGGAACCAACACCCCCCACCCCAGCCCCAAGCACCCATGTTCTCTACTCCTGGCCTGGACACATCCTCTAGCCATCCCATGTCCAAGCCTTCTATCGGCTCTACCTTTGAAGCCATGCCTCCCCCCTGGGTCAGGCAAATAAGCAGTATTTGAGGGTCAGAGGAGGCTCCACTGGGGGTTGCTGTGCTCTAAGGCGGCCTTCCCAGTTAGGAAACATGCCTCATCAGAACCTAGGGAACCTCCACACATGGAAATCCAAGTAGGTGGAGAGGACCCAGGGCTTGGTGATGCCAAAAAGACACCAACGGGCCCCTGCAGATGGGCTCTGTTGTAGCGACGGGGGATAAACAGGCCGAGGGATTGTGGATTCCACCTGGGAAGCTAACAAGGATGGCAGTGCCTCTCTCCCCTGGAGGTGCGAGAAATCCTCATTATCAATCAAGGAAATTTAATAGAGTGCAGGGCTTAGGGGCATCGCTCAAACTTCCTAATCTGGATCTCAGAGAGACTAAAAGGGCTGCCGTGCCCAGCAGCCCAGGAAGAGGGAAGATTGGTTTCACTTGGTTTTCTCTGCTGAGAGCACAGTGGGGGTGCTGGAACTGGGGTGGGGAGAGGAGGAGCCTCAGCTGGTTGCACCGCTTTGCAATCCCGGAGCAGAGGAATACCAGGAGTGTAAGGGGGCTCTGAGAATCCCTCCTCCTAACCCTTCCTTTTCACAGGCAGAGACGCTGAGGCCCAGTGAAGAGGAGGGGCTTGTTCAAAGGCATGTAGGGAGGAGGCATCAAGGGATTTTGCAGGCAAATTGTCGGTGGCACCTGGAAACTGTGTCCGGGAGTTGCTGGCTGCTATTGAGTCGGTTCCAACTCATGTCGACCTTATGTATAAAGGAATGAAATGTTGCCCTGTCTTGTGCCATCTTCATGATCACTGGTATGTTTGAGTCTGTTGTTGAGGCTATTATGCCACTCTAGCTCATTGAGGGTTTCCCTCATTTTCTCTGACCCTCAGCTTTACCAAGCATGATGTCCTTCTCCAGCGATCAGTCCTTTCTGATGATGCGTCCAAAGTAAGCAAGTCAGGGGAGGGCTGAGAAGGGGCAATCACTAACTAGATAGTAGACAAATGTCAGCTTTGGTGAAGCGAAAGACAGCACACAATGTAGAAGTTAGCATCTGACGAAGGCAAAGTCATAGAAGCTCGCTAGACACATCCAAATACCTTAAGGGACTGAGTTGCTGGAGTTGAAGGGTGGGGACCATGGTTCTGGGAGATATCTAGGTCAACTGGCATAACATAGTTCATAATCCGTTCCACATCCTGCTTTGGTGAGTAGTGTCTCAGGTCCTAAAAGCTTGTGAGTGGCCATCTAAGATACATCTAAGGATCCCACGCTGTCCGGGGCAAAGAAGAATGAAAGAAAACAAAGATGCAAGGAAAATATTAGTCCAAAGGACTAAAGGACTACATGAACCACAGCCTCCACCAGCCCGAGCCCAGAATAACTAGATGGTGCCCAACTACCACCATCGACCACTCTGACGGAGATCACAATAGAGAATCCTGGACAGAGAGGGAGAAAAATGTAGAACAAAATTCAAATTCAGAAAAAAAAAAAAGACTAGACTTATTGGTCTGTCAGAGACTAAAGGAACCCCTGACACTATGGCCCCTGGATACCCTGCTCAGAACTGAAGCTACTCCCAAAGCCCATTTTTCAAAGATTAGACAGGGCTATAAATCAAACAATAACACGCACGAGGAACCTGCTTCTTAGTTTCATCAAATACATGAGACCAAATGGACAACTCCTGTCCCAAAGCAAAACAAGAAGGCAGGAAGGGACAGGAAAACTGAGCCAATGGACACGGGGAACCCAGGGTGGAAAGACGGAGAGTGCTGTCACACTGCAGGGATTGCAACCATTGTCTGAAAACAATGTGTGTATAAATTTTTGAATGAGAAACTAATTTGTGCTGTAAACTTTCACCTAAAACACAATAAATTAAGAAAAAAAAAGTAAGCAAATCAGAGTTTCAGACAATATTCTGTGATCCATAAGGTTTTCATTGGCTGATTTTCAGAAGTAGATTACCAGGTCTTCGTAGGCTGTCTCAGTCTGAAAGCTCTGCTGAAACCTATTTGCCATGGGTGACTCTGATGGTATTTGAAATACTGGTGGCATAGTCTCCAGCATCACAACGCACAAGCCACCTTAGCATGCCAAACTGATTCTATTTGGTCTGCTCTTCTGGCACAAACAGTTAATGACCTCAGCTGCTGACCAAAAGGTCAGCGGTCTGAGTCCACGCAGAGATGGGTCAGAAGAAAGGCCTGGTGATCTGCTTCTGAGAAATCAACCACTGAAAACCCTGTGGAGCACAGTTCTACAACTGTCTGCTAGACTAGACTTCGGTGGTTCAAATCCTCCCAGCAGCACCCTGGAAGGAAGGCCTGGCAATCTGCTTCTAAAAATGATTACAGCCAAGAAAACCCAGTGGAGCACAGTTCTACTCTGAAACACATGATCTCACTGTGAGTTGGAATTGACTGGATGGCAATGGGCTTGATTTTTTTTTTTTTTTTTTTAATTTCTGAAAGATTGACTGCCTAGAAGTGGAAATACTGGGATCTGCCTGTTTCCACGTGATGATTCTGTTCTCTTCTTCTTTTTTTTTTTCTTCTATGCCTAAGAGAATAACTGACACACAACAACAGCTACGTGCTATCGTTGCTGCCATTCTTTTCACCTGCTTCCGAGGGAAAGGGGCAAAAACTGAAAATGGATGAAACTTTTTTTTTTTCGCCCAGGTACGATGATTGCTGTGAATGCCAACTTGAGATCGAAGACTGAAACTACAGAAGTTGTCCGTAAGCGTTCCTAGAAGGCGGCAAAGCACTCGTCCTGATTGAAGGAAACCTTGACAGTTTGCAGCCACTGGAAAAGCTGGTGAGTTTTCCCAGGTCAAGCGTGAATCATGGCACAGCTTGGTTAGCTGCTCCCTTTGTCTCTCTACTGCTTGTTGATATTTTCTGAGGTCGCCGACCCCGTGTGATTTCAGAACCAACACCATACTCACCCCCCGCCCCCCCAGGTCCCTGTGACTCAGTCACATACTCCTCCTCGAGTCATTAGAGAATGGAAATCATGAGCAAAAGCCGGCTGACGCCCAGGGAGTGACGGGGCATGCCTAGAACATCAGGGATTCCCCTTGCTGCCAAGGAGACGTGAGTGCAGACAGCGGATTCTCCACGGTCAGGGGGGAGCTGTTTCAGAGCTCTGGGCCCTGGGGTTGGCAGAAGTGCTGGTTGTTTTGGGAAACTCTGCGTTCCAGCCATTGCAAGAGAACAGAACTGTTTATGAGGCAAGAGAAGAACAGAGGCAAAATATACCAGGCAATCGTGGTGAACTATTATCTCAAGTCTCATTGGGAGCATCCTTTCATTATAAATGGTTTTGAAACCTACTTCTCTCCCTTATTAATACTAATGGCTACATGCGTTAAACAGCTACACTACTTCAAGCAATGTCCTGGGCACTTGTTGTTGCTGTTAGCTGCCGTTGAGTTGGTCCCTGATTCATGGTGATCCCATGCACAACAGAACGAAACACTGCCCTGTCCTGCACCATCCATCCCCATGACTGGTTGTGGATCGAATCGCTGTGATCCTGTTCAGCAACATAGCAACATGTAAGCCTCCCCTGACAGATGGGTGGTGGCTGTGCTGGAAGTGCCTTGGCCAGGAATCAAACCCCAGTCTCCTGTGTGGAAGGCCAGAATTCTACCGCTGAACCACCACTGCCCCCTGTCTTGGCACTTAAAATACTTTATTCTGTCTGATTTTCAGGACAAACCTTTGATGGGCATTATTGCCATCCTCGTTGTAAACTGAAGAGACTCAGAAAAGCTAGGCAAGTGATTCGTTACACAGTTATGAGTATGGATGGTAGGCTTGGTGACTGATGGTGATAAACACAATATACAAGGTTCCAGTACACATTGACAATCATTATTGAAAAGTAGCAAATGCTTCTGGCCTCAAGTGTTGTATTAGTTAATTGTCTCTGTGTTACAAAAGACCCCAAAACGTAATAGCTTAAAACTACAAACATCTATTATCTCACAGTTTCTGAGGGTTCAGAATCTGGGAGCAGCTTACCTTGGTGGTTCTGGCTCAGGGTCTCTCATGATGTTGCATTCAAGTTGTTGGCCAGGGCTGCAGTCTCATCTGAAGGCTCGGCTAGGGGAGAATCTGTTTCTAAGCTCATGTGACTGTTGGCAGGAGGCCTCAGGTCCTTGCCATGTGGGGCTCTTCATAGGGCCACTCCCAACCTGGCTTTGCCCAGAGGAAGTCATCTGAGTAAGAGAGAGAGAAAGAAAGACCATGATGTCGTTTATAACTTAATCTCAGAAGTGACACGCCATGACTTCTGATGTATGCTACTGGTCACACAGATCAACCCTGGTACCATGTGGGAAGGGGCTACATAGGGTGTGAATATAGGAGGTAGGGATCATCAGATGTCATCTTGGAGGCTGGCTACCATCAGAATACATCTCTTAGAACATCTTGAAGGTCTTCATGTGACACAACACATACCCAGGGCCCAGTGTCCTTTGTCTTGTTTTTCTCTACATCCACCACTCATCACCAAAGTCAAAATTGTCATATTTGTAAAATAGAAAAGGGCATTTTTCACCAAAAGAGTGAAAGCTTCTATCTTGATTCTACACAAGAATATAACCCAACAAGCTTTGCTCCCATCTATTCAATCACCTCAACAAATGGGAACGTTGCATTATCCAGTTCATCACCATCTTGGATCAATACAATCTTATTTATTTCTATTCAATGGACTGAGTGGCTACTATAGACCAAGACGCTGGTTACTTTGACTTTGCCCCCTACGCCATCTCAAAATTCATCCTTCACTTTGCTCTGCCCTCTTCTGAGTCCCAGGAGGCTAAACCCTAAAGATTACAAGACTTGGACTCCTTTGCCACTGGCTTCCAGTTGAGTTTGACCAATGGGAGATTCACGTAGGAGATCTGAGGGTGGTGAGAGAGAGAGCAGCAGCAGATGCAATAGTCAAGAAATCAAATGAGAGATTGCACTGGGCAAATATGCTGCAAAAGACCTCTTTAAAGTGTTAAAAAACAGAGATGTCACTTCAAGGACTAAGGTGTGCCTGAACCAAGCCATGGTATTTTTGATCACCTCATATGCATGTGAAAGCTGGACAGTGAATATCAAAAACCATACCCATTGCCATGGAGTCAATCCAACTCATAGTGACCCTATAGGACAGAGTACAACTACCCCACAGAGTTTCCAAAGAGCATCTGGTGGATTTGAACTGCCAAACTTTTGGTTAGCAGCTGAACTCTTAACAACTATACCACCAGGGTTTCCTATGAATAAGGAATACGGGTTTCCTATGAATAATAAAGATCAAAGAAGAATTGATGCCTTTGAATTATGGTGTTGGTGAAGAATATTGAATATACCATGGATTTCTAGAAGAACAAACGAATGTGTCTTGGAAGAAGTACAGCCAGAATGCTCCTTACAAGTAAGGATGGTGAGACTTCATTTTATGTACTTTGGGAATATAATCAGGAGGGATCACTCCCTGGAGAAAGAAAGACACCAAGGTTGGTAAAGTAGAGGGTCAGAGAAAGAGAGGAAGACCCTCAGTGAGACTGATTGACGCAGTGGCTACAATAATGGGCACAAACATAATGATTGTGAGGATGATGCAGGGCCAGGCAGTGTTTCCTTTTGTTGTTCATAGGGTTGCTGTGAGTAAGAACCAACTTGATGGCACCTAACAAGAGAGAGAGGGGGTAGGGTATTAATACCCCTGCTCCCTCTCTTCTTCTGCTTCATGGTTCTGACAGTGGCTGGGGCCCTCCATGTCTACACCTCCTGTTAGGTGGCCCCTTCTCCATATCTCCAGCTCTCACTGGACCCTGGGAATTCTATGTCCTCCCTTTACCCCTTCAGGCCCAAGGTTAGTAACAACTTCTTGCTCTTAGCAGTCCTTGAGTGCTGCACTATCCATTTTCTGCTCATACCTCTGTATCTCTGAAATGTCTTTCAGCTGAACTATCTGAATGGAATTCTATTTTCTGCTGGGATCCAGGCTCCATGAAGAATGAAATTGCCTCTGACTCCCACACGTTTGTTTCTGTACACTTTGAGACAATCCTTTAAGCATAGTAACTGTAGATAAGGGCATGAGGCTCACTTTAGTGAATGCAAGATTAAAAAAATTCCTTGAGACATTTTACGGAATACACGTTACCTTGGGTTTGCACGGCTGTAACTACCACATCAACCCCACAACTACCTTCTTAAGTCATTGTGATCATTGAGGTTGTGTATCAACTTGGCTGGGCCATAATTCTCAGTGGTTTGGCAGTTATAACACAGTTTGGCAGTCATATAATAATGAAATCACTTCCATGATGGGATCAGATATAATGTGATTACCTCCATGATGGGATCTGCTGTGAGCAACCAATCAGTTGAAAGGGAGTTTCCTTGGGGGTGTGGCCTGCATTCAATATAGGTGGACTTTCTGGCAAGGCTCAAAGGTGTTTGCTCATTCGGGATCCTGCAGCTGGTCCCTGTTCATCTGACCTCTGGTTCTTGGGACTTGAATTAGCAGCTCACCTGCTGATCTTGGGTTCACCAATCCCTGCAGCTATGTGAGTCAGAAAAATCCTCCGGCTTGACCCATGGAGTTGGGACTTGCTAACCTCTACAACTGTGTGAGCCATTTCCTTGACACAAGTCTCTCTATGTATATATATATTTATACGTTTCACCGGCTTTGCTTCTCTAAGAGTCTTTAAGAATTTTCTACATTTTTAAGGTGTAACAAATGGCTTTAAATGGATCTCCAGAGGATGCTTACCTAGGGCACTGAGATTTGAGGAGCATGGGAAGTCCCTCCTGACTCTGAAATGCCACTCCCCTGCCAAAATCAATCATAGATTGCTATTTGGGTTATGTCATGCTGTGTTTGGCTTCCTCTTTGTTATAATTTCTTTATAAGAATCTTCATTTGTTTTCTCTTTGGGGAAAGGTGGTAGAGTAAACCTAGGCTTCTTAAACTTCGTTTCTTCCAAATGAATGTGATGTAGTCACATATTGTGTGTGTGAGAGAAGACAGCAAAGCTGAGAATGATGCAAATCACTTATTCACTCATTCATTCACTCTGAGACTCTTATGTTGTGTCCTTGGCTCTGAAGGTGCAGAAATAAACCAGAGTCTCTGTCCTCAAGGATCTCACAATTTTGGGAAATTAAGCAAGACAAGAGCAGAGTAGCCCAGAGTGGAGTGGAGGTTTTGTTGTTGCTTTTGGCTTTCAATCCGGACCTTATCTCCTTTCCTTTCCCATAAAGGGTCAAACTGAGGGGGCAAGGAGGCAGTCTCCCACCAGCTTTGTTGCAAAGAGCAGATTAAACAATTTGGATGAGTTTGTTTGTTCGTGTTTCAGGAGCTGTTTCTCAGGGATGCTCTTTGGAGGGAGGGAGAAGAGGGAGAAGAGGGAGGAGAAAAAAAAAGCCAAGAGAAAAATCTTCTAATTAAACTATACCTCTAAGCTAAAAGAAATTTTTTTTTTTCCTAATTTTTAAAGGAGGGAGAAAAAACCCTTTTACTTTCTCACTTTGATGAGTCCTTGCTCTGGAGCAGTTCTCAAGTTACAACAATGCACAGACCGTTACTAGTCCAATCATCAGCCATCAGTTCAAGCTGGAGAAAGACAAATGGAGCTTCTTCCTATAGTCCCGACATACCTCTAACATCTCCATTACAGAGACACACATCAAGGTAGAAAGGATTCATAGTCTGTTGACATTATCATTTGCATTTTGGTGGAGGCTCTGTTACCTTTTTCTTGAAATACAAAAGATTAAAGGAGTTGACCTAGGAAGATGCTCACACTTTAGTGTGGAGTGGAAAAAATAGGTTACCAAAAGGTCTATACGGTTGAATCACATACATAAACGTGTGTGTATGTGTGTGTGTACGTGTTTTTGTGTCTGTGTGTGTGTATACTGTTGCCATCGAGCTGATTCTGACTCGCAGCGACTTTATAGACAAAGGAGAACTGCCCCACAGGGTTTCCAAGGATGAAGTCTTTATGGAAACAGATTGCACATCTTTATCCCACAGAGTGGCTGCTGGGTTCGAACTGCCGAACTTTTGGTTAGCAGCCGAACTCTTAACCACTGCGCACCAGGGCTCCTTTATATATATATGTATATACCTATACGTATAAAAAACCGTATATATATATATATATATATAACCACTTTCTGTTGAGTCAACGCTGACTCGTGGCAACCGCATGAATAGAATTGTGCTCCAAAGGGTTGTCAATGGCTGATTTTTCTAAAGTAGATTACCAGGACTTTCTTCTAAGGTCCTCTGGGTAGACTTGAACCTCTAACCTTTTACATGACCCCGGGTCACCATTTTACCTACAGTTTGCTGATTTCACAGATGGTATAAAGAAGAATCAAGTCAAACGCAACTTAGAATTCTCAGTTCCTATGTTTTAGCAAGGAGTCGCTGGGTAGCACAAATGGTTAAACACTTGATGACTATCCTAAAGGTTGGCGGTTCAAACTCACCCAGAGGCACCTCAGAAGACAGGCCTGGTGATCTGCTTCTGAAAGGTCACAGCCTTGAAAACTTCATAGGGCAGTTCTGCTCCGCACCCATGGGGTCACCAGGAGTTGGAATCAACACCACAGCGACAACAGCAATATTTAAGCAAAGGTCTTTTGGTTGCCTAGCAACCTCTCCTACGACCCCAAGGTTGAGGTAGATGAAGCAATATGGGACAGGGAGTATCATGGAAATCCCAAAACAAGAACAGGATAGGGCAAAACCTCATGGAAGGTTACTCTGGATACAAGGAAGCTTGAGGAAATATCTACGGCCAGTAGTTTTTCGATCTTTATTCTTTTTAACGTGACTCACTCTATACCACCACTACTCTGTCAGTTTGTCATACTATGGTGGCTTGTATGTTGCTGTGGTGCTGGAAGCTATACCACCGGTATTTCAAACACCAGCAGGGTCACTGTCTTAGGCTGGGTTCTCTAGAGAAGCAAAATCAGTGAAGCATATATGTATGTATATATATATCTACAGAGAGAGAGAGAGACAGATTTATCTCAGAGAAAAGGCTCATGCAGTTGTAGAAACTAGCAAGTCCCAAGTCCATGGGCAGAAGCTAGCAAGTCCCAAGTCCATGGGCAGAAGCTAGCAAGTCCCAAGTCCCAAGTCCGTGGGTCAGGCATCAGGCTGGAGGCTTCTCCTAACTCATGTAGCCGCAGGGGCTGACAAACCCCAGATCAGCAGGTAAGATGGCAGACTGCTGGTCACAGTCTACAGAGGCCAACAAAACCCAAGATTGGCAGGCAATACGGCAGGCAACTGCCTCAAGTTCCAAGAACTAGAGGTCAGATGATAACGAGCCAGATGCAGGATCCACAGCAAGCAAGCAAATTTTGCCACAATGTCCATATATATATGTGCCTTGTGGCACAGTGGCGAAGAGCTTGGCTGCTAACCAAAAGGTCAGCAGTTCGAATCCACCAGCCACTCCACTCCTTGGAAACCCTATGAGGCAGTTTTACTCTGTCCTATAGGGTCATTATGAGTCAGAAGTGACTTGATGGCAATGGGTTTGGGTTTTGTTTTTTTTTTTTCTGGTTTTCTTTCCTTCCTTCCTTCCTTCCTTCCTTCCTTCCTTCCTTCCTTCCTTCCTTCCTTCCTTCCTTCCTTCCTTCCTTCCTTCCTTCCTTCCTTCCTTCCTTCCCTCCCTCCCTCCCTCCCTCCCTCCCTCCCTCCCTCCCTCCCTCCCTCCCTCCCTCCTTCCTTTCTCTCTCTTTCTTTCTTTTCTTTCTCTCTCTCTAATCTCTCTATCTATCTACCTATCTATCATCTATCTATCCATCTATCATCTATCTATCTATCCATCTATCCATCTATCTGTCTATCATGCAGGCCACACCCCCTAGGGAACTCCTCTTACAACTGATTGGCTGATCACATTGATCGCATCATGGAGGATGACTACATCATTAAATAAATGCCAAATTACATCATTACATAACTGCCAAACCACTGGGAATCATGGCAGCCAAGCTGATGCACAACCTTAAGCATCATAGGCACCCATGATGGACAAGTTTCAATGGAACTTCTGACTAAGACAGACTGGGAAGAAGGACCTGGCAGTCTACATCTGAAAAAATTAGCCAGAGAAAACCTTACGGATAGCAGCAGAACATTGTTTGATGTAGCACTGGAAGATGAGCCCCTCAGGTTGGAAGGCACTCAAAACACAACTAGGGAAGAGCTGTCTCCTCAAAGTAGAGTTGACCATAATGATGTGGATGAAGTAAAGCTTTCAGAACCTTCATTTGCTGATTTGGCATGACACAAAATGAAAAGAAACAGCTGCAAACATCCATTAGTAATTGGAACATGGAATGTATGAAGTACGAATCAAGGAAAATTGGAAGTTGTCAAAAATGAAAAGGAACTTTTGAAGATCGATACCCTAGGCATTAGTGAGCTGAAATGGACTGTTATTGGCATTTTGAATCGGACAATCATGTGGTCTACTATGCTGGGAATGACAAATCAAAGAGGAATGGTGTCACATTCACACCAGAACACTTAAAGATCTATCCTGAAATACAACACTGTCAGTGACAGGATAGCAGGATCCATGCATCTACAAGGAAGAACACTTAATACAACTGTTGTTTAAATTTACACACCAACCACTAATGCCAAAGATACAGGAATTGAAGATTTTTACTAACTTCTGCCATCTCTAATCGATCAAACATGCTATCAAGATGCATTGATAATTACTGGTGATTGTAATACTAATGTAGGAAACAAAGAAGAAGGATCAGTAGTTGGAAAATATGGCTTTGGCGTAGAAATGACGGCGGAGATCGCATGATAGAATTTTGCAAGACCAATGACTTATTCGTTGGAGATATCTTTTTTCGACAACATAACCAGCGACTATGCACCTGGACCTCACTAGATAAGAATACACAAGAATCAAATCGACTACATCTGTGGAAGGAGACGATGGAAAAGCTCAATATAATCAGTTAGAACAAAGTCAGGCAGACTATGGACCAGGTCACCAATTGTTCATATGCAAGTTCAAGCTGAAGCTAAAGAAAATTAAAACAAGTCCTTGAGAGCCAAAGTACGACCTTGAGTATATGCCACCTGAATTTAGAGGCCATCTCAAGAATAGATTTGATGCAATGAACACCAATGGCTGAAGACCAGACAAGTTATGGGATGGCATCAAGGACATCATGCATGGAGAAAGCAAAAGTCATTAAAAAGGCAGGAAAGAAAAGACCAAAATGGATGTCACAGGAGACTGAAATTCACTCTTGAACATCGAGTAGCTAAAGTGAATGGAAGAAATGATGAAGTAAAAGAGCTGAACAGAAGATTTCAAAGTGCGGCTTAAGAGAAAATAAAGTATTATAATGACATGTGCAAAGTCCTGGAGGTAGAAAACCAAAAGAGAAGAACGTGCTTGGCATTTCTCAAGCTGAAAGAACCTGCGATATGCAGATGGCACAACCTTGCTTGCTGAAAGCAAAGAGGACTCGAAGCACTTACAGATGAAGATCAAAGACTACTGCCTTCAGTATGGATTACACCTCAACATAAACAAAACAAAAATCCTCACAACTGGACCAATAAGCAACATCATGATAAATGGAAAAAAGATTGAAGTTGTCAGAGATTTCATTTTACTTAGATCTACAATTAATACCCATGGAAACAGCTATCAAGAAATCAAAAGACCTAACTATCACATGGGGCCACTCTGTTGCAAAAGACCTCTTTAAAGCGTTAAAAAGCGAAAATGTTACTTTGAGGACGAAAGTGTGTCCGACTCAAGCCATGATGTTTTCAATCACCTCATGTGCATGTGAAAACTGGACAATGAATAAGGGAAATCGAAGAAGAATTGATGCCTTCGAATTACGGTGTTGGAGAAGAATATTGAATATACCATGGACTGCCAGAAGAATGAACAAATCTGTCTTGGAAGAAGTACAGCCAGAATACTCCTTAGAAGCGAGGACGGTGAGACTTCGTCTTGCATACTTTGGACATATTATCAGGAAGGACCAGTCCCTGGAGGACACCGTGCTTGGTAAAGTAGAGGGTCAGCAAAAAAGAAGACGACCCTCAATAAGATGGATTGACACAGTGGCTAAAAGAATGCGCTCGTACTAGCAATGATTGTGACGATGGTGCAGGACTGGGCAGTGTTCCATTCTGTTGTACATGGGGTTGTTATGAGTCAGAACCAGCTCGATGGCGACTAACAACAGCACTCCATTTACTTTTCAGTTGTGTGTATCTTCCTCACTTTGTCATCTGTGTAGCTTCCCTCTCCCCTATAGCATCTTCTTCCTCAGAACTCCCACTTGCCATGGCTCCTACAGCCTCAGCTGTGCTCCTGGGCATCTCTTCATACAGCTTTTCAGCAGCCAAGCCTCATTGTCACCTCAACTCAGTGCTCTGGAGTCTAAGTTCCAGAAAAAGAAAGGACAACTTTGGCCCAATTTATCTTCAGAGTTCTTGGTTGCCGGAAATGGTTACGGTGCTCAGTTGCTAACTGAAAAGGTTGGAGGTTTGTGTCCACCCAGAGGTGCCGCAGAAGAAAGGCCTGGCAACCTACCCCCCCATCAGCCATCAAAAACCCTGTGGAGCACAGTTCTACTCTGCCATTCATGGGAAGAGTCAGAGTGAGAATTAACTCGATGGCAGCTTTTTTTTTTTTTAAACCCATCTTCATCTGTAGCAAGTAATATCCTGGGCTGCTGGCCAGCCTATGGAATTGCTCCTACTCCTGTATCCAGGGAGAACTGGGTTCCCTAGTACCAAATATGGCCAGCCCTGGAGGGGTATTCAGAGTCAGCCAGTCTCCAGTTCTGTGGCCGCCATCATGACTGACACACCTTGAACACCCTGAATCCTCAACTCAGCTTAAAGGTGACTCATAGGTGGCTTCCCCTGAGACCACAGCGATCCTTATTTCTTTGCATATTGACTCCATTCATTCATTTGTGAATTCATTTATTTAATCAACATATATTTATTGAGCCTCTATTTTATGCTAGTTCTAAGCACTGGGAGTACAGCAATAGACAAAACAACAGTGACATTATAGTGGGGGTATGCAGAAACTAAATATAGTGCACGAGTACATTTATATGGGAGGTTTGGTAGGGATGAATGAAACAGGGTGTAGTGGAGAGAGAAGTACCAGGGGAATTGTCATTTCAAGTAGAGTAGTCAGAATAGGCCTCCCTGAAGTGACATTGCAGCAAGCAGTCAGAAGTGAGGGAGTAAGCCATGTTGCTCTCTTAGGGAACAGTGTTCAAAGCAGAGGGAACAGCCTGTGCAAAGACCCTGAGGTCAGACTCCTACCTGGCATGTTTGAGGAACAGCAAGGAGGCCTCTGTGGCCTGAGCAGAGTGAAGGAAGGGAACATGTAGAAGATGAAATCAGAGATGGGAGGCAGATGATAAAGTAGAGCCTTTGGGTCCTAGTAAGGAATGGGTTGTGACGCTCCTTAGTCTAATGGGTGGTGAAAACTGCTAACGCCCTCGGCCGCTAATTGAAGGGCTGGCTATTCAAGTCCACTCAGAGGTGCCTCAGCCTGGTGATCTACTTCCCAAAAATCAGCCACTGAAAACTTTATGGAGCACAATTGTACTCTGACATACATGGGGCGCCATGAGGCAGAACTGACTTGACGGTGACTGGTGGTGGCGGTGATGCTGAGCACATTTTAGCAGAGCTTCTAGACTACGACAGACTAGGAAGAAAGGCCTAGCAATCTATTTTCTGAAAATCAGCCAATGAAAACCCTATGGATCATCAATCAATGTCACTAAATGGTACACGTAGAAACTGTTGAACTGGTATGTTTTGCTGTGTACATTCTCAACAACAACAAATTTAATAATAATAACAATATAAAAAAAAACCCCTACAGATCACAACGGTCTGATTTGCAATCAATCATGGGAACGGTGTGAAACCGGGCAGCATTTTGTTCCATTGTGCATGGTGTGTGCCTGTGTTGGGGCGACTTTACGGCAGCTAGCAACAACAACAGCGTAATGAATAAAGAATATTTCACCAAAACACATTCAGAAACTCTCTCTGGATATGTATAAAACCAAAACAAAACCCAATTTGTTGCTGTCGAGTTGGTTCCAACTCATAGTGATCCTACAGGACAGGGTAGAACCACCCCAAGCTCTTAACCACAACACACCACCAGGGTCCCCTGGATATGTATGGATGTGCTGAAAGCAGAAAGGGGCTATAGCAACTTTTCATGTTGGGGCGAAGAGCTAAGAGCATCATGCAGATGAGGCAAACAGGAGATCCTAGCTTGTGTGTGCACGCGCGCGCACACACACAGCGACCTCTCCAAGAAGCAGGAGTGACATAAATAGAAAGATGGCGACCATGGCAGCCTGGAGCCTTGGGCTGATGTCGAGTGAAGCCCGGCACTGATGCTAAGGAATTCTGATGTTTTGGAGCAGTCATTAAACTAATAAGCCCATCTCCAAATTAGCACAGTGGCTGCAGCCAGCCAGTGTTCAATCAAGCTGCCTTCATTATCTCAGACGCAGCGCACTTGGCCAAAGTGACTGTGGGAGTCGGGATGGGGACCCACATCTGATAATTTTATCACTCGCCTGCGGAAGCATGAAGGAATTGGTGTGATGAAGTTGCTCTGTTGGTTTTTTCCCTGCCAGAAGGGAATTCCAGGGAAGGATAAGCTTTCTTTTCTCTCTAATGACATGATGCTTACCTTTGCAAACAATCTTGTTATTCATTCTTTATTTATTCTGGAGACTCTGGGTGGTGCAAACAGTCAGTGAGTTTGGCTGCTAACCCTAAGGTTGGAGGTTCGAGTCCACTCAGAGATGCCTTGGAAGAAAGCCTGGTGATCTCCTTCCGAAAGATCGGCCACTGAAAATCCTGTGGAGCACAGTCCTACTCAGACACACATGGGCTCATCACGAGCCAACTCGATGACAACTGGTAACTGGTTATTTCCTATTTTGAATTTCTTTTTAAAATTTTTATTATTTGACACTCATCTTCTGAAGAAGCTTCTCTGACGTGGTTTCTCCCATTTTTTCCCAACTCCCTCTCCTTCCAAAAATTGAGCCACCCCTTTCTCAGCACCCCACTTCCTGAAAACTGCAGCCCAGGCAATCCCACAGAGGAGGAGGGTGGTGGGTGCAGAGGAGGATCTAGATTTCACCGTTGAAATGGACCAGCCAACTGTCTCCATATCACCAGCCCCCTATGCACCCTAAGGGCCACTCTTTCTGGCTAGTTTACCACATTTCTACACAAATAACATGTGCCTTCTTTGTTTGCCAACTGCTCCCTACCCCCAAAAGTTATTTTTGTAAGTGCCGCTATGCCATTTTTCTTTTTTTTTTTTTTTACTTGTTGATGTAAAAAATTTGCACAGCACACGTAGGAAACTTGCAGAGGGGAGGAAGCAGTTGGCAAACAAACGTAGGAGGTACACGTTATTTGCCTAAAATACGGTACATTATTTTTCGTGGCCCAATCATCCCAGCTTTCCCAGGACTTCCCTAGTTTTAGCATTGTTAGTTCAGCAAGTCACCCTGCCAGAGATTCAGCCTCGTTTCTGTCTCCTAATGGGCTTCTCTTTCCCAGGTATAACTTGGCTTTCTATTGTTATTAGTGAAATATGAAAGGCTGAACATTCTCAGTAAGCCTCTTTCCCACACACACACGTGTGTACATATGCACACGTACCCACACACACACGTACAAATACCCACACACCATAATAGGTCCTAACCCACTGTACGTTAAAGCCAATACCCCAAACCCATTGTCCTCCAGCTGATTCCAACTCACAGCCACCCTGTAGCCACCCTATGTTAAAGCAGATGGTCTTAGCTGGGGATTATGGATGGGTTCAGGCAGTGTGTTAATACTCTGAAACTGTGTGTGTGTGTGTGTGAGAGAGAGAGAGAGAGATGGAAAGGGAGAGATATTGTATACACAACTTTTTTATGAAGAGGATTCAAAAAAACCTTTCTTCAGGTTCTCAAAGGGAGTTGTGGCCCATAAAGCTTAAGAACCACAGCATCTAGGGCCACAAAAACCCATTGCCATGGAGTCAGTTCCGACTCAGCGACCCTATAGAACTGCCCCATAGGGTTTCCAAGGCTGTACATCTTTACGGAAGCAGACTGCCACATTGCTCTCCCGCAGAGCAGCTGGTAAGTTGGAACTGCCGCCAGGCTCTTAACCACTGTGCCATTTTTAGTGTTAAATTGCTGAATGATCTCTCACAGCAGGCAATGGAAACTGTGATGGCCAATAGAAACTGCTTATTGGTGCCCCGCCCCCCCCAGGTGGTGCCCTACCTGCCATACCCTAGATACTCTAGGACACCCTGAAGCATGGACAGAGAATGAGGGTGTGAAGGAGCACGCCCCCGAAACAGTCACATCCTCCCTTATCTTCTCTTTCCTCTTTTGCTTCCTGTCTCCTCTGCTTTCCCTCTCCTTTTTTCCTCTTTCTTGCCTTTCCTCTTTTCTCGCTCTCTCTCTCTGCCTCCTCATTTCCCTCTCTCTGTTTCCTTCTCTTAACAATGGGTCCAGTAGGATTTCTTCCTCTCTCTGATTCTCTGCCTCAGTTTCTTTCTCTCAACAATGGGTACGATGGATTTAAACGGGTTAACGCACAATGCCTGGTTTCTTATAAACATTTAATCAAGTGTTTATTATTAGTAATGGAAAGGTTTATAAAGATAATTGCATCCAACCCCTCGATTTTAAAAGGATTTGAAGTTGACTTCCCCAAGTGCATGGGATAACGGGAGGTGGTTTCCAAGCTGGGAGAAGCTGAAACGCCACCGTCAAAGGTGGAAACTGAGATTTAAGTTAAATTCCAAGTTCAGGATACCCTCTGGGGCTTCTCCTTGGTGGCTTCTGGTTTCACACCCTGGCCTGTCTGACCCTAAATTCTTCTCTCTTAGGCCCTATCCTATATGGCTGTCTTAGTTATGTGGTGCTGCTACAACAGGAATACCACAAGTGGGGGACTTTAACAAACAGAAATTTATTTTCGCACAGTTTAGGAGGCTAGAGGTCCAAATTCAGGACACCGGCTCTAGGGGAAGGCTTTCTCTCTCTTTTGGTTCTGCAGGAAGGTCCTTGTGTCTTCCCCTTCTGTTTCCTGGTTCCTTGGAGATCTCCATGTGTCTTGGCATTTATCTTGCCCCATCTCTACTCTGATGGCTTGTAAAATCTCTTTTATATCTCAAAAGAGGCTGACTCAAGATACACCCTATACTAATCCTGTCTCGTTAACTTAACAAAGACAACTCATGCCCAAATGGGATTATAACTACTGGCATAAAACCAAAAACCCATTGCCATGGAGTTGATTTCGACTCATGGAGACCCTACAGGACAAGTTAGAACTGCCCCATGGGGTTTTCAAGGAGCGACTGGTGGATTCGAACTGCTGACCTTTTGGTTAGCAGCCAATCTCTTAACTACTGCTCCGCCATGGCTCCACCACAGGCATAGAGGTTAGGATTTACAACACATATTTTAGGGGGACACGATTCAATCCATAGCAATGGTCTTAGGGGAGCCTGTTAAATTAGATTTTTCCAAATTACAAAAAGAGGAATAATCCCTGTATTTTCCTCCTCACGAGAAGATTTGGGGTGGAATGAGCAAACACACAAAGGGGCCTTCTCCAGCAAGTGGCGCATAGCTTCACGATCATTGTGTTTGCCATGTACTTTCCCCCAGGTATTTCCTCCCTTTTCTCTGCCTTTGAAGTGTGTGTGTGTGTGTGTGTGTGCTGAAAAATCTCCCTGTAGCTCCCGGAGGCAGTGGCCTTTGTAGGCATGGTGGGGGTACTTGAAGAGGGAACATTGATCCCTCGAAAAAAACAAACAAAACTGAAGCTCACAGTGGTTGTTACCTCTGCAAATACTTCTGGCGGAACTGGGGCGGTGTCCTGATGGGACGATGGGGGAGTTAGGCCACGGAGCTGCTAAAACAAGACAGAAGAGGAATTAAGTGAGTAAATGTGCCATTTGAAGGTGATTAAGTGGTTGAGAGGAACCTCGTTGTGGGGGAGTTAATTGATCAATATTTACTTACTTCTTCTATTAGATGCCATCCTGAGTCTTTAGAAGGTGCCGTTCTTGCTGGGGAGGAAATAGAAAAGACCTTTCAGAAAGCCAAGGCTGGAGTCCAGCCATGTGGCAATTCATTCCCTTTCTGAAATGATCCCAGAAAGCAAAAATCAGTTGTTGGTAGAGTCGACTCTGGCTCATGGCGACCTCCTGTGTGTCAGAGTAGAAGGGTGCTCCACAGGGTTCTCAAAGGGTGATTTTTTGGAAGTAGATCACAAGGAACTTTCTTCCGAGGTGCCTCTCGGTGGACTGGAACCTTCAGTCTTTCTGTTAGTAGCTGAGATCACTAACTGCACCACCCATGGACTCCTTTGAAATAGTAACACCAGCTCTTGTTTGTTGAGCAATTACTAATCCCAGGCACTGAAAGTTATTTCAATTAATTAGTTCTCATGACATACAATCGCAATGGGGAAAGCAAGACTAAGGGAGGCTCAGTGACAGACTTGCTGGCTCCCGGGCTTCTGTGCCTGTGGTCTTGACCTCTGTGTTATCCTGTCTCCTGAGGATATGTCAGGAAGGGCAAGGGCAGCACTCTGCAAACCTTCTCGTGCCTACAGAGCACCCGAGGGTCTTGCGTGATAGGAACCTCAGGGGGCAGCGGCTTTATGTTAATGGGGGAGGAACCACTCAGAAAAGGAGGGTGACACTGGTTGCGCGACTCAAAGAATGTAATCGATGTCACTAAATTGTACACATAGAAATGGTTCATTTGGCATATGTCCTGCTGTGTATATGCTTAACAACAACAACAACAACAACAATTTTTTTTAAATAGTGGGGGGAAAAAAACTGGTTCAATGTCAGTTCGGCCCAAGATTCTGCCTTTCTAACAAGCACCGCCGGCTGTTCTGTAGGGCAGACTTTGAGTCACCAAGGCTAGGTTATGCTGCAGTGACAAACGGCCCCCCAATCTCAGTGGGTTAAAATAACCAGGCCTCGTTTCTGCTCATGCTACACGTCCCTACAAGTTAGCCAAGGGCTCTGCTCAGTGTTACTCTCACTGTAAGAACCTCCATGACGGAGAAGCCATTATTTGGAATGCTGCTGTATACCATGTTGTTGTTAGGTGTTGATGAGTCGATTCTGACTCACAGCAACCCTGTACTGTCACTGGGTAGAACTGTCCCATAGGGTCTCTAGGCTGTAATCTTTATGGAAACAGATCACCATTTCTTTCTCCTGAGGAGTCATTGAGTGGGTTCAAACTGCCAACCTTTCAGTCAGCGGCCGAGCGCTTAACTATTGTGTCACCAGGGCTGCTTATCTGCTTGTATATTGTTGTGTGCTATCGAGTTGGTTCAGATTCATAGCGACCTTATAGGACAGAATAGAACTGCTCCATAGGGTTTCCGTGGAGTGGCCAGTGGATTCAAACTGCTGACCCTTAGATTAGCAACCCAAGTCTTAACCGCTGCACCACCAGGGGGCCTCGTACCAGTGATTAAGTGCTCCAGTGTGGTAGTGACACATGTCACTTCTATTTGCTACTCGTTGGCCAAAATTAGTCACATGACACTGCTGAGCCACAAGTAGGGGTAGGACTTGCCTACTGGATTGGGGGACAGTAGAGAGTTGGAGGAGTCCCTGGATGGTACAAATGGTTGATACGCTCATTTGCTAAGCAAAAGGTTGGTGGTTTGAGTCCTCCCAGAGGTCCCTCAGAAGAAAGGCCTAGTGATCTACTTCCGGAAAATCAGCCATTGAGAACCCTATGGAGCACAGTTCTACCCTGACACAGGTCAGGTCACCACGAGTCGGAATCAACTCAATGGCACCTGGTTTAGAGCGCTGGAAATACTTGGTAAGCATCAGCAGAAACTATCACAACCTGTCTACAGAGCAGTCCATCTAGGGTGTAACGCGCGCTCATTAGGCAACCAGCAGAGCCGCACCGCATGGGAGAGTCAAAAGCTTTTGCTCCTTTCCGTGTGAGCCCTGGCTGCCTCGGCCATACCAAGGAAAATATTTGAATGACAGTTCATTCACGTGTGCAAGAAGCACATCAAAGGTTTTGCAACTTAAAATATGCAGTGATTGCAAACGAGCGTCTTGACTTACGCAAAATTGGAATTGCACAAGATTTTCCAAAATAAAACTGTTGCGTAACCTGGGAGTGTCTGTGCGTGATAAATGCAGATCGTTCCATGGGCACATTTTTGCAGGTTACTCTTTTTCTTTCCAATCCAGTTTAGGCTACCGCATTTTGTGCGTCTCTTGAGTTTTACAGATGGAATCATTTAGTCAGGTTCTAATATTTAATAACCATGACTAAATTATTAAACATTAATATTCATGATTAAGTCAATTTATGTTATTTTGAAATTAAATCAGTAAGTTAATTACTCAAATTTAATAACTACCAGTAATTTGTGATTACTGGTAAAATTAATATTAGATATTAACTTTAATTTTTTTTTAATATTATGATGTATTTAACCACTCGCTCCTTGTTGAAAATTTAGTTTGATTGCGACTTTTTTTTTTTTTTTTTTTGGCCTATTATTTTAAACAGAACAATGAGTGATCAGGTAGCTAAATATGTCTGGCATCCACATTAATTTCCTTGGGAGAAATTCCTAGAATTATTCAGTCAAGGAAAATAAATATTTTAAAGGCTTTTGATGCATAGTGTCAAAATGCCATCATAAGCCTTATACCAACTGAGACTCCCATCAACGTTAGAGGGATGTGCATTTCATCAAACAGGAAACCCTGGTGGTGTAGTGGTTATGTGCTATGGCTGCTAACCAAAAGGTTGGTAGTTCAAATCCACCAGGCGCTCTTTGGAAACTCTATGGGGCAGTTCTACTCTGCCTTATAGGGTCGCTGTGAGTTGGAATCGACTTGATGGCAACGGGTTTGGTTTTTTGTTTTTTTTTCATCAAACTCTCAAAGAGAAGTAAATAGGCTTTAGTGGTAAATTTTGAGGGAAAAATACATTACTAAAATGATGGCTTGTATTTCTTTGGTAACTAATATGTGAATATATATCTTCTATTTGAATCTACCAGGTGCTCCTTGGAAACTCTATGGGACAGTTCTACTCTGTGCTATAGGGTCACTATGAGTCAGAATTGACTTGATGGCAGTTTTTTTTTTATGTGAACAAATATAATGTTTATTAGTGAATGTTTCATTTCCTACCATTTATTAATGTATATCCTAGTCTCATTTTTTTTCTTTTCAGGTTTTCAAGCTTCGCTTATTCTATGATTATTAAGAGCACCTAACCCTTTATTTGGAAACCCTGGTAGCGTAGTGGTTAAGCGCTAAGGCTGCTAACCAAGAGGTCAGCAGTTCAAATATGCCAGGTGCTCCTTGGAAACTCTATGGGACAGTTCTACTCTGCCCTATAGGGTCACTATGAGTCGGAATCGATTCAATGGCACTGGCTTTTTTGAACCCTTTATTTGGAGCCCTAGTGGTGCAGTGTCTAAGAGCTTGGCCGCTAACCAAAAGGTCAAATCCACCAGCGCTCCTTGGAAACCCTGCGGGCAGTTCTACTCTCTCCTATAGGATCACTAGGAATCAGAATTGACTGGACAGCAATGGGTTTGGTGTTTGGTTTTAACACTTTATTATATACCTAGCTAAAACTCTCTCCAGTGTGTTCCTTGTCTTTTAGTTGTCTTTTTTAAATCTTTCTTTTTTTTTTTTTTAATTTAAATAAACACTGTTGGTATGGGGTCTGTATTGGTATAAACTTTATGGAAACAATTTGACAATATGCATCAAAAACTTTTAAAAATTAATGCTCCTTGACTAAGCAATTACACTTTTAGGAATTTTCCTCAGGAAATCCACATCAATATGCAAAATATTTAGGTACCTAGTTATTCACTTCAGTGTTGCAAACACTAACAAAAGTAAGTCTTCATTTCATTTAGGGAGACCTATCCATTCTTTCTTACCGTGTTTCTCTTTTACTGTTTTAGTAAGTTTAAGTTTTGTTTTGTAAGTTTTGAGTCTTACCTCTTATTTTCAATCTCTCACTAAGAGATTTTTCTTTGTGGTGGTTTTGGATTAATTAAAGATAGATAGATTAGATAGATCGATGGATAGATCGATAGATTGACAGTAGATAGATGATGGATGGATGGATGGACGGACGGATGGATGGACTCCAACTCGTGACGACTCCATGTGTGTCAGAGTAGATCTTTGGCCGATTTTTTGCAAGGAGATCACCATAATTTTCTTCTGAGGCACCTCAGGGTGGACTGAAACCTCCAACCTTTCTGTTAGAAGCTGAGCACATTAACACGTTTGCACCACCCAGGGACTCCAAATAGATGATAAATAGGCAGGTAGGGCAGGCAGGCAGACAGGCAGACAGACAGATAGATAGATAGCTCTGACCTACTAGTTCTCTGTATCAAATGTGGATCAGTATTCTATGTAGAACTTTAACAACTTGTACAAGTCTGGGCTGCTCCCCCAGCGAGAGTGATTCAGTTGGTCTGGGGTGGGGCTCTGGCATGGGGGAAAGAGTGTGAACACGGGTACTGGAAAAAAAGCCAAGAATCAGAGAGAGAAAAGCAAGGGGGTAGCTGAGTCACTGCCAAGACAGAGAGCTAAAGTACAGAATTACCAAATTCCTGCCTAACTTAGGATCAAATCCAAACTCCTCATCATGGCCTCGAGGCTCCATCCATCGGGCCCTGAAGCTCTGCTCAGAGCTCATCATACACCAGGCTGTCCAGTCCTCTATACACCAGCCCACGAGCCTGTGTTCCTCCAACACACCAGGCCAGTTTACTGCTAAGGGCCCTTTGCTCTTGCTGTTCCCTCCGCCTAGCACACTGTTACCCAAGACTTGGCTGCCTGTCTCTCCAACACTCAGCTCAAAAGTCACATCCTTGGAGAAGTCCCTCCTGACCCTTCATTCCAAAGTACCACCTCAGTTCCCTCTGACAAGGTACTGCCGGTCTCTCTCCTCTCTCCCTCTCCCATGGCTCCTCAGCTCTGTGCACCCCTTTGCTCATCTCACTGGGGTCCCCCCTGACCTCCTCAGCCTCTGCTGTGGGTTGTCAGCAATTCAGGTCCTTCAGGTTCATCTCTGGATGGGCCACAGGGGTGGGGTGGGGGGGTGTATCAGGTCTTGATGGCGAAATGGCACCTTCCAAGTATAGCTTCCAGTTCTTCTTAACCTATCTCCTATGTGTTATTATGCTAAAGAGTTCTCTCTCTCTGTGTTCAGTTGTATTACCAAATGGCCTCCTACTACTACCCTAACCTTGCTGGAGTGAGTGTAGGGAACACACTGTGTCCCACAAATAAACTGTTTCACCCATTCTTATAACATTTTAAAACTGGTGGATTTCACATAAAAATCAAAACCTCCAATTTATAGTTCAAATGGGGAAAATATGACCATCCTGGGCCCACATTTGCACATATCAGCCACCACTCAGAGCTGAGTAGCTGCTGCTCCGTTTCTTTCCTGTTTGCTGCAGTCTCCATTCCTCCCTATGGTATTACACTTGTCCCACTTCGTTCATTTATATTCCCTGCCTGATCCCTGCACACACTTGCACTTCTGATACCTGTTATCAGGGTTCAGAAATCAGTAGAGGCCCAATCCCCTAGGCCCTTGCAGGCCAACATAAAGGGTTCGGTCTCTATCTTAGAGATAACGAGGAGCTTCTGCAGCATTTGAAAGAAGGTGGCAATCAGATTTTTGTGATTTAAAAAAGAACTCTCTGCTCCACACATATGTTCACCAAAAAGTATGAGATCTAGAACTTTCATATCAACAGTATTTATAAGGGCCTCAAACTAAAAACTCCCCAAATACCCTTTAAGAGGAGAATGGAGAAATCACTGTGGCATATTCACACAACGAATCCTATACAATGGTTAAAAAAAAATCTATAGCTACGCACAATAACCCAGATGATTCTCACAGACATAATATTGAGTGAAAGAAGCAGACACAAAAGAGTACATACCTTATCACCCCATTTAGGTAAGTATATAAAAACAAAACAAAACCCATTGTCGCTGAGTTGATTCCAACTCATAGTGACCCTACAGGACAGAGTAGAACTGTTCCATAGGGTTTCCAAGGAGAGGCTGGTAGATTCGAACTGCCGACCTTTTGGTTAGCAGCTGAACGCTTAACCGCTGGCCACCAGGAATTCAGGTAAAGTATAGAAAGAGGCAAAGATAATCCATGACTTTTTAGAAGGCCAGAGGGTGGTTGCCTTTGAGGGGAAAGAAGATGGGATGGAGGCATGAGGAGGCTGATAAAGTTCTGCCTCTTGATCAGGTGCTGGTCACATAATGTTCACTTTGTGGCAATTCATCAAGCAGGACATTTGGAATCTGTGTCCTTTATCTGGTTGTATACTTTACTGAAAAGTATAAGAAAATATGGTGGCTGGCCCAGTGCAATGATTATTGGGCTTAAAATGAATGGAATCAAGAGATGCTACCAAAAAACCAAACCAAACCAGTTGCCATCAAGTCGATTCCAACTCATGGTGACCCATGGAGTGGGACTGCACTCCATAGGGTTTTCCAGGCTGTGACCTTTCGGAAGCAGATTGCCAGGCTTTTTGTCTCAGTGGGTGGACTCAAACCTCCAACCTTTTGGTTAGCAGCTGGGCATTTAATCGTTTGTGGCCCCTAGGAGTACCAAGAAATATTAAATCAGGCATAAAACCTCTAAGACTTGGATCTGCAGAGATGAATGGGGCAGGGGAAACATCACGACAGTCACAGGAGGAGGATCCGAGGCATGTTCAGAGGAAGAGGGAGGATCTTTTATACCCTATTAGAACCCGAGAAAAAACCAAACCCGTTGCCATCAAGTCAATTCCCACACATAGTGACCCTATAGGACAGAGTAGGACTGCCGCATAGGGTTTCCAAGGAGCAGTTGGTGGATTTGAACTGCCAACCTTTTAGTTACCAGATAAGCTCTTAATCACTGTGCTACCAGGGCTCCAACTCTATTGGAAGTGAGTGGAAATACCAGCTAAGGACACAGAAACACCTCTGCACTGAGTCAGGATTTCCAAGCAACTAAAAGGAAAAGGAAAAGGCAAGCTTTGCCAACAAAACATCTATTTTTCAAAAAAAAAAAAAAAAAATCACATGATTCAAAAACACATGTAAGAAGAATGGATCTGTGCCGTGGAAAATCGTCCCCCATAAATTTCCTCGAAAGTTGTCTTAAGCATCCCTCCCTTTCTCCTTTTCTGCAGGTCCCATGTGCTTTACAACTCTCTCCACTTCCTCTTCTGCTCACCACCCTCCCCAATATCTTTATCAAATTCTTGTTGAAACACGGAAAGGAAAAATATTTCCAGCAGTGAAAGCTTTAACTTGTCGCCTCGTGTTCTTCTCAGATTTCTAAAGCGAGGAGGCCCGGGGAATATGTTTCCAATATCCTCTCGTCTCTCTTTGTTACTGTTCCGCTCCCTTCTACACCAAGGAGGCTTTGACCCCTGGTGTCTCCAGGGAAAGAAGGGTTTGGAGCAGGGTCAGGCTTGTCAGAGAGGGAGAGGCCATGGCCGCCCTGAGCAGCCCACTTCCCGCGGCTCCTTTAATACATTTAACCTGGAAGAGGCATTGCTCCAGCGGAGATTAGATTACGGGGTTGGTGAAGGTGGCCTAACAAATGGCAAATGGCGGCGTGTGGGGCTGAGCTAATCTCTGTTGACATACATCTAATGCAAGGCCCGTGTTGAAGGCAGTGGGTCCCGTCTGCAGCTCGAGTTTGGCATGGTAGCCGAAGGGGGAGGTGAGGTCCAGGGAAAGCCATTGGGATGCCTGTCTCTTTCAATCTGCCAGCGCCCAGAGTGTGCATGTCATTGTTTAAAGGTCTCCTGGTACCAGCTAAATGTCCCTGCTTCCTATGGGCAATGAGGTCAATTTCATCTTTTCTCAGTGATGCCTTTTTGTGATTGGGTTTCTCTAAAATATCCCTGTGTTCCTCTCACTGGAAGTCAATGAACAAGATCTTCATTCATTCATTCAGTGAAGGTGTCGTGATTCCTGATCTGCACAGGGACCTTGGAATGGTGCTTGGGGCACAAATCAAAGATCGAAACTATGTCCTCTATGGGAGTCGCACAGACTCAGGTCCATGTCCAGCCCCACTGCTTCCTCATCATGGAGCACTGGACGGATTGTTTCAACTCCCCGAGCCTCAGTTCCCTCGTTTGGTGCTTGTCTGGTCCCCAGTGTCTACTCCAAGGTCCAGCACATAATAAAAAACCAACTAGTTGCTGCTGAGTCAACTCTGACTCATGGTGACCCTGTGTGTGTCAGAGTGTAACACTGTGCTTCATAAGGTTTTCAATATCTGATTTTTTTTTTAGCAGATTGCCAGGTCTTTCTTCCAAGGTATCTCCAACCTTTCGTTGAGTACCCAAGCTTGTTAACTGTTCGCACCACCCAAGGACTCCCCACCACAACACAGGTGCTCACTAACCACTGGTGAGATAACAGTACCATAGAATGAAGACAAGTGACTAGAAACACACATGTGCAACAGAATCGAGTCAAATAATCATTTATCCAAATGCCATGCTATATACACTATGTTTTGCAGGCAAGAAGTTTCAAAATCCCTGTCTACCTATCCCCAAACCATTAGCTAAAATGTAAGAGGTATAAGGGCAAGGGCTATTGCTTGTTTGTTCATCTGATGTATCCCAAGTGCCTGGAATAGTGCCTGGAATTGTTAGGAGCACAATAAATACTTGATAGGTATTGATTTATCAGATATCGAATTGAATGAGTGAGTGAGCAAGTGGCAAGTTGGTTGGATATTCTCTCATGGAGGACTTGGAAGGCAGAGCACTGAACTATTTTAGAGTCCTGCTTACCACTGCACTGCCTTCCCAAGAAGACCAAGTCTTCCAGTTTTTAAGTACTCGTTGTTCCATCACACATCTAGTACCACGGGCCCAGGCTCTGCAGCACTCTGGACGTGGATTCCAGTTCCATCACCTGCTTCTTGTTTGACCTTGGACGTGTCATTTGAGCTCTCTGGGTCTCGGTTTCCTCATCTATAATATGAGTTAACAATAGTACCCACTTCACTGTTGTATAGTTCAAATGAATCCATATATGTCAAGTTCTAAGAACAGTGTCCAGGATATCAGTAGCTGTTACTGACATTCACAAGCACTGAAGAATATCGGTATTTTAAAAATTAAATCTAGTCAAGAGAATAGAGAAACTATGAATTATATTAGAAAAGAGTAAACCATAGGGGCATGGAACCTTTTTATAATTAGAGGAGTATACAAAAGGAACCCCGGTGGCACAATGGTTAAAGCACTTGGCTGTTAACCAAAAGGTTGGGGGTTTGAACCCACCAACTGCTGTGCAGGAGAAAGCTGTAGCGGTCTAATTCCGTAAAGATGACAGCCTTGGAAACCCTATGGGGCAGTATTACTATGTCCTATAGGGTCGCTATGAGTCAGAATCAACTGGAAGGCACATAACAACAACAACATAAAATACCAGATTGACTGAAGAAACAGAAGGCTACAATCAAACATCATGGAGGACAATGTTAAAAAACACTATTCCAAAAAAAAAGATTTAGGACCCAATTTTAACTTTATAGGTAATCCCCATGCCAGATAAATTGCTCCAGAATGTGGATAAATGTTAGTTGCTTCTCACTTTATTCTTTGAAGCCAACATAGCTGGCCACACAACATACGACAGGAAGACACAGAAAGTTACAAGCTAAGCTCACTTAGGATCATTAATGCAAAAATCCCCGTTACTTAATTTAAATAGTATATTAAAAGAATGACCCACCATGTCCAAGGATGACATATGCTAGGATTAGAATATAAAATAGCTTATCAATAGGTCAAAGTAGAATCTCAATAGATTCCTAAAAGGCATTTGAAAAATATTCAATATCCATTCACCCAGAAACCTTCCCGAAAACTTGAAATAGAAATATAGCTTATTTTTTCTTAACATTCTAAAGAATTTCTACCTCAAAATCACATCCAAAGTGATATTTAACAGTGACTTACTACAAGTATTTTTATTGGAAACTAAATAAGACAATAATGTTCACTATTACCATTGGCATTTAATTTTTTTTTCTGCGAGATCTAGCCAATGTAAGATTTTATTAAACAGAAATAAATAAATAGATAAATGCATGAGGGAAAAAAGGCACTTGTAGATGATACAGTATTTTACCTAGAAAACACAAAGGAAACCACTGAAGGACATAAAAACCCATAAAGAGTTCGTTGTCTTGCCAGATATAAAATAAAATATTCACAAATCAATAGCTTTCTTAAATAGCAACAAATAGCAATTAGAAAATAAAGGGGACCTGATCACAATAGCAACAATTTCCATAAAATGCCTAGAAATAAACTTAATACAGAACGTATAATACTCACATGCAGAAAACTGCTTAACATTCCTAAAGGGCATATACCAAGATTTGATTGAGCCAAGAGATTCAACGTTGTAAAGCTTGTATTTCACTCCATTTGTTTAAGACTGATGCAATTCTGAAGCAAAATTAGTCATTATTTTTGTGAGCTGTGAGTTAGAGGACAAAGTGTGCCAAAGCAGTTTTTAGGTTTATTTGGATGACTAAATGCATGGGATTGGCCAATCGTTTCTTCCTAAAGGAGAAAATATTTGCATTTACAGATACTAACGTTATCTCGCTCCAATAATCGGACAGCATGTGCTGGCAAGACAGTCAACAGATCGTGTCTGGGAGTCCCTGGGTGGTGTGAATGGTTAAACACTCAGCTACCAACCAAAACTTTCAGCAATCGCCCCGTTCTTCTTCCTATAGTCCAGCTTCTCAGATTATTTGCTCGGCATACAGATTGAACTGGTATGGTGAAAGGATACAAGGCTGATTCACCTTTCCTGATTTTAAACCACCCTGTAACCCCTTGTTCTGTCCAAACAACCGCCTCTTGGTCTATGTACAGGTTCCTCATGAGCACAATGAAGTGTTCTGGAATTCCCATTCTTCACAATGTTATCCATAATTTGTTATGATCCACACAGTCAAATGCCTTTGCATGGTCAATAAAGCACAGGTAAACATCCTTCTGCTTTTAGCTGGGGTCCATCTGACATCAGCAGTGATATCCCTGGTTGCATGGCCTCTTCTGAAAGCAGCCTGAATTTCTGGCAGTTCCCCGTCGATACACTGCTGCAGCTGCTTTTAAATGATCTTCACCAAAATTTTGCTTCTGTGTGATATTAACGATACTGTTCTATAATTTCTGCATTCGGTTGGATCACCTTTCTCAGGAATACTCATAAATATGGATCTCTCCCAGTCAGTTGGCCAGGAAGCTGTCTTCCAAATTTCCTGGCATAGATGAGTGAGCACCTCCAGCGCTGCATCCGTTTGTTGAAACATCTCAATTGATGTTCCATCAATTCCTAGAACCTCGTTTTTTGCCAATGCCTTCAGTGCACCTTGGACTTCTTCTTTCAGTACCATCAGTTCCTGATCATATGCTGCCTCTTGAAATGGTTGAACATCGACTAATTCTTTTTGGTATGATGACTCTGTGTGTATTCCTTCCATCTTCTTTTGGTATTTCCTGTGTCATTTAATATTTTCCCCATAGAATCCTTCACTACTGCAACTCGAGGCCTGAATATTTTCTTCAGTTCTTTCAGCTTGAGAAACGCCGAGCGTGTTCTTCTCTTTTGATTTTCTATCTCCAGCTCTTTGCACCTGTCATTGTAATATTTTACTTTGTCTTCTCAAGCTGCCCTTTGAAATCTTGTATTCAGTTCTTTTACTTCATCATTTCTTCCTTTTGCTTTAGCTGCTCGACATTCATGAGCAGTTTCAGAGTCTCCTCTGACATCCATCTTGGTCTTTTCTTTCTTTCCTATCTTTTCAATGACCTCTCGCTTTCTTCATGTATGATGTCCTTGATGTCATTCCACAACTCGTCTGGTCTTCGGTCGCTAGTGTTCAACGCATCAAATCTATTCTTGAGATGGTCTCTAAATTCAGATGGGATATACTCAAGGTCGTATTTTGGCTCTCATGGACTTGCTTTGATTTTCTTCAGTTTCAGCTTGAACTTGCATATGAGCAATTGATGGGCTATTCCACAGTCGGACCCTGGCCTTGTTCTGACTGATGATATTGAGCTTTTCCATTGTCTCTTTCCATAGATGTACTCGATTTGATTCCTGTGTGTTCCATCTGGTGAGGTTCATGTGTATAGTCGCCGTTTATGATGGAAAAGAAGGTATTTGCAATGAAAAAGTCGTTGGTCTTGCAAAATTCTATCATTCGATCTCCGGCATCGTTTCTATCACCAAGGCCATATTTTTCAACTACCGATCCTTCTTCTTTGTTTCCAACTTTTGCATTCCAATCGCCAGTAATTATCAATGTGTCTTGACTGCATGTTCGATCAATTTCAGACTGCAGCAGCTGATAAAAATCTTCAATTGCTTCATCTTCAGCTTTAGTGGTTGGTGTGTAAATTTGAATAACAGTCGTATTAACTGGTCTTCCTTGTAGATGTATCGATATTATCCTATCACTGACAGCGTTGTACTTCAGCATAGATCTGGAAATGTTCTTTTTGACGATGAATGCAACACCATTCCTCTTCAAGCTGTCATTCCCAGCATAGTAGATTATACGATTGTCTGATTCAAAATGGCCAATATCAGTCCATTTCAGCTCACTAATGCCTAGGATATTGATGTTTCTGAAACAACCTTGATTGCTAAAAGTGAAAAGGACTTGAGGCACTTACTAATGAAGATCAAAGACCACAGCCTTCAGTATGGATTACACCTCAACACAAAGAAAACAAAAATCCTCACAACTGGACCAATGAGCAACATCATGATAAACGGAGAAAAGATTGAATTTGTCAAGGATTTCATTTTACTTGGATCCACAGTCAATACCCATGGAAGCAGCAGTCAAGAAATCAAAAGACGCATTGCATTGGGCAAATCTGTTGCAAAGGGCCTCTTCAATGTGTTGAAAAGTAAAGATGTCGCCTTGAAGAGTAAGGTGCGCCTGACCCACGCCATGGTATTTTCAATCGCATCATACGCATGTGAAAGCTGGACAATGAATAACGAAGATCGAAGAAGAACTGATGCCTTTGAGTTGTGGTATTGGCGAAGAATAATGAATATGCCATGGAATGCCAAAAGAATGAACAAATCTGTCTTGGAAGAAGTACAACCAGAATGTTCCTTAAAGGCAAGGATGGCGAGCCTGTGTCTTACATACTTTGGACATGTTGTCAGGAGGGACCAGTTCCTGGAGAAGGACATCATGCTTGGCAAAGTACAGGGTTAGTGGAAAAGAGGAAGACCCTCAACAAGGCAGACTGACACAGTGGCTGCAACAATGAGCTAAAGCATAACAATGATTGTAAGGATGGTGCAGGATGGGGCAATGTTTTGTTCTGTTGTGCATAGGGTCGCTGTGGGTTGGCGCCAATTCGATGGCACCTAACAACACCAACCAAAAGGTTGGCAGTTTGAATACATCCAGGGACACCTCATAAAAAAGTCCTGGTGATCTACCTGCAAAAGGCCATAAAAAAAAACAGTAAGACCAAACCCACTGTTGTTAAGTTGATTCCGACTCACAGTGACCTTCTAGGACAGACTCGAACTGCCCTGTAAGGTTTCCAAAGAGCGGCTGGTAGATTCCAACTGGCAGTCTTTTGGTTAGTAGCCAAACACTTAATCACTGCGCCACCAGGGCCCCACAAGAGACCATAGCCATTGAAAATCCTGTGGATGGCAGTTCTACTCTGAAACACATGGGGTCGCCATGAGTCAGAATCATCTTGAAGGCAACTGGTTTAGCATAACCTCTATATTAAAACTTGACAAAGTGAATAAAATTTCAAGGCAATCTCACTCTTGAATACAGATGTAAATATGGACAAACTCAATCTGGCAATAAGTGAAAAAAAAAAAGATAAAACCTTCTAAATTTGATTTATCCTAAGAAAACAGATCTATGGTAGAAGGACAGAAGGATGAACTCAGAAATAGGCTCTAATTTATACAAGGATTTAGGACATGATAAATGTGGCACCATGGATTGTGGGGAAAGGTGGTTGTTCTCCAAGGTGTGCTAGAATCAACTGGGTACCCAGCGGATCCTCATCAACTCTAAAGGGCTTCTTTGAGCCTAATCTTGCCTCCACTGATTTCCGTCATATTCTTTTTTCTCATCTCTCCAACACCAAACTCCCTCTTTTGGGCTTTTCAGGGAGAAGAGGAAGAAAGACAAAAAAGAGAGGAAGGAGGAAGAAGAGTCCTATGAGGGTGAAACCACAACTTGTTTCTGTTTCCTTCACTGTTCTGTGTGTCTACAGGTGCCAGGCCAGACTAGGAGGCAAGATGGCACCACGTTGGGAGGGTCCCAACAGACAAGAGTTCAAACCCCACCTCCGCCATTTTTACCTGTATGATCCTGAACAAACTAGACAGCCCCAGTTTCCCCATGTATAATGTTGTGTAAATGGCACTCGTCTTTCTTCAGATTCTCACGCTTTTATAGGTAACATGACTTTATAACACTTTCATAAAAGCGGTGCAGCTTATGGCATAGAACAAACCCATAGTGTGGAAGAATGAGCCCAGGACCTCAGGTGTTGGTCAGCCACTTGCAAGCTGAAGGACTTCTGCAGGCCAGTACCTCCCTATAGGACCAGGACATAGGCTCGGACAAGTTGAAATGCAGTAGGCACTGTCTGGAGGTCTGCCAAGGCCTGTTTTCTGAGAGCTACCACCCCCTACCCCCACCCACCCACACACCCCAAACTTTCAACAAGGGTGTTTTGTGGATGTGATCCTACAGCCAAGCCACAACTAACTGAAGCACGGCACATCCTCTGTCTTTGGGATTTGGAAATGGAATTCCAAGAGGTTGGTTTGTCTCTGCGGGTTGGGTAAACCAAGGAGATGGAGATGCGAGAGCCATGGGCCAGCCATGTTTAGTGTGTGCGCGTGGAGCAGCAAAGGCTGCTGATCTTAGGAGCAAAAAGAATAAAGAAGATGTGGTGAGAGAATAAGGGAGAGCATGTGGAGAGAAAGAAAGAGAACAAGAGGGAAGGGGGAGATCGGGAGGGGCAGGGTGGGGGGTGGGGCACAGACTTGGATCCTGACAGTTTCCCATGTGTGGTTCTAGATGATCATAAATTTTGGTGGAGCTAGTGTCTTTGGATTCTGGATACCTCTACTGCACCCCCAACCAGAGCCTTAGAATAAATCCCACCTTTAAGTTCCAGTGAATTTGAGTGTCTGTTCCTTGGCTATTGCCTGGGAATATGACTACTTTGTGTAAAGTCCTGTGGTTGAAATGAATGGCACGGTAGAAAGAGGCAGAGGCAGCAGACAGGAGAGCATTACAAGAGGACCCACACGGGAAGCGAACCAGCGTTTTGCCATGTCCTGAACAGAGTTCTCTGAAGTTAAGGATTTAGAAAATAGCTACAAATTCAAATAGGCTGGCATCTTCCCATCCCTCTCTTCCACATTTATTCAGTATAAAGCTTTTCTTCCATAAGACTATCTTCCAATTCCTCATCAGCTTACGCTTCCATGGGAGTCCTGCCTTGACAGCCTGGCTTATGGTACTCATGGGAAGAACCAATGCTTCAAAGAACAGGTAAAATAAAAAGAAGAGTTATTGATTCAGAAATTAAGACTTTTCCATTTCAAGAATCCACTTAGCCAGAATGAAGCTGGGTACAAATGTTTTCCCATTAAGGTAGTGTGGGAAAGAGTAGAAAAAGTGTGAATATCTAAAATCGGTGAGTATTTGGTGAAGTGAGCTCTCTTATGTTCACTAGTAAAAGTGTTGCAAACTTTTGGGAGAATATCTGAAAACATGCACCGAAAGCCTAAAGATGGGCACATCTGGGAATTTATTCTAAGGAAATAAACGTGTGTTTAAGGATTTATGCCTACACAAGCATGTTCATTTCAGTAACATACAGAATAATGAAAAATAGAAACAACATTGCTGTCAGGTGCTGTTGAGTTGGTTCCGACTCATAGCAACCCTGAGAACAACAGAACGAAACACTGCTGGGTCCTGTGCCATCCTCACAACCGTTGCTGTGTTTGAGCCCACTGTTGCAGCCACTGTGTCAATCCATCTCATTGAGGGTCTTCCTCTTTTTTGCTGACCCCCTACTTTATCAAGCATGAAGTCCTTCTCTAGGGACTGGTCCCTCCTGATAACATGTCCAAAGTACGTCAGATGAAGTCTCGCCACCCTTGCTTCTAAGGAGCATTCTGGCTGTACTTCTTCCAAGAGACTTGTTCATTCTTCTGGCAACACAGTCCATGGTATATTCAATATTCTTTGCCAACAGCATAATTCAGAGGCGTCAACTCTTCTTTGGTCTTCCTTATTCACATGCACATGCTTTCACATGCACCCATCAATAGGAGAGTGGTTAAATACATTATGGGGCATTCGTTCATGCATTCATGAGAATTTAAGAAGAAAAAATGTACAGCTATATCCGTGGCCCAGAAGAGACAGCTTGATGTAATAAGAGCTGGGGTTGGAGACTCAGACCTACCTGGATTTGAGTCCCTTCTCCACTACTAATTCATACTCAACCTTGAGAAATGATTTCCCACCTCCTATTTTTTTATCCTCAATTCTCAATTTTCTCAATTATCAAATAAGGATAATAATAATATCTAGTAATGGTAGAGCTTAGACTTACAAAGACTTTAATAAAACTCCCTCTGCCTAAGGAAGTTTGGTTTGGTTCTCCATATCCACTTGACCCCAGGTCATATTTTCCAAAAAGATCTGTTTCCAGAATCTTTTACCTGTAGGAATTCCTCTGGTCTGTGGTCAAAGCATTGTTAAGCTCTCCCATGCATTCATTGCCGCTAAAGCGCGAGTGACGATGCATATGTATAGTAGATGACGAGGACATGTCTAGGTCCATGACATATTGCTAGATGATAAAAGGGTGGCATACCATCATGTATGCATAGTATAATTGTATTTCCATATGAGAGAGAGCACAGGAGAGGGAGAACGTGTATACATATGTGTATACGTGCACGGAAGAAAGCAGTTCTGGAATGATACATGCTGAACTAACCGTAGTTACCCTGGCTGGCGGGATTGAATGCTTTTTATTCTCTTCTTCACATTTTTCTCTATTGTCTGCGTTTTTTTTTCTTTTCTTTTCTTTTACAGCGGGCACATATTAATTTTGCAATCAGCAAGAATGACGAACCTATTTCCATTTGGGGGAAATTTTTCTTTAAAAGGAATGCATCTGGGGACACTGAAGCTTTCCTCATGTGAATCCCGAGGGAGGGAGGGAGCCAGTGCTTAGGCCTTTGTAGTAAATATCTCCAGACCACACTAAATCCAATCTTCTCATTTGGGGTTATTTGCTTTCCGGACGGCAAGGCTGTGATGGATCCCAGATTCAGCACTCGTGGCATCTCAATCAGCTGTGTTTAGATGCCTCTGTGACACGAGATTATGACGTTTTGATGGGATTAGGAGATAAATTTGCTTTAATCTATAAAGCCCTGTATGCTTTGGGATCTGATTACCCTGGCAATTCCCTTCCTCAGCCCTAGCAATTAAGATTAGCCAGAATGCTCCTGTTAACGATCCCCATACTGAATGTGCAGGAAATCAGAAATGGGTGGTTTTATTTTATTTATTTATTTTTTTCTGGTTTAGTTCCCCTTCTGCCTTTGCTGTTGAAAGCTCAGGGCTCTCTCTAAGGCTCTTGTCTTCAGAGCCAGCTGCCTGATTTACCCTCGTCTCTGCTTCCTGGAGAAGCCATCTTTGAGGTTCCTTCTTCTTAGTCTTGGTCAGTTGCGGAAGATTTGTTTCTGAATTTAATCAGTTGTACTTATGCTTAGCACATTACTAATGAGTGGATTTTTGGATCAGTCTAAGTAATGATAAGAGCTTAGATGTACAAAGACTTTAATTAAACTCCTTTTGCCCTAAGGAAGTTTGGTTTGGTCCCCCATATCCACATAGTCCCCAGTCATGTTTTCCAGAGAGATCTGCTCCCAGAATCCTTTACCTGCAGAAATACTTTGGTCTGTGGTTGTCTTAGTCATCTAGTGCTGCTATAACAGAAATACCACAGGTGGAGGCTTTAAGAAAGAGAAGTTCATTCTCTCACAGTCCAGTAGGTTAGAAGTACAAATTCAGGGTGCCAGCTCCAGGGGAAGGCTTTCTCTCTCTGTTGGTTCTGGAGGAAAAGTCCTTGTGATGCATCAGTCTTCCCTTGAACCTCAGGTCCAAATGATGTGCTCTGCTCCTGGCAGTGCTCTTTTGGTGATATGAGGTCCCCATGTCTCTCTGCCTCGCTTCTCTCTTTTATATCTTAAAAGAGATTGTCTTAAGACATTACCTAATCTTGTAGACCTCATCGATATAATTGCCGCTAATCCATCTTATTACATCATAGTGATAGGATTTACAACATATAGGGAAATCACATCAGAAGATAAAGCGATAGACAATCACACAAGGGAATCATGACCTAGCCAAGTTGACAGATATTTTGGGGGGACACAATTCAATCCATGACAGTGGTCAAAATATTGTTAAGCATTCCCATGCATTCACTGCCACTCAAATACAGCTGTATGAATACAAAACCCAACAACAATGGGGACAGGAAGGTGCAAGTTAAACTCACTATAACTTAAATTACATGTGTGTGAGAGACTACAAAGCACTGTGCTGGATATACTGTTTGTCCTTCCAGCCCAACAATCCACCTTGCCTTCTGCTCTGGAAGACTGACATGTATGGTTGGTGCCAATAGGCTCCCTTGCCTTCTGGCTTCCAGTTTGGTTTGACCAATGGGAGGCATTAGCAGGAGATAAGAAGGAGGCAGAAGAAAGATGTCAGGGTATTTATTCTTCACTTCTTTCCATGCTGGGTCTGGGCTTACCAATGAATGGGTTTCTCTACCAAGACCGTAGCTCCTATCTGGTAGCCTTTTCTACAGCTGTATCATGAGATAGCACAGGACCAGGCAGGATTTCATTCCGTTGTGCATGGAGTTGCCACGAGACAGGGGCCAACTCTGGTAGCTAACAACAAGAACAATAGCTCTTTCCAGGTTCTGGTCATTGCTCTGTCCCCATGCTTACCTCTTTAGGTCTAAAGTAGGTAACACCTGAGGTTATTGCTGATCCTAGGGTGTTTCACTAGCCTTATTAGTCTCCCTTCACCTTTTTGCAAATGGTCCCTTAATGAAATTTTTTTCAATTACTCCTGCTGAGTGTGCCTTCTCTCTCCTTCAGGGACCCTGACCCATGCAAGCATTGTGGTTGACAGCTCCATTTCTGGAGTGAGAAAACCTTCAAATCTAGAACCATCCCTTCCTTGAGACATAAACTTGGCGAGTGATTTCACCTCTGTTACCTCGTCTATAAAATAAGCACGAAAAGAATACTCAACTCATAGGATTGTTATGGCGATTAAGTGGAATCAAATGTGATAACACAAGGCACGTGGTCATCACTCAATGAGTGTGGTGTCCCTCCACTGCCTTCCATAACCCATGCTAAGTTCTTAGGCCCATTGCCCAATTATGTAAAAGTCTTCTCTTCTCTAAACTGGTTCTGATTTCAAGGCTGATATGATTATGACACAGTGGCACTATTGAGTAGCATATGATAAAAAACGAAGCAAAAAAAGAAGGACTCAGTAGCAAGATGGGCCATCTGTGGGACCATCGATTGCCCTCTGATCCTTGTTAACCCCATAAGATAAACTCCAAACCATTGCTGTTGAGTTGATTTCAACTCATAGCAACCCTACAGGATGGAGTAGAACTGCCCTATTGGGTTTCCCAGGAGCTGCTAGAGGATTTGAAGTGCCAACCTTTTGGTTGGCAGCTGTAGCTTTTAACCACTGCGTCACCAGGGCTCCAAGATAAACTCAGGACCTGGTAAAACGAGAATAGCTATCATTAACTGAATGCTGACCTTCCAAAGCTTGGTTGGCCACCCCTTCTCTATGTCCTCACAGTGCCATTGAGTCAGCTCTGACTCATGGCAACTCCATGTGTGTCACAGTAGAACTGTGCTCTATAGGGTTTTCAATGGCCAAGTTTTCAGAAGTAGGTTTCCAGACTTCTTTTTTTTTTTTTGAGGTGACTTTGGGTGGACTGGGGCTGCCAACCTTTTGGTTAGCAGCCAGTTGCCTTAACCCTAACACTTATTACAATGGATTCTGATTATCTGTTTTTGTTTCATCTACTGCCCTTACTAAACTTCAAAATAGTGTGGCCTGGGATCTGTCTTCTTTTGCATACTCAGTGCTAATCATAGTTCCTGACACTATGAGGCTGCTCATAAAGTATATTAAGAGAATGAATGAATGAATGAATGAAGGTAAATGATATTACCCATCTCTTGAAGAACAGATGACACAAAAGGCTTCATCAATGAGATGGGACTTAATACGGGCCTTGAAAATGAATACAGTTTAAATAGGAAGAACATAACTTAGGTTATTTCAGGCGGAAGGCATCTAAGCAGGGGTGAGGAAAACAAGTATGCAACCTCTTGCCCAGAATAGAGATTTTATGCATTAGAATAGAGAGAAGTGTGACTGGATACTGTATTAGTTGAGGCATGCTAGTTGTAACAGATACACCCTCAAACTCTCATAAATCCAAAACAGGTACTGCAGATCAGTGGGCAGCTCAGTCCCAGGAGGTGCTTCTGGAGCCAGGTTTCTTCCATCTGGTGGCTCTTCCATGTACTGTGGTCACCCAGAAGAGGAAAGAGCATGGCAGATTGCATGGGGATGATGACTATGGGCCATATGGCACGTATTACTTCCACCTCCATTCCATGGGCTAGAACTTAGTCACATGCTCAGTTAACAGCAGGCAGGCTGGGAAATGTAGTCTAGGTGGGTGACCAGCAGGAAGAGAAACTGCATTTGGAGAATGGCTAGCTAGATGCTTAGACTGGAAAGTTTGGAACAGATCCCAGGGAGTCTGGAGTGCTAGACTCAATTCTGTATTTTACATGACTGGATTCCATCAAATGAGCCCTCTGCTTCCACTGACAGTTAAAGTTTCAGAAAATAGAATGTGATCCATGGAAGTATGAAAGAATGCCAAAGAGCTGGAGAAGGTCCTAGGGAGGTTATAAGCCCACAAAAGAATGCGACTTCTCTTATATGTAACCTCAGCACCAGAAAGCAGTTTTCTCCAAATGTAGGCATTATCAATGTTCAGTAATTCTTGATCCTTGGACAAAAATCCCAGTGGACCCAACCTCTTCTCCTGCAGTAGACCACTAAAGAAAGAAAAAGGATGGAAGGACAGCAGGAAGGGAAGGATGGAAGGAGGAAAGAATGAAGGGAGGGAGGGATGGAGGAAGGAAGGAAGGAAGGAGGGAAAGGTGGATGCGTGGATGGATAAATGCGTAGGAGGGAAGGAAAGAAGAAGGATGGACGAATGGGAAGGAGGGAAGGCAGAAAGAAAGGAAGGAAGGACAGAAGCAAGGGTAGAAGCAAGGAGAGGGGAAGAAGGAGGGAAAGGAAGAGGGAGGAAGGAAGACAGGAAGGAAGGTTAGTTTTTAAAAGATGCTCAAAAAAAAAAAGTTGCTCAGAATTTGTGGTATCAGGGTTGGTCAAATGTCTCTGTCCTCCGACTATAAGTGGTCCTGGTTTGCCTGGGACTGAGGAATTTCCCAGGACTCAACACTTTTACTACTAAAACGGACAAAGTCCCAGGCAATGAGACAAGTTGGTCACCCTAACTCTGGCATCCACAAAATGCGGGTTCAAACCTTAGCTCTGCCACTTTATAACTATGTGACTTTGGGCAAGTCACTTCCTCTCTGTGAGCTTCATTTTGTCGTCTTCAATATGGGGACAGTAAAATAGTCCCTCGCCCCCTCGAAGTGATATGATGATTGAGATAATGCATGTAAAACATTTAATGCTGTGTGTGGCACATAGAATATGTGCAATAAATAGATGTCAAATGGGGCTCTCATCCTTGATTTAAATGAGCCTTGTTTAACAACAGAGCCCCTGGGACTATTGAGAGGCAGGACCCAGGATCACCCTCCACGCAGGTCCTGGAGGAAGGATACACAGCTGGTGGTCAGATGCACAGGGCAGAAGGCGCTACACATGGCCCTTAGCTGCTTATTACCGGCAAGACCAAGGATAATGGTGCTCAAACGATGAGAGAGGAAGGCAGCCCGTCCAGGAGTGTCTGATCCCCAACACTTGCCACCAAAGGATGGAAGGCAGCGAGTGTGGGTGATGGGATAAGAAGATCCCGAGGAGCGAGCACTTTATTCTGGAGCTTTCAAAGTTCACCCCTTCCCCCGACAGGAACCAAAATTTAACAACCAGTCAGGGAGTGAACGAGAGGGAAACCAGACTAGCAAACTGTTTCCCTTGCAACAGGTCACGTTGTGCTCAGAAGCAGGCTTTGAAATTGTGTCTGTGTAGCCACAGCAGAGAAGCTTCGGGTCCCCTCTTTCCCACCTGAAGGTGAGCTGGAAAAAAGGAGGGAAATGAAAGGGAGGAAGAGAAGGAAAATTAAAGGAAAAAGAAGGGGCTAGAAGAGGAGATCGGGGGGAGATGACGGAAGAAAGAAAACCGTTTTTCTGCACATACACTGGGCACAGAAATAGACCAGCCATGGACCCTCATATTCAGGAAGATCATGGAAGGAAGACCATGGAAGGATGGCCATGGAAGGAAGACCATGGAAGGATGGCCATGGAAGGACGGCCATGGAAGGAAGACCATGGAAGGATGGCCATGGAAGGACGGTCATGGAAGGAAGACCATGGAAGGATGGCCATGGAAGGAAGACCATGGAAGGATGGCCATGAAAGGATGGCCATGGAAGGAAGACCATGGAAGGATGGCCATGGAAGGATGGCCATGGAAGGAAGACCATGGAAGTAAGACCATGGAAGGACAGCCATGGAAGGACGGCCATGGAAGGATGGCCATGGAAGGAAGACCATGGAAGGATGGCCATGGAAGGATGGCCATGGTCTTCCCGAGGTTGCTGCTGGCGATGGCAAACAGGCACAGACTTTTTTTTTTTTAATTGTAGTTTAGATGAAGGTTTTCAGAACAAACTAGTTTCTCATTAAACAGTGAGTACAGGTATTGTTTTATGACACTGGTTAACAACACCATGTCAAGATGTCAACACTCTCCCTTCTCAAGCCTGGGTTCCCTGTTACCAGCTTTCCTGTCCCCTCCTGCCTTCTAGTCCTTGCCTCTGGGCTGTTGTGCCACTTTATTCTCGTTTTATTTTATGGGCCTGTCTAATCTTTGGCTGAAGGCTGAACCTCAGGAGTGACTTCATCACTGAGCTAAAAAGGGGTCCAGGGGCCATACTCTCAGTGTTTCTCCAGTTTCTGTCAGGCCACTAAGTCTGGTCTTTTTTTGTGAGTTAGAATTTTGTTCTATATTTTTCTCCAGCTCTGCCCGGGACCCTTAACTGAGGACACAGATATTTTTTGAACAGGACTCTATGCCACTCACATTCTGTGCATTATCATGTTTAATCCTCATGACCAGCCTCCAATTTTAGAGATGAGAATACTGGGGTTCCCCAAGGATACACAGCCAGTCAGGGTCAAAGCCAGGACTTGGAGCCCATCTGAGATTCCTAATAATGTGAACATACGGCAGTTAATTACTGTTGTTAGCTGCCGTCAAATGGGCTCTGACTCATGGAGACCTCATACACAACAAAAAGAAATGTTTCCCAGTCTTATGCCAGTCTGTCTCACCAGGGATCTCCGTTACCTTCGCTGGCCCTAGGCTTCACCAAACAATCCTCCTCTAGCAATTGATTCCTCCTGAAGATGTGTCCAAAGAAAGTGAATTGGACAATGTTCTGTTGTGATTCATAAGGTTTTCATTGGCTGAAATCTGGAAGTAGAATCACCAGGTCTTTCTTCCTAGTCTGTCTTAGTCTTGAAGCTCTGCTGTAAGCTGTCCGCCCTGGGTGACCTTGCTGGTATTTGAAGTACAGGTGGCATAGCCATCAGCATCATAGCAACATGCAAGCCACCACAGTACAACAGATGGACAGACAGGTGGTGGAACTACTGCCCAGCATGATATAAGGCAAAGGAGAAGGATGGGTAAAATAGTATGAGAATACCAAGGTGGACAAGTCCAAAATGTACAGGCTTAATCAAAGTCTCTCAGTCGTAACAATTTGGCCCAGGTAATTCTTTGCTGTGGCGGCTGTCCTTTGCATTATAGGAGGTTTAGCAACCTCCTTGGCCTTTACCCACTAAATGCCTGTAGCACCCCTCAGTCATGACAACCAAAAATGTCTCCAGACATTGCCAAATGTTCCCTGGGGGGAAAATCATCCCCTACTGAGAACCACCGGCCTGGAGGAAGGAATAAAATAAATACAATTACTGTGGATTGAGAGCCATGTAAGTACATTGTGGGAGGTATTTAATCTCATTTACTATCTCAGAGGACCTCCCCCCATAAGAGCCCCAGGAGGTGGGCATTATTATTTCCATTTTATAGATGAGGTATCCAAGGCTCAGAGTTTAAGTAACATGCCCAAGTTTACACAACTAGTAAGAGACAGAGCTAGGATTTGAACCAGTTCTATATATTTCCAACATCTATAATCCTTTGAGTAGGAATGGAGCTGATGACAATTTTTTTTTTTTTAATACTTCTTTTGGAGTCCCAGGGTGGTGCAGACGGTGAATGCACTCAGCTGCTTACAGAAAATTTGGAGGTTCGAGTCCAGCCAGAGGTGCCTTGGAAGAAAAGCGTGGTGATCTCCTTCTGAAATGTCAGCCACTGAACACCTTATGGAGCACAGTTCTACTCTGACACACATGGGGTCACCATGTTGTTCACTCAATGTCAACTGATTCAGAGGGCATTGAGGGTTCAGTGGTAGAATCTTGCCTTTTGTGTGGGAGACCGGGGTTCAGTCCCCAGTCAATGCACCTCACACACAGCCACCACCCATCTGTCAGTGGAGGCTTGCATGTTGCCATGATGCTGAACAGGTTTCAGCGGAGCTTCCAGACTCAGATGGACTAGGAAGAAAGGTCTGACGATTGACTTTCAAGAATCAGCCAGTAAAAATCCTATGGATCACAATGGTCCGACCCACAACCCATTATGGGGATGGCCCAGGACCGGGCAGTGTTTCCTTCCATTGTGCCTGGAGTTACATAAGTAGAGGCTGACTTAAAGGCCACTTATGACAACAACAGCTTTTCCCAGTACTGTTCACAGAGGGGAACGAAGATGAAAAGTAGGCGAGTCAAGGAGAGAGACAGGGCAGAAAGGCAGGTAGGAAATAAAGATGCTGAAAACACAGGGACGAGTCCACCATGTGGTCTGGTGACAATTCTGTGACTAAGTCCCTTTATGCTGCCAGCTCCCAGGCAGCTTCCAGGCCCTCACCTCCTCCCCGTAATCCATCGCTTCCTGTGAGCATGCCCTGCACGTGAGTCTACCCTGGCCCTCTCTCCTTCCCTCATCTCTCATAACAGGAGACCATATATTCCCAATGCCTCCGTGATTTATGGGGGGAAGCCACGTCCCCTGACCAACCATCCCTCTTCACAGGGGCGCACATGTTGGGGAGCATCTATCCCAGAAAGGACCCGCATTCATTTTCCGCCAGGAGCCAATGGCCTGGGGAATTCAAAAAAAGCCCCTAAATTACAAATGAGTGGGGGGACCTTCCTCTAGAAACTGTTTCCCAAGCCCGAGCCTCACTATAAATCACCCCCCCCAAGCGTCACACACAGCTGTAAAACTGCAGATGTGTGGGGCTCGGCAAGGTGAGGTCCTGCCGGCAAGTGAGAAAGCAAGGTTGGCCAAGAACATGGTAGGGAAGGTCATTTGAGGAACTCCTCTTGACCTCGTTCCCTTCCAACACATTGCGTGGCTCATACCTTTTGAGCAGGAAGTCAATTTCTTCGAAGGTTCTTTTTGTAACCACCCCCACCCCACCTCTCCATCCCTTGCAAAACAGCACTAGCATTTGTTCTTAATCTTTCAGGGGGTGAAGGTTGCCTTTGAAAATCTGATGAAAGCTATGGTTTCCTCCCTTCATTAAATAAATGATTGTTTACTTGTGCGAAAGGCTTAGAAAATGGTTAAAACTGGTTTATGGTGGCTTTCTAGGAAGATAAAGGGCTTTTCTGCCCCGTCATATAAAACACATTTATTATGTACTGATTTTATTTGAACTTTTTACTGACATATAACATACACACAGAAAAGTGCACGATCATAAGTGTTTGGCTCAATGAATTTTCACAAACTGAACAAATCGGTACAACTGCACCCAGATGGAGAAACAGAGCATTACCTCCATCTGGAAGTTTCCATTCACGTCCCTCCAGTCACAGTCCCCCTCCAAGGTTAACCACTAAAAAAAAACCTGGCTTAAAATGGTCTAGATCCGTTTAGGTTGCTTTTGTTCTTTATATAAATGGAATCATGGAGCACAGCTCTTTTGTGTTTGGCTTCTTTCACTCGGGATTAGATTTGTGAGCTTTATCTTGGTCTTTGTGTGTAGTTGCAGGTTGTTTATAGTCTTTAGCATATATTATCCCATTGTGTGATTATATTGCAATTTATTTCCATTCTATTGTTGAGAGGCATTTGGGATGTATTCATTTTTACAGAACTCGATTGAAATGCTGTTCTTTAGAGATGTCACTTTAATATTCCCTGTCTTGGAGTGTGTGTTTCACTCTCCAGCTTGTAATAGGAATGCACACTAAATTCCTATTGTGAAAAAAATAAATAAATAAAAGTCCTTACAACATCAAGAGTGAACCTTAATGCAAACTAGGGACTTTGGTTAATAATGATGTATCAGTATCAGGTCATCGGTTGTGACAAAGGCACCACACTAATACATGATGTTAGAGGCTAGTGCTGGTTCAGTGAAAGAATTCTCACCTTCTGTGCAGGAGACCTGGGTTCGATTCCCAGTCAAGGCACCTCATACGCAGCGACCGCCCGTCTGTCGGCGAAGGCTTGTGTGTTGCTGTGATGCTGAACAGGTTTCAGCGGAGCTTCCAGGCTAAGATGGACTAGGAAGAAAGGCCTGGTGATCTACTTCCAGAAACCAGCCCGTTAAAACCCTATGGATCACAACTGCACGATCCCACTACACATAGGATTGTCATGAGTTAGGGGGCCAATTCGAAGGCAGCTGACGACAACAAACAAATGCAAGATGTTAATAATAGGAGGTTCTCGGGAGGGTGAAGAGGCATCCCCCCTTATTGCTCAATTTTTCAATGAATCTAAACTCTAAATATACAGACACACACACACACACACACATACATATATAGCCTATTAATTAAAAAAAAAAAAGACATCACAGGAAATAGGCAAGCAGTGAAAGTTCCCTTTGCTTTCCTCTCCCCTTCCCCTCCCCCTAACTCACTTAGCTCCAGTGTTATTGGTTTGCTCAGCATCCTTCTAGACATCTCTCTACGCATCTATATACAGACATATGCAATGCACAATGATCCGGTTTTTATTTTGTTTTTACATGAAAGCAGCTGCTCTGCAACTTGCCTTTTTTCACTTATCTGTATGTCCTGGAGATCCTTCCAAGGCAGTGTCGGAGATCACCCTCGTGATTTGAAACTGCTGAACATCCTCCCGTCACATGGAAGGGCCGTGATTTATTTAACCAGCCTCCTATTGATGGGCATTTAGGCTGTCTCCAGTTCTCGGCTGTTGCAAATCGGGAGGCAATGAACATCCTTTTATGTGCTCCTTTATGAGCATTTGCAAGTATTTCTCCAGGAGAGAAATGGAGACGAGGAACTGCTGGGTGTACATATTTGCCTTTAAGTGGTTTTTATGAGGTCAGATGGACTGTCCAAGTCACTGTGAATTCGGGGTAGAGCTTGCAATGTATGTGAAGGCATTTGGCAGAATGCTAGAAATTCACTCAAGTTTTCAAAGACTAGACAGATGCCTGGACTTGGGATGTGCACTTAGACTCCACTGGGGGACTTCATCAGCTCCTTGGTCCCCTGGGATGCTGACACTTTTCAGAGAGTCCATGAAGGGAAGAATCTATTGTCAGCCTATGGGGAGGCTGGTTGGAAACAGGATATCTGAGATAAAAAGCACAGCCCTTTGGGGACTGCTGTACTGAAAATGATAACACAGCAAACATGTGTTGGAGATTTACTACATGCTGGAGTCCCTGGTGGTGCCAATGGTTATTGTACTGGGCTGTAAACTGGCAGGTTGGCAGTTCGAGTCCACCCAGAGGTACCTCAAAAGAGAGGGTTGGCAATCTACTTCTGAAAAATCAGCCATTGAAACGCTGTGGAGCACAGTTCTGCCCTGACACACATGGGGTCTCCATGAGTCAGAGTTGACTATGTGTCAAGCACTGTGCATGGTCTTCATAATTTAATTCTTGCCATATTCTTAGGGGGTAAGTACCACTCTGGGTCTCCTTTTTCCAGCTGAGCAAAATGGAGGCTCAGTCACTTGCCCAAAGTCATACTTACCTGCAGTGTTAACTGCTGGGCGATCTCCCAAGGGGCAACCTTGACATAGCTTTTGCCCACAGAAAGCTCATCATCTACTGGTAGAAACAGACAAACCACCAAGCAATTACAATGCACTTGTGAGGACAGCCAATGGGGCCAATACAGTGTGCTCAACAGAGGACTTACGAAGGTTGCCATAGAAAGGCTGAGTAAAAAGGAACCTACAGTCAATCATCTGAAGATAAGACCCCTGTGTCTCTCTGGTCCCTCTACACTGCTGTATCAAATGCTGAAACTCTAGTTGATAAAAAATAAATCAGTAAGTGAGTAAATAATCACAGCACATAGCAGGAACCAGCTCCATGCTATCCCCTTCTCCCACACTACTCCTCACAACAGGTCTGAGGAAACTGAGGCTCAGAGAGAAGTGACTTGCTCAAGGTCTACATTTAATACATGGAAGAGTCAAGATTCAAACCCAAGCACTACATAATTCTGGAGCCTGTGACCCTCTGAGCATACAGCCCCTACCTTTCTTCTCTTCAAACAGTAACAGTCTGAAGATAGACAGATAGATGGATGGATGGGAGAGTGGGTGGGTGGAAGGGTGGGAGGATGGATGGATGGATGGATGGGTGGGTGGGTGGGTGGGTGGATGGGTGGATGGATGGGAATGAATGGATGGATGATGGATGTATGGATGGAAGGAGGGAGGGAGGGAGGGATGGATGGATAGATAGGTAGACAGATATAGATTATCAGACAGATATAGATAGCTGCTATTGAGTCGATGCTGACTCATGGTGACCCCATGTATAACAGAACAAAACATTGGCTGGTCGGCATCATCCTCATGATCACTGGAATGTTCGAATCCTTTGTTGCAGCTATTTAGCCAATCCATCTCACTGAGGGGCTTCCTCGCCCTCACTGGCTCTCTACTTCAGCAAATATTATGCTGTCCTCCAGCAATTCATCCCTTTTGGTGGCAGGCCCAAAGCAAGTGAATCAAAAATGTTCTGTTGTGATCCATAGGGTTTTCATTGACTAATTTTTAGAAGCAGATTGTCAGGTCTTTCTTCCTCGTCTGTCCTAGTCTGGAAGCTCCGCTGAAACCTGTCCACCATAGGTGACCCTGCTGGTATTTGAAACAGTGGTGGCATAGCTTCCAACATCATAGCAACACACAAGCCACTACCCTATGACAAACTGACAGACGGTGGTGGAGTCCTGCGTTTATGCGTCCCAATCAAAAATGTTCTAGAACCAAATCGGTCCAGGTATGCTTTGCTGGCAGAGTGGGCCGAGAGCACAAATCCATCTTTTGGTTCAAGCCCCAGCTTACAGTCCTCTCACTTAGCAATTAAAAACATTAGTCACAGCCCACTGTTATGATGTCAGGTTGATGGATTATGACTTTCTCCTGTTGAGATTGATGTCTCCTAACTTTTTGATGCGGGAACAATTGATTATTACCGTTTTTAATTTTTTTTTTTTTTGAGTCGGCTAACCAGGCAATCGCTGACACTGTCCATACATTACGAGTCTAATTCTGCAGAGGTCTGACAAATCCACTGGCGGCGGAAGATGAAGCTATTCCAAATTGCACAAATCAAGGCGAGCCCAGATTGGGCGGTCCAAGACAGGGGTGGGGGTGGGGGTCCCCTTTCATTCCTGCCCTTTGCAGACCTCCAAGACTAAACAGTTTAGGCCACATCTTGCAGAAGATTGCTTTATCCTTTCACCTTTAAGTGGATTCAGGCGCAATCAGTTGACTCGGGAGCGAGTGGAGGTCAGCATGCACACGCCAGGCTGGGGGGCTGTGGGCAGAGCTGAGGGAAGAAGGGCGGCGAATAAAATAAAGGAAGATGTAAAAGCCAGGGCGGTCAGTCTGTAACCTCTAACATCTGGTGCAAAATAGGAGTGTACAAGGGGAAGCGTTGGGGCTGGGACCGGGGGAGTGCGGCAGAAAAGGACGTTGCTCGGGAGGAGGCTTTCTAAGATTGTGGCTGTGACAAATAAGGCCGCCCGCCCTGCTCAGATGTCAGGAGAGGAAGTGGAGGGGGGTGGAAAGAGGAAGAGAGAGGGAGGAAGAAGTCAGGTCTCCAATCCCCAGAGCCAGAGGACACTCAAATGCTTGCAGATGGGATGCAAAAGGACAGCGGAGAGCACATGGCATCTGGCCACCTAGAAGCACAGCACAGAGAAAACTGGCTTTATTAGTACTGGTAACACCTTTGTAGAAGGACGAATGGCAAAGCCCTCTGGACCAAGAGCATCCCAATACCAACAGTCTGGGGTGGGGGTGGGGGGCTGAAAGTAAAGGCTCTCTCCCTACCCTTGTTCCCAGCCTGACCCCCCCTGCTCCTGGTGGATCATGGTTTCATGAGCTCTTCCTCCTCAACGTGACTGTGAACTTGGACCTTGAGAGAGAAGATACCCAGGGAGAGATGTTTAGCCTCAAGCACAACTTGGCCCCATTCCTTCCCCAGAGAGCAGGGAAGGTGATCTGTCCAGCTCTACGGAGCTGGAGAACCAAGAATTCACTCAGACTTTGCTAAACTGCTACTACTTGGCAGATTATAAATTTGAATGTGCTCAGGGACCTTTTATGTTTCAGTTCCAGCAACTGCACCCAACCCTTCTCACTTTGTTCTCCTAATCCAAGTGAATGGAGTTGCCTCTACCCTCAATTTGGTTGGCATATCTCCCTCTTCTTCTTTCATCTTTCTCAGAAATCTTCCAAAGGGACCTGCCAGATGCTTAAGAGCCCAGAGACTAAACTTTCATTGACATCACTTAGAATGCATTCAGCTGTAAGTAACAGAAAACCCAGCTCATGGTGAATTAAGCCTTAAAGACATTTAATTTTGACATGTATGGATGTCTGGAAACCCTGGTGGTTAAGAGCTATGGCTGCTAACCAAAAGGCTGATGGTTCAAATCCACCAGGCACTCCTTGGAAATTCTATAGGGCAGTTCTACTCTATCCTATAGGGTCACTATGAGTTGGAATCAACTTGACGGCAGTGGGTTTGGGTTGTTTATATGGGTGTCTGGAGACAGGTTGTGGTCTTCCAAGTTTGGGGCAGCCACTCTGCAGGGTATCAAGACAAGTTCTGTCCATCCTTTCTCTCTATTGGGTTATCAGCCTCAAGGCAATGGCCTTTCTTCACGTCTATCAACTCATGCTCACAAGATGGCGGTCATATCACAGCTGCAGGTATCACGACCCCATTCAAAGGCAGAGAGTATAGGTGAGAAAGGAAGGCTTTTTTTCTGGAATCAATAAAGAAACATTTCCAGAGTCATCACAGCCTCCATCCCAGTCTCATTGATCAGAATTGGGTCACATGCCTACCTCTAGACCACAGGCAAAGCCTGAAGAAAATCTCTTTGTAGGGAATACGGAGGATGGCTGCCGAGTGGTAACTATTGTGTCTGCCTTGCCATATCCCCCAATTTTTTCCTTCAGTGTCCTAGTATGGTCAATGATCCTGCCACCAAAGCCAAACACATGGGTGCCATCCACGAGTTCTTGTTCTCCCTGACCCACAAACCCCTCTTTGACCCTCCCAAATCCCTCCCATGATGGTGAGAACACAAAGGTGCCCCATAAAGGCTCAGACTCACTTTGCAGTCTCTATAATATTACAGCTCTAGCACTGAATCTGAGACCTCGTGGTGCAGTGGCTAAGAACTCGCCTGATAACCAAAAGGTCGGCAGTTTGAATCCAGCAGCTGCTCCCTGGAAATCCTATCAGGCAGTTCTACTCTGTTCTATAGGGTGGCTAGGAGTCAGAATCAACTCAACAGCAACAGGTTTTTTCGAGGACTGAATTAGTCAACTAGGAAATTTACAGTGAGAAACTCAACTTTCTGGACTCCAGTCATTATTTTAAGAACAGGTTGGTGGTTAAGAAAACAGGCATGACAGCCATAAAGCCTGAGTCTGAATTCACGCTCTGCTATACCTTAGCTAGGCAGCACTGGGCAGCCTGCTTGCACACGCTGAAGCTTGGTTTTCTTATCTGTAAAATGGCAATAATAACGCACCAAACTTCATAGGATTGTTGTGATGGTCAAGTATGATAATGCATTTATGTGCTCAGCACAGTGTCTGGTACATAGCAAGTGATGAGTGGATGTCCACTCTAATCTCTGTTAGTTCGCAAATTATCAAGTAATTTGCCACGGAGCTCTACCTTCCACCCAACACTAGATGACCCACCTGGCCCTATTCATCTCAAGGTTTCTCCACTCATGATTTCTACAGGCCTAATGGATGGCAACCAGGAAACCCTTTTGGACATCCACTCATCACTTGCTATGTACCAGACACTGTGCTGAGCACATAAATGCATTATCATACTTGACCATCACAACAATCTGGTGTACTGGTTAAGAGTTTGGCTGCTAACCAAAAGGTCGGCAGTTCTAATCCACCAGGCGCTCCTTGGAAACCCTATGGGGTAGTTCTACTCTGTTCCATAGGGTTGCTACGAGTTGCAATCGACTCAACAGCAATGAGTTTTTTAGTTTTTTGCGTTTTTTTTTTGAATGAATAGCCGGAAAGGAACTCTGGTGGCACAGCGGTTAAGCACTCTGATGCTAACCAAAAGGTGGGCACTTCGAACCCACCAGCCGCTTCATGGAAGAAAGATGTGGCAGTCTACTTCTGTAAAGATTACAGCCCAGAAAACCCAAAAGGGCACTTCTACTCTGTCCTATAGGTTTACTATAAGCTGGAAACAACTCAACAGCAATGGGTTTTTTTTTTTGGAGCCCTGGTGGCAGGACAGTTAAGTGCTCTGCTGCTACCTGAAAGGTAGATGGTTTGAACTTACCAATAGCAACAAGGGAGAAAAGACCTGGTGATCTGCTCCTGTGAAGATTACCGTCTAGGGAACCCTATGGGGAAGTTCTACTCTGTCGACTTGACAGCACCCAACAACTGTGGATGGCATGGATGCCCCCCCCCAATTCCTACCTCAGAACTCAGGGCATGGTAGGCAAGCTAGAGCAAGGCACTGGTTTCCCATTGCGAAGTGGCCATCACACCTCGATCCTCAGCAGTACTGGGGCAGTGTAGGAGCTTATGAATGCAGCAATTTCTATTGGTTCAGACGGATATCAGGCAAGACGGCTCTCAGCAGCTTCTTTTATATTTATTTCTGGCCAGATCAAAGGTCCTGTTGGCAACCTGTCTTGATGTCTTGATTCCTGTTTGTTTGTTTTTTTTTTTAAGTTAAAATTTTTCCCTGGATGGTGTTCACTCCAAATAAGCTACAGTGAGGCCCTCTGGGGGTTACAGAGGGAGTGAGAGTCAGGAAGGGAAGAATTTAGCTCTGTTTTGCTATAAATAAGTGTACAGAATTGTTAACGTCTGCTATCAGCCACTGTTTCCCATGGTGGGAAAAAGACTGGCTGGTGGTTATTTCTGGATTCCCAGTGGGATTCCAGCAGTTCACAGAGCACACAGCAAAGACTGGATAAACCCAATACTAAGAGAAAGAGGAAGACTCTCAATGAGATGGACTGACACAGTGGCTACAACAATGAGCTCAAGCATAACAACAATGGTGAGGATGGTGCAGAACTGGGCAGTGTTTCGTTCTGTTGTACATAGGGTCGCTATGAGCTGGAACTGACTCAAAGGCACCTACCAACAACAACAAAGTAGAGGGTCAACGAAAAAGAGGAAGACTCTCAATGAGATGCATTGACACAGTGGCTGCAACAATGGCCTCAAGCATAACAACGATGGTGAGGGTGGCATAGGACCAGCCAGTGTTTTGTTCTGTTGTACGTAACATAGGGTCACTATGAGTTGGAACTGACTCGACGGCACCTAACAACAACAGTTACAATTTATTGAGTGGGAGGGCACAAGAGCTGGAATCAGGCATCATTTGAATATTGGCTCCATTGCTGGCTAACTGGGTAGCCTTGGGAAAATGATCTAGCCTCTCTGTTCCTCAGTTTCGCATCTGTAAAATGGGAATAATAATAATTCCTACCTCATAGACTTGGGAAGATTAAATAAATGAATGAATGTACAGCGATTAGAACAGTGCCTGGCATGTGGTCATCAAGTGTTTATTAACATTGACTGAACAGGCTCACTCATTATTACATTCGACTTTACAACAGCCTTTGATGTTGACGTTACCAACTCCATTTTGCGAGAGAGGAAAGAGAGAAGCATTGATAATTGAACAACTTGGCTACAGCCTGTAAGGAGCAGAACCAGAGTTCATATGCAGGTTTGTCTTGATTGCAAAACTCCTGATTTTTTTTACACTGCCTCATCTGGCTAAGCAGGACCAGCTGTGCCGATGAGATGACCCAGCAGGATCTCATATATTTTCTGCTGGCAGATAGAGCGGGGCTCACCTTGCCTGCTTAGCTCTGAAGGGGGTTACCCCAACCACGCAAATGAGCTGCTCTAAGCACGTGATGGCAAAGGGAGATAAATCACTGCTTGTCCTTCACCTCTGGCTCCCTGGTGTTGTTTGCAGGTGAGCTCTGGCCTGTGTGAACATGAAGCAGGTCAGAACACAGGCCAAGGCTCAAGGTAGCAGGAGGAACAACTGAGGCCACAGTTAATGCAAGTTTTGGACAACTTATCAGTGCAGGAAAATTTCTCCTACAAACTGGCTGCACCCCCTGGTCAGACATCAACGAGCACTGCTGCCTGCTCTGCTCATGGAAGTTCTAGAATGGACATCTAGAAAACTGTCAGGGCTCCTGGGGGCCTGGGGAGAGGGAGCGCTGGTTCATTTAGATGCTCCTTGATAAATATTACAGCCAAAAAAAACATGTTACCTTTGTCCTTCAAAATCGTTCCAAACATATTCATCATTTTCCTGCTTTGGTCAAAGACACTTTGAAGATTTCTTTGATAGTTGAGAATCTTGAAGAGCCTCAGGGTTCTCTCTGTGAGCATTGAAGACATTTGTCAAAACTGGACAGGAGAAGAGTGGGACAGTTTGGCCTGCCTTTCTATATATTTAGGAAAGGGGTTTGGTTTTGTTTCTTTCCTGCCCTGGTTTCTGATATGAGTGTGTTGCCTCTGTTCTATTTTTTCCCCTTAACAGCTTCCTTTGGTTCCCTGTGTTTCCATGCAAATGATAGTCATTGACACTGAGCAATTCCTCTCGGCCAAGAAGTGTGTGCTAACCCCTTTACATGTATCACCTCCTTTAAATTCACAACAAACCTGTCGGTTGGTGCTACTGGATTATTACACCCATTTTACACATGAGGAAATTGAGGCCTTGGGAAATGGAAGCTGTTGCCCATTGTCAACCCAGTGCCTAAAGGGAAGCACTGGGTTTGGAACTAATATCTCCAAAGTCCATGTTCCAAACCTCTACGTTATCCTAACACAATATATTATACTTTTTGCTATTTACGCGTCTATTCCATTTCTAACAGTAAAGTTAATCCCAAAAAGCATTTATTAAATAAGCACTTATGTGTGTCAGGCACTTGGCTGGTGGTTTGATATGCATTTTCTTTAATCCTCCCAACAGCCCTGGAAGTTGGGTGTCAAGTGCTCCATTACACAGATGAGCAGACAAGTTCAGAGAGGTTAAGGGCATGGTCCAAGGCTAAGCAGCTGGTGAGTGGTGGAGCCAGTTTTTGAAATCAGGTTGGATGGGTCCAGAGTCCATGTGCTTTGCTCTGTGCCCAAGTGACTCCTACTAGCTTGTCGCTGTTCTCAAGGGCTGGGCCTGTATTCTATGATCTTAGTGTCCCCAGAACCCAGCACAGTGGCATCACTAAGGTTTGTGTCACCCAGTGTGGTGACTCATGGTGCCACCCCCTCCCCATGTGCCTCCTTCTGTAACTGACCATACAGAATCCTTAGTAATGTTTTTTGTACTGCTACTCGAAAATCGTAATTCCAGTATGTCACTCCTTCTTTCCTTTTAATCACTACTTCATTCTCAAAAAAGTTATTGATATGGGTTCACAAACACTAACTGCCACAATATTATAGCTAAAACACGGGAAGATGTGACAAAATCAGCAACTATAAAAACACTGACAGCGATGAGAATGACAGCACGTGCTTGTAACGTGTGCAGACAAAACCACGTGATTTGAAGCGTCACTGTAATTGGGTAATAATGACAGCTCTGACCAGAGTGCGTTAGAAGGTTCAAAAAGTAAATTAGCATAGAGTTTTAGCCTTGTAGGTATCTTGATACATGAAAGCTGGGTTTACAAAAAAATGCTTTCGTTGTTATAACTAACTTTAGAGATATTTTTATTAAAAAGTAACAAACTTCTGCTGAAACATCACGCAGAAATTTTACAGACAGTCATTTTGGCGTCCGTCCTTCTGCCCCTCTGCACTCCACATCCCCAGGGCCCCCCCCCCCCCGCACTGATGCCATTGACACAGCACAGTGTCTAACTGTGAACTGGATGAACAAAAAAAAAAAAGAAAAAAGGTGGCATCGAGGGGCCAACCCAGTTATCCATGTGTTCAGCTCAGTGTAGATTTGACTGTAACAAGCTGGTACAAAAACACTGGAAGGGACAAAGGAAGACATGGCACTTGGTAACATGACACCAAACTTCTGTTAAGGGAGATGGAAAAATTCAGGAAGAGTTAATGGCGGTGGTTGTATAACATGATGAATGAATGTCACTGAAGTGTGCGTGTGAAGACTGTAGAAAGAGCAAATGTTCTGTTACATATATATTTACCACAATAAAAATTTTTTTAAAGAATGTAAACGAATTTTTTTTTTTTTTAGTGGATCAACTGGAGAAGACTAGAATAGACGGTGAGTTGTTGTACCAATCTCTTATGTCCAAGACGACTAAGCCCCTGTTATATATTTGAGCCCGAAAAATATCTGTTGAATGAACACATTCATATATTTAATTGTGAACCGTAGTGCTCCATGTGGATATTTAAATAAGCTTATTATGTCCACAATTGAACTCTTGATCTTGCCCTACTGCAGAACTGCCCCTCCCGCCATGTCCCTCGTCTCAGCAAATGGAAACTCCACTCTTCCAGATGCATCATCCTGACTTCTCTCTTTCTCTCACTCACCACATTAATCCAGCAGCAAGTCCCATTTGCTCTACTTTCGAGATGTCTCCAGAACCTGACAACTTCTCACCTCTCCCGTGGCTTCCTCCCTGGTCCAAGCTGCCATCACCTCTCCCATGGAATATTCCAACAGACTTCTCCCTGGTCTCTCTGTGACACCTCCCTCCTCTAACCACCACCCCCCCCCACCCCATTCATTCTCTGCACAATAGCCACAGGATCCTGCAAAAACCTAAGTCACACTGTATCACTCCTCTACTCAAAACTGTCTAAACACACTCCCACCTCCTGGCCTTTGCATTACGGCTCCCTCTGCATGGAATTCTCTGCCTCCAGATGTCTGCAAGGTGTGTCCCTTCACCCATTCCTTCAGATCACTGCTCAGTGAGGTCACTGACTACCTTTTATAAAATAGAACAGTCTCTACTTCCCTAGAAGCCAGCATTCTCTATCTCCCTTAAACTGCTTCATTCTTCTCCATAAACCAAAAAAACCAAACCCACTGCAGGCAAGTCAATTCCAATGCATCGTGACCCTATAAGGCAGAGTAGAACTACCCCACAGGGTTTCCAAGGAGCACCTGGTGGATTTGATCTGCCAACTTTTTGGTTAGCAGCCACAGCACTTAACCACTACGCTACCAGGGTTTTCGTTCTTCTTCACAGTTATGTTCTATTTATATAACAACTATTATATGTTGGGTGGGTGGGGGGTAGTAGTGCTAGTTCAGTGGTAGAATTCTCGCCTTTCATGCTGGAGACCCAGGTTTGACTCACGGCCAACGCGCCTCATGTGCAGCCATCACCCATTGTCAGTGAAGGCTTGTGTGGTGCTGTGATGCTGGACAGGTTCCAGCAGAACTTTCAGAGTAGGACAGGCTAGGGAGAAGGGCCTGGCGATCTACCTCCCAAAAATCGGCCACTGACAACCCTACGGATCACAATGGTCTGCTTCACAACCGATCATGGGGATGGCTCAGGACTGGGCAGCATTTTGTTCCATTGTGCATGGGGTCACCATGAAATGGGGGCCGGCTCAATGGCAGCTACAACATTACATAGTAGGACGTAAGCTTTACAAGAAAAGGAGCTGTGTCTGTACCAACTGAATCCTAGCACCTAGAGCAATGCCTGACATGTAGCAGATATCTGTTCAGTGAATGCATGAATGCAAAGATAGCAGGCTACCACTTCCTCTCACTACGTGGAATGTGTTGGGAATAGCCCAGAAAGGCGCACTGCTACCTAGACCAGCATTGTCCAATAGGGCTTTCTGTGATGATGGAAACGTTCTACAGCTGCGCTGTCCAATACAGTAGCTACCAGCCACGTGTGACTATTGAGCACTTGCAATATGGCCAGTACAACTGAGGAACTGCATTTTTAATTTTATTTGTTCATTTAAATAGCCATGTGTGTCTTGTTGTTGTTGTTAATTGCCTTCGAGTTGGCTCCAACTCATGGCGGCCTCATGTTCAACAGAACTAAATGTTGCCCAGTCTTGTGCCATCTTTATGATTGTTGGTATATTTGAGTCCACTGTTGTGGTTACTGCATCAATCCGTTTCATTCCTGGTTAGTGGCTACCATATTGGGCAGGGCGGGCTTAGGCTAAGAATGGAGTGAAAGGCCCCTGTCCTGCCCTTACTGGCTTTGTGTGCAGTCAGGCCAGAAGGAGGCCCAGTGGACAAGCCCAGGGAACGCCTGCAAGGTTCTTCTCCCAAAGGATTCACCAGAGCCTCAAAGGCTGTTTCAGCTTCCCAAGCAGTAATGTTTGCAGATCAAACGTTAGGAGAGGAGAAAGCAGACCACACAGCACAGGAGAATTGTCACGAAAGACGTGCCAATTGCAAACAGAGTCCCTTGCCAAATTGCGGAAGCCTTTGGATGACTCGGCCTCCTTGGGCCTCCTGACTGACTCACCTCTATTCCACCCTCTCTCTCCCCTTGCCCTTCTCTTATTCCTCCCCTCATTTCTCCCTATTATCCTTGGGGCCCAAATCCGCCCCTTCCATTTCACAGTCATCTCCAGTAGGGCCAAGGGCCTACCTTGGGCCCTTCTACTCTCACTTTCCTTCCTTTACCCAGCCTTGCCTAACTATTTCAGGTCTATAACCTCCTGGTTTTTACTCCCCTAACAACCAGGAAAACAAACAGCTCTGAATACAACAAAGATACACATGGAAGTACACATATATAAACAGGGGCAGTGCTGGTTCAGTGATAAAATAACACACACGGGGTTGCCATGAGTCAGAGTCAACACGATGGCGGCTGATTTAGAGAACACTGGTGTTCCAGTGGTAGACTTCTCGCCTTCCATGCTGGAGAGCAGGGTTGATTCCTGGCCAATACCCTGCACGTGCAGCCAGTGGAAGCTCGTGTGTTGCTATGATACGGAACAGGTTTCAGTGGAGCTTCCAGGCTAAGATAGACTGGGAAGAAAGGCCTGGAGATCTACCTCAGAAAATCAGCCAGTGAAAACCCTATGGACCACAACGGTCCAATCTGCAACCAGTCATGTGGATGGCAAGGACTGGGCAGCGTTTCATTCTGTTGTGCACGGGGTTGTAATGAGTTGGGTGCAGGCTTGACAGCAGTTAACAACAATAACAACACATATACATATACATGGGTGAAATGCAAGAGGAGAAAAAATAAAGTCTAGGAGGAGAAAATATATACATAAACCTTGATAACAAATAAATAGAGACCTTTCTAGGGCACTACGATAGAAGACACATGCACACACATTATATATGAGTGATGTTCACATTATATACGAGTGATGTTCAAGAAGAGAAGGAAGAGCATCCAAAAGAAAAAAAAAGTAAATAAACCTTGACAATAAATAGAGACCTTCCTAGGGCAGGGCAAAGGAACGTGGAGCTGCCTATAATTAGTGGCCACCACATCCCAAAACAAATCAGACTTTCTGCCCTTGCAGCTCTGTTGCCATAGAAATGGGACCCAAGACCCGTCAGGCTGTCTTCCTAAAGTGATTCCTTGCCTGGCCATGCCCACATCAAAGGGAACTTCCCATGCTCCTTGGTGGGACAGAAAGTACCCAGGCCCCCATCGCTCCTGCAGTTGGAAAAATTCAGAAGCGTCTCAAGCCAGACACACTGGCTTCTCACGAGACACTGCAGGGAAAGGATGCCGCCAAGTAGAGTCTTAGAGACCTTCTGCCATATGGTGTATGTCCTGATTACTGGAAGGAGACATTGGTCACCTATTATTTATTTAACTTTGTACAGTTGTTTCTATCCTTTTTTCCCCTCTACATGTTAAAAATAAGTTTCCAATCATACTGTTCTTGTAGTTTTACTTCCTGTTTTTTACTCATTTAATATTAGAAAGTAAACACTTCCATGTGCTATTTATATTTTTTTGCATTGCTGTCTCTGTCAGTCAGGATCCAGGCAGGAGAGAGAAATCACATTAGTTACTTTAACAGAGAGAACTCAGGATAAGGAATTGTGAACCAGGTAGTTGTCATTGTTAGTTGTCCCTGAATCGGCTGACTCATAGCAACACCATGTACAAAAGAACGAAATGTTGCCTGATCCAGCAACGTCTTTATGACATTTATAACTGTATGACCGTAGGCAAGTAATTGAGTCTCTAAGACTGTTTCCTTATCAATATAATAACAACAACAATAATACTCTCTACTTCAAAGGGTTGTAAGGCTCATGCATGACAATGGGAGAGATCTGGTGTATAGTATGGGTTCATTAAATGGTAATTCCTGCTCTTGTGATTACTGATATTATTATTATTTGATAGTAAGCTCCTTGAGGACAGAAATCAGGTCTTAGCATTCTTTTTTGTCTCTCTTAGCACTTTTTTAGCACAGATTCATTATGTTTCCACAAGCAGAAACCCAGTCAAGTTAGCTTAAGTAAAAGGAAACTTATAAAAATCAGGGGACTCTCAACAAACCCAATTTCAGGAAGTAGAATCTAGCCCTATGGGACCATGGGGCCCTTTCCCTGGGGCCACATGCCTGCTTGTGTCTGCGCTGAATGACCTTTGTTCCTCTCTCCCTGACCACCAACTTCTGATACAGACTCCAGCTGCTCCTGCAAATCACCAGCCACTGTGGGTCTTTGGGTTGGTAAAGTTCCAGCTCTGGTCCCAACCTTGTGTGGCCTTATAGACTCTTTGTTCTAAGTCCCATGTCTCTTATGTTAATCCCTACAAAGAATTGGGTTGGCTCAAGCTGTGCCTCTGGTCTACCCTTAACCCAATCAGATAAGGCCAGAGGACCCCTGTCACCCGGCATAAACATGGCTGCCTGAATTTACTGCTTCAGAAAGGGCTGGGAGGGGGCAGTTCTAAGGATAAGAGCACTCAGCAAATATCTCTTGAGTGGAAGGATGAATAAATGAATGAATTAATGAGTGAGCAGACTAATTAAATAATGAACAAATGAACAAAAGAATAAGTGAATGAATGAATATATGGATAAATGAGTGAATGGATGAGAGACTGAATGAGTGAATGAATAAAGGGAAAATGAATGAATGAAGTATTCCATCTAGAGAAGCAATGAATTAAAGTCTAGCTTGCTCACTGTCTCAATTCTCAGGGTAACTTTTCATTTTCCCTGCCCTGAGGCAAATGGCGTCTAAACCAAGGAACAGCTAGCTGTGATGCTCACCCGCCATCTTCCTAAATATAAACATCCTCTCAGTGGAGGAGCTGAAGTGGGGCCCCACAGTGCCAGTCTCTACTGCTGAGGTCTTACCGGTTCTCACCAAACAAGATAATCTTTTGATTTGATAATATAAAAAGTAATCATACATGTGCTGGGCGAGCTGACAGCATAGGAGACATCCAGTAGTGGGAGAGGCTTTTTGTTTTCTCTTTTTCCCAAATTCAAGAAGAAAATAGAAGAGGAGGGTAAGAAGAGAGAGGGAGGGGAACAGAGTAGAGGAGGAAGGGTGAGGAAGAAGACAAAGAAGGAAGTGGTGGTCGCTTTCTGAGGGCCTACTAGCTGTCACATGCTGTACACATGTATGGCATTTATTTGGTCAGCAAATACTTATTGAGCCAGGCAGTCTCCTAAGGCACTGGGGACACAGCAGGGAATAAATGAACATATTCCTAAATTCATTGAGAGAACTTTCTAGTAGGAAAAGATGATTTGGCTCAAAAAGGATTTGAACCCAGTTTGCTAGATTTTATGTAGTACTGGGTGGCACACACAGTTAAGCACTCGACTAATAACCAAAAGGTTGGCAGTATGAACCCGCCCAGAGGTGTCTCAGCAGAAACGCCCGGAGATCTGCTTCTGAAAGATCACGGCCTTGAAAAACCTATGGAGCACTGCTCTACTTCGCAAGGTATGGGGTTGTCATCAGCTGGAATCATCTCTGTCATAACTGGTTTGGTCACTGGATTTTAAATGCAGAGTTTCCATCTTCTCACATGAGATATCCAAGGCACGTGAAGCAACTTGGTGGGGTGATTGCCGAAGATGTTACAAATAAATTCAACTAAGAAGAAAAAAGAGTGTGAATGCATAAATGAAGAAAAAAGTGAACGAATGTCCCATCTCTCGAAATAGAAACTTAACTCCTTCAAGGCTGGGACCAGGCTCACTTTATAGCTCCTGCACACAAGTGCTGCTAACCAAAAGGTAGGTGGTTCGAACCCATCAGCTGGTCCCATGAAGAAAGATGTGGCTGTCCGCTTCTGTAAAGGTTACAGCCTTGGAAACCCTATGGGGCAGTTCTACTCTGTCCTGTAGGATTATTAAGTTGAAACCGAATCGATAGCAATGGGTTTAAACCTACAATGTGATGGAAGGAGACTTCCTACTTTCAAAATAAATCTGTATTAATTGGAGCTGTGGCCTGGCTCCCCAGGGAGATAAACAATTTTCGTCTGACTCAAGCTACATAACACTCTTGAGTGTTTTTAGACAAAATAATTAACCAAAAAAAAAAAATAATAATAACTAAAAAAAAAATTAGCATCAGCAAAATGACATGGGGATTTATTCTCCACATACTAATGAAATCTTTACACAGTGTGTTAACTGTGCTTGGGAGCTAAGCAAATTCTGAGCAGTCCTGCCTGACGGAGGTCAAAACAACCCCAGCCAGAAGCTGAGATCAAAAGGCCAGTATTCACTTTGGCCTTTAAGCATCCCAGACTGATACAGAATGTTCTAATTCCCTCAAAAAACTCAAACCACAAACATCTTCCTCCATTTCAACAGATGGCCCCACTTCTCCCTCTGCCTACATCCACTTCATTGCCAAATCCTGCCCATCCTACCTCTCGAATATTTCTCGAAAATGTCCACTCATCTGTGACTCCACTGCCAACTCTTGGTCTGAGCCACTGTATTAACTCCCTAGGGCTGTCGTAAAAAAGTACCAAAAACTGGCTGGCTTAAAACAACAGAAATTTATTCTCTCTCAGCTCTGGAAGCTGAAAGTCCAAAATTAAGGCGTGAGCAAGGCTGTACTCTCCCTGAAGGCTCTCGGGGAGAATCCTTGCTTTCCTCCTCCAGCGTCTGGTGGCCTTGGCTTGTGCTTACATCACTCCCATCTCTGTCTCCATCTTCACATGGGCCATCTTCCCTCTGCATCTTCTTGTGTATCTGTCTGTATCTCCTGTCCTCTTTTCATAAGGACACCAGTCCTATCGGGATTAGGGCCCACTCTATTCCAGTATGACCTCATCTTAACTAATCACATCTATAAATATTCTAGTTCCCATTAAGGTCACAATCACAGATACCGAGGCTTAGGACTTGAATATATCTTTCTGGAGGACACAAATCAACCCATATTGGTCACCACAGTATCTTACTTAGCCACCCAAGGCTCTCCCCACATCGACGTGCCCCCTCCAAGGTTACTTTCTCTTAGATTTTTGTTTCTATGTCATTTCTCTAGGGAAGCCTAACTAAAATCAACCTCATCCCCTTACATGCCCACACCACTGACAGTTGCCGTCAAGCAGGTCCCATTCACGGTGACCCCATGTGTGTTAGCGTAGAACTGCACACCATAGGGTTTTCAATGGCTGATTGTTTGGAAGTAGATCACCAAGACCTTCTTTTGAGGTGCCTCTGGGTAGCCTTGAACCTCTAACCTTTCAGTTAATAACCAAGTGTGTCAATTATTTGGACCACCCAGGGACTTCACATGCCACACGGTATCCTGTATTGCCCTTAAATCACACTTAGACACGTGCAATGACTTGTTGCATGGTCATCTTCACTATTAAACTGTCGAATTCCATGAGGGCAGGGAAGAGATCTATTCATAGCTGCATACCAGAGTCCAGCTCAGTGCTAGCCCATTGTAGATGCTCAATAAAAAATTGTTTTGAAGGAATGAATCATCAAACAGAAGTACTGTGAGGTGCTGTGATGGTTAAGGTTGTGTGTCAACTTGGCTGGGCCATGATTCTCAGTGGTTTGGTAGTTATGATGTAGTTTGGCAGTTGTATGATGTTGTGATCACCTCCATGATGAGATTTGATATAATGGGATCACCTCCATGATGGGACGTACTGTGAGCAGCCAATCAGTTGGAAGGGAGATTCCTTGGGCATTTGGCCTACATCAAATGTAAGTGGACATTCTGGCAAGGCTCAGAAGCTTTTGCTCGCTCTGGATCCTGCAGCTGGCTCCTGTTCATGTGACCTCCAGTTCTTGGGACTTGAGCTAGGAGCTTACCTACGGTCTTGTTTGCAAGTCTTGAGATTCGTCAGTCTTCATAGCCTGTGAGCAAGAGCCCTGTTCTCTGACCTGATGAGTTTGGATTTGCCAGCCCGTCAACTACGTGAATCAGGAGAAGCCTCTATCCTGATTCATGGACTTGCGATGTTCCAGTCTCTACAACCGCGTGAACCATTTCTTTGAAATAAATCTTTCTCTCTCTCTATACATTTCACTGGTTTTGCTTCTCTAGAGAACCCAGCCTAAGACAGGTGCCATGACGTTTTGGCATACTTGCCTCCAAACTGGGCAACTTACAAAACTACCCGGACCCTCAAGGCTGACCCCCTCAATATCCTTATCCTCCCTGTCCCCTTCTCAGTACCAGCGTAGGAGAAGAAGATGCTACAAAAGTCTGGGAACATTCCAAAGTAGCATTATTCACCCTGGGAGACAGCCTGAGCTCCCTTCTGGAACACCTACTCTTTCCTACTCAGTGATGTTTGTTCATCAACCCATAAATCCAAAAGAAAACTAAGCCCACTGCTAGCTTTCAATATTAGTTCAGGAAGAAGACAGAGGGCTGGAGTGGGAACTAGTGATTTCTGACCACCTGCTATATGCCAAGCACCATGCTGTGTTAATATCTGTGAAATCTTTGGAGTTAAGAATTTATATCCTCATTTTTCAGATGGGGACACAGTCTCAGAGAGAAAAGTGATTTCCCAGGGGTATTCTGATAACCTGTGGGCTTGATTTATTGTGTTTGCTAATTTCCTTGATGTAACGAATCCTGGTGGCATAACAGTTAAGTGCTCGACTGCTAACCAGAGGGTTGACGGTTCAAACCCACCCAGTGATCTGCAGAAGAAAAAAAAAAAGCAGAAGAAAGACCCGGCAATATGCTCCCATAAAGACTGCAGACTAGAAAACCCTGTGGGGCAGTTCTTCCCTGTCACATAGGGTCACTAAGAGTCAAAAATTGACTTGACGGCACACAAGAGCAATAATAATACATTCCTACCGTGGCCAATCTCAAGCTACTGATGGTCCAACAACTAGCTCACTAAACCCTTGAATATTTAATAATTGGCTTTTGCAAACCCATGAAAGCTGGTTCCATCATACCACAGCAACTCCTCAGGAACAGTCCAGTGGTTCTATTTTCCTTCTGCCATCTCTCAACTGCCACCAGATGAAAATCCCGCTAAGAAATTAAGCTTCTGGAGAAGGAGGCCATGCCTGGCCCAGAGCCTTGCTTGAGGGTAATGTTAAATATTTATTGTGTTACTGTGATTACAATCTTCCAGGGCAGCCCTGGGAGAGCCAGATCACCTGCCTGGCAGGGCCTAAACCAGGTCAGAGGAAGCTGTGGGGACAATCACACAGGGGGGATGGTGAGCTCCCTGGTGATGGTCTAGAGGCAGGAGCCTATGGAAAAGGCCCTTCTCCAGCCAAAGCAGTTGAGCAGGAAAGTAAGCAAACCCATGGACGCCAGCTTGGTGGGGGAGTGACGGGCACGCCTCTCACTTTCCTGCCCTCCTATCCTCTACTGCTTCCGAGCTGTTGCCCAGCAGATGGATTTGTGGACTTAGGACCTAGGGAGTCTCAGAGAGAAAGGTGGTGTCTGGGAGGTGCCGGTGACACACCTGGCTCCTTCTCACCTGCCCAAAGCTCCAGAGATAAGGAACTGCAGGATGCTAGAGCTAAATAGGACCTTGTAGAGCACCCATCTTGTCTCTTTATTTATTCATTCAACAAACCTGTATCAAGGGCTATGTGCTAGACAGAGGGGAGTCATGACGAGTTGGGCAAAAGTAATCCTTGATCTCATGAAGTTTGCTGTCTGGTAGGTGAGAGAGAAATAAGCAAGGCACCATACCAGATGTTCTGATGTCTGCTAGCCAAGGGTTAAAGGGATGAGCACAAGGAAGGCATCGGGGAAGGCTTCCTGGAGGCAGTGATGTTCAAGGTGAAACCAGCCTATTGAGGCCAAAAGTGGGGAAGGAAAATGCTTACTGTGTTACATCATCTAATTCTATATACCTAGCCGCTTTTTATCAGGCTTGCCTTTCTTTATCAGATAATTTAAATGATTTCTTCCTCTGAAAGATCAAAGTCTATTTTGTTATCTATGGTTACATAACAATCTACACAAAGCTTAGAGTCTTGAGTCTTAAAGCAACAACAATCTTACCATGTCTCATGATTTTGTGGGTCAAGAATTTGAGCAAGGCTCAGCTGGAAGATTCTTCTGCATCACGTGGTGTGGGTGGAGGTCACACAGTGTTTATCAGCTAGTGAATGAGCTGGTCTGGAGGGTCCAAGTCAGCTTCACTTACATACTTGGTGATTTAGCAGGGATGGATGGAAAGCTGGGCTTAGCTGACAGGAACAACTCCATGCATAGTGGCTCAGGGGTTCCAGAGACAGCGAAGCAAGAGCCAGGAAGTGGAGACTTCCAAGCTCTTAAAACTTGACCTCAAACCCAGCAGAGCATCACTTCCTCTGCGTTCTATTAGTCAAGCAGTTAGAGAGCCCTCCCAGACTCAAGGAGAAGGGACAGAGATTCTACCTCTCCACTGGAGGTACATTAAAGAATTTGCAGACACGTTTTTTCTTTTTTAATAATAACTTTTTATTATAAAATAGTTTGACTTACAAGAAGTTGTAAACACAGTATAGAGTTCCCTTGTACTCTTCACCCAGCTTCCCCTAATGATAGCATCTTACAGAGCCATAGTACATTGTCAAAACCAGGAAAATGACTGCTAATTAACTCAGGTACAGACCTTTTTCAGATTTCACAAGTTTTGACATGTAGTCATGTGTATGTGTACGTGTGTGTGTGTATAGACAGATACCCATCGAGTTAACTCCAACTTATAGTGACCTTACAGACAACAGAATGAAACACTGCCCAGCCCTGCCTCATCCTCGCGATCACCAGCATGTTCAAGTCCATCATTGTGGCTACTGGGCTAATTTATCTCACTGAGACTCTCTCACACCCTCACTGGCCCTCAACTTCACCAAACATAATGTCCTCCTCCAGTGATCTTTCTAAAGTAAGTGAATCAGACAATGTTCTGTTGCGATTCATAAAGTTTTCGCTGGCTAATTTCTGGAAGTAGATCTCCAGGCCTTTCTTCCTAGTCTTAGCCTGGGTGCTCTGCTGAAACCTGTCCAGCAGAGGTGACCCTGCTGGTATTGGAAATACTGGTGGCACAGCTTCCAGCTTTGTAGCAACGCTCAAGCCACCATAGTACAACAAACTGACAGACATGCAGTGTATGTGTGTGTAACTCTATAAAATTGTATCATATGTGTAATTCAAGTAACCAGCACCACATTTAAGATGCAGAACTGCTTCATCGCCACAAAGAACTTCCCTCATATGGACAATTTTAACCTACCATGGAATCTAACATTACAGTCAGGCAGTTCTTAGTTTGAAGCTCAACTTTACTACTTGAAAGCAAGGTGGTTCCTCCACTGACCTGCAGTTTCCTCAGCTGTAAAACGGGACAAGAAGACCAAGCCCAAAGTTTTTGAAGGAATTCAATGAGACGAATTATAGAATTCAGAAAGCGCAAGTCCCAGATCTTAATTGAAATCTCAACCTCACCTTTTACACAGAAAACCTTTCCTTTAATAGCAAAATCTCAATGAAACAGCACACACTTTACAGGACTTTGGTGAGAATTAAGTGAGATAATGTGTGTAAAACCCAAGCATAGCGCCTGGCAGAGGGAAGGTGCTCAGTCAATGCTGACTTCCATTCCACTCTCTGTTTCAACTTATGTCTAATTCTGCTACCTTTAAAAGTTTATGTATTTCTATATCAGACTTCATAGAATTGTTTTTGGTTGTTGATTTCTGTAATTAGTTAAATAAAATCCTGCATTGATTGTTAACAGGGCATTGTTTAAAATGATCCATTTAAAAAATAACTTTAGAGAAATGGAGCCAACCATTGTACCCTAGACAGATGCATCATGCTGCCCCTCTGGCGGGGGAAAAAAAAAACTAAGTAAAGCAGACACAAACATCAATCCTAGAACCCTAAGCATCAAATGAAGGGATAAATAACTAGGTCAAACACAGAATGGAAGAAGAAACTGAAGGAAAACAGAATGAGGAGAGATACAGAGTGGAGGTCCCCTGCCAACTAACAAAACACAGCATTGCCATCTTAGAGCACAACCAGCAATGACTCTGGACAGGGAGTATGGGAAGGCAACTTCACAGAGCACCCAACAGGAGACAGAGCACCCGGTAACCAGAGAAACACCTTGTCCCACCCCTCACCCTTCTTCGCAATATGCTACCTCCATCCCTTCCCAATGGGCCATGCCACACCACCTGGCAAGAGAGCTACTTGTCCACCATCAGTCCCTCTCCTACCTGCTGGCTCCTGTTGTGCCATTTTTTTCTTTTCTCTTTCTCCCTTTTCTTTCTCCCTCCTACCTAGCCCTGCACACCACCCTCACCCTTTCCCCATGGGCCATGTCATGCTACTTCGTTAGAGAGCTACCAGTCTGCCATCGCCCTGGGTCCACGCAGCCCCCACCTGCTGGGTGCTTTTTTTTTCCTTTCTTTTCTTTCTCTCTCCTGCTCACCTAGCCCTGTATGCAACCCCCTTCCCAGTGGCCCTCACTGTGCCACTGAGAATAGGCTGTCCCTTGCTCATGCCCACTGCCACACCAGGCCTGCACTGCCCCTCCCCTATTGCCATTCAACCAGCTACTGAACAATGGGAAGTGAGCTCGTACCACTCACTGCCTGACACCCCTGACTATCTGGCTGTGAATGCTCCCAAACTGCTGACCAACATCAGGAGGCAGATAACACTCACCCAGTCCACCCTCAGCCACCTTGTCAAATCCATGTACAGCAAGGAAGGCTTGCCCTGCCTGCTGTTGCTGTGTATCCAGGTAAGGTGGTGAGAGCTATCGTGACCACACAAGAGGAAGCAGAAAGTGTGCCTGCCCCGCCAACCCTGACATATCAAAACAAAACAAGAAGCAGGATGAAACAAAAAAAAAAAAAAAAAAAAAATGACCATGAAATCAATATATAAAGAAAATAATACCTTAATGCCTTGGAGACTGCAGACAATATCAAAATATGCAAAAAAGCAGGACAAGATGCCTCAGCAAGTGACCAAAATAAAGAATCAGAGGACCTTCCAGTATAAGAAAAGGCAGTGGAGCTACTTGATATGGAATTAAAAAAAAAAAAAAAAACTAATATTCAGGGCTCTCCAAGAGATTAGGAAAGGCATCAAGGAAAACACAGACAAAACTAATGAAAAAATAGACAAAATCATGAAAATCACAAACAAAACCAATGAAAACATAGCCCAAATCAAGGAAAACACAAACAAGGCAATCAGAGAATGTAGGAAAATAATACAAGAACAAAGCAACAACATAAATAATTAGAAATCATACAAAAAGAGCAACTAAAAATTCAAAAGATAATAAAATTTCAGAAACGGACAACTCAATAGGAGGTTTTAGAAGCAAATTTGAAACAACAGAAGACAGAATCAGTGAGATCGAAGACACATCCATGGATACCACTTTGTTTGAGGAAAAATCAGAGAAAGCAATGAAGAAAACCTAAGAATTATGTAGGACACAATAAAGAGCAAAAAACTGCGCTTGTTCAGAGTTCCAGAACAGGGAGAAAAATAGAAAACACAGAGAAGATCGCTGAAGATTTGCTGGCAGAAAATTTCCCAAATATTGTGAAAGATGAAAAGCTGACCATTCAAGAAGCTCAATGAACCCCACATATGATAGACCCCCAAAGAAAATCACCAAGACATATTATAATCACACTTGCCAAAACCAAAGACAAAGAAAGAATACTGAGAGCAATGTGACAAAAATGAAGTCACTTGAAAGGGGAAACAATAAGACTAAGCCCAATTACTATGCAGGCAAGAAGGCAATAGGATGACATATATAAAACCTTGAAAGAAAATAACTGCCAACCAAGAATAATATATCCGAAAAACTCACTCTCAAATACAATGGTGAAATTAGGACATTTCCAGGTAAAGAGAAATTAAGGGAATTTGTAAAAATCAAACCAAACATACAAGAAATATTAAAGGGAGTCCTTTGGTTAGAGAATGAACAACATCAGATAACAACCTGAGTCTGACACAGGAGAGCATAAGCCAGACACCAACCTAGGTAAAGAACTTCCAATAATAAAACAAAGCTAAAAAACATAAAACAGGGAACTAGAGATGTCAATCTGTAAATGACAACGTCGAAACAGTAAAAGGGGAAATAAACAGTATAGGTATAGAACTTTCAAATGGAGAGGAAATCAAGGCAGTATCAAGTGATAAAATACTGGTTCAAACTTAGGAAGATAAGGTAAAATATCTAGTTAACCACAAAGAAAGTTAACAAGCCTACTCATCAGAATAAAAAAGAAGAAAAACACAGAATCTCAGTAAACAAAAAATCTATAATAAGGAAAGAAAAGAAAATCCACAAATAAAAGGAACTCAGCACAGGAAATTAAGAGGAACAAAGAAAATACCAGCACCAAAAAAAAGGGAAAACAACATGACAGCAAAAACTCGTATCTATCACATTCGCACTAAATGTAAATGGCATAAACGCACCTATTAAGAGACAGAGAGTGGCACAGTGGATAAAAAGGCATGACCCATCAATATGCTGTCTTGAGACACACCACAGACACAAAGACATAAATATATTAAAGATCAAAGGATGGAAAAAATGTATCAAGCAAACAGTAAACAAAAAAGGGCAGGAGTGGCAATACTAATCTTAGATAAAATGGATTTTAAGGCAAAATTAACCATAAAAGGAAAGGAAGGACATTATATAATAACTAAAGGGACAATTCACCAAGAAGGCATAACCTTATTAAATATTTTCGCATCCAACAACAGCACTCCAAAATACATAATACAAATTCTAACAGCATTGAAAAGAGAAATAGACAGTTCCACATAATCGTAGGAAACTTCAACACACCACTGTTGGTAAAGGGCAAACATCTAGAAAAAAACTCATCAAAGATATAGAAGATCTAAAATCCCGAATCAACCAACTTGACCTCATAGACATACGTAGAATGCTCCACCCAATAGCATCAAAGTATACATTTTTTCCAAAGCACATGGAACTTTCTCTAGAATAGACCACATTTTGGGCCACAAAGCAACGCTCAATAAAATCCAAAACATCGAAATAATACAAAGCATTCTCTCTGATCACAACACCATAAAAACAGAAATCAATAACAGGAAGAGCAAGGAAAAAAAAATCAAATTCATGGAAACCAAAAAACACCCTTTTTAAAAAACAACTGGGTAATACAAGAAAGAGGAAATTAAAAACTTCCTGGAATTAAATGAGAATGAATACACATCATACCCAAGCCTTTGGGACACAGCAAAGGCAGTGCTGTGAGGTCAAATTATAGCAATAAATGGACACATCAAAAAAGAAGAATGGGGTAAAATCAAAATGTTAGCCCCATATCTCAAACAAATAGAGAATAGCAAAAGAAGCCCACAACCACCAGAACAAAGGAAAAAGAGAGATAAGAGCAGAAATAAATGAAGTAGAGGACAGAAAAACAAAAGAAAGAATCAACAAGACCAAAAGTTGGTTCTATGAAAAGAATGGCAAATCATTGGCCAAACCAACAAAAGAAAAACAGGAGAGGAAGCGAACAACCTACATGAGATGAGAGGCATTACAACAGACTCAACAGAAATAAAAAGGATTGTAACAGAATACTATGAAAAATTGTACTCCAACAAATTTGAGAAACTTGAGGAAATGGACAAATTTCTAGAAACACATTATCTACCTAAACTAACAAGAACCGAGGTCAAATGTCTGAACAGACCCATAACAAGAGAAGAGATTGAAAAGGTAATTTAAAAAACTCCCAACAAAATAAGCCCTGGCCCAGATAACTTCACTGGAGAATTCTACCAAACATTCAGAGAAGAGCTAACACCAGTACTACTCAAACTATTTCAGAACATAGAAAAGGAAGGAATCCTGGAGAATTCATTCTATGATGCCAGCATAACCCTGATACTAAAGCCAGGCAAATGCATCACAAAAAAAAGAAAATTACAGACCAGTATCTCTTATGAATTTAGATGTAAAAATTCACAGCAAAATTCTAGCCAATGGAATTCAGCATCATATCAAAAAAATAATACGCCACAACCAAGTGGGCTCCATACTAGGTATGCAAGGATGGTTCAACATTAGAAAATAAGTAAACATAACCTACACCACATAAATAAAATAAAAGAATCAGATGATCATCCCAGTCGACACAGAAAAAGCATTTGATACAGCCCAACACCCATTCCTGATAAAAACTCTCAATAAAATAGGAATAAAAGGAAAACTCCTCAACATAATAAAGGGCATGTATATTGAGCAACTACTCCGAGAAGCTGGACTATACGAAGAACGGGGCATCAGGATTGGAGGAAGACTCCTTAACAACCTGCGTTATGCAGATGACACAACTGTGCTTGCTGAAAGTGAAGAGGACTTGAAGCACTTACTGCTGAAGATCAAAGACCACAGCCTTCAGTATGGATTACACCTCAACACAAAGAAAACAAAAATCATGACAACTGGACCAATAAGCAACAGCACGATCAATGGAGAAAAGATTGAAGTTGTCAAGGCTTTCATTTTACTTGGATCCACAATCAACACCCATGGAAGGAGGAGACAAGAAATCAAAAGACGCACTGCACTAGGAAAATCGGCTGTGAAAGACCTCTTTAAAGTGTTGAAAAGCAAAGATGTCACCTTGAGAACTAAAGTGCACCAGAACCAAGCCATGGTGTTTTCAATTACCTTATATGCACACAAAAGCTGGACAAGGAATAAGGAAGACCAAAGGCGAATTGATGCCTTTGAATTGTGGTGCTGGGGAAGAGTACCGAATATACCCTGGACCACCAAAAGAACAAACAAGTCTGTCTTGGAAGAAGTGCAGCCAGAATGCTCCTTAGAAGCAAGAATGGCAAGACTACGTCTCACATACTTTGGACATGTTATCGGGAGGTATTGGACCCTGGAAAAGGACATCATGCTTGGTAAAAGAGGGCCAGGGAAAAAGAGGAAGACCCTCAGTGAGATGGATTGACACAGTGGCTGCAATTAAGGGCTCAAGCATAGCAATGATTGAGAGAATGGCACAGGACCAGGCAGTGTTTTGTTCTGTTGTGCACAGGGTCCCTGTGAGTTAGAACTAATGGGATGGCACCTAACAACAACAACAACAACATACAAAACCAACAGCCAACATCATTCTCAATGCAGAGAGGCTGAAAATATTCCCCTGAGAACAGGAACAAGACAAGGATGCCCTTTATCACCACTCCTATTTAATATTGTGCTGGGGCAATGAGGCAAGAAAAAGAAATAAACGGCATCCAAATTGGAAAGAAAGAAGTAAAACTATCCCTATTCATAGATGATACGATCCTATACATAGAGAATCGCAAAGATTCCACATGAAAACTACTGAAACTAATAGAAAGATTCAGCAGAGTAGCAAAATACAAGATAAAAATACAAAAATCAGTTGGATTCCTATACACCAACAATGAGAACTTTGAAAAGGAAATCAGGAAAAGAATACCATTTATAATAGCCTCTAAAAAGATAAAGGAAATCCTAGTGGCACAGTGGTTAAGTACTACGGTTGCTAACCAAAGGGTCAGCAGTTTGAATCCGCCAGACTCTCCTTGGAAACTCTGTGGGGCAGTTCTACTCTGTCCTATAGGGTCGCTATGAGTTGGAATTGACTCGATGGCACTGGGTTTGGTTTAAAAAGATAAAATACCTAGGAGTAAATCTAACCAGGGACATAAAAGACTTATACAAAGAAAACTGCAAAATACTATTGCAAGAAACCAAAAGAGACCTACCTAAATGGAAAAACATACCATGCTCATGGATAGAAGACTCAGTATTGTGAAAATGTCAATGCAGCCCAAAGTGATCTACAGATACAATGCAATCCTGATTCAAATACCAGGAGCATTCTTTAATGAGATGAAAAAATGTATCATGAACTTTCTATGGAAAAGAAAAAGGTCCCGGTAAGCAAAGCATTATAAGAAAAAGAACAAAGTAGGAGGCCTCACACTACCTGATCTCAGAACCTACTGTACAGCCACAGCAGTCAAAACAGCCTGGTACTGGTACAACAACACATAGACCAATGGAACAGAACCAAGAACCCAGCTGTAAATTCATCCACGTATGGTCAGCTGATTTTTTACAAAGGTCCAAAATTAAACACCTACGTTCATCAAAAGACTTCTCCAGAAGAGTAAAAAGAGAACCTACAGACTGGGAAAAAAAATTTTGGCTACAACGTGTCTGACAAGAATCTAATCTCTAAAATCTTATAGAACACTTCAACACCTCAATAGCAAAAAGACAAACAATCCAATTAAAAAATGGGCAAAAGATATGAACAGACACTTCACCAAAGGAGACATTCACGCAGCTAACAGACACATGAGGAAATGCTCATGATCATTAGCCATTAGAAAAATGCAAATCAAAACTATAATGAGATACCATTTCACCCTGACATTACTGGCACGAATCAAAAAACAGAAAATAACAAATGTTGGTAAGGTTGTGGGGAACTGGAACTCTTACGCACTGCTGCTGGGAATGAAAAATGGTACAACAACTATGGAAAACAACATGGCGCTTTCTTAAAAAACTAGAAATAAAAATACAATACAATCCAGCAATCCCACTCCTAGGAATATATCGTAGAAAAATAAGAACCATCACACAAACACATATGCACAGCCATGTTCACTGCAGCATTATTCACAATAGCAAAAAGATGGAAACAACCCAAGTGCCTATCAACAGATGAATGGATAAACAATCTATGGTACACAGACACAATGGAATACTGTGCAATGGCAAAGCACAATGATGATTCCTTGAAACATCCCACAACACAGATGAATCTGGAGGGCATTATGAGGAATGAAATTGGGAAATCACAAAAGGACAAATATTGTATGACACCACTATTATAAAAACCCCAAAAAGGTTTACACACAGGAAAAAACAATCTTTGATGGTTACGAGGGAGAGGAGCTGTGGGGAGGTGAAATTCCTAACTAGATAGTAGACAAGTGTTAACCTCAGTGAAAGGAAAGACAACACACAATACAAGGGAAGACAGCACGATTAGACCAAGGCAAAGCCATTGAAGCTTCCTAGATACATCCAAACACCTTGAGGGACAGAGTTACTAGGGTTGAGGGCTGGAGACCATGGTCTCAGGGAATATCTAAAGTCAGTTGGCATAACATAGTTCGTAAGAAAATGTTCTACATCCTTCTTTGGTGAGTAGCATCTTAGGTCTCAAAAACTTGCCATCAGTCATCTAAAATATGTCTACTGGTTCCATCACATTTGGAGCAAAGCAGAATGAAGAAAACCAAAGACACAAAATACCAGCCCAAAGGACTAATGTACCATAGGAACCACAGCCTCCACCAGCCTGGGCCCGGAAGAACTAGATGATGTCTGGCTACCACCACCAGCTGCTCTGACGGGGATCACAATAGAGGGTCCTGGACAGAGCGAGAGAAAATGCAGAGCAAAATTCAAATTCACAAAAAAAGATCAGGCTTGCTGATTGGACAGAGACTGGAGGAACCCCCAGGACTATAGCCCCCCAACACCCTGCTAACTCAGAACTGAGGCCATTCCCGAAGTCCACCTTTCCATCAAAGATTAGACAGGCCTATAAAACAAATAGCACATGTGAGGAATCTGCTTCTCAGTTCAACCAAGTATACAATACCAAATGGGCAACATCTGCCCAAAAGCAAAACCTTAAGGCAGGAAGGGACAGGAAAGCTGGGTGAACAGGCACAGGGAACCCAGGGTGCAAAGGGAAAGGGGGAGCATGCTGACGCATTGCAGAGATTGCAACCAATGTCACAAAACAATTTGTGTATAAAATTTTTGAATGAGAAACTAATTTATGCTGTAAACTTTCACCTAACACACAATAAAAAATAATTCTAAGTCAAACCATCCTTCTCCTATAACTGAACAGTTATAGACCGTGCAGAAAAACAGTCCCCAAAAGACCCCCAACATGATGAGAAAAGAAAAAAAAGAAAATTTAATATGAAAAATCCAACCATCCAGTTTCCACATATCTTTAAGGAATAGTCTACGTTTGTATCTGGGTTCTGAGTGTCAAAATCTCCTAGTTCCCTGCAATGTCACTGAAGGAACTATGCACATGGAAAACAAAAGCATGGACCCGTAATTTCCCTCCCAAGACAATAGAATCGTTTCCCCTTTCTCTCGATGCTGGCATCTTCTCCCTCTCAAGAATTCCCTTTCAGTTCCTGTCTTAGTTTCCTAGGGCTACCATACAAAACACCACAAGTTGCATGGGATACAAGAACACAAATGTATTGTCTCAGGGGTCTGGAAGCTGTGAGTCTGAGACCAGGGTGTCAGCCATGTTGATTCCTTCTGAGCTCTGAGGGAGAACCTGCTCCGTGCCTCCTGATAGCCTTAGGCATCACCTGGCTTGCAGCTACCAGGCATCACATGGTATCCTTCCGCTGTCTTCCTGTGTCTCTTTTCTTTTACAGTAAAACCTGTAAAAGCCGGAATCTGTGTAAGGCAAAAAACCTGACAGAGAAGGAGAACTCAAATAAAAATTCCACTAAATAGAGGGCGACGGAAAAGTGGTGACTTTACCCTGTCAAAAGCAGAAACCTTTCAATGCTCGAAAAAACAAGGCAGTCCCGTCAAGTTCCAGCTTTCACAGTATAAAGGACATCACTCAGATTGGACTAGGACTCACTCTACTTTAGTATGACCTCATGTTAACAGATCATGTCTTCAAAGACTATTTCCAGACAGGGTCACACGCACAGGTACAAGTGTTAGGGCTACAATGTATCTTTTGGGGGGACACAACTCAATTCATAATAGTTCTCTCACAGTTTCCTTCTCCTCTCACATAATTTTCAGTCTGACTTCAATTCTGAAAAGGACAATCATTGGGCCTGGAATCCAAACATAATCTCACCGAGACTTTAAACAAAGTGCCTTGGCCTGAAAAGGCTCGAGGCTGCTCCTTTTATTTCCCCCCACAGTCTACCGCCTCTTTCTCTTACACAACCTTGTCTCTGGTACACGCTATGTGTGTGTTCCTGGGGGTGTGCAGACCTAGAAACATGGCATTTGTATGGCTTTACTTAGGAAGAATTTAAGTCAAAACAGCTCCATAGCATGACATAAAAACAAAAATAAACAAAAAACCCCAGCCAATTCTGAGAGTCTGCACTGGTGCCCGGGCAATATGGTCAGAACTGAACTGATGACCGCTTTGAAGGAAACATGAGTTTTCTTTTGTTCATCTGCCCTTTGAGGGAGCCTTGCTCCTCCTCAGCTGGGTGAAACCTCTGGCCCCTTTCCTAGAACATCACGAACTTCGCTTTGTACATATTTGCCGGAGAAAACACCCAGGTGTCTGTTTTCTGCTTAGTCGGGAAGCAGCATCAAGTGACAATGACAAACCCCATGTGTGTCACGAATCAGACTCCCAGAATTGTAGCTGGGAGGATTCATTCTGGTTTTGCACGCCAGCTCACATTCAGGGCCACCTTTATTTAAAAGGAGAAAACCACCATTTTCCTGCTCACTTGGAGGACTTCCCGGAGAGGTGGGAGCATGCAGTAAGGTTTCTAAAACAGCGCATTTCAGACTTGAATGTGCACATGAGTCTGGGGTGGGGGGTCTTGTTAAAACGCAGATTCTGATTCAGTGGGGATGAGGCTGGGCTCTGAGATTCTGTATTTTAACTAGCTCCGAGATGACGCTGAGGCTGCCGGTCTGGGGACTATATTTTGAATTAAAAAAAAAAGCCCAATCCCATTGCCACTGAGGCGATTCCAACTCATGGTGGCAACCCCATGTGTTACAGAATAGAACTGCTCCATAGAGTTCTTTCGGCTGTAATCTTTATATAAGTAGATCACCAGGCCTTTATTCCACAGAACCACTGTGGTGGTGGTGGGTGCAAACCATTTGTGCCACCCAGGGACCTCATATTTTGAGTAGCAACACCTTAACACACTCCTAAGATGCAGCGTTGGGAGAAAACTTTGAGGTCCTTACAAAATATTTTCTCCTTAGAAATATAAACTCTTGAAAGCCAAGAGTATTTGGGGTGAAGTCCTGTAATCCATCGTAACCAAGTTCCAGGTTCAGACTGCCTCACTGTGAGCAGCCAGTTGGTGCTTGGCCTGCAAGCCTCAGAGTTGTGAAGGCATCCGTGTGGAGAAGTATGAATGTCAAAGCCAGGCCCAAAGCTGGAGACTCTTCAGTTATGTATCAGCTTCCCACAGCTGCTGTAACAAATGTCTACAAACTTCCTAGCTTAAAACAACACAAACATATTAGTCTTACCATTCAAAAGGTCAGAGCGTAAAAACGGGTTTCACTGGGCTAAAATCAACATATCAGAAGGGCTGCACTCACTCTGCATGCTGTCATAATTTAGTCATGCACTTATTTGGAGCCCTGGTGGTGCAGTGGTTAAGAGCTTGGCTGCCGACCAAAAGTCTGGCAGTCTGAATCCATCAGCTGCTACTTGGAAGCCCTATGGGGCAGTTGTACTCTGTCCTATAAGGTCACTAAAAGTTGGAACCAGCTTGATGGCAACGGGTTTAGGGTTTTTTTTTTTTGTTTGTTTTTTGGTGGCTGAGAGGTGCTATGTGGTAACTGCAGAGATAAATGTGACTGTACTCTCCAGAAGTTCATGTGGCAGTAGGAATTCATTCATTCATTTAGTAAATGTTCATAGGGTGGCTGGGAAGTGCTAAGGATTATTCTAGACCAGGGATGTCTTAGTTACCTACTGCTGCTATGATGACAATATCACAAATAGGCGGCTTTAAAAATAGAAACTTATCATCTCACAGTTTTGGAGGCTAGAAATCCAAATCTAGGCATCAGCTCTAGCGGTAGCCCTGGGCATTCCCTGGTGATCCTTGGTTTATAAATATATCACACGGTCTGTTACCCCGTGTGCATGTCTGTATCTATTATGCTCTTTTCATAAGACACCAGCCAGAAGGGATTAGATACAGGACCCACCCTACTTCCATATGACCTCATTAACCTAACAAAAGAAAACTCCTATTTCCAAACAGGGTCATATTTATAGTACAAGGGATAGGACTTCAACATAACTTTTTGGGGGACACAATTCAGTCCATAATGAGGGGTCAACAAACTACAGCCTGCAGGCCAAATCCAGCCCTCTGCCTGTTTTATCTGAACACATCTACAACCATTTGTTCACATACTGTCTATGGCTACTTTTGTACTACGATGCCAGAGTTAAGCAGCTGTGATAGAAACCTTATGGCAGGTTTCTGAGAGAAATCTGCCAGGCCTTAAATATTTACTACCTGGCCTTTTAAGAAAAAAGTTTGCTGACCCCTGTTCTAGATTGTTCTAGACAGTTAATAAACAGAGGATTATATACTAAATGCTGAGAATCACACTAGCCTAGAGGAATCCTAGGAGGCTTCCCAGAGGAGATAATACCCAACCTGAGTCAAAAAAGAGAGTAGGGATTTTTCCAATAGAGGCTTCAGAAAACTTCCATGAATCTAAGGGAGGTTGAATTCATCTTAAGAGCGTTTGGTGTATCAAATGCACTTGTGTGGCATGAAGCAAAGTCAAGCCCTTGAACCTGAGCCATAGAATAAGGATATTTTTTTAAGGGAAGGGCAAACCCAGGCGTTGTTCCCTTTGTGGGGAATGGATTCTCCCAGGTTCCACATTGCAGTGGGAAGTCTGACCTCGGCATGAGGCTCCCAAGAGACTGTAGACTGAGGCAGGGAGGTAGATAGGAAAGCACTCAGCAGATGCTGGGTGGGGAAACTTCAGCCTGGTGGTGAAGAGCACTGGCTTGGGGTTCAAGCTCCAGCTCTACTACTTACTGAGCCAACTGCCTTTGAGCCTGACACTCAACCTCTCTCTGCCTCAGTTTCCTCATATGTAAAGTACAAATATTAGTACCTACCAAAAAGGGCTGTTAGTCCCAGGGTGGTGCAATGGTTAACATGCTAGGCTGTTACCAAAAGGTTAGTGGTTAGAGCCCACCCAGAGGTACCTCAGAAGAAAGGCCTGGAGACCTACTTCTGAAAAATCAGTCATTGAAAACCCTGTGGAGCACAGTTCTACTCTGACACGTGGGGTCGCCATGAATCAGAACTGACTTGATGGCAATGGCTTGTTTTTGGTTTTTAATAGGGCTGTTATGAAGAAGATACATGAGATGATGTATGTAAGTGCCTAGAACAATGTCTGGCACTGGTAAGCTCTCAGAGCATTTATTCACTTATTCATCCATTCAATGATTTGTTTACTCTCTTGTATGCCCATTCAGTAACACATACATGCTATCATAAATGAGTCTTAGAAGAAATATAACCAGGACTTTCCTTGGAAGCAAGAGTGGCAAGGCTTTGACTTGTTTACTTTGGACTTGTCATCGGGAAAGATCAATTGCTAGAAAAGGACATCGTGTTTGGTAAAGTAGAGGGTCAGCGAAAACATGGGGAACCCTCCGTGAGACAGACTGACACGATAGCCAGAGCAATGGACTTGAGCATACCAGTGATCATGAAGACGGCACAGGTCTGGACGAGGTCTCATTCTGTCATACAGAAAGCCTCCGTGAGTCAGAGGTGATTCAGTGTCAACTAATAACAACACTTACTCAAAAGCGTGTTGAGTTTTCACTACATGCGAAGAATTGGAGCAGCAGGTGCCTGTGAACTTTGATTTGCTGTGTACTTACGCCATCTTGGCCCACTGAGGCCCAAGCTTACTGTTCTCTCTGTGCTCAGCTACTTGCTGAGTGTGAGTTCTTCCCACTTCCCAGTTGATACATCTCTGAAACTGGGCTGAGCCCTGGGAAGATAACACCAGAGTTAACAATGGGTGACCTATCCCTCAGAGGCAGCTCACCTAAAACAAATCCCCCATGAGCCTGGCTCCCAGGCACTAAAGAGGGGGAAATACACAACCAGGTTGTGGACAAGCAAGTTTTCAAAGAAACAGCAGCAGCTCTGGTGAATAGAGCCATTTACACAGTCCCAGTGGACAGAGAAAAAGTGTCAGGAAAAGGGATGTGTTTTGGTTTATCTAAACATGCCCCATTTGGGTTGTGAAACCTCCGGAGGCTCACCTCTGAAAGATTAAGGGTGTCTCTGTACCATGATAAACAGAGGCCTTCTCAGCAAGCTTCTGACAGTTGAGGTCTCTCCGAAGCCCATGGAGATCAGGGGCCAGGGTTCAAACTCCCTGGCCCACCATGGAAGTGACTTTTATACATCCAGCAAGCCTTTCTTGAGCTCTTCATCTGTTTCGTATCTCGGCAGCCTCAACACTGCCATCATGGACCATGTTTCGCAGCCATAGGCTGTTCATCCACTTGCCTTCCAGGCCCTACGGGCATTTTCTGATACTCTGTGGCAGCAACTAGGATTCTTAAAGGCTGGTGCTAGTACCATTTGGCAGAACAATAGGCAGGCTCTACAAAGTCATTTGAGGCTTCCCAGAGGGTAAAGGAGGACAGTTGGTAAAGAAGTTCTGCAAATCAAAGATGTCAGCCCTCTAATGACCAGCTGGAAAGCAAAAGGAGACCTCAGGATGTTTTTAAGAGATGGCATGGGGCCAGGCAACGTTTTGTTCTGTTATAATCAAGTGTCGGGGTCAATGTCCTCACAAGTGAGTGATAATGGTTGCCATGAGTAGGAGCCAATTCAACGGCAACTAACAACAACAAAACTTTAAGAACTTTATTCAGGGCATTTTAATCTACATGAGGTGGTAAAAAAGAGAATATATTTTGGAGTTAGACAGATCTGGGTTTGAATCTCCTTGTTTTACCACTTAGTTATTGTGTGACCTTGAGCAAATTCCTTTTCTCTGAGCCTCAATCTATTAATCTTTAAAATGGGGATTATGATGCTTACTCTGACCATTTCCAGGGGTTAATATGAGAAAATTAAATTAGTTAATGGATGGGAACATGTGTTACGAAGTCCTACCCACATCTTCCTGGTGGTTGTTGTTGCTGTTGTTTTTGGTGGTAAGTCATAAAGGCAAACATCTTTTCTGATATGGAACTCAGAGGTACTCTAGGCATGAGACACGAGGCTGGAACATGGGGGAAAATGGAGGAACAAAATGGTGGATTGTCCATCTAAATTTGAAAGTCAAAACAATATAGCTTCTAGAAGATAGTACAGGGGAAATTTTAAAAAATTTATTCAGGTAGGGAAAGATTTCTTAAATAAGACACATGTACCTCCCCCCTCAAAAATTGACCATATAGGAAAAGGTTGATATATTGGAATACATCAAAAGTAAGAACTTGTGTTCATAAAGTGACATCATTAAAAGAGTGAAAAGTCAAATCAGAGTTGGAGAAGATATCTGCAACACTTACAGCCTACTAATGGCTCATTTTCAAAATATAACCTTAACTTGACAAGCCAATAAGAAAAAGAGAGATAACCCAATAGAAAAACGGGCAGGAGACTTGAATAGAAATTTCACAAAAGGATCTCCACATGGCCAAAAAACATATAAAAAAGGTGTTCAGCCTCAATAGTAATTGGAGAAATCCAAGTTGAAAGCACAATGAATTACAACTACACACTTAACACAATGGCTGGAAAAAAAAAAGACAATGCCAAGTGTTGACAAGAATATGGAGCAACTGGAGCTCCCATACACTGCTGATGGGAATGATAATAATTTGGTACAGGCATTTTGGAAAACAGCATGATAGTATCTGTCTAGCTGAATACACACATATCTTTTAACCAGCAGTTCTACTCCTAGGTATATACTCAACTGATATGGGCACCCCAGGAGACAGGGAGAAGAACATTCATGGCAATACTACTCACAATAACCTCAAACTGAAAACAACCAAAATGCCTCTTAAGAGTTGAGTCAATCAAAAAAATCACGAGATATTTGTACAATGGAATGATCTTTGACCATAACAAACAATAGCTTCATGCACAACGGAGACGAAGTTCTCACACAGTGCTGAAAGAAAGACGCCAGCCATGAAGGATACACTCCATTAATAATAAAGACCAGAAACAGGCAAAACTGACTTTTCGCCTTAAAAGTAAAGTTAGGCATTACTTTTGGGAAAGGGATAAAGTAAAGCAATTGGAGGGAATAGGAGGGAGACTTCTAGGAACCAGCAATGTTCTATTTCTTGCCCTGGGTGTTGCTGGATGGAGTTTTCACTGTGCGGTCTTTTGTGCTTTTTTTTCTGTAGATACACCATAATTCTTAAAGCAAAACAAAAAAGCCCAGAAGACTCCATCGTGGCTGCCATCCCTGACTTCAATGGGCAAAGCCTTCCCTACCTCAAAGCCTGGAGCGCTGTTTGCCTTAGGATTGGAAGGATGTAGCTCCGTGGTTCCATCAGCAGACCTCCCTCTTTGGGCCCGGCCACTCTGATACCTCCGGTTGGCCCTGGGCCAGCTCCCTCCACTCCTGGGGTCTTTTGTGCTCCTCAGGTGGAAATGTTTTCCCAACATGTTCCAAGCCCCTTAGTTGGGAGGCCTGGGGGCCTGGGCTTTGTTTCCTCAGCATCACCCTTCCCTGTGGGCTGCTTCAGATGAATCCTGGGGAAGACAGAGAAATGAGAGAGTATTAAAAATGTCAGAGGCAGATCCTGAGATACGCAGCTGGGTAAATAGAGCTGGTAGAGATGTTTTTATTAGCGGCTTTATGGTTATGCTCACTTAAGTAATGGATTTAAGGTGAGGAGGTGGAGCAGGGGAAGCGGCCTAAGGTGCTTCCACCCACTTCCAGATCTGCTAAGACCAGGGCAACTGGCGTGCTCCAATTTGGGGGCCACCTCAGATTTGGGCAGCTCTCATCATTTCAGGTCAACTTCTGCATTACCCAGGGAAGCTGCCTTCTTGGTGACAGAAGTTTAAAGCTCCCTTTCTTTTGGGGTTTCTTAGGAAGCCTCACCCTCTACCCCTGGCCTCGGGAAGAACTGCCATTAGATTGTTTCTCTGGCAAAGCTTGCTAGTTTTCAAATGGAGGGTAGAAAAGGACAGTGGAATTTTTGAAGTTCAGAGGCTAGAAACTTCTCTAATCAAGTGTCAGGGTCAATGTCCTCACAAGTGATTGATCAGAAATGAAAGCTGCCTTATCATTATAATGCTTAGAATTATCATTTTATTAGCACCCCTTAAGTGGATCAGAGACCAAAGTTCAAATTCTAGTATAACAACTTGTCCCTAGTGGTTCAGACGATTAACGCACTTGGCTGCTAACCAAAAGGTTGGAGGTTCAAGTTCACTGAGAGGTGCCTCAGAAGAAAGGCCCGGAGATCTACTTCTGAAAACTCAGCCACTGAAAACCCTATCGTTTTTCTACTCTGACTCACATAGGTCACCATGAGTTGGAGTTGACTTGATGCAACTGGGAACTGGGAGCACCTGTCTTGGGAAAATTATTTTAAATTTTTGTTTTCTACTTCTCTAAAATATACATAACAATAGTTCTTACCTCATAGCATTGTGGTTGTTGTTAGGTGCCATTGAATCGGTTTCGACTCATAGCAACCCTATAGGACACAGCAAAATTGCCCCATAGGGTTTCCAAGGAGCAGCTGGTGGATGTAAACTGCCAACTTTTTGGTCAGCAGCCGAGCTCTTAACCCTTACACCTCCAGGGCTCCTCATAGCATTATTATGAGGATTAAATGAACATCCATAAAGCACTTAGCATAATGCCAGACACATAGTGAGCCCTCAAAACACGTTAGCTATTATCAATTAGACTAGGTCTTCAGAGAATACATAGTATTTGAGCTTTGTCTCAAAGGATAGAAATAACAGTATTAGCTCAGTGAGCTCCAGTTATTATTACTGTATAATAATATACCTCCAAACTTAGTGACATGAACAACTGTTTTATTATGCTCATACATTGTGTGAGTCAACTAATTGGACAGGACACAGAGGAGATGGCTGGTCCCTGCTCCACACTGTCTAGGGTCTCAGCTGGGAAAACTCAAACAGCTGGGCTAGAGAAACCACTTCCAAATGGCTTCTTCAGTCATGTCTGGTACCTTGGCAGGGATGGCTGGAAAGCTGAGTTCAGACAGGAATGGTAACCAGAGCACCTACAGGTGGCCTCTACAATATGGCAGCCTCAGAGTCATTGGACCTCTTACCTGGTGGCTCAGCGTTCCAGTAACTAAGGTGAGAGTTACACTGCATTTTATGACCTAGCTCTGGAAGTCACATCATGTCATTTCTGTCACACTCGATCAGTTGAAGCAGCCACAAGCCCACCCAGATTAAACTGGAAGTGTCATAGGCCCCATTTCCTTATAGGAAGAGTGTCAAAGGATTTGTGGTAATTTTTTTTTTTTTAGAAACTACCACAAGGGCTTAATCTGTGTCAGGTCCCATGCTGAGTTTTCACTATGCATGATCTCATTTTATTCCTACAATGAGCCACTGAAGTAAGAATTAAAAAAAAACTCAGTGCCATCCAGAAGTAAGAATTATCACCTCTGTTTTGTAATATCTAGGTAAGGAACCCGAGATGCCAAGAAGCCATTTCTGGCCTAAAGGTATATAGCTAGTTACTGGTACTCACATCCATCTAAACCATGTTTTCTGACTCCAGAGTCTGTGTTCTCATTAACCCCATAAATATTGAGCTCCCTGTAAATAAACCAAGATGAATGGATAGGTGTGTGGGTGGGAGGGTGGATGCATGGATGGATGGATTGGTGGATAGATGGGTGGATGGATGGATGGATGGATAGATACTTAGATAGATACATGGATAGATAGATAGACAGACAGATAGACGCCAACCCTAAGTTGAATGAAGTCGAAGCCCAAATTCCTAAGGGATTTTACAACCCTGCAAGCCTGAATCTACATTATCTCTTTGAGAGAAAGAGAAGAATTCTTTGGAAAATGAGAGAACACAAATGCCCCAGAAAAAGCCACCTAACAGCGCTGACAAAGGCCTTCCAGGCGGTGTCTACGAGATGCTGAACATCTGGCTACTTCCAAATATTTGGATGATGGACTACCATATTTTGTCCAACTTTTCTCCCATTTGTTTGATAAACACAGCTGGCTTGAAAATTAGTGGCGAAGTCTTAATGCTGAGAGAGATTTAGAGGTTTTGTCATCCAAATCCCTCTTCGTACACAGGGGGAGAAATGGATACCCACAAAGAGGAAAGGGCATGGGCACAGTTACCCACTAAGAAACTTTGCCATCTCAATTTCAACATAACTTGAATAGAACCTATGTTGATTTAAGTAGGTGTATGTCCTGGGAAAAGAGCCCTGGTGGCGCAGTGGTTAAAGGGTTCAGGTACTAACTGAAAGGTTGGCGGTTCCAACCTACCAGCCTCTCCATCTGAGAAAGATGCGACAGTCTGCTTCTGTAAATTTTTACAGTCTTGGAAACTCCATGGGGACAGTTCTACCCTGTCCTACAGAGTCACATGAGTTGGAATCGACTTAAAAGCAATAGGTTTGGGTTTGGTATCTCCTAGGATCCAATAATCCCACCTCCAAGAAAAATTGTGGTTGTGGGGTGGAGACGGCTGTCTAACTCTAGAGTCCAACTCAAGGGGAATGATACAGAAAATAAAGTGAATATATACTATGGAACCCTACATATTAGTTGAAAACAAAAACATATATATATTTATATATATAGTTGTTTTATACATATATATATATATAGTCACTACGAGTCAGAACCATCTCAATGGCAACGGATTTGGTTTTTAGTATAACGAGCCCTGGTGACACAACAATTAAGCACTAGGCTGCTAATCGAGAGGTTGACACTTTGAACCCGCCCAATGCTGCCAGTGGAGAAAGACCTGGCGATCTGCTCCCGTAAAGGTTACAGCCTAGAAAACCCTATGAGGCAGTTCTACCCTGTCACATGGAGACGCTATGAGTCGAAATAAATTTGACGGCACCCAACAGCAATAGCATATTGTGTCATACTGTGGTGGCTTGCATGTTGCTGTGATGCTGAAAGCTATGCCACGAGTATTCAAATACCAGCAGGGTCACCCACAGTAGAAGGTTTCAGCAGAGCTTCTAGACTAAGACAAATGAGGAAGAACAACCTGACAGTCTACTTCTGAAAAATACTGGCCAGTGAAAACCTTATGAACAGTAGCAGAACGTTGTCTGACACAGGGCCAGAAGATGAGCCTCTCAGGTTGGAAGGCACTCAAAATATGACTGGAGAAGAGCTGCCTCCAGTGGATGGAGTCAAGCTTTCAGAACCTTCGTTGGCTGATGTGTCATGACTCAAAATGAGAAGAAACAGCTGCAAACACCCATTATAATCAGAACATGGAATGTACATGGAATGTACAAAGTATGACTCTAGAAAAGTTGGAAGTCGTCAAAAATGAAATGGAATGCATAAAGATTAATATCAGTATCATTAGTGAGCTGAAACGGACGGGTATTGGCCATTCTGAATTGAACAATCATATGATATTCTATGTCAGGAATGACAGATTGAAGAGGAAAGGCATCACATTCATTGTCAAAAAGAACATTTCAAGATCTATCCTGAAGTACAACGCTGTTAGTGATAGGATAATATCCATATGCTGAGAAAGAAGACCAGTTAATATGACTATTATTCAAATTTATGCACTAATGCCAGAGATGAGGAAATTGAAGATTTTTACAAACTTCTGCAGTCTGAAACTGATCAAACATGCAATCAGGATGCTGTGATAATCCTGGTGATTGGAAGGCAAAAGTTGGAAACAAAGAAGGATTAGTAGTTATAAAATATGGCTTTGATGATAGAAGTAACAATGGAGACCTGTCATTGGTAGAATTCCATCGATGACAGAATTTTGCAAAACCAATCACTTCTTCATTGCAAATACCTTTTTTAAAACAAAATAAACAGTAACTATACACATGATGGATTTCAAGGATGGAAAACACAGGAATCAAGTTGACTACATCTGTGAAAAGAGGTGATGGGAAAGCTCAATCTCATCAGTCAGAACAAGGAGAGGGGAAGACTGTGGAACAGACCATCAATTGCTCAAATGCAAGTTTAACTTGAAGCTGAAGAAAATTAAAACAAATTCACCAGAGCCAAAGTACAGCCTTGAGTATATCCCACCTGAATTTAAAGACCATCTCAAGAACAGATTTGACACATTGAACACTAACGACCAAAGACCAGACTAGTTGTGAGATGACATCAAGGACATCATATGTGAAGAACGTAAAAGGTCATTAAAAAGACAAGAAATAAAGAAGAGGACAAAATGAATGTCAGAAGAAACTCTGAAACTTGTTCTTGAACATAGAGTAGCTAAAGCGAATGGGAGAAGTGATGAAGTAAAACAGCTGGGCAGAAGATTTCAAAGGGCGGCTCAAGAAGACAAAGTAAATATTATAATGAAATGTTTAAAGACCTAGAGTTAGAAAACCAAAAGGGAAGAACACACTTGGCATTTCTCAAGCTGAAAGAACTGAAGAAAAAATTCAAGCCTTGAGTTACAATACTGAAGGATTCTACGGTCAAGATACTGAAAGACCCAGGAAGCATCAAAAGAAGATGGAAGGAATATACAGAGTCACTGTACCAAAAAGAATTGGTTGATGTTTAACCATTTCAGGAGGTACATATGATCAAGAATTGATGTAATTAAAGGAAGAAGTCCAAGCTGCACTGAAGGCACTGGTGAAAAACAAGGCTCCAGGAATTGAGGGAATCCAATTGAGATGTTTCCACAACTAGATGCAGCACTGTAGGCGCACACTCATCTATGCCAAGAAATTTGGAAGACAACTACCTGGCCAACTGACTGGAAGAGATCCGTATCTGTGCCCATTCCAAAGAAAGGTAATCCAACAGAACGTGGAAATTATCAAATAATATCACTAATATCACACGCAAGTAAAATTTTGTTGAAGATAATTCAAAAATGGTTGTAACAGTACATGGACAGGGGAGTGCCAGAAATTCAAGCCAGATTCAGAAGAGGATGTGGAACAAGGGATATCATTCCTAATGTCAGATGGATCTTGGCTGAAAGCAGAGAATGCCAGAAGGATGTTTACCTGTGTTTTACTGACTACGCAATGGCATTCAACTGTGTGGATCATAACAAATTAGAGATAACGTTTCAAAGAATGGGATTCCAGAACGCTTAATTGTGCTTATGAGGAAACTGTACATAGACCAAGAGGGAGTCGTTCAACAGAATAAGAGGATGTTGTTGTTGTTATTGTTGTTAGGTGCCATCGAGTCGGTTCTGACTCATAGCGACCCCACGCACAACAGAACGAAACACTGCCCGGTCATGCGCCATCCTTAAAAGCGTTGTTATGCTTGAGCTTATTGTTGCAGCCACGGTGTCAATCCACCTCGTTGAGGGCGTTCCTCTTTTCTGCTGACCCTGTACTCTGCCAAGCATGATGTCCTTCTCCAGGAACTGATCCCTCCTGCCAATTTTCCTAGAGTCATACTTCGTATGTTCCAGGTTCCGATTATTAATGGATGAAAGCAGCTGTTTCTTCTCATTTTGAGTCGTGCCACATCAGCAAATGAAGGTCCCGAAAGCTTTACTCCATCCACATCATTAAGGTCGACTCTACTTTGAAGAGGCAGCTCCTCCCCAGTCATCTTTTGAGTGCCTTCCAACTTGGGGGGCTCATCTTCCAGTACTATATCAGACAATGTTCTGCTGCTATTCATAAGGTTTTCACTGGCTAATGCTTTTCAGAAGTAGACTGCCGGGTCCTTCTTCCTAGTCTGTCTTAGTCTGGAAGCTCAGCTGAAACCTGTCCTCCATGGGTGACCCTGCTGGTATCTGAATACCGGTGGCATAGCTTCCAGCATCACAGCAACACGCAAGCCCCCACAGTACGACAAACTGACAGACATGTGGGGGAGAATAAGAGGATACTGCATTGTTTAAAATCAGAAAAGGTGAGCGTCACGGTTGTATCCTTTCACCACACTTATTCATTCTGTATGCTGAGCAAATAATCCGAGAAGCTGGAGTATAAAAAGAAGAATGTGGCATCAAGACTGAAAGAAGGACTCATTAACAACCTGTGATATGCAGATGACACAACCTCTCTTGCTGAAAGTGAAGAGGACTTAAGTACTTACTACCGAAGATCAAAGACCATAGCCTTCAGTATGGATTACACCTCAACATAAACAAAACAAAAATCTTCACAACTGGACCAAAAACAACATCATGATAAAGGGAGGGAAGATTGAAGTTGTCCGGGTTTTAATTTTACTTGGATTCACAATCAACGTCCATGGAAGCAGCAGTCAAGAAATCCAATAGCTGATTGCATTGGGCAAATCTGTTGCAAGAGGCCTCCTTGAAGTGTTGAAAAACAAAGATGTTACTTTGAGGACTAAGGTGTGCCTGACCCAAGCCATGATATTTTCAATCGCCTCATATGCATGTGAAAGCTGGACAATGAATAAGGGAGGCCGAAGAAGAATTGATGCTTTGACTCACGGTGTTGGCAAAGAACATCGAATATACCATGGATAGCCAGAAGAGAGAACAAATCTGTCTTGGAAGAAGTACAGCCAGAGTGCTCCTTGAAGGTGAGGATGGAGAGACTTCTCTCATGTACTCTGGACACGTTATCAGGAGGGATCAGTCCCTGGAGAAGGACATCATGCTTGGTAAGGTAGAGGTCAGCGAAAAAGAGGAAGGCCCTCAACGAGATGGACTGACACAGTGGCTACAACAATGGGCTCAAATACAGCAACAATTGTGAGGATGGCGCAGGACCGGGCAGTGTTTCGTTCTGTTGCACATAGGGTCGCTATGAGTTGGAATTGACTCTACGGCACCTAATACCATGAACATATGTATACATGTATATATATGCATATGTATACACACACTCATATATATATATAATATGTACATACAAATTTTAATATATACATACAGCAATAAGGAGAGATCTTAAAAACAAGGTGTTGAATAAAAAAATTAAGTAATGAAATGAGATTTAGAGCTCAATGACTTTACGAAAATTAAGCACACATACAAAGCCTTAATTTATGTTTTAAAAGGAAATACATTTAAGATTGCATTTGAGACATGTGACATTGAATGCCTTTAGTGGGGGAGGGAGAGAAAAATGGAGATTGGGATGAAGGAGGAAAAATAATACAATGCAATATAATACAATATAGCACAATGTAATACAATATAATACAATGTAATACAATTAACCTGTGTGAGCTAAAACTCAGGGGACTGCCTTGTTTTCCTTTGCTTTTCACACTTTTCTCATTTTAGTTGAAAATATTTGAGTTTTTCTTCTCTGACAGGTTTCGGTCTTACACCGGTTCTGGCTTTCGAAGGTTTTACTGTACAATCAGGTGAGAGAGGCTCCTTGCACGTACTGAGATGATGATATGTTATCAAATGAGGGGTATGACGAACTCTACTCTGCAGATAAAGTAAAAGGAAATCCACCCTATGTTTCGATCCAATGCCATTGTGGGAAATACCAGGAATTCTTTGGCGGCACACCAACACTCCAGCTTTTGGCCAAAGGTCCGTTGAATGAGGCTGAAGGGTGAAAGAGGCACGTCCTTTAAGAATCCGGTTTTCATCAGCGATAATGGGCTTAAGCCAGATGTGAAATAGAGCACCAGTTTCACCTTTCAGGACTGCAGGAACCTGGCTTCCCTCCGAATGTCTCGGGGATTTGCCTCTCAGCTGGGGATCATTCCGTGGTCCGCTAGGGAGGTCATCTTTCGGAAATGACTGATGGATTGCCATGTTCTCAAAGGAGAGGTCTTTCTTGAGCTGTCAGATGTGCTTTCTGGATGGCACCGCTCACCAGCAATATCACAGAGGAAAAAAGATCCCTTTCATTCTCTTCTTATTATCACATAAAATGTAGATAGATTAGGAATTATTCTCTCTATAGAAAGTTAAATAAAGGGACATTCAGTGGTGTGCCCAAAGCCACAAATGGGTCATTCAAATTCTATCTGAAAGCTTTCTAATGTACTCCTTCTCGTATAGTTGTAATCAATCAAATTAGTAGTAGTAATAATAACATTAGTAGCACATATAATTTTATTAATTATTACTACATTCCAGGTGCTTTACATAAGGGATGTCATTGAATCCTTTTATAAGTGACATACTATTTTCTCCATTTACAAAGAAACTTAGGTGCAGAGATGTCAAATAACGTGCCTAAGGTCACACATCTAGTACATGGCAGAGCTGACTGATATTCAGGTAGCGCAGGAGCCCTGGTGGCTCAGTGGCTACGAGCTTGGCTGCTAACCAAAAGGTCGGCAGTTCGAATCCACCAGCTGATCCTTGGAAACCCTTTGGGGCAGTTCTACTCTGTCCTATAGAGTCACTATGAGTCGAAACCAACTCTATGGCAATGGGTTTGGTTTTTTTGGTTTTGGCTCAATTCTAAAGTCTTGCCCTGTAACCACTATACCTTGATACCTACATTCATAAATCCAATTTTTCTTGCGCTATTTTCTTTTTAATAATATTCTATTATGTTTTTGGCGAAGGTTTACCATAGGTTTAAGTTCTTATTCAAGAATTTTTACACAAATTTTCAGTGATACTGGTTATGTTCTTCAAAATGCATGGGCATTCTCATTATCTCTATTCTGGTTGTTCCGTTTCCATTAATCCAGTTTCCCTGCCCCCTTACAGTCTCACCTTTGTTTTAAAGTAATTGCTGATCATTTGGTCTCATATAGGTGATATGCTATTTTCTTGAGATACAAGCACAGACATTTCATTCATTTATTCATTAAGTATTTACTCAGCACCAATTATGTACCAGACACTGTGCTGGGTCCTTTGGTGGGAGATACAAGCATGAGTGGCAGGGGCCATAATCAAAGGCTCAAATTTAGCTTCAACAATCTTTAATCCTGGATTCCCCAGGACGCAGCGGCTGAGACAAAGATCTATGCATAAGAGAGAGCTTCACTGGCAAGTGAGAACTCAGGGAGCAAGTGAGGGATGGGGGAGTTGAGCAAGGAAGGAAAAAGAACTCATACAAGGATGTGTTATCATTGGGTAGGTCAACATTACAGTGAGGTACCATCTTAGAAGAAATCTCTGGGTGGTTCAAACAATTAACATGATCAGCTGCTAACTGAAAGGTTGGAGGTTCAAGTCTACCCAGAGGCACCTCTGAAGAAAGGCCTGACAATCTACTTTGGAAAGATCAGCCATTGAAAACCCTATGGAGCTTCCTTAAAAAGCTAGAAATAGAAATGCCATATGATGCAGCCATCCCAGTCCTAGTAATATATCCAAGAGAAATAAGAGCCATCACACCAATAGACATACGCCCACCCACGTTCACTGCAGCATTGTTCACCTTAGCAAAAAGATGGAAACAACCTAGATGCCATCAACAGACGAATGGCTAAACAAACTATGGTACATACACACAATGGAGTGTTACACAAATGATAAGGAACAATGATCAATCTGCAAAGCATCTCACAACATGGATGAATCTGGAGGGCATTCTGCTGAGCGAAATAAGTCAATCACAAAAGGACAAATATTGTGTCCTTATGAGACCACTACTATAAAAACTCATGAAAAGGTTTACACACAAAAAGAGACAATCTTTGATGCTTACGAGGGAAGGGAGGGATAGGAATGGAAAAACACTAAATAGACAATACGTAAGTGGTAACTTTGGTGAAGGGTAAGACCGTACATAATACTGGGGAAGCCAGCACAACTTGTTCAAAGCGAGGTAAAAAGAAAATTAAAAAAAAGAAAACCCTATGGAGCGCAGTTCTACTCTGACACATGTGGGGTCGCTATGAGTTGGAGTTGATGCAATGGCAACAGGTTAACTGGTACCATCTTAGAAACCACGTGAAATGTGCTTCTGGTCCTTCAATCTGAGAGGAGGAAGAGGAAGCACTCATCTCATGTTTGCATCCACCATTGATCAAAAGATCGCCCAAGTAGGCATTCAATTTCCGCCATTTCCAGGCTATATTTGTTTGGGTGATTAGTTAATTCTTCACTGTGTCCCATACTGTGACATCAACAGAAAAGACCTGGGGCCAGAAGCAAGAGGTACACAGGCTGGACCAGAGGTGAAGCCCTGTCCATTGCACTTGGTGTGCAAGCTGGTTGGGTCCTTCATAGAACCAGCCACCACAGTGATGGCTGGAATCAAAGAAAGGTGAGGCAAAGGGATCGGAAGTGGAGCATCAGAGGCCTCTGAGTTAACTTCTTACTGGCTGAGATCAAGAGCCAAATACATATTTATAATATTTATTATTATATAAATTTCAGCAGAGCCTCCAGACTAAGACAGACTAGGAAAGAAAGGTCTGGCAATCTTCTTCCAAAAAGCAGCTAATGACAGCCCCATGGATCACAGTATTCCAATCTGCAACCAAGCATGGGGATGGTGCAGGACTGGGCAGTATTTCATTTCATTGTGTACAGGGTCACCATGAACTGGAGGCCAACTCGATGGCAGTCAACAACAACAAATTATATTGTTATGAACGTGGTACCTGCCACAAAGGAGAAATAGAGAGTGCACTGCAGGCTCTGTGTGTTTACACATTATACAAAGTGTTTTCAACAGTACAGACTCACCAGTCCTCACCGCGATCCTATGAAACAAGTATGGAGATGGCCTTTGTTTTCACTTACACTGAAGCTTAGTGGTGAAGTTGGTTGCTATGGTTTCCAGACAGAGAGTGATGGATAGGCTGGGATTCAAACTCAGGTCTCCAACTCCGGGGTTACTCCCTGATATCTGGGAAAATTTCGAATGCTTGCCCTATCCTATTTCAGGAAAAGACAGCTGGGTGGGGAGGAGAACAGCTGCTATCAGCCTCATAAAAGATGAGTTTCTTACCCCCCACTGCTGCAGAAGCAAAGGAACGAATCCGTTGGTTCTAACTGGAAATAAAAGAAATTAAGCTGAACTGTTGTGGGAGAAGGAAGGGGTATTTTCACAAGTTCCTTCAGAAATGGATTTAACCCATTCCCACATAGTCATGATTGGTGTGACTCTGGTTATATATGTGACTCAGGATGAGTTACGTTTCACTGTGCCTCAGTTTCCTTATCTGTAAAATGGAGATAATAGTAGCACCTAACTCAAAGGATGCTGGGGGATTTTTCCTTTTTTTTTTTTTTTAAATCAGATCTAAACATTGCAGGAAATAAAAAAACAGGAAGTAGCTATTATTATTATCATCTCTAGGCCACTTTTACCACCTGTCCACTGAACCCTCAGGTTCTCTCTATCCGAGGTATCTGAACAGCTCAGGGTCTGCTCTTTGTCCCTCTCAAAAGGCCTCAGTGATTGCATTCAAGGGCATTCAAAATAGGACTGTTTCTCCCTACTCATCCCTTTTTACTACCTTATATGTTAGATTGAACACACACTGTGAATTCCTGCTTCCAGGCTTCTGCAGATGTCTTTCCATGGGGAAGACTCTTCTCCCCATTCCTTCATCTGTTTATTCAATGATACTCAAAACCACCTCGGAGGCAGGCCCTACACCAGGCTGTGGGGATATAACAGTAAACAAGACACCACGCCTGCCCTGAGGCACTTCCTCTAATTTACAGAAGGCAAATCGGGATTATCTTCAGTGCCAACTCTAGCTGACTGTGGTTAAGGTTGAAGCCTGGTGCGTCTGATTCCAAACCCCCCAGTCTAGTTTCTTTGGCTAAAGGCTTTAGGGGAACTTAGACCCTGGAGGTGGAAAGATGGACCTACTTTAGGTCTCCGCTAGAATGCCCCTTGGTGGTCTCAATGTGTGTAGACCACCCATCCCATCCTCATTCTGATCCACCTATGATGATCTCAGGCTATATACACCTGGAAGACATCCCAGGCCCTTCTCTGCTCCATAACAGTGTCATTGCCTCTGCTCCCTCTCTTGATGAAGCCCTTGTGAGAGACACATTTGACCCTGCTCTGGCAACCCCAGGAGTCCCTGGGTGGTACAATGATTAAGTGCTCGGTTACTAATCAAAAGGTTGAAGGTTCTAATCCACCCAGAGGTGCCTTGGAAGAAAGGCCTGGTGATCTGCTTCTAAAAGATCCAAGTCCAAACCCAAAACCAAACCCGTTGCCACCAAGTCATTTCCGACTCATAGAGACCCTATGGGACAGAGGAGAACTGCCCCATAGGGTTTCCAGGCCTGTAATCTTTATGGAAGCAGACTGCCCCATCTGTCTCCCGTGGAGTAGCTGATGAGTTCGAATCGCCGGCCTTTTGGTTAGCAGGTGAGTGCTTAACCACCATGCCACCAGAGTATTCCAAAAAGTCCCAGCCTTGAAAACCCTATGGAACGAAGTTCTGCTCTGAAACAGGGGTCACCATGAGTCAGAATTGATTCCACGGCAACTGTTTTTGCTGTTGTTGGTATATCCCAGCCATTTCCCTCTTTTCAGGCTGCTCCAGCATTTTAGTCTACAGACAAGGGTCACTGCCTACCTGTGCAGGTCCTGGTCACACACATCCCTATCAGCCTCCTGGAAATATATATACTTGATCACAAAGCCCCCACGCTCTTAATAGAGCATTCAGATTCCAGTTCTCACAGTGGAAGGTCATCCTTCAGATGAACTTCACAGAGTTAAATGACATACATGTTGGGTTAGGAGCAATACTTTGGGAAAACAAACCACCACCCAGGACTTTCTGACTTCACACTTTCTTTTTTTTTTTAACCAAAAGTCAATTTGGAAAATAGATTTTTATTAAAATACTTTCTTTTACTAAGACCCATGTGTTGCTGAACATACAAGATGTGCAATGCATAAAATATTATAATTCCTTTCTATGCTATTAATATTTTCCATTAATAATAGCTTACTGTTTTTAAATTACAAAGATAATTGCTGATTGTTACAAAATACAGAAGAATAGGAGAGAAAAAATCATCCATAATCCTCTCATACAGATATCAGTCTATTTGTATAGAATTAATCATACACATATATTTATACATAGATATGATATTACGATAGATATAGACATAAATATTTATTAGTATGTTTTTCATAAAATTGGTATTATACTCTATGTTGCCATTTTCATCTACTATGTCATGAATATGTTTTCACTCTATTTAATATCTTTTGACAGCATGTATTTTATTGGCTGCACAGAATTTCATTGTAAGCATAAATCATGATTTCTATCACCAACTTCTTCACTCTTACGTACTTTGGTTATTTCTTTCTTTCTTTTTTTTTTCACTGTTCTAAGCAACACTGTGATGAACTTCCTTGTAATTAAACTTTTGTGGCCACCCATATATGGCTATTTATCAAGATAAATATCTAACAGAAGTATTTCTAGATCAAAGGAAACAGGACTTTCAAGTACAACTGCTTTTCTTTTTATAATATTTAACAATTGGTACTTCCTGCTAATTGAAATGGAGTACAAATTTTACTTTTATTCTAAGTCAGTGACGTTTTATGGCATCATTTTCATAAATGACAAGGAATAAAGCAAATTTTTCCTCCAACTATTTTTAGTCAACTTTCCTTTTGCCCTTGTAAAATCATATTTGTCTAAAAGGAAAAACCTTCTTCCTTCAAGAAAGGACATGTAAAGTTTATTGAAAAAAAAAAGACTGAAGAAAATATGAGGAAATGGTAACACTCATTAAATTTGTATCCATGGGTACTTGCAATATTTATTCTCTGCATTTTTCTATATGCTTTGATTATCACATGGTAGTGTAAGTGTTTAACATGCTTAGCTGCTAACCGAAAGGCTGGAGGTTCGAGTACACCCAGAGGTGCCTTGGAAAAAAGGCTTGGTAATTTACTTCTAAAAAATCAGCCACTGAAAACCCTACAGAGCACAGTTTCTACTCTGACACACATCAGGTTGCCATGAGTTGGGGTTGATGCAGTGGCAACTGGTTAACAGGAAAAAGAGAAGAAGAAAGTGTATAGTGCGAGCACGGGAGACACCAGTGGGAAAATCACCAGTTCTCCTTGGCAGGAGTTTAAGGGGCTCCAGGGAAAAGGGAAGACGAGCTGAGCCTTGAAAAAAACGGGCAGTTGTGTGCTTCACTGACGGGGTGGATGGGAGCACAGGGTGTTCCAAGGAGGGAAACGCCCTAAGTAAAGGCATGCTGGCATGAAGCAGTATGGCACCATCAGGACCACCGCTGGACTTCCTGGCCCTGCTTCTAGAGACACATTACTTGGCTGCCCTGCCCTTTGGTTTCCTCATCTCTAAAATGGGGGCTGGAATAAATATAAGCCTCCTTGGGTTATCAGGTGGGATAATGCACCTATCACAGCACCAGGCACTTGGTAAGCACTCAAAAAAGGTGAGCTGTGAAAAATGATTTCAGTATGGCCTGCCATAGGGTGCAAGTAGGATGGGCATGCAGAGAGAGGAGAAATAACACAATTCATTCATTCACTCATTCATTCAATGTTCACTGAGGCTGGAGGTACAGCATCAAACATCATGGTGCCCGGCCGTCAATGCGCTCCAGTCTAGATGACTGCAGAAGAAGGTAGAGTGCCTTCAATATTGGGATAAACTGTGGGGCTCCAAATGAAAAGGTGGGGTCCCTGATCTGGAGGGACTGTCCAAATTCCTTATCATAGTATGTTATTGTTGTTGTTAGTTGCTATCAAGTTGGCTGCAGCTCATATACAACACAGCAAAATGTTACCCAGTCCTATGCCATCTTCATGGCATGCCTGAGTCCATTGCTGCGGCTATTGTGTGGTGCCTTCCAGCCTAGGGGATACATCTTCCAGAACTTTATCAGACAATATTCTGTTATGATCCATAGGGTTTTCAGTGGTGAATTTTCAGAAGTAGATCACCAACCCTTTCTTCCTAGTCTGTCTTGGTCTGGAAAGTCTGTTGAAGCCTGTCCACCGTGAGTGATCCTGCTGGTATTTGAAATACCAGTGGCATAGTTTCCCGTATCACAGCAACACTCAAGCCACCATAGTATGACAAACTGACAGCCAGATGGTGGGAGGGCATGCAAAGGCCCTTTTATTTATTCACAGATAATGTTTGGTGTGTGTAGAGTGTGGCAGATGTGTTTCAACAGTGGGATCACTGGGGGGCCATCATGCCAGGCAATGGCTGGTGACAGATAGGAGGCTGAGAAGCAGTATGTGCAGTGGTTAAGAGGACAGACTCTGGAGCCAGACTGTCTGGGTCCAAATTGTAACCAAATTATAAATTCATATCATGATAATACCAACCTCATATGGCTGCTAAGATTAAGTGAGCAAATACATGCAAATTACTGAGAATGCTGCTTAGAACATGGTCAACACTTTGCTATTATCGTGTCTCACCAAACCCTGATATTCAGTACCATTAGATGACTGAGTGAATGAATGAACTGCTTTACGCCAGAGAGTGAGTGACAGAATGCTCAACATTTGGAAGAGAGCTAATCATACTTACCACTCCCCTAGGAAACTCACTGAGCCCCACTCTTTGAAGGAATTCGCCAACAGATTACAGTCCATGCAGCCCCAGCACTTTTCCAGTCTTTACCCCACGCTCTAAGACCTCCATGCCACACAAGAAACGTGCCCCCTGAGATCAGCACTTTGTAGGGAGGAGCACTCGGCTTCCGCAGCTCAGTAACTGACGGGCACACGAACAACCCTGTGTAGGACCAGCAAGAACCATGCATCTTTGTGGAGTGTCTTGTTTCATGTGGTCTGGAGGCTAGGCCTTCAATGGGGGTCTAGTCAGCCCCATTCTTCAGATGAGGAAAATGAGGTGCCTAGAAGTTGAGTGAAACCGAAAAAGGTCGAACTGCATTGTGGCTCAAGCCAAGGGTATTAGAATCAGAGAGAATTCCACTTCAGCCCCTTAGTAGGTGGCCTTAGACAAGCCTCTGTTTCCTTCTTTGTTAAAAATAAATAGCAACCATTCTTATTTAGCTTAAGTCTCAGTTTCCTTATCTGTTAAATATAGATAGTGATTGCTCCTATTTCCTAGGATTCTTGTTATGAGCTTATAAAAAGAGCACTTAGTGCCTGGCACGCAGTAAATGGGAGCAGTGGCTATTTCTGCCACAATCACGCAAAATGGCTCAGCCGCTCCCAGCCCACTCAGTCGCGTTGGTGCGAAAACACACAGAATGAAACTGAGGTTGGTTTTTAAAAAGTGAAAATAGAATAACTCTTCCCCTGAGAGATAGGTCCAGTCTTTAGGAAGATAAAATGGTAACTTTGGGAGGGTCACTGCACAGGCTCGTAATTGTTTCTCTGGATTCCCCACGAGATAGCCAAAGACGCTAGAGGGAAACTGCGGTTAATTCTATAAGGGCAGGACCACAGCTGTCTAATTCATTTACGCTTTCTTCCAGCTCCTAGCACAGTACCTAAAATATATTAGACAACTCGCAAAATGTCTGTTGAATGAGTTTCTGTATTCCTTAGCACTGAGCACAGTGCCCTACACATAGCAGGCAATCAGGGGATGTTTGTTGAATGCATCAGGGGCTCAAGAATGATCCATGAAAAATAGCTTTCATTCAGTTGTTCAGCCATTCAGCAAACATTAAGTGAACAACTATCAGCCAGATATACAGAGTGAGAAATATAGTATTCCTCATCTTAGTAAATGGGGAAACCCGTGACATTGTTGCTTGGGTGCAAATCTTTGATGTCAACCTTGACTTCTCTCTTTCTCTACTACCACACACTCAAACCATCAGCAAATTCTGTCTATTCTCCCTTCAAGGTGTATCCAGAATCCTCCCACATGCTATCACCTCTATCACAGCCACCCTGGCCCTAGATGCTCTCATCTCTCACCTGGATAATTACACCAGCCTTCCAAATGCTCTCTGCTTCTACCCCTGGTCCTCTAGCATCTATTCTTCATGCAGCAACCACAATGGTGTCGTTACAACTCAAACCAGATCACACCCCTGCCCCACTGAAACTCCAGTGACTTGCCTTCCCTAACTGCCCTGTCTAAAACAGCCCCCCACCACTCTCATGCCCCTACTCAGCTTTATTTTTCATCTTAGTATTTACAACTACAAGGTGCACTTGTTTATGTCTCCAGAACTAGAATGGAAGCATCGTAAGAGTGAGGTCTTTGGCAGATTTAATTACTACCTTATTCCTCAGCACCCAGGATAGTGCTTTGGCACATAGTAGGCACTCAACACATAGATGTAAAGAGAGGGGAAGGAAGGAGGGTAGGAGAAAGGGAGGAAGGGAAGGAAGAAGGAAAGGAAGAAAAAGGAAGGAAGGAAAGATGGAGGGAGAAAGGAAGGAAGGAAGGGAGGGAGGAAAGGAAGGAGGAAAGAGAAGAGGAAAAGGACAGAAGAGAAGGAGAAAGAAAAGAAGAAAGGAAGAAAAGGAGGGAGGGAGGGAGGGAGAAAGGAAGGAAGGAAGGAAATAAATGAATGATTAAGTCACTATCCTTAGCACCAGGAGCTTAGAGCCTTGGCCTGGAGTCAGTTCCCTCTGCTGACCCTATCCAGTCCACACCACCAGCTCTGCCTAGACTCTTTCGGGGTGCTCCTACTCACAGCAGTGCTTTCTTTCTCCACTTTGCTCCCTGTATCTCTCTCCGCCACCTCCCACCCAGCAGCCACTCAGCCTCCCCCTGCCTCCTGTGTTACAGACTGAAAACCAGAGCCAAGCTGGCATTTCCCGACTGTCAGACACCTCTTTGAGTTTCCTCAGAACAAACAGACGCAGCTGATGTTTTTGTTTGTTTTCTTCCTTTCCCTAAGCTGCTGAGCAGTCCCTGTATTGTGCAAGAGGTCAGGCTGAGGGACTGTCAACAGCTCCCTAATGTAAGCTCTGGGCCTAGAGAGGGGGTCCGGGTTTTATGGGTCTCAGCGCCTGAGCAGGAACACACACACACAGGCCGCTGTTTGTTTTCTCCGAGGGGTCTGGCATTTTCCCTGTGGGAGATGGGAAGCTTGAAGCACAGGAGGCCCCTTCTCTAATTGGACATGAAAAACAGTTTGGATAAACGGAGACATGTCACCCCAAGTGTAACCTCTTTCTCAGGAGCAGGAGGGCTGAAGGCTTTGAGATTTTTCACTGGTTTTTTTTTTTTTAAGGTTTGAAGGTTTTATAGCAAAAGGTTTGTGGATTTTACATACTAAGATAAAAGCCAAAAGTCCCTATTGAACCCCCTTAGTTCCACATCCCAAAGGAGACAATGACAGTTTGTTATTTTAGTGCCCGTTTGTGCGTTCAACAAATATTTATTGTTAAGGTCCCTGGGTGGCGCAAATGGTTTGGCACCCAAAAGTTGGTGGTTGGAACCCACACAGTGGTACTGCGGAAGAAAAGCCTGGCAACCTGCTTCCTTAAAGGTTACAACCAAGAAAACTCTAAGGAGCAGTTCTACTCTGTAACACATGGAGTCATAAGTTGGAATCAACTCAGTGGCGGCGGGTTTGCTTTTTTTTGGTTTACTACGTGTTAGACACCCTTCTAGGTGCTGGGGATGCAATGGTGAGTAAAAGCAGGTCCTTTCTCTTCCAGAAAATTCTCTGTGTAGCCAAAAATAAAGGAATGATCTGTTAAAAAAAAAGGGGGGGGGAGAGACGTGGCCACATCTGCATCATCTCACGTCACTCTCACAGAGTGATTATACTGAATAGTTACTGTTCTTCAGCTTAATTTTTTTTATTTAAAAATGTATCTTGGGCTCTTTTCCATATCAGCTCATAAACCTCTACCTTATGAGTTTCAGAAGCTGCACAGTGCCCTATTGTTTCAATGTGCCGTAACGTATTTAAATGATTCTCTCTAGCTGAAATTTGGATTGTTTCCAAGCTAATTTCTAGGAGCGGGGTGGCTAGGCAAAGGAAATAGTTGAAACTCTGACAGATAATGCATAAAGGGCGGAAGGTTTTGAAATGCGAAGGGTTAACTTGACACCTTTCGTTGGTTTCCCATGGTCCCTCTGTCTCACCTCGCAAGTAAAAGAACTTGTCCTATGACGCTCAGGGAGCTGGGGACTTCACTGAGGTTTACTTGGCATAAAGCTACACCCAACCTTCAGAAACCCTAATCTTCACCTGTCTTGTTGGGTGATAACTGTCTAGTTATATGTTGGTCTCTCCTGTAAGACCATGCATTTCTGAAAACAAGGGTCTTATCTTTGCAGTGCTTAGAATAGGCCTAAGGACAGAGTAAGTACTCAGTAAAAGCCTATTGGATAAATTAGAGAATAGAGGGAAAAGTGAGTGAATGACTGGACAGATGCTGGATAAATGAACAGACAGATGGGTAGACGGGGGGATGGATGGATGAATGCATGCTGGCTGGTTGGCTGACTGAATGAATGGAAAGGTAGACAGAGAATGGATAGAGAGATACATAAAAATATGAAGTAAAAGGTGAATTACTAGATGGCCAGATGCGTAAATAAATGAATGAATCAATGAGTGGACAGACAGATAAATGAAGGAGTGCACGCATGAATGAGTGAATGAGTGGAAGGGCAAATGGATAGACGGATGATGACCAACAGTCAAATTATATGGTTAGCAAATTATAAAGCCGTTTTAATTATTCAGCAAAATAATTAACCGGTTATTAAGTAATTCCCCACAGGACCCCTTTTAATAATAAACTCTCCCAATGCATTAAACGTGTAATTCATTTACACAGTGCTACAAAGCGACACGCCAAATGTAATTCGCGAACCCAACTGTAATTCATTCCAGATCATGGCGCATGATGCCCATGAAGTCCCACCAGGAAAAAAAAGTTACCATTGCGTCAACTCCAACTCATCGTGACCCTGTGTGTGTCGGAGTAGAACTGTGCTCCACAGGGTTTTCAACGGCTAATTGTTCAGGTGTACATTGGCAGGGCTTTCTTCTGCCTCTGGGTGGACTCGAACCTCCAACCTTTCGATTAGCAATCAAGTACATTAACTGTTTGCACCACCCAGGGACTCTGACAGACAGACATTAATGAAGGTGATGAAGGAAGGGTTGCATTCCTACTGAGGCCAGATGTGCCATGTGATTCCCCATCACTAACATCTGACATCCAATACCCAGAACAGAGGGGATGCCATGCTGGAAACCCTCTGGGCCTGGAAAACCACTACTTAAAACTTCTACTTCCATGAATATGCTTTCTCTTGTCCAGAGTGTTCAAATGCCTGAGCCATCACCAAGGAATTCCAGGACCCCACCTGTTGCCAAAGGTGCCACATATAGCCATCTTCCCAAAAGGAACAGAGATTAACCAGTCACTCCACCCCGGATCAATGCCTCACCAGGCCTCTGTCCCAGCTTGTCTGTCAAAACCCTTTGACTTGACCAGGAGAGTCTGGGTCTCCTGCTCCCTCACTCCGGCCCTCCAAGGCCATCAGTTAAACAAACCACCTTGGGAGCCATCAGCACATCTTCCAAGGCAAACAAGCCTTGGCCCCAGTGAGGTAAGCAGCAAGAAGGGAGAGGTGATCAAGCCAGCATGTCTGTCTGCAGCCTGCCTCCCACTGTTGCCCTTGACAGACAGCAACTGTGATGGAACCTACCCTGCATCTGGGAGGAAAGGAACAAAAGCAGCATTGGCTGAGCACTTCCTATGTGCCAAGTATTATGCTAGTCTCCGCAGAAACAATGGCCCCTTTTATCCTAAGAGGTGGGGGCAATTTCCAGATAAGAAAACAGAGGCTCAGAGAGGTGAAGTGGTTTGTCCAAGGTCACACAGCTAGCAAGTGGCAGAGTGAAGATCTGAGGCCAGGTCTGTCTTCTTCCAAAGTCATTTTTAAAAAACAGATTTCAACTTGTGGCTGAAAGGGAAAATTATGCGACCTGTCTTCTGGTTTGGTGTCCCCGTGATGGAAAATTCTACAGTACAAAATATTGAGGCTATGAGTAGATTTTTTTTTTTTTTTCCAAAATAAGAAACATATCAAAGGATGTCTTCCATAGTCTAGGATGTCTTCCATAGTCTAGGTTACAATGTGGGCAGGGAGGCAGGGAAGTGATCATTCCTGAGTGGTCCTATGAGCCAGGTAGACACAATGGTGAGCCCAGGCTCAACTAGTCCCTGCCTTCATGGAGCTTTCAGTCCAGTGAGGAAACAGTCTGTCAGGCATAGATTTACCTTAGGGTAAACCTGAAATTGCAAGCAATAAAGGGAAAGTCTTGATGGGGAGGCTCTGCTGGTGTACAACGGGGGTTCCTGAATGTGTCTAGGTTTCAAAGAGGGCTTCCAGGAGGAAGGGACGTTTGAATTGAGACAAGAAACACAAGTAGGGGTTGGCCAGGTAAAAACTAGTAGAAAGAGGGTTTGAACATGCAAAGGCCCTGTGGCACTCAAGACAACAAGAGGAGGCTGGTATAGCTGGAGCACAGAAACTAAAAAGGCAGTTAAATCAGAAGAGACTGGGGCAGTCTTCAAACTGAGACCATGCAGGGATTTGTAGGCCATTGTGGTAGACAGAGAGATTCCCATTTCACGAAGGACTTGTTGCTCCAGTTGTGGGCAGTGCCATCAGGAGTTGGCCTCCAGACATCTGCCCTTTCAAGGCTTCCTCCAGTAGCAGAGTGACCAAGGTCATGCCCCTTCTCAGGGCGACCCAAAGCCAATAACTGGTTGATGCAGGATATAAAGCTCTGGCCATCCTGGCCCAAAGTGGGACAATCTTGAAAGGCCATTTCTAGCTCCAGAGTTTTCCATGGGGTTGGACAAGGCTGCCATCCCAGCTCAACTTCTCCCTATGCCCATTCCTGCTTCCTCCTTCTCCTTTCAGTGGGTGTTGATCTCAAGGGTACACTGGACCCCATCTCAGAGTCTGCTTCCAGGGGTGCCTAACATGCACCAACCATGATAAGGAGCTCAGCCTGTATCATAAAAGCAATAAGACACCAAGGAAAAGGTTTAGGGAGACAGCAATGTGACCCCGTCTGCATTTCCGATGCGGACATGCAGGAAGTAGTGGAAGTGGATGCTTCCCCCTCTGCAGTTCCCAAGGTCTCCCACAAAGCAGGCACCCTACGTCCTGGACTCTTCACCTAATAGAATAGGTATATGAAGGAGAGATACGGTGTCTGTAAATCTCTTGCCCTGACTAAGACTTCAGGCCATCTGTGTCCCCAAGATCTGTGCCCACAAGACTTGTCCAGCACAGAGAAATCCCTTGCCCTGTGTGGGGGACAAGCAGCCAGGAGGGTGCAGGCAATTAATAAGACCCACATCCAACTCTTCATCCTTCCTATAGCCTACCCAGCCACACAGTTATTTTGATGTCCCCTTCCCATCTTCTACCGCTTGGTCATGGCACCTGTCTTTGGAAGACATCGCATTGTGTCTTTCCCACTACCACAGCAATAAGGATGCAAGCTGACAATACAGAGCACTTACTGAGTGCCAGGCCCTGCTCCAAGTGTTTCACATGAAGTGCCTCATTTAGCCCTCATATAACCCTATAATGTGAGGGCCCTTGTTAGACCTGTTTTACAGATGAGGAAACCAAGGCTGGGGGAGATTAAGTAACTTTCTCCAAACCACATGGCTAGTAAGTGGGAACCACTGTATAAATGCAAACAGCCTGGTTCCAGAGCCTACCACTCCGCCAATAAATCTTGCTGCTTCTCTTGGATCTAATGCTCTTTTCTGGACTATTCTACCTGCCTCTTGCCTTTCCTTTACTCCCATCAGCTTCAGCCTCCATGGCCCATCCTCTAAACTACTCCAGAATTAGCATTCAAAAAAAAAATATATATATATATATATGAAAAACCCATTGCCATCGAGTTGATTCTGACTCATAGCAACCCAATAGAACAGAGTGGAACTGCCCCACAGGGTTTCCAAGGAGTGGCTGGTGGATTTGAACTGCTGACTTTTTGGTTAGCAGCCAAACTCTTAACCAGTATGCCACCAGGGTTTCTATATATATATATCCTACTTAAAAATTCCTGATAAAAAATTGAATATCACACAGGTATTAAAAGATACTTACGAACAATGCTCAACAACATTGGAAAGTGCTTTAGTGTGTAATGTTTCAGGGCTCATTTTCTTAATAGTGTAATCTTACCTATGAGAATAAAAATGAATAGGAGAAGATAAATACCCTAGAAGGTTATGAGTGGTTGTAGCGTGGTGTCATGGGAGTTCACGGAGTGAGAATGCCCAGACTACAAACCATCCTCAAAGTAGATGTCCAAAGGTACAAATTACACAAGGAGTGTCTATAATTTGAAAGTGCCCATATATATCTAATTAAGTAGAAAATACCACTCATGCCTCAGGTCAAAGAACACCTGTGCCTCAGATAAGAGAAGAGATAACAGGGCTCGTCAATAGGAAGCTCTGAACAATCTAGGGTTCTCAACCTCCCCAGACCTTCAGCTGCCAGATCGCATGTCCCCGTGATGACAAGGGAGACGGGGGAGCTGAGCCAAGAGTACCCTCCCTTTCAGCCTCGGGTTCTACCCTGAGCTAAGGAGACTGTGATGAGTGTGAGGAGCTTGGGAGTAAGTGGGCGGCCCAACTTGCTAGTCCAGTACAAATCAACTCTAGAAACTTCTTTTCTGTAAACATTTGTGTGCCTGGCTCCATGCTGGGTACTTGGGAATGATATCTAAGACAGGTCCTTTGCCCTCAAGCATCTCTGCTGAAGATGGGTGATTGTTTCTGAAAAGATGATTTAAATACACTATGGTACAGGCAATTAATTTTTCAGACATTATCTCACAAAGTATCTCTAAATCCATGAACAGAGTAGAATCACTACTCTGTTTAGCTGGAAATGCAGTGAGTGTAATTAATTTTTCAGACGTTATCTCATAAACGATCTCCAAACACATATGAAAGGGATAAAGCCATCACTCTATTTAGATGAAACTGAAACACAAAATTGCTTGGCACGTGGTAGATGCTCAATAAATAAAGAGTGACTAAATGAAAAAATGACCATGTTGCCTAGGGCAGAGCTAGCTGCTCACCTAGCCCACTTCCTTTTCCTATAGACAGATGATATTTCCCAGCTTCCCTTGCAGTTAGGCATAACCACGTGACAGATTTCTGGCCGAGGGGGTGTGGCATGAGTTGCCGCATCCAGGCCAGATGCATGAAAACCTGTGACATAAGTGGCCCTGTGACCACTAAATGGAGAGACTGAGGCCCTAAAGGAGGGCAGAGTCACAAGATGGAAGGAACTTGGGTACCTGCATGACCACATGGAATGCTTCCCAGCAATAAGGAGCACCTGACTGGCCTTTAGGAGTCCTGGGGTGCTGCAAACAGTTAACGCATTCAGCTGCTAACTGAAAGGCTGGAGGTTCGAGTCTACCTGAGGTGCCTTGGAAGAAAGGCCTGGCAATCTACTTCCAAAAAATCAGACATCGAAAACCCTATGGAGCCCAGTTCTTCTCTGACACACATGGGGTTGTCATGAGTTAGAGTTGACTCGATGGCAACTGATTTTTGGGATTGGCTTTGTATGTGGCATGAATAAACTTCCATTAGGTGAAGCCACTGAAGTTCTGGGGTTATCTGTTACAGCAGCAAGCTTATCCTGACCATACCACCCAGCCACTCCTTACCCATTGCCTGTGTTCACAAGCACAGCTAGCACATACAACACCAGCCTGTGAGTCAGACAAAGGCACCCCTTCCTCCATGCTGACCCAGTCCTTTATCTCTCCGTTCTCATCTAGACCTGTATTTCCCAGTAGGTCAATCACTCTTGTATCACTCTCATGATTTTTGCAATATTCATGTACTTTTACCTGCACTACTAAACATAATTTTTTTTTCTTTATGCCAACTCTTACATTAAAAACAGTTTTTTTCAAAAGGCAACTTTATATTGCTAAAGGAACTGGAAATCGAGGGTCCCTTTACTCTAAATGGAAAGCCACCTTAAAAATAAACACAAAGAATGCAAAAACACTGGTTAAGTTCTAATCCAGTAACTGACAAGGGCTCTCTCCTTGTACTCTCCTTTAAGAATGCTTAGCAAGTGTTAAAGAGTGCGGGCTAAGGCGGTATCAGCATCCAGGGGAGACTTTCCACCTGAAGAAATCAAACCACGAAAAGGAGCAGAAAATGGACTGCTATTTTCACTGTAAGTTTCAGTGTTATAAAGTGCTCTGTTCTTGTGCCTCCTAAAAGCCTCTCCCACGTTCAGGCACTTTGTTCTGGAAGACCACGAAGACAAAATGTGATTGGTTTCTGGGTCCTAAATAGACAGCAAGCGTCAGTGACATCCGGAGGGTCTCTGGCATTTCATTTTTCACTTTGGGCTTATCCTGCCCCACCTCTCCCAGCCTTGGCATGCAAACCTACAGAGCCTTAGGGACAGCCCCATCCTGGTTGAAAACTGGGAGACAATTTCCCCAAGTTTTCCCAGGCAGGATCTCCCATGCTCATTTCTCTGTGCTGCCCCCCAGCAATCTGCCCCATAGTTCCTTTCTCCACATCTTCCCTGTCCTGTGTCCAAGCCACCCTCTTTCCCAGGATGTTGGAACTCAGGAGGTAGTGATACACAAATCCCCCATGACCACCTCCCCTCTGAGTACCATGGAGGGGGGAAAAGGGAAGCCACACATGCACACACCCACACACACCAAAACCTCAGGGGTCCACTCAAGGAAGGGAGGTGGCGTGTGTGTGTGTGTGTAAAGGCTGTCGTGTTCTCAAATGTCCCTGTCAATCTGCTTGTTGTCGTCAGGTGCCATCGAGTCGATTTTGACTCATAGCGACCCCATGTGACAGAGTACAGCTGAACCATAGGGTTTCCTAGGCTGTAATCTTCATGGGAGCAGATCTCCAGGTCTTTTTCCTGTGGAGCTGCTGGGCAGGTTTGAACTGCCAAACTTTCACTAGTTATTTTTTTAATGGCTTTGCAATTTTATCTGCAGAGAATGGAATATGTATTTACAAAGGATCCCAAAAGAGCACTGTGATTTTTAAAATAATGATAATTCTACAACTCTGCCAGAGAATCTGCAGCTAATCAGGTGAATGACCTTGGCTGAGTCATACTACCTCTTCAGGGGTTGTTTCTCCACCTATAATGCTTCAGCTCGATGCCCCCTTAAAACCCCATCCATCTCTAAATATTTATCACTTGATAATTCCGTAAGGTATTTCCAGAAGTCACTACCATTGGGGAGACAGCATAGAATGGTGCCCCCTACTAGCTGTGTGTCCTTGGGCAAGTGACTAAACCTCTCTGTGCCCCAGTACTCTCATCTGGAAATAGGGATGATAGTACCTACCTGGTCAGGCCATAAAGATTTAATCCGTGTAGAGTGTCTGGTATAATGTAGGAATTAAACGGAGTCATGCTAGAACACAAGCTGGGTATCCTTTCCTATGTCTCAGTTTCCTTGTCTGTAAAATGGGGCTGCTGATGACACAGCCCTCACACAGCTGTTGTGAGGACTGAGTGACTTAAGAGCAGGGCCTGGCCCATGGTCACCTCTCAGTATGCAGTCTCTATGATTGCTGTCATGGTTGTTGCTACTTCTACAGAGTGCCCCGAGACCAGAGGAGACAGCCTCAGCAGGTGAGAGGGCTCCTCCTGCAGGGGTTAGATTCCCTGGAGACTGCAACACTCAGAAATCCAGAGACAGGCGGGCCTGATTTGCAGCACCACTGGGACAGGGCTCTGCCCAGGACCCAGTCACCTGGCAGCCCTGGGAAGCTTCGAAAGCAAGGTGGGAGGAGTACGGTGGGGGGAGGAAGGGCTGAAACTGGGGAGCAGGAAGGGCCTTGAGTTCATCACTGCCACTCTGAAGATTACAGGAAGACTAATAGGGCCCCGAAGGCCTCGGGGATGAACAAACACTATCTTTGTGGTGTGCCTTTGTTGAGTAACAAGGCAAACGCTCTCTGCGTGTCTGTCTTCCTCCCTTTTATTTCACTAATGAAAGAGAAAGAGAAGAAAGATTTCCCTTTAGAAAATCAGAAGACAGAGGGAAAGCATGAAATGCTGAAACCCCAGAGGGCAGCTTCGGGGTGTACCCACACAAGGCAAATTCCTTGTCTCTCTAAATCCTTCCAGCAGTAGGGCGGCCAGGTGTTGGTGACTAAGTTAACGTTTGTCACACGGGAGGCGGAAAGGCTCAGGTTGGCTCTCAGGAGCTGTGGGTGTCAGAGCCAAAGAGAAAGAGAAGGCCTTTGCTCTGTGGTGATCTAAGAGGTTGGCTGTGCCAAGGATCTGTGGACAGAGAGGTCAGAGAGGAAAAATGAAGCCAGAGAGCACTTGGGAGGAGAAGTAAGGGCCTGAGAGTCTGAGTCCTTGTCTCAGGTCTATGACTTGCCTGCTCTGTGACCTTGGGCAAGTCCCTGCCCTTCTCTGGGCTTTGGTTTTCACATCTGAAAAATGGAAGGATAAAAACAAACGCGGCTGAGGGTCCCTTCTAGTCTTACCATTTTGTGCTGATGTAGTTACACTAAACTTTGAAACAGCCCCCGGGATATCATATTGAGAAGGCATTTAGAGGCCACTATTATAATAAACTCTTCTGCAGTGATAGCCATTTAATATGGTGGCATGTTGCACCAGTCCTCTTTTATGGCATACAGAGTAGATTGTTCTAGTGTAATTTTTTTCTCATGCTCAGGAAAGGGATAAAAACCTTCAGTAATAAAGATTCAGAATGGATACATTGTTCTGAGTCATTGTTGTTATTACTTGTCGAGTCAGCTCCAGTTAACGGTGGCCAAAATGAAGCGCTGCCTAGTCCTGCACCATCTTCATGCTCATTGGTATGTTTGAGTCCAATATAGTTCTGAGTACCACAATGCAATTTCTCAAATAACCACCCATGCATCCATCTATAAACCATCCAATCATTCAAGCATGCTTGCACCCATCATCCACCCACCCAGACATTCATCCAAACATCCATCCGTGTATGTGTATACATGAATCCGAACACCCATCATCCATTGATTCATCCATTCATATACATACATACATATATACACCACCCTGTACATGGACTTGTCCATACATGTACCACCCATTCATCCATGCACTTATATAACCATCCATCCATTTATCCTTCCATGCACCCATCTAACCATACATCTATTCATAACATACATACAGGCATGCACGCATGCATCCATCCAAACATCCATCTATTCATTCATGTACATACCTGTCATCCATCTACCCCTTCACTCACTCATCAATCCATACATACATACATACATGTATACATTCATCCCTACCTACCTACCCGTTGCCATGGAGTCAATTCTGACTCATAGGAACCCTATAGGACAGAGTAGAACTGCCCTATTGGGTTTCTAAGGAGTGAGTGGTAGATTCTAACGACTGAGCTTTTGGATGGCAGCCAAGCTCTTAACTATTGCACTACCCAGAGCCCCAAGTCCCTACATGGACTCATATATAAAAAAATATACATGCATGCATATTCCAGCCATCATCTATCCATTCAGTGATACATCTATCTATCCATCATCCATTCATATCCCAACTGCTCTTTGCAAGGCCCTGGAAATACCAAGGAAGAAGACCCTCATCCATGCTTTCAAGGAGCTCACTATGTAGCAACAGATGGACAAAAGAACAGATGCTTTCAATAGAGTGTGCAAACTCCTGTGATTAAAAAGTAAAGAGGCAATGATGAGAGTGGTGGGGGTGGGTGGGTGGCTATAAGTCAGTAACAATAGTTAACAACTAATAAGCCATCCTATGTGCCTGGTTCATTGCTTATAACCTACACCAGTCTTGTGAGCTGGATTTTATTATCCTCATTTTGATGATGAGAAAACTGGGGCTCAAAAAGGTTAATTAATTCTCCTACAATCTCACAGCTGGTAACTTGTACAGCCAAGAATCAAACACTCTTGTCTCAGAGCCCGAGCCCCTCATTCCTTGTTTATTGTTGTTATTAATTGCCATCGAGTCTAACCTGACTCATGGAGACCCCATGAGTACAGTACAGAACTGCTCCATAGAGTTTTTAGGGCTGTGACTTTTTGGGAGCAGATTGCCAGGCCCGTCTTCCAAGGTGCCTCTAGGTGGGTTCAACCTGCCAACCTTTTGGCTAGTAGTCAAAAGCTTAACCCTATGCACGACCTAGGGGCATTCTCACTCCATAGTCACCCATTATTATGGAAGAAGAAAGAATAAACACAGAGGAATCCAAAAACTTAACTAACTCCTCAAAAGCCCCAGGACAGGAAGGACCTCAGAGACACCTGTCTTAGGTCGGTAAGCTATATCACAGCTGATGGACTACTGTCTTCTTTTAAAGAATGGGGACTCTAACACCCTGTGGGAGGTAGAATAATGGCCCCCAAAGATGTCCATACCCTAATCCCTGTAACCTGTGAATATGTTACTTTACCTGACAAAAGGGTCTTTGCAGTTAAGGATTTGAGATGGGGAGATTATTCTGAGAGCATAATGTAATCACTAGGTCCTATGTGAAGGAGGCAGGAGGTCAGAGTCAGAGAAGGAAATGTGAAGACGGAAGCAGAGGTCAGAGTGGTGCGAGGTCATGAGGGAAGGAACGTGGGCAGCCTCTAGAAGATGGAAAAATGCGAGGAAATAGATTGTCCCCTAGAGTCTCCAGAAGGACCACAGCTCTGCTGATACCTTGACTTCAGCCCAGTGAGACTGCTTTCAAACTTCTGGCTTCAAAAACTGTATTTGTACTGTTTTCAGCCACTAAATTTGTGGCAATTAGTTACAGCTGCAATAGGAAGCTAATATACAACCTTTTGGTGCTCACTGCAGCATCTAAAGTAGACAGTTATCGAAAAAGGAGAAGACCCTCAACAAGATGGATGGGCACAGTGGCTACAACAATGGCTCAAGCATAACGACGATTGTGAGGGTGGCACAGGACTGGGCAGTATTTCGTTCTGTTGGACAGAGGGTCACTATGAACTGGAATCAGCTGAACAGCATCTCCTTCCCCAAGAGTCCAGGGATTCTTTCTTTGACAGAAGTGTCCCTCCTGATTTTGTTTCTTCGACAATACAGATCAAATGATCACTTACACACAAAACTAATACATGTTAAAGATTAGCACAGTGCCTGGTACATAGTAAGTGCCCGATCAATACTGAGCTGCTATTATTATTAATTGAAGGGGCGCTCTGACCCAGTGTCTGTTGCAAGCACCTTCATCTGCGTTCTCCCATTGATTGCTCCTACCCGTTGCCATCGAATTGATTCCAGCTCATAGCAACCCCGTAGGACAGAGTAGAACTACCCCATAGGGTTTCCAAGGCTGTAATCTTTACAGAAGTGGACTACCACATCTTTCTCCTGTGGCGTGGCTGGTAGATTCAAACCACTGACCTTTCGGGTAGCGGCTGAGCACTTAACCACTGTGCCACCAGGCCACCTTATTGATTGCTCCTAACAACTCCATTTTACAGGCAAGAAATCCAAGGACTGAGAGGTTACATGATGGCAGGTAGTCGAGCCAGGACTTGCACCCAGTTCCCTGTCTGGTTCCAAGCTTAGCCATCCTACCAGTACCCCACAGCTGCCTCATCACTTTTCTAGGTCCTCTGGGCCAGCAGATGACAAGGTCTAGAGATTAGTGCTTAATTTAGGACTGTGACACTCAAGAAATGGGGCATACTAATAGCACTGAAGGATGGTACCTGTTGAAGAAAGGATGATAACACTCTGGAATCAGGGAATACTCACAGCAGAGCAGGGTTCTGTGCTAAGATGCCTGGTACAGGCTGGACCAACTTAGAGAGGAGGGAGAAGTCCATGAGACTTGGAGAAACCAGGGAAGGCTTCATGGAGGTTGTAGCTCTTGAAAGATGGTAGGATCTAGGTGTTTGAGGGAAGAAGGCGTGGAGTAAGTAAAGATGGGTGGATAAAAATGACAAAGGGACAGCACTGTGCTGACTCAATGTAAAGTTTATGTTGGACAAAAGGAGAAACAACTTCTAGTAAGAAATAGCAATAATAACAACCACAATAGCAACAACAATTGCTCACATGTATACAGTCCTTACCAGATGTCAGGTATTGTTCTAAGGTTTAAACTTTTTTAGTCTTTATAACCATCCTTTGAGGCAGGTAACATTATCACCTCCATTTTACAGATGAGGAAACTGAGGCACAGAGAGATTAAATAATTTTCCCTAGATCATGCAGTTAGAACTGGGAGAAAACCAAAGTCAGCCAACAGGGCTGTTATGAATTATGAGAGTAGAAGGCATTAGAACAACAGTACTGCCTGATAGCTTAAGAATGAGGGCTATAAATCTAGATATTCTTGGGTTGGTTCTAGACATTATTAGGTTTGAGTCATTATTGTGTTCAATCTCTAATTTGCTCCAGCCTGTACCTCATTTCCTGCCTATGGAATCCAAGTCCCTTAACTTTCCTAAGTCCGTTTCCATACCTGAAAAACAGGACATGGAAATGGTTAGTTCATCCCTTAGAGGGTTGAAGTGAGGACTTCTACAAATAAGAGTTGTCCAAGTAGGGACTCAATGAATATTTAAATTAGGAAGATACTGACATTATTGTCTTTCAGGTGAGGACCTTAAGAACACAAGGTGAAAGTCAGGGAAAACCCAAGGATGCAAGCAAGTGCCCTGAGGTTTAGAATGTCACCTTTGGGCCAGACTCCCTGGATTCAAACCCCAGCTCAGCCACACCCTAGCTGCATGCCTACAAATAAGTCACTTACTTTGTCTCTCTGACCTTCACTTTCCTCGATGTAGAATGGGATGGAAACAGAAACTGTTGTCAAGGGATGCTCTGAGGGTTAAATGAGCTCAGATGCCACACGAAGTGCTCGCAACAGGGCCTGGCACTGAGGAAGTGCTCTGTGAAGGTTCACTGCCATTATGGTGAAGGGTCAGGTCAAGGGTACCCCCTGAGACCCCAGACTGCATCACGCGAGTGTTTTCCGAGCACGGCAGGGCAGCAGGGCACAGCGCACCTGGCATCTACCGCGGGAGGCTGAGTCGGCTGGCTATTATGCCACCATCAATAGCTGCGGGTCTCATGGCCTTGGAGCCTCCGTTTCACTCCTGTGTGCATGTAAGCATTAGAGAAATATGGCAGGCTCGCTTTGCACTGAAAAGACTCTAGCAACCTCCACTCCCATCTGCATGCACACACACACATACACACACACACTCTCCCAACAGGAACCAGCCATTGTGAGATGTAATCTGAACTTTCTACTGTTCATTATTTGAGTCAGCACAAGCAATTGCTTTCTGAGTCCTATTTATGGCAGTTTTGTTTTGGAGAAGCTAGGGAGGGTGCGGATGGCAGGCGGATATTGTTGTTTTTCAGAAAGTCTATTTAAAAAACAGAATGCCGTGACTGGTTGGGTTTGAAACAATGTGGATAAACAGACGCTATTGGTGATGTTTTTCCCTTCATTTGCTTGGGCGTTTGTTGAAACCCAAATCTGAAATGACGATTGACATAGATATCCTATTGTGGAGACAGGGTTTTTTTTTTTTTTTCCTTTATTTGTTAAAAATATAAAGAGATCTTAAAAGAGATTCTAAATATTTGGACCAGGCTCCTCGATAAAATCTCTTTGAGCACCTGCACTTGTCCTTAGCAGATCTTGTATTATAACTAGTTCAGTCTATGTATAGTTAGAGGGGGCAGTGGAGGTTCAGTGGTAGAATTCTCAGCTTCCATGACGGAGACCTTGGTTTGATTCCCGGCCAGTGCACTTCAAGTGGAGCCACCGTTCCTCAGTGTCAGTGGAGCTTGTGTGTTGCTATGATGCTGACCAGGTTTCAGCGGCACTTCCAGACTAAGACAGACTAGGAAGAAAGGCCTGGCATTCTACTTCTGAAAATCAGCCAATGAAAACCCTATGCATACAGATCACAATGGTCCAATCTGCAACCCATCATGTGGGTGGCACAGGACCGAGCAGCATTTTGTTTTACTGTGTGTGGGTCGCCATGAGTCAGGGGCCTACTTGATGGCAGCTAATAACAACGGCAGCGAATGTGTAAATATTCGTTTAAGACCTGCCTGTCTCATTGGTCAGGCAGAGGGTATCAGCTACCGTGATAAGGCCTTTTAGCTCATGAGTTGGCCAAACAGGAACAAAATTTTGGCTCTGCAATTTTCTAGCTGTGCCATCCCAATCAAATGATTTGATCTTTCTGAGCCTCAGTTTCCTTTTCCGTAAAATGGGGATAGTAAGGATTATTTTTATTCATTCTTCCATTCATTTATCTAGATCATTTTCCGAGTGCTAACTGGGATCAGTGCAGTGTTCTAAGCACTGGAGATAAAGCAGTGAGCAAAACAGACACAGATTCCCATCCTCATTCTTGTGCAGATGACAGACCATAAACAGGATCAATAAGGAAAGTACATAGCATGTTAGATGGTGAAAAACCAGAGCAGGGAAGGGTGATGGGACAGAAAGACAGTGTGTGTGTGTGTTTACATGTGTGTAGGTGCGTATGTATGGGGGTGGGGAGGTTTAGATAGAGTGTCCCAGAAAATCTTCACTAAGGAGGTGACAGTTGAGACAAGATCCAAAGGAGGTGGGAGAGTAAACCATGCACGCAACTGGGGGAAGAGTGTTGCAGGTAGAGGGAACAGCCAGTGCAAAAGCCCTGAGGTGGGAGCGTGCCTACTGTGTTGGAGGAAAAGCAAGGGGGTATGTGTGTATGTGTGCTGTGTGTGTGTGTTGGTGTGTGTAAGTTGGTAGGGGAGGAGTAGGAGATGAGGTCAGAGAGATAATATTATAGGGTTCTCCTGAGGATTAAATATTTGTATGCACCACATACAAAATAAGGACATGTGCCCAGGTATTAGAGGGTGATGCCATGCGAGTGAGTGCGTGAGTGAGTGATGAAAGGGTGGATATCTCATTTATTCATCAAGACACTAAGACTAAAGTTCAGTGACTTGTTCAAGGCCACTCAGGGGTTTGCTATGAACACAGGCCTGGACTTCAGGACTCAAGGTTCTATCTTTCCTAAACTACTGATGGATGTAATTTTTGACCAATCCCCTTCCTCAACGCAACCCCAGATGTCAACAATGGCCACTGTGGAATGAAATCATGTGAAATACAGCCAATGAAACCATTGGCTTAAGGCAACTGTTCCCACCTGGGGGTGATTTTTGCCTCCCAGAGGATATTTGGGAAGGTCTAGAAACATTTTTGGTCACAACTGGGAGGTGCTAGTATCATCTAGTGGGTAGAGGCCAAGGATGCTGCAGAACTTCCTACAATGCACAGGGTAGCCCTGACAACAAAGAATTATCCAGCCCCTAAAAGTCAGTAGTTCTCCTGTTGAGAATCCTTGCCTTAGGGGAAGACCCCTGAATCTATTGTTTTGTTTTGTTTTGTTTTTTTTCCCTTCAAACTCTATTGTTTTAAACTTCACTTGGTGACTCTCAAGGGTGTGTGAGGAGCTGATAGTACAAGATTGAATGGGGGGTGGGACCCACTTACCCCTCCACCCACCCAAGGAGATTCCTGGCTAGGATGAACTCAATTCTAGTTCCCCTCCCAAGGTTCTTTGTTGAAGGTGTTACCATAGACTGGGGGGAAAGGGTGGAGTTACGAGCAAGCACAGTTTTCCAAAATAAAGCAATGGACATGAGATAAAGATCCATGAGACTGTTGCTCTTCTATTCACCACAGGAAGCCTTTATCCAGGGCCTCCACTAGCCACCGACAGGGAGCAGTTGTCATCAGGGTAACACTTTAAGTAACAATATCTTGGTTCAAAAGAATGGGTCTTCTCTCTTGCAAGGGCTCAGCATACTTACCTCCAAACTAGTTCGTGGCCTTTCCAAGGTCCAGGCTACAGTGACTGTTTATTAAGCAAGTCTGGAAGGAGAAACTGGACCTGTGAATATGTTTGATAACATGCCCAGTAGAAACAGAATGGGGGCAACAAAGAATATAAACCAGTCGTCTTAATTATCTAGTACTGCTATAACAGAAATACCACAAGTGGTTGGCTTTAACAAAGGGAAACTTATTCTCTCACAGTTTAGGAGATGAGAAGTCCAAACTCAGGATGCCAGCTCTAGGAGAAGGCTTTCTCTCTCTGTCAGCTCTGGAGGAAGGTCCTTGTCATCAATCTTCCCCTGTTCTAGGAGCTTCTCAGTGAAGGAGCCTTGGGTCCAAAGGACATACTTTGCCCCTCGCATGACTTTCTTGGTGGTATGAGGTCCCCTGTCCCACTGCTTGTTTCACTCTTTTATATCTCAAAAGAGATTGACTTAAGACAAAACCTAATCTTGTAGACCGAGTCCTGCATTATGAACATGTTGTTGTTGTTGTTAGGTGCCATTGAGTCGGTTCCGACTCATAGCGACCCTACATACAACAGAACGAAACACTGCCTGGCCTTGCACCATCCTCACAATTGTTGCTATGCTTGAGCCTGTTGTGGTAGCCACTGTCAATCCATCTTGTTGAGGGTCTTCTTCTTTTTTGCTGACCCTCTACTTTACCAAGCATGAGGTCCTTCTCCAGGGACTGGTCCCTCCTGACAACATGTCCAAAGCATTGTGAGACAAAGTCTCACCATCCTCAATTCTAATGAACATTCTGGATGTACTTCTCCCAAGACAGATTTGTTTGTTCTTCTGGCAGTCCGTGGTATATTCAATATTCTTCCCCAACACCATAATTCAAGAGCATCAATTCTTTGGTCTTCCTTATTCATTGTCCAGTTTTCACATGCATATGAGGCAACTGAAAACACCATGGCTTGGGTCAGGTGCACAGTAGTTCCTAAAGTGACGTCTTTGCTTTTAAACACTTTAAAGAGGTCTTTTGCAACAGATTTGTCCAATATAATACATCGTTTGATTTCTTGGTTGCTGCTTCCATGGGTGTTGATTGTGGATCCGAGTAAAATGAAATCCTTGACAACTTCAATCTTTTCTCCATTTATCATGATGTTGCTCATTGGTCCAGTTGTGAGGGTTTCTGTTTTCTTTATGTTGAGGTCTTTGATCTTCATCAGTAAGTGCTTCAAGTCCTCTTCACTTTTAGCAAGCAAGGTTGTGTCATCTACATACCACAGGTTGTTAATGAGTCTTCCTCCAATCCTGATGCCGCATTCTTCTTCATATAGTCCAGCTTCTTGGATTGTTTGTTCAGAATACAGATCGAATAAACATGTGAAAGGATACAACCCTGACACACACCTTTCCTGAATTTAAACCACACAGTATCCCCTTATTCTGTTTGATCAACTGTCTCTTAGTCTAAGTACAGGTTCTTCATGAGTACAACTAAATGTTCTGGAATTCCCCTTCTTGGCAATGTTATCCATAATTTGTCACGATCCACACAGGTGAATGCCCCTGCATAAACAATAAAACACATTAACATCATAACCCGTTGGCGTGGAGATGCATCCGACTCATAGCAACCCAATAGGACAGAACTGCCACTGTAGGATTTCCAAGAAGCGGCTGGTGGATTTGAACTGCTGACCTTTTGGTTGGCAGCTGAGCTTTTAAGCACTGCGCCGCCATGGTTCCATTACAGAGGTAGGATTTACAGCACGTAAAAAAATCACATCAGATTACAAAACGGTGGACAATCACGTAATGCTGGGAATCAGGACCTAGCCAAGCTGACACACATTTTGTGGGGACACAATTCAATCCATGACACCAGTTTTCTTCAGCCTTAGCCTACTACTTCATTTTTTTACTCAACCAATATTTACCGAGCGCCCACATTGGGTCAGGTTCTATGCCAAGTCTTGGGGATTTAACTGTGGACAATCCATGATCTGATCTCAGTGGGCTCACAGGCTAGAGGGGTAGAAAGACAAAGATTTTATGCAATGACATATGGGCTCTTCATTGGAGAAGAGCAATGGAGGCTAAGATGGGAAAGGTCAGGAGTGTGTGGAATGGAGGGATAAATCTCAACCCATAGCTTTCTGGAAGAGGGTTTCTCAGCCTTGGCACTGTTGACATTTGGATCCAGATATTCCTTGTTGTGGGGTCTGGCCTGGACATTGTTACACATTTAGCAGCATCCCTCATCTCTACCCACTAGATGCGCAGGGGCACACAACCCCCTCCCCCCTCCCCAGTACCGACAACCATTAATGTCTCCAGATATTGCCACACGTCCCCTGGGGAACAAAACTCCCACAATGTCCATTTGACCCTCTCCCCCACCTTCCAGTATGAGAATCACTGGTGTAGGCAGAGGAGCAAAGGACACACGGACGGCAGGGTAGCGGAAGGCCCTGGGCTACCACGCTGCCGCATCAGCTTGAGTCTGAATTTTGTTCCAGGATCCACAGAAACCACTGTCAGGTTTCTACTGGGCAAGTGACATAACTTGGTCTTGGGTTTCAGAAGCTCCCGTGGCGAATGGGTGGGAGGACTGAAGGTGGCATGGAGAGACCAGAGGAAGGTCTTCCCCCATGAGCCCTTCTGGGGCTGTGATGACCCCAGCGGGCTGTGCCTGGGGCCCAGGCTTCAGAGCCAAGTCCTCCCTGGCCAGGCCTGGTCTGGAGCTGACACATCCTCCCGGGCAGCAGTCCAGGCTGAGCCAGGGAGGGGTTCCTCTCCCAGGTCCACTGGCTCCAGGGGACAATGCCGACATCCCGGCTGCCCCGTGACTCACAGCAAAGGGCCTTTCCCTTTCTGGAAGGATCAGCCATCACCCAGTTTTTTTTTTTAATTAACTTTTATTGAGCTTCAAGTGAACGTTTACAAATCAAGTCAGACTGTCACATATAAGTTTATATACATCTTACTCCGTACTCCCACTTGCTCTCCCCCTAATGAGTAAGCCCTTCCAGTCTCTCCTTTCGTGACAATTTTGCCAGCTTCCAACTCTCTCTATCCTCCCATCACCCCTCCAGACAGGAGATGCCAACACAGTCTCAAGTGTCCACCTGATATAATTAGCTCACTCTTCATCAGCATCTCTCTCCTACCCACTGTCCAGTCCCTTTCATCTCTGATGAGTTGTCTTCGGGGATGGTTCCTGTCCTGTGCCAACAGAAGGTTTGGGGACCATGACCGCTGGGATTCCTCTAGTCTCCGTCAGACCATTAAGTCTGGTCTTTTTATGAGAATTTGGGGTCTGCATCCCACTGATCTCCTGCTCCCTCAGGGGTTCTCTGTTGTGTTCCCTGTCAGGGCAGTCATCGATTGTGGCCGGGCACCAACTAAGTTCTTCTGGTCTCAGGATGATGTAGGTCTCTGGTTCATGTGGCCCTTTCTGTCTCTTGGGCTCTTAGTTGTCGTGCGACCTTGGTGTTCTTCATTCTCCTTTGCTCCAGGTGGGTTGAGACCAATTGATGCATCTTAGATGGCCACTTGTTAGCATTTAAGACCCCAGACGCCACATCTCAAAGTGGGATGCAGAGCCATCACCCAGTTTTAAAGGATGATTAGGTGTCAAAGGGAGAACGCACAGCCTTCCCATCAGAGCCAAGGCACCATGGGAGTCCGCAGGCACAGTTCTTGTGGTGGAGTCCGCAGAACAAAGGGAAGTGACCTCATGTTAGAAGGCTCCTACGTGCCAGGTGCGGCTCACGCTGGACACTGGGCCTGTAGGACCCCATTTGAAATAAGGAGTATGCCTTCTTGTTACCTCATCCACTATACATAGGGAGTCCCTCAGTAGTGGAAACAGTTAGTGTGCTGGACTGCTAACCAAAAGGTTGAAGGTTCGAGTCTACCCAGAGGTGTCACGGAAAAAAAGCCTGCCAATCTAATTCTCAAAAATCAGCTTTTTTTTTTTTTTTTAATACATGGATAAGCAATTTTCAAAGAGCGAGAATAAAATGCACTTAACGCTAAAGCTATTTTAAACATTATTTCAATTAGCCTCAATTATCACGGCTCTAAGGGAGATACTAACCATCTTAAAAGATGAGGGAACAGGCTCAGAGGAGCGAAGTGACTTGCTCAAAGGCATATAGCTAGGGAGCTGTACACCCAGGGACTCACATGAGATCTGGGTACAAAGTCTGAGCTTCTCCACTCTGCCCCTGCCCAGCTTTTCAAAGCTCATGAGACTTTACACAGGAACATTTAAGACCATGAGGTATTAAAACCAGCTGCCATGGAGTCAGTTCTAAGTCATGGCAATCCCATGGGTATCAGGTAGAACTGTACTCCCTAAGGTTTCCAATGGCTGGGTTTTTGGGAAGTTGACCGTCAAGCCTTCCTTCCGAGGTGTTATCCGTGGAGCACACTGACCATCTGCGCCACCCAGGGATTAACGTTCCTTATAACTCTGGGTGTTGGAATTACAGGGAAAGAGAATTATCTTTCTACTTTATTTCACAAGTTTTTCAAAAAAAGTAAAAGTATGTGGGGCAACAGTCTTGTAGCTAATGAAAAATAATAGCAATGTATACCATTTATTGAATGGCTGTGACGTGCTCATACGTTATATACTTCCCTGAATGCTCAGAGCCTTGCTATGAAGTAGATACTGTTATTGTTCCCATCTTACAGATGAGAAAATTAAGGCTCAGAGAAGCTCATAGAGGCTTCCTAGCTAGGAAGAGGCACAGCCACTCACAAACTCAGGTTGGTCTGACTCCAAAGCCCTCAGACAGCACTGCACGGTTCGTGTTCCCTGCCTGCGCTCCAGGCTTCGTTCTGGACTGAAGCAACTCCAACAGCTGCAACTAGCAGGAGGGCCTTGGAGCAGACCACGGCACCTGTGCCACCGCTGCCTTTCTTTCCTGGGAAATAACAGGGCTTTTATGCACCACTAGGCAAAGATCTGAGGCTCTTGACTTGGCCTTGGGAACTCTCAATAGGAACAGGCTTTTCTCTCGCTCCCTAACCCTTTCAGACTCGTGACTCTTCTGAAAACCCAGGCACTGAGGAAGGTCATGCAGACAAAGACATCCACTAAAGGCCTTCGAGAAGGATGAACCAGTATCCTCCTCGCTGCAACCAGAGCCGTCATCTTAAATTGTTGCAAAATCAAGTTACTCCTCTACTTAAAGCCTTCCCGTGCCTTTTGGCAGCAGACCCAAACTCTTCATGCGGCCCTGCTTCAGCCGCTGGAGTGGCCAAAACTCCTATCCACCTCCCCCCTGCTTACCATGTGGGCTCTTCTGACTGCTTCTCAAACACCCAACACACACTCATGACCATCTGTGGGCCATTGCATTAACTGCCCTCTGCCTGAGGACCCCCAAATACTGTCCCTTCCACTCCCCACACCCCCACTCCCACTCCCGCTTACTGGCTCTATCTCTTCACTAGGTTTGATTGGGCTGGTAGAAGGGAGCCATGTAAGGTTTCCAAATAGAGGAGTACCCAAGAGAAAGAAACTCAGTATTTTTTTTTTTTTTAACTGGGGCTGGCAGCATATGGTATTTAATTCAATCCACTCAGCCATTCAAGTAGGTAACCAGAACCAGCTGCCATGGAGTCGATTCTAATTCATGGTGACTCCATGTGTGCCAGAGAAGAACTGTGCTTCACCGGGTTTTCAGTGGCTGATTTTTCAGAAGTATTTTGCCAGGCCTTTCTTTCGAGGAGCTTCTGGGTGGACTCAAACCTCCAACCATTCAGTTAGCAGGCGAGCATGTTAACTGCTTGCACCACCCAGGGACTTCCAAGAAGGTGGGTAGCATAATTCTCATTTCTATAGATGAGACATACTGAGGCCTAGAGAGGTACTGTCCTTGGCAAAGACCGCCCAGGATCCAACGGCAGAGGCAGGATTTGAACCTAGGCCTGTGGTTGGCCCCCTTCCGCTTCCCTTACCCAGGCCCCTAAGCATAGCCCTTTGAGTCATGAGCTTGGAAAACTGTTGGGAACTCAGCTCTGGGTCAATTCAATCATCCCCATGGGAGCTGGCAGTCTTCACAAAGCGTCATGAGCCTCCTAGGAGGCAGAACACGCCAAGGATTTCGACTTCTTGAGCAGCCAGTCAATTCACCAGAGAATAAAGGGGCAAAAGCACCAAGGAGCATAAATCCGCCCAGTAAATCTGAGGATTAAGGGCCTCTTAGCATCCCTGCTACCTGCAATTACAGCCCCCAACACAGACGAGTCCTGGTGATGGAGAAGTGAGAAGGAGGCCAGTAACCAGCATGGAGTCTTGTCAGAATGGTTTATGAGGCTACCTCGGACCGCCCCACACAACATTCCACCTGATCCCTATCAACCTGGCTCCAAAGACAGCTGTCCTTTGAGTTATCTGCAGATCAGCTGCACGGCACGGTGTTAAAGAACCAAACAAGGCTTAAATTCCCCGCCCCCCACGGTTTGCTGGTGGATTAAGGCGAAATTCCCAGACCTCACTTGGGGACTGGAGGGGAAGACTACAGAACAGAAGGTGTGTGCCCTTCGATGAAGTTGTCATCTGTCCTTGACAAGCCCGGAGAAGACAAAGGGGCAAGCGAGAGGCATGCAGAGCACAGAGAGAGAGAGAGGTCCCTCTCTTTCCTGGAATTCGAGGGTGCCAGGACGACCTGATGTTTTACTCCCTGGTTCAAACATACGGGTTCTTTTTCATGTTGTTGGCTGCCACAGAGTCAGGCCCTGACATGCACAACAGACGGAACGCTGCCTAGTCCTGCACCACACCCGTGATTGGCTGTGGACTGGACCCTTGTGATCCATACAGTTTCCATTGGCTGGTTTTCCAAGGTAGATCACCAGGCTGTCCCTCCTAGTCCACCTTAGTCCAGAAGCTCCACTGCAACCTGTTCAGCGTGGTGGCAGCATGCAAGCCTCCAGTGACAGACGGCTGGTGGCTGCGCCAGTCGAACCCGGCTCTCTCGTGAAAGACAAGAATTGTGCCACCGAACCACCACTGCCCCTACGTGGGCTCCTCAGGAATTCTAAATGTCTGTCCTCCCTGAAGCTCCCTACAGCAGCGCTGGCAAACTTTTTCTGGAAAGGGCTGAAAGTAAAGATTTCCGCCTTTATAGGCCATTTTCTCTGTCAAAACTACCCAACTCGGTCGCTGTATGACAAAAGTAGCCATATACAATAGGGAAATGAACGAGCACAATTGCGTCCCAATAAAACTTTATAACCAAAAACAGGCAATGGTCCGGATTTGGTCTGCGGGCGTTAGTCTGTCGATCCTTGCTTTAAAAAGCATGTGAGAGCCTCCACTCTCTACCGGTATTTCGTGAAAGGAAGCTGTTCTTAAGGTGAAGATTTTCCTGAAAAGCTGAATGAACTACCTTCCCTGTTCCAGTAGAAAATGATACTTCATCAGAATCTGGAAGTGGAGGGAATCACAGACCTCTTGCTGCTGCAGCCCCTGTGGGATCCCTCACTAAACCCCATTGTCATCGAGGCAATTCGGACTCATAGTGACCCTATAGGACAGAGAAGAAGTGCCCCACAGGGTTTCCAAGGAGTGGCTGGTGGATCTGAACTGCCGACCTTTTGGTTAGCAGCCAAGCTCTTAACCACTGTGCCATCCGGGCTCCGCTGCATCCTTAGTGACTAGGAGATGCCTGGCATACAGAGTTGTTGTTGTCTTTGGGTGCTGTCAAGCTGATTTCGACTCATAGCAACCCTGTATGACAGAGTAGAACCGCCCCATAGGGTTTTCTAGGTTGTAATCCTTAAAAAAAAAAAAAAAAATTTTTTTTTTTTTTTTAATCTTTATGGGAGCAGATCACCAGGTCACCGCTGGGTGGGTATGAACACGCGAACTTTTCATTTAGCAGCCAAGCGCTTAACCGTTGCTATACTAGGGCTCCTTGGAGTATAGGAGGCGCTCATTAAACAACTACTAAATGGATGAATGTACGGAGCTTCTGGATATAACTTAAAACATCCTGAGCAAACCTTTTCCACCCATTCCATTAGAGCCTTGCTGTTCCAGCTTAGCGTGGCCAGATGCTTAGAAAGACTTCAAACTGGAATTCTCACGTGCAGCGCTGTGCCTGACCACTTAGCCAAACAAGAAATGCCCTCCTCCCCTTTGGCGTGGCGTACTGGTTAAGTGCTACGGCTACTAACCAGAAGGTCAGCAGTTCAAATCCACCAGGCGCTCCTTGGAAACCCTATGGGGCAGTTCTACTTGGTCCTATAGGGTCAACTATGAGTTGGAATCGACTCAACGGCAATGGGTTTGGTCTTTTTTTTTTTTTTTTTGGTTTTGCTCCCTTAGCTAATTTAGCTGTTCATACCCGTCCTGTCCAGAGGTATAAACTGGTAAGTAGAAAATGCCCCAGTGAACATTTCTATGTGAATCATTCTGCCAGTGTTCCATCTTTAATTACTTATTAAAAACAGACCAGATTTTCCCAATTGGGTTACAATGGACATGTGTTAATTTTGTAATTAAAAAAAAAAAAAAAAACCCAAGAATTTTCCTCTAGAATACTTGATGGGGTTTCTCTAACTTCAGAGTGGGTGAGCAACACCCGACGCTTGTTAAAAATACCAAACCCCAGGCAGACCTGATGCAATGGGTGTGGGTCGGTGCCTGGGAATCTGCATTTAGGAGACATGCCCCAGGTGAGTCTACAGCAGGAGCACCAGGCGCACACGTCAAGAAAACTCTGCTCTAGTCAAGGCCTCCTTAGCCGACTTCTGCTAATTGCTGTAGCATCTGAGAGGGAAGTGCCAGACATCAGAGCCCACCCAGCAGGACTCTACATTTTTGAAAAGGGTCATGGACACTCTTGGAGCTGCTCCAGAAGAATCCAGCCCGTGCATTACCTGGGAAGGTCTCTGACCTGATCTTTAGTTTATCTGCTAGGTTGCCTATTTGCTCACACTGAAAAGCGTACAGCGGAGCCTCCAACTCCAAAGGAACTTAGGGTGCTTAATGACCCCAATTGCCACCCCAGGCTGTAAATTTTATGTCAATGCTCAACCAGGTGATTCATGTGGTAAATTATACGCTTGAGATTTCACCAAGGTTTACCTTCTAATCTTCAACTCGCTCAAGACACTAACGCCCATGATCCCAGGTCTGGCGCAGCCGGAAGAGAGGCACAGAGTGGCCTGGAGACCTCACACAATGTCGAACTGCATCCCTGTCTCCACCTCAAATTTTCTCCTTGTCATCTGTCCTTGGGCAATTCTGACGTTCCTTTCCCTGTAGCAGGCAGGGCCCGACTTGCAGACAAGTGCCCTGGCCACGTCATCAGCTCCCAAGGAAGGATTACAAGTCATTCAAGAGAAGAAAAAAGGCAAAGGATTCATCCTCCTAATCACCTCTTAACAGGTATCTCCACATCCAACCATCCTTACTCTTACCTGGCAGAAGCCTTTGGAGGAATGTTCCTAAAATGCCACTTTGATCATGGCACTCACAGCTCAAACACCTTCCATGGCTCCCACTTGCCACAGTGTAAAATCCACACCCGTTAAGCAGACATTCACAGTCCAGCCCTGTTCTGGTCATTACCACTGCATAACAAACCACCCCAAACTTAGTGACTTAAACAACAACTCTTATTATTTTCCCTCCCAGGCTTCTGGGGGACAACTGGGCTCAGCAGGCTGGTTTTCTCTCAGGGTCTAGCTTGTGGTTGCCGTCAGACTGTGGCTGGGGCGGAGTCATCTTGAAGCTTTTTTATGTACATCTGGCACCTGGACTGGGAAGACTTAACCAGCTTGGGCTGAATCAGCCAGGACTCCTTGGTCTTCTTGCTCTCTCTGATCTTTCCGGCATAGTGGCTTCAGGGTAGACAGGCATTTTACATAGTGATTCAGAGCTCCAATGCTGAATGTCCCAAGAGGGAGAGACAGGCAGAAGCTGTATCTCCTTCTATGACCTCCCCTTGGAAGTCATGCCTCATCCTTTCCACTGCAAGACACTAAGGCCCACCCATATTCGAGGAAGGGAGTTAGACTCCACCCCTTAATGCCAGGAGTGTCAAAGAATCTGTGAACATGTCTTCACCCCCTACAAGCTCCAAGCTCCTTTCTCAAACATATGGGCCAGGATTTCTTTCCTCAAGTGGGCCATCTCCTTCTACTCAAACTGCTCTACTCATTATTTATACTTACCCACCTCCTTGACTCCATGCACCCCATACTCTCTGGAAGGACCACCCCCACCTGGTTCCTTGCCACCATCGATCTGCATGGTCAAATCCTACTGAACTTGCAAGTCTATTCCCTTACAAGTTCAATCTCTTTCTTATGCCAACGACTGCTTGTGTACAATTCAGCTGGCAATTATTCTCTTCTATTTCCATCTTAATACCTGGTTTAAATCTTTCAGGATTTAATGTTTCATGTGCAGAGATTTTATCTTCTTAGTTCCTTGGCCAGGTATTCAAAATAATTAACTTCCCTGGGTGGTGCAAATGGTCGATACACTCAGCTGCTAACTAAAAGGTTAGAGAGGTACGAGTCCACCCAGAGGCACCTCAGAATAAAGGCCTGGTGATCTACTTCCCAAAACTCAGCCATTTAAAACCCTAGTAGACACTTATCCACTGCTTGTGGGCGTGTATAATGGTATAGTCACTGTGGAAAAGAGTTTGGCGGTTCGTCAAAAAGTTGAATGTAGAACTACCATATGACCCAGCAATGCTGCTCCTAGATATATACCCAGAAGAAGCGAAGGCAGGAATGTAAACAGAAACCTGGGGATTACTGTTCATTGCATCACTTTTCACAATAGCCAAAAGGGGGAAACAACTGAAATGTCCATCAACAGACGAAGGGTTAATCAAACTGTAGTAGGTACACACAATGGAATACTGCTCAGCCATAAAGAAAAATGAAGTCCTGATGCATCCCACAACATGGATGAACCTTGAAAACATCATGCTGAGCAAAAAAAAAAAAGTCATTAGCAAAAGACAAATAGTATATATGTCATTTACTTGAAATAAGCAAATATATAGAAACCAAAGATTATTAGTGGTTACCAGAGATGGAAGGAGCCCTGGTAGCACAGTGGTTTAGTGCTTAGCTGCTTATCTAAAGATCGGTGGCTCGAACCCACCAGCTGCTCTGTGGGAGAAATATGTGTCACTCTGCTTCTATGAAGATTTACAGCCTTGGAAACCCTATGGGGCGGTTCTATCTTACAGGGTCACTGTGAGTCTGAATGGATTGGATGGTAGCAGTTTGAGTGGTTTTTTTTGTTGTTGTTGTTTACTAGGGATGGGAAGGAGAGGGAAAGGGACAGTTTATCTTTAGGGGCATTGAGTTTATGTCAACGGTGGTAGAATGATTTGGAAAAAGATAGCGAGAACGGCTGCGACAACTTAGAGAATGCAATCAATATCATCAAACTGTACACGGAGAAATTTTTGAGATGGACTATGTTTTGTTATGTATATTTTCAACACAATAAAAACAAAAGAAAATCCTCTGGGGCACAGTTCTACTCTGACACACATGGGGTCGCCATAAGTTGGAGTCCACTCAATGGCAACTTTTTTTTTTTTTTTGAGTGCTTCCTATGTGTCAGGAACAGTACTTGGTCCTTTATAGCCATTAGTTCACCTGTTTCAAACAAGAAGCTGAAACACAGGGATTAGTAAGGCATTTTCCTGATAAGAAACAAGGCACTGATAAGTTACCTTACATGGCCAAGTTCAAACAGGCTAGGAAGCGACAAACTAGAACTCGAACCCACATCTTGGCATTCCAAAGCCAAATTTCTTATTCCTTTTGTTGACTTGCCCTTTACTTTTATCTCCATTCTCTTCCACCCTCTCACTCAGAACTGCGGCCAGAGCAGACACTCAAAGAACTCTATCCATTTAATATTATCTTGATTCAATTGCGATTTCTCTACCCTGATTTGATTTTAATTACCTGGGACCTGGGTACAATGCCAGCCGTAAGTGTAGCCCAGAGGAATTTCTTAGGCATAAATAAGAGCATATCCAGATACTATTTTCTGGCTTGAGAGCGAAAGATGGACTTCAGTCGCAAGGATGCTGACACACATTGTAAAGACTTTGGAAGAAATCACTGGGTCTCCTCCAGATTCTTTAGTTGGTTTTATTGCCTGGTTCAAACCCTTTCTAACCATAACCAGCTGCTGTCCAGTCAACTCATGGGGACCTCGTGTGTGTCAGAGTAGAACTGTGCTCCAACCGGGTTTTCAATGGCTGATTTTTCTAAAGTAGATTGCCAGGTTTTTCTCCCGAAGTGCCTCTGGGTGGGCTAGAACCTCCAACCTTTTGGTTGGTAGCCCAGTGCATTAACTGTTTGTCCCACCCAGGGACTTTCTTACTTCTCAAAACAAACATCACATTCTTACACATTCTTTAAACAACTGATTTATAAGGGACATTGTCCCACCCCTCTGATCCACCACCACTCTCCCTTTCAAGACTAGAGCAGTACTGTATTTTTATGCAAATAACTTACGGGTTATACACTTTTTGCCAAACACACACCCCCATGCTATTTTCATAAGCATGCTATGTCACATGTTGTATGAGTGGGTGTGTTATTTGAGAAAATACGGTACCCTTATAATGCCCTATCTTACTTCTTTATTGCATTTGTCATACTGAGAATCCAATCATTTGTGTAAATATTTCTTTAATGACTATCTCCCCAGGAAAGTGTCGACCCCATGAGAGCATCAACTGTATCTTTTCACTGCTTATGCTCAGGCCAGCACATACCAGCACATAGTAGGTCCTAAATAAGCAGTCCTTGATCGCATACATGAATGGACATCCCTCCTCTGAGTTAGTTGGGCGTTATTAAGCACGTTGCCATTCATGAGGCCCCAGAACCATACAGCCTTAACTAGGGGCTGTTTTGCTGGAATCTTCTCTCGCTCAGTCATGCGGTGTGGACCAACTGAATTCAGAAAGGCCCTGACGGAGACTGTGCGCGATCTCGGTGACATAATCCCACTGCGAGTGGGGTACCCTAAGGGTCATCATCTGCCTGACCCGTAAGCCCCTCACCTCTGAACAATTAACTAATGGGTGGTTGGAAGTAATCAAAGACTCCTATCAAGTCGAACAGCCAAGCCTCCTTTGGGGGTCTGAAAACAAAGATTATCTGTGATACATAGGCATCCAAAAGAGGGAAATAAACCTAAAAGCTCCATGTATTGAATCAAATTCCCTGCCTCAAATTAAAGAGTGTGCGGGCTCCCGTTGCAGCCTCCCAGCATTCTTATAGTAACAACTGTTTTCAGTGGATAGCCTTTCTCCTAAATTGCCCATCCGAGCTAGACCATTATTATAATGAAATACCTCGGCCAGGAATGTTCTTGGTTTCAGCTAAAAGCTTTTCTTTCTGACTGGTGTGCTCACAAGCACTGCCTTAATTTGGGGGAACTTCCCCTGGGCTGCGTTGAAAAGGCTTTGACAGGTCTCTTTATATTTTATTTGATTTGCTTCATTTTGGCATTGTGGGTCAGCATGCTCCAGTCCTAATGATGATGGAAAGTGGAAAAGATGGGGCAGCCCCAAGAAAGGATTAAGGAAAAGGAGAGCTATCATTTTAGCGAGGGAGAAAAGGGAGTGAAGCCTCGGGTTCTAGAAGGTTCCGCGCCCTTCTGCCCTTTGGGAGACAGAGGGCTGGAGGGAAATAGTCAGACCTGGGGGTTTGCAGCCTCCTGCTGCTCTGGTCTCCTTGTTTGATCTGAAATATGCGATGGTCATCACATAGAGCTATCTTGGGAGGGGCTGACTTTAATGGGGGGACGGCTAAAGCTCAATGCTAAATTCTAAAACGCTGAGAGCTGAAACTCAAGAAGGCTGTGTGGTTTGAGGCCTTGTCAATACTCTAAGTGCTCGTAGCTCTGGCAAACATTTGAGGCCCTCTTCTCCTGGGAGGGAGCCCTGGTGGTGCAGTGGTTAAGAGCTCAGCTATTAACCAAAAAGTCCACAGTTTGAATCTACCAGCTGCTCCTTGGAAACCCTACGAGGCAGTTCTCCTCTGTCCTATAGGGTTACTACGAGTTAGAATTGGCTGGACAGCAAAGGGTTTTTTCTCCTGGGAGTCCCTGAGTGGTAACAACATTTAATATGCTCGGCTGTTAACTGAAAGGTTGGAGGTTTGAGTACACCCAGAGGTGCATCAAAAGAAAGGCCTCGTGATTGACTTCTGAAAAAGCCATTGAAAACCCTATGGGTCACAGGCCTACTTTGATGCAGGTGGGGTCACCGTGAGTTGGAATTGACTCGTCAGCAACTGGCCCTCTCTCCCATCGTTCAGGCTTTATCCCAAAGGTCTCCAGAAAGTGCCTGCAGGGCCAAATCTGGCCCCCGGATGTGTTTTGTTTAGCCTACATGGTGTTTTTAGTTTTACGTTTCTTTCTGAGTGGTCAAGATAAAGAAAATGGAACATTTCACCCTAACACTTGATGCCTCTTGAAAAATCAGATGCTCTGCTCGCTGGTGGATATTTGTTCGTGACGACAGTTGGCTAGAGAAGAGAAGCTCCTCCCTGCTGCTGTTAGATGGGGCACACCCTCCTCTGCCCACCTCACTCGTTTCTCTGATCTGCCTCACTCCGGTGGGCAGTTTATTTGGGGACCCTCACCCCTCGCCTCTATCCACCAGACAACACAGCCCTTCTACTCACTGTGTAGTAACAAATCAAATGTTACCCCTTCCACCAAGACTGTTCCCTCTTCCCAGACAGAAAAATTCCCTTCTGTTCCTGCTGTAATTTTGTATTTCATTTGGCAAACTTATTTGGATGAAGCGCCTCCCTCTGTCTGGGTTACCTGGACAATGCCATCCACCTCTCATGACTCCTTGGTACAGATGTCACCTCCTCTGTGAAGCCCTCTTAGATTGCTCCCAGGTCCTGTCCCTCCAGGATAGACTGTTACTCCAGCTCATAAAGATGGAAGATTTCAAAACCAGACAGGCTGGTTCCAAATTCTGTGCAGGTAGCCAGCCTGCCCCAGGGATCATCAGCCTCCCTGAGAGAGAGGCATGAGGGCTTAGAGTGGGGATCATCTAAGACTCACTTTCCCGACAGGACCATGGGACCCATGGCTGGGAGCAGCTTGTCCACTCAGGAATGAGGCCTGGAGGCACATTCAGGAGACCTGGCTTCTCTCTGCAACCCAGAGGACAGACCATGAGCCACCAAGACTTGGGGTTGGCAGGTGGTCCATTTCCACCAGCTGCTTTGTCAGCCTCCCGTTTCACCCCAGATAACAATGCCAGTGGTAACAATAGCCAGAGGGGAACAACCACTTCTAAGTGCTGGAGTGTTGGAAGTTCTCAAGTCTTCATGCTTCTTTCACTTCCCCAGCAGCTCTATGATGTGGGCACGTTATTATGCCAGTATCACAGAAGAGGAAACTGAGGCACAGAGAGGCGAAGATACCTGCCCAAGGTTAAGTGCTAGGCTGGCATCAAACTCTGGGAGGCCATACTACTTTGGGCTCCGCTGACCAGCAAAGCGACTAAAAAGCACTCAAGGCAACGGTGGATAATAATATTGCTACTTTTATTGCTCTATGTAATAGTAGATGTTGTTGAGAAGCTGCACCTGGTGACAAATACAAGTCCCTAGCGCACACATCCCAGGCCCTCCCTGGTAGCAGGCAGCCCTGGCCTGGTTGGGCTCAGCCCGGCCTCGTTCTCAGTGCAGATGGAAGAGCAAGTGCGGGGCAAGTTCACGGCGCCCAGCCAGGTGCGAGGCGGCCGGCCCTGCGTGCGAAGGCGAGGCCGCGCCCCGCGCCCCTGCTCGCGCCGTGCCTGCCGCCGCCACCCGCCTGGCCGCCCGGCCGGCCACGGAGCGGCCGCTGCAGACTCGGCGGCGCCAGCGCACCTGCAATAAGGCCCCGCCGCCGCCGCCTCGCGAGCCCAAGGCCGCCCGCCCGCGCGCCGCCGCCGCTGCGCCGCTGGGCTGATAAGCCGCGGGGGGCGGGGGAGGCAGAGGATGCTGCGGGTGGGGGGCTGAGCGGCCTTCTCTCCAGGTCTCTTTCCTTGGTGCCGTCTCTTCCCCAAGTCTCTCACTTGCCAATATCTCTGTCTCTCTTGTGTCTGCCTCTCTCAGCCTCAATTCTCTATCATCTCTCGTCTCTCTTCTATACCTGTCTCTGGGCGCTCCCTGCTCTTTGGGTCTCAAGTTCCGGTCTCTCACTGTCTGATTCTCTCCACATCTTTGTTTTCTCTCTCAGCAGTTCTAAATCACCCTTTCCCATTTCCCTTCCTTCCTTCCTCCCTCTCTCCTTTCCTCTCTTTCTCTCCTTCCTTGTTCTCCCTTGTCTTCAGTCTCTCTCATTCATTCATTCTCATTTTCTTCCCACCCTCTCTCTCCCTCCCTTTCTTTTTCTTTCTGCCCTCTTCCCTCTATCCCTCTCATTTCTCCCTCCCTCCTTCCTTCCTTTCCCTGGATCTCCTCCTTCCGGTTCTCTGTCCTTCCCACACCTCCCCATCCTTCCCACACCACCCCTGCCCTGCCTCTCTGGGGCTCAGAGTCCTGTGGCGCCTTCTCCGGGGAGCCTCTGGGCCAGCCTGAGCAGTGGGTAACAGCTGGACCAGGCAGGGCTCAGCAGGTGTCCTGGCATCGGTGGGCAGGGCTGTGCTCACCTGGATGCCTTTCATCTGAGCCTCTCCAGGCACTTCACAAACAGTCATTAAGGCCTGCCTGGGGGCAGGTCAGGGAATATCACAGCCTGGGAGATTTGGTTATCTTAGTTATTAATAGGCACCCCCATCCCTTAAATGAGTTTAGTGCTGGGGACAGAATCCTGGCTGACGCCTGAGATAGATTAAGGTCTCAGGGTTTTGCAGGACAAAGATGACAAACTGATAGAGGGGGACAGGAATTTCTGCTGCTTCCTTCCTGCATCAGCCCCCTGCCAGGAGCTTAGCGGCCTTTCTGAAACCACTTCCTGGGTCAAGAGAGTTCTCTCAGTGAGACCTGGCCCCAGTCTGCTGGGCGCCTCTTGGGAGAAACTACCGGGATCCCAGTGCGAACACAGCCCCTTGGCTCTTAGCTAAATCCAGGAGGGGTGGCGGAGAGAAGAGAGGTGAAACGGACTTTATTTATCCATTCATCCTCTGATCAGGTGGCATATTCTGATGTCGCCCCTAGTTGACCACAAAGGGCCTCAGAAGCTGGACCCATGGGTATGTGGGGAACTGACCCCAGGACAGAGCCGCAGGGCAGACAGAAAAGGTGGGGCCCAAAGCGCGGTCAACACGTCAGATCCACCACATTTGAGCCCAACCCAACCAACCAAAAGTTGCCCAGCCAACTTTCTTCCACTCAGACTCTCCCAAAAGGGATCTCTCTGGCACCTACTCTGGTGGCGGCAGTCCCAACTAACACTTGTTCTGAGTGCGAATCTCTGCATAAAGACAGGGCATGTGCAGTGAAGCCTTCGTGATGGTCGGAATGGGTGGAAGGTGACAATGACAAAATGTTGTGGCCATTTGAATACTGTTCCAACTCTCTGCCTCTAGGATAAGAAGTTATTAGTCTAACATTGTCAACCAAAGGCATTTGCTCTGTGACCTTGGGCAAGCCACTTACCCTCTCTGGCCTTATCCATAAAGAAGTTGATCTAAAGATTTCTTGGGTGCCTTCAAGCCTCGGGCCATGCAGTTTTAACCTCCTGACTTCATGCCTGAGTCCCTACAGAAAGGACTTAAAGGTATTTCTTTGCACAATGAGATGAATGTAACTGATATTACTTAGTTAATTTTTTAACTTAGTTATACACTGGAAAAATGGGGACTTGGCAAACGGGCTATATATATTTTTACAACAATAAAAAAGTTAAGTATTTTTTTATTCCAAGACTGCAAGCCATACTCCCTATTCCCAATGCCTATTTTTTTTTCTTTGGTGGGGGGGGGGGGCAGATGTCTTTTTTTTTTTTTTAATAGACCAATGTCATGAAATACCATGACACTGTAATTTTAAAGACTCATGTTAGGATATAGTCTCAGTGCGAGAGCGTTCTTGAAATCTACTGCAATCTCCCTTTGGCAGCAAATATTAAAGTCTACTGGTTAGAGCTGAGGGATTGCGAGATTATTTTTTAAAACTCTTATCACCATTTGCGGAAACCCTGGTGGTGTAGTGGTTAAGTGCTACAGCTTCTAATCAAAGGGTCGGCAGTTCGAATCTGCCAGGCGCTCCTTGGAAACTATGGGGCAGTTCTACTCTGCCCTATAGGGTCGCTATGAGTCGGAGTCAACTTGACGGCACTGGGTTTGGTTTGGTTTTGTTTTGTTATCACCATTTGCAGATTTTAAAATGATTTTTAATAGCAGCACTTTTTCTATCATTCAGAAGACCTTCATCATTCTTCTAGCAATAGTTCAGCTAATAATGTTAAAAAAAAAAAAAGTTTTAATTACAGAATCTAGCTAGTGGGTAAGGAGCCCTGGGGGCACAGTGGTTACACACTTGGCTGTTAAGCAAAAGGTTGGCGGTCTGAACCCACCAGCCGCTCCGTGGGAGAAAGATGTGGCGGTCTGCTTCTGTAAGGATTACAGCCTTTGAAACCCTATGAGGCAGAATCGACTTGATGGCAACAGGCAGCGAGTGGGTATATAGGTGTCGGCTGTAAAATCTTTCAGCTTTTCTGTTTGAAAATGTTTATAATAAATGCTAAAACAAATAGTATAGGCTGTCAACCTGCACCTTGTTCTTCCAAGAGAATATTCAGTCTGTAAATCAAACTTTGCTGTTAAAGATCAGGATCTAGCTAATAACTAAATTGCATTAGGAATCTGGACGTTTAGTGGCTCTTTGGAAGAAAAGGAATCACAGCCTTCCTTTGGCGCTGCAAGACAGCCTGGAGGAGCCGCAGAAGGGGCCTGTGGATGGAGAAATCTGGTATCTGACTACAAGCGGCCACTGACTCACACTCTGACCTTCGGTAAGTATGTTTTACCACCGGGTGTCCCGTTTTTCCATCTGTAAGATGGGGGTGATAATGCAGGGCTGTTGGGACAGGCCAGCAGATAACTTGCAGAAAGCCCTTTGAGCTTCTTGGAAATGGCACGCGAGATATGATTAGGCGCCAGCATGCTGCAGAGAAGTGTGCCTGGTGGCAATGGAATTACCCGAATTTGCATTGGGCAAATGGTGATCATCAGGCTATAAATGGGGGCTTTTCAACCCCTCCACCTGATGTCACTCCTGCCTGTCCCCTCCCTCCCCCCTCCAACACACACACAATTCATCTTGGCTCCTGCCTCCCCCAACACAGTGTCTCCTTCACTGTGCAATCTTTGGGAGCTCCTCCTCTCATTCCAGCCTCCACAGCATTACTCCTGTCATCCCCCTTAGCCGGAAATGCCCTCTCCTCCTAAAACCAGCTTCTATCTCAGCCCAACCATTTCTTATAGCAGCCACCATCTTATTTGATAGCCCCTGTGCCAAGTGCTTTTAAAACATTGTCTCATGGAATCCTCTCAAAAAACTGTCTGAGGCAGGTACTGGTATTATCCTCCTTTTCCAGATATCCGTAAGACCAAGAATTACCAACTCCCAACAAACTTTTCTTATTCCATTAAGATACAGCTCATGCTAGATGCCTTATGTACGTGATGTCATGGAGCCCCGTGAGACAGGACTTCCTGTCCTGCTTTCAGAGATGACCCCCTCCAAGCCTTCTTTAATGCTTCCACCCTCCTGCACACTTCAGTACACTTTCTTTGACTTAATCAAGAAGCCGTTTTCTCGGTTTCCCTAATATCGGGTTCGATTCCCAGCCAATGAATCTCATGCAGAGCTACCACTTTGTCAGTAAAGGCTTGGAGGTTTCTATGATGCTAAACAGGTTTCAGTGGAGCATCCAGACTAAGACAGACTAGGAAGAAAGGCCTGGTGACTTACTTCCGACAACCAGCCAATGAACAATCTATGGATCACACAGTTCAAGCTGCAGCCGATCATAGGGATGGTGCGGGACCAGGCAATGTTTTGTTCCATTGGGCATGGGGTCACCATGAGTCAGGAGCCAACTCAACAGTAGCTAACAACAACAACACAGGCACCCGAGAGGGATGTATTAATCAGGGTACGCTAGTTGCAGTAACAAACAATACTCTTACGTCTCAGTGGTTTATCACACTAAAAGTATATTTCTCTACAATGGTATGCATAGTGCCAGTTCGCAGTGGGTTCTCTTCAATATGGTCACTCAGGGACCCAGGCTCCTTCCATCCGGTAGCTCTGCCCTCCTCTCTGTCCTAGGAGCCGTCTTCATTTGGCCAGTGGCTGGGCAAAGAGAACATGGAGAATGGTGTGGGTGGCTTTTAGGGGCCAGTCCCAAAGAGGTTAAAATGTCACTAATTCTACCACCTATTGCCATAACTTAGTCACATGGTCTCATCTAATGTCCAAGGAGACTGAAACTGTAGTCTAGTTTGTGCCAGGAGAAAAAACGAAAGGAATTTTGGTGAACACACAGCATTCTCTGCCACAAAGTATCAGGAATACACAGATGGAACAGAGAGGCAGTCTTCTTCTGGGATAAATTCGAGCTTAAGCTTTTTCAGAGCCGTGCACCTCACCCTTATCCCTGTCTAGCCTCTACAACATACCAGTTGGGATTTTTAGCCTGCTGAATAAAAGTAGAAATAAAAATATCTACCTGGAAGTCTTGACTCTTTGTTAACAGAGCTTCCTCAGGGAAACAGTAGGGAGTCTAACCACTTCCAAGCTTAAAACATCCCCAAAAGTCCACTTTTCTTGACAAGTTATGCCAGCCCTTCAGGATACAGCTCTGTTCAGCTCTCTAACCTCACCTCCCTTTATTTCTACAGCAGTACGTCACCTGCTATAAGGGCGGCTTACAGTCTCCTGAACACACAAAGACACACAGACCAGTTGCAGTGAAGTTGATTCCAACTCACGGCGACCCCATACATGTCACAGGAGAACTGTGCTCCATAGGGTTTGTAATGGCCGAGTTTTTCAGAAGTAGATCACCAGGCCTTTCGAGGGAACTCTGGGTAAACTCCAGCTGCCAACCTTTCAGTTAGCAGCCCAGCTCTTCACTGTTTGTGCCACCCAGGGAGTCCTTCCTGAACACACCTGGCTCTTTGTCATCTCCAAGCATTTGCTGGTGTATTTCCCTCTGCCTGAATGGCCTTTACTGGCCCCTTGATCGGGGCCAACAGTTGAAGAGAAAACTCCTCCTCACCCTTTAACACAGGTCAAGCACGACTTTTTCTAGAAAACCTTCCCAAATGCCTTCAATGCCTTCCTAGGATCCTGGAGGATTCATAACATTGTTATAACTGTTGGTTTGCATATTCGCCCAACAGTGACTCAACCCCCTCTTTCCACCTACAGTTGTAACCTCGGAGAGCACAGTGTTTGAGGGAGGGAGGCTGTCTCTGGGGTCCTTCAGAGCTGACTGACCTCTCTTCACCTACTAGCTGTAGCACTCACTCTTGTTGGCCTATACAACAGCTACTTCCCACTTATTCCATTGTGGAAGAGTACCAATGTTTTATTTGGTTTTGACTATCCATTCTACCCCTTTGTTGCTTGAAAAAGTCCTGACTGGTCTAAGCCAATCAGGTGAACCTACTCCCTTGCAAGCCAGTTGCTGTTGAGTAGTCTCCCGACTCATGGTGACCCCATGAGTGCCAGAGTAGAACTGTGCTCCAGAGTTTTCGATAGCTGCTCTTTCAGAAGGAGACTTTCAGGGCGTTTTTCCAAGGCACTTCTGGGTGGACTTGAACCTCCATCCTTTACAGTTGGCAGCCAAACATGTTAACCATTTATTTGCACAACCCAGGGTACTCCATTCCCTTCCTAGTGATTGCCTGAAGAGAGAGTGTGTGACCCTACGAGAGGAAATCTGTTGGGGGCTGTTTGGAAAGACTTCTTTGCCTGTATAAAGAGACACAAAGAAGAAATGGACCTTTTTCTGCCTTGAGCCCTTGGTGCGTGAGAAAGTGATGCCTGGAACAGCAGAACCAACAGGGGCGGAACCAACCTAGAGAGGCTGGCAGAGGAAAGAAAGAAGGAACCTTTAGCCTCAATGGTCTTATTAAGCTGCTGAACTACTCAACCCTGGAACCAATCTAACTCTGCATTTCTTGGTATCTGAGATAATAAAGTCCCGAATGTTTAAGCCTGCTGAATCCTGCTTTCTTATTACTTGAAGCCTATAGCATTCTAATCAGGGTGACAGTGTAACTTATCATCCAAACAGGAACAGCTTCTCAATCTGCCAGATTGAAATTACTTTATATTTGATATGCTCTTCGTATGACTGCAGAAATCACACGTAGGAATTTGTTATCAATTCATCAATAAAAGTCACCAATCAGAGAATCCCTGGTGCTGTAGTTATCCATCCTCCCATTCTTTTTCTTTTTTACATTTTATCTATCATAAGTACTTCCTCCTCTTCTTTAAGGCTATGGTTTTAATCACTGTATATAGTTGTTCCTTGCGTAGCATTACTACATTTTTTAAAAGCATCCACTGAGCTCACAACGGTTTCCGGTGTTGTACAGTGGGACCCATGAGTTGGGGGGTAACCAAAGGCAGCTAACAACAACTAATGGATAGTTAATGTCCTTTTTTTCCCTGTCATGCTGTTTTGGTCATCTTTGTAGATACATTTTGGCCCAGTGGTTAAGCGTTTGGCTGCTAACCAAAAAGTCTTCAGTTCGAATCCACCAGCCACTCCTTGGAAACCCTATGGGGCAATTCTACTTTGTCCTTTAGGGTCTCTATGAGTTAAATCGTCTCGATGACAATGGGTTTGGTTTTTTTTTGGTTAAGGATCTCTGACTATTTCGTGTTTTCTCTACCACTTCAACAGTTATCACTATATTCTTTTCCCATTTGATATGGAAAAAAACAGTTTTTTTTTTTACTTTTTTTTTAATTGTGCTTTAGGTGAAAATTTACAGAGCAAATTAGTTTCTCGTTAAACAGTTAATACACATATTGTTTTGTGACACTGGTTGCCAACCTCACGACGTGTCAACACTCTCCCCTTCTCCACCTTGGGTTCCCCATTTCCATTTGTCCAGCTTTCTTGTCCCCTCCTGCCTTCTCTTCCTTGCCCCTGGGCTGGTGTGCCCATTTAGTCTTTTATACATGATTGAACTACGTGTGTTATTGTTTGTTTTATGGGCCCGTCTAATCTTTGGCTGAAGAGTGAACCTCAGGAGTGACTGCAGTACCAAGTTAAAAGGGTGTCTGGGGACCATACTCTCGGGATTTATCTAGTCCCTGTTAGACCAGTAAGTCTGGTCTTTTTTTTAAGGTAGAATTTTGTTCTACATTTTTCTCCAATTCTGTCTGGGACGCTCTATTGTGATCCCTGTCAGAGCATCTCATGTTGTAAGATGTTTCTCAGATTCATCATTGTTCTTTATCCTTGCCTAGTATTCCATTGTGCATATGTACCATAGTTTGTTTATCCATTCATCTGTTGATGGGCCCTTACGTTGTTTCCATCTTTTTTGCTATTGTGAATAATGCTGCAATGAACATGGGTGTGTATATGTCTATTCATGAGACAGCTCTTATTTCTCTAGCATATATTCCTAGGAGTGGGATAGCTGGATTGTATGGTATTTCTATTTCTAGCTTTTTAAGGAAGTGCCATATCATTTTCCAAAATGGTTGTACCGTTTTGCATTCCCTCCATCTAGCTGTGGGCACCATCTAGTTGTGCTGCACTCAGTCTGCTGGAGGCCGTGATAGTTGTGGTCCATCAGTCTTTTGGACTAATCTTTACCTTGAGTCTTTGGTTTTCTTCATTCTCCCTTTCTCCAGATATTTGGGACCAGTGGAGTATCTTAGATGGCAGCGCATAAGAGTTCCAATCTCCCTGTAGCCTCTCCAGCATTTATTTTCTTTTTTCATTCATGCCAGTAATGTCGGGGTGAGATGGTATCTCATTGTAGTTTCGATTTGCATTTCTCTCATGGCTAGTGATCTCGAGCATTTCCTCCTATGTCTGTTAGCCACCTGACTTTCTTCCTTGGTGAATGTTCATATCCTTTGCCCATTTTTAAATTTGATTATTTGTCTTTTTGTTGTAGACGTCTTGAATTTTCCTATAGATTTTAGAGATTAGACCTTTGTTGGATTGGTCATAGCCAATTCTTTTCCCCCAGTCTGTATGTTCTCTTTTTACCCTTTGGATGAAGTCTTCTGATAAGCATAAATGTTTAATTTTTAGAAGATTCCAGTTACCTGGTTTATCTTCTGGTGTTTGTGTATTGTTAGTTATGGTCTGTATCCTATTTATGCTGTGTATTAGGGCCTCTATAAAAAAAAAAAAAAAATTTTTTTTTTTTTTTTTATTAGGGCCTCTAGCGTTGGCCGTATTTTTTCTTCTATGATCTTTATAGTTTTGGGTTTTATATTTAGGTCTTTAATCCCTTTTGAATTAGTTTTTGTGTATGGCGTAAGGTATGGGTCCTGTTTCATTTTTTTACAGATGGACATTCAGTTTTGAAAGTACTGTTTGTTAAAAAGACTGTCTTTTCCCCATTTAATGGACTTTGAACCTCTCTTGAAGATCAGGCGACCATAGGTAGATGGATTTACATCTGGGTTCTCGATTCTGTTCTATTGGTCAGTGTGTCTGTCATAGTACCAATGCCAGGCTGTTTGACTACTGCAGCTGTATAGTATGTTCTGAGGTCAGGTAGTGTGAGTCCTTCTACTTTATTTTTCTTCTTCAGTACTGCTCATTTATCTGGGTCTTTTCCCTTTCCATATGAAGTCAATGATTAATTTTTCCATCTTGTTAAAAAATGCTGTTGGTATTTGGATTGGGATTGCATTATATTTGTACATTGCTTTGGGTAGAATTAACATTTTCATAATGTTGAGTTTACCTGTCCATGAACCTGTTATGTTTTTCCATTTAGGTAGGTCTCTTTTGGTCTCTTGCAGTAGTATTTTGTAGTTTTTTTTTTTTTTGTATGGTCTTTTACATGCCTGTTTATATTTATTTCTAAGTATTTTTTTTTTTTTAGGAGCTATTATAAATGGTGTTGCTTTCCTAATTTCCTTTTCATCATTCTCTTTATTGGTGTATAGGAATCCAACTGTTTTTTTATGTTGTTCTTGTATTCTCCTACTCTGCTGAATCTCTTTATTAGTTCCTGTAGTTTTCTTCTGGTATCTTGTGGGTTCTCTACGTATAGTATCATATCATCCACAAAAAGGGACAGTTTTACTTCTTCATTACCAATTTGGATGCCCTTTATTTCTTCTTCTTACCTTATTGCTCTAGCTACGACTTCCAGCACAATGTTCAATAGAAGTAGTGATAAAGGGCATCCTTGTCTTGTTCCTGTTCTCAAGGGGAATGTTTTCAGCCTCTTTCCATTAAGAATGATGTTGGGTGTTGGTTTTGTATAGATGCCCTTTATTATGTTGAGAAATTTTTCTCCTATACCTGTTTTACTGAGAGATTTTATCAGGAATGGGTGTGGACTTTATTGAATACCTTTTCTGCATTGAGATGATCATGTCATTCTTTTATTTATGTGGTGGATTATATTGATTGATTTTCTGATGTTGAACCATCCTTGCATACCTGGTATGAATCCCACTTGGTCAGTGTGTAGTATTTTTTTTCTTTTTAATATGATGCTGAATTCTCTTGGCTAGAATTTTGTTGAGAATTTTTGCATCTATATTCATGAGAGATATTGGTCTGTAATTTTCTTTTTTTGTGGTATCTTTGCCTGGTTTTGGTATCAGGGTTATGCTGGCTTCATAGAATGAATTTGCAAGTATCCCTTCATGTTCTATGTTCTAAAATAGTTCGAGCAGCACTCGTGTTAGCTCTTCTCTAAAGTTTGGTAGAATTCTCCAGTGAAGCTATCTGGGCCAGGGCTTTTTTGTTGTTGGGAGTCTTTTTTAATTACCTCTCAAATTTCTTTTCTTGTTACGGGTCTGTTCAAATTTTCGACCTCAGTTTGTGTTAGTTTAGGTAAGTAGTGTGTTTCTAGAAATTTGCTCATTTCCTTTAGGTTTTCAAATTTGTTGGAGTATAGTTTTTCATAGTACTCTGTTATGATCCCTTTTATTTCAGTTAGGTCTGTCATAATGTCCCCCATTTCATTTCTTTTTTGGGTTGTTTGTGTCCTCTCCTGTTTTTCCTTTGTCAATTTGGCCAATAGTTTGTCGATTTCATTGATCCTTTCAAAGAACCCACTTTTAGTTTTGTTGATTCTTTCTATTGTTTTTCCATTCTCTATTTCATTTATTTCTGCTCTGATCTTTATTGTTTCCTTTCTTACTGTGGCTGTGGGTTTCTTTTGCAGTTCTCTTTCTATTTGTTCAAGTTGTGTAGCTAATGTTTTGATTTTTGTCCCTTTCTTCTTTTTTGATGTGTGCATCTATTGCTATAAATTGACCTGTGAGCACTGCCTTTGCTGTGTCCCAAAGGTTTTGGTATGATGGGTTTTCATTCTTGTTTGATTCTAGGAAATTTTTTATTCCATCTTTGATTTCTTCTATTACCAAGTGGTTTTTAAGCAAGATGTTACTCAGTTTCCATGTATTTGATTTTTTCCTTGCTCTTCCTGTTATTAATTTTGACTTTTATGGCATTGTGACTGGAAAAGATGCTTTGTATTATCTCAGTGTTTTGGAATTTGTTGAGGGTTGTTTTGTGGCCTAAGATGTGGTCTATTGTGGAGAATGTTCTGCGTGCGTTGAAAAAGAATGTGTACTTTGCTACTGTTGGGTGGAGTGTTCTATATACGTCCATGAGGTCAAGCTGGTTGACTGTGGCCTTTAGATCTTCTGTATCTTTGCTGAGTTTCTTTCCAGATGTTCTGTCCTTTATTGAGAGTGGTGTGTTAAAGTCTCCAGTTATTATTGTGGAACTTTCAATTTCTATTTTCAGTGCTGTTAGAGTTCGTTTTATGTATTTTGGAGTCTTTGGGTGCACAAATATTTAGTATGGTTATGTCATCATGGTGGACTGTCCTTTTAATCATTACATAATGTCCTTCCTTGTCTTTTATGGAGGATTTTGTCTTAAAGTCTGTTTTATCTGAGATTAATACTGCCACTACTGTTCTTTTTCAGTTGCTGTTTGCTGGATATATTTTTTCCATCCTTTGATTTTTAATATATTTAAGTCTTTGTTTCTAAGGCATGTCTCCTGTTGACACATATTGATGGGTTATGTTTTTTATCCATTCTGTCACTCTCTTTATGGGTGCATTTAAATCATTTACATTCAGTATGATTATCAATAGGTGTGGGTTTATTGCTACCATTTTGTAGTGTTTTTTTTTTGTGTGTGTGTGTGTGTGTGGTGCTGATGTTTTCTTTGTTGTTCTTACTCTCCTGTGCTGAGTTCTTTTTTGTGTGTGTGTGGATTTTTTTTGTTTGTTTCTTTCATTTTTGTAGATTTTGTGTTTACTGAGGCTTTTATGTTATTCTTTGATGATAGGTTTGTTAACTTTCTTTGTAGCTACCTGGAAATTTACCCGTATATCTTCCTAAGTTTGAACTAGTCTTTGATTACTTGATATCACTTTGACTTTCTCTCCATTTGAAAGTTCTACACCTATACCATTTATTCCCTCTTTTATTGTTCTGACATTGTTGTCATTTACAAATTGACATGTCTGGCTCCCTGTTGCAAATCTTTTAGTTTTGTTTTATCCTTAAGAGTTCATTACCTAGGTTGGTATCTGTCTGATGCTGTCCTGTGTCCTAGATTCAGGTTGTTGTCTGATGTTGTTGGTTCTTCAACTAAAGGACTCCCTTTAATAATTCTTGTAAGTTTGGTTTGTATTTTACATATTCTCTTAATTTCTGTTTATCTGAAAATGTCCTAGTTTTGCCATCATATTTGAGCAAGAGTTTTGCATGATATATTACATTCATTTGTTTGCAATTTTTTTTCACTGTTTTATACATGTCATCCCATTGTCTTCTTGCCTGTGTGGTTTCTGCTGAGTAATAAGAACTTATTCTTATTGTTTTCCTTTTGTATATGACTTTTCATTTTTCTCAAGCTGCTCTCAGGATTCTTTCTTGTCTTTGGTTTTAACAAGTGCCATTTTGATATATCTTGGTGACTTTCTCTGGGGACTATCCCATATGGGGTGTGTTGAGCTTCTCGGATGGTCAGTTTTCATCTTTCATGATATTAGGGATGTTTTGTCAGCAAATCTTCCAGGATTCTCTCTTTGTTTTCCATTTTCTCCCCTGTTCTGGAACTCTGATCATGTGCAAGTTTTTGGTCTTTCTTGTATCCCACACCATTCTCAGGGTTTCTTCATGTTTCTTTGTTCTTTCTCTGATTTTTCGTCAAACAAAGTGGTAGCCAAGGACTTGTCTTCAATTTCGCTTATCCTGTCTTTCACTGTTTCATATTTGCTCCTAAAATCTTCTCTTGCATTGTCCATATCTGAAATCTTGTTATCTTTTGGATTTCTCATTGTTGTTTTTGTATGATTTCTAATTGTTTACTTATTCTTTTTTTTCTTGTATTATTTTCTTGAATTCTTCCATTGCTTTGTCTGTGTATTCCCTGATTTTGTCTTATTTTCCATGATTTTGTCTATTTTTTCCTTAGTTTTGTCTGTGTTTTCCTTCATCTCTTTCCTTATCTCTTGGAGAGCTCTGAACATTAGATTTCCCTGTCTAATAATTCCCCTATAGGGAATTCAACTTAATTCCCCTACAGGAAATACTGGATTTCCCTATCCAGGAGTTCCAGTGACTTTTTTTCTAATGAAAGGTCACCTGGCGTTTTATTTGGTTGCTTACTGGAGCCATCCTGTGCTGTTTTTTTTAAAATATGTTTTCCTATTGTCTGCTGTCTGAGACATTCAGGAATTATTTTCTTCATTATTGATTGTAGGTTTTTTTGTTTCATGCTGCTTCTTTGTCTTATTTGGTTTTATTTGGACAGGTAGGCTGAGCATGTTTTGCTGCTTGCTCATCTGTGGGCACAACAGTTCTCACCACCTTGTCCAGGTGGGCTGAGCCAGTTGCTCAGCTAGGGTGCAGCAGGGCAGGTCCAGTTGGGGAGGAGGGGCACAGATGGGTTATTTGTGGCACGAACTGGGGCCACCAGGTTGGAGCATGGGGGTCTAGAGGTCCACACTGGTCTCACTTGGGTGTAGTGTTTGGGCAGGCAGGGCCAGAGGGCGGTGTGGGGTGGGGTCCAGAGGTCCACATCTGTGCTGCTCAGGAGTGTGGCACTCAGTGGGGCAGGGCAAGGGGGTGGCACGAGGTAGGGTCCAGGGGTCTGTGCTGATGCCGCTCAGGGGCACAGCACTCCACGGGGGGCAACCTGGGGTGGAGACCAGGGGTCATCAGGGAGGAGCCAGGAGGGCAGCATGGGGTGGGGCCTGGAGCTCTGGTGGTCTGCACAAATGCCGCTCAGGGGCCATGGCACTTGGCACGTGGTGCAGAGAGATAGGAGGGAAGGGAGATGATGTATTATGTGGAGCAGGTGCTCTGTCTCCTATTGGGAGCTGCATGAAGTTGCCTTCCTGTATTCCCTGTCCAGGGTTGTTGGTGGCCATGCTCCAAGATGATGAATTTGTGCTGTGTTTGCTGGCAGGGGACCTTCACTTCATAGCTCTCCTCATTCTCTGTTCTCTGTCAGTTTCTTCTTCTGTTCAGTGCTTGATCTAGTTCTTTATCCCTTCATTTGATGCTTTGGGTTCCAGGGTTAACGTTTATATCTTTTTACTTAGTTTTTAGGGTGTTTGCTACAGTGGGACGGCATGGTGCTTCTGTATATAGCACCATGTTCGCTCCTTTCCCCAGAAACGAGGACCTTATTGTTTTAATTTGCGTTGATTTTACTATGTGCTGTTGAATATCTTTTTATAACTTTAATTGGTCACTTATATTTCTGCTTTGGAAACTGACCACGCATATCTTCAGTCTAGGAGTCTGGGTGGCACAAGCGGTTTGTGATCAGTTAGTAACCCAAGGGTTGGCAGTTCAAACCCACCCAGTGGCTCTGGAGAAGAAAGGCCCGGCCAACTGCTTTCATATAGATTATAGCCAAGAAAACCCTATGGATCACCATGAGGTGGAATTGACTGGATGGCAATGGGTAATCTTCAGATTATTTTTCTATTTGTACATTTATTGATTTTTAGTAACTCTTCAGATAATAAAACCAATAATATGTTACTTTCATAATGTATGTATTTTCCTCTATAGTCATCTTCCTTTGGATTTTTATGGTGTATTTTGGGTTTAATTTTTTATTTGGTTTAATGTATCATTTGTAATTTTGCTTTTTTTTATGATTAGAAAAGTCTTCTTCACCCAGGGTTCAGATACATATTCATCTATATTTTCTAATTCTTTTACAGTTTCCCTGCTTACATATGGCACTTCATTCACGTACACTAATTTTGCTACATGGCATAAAGTAAGAACTTATTTTATCAAATAGTTTATGGTTTGTTACATCATTTTTCACGTAATAAGAATTTCTCCATTGATTTGAACTGTCACTTTTATCATGGATTATATATTTATCTATGCTTGAGACTAATTATGGGCTCTTATGTTCCGTTCCATGTATCTATCTGTCTATTATTACATTAGTCACATACTATTTTAATCATCGTAGCTTTGGAATATGTTTTACATTTGGTAGTGCAAGTCCTGTCTTAATTTTTTCTCATAAAATTTATGACTACTCTTAGAAAATTTTAACTTTAATGTAATTCTAACTTAATTTTGAGAAGTTAATTTAAAAAATCTTTTCCAAAATTTCATTAGGTTGATTTTAAAAACTAGGGAATGTCTTCGTGTTCTTTTTTAAATTCTCTTATTTCTTTAAATTTTCCATTGATTAAATCAGATCATCTGCAAATAATTATATTTTTGTCCTTCTCTTTCTAGTTTATGTTCATCTATTCTTTTTTTTTTTTTTTTCCTGCTTTATTAAATGGCTAAAACTTCTTTAAAATAATTAACTTAAGGGGTAGTCATGGGAATCCTTGTTCCTAATTTTAATGAAAAGGCCTCCACTGACAATGATGTTTCCTGTGGATTTGAACAACATTTTCAGCATTATGTTAATTATGTTACAGGTGCATATTTCTGTTTCTAGCTTGGCTATTCTTGTTCTTTTAAATCATGGGAATTTTGAATTTATTGAATACCTTTTTGAACTATATCAAAACAATCTTGTGTCTTTCTCCTGTGGACCATTTTATATTGCCAGTGTAGCCTGTACTTCAGCATGGTGGTTATTTTTCTAATGTAGGGCTTCCAGCTGTTCTCCAGAGAGCACCGGGGGTTCCATGGAGTCCCTCAGAGAATATGTGGGAATAGGTTTAGGGAAGGAGTAGGGAAGAAAAGGGTGGAGGTTGGGGGTTGAGGGGAGAGAGAGACCCAGCAGAAGGTGGCTGCCCACACCACCCCTGTATCAACAAATTCTATATATATTTTTAATCTAGTTACATATTGAAACTTCATGAATGATTTTATTTGAACAAAGATTCTTAAAAAAAAAAAACAATCAAACTGTTACCTTATATATCACATGAAGTCCTTGGGTAGTATAAATGGTTAAAGTGCTTGGCTACTAATCAAAAGAGTAGAGATTCAAGTCCACCCAGAGGTACCTTAAAAGAAAGGCCTGGCAGTCTACTTCTGAAAAATCAGCAATTGAAAACCCTATGGAGTTCAGTTCTACTGACACACATGGGGTCGCCATGACTTAGGGTCGACTCCACAGCAGCTTGTTGATTTAGATACCACATGATTTAACTTCAATGTTACTTTGTTTACTATATCCTCATTTATATTCATAAGTGGATGTGTCTTGTGGTTTCTCTCTTTCAGGCTCAAGTGGAGTACTCTCATTATTTATGGGAAGGTTTTAGGGGGAACAATTCATCCTGATTTTCCCAGGAATTTCCCAGTTTTAGTACTGAAAATCCCACATTTCAGAAAATCCCTTTAGTCTTGGGCAAATTGGCATGGTTGATCGCCTAGAAAATTTATATTTTGGTTGTTGTGTGCCGTTGAGTTGATTTCAACTCATGGTGGTCCTATATGACAGAAGAGAACTGCCCCATACGGTTTCCTAGGCTGTAATCCTTACGGGAGCAGATCGCCAGGTCTTTTCTCCCTTGGAGCCACAGGGTGGGTTCGAACCGCCAACCTTTCCATTAGTGAACTCGCACTTAACCATGAAACTTATAGAGGATGATAATTTATTATCCTTTGAGTAGGGAAAATGACTCACTGTTAAGTTCCTTTTGGCCCAGGTGTTTTTTTTTTCTTCAAAGAAGTAACACGTTGAGAGATTTGCAAATATTTTCCCTGGCTTTTATATATTTATATGCACATGTACACCTATATACATATATCAGCTTTTCAGTGAATTTTATTCATATTTCCCTAGAAAAATTGCCATATTATTAAGATTTCTCAGAGGGATTAACCCAGAACAGAGGTTCTCAACAGGGGATGATTTTGTTCTCTTGGGGGACATTTGGCAATGTCTGGAGACATTTTTGGTTGTTGTGACTAGAGGAAGGGGGTGCTACCGGCATCTAGCGGGTGGCAGCCAGGAATGCTGCTAACCATCTTGTTAGCTGCCCGAGTGGATTCCGACTCACGGCGACCCCACATGTGCAGGGTAAAGCTGCTCCATAGGGTTTTCATGGCTGTGACCTTTTGGAAGCAGACTGCCAGGCCTGTCTTCTGAGGCACTTCTGGATGGATTCAAATGGCCATCCTTTTGGTTAGTAATAGAGCGTTTAACCATTTTTGCCACTCAGGGACTTGACTAACAACCTTACGCTAAAGAATTTTCCTGCTCAAAATGTCAATAGCGCCAAGCTTGAGAAACCCTGAAACAGAATTATATATATCACTATGGAGCCCTGGTGGCACAGTGATTAAGAGCTCAGCTGCTAACCAGAAGGTTGGCAGTTTGAATCCAGCAGCCGCTCCTTGGCAACCCTATGGGGAAGTTCTACTTTACTGCATAGGGGCCATTATGAGTCAGAACTAACTCGTTGGCAAAATTGTGTATCACTATATCTTACAACTTTTAATATCCCCTTTATAACTTCATATCCTGTTTCTCATTGCTAATTTGGGATATTCGGGTGTCCTCATTTTTTTTCTTCTTTAAACTTTTCAGTAACTTGTCCTTCTGAAATTTGTTTCTCAAAGAACAACCTCTTTATTTATAAAGTTTTGGTCATTTTCATCAATATGAGCACAACTTCAAACTAAAAAGAGGGAATAAATGGTGTAGTTACAGACTTCCATATGGAGAGGAAGTCAATGCAATATCAAGATATAAAAGACTTACTGGTGTGAAGGAGACTGGAGGAACCTCCAAGACTACTGCCCTAAGACAACCTTCTAACTTGAAACTAAAGACACTCTTGGTGGCCACCTTTCAGCCAAATAATAGATGGGACTATAAAATAAACAGTAATATCCATGAAGCATGTGCTCCTTACACCAGTCAACTATATGAGACCAAAAGGGTGACATTGTTCAAAATCAAAGATGAGAAAGCAGGGAAGGACACGGCAACTAGATGAATGGAAACAGGGAACCCAGGGAGGAAATGGGGAGAGTGCTGACACATAGAGGGGATTGTAACCAATGTCACAAAACAATTCATGTAAGAATCATTGATTGGAAAACTAATTTGCTATGTAATCTTTCACCGAAAGCACAATAAGATGATCCTCCCCCCAGTTTTGGGGGGGGTCAGCTTTTAGTCCTTATTTTCTGATTTTATATTCACTGTTTCTTTGGCTTTTGCTTGTTTTGATGTTCTTTTTCTAATTTCTTGAGTTGGAGCTATTAGGTATCAGTCAACAAGACCCATTTATAGCAGACATTTGGTGGCACACGCTGTGGCTTAACATTGTTCCGACCATCAAAGTCATGCCAAATTGGGAAGGAAAGGGGGCTAAAACACACATTGTGACCCGTTTTCCAGCCTCACTGCCTTCATTCCAACAACTGGATGGATTCAACTCACTACATTAAGGAGCCCTGGTGGTATAAATGGTTAAGCGCTCTGCTGCTAACTGAAAGGTTGGTGCTTTGAACCCACCTAGCAGTCCATGGGAGAAAATCCTGGCGATTTGCTTCCGTAAAGATTACAGCCTTGAAAACACTTAGGGGCAGTTCTACTCTGTCTTGTGGGGTCACTATGAATCAAAATCTAATTGACGACACCCAACAAGGCCTAGTGAGCTCCTTCTGAAAAATCAGCCATTGAAAGCCCTATGGAGCACAGTTCTACTCTGACACACATGGGGTCTCCAGAAGTTAGAAGTGACTTGATGGCAACTGGTAGTCCAGAGTTACAGGATGACTTTCTTTCAATATTGACAGAACTTGAGATAAAATAGTAGATTCATTAGGAGACACAAGTTTTGTAGGATAAAAGACAAACAGATGGAAGAAACAAGGTAAGGTTAAGAAGCTGGAATAGCTGGAAGGAGGGATGGGGCTAAAACAAGCACCAAAAGTGAATGGAAATATGGCAGCCTTGAGAAGACGGTGAGAAGGTCATAAGAAGGTGGTGAGAAGGGGAGAGGGACTGCAACCAGGATAAATACCAGGATTCAAAGAAAGGCAATGAATAATAATGACCATCCTCTAAGCTATTCTACAAGATAGATATCACCTTTTCCACTTTATAGGGAAAGACATGAGGTGTTTCGGAAAAGGTAGTTAAGTTGCCCATTGTCACAGGGCTACAGGAAGCAATTTTGTGTGTTTTTCTGATTCCAGAAATCAACGTCTTTTCCACTACGCCATGTTTCCTCCCAAATTACTTCTCACAGGTAAGAACTAGTCAAAGAATCTCACTACAAAGGACTTTTTCCAACGTCCGTTGCTTCACACACTTCCGCCTGAAGGAAAACACCCAAAACTGAGAATTCAGTTCATCTGGGAGAAGTCCACATGTGGGACATAAATCTCTAGTTTACAAGGGCAAGAAAAATCCCCCTTGGGAAGGTTCTGGAGACAGCTCAGAAAGACAAAATCTGGGAATTTAGAAAGGAAAGCTAAAATGGGCTCGACAATGATCTTCATGAGTTGTCACATCCTGGGGGCACCCAGATTCGTACAGATTGATGGCAAGGAGGCTTATTAAACAATTTCATCATGGTGAAGGCTGCCAAATGCCCAATGGGGCAGTGAGGTTAGAGATGGGGATAAACTTTTTTTCTATCTGGTATCTGCATATGGAATTTTGTAGCTTTGCTCTGCTTGGTTTTGCTCATGAAACCTTTTCTTTAATTCAACAAATATTGACTGCAAACCCAGATGTTGGAGATGGGGTGATCATACTGAAATAGTCTCTGCAGAGAACTTACAATCAGGTAGAGGAGACTGACCCATGAACAAATAACTACAACCACATGCTCCAGGAACAGAATATTCCTGCCAAACAAAAGATAGGATCAGGTGGGAGGAGAGGTGTTCCGTGGTCAACTGCAAAACACCAGTCTGCACTGCAGGACTCCTCAGACTCTTTATGTCTTAGTTAAGCCTTTACTTATGTCTAATGCTGCTGTAACAAAAATTACCACAAGCGAGTGGCTTTAAAGAACAAGAATTTATTGTCTCACAGTTTTGGATACTAGAAGTTCAAATTCCGAGTATCATCGCTTAGGGAAGGTCCTTCTTCTTCCTCTTTCAGCTTCTAATGCTGTTGTTGTTAGGTGCTGTTGAGTCAGTTCTGACTCATACCGACCCTGCGTACAACAGAGTGAAACACTGCCTGGTCCTGTGCCATCCTCACAGTCCTTGTTATGCTTGAGCCCGTTGTTGCAGCCACTGCGTCAATCTATCCGTTCAAGGTCTTCCTCTTTTTCCCCGACCCTCTACCAAGCGTGATGTCTTTCTCCAGGGACTGATCCCCCTTAATAACACGTCCAAAGTATGTGAGACCAAACTCTTGCCATCCTTGCTTCTAAGGAGCGTTCTGGTTGTACTTCTTCCAAGACAGATTTATTCATTCTTTTGGCAGTCCACAGTATATTCAATATTCTTCGCCAACACCATAATTCAAAGGTGTCAATTCTTCGGTCTCCCTTATTCATTGCCCAGTTTTTGCATATGTTTGAGGCAACTGAAAACACCATGGCTTGGGTCAGGTGCACCTTGGTCTTCAACGTGACATCTTTGCTTTTTAACACTTTAAAGAGGTCTTTCGCAGCAGATTTGCCCAATGCAATGTGTTGTTTGATTTCCTTGACTGATGCTTCCATGGGCATTGACTGTGGATCCAAGTAAAATGAAATCCTTGACAACTTCAGTCTTCTCTCTGTTTATCATGGTGTTGCTTACTGGTCTAGTTGTGAGGATTTTTGTCTTATGTTGAGGTATAATCTTCTCGTAGCTGCCAGCAATCCTTGGTATTCCTGGGCTTGTAAACACATCTCTCTCTGCCATCATATGGGATGTGTCTTCCCCGTGTGTGTGTGTGTGTGTGTGTGTGTGTGTGTGTGTGTGTATGTATTCTTCTGTTTTTATGAGACAACATTCAGAAGTGCTTATTACGTTTAGGACCCAGCCTAGTCTGGTATGACCTCATTAACATAAAAAAAAAAAAAACCTTATTTCCAACCAGGGTCATATTTACAGGTACAGGGGTTAGGATTTGCATATTTCTTATTTAAGGAGACACAATTTAATCCATAACGTTCTGTGTGTGTGTATGTATATACATATATATACATACATACGTATATCTATAGAAACACAAAAACCCACTGCCGTGGAGTCAATTCCGACTCATAGTGACCCTATAGGACAGATTAGAACTGCGCCATAGAGTTTCCAAGGAACGCCTGGCAGATTTGAACTGCTGACCTCTGCTGCCATAGCACTTAACCACTACTCCACCAGGGTTTCCATATATATATGTATGTAAATTATGGTATTGGCAAAGAATATTGAATATACCATGGACTGTCAGAAGAATAAACAATTCTGACTCGGAAGAAATACAGCCAAAATACTCCTTGAAGTGAAGATGGCAAGACTTCATCTCATGTACTTTGGACATGTTATCAGGAGGGATCAGTCCCTGGAGAAGGACACCATGCTTGGTAGAGTAGAGGGTCAGCGAAGAAGAGAAAGACCCTCCATTAGATGGACTGACACAGTGGCTGTAACAACGGGCTCAAACACAGCAACGATTGTGAGGGTGGTGCAGGACCGGACACAGGGTCTCTATGAGTTGTAAACGACTTGACAGCACCTAACAACACGATAACAAATTCCCCAGAGTTGAATAGCGATAGTATTCCAAAAATATATTTGGCCTTGAGAAGACTTTCTGTCCAGGTACCATCTTAGAGAACTAGTGTTTCTTCTTTCTACTTCAAAAATTCAGAATAAAAGGGACTAGAATTAGGTAGAATTGGGGTAAATACAGTATGCTATTGGCACTAGTTTTTATTGGAGAAAGGATAGACTTGGGGAAAACTCTGCAGAGAAGGTGATGTTTGAACTGTGTTGAAGATGAAGAAGAATTTGGCAAATGGGTGTTGGCGGGAGATGGGGAACAGTAGACAAGGCATTTGAGACAAAAGCAGCAGGACCCATCAAGACCCAGGGCTGTGAGTCACATGCACATTCAGGAAACAGAAGGAAAATGGGAGAAGCTCTGTGCCTTCAGAGCGAAGGATGGTCCTATCTCCACACTTCCCTTCTCTCACTACGTACCTACCCACCCTTACTCTGGCTGGCAGTTGAAAATGCAGTCTTTACCAGAGCTATCAGAAATTCTCGAAGTCTAAGAGGATGAAGTATTATGGTGTTCGGGCTTATGCATGAGCTTGGGAATCACAAAGTCCTGAGTTAAAGCCCAGCTCCACCCCTTGGATTGTTTGACCTTGGATAAGTCACTGCCTCTTGTTCAGCCTCAGTTTCCTCATCTGTAAAATGGGAAATTATAAAATAACACCTACCTCTCATTGTTGTGCAAATAAAATAGACATCCTTAGGGTGTGTGACGTAGTGAATGCTCAGTCATGGTAGCTATTAGTATTTGTTATTATTAACATGTTTCTGCCATTGGAGAAATGGGTACTCGTTCATTGGGAATACCAGCCCACTGAACAATAAACACGTCGTAATAGTAGTAGGGAACAGAGAGGGTGGCACAGGACCGGGCAATGTGTCGTTCTGTTGTACACAGGGTTGCTATGAGTCGGAATCAGCTTGACGGCACCTACCAACAACAACAGTAGTAGTTGCACTTATGATGATCACTAATACCTGTCCTTTGCTTTGCAGGTTGTAGAAAATACCTTACAGGCATTAAAGCCAGACACTCAAGCCAGACTTATAAGATCTGTGACCTTGGGCAAGTTAAGTAACCTCTTGTGCCTTCATTATCTTATCTGTAAATTGAGAGTTAAAATCATACCAACCTCATAGGGTTGTTGTGAAGCATAATTGAGTTAATCATATATTAATATTTCAGCAGACTGACCACACGTAGTAAAGTGCAGTGTAATGTGGGTGCTGTTTTATTTGATGGTGTCCTTATTTAGAGATAGTCCCTGTGACCCAAGCTGAAATCCCCATGAGCTGCCATCTTCCCAGTGGGTCATACTAAAGAGGCTACTATTGACTCTGGTTGAAAGAGAAGGTGGGGAGCGTGGCTGCATTCTCTTCTGCTGCGGAGCAGGTATGCAGACACAATATTCTCACAGCTGAGGTAGCCCAAACCCTTTGGACCGAGGTGGCTGACCTCAGACAAGGCCCATACGCTGTTTGAAAAGTGGGCCCATAGATTTCATTAGGTGCAGCACAGCTCTTGTTACTCAGTTGGACAGCCTGTATTTGCTCATTCAGTCATTCAACAAATCTTTATCGAGGCCATACTATGTGCTGACCGCTGTGTTAGCAGCTAGGACACAGCAGTGAATACGAGAATATGGGCCTGTCCTTAAAATTTTCTATCTGTGTGTGTGTGTGTATGTGTATGTACATATATATCTCCATTATTCCATCTGTCGGTTTATTGTACTACAGTGGCTTGCGTGTTATGCTGGAGAGGAGCTCTGGTGGCACACCGGTTAAAGTGCTTGGCTGCTAACTGAAAGGTAGGTAGTTTTGAACCCACCAGCCACTCTGTGGGAGAAAGATGTAGAGGTCTTCTTCTGCAATGTTTACAGCCTTGGAAACCCAATGGGGCAGTTCTACTCTGTCCTACAGGGTTGCTATGAGTTGGAATCCTCTCAATGGCAATGGATTTTTTTTTTTTTCTGCTGTGTTATGTGGGAAGCTATGCCACCAGTATTTCAAATATCAGGAGGGTATTTCAGAGGCAAACAGGTTTCAGTGGAGTTTCCAGACTAAGACAGACCAGGAAGAAAGGCCTTGTGATCTTCCAAAAATTAGCCAGTGAAAACCCTGACTATGGCACACGCCACAACATAGATGATCTCTGAAAACATCTTGCTGAGTGAAGTAAGTCAGTGGCAAGAGGAAAAATACTGTATGACCTCACTTACATAAAATAAACACATATAATAGAAACCAAAGTTTATTAATGGTTACCAGAGGTGGAGGAGGAGGGGGAAGTTTTTGCTTGGGGGGAGCAGCAACAAGTTTATGTTAATGGTGGTGGAATAGTTAGGAAAAAGATAGGGATAAGGGTTGAGCAACACGAAGAATGTCAATGTCACAGAACTGTGCACATAGAAACCGCTGAGTTGGTGAATGTCTTACTGTGTATATTTGCACCACAATAGAACAACAACACTAAAAAAAAAACCCCACGGCTCACAAGATTGTCCAATCTAATGCTGGAAGATGAGTGGAAACCCCTACATAATGGCCGCAACAATGGGCTCAAATGTGCCCGTGATCATGGAGATGGCGCATGACTGGGCAGTGCTTTGTTATGTTGCATATGGGGTTGCCATGAGTTGCAGCCAACTCAGTGGCACCTACTGACAAAATAATAAGTTTATAATCTAATGGGGAGACCGGCATTATTGAAATAGCTTTAATTCTGGCAGACAAATAAGAATACAGCCCATTCGAAACAGACCAGGCCTTCTGAAAAATGTTTCTTTGCTATGCACAAAGAAAATTTGGATTCGGGATTTTTTTAAGGGCACTCTAATCCAATTCAGCAAATATCAGTTGAGCATCTACTCTGTGTAAGGCCCTGTGCTAGGCTCTCTAAGGATACACTGATGAACAAGAAGCTGCCCTGAGGAACCTGATATTCTGGCCTGTTTATGACCCAGAGACGTTCGTTTCTCAGAGTGCCTATTGCCAGCACGTGTGTAGCCAGCAGTCTACCCACTGCTAGCTCAGAGAGCAGTACTGTTCAGTGGGTGTATGCACTCAGGTCACCTGAGGCCAAGCTGCCTGCATCAGATACCTCTTAGCTGTAACCTTGGGCAAGCAACCTAAGCCTCAGTTTCCCCATCTGTCAGTTTGCCACAGAAGTAACTCCTATTTTATGGGGTTGTCGTACAGGGAGGTTGGCATGCATGAACACTCATGAGGGATAGCTATTATTCTTGCAATTATTTTAGTAACAGTGGAGGAAGGAGCCCTGGGGGTGCGGTGGTTAAAGTGAGCCATTGCTAATGAAAAGGTTGGTGGTTTGAAACCACCAGCAGCTCTGGCTCTGCGGTAGAAAGATGTGGCAGTCTGCTCTCGTAGAGATTTACAGCCTTGGAAACGCTACGTGGCTGCTATGAGTCTCAATCGACTCGGCTACAGTGGGTTTTAACAGTGGAGTAGAAGGGTGTTCTTTCAAAAGCACTTTTACTGAATTAGTGAAGTGCTAGATTTAATCAAGACTTTGTTGAGTTTATTTTCATGGGTTTTTTTAAATTATTTTTTTAATAGTCAGAATGGACCTTGCTACACTGGTTGTTTGGAAGACTATGAACTTAACTTTCGCTTGCTTTTAGACAAGTCCCACCTGTAAGTCCCCACATGGGCAAAGAGACCTAGTTGGGGTGGCCAGCCTTCCTGGGACTGAGGGTTTCCCAGGAGGGAGGTAGGACTCTCAATGCTAGAGCCAGGACAGTCCCTGCTGGGAAACCAGAATGGCTGGTTACCCTACTGGTTCTTCATGCAGAGACACAATGAGTGGGTGTACATGCAATGTGTCTGCATGTGCGAGTGTGAGCCTCTGAAAACGAAAGTGACACCTGGACAGGGCACGGCTGCCCGCGGTACACAGAGGTCAAGGTCCATGTGAACAGGGCTGAGGCCAGGAGACCTGTCTCACGTTCCTTACAGAAGTGCTGAAGCCACAGTGCAGCCTTTTCGTGACTTAGCTGCCTTCTCCAGCGGGAGGACTGCCTCAGCTTCCAATCACTCAGAGCAGCCCCAGCTCCAGACAGTGGGTGTGACCCCTGAGTCACTCTGGGAGGACTCGGGATGAGGATGGGAATGAAGTGGGTCCGTGTGGGATGGCAATGTGAGAGCCCTGGCTTTGTGCTGAGTATGGGTCCTGGATTCAAATGTTGGCTCTGCGACTTTTAGTAATATGACTTTGTGCAAACTACCTAACCCCTCCGAGTTCTCTGTTTGGAGGACTAAATGAGAGAATGTATGTCACCCAGGAGTGTAGGGTAGGGCACAAAGACAGGCCTCTAAAAATGGAAACCATGACTCATGATAGTTATCATTTAGACATTATCATGAATATAGACATTATCACAAACAGAATAAACATCATTATAAACAGTATAGACATTATCGTGAATATTACTGACATCACAAATAGCTATTCCCCCTTCCTTGCGCTTTGAGTAAACCATCTGCAATAGCTACAAAAGCTGAGATCAACACTTCCAGGCACAAGAGCAGTAACTTAGAACTGGTGGTCAGTCTACTTACAAGTTAAAAAGGAAGATGATGTTCAGGTGGAGTGCATTAAAACCACATAGAATAGATGTAAAATCTAGATTTTTTTTTTTTTTTTCCTGCCTCAAAGAAGACAATTCGTCCAAATTCTCTTGGTCCAAATCAATCTCTTTCACAGTACATTCAGGGAAAGTATGTACTATTTTATAAAATAAAAAGAGAAGGAGGGGGCCCAACAGCTGAGTTAGGGAAACGCCATTCCAAGTTCTTTACTGTAGACCTTCTCAGAGCCTTTACTTATGACATGGATAAACTTCATGGCTCCCCAAGAGGGAGGAAGAGTATCCTGCAGTCCCCCCTGCCTTACTTGGTCATGATGTCCTTCGTTCACGCAGCATGTGGGCCTGGCGTTGGGTGGAATGGAGTGGAAAATCCTGGTCTAGATGTTTCAGCCCAAGTGCTGAGTGCTGCTTCAGGTCAGTGCACACCCTATTGCCTAGCTTCCTTGGAAGCTGGCACTTTATTCTTGATCTCTGTGTCTTTCCAGTTGGCCCCCAAGAGCTCTGGCTCATTCCTGAGCTTGGCTTTTACTCCTGGGTCAGTCTGGGCTCTATCCACTGACTTCCCAGGGAGCACGATACTAGCATCTGAACAACCACAGGATCTTCCTTCTCTGTCTCATCCCTCCTTTCTAAGAAACTGGCTTCCTTTTTAATTTACCAAGAGGTGTCATTTCTCTTAGGAGAGCATTACTCTTTGATGAGAATGATAGACAGGATGACCATGATCATGATGATAAAATAATAAATAACTAATCTTTATGAAGAACTCACTACGTGCCTGGCGCTATGCTTCACCCCGATGAAGTGGGTACTATCATTATCCCCGTTTTATAAATGAGAAAACTGAGGCTCAAGGGGGTTATGTGACTTTGTCAAGATCATCCAGATGGCAAGTGCTGGAGCCTTTATTCATATGGACCACCCATAGGAAAATGGATTTAATCCAGAGCCCATGTTCTTAACCTATATGATGCTGGTTCTCTCAAAAATAATAAGTTATCAAAGATCTTACATGAACTCAGACAGGTAATTCACAGGCAGAACTACACCCAAATGATCACATGCAGGAACCACGCAAAACCTTAGCTCCCTACAAATACTTAAACTTTTGTTGTTTGTTATCAGCTGCCCTCAAGTTGGCCCTGACTCATAGCAACCCCGTGCCCAGTGGAACAAAACACTGCTGGGTCCTACACCATCCCTATGATGGGCTGTGGACTGGACCATTATGATCCATAGGGTTTTCACTGGCTGATTTTCAGAAGCAGATCTCCAGGGCTTTTCTCCTAACCTGTCTTAGTCTGGAAGCTCCACAGCAACGTATTCAGCATCATAACAACACAAGAACCCTCAGTGACGGATGAATGGTGACTGTGCTTGAGGAGTATTGGCTGGAGATTAAATCCAGCCTCAAAACATACGATGAACACCCCAAACCCCACAAAGTATGGTGGCAAATGACCAGCACTTTGCATAACCACCTCCACCTTCAACTTCAAAGACCTTGGCAGAGAAACAAGGGCACACAGCCTCACATCACAGGCTGACATGACTCACAAGTGGGTTGGCTCTACCCCATCTCCGCCATTGGTGTTCTTTCATTCCTTCAGCACCTCCGTCTTTTCTCATCTCTATAATGGGATGACTCAGTACTAAGGGAAGCGACCCTGCGCCATGGCCAAAGATGCTTCTGTGTATGAACTGGGCTTCTTGGTGGTCGGATCCTTCATCTCATTAATAACAGGCCCCAATCACCTCCACCTGCTCCACCGCCCCACCCAGAGGAGATAACGCTGCCCTACTTCCTGCATTGAACTGTCTCCCTGTCACGTCGTTGGCGCCACCGTGGTGCCCGGTGCCCGCCGCCACATCCCACCCCATGAGGTGGCAGCTTATCATCTGAGGGTGAAGTGAAGTGATGCGTGTGTCCACACAGGGACTGACTGTAGAGATCACTCACAGGCTTGTAAAGGGTGCTGTATAAATCAATTATTAATACTAATCAGAGCATAATAGCACTGTGAGCAGGAAACGGGAAGCCTAGAGACAGGCGCCACACCCTCTCTGACACAGTCCTTGGAAGCCAGTGATCTCTGAATTATGAAGAGCGGTCAGGAGAGGTGACCTGAGAATGAGGATTGACCTCTTCTTCACGAATCCCACTTGGCCCTTTCCCCTTTCAAAGCCTCTGCTCTGACAGTACTGCCTGAGGTAGAGAAGGTGCCAGAACTTTAGAACAATGGGGCTTTGTGAGCAAGCTCTTAGTGCCAGTACATAGTTCTAGGCTATCCACTGAATCCAGTTAGTACTGTAGCTTACCCACCTTGGACTTTAGAGGAAATGGTGCCCACTAAGGAATGTTTCTTATAAGCAGACTTGTCACTTCCTGGGGTCAGGAGGTGCCACTGACAGGACTTCTTAGTTGGGTTTATTTTCTCAAACTACTTCCCTGTTTCCCCCGGGATCCAACTTGCCAGCTTAGGAACAATTTATTCATGTAATGGCTGTGGTAAATTAATTTCATGTTTATTCTCTGAGGTTCCGAGACCCTCAGGTCTGGCTTTGGGACCCTCTTGACAATATTCAAAAACCTCCGTGGGTGGTACAAAAGTTCAACAGACAAGCAAAGCTTCACTGAACAAAAGTCATTTTGGCTTTTAAAGAAATAAGTATTACGCATCACATGGAACTTCTAGAATATACTGGCGGCAAAGTGGCTGATCAAAAATGGACAGTGCTATACGAGACCAAATTGTCAACAAATACTCTAAAGCTCTGAGACTAGATTAATGGGAATGGAACAACTAGAGCAGAAATAATGAGAACGTTGATACAATGTGATGAATATAATCAATATCACGGAATGATATGTGTAGAAATTGTTGAATGGGAACCTGTTTTGTTGTGTACCCGTCTACTGAAAATACAATACATTTTTCTTTTTTTGAACGACAGTGCTTGATACTAACACCCTAATGTTTCAGTATCCCTGACCTAAAAAAAAAACAAAAAAACAACATATCAAAAAATTTTGATAATAAATACAAATATTTCTCAAACACATGTGTACACCAATGTTCACTACATTTTTCTTCACAATAGCCAAAGGGTGGGAACAACCCAAGTGCCCATCGGAAGATGACTGGACAAGCAAAATGCGGTCTATCCATACGATGGAATGTTATTCAGCCATAAAGACAGATGCAGCTCTGATTCATGCTACGACAAGCATACGTCAGACACGAAAGGACAAACATTATGACTCCACTCATCTGAAGTACCTAGAATAGGCAAATGCATCACAAGAAAAGGTCCGTGGTTACCAGAGGTTTGGAGGACAGGGAAATGAGATAGACAGATACACAGACAGGTAGGTAGGTAGGTATATAAATAAAAGACCGATATATACATGAATAAATATAAAATAATCAGAATCGGAAAAAAATGAATATTTCTCATCATGCACTTCCTTAGAATCTAAAGTGCCAAGGAAGATGGTATAGGAGGGAAAAAGGATCGTGGGAAAACGAAAGGTGGGAGACCCAGAGGGTCAAGGTGCAGACAAAGAAGCCCAGAGAAAGAAGAGCAAAGGTAGAGCTGGACAGCATATGCTGGCTCCAAGAGGAACACCTCAAATCATGTTTTTTTTTTTTGGGGGGGGGGGGCGGGTAAAGGTGGTGTGGTGGGCAGAATAATGGCCCCCCAAATATCCATGTTCTATTTTCCAAAACCTAAAAGGGGCTTTTCAGATATAATCAAGTTAAGGACCTTGGTATATCCAGGCTGACTTGATGTTAATCACCAAGGTCCTTAGCAGGGAGGCAGGAGGGTCAGAGTCAGAGAAGGAGATATGACAACAAAAGCAGAGGTCAGAGAGATGTAGGGCTATGAGGCAAGGAATGTGAGTGGCCTCTAGAAGCTGGAAAAGGCAAGGAAACAGATTCTCCCCTAGAGCCTCCCGAAGGAACTGCCCTGCCGACCTCTTGATTTTGGACTTGGGGCCTCCAGAAGTATCCGATAATTAATTTGGGTTGTTTCAAGCCACAGAATTTGTGGTCATTTGTAATTGTAGCAATAGGACACTCACACAGGTGGAAATTTGGGTTCCTCTCCAGATTCAGCCCTCTGAGGCATACATAAGGAGGCCTGGTGGTGCAGTGGTTAAAGCCCTTGGCTGAAAAGTTGGTGGTTCGAACCCACCAGCCACTTCATGGGAGAAAGATGTGGCAATCTGCTTTCATAAAGATTACAGCCTTGGAAACCCTATATGGTAGTTCTACTCTGTGCTGTAGGGTTGCTATGAGTCAGGATCAACTCGACGGCAATGGGTTTGTTTGTTTGTTTTAAAGGCATGCATGCTAAACCCTTTTGCAGAGAGATGCTGGGAGAGCTATGATCAGTTGCAGGGTGTCACACACAGTTATTTCTAGTAATCGTGCCATTTCTAAAGCCTGGGAATAATTAACTTACAAATTTAGAATAGGTTCCTGCATTTATTCCTTCGCCCAACAAATATTTATTGAGCACCTCCTATGTGTCAGGCTCTCCCTCCATGCACCTGGGGTTGTAGATGTGAACAAACCAGAAAAATGGCTGCCTTCATGAAAATGGAAGTTTAATGGAGAGATACATGGTGAATAAGTGAACTAAAAGAATCACATCACTGCAGACTGTGATCAGGGTTACGAAGACAATGAAGAGTGGGTTCACGATGGCTTGTAAGGAGGTGCCATTTGAACTGAGATGAGCCTATGGCATTCTGAGAGAAGACCTCATGTGGAGCCCTGAGGTAGCAACTGGCTCAGTAGTCTCAGGAACAGCAGGGCAGCCAGTAAGGCGGAAACTGAGTGAGCCCAAAGAGGTTGGTAGGGCGTGAGGTCAAAGAGAGAGCTAGGGACAAATCACATGAGGTCATACAGGCCATAGTAAAGAGTAGGATTTTATTATAAGCTAATGGGAAGCCATTGGAGAGTTTCCTACAAAGCTGAGTGATCCTTTCTATAATGTTCTAAAAAGATGTAAATGGCACAAATAATTAAGTGCTTGGCTACTAACTGAAAAGTTGGCAGTTTGAGTCTACCCAAAGTGCCTTGGAAGCAAAGCCTGGCAATCTACTTCTAAAAGGTCACAGTCATTGAAAACCCTGTGGAGAGCAGGTCTACTCTGACATACATGAGGCTGCCATGAGTTGGAATCTACTCGAGGGGAACTGGGTATCATGGAATAACATCACTCTTGGTTGCATGTCCAGGTGCTTTCTTGAGAATAACAGAACAGGAGCAGAGCTCCCTCAGGAATGGACCCTAACCTTACCCATGCCCACAGCAGGATGTGTTCTGCAGGTCAATGCTCTGGTCAGACATGCCGTAGCCAGAAACAGGGTGCTGACAATGGCTCCCCTGAGTGTCTTGAAACCTGTGTGAGCTGAGGTCCTTCAGCATCAGAATCTATGGGACATTTATTAAACATGCAGTGTCCTAGTCCCTACCCCCGATCTATGGGATGAGTATCTCTGGAAGAGGGGCCCCGAGTCTTCCTGCTTAGGAAACATCTCAGGAGATTCTCTGCCAAGGAGGGGTTGGGACCCACTCTGGGGGAGACACCGCAGGTGGTGGCAGAGTCCTGAGGTGGATGAAGAAACGTGGGGGCCAGAACAGCTTAGGGGTACCAGGACTACTTTCCTGCTGGTGTCTTGCATGTTCTTTCTTTCTCCTAACCCAGTACTTCAAAGTTACACAATGGTGCTCCCTGGGTGGCTGAAGTTTACATGGGTCCTTTCCAGTTGTAATCTTAGTTGTGCCACTGAAAAGATCATTGGTTGGTAGACTGGCACTTGGCAAATCTCAATGTTCAAATGCAGAAGCTGGTTCAGCACACCTGGGGCAGGGCCTGAAGTTCTGCATTCTGCATTCTAACCGGCCTCCAAGTGATGGTGGTCCTGCTAGTCCACGGACCACACACTTTGCATAACAAGGTTGCAGAGAACTGAATCAGCCAAATACCACCAACAGCCCCCAAATGGGTAAATCTCGAAGTGCAGATGATTATCAATAACCCTCTCGTACATCCCTGGTTAGAGTAAATGGTTAACATGCTTGACTGCTAACTGAAAGACTGGCTGTTCAAGTCCACCCAGACGTGTCTTCCTGAAGAAAGGTCTACTTTTGTTGACTTCTGGAAAAATCAGCCATTGAAAACCCTGTGAAACACAGTTCTACTCTGACACATATGGGGTTGCCATGAGTTGGAATCAACTCAACAGTGACTGGTTTGGAGTTTTTTGGCATCAATATTGTTAATACTTCTCTCCGTAATCTGACCATAGATTTATGAGGGCAGCTTTTGCACCTGTCTGCCCCCAGTGCTGCCGTATCTTCTGTGCTGAGCCTGGTTTCTGGCACTTAGTAAGTTCTCCATGTGTCTGTTAAATGAATGAATGCAGACCAGATCAATTCACCTTCCATGTCATAGTCAAAGGAAGTAAAGGAGAAAGAAGGAATTCACATTCGTTGAGCACCTACACCAGGTGCTTTTCACACATTATTCTAGCTCACTCTCACCAGAGACCTAAGAAGTAGGAAATTGAAGCATACAGCAGGTGGAGGCTTAAAGAGGTAAAAACATATGTCTAAGGTCTTGTGGCTGTTAAGTGTCAGAGACAGAGTTCAAAGCCATTCCTCCCCAGCCCTATGACACCACACCTTCTTTGACCCCAGTATTTCCCACTAAGAGAATTAGTCACAATTGGCTTTGGGTGGTTGGATGGCCAACCTAGCAGTCCTAGCTCACAGCATTTCTATGGGGCCCTTATCTTTATTAACTGTGAATTTATCTCCCTGCAGAGATATGGCTCTGGGTTAAGGGCCCCCCTGTCCACACCTGGGCAAGTCTTACCTGCTTCAAACAGGTCAGCAGGCAGCTGGGAGGTTTTAATTGCCTTCTTCCTCACCTACCCCACCTTCCTCAAGTTCAAACCTGCACTGTAAACACAGTCTTCAGGACCAAAGGTAAGGGAGATGAGGCATGTGGATATTAACCTGCAATCCTTTGATAAGACCAGTGCACTTCACAGCACCATAAATTAATTCTTGCCCTCCATGGACTGCAAGGAGTGCGGAAGATAAAGACCCAACTGGGGACTCAAGGGAGGCCAACGAGGCTGTCGTCAGAGCAGACTGATGTGATCAAGTGGTGAAAGGCCACAGCAAAGTGTCCCCTCCCAGCATGTGAAGGGTTTGAGCCACGCAATTCTGCACAGATGTTCTGTGAATTCGAGGCAGGCTTCATGGGGAAGAAAGCGTTCGGAAAAGTGGGCAAGAGAGGGCTTGTCCAACCTGCTCTGCCCATGATATGACCTCTCTTCAGAGCCCTTAAGAAATACATCGGTGGCTTTCATGTTTTGTTTTGTTTTTCTTCCAACAAGTTGGAGGTTTCCCCTAATCTATTTGAAATCTACCCTTCAGTTGGGCCTAGAGTTAGTTTCAGACCTCAAAGCATGATTGAGCTCATTTCAGTCACGTCGGCCCAAGGCTGACATCCTGACCCCGCAGGACACCTTGGTTAGAGTCATTTCCCACAAGTCTTGTGGTTCTGAAAAGCTCTCCCTTATGATGCCTGAAAATTGGGTTCAAAAGTCTCCCAGTAGACAGTGATTGCTAAGGAGCAGAGTCATCTGCAAGTGTTTACTAGTAAGCTTATCTGTGACTGGCTTGCTGGCTTCTTTGCTCCCTTCTAACAAAATTTTTTGAATGCCCACCATGTACCAGATATTATTGCAAGCTCTGCGGGATATCACAGAGTACCAGGCATATATTCATGCCTTCCTGAAATTCCTGATCTAGCAGAGGATAAGGCAAGTCTAGAGGAAACTATAATGTAGTATAACAGATTATGTGATAGCAGAGAAATACGGGGAGGGTTTTAAGCACACTCCCAGATAGGCTTGCTTTTGCTACACAGCAAATATCTCTCTGAACCTTTACCTATTTGCAATCAACAAAGACTTAGAGAATGTCAAATCATTTCATTTATTAACCAAATCCATTTTACAAGATGAAATCACTATCCTAACTCGTACAGCATTTCAAAGCCAATCATTAAATACGGTTTGGACTTTCTGTTCTTGAGATTACGTGCTCGCCAGTTCTCTACACATATACCAAACAAAACCCAAATCTGTTGCCGTCAAGTCGATTCCCACTCACAGCAACCCTATGTGACACAGTAGAACTGCCCATAGGGTTTCCAAGGAGCAGCTGGTGGATTCAAACTGCCGACCTTTTGGTTAGCAGCCATCGCTCCTAACCATTGTGCCACCAGGGCTCCCTTTACATATAAACCCGCTGCCGTTGAGAAGATTCCAACACAAAGCAACCTTATAGGACAGAGTAGAACTGCCCCCATACAGTTTACAAGGAGCGCCTGGTGGATTCGAACTGCCGACCTTTTGGTTAACAGCCAAGCTCTTAACCACTAGGCCACCAGGGTTTCCTGGTATTAAATTGCCTGTACTTCAAATGTTTTAAGACTGTTGTTTGAGTTGTCAAATACTATGAGATGAAAACCTACTTGGGTAGAAAATAGGGGAAGTCCAGTGTTAAGAGTTCAGCTTTGAGAAATTGGTATAGGATAGAGATAGGGTTAAGTTCAAAGGCTCATTCTTGACCTAAAAAGTATGTTCATCTTTCTAAGACTTATCGAAAACAAAAGTAAAGCAAACAAACAGAACTCAAAATTAAAACCTGATTTTCAAAAAATACACGAATACTCTTGCTTAAAGATGTTCTGTACAGTGTTATTTATAATCCTACAAATTCAAAACGTCCTAAAGATTCATGCATAGGAGAATGGTTAAGTAGCAGTTAAAGATACACACATATTAAAATTTTTTACTTATATTTAAAAACTGCTTCTGATGCTAGGACAAAGGCAGGATAAGAAATAAAATTTTGTAATTTTAAATAAGTTGAAAAAAATCATAGATAATAGGAAAGATACCCAAATGTTAACAAAAGCTGCCCCTGGGTAATAGAGATTGTACAGTGGTTAAACAAATGAGATTTGGTATCAGAGACCTTTGGATCAAATCCTGGCTTTATTACTTTCTACCTGGGTTGTTTTGAGCAAATTAATATTCTCTCTGAACCCTTCTTTCCTCTTCTGGAAATGGGGCTCATAACAATACCAGCCTCATTAGGTTGTTATAAGAATTAAAAGAAATAATTCAGGTAAACAGTGGTTAAGAGCTCAGGCACTATCCAAAAGACTGGCTGTTAGAATTCACCAGGTGCTCCTTGGAAACCCTGTGGGGCAGTTTTAATCCGTCCTATACGGTGGCTATGAGTTGGATTCGACTCAACGGCAATGGGTATATGTGTACATATGTGATAAGTTATTATCTGTATGTGTATATAATTTAACAAGTTTTCCATGATTTAAATATGCATCTTAAATATATTGTATTTACCATCTGAAAAAGACATTAAACACTTTTTAAACTTTTACAATTTTCAAAGAATCAGTATCCCAGTGTGAAACTCCCTTCAAATACGTTGTCATTGTTGTGTGATGCTGAGTTGATTCCTACTCATGGCGGCCCCATATGACAGAGCAGAACGGCCCCACAGGGTTTCTAGGTTGTAATCTTTATAGAGAGGGCAGTCTTTATAGGAGCAGATTGTCACGTCTCTCCTCCTGCGGAACCACTGGGTGGATTTGAACCACAGACATTTCAGTTAGCAGCGAGTGCTTAATCATTCTGCCACTAGGGCTTCATAAAAAACTTTAAAGCAATGAGTTGGACTTGGCGGGAGTTGTGCTGATTAACTCTGAGCAAGGCTTAAATGCTGATGGGGTCATCTCTTACCTTTGTAGAGAAACGTGCAATCAAATCAGGACGGCAGGTTCCTTCTGTGTGTGTTCGCCCTGTAAGAAAAAAATAAGTCTGTGTTCTTAGAAGTGGAGAGGAGAATTTTACACTATCCATGTGAAATGAACCTATGGATAGTTAGGTAACACTAAGAACAGACACTTAGAATACAAATTCCTAACCGAAAAAAAAAAAAAACCCCATTGCCATCGAGGCCATTCTGACTCATAGCAACCCTATAGGACAGAGTAGAGCTGCCCCATAGAGTTTCCAAGGAGCGGCTGGTGGATTTGAACTGCCAACTTTTGGTTAGCAGCCAAGCTCTTAGCCACTGTGCCACCAGGGCTCCAAGTGGATAAAATTTTGAGTGAACCAATGTCATCTTCTAGCCTCAAATTTTAGACAACAAATTGGGAACAAAGGTGATTTTCTTCTATTAGAATTTTTGTAAATAAAGAGACAAAGCTTCCAGAAACAACATGCTCAAATCATCAAGCGCTTGACAGAATCCCTGGGACCCCTGGGCAACCACACTCAAGCTGGAGGCAAAATGATGGGTTACTTTGGGAAAACTCATAGCTTTCCATCAGATTCTCAAAGGAATCCATAACTCAAAACATTTTTAAGAAACTCTGTTTTACATCTTCAAGCTTGGATGAGATGTTTGAAACGATGGACCATGAGAGACACTGAGAAAATATGCAGTCTCATTCCCTAGGGTCACCTAACTTACAATTTTAAATAAAACTGTGTGCCTGGCACCTAGTGGGCACACAGTGAATGAATGAATGAGTGGCCACTATGGGTGAAACAAGAGTTGAGGTGTGCTGGCACCTAGAATCCACGCTGTCTCAGTTATGCATAAAAGTCACCTTTGTTGAATACCCAGTTCCCTGAGCATACCATTCATATTGTTTCTGTTTGATGTTTCCTCTTCCAGAGAAGCTGCCAGAATGGAAGTCCTAAGGAAGGACGATTCACCCAACGTCAGAGGCGAGGAAGGACCAACAGGTTGAAATAGTGCAGAGTAAATATTTAAACATGTGAAACTCAATAACTGTTAAATAGGTTCAGTAACAGGCTCATTAAAAAAAAAAAAATCAATACTCTCGCTAATAGTAATAATGCACTAGCCTTCAGTAGAAGACAGGCAACTGAGCTGGGGTCGTTTTTGAATCAGAAGTCAATACAAGGCAGCATCTCAGACAGATCCCCCCAAATCAGTCCAGGTGAAAAAACTAAGCCATAGGGAAGCATTTCTCTTAGGATATATTTCCAAGAAGCCAGGCCTTCATGGGTTGCTGAAGCTGATGGGGACAACAGATTTGTCCTGGCTGTGGTGGAGGGTGAAGAATGGATAGGGAAAACAAGTAAGGCAGGGATATAGGGAACCCACGGCTTTTCTCTGAGATTATTTAAACAAGCGTGGTCCTGGGTTTTTAACCTGGTTGCAGGTGCTGTCTGTGTAACCTTGAATAAGGAAGGTAACCACCCCGGGTGCAGCAGATGCCATGGGCGCCCTACCCATTTATTTCCCCTTGACCTTCACTCTTTCAGTGCAAATGGTCAGCCCTCCACTTGTCAGCTCCCAAACTCTTCTTGAGGGCTTTTTCTACCTGTGCATGGGAACAATGTGCATACCCAGTGCCCTCAGCCACTGACTATGGGGGCCAGTCTCCTACCTGTGGTGTGTGCCCTATGCTATTTCTCAGCGGTCCCCAGTGGGATTGAGCCCTTGTTGCCCACAGGGGTGAGCTGCATGAAAGCAAACCCTGGACTGGCTGCCTTCCCTCTGTCTCTCTCCCCACTCTCCTCCCAGTTCCTCCGGGATCACCTCCCAAATAAACCACTTTCATTCAAAATCTCAGGTCAGGGGATCCCTTCTGGGAACCCCCAATGAAGCCTCAAAGGTAATGTCTTTGTAGCGGTAAAATGGCCCCAGACGTGCAACGTGAGAATTCAGTGACACAGGGCTATGAGGCACTGGGCACAATGCCTGACACACCAGGCGCTTGATAAATGTCAGCTCTGATTGTTAGTTCCAATGATCAAAACAGGAATCCTTCAAATCACTCAAAGATGGTGGGGTTACAGGTGATTTTTATTTGCTTTTTTCTACTTTTCTGGGTTTATTAATTGTTTGAAAATGAGCAGATCTTGGAGGCAGCAGGGTTGGTGGAACCCAGGGACCTGGGTCCACAGCGCAGTCTATCCACCAGTAGCCATGTGGTCGCTGCACTGTTCTATGCCTCAGTGTCCTCATAGGTAGAATGGGAAAAGAACAGTGTTACTCTGACAGGTTTTTGAGAAGTTCCAAGGAGAAATATGTGTACAGTGCTCAGCACAGTGATTGGCACATAATAAGAACATTAGCTGGCATAGTGAAAAGTTAATAATGTTAATAAACAATAGATATAGATACATACTAGATAGGTAGGTAGGTAAATACTGTATGTTCATATATATATATATATATATATGTACATCTCAGGCCAGGATTAAAACTTGCTAAACAAGGGTCACATTAAGAATTAGGCAAATTAAGCTTCCAGGGGAATGTTTTCAAAACAGTTTACTGCCTTTGCTCTAGTAAGAAGCTGAAATGGGTTATCTAATGTAAAAAAAAAAAAAAAAAAATCAGTAATGGGCAAAAGGAAGTGGCTAGAAATAAATATTTCTAAGATGGCTCATTTAAAGAAAAAGATATAACAGACGTCAAGAAGGAAAACTGGCTAAAAGGCAAGTGTGGAGACGAGAGGGAGAGAGAGAGAGGAGGGAGGGCGATGGAGGGAGGGACAGAGAGTATTTACCCATGCAGTTTTACCTCCATAGAAAACCTACTAAAGAAAAATTTAGCCCAAATTGCACACACGGTGCCTAGTAGAAAGGTAACAACTTCAGAGACCCAAATCAAGGAAATGATGGCAATTGTCACAGACTGAAGGACATTCTGGAATTGATTGCTTTATCTCAAAACTCCCGCTTATATATTCTCCCATTCACTCATGCATTCATTCACTGCTCCAATTGCTAGTACCTATACCCCAAAGAAAATAACAACAATACAACACCAATAGCAGCAGATAACATTTTATCACGTCCTAAGTACGCTTTTAAGCCCTTTCCTTGTATTAACTTACTTCATTCTCACAGCAATCTTACAAGGGGGTACTAATCTCCTCATTATGCCACTGAGGGAACTGAGGTACAGAGAGGTTAAGTGACATGTCCAAGTCATACAGCTGTGAAGTGGGAGAAGTAGGATGTGAGCATATGCATGTTGGTTCTAGGGCTCCCCTGCCTTAGTCATTGTTCTCTAGGCCTCTAGGCCTCTGACGTATACTTGGCCTCAGGAATATGTTACTTCTACCCCACTACTTCCCCCAACACACATATGCACCTGATCGTACAGATATACTGCCACACTCTTTCCGCAGTTCTTGGGTGAGTCCTCTCAATCTTTTTTAACCCAACAATCCAGGCAGCTACTACCCATCAGTGGTAACTGGAACAGATAATAAAACCAGTTTGACAACTAAACCAGTTTGATTGCAAGCAAGAGAAGCTGACCCTGAGTAACATAAGCAAAAAACGTCTCTACTTAAGGGATATGGGTAACTCATAGGGTTGAAGGGAATGTTCAGGAACCGGGAAGTTCCCGGGGGCCTGAGAGCAGCTACCCAGGGGCCAACGGGCAGATAGGATTGTCTTGACATCCCCACTGAAAATAATGTTTCCTAAGCATATTTTTCCCCAGTTCTTTGGTCCCTCTGCTCAAAATTTAAACTCCCACAAGAGTGTCTATTGGTTTAGCTTAGGTTATTTTCTACCACCACAACACAGAATGAGGTTGAGTAAATGCCCCAGAGGAAACTGAAGGGACACATTAAGGGTAAAGGAATGTTGGGCCACCCAAAAGAACACCACCAGTACCACCACCAACTGTAAGCTGCACCACACCAGACACTTACTTAACCAGGCCTAAGAACTCTAATAGAACCACGGACTGCTGAATGAGGTAATTGGTTGAACTGCATGGCATCACTAAAACAGTTTTGCTGCGGATTATAAATCGAGCCTGGGTGCCATCACCTGGGGAACTAACTCATAAACCAGGGAAATAGCTGGCAGCCTCTGGGCTGGGTCTTTGAAAGCCTCTGATGAAATCAGCCCGTTGATTAACGCAATTAGCACCATTAGGAAAGGAAGTTGTTAACCTAAATCAATTATCCACGGACATCTATCATGCTAAGTGTTTCTCTTTGTCTTGAGCATATTGCACTGTTTGGTGTTTCAGTGGTGATGACCATTAAAAATAAATGATTATTGTTGATTTTCTATTGATATAGCTATTAATGTATCGGTGCCTGTGTGTATAGGCCGCTTACGTGTAGTGTACAGAAAATTGATGTACTAACAATAGGAAATAGCTATTGACTCCTATTTCTCAATTCAGGAGGTAAATATTGACCAACGAAAAGCAGCTACTAGCTTACGACCAGGTAAAAGGCAAAATGTTCATATCAGCTCAATTTTTCTTTAATTACTTGTATCATTTATCTTCTGTAATGCAGTTCAGCCACATGGATATAATTCTTTATCTTTGCCTTGGTATCTAACTCAGCTTCCTCAATCACGGTCCTAAAGTACATTCTGCTAGTCAGTTTCTACCTCTGTGAAAACGCTTGTTCCTCTTGCCTCCTCTGAACACTTCCGCCACTAACAGACTTAAATCTTTCCACGCTGGCTGTATCTTCCACACTGGGACACCATGTTCTTAAATCCAGTTCCAAATGCATAGATAACACTCACCATTTACTGAACTCCTCCTACCACCCACACTGTGCATAGATCTCTCGTGATTATAACCATGTTACAGAATGATATTATTATATCCCTATTGCGTATGTGCCAGGTACTTGTTTGTTGGAGTTCATTTTTTATTGAGGTGGAATTCACATAACATAAAGTTACCCGTTCTAAAGTGAACGATTCAGTGGCATTTAGTACATTCACAGTGTTGTGCACCCACCACTTCCATCTAATTCCAAAACAGTCCCCTCACCCCAAAAGGTGATCCTGTCCCCATTAAGCAGTTGCTCCCCATGCCTCCCCGCCCAGGTACTCTTTCTAAGTGCTTTCCACACAGGAACAAATTCAAACCTCCAACTTGCGTTGAAGGGAACATTATGGCCGTTTTGCTGGGGAGGAAACTGAGGCAGAAGAAAGGTAAACCCTAATACACGGCTGGTAAATAGTGTAACCCATTAATTCTGACTAACTTTTCTCCCCACTTGTCTATGCTTTTCCTTATGTGTTAAAGAAGTTTTTGTAGCAGTTCAGTTTCACGAATATATTTTTGCTTTCATGGAAACTTGCCTTGGTATGCGGGGCGGGGGGGGTGTGTATCCTTCCCCCACCTCCGCACATGCACCCCCAGATGAAGGAGCTCAATTTCATTGAGTACAGGTAACTTGCTAAGGTCACACAGCCAAAAAAGTGAAGAGATCCAAGCCAGACTCTGCCCTCCACCTTTCCCCTTTAGGGTAAGACAGAATCTGGAAAAGTGAGCTCTTTTAAGAGAAACACAGTCAGGGTTTATAAGCCTTCTGTTTTCGGAATGAACCATCCGATTTCTTCATTGCAGCAGTGCCTGGAATTCGTGCTGCAGGAATAGAGGACGTGTAGTGCTTTATGCTCCCAGTGGGGCCTGGGGTAGGATTGCAACATCCAGAAATATCCGTTTGATCGATTGGAGTGACTGGATTCAACAGGGCAAGTAAGTCTAGGCAGGGAAGGGAAGGAGTGTTGCCGGGGGCAACTGGGGAAAACAAGGAATTAGTATGAAGGAGAAGGGGCGATTGTTCGAGCACACTGCCTGACAGTGACCCAAGAGGTCATCAAAAGGAGGTTTAAACATGACAAACCGGAAAGGTGAGCTGGGCTTTCCCTTGAGAGCTGAATTGTCAAGAACTTATTTCAAAACTTGTTAGACTTCTGCCCAGACAACACTTCTTCAGCTGGTTAATGAAAACGAGGTGTCCGCAGTGCTTTGAGATCCCCAGGAGAGGTGTCGGCTTCAGGGCAGGTGGTGGAAACCTCATAGGTTTGATCAGTGAGCTGTTACTTAAGAGCCTGGGTATCTCCCCGGTGGAAGAAGCAGAAGGAGAGACTGGGGAGGGAGGAAAAGATGAACCAGGCAATTCCAGAAACAGAAAGGGCGAGGCTATTGAGACACAGGCTTTGATTCATTTAGAATTACACCAAACCTTAATTTTTTTTGGATAGATTGAACTTCAAAAATTCCATCTCATTACTGAACACTGTTCCTGTTAAGAGTTCTTTAATCACAACTCCTGCACTAGCTGATGGAAACCCCAGATCACTATGCATTGGCTGTTGTTAGTTGCTGTCCAGATGTCTGCAACTTGTGGTGACCCCGTGCACAACAGAACGAAATGCTGCCCTGTCCCACACCATCCTCCTCACTATCCTGGCATGCTTCAGTTCTCTGCCGCAGCCATTGCGTAGACGGAATGACTCCACTGCCGTCGACTCGATTCCAACTCATAGAGACCCTATAGGACACAGCAGAACTGCCCCACAGGGTTTCCAAAGCTGTCAATTTTATAGAAACTGACTGCCACGTCTTTCTCCCGAGGAGCGGATGGTGGGTTCAAACTACTGACCCTTTGGTTAAGAGCCAAGCACTTAATGACTGTGCCACCAGGGCTCCTTGTAGAGGGAATAGCAGGTGGAAAGGCTTATGTGCTTGGAATGTACCAAAATCCACAGCAGGGACAAACCTGGGAAGCACAGGGCCACACACAGTCTTTTTTTTTTTGATACAGTGTTCCCCACAGTTCATATCATTCCCTCCTTTGCTATCCAAGGCCTTCCAATGGAGCAAGAAAAGGTCATTGATGCACACATGCATTTACCTGTAATGCATTTATTAAGCACTTATTTTTTTTATCTGCTTAAGGTGGTGAGAATTCATGCCTTCCACGCGGGAGACCCAGGTTTGATTCCCGGCCAATGTACCTCATGCTCAGCCAACACACATCTGTCTGTCAGTGTAGGCTTGTGGATTACTGTGATGCTGAATGGGTTTCAGAGGAGCTTCCAGACTAAGATGGCCTAGGAAGAAAGGCCTGATGACCTACTTCTGAAAATCAGCCAGTGATAACCCTATGATTACAACGGTCTGATCTGCAACCGATCACGGGGGTGCCACAAGACTGGGCAGCGTTCCGTTCTGTCGTGCATACAGGTCACCACGAGTCGGGGTGTGTGCTTACCACTGGAGACAAAAACAGTGGAAACATGACTCATACCCTTGAGGAACTTAGGGACCAGTGGGAGGATTGGGGAAAAGAAAGGAAGGGCCCCTGGACAGTCATCTTGCCCACGAAGAACTTGATTAGGATTCCACCTCTAAAAACTCAGCTAACACTGACGATTCTGGCTGAGCAAACCCATCCGTCTTAGTCATTTAGTGCTGCTAGGATGGAATACCAAAAGTGGATGGTTTTAACAAACAGAAATCTATTCTCTCACAGTTTAGGAGGCTACAAGTCCAAATTCAGGGCGCCAGTTCCAGGGGAAGACTTCCTCTCTCTGTTGGCTCTAGGGGAAGGGCCTTGTCATCAATCTTCTCCTCCATCTAGGAGCTTCTCAGTGCAGAGACCCCGGGTCCAGAGGACACACTCTGCTTCCAGTTCTTCTCTCTTGGTGGTAGGAGGTCCCTCTCCTCTCCGCTCACTTCTCTCTTTTATAGCTCAAAAAGTATTGACTCAAGACACAACCTAATACTATAGACTGAGTCCTGCCTCATTAACATAACTGCCCCTAATCCCACCTCATTAACAGCGTAGAGGTTAGGATTTACCACACATAGGATAATCAGATCACAAAATGGTGGACAACCACACAATACTGGGAATCATGGCCTAGCCAAGTTGACACACATATTTTGGGGGCACAATTCAATCCATAGCACCATCCAAGTCAGGAGGTGAGCTCACAGCTCAACAATTGGAGGTGGTGAATTTGATATTCCATGGCTCATGGATTCCCTACCCTGTGCGGAGCCATGACTGCTCACAAACAGAGGTCAGGTACGGGGCAGCTCTTCCATGTGCTTGATAACTTTTCTAACCAGCCTAGGTCCAGAAAATATCAGGTTCCTCATCAACTATCACACTAAAAATTGACCCAAACACTTGTTTCACACAGCGATGAACAGGGTCATGTTTAGGATAGTCCTCCAGTTTGTGGACCTCCCCAGGAGAAAAAACACATTCTTCCTAGCTCTCTGCCACCTGCAGCTTCACATCCAAATCACAGGAGAATTGGGTAAAGAAAGGCTTCATGCAAAATAGAAAATTCTGTACTTCTAGTATAAAGATTTCCCTAGTACCTGTGGCATCTAGGAAACACTGGTGGTGTAGTGGTTAAGAACTATGGCTGCTAACCAAAAGGTCAGCAGTTTGAATCTACCAGGCACTCCCTGGAAGCCCCATGGGGCAGTTTTACTTTGTCCTATAGGGTTGCTATGAGTCGGAATCAACTCGACAGCAAGAGGGGTTTTTTTCTTTGTTTTTATGGTATCAAAGAAGGTCACGTTAACAATGATAACCCCACTTTGCTACTCTTCCCACTTGTTAATCAAGAGCTTATCTGTCTGTATACTGGGTCCTCCCAGCCCTGCATTTTTCTGAGAAGCCACCAGGAGTGTCTCACATGTGCTCAAAAAATAAGTCAGCCTATTTATCTGCTGGGCTTAGGCTGCACTTTTTCACTAGGTACTGGAGACTCTCCTTGGCTAATGCCCATAAGCACTGGGTGCCACCATGTTTGTTGGATGTGATTTTTGGCCAGCATCCGTTGGATACCACCGTATCCTGTTGGATCACCATGCACAGCCAAAGATCTGGAGTTCTGGAGAAGCCAGAGTTCCATGGTCCCCTTATGCTACACATTTTGAGACTTACAGGTTTTAGTGAAACACTTAGATTTGATTCCTACTGAGATGCAACCAGGAATTTATTGGAAACAATAAGACCTGAAAAGCAAATGATCAATTTTTGGGTCCCACCGCAAATCTATACCAGAGTCATTTCAACTTTGTTGTGGCTGTTGTTCTACGCCATCCAGTTAGGCCCAGATTCATGGTGACCCCATGTACGATGGAACAAAATGCTGCCCAATCCTGCGCCATCCCCATGATCCATTGTGATCCATAGGGCTTTAAATGGCTGCTTTTCAGAAGTAGATCACCAGGGCCTTTCTTCCTAGTCTGTCTTAGTATGCCTGTTCAGCATCCTAGCAACACACAAGCCTACAATGACAGACAAGTGGTAGCTATGCAGGAGGCTCATTGGCTGGATCAAACCTGGGTCTGTTGCATGGAAGGTGAGAATTCTACCACCAAACCACATTCCCACCCCCACCCCCTTCAACTTATCAAACTAAAAAAAAAAACAAACAAATCTGTTGCCATCAAGTTGATTCTGACTCATAATAACCCTATAGAACAAGGTAGAACTGCCCTATAGGGTTTCCTAGGCTGTAATCTTTACAGAAGCAGATGGTGAGGACTTTTCTCCCACAGAGCGGCTGGTGTGTTCAAACCACCAACCTTTTGGTTAACGGTCAAGTGCTTCAAACCACCAACCTTTTGGTTAAGAGTCAAGTGCTTAACCATTGTGTCACCAGGGCTCTTTATCTGCTTGTATGTTGTGTGCTATGGAGTTGATTCCAACTCATAGCAACCCTATGTGAACAGAGGAGAACTGCCCCACAGAGTTTCCAAGGCTGTCATCTTTACGGAAACAGACTACCACATCTTTCTCCCATGGAGCAGTTGGTAGCTTTGAACCACTGACCTTTCAGTTAGTAGTTGAGCACTTTACTACTGCATCCCCAGGGCTCCTTCCCTTCAACTTAGAACCTGGTAAAAGGATTAGCCATTTGCCATCCACGGGGCCACAGGAAAGCCAGTCTGTCTGTTAAAAGACTTGCATGCACACTGCAGGCCAAGCATCCCACTGTCCTTGCCCTTTGATAAAGCCGGACCTGCTTATGTGAATGTGCGGCGAGGGAACAGTGAACACCTGTAAAGGGAGTAAGAGCAGCTTACCGAGAGGGGGAGGCGAAGCTAGACATGAGCGTTTTACATCGTACGTCATCTGCACGGCTGGTAGAGAATGAATTATTTCTTCCCAATTTGGCGCCATCATCCATCACAGTCAATTTTCAGCCCATCTGGAAGGTTTCAAGGACCCCAGAATGGGATCAAAGCTGCAAAACAATCTCAGCAGCAGGCCCCACTAAATGAGTTATAATAAATAAAAATATAAAAATAGTTCCCCGTTTAGAGGAATTTATTCTGTGCTATGTCCTACACTCAAATCCCCTCATTTAATCTGCAAAACAAACTGATGAGATAGGAACTATAACTGTTTCCATTTTGCAGATGAGAAAACTGAGGCTTGGGAGAGAGAAACGGGATGTTCTATAGTCACATGGGTAGGAAGAGAACACAGATTGTATTGATTCCAGGTTTTGCATCTCAATCGTGATATCAACAGTTGTTTGTTGTTGTTAATTGCCCTTGAGTTGATTCCAACTCATAGTGACCAAGGGTAAAGAACTAGACTACTAGCCAGAAGTTGGTGGTTCAAACCCACCCAGAGGCACTTTGGACGACAGGCCTGGTGATCTGCTTCTGAAAGGTCACAGTTTGAAAACCTTATGAGAGCAGTTCTACTCTGCACACTTGGGGTCACAACGTGTTGTTACTAGCTGCCGTCAAGTCAGCCTCTGATTCACGGCAACCTCATGCGCAATGGGCCGAAATGCTGCTTGTTCCTGCGCCATTCCCATGATCGGCTGCAGATAGGACCATTGTGATCCACGCGGTTTTCACTGGCTGATTTTCAGCCAGGCCTTTCTTCCTAGTCTGTCTTAGTCTGGAAGCTCCTCTGAAACCTTTTCAGCATCATAGCAGCACATGAGCCTCCACTGGCAGGTGGCAGGTGTCTGCACACGAGGGGCACTGGCTGGGAATTGAACCTGAGTCTCCCACATGGAAGGGGAGAATTCTACCACTGAACCACCACTGTCCTTGCATACAAGTTCAATAAATTATACATTTCTCTGTTTCCATTCTCTCTATCCAAACTCACCTTGTTTCTTAAAAAAAAAGAAAATTGCTCCCTTTGGGCCGTTCTGTCTTTATCCATTTTTCTTGAATTTATTTTCATAGTTGAGCATTGAAGTGACTTGGAAGACACAGGACAATGACTTGGGGACAAAGGAAAACATGTGTTTTCTGTGCATTGAACTTGGTTCTCCACAGTAGGGTCACTTCATCCTGATAGTCCTGGTATTTGTGGGCAAAGGAAACCCAGCAAAGAGAGGAAGTCTGATGTGTGAGCCTGAGAAGAGGCAGGGTGTTCTCTCCCTGGGTAAACTGACTGGGACCTGCCGAAGAGGCTCAGGGTAAGGGAGATTTGTTCATTCCATAGATATTCATCTGTGCCTCCTTGGCCGGGCCCTCTGCCATGTGCCCAGGATTTAATAGCAAATAAGACACAGTCTCTGCCCCCATGGAGCGGACCACACTACTGGAAAAGTGAAGATTATATAATAATTGTAAAATAAATTATATATTCCAACTGCTATGAGTGCGATGAAGGAGACCTACAGGGTGTCACAAGAACATGTAAAAAGAGTCTGAATCAGAGCAAGTACAAGAAGAAGAAAGCTTGGCTGTAAGTGACAGAAAAACTCAACAGGGGCTTACACAAGGTAAAAGTTTATATCTCTTGCACAGAAGTCAGGAAACAGCTGTTCTGAGCTGGTATAGCAGGTGAGTGGTACATGAGGGACCCAGGACCTAGCTTTTTTGTTCTACTTCCTAGCCTGTGTTCTAGCTACAAGGTTGCCTCATAGTCCAATATGGCTGCTATAGTTCCAGCCATCATATTCAAATTGCTGACTCAAAGAAAGAAGAAAGGCAGAAGGGCAAAAGAGGTTTCCTCTAGCTGGTCAGCTTTCAGCAGCCTTTGTAGGAGTCCCACACACCACTTCTGCTTTTATTTCATTGGCCAGAGCTTAGTCACATGACCACATCTGGCTGCACGTGAAGTTGGCAACGCAATAGTTTATGCCAGGTAGCCATGTGCTCAGTTAAAAAGTGGGGTTCCTGCTACAGGAAGTCCAGAGTGTTTGGTAAAAGTGGATAGAATTTAGGAACAGAAAATTTCTGTCATTTATCTGCTGTGTGAGTTTGGACAATTCACTTCACCACTCTGAGCCTCAGTTTGCCCACCTGTAGAATGAGACCAATACTACTCATTTTACAGTGGTGCTGGAGTCTTACTTGAGGATTTTAATTCACAGGTAAGTGTTTTGCAAACTCTGAAGCCAAGTGTAAAGAGTCAATATAATTCACAGCACACTTCCCCTTCCTCCCATTATCCTCCGGTATCTGACAAATCCAGAAAATTCTCTGGGAGCAACTAACTGTTCCCCACTGTCTCTTCTGAAGACCTTGACAATGACCTTCCTGCTTAAGGGGTTGCTGCTAGACAGGTGGAGTTCAGGAACTTTCGACACAGCCTCTGAATCATGACAGTGGCACAGATGTCACAAAAAGACGTTTTGCAGGAACCCAGAAGAAGGGCAAGCAAGCTATAAAGGCTTCCAAGGCTGGAATTAACACCCCACATTGCACCCTGAAGGAAACCTCCTTGGGCAAGAGGAGGCTGGTATGCTTTGTAGCCCAGGAAAATGTCCATGGTACCTGGTTGCCTGATGGAGCTTCAGGGAGGCAGTTGTCTCTGGAGCTGAGGAAAGAGGGATCCAAATGAACCTGAGAAGTTAACCTGTAAAACCCGTTGCAGTCGTATCAATTCCGACTCATAGTAACCCTACAGGACAGAGTAGAACTGCCCCCATAGGATTTCCAAGGTTGTAAATCTTACGGAAGCTGACTGCCATATCTTTCTCCCATGGAGTGCCTAGGTTTGAGCCGCTGACCTATTGGTTAACAGTCATGTGCTTAACCACTGTGCTACCAGGGCCCCTCCTTGAGAAGTTAAGGAAGTGATATTTGAGCTGGGGATGAAAGGGTGAGAAGGATTTTAACAATAGCAATAGCAGTAACAGCTGACTGGGGGCTTACTGGGCACCAAGCACTTCCTCTTGCCTTGACATGCATGATTTTATTGGCTCCCCTCCATAGCACTCTGAGTGTGATCTCTGATCCTCTTTCATGGAAGAAAGGTCTGCTGAAAGTGCTCAAGTAACTTGCCCAAGGTGTCACCAGCTAGTAAGCGGTGCAGGCGGGTCTCAGTTGTAACAGATGGAGCAGGAGTGGGGAATGCACTCCAGGCAGCAAGGAACCTTTGGGCAACAGGCCAGGGGTATGGTGAGGCAGTCAGTCAACCAGTTTGGACAGAGCAAGGGGTTTCTGGATTGCTGTAGCACTGGGAAAAATAAGTCAAAACTAGACCATGGAAAGACGAGTGCTGGGGTAGGCCACTCAGACTTGACTCCAAAGGTAACAGGGAGCCACTGAAGGTTATTGAGCAGGATAGTGACACAATGGGGAAAGATCTGGGGGAAGCTTTGCGCAGTCTGGGCAAAATGGGTTAACTAACTTGCCCAAGTCACACAGCTAGGAAGTGACAAAGCCAGATTTGAATCCAGGCCTTATGCTTGTCCTGCTGTATGGTAGACAATGGTATTTCAGAGGTAAAAAGTCCCAAGTTACATGGGAGTGTCATTCTATCCTTGGCACAGGAAATCTTACAGGTTGCTGTTTCAGGTGAAGAACCATCAGGAGGAACCATCAGGACCCAGGAGCCAGCCCTGCTCCAGGCCTGTTGGACAGACTTGCAGCTCAGAGCTGCAGCCCTTTGGGCTAAGTTGTGAGGGCAGCTCACCCAACCTGCCTTTGTTTTCTGCTAAGGCTGACCCTTCTGTGACCTCTGACCTTCTCTCTTCTCATCCCTGGAGAGTGGGAGAGAGTAGAGAGGTGGTTCTACCTGCCACCCTGGAAAAGTAGGGGTAAGAAGGTCCCAACACTGCGGAGGGCCCTGAAGGGCAGTATTTCTAATGAAATCATTGCTCTATTATTTAAACAACAGCCACTTAAACAGCTCAATAAAGGGGTAAAGGCAGCAATTTTTATCTGCGGAATCTAAGAGAAATACCAGGGTTACATTTCAGAGGTAACCTAAGGGCCTGAGAAGCACACCAAGGCATTATCACAAGAGCCCAGACCAGTTTGGCAGAAATCTTTCCCCCTTTTCAGAGTTCACTGTAGTTGGGACTGTTACCGAGCATTTAATATCTGCCAGGGATTTCAGCGTGTTGCTCGTTATGTCTTTGAGGTTTCACAAACTTAGGAAGAAGGTACAATGAATAGCCCCAGTTTACAGATGAGGAAGCTGAGGCTCAGAGAGGTCATGTCACTTGCCCAAAGTCACTGGGCTAGTAGGAAGCAGAGCTGGAACTCAAATGCAGATGGTTTGCCCCACTCCAGTCTCAACACAGAATCCTCCCTGGATGGTACAGTTAATGCGCTCTCCTGCTAACCGAAAGGCTGGAAGTTTCAGTTCACACAGAGGTACCTCAGAAGAAATGCCTGGTGATTCTATAAAAATCAACCATTGAAAACCCTATGGAACACATGTTCTACTCTGACGTACATGGGGCCGCCATGAGTCGGAATCGACTCGACTCCAACTCATTAGTCTCAACATGAGTCTTTAGCTAGCAAGATCTTTGTTTGCCTCAGAGCCTGGCAAAGGGGATCCTGCTGGACTCAGTACACAGTGGTTGCAGCCGCTGAAGATCCAGGCCTAGTCTCCAGGCCTCCTGGGCTGGCTCCTAGGTCCATGTGCCAGTCCGTGAAGCTCAGCTGTCACCCCCTTACACACGCCTCTCCTCAGCCAGGTGGAGGCCACAGGAGGGAGGCCAGTCAGATGTGTACAGACCAAGGGTCTGCAAACTAGGGCCCATGGGCCAAATCCAGCCCACTGCCTGTTTTTGTATGGCCTGCGAGCTAAGAATGGATTTTATTCTATTTTTTTTAAAATAGTATTTTATTGTGTTATTGGGGAAGGTTTACACAGCAGTTAGGTTCCCATTCAACAATTTCTACACAAATTGTTCAGCGACATTGATTACAGTCTTCACAATGCATTCACTTTCTCATTGTTTCCATCCTGGTTGTTCTCTTTCCATTTAATATTTGCTAGAGAAGTGTGTTTCTTGTCATGTCTTTGTCCAGTTTCCTTGCCTCCTAATCTTCTCGTGGTGCAGTGATTAAGTGCTTGGCTGCTAACCAATGTTGGCAGTTCGAATCCACCAACTGCTCCATGGAAACCCTACGGGACCGTTCTACTCTGTCCTATAGGGTCGCTATGAGACGGAATCAACTTGATAGCAACACGTTACCTTCTCATCTTTGTTTTAAAGTAACTGTTGACCATTTGGTCTCATATAGGTGAATTTTTAAAGAAGCACAGTACTCATGGGTGATGAGTCATTATTTTGTGAGCCAATGTGTTATTTAGCCACAAGATGACCACAGGGGTTAGTTGCAGTTCAAGGTTTCAAGACTACCTCAGGGAGCCCTCCAGTCTCAGCCAGTCCAGTAAGTCTGTTTTTGCTTTAGGAATTTGAGTTTCTGTTCTACATTTTTCTCCCATTCTACCAGGGTCCATCTATTGTGGCCCTGATTGAAATAGTAGTGTTAGCCAGGCACCATCTAGTTCTTATGATCTCAGGTTAGATGAGGCTCTGGTTCACGTAGGCTACTTGTCCTGTAAACCCGTTTCTTCTTTGAGTCTTTGATTTCCTTCTTTCTCTTTTGCTCCAAATGAGTAGAGAGCAACGGTTATATCTTAGAGTTTTTTATTTTTTTTAAGTGATGGAAAACAATAAAAAGACGATTTTACGGCATGTGAAAATCATATGAAATTCAAATTTTAGTGTCCACAAATAGTTTTACTGGAGCACAACCATGCTCGTTTATTTAGGTTTTGTCTATATCTGCTTTGATGTTACAAGGTCAGAGGTGAGTAATCACCGCAGAGGCTGCATTTCTGCAAGGCCTAAAATATTCACTGCCTGGCCCTTTAAGAAGAAGTCTTTGGAGCTCTGCTGTAGATCATGAAGGTTTAACCTGTGGGTGTCACCTTGACAAGTTCAAAGTTGTGCCAAGGTAGAAAATTCTAGCTTCTTAGGAGAGCAAGAGACAGAGAAATACACAAAACTCTAGGGGTACACGCACAAATGATTACAGCCTTTTGAAGCACTTGGGAGCATAAACCCAAAGCCTTTCTCTTCCTTCTAAGGGCTCCTTTGTCCTCACCACCTCATCCCTCTCCCTGCAACTCCTGAGAATTCCATTCTGGGGACATCTATGGAGCACCGACAGGCTTCCAGATGCTGGGGAGACACAACCAATTTGATTGTGGTCTCTGCTTACAAGGAGCTCCCAGCCAAGTGGGGGTGGCTGAGAGGTACCCAACAATGATTCATGGCAGACTGTGAAAAATGCATGGAACTGAGGTGTTCTGCAAACCCAGTTGAAGGCAGGGGTTTCGATGTGGGTGAGGCAGGGAAGCTGTAATAATGATGACAACCAATGTGTCTCAGGTGCTTACTGTATGCCATTTATTATTCCAAGTACTTTACGTGGACTGTCTTGCTGATCTTGGCACAGCCCTATGAGGTAGGTACCATCCTTATCTTGATTTTACAGAAGAGGTACTGCAAAGAAGGTAAGCGACGTGCTCAAGGCCACACAGCTGGGATTTGTGGCAGTCTGACTCTGGGCTCCATGCTGTTAGCCACTACACTATATGTGCTTGGCTGCTGACCAAAAGGTTGGCGGTTGGGACCCGCCCAGCAGCTCTGTGTGAGAAAGATCTGAAGATCTGCTCTTGTAAATACTATAGCCTAGAAAACTCTATTACAGGGCAGTTCTACTGTATCACATGGGGTTGCTATGAGATGGAATCAACTCAATGGCACCTAACAACAACAACTGTGTAGAGGGAGTCCCTGGGCGGTACAAATGGTTAACCCACTTAGCTGTTAACTGAAAGGTTGGAGGTTCATGTCCACCCACAGGTGCTTTGGAAAAAAGGCCTGGCGATCTACTTCTGAAAAATCAGCCATTAAAAACTCTATAGAGCACAGTTCTAATCTAACATATTTGGGTTCACCATGGCAACTGGTTTGCTATATGTTGACATTAATGGAGAGTTTCTCTAGACTTCAAGCTTCTTATGGACAGAGTAGAGAGGCCACTCTCTAGACCTAGGGTCTAGAGCACAGAAAGGAACATGACTATAAAGAACAGCCAAACAGATGTGGAAAAGACTAAATAGACCTTGTGTCCTGCCAGCCTCCATTCTGGAGCTCTTTGTTTTGCCCAGTAGACACTTCACCTAGCTGGAATCCTCCTTCTTCATATAGCCTTCCCTGGTCCATGAGAGATCTAACATCTTCATCTTTAGAAATGCCAGCTCCACTTATAGCCCTGCCCTTACAGTCATTCATCACAGACAGGACCTAAAGTTGGCAAGACAGAAGATGGAGATATAGAAATAGATGAGTTGATACTATTTGTTGAGTACTAACCAGGCACCGTGTTAAAGACTTTCCATGGCGGTAGGTATTGTCACCCCATATTACAGATGAGAAAGCTGAAACTCAGAGGCATGGTCAGTTAGGTGTCAAGCCACCCAGCTAGTAAGTTGCAAGGCAGAGATTCAAACCCAGGCCTGGTTGATCTCAGAGCCTACCACCCCAAACACTCTCCACTGCTTGTTGCTTCTGCTTAACAAGCTTGGAATACAGTCTTATTTATCTCAGAAGCACCAGAATTGTGCCTTGACCATCAGAGTACACAAAAATAATTGCTGGATAAAGAACCTCACTGTTCTCCTTCTTAGGTCTTACCAGCCAGCGTTGACCAACGGCCAACTGTGAGTTGAATTATCTCTTTAATCTTCATAACAACCATAGGGGTAGGCTTTCTTTTCCTAATATTGTCATTGTTAGCTACTGTCGATTCGGCCCCCAACTCATGGTGACCCTATGCACAATGGAACAAAGTGTTGCTTCGCCTGCACCATCCCCATGATTGGTTGCAGATCAGACCCTTGTGATCCACAGGGTTTTCATTGGTTGATTTTCAGAAGTAGATCTCTAGGCCTTTCTTCCTAAGCTATCTTAGTCTCTGAAGCTCTGCTGAAACCTGTTCAGCATCACAGCAACAAGCAAGTCTCCGATGACAGATGGGTGTCGGCTGCATATGAGATGCACTGGCTGGGAATCAAACCTGGGTCTCCCACATGGAAGGCAAGAATTCTACCCTTGAACCACCAATGCCTCATGTGGGCAAACTGAGGCATAGAGAGGTGAAGGCAAGCTGCAGAACCAAGAATGCCACCCGGGTCTGCCTTATTGATGAATCTCTCTGCCTTTATATGTATATATTTGGTTTGAGACATTTTGGATCAGAAGGTTTTGTTTTTCCTCTTTTCAAGAAAGTCTCTTACTCGGGAAAGGGGGAGCAAGCAAACAGGATATTATTCCTAAGAGGCAGCTCTCGACTTCCTGCCATCCACTAGCTCCACTGCCACACAGAGGAGACCCCTCTGCCTGTCCCCTCCCCTGCCCTGGGGAACTCTGGAGATCAGGCTAGAGGACAGTGCTAGCTGAGATGCCCTGAAGGCTTGGGAAGCCGATGCTTCAGACCCAGCCAAACCAAAACCAAACCCCCTGCCGTCGAGTCAATTCTGACTCATAGCGACCCTATAGGACAGAGTGGAACTGCCCCATAGAGTTTCCAAGGAGCGCCTGGTGGATTCGAACTGCTGACCTTTTGGTTAGCAGCCATAGCTCTTAACCACTGAGCCACCAGGGTTTCCTCAGACCCAGCAGGGGCCCCAAAACAGAGGAAGGTTGGAAGGAGACCTCAACAGCCAGGGCCATCAAGGGGTTACTGTGATAAGGATGCCTCTTCCGCCTCCCCCTCTGTTGGAAGATAAGCACCCTAACCACAGGCGTCTTGACCACTCAGTTCTGCTTCATCAAGCCCAGGATCTCTGCCTCAGGCTTATCCCCCCTTTCCTCACCTTAGTGCCTCCAGGGGACTTGGGGTCAAGGTGGCAAAACGCCACCAGCCAGACGGCAGCTGACCTTGGGTCACTCAGAGGGTGGACAGAGGGCACATGGGCATCACAGGTTTTATTTGTTCCTCCACTGGGTTGAGACCATGCCCAGTGGCGCAGAGTCCTGTTACATCCAGAAGTGACAGGAGAGTGTAGAGAATGGCCCTGCTCCTACCTGTCATACAGGCAGTGAGGAGGGGGATATAGGTAGGGCGTGCACGGCACAGGCACTGAGCACCTACCATGGCACAGGTGGATCCTGTTGTTGTTGGGTGCCACGAGTTGACTGTAACTCACAGAGACCCCATGTGACAGAGCAGAACTGCCTCATAGGGTTTTCTAGGCTGTAATCTTTACGGGAACAGATCACCAGTTCTCCCATGGAGCCACTGGGTGGGTCTGAACCACTGATCTTGCAGTTAACAGCCGAGTGCTCAACCATTGTGCCACCAGGGCTCCTTAGGTGGGTCCTACTACCTCCCATTCGACAAGAGGAAGCATTCTTACCGGGACTGCATTAGCTCTGCCATGGGGTCAGTGACAAGGGGGCCAGTACTGCCAGGGGATTCTTCCTCTACTTTTCAGACACACCCACCCACATCTCCCCCATCGTCAGACCTGCCTGCCTTGGTCCCCACCCATGACTGACAGGCTCCTGAATTATAAAAAAGGGCGAGAGATATTTTCATCTCATCTTGGGCCTCGCCCCACCTTGCAGAGGGAGTGGGAAGGTCTCTCCGTGCAGGGAAATCTATAAGCTCTTTGAAGGAACACTTCTTCTGCCATTCTCAGCAGGCTCCGCCAGCTCTGGTGCCCCTCAGCGGACAGTTGGCTCCAGGGTGTCTGTCCAGGTGGACAGATGGGGGCGGGGCCGGGAGGGGAGAGAGTAGGAGAGGAGGTGGGAAGCGCCACCTGTCAATCTCCATCAACTTTGATCTTCCTGTTGCTGTCTGCTCAGGGGAAGCCCTTTCCTCGTTTGTGCATTGAAGGATATCCAAATCTTTGGCTCTGTCTTAGTTTCCCAGGGCTCCCCTAACAAAATACCACAGATTAGGTGGCTTCTAAGAACAGTTCTGGAGACTAAGAGTCCCGATCAGGGTGTCGGCCATGTTGGTTCCTTCTGAAGGTCTGAGAGGGAGCCTGTTGCATGCCTCTCTCCTACCTTATCTCCGTTTTAGCTGATGAGGAACCTGCGTCACAGAGAGGTCATGGTCTTGCCTGAGGTCGCCGCTAGTAGGCAGTGGGGTCCTTTCTCATACATTCACAGAGGTGGGGCTCGAAGACTTGGCTTGCTTAGATGGGTGGAGGAACAAGGAGAGTGTTCTAGAACAAGAGAGCAGCATGGACAGCATGAAACACAACAGAGAGAGAGAGATGCTGGGCCTCGCCATAGGACCTAGATTTCTAGATAAGCAGGCAGTGAGGATTCCTTCACTCACTTGCCAGACATTCAATGAGCACCTACCCTGTGCCAATATGCTCTTGAACTAGGGACACAATAACAAATAAGAGAGACAACAAGGCCCCTGCCCTCCTGATGCTGACATCCCCATTTTACAGATTATCAGATCGAGGCTCAGTGAGTGTAAGTGGTAGCACCTAGCAGCTAACAAGGGGCGAAGCCAGGATTCAGGCCCAGAACTACCTAACTCTAAAACCCTGGCAGTACCTGGTTGTGCCTGTATATGAATTCTTTTCCTCAACTAGGTTGTCATGGATTAAATTGTGTCCCCAAAAAATATGTGTTGTAAATCCTAATCTCTATGCCTGTGGTTATAATACCATTTGGAAATAGGCTGTCTTTGTTATGTTAGTGAGATAGGATTAGTGTAGGATGTGCCTTGAGTCAATCTGCAAGCAACTGAAAGATGCAGAGGTAGGGGAAGAGAGATGCCAAGACACACGGAGATAGATCGCCCAGAAACGGAAACTCAAGAGAGACAAGGACCTTCCTCCAGAGCTGACACAGACAGAAAGCCTTCCCCTAGCCCTGATTTCAGACTTCTAGCCTCTTAAACTGTGAGAAAATAAATGTCTGTTTGTTAAAGCCCCCCACTTGTGGTATTTCTGTTATAGCGGCACTAGATAACTAAGACATAGGTATAGCCTCAGAAGCAGTGGCTGGAAAAGCCACACCTTGCTGATGGGCAAGTGGCCCCGGGCTCAGGGAAAGAGAGGGATGGGGTTGTGAGACGAAGTCTGCTGGGGAGGGGAGCCTGGCTTCTCCCATTTCACACTCAGTGTCCCCTCGGTCTCTTGGCCTACCCTTGGCCACACCAGCAGCTCCAAGGTAATTTTCATGAGGACTCCTATCTGCTGGACCCTTTATAGTTTCCCAGTCATCCTCATGGCTATCACTTCCATGACCTCGAACAAGCCCCAGAGGTCAGTACTGTGACTGTCACTGTTTTACAGTGGTGAGGACCCTGGGACCAGAAGAGGGGAAGGGATTTGGCCAAGATCTTCCAGCTAGGGAGCACTTGAGACTTGAACCCTTATTTCTGACCCCAGGTCCTGTGTTCTCATGGTTGGGGTAGACCTGGCCATTTTTTTTTCTGTTGCTGATAAACCTTCAGAGGCTCCCACCACCCCAAGGACGAGTCCAAACTCTGTAGTATGGCCTGCAATGCCCAAATGAGAAGTGACCCTTGGGGTGCCTCTCAACCCTCATCTCTAACCAGTCCCTAGGTGGAACGTGATGCTGCTGCCACAGTGAATTCCTTCTTCTCACCCCTGGGCCTTTGCATGTGCTGTTTCCCATTCTTCAAGTGCTCTCCTCCAGCCTTCCAGCCAGACTAGCTTTCTTCATTCCTCTGGCTGGACAGGGAGCCCCTCTGTTGAGCACCCACAGCCCTGTGCTGACCCTGATCTCCCATAACAGAACTGTCCACTCCTTGTCAGTTTTTCTACTGCCTCCTTGAAGGCTCTGGGTCCCTAGCATACAGCGAGTACGAGGCACACCCATCAAGGCAGAGTGCAGGATCTGTTTTCAAATCCTGTCTCCACCACTTGCCAACAGGGTGGCTGTGGCAGTGGCCTCCAAGATGGCCCCCAATCACCTCCATCTCCTGGTATTCACACCTTTGTTTAATTCCTTCCCACATTATAACACAGTTGGTCTGTAGGACCAATAGAATATGATAGACATGATGGCATGTCACTTCTGAGGTTAGGTCATAAACAAGAATATGGCTTCTGCCTCGTTCTCTCTCGGAGCACTCACTCTGGGGGAAGCCAACTGCCATGTTGTGAGGATGCTCAGGCAGCCCAGTGGAAAGACCTGTGAAAAGACCTGAGGTCTCCAGCCAACATCCATGTGAGCGGGCCATCTTGAAAGTGGATCCTGCAGCCCCAGTCAAACCTTGAGATGACTGCAGCCCCGGCCAACATCTCAACTGCAACCTTAACATAGACCCAAAGCTAGGACCACCCAGCTAAGGCACTCTTGAATTCCGGGCCCAGAGAAATTATGAAATAACATTTGCTTTTTTAGGCTGATAAGTTTGGGGGTATTTTTTACACAGCAATAGATAACTAAGACAGTGACTTTGTACAACTTGCTTCACCTCTCTAAGCCTCACTTTGATCATCAGTAAAATGAAAATAATAGTAGCTCTCTCAGGGAATTGAGGTGTTTAATTAAAAATAACTTTGTAAATAATAGTAAACATTTAAGCAGTTCTTTCTAAGTACCAAGGACATTACCTATATTAACTCATTAAAGCATCAACAAATTACCATCATTTTAAAGATAAGAAAACTGAAGCTCGGAGAGTAAAGGAGATCACCCAAAATCACACAGCCCTTAAGTGGCAGAGCTGGGATTGTGAACCAGGTGATCTGACTCCAGAGTCCATGCTCTGAACTACTGTGACACATACGGGGTCATCAGGAGTTGGAACTGACTCAATGGCAACTGGGTTTTAGTATCATTACATGACTTATATTATTTCTTAATTAGCTATTGACATTTAATTTTAATTAATTATTAAAATTAAAAATGGATGATTTACTACCATGGGATACTTTTTATCTCCAAGACTTTCTCTAAAGTGTTCTTAGTTTAAGCTTTACTGTCCAGGACACTCAGACGTAATAATAACGAACACATATTAAGTCCACGTGCATCCGGCACTGTGCTAAGCACTTGACATGTACTATCACATTTAACTCACCACGGGCCTTGGGAAATAGGTAATATCATTATTCCCACTGCACAGATGAAGAAATGAGGCAAGGAGGAAGCTGAGCAGAAGTTACCTACCCTAAGCCGTACATCTGGAAAAGTGAGAGAGCTGAGATTTGGCCTACGCACTATGCCTCCCACATCTCACGTTCTCACCCATCACGGTTTCACACCTGGCACACAGGTGTGTCCAGAAAGCTGGGGGGGAAAATCTTCCACTTCAACCACCCAGAGCAGCTCTCTGAATCCATTCTCTCCTAAGCATATCTAGTGGTTTCCACGGAAACATATTTCCCTGAGGGTTTCAAAGTAGCTTCTTGGCTCTGGAAACCCCCGAGCCAGGACCTTCCTTCCTGTTTTAAGAAGTGAAAGCACGGGGGGACACCAGCCCAGGCCCAATATAGTTTCATATCTAAATTTAACAACAATAACACGGCTCCAGCCTGACCCTGCAGAGAAGAAAGGGGAGAAAGGAAAGGGAAAAAGAGCAACAACTAATTCTTCACAAATTAGGACAATAATAAAGGTTCCTTTCAAGTGTCAGGGCATATTCTTAGCAAGAGCGTAACACCTAAATCAAGTCCGGCCTGTAAAAATGGCATAATAGCAGGAAGCCAGCCTACGGGCCTGACTTCCTCAGGGGAGACAGTGGCTCGAGGGGGTGGTGGGAGGCTGGAGCCGGGCAGCGCCTCCTCAGGGGAGGCGCACCCCTATTTGGCCTGCATACTCAGTCCCAGCTGCTCCTCTGGGCAGCCTCTGCTTGGGCCTTTGGAGCAAGGACCTTCAATAGGCACCACTGCGTCTCTTGTCCGCCTTCACAGCCAGTCGTCTTGGCGTAGCCGGGTGCTCACCTAAAATACAATTTGAGTGGGGGCTATGAGAAGGTGCCTTCAACTGCAGGGAGTGAAATCGACTTCTGGCTCTGACATCCATCCCTGTGTGTGCCTGGAGGCCCCATTTCCCGTGGGCTGCTCAGCCAGGGTCTGAAAATGGCAGGGATACTGAGGGAGGCCCATTTCCAACAGACATGGGGCTCCTCTGATGGCTTAGGATGCCCCCATGGCTTCGCAGAACCTTCCTTAGACAGTAGCTGGTCTAGGACACATCCACCCAATCTTCCCTGCCTGTCCTTCACTCAGAATTCCACCTGCATTGTAGTCTGCTGGCTCTCCCAGCCTTTTCTTGCCTTCTCTATTTTCTCACAAGCAGGCCCTTCTCCTAAAACCCTCCCACTTTTCATCTTGCCACTTCCTTCCTTCGTGAGGGTCCAGACAAGTATATCAGGTTATGTCCCTTCTCAGCTTAACATCCTTCTAGTAGCGTCTCATCTCACCAGAAGAAAATCCAAATTTCTTATACTGGCCCCGGCCACCTCTCTGATGCAACTTCCAATGGCCTCCCCTTGTTTGATGGTCTTGCTGTTGCTTGAACATCCCACGTTGTTGCTGCCTCAGGACCTTTGCACCTGTTCTTTCTCTTGCCTGGACCACTTCACCACTTTTCTCCAGGCTTTTGCTAGCTTCTCACTTACCCTTAAAACTCGTTTCCTTATTTCTTGCTACTTCAGCCTTGAATGGTAATAGCTCCCCTCTGCTGTTTGACTCTGGGTGCCTCTGCACCCCTTGTTTGCTCACTTACCCTGCCCATATCTCTAAGCAGTCCCTTCATGAAATTCTCCTAATTTGAACCATCTATCTAGGGGTGGGCTCTACTTTCTGAAGAGACCCTGACTAGTATGTGAGCATTAAGATAGCCACCCCAAAAGTGGCGCGGATATTAGAAGCTACTAGCCCAAAGTCACGTGGGTTAGCTAAGCAAAAGAACCCAGGGAGTGCCCTTGTCCTGTCCACTTCCCACACTGCACACCATTACAAGGAGCCACATGAACCTAGTGGTCAAGAGCACAGGCTCTGGAGTCAGAAAGACATGGGTTCAAGGCCCAGGTCCGCGAACTTGGGAAAGTTATTTATTCACCCTGAGCCTCAAGTTCCTCATCCGAAATAATACTCCGTTTCACCTCTCAGGGTCTTTGTGGGAATTAAGTAAGTTGCTGTATGTGTAATACTTAACAAATGCTTTGGATACACTAAGTGCATAAACAAATACCATGATTCTGTTGTTGATATTCCCTGTCCCCCAATATCATTTCCAGACTTGCTACCCCAAGAAGATTACAGGAGAACAATTCACACAGGGGACAATGAGCTAATAACCCCAAGCTATTTTTATTCATAGACTCTTCTAAGAGTTTATTCTTACCCACTCAGGAGGACAGCAGACCCCAGAGTTACTAACTGGGTCAAAGTTACACCTGACCCCTCCTTTCCTGCCCCCTTACCACCCCCTGCCCTTACCCCCTACACTCTGACACAGAAATTATCACAGCGTCCATGGCCTCTGAAGGCCATCCCTGCTGCGAGGCTTTGATAGGGAAAGTGTGAAGAACAAAGGCCATTGTTTCCAGAGGCGGCTAGTGCCTCTCAGGCCCCAGGCCAGCTTCCCAGGGGTGAGGTCTGGCTCAGAAGACACAAAGACGAAAGTCATTAGGACCAGGGACAAACAATGACGGAATCACTTCTATTTACCTGAACCCAAGTGGGCTGCCAAGTGGGGAACAATGAAGTTAGGATACTGGACATATTTTTCCTCTGTTCTCCCCTTACTGAGTTTCTTTCAAAATAATGAGACAGTGTGTGGTCCAGAAGTCCCTAGGTGGTACAAAAGGTTAAAGGTTCTCAGCTGCTATCTGAAAGGTTGAAGGTTTGAGTCCATCCAGAAGCTCCTTGAAGAAATCCCTGGCGGTTGACTTGCGAAAAATCAGCCACTGAAAACCACGTGGAGCACAGTTCTACGCTGACAACGCAATGGAATGAATTGGAGCTGACCTGCAGGCACTTGGGTTTTTTGCCTTTTTTTTTTTTTTTTTTTTTGGTGATGTGTGGTCCAGGAAGCTCACGGATTCGGTCAGATCCTATTCCTGGAAAGCTAGACGATGACAGTGCTTAACAGAGTGGGATATGACATACATCCAATTGCCTGGATCTGAATCCTAACTCCATCTTTATTAGCTGTGCAACTTGAGTTAAATGACTTAATCTGTAAGCCTCAGTTTCTTCATCTGTAAAATGGAGATAATAATAGCACCAACCTCTCCTACGGGTCTCCTACAATGTATGTGACCCATGACCTAGTTAAGGGCTCACTACAGGCTATCAATATTCATCATCATCCCCATCATTACCAGCAGCAGCAGCAGCAGGTCTGTGTGGCCCTGGGCAATTTCCCTGCCCCTTGCAGAGCTTTAATTTCCCTATCTGTAAAATGGGAATAAGCCACCAGCCCCAGAAACTAGGTGAGGACCAAAGAAGGAGGAGGTGAAAGCCATTTGGAAATGATGAAGCAAGGTCTCATTAAGAAGCTAGTCCTGGCTCACCTCTTCATGACCGCCGGGGTGATCTTGGCCATGAGCCCTTCCTTCTCAGGCTGGTGTCCCATATGCAAAATGGGGGCAGCTACAGCTTCTTCCTCCTAGGGTGAGTGCCCGGAGAATTCAGGGAGGTCACGATACACGGTGCTTAGGGAATGTCAAGTGCCCAACGGGTTAGCTTTATTTTACTACTAAGAGACTGAAGCTCTCGTTAGGGTCGGAAGCAGTCTTAGACAAGTCATTAATGGAAACAAACACCCTGCACAACCAGAATGGCTTCACTGCACAGGAAGAAAAAACAGATCTGGGAGGCAGGATGTGGGCAAGGGGATCATCTGATATCCTCAAGCTCAGGTCACATCTACCAAGGTCCTACTTGAAAAAGGGAGTCCTTGGGGGGCGCAAGCTCTTAACACGCTTGGCTGCTAACCAAAATGTTGGAGGTTTGAGTCCACTCAGAGGTACCTTGGAAGAAAGGCCTGGTGATCCACTTCCAAAAAATCAGCTATTGGAAACCCTATGCAGCACAGTTCTACTCTGATACACATGGGGTTGCCATGAGTCAGCACTGACTGGACAGCAGCTGGTTAACTGGTTACCTGAGAAAGTGGCAGTGGCAGGAAACATAAAGTGAATGCTCTTCGTTCCCCTCCTCCCAGCATCCTTGTTTCCTTGCACCAAGGAGATGCTCACGGGGGTGCTGGAGTTGATTCAGACCCACTGGCTTGAGCCAGGCCCTCTCCATCGCTCAGCCCTGCTTGTACTGGCTTCATTTCTAAACAGACCCGTCTCTCATGGTGGCAGGATGTCCCCAGCAGCTCCGGACAGATGTGACAGGTGTTCTACCAGTTCAGCACCCTCAGTGAAAGAGCCCTTGTTTCCTAATACTTCCAGCTAAGGTCCTAGGACTCTTGGCTCTTATTGGATTGCCTTGGGTCAAATGACCATCCCTGACTCCATCACTGGAGCTGGGGGTGGGGGTGATTGATTGATTATAGATTGAATATTGAATACTGATAGATTATATGGACTAAGATTAGCCAAATCTGAAACAGAGTATGTCCATTCCCCTTGAACCTCAAAGCCTAAAAGTCGGGGGAGAGACAATACCCCAAGGGAAAGGAGCTCTGCCAGTGTAAAGAGCTCAGCTGTTAACCAAAATATCGGCAGTTCAAATCCACCAGCCACTCCTTGGAAACCTTATGGGACAGTTCTACTCTGTTTCATATTTCACCCAGAATTTGCAAAACATCATCTCCAGCAAGTCAATGTAATGACTGTAACGCCAGGCTAATTAGCCAAGCAGGCCACCCAGCTGCTGTGCTAAGGGCTCTGGTTAACTCTCAGGCAGGCTGAAAAATGCTGTTTCTAGAAGGGAAGGGAAGGGCGTAGGATTCAGCTAGCATGTCATTTTACATGGCACTAAGACTAACTCTGGTCGTGCAGTGGTTAAGCACTCAGCTGCTAACCACGAGGTCTGCAGTTTGAACCCACCAGCTGCTCCATGGGAGAAAAGCTGCCATCTTCTGTAAAGATTACAACCTTTGGAAACCCTGTGGGGCAGTTCTACCCTGTCCTATAGGGTCAGGAAGAGTTGGAATTGACTTGACAGCAATGGGTTTTTGTTTTTTTTTTTTTGAGGGGGGTGGCGGTAGGGTTTAGTACCAGAAAGAAGAGGTAATTGGGTGTGCAGAAAGAACAGATGTCCGCTTGCCGACCGCAATCCTTACATAGCTGCCACTTGGAAAACCCTCCTTCTGCCTGGCCATTGCTTAGGGTCCACCCCACACGCCCCTCTGCGTATGTTCAGTGAGGTTTAGGGGAACAGGACTTTAGAAGAATACAAGAGACCACACTTAGGCTCAGTGAAGTGATCTGACCAAGCCCCTTAAATTTCTGGGCTTCAGTTTCTTCCTCTGTCACATGGGGCAAAACATCTATCCCTAGAATATCAATGAGCTCAATGATACAGGGGGGCAGTCGTGGTTCAGTGGTAGAATTCTTGCCTTCCTTGCTGGAGACGCAGGTTCGATTCCCAGCCAACACATCTCCAGTGCAGATAGCACCCATCTGTTAGCGAAGCCTTGCATGCTGCTGTCATGCTGAACAGGTTTCAGCAGAGCTTCCAGGCTAAGACGGACTAGGAAGAAAGGCCTAGCGATGTACTTCCAAAAACCAGCCAATGAAAACTCTATGGATCACAACTGTCCAGTTGGCAGCCAATCACAGAGATGGTGGCAAGGGACTGGGCAGTGTTCTGTTACGTTGTACTTGGGGTTGACATGAGTTGGGGGCCAACTCAACAGCAGCTAACAACATGATACAAAAGCCCTTTGCCAAGGATGAAGACTCTTAAGTGTAAGATCTTAATCTGTATTTGATACCTTTGCTTTTGGGAGCAAGAATCTCAACTCCAGTTGCACTTGCAGCCAGCTCCCCTAATCATCTCGCCACCTGGTAGTCAATACAGAGAGCTATCATGTAGTAATATGCACAGGTTTCAAGACTTTCTTCACTCAATCCACACACTGACACAATAGAGATACTGTCTTGATTCTCACTTTACAAACCAGGAACCTAAGGTTCAGAGGTGTTTAATAACTTGCCCAAGATAGCACGGCTGTGAAATCACAGAGCCGAGATGTAAATCCTCGCTGCAGGAATCTAATCACACTGGTGTGTGTTTGGCTCTGTGTGAGGCTGGGAGTCCGAGATCAGGGTGTCAGTTGTGTTTGTTCCTTCTGAGGCTCTGAGGGAGAATCAAGTCCACGTCTCTCTCCTAGCTTCTGGTAGTTCTAAGTGTTCCTTGGCTTGCAGCTGCAGGGTTGCCTGCCATCCTTCCTCTGTCTCCCTGTCTCTGTGTCTCTGCCCTTTTATAAAGACTCCGTCATACTCCAGTACGGCCTCATGTTAACCTAAGTGATAATATCTTCAAAGACCCTATTTCCAAACAAGGTCACACCCACAAGTACAGGGGTCCTCCAAAATCAAATGTAGAACACTATCAGCGCCCCAAAAGCCTCGCTCATCTCCATGCCTCCCTTGGCCATTATTCCGTCCCCAAGGTAACCCCTGTTCTAACTGCTTCGCCATGCTCCAGTTTTTGTCTTCTTAGCTTTAAGTATATAGAATCGGACAGCTTCATTCTTTTGTGTCTGGATTCTTTTTCTCCATATTATGTTTGTGTGATGTACGCATACGCATACTGTTGCATGAGGCAGTGTGTCCTGTTTCCTGCTATTTCATATGCTACTGTGAGAAGACACCACAATTAACGTGTCCATCAAACTGTTGGTGGGTATTTGAGTTGTTTCAAGTTATGGTCAGCAGTTCGAATCTGCCAGGTGCTCCTTGGAAACTCTATCAGGCAGTTCTACTCTGTCCTTATACGGTTGCTATGATTCGGAATCGACTTGACGGCAGTGGGTTTGGCTTTTTTTTTTTTGATAAGAATAAGCTAGAACACATTTTTGGTGCACATATGTACATATCTCTGTTGGATGGAGTAGGGTGCTGGTCATGGACTCAGTCCTTTCCTCAAATCCCAAGTCCTTTTACACTAACACATGATACCACTCAACGCCTCACTCTGTTAACAGAGGAATGTGCCCAGGGTCGCTTAAAACTTGCTTGGTAAATGTCTTAAAACAGCTGACTCTTTAGCTATCACCTGTGAGGCCCAGAGCCCAAATGTTCACATGAAGTGCCAATTCAACATCAACTCCAGGAGCTTTTGAGCAAATTATACAATGGGACAAATGCAGGAATGAAGGCTAAGTTGGGCCAGGAGAACACATCTCCAAGAGAAATTGTCTTCTCAGACTCTCATTCTCTCCTTGGATGTAGTCTTAGAAATCTGGCTTGCAAAAGTGACCTCAAGTTTAAATTACCTTTTTGACTTAGGTTCTCCAACATTTAAAAACCATCACTGGCCACAGTGTTTGTTCACCCAGTAAGCTGATCGTTATTGAGCACCTACTGTGTGCCAGGTCTTACCAGTGGTGACAGACAGGAACCAGGAGACAGTAAGAATGAATTGCAGCCTGGTCCTGGCATCCAATGACCTGGATTGAAATCCCAGCCCAGCCATTTTCCAACTGATGATCTGGGCTAAGTTATAGAACCTCCCTAAACCTTGGGTTCCTTGTATGTAAATAATTACCATGGAGCTACTTTGCAGGGATTTTGAGAAAATCAGAAGCGAGAGGGCCTGCGGAGATTGCTGGCTACCACACAATACCAAAAAAAAAAAAAAATGACCAGCATCGTAGCTAACATTTTCTTGACCACTTGCTATGTGCCAGGCATTATTCTTAGTGCTTTCTATTTATTAGCTCATTTAATGCTTACCACAACCTTAGGAGGTGCTGGTATTATTTTTTTCCATTTTACAGATGAGAAAACTTAAGTACGGAAAGGTCAAGCAGCTTGCCTAAAATCACAAATGGAGGAAGTGGCTGCGTTGGGATTTGAACCCAGGTAGCTTAAGTTTTTTTAAGCGTTGAAAAGCAAAGATGTCACCTTGAAGACTAAAGTGCGCCTGACCCAAGCCATGGTATTTTCAATCGCATCATATGCATGTGGAAGCTAGACAATGAATAAGGAAGACCGAAGAAGTGACACCTTTGAATTGTGGTGTTGGCAGAGAATATTGAATATAGCATGGACTGCCAAAAGAACAAATAAATCTGTCTCGGAAGAAGTACAATCAGAATGCTCCTTAGAGGCAAGGATGGCAGGACTGCGTCTTACATACTTCGGACATGTTGTCAGGAGGGATCAGTCCCTGGAGAAGGACATCATGCTTGGCAGAGTACAAGGTCAGCAAAAAAGAGGAAGAACCTCAACGAGGTGGGCTGACACAGTGGCTCCAACGATGGGCTCAAACACAATAACGGTTGTAAGGATAGTGCAGGACCGGGCAGCATTTCGTTCTGTTGTGCATGGGGTCGCTATGAGTCGGAACCGACTCGACGGCACCTAACAACAACCTAACAACAGCTTAAGTTTGCTATCAATCCATCTTGTCAAGGGTCTTCCTCTTTTTTGCTGGCCATCTACCTTATCAAGCATGATTGTGGGGATAGTGCAGGACCTGGCAGTGTTTTGTTCTGTTGTACAGAGATAGAGTCACTGTGAGTCAGAGCTGACTTGGCAGCACCTAACAACAACAACAACAATAACACTTTAAGTTTATGGTTCCCTAGGGGGTGCAAATGGTTTTTATTCAGCTACTTACCTAAAGGTTGGTGGTTTGAACCTACCAAGTGATGCCACAGAAGAAAGGCCTGGTGATCTGTTTCCATAAAGATTGTTGTCGTTGGGTGCCATTGATGTGACCCCAGAGTAGAACTGCTCCATACGGTTTTCTAGGCCGTAATCTTTATGGGAGCCTTTCAATGAAAATTCTATGGATCACAACCATCCAACTGTAAAGAGCCACTAACAAAACAACCAACCCATTGCTGTGAAGTAGATTCCGACTCATAGCGACCCTCAACAACAGAGTAGAATAGAGCCACTAGGTGGGTTCAAACTGCCAACCATTCAGTTAGCAGCCAAGCACACAGCCGTTGCCCCACCAGGGCTCCTCCCATAAAGATCACAGCCAACTGAGCAGTTCTACTCCGCAACGCATGGGGTTGCCATGCGTCTGAATCAACGCAACAGCAGTGGGCTTGGTGTTTTCTCATTTGTTTGTTTAGTTTCAGTCTAGTGCACTGGACCTTAACCTCTATGCTACATTGTTTCTTAGGAAAAATTGAATTTGAAGAGGGGAATGAGAAATTAAGGGCACAAGGCATGTCCAGAGAGAAGACTATATAAACAGTGGCAAACAATAAAGGGTCCCATTCAGAAGTTACACAAACAGAGGCCTAAAATCTTCTGAACATAACAGAGAAGAAAAAAAGACTGAGTCATCATAAAGAAAACAAAATGATTGTAATGTAAGAAAAATTGGGAGTGCGGTAAATAGAAATTCAAAGAAAAGCCAAAATGACGTCTTCTTTTCAAGACTGTACAAATCTGATAATAGTAGGAAATACTGAATGAACACTTAACTGCGTGCCACATTCACGTCTATTTTACAGATGGGGAAAGCTGAGGCTCAGAAACAGGAAGTGGGTTCCCCAAAGTTGTACTACTCCTCAAAGACCAAGGATGGATTTATTTGACATCAAAACACACTTTTAACCAATAAACCTTGCTGCTGTCTCCTTTTGAAGGTATGGTTTGTGACTCCACCTCCCCCAAAGGCTAACTTTGATGTAAAACGTCAGTTTCTCCTCCATGTGCCTCTTGGGAAAAATGCCCAGCCTCACATCTGCATGTGCACACAAAGCCATGTTATGCACTGGATAAACTGGGTAGTGTATTTAATTCTTGACCTTAGTCCAATCCCAAGTGCCCCAAAAATCGCCTAGCTGTGGCCCTGACCACCTGACTCATGGTTGCATATCTTAACGGGTGGTTCCCCTGGCAATAATTGAACTGCAATAATCCCAAGCGTCTGCCTCCATTCTTGTGGCAAGGCAAGAAGTCAGCAGCTTTGTTGTAAGGACTGAGACCCTCACTCCATATTTCCACACATATTTCCAACCATATAGCCTTCTTCCCCTGAAGTCAAGGCTGACCACACATGCCATCTGGGATCCCGTTTCTTAAGCTCACCTCCCTGCTTCTAGTCTCATCCTTCCAGACCACCCTCCATGCTGTGGCCAGAGTGCTTTTGCCAAGACACAAACCTGATCGTGTTGCCTTGCTCCTCACAATCCTTTAGTGGCTGCCTATTGCCTTCAGAATAAACCACAGTTTGGCCTAAAAGACCCTTCATGATTTGACTCTTGATTGTTTTTCTGGGCTCTTCTCCCATTTCTTGAACTTTCTACTCCAGCAGTCCTGAATTATTTCCAGTTGCCACTAACTCGGTGCAGTATTTTAAGCCTCCATGCCTTTGCATTGCTGTTCCCTCTTCTTGATGCTCTTCCCCATCTTGTCTGCCTGGCAGCTCCTCTTCGCCCTTCAAAACCCTGCTCAAGCATCATCATCCCCTCTGTCTTTGATGTCATCCCTGACCATCCCTATGGATTCAGTCTCAACTTCTTCTGCATACTTGATAACTGCCCAAATCTCACTGTCTACCCCACTCTCAGAACTAAGGGCTCTACTATTAGCCGAAAAGTTGGCAGTTCGAATTCATCCAGAGGTGACTTGGAAGACAGGCCTGGCAATCTGCTTTTGAAAGGTCACAGTCTTAAAACCCCTGTGGAGCATTTCTATTTTGCAAACATGGGGTCGCCATGAGTCAGAATCAACTTGATGGCAACTAACAACAACAACAAGCCCACTCTCATGCTTCTACAACGAGCACTCACAGTTCTCTGGACATTTCCCATTGTAGCCCTTAACACACACTTTATCATGTGGCTCATTTAATGCTTTCCCTTCTCAGCTAGTCTTTGGCCTTCTGGAAAGGAAAGCCATACTGGCCAAGTTTATCAACATATCCCCATTGCCGAGAACGGTACCTGGCACATAGTACCACCAAAAACCAAACCTGTTGCCATTGAGTCGATTCCAACTCATAGTGACCCTATAGGACAGCGTAGAACTGCCCCATAAAGTTTCCAAGGAGCGCCTGGTGGATTCAAACTGCCAACCTTTTGGTTAGCACCTGTAGCACTTAACCACTATACCACCAGGTTAGTGCACGTAGTAAAACCCAATGCGGCACTCAAAAAAAAAAAAAAAAAATCATTAGGAAAAAAGAAAGAAAGGGAGAATGGAAAGAAGGAAGGGAAAAAGGAGTCAAGTTTTCTGACCATTCCATTAGATTGTGAACTTTCTTATCGGTCTGTATATTGTCACAACCTGGTATAGGACCTGACACATAGTAGGCCTTCAGTATGTTTGCTAAATTAAAGATCAGCAGCCCAGATGCCTCCACTAACTCCAGCATAGACCCAGATGCTAGCCCCTTTCTCTACTACATTGGCCCAGAAGCCCTTGTATCTTCATTTCCCTTTAGCTACAGCTCAAGCACACTCTCCAAGCCTTCCTCTTGGAGGCCTTGCAAGTCAGAGCGCCTTTGTTTTCCAACACAAGGCCCCTTCAGTGATCTTGTTTTTCATGGAAAAGCCGGGCGAGTTCATTACATTGTGTTCCTGCCTTGGAGATCCTTGTCATTCATCTGACATCAAAGTCAGAGCCATGATCAGCTCATGTAAGACTTGTTCCACCCATATTTTCTTACAACCAGGAAATGGGGAATTTCCTTCATTTTCTAAACTATCCCCGTGAGTCTCTGCCACGTGGCTTCCTCTGCAACCTTTTCTTGGAACACAAGGATGGAATCAGGCCTCCCCCCCCCGCCCCCCCCCGCAGTGGCCACCAAGGGCTCCAGTCTTCCTCTGATCTTTATCAAACACTTGTTTAGCACATTGTAATGCCCGTCTTTTTCTTTATTTATATAACACCTTTCTTTGGGGGCTGATGTTGGATCTCACAGGGGATGGGAGCCAGATTAACGCCTTATGTAGATTTTGCTTCTTTTATCCTAGAAAGCTGGAAGTGATGGTCTTACGTGGACAAAGACACAAAGGGCAGTGATTTGCCTCCAGAGCCAAGGAATGTGCCAAGATGTGAAACAGTCTGCCTTGCCTTCAATGGCTTTGTTCCAAGTTTGCTTTTACGTATTTACCCCAATTCTTAAGTCTCTAGGTTTGAGTTAACATCCACCAAATAGCTAGCAATTCAAGTACGTTTCTATAACCCACCTTCCCTCCTTTCTTCCATCGGCTTCCAAGATACCACCTTTTCCTGGTTGGCCCTCTACTTCCTACCATCCAGCCTCCTCTGGGAATTCCTCTTCCTCTTTGCCAATACCTTGAAATTTCCTATTCCTGAGCATTCAAGCCTCAGGTCCTCTCTCATCTCACGCTTTCTTGGTCATTTTTGATTCTCTTGTAGCTTTGATTGATGATAAACCTGAGGTCTGTAACTCCAGCCCAGACCTAGCAGAGCTCAACACGTGGCAGGTGAAACTGTTGTAAAATAAACCCCAAATCCCTGTGGCTAAACACAGCAAAGGTCTATTTCTCTATGCCATGGTCTGAAGAGGATCGGCAGGGTGAGCTCTGCTCCACACAGTCATGCAGGGACCCATGCTGCTTAGGCTTTGTGGCGATTTTGCCCCCCAGGGATGCTTGGCAATGTCTGGAGGCATTTTTGGGTGTCAAAACAGAGAATAGGGCAACTGGCATCTAGTGAGGAGGGGTCAAGAATGCTGCTAAACATTCTACGATACACAGGACAGCCCCTTGCAACAAAAAATTATCAGGCTCACCCACTCTATCAATAGTGCCAAGGTAAAATATCTGTTCTAGGCCATCAGAGCCCTCTGCTCCATTTTCTTCATCTGTCTGGCAGGTAAGCGAAGAGAAGATGTGGGAGACTGTGTGGGAAGTTTCCAAGGCCAGGCAGAGAAGTGACGTATATCACTTCTGCTCATATGTCATTGGATGGGAATTGGTTGCATGATTCCACCTAACTGCAAGGGATGTTGGGAAGTGTGGTCTAGCTGTGTGGCCAGGAGCAAAATTAGCCAGGATTAGGTGAACACATAGCATTGTTCCTGCCACAGACGGCCTAAAGTTGATATTTTCACCCTGAGGGCATCACCTTCCCCTTGTCTCCTCTTTCTGCATAGCTCACCTTAAAAATAAATAAATAAACCAAACCCACTCTGTCGGTTCCAACTCATAATGACCCTACAGGACAGAGAAGAATAGCCCCATAGGGTTTCCCAGGCTATAATCTTTAAAGAAGCAGACTGCCACATCTTCTTCCCACAGAGTGGCTGGTGGGTTCGAACCGTCAACCGTTTATTTAGTAGCTGAGCACTAACCACTGTACCACCGGGGCTCCTCTGCTTACCTTAAAAACCAAATCAAACCTGTTGGCATCAATTCTCACTCATAGTGACCCTACAGGACAGAGCAGAACTGCCCCATAGGGTTTCCAAGGAGTGCCTGGTGGATTTGAACTGTTGACCTTTTGGTTAGCAGCCAAGCTCTTAGCCACTGCACCATTTCAGTCTATCCTCCACTCATTCCTATCTCCTTCCATGGACAGGAACATCATCTCAAGGGAACAACTTCTTCCTGGAACACCCTTCCTGCCCCCAGATCACCCAGCACTGGCTCTGGACTGCCTACATAGCCCCCACCAGCCCCTGTCACATCACCCTGTTTCTCTTCCTTCATAACGCTTGTCACTCCCAGGTAGGTGGGTTTTTTTCTCTTTTTTTATGAGCTTGCTTGTTTATTACCTGTCTCTCACACTAGACTGAAAACTTAAGAAGGCTGGGATCCTTGTTTGTCTTATTCACCACTGTCCCCAATATCTAGGACAGTGCCTGACACACAGTAGGCATTCAATAACTAATTGTTAAATAAATGAATCCTAGGGTGGTACAAATAGGTAACATGCTTGGCTGCTAAACAACAGGTTGAAGGTATGAGCCCACCCAGAGGTGCCTCAGAAGAAAAGTCTGGCGATCTACTTTCGAAAAATCAGCCATTAAAAACCATATGGTGTACAGTTCTACTCTGACACATACAGAGTTGCTATGAGTTGGAATTGACTTGATGGCAACTGTTTAATAAAAAAGAAAAAGTACAAAACAGCTGGATTGGTCTTTCTAAAACATAAATCTGGATGTAGTAATTTCCTGCTCTAATCTCTTAAAATATTTAGATCCAAACTCAGCCTGCCATTCAAAACTATTCACAATCTGGTTCTATCTTACCCTCCCATACTCTTCTCATACATTCCCGTGCACTCCACGTTTTTGTTTTTGTTTTTTAATACTCACCTTTATACCTCTTTGTTTATGTTGTTTCCATTGCCTGGAACGCCGTATTCTCCTCCACCTGGCAAACTCCTACTCATCCCTTAATACCCTGTTCCATGTCACTTTCTCTGAGAACCCTTTTCTGATGACACAGGCAAAGTCACTCCCTCCCTCCTCTTCACTCACTACGTGTTTTGCAGAGATATGTTGTAATTATTTTCTCTGTGGTTTCCCCCTCCTACAGACTATGAGTTCCTGGTGAAAAAGGGAGAGTGTTTTACCAGACTGTGTGCCCACTCAGAGTGCCAGGCTCCAAACAGGTGCTCAAGGCATGTGTGTGAAAATAGAGATGGATAGATGAATGCTCTCTGGCCAGTCTCCCCAGGTTCTCTAGGCATTTTCTTGATGCAGCCAAGAACCCAATGTGGTTATGATAAGCCTCCCTTGGAGTCAACAGCCACTTTAGCTGCAGAGCCAACTGGTGTTCAGAAATGTCTGTAGCTGGATCCAAATCAACCAGATTGAGTGCAACTGACAATTGATCACTGAACACATTGTGGGCAAAAAGTGCCAGGAAGCAGAGAGGGCAGGGAGCAGCCAGCCTGCCACTGCTGGCTGCCACCACTTAGGCTAGTCAGCAGAGGGGCTCGAAAGAGTGCACCTGGGCCAGCTGCTTCTCCCGGCTTAAAAAAAAACAAACTGTTGCCATTGATTGAGTTGATTCAGACCTGTAGTGACCCTACAGGACAGAGCAGAACTGCTCCATAGAGTTCCCAAGGGGTGCCTGGTGGATTAGAACTGCCGACCTTTTGGTTAACAGCTGTACCACTTAACCATTATACCACCAGGGTTTCCCCTCCCAGCTTAGGAATGCCAAGTCTCCCCTGTGCCTCTCTGTGCCTGACCAACTCCTGTTTATCCTTCCAATGACAGTTTGAAACTGCTACTTACTCAAGAGGCTTCTCCTGACCCCAAAGGTGACACTCCCGAATGATCCTCGCCTCCTCAGCCTTGGGTATAGTCCTCCCACAGTGTATCAGGGGTGGTCTCTATGACCAATAGAACATGGCAGAAAGGGATGAGCGTGATTTTGAGGCTAAGTAAAAAAAGGAGCTGCCACGTTTTTGCTCGCTCTTGGATCACTCACTTTGGGGGAAGTTAGCTGCCATGTTGTGAGGATACTCGAGGAGCCTATGGAAACAAAGGTCCACGTGGTGAGAAACCAAAGAAACCTGTCAACAGCCAGCACCAACCTGCCAGCCATGTAAGTGAGGCACCTTGGAGCAGATCTTCCAGCCCCAGTCAAGCCTTCAGATGACTGCATGCTCAACCACCTTTGACTGCAACTTCTTAAGAGACCCTGAGCTAGAACCACCCAGCCAAGCTACTCCCAAATTCCTGAAAAGAGATAATAAATTGTTATGGTTTTAAGCCGCTAACGAAGGAGCCCTGGTGGTGCAGCAGTTAAAGTGCTTGGCTGCTAATGGAAAGGTTAGTGATTGAAACCCACCAGCCTCTCTACTAGAGAAAGATGTGGTGGTCTGCTTCTGTAAGAACTTATAGCCTTGGGAATCCTATGGGACAGTTCTACTCTGTGCTGTAGGGTTGCTATGAGTCAGAATTGACTTGACGGCAGTGGGTTTTTGTTTGTTTGTTTGGTTTTGGATAATTTGTAATACACCCGTATGTTGTTGTTAGTTGCTGAGCCAGATCTAACTCATAGTGACGTTACGTATAACAACTGAAACACTGCCCCGTCCTGGGTGATCCTCACAGTCGTTGGTACATTTCAGTGCGCTGTTGCAGCTACTGTGTCAATCTATTTCATTGAGGGCTTCCCTGTTTTTTGCTGACCTTCTACTTTACCAAACATGATGCCCTTTTCTAGTGAATGGTCCTTCCTGATGACATGTCCAAAACACAACAGATGAGGTCACACTATCTTTGCTAAAACCATTGCCATTGCCGTCCAGAATATCTTTGCTACTAAGGAGCATATTGGCTGTACTTCCTCCAAGATTAATTTGTCCATTCTTCTGGCCACAAAAAACTAAAAACCCAGTCCATGGTATATTCAATATTCTTTGCCAACACCACAATTTGAATGCTTCTATTATTTCTCCTGTCTCCCTTTTTCATTGTCCAGCTTTCACATGTATACGAGGTGACTGAAAAGACCATGGCTTAGGTCAGAAACACCTTAGTCATCAAAGTGACATCTTGGTTTTCTCAGATTTTAAAGAGGGCTTTTGCAGCAGATTTGCCCAATGCAATATGTTATTTGATTTCTTGACTGCTGCTTCCTTGGGCATTTATAAAACAAATGCATTGCCATCGAGTCAATTAGGAATCATAGTGACCCTTTAGGACAGAGTAGAACTGCCCCCATAGGGTTTCCAAAGCTATAAATCTTTACAGGAACAGACCACCACATCTTTTTCCCATAGAGCAGCTGATGGGTTCGAACTGCCAACCTTTCTCATTCTCGAGTGCTTAACTACTGCATGACTAGGCCTCCTTTATGGGCATTCTGTATCTAAATAGCTGTTGTTAGGTTCTGACTCATAGTGCCCCTATGCACAACAGAACGAAATACTGCCAGTCCTGCACCATCCTCATAATCGCTGCTGTTTGAGCCCGTTGTTGCAGCCAGTGTGTCTATTCATCTAATTGAGGGTCTTCCTCTTTTTCGCTTATGCTCTACTTTGCCAAGCAGGAGGTCCTTCTCCAGGATTGGTCCTTCCTGATAACACGTCCAAAGTAAGCAAGACAAAGTCTCATCACCCTCACTTCTAAGGAGCATCTGGCTGTATTTCCAAGACAGCTTTGTTCATTCTTTGGGCAGTCCATGGCATATTTAATATTCTTAGCCAACTGCATAATTCAAGGGCATCTTCTTTGGTCTTCCTTATCCATTGTTCAGCTTTCATATGCATAACAGGCAACTGGAAATACCATGGCTTTCGTCAGGTGTACAGGTGCACCTTAATCCTCGAGGTTACTTTTTAACACTTTGAAAATGTTAAATATATATATGTGTGTGTGTGTATGCTTATATACACGTGTATATACACACACACACACACATATATATTCAAAGAGAATTTTTAGAAGGATAAGATTATTGGAGGAAGGTCTTTTATTTCTTCTTAGCGCTTATCCAATCTCACACTTTTCTACAGTGAACACATATTACTTAGAAGAGATGACAAAAAGGGAGAAGAAAGGAAGAAGGAGAAATAGCAGCAGGAGTCGGGTGACGGGGGACCTTTTATCAGCTGCTTCCAGCACCAAAATAAAGCTAGACTGTGCCGGAGAGTCTGTGTAGCTGCCAGTGTAGATAACTTGTTAAGGAAGATGGCTGAGCCAAAGGAGAACCTGCCAGTGTCCGTCTTGGGCCTCTCCACGCAGTTAGCTCTGCTCTGAGCAGCTCAGAGAATGTGTTTGGAGACAACATGGTGCTGGAGACCCACCGCTGGGAAGGGGTGGAGGCACTGCATTTGAAAAACCTCAAGGTTTCCGAGCTGGCAAGATATGTCAGCAAAAAGCTCTCGCCTGTCTAGACAAAAGTTTGATTTTGAATCAAAAAAGGGAACGTTTGCTAATAGGAAAGTAGCTTAAGCATTTTTCTCCTTTGAAAATCACCATGAATTTTTAACTATCAACCCTAAAGAGAGACAGTGAGACTCCGGCGACGACACCAGGGATTTTGATATTGCCCGCCCCCCTGGATGGGTTGTGAGATGGGCCATTTCTGAGATTGGACATTGACTTCTTGAGCTGAAGAGAGATGCTTAACAAGGCCCCAGGGCATCCAGGGGAAGAGACAGGTTTCCACGGCGAACATCTAAGGCTCAGGAATAGGGGTTACTCATGCAGCCTGAGAAAATGATCAATGTGGCTGCTGACAGAGGGAAACCGCTGTGCCAGGTCTCGTTGACCTTGGGGGGGAAGAACTCCACATGGGTTCACCTGGCCCTGGTGGTAATGGTTCCTGTGGACTGCTGTCTGAAACCACACTGCCAGATGAACCTAAGCATTAGAGGAAGGCCTGCTCTGAAGGGATTTCTCCTGATCCTTCCTTCGCCCCATTGGCTTGACCCAGCTCTAGGCAGAGGAGGCGTGCAGTCAGTGCCAAGCCAGGTGGACGAGTCAGACTTGTCTGGTTGTAAGTGACAGAAATCTGATCAAGGTCTCTTAGCAGACCATATCACAAGGGCTAGGGAAGTTTCAAGAAACCTGACAGATGAAATGTGGCTGGACTTGTTGGAGGGCTAAAACAAGAAAAAGGCCTTCGGAGACCCAGGTGGTAACCTTCCTTTCTTTACCTCTTCTTGTCCTTATTTCTCTCTCCAGGTCAACTTCATTTCTCTCCCTCTAACTGGAAATAGACTTGGGTTGTTTCTTCAGGCTGCAGAGTGTGCCACCCTTCAGCACCCGGAATTACATGTGACTAGTTCAACCACTACAAGAGAATGAATCAATAGGCGTGTGAGTCAGTGAGTGAGCGTGTGTGTACAATCTTTTATTCTCTCTCTCAATTCCAAATCATCAAGGAAGGAACTCTGATTGGTCTGTGACTGCCCTAGTTGGAACAGGATGGCCATTGGGTACAGACTTACCAGGTACAAAATGGTTGCCAGGGCCCATGGCTGGGAGCGGGGGAATCATGGCAGGCTGGGAATATAGTCCAAAGGATTCTGTTGCTCTCCAAAAAGGACTCATGCACCAGCTCATGAAGGCCTGGAGGACTCTTGAGGCGTCATTCGCATTGAAGCGTCTACGAATCTGAATCCAGACAGCTTTATCACAGGCAGCTGCCTCTTGCCACTCCCTGATGCCTCTCTTCAGCATATATCACAACATAAGCACGAGCACTAAGATTTATCGTTAGTTTTTTAAGTAAATTATCCCTTTTTCCCTTTAACTTAGCCTTAAAATGAGCAACAACATCCATAGTATCACCAGCACTGATGTGATGAAAAGCAATAAACGTCACGCTGAAGTCTGGAGTCAGACTTACCGGGTTTGACTTCTGGCTTAGCCATTCACTAGCTGTGTGACCTTGGACAAGTTACTTAACCTCTCTGAACCTATGTTTCTTTAACTGGACTCAAGATAGTAGCCACATTATAGAGGTGTTTTGAGAATTAAATGTAGACCTACTTAAAACAGTGCCAAGCACAAGGTGACTCTTAGCCATTATTATTATTACTACCAGTAGCCATAGTAGTGTTGATATCAACATTATGTTTGTTGTACCCTTTTGTCATATAAATAAAATGAATTTAAAAAACTCATGAAATTTTTAAATGTCCGTTTATGTGGTACACTTGCTAAGGAAATGAATCCTGACTTAATTCTCCCTAATGGTGCTCTCCACTGCTCATTAACAATGAACTTCACATAAAGCAAAGGCTCCAGGTCTACGGGAGGAGAACATGGAGAAACAAACGGATGAGAGTTAGACGAGCTGGCAGACGGGCACTGCAGGGTAAGATGGGAAGGCAGTACAGGGTCGTGGTTAGGGGTACAGGCTTAGAAGGAAGGCTGATTGGAATTCAAAGCACACATTCATAATATAATTTGGGGCAAGTGATTTAACCTTTCTATTTTTATATCTTAGCTTTCTCAACTGTAAAGAGGAAATTTTAATAATACTTCTCTGACATAAGCATCTATTGGTTTTGCCTCCAAAATCCATTCACCCTTCTTAAAAGCAATACTCTGAGTTTCTTTGGGGAAAAAAAAATCGCTTTCTCCATTCTCACCCTTGTCGTCTGGAAGGAGTGACCCTCTTCCCACCCCAGCTACAAGAATATGCCCTGATTAGCCTCAGCCAATCAGCACATTGCATCCCTCAGCCAATCAGCACATTGCATCCCTCAGCCAATCAGCACATTGCATCCCTCAGCCAATCAGCACGTTGCATCCCTCAGCCAATCAGCACATTGCATCCCTCAGCCACAGTGATGGCTGGAAATAAGCCCATGATCCTCTAAGCCACATAATGAGATATAATGAAACTTTTGCAAAGGCTTCGGGGAACCAGACTCTTTGCCTCTTTGGAGTTCAAAGCTGAAAGGAAATAAGGAATGGAGTTGTAGCAGCCATCTCGTGACCTTGAAGAGAGTGTGAGAAAAGGCCCAACACAGCAGAAGGCACAGCAGAGAGATGGAAGCAGCCAGGCCCCGAGGACCACAGCTGAGTCCTGGATTCAGACATTCCTGAAGCTGGTTTTGCCCAAAGACTTTTCAATTCTAGAAGACAATAATAATTGACAATTACGTAATTTTCAGTTACATCTTTTTGACATAAGTTATTGGAGTTGATTTTCTCAGCCTTCACAACTAAAAAGTCCTAACTATTGCTCTTACTTATAGGATTAAATGAGATGGTAAACCCACTGCCACTGAGTTGAATCTAACTCACAGTGATTCTGTAGGGCAGAGTAGTGCTGCCCCTTTCCAAGGCTGTAATCTTTGTGAAAAGATTATAGCCTTTCTCCCTCAGAGCAGCTGGTGGGTTCGAACCGCAGACCTTGCAGTTAGCAGCCACGTGCTTAACCACTGCACCACCAGGACTCCTTCAACTGAGATGGTAAGGCTCATACAATACCTAGCACGTAGTCAGACTTCCACACATTGTTGTTACTGATATTTTTAAGATAGGAATTGAGATTTTCACTTAAAAAAACCAGTTGCCATTGAGGCAATTCCAACTCACGGTGACCCCAAGTGTCTTAGAGTAAAACTGTGCTCCATAGTGTTTTAGATCACCAGGCCTTTTTTCCAAGTCTCAGTGCCATGTACAATGACATTCTGGCTGAATTCTAAGCCCTTCCCTTTCCTTCTACAACCAGCATTTTCAGCCGGCCTGAGAGGTAACCAGGGCCCGCAGCACACCAGCTGGGTGACCTGCTTGGCTAATTAGCCTGGCGTTACAGTCATTACATTGACTTGCTGGAGATGATGTTTTGCAAATTCGGGGTGAAATATTTAATTAATCAAAGCTGCTCGGCCACTTGTCACACCGAGTCAGTGTGCGCCCCGGTGGGGGCTGGGGCTCAGTGTGAGGGTGCCGGAGCAGGCTTCTCCTAGGCCTTCCATCACCCTAATTACAGAAACTGACCGAAAAACATCAGCCACACTGGTGAGTGCAGAGCAGTTGCTTTTGGCACCCGACATTTCACAGCTCGGGGCTGTCTGGGGTGTCCTGCAGCAGGCTGGCATCTGTCTCCAGGGTTTCTACAGCACCATGAGGGAGTGGCCTCGAGATTACACGTTTCCGGGAGCAGACACTCCCAGTGACGGTCCAGGTGGCAGAAGAGAGATCAGGTTGTGCGGATGTGAGATAGGTACATATGTGTGTGTGCATTGATTTAAATGTGATAATGTGTGTGTGTGTATGTATGCACGTATATATAAAATTTTGTTAAACTTTTTCTTTTATATATTTTAAATAACATTCTGGAATGTTTCAGTACTTTTAAAAAATAGCCAAAATAGATTTTAGAGGCCGTTTTGAAGAGTTTGCTTTTATTTCAAATGCAGTGGGCAACCATCAGGTAGATTTCGGCAAGGGACCGACCTTGCAAAATTTTTGTATTAAAATATCATTTTTGGGAGAGGGGATGAATAAGTGGGGCAGAGGGGATTTTTAGAGCAGCGAAAACTACCGTATTTTTCTCAAATAACGTGCCCATGTAAATAATGCCCCACACGTATAACTTGAAGTGTAGCTTGTTTACAAAAATAGTGAGGAGCGGGTTGCACGGCTAGCAAAAAATATATATAATACATGTCATTTGTGTAAAAATAGAGTATTCTGTATGATACTGTAATAGTGCAGACACAACATCATGCATTTGTCAGAACTGTTGGACATAAAGAGTGAACTTTAGTTAATAACAATGTATCAGTATTGGTTCCTCAGCTGTAACAAACGTACATCAGTGGGAGATGTTGGTAAGAGAAACTATACAAAGGGGAGAGGAAAATATATAGGAACCCTCTGCACTTTCTGTAAGCCTAAAACTGCCCTAAAAAATAATGTCTACTAATGAAAAAAAAAAATGGCAAAAATAAAAGCAAACATTGCTATAGCACTTGCTGGTTACATACATACATACATATATATATAAAAACCCTGGTGGGGTAGTGGTTAAGAGTTTGGCTGCTAACCAAAAGGTGGGTAGTTCAAATTCACTGAGCGCTCCTTGGAAACCCTATGGGGGCATTTCTACTCTGTCCTATAAGGTCGCTATCAGTTGGAATCGACTCGACGGCAATGGGTGTGTGTATATATGTATACACTTTATTTTTTGTTATTGCTGAGAATATACACCAATTCAACAGTTTCCACATGTGCAATTCTGTGACACTGATTACCTTCTTCAAGTTAGACAACCATTCTCACCCTCCTTTTCCAAATTGTTCCTCCACCATTAACATAAACTCACATTTGATCCCACATGGATAGCTCTCAAAAGAGCACAATGCTCAAGGCAGACATTCTTTACTAGTTAAGCTAAACTATTGTTTGGTTTTAAGAAGACTTCAGGAGATATTTTTGTGTTAAAGTTCAAAGATTATCTCAGGGCAATAGTTTCTGGGAGCCCTTACTGTGTTTTAACTCGCATATACACAAATTCACGTACTCCTCGCAATACCCCTATGAGCTATTTATAATTATTATCATGTTCATTTTAGCAATGAAGAAACAAAGGCACAGAGAGGTTAAGCTATTTCCCCAAGCTCACACAGCCAGTGAGCAACAAACCAGGCTGCACACTGAAGCAGTGGGCCTCAGAATCTAGGCACTTAGCCACCAGGCTGAAATGCTTCCCATTGCTTCTGTACTTGGTTTTAGTTTTCAAATTTTAACAGTTATACGGTCACTGGGGGGAAGAAATCACAGAGCATAAAAGGAGAAAAATGGGATCACTGTAACTGCACCACACTGTTTTACTGTATACTTGTGCACTCCTGTTCTATATGGTTTTATGTAAAAATGGGAAAATATTGGACATACCCTTTTGTAACTTGTTTTGTCACTTAATATAAGCATAAAAGGGCACACAGGGAAATGTCCCCTTCCTTTCCCTGTACCTAGTTTCCTTTTTGGAGGCAACCAGTGTTATCAATGGCTTAAGATTCGATCTTGAAATATTTTATGCCTATGATACAAAATACACACGCATACGTTATATATATATATATATATATATATATATATATATATATACACACACACACTCGTACCATAATTTACTTCACTAGTCCATACTGGTGAAGTTTACAGTTACTTCCAGTCTTCATTGAGGAGATAACATCTGAACTGAGACCTGACCTGAGACAGGCAGATGAAGGCTAGCAGAGAAGGATAAGAAAGCTGGGTGAAGATGTAGGCAATGACACAAGCAAAGGCCCTTTGGCCCACAGAATGGAACAAAGGTGCACGTGGCAATTGCCCAGAAGAAAGCGAGGCACCAGAATGGTATCTGAGAGAGCAGGAGCAGCCAACCGTGCTGAACATCGCTGGTTCTGGTGAAAAGTCCCATCCCCCTCCTAAGAGGAATGCAAAGTCACTGACGGGCATCTGTTTTGGGGGATTAAGTTGCAAAGCTCCATTTTCTTTCTCTAAGAAAACCTACCCAGACCTAAACCTGAGCTACCCCATCCCCAATAGTGCAATTCAGGGCCTGCCTTCACCTAGGTGGCCTGCCCTGGTCCACCTCCTTCCAGTTAATAGAGAGAGCCCAAAGTCAAGGAACTTCCTTTGTCCTGCCCAGCCCCTTGCCTTCCCCACCCAGGATGAATGTCCTCTGAAATGTGTCAGGAATTCTTGTTACCTCCCACCCAGGTCTGGGTATATAAAGATACAGGAGAGGTGTTAAGCCTTCAGTAATTATCACCTCCGGGGAGGGAGGAGGGAGTCAAGATGGGGTCAAGAGGAAAGGCAAGTTTATTTTCCCTCCAAATCCTGGCAAATTCCATGTTTTCATTAAGGCCCAAGGCCTGGGGTCTGGGTGTCTGTGGGTATCCCTAGATCGGAAGGAAGGAGGATCCCTGCCACAGCTGCCTGTTCTTGCAAACAGAGGCACTACTCCTAGGCACCAGAGGAAGCAAATGGCTTGGGCTGGGAGAAGGCTCTGTGTGCGGGCAGCATCCTCAGGATTTTACTGCCACCATTTATTTGACTGGATTGGAATGGCCCTTCGCCACTTTTAGGTGAGTCAGGAATGCTTCCTCTCAAGCCTGGATTCCGCAAAGAGCAACGCTCACATTGTCATTAGGATTTTCCTATTTTAAGAGCTTCAGAGTCCCTTGAAATGCCAAAAAAAAAAAAAGGGGGGGGGGTGCTGAGATGGAAGTAGATCCCTTATTATAGAGCTATTCAAAGATCCCATGGTCTCTATGAGGCCTGGGGTGAACTGGTATTATACAGCTTAAGCCACATTTTCTTAAAACATCTCTCTCCCAGTCCCCAAATCTCTTTCACAGAGAAGACACCAGTGACAGATATCTGACTGGTCTACCCACAGCCACTCCTGGGCCTTCTAGTTTATTTTCTCTCTTCTGCCAGGGTCTTGTTTATTTTCAAATTATCATGATTATAATAGTTACTGTATGTTTTTAAATATATTATCATATTCAGTTCTCTCTCTTAAGTGGGCTGTATAGTATTATTTCCATATTACAGAGGAGGAAACAGAGAGGTGTAGGAACCTAGTCAGGTTAAACTGGCAATTATGGTCGTGCAATATGAGCCTAAGTGGTCTCCCTTTATGCTGTGTCGTTCAGTGTGGTAGCTACTACGCACCCAGGATGACTAAGCCCTTCAGAAGTGGTTATTCTGCACTGAAATATGCTGTGAGTGTAATATAAACCCTGGATATTGAATACTTAGTAGGAAAAAGGGAATATAAAATTGCTTGTTAATGGTTTTCTATGTTGATTCGATGCTAAAAGGATCATATTTTAGACATAATAAAGTTAATTTGCCCCTTTTCTTCTTATTTTCTTTAATGTAGTTGCAGTAGGTTGAAGAGTGTCCCCTCAAGATTCATATCCCGCTGGAACCTCAGAATGCAGCCCTATCTAGAAATCGCATCTTTGCAAATATAACTGATTAAGATAATGTCATACTGACTTGGGGTGTGCCCTAAATCCGATGACTGGTGTCCTTATACGAAGAGGAGACACAGGGAAGATGCAGAGAGGAACGCAGTGTGAAGACAGAGGCAGAGACTGGAGTGAGATTACAGCTCCAAGTCAAGGTACGACAAGGATTGCTCTGAGCCACCGGGACTAAGGGGAGACGAGGGAGAGCCTTCCAAGGGAGTATGGCCATGCTGACATCTTAATTTGGGACTTCTAGCCAGCCTCCAGAAGTGTGACAGAATAACTCTCTGTCATTTTAAGCCACCAAGTTCGTGGGACATTTCTATGGTAGCCCTAGGCAACTCATACAGTGGGTACTAGGAAATTTAAAAGAATGTATGTGGCTCGAGTTATATAGTAACACCTGTGAAAGCCAGAACCTGTGTAAGGCGGAAACCTGTCAGAGAAGGGAAACGCAAATATATTTTCCAGTAACAGATGGAAGACTTGCGAGGCCTGGAAAAACAAGGCAGTCTCACTGAGCTCTGGCTCTTGCCGGTTTTGCCGTGTTTCTATTGGACTCTAGTACTGAGGTAGAGTCTTAACCATCATGCTATACTCTCTCAAGGCAAAGTGGATCATGTCTGGAGTGCCTGCCCATTTCTCCACAGCTAAAAACGAGCCGATACTTTCGCCTGCATACCATCTCATGCTCTGCTCCTTCCTTCTTCTGCATCCGTACCTCCTACCGCTCCCCTCACTGTTCACTCCAGCCTCACCAACCTTGCACCCACTGACCTGAGCTGCTGACCAGTGAGGCCAATGTGCCTCGCCTTCTCTTGCTTGGCCTTGCCCATGCTGTTCCTTGACTTGGAATGCTGTTCCCTGCCTTCCGCTATTAGCTCCATTTCATGCTATTTCCTTAGGGAAGCCTTCCCTGGCCCTCAAATTCTCCCATAAATGTTCTCAAGGTTCTCTGAGTTTTCCTTAATAGCACTTTGCAGCATTTGTACTTACATGTGTGTGGTGTTTAATGATTAATGGCTGTACCAGTCAGAGTTTGGTCAGTCAGGGGATGCAATCATGCTAGTTACTTGAACGGAAAGAATTTAACGTAAAGAATTGTTGGCCAGATAAATGGGAAGATGATGCTGGGTTATCTCAAAGGTAGCAACTTCAGGAAGCTGCTTCCATTCCTAGTACTGTGGCTGTGTTTCTAAACCTCAGTTGGAGTCACTGACCTGTCTGAGGAGAGGGCAGACTGCTTTAAATAAAGACTTGGCCAGAAATTTAGCAAAGTATGGGTGCTGCAGCTTATGTTCCACCTCGCCCAGAGACTGGTGTATAGTTATTGTAGTTAGCTGCCGTCCAGTCGGTCCCCGAGTCACGGCAACCCCACGCACAATGGGACAAAACACTGCTCGGTTCTGTGCAATCCCTGTGGTAGGCTGCAGAATCGGACCATTGTGATGCGTAGAGTTTTCGTTGGCCGATTTTCAGAAGTAGATCACCAGGTCTTTCCTCCTGGTTCACCTTAGTCTGGAAGCTCCACTGAAACCTGTGCAGCGTAACAGTGACACACAAGCCTCCACGTACAGGTGGGTGGTCATCCTGCGTGAGGTGCATTGGCTGGGAATTAAAACTGGGTCTCCTGCACGGGAGGCAAGAATTCTACCACTGAACCACCGATGTCTCAATGGCGTATAGCAGGCGGCCAGTAAATATCTGGTGAATAATAGATAGATGGAAGAATGGGTGACTCCATGTGCAGGAACTGATCCATCGACAGAGACTGCAGCCCACAAACTAAATGACAGGATGCTATGTGCAGAGAAAATGCTGGACGGGGTTGAACCTAACAAAAGGGCCCAGTTTAAATGACCCTGCAAATCTGAGCTCTCGCCTTTATTACCAATATTATTATTTTTTAGATTAACTCCTAATGTCTATTGAAGACTATAAAAGTGAGCATTAAATGGTATAGAGGATTAATTTGCTGTTGCCCAGTTCAATAAATAATGTAGGAATAGTTTATTTTTAACTTGAAATGGTAAAAAAGTTAAGTTCGTTGATTTTAACTCAGTCTTCACTCATTTTTTAAAATAAATATGTGTCAGAGATGCTAATATACATGTGTATATATACGGATTTTTTCATAAACCGCTCACATCAGGATGGGAGCAGTGGTGGTTCAGTGGTAGAATTCTCGCCCTCTGTGCAGAAGACCGGGGTTCGATTCCCAGTCAATGCACCTTGCGTACAGCCACGACCCATCTGTCAGTGGAGGCGTGTGTCTGGCGAAGATGCTTAAGGAGTTTCAGTGGAGTGTCCAGACTAAGACGGACTAGGAGGAAGGCACCAGCGATCTGCTTCTGAAAAATCAGCCAAGGAAAACCCTAAAGGTCGCAGCAGTCTGATCTGCAGCTGACCATGGGGATGGCTCAGGACCCGGTGATGTTTTGTTCCATTCCTTTGTGCGCAGGGTTGCTACGAGTCAGGGGCTGACTTGATGGCAGCTAACAACAACAACGCTCATGACAAGAAGCACCAAGTTGGTGGGTAACGGCTAAAGAAATGTTGAATGATCAAGATTGGGCCTACAGCTGCTTGTGTCAACCCCAGGGATTTGGGAATGAGTTTTAATTCCCTTCACACTGGCTGTCCTACTGGGGTGGCCTGCACTTAGATTTATCCATGAGGCTTAGAGTATCTGTCATAGGCCCCTAACAAGCTCTATGGCCTTGGTCAAGACATGGGACCTCTTGGGGCCCCAATTTCCCAATCTGTAAACCCTTAACCATCCCAAAGGTTTCTTTCAGCTATAGACAACCACTCAAAGGCCTGGAATCCTCAGCCCCAGATACGAATCAATGACCCGAATCTCTTGATATTTATGGCATGGGTCTTTTCCGTTCTGTATAGAGGAGACAAAGTAATTTCAGAACCCCAGAAAGGAGCGGTTGGCTGCATACGTGGGCTAATAATAAAAGAATTGGACTCATGCACAAAGGAAATGAGATTCCCAAGAAACGCCCCCATTTATGAAAGGGCAAAAGGAAAAGAGACTTTTCATACCACTGAGGTTTAAATGCTTGAGAACATTACCCAGACATCGGATATCTCGGGAAACAAGGGAGCAGGCTTTCCACTAGGTTAACACACATATGGAAAACGTTAAACGGGAAGGTGAGGGAAGTAAGAGTATACATGAGTTCAAGAGACACCTCTATTTGTTTCTGGGAAAGGAGGAAATTGGCATACACGGTGAACAAGCTGAAAGGTTGAATTAAGCTAAATCCCAACAGGGAAAATCCGCACAGGCTGGATGGGCCAGAGTATGTTTTTTTCTTTCCTTTATATATGTTACTTATAGGGTTGCTATGAGTTGGAATCAACTTGAGGGCAATGGGTTTATACATATGCATACATTGCTCCTTTTCCTCAGAAAATCTCATGTTCTTCTATTCATTAATAAAATTCCTCTGCTCAAGATAACGTGACCCATCTCCTTGTTAGTTGCAATTGAGTTGGCTCGGTCTTATATATAACAGAATGAAACACTGCCTGGTCCTGCACCATCTGCACGATCATTGGCACGTTTGAGTATATTGCTGCGGCTATTGCCTTCCGATCTAGGAGGCTCATCTTCCAGCACTATATTGGACAATATTCTGTTGTGATCCATAGGGTTTTCATTGGCTAATTTTCAGAAGTCAATTGCCAGGCCTTTCTTCCTAGTCTGCCTTAGTCTGGAAGCTCTGCTGTAACTTGTCCACCACGTGTAACCCTGTTGGTATTTGAAATGCTTGTGGCATAGCTTGTAGCATGGCAGCAACACGCAAGCCCCCACAGTATGACAAACTGGCAGGTGGGTAGTGGACTTGACCCAGGCACTCTAGAAACTCAGGAATTGTAAGTCCCAATCCTGATGTCACCTCTAGCATGTTGAGTAACTTTCAGCAAATGTCTTAACTTCTATGTATCTCCATTACCCATATAGCACCTGGCACTGACTTTACTCATATAAGCCCAATTGAACGGAGGGCAGGAAGATGGGATTCTGCGTCCAAGGCATTTGTTGGAGGGGGCCTGAGTTTTCCAGGCTTTTACCCACACATCTCAGAGTTATCCTGAAATTAACTCAATTCTCTCAAGAGAAAGCTGCCCATGGGAAAGGATCCACTGATCGTTCTTGATTTTAGATGAACACAGGGTTGGAGAATAAAGAATTTTTTCATTTAGAAGATACGGACCAAATTTTATCACAGCATTGTGTGTAAGAGCCAAAGAAATTGAAACAACTTACATTGCAGACCAAAGGGAACTGTTAAAAGACATTCATGAACCTGTGTATACCGGAACACTGAGCAGCCACAAAAGTCATGTTTCCATAGAGTATTTCGTGGCATGGGAAAATACTCATATACACAGGAATAAAAAAGTAGGATTCAGAGCTGTTTCTGTAGCTAGAGTCTAAATTTACAATGTATATGTCAATGAACGCAAAGATTTAGGCACAGATTCAGGGGTTCAAATCCATCTTGGTGTCTGTTTTTGTATGTGCACAAGCTAAATGTCTTTTTACATTTTTAAATGATTAAGAAAAAATCAAAACAAGAAGAAGAATGTTTCATGACATGTGAAAATTCTGTGAAATTCAGAAATAAAGTTTTATTGGAACACAGATGCCCTCATTCATCTGTTATCTTTGGCTGCTTTCACGCTACAGTAGACTTGAGTAGCTGCGACAGAGACTGTATGGTTCATAAAACAGAAAATATTTCCTATCAAGCCCTTTGCAGAAAAAGTTTGCCGACCCACATACTAAAGCAAACATATAAAGGAAACACACCAAGGAGTTGATGGTGGAAATGGCTGGATGGTAAATAGGCTTTTAATTTTATTCTTTAAACTTAAAATTTCTACTTTTCATAACAACGACTATCAAATATCTTTTATATCTAATAGAAAGCATAAGGAGCCCTCTTGGCACAGCGGCTAAGTGCTCAGCTGCTAACCAAAAGGTCGGCAGTTTGAACTCGCCAACTGCTCTGCAGAAGAAAACATGACAGCCAGCTTCTGTAAATATGACAGCCTTGGAAACTCTATGGGGCAGTTCTACTCTGTCCTATACAGTTGTTAGGAGTTGAAATCAACTCGATGGCAATGGGTTTGGTTTTTTTTACATAAAGCATGTCCATTTATTTAAAAATTTTCAAATAGTAGACTCGATTTGCAGAAAGCGCTCTTCTGGGACTGGGGTGAGGGGGGAGGCTCTAAAGTAGGCCAATAAAACTACCTTTTTACTCTGAAATTTACAATAACAAAGATTAATACCATGTATTGAGTACTCACTATGTGCCAAAATTGTACAAATGGCTTTACCTCTCAGACCTCATTCAAACCTCACAGCTATCCTGTAAGGTAACTGCTATTATTAGTATTCTCATTTCACCACTGGCTAGACTGAGGCACCGAGCCATGAAGCGACTTTTTCAAAAACATATAAAGAAGGAGTTGGAATCCAGGCATCAGTTTTCCTGACTCCAGAGGCCCAGTTTTAACAGTGATACCCTGCCTAAATCGGGGTGGAACTAGAACATGGAGACTGCCTCTTAACTCAAACCCTTCTTTCCCCAGACGGCAGGACAGGCGGTCCTCTACAGGTATCAGTGATGGTCCAGATATATCTCCTGGGGTACTTGCTATGGTGTCCACTAAGACTGTGCTTCCATTTGTCACAGCTGTGAGTGCTCTTCTGTCATTTATCCTTTAAAACTCTATTTAGCCATCACATCACTTTACCATGCGAAAGGGGGGAAAAATACCAGCTACAAATTGCAAGCAATGACCTGAGTTGCTGACCAGATGTGCAAACCTTCAAGCACTTGACCTGCTGGCTCATAATAGTTAACACCGGCTCCCCTAGAAAAGCCTGTAGTTAATAACATCCCCTTCTCTGCTCCCCAGGGATCCTCTGCTTCCTCCACTCCTATTTCCAATACCCCCAAGGCACGCCAGCACAGAGCACCAGGAAAAGGAAACGGGCAGATGCCCACTTAATGCATGCCCACTGGGCATCTGCACGGAGGCCCAAGGAAGCATGGGTTGGGGGCGGGGGGAAGGAGCAGCAGCGGGAGGGATTTGGAGTAGAGGAGATAAAGGGTTGCTAAACACTGCTGTTGTTGTTGTTAGGTGTCGACGAGCTGGCTCCAACTCGTAGCAACCCCATGTACAACAGAACGAAACATTGCCCAGTCCTGCCCATTCTCACAATCACTGTTATGCTGGAGCCCATTGTTGCAGCCACTGTCAATCCATCTCGTTGAGGATCTTCCTCTTTTTCTCTGACCCTCTACTTTATTAAGCATGATGTCCTTCTCCAGGGACTGGTTCCTCCTGATAACACATCCAAGGTATGTGAGTAGTCTCGCTAGCCTTGCTTCTAAGGAGCATTCTGGTTGCACTTCTTCCAAGGCATTCAGACAAAGGAGAGACACACTTTTGGAGACACGGTATCCAGTGGAGGTGACAGGCTGTGAATCTAGCACTAGACATATCTGGATCAAGCGCCAGCTCTGCCATTTACAAGTTCTGGAACCATGGGTAAATACTTCAATCTCTAGAAACCAGTCTCCTCATGAAAAGTAATAATAATAATAACTGCCACTTCCTTGAGCTGGTTTGCACAGCGCCCAGTGCACCCTGTTGTTGCTAGTTACCACTGAGTTGACTCCAACTCATGGCAACCTTATGTGTAACAGAATGAAATGGTGCCAGTCTTACACCATCTTCATAATCGTTGGTATGTTTGAGTCCATTGTCTCAGCTATTGCGTCAACCCATCTCACTAAGGGTTTCCCGTCTCTACCAAACACGATGTCCTTTTGTCGCAATTGGTCTTTCCTGATGACGTGCCTAATGTAAGCAAGTTGAAGTCTCGCCAAACTTGCTTCTAGGGAGCACTCTGGTTGTATTTCTTCTAAGATATTTGTTCCTTCTTCTGACAGTCTACAGCATGCTAACCCTTCAATTAATAATAGCCATGTTATTATTATCATTATTATCATTTTATTGCCATTGTTGTTGTTTTAGCTTTATGATCACTGGTTTGGGGGTGGTTTCAGTGTGCAAGGTTCTTTCTGATTGAAGTGGCAAGATGAAAGACAGAGAGACTCTGGATGCCTTTTAAATCATAGGAGGAAACAAGGGTTGTGGACTGAATGTAGGCTCAGATAACAAACCCGGCCCCAGCTGTCTGAGTCCCAACTCTGCAGAAAGCTATGAATTTCTCAACTTTTGGAGCCTCAGTTTCTTCACCTACAAAATGGTGATAATAATATCTTCCTCACTAGATTGCTGTGGAGATTGTAAAACAAAGAATAAAATTAAAATATCTCTATACATCGATTATTTTCTTGTGACTCTGAGTGATTTGATTTGTTGAAGGGTGAATGAGCCAACCATATTGACTCTTGCCCCACCAGCCCCCGGAACTCATCACTTTTCTTGTCTGATTGCCCACGCCCGTATCACCCTATGCCAACCCCAGTCACTGTGCTTGGGTTCTGAAATCGTCCTTCACATTCCATCTGGTCTCATCTCTGAAAGGCCTCCATTGTGTTGAAAAGGGGTTTGCACTGGGTAGGTTTCCTTGCAGACAGCTGCCCCAGCACCGTGAGCTGCCTGCTGTGGTAAGGGAGGTGCCGAGGTGCAAATGGGAACCAGATTCCTCTCCTTTTGAAGCTCCCGAAGACAATTACACAATACTGGGAATCATAGCCTTGCCAAGTTGACACATAACATTAACCATCACACCAAGGTTTGCAAACTACTGGGTTGGTCTGCCTTTTATATTCTAAATTTTGGGGCCAACCTTTGGACCACAAAAGAATACTTTTCAAGACAGCGCGGAGAGCATGGAGAAAGAGGAAGGTACATGTTGGGGGAATTTATCTCAGGGTTGGCGAGGTTGGGATAGGCTTGGTTGGCCATTGGGATTGACTGAAATGTGTTCTCTCTGGCAGAAGACACCACTGAGGGTGCTTTAGGATGCAAGTAAGAGACTATCTAGCTGATCGTAGCTTAAACAATAAGAGAGAAATCTGGTAAGGCAGGGCCATCAGGGGCAATGTCTTTAATTCTCTTGGTCTTTCCCTCATGGTCACATGATTGCTGCTGCCACTGTTGACATCAAGCCATCACAAGATAAAACCTAAAGGGGGTGTAAAGTGAGCAGGTGGGAAAGGGATCTCTCCTTGCCAACCTTTTCTGTTGGGAAGAACACCTTTGCTGAGAGCTGTTAGCAGAACTCCCCTTGCATCTTACTGGCCAGATTTGAGTCACTTGCTCACTCTCAATGGACATGGGGAAGGGGTTTGGTGATATTGACTTAGATCAGTTATGATCGTTCCCTGACACTTGGATCACTGTTGTCCTGAATGAAATTGGGACTCTGTTAGCAAAAACGAAGTAAGAAATGGCTATAGAAAAGACAAGCCATAGTATCTGTCCTATGGACAATGTGTGATTCTCCTCTGTGTCTTTCCCTGTCTCATCTGGCACAAAGTTGTTTTTGTTAATTGCTGCCAAGTTGGCACCGACTCATGGTGGTCCCATGCACAATGGAACAAACACAGCCTGGTCCCATGCCATCTCCAAGATCAGTTGCGGATCAGATTGCTGTGATCCATGGGGTTTCATTGGCTAATTTTGGGAAGGAGATTGCCAAGCCTTTCTTCCTAGTCCACCTTAGTCTGGAAGTTCCACTGAAACCTGGTCAACATCATAGCAGCATACAAGCCGGTACTGATGGACATGCGGTGGCTGTACCTGATGTGGCCTGGCAACACATAAGATGCTAAACTAGGCTAATGCTCAGTTAAGCTTATTTATTTAAATAAAATTAAACAAGTTACCTTTCTGAGAAACTTCTCAGAGCCTTTGATCCAAGCTTCTGAGAAATCCCCCAAACTTAACTTACGATGGAACTCTATTCCTACCTGGGCTCAGTCCCTCTGCCTCAGTTTCTCCATCTATAAAATGATAACAGGAGTTCCTACCTCACAAGGTTATTGTAAGAATAAAATGAGCTGTTACATGTAAAAACATTTAAAACAGTACAGGGGCCGTGGTGGCACAGTGGTTAAGAGCTACGGTTACTAACCAAAAAGGTCGGCAGTTCGAATCCAACAGCCACTCCATGGAAACCCTGTGGGGCAGTTCTACTCTTTCCTATAGGGTTGCTATGAGTAGGAATCAAGTCAGTGGCAACAGGTTTGGTTTTTGGTTTTTACTGCTACGTGCTAGGCATTTTACATAAAGCCAGTTGCTGTTCAGTCAATTCCGACTCATGGCGACCCCATGAGTGTCAGAGTAGAACTGTCAATGGCTGATCTTTCAGAAGTAGATTGCCAGACCTTTCTTCCCAGGCAGCTCTAGGTGGATTCAAACGGCCAACTTCCCAGTTAGCAGCCGAGCAGGTTAACCGTTTATACCACTCAGGGACTCCAGGCATTTTATATATGTCACCTTTATTCCCCCAGCAACTCTTAGAAATTGGCTCAAAATGCTAAACAAAATCAAATTTCATGCTTGTGACTTTGAAAGGGTTTCAGTGAAATTTGGTACCTGAGTTGAGGCGAGATGATTTCCTGGAGGGACAATTACAGGTCACAAAACCACCGGAGTATGTGTTTGTGGCATGACTCCAGGTGGTGGCTTCACGATTCTCTCCCAGGTCCAGATGCATCGGAAACTCTACAGGGAAGCATAGAGGGGCCACGGCCCAAGCCACACTTAGTGACATTCCCCAGAATCTTTCCAAAGTGTCAAAGGATATTGGAACCATGCTTGAGGGGGGCTCAGCATATTTTTAAACATTGTGAAAATTGGCCACTTTGGAAACAATTTTGTTATACTCTGTGTATTAAATCATTTTCCCATTTTACGAGTTATAGAGAAAAATAATAATAAATTATATCCCCCCAAGGTACTAGGAGAAAGTGTGTTACAGTATTAGGTTATGATCTCTTGTACAATTTAATAGATATTCAAGGCTGTTTTATTTTAATGCACAAATAGAGAGATTTAGGAGAAGGTGTAATGAGAAATACATGTTCCTGAATCCTTGAGGTCTTAGTGTTGGACTCCCTTCCACCTAACTCCATGAGGAAAATTACATTTCAGTTATATGAGTCTTTCTAGAGACTAGTGTGCCAGGTGACTGAATTCATCTGTGGGTGTGAGTTGGGTGTTTGGGGAAGTTCACTGACTGTGTCAGGGGCATTTTAGTGAATTACAGTCCCAGGGACCCGGGTGGTGGGGGAAATCCTTTTCATAATCAACTCTTGCTTTACTCTGCTAATCTAAGGAGCGGTAGCAGTGGGGATCCCACAATAAGGGGTGATCCTGAAGTTGATTCTGGTTGACTCAGGAATACACATTTCTTGGAAAGATATGTGTTTCTGCACTGGGTTTTCCATGGAAAGTGGAATGGGAAAATGAGAAAAGCTGTATTGTGTTGTGGTGTAGTAGTGAAGAGCTCAGCTGCTAACCAAAAGGTTGGCACTTCAAATTCACCAGCCTCTCCTTGGAAACTCTATGGGGCAGTTCTACTCTGTCCAATAGGGTCACTATGAATCAGATTCGACTCGAAGACAATACTTTTTTTTTTTTTTTTGGTTTGTATTCTATTGTGTGAATAAACCCACGTTGCAGAGTACCTACTATGTGCCAGGCAATGAGAATTAGAAACAGTAATAAACAAAAAACCTAATGTCTGCCCTCATGGTTTCTGGCAGGCAAGACACATGGTGATATTCAAAACATTGGACAACTGTGGTCAACAGACCATCTCCTGGTTTCATGGCCTTGTATAATCCCCTCCTCTTGAGTTAATTACTATCCTGGGAATCTAGAGTCATGGATTCAATTCCCATCTCTGTGGTGTGACTGGGCAAGTTTCTAGGAAGGTAAATAGTTAGGAACAGGATAGCACTGAAGATCCTTTCCAGGTATAAAGGCCTAGGACTTAGACATTAAAATTAGTATGAATTCATGAATATAAACCTTTGGGATGCAGAAAGAAGGATGGTGGTCTTGAGATATAAGGTAAACAGACTTTCAAGAGAATTCAACCGTTTTCAGGGATTCTCACCTCCTCTAGTCTTATGTACGTACCATCTTAGCTCCCAGGAGCTACCAGGAGAGGGGAAGTCATGATAGTTGGTCTGTCTTTGTAGTCCCATCACGAACTTATTTGACCGTGAGCATGTCACACGTGAATAACTTATGCAATCAGTATGTTCTGGCCATTCGAAGGCCTTTTCTACTCCCCAAAGCCCACATCTTCTCCAGGCAGAAGGCAGGGAGAAGATGGTCTGGCCACTGGCTTACTCGAAGCAACCTAGTGATCCAGGAGTTACTTCCAGCCACCAAGGCCAATAGCTTGGCACCCAGGGAGCCCAGAGGTCACCAGCCATCTAAGCATAATGCCTATGAATACTGTTATCTGGTGGACAGTGAAGGCAAGAGTTAGGAGGAGGAAGACAAAGGGTCTGGGGGAGCAGAATCAGAGCTTGGGTGAAGAGAGAAAGCAGGGCTAAATGGATGGAAACTTTCTTCTTTGGTCTCAAAATATCATCACTGGTTTGACATTGCAGGTAACTGGCAGGCAACTGGAGAAATAATTAACAAGCTATTAACTGGAGAAATAATCAACAAGCTATTCTGGAGACTTATAAGGAGCAAAGGAGGCTTTGAGACAGTAAAGTGGTTTCTAGCATGTCCTCTGAGCTGGACTGACTGGGATCAAATTCTAGGCCTGCCATCTGCTAGATGTGGAACCTCGAGCATGTTCTTTAAACTCCTGACACTTTGGTTTCCTTATTATAAAATGAAGATCATGAGAAAACTCATCTCAAAGGCAGTATGGAATAAAGGAGATGATGTGTTTAGAGAGACTGTTACACAGTAAGTACTTAGTTAATGTTCCTGGTGATTGAAAAGCGGGATGGGTTAATATGAAAGTGAAAGATCCAACACACCCATTGGTGTCTCCCCATCAATTCTGGACTTGTTTTTCCAAGCACAATGTCCACTGGTAGAGCCCAGTATTGGTAGAGCCCAATGTTGGAAGAGGCCAAGTTGGAAGTCTTGAGATGCTCTGACTTCTAGACTGAAGGTGTCTAAGTCACTTTCTGTCACACTTGGAAAGGCAGCGTGGTATAGGTAACATGGAAGCTGTGGAGTAGGAATTGTTTCACTCTTTATGGCTTCTCCTGGGCTGGGGTTCAAAAACAAAGGTAGCTGGTATCCTGGCCCAAGATGTTGAACAAGGAACATCCTTTCTTTGTATCTCTTTTCAAGAGTGATATAAAAACATCTCAGAAACTTCCTAGAAGATTTCTTCTGACTGCTCATTGGCCACAACCACATCACATGACCTTACCTAAACCAATCACTGAAAGTAGGAAGAAGTCGCCATGTTTGCTCAAACATGAACCACATCTGGGGCTGGGGAGGTACCCATCTTATGAAACCCATGTCCAACTGATTCATGAAAAACACTGGAGTTCTATTTCCAGGGAAGAATGGACAGAGGGGCTGTTGAGTGCCATCTTAAATAGCTCCACAGCTGTTACAACACCTTGGGTGAGGAATCATTCCTGGTCCCCTAATTGATCAGCGTCTGAAAGTTGGACTGACCAGACCACAAACTGACTCGTGGGCTCTCTTCAACATCTCTTATATCTCCAACGCCATAGTCCTTTCCCTCCTCAGATTTTTTTTCTCTAACATTTATTGAAAGCTTATGCTAAGCATTTTGATATGTTATCTCATTTAAGTCTCCACATCAACATTGTGAGGTGGATATCAATTTTATCCTCATTTACTAGTGAGGAAAGTGTGGCTCGGAATGGTGAAGCAACTTTCCCAAGGTCAGGTTATAAAGCGGTAGGCCAAGGAATCTTGACATTGACAGATTCTAAAACTGCGCTGCTCAGTACAGTAGCCACTAGCCACATGTGGGCTATTCAAAATTTTAAAGTAGTTAACATTAAAAACCTAGTTCCCCAGTTGCACTATTCACATTTCAAGTGCCCAACAGCAAGCGACAAGTGTGCTAGTGGCTACCATACTGGAGAATGCAAATATAGAGCATTTCCATTACTGGAGAAAGTTCTGTCAAATCCAAGTCCTTAGCCATTCCACCAAAATGGCTCCACATAACTTAGCATTCTGTGAGCTGGTGGTCTTTGTGGAGGTTCCCAAAGCAATACCATCAAAGGCGGGAACAGTCCCACCCCCCCACCCCCCCACCATTTCGAAGACAAAGGCGCTATCACAGCATGAGGTTCTTAACTTATCTCTGGGAAACTTCTAAACAACCAACCTAATAGGGGAAGGGAGAAATTGAAAGGCATTTCTCAGATCCTGGGAATGACTTGGAGGAGGAAGAACTAGAAAAGCAACAATATAGTAGTATCCTTTGAACTTGGACATAGTCAAAACTGTACTGTGGTTATACCCTGTTCCCCCACCCAGCAAAACCCCTGCCAGGCCCACATTCCCTAGCTCCTCCCAGTTCTCACCCAAACTGCCAATCCATGGCAAATTTGTTTCCCAATTCGTGACAAGAAGACACTGTGTCAATACCAGGTGACATTGTGGTATGAAGTACAACACTCGATGAAAACCCAAAATACTCTCATTGTTCCACCCTTGAAAAAATTCCCCAAGGGCCAGAGCCCATGAGTCAGTTTGTGGTCTGGTTAATCCGACTTTCAGACACTGGTGAGTTAGGGGACCAGGAACAATTCCTCGCCAAAGGTGTTGTAACAGCCATGGAGCTATTTAAGATGGTACAGGAATCTTTCGTTTTGTTCATCTCCCTTCATGCTCAGCTGACTGCCAACTTCAGGCTGCCACGATTAAGCTGCCCTGAAGAGGATGGGTGGTGTCCAGAAAAGACTACGTACTCAGAAGTCCGAGACCTGGGCTTGAATGCTTCTACCACCATTTGCAAACCCTGCAAGAATGGAAATTCACTTGTCTTTTAGATCCCTCCTCTGTATGTTGTTGTTGTAGCCATTGAGTCAGCTCCAGCTCATGGTGACCTTGTGTCTAACAGAACACAACGTAGCCCCCAGCCCTACACCATCTTCATGACTGTTGGTATGTCTGGGGTTTGAATGTCAACCTAACAGCGTTGTGGGAGGATCAGAAGAGATTATGGTTATAAATTGTCTGCACACAGTAGGTCCTAAAATAAATGTTTCCCTCTTCCCTCTAGTTACTGGATAATTGCATTAGAAGTGTGGTAGAGCTGGGGGTATATTTAGAGAGTGTTATGAACAGGGAGGAAACCCTGATGGCATAGTGGCTAAATGCTATGGCTGCTAACCAAAAGGTCGGCAGTTCAAATCCGCCAGGCGCTCCTTGGAAACTCTATGGAGCAGTTCTACTCTGTCCTAGGGTCTCTATGAGTCAGAATCGACTTGATGGCAGTGGGTTTGGTTTTTTGATTTGATGAACAGGGAGAGGAGCCCTGGTAGTGGATCGGTTAAGCACTCGGCTGCTAACCAAAAGGTCAGCAGTTCAAACCCCCAGCCACTCCATGGGAGAAAGATGTGGCAGTCTGCTTCTGTAAAGAATATAGCCTTGGAAACCCTATGGGGCAGTTTTACTCTGTCCTACAGGGTTGCTGACTTGGAATCAACTGGACTGCAGTAGGTTTATAAACAGGGAACCATAAATAACCAAATCCTAACAATTGCCCTTTCCCAAGGGGGCATAATCAAAGAACAATGCTAGGCAAGTGGAAGGCAAAATAGCATCATGTTATTAACTGAAAGTTTGGTGCCAAACCCCAAGGCAGGGCTTGAGTCACCCGGGCTGGGTCACACCACACGAAAGGCTTCTTTGCCAAGGCTGGTGTGGTCTAAATAGCCTCAGGCCAAAGTCAACCTCTAATCCAGCTCTCCTTCACCCCACATTGTCTCACCTGCAGACTGACACTGGGCATTCAGGGGTGGGGAGCAGTTTTGAAGAGAAGAGGCTGTAGCTGTATGTTACCCAGCAAGAAAGAAAGAAACGAGAGGGAAGAAAAGAGCCATTCTGTTCTACCCTGAAATTTCCACCTCTAGAAAATGAAACCTGACCAGTGTCCTCAAATCTCTCTGGTCAGATCCAAATTACTAAAATATATCATGAATTACGGACTGTCTGTATTTTAAAGGGATAGTGCATCAACCCGGTGCAAGCGAAAACATAGCTGTTATCATCCCTAGACCCAAAGGGATGATGGCAGAGAGAGGTTACCAGAACCCAAGAGGTGGGAGAGTCGTGTAGAGCAGTACAAGTTTAAGGAATGTGGCTGGTCCAGCCCGAGGGACTTTTCAGGAAGGGGGCAAGGGGACTAAATACTCCACCCTCTCTCTCCTCCTTCCCTCTGTCCATTGTTGTCCTTGTTGTTAGGTGCCATGGAGTCGGTTCCGACTCACAGCAACAGAACGAAACACTGCTCAGTCCTGTGCCAGCCTCACAATTGCTGCTATGCTTGAACCCATTCTTGCAGCCACTGTGTTGACCCATCTCATTGAGGGTCTTCCTCCTTTTCACTGACCCTCTACTTTACCAAGCATGATGTCCTTCTCCAGGGACTGATCCCTCCTGACAACATATCCAAAGTACGTGAGATGTAGTCTTGCCATCCTTGCTTCTAAGGAGCATTCTGGTTGGACTTCTTCCAAAACGGATTTGTTCGTTCTTTTGGCAGTCCATTCAATATTCTTTCCAACACCACAATTCAAAGGCGTCAATTCTTCTTCAGTCTTCCTTGTTCATTGTCCAGCTTTCACATGCCTATGACGCAATCGAAAACAACATGGCTTGGGTCAGGCGCACCTTTGTTCTCAAGGTAGCATCTTTGCTTTTCAACACTTGAAAGATATCTTTTGTAGCTGATTTGCATAATGCAATAGTCTTTTGATTTCTTGACTGCTGCTCCCGTGGTGTTGATTATGGATCCAAGTAAAATAAAATCCTTGACAACCTCTATCTCCTCATGATGTTTCTTATCGGTCCAGTTGTGAGGATTTTTGTTTTCTTTATGTCGAGGTATAGTCATACTGAAGGCTGTGGTCTTTGATCTTCATCAGTTAAGTGCTTTAAGCTGGTCTTCACTTTCAGCGAGCAAGGTTGTGTCTTCCGCATAACAGGATGTTAAGGAGTCTTCCTCCAACCCTGATGCCCCATTCTTCTTCATATAGTCCAGCTTCTTGGATTATTTGCTCAGGATACAGATTGAATAGGGTATGGTGAAAGGATACAACCCTGACGCACACCTTTCCTGACTTTAAACCATGCAGTATCCCCTTGTTCTTTCTGTTCTAACAACTGCCTCTTGATCTATGTACAGGTTTCTCATGAGTGCAATTAAGTGTTCTGGAATTCCCATTCTCCGCAAGGTTATCCATAACTGAGTACGATCCACACAGTCGAATGCCTTTGCATAGTCAATAAAACACAGGTAAACATCTTTCTGGTATTCTCTGCTTTCAGCCAGGGTCCATCTGACATCAGCAATGATATCCCTGGTTCCACGTCCTCTTCTAAATCCAGCTTGAATTTCTGGCAGTTCCCTGTTGATATACTGCTGCAGCTGTTTTTGAATGATCTTCAGCAAAATTTTGCTTGTATGTGATATTAATGATATTGTACCATAATTTCCGTATTCAGTTGGATCAACTTTCTTGGTGATAGATATAAATATGGATCTCTTCCAGTCAGCTGTCTTCTAAATTTCTTGGCACAGATGAGTGAGCACTTCTAGGGCTGCATCTATTTGTTGAAACATTTCTATTGGTATTCCATCAATTCCTGAAGCCTTGTTTTTTGCCAACACCTTCAGTGCAGCTTAGACTTCTTCCTTCAGTACCATCAGTTCCTGATCATATTTTACCTCCTGAAATGGTATAACGTCAACCAATGCTTCTTTTGATGCTTCTTGCATTGTTGAATATTTTCCCCACAGAATCCTCCAATATTACAACTTGAGGCTTGAATTTTTTCTTCAGTTCTTTCAGCTTGAGAAATGCTGAGCATGTCCTTCCCTTTTGGTTTTCTATCTCCAGGTCTCTGCACGTGTCATCATAATACTTTACTTTGTCTTCTTGAGCCACCCTTTGATATCTTCTGTTCAGCTCTTTTACTTCATTTTTTCCTTTTGCTTTACCTACTCGATGTTCAAGGGCAAGTTTCAGAGTCTTTTCTGACGTCCATTTAGGTCTTTTCTTTCTCTCTTGTTTTTTTAATGACCTCCTGCTTTCTTCACGTATGATGTCCTTGATGGCATTCCACAACTCCTCTGGTCTTTGGTCATTAGTGTTCAATGTGTCAAATCTATTCTTGAGATGGTCTCTAAATTTAGGTAGGGTATACTCAAGGTTGTACTTGGCTCTTGTGGGATTGTTCTGATTTTATTAATTTTCAATTTGAACTTGCATATGAGTAACTGATGGTCTGTTCTGCAGTCGGCCCCTGGCCTTGTTCTGACTGATGATATTGAGCTTTTCCACTGTCACTTTCCACAGATGTAGTCGATTTGATTCCTGTGTACTCCATCTGGCAAGGTCCATCTGTATAGTCACTGTTTATATTGGTGAAAAAAGGTACTTGCAATGAAGAAGTTGTTGGTCTTGCAAAATTCAATCATGGGATCTCCAGCATCATTTCTATCGCCAAGGCCACATTTTTCAACTACCAATCCTTCTTCTTTGTTTCCAACTTTCGCATTCCAATCACCAGTAATTATCAGCGCATCCCGATTTCACATCTGATTGATTATCTGGTCTTCTTGCAGGCGTATGGATCTTACCCTATCACTGACAACATTGTACTTCAGGACAGATCTTGAAATGTTCTTTTTGACATCTGACATCTTTGAGTTTCATTCCCAGCATAGTAGACCATATGATTGATTCAAAATGACCAATACCAGTCCATTTCAGCTCATTAATGCCTAGGGTATTGATCTTTATGCGTTCCATTTCATTTTGATGATTTCCAATTTTCCTAGATTCATACTTCGTATGTTCCAGGTTCCAAATAATAATGGATGTTTGCAGCTAATTCTTCTCATTTTGAGTCATGTCACATCAGCAAGTGAAGGTCACAAAAGCTTGACTCCATCCAGGTTGACTCTACTTTGAGGAGGCAGCTTTTCCCCAGTTGTCTTTTGAGTGCCTTCCAACTTGGGGGTTCATCTTCCGGCACTATATTAAACAAAGTTCTACTGCTATTCATAAGGTTTTCACTGGCTAATTCTTTTCAGAAGTAGACTGCCAGGTCCTTCTTCCTAGTCTGTCTTTGTCTGGAAGCTCAGCTGAAACCTGTCAGCCATGGGTGACCTGCTGGTATTTGAATACCAGTGGCATAGCTCCCAGCATCACAGCAACACACAAGCCCCACAGTACAAGAAACTGACATATGCATGGGGGCTCTGTCCATTGGTTGAACTCATTTGGAAGTCAGAAGGCATTGTTAACTATTATAGTCACCATATGACAGCCTCCTGTGGCACAGAGCAAGGTAGAGAGGGGTAAATAGAAGGTCTGAAGGACTAAATGTTAAAAAAAAAAAGAGAGAGAGATCCAAAATAAGGACATTTCCTCTCTAAATTCTGGGATTTGATGATTTTAAGTGCCTTAGAGAAAGTTATTTTGGTAACAAATGGCCAACTCTAATGTAAAAAAAAAACAAACCCACTCGCGTCATTTCAATTCCGACTCATGGCACCCCCGGTGTGACAGAGCAGAGCTACTCCATAGGGTTTTCATGGCTGTAATCTTTATGGACACAGATCCCCAGGCCTTTCTTCTGTGCTGCCGCTGAGTGAGTTCGAACTGGCAACCTTTAGGTTTATAGTTGAGCACAAACTCTTATACAGCCCTTTTTATATGCCAGACACTCTTCTAAGTGTTCCATTCCAGATGAGGAAACCGGGGCACAAAGATATTAAGTAATTTTCCCAAGGTCACACAGCTGGTAAATGGCAGAGTTAGGATTGGAACCCACTTGGTGTGGCTCCAGGATTTATGCTTTTAGTCATTATGTTACAAGATTAAGTACGTGGAAACAATAGTCTCTACCCTCCAGCTGCCTAAACCCTCCAGAGACTCAAGGTGAAGGAACACTCAATAATTGTAAGGAGCTGGGTGTTGTGTTCAGCTCAGAGTGAAATACAGGCCTGCAATGGCAAATGAACTGGTCCCCACAACCCATCCCATAGTTTCCCATTCTCCTGACTGCTAGTCACAGGTAAAAAAGAAAAAAAACCAAACCCATTGCTGTCGACTCAATTCTGACTCACGGCGACCCTATGGGACAGAGTAGAGCTGCCTCACAGAGTTTCCAAGGAGCGCTTGGTGGATTCGAACTGCTAAGCTTTTGGTTAGGAGCCGTAGTTCTTAACCACTATGTCACCAGGGTTTCCAGTCACAGGTTCAGAGACCAGAAATAAAAGTGGGACCAAGAAAAATAGAATTTCTGTTCTACTCAACATCTGCAGATAATCAGTAACGGTATAATTCAGAGAAAACAAAGCTTCACAGCAAACTACAAAAGAAAGAAAATGCCTGAGAGTCAGAGAGCTTAATCCCCCTCTCTCAACAGGTGACACGAAGCCAGTACGTGGAGCATCCTGGCATTGGGCCCCACGTGTTCCTGTTTCAGAGCCCCATGACTATGTAGTGCAGCTTGGGCCTGTTCTCTTTGAGACAAACTAGGCTTCTTCTTGGGAGGCGTCATCCAGTCCAGTGGCTTCAATTAGTTACCAGATGTTGTTATTGTTGTAGTAGTGGTAATGTGCCATTGACTCAATTCTGACTCATAGCGACCGTCATAGAACAGAGTAGGACTTCCCTGTATGGTTTCGCAGGCCTTAGTCTTTATTGCAGCAGATTTCCAGGTCTTTCTCCAGAGGAGCCATTAGGTGGGTTCAAGCTGCCACCTTTCCATTATCAGCTGAGCACTTAACCATTGTACCGCCAGGGCTTCTTTACCAGATATCAGTGACTCTCAAATCTGTATCCAGCCCAGACCACCCTCCTGCCCTGCAGATCAAGGAGCCAAATGCCCCCTGGTCATCTCCACTTGGAGGTACCACAGGCTCTTCACATGCAGTGTGTCCAAAGCCAACTCCATCATCTCCTTGCCTAGACTCGCCCATTCTCTATTGGTCTCCACCTCAGGGAACGGTGCCACTGTACCCAACTGCTCAAGTCAGAAACCTAGGGATTGTCCTTGGCTCCTTCTTCTCCTTCATTTTCTCCCTCCACATTTCATCAAGTCCTGATTATTATTATTATTTTCAACATAAATATCTTCTTTAAAATTCTTATCTTCCAATTCCAACATATTCTATATCTTTATTTATTGTCTTTTCTCTTTACATGGGGTCATATTCACGGCCTAATTATTTGATTTCCTAAATATCTCTGGAAACTTACTTCTTTTCTTCCTCTCCACCACTTCCCTAGTTGAGGCCACCATCCTGCTTGCTTGGACAACTGCAGTAGTCTCCTAGTAACAACCACTGTCTCCCTCTAATTCATTTCCCAAGCTGCATCCATAATGATCTTCCTAATAAAGGCAAATCTGATCATGTCTTGGTCCTCTTTAAATCTCTTCAAAGTTTCCCTATAACTCATGGATAAATCTCAAATCCCTAAAATGTCCTACAAGCCTGCATGTTCTGCCACTACGCCCCCCTCATTTACTTTTTCAGCCTTATCTCACACCACTCTCCCTTTCACAATGGATCCTCCATATATACTGAACTCTCAATTCCTTGAACCTGCCTCTTGTAGGCGGCCTCCAAAATGGCCCTGATGATCCCTACCTCCTGATATTTATACACTTGTGTAATCTCCTTCCTTTGAGCGTGGGCTGGGCCTAGAGACTCGTTTCTGATGAAGAGAATATGGCAAAAGCGATGGGATGTCACCACCAAAATTAGTTTACAAAAAGACTCTGGCATCCATGGTGCAGCTCATGCCCTCCGCTCCCCTTCCCACCTATCCCCTCCCTCTCTTTCTCTCTCTCTTTCTTACTTTCTCCCTCATTCTCTCCCTGAAGTTCGGTAAAAGCAAGCTGCCATCTTGCAAGTGGCCCTATGAAGAGGCCCAAGAGGCGAAGAATTGATGTCTCTAGCCAACAGTCAGGAGGACCCGAGGCCAATTCCTCAATCATAGAAACTGTGATCTAATAAATGCCATTACGTTTTGGAGTAATTTTTTATGCAGCAGTGGATGACTAACACCACAGATTTTCTAATTTCTGAGCTAATACACATGTTGTTCTCACCACCTGCTCTTCCCACCCCTCCAAATGCCAACCCATTTAAACTAACTTGAACTCATTCTCAGGTCTCAGGTTAAATGATACCTCCTACAAGAAGCCTTCCCTGACTTCCCGCATCATAGTACTGGTCACACGACTGTAAGCTCCACGGGAGCCGGGACCTTGGTTGGATGTCTTGATTCACCTTGTATCCCCTGTATCCACAAAGGGGCTGCAAATATTTGCTGAACAAATGAAGGCAACAGCAAGCCTTCCTTTCCCCATGCTGGTCTGAGTTTTCTCCTTGAGCACAGCATATTATTCACAACCATGCAGACAGTATGTCCTGAGTTTTCAGAAGCCATGCTTTTAACTTACACAGTTATACTATTAAATTCAAAACTCATATTTCCACTGAGCTGCAACGTCCCCTCTTCACACTTCATTCTCTCTCTCTCTCTCTCTTTTTTTTTTACTTTCATGACAATCATATGGAACTATTACCCTCGTTTTTACCAATGCAAAAAATGAGGCACTCAGACTTGAGTAAGGTTCCATGACAATCACACGCAAAAAAACAGGTCTTGGAACCAGTCTCCAAACTCAGCCTAGAACTGCTATCAGGGGTAGGATACCAGATGAACATACTTCTTAATTATCAAGTAATGGTGCTAACAATACTACAGACTGGCTCTCTATAGATGACTGATGGCCATGTTCCATCATCCAAGCACTTGGTAAGCAAATAAACTACATTATGAAATTTTTAGTCTCCAAAGAGAAAAGACATCAAAATCAAGGAAATAAAGCAAATCCTAATTAAATCAGATCCGGAAAAAGCAAAGTTAAAAAAAAAAAAAAAATCAGTAAAAAGGAAAGTATCTGGAAAGAAACTGGTTTTGATGCTTTCTGATACACCCAGGTAAGCTCATAAATTGCAAAGAAATAAATTTAGAGGTATAAGATAAATGTTGCTGTTCAGTGCCATAGAACTGGTTCTGACCCTATGTACAACAGAACAAAACACTGCGCAGTTCTGTGCCATCCTCACAATCGCTGTTATGTTTGAGCCCATTGCATAAGTCACTGTGTCAACCCATCTCGTTGAGGGTCTTCCTCGTTTTCATTTACCCCCTACTTTACCAAGCATGATGTTCTTCTCCAGGGACTGGTCCCTCCTTATAACATGCCCAAGGTACATGAGGCTAAGTCTTGTCACCCTTGTTTCTAGGAGCATCCTGGTTGTACTTCTTCCAAGACAGATTCATTTGTTCTTCCGGCGGTCCATGCTATATTCAATACTCTTCGCCAACACCATAATTCAAATGCATCAATTCTTCTTTGGTCTCTTTATTCATTATCCAGCTTTTGCATGCCTATGAGGCAACTGAAAATACCATAGCATGGGTCAGGTGCACCTTAGCCCTCAAAGTGACATCTTTACTTTTTAACACTTTAAAGAAGTCTTTTGCAACAGATTTGCCCAATGCAATATGTCATTTGATTTCCTGACTGCTGCTTCCATGGGTGTTGATTGAGGATCCAAGTAAAATGAAATCCTTGACAACTTTAATCTTTTCTCCATTTATCATGATGTTGCCTATTGGTCCAGTTGTGAGGATTTTTGTTTTCTTTATGTTGAGATGCAATCCATACTGAAGGCTGTAGTCTTTGATGTTCATCAGTTAAGTGCTTCAAGTCCTCCTCACTTTCAGCAAGCAAGGTTGTGTCATCTACATACCACAGGTTGTTAACGAGTCTTCCTCCAATCATAATGTAATGTTCTTCTCAGGTTACTTGCTCAGCATACAGACTGAATAAGTATGGTGAAAGGATACAACCCTGATGCACACCTTTCCCGATGTGAAATCATGCAGTATCCCCTTGTTCTGTTCCAATGGCTGCCTCTTATTTTATGTACAGGTTCTGCGTGAGCACAGTTAAGTGTTCTGAAATTCTTGTTCTTTGCAATGTTATCCATAATTTATGATCTATACAGTCAAAGGCCTCTGCATAGTCAATAAACCACAGGTAAACATCTTTCTGGTATTCTCTGCTTTCAGCCAGGTCCATCTGACATCAGCAGTGGTATCCCTGGTTCCACCTCCTCTCCTGAATCTGGCCTGAATTTCTGAAAGTTCTGTGCTGATGCACTGCCGCAGCTACTTCTGAATTATCCTCTGCAAAATTTTACTTGTGTGTGATATCACTGATATTATTCGGTAAGTTTCACATTCTGTTGGACCACCTTTCTTTGGAATGGGCACAAATATGGATCTCTTCCTGTCGGTTGGCCAGGTAGCCATCTTCCAAATTTCTTGGCATAAAATGAGTGAGCACCTCCAGTGCTGCAACTGTTGCTGAAACATCTCAGCTGGTATTCTGTCAATTCCTAAGGCCTTGTTTTTCACCAATGCCTTCAGTGCAGCTTGGACTTCTTCCTTCAGTACTATTGGTTCTTGATCATACGCTACTTCCTAAAATGGCTGAACATCGAACAATTCTTTTTGTTACAGTGACTCTTCGTAGTCCTTCCATCTTCTTTTGATGCTTCCTGCGTCGTCCAAATTTTTTGCCCATAGAATCATTCAATATTGCAACTCGAGGTAGAATTTTTTCTTTAGTTCTTTCAGCTCGAGAGATGTAGAACATGTTCTTTTTTGTTTCTAAATCCAGGTCTTTGCACATTTCATTATAATACTTTACTTTGTCTTCTTGAGCTATCCTTTGAAATCTTCTGTCCAGCTCTTTTACTTTATCATTTCTTCCTTTTGCTTTAGCCACTCTATGTTCAAGAGTAAGCTTCAGAGTCTCTTGACATCCATTTTGGTCATTTTTTTTTTTCAATAACCTTTTGCTTCCTTCATGTATGATGACCTTGATGTCACCACACAACTTGTCTGGTCTTCGGTCATTTGTATGCAATGCGTCAAATCTGTTCTTGAGATGGTCTCTAAATCCAGGTAGGATATACTCAGGGTCATACTTCGGCTTCCGTGGACTTGTTTTAATTTTCTTCAGCTTCAACTTGAACTTGCATATATATGAGCAACTGATGGTCTGTTCTTCAGTAGGCCCCTGGCCTCGTTCTGATTGAAGACATTGAGCTTTTCTATCATCTTTCCACAGATGTAGTTGATTTGATTCCTGTGTATTCCATCTGGTGAGGTGACACGTACAGTTGCCATTTATACTGCTGAAAAAAGGTATTTCCAATTAATAAGTTTTTGGTCTTGCAAAGTTCTATCATGCAATCTCTGGCATCCTTTCTATCACACCAAGGCCATATTTTCCAACCATTGATCCTTCTTTGTTTCCAACTTTCGAATTTCAATCAATACTAATTATCAATGCATCTTGATTGCACATTTGATCAATTTCAGATCACAGATGTCAGTAAAAATCCTCAATTTCTTCTTCTTTGACATTAGTGGTTGGTGTGTAAATTTAAACAACAGTCATATTAACTGGTTTTTATTGTAGGCATATGAATATTATCACTGACAGTGTTGTGATTCAATTTGTCATTCCCAGCATAGTAGACCATATGATTGTCCAATTCAAAATGGCCAATACCAGTCCATTTCAGCTCACTAATGCCTAGGATATTGATCTTTATGCTTTCCATTTCATTTTTGATGACTTCTAATTTTCCTAGGTTCATACTTTGTACATTCCATGTTCCAATTATTAATGGATATCTGCAGCTGTTTTTTCTTATTCTGAGTCATGCCACATCTGCATATGAAGGTCCCAAAAGCTTGACTCTATCCATGCCATTAAGATCCACTCTAATTTGAGGAGGTAGCTTTTCCGTGATCATATTTTGAGTGCCTTCCAACCTGAGGGGCTCACCTTCCAGCACTATATCAGACAATGTTCTGCTGCTATACATAAGGTTTTCAGTGGCCAGTTTTTCCAGAAGTAGAATGCCAGGTCCTTCTTCCCAGTCTGTCTCAGTCTAGAGGCTCTGCTGAAACCTATTCACCATGGCTGACTCCGCTGGTATTTGAAATACTGGTGGAATAGCTTCCAGCATCTCAGAACATGCAAGCCACCACATGGCTGTTGGATGGGTAATAAGCAAAATAGGTTAAGAAAGTTTTTAAAATGTGATGAGGGTCAAAGAGATGCACTTTCATGTCTGATAGATCCTATGGCTATTCTTTGCAATCCTTGATATAGATTCTAGGATTTTCTCTGCAACTGAGGTGAGTTCAGCATGAGGTGGACATGTCTGTGAACTATCCACAGGCATTCCATTACTAAGGAAGCAAAAAACATTGGTTATAAAACATTTCCCCACTATATTGACTCTTAAATGGGTATCATTGTGATTTTTTCCATTGAATTGTATTTAATTCAAAACTCTGTGGTTTAGAAATGTTACTCACACATACTGAATAGGATCCTTATGAAGTTGAAAAAATAGGAATCAAACCAAGTGTCTTGCGACTTCTCAGAGACATAAAGCACTGCCCAGGATCTCATATTTGATGTATTGGTCTGTAAGGTAGCCTGTTGTCAATGGTCCTTTTTTATTAACCAATAAGCAAAATAAGTTAATAAAACAAGACCATTCACCACAGGCTACTTTACAGACCAATACATCAAGTACGAGATTCCGGACAGTGCTTTATGTCTGTAAGAAGTTGTAAGACACTTGGTTTGATTCTTTTTTTTTTTAACTTCATAAGGACTCTATTCACCATGTGTGAATAACATTTCTAAACCACAAAGTTATGAATTAAATACAATTCAATGAAAAAAAAATAACAATGATACAAGTTTAAGAGTCTGTACAGTGAAGAAAATGTTTTATAACCAATGTTTTTTGTTTCAACCAATGGGGTCACCATGAGTTGGGGGCTGACTGACGGCTTCTAACAACAAAATCCCATTGCCTTCAGGTCGGTTCTGACTCAGAGTGACCCCATGTGACAGAGTAGAACTGCCCTATAAGGTTTTCTAGGCTGTAATCTTTACAGCAGCAGGCTGCCACATCTTTCTCCTGGGGAGTGGCTGGTGGGTTTGAACCATTGACCTTTCAGTTAGCAGCCAAGCACCTAACCACTGCACTACCAGCGCTCCTTAACAGCAACAACTGGGGTCAATTTTTTCATAACTTCAGCCGCAAGTGGCCTAAAATGGCCACCCTCGTCTGGCACCTACCTCCTGATCTTTCAGCTGAGCCTTCTCAGCGCCTCCAGTGGCCCATTTTTGCAGATCCAATTTGCCCAGCATCTCTTATGCAGGACAGTCATCTATTATGCAGGACAAACAATGACAGTTACTGGTCACTCTATGAACTGAGGGTGCAGAGGGATTATGAGACACAAAATATGGGTGCCCAGGGCACCAGGGATTCTGGGTAAGACAGGTCAAGGCTGGCAGGCCATGACCTCCCTACCAATACAGCTACCGCCTCCCCAAAACAAGGTCCTTAGTATTAAGCCATTGGTTTCTCTGCTCCCATGAGGTGTGGCTTGGCTGGGGCCTGGCTTGCAGAGGGCACAGTTATGCACAAAGGAATTGTGCACTTCTCTGGGCAACCCAGCCCTCTGCCACATGCACAAATGGAAGCAGTTAGTTTCTGTAATGAATTTGTAATGCTCCTTTGCTTGTTTCCTCCTGGTGCCTGCTGGCCTTTAAAAACAGTGTGAATCTGCTGTAGAACAGTAATTGTGCTGCTTCTTAGCCGTGCTGGGGGTTCACGCTCGCTGCCTCCCTCAGCCAGACAAACCGCTGTGCCTCCTCTGAAGTGGCCAGAACAAATTTGCCTTTATTGGCCTGCATTTGGGAACTCCGAGTTATTTGCCTTTGAGATAGAACAAAGAGATTCTATTTCCTCTGGCTCCTCCCATCTCTGAGATGGCCCCTGGCCTTCAGTTCATCCTTTACAAACAAGGGGATTCTAGCAGCTTGAGAGGAAAAGGGTCTAATGGTTAAGCACACGGGACCTGGCTCTCATCCATCCCAGCTGTGCTGTACACATGCTGTGTGACCTTGGGCAAGTCACTTCCCCTCTCTGAACCTCACTGTCTCTACTAAACAGAGACAAGAATACCTCCTCAGTTTGTTCAGAGGATTAAGAGAGAAGAGTAAGCACCCCACCTAGCTTTAGTAATTAGTAGATGTACAATATTATTTCAGTGTCTCTCCTTCCAAATACCCTCTTCTGAATAGGTGTCTTAGGCCCTTAATACATATTTATGGAATACTTAGAATGCTCATAGAGATCCCTGGTGGTGCACTGGTTAAACACTCAGCTGCTAACCGGAAGGTTGGTGGTTCAAACCCATCAGCCACTCCTCCATAAGAGAAAGATGCGCCAGGCTGCTTCTGTAAAGATTACAGCCTTGAAAATCTTATGGGGCAGTTCTATTCTGTCCTACAGGGTCACTATGAGTTGGAATCGACTCAACATCAATAGGTTGAAACCCATTGCCATCGAGTCAATTCCGACTCTTACAGGACAGAGTAGAACTCCCCCGTAGAGTTTCCAAAGAGCGCCTGGTGGATTCGAATTGCTGAACTTTTGGTTAGCAGCTGTAACTCTTAACCACTGTGCCACCAGCGTTTCTGTGGAGGGAACAGGAGGGGGAAAATCAGAAATAGGAGGTACAAACATACCCAGTAATGTGAAGGACTGGTAAAGGATCTGGGATTGTTATCCCTTGGGGACGACGCTTAAAAATGGCCCTTTTGAGAATCTGAAGATGCTGTTGGGGCCTTCCCAGATATGGACACATGATGTTTGGGCAGAGATGTTCAAGAGCTTTGCTGTTCCCTAGCCCCCATGTGTGGTCTTGGTTTTGATGTGGGGGCTGGGACATGTGGTGGTGTGATGGGCTGGGGCAGCCTCCTGAGGGCTTTGGGGCATTATCATGAACTTTTGGGGCCATCAGAGGTTTACGGTGGGGCAGAGAGCTGGAACCTGGTCTCAGAGCGCTCTGATCAGAGGGGACAGACCGCAGGCAGGACAGCCCTGAGAGATCTGTTTGCTCCCTCTCATTTTCTCACTCTCCCTTTCTCTTGCTCTTTCTCGCTCTTCCTTTTTCTCCTGATATCTCTCTCGCTTTCACTCTTGCTCTCTGGTCTGCCCCACTTCTGTGGGCCTGCATGTACCTCTGAGATTCCACAGCTACCCAACAGAGAGGCAAGGGCTGAAAGGATCGAACTTCATGTTTAATCTTAAAAGTAGTAACAGGTTTTATAGTCTTAAAACACACAATCATCGAAGAACACTAAAAATCAAAAACCTACAAGCATCACAGCCACACGCCCGATGTGACCAGTGTTAACCATTTCTGCAGTACCCTTTCATGCATTATGCACTGTAAAATAGATAATATACAGAATTATGTAATACACGGAATTTCTTATTTCTTGTTTTGGGTTCTTCACAAAAGAGATCATGTTTTGCACCATGTCACAGTCACTCCTCTAAGAAGTGGTGCAGTCGTGATTTGAACTCAGGGCTCAGATGCCCAAGTGTCATAAGGGGCTCAGTCATTCCCCTTTTGCTGGCCCCTTTGGGTGTGTCTAGTTTTTGCGATAACACACAATGCTTTGTTGAACACCCCGGTAATGTTATTATTTTGCCATGATATGCGAGTACTTTCGCTGGTTAAACTCCTAGTGGTGGAACTGCTGGGTCAAAGGATTTCTGCTGCATACTGCCAGATTTCACAGGGCTAATTTTAACCCTGCTTGTTGGCCGGGGCCTCCCCTCGGTCCCATCAGACACCCCCATCCTCAGCTTCCTCCTCTATGGAAGGAGGCAAAGGGAAGCCCCGAATGACTTTGGGCTGATTTCTCACTTCCTGTCTTTCTGCAGCTGGCAGAGGCACCTAAATGCTTTCAGCACAGACCAGGCTCAGGTGGACTTGACAATGCCAAAAGAGAGTGTGCTTTAGAGTCAGACAAACCACACCCGCTGCTGCAGAGTCGATTCCGACTCATAGCAACCCTGTAGGACAGAGCAGAACTGTCTCAGAGTGCTTCTAAGGCTGCAATCTTTACGGAGGCAGGCTGCCACATCTTTCTCCCATGAAGCAGCTGGTCGGTTAGAATTGCTGACCTTTGGCTAGCAGCTGAGCACTTAACCACCATGACACCAGAGCTCCTAACAAATATAATTAAAAAAAAAAACCCATTGCCACTGAGTCAATTCTCATTGCCATCGAGTCAATTCCGACTCATAGCGACCCTATAGGACAGAGTAGAACCACCCCATAGGGTTTCTAAGGCTGTAATTTTTATGGAAGCAGGCTGCCACATCTTTCTCCCACAGAGTGGTTGATGGGTTCAAACCACAGACCTTTCGGTCTTAACTACTTTAGCCACTTTAACCACTGTACCACCAGGGTCCACTCAAATCCCTTCCAAATTAAGAACTTACACTTGAGATTCAAGAGCTGAGGAGAGTTTTGGTTCACTGGGAATAAGAGACAAAGGGGGCTTCATCTACTCTAACCTCAGCATAGCTATGGGGAGCTGGAGGGCTCTTTCCCTGAGAGCTGGACTCTGATGATGATGGCGGTGGTGATGGTGGTGATGACAGTGATGGTGGTGATGAAGGTGGTGGTGACGGTAATGATGATGGTGATGATGATGATGATGGTGATGGTGGTGGTGGTGATGGTGGTGATGACAGTGATGGTGGTGATGAAGGTGGTGGTGACGGTAATGATGATGGTGGTGGTGATGATGATAATGATGATGATGGTGGTGATGGCGGTGATGATAATGGTGGTGGTGGTGATGATGATGGTGGTGGTGATGACGATGATAGTGATGGTGGTGATGATGATGGTGCTGGTGATGATGATGGTGGTGGTGATGGTGGCAGTGGTGATGATAGTAGTGATGGTGATGGTGATGATGATGATGATAGTGATGGCGGTGATGATTATAACGATAGTGGTGGTAATGATGATGGTGATGGTGATGGTGGTGGTGATGATGATGATGAGGGTGGTGGTGGCGGTGATGATGATAGTGGTGACGGCAGTGGGAACCTTTTTCACTCCATCACACAAAGGCTGTCAGGGACCCAGTCTCATGAACACAGAGGAGACCCATTCCCTCTGAAATCCCCTGATGTGATTCGAACCTGCACTAGACATCCACATTTGATATTTGCTCCACAGCACCACTGCTATGTATTAAGCACCTACTATATGCTGGGTATTATGCAAGGTGCTGGGCACACGGAAGTGAGAAAAACAGAAACTGAGACCCTTCTCTGGTGGAGCTTAGAGTCTGGTGGGGGCGGGGGGAGAGGCATTAGAGAAGTGTCTTAGTCATCTAGTGCTGCTGTAACAAAAATACCACAAGTGGGTGGCTGTAACAAAGACAAATTTATTTTCTTACAGTCTAGTAGGCTAGAAGTCCAAATTCAGGGCATTGGCTCCAGGGGAACCCTTTCTCTTTCTGTCAGCTCTGGAGGAAGGTCCTTGTCATCAATCTTCCCCTGGACTAGGAGCTTCTGCACGCAGGAACCTGGGTCCAAAGAACACGCTCTGCTCCCAGCACTGCTTTCTTGATGGTGTGAGGTCCCTAACTCTCTGCTTGCTTCTTTTTCCTTTTATCTCTTTTAAGACAAAAGGTGGGGTAGGCCACACTCCAGAGAAACTTCCATTACATTGGATCAGGGATGTGACCTGAGCAAGCGTATTACATCCCACCCTAGTCCTCTTTAACAACAGGTAGAGATTATGACTTATAATACACAGGAAAATCACAAAATGGAGGACAGTCACACAATACTAGGAATCATGGCCTACCCAAGTTGACACATACTTTGGGGGGACACAATTCAACCCATTACAACAAGGGTCTGTGTTTTGTTCTGTTTTAAGCACAAAATGATAAATTGTGATTCCTGCTGTAAAGAAAACGAAGAGGGTGTTGTGCTTGGGACTAATGAGGGAGGGAGACCGAAAGAATTTGGGAGGCCCGTGGGAGTGAAGGAGGCCCTTAGACAGCTGTGTGGCATTAGGCTGAGTCCTCACCTCTCTGAGCCTGTTTCCCGCGATTAAACAAGGGGATACGTCATCTGTCTCTGGGTTGCTGGGACATGAGATTTCCCAGGCAAAAGGTCCTATACAGGGCCTGCCCCACAGGAGCTCCTACGTGGGGCTAGTTCCTCTGGTTTGACTGATTCTGGACACCAGCCCCCAGATCCCTTAGCCCTTGAAACACCCTAGTCTGTATGGGACACCTGAGGAAAACATAAAGAAAATTACCTGCATTCTCAGGTGGAAGCCCTTGGAATTCAGAAAGTTCCCAAGAGGACTTTCTAGGGCCAACCTTGATTTTGGGGAGAGATTCTACCTGCCTCTTCTCTTTGTCCTAAAATGTCTTGATGTGAGGACTGAATGGCCCTGTCTTCATTATTGCTATTGTCACTACTGAGTTTCCTTTTGCTGTTACTAATGCTGGAGTCCCTGGATGCTGCAATGGTTAACATGCTCACTGCTAACCAAAAGGCTAGTGGTTTGAGTTACCCAGAGGCACCTTGGAAGAAAGGCCTGGTGATCTACTTCTGAAAACTCAGCCATTGGAAACGCTATGGAACACAGTTCCACTCTGACACACACGGAGTCGCCAGGAGTCAGAGTCCGCTTGATGGCAACCGGTTGGTTTATGCGGGGCTTGCCACTCAGTGGGTGGTAATGTATAAAACGACTGAGTTGAGTGAGTGAATGAATGAAAGAATAATTTGACCACTCCCTGTAAGACACGCCACCTCAAAGAGACTCAAACCCTAGCCCCAAAGAAGATCCACATCCATTTGGCCAGAAATGGGGAATTAACTTAAGCTTCGCCCGCGGGTCTGGCCTCTCCCAGAATTTAGCATCCTAATCCCTTTCCCAAACATCCAGGAGGAAGCCAGCTGGGCCGCTCTGTCACAGAGGGCCTGGACCTCATCTCCCCCAGAGCAGCACATGTCAATTCTGGGCCACCCCCAGCCCAGCAAAGGAGGGAGGGCATGGTGCCGGGCCAGGGAGAGGTGGGAGGATGGGATCTTTGCAATTCTTTCTCCTTGGGTGAAGAAAACAAATGCGACTCAAAGCTTGCGCTGTCCTTTCAGCTTCCCCTGAGGACTTTGCAGTGAGGGCCTTCCAAGAGTCCTTTCAGAAAAGAGGACCCGGCAAAGTAAGAGAGAGAAGAGGAGAACAGGGAGACCTTTCACAGGAAGGCAGCTGGTAACAACAAAGCTGTTGTTGTTGTTAGCTGCTACGGCGCTGGCCCCCTACTTGTGGCAACCCCCATGTACAACAAAGCGGAATGCGGCCTGGTCCTGCACTAGCCCCACATTTGGTTGGGGACTGGACCATTGGGATCCATAGGGTTTTTGTTGGCTGATTTTCAGAAGTAGATTGCCAGGCCTTTCTTCCTAGTCTGTCCTAGTCTGGAAGTTCTGCTGAAACCTGTCCAGCATCATAACAACACACAAGCCTCCCTCAACAGATGGGTGGTGGCTGTGCAGGAGGTACAGTGGCTGGGAATTGAACCTGGGTCTCCCACATGGGAAGCAAGAATTCTACCACTGAACCACCACCAACCATTCACTGAAGGTTCCTGCTGTGGCAGCTTCTGTGCTCAGGGATGCGAAGTCCACCACTCAAGGCCACAGGGTCAGTCCAAGGAAGAGCTGGGGGTCCACCAGGTCTGTCTGTCTACAAAGACTGAGCTTTTAGCCACCATGTTCAAACTGCCTCTACATTTTTGAACTGCTAACCACAACAGCAACAATAAAATCAAAATAGCTAACACATGATACATACAGCTTACTGTAAGCCAGGCACTGTTTTAAATCCTTTACACACATTCAATTTACTATCCCATTTTACAGATGAGGAATTGAGGTAAGTAAGTAACTTGCCCAAGGTCACTTAGCCAGATAGTGACAGAGGCTGGAAGAAGGCAATCAACTGTCCAGTTTGCCTGGGACTGTCCCAGTTTTAGCACTGAAGGCCCTGTGTCCTGGAAAACCTCTCAGTTCTGCACAAACTGGACAGTTGGTCACCTTAGCTAGGAGTAGACCCCCAGCAGCGTGGCACCAAAGGACATGCTTTAGGCCAGCTCCTGACCCCATTCAGGGAAGTACTATGGTCTAGCTCACGGGCTTGAGCTTTGAAGTTAGAGAAGACCCAGGTTCGTGTCCTGACTTTGTTTTTTATGAGCCACAGAGTCTCTAAGCCTTAGTCTTATCTTCCTCATCTGTAAAATGGGAATAGTAGAATCTACGTTGTTTTACCATTTCAAAGGCTCAGCAAGGTGATCCCTGCCAAGTCCAGGGCTGGACTCCGGGTGAATGCCCAGTGAAGGTCAGGTTCATGGTCCCCCCAGCTCTGTGAGTAAGATAAGAATAGGTCACTCCAGAGGCAACAAAATGGGAAAAGCATGGGCAGGAAGGTGTGTTAAGAAAGAATTAATCTGCCAAGGTGGGGGAGGCGACACGATGTCACCCTCGGGTCACCCCAGCTGCTGTCATCTCCTGGCCCAGGCGCCCAGATATCCTGGCGGGACCCGCTGCGGGCATCTGTGTCGCCCACTCAATCCTGTCTCCGCGGATTCCAGAGCCCAAGGAAAGATCCTCGGCTTCCTCCCACATTCCTCTGCTATTTGTGGCCCTTGCCCTGCTTCAGGGACGGGGAGGCGATGCTGTGCTTTTCCGTCACACATTCTATTCCTGAACAATGGGATTCAGGATGTTCAGGCCATCAAGCCCCCTGATTATCTCAGCATTTCTCCCAGCGTCTCAGGGACAGAGAAGCCTGCCCAGCCTTGCCACTCTGTTAATAACTAGGCCAGTGTGCACAAGCAATTCTGCGTTTCTCCACCTGGTGTGCTGCTATTTCTGATTCCAGCCCTGAAGGCCACCATTCAGTCATTCAACAAACGCTCACGGAGGCTCAGTGGCCCAGTGGGTGAGTGTGTGCTCAGGAGCCAGACTGCTCAAGGTCATAATCACAGCCCCTCTACTTACCAAGGGCAAGTTCTTTAGTCTCTCTGTACCTCAGTGTTCACATCTGAAAATGGGTTAATAATAGTACTCACCACGTAGCGTTGTCATGTGAAACCCTAGAACAACATCCGACAAATAGAAAGCGCCCAGTAAATGATATTTATCATTATTATTCCACCACCCATCTGTCAGGTTGTCATACCGTGGAGGATTGTGTTGCTCTGATACTGGAAACTTTGCCACCGCTATTTTAAATACCAGAAGGGTCATCCATGATGGACAGGTTTCAGTGGAACTTCCAGACTAAGAAAGACTAGGAAGGAAGCCCTGGTGATCTAATTCCAAAAATTAGCCAATGAAAACTCTATGGATCACAACAGAACGTTTTCTGATATAGTGCCCCCTCGGTTGGAAGGTGCTCAAAATACACAGGGGCTGCAACCAACTGTGGATCCCAGCACAGCACCAATGGGGAAGACGGTGCAGGACCAGGCAGTGTTTCGTTCTGTTGTACACGGGATTGCCGTGATTCAGAGCCAACTCAAGGGCAACTAACAACCACCACGAGCGATGTAGCTGGTCCTGTGTCCACCTCGTGCTGATTAAGTTGGATGTGCGATTTTGCCAAGAGAACTTCTGTCTCTGTTCTCTGTGTTAGCAAACACGCCCTTCCAGGAAGGAACAAGGTGGAGAAAGAAAAAATAATAATAATGAAAGAAAGAAATGAGGAAGGAAGGAGGTCGCACCTTGCCACCCATGTCATCACCGCAGACTCTGACACTCGAGCAAGTCACTTTACTGCTCCAAGGCTCAGTTTCCTCATCTGGAAAGTGGGATAATGAAAGGGTCTCCCTCATAGGCTCATCAAAAGGCTAAATGAGATAGTGCGGGCCTTGGCCCCATGCCTGGCACTGAGAAAGCACTCAGTTCGTGGTATTGTTCTTTTTGACATTATATTAATAATAATAAGCACATCTGGTCTCACTGGCTGTTTAGACAAGTCCTAGGACAAGGTCAAAACTGTTTTCTCTCCAGACTCGACTTGTAAGTTGGTTCCTCCGCTCTTGATGGGTACAAAAATCTTCCTTGTTTTTTCTTTCATACTTTTTTATTCTCTCGGTCACTTCCTCTCTGGGGCCGCATTTCTTGCCCCAGACCCTTCCTGGCCCCAGCTAGTCTGGGCACCTCTGCCTCAGTCAAATCCTGGTTCATTAAAGTGCCAGCATTCACCAAGCCCATATTTGCATCAGATGCCTGGGAGAGACTGTTGGCTTTGTTTCGTGTTATTTTTTTTTATTTTAATTTTTTGCTTTTACTACAACAACCAAAAAATATATGAGAACAGATCTAAACTTATGAATTAAGGTAGCAATTAGCCACCAGAGTGAGGTGCTAAACTCTTGTTTACACAAGAACTTAACTCAGTAAATCCTTTTTACAGCTTCAGTAAAGAGGGAAGCTGCAGCTCAGGTTCAACAACTGTAAATTCTCAACGGGGAATGTATTTTCATGACAACTTGACATTGGTCTGGTCTGAGGACCAGAGGACTTGAGGCTGTCTCCCCCTTCTAATTCCTCTTCTTCCCTCCACAACTCAGAACGAACTACATCCATAACTAATAATAATAATTTTATATAAATATACACACACAGATATATCTCAAACTGCCCGAAAGAATGGACTCGGATTCACTACTGGTTAGGGTGTAAACTGGTACAACTTTACAATTTTGGGGGAGAATAATTTGTCAGGGTGATTATCATGAGCCTCAACCATGTCCAGGCTCCTTGATCCAGTAATTTTGCCTGAAAAACAAACAAACAAAAAATCTAGCCTAAGCAAATAATCTGAAACGGGGTAAAGATTACTACACAAAGACGTTTGCTGTAGTATTGAACTTGAGAGTTCAGAATTGGAAGCAATTGAATTGCTAACATCGGGGGCTGGCTAAGTCAATGTTCTGGTTTATCTACTGCTAGGTAACCAACCCCCAAAACTCAGTGTCTTAAGATAACCACAATTATCTGTTTTGTTCATTAATCTGTGATATGGGCAGGGTTCAGTGGGGACAGCTCCTCTCTGCTCTGCAATGTCTTGGTCCTCAGTTGGAATGACTCAAAAAGTTAGATGCTGCAACTGTGTGGAGCTGTGGTCTCTTGAGATGGTATTTCCAATATGGTAGCCTCAGGGTAGTCTGACTCCTGAAGGATGGCTCAGAACTCCAAGAGTGAGTGTTCCAAGGACAGGAAGAAGAACCTGTTGGTGTCTTAAGGCCTGGGCCAGGAAATAGGCACGGCATTACTTCTACAGTATTTTATTGATCAAAGTCACAATATCAAACAGATTCAAGGGGTGGCATCGTAGACCCACCTCTCCCTGAGAGGAGAATCTAAGAATTCGTGGCCATCTTTAATCTGCTAGAGCCAGTTTTGCTATATTCACACAATGCTATTTGGTCGTCATTAAAAATGATGTTAGTCAAGAGATTTTTAAAAACATAGGGGAATTTTTATGCTAGACTGAAGTTAAAAAATAAAATAAAAATAAGAACAAAAAAATTGTACAGACAGCCTGATCAGAACACTAAAATGCTATCTCTGGTTGCTAGGAAGGTGAGTTGTTTCATTCTTTACATTTTCTGCACTTTCTAAGATTTTCACAGGCCATGACTATCCCATAGACATGCTGTGTTTGACTCCCACTGTGATTTTAAGCCCAAGAAAGTTCACATTCATATTACCTTTTCCAGCTTCTATGAAGAATTCTCCACCACCTGCCTACCAATCAGTCTGTCATAAACTGGTGGTTTGCATTTTGCTATGGTGCTGGAAGCTATGTCTCTGGTATTTAAAAAGCCGGCAGGGTCACCCATAGTGGACAGGTTTCAGTGGAGCTTCCAGACTAAAACAGACTAGGAAGAAAGGCCTGGAGATCTACTTCTAAAAATTAGTCAATGAAAACCTGATGGATCTCAACAGAACATGTTCATTATAGTGCTGGAAGATGAGCCCCCTGGGTTGGAAGGTACTCAAAATACACAATCATGGACCCGATCACACCAACAACTCCGAAGATGGTTTAGGATCAGGCAGCATTTAGTTCTGTTGTGTGTGGTATCACCGTAAGTCAGAGCCGACTCAACGGCAACTGAGAACAAGGAAGAGCTCCGGACACCCCTGGCTTTGGTTTGGTACTGATGGCCCCTTTAAAGGGGTGTAGACACCCCAGTTTTCTACGGAACCAGCTGGCCTGCTTCCTGCATTTCTGATACCCACTTGCCCCCTATGGCAGTCCCAGGGTCCATATTATTAATTGAAAATCAACAATAACAGCTTCATAAAACAAATCTGAGGCAAAACTCACTGGGATGACTTGTCTGTGGAGAAAAGAATGGTGCCTCCATGCAAAACGCCCATCATTTCCCTACACGGGCTAAGCTGGCTCTGGTTCTAGGCCTCCTGGCTCCCTCACTGCCCCGGGGCATCTTTCCAAAGGCACACGTAGGTAAACGTGATGGTCTATGGGCAGGTAAGTGTTACCAGCAATGCAGGCAGGTCCAGAGAAATGAGTAGGTAGAAAAGCCTGCGTCACAGCAACATCACTTTGAGGCTGGAAGCCATGCCACCAGTATTTCAAATACCAGTGAGGTCAACCATGGTGGACAGGTTCCAGTAGAGCTTCCAGACTAAGACACACTAGGAAGAAAGGCCTGGGGACCTGCTTCTGAAAATTAGCCAATGGAAACCCTAAGGGTCACAACAGAACGTCATCTGATATAGTGCTGGAAGGTGAGCCTGCTAGACTGGAAAGCACGCAAAATGCACAGGGACCACAAGAATGGGCTTGAGCACGCCAACGATGGTGAAGATGGTGCAGGACCGGACGTTTCCTTCTGCTGTACATGGGGGCACTGTGAGTCGGAGCTGGCTCGATGGCCAGTAACAGCAACAAGAGAAAAGGCTGGACAGCTGAGGGGAAGGTTTGAGGCAGAGCAGTAGAGACTCCACCATTTGAGTACGTGCCTTGGGTTTGGGAAGAGCGAGAAAAAGAAAGACGTTGGTAGTCAAAGGAAAGAGCGCGCAATGGCCATTTCACGCCTCTGGCAGCAAAGTAGAGGGCGGCTCGCCCTGGCCACCCTAACCACTCCCATCATTGCTCAAGCGCTAGCAGAAATGTGCCACACGCAACTGGAAGGAACCTGGCACCCTCTTTTTAAATTTTCGTCATATGACTACCAACTTCCGGTGATTTTTGCCATATTTGCAAACCAATCACGTGGGCTGTTACTTACTGAATATTTTTCTTTAAACTGATTTGAGATTGCCTCATTTTTAAAACCCAGCTTTGTCCCATTCAATACCCTCTAAAAAATCAGGTAAGGCTAATGTATTATTCACACACACAGGTACACACAACGGTGTGATGGGCTGGAGCTGTTGTTAAATTTTCAAGAATTTTGCTAACCAGTTGTTAAGTGCAGCGATTATTACTAAAATTAAATGATATAAACTCAAAATTCAATTGGAGTTCTTGGGTGGTACAGATGGTTAATGCGCTCAGCAGCTAAATGAAAAGGTTGGAGGTTCAAGTCCACCCACAGGTGCCTTGGAAGAAAGGCCTGGCAATCAATTTCTGAAAAATCAGCCACCAAAAACCCTATGGAGGACAGCTCTACTCTGACACACACAGGGTAGCCATGAGTCGGAGCTGACTTGACAGCAATGTCGACAGCAACTGACATGATACAAAGATACTCTGAAACAAACGGCTAATTATGTCATCACATTTCACTATTATCTCTGAGTCGGAATCGACTCGACGGCACTGGGCTTGGTTTTTTGGTTTTTATGCTCAACAAGTTATTTTCATCTATCAAATTCATACGGTAGAAATGCTAAACAATGCTGTGCTGTTGCACACCTATAGGGGTCATTATGAGTCAGAATCAACTTGACAGCAATGGGTTTGGTTTGGGTCTTGGTTTATTGCACATCTGTTCTCAGCTCCGTGTTAGGTGACATCACAGCGACAGCTTGAAACTGCCACCATGGTACGTACTATTTACACCATGGAAACTGGCGAATGCTATATATCAGGGCTTTTTTTTTCCCCCTGAAGAGCTGGTTGTTAAACATTTACCAGTCCGTCAGGTCTTTGTACAATTATTACATACATTGTTGTTGTTGCTAGCTGCCTTCTAGTCGATTCTGACTCATGGCCACCCCAGGTGTACAGAGTAGAACTGCTCCATAGGGTTTTCAAGGCTTCAACCTTTCAAACGCAGATCACCAGGCCTGTCTTCCCAGGAATCTCTGGGTGGGTTTGAACCAGCAACCTTTTGACTAGTAGCCAAGCACTTAACCATCTGTGCCACCCAGGGGCTCCTAATATGTACATATTGTACGTGTAGTATAAGATGTAACGTAAATGTGTTTTCCCTAACATACACTAAAACGTAACTGTCACTGTTGAGTGCCTACATCCCTAAAAACATCTAGCGGAGGTCACGCAGTATTATTTAACATTCACTAGTTCAACAGACCGATTCCTCAACTTTGTCTTTGATGTTCAGGGCTCCTAGATTGTCATATATAATCGATTCACTTCTTTTTTTGGGTCTTTGTTATAAGAGGGACCACAGGAAGCGTCTGACTACTCCGCCATCTTGGCCCTGCCTCATTCCTCTGGGAAACTGAGGCCTGGAGGAGGTAGCCAAGTTCACCGAGACTATGTGGTAAGTTCAAGCCCCACCTGCTAGTGGAACCCCACCTTCTGGCCCCCAGTCCTCCGCATTTCCATCTGTGCAATGCCGCCTCCCTCTGTGGATGGCATCAAATCACATCACTGAAGCACAGTGTTCAGAAACAACTAGAACAAAAGGGAGCAGCCAGCCCCAACGAGGGAGGTGAAGGGGAGGAGCGGGGCGGGGGGGGGGCTAAAAGGGTCATCAGAAATTCAAACAATTAATTAGACAAAGCCGGGGACACAGCCGTCTGGATAACCCATTGATAAGGATGGCAGGGGGCCTATTCCCCTGGCCCCTTGCGGGTTACCGCAAGCAAAGCGCGCCCATCTACCTCCCAGTCCATACCCACCCTGAACCCGCTTAAATATTTGATGCAATATTAAAGCCCATTCCAACTTTTATGAGCAGTGTAGCAGCGTCTGCTGCTGCTGGGCGCCCACCACCCCCGTCATTTCCCAAGAAGCCCCCAGCCCCCATCCTGCGCTGCCTGCTCCTCCATCAAGCCGAGTGCATTAGGACAATTAGCACCAGCCCACTGGCGCCAATTAGCAACCAATAGTGTCTATATTATGGAGAGGGGGCGGCGGGGGCGCCTGTGTCTCCAGCCGGCCTTCACACTCAATTACATTAAGTGGAGGCTCCGAGCTGTGGTCGGGTGGACAGTTGCTGGAGTAATTGTGTCTTCTCCGTTGCTGCAGGCGGTCTTCTCCCCGGCTCCCTGATCCCCGACTGACTCCTCTCCTTGTCTACTTACATCAATACGCACTTCTTTAAAAGGCAGGGGTCGGGAGGATGGGAGGAGCAGGCGGCGGCGGGGTACAGAGACGCAGGAAGAAAGTCATGAAATGCATCATTCATTCATTCATTCATCTAAGACGCATGGAGGGTCTACTGTGTGCCTGATATGCTTTGACAGCCAGGCTCGGCCACATTGTTGGCAAGGCTCAGTGCAAAATGTAAATGTGAGACCCACTGTTCAGAAATTATTAAGCATTTCAAAACGGTGAGCAGAGGTCTTTCTGAACGTGGGGACGCTGTGGCTGTATAGGTCATACATCCACGGAACTGGCCCTGTCTACAGCTTGGGACACAGCAGCAAACAAACCTGGAGAAGAATGCCTGGCTTTGGGGACCTCACATTTAAATGGAGGGAGACGGTCAATAAATAATACACAAAATAGATGAGCGACTTAGTGACTCAGTAAGAAGGTGGCGAGTACTATACGAAAAGAAAGAAAACCAGAGCAGGATAAGAGGAGGCAGGAGGGCCAAGGGGAAGTGGGCAGGATGCAGGATTAAATCATTAAATTGGGTGGTTGGATAGGCTTTATTAGGAGGTGAGACATGAATAAAGATTTGAAGGAGGTGAGCGAGTGAGCTCTGTGGGAATCTGGGAGAACAGCCTTTCTGGCAAGGAAACAGCCAGTGCAAAGGCCCTGGGGTAGATTTGTGTTGTATTCTTGCAGTAGCAAGGAGGCCAGTGTGGCTGGAGCAAAGGAAGCAAGGGGGAGAGTAAGAGATGGAGGCCTCAGAGCTAAGGCGGATGGTGGGTAGATAGTGTAGGGCCTTGTGGGCCATTGTGAGGACACTGGTTTTACTATATGTGCCTTGAGAGGGAAGCCTCTGAAGGGCTGTGAGCAGAGGGAGGAATGGCCAGGCCTACATAGTAAGAGGATCACTCAGAAAGCTGTGTGGGGACCAAAGGATCAGGAAGCAAATATGGACACAGACAGGCCCAGGAAAAGGCTACACCAGGGGTCGGCGAAGTTTTCCAGAAAGGGCCAGATAGCAAATATTTTTGCTTTTACACACCAAATTAGCCATATTTGAAACATAAGCAAATGTATGTGGTCGTGTTCCAATAAAACTTTATAGGCCCAAAATCTAGATTTCATATAATTGTCATGTATCATGAAATATTATTTTTTCTCCCCACCCCCAATCACTTAAAAATGTAAAAACCATTCGAAGTTCATGGGCCATGCAAAACAGGCAGCGGGCCAGGTTCAGCCAGTGGGCCACAGTCTGCCAACCTCTGCTCTAAACGGTAATGCAGGGGAGAGTTCAGAGTGCTGGGTGGAAGGAGAGGGAGGAAAAGAATAGACTCTGAATATAGTTTTATAGTATAGACAACAGGACTTCCTGAGAGGTCCACTGTGAGATGTAAGAGACAGAGAGAGTGAGAAACAGAGAGAGAAACGCCAAGGATGACTCCCAGGATTTTTGCCTGAGCGACCTAAAGGCTAAATTAAGATCTCCCCAGATGGAAAAGATTCGGGGAGGGGGGAAACTTGGGAAGGCGTAAGAGATGACGGTAACAGGAAGAATAACCCCGTGTGTGCTGGAGTAGAACTGTGCTCCACAGGGTTTTCAGTGGCTGATTTTTTGGAAGTAGATCACCAGCACTTTGTTCTGAGGTGCCCCTGGGCAGCCTCAAACCTCTACTCTCTCAGTTCGCTGCCAAGCAAGTTAACTGCACCACCCAGGGATTCCCATAACGACTGTCGTTGTTAGCTGCCATGAAGTCGATTCCAACTCCCGGCAATCCCACGCGTGCAGAGTAGGCTGCTCCACAGGGTTTTCAAGGTTGCTACCTTTCAGAAGCAGATCATAAGGTCTGTCTTCCGAGGTACCTCTGGATGGGTTCAAACTGCCAACCTTTCAGCTAATAGTCAAGTGCTTTACCACGTGCGCCATCCAGGGATTAATTATGCATTTAACACACGCTCAGCTCTTTAGGAACATCGTTTCATTTAATCCTTATATAAGTGTATGCCGTGCATTCACCTCCATCTATGTAGCAGCACACTTCACAGATGTGAAAACCGAGTCTTAGAGGAGTGAAGTACATTACCTGCGAAGCCTTTCAGAAGCATGCGTCCTGTAGTATTACATGACCCTACTCACACTGCTTTGAAAGTCTACTTTGAAACCAGAAACTATTAAACAGAAAGTAGAAGCTATTCCAGGCCCAAGCTCCAGTTTGGGTTTTAAGTTCAATATTGGTTCGAGAGTATATGTTTAGACAAGCCCTGCCTCCTGTCTGTGCCTCAGTTTCCCCGGTCTTTTCAATTCAGCTCTGGGACTGGGACTTTTCTCAAGTCCCTTCTTGACCTCATATTCGCTGACACCATGATTACTCAGCTCCGAGCAAGACAACCTGGACAGGGAAGGTCCAACAGCCTTAGGAAAGAGCTAATTCCCTGTGAAATTACTGAGGATTATTTACGTTTTTACACGGTGTTTTATACCTTTAAGCGCTTTCTGATCATTTAGAAGCTAATCCCAGGCAGAGGCCAGCAGACTACAAGAAAGCCCTCGTCAAGCTGAAGCTAGAATCCAAAGGAGCTAGCAGATCTGGGGCAGGCCCTGCTGGAGACATGGCCCTTCCCCTATCCCTCTGCAGCCTTTCTAGACTGCATCCCAAGAACTGCCGCCTGGTAGCATGACTGCTGGCCTCCAGACCCAGTAGGAAATGCTCATGTGCACTCTGTGTTCACTTGGCCAGGTGGAGGATGGCTAAATATGGGAGAAGTAGCCTCTGGCCCTAGGGAGCACACAGTCTGGCTGGGGTAGGTGCCAGTAATGCACAAGCCTAGAATTAGCTTCCAGGAGCTAGGCAGGTGGATGGGTGGTGAGTGGGTGGATGAACGGTTGGGCGCATGGTGGGTGGGTGGGCGGGTGGATGGATGGGTGGATGGATGGATAAGTGATCCCAGGATTAATTATGACTACAGTCAAAACTCAGTCCAAGCCAATGGTTAGCAATGTCCACCAAATACAATCACTGAGCCAATCTGCATGTACAATGCCCACTCTGCCTGGCGCTGGAAAGGATACTCAGTGGTGGCCAGGGCAAGGTCTCTGCTAGCACAGAACTCTCCATCTAGTAAAGTCTGTGCAAATGGGTGGGCAAGGATATAGACAATGATTTCCCATAGAGAGGACCTGGGCTTGGTTTTGAAGGGCCTCCTTCATTTGTCAACTTTTACTGAGCTCCTTCAGTGCGTCAGGCACTGTTCCAGGTACACTGCTGAGCCAGGGAGCTGGAGGTCAACAAGATTGAGCCCATTCTTAGGAAGCTTAATGGGGAAGACATTCATTAATTCATTGCCTTCCCCAAAAGAAACTGTGAAAGCCACAAATGGAACACTGACTCTACTAGGTATCTGTAGAAAGAGCCACCATGTTATTGAGGTATCTGTTGTGGGACAAGGGCAGAGTCAGCATACAGGGGAAATGGGGAGACTAAGCTGCCTACAGGAACGGAATATCTGGTCCCATTCATCTCCACTCCTAGAAGTCAGATGCCCTCCTGGTGGCTGCAAGCAAGTCTTTAACTGTCCCAAGCCTCAGCCTCCTCATCTCTAAAATGGAGATGAGAATCCCTACCTCAAAGGGACATTTTGAGGGAGAATAAAATACAATGACACATACGAGTAATAACAGTCATTGCAACAACAAGAATATCTAACTTTTATTTTCATTAAGTATCTACTACATATCAGGCAATCTGTTTATCTTTACATGAACTATATTGTTGACTCCTCCTAACCACCCTACAAAGTGGGAACTCATACCAACCCCATTTTACAAAGATGCTCAGACTTATCACAGGTAAGTTATTTGCCCTTGCTCAGCCAGCAAGGGCTGCAGCCAGGATAAGAAACCCAAGTCTGACGCACAAATACTGCAAAAGCAACCAAGTTTTTAAAAAGTCCTTTTGGATAAAATACTCGTGATCAGGACACACGGCCTTTACCATGACAAACGTCACCATTTACAATCTGCTTTGGTTGCAGGCATGAGTGTTGCCTTTTGGAAAGGTCATCCATGGCTTCTATTTCCTGGTCAGTGAATTGCCAACGGAAAGAAACCAGCCCTCCCTCCCTGTGCATTCCTTATCTTAATCAGCTGTGTTAGTCCTGGTCCTCCAAGAAGGAGGCTCCAGGAGAGACTAAATGTACCAGGATTTTATTAGGGGAAATGCCTGTGAGAGCAAATTAGGCGGGAGCAGGAAAGGCGGGGAAAGCCTTCAGCCTCCAGTGAAATCTGACCTCAAGTGAAGAAGACAGAGATGGAAGGTTGGACAGGAGGGTCCTGAACTTACATGCAGTCTAAGGAAGGCTCAGCAAGGCCCTCGTGGAGTTCTTGAGCCAGAGCTGGCCATCAGAGGAGCCCAGGAATGGGGCTGCCTTTGTATCCCTTCAACACGTGGTCTTTGGGAGCAGCCCTAGGAAGCCTGGCCTCGGAGCAACAGCTGAGGCCTCCTGTGGTTGGAAGTGTGAGGGTGCATTGTCAAGGCCACCGCATCTTCTCATGCCCCATGCACCCTCCAGATGCCAGCCTGTGTGGGCACTTACAGAAATGCAAAAAAGCCAGAGGACGGTGCAGGGAGAGGGTGGGTCCTGTCTCCCTGGCTATGATGCACTGGACCCAGGAAGGACCACCCTGTGTGATTTCCTGGTAGACACAACTTTCCTCTCCTCCAGCTGCTTTCAAAAAATTCATTAAATCTTGGTTCAAGAAAGTGTCTCCACAGCAGCAATGGAAACCCCCAACGAGAGGATTGATCCCTTCTGACCATTTATCAGAGAGCAGCCTTCCAAAACTCCACTCCAGTTGCTCTTGAGTTAATCCTAGCTCATGGTGATCCCACGTGCATCAGAGTAGAAGTGTGCTTCACAGGGTTTTCAATGGCTCAATTTTCAGAAGTAGATTACCAGGCCTCTCTTCTGAGGTGCCTCTGGGTGGACCTGAACCTCCAACCTTCAGGTTAGCAGCTGAGAGTGTTAGTTGCTATCACCCAGGGACTCCTTTCAAAACTCATGACCAGATAAATCATGCAAGGAAGGAGCCGCTCCCAGCCTAACACCAGGTTTCCATTTTTCTATGTGGAAAATGGAGTGTTGCAACAGGAAATACATAGGAATGCATGCCTAACAGGAAACATTAAGTCTCAGCATAAGAGGCCTCCCTGCTACCCCTTCCCCAACCTACAAGATGGGGTTCAGATTCCCAGGTTATTGGTGTTCCTAACACCGTGTCCATTTCTTTCTTAGAATGTATCCCAATTACTAAATTACTTGGGTAATTATTTGCTGAAGAAGCAAGTGGTGAAGATGTGGGCTTCTACTGTCCTACTGCTGAGTTGGTAGCCTGGCTGTGTTACTTAACCTCTTGGTGCATCAGTTTCCTCACCTGTCAAATGAGGACAGTATTAACACTAACCTCATAGGCCTGTTGTGAGGATTAAATGGGTTCCTATGGGTCAAGTCTACCACCTGTCTGTCAGTTTGTCAGACTTTGGTGGCTTGTATGTTGTTATGATGCTGGAAGCTATGCCACCAGTATTTCAAATGTCAGCATGGTCACCCATAGTGGACAGGTTTCAGTGAAGCTTCTAGACTAAAACAGACTATGAAGAAAGGCCTGGAGATCTACTTCCAAAAATTTGCCAATGAAAACCCTATAGATTACAACAGAATATTGCCTAATATAGTGAGGGAAGATGAGTTCCCTAAGTTGGAAGGCACTCAAAATATACAGTAGCCATAATAATAGACTCAAACGTATTGTAGTACAGTGACTTAATATGACCCTTTTAGCCATGCGAGGCCTTGTAACTCCCACAAAATGATTGGGTGGGGCTATGCAAATAAGGTGTTTGTGGCCTACCAAGGGGATTGGACAGCCTGCAAATAATATAAATAAGGTACATGGAACCCCTGTGGGGGTGGGACCATGCAAATAAGGGGTATGGAATCCTAATGAGGGGATCAGTCAGTTTTGCCATACCACTAGGCTTAAGAGAGCCAATCCCAAAGCAGAGTGGAGCCCTCGCTATCATCAGGAAAGAAGAGCCATAAGTGGAGTGCATCCTTTGGATCCAGGGTCCCTACGCTGAGAACCACCTAGGCCCAGGAGACAAAAAGCTGTAAAATCAAAGATGGTGTGAGACAGCGAGAAGCAACAGCAGAAAAGCAGTGGTAGCAGAACCGGGAGACCAGTGCAAGAAGATGTGGTGGGCTTCCCAGCCCACGGAGCAAGGTGGCTATGGTGGGTGTGATGACCCACGGTGTAAGAAAGCTGAGCACCTTCAGGCTGGAGGCTTCCTGGTAGAGTGGGGTGCTACCAGGCACTTATTAGTGGAGCTAAAGAGCTTTGTAACACTTGCCCAAGCAGGGAAGAGGCCAGGCCTGAGCTGGGTCAAGGGCCAAGGGATGAGAGAGGAAGCCTGTCCTGAGGGCTAAAAGGAACCTGTGCTGAGGGGCCAGAGAGGAAACTGCTGAGGTGGCTGAGAAGAGCCTGTCCTCAGGGGGCCCAGAGGAGCCCCACATGGCCAAGAGGAGCTGAGAGAGCTGTCCTGCACTAAAGAAGGGAAACTTTGCCTACATGCTTCCCAGTCTTGATCCCGAGTTGTAGCCTGTTGATCCTGATCCCAAATTGTAACCCGTTACTTCCGTAGTAAGTCTCGTTAACTGTGAGTGTGGTCTGTAAGTTCTGCGTGGCCGTTGCAACAAATTACTGAAACAAGCCAAAAAGCAGAGAGAGTCGTGGGAAGGACGGCTGGTGTCAGCATTGGTAAAAAGGCTGGAGGGTACAAGTATGTTTCCTCCACCGGATAGGGATAAGCCTTGGGCTGGTGCTGATATTGAGTCTTTCTCCTCCTCCCTGTCAAGTTAGAGGTGGTCCAACGCCCCCACCATGCCATTTCTACACATACCAAAGATTATGAAGATGGATGAGCAAAGTTTGTTCTGTTGTACATGGGCTTCGCCTGAGTCAGAGCCGACTGGATAGCAAGTAACAACGCAGGTAAAGTATAGAGAACTGCTACAGTATAAGATATATTGTAAATAAACAGTATCTCCTAGCTTTCTAAAATGGTTACTGTTCCCCATTTAAAAACCAAAACTAACAACAGTAACTCAGGTAAAGTACAGAGAGCTGATACAAGATACATTATAAATAAACAGTAGGTGCTAGCCTTCAAAACTGGCTACTGTTCCCCATTTAAAAACAAAACAAAACCAGTTGGTGGAGTTGAAATTGAGGGTCAGAAAGAATAATAGTCTGGAGTCAAAAAGACAGCCAGGGTTGAAACCTGGATAAGAATCCAGGTCCCTGTGGCTCGAGCCCGTGTACTTGATCTTGTCAATCTTTGGCCCCCAATGGATCCTTCCTGGGGGTGCACGCACTGTCCCCTGCTCATTCTCTATTGCACCTCCCTCTGTCCAGGGCCCCTCCATTCTCAAACTATGGGAGCTGCCCTCAGAACCCTGGATTAACTAGGCAGAGGGAAGGCTGGACGGTACCTCCTTCTCCCTGGGAAAGAAAGAGCTGGGAATGCCTCAGCCTCTGGCTCAGCCCAGGCTGGGAACATTCCAGTCCCTGCCCCAGCCATAGTCCCCAGGGGCTCCAGGCTCCTCGTGGCTCCCATCTTCCTGTTAAGTCTTGGTCAAACTTGTCTCCTCTGCCCTGTATTTTAATGATTCAAAGTCCAGGCTTTCTTTCTCTGTCTTTCCCTCATTCCCTTAATGCCTGACCTCTCTCCTTCCACTCTTCTCCTCCCTTCCCTCCTCCACTTCCTGTCACACACCCACTCTTCTCTGCACCAAGGGGCTTTGCTCAGTTCACATGCATGCATGACCCCTGCATCCATAAACACACACTCTGACATCTCCACACTGACCCCCACCCACCTGCAGCTTGCGGTAAGCCTGCACACACCTGCTGAGTCACAGAGTGAACCCACACATGAACACACATGTGCACTTACACACAATAATTGTCACCACTGTAGGTAACATTTTCTGAATGTGGACTACATGCCAGGTACCGTGCAAGGGGCTTTAACACTTACTGTCTCCTCTGATTCTTACTATAACCTAGGAACCGAAACTGAAAAAAAAACAAAAAAAAACCATTGCTATAGAGTCGATTGCGACTCATAGCGACCCTATAGGACAGAGCAGAACTGCCTCATAGGGCTTCCAAGGAGCGCCTGGTAGATTTGAAGTGCCGCTCTTTTGGTCAGCAGCCAAACTCTTAAGGTACAATTATTATCCCCATTTTACAGATGAGAAAACTAAGGCTCAGAGAGGTTAAGGAATTTTTCCAAGGTCATATAGCTAGTAAGTGGCAGAAAGGAGACATGCAATAAGATGGACTAACCCCAGGGCCAGCAAATACGGCCTCAGTGAATACATTAAAAACCACTGAATTGTACACTTTAAATGGGTCAATTGTATGGTACCGGAATTTTATCTCAATAAAGTTGGTTAAAAAATCTACAAATAAAACAAAAGCATTGCTAAATTCTACTTGAATACAGTTGCCTGCCTAAGGCACTGAACCTGGGGCTCCGTGGTTGTTGGCTGTCTAAGAGTCTATCCCAACTCACAGTGACCCCATGTATTACAGAGTAGAAATACTCCATAGGGTTTTCAAGGCTACGACCTTTTGGGAACAGATTGCTAGGCCTGTCTCCCAAGGCAGCTCTGGGCGGGTTTGAATTGGTAGTCTTTCGGCTAGTTGAGAGCTTAACCATTTGTATCACCCAGGGACTCCTCTCTTTTTTAAAAAAGAAAGAGAGATTACTGAGCACCACTGAGTCAACTCTAACTCCTAGCCACCCCATGTGAATCAAATCATGGCGACCCCACCTGACAGGGGAGAACTGCCCTTTAGGGTTTTCTAGGCTGTAATCTTTAAGGGCGCAGATTGCCAGGTCTTTCTCCCAGAGCTGATGGGTGGGTTCAAACTGCCAACCTCTGGCAGCCGAGGGCTTAACCATTTCGCACCAGAGCTCCTGGTGAGTGAGGATTAGGGAAATGTTAAAGACCTACTCCAAGACAGAGAGATTTTCTCCTTAATGCAATTAGAAGGACTGAAGGAGACTTTCAAAGAGGATGATGTCTCACCACGTGATTCAGGGTGTTCAATTCTGGGTCCTCAGATCATCAAAATTTATCTCATGTCCCCCCAGTGGTACCTGTCCCACCTTTGCCATTCTGCAAGTAGTTAAACATCATGTCTTCTTGCTCCTCTCCTTGTCTCCCTTCAGTCTATCCTCGGCATGTTAAGTGCTTTTCAGAAAAAGTCAGGTCCTGCCCTTTCTTTCCTCAAAACCCTTCCATGGCTCCTATCTTACTCAGAGCAAAAAACAAAATTCTTCCAATGGCCCATGAGTTCCCTTGTGCTCTGGTCGCCCTGTTCTAATTATGTGTCCTGTGCTAACACTTTGTTCAGCCCCCTAGGCCACACAGGAGTCCTTGGGTGGTGCAAATGGCTAACGTGATCAGCTTCTAACCAAAAGATTGGAGGTTACAGTCCACCTGGGTGTGCCTCAGAAGAAAGGCCTGGTGATTTACTTCTGAAAAATCAGCCATGAGAACCCCGTGAAGCACAGTTCTACTCTGACACACACCGGGTCGCCATGAGTCAATTTTGACTTGATAACAATGGGTGGAGCCACACAAACTTACTTGCTTCCCCCTTAATAGGCTCGTGGCGACCCCATGTGTGTCAGAATAGAACTGTGCTCCATAGGGTTTTCAATGGTTGATTTTTCAGGAGTAAATCACTAGGAATGCAACTACCAGAATGGATATAATGAGAATATTGACACACTGTGAAAAATATAACCAATGTCATTGTATATAACAATATACAGAAATTGCTAAATGGAAGCCTAATTTGCGACATAAACTTTCACCAAAACACAGTAAAATATTACTTAAAAAAAAAAAAATAAATCTCCAGGTCTTTCTTCTGAGGCACCTCTGGGTGAACTCCAACTACCAACCTTTCAGTTAGCAGCCAAGCACGTTAACTGGAGGCACCACCCAGTGACTCTCCCTCTAATCCTAATGGTTCATAATTCAGTTCTTGGTGAGGAAGTGTGTGTGGTCTACCAATTAGCCAGAAATCTGGGTTTCTCCACTGTATCTGTTACCCCCAGATTGTGTGATTTTTTTTAAATTGGTTTCTGCTTTTCCAAATGATTCGGCGTCCCTGCTAAGACCACATATCTCCTTCATTCCCCAATAGGGGTCAACCCTTGCTGTCTGGGCCTGTCAGGAATTGCTGGGGTGACACTGAGTATCTTTCGCTGAGTTCTATGGGTGTCAGGCCCTCTGCACACATCATTTCAAGTAATACTAACAATATCCATAACAAACAACAATAACAGTAAACAATGATCGAGCCCAGCGTACATGCCAGGTGGAATTCTAAGCACTTCATGTGTCTTAACTCGTTTAATTCTCCCAACCACACTGTAGGGCAGGTATCATTATTCACTCCATTTCAGAGATGAAGAGGCTGAGGCATAGAGAGGGGAAGTAACTTGCCCAAAGTCACACAGTTAGTAGGAGGCAGAGTCAGGATTTGAACTCTGACTGACTGATATCAGTCTAACTCCCCACAGCCATGTAAGGTATCTACCATAGGCTCATTTTGCAGATGAGAAAACTGTGGCTAAAGAATAAGCAATTAATCATATATTTAAACCTGGTTCTGATTCACATTGCTGTAATAAGAAAGAGGAGGAATAGAATTCCCTTTGATTTATCAGGGCTTATTACGTGTCAGGCAATGTTCTAGAAGTCTTAGGTGCATCACCTCATTTGAATTTCAGAGTGTGCCAATGCAGATAAGAAAACTGAGGCTCAGAGAAGTTAAGTAATGTGGCCAAGGTCACACTTCCATGTTTCTACTTCTGGATAAGTGGTCAGTCACTTATCCTTATCCCCAAGGGCCTCCAAGAAAAGGCTGTTGGGCCAAGATGCCCCAGTTGGACATGGTCTTGGCTAAACATCCATACCCAAGGGTCCTGGAGAAGGAGCTGGTGGGCAGAGATGCCCCAGTTCAATCCCATTAAACTTCCATCCTGCCTCTGCAAGGACTCAAGGCTCCAGGGCAAAACCCTGGCCAACTCCTGAAGCTGGGGCAAGGACAAAAGAGAGCTAATTAAGACTGAAAGCAGGACAAGGACCTCAAGCACTGCCTCCTTGGACTTTACAGACATCAGATAACCCTACATTTCACTTGATTTTTGCAAACATCTCCATGTGGATAACTTCTCAGGCATTTTCAGGAGCCCTGTCTGCACCAAAGTTAGACTTTCTTATTCAAGTTGAAGAGGGATCCACTCTGAAGAGGAGCCAGGTATGAAAGGGCAAATGCACATATTAAAATCAAACATCACACCATTCCTATATTCTTGGTTATTAATTCCCAATCATCTCAATTGCTCTGGGATCCAAATTATTTTTGTGGACATCTGAAAAATGCATTAGTGTGATAACTCCTGGCTGAGAGGACCGACTGCAGGCTCACTCAGCTACCAAATGGTCCATTCATTCATCCGTGAGACACTTCTCAGTTTCTTCTTCCCTTTCATTCATTCTCAGGGTCTATTCCCAATGTCCTTCCTTTGCCTTTCGCTACAAGTACCATAAAATAATAATAATAATAACACTTTATTTCCCAACCTCCCTGTGGTGGCTTTGTGGCTTCTTTCTGGCCAATGAGATATAAATATGCTAAAGAGGGTCCTAGGAAAGCACTTCCTTTCCAATTAAAATGGGGATGAATGTGGCTAGCTTCTCTTTTCTGTCCCTTCTAGCCTGGAAAGTAGATGTAATGCTTCGAGATGCAGAAGCCATCTTGTGACATGAGGCACCAAGCATGAATAGACTTGAGCCAAGAATATCACAGGGGGATGATGAACCTGCTAAAGTAATGCCAACATCCAACTGCCTTTAGACTCCTTGTTACATAAGGAAAATAAACCTGTTTGCTTACGTCATATAAAAGTTTGGGTTTCTGTTACTTGCAGCCAAGTGTATTCCTAATATAAGTGCCTACTATGAGCAACAAAGGCACAGCCCTCCCTCTCAGGAGCTTCTAATCTAATGATGGGAGATAAGTAAAATAACAGAAGTAACAGCAAAAGTATATGCCATGTACCGAGAATTCTGCTGTCACCATCCAGGGAAGTAGAGGCAAAATCACTCCCTTCCCAAACCAGACTCCTACGGCTCTTGCTACGTCACTTATCAAAACATGCCTCACTCCAATAGAGCTCCCTGCAACTCAAGCTGCACACAGTCCCTGCTGTAGTGTGCAAAGCCTGCTTCTCTCCAGTGGGTACAAGCTCAGTGTTTTTATTGTCGTTGTCTGTTGCTGTCGAGTCGGCTCCAACTCATGGCGACTCCACGTACAACAGAACAAAATATCGCCTGGTCCTGCATCATCTTGATGATCACTGGTTTGCTCAAGTCCATTGTTCCACTACTGTGCATTCTGAGTACTTTCCAACCTCAGCGGACTCATTCTCCAGCACTGTATCAGACAATACTCTGTTGTGCTCCATAGGGCTCTCACTGGCTAATTTTCAGAAGTAAATCACCAGACCTTTCTTCCTGGTCTGTCTTAGTCTGGAAGCTCTGCTGAAACCTGTCCACCATGGGTGACCCTGCTGGTATTTGAAATACCGGTGGCATAGCTTCCAGCATCATAGCAACATGCAAGCCACCACAGTACAACAAACTGACAGACAGGTGCTGAGTATACAGTATGGTCCTCCTGGAATGGGAAGTCCAGTAATCTCTTCTCTATCGTAAGGAAAAGGTTGGCTTCCTGACTGCACTTTCCTTCACTCCTTGTAAGTACAATCCCAAGGCCACAGCTGAGCCCTGACGGGCCTTCTGCCTGCATCCTGTTTAAGCCCAGTGACTTCCCTCGCCAATTAGAGGCTTCCCTTTCAGCTGGTCCTGCCTTCCCCACACCTGCTGATAGAAGCAGGTGTTGGCCATTAGCCTTCATTTTTTGCCACCACCTTGTGTCACTTCATTGTTCCTGAGCTGGGAAATGCTCTGCAGAAATGATGCCATTTGGAAATGTTTGGGGGAGACTGAGTACACAGCAGGAGCTAAAGATCTCCGAAGCCCTTTTCTGGGGAAAAACAACGGTTATCGGAGCTACCATTTTTCAAGCACCTATTTAGTGCCAGTGCACCTGGTTGTCACTGCTTCAAGTGTAACTGTGGACCAGTGGCAATAGCATCTGCTGCTTTGAAAGACAGCATCTCAGTCCTTGATCCAGACTTGCCAATTCAGAAGCTGCATTTTAACAAGATCCCCTGGTGATCCGTATGATAGCATGAAGAAGAGCTTTCACAACTGCCACTAGAGACAAGGTCAGAGAGCGGATCCATATTGTCCTGGTCCCATTCATCAAGGTGATCCATAGCTCCGATTTGCCTGGCTGAGTGAAGCTCAACACAACACAGCCAAGGCCAAGAACAGCTTGACTTTGCTCCTTTCCGATACTGTGGGTTGTCTTTGCAGCCCTTCCCAGTATCCATTTCCCACTTTTCTAGCAACTGCCCAAAGATGTTACTTGAGGATCAAGCCAGCTCCACTGCTAACATTTGGGGGTCTCAGGGTGTGCTGGCCATGAGAATTCACCGCCTAGACCTCCAACTAAAGGAGTGAAATGGACCTAGGAACCCAGTGCTGTGCTCTGCAGTCACTAGGAGTCGCTGAATGGTACAAATGATTAAGTACTCAGCTACTAACTGAAAGGTTAACAGTTCAAATCCACCCAGAAGTGCCTCAGAAGAAAGGCCTAGCAATCTACTTCTGAAAATCAACAATTGAAAACCTCACGGAGCAGAGTTCTACTCTGATATACATGGGATTTCCATGAGTCAGAATCAACTTAACAGCAACTGTTTTTTAAATTATTATTATCAACATTTTGGAGCTCTGGTAGCTCAGTGGTTAAGCCCTCAGCTTCTAACCAAGAGGTTGGTGGTTCGAACCCACCAGCCACTCTGCAGGAGAAAGATGTGGCAGTCTGCTTCCGTAAAGATTTACAGCCTTGGAAACCCTATGGGGCAGTTCTTCTCTGTCCTTTAGGGCCACTATGAATCAAAATTGACTCGACAGCAATTTGTCAGGTTTTTTGGTCTTTTATCACCATTTTACAGATGAGGAAACTGAGACAAAGCAAGGTTGAGTTACCGGCCAAGGTCACCCAACCAGCTGGGGCTGGGACTCAAACCCAGGAAGTGTGGTCCAGTGCCCATCCTCCTAATCACAGCACCACTCTTTGCAAATGGGGCACACAGGGAGCAAATCATTTGCTACATTCACAGGCAAAGTTGGAGAGGAAAGAACAGGAACAAATGGCATTTTAGGAAAAGACCTTATTACAGCCCCAAAGATGTTGATTTCCTCACACGTGCTGCTCCAGTTCTTCTGGGTGATTTTTCAATGCCAGCCAACTCCCTCTGGGCTGCTAACTAGAAAGCCGGCAAGATTCTGCGAGAGAAAATGAGTGCTTCCTAAAAGCACTCAGTGAATTTCCCCAACACGTCTTGTCAGCACTCAGAATGCCCATGACAGCTTCTCCTGAAATATTTTCCAGGTGAACTCTCTGGCTGCCCTGCCAGGTCACTGCTGATGAGCCCCATTCACACGTGCCTGGAACTGCCTGTTGACGTGGCCTCTCACTCTTCCAAGGCTCAGAGCTGACCCACTCCCACCTCCATAGATCGAATCCAGGAGAAGGTACTTAAGGAAGGTGGGGGGAGGGATGGCGTTAACAGCCAATTTCTCCTCCTCTCAGTCTTGTGGGAAACCCTGGTGGCATAGTGGTTAAGTGCTAGGGCTGCAAACCAAGAGGCTGGCAGTTCAAATCTGCCAGGCACTCCTTGGAAACTCTATGGGGCAGTTCTACTCTGTCCTATAGGGTTGCTATAGGCTCACTATGAGTTGGAATCGACTTGATGGCACTGGGTTTGGTTTTTGGTTTTTTTTCGGTAATGTGAGCTGGAAGGTGGCAATGCAAGAAAGGAAGCCTAAAGAGAGAAGTTCCTCCAAAAGCCATCTCCCCTTCCCCTGGAGTAGAGGGCATTCCAGCAGCAGGGAGTCAGCTGGGGCTGCCCCCTGGGCTCTAGGCCTGATGCATGCAAGCACCAGATCTACTGTTGGGTCTGGTTTCCAATGTCTGGAGTTTAGTGAAGACTTGCAAACATCCATGCTGAAATGTTCTGCCTGGTTCAGCTGGAGGGATTTGCCAGCTCCATGCAAAGGCTCTCCCAGGAAGCAGCTGGAACCTGGATTCCAGGGGCCCTCAAAAATGACAGGAGTGAGACTATCTGCTGAAACAGGAAAAACACTGAACAACTTGCCAAGATTATTATTATTATTTTTTATCTACCGTAAGTCTGTTAAAGGAATCCTTAGGTGGTACAGGTAGTTAATGTGCTCAGCTGCTATCTAAAAGGTTGGAGGTTCAAGTCTACCTACAGGTGCCTCAGAAGAAAGGCCTGTCAATCTACTTCTGAAAAAATCAGTCACTGAAAACCTTATGGAACACAGTTCTACTCTGACACACATAGGGTCACCATGAGTCAGAATCAACTCGACGGCAACTGGGATTTAAAAAAAAAAAAAAAGAGTCTGTTAAAGCAGAATTTTCACCCAAAGTTATCGAGGGTCTGGGAATCATTTGCAGGCCATTTTGGACTTGTCTATTCTCAAACCTCTCTGTCATTTTCTCTTGCTCTTTTCTCCCACTTACCACCATAGCAAATCTGCTTCATCTTGAGGGCAGTCATGTTGAAAAGGATCCTGGGCCATGTATGAACTCAGAAAAAATACTGTGATTGACTAGTGATGTCTGCCGTGAATGAGGCAATGGGTAATTACTGCAGGTATGCCATGTATTTTTCATTCCTCTTATATACAAAGAATTTGTGGTAAAAGGAGGAAAACTCCAGGAAAAAAATTGGCAAAGATAAATACAATATAGTCCACTACACCCCGCCAGATATCTTTTAGGACCTGCACCTGAGCAGCATAGCTTCAGCTTCTGACTTCAGCTCAACCCCAGAGAGCCCATGAAACAATACTGCTAAGCCTATGGTTTTCTTCTGAGAAGGACACACAGCCATTATTGTGCTCTATGATCTTGCTACCCTGGTCACAACTGATAGGTTAGAGCACTGATTGGAAGCTATAGGCCACAGGACACCTGTTTTTGTAAATATAGTTTTATGAAAACACAGCAGCACTCATTTGCTTACATACCGTCTGTGATCGCTTTTGTACTTCAACAACAGTTGACTGGTTGTGACAGAGACTGTATAGCTTCAAAGCCTAAAATATTTACTTCCTGGTCCTTTACAGAAAAGTGTGCCAGTCCCTGGATTAAAGATTTGTCATTTGAGCGGTTTTTTTTTTTTTTTTTTGGTGTGTATTTGTTGGCTAGCACTTAAATTACTCTAATGTATCTCTGCCTTGCAACCTAAAACGATTCTAACCAATATGTCCACATTATCACCACTTCCCACCTTGGAAGCTGGAGTTTGACCCATGTCATTCTGGTTCTGATTATGCATCTACCTTTTTGCAATATTCTCCCAGCAGTTTTATACAGAAGTTATAAAAACTGGACACCTGTTTTTGTAAATATATTTCCTCGGCGAAATAAAAAAAAAACCTCAAAAACTGTGGCTTATTTTAATTATCTTATTTTAAAAGACTCTTAGCAATAGGCACCATGCTAAACACATAGATCTCGTTTTCTGGATCCCTTGAGCCTATCATTGGGGACTAAAAGACCAAAGAAAGGTGATCCAACAGAAGGCAGAAATTATAGAACAATATCATTAATGTTACAAGCAAGTAAAATTTTGCTGAAGATCATTCAAAAGCAGCTGCAGCAGAACACTGACAGGGCACTGCCAGAAATTCAAACTGGATTCAGAAGAGGACATGAAACCAGGGATATCACTGCTGATGTCAGATGGATCCTGGCTGAAAGCAGACAATGCCAGAAAGATGTTTACCTGTGTTTTATTGACTATGCAAAGGCATTCGACTGTGTGGGTCATAACAAATTATGGATAACATTGTAAAGGATGGGAATTCCAGAACACTTAATTGTGCTCGTGCGGAACCTGTACATAGACCAAGAGACAGTCATTGGAACAGAACAAGTGGATACTGTGTGGTTCAAAATCAGGAAAGATGTGCATCATCAGGTTTGTATCCTTTCACCATACTTATTCAATCTCTATGCTAAGCAAATAATCCAAGAAGCTGTATTACATGAAGAAGAATGTGGCAACAGGGCTGGAGGAAGGCTCATTAACAACCTACAATATGTAGATAACACAACCTGGCTTGCTGAAAGCAAAGAGGACTAGAAGCATTTACTTATGAAGATCAAAGACCACAGCCTTCAGCATGGATTACACCTCAACATAAAGAAAACAAAGATCCTCAGAACCGGACAAATAAGCAACATCATGATTAACAGAAAATATTGAATTTGTCAAGAATTTCATTTTACTTGGATCCACAATCAATGCCCATGGAAGCGGCAGTCAAGAAATCAAACGATGCGTTGTGTTGGGCAAATCTGCTACAAAAGATCTCTTTAAAGTGTTAAAAAGCAAATATATCACTTTGAGGACTAAGGTGTGCCTAACCCAAGCCATGGTATTCTCAATCGCCTCACATGCATGTGGAACCAGGACGATGTAAGACTGAAGATGAATTGATGCCTTCGAATTATGGTGTTGGCAAAGAATACTGAAATACAATGAACTGCCGGAAGAAAGAACAACTCTGTTTTGGAAAAAGTATAGCCAGGATACTCCTTAGAAGCAAAGATGGTGAGACTCCATCTCATGTACTTTGGACATGTTATCAGGAGGGACCAGTCCCTAGAGAAGGACATCATGTTTGATAAAGTAGAGGGTCAGCAAAAAAGAAAAAGACCCTCGATGAGGTGGACTGACACAGTGGCTGCAACAATGGGCTCAAGCATAGTAATGACTGTGAGGATGGTGCAGGACCAGAAAGTGTTTGTTCTGTTGTACACAGGGTCACAATGAGTTGGAACCAACTGGATGGCATCTAATAATAATGACAATAACATCTTAAAAGACTCTTAGCAGTAGGCACCATGCTAGACAAATAGTATTCACTCACTGGATCCCCTGGATCTATCGTTGGGGACTAAGGGTCCCACCTTTCCACGTAGAAGTCTGATTCTCTATTTACCAACTTTCAGGAAGGCTTCCTTTCTAGCTAACCTAAATTTTTCCTTTAACTCTTCAATCCCCTTTATTCTTGCTCAGCCCAAATTGGAGATGCAATGGAAACTCTATGCCCCAGAAATCTAGCTGGCTTGGCCAGGGGGGCCCCGGACTGCAGGGTCACTGTTTTTCAGGACTAAGGGCTATCGATGAGAATCTGAAATTACACGTTGTCCCAAGTCCTGATCTGACAGATGTCTGCTTCCTTCCTGGCCTCTCATCACCTCTAAGTTTACCGCAATATACAAGCCCTTCCCCCAGATGCTTGGTGATCTCTCCTGATTTATGGCTTGGAGCGAGCCTCACACAATAAAGACACACCATATTGGTTGGTGAAAATAAGTCCAAGCCTCCCCATACCTCCCCAGTCTCTGAGGAGATGACATCAGGTTAAATACCCACAAACTCTGGCCCAAGGTCCTTACTTGTGAAACCCTCAGAATTACTCTCTACCCCCTTTGCCTTCCCCAATTACTGCTGACAGTGCTGGGGGGGCTAGGGGACTCGTTTACCAAGTTGATCCATGATCTTCTCTGTCCCTTTGTCATCTGGGCCATAAAGGGGAACTGCTTGGATCTGCATCTCACCCAAATCTCCATGACATGAACTGCTCCCGATTTTGTCTCAACACAAAGGGCGTGCGGTATCCATCTCCTGGGAGGCTACCTGGTGTAATGGTTAAGGGAAGATCTGGACCTACACAGAGCTGAACTGAAACCCAGATTTCACTCCTGACATTGAGACCCAGCCTTCTCACTTTACTCTTGGAGAAATGAAGTTGTAACTTTATCATCTACCACCCCAGACCTGGGTCCTGCTCACAGGTGGGTTAGAGCCCTGGCTATTTTTCCCCATGCCATCTCTTGTCCATCTCTCCAATCTGACTTTGGTTATATTCTCTTGGCCCTGGACTGGGCCCCTAGGACTTCATATCATCCCTTCTTCTTGTGGCTGGATGCTAATCTAAAAGATTCCAACTGGAATGCAGGTAAGAAATCCCCACTGATGTCAAAGGTCTCTGAGAGCCACTGTATCTCCTTGTAAAAACCAGGGTGTAAGCACCTTGAATTGTGTATTATGAACTTGTGTCCAGTTCTATTTCCCACAGTTTCTCCTACCGTGCTGGGTATACCAAAGACAGCTGATACCTTACCCCAAACTCAGCGTTCAAATGCATGAAAGCATAAGAACATGAAACAGGAGATAAGGACAGAGGGGAGAAGAGGAGGAGAGAAACCTTGAAGAACACAATAAAAACTCCATATATATACTGATTCAATTCCAGGCTTTGAAATGTAAAGAATTGCATGTTCCTACAGTTATCTACAGGCCCATGGTCTACGACGTCATGAACAGGGCATAGCAGGCACCCTATTTCATGATACATCCCAATTTGGCTATTTGTGCTAATGCAGTTAAGGGATCCCCTGTATAGTGAAATCCACAGATAATCCCCAAAGCTCTTGCATTCAATTGCTTTGGCTTGATCCTTCTTCCAAAACTTTCAATCACTCCCCGACTCTACCAGAAAACTGTTATTGTAGACTGGCATCTCACCTCCTTTTGTTGATTCTGCCCACTTTCCCCAAATAGAGAAGTGTTCCCAAAGCAGGAAGAAGAGACAGAATAAGAGTAGACAACCCCACCCGCAACCACCGCCAATAGACACAATGGAACCATTGTTTTCATGGAGCATGCCTGGATCATTTCTAAAGTGGTGGGCTGGGGTAATTTGCAGATCCTGGTCTGCAGGCATGATTTGTACACCCTTAGGTATGTGCATCAGCTAGGTATTGCCAGGTAACAAACCAATCCAAAGCTTGGTGGCTAAAAATAACCACCATTTATTACTTAATTGAGCCGACAACTTGTCCAGTTTTGCTGATGCGGGCACAACTGTGCTAGCACATGGCATTTGTGGTCAGCAGGCAGCTTGGCTGGGGGCTAGCTGGTCTAGGATGGCGTCAGCTGGGATGACTCACACCCCTCCAGGAGGCCAGCCTGGGATGTTGTCGTGGTGGTGGCTAGCAGAAACAATTACTTTTTCAAGCCTCTCTTTATGTCAATTTTATTACCATCTCATTGGCCAAAACAAGTCACATGGTCACACCACAATCACTGTGTTAGGACACTATCAAAGGAGGCATGAAAACACAGAGTCCATCAAACCGGAGTATAGAAACTGTATTATTAACAATTCAATGAATATACGCTAGCTACACACAAGAACAAAATGGGAAATTTGGGACATTATGTGAGTATCCTCTTGTTTCGGGGTTAGCAAACTTTAAGGGCTAGAGAGTAAATTTTTTGGCTTACAGGCTATAAGGTCTCTGCCATAACTACTCAACTCCGCCACTGTAGCATGAAAGTAGCCATGGGCAATGCAAAAATGGATGAATGTGACTGTGTTCCAATAAAACTTTATTTACAAAAATAAAAGTGTCACAGCTTACCAATCCCTAATTGTGGTCATCATTCATGCAACTAACATTTACGGAGTCCCTTTTTTTTTTTTTTATTATGCACCAGACACTGTGAGTATGGAGATAAATACCACATGGCCCCAGTGAACTTTCAGTCCAATATGGAGGCTGACACATGTTAAAAGCTCAACAACTATTTGCTGCATTAACATTAATGGGAAGGCAGTAAGGAAAAACAATGGAAAGAAGTATTCCTGGGGCTATGGTAGAAGTCCAGAAAGAGTACAGGAGATGGAGAGAAGTCAAGAGAGGTTTCCTCTAAGGGGTCAAGTCTGATGACTGTCCGGATATTCTCCAGGCATCACCTGGGTAGAAGTAGGAATTCCAGGTACAGGCACGCACAGTGGTGGGAAACCGCCCGGCAAGTACTTGCGTGGTGTTTCACAGGGTGCTGCACGTTTTTGGTCTGGTCTACGTACTTTTAAGCCTGAATCACTCTTACGTTTCAATTTCCCCATCTTACTTAGAAGCAACATGGTGTACAGAGAACCAGCCAGATTAGGAATTGGGCAGGACCAGGTTCTAGTTCCCCTCATTCTTACAGTTGTTCACTGTGTGACCCATGCCTCGGCTTCCCCATCTATGAAACAGGGGAAATAATGCCTGACTCACAGAGTTGCTGTGGGAATTCAAAGAAATGGCCATCATGTGCTCAAACACAGTGACTCCTGATAAGCACTCAAAAAAACACCAGCTACCATCATCATTAAGGAGCCCTGTTGGTGCAGTGAAGCCCTGGTGTCTCAGTGGTTAAGAGCTTGGCTGCTAACCAAAAGGTCGGCAGTTTGAATCCATCAGCCTCTCCTTGGAAACGCTATGGGGCAGTTCTATTCTGTCCTACAGGGTCTCTATGAGTCAGAATCAACTCAAAGGCAAAGGGTTTTAAGGGTGGTGCAGTGGTTAAGAGCTTGGCTGCTAAGATCAGCGATTCAAACCCACCAGTCGCTCTGTGGGAGAAAGATGTGGCAGTCTGCTTCCGTGAAGATTACAGCCTTGGAAACTGAACAGGGCAGCTCTACTCTGTCACACGGGGTTGCTATGAGTTGGAATCAACTCAACGGCACTCAACGGCACCCAACGACGCCGACAAATCATCATCATCCTCATTATTATTATTAATCATATTGTCATTTTCATCAACTCTTCTATTTAACCCCTCCTTCCCCAAACACTTGGGCCATCAGAGATAACCCCAGACTGGCACCAGAAACAGCTCCGAGTCCACCCTGCTGCTGCTTGTTGGGGGTCCTCTGAGTCTCTTTCATGTGTACAACCAGTGATGAATCCCAGAGAGAAACAACAGCCTCACATGGGGCTGGAGACAGGCGGCAGGAGGCTGTGAGTTGAGCTGCTTGCCAACAAACAAAAGTTGCGTTTCATCTGATCCACTGCTCCTGGAGAGAGGAGTAACTTCCTCCTGCCCGGCATTTACGAAAGCCCACAGCAGAGGCGAGAAAACAGCCAGCTCTTTCTGCCCGTGATAAAACCATTACAATCAATTTCGGCAGCTCACAGGCACTCCGACAGACTCTCTGTCGACTGGATTCTGTTACCAGTAGTGGAGCATGGGGGGGGTGTGGGGGGCAGAAAGGGGGCTGGTGGGGGCCCGGAGGGGGCCTTCTGGGAGCCTGGAGCATTTGGCCTTCCTCGGATGGGCCCCATTATGCCTGGAGGCTGGCGCCACTGCTGTGGGGGCTCGCTCCCAAATGAAAGTGTCATCCAGCTGCTCTGGGGGAGGCAGGGAAGATGGGGGGGCTCCCAGTGTTAGCTTAACTCCTGTGGTCTCACAGACTAATTGCTCACAGTGGAAACACGCCTCAGAGTGCTTTGGCCTCGTCAATAATGGGGTATTAGATGCCTTCCATTCCACGAGGCATTGATCTGTTTCCTCACCAGGCCTCCTCCTGGCTCCGCTCCCGACTCCCACCTTCCACCCGCCCTGCCGCCTGTGTGGCCCCAGCTTCTACCTCTGATGACTCTTCTTCCCTTTTTTTTTTAAGAAGTGTTTTCTAAGCGTGTGTTTAGCAGGAGTGGTGCCTAAGTGCTAATTGTTACACCACAGAGTGATTGGGGACGAGATGGCTTGCCAAGTTTCTCCAGTCTCCTGGGGAGGGGGCTGGGAGGAGGGAGGAAGAATGGGGAAGGGCCAAGGGGTGGGGGTGGCCATGGCTGGAGGAAGAAGGGGGAGGACAGGGGAATCCTTGATGCTTCTGAGCTTCCTCTCAAGCCGTGTCTCTCTCGGTTGGAAACTTGTGCCCATTGTTGGGGAGTGGGGGCAACGTCCACTGATATTTATTGTTATTATTTTGTATGTCTTGAGAAAGTGGCAAGGGTTTATCCACTAGTGCTGACCCTGGACCAGGCTGCAGCTGATGGAAGTGAGCAGAGAAGATAACTGCGAAGGTCAAGGCTCTCCTGACAAGATTCTTGAACCCTGGGCAGAGACGATGTTGCTCCATCCATGAAACCCTCTCAGCATGTCCCTTCTAAGCTAAAAACCAAAAAACAAACAAACAAAAAACCCATGGTGGTCTGGTCCATACCGACTCATAGTGACCCTACAGGACAGAGTAGAACTGCCCCATAGGGTTTCCAAGGAGCAGCTGGTGGATTCAAACTGCCAACCTTTTGGTTAGCAGCCGTAGCACTTAACTACTGTGCTACCAGGGCTCCTCTCCTAAGTTAGAGGTCCCTAGTATGTGGCCCAGAGGTCCCTGTACTTATCTATAACCTCTTACAGGAGTTGCTTTATTGTTGCTAGCTGCCGTCGAGTTGGCCCCTTCTCATGGCAACCTCAGGCACGAGGGAACGAGACGCTGCCCGGCCCTGCGTCATTCCCCACGATACTGTGGACGGGAATGCTGTGATCCACAGGGCTTGGGGAGTAGGTTGCCAGGACTTTCTTCCTAGCCCCTCTTAGTCTGTTCAGCATCAGAGCAACATGTAAGCCTCCATAGACAGATGGTAGTGGCTGCACATGAGGTGTACTGGTCAGGAATCGAACCTGGGTCTCCTGCATGAATAGTGAAAATTCTACCACTGAACCACCACTGCTCCCAATTATGCAATTACCTGGCTTTTTTCACCAGCCTGTGGGTCAGAACCATGGTTGGGCCAGCCATTACTGGATCATCAGAACCTAACACAGAGTCTGGCAGATGATGCTGCTCCAAAGACATTTTTTATTATCCACCCTGACACTGTGTTTTGAGGTGTCTGGGGAACTGGGCTAGGTGAGAACTTTACAATTCCCAAAACACACAGGCAGGGACCTCTTTAGAACCCAAAATCCTTCCAAAAGACAATATTTGGTATCTCCTCGTAAGGGGAAGAATCTTAGCCATGGCAACTAATGTCCCAGAACATTCCTACCTGAGACGTGAGCCTAAAAATACTGAGTGTGTACATCTACCTAAAACGAGACAGCACAACCTCTTAGCCCAATAGAGAAATCTACCCAGCTCTGGAGACCAGCCCCTAACCCAGCTCCAAATCCCATCTTCCGTGTCCCAGGGGAAGGAATGAGAGACTTAAGAGGTGCGGTACATTGGGAAGTTAGCCTGGGTTCCATCTCTCATTAGTTGTGTGACATTGGGCAAGATACTTAACCTCTTACTGCCTCAGTTTCCTCACTTGTGAAATAGGGATGATAACAACGCTGAACTCATAGCGGAGTTGTAAGGGGAAAAGGATAAGCACAGGCTCCCGATTAGTAGGAGCTCCAGAAATAATTGTTGACTGACTGCCTCGAGTCTCCTCCTCTGTAAAATGAGGGAAAAATAGAGCCACGGTGGGGCAGTGGTTAAAGCTCTCGGCTGCTAACTGAAAGGTGGGCAGTTCAATGCCACCAGCTACTCCATGGGAGAAAGATGTGGTAGTCTACATTCTTGGAAAGCCTATGGGGCAGCTCTACTCTGTCCTACAGGGTCGCTATGAGTCAGAAGAGACTTGATGGCAGTGGGGTTTTTTGGGTTTATGCATAGGGTGGTTGTGAGATGATCATGTAAAGCTCTTAGATGAAGAACTGATACCTGGTTACCCGCCTGCTGCCGTCGAGTCGATTCTGACTCACAGCGACCCTACGGGGTAGAGTAGAATTGCCCCACAGAGTTTCCAAAGAGCACCTCGTGGATTCAAACTGCTGACCTTTTGGCTAGCAGCCATAGCACTTAACCACTACGCCACTAGGGTTTCTGATATCTGGTTAGTGTTCAATAAATAGCAGCGGTTGTCAATACTACTAATACCGGCATAACTTATTACTAAAAGCAAGCCCAGAGAGATCTTCACTCGCCTCTGCCCTGCTAGTTTTGTCTTTTCTTGCTGTCGAGCCGATTCCAACTCTTGATGACGCCACGTGTGTTAGAGAAAAACTGTGCTCCATTTTTTTATAGGATTTTCAATGGCTGGTTTTTCGGAAGTAGATCAACAGGCCTTTCTTCTGCGGCCCCTCTGGATGGATGCTAACCTCCACCTTTGGGTTGGTAGCTGAGTGCATTAACTGTTGGCACCACCCAGGACTGCAACGATGTTACTACTACTAGAATTCTACTACTGCTACTAACGGAACCTCTGGTGGTGTAGTGGTTAAGTGAGACGGCTGTTCACCAGAAGGTCAGCGGTTTGAATCCACCAGGCGCTCCTTGGAAACTCTGTGGGGCAGTTCTGCTTTGTCCTATAGGGTCATTATGAGTCGGAATCAACTCAATGCAGTGAGTTTGGTTTTTGGTTATTACTACGACTACTAATAATAATCTAACAAGGCACAAAAGCAAAAGTACACTCTCGTCTCAAACTGGTGTTCTGGTCTATGTGTTAGCTGCTTTGGGGGAACCGAAGCTAAAACACACAGGGACGCAAGTTCCAGAGTTCAGCGTTGAATAAATAGCTGATGAATGAATAAATGAACAGTAGCTTCCAATCGCCCATCCTTGGGCAGGCTACTTCACCTCTGTGAGCCTCAGTTTCCTCATCATGAAATCTGGGATAATATTGTCTATTTCATGTAGTTGTAGTAAGGATAAAGAGAGATAACGCATGTGAAAAGAACCTGGTCTGGTATGTAGCAGTCCCTCAACGAAAGTTGCCTTCTCTCATTTTACCCTCTCTGCAGCCCCTGCAAGGAGCCCTGGTAGTGCAGTGGTTCAGCGCTCAGCTGCTAACCAAAAGGTGGGTGGTTCAAACCCACCGGCTGCTCCATGGGATAAAGAAGTGGCAGTCTGCTTTTGTAAAGACTACAGCCTTGGAAACCCTATGGGACAGTTCTACTCTGTCCTATAAGGTCACCAGGAGTTGGAATCGACTCGGTGGCAATGGGTTTGGTGGGGCTTTTGCAGCCCCTGCAATGGAACCATACTTAGAAGTACCTAGCTCATTTTACGGGCAAGAAAATGAAGCTTGGAGAGGTTTTAGATCTTGTCTGAGTTCTCTCTCACACAGACACACACTTAACCAGGGAAGTAAAGACAAAGCCCACAATTTCTGATTGCAGAGCATCCTCCTGAGGAAAGGCAGCATCCAGCCCCATTCCAACCTTCAGCTCTGAAGTCTTATGTCTGTGGAGGCCATAAGGAGCCCTAGTGGCACAATGGTTTAGCGCTTGGCCGCTAACTGGAAGGTCAGCGGTCCAAACCTACCCAGCGGCTTCATGGAAGAAAAGGCCTGGCAATCTGCTTCTACAAAGATTTACAGTCTAGAAAACCCAATGGGGGCAGTTCTACTCTGTCGCATGGGGTCGCCGTGAGTCGGAATCTGCATTTTAATACAATTTTCAAGTGATTCCAGCGCACCCTGAACAACATTGCAATGATATCAATCAGCACCAGAGAGAATCATATAAATCATTTTAAGACCAATAAACAAATGATACAAAAGCAATCCTTGTCTGAAAAGGACCACTGATCAAGTTTTTTTCCTCAGTCTCAGCTCGAAGATTCTTACATAGGTTGTTACTGTCATTAGCTGCCATTGAGTCAGGTCCCACTCATGGTGACCTTATGTATTACAGAACAAAGTGTTGCCTAGTCCTGTGCCATCTTTCTGCTCATTGGTATGTTTGAGCCCATTGTTGTAGCTATTGGTCAGTCTAGCTCACTGAGGACTTCATCTGTTCGCACTGACCCTCTACTATACCAAATACCAGGTTGGCTTAATTCTTTAGTTTTCAAACAATTTATTTAGCTTTAGTGCTATTTGGTGATACAGGCTCTTACATGAATCCACAAACAATGATGATGATGATATATCAAGTAATGATTATGACGACGACGATAAACCCATTCCTGTTGAGTCGATTCCAACTCATAGAGACCCCACAGGGTGGAAAACTGCCCCACAGAGTTTCCAGGGAACGCCTGGGGACTCCAGCCGCCAACCTTTTGGTTAGCAGCTGTGGCTCTTAACTACTACACCACCAGGGTGTTTCCGATGATGATGATAGCTAATTTTCATAATATTTGATGGTCACTACGTGCCAGGCACTCTACCTACCATTTTACATGTACTTTCTTAATTAACTCTCGGAGCAACCCCACGACGTTAAGTATTATTTCTATCTCCTTCTTTCAGATGGAGCCCTAGTAGTACAGTAGTTAAGAGCTCGGACACTAACCGAAAGGTTGGCAGTTCAAATTCACCAGCCGCTCTATAAAAACCCCATGGGGCAGTTCTACTCTCTCCTCTAGGGTTCCTATGCGTCAGAATCGACTCAATGGCAATAGGCTTGGGTTGGGTTTTTATACCAGTGCTTCAAAAAAAAAAAAAATTGTGCTTAGTAGCTGAACACCTTTTTTGTTCAAATTTAATCTTAAACAGAGACCAATATAAAAGGCAGATAAGAGGCCAGCTGCTCTGTTTGAAGTGGCATCCCTGTGTCAGTAACCTCCTTGGCACAACTACAGAATCCTTGGATTCTGAGGAAGCCAGTTTGAAAATCAGTAAGCTACCCAATCACACGTGTTCTGTCCTCCAGATGAACGCCCCTTACCTCTCCCCACCTGCTCCATGAAGGTACGTCCCGTATGGAGGGACTTTATGGTTCCAAAATCATGTTGCTGTTATTTCTACCCTTTATTTCTGGAGCTATCAAATAGAATTTTCATGGTAAGGCATGATTTCAGCCAATTTTATTTATTAAGCAACTATTCTGGCTGAATGGGTGGAAGGACAGATGGATGCATGGATGGATGAACGGATAGATAGATGGATGGATGGATGATGAGAGAATGGGGGATGGGTGGATGGAAAAATGGATTGATAAGAGGGATGATGAGTGGATGGGTGATTGGCAGATGGAAAAATGGGGCAGATGGATAGATGATGAGTAGATGGGTGATAGACGGATGGCAATGGATGGATGGAAGGTTGGATGAATGATGGATGAATGGATGGATGCATGAATGAATGATTCAGCAGAAGGATGGGTATTAACGAACCTATGCATATTTTTTATGCATAGGAGCACTGATAGCGTGTTGTTTGGCAATGGAAATAAGGCCTAGCTGGAGAAGAAGTGAAGTGACAAGAGAGACTAAGCGGTGACCACCAAGGTTTGCAGTAGGTGTTTAACTCTTCATCAGTGCTGTAGGAGGGAAGTGTTATTATCCCCATTTTGTAAAGGAGGAAAATGAGGTTCAGAGACGTTCAACAACCTGCCAAGTTTACACAGCTATTAAGCGGCAGGCCCAGATTATGCTACCACCAGGCTTTTTTCATAGAGATTTTCTATCTATATTCCAGAAATGTGAAGAAAGGTGTCAAAAGATTCACAGCTAAAATAAGAAAAGCAGCAGAAGGTAGGGAGGGAAAGAGAAAAGGCTTAAGGATCTGGAAAGACTAACAATTATTGGGCACCCACTGTATACCAAGGCCTGGACTATATGTTTTCCACGTTTTTTCCTTATTTCTTAACAATGAGCCCATGGGGCTGAGATTATTAAATTCGTTTTGTAACGAGGAAATGGAGGCTCAGAAGGTTAAAGAGCTCCCCCAGAGTCACACTCTAACTTGTTCCTACCCTTGCTACCATTTTCATGAGATGGAATTTTTTAAAAAATAAAGGAAGAGAAAGGAAAACGAGACCAAAAAAGAAAAAGGAGGACTCAAAGAAGGAAGAGAGAGGGAACAAATTTAAAAAAGAAAAAAGGGAGGACGAGGAAGGAAAGAAAAAGCCAAGGAAGACGAAGGATCCTATTCTTATCTGCTCCTGCCCAGAGAAAATGCAGCACAAATTGCAGCGGATTGTTTCCCCTTGCTTGCATAAAGTGCCTTTTAGCTTCTGCGCCTCCCTCTGAGGGCTGGGGCGAGAGAGACGGCTGGCTTCGGCTGCAGTGCGTCTGAGGACACTGGCAAGAAAATCCCAAGGAAAGTGCAGTGTCTGGGGTCATTGGATTAAAGGAGGCAGTGAGGCTGCAAATGTAGGAGATGGCGAATGGGTGAAAAGGGGGGGGCGGTGAGGGGGTGGCTGACCCCCATGACCTTCTGCCTGCTCTAACCTGATATAACAAATAGTTCTGGAAAACAAAACAGTGTTAACCCTTGGAGCCCCTTTATAATTGTCTGGGACTGTGGGGCTCTACCTCCCAGCCCCTTTAACTCTTTCTTGGGGTCCTCAGATTGTCATTTTACAGCCCTGCTCTCAAACTGACCCAGATTCAACAGTTAGATGCCATGGGAGGGGCAGAGGCCTTGGTATAGGGTGGTCAAAGCTGCCCATCATAAACTGCATAAGAGCTTCCAGAGAGAAAAATGTTCTCTAAATTTTTCATTAAGTCTAAGATTGTGTATTGACTTAACTCTGTTAAAATGGTCATCTTTCCAGCTATCTGTGCCACTCCCACTTCTAAAATTAGACTCATATAAGGCCTGGCTACACAAAGTGGGGTCCATGGACAGGCAGTATCAGCATCAGCTGAGTGCTACCTAGACATTCAGAATCTCAGAACCCAACCTAAAAAAAAAAAAAAAAAAAATTTTTTTTCGGCCTACTGAATTTGAATTTGTATTTTAACAACATCTCTATCCAACCCGTTTCCACGGAGTCGATTCTGACTCATGGTGACCCCATGTCTGCAGAGTAGAACTGCTCCATAGGGTTTTCAAAGTTGTGACAACTTGGAAGCAGATTGTCAGGCCCTTCTTCTGATAATTTACACTACCCAGGGCCTCCAGGACATTCCTAGATAATTGGTATTCACATTCCCGTTTGAGAAGCACCCATTACCCATCACCTAGTAAAACATACACATACTACATACACAATAATGGCATTCTAGCACAGCCCAATCCCCACTATTGAGGGAGGGTCAAAGTAATCATGTAATCATGTTCCTTGCCACGTGTTATTATTAGAGGAAGCCTTAAACTTGGTGATCTCCTGGTAGAGTGAACAGCATTGTTTTGGTCAGTTCAGCATCACTTCCTTTGTAGTCTGGAAAAAGCACTCCCTTTCTTTGGGGATACTACTCCTCACTCACTCCAAGTAATTCTGATGGGCTGCCACCCTTGCCCCATGATTAGACGATGACTCAAGCCCAACCAATGAGAGGCCTTCCCTGGGATTTTGTCTGAGCTTTGACCACGGAGGCTGGGATATGTGATGGCTGGGACAGCCTGCAACCATTCTTCTCTGTTCCTGGCTGCATGGTCCATGAACTGGACGAGCAGGACACCTATCTTTTGATGGAGAGAATATGGGGAACACAGAGAAAACCAAACCTAGAGACAGGGAGAGGGACAGACAAGAAGAGAGTGGAAGCATGTGCTACAGCTCCACCTCTGGACATCTGGGCACATGTATCAATAAATCCCTTTTGGGATCCAGGCCAATATGAAGGAGATTTTGTCCTTTGCATCTGAAAAAGTCCAGACTCTCACTGAGCCATCAAATCACTCTCTGATCTTTGAGTTTCTCAGATATCCGTTTTTTCTTGTCTACAGAACGAAGGCACTTCGCCCAAGCTACTTCCCGCTCTGTCATTATTTGCTCTTGTCCTGGACCATAAACAGACTAGCTGGAGGAAGCTGTCCCTGACACACAAACCATCTTCCAAACTCCAGGATCCAGGGAGGGTTTTAGCTCTAGTACTTCCTCCCTGGAGAACTTTCTGTGACCACCCCAACCCTAGGTCCCCTGATAGCCAGCCCCATTTGCAGCACTCATGATACCTGAAAACCCTTGCCTACAAAATCGTAGGCTTCATGAGTGCTCTGGCTGTGTCTGTCTTGGTCACCAGTAAACTCCCAGGCCCAGCACACAGTAGGTGCTTGACAACCATTTTTGGAGTCAATGAATTCTGAATGTGTAGATTAGCTAAAGGAGCCCTGGCAGTGCAATGGTTAAGGACTTGGCTGCTAATCGAAAGGTTGGCTATGCGAACACATCCAGGTGCTCCAAGGGAGAAAAGCCCTGGAGATCTGCTCCTGTAATTACAGCCTTGGAAGCCCTATGAGGCAGTTCAACTCTGTCCTATAGAGTCACCATGAGTTGGAGTCGACTTGAAGGCACTTAACAACAAGAAGAAGAAGGGTGGGCTAGGTCACCAAGGGATGGAGAAGCCAGAAAGAAGTGAGGGAAGAGAAAATCTATAACATTCCCATCAGGCAGAAGTGATAAATAAAATCTTTAACAATCAGTATGGCATGGGACCTGAGGAAATGGAACCACATCGAACCATATACAACCAGCATGGCTGACAAAAATGTCTGCCGTTTCCCCTGCCTGGCTTCCAGTCTGGACTCTCAGAGCACGTGCAGGGACTTCAGACTTTCAGAAACACTCAGACATTGTGTTCAGACTTCCCTCTGCCAACTTCCACTACAACTACCTCCTGGAAAGCCTCTTCATTGGCTTCCCCAGAAATGTCATGTGAGAAAGCCAGTCCACCACTGGACACCAAGCTGTAGGGACTCTCGTGCTATTCCAGCACAAATGCTTTACTTCACAATATGCTAACTAGGCTTGGAGAGGGATGTGAGCTTCCCAAGTCAAGTAACAGCAAATTCAGAATCAGAACGCAGCCTTCTGGGCATGCCACACCTAAAGACTTTGCCCACCTCCAGCCCTAAACTAACCTGAATTAATAATATTGGTAACGGCGGAGGTGATGGTGATGACTAACGTGATGATGATGGTAGTTTTCATTTATTGAGCTCTTGCTCTGTGCCAGGCACTATGCTAAGGACTTACTTGTTGTTGTTGTTGTTAGGTGTCATCAAGTCAGCTCTGACTCATAGCGACCCTGTGTACTACAGAACCAAATACTGCCCGGTCCTGCACCATGCTCACAATCGTTATTATGCTTAAGCCCATTGTTGCAGCCACTGTGTCAATTTATCTCATCGAGGGTCTTCCTGTTTTTCGATGACCCTGTACTTTACCAAGCATGATGTCCATCTCCAGGGACTAGTCCCTCCCAATAACATGTCCAAAGTATAGAAAATGTGGTCTCGCCATTCGTGCTTCTAAGGAGCATTCTGGTTGTACTTCGTCCAAGACAGATTTGTTTGTTCTTTTGGCAGCCCATGGAATATGCAATATTCTTCACCAACATCACAATTCAAAGGCGTCAATTCTTCCAAGGACTTCTTTGGAATATCTCATTTACCTTGCAAAGCAACCTTATGAAGTAATTCCATATAATTGCTCACCAAACAGCTATTTATTCGATGCTCACCATGTGCCAAGTATTAGACTAAACCAAAACCAAGCCAAACCCACTGCCGTCGAGTCGATTCTGACTCATAGCGACTCTATAGGACAGAGTAGAACTGCCCCATAGGGTTTCCAAGGAGCGCCTGGCAGATTTGAACTGCTGACCTCTTGGTTAGCAGCCATAGCGCTTAACCACTACGCCACGAGGGTTTCCAATATTGGACTAGGAGCTGATAATATGTTGGTGAACTAGTTATCTATTGATGCATAACAGATATCCCCAAGGCTCAGCAGCTTAAAACAACAATAGCTGTTTATTATCACACTCAACCTTAGCGGAGAAGGAACTCAAGAGTTCTGGTTCAGAATCTCTCATGAGGCTGCAGCCAAGTTGTCAGAAGGAGCTGCGGTCTTCTGAAGGCTTGACTGAAGCTGGAGGATTGGCTTGCAAAATGAAGCACTCACATGGTTAGCAAGTTGATGTTGGCTGATAGCAGGAGGCCTTAGTTCCTCACATTTGGACCTCTCCATAGGCCTGCTTGAGGGTCTTCACAACACGGCAGCTGACTTTCCCTGAAGTATGTGATTCAAGAGAGGGCAAGGTAGAAGCTATAGTATCTTTTATGACCTAGACTCGGTAGTCACCAACATCATTTCCACAACATACTATTGGTGACTCAGGTCAGTCAGGGACTACACAAGCACAGACAAATACTAGAATCTGGACATCAGTGGGGGCCATCTTGAAGACTGGCTACCACAGTTGGTGAATACAAAGCCACGGAAACTGTATTTGTGGCACTCACTATCTATTGGACCATTGTGCCATTCTAACATTAAAGAGAATGAAGGCCACAAAAAAGTAAGTAATTGATTCATGGTCCACATTTAGGAGTGCAAGGGCAGAGAAGTGCGATTGCCACCACATCACACCCCAGCAGGCTCCTCCCATCTTCCCCACTGATGGGAAGCCAGGATCCTAGGGTGGACCAAACCACTGAAATTTCAGCTTGGCAGAAGCCAGCACCCAAAGCTTGGCCAACCTCCAGTGACCTCACCCCTCCTGCCCTCTCTGTGGATCATTTATTCCAACAGCCCTGCTATAAATATCCACTTAGTGAAATGCCTTGCTCCTCCGGCACCTTCTCCCCTACCCTGGTTGCCTCTACCCAGCTCCAATGATGCCAGCTTGCAATCACACTGCAATCTGAGTTCACTTTGCACACCCAGCCCGACCGGCTGCCCAAGCTAGTCTGCTGGAGTGTGCTGGCATGCCCCCAAGATTGCTATTGTAAGTTAATGGCACAGCACTCGGTTGTTAAAAACACTAATTGACATTAAATAGGTGATGTTATCTGATAATTTAGAGGCTGCCCCAATTCTTTATTTTCTTCTTCTTCCTTCTTGGTTATTTTTCTAATGTTTGGGAGTGCCCACTGAGGTCAGGAGTCACCTGGGCACAGGCAAGAACTTAGGCTAGAGTACAAGTACACACAAATTGTCACCATCCCCCATCAACAGCACAGAAAAGCCTGAGACTGGTAGTCTGGCAAGAAGGGTGGGCCTGGGGTTGGGCTGTGCTTTCGCCTTAATTAAGGAAGTCTCCAACTTGAATATCTGGGAGATTCTGAGAGAGCCAGAGATGCGGAAGACAGGGGTTCTCTACTTTCTGTGCAATTTGGAATTCAGGCTTGTGTCTGCTCTCTACACACAAAGCATCACTGAAAAGAAGCCGTGGTATTTCTTTCACACTGAGCGCAGTTTAGAGTTATTTTTACTTTTTTAAAATTATTTTTTGTTGCATTGTGAATATACACAGCACCCCATACATCAGTTCAACAATTTCTATGTGTACAATTCAGTGACATTGATCACATTCTTCAAGTTGTGCAACCATTCTCACTCTCCTTTTCCAAACTCTTCTTCCCCTATTAACATAAAGTTACTGCCCCCTTAAATCTCCTATCTAATCTTTCCAGTGGCTGTTATCAATCTGATACCATACATATAGTTCTTAAAAGAGCACAAAGCACAAGGCAGACATTTTTTACTAAGTATGCTAAAATATTGTTTGATTTAAAGAAGACTTCAGGGGATATTTCGGTTCAAGGTTTAAATATTATCTCAGAGCAATAGTTTCAGGAGTTCATCCAGATAAATAGCTAATAATAATGAAAGTAACTGCTTATAATTATTGATCACATGCAAAGTGGTCTAGACCCTGAGCTAAATTCTTATGTTGATTATCCCAGGGAATCATCATGACACACTGTAACCTGGAAACAGGCTCAGAGAGGCCAAGTTACTTGCCCAAGGACACATAGCCAGTGAGTCTGGAGCAGAGATTTGCACACTGGCAGTCAACCTCCACGTCCAAGGCCATTCCCCTGCACCATACTGAAAGGTGGTGACTAAAGGCCTCCTTCAGGTGTCAGTGTCATTCACATCCTTCTTCCAGGCAGAGTGAGAGAAACCCTGTCCTCTCTTGCTGTTGAACCTAAGACCTGTCCCTCAGGGGAGACAAGTGCTTTTCTCTACAGGTCTGTCTTCTTCTTTGTCCCAGTTTCATGAAGGCAGGGATTCGACATTCCATGGTGACATGACACAGAGCTAGAGTGGCTTCTGGAGGAGGCAGGCTTTTTCCACAAAGGGAATTTAACGCAAGTCTGGCTGAAGTTTAAGAAGAAAAACCCAGATCCATGGCACTCTGAGTCCAGCCCACAGCACCCACACCCCATGAGGTTGTGCCAGGCTTGAAAGGAAGTCACAAGAGGAGGGAGTGGGCATCAGAACAGAAACACAGAATCATGCCCATTTTACACATGAGAAAGCTGAGCCTCAGAGCACTGACTCTTCTGTGTTGTTGTTAGCTACTGTCAAGTCTGCCCCCAATACATGGCGATGTCATGCACAATGGGATAGACCATTGTGGTCCATAGGGATTTTGTTGACTGGTTTTTTGGGCAGTAGATCACCAGGCCTTTCTTCCTGGTCTGTCTTACTCTGGAAACGCCACTGAAACTTGTTCAGCATAGACCCGTGGTTTCAGATTTGGCTCCACTGAGGGAGTGGTGAGGGCTTGGGGCAGAGGGAGGAAGAAACAGATGGTTCCAGACCGACAGGACCCCACCCGCTCCTCAGCCTGAGCAATGCTATCAAATCGACTGGCTTTTTTGGGCCAAAGCCTGCACAGCTATAATTAAGAGTTAGAAAGCTCACTTAATCAGACCATAACCCAGTCCCCCTACCCCAGAACAGGGAGTACGGCTGCCTTGATCAGCCTTGGCCCCCAATGCCCACCGAACAATAAACAGTAATCGAGCATCAAGTCATTGACAAACTCCAGGCCTTCATATGTATTATCTCATTTCATCGGTCATCTTTATAGCCCCGTTTTCAGAAGAATTTGAATCTCAGAGAGATCAAGTTCTTGTTCATGGTCACAGAGTTAGCAAGTAACAGAGGCAGGGTTGGCATCTAGAAAGTTTATCCAAGGCCATGTGTGACAGGCAGACTAACCTGCGGATATGTTAGATTACGTGGCAAAAGCGATATTGCAGGCGTGATGAAGTTAAAGACCCTGAGATGGGGAGATTATCCCGAATTGTCCAAGTAGGGCCAACGTAATCACCAGGGTCTTCAAGGGAGACAGAGAAGGAGATGTGGTGATGCAAACCGACACATTGGAAGACGCTATGCTGTTGGCTTTGAAGATGGAGGAATGGGCCATGAGCCATGGAACGAGGGTGGCTTCTAGAAGGTGGTAAAGACAAGGTAAAAGATTCTTCCCGAGAGTCCCCAGAAGGAACACTGCTCTGCTGGCACCTGGATGTTAGCGCCATAAGACTCATTTTGGACTTGTGACCTCCAGAACCATACGATAATAAATATGCATTGTTTTAAGTCACCAAATTTGTACTAAACTGTTACACCAGCAACAGCAAATATACCATGTCACACTCTTAACCACCAAACTATGATGACTCTGCTTGTTTTTACTGTTACTGAAATGATTTTTAAGTCTAGGGAACCAAACAAATTCTTTTTCTCCCTGCTAGGGTGAGATGATGGAAGGTGTTCTCAGTACCACACATCTTTGCTGGAGGGCAGTAGGGTGTAATAACCTCGGCAGCCCTGGACATAGGAGGAGCTGGGGCAAGAAGGGCAATGAATTCACGTTTCCATCTCCACAGGAAGTTTCTCTCTCCAGTCTCACCGTCCAAGGAGCAGATGGAAGGGAAGATTACATGGTCTCATAGCTGTCTCCACTCTGAGGCTACCTGAGGTCTTCTCCCACCTCCCTAGAGTCCCCGAGCCAGCAGGCGCCTCGCCACCCTGTCGTCTGGGTCCCCCAGCAAAGGGCGCCTGGCGTCAGACCTTAATGGGGTGATGAGTTGGAGGCGTCGGGAACACTTAGTTCAGCTTGTTAGGAGGACCAGGCTGGCACCATGAGGACAGAGGGAGCCACAGCTGGAGACAGGGAAATAGGTCTTCGGGGGGCCTGGTGGTGCCTCTGTGGGCCCCAAGGGGGCTGGGTGGCCAGGCCACCACTGGCCCCTGTGCCTCTTAAAGCCCATTACTTGCTGCCTTTAGCTTCGGAGCTGTGAGCAGAGCGTTTCATCAGTGCAGATTGGGCCCTGTGGATCAACGGCTCGGGATATGGGCTGTCCGTCTCCTCCCCTCCGCCAGCCCCCCTTCCTTAACTAGATGTGGGCGCCAGTCGGGCAACAGGTCCTCGGCAGCTGTCAATCAAGGGCCATGAAATATTCATCTCTAATCTTCTTTGGGGACTGGCCCCGAGCCCCGATGGGGGCAGAATGGTCTTCATAAACTTGTAAAGGGTGGAGGGAGGGAAAAGGTGGGTGGAAGGGAGGGGACCGAGAGGAGAGGGAAAGCAGGAGCCAGCTGAAAAGCAGCCGAGCCCCTCTCACTAGCACTTTCTCCAAACCCATCTCTTCCACAAGCATTTCTCTGGTGCCCCCTATGCATCCAAGGTCACTGAACACATCTGCATCCACTATCTGACGCTTCCCAAACCTTGCTGGCCATGGACAATGTTCCTATTGCCACATTATTCACGCACCACCCAGGCTATTCATCACAGGATATTTTTCCCTAAATCGACTTCAACTGTTTGTTTGTCTGTTTTTTTTCTCAGCCTCACATTAAGCAATAACATCTGTGAAATCACAAAGCTGGCCATACTTTTTGGTTTTCTAAAACCCATAAGTAAATATATATTTTTTAAATTGCTTAGCTATGCGGGCATCTTGGGGCATAAATTTTACTTGGTCCTCACAATTTGAATTGCTGCTCACTCCTTTATGGCCTCCAATGACAGATGAGGAAACTGAGGCTCAGAGAGGTGAAATGACCCGTCTAGGGTAAAATCAGAGCTCAATACCAGGTGTCTGAATACAAACACAAAGACTGCTCCCCACCCCCCCCCGGCCCCACCGCTTCTCAAGACTTTTAGGTAAAGCTAAGGAGTCCCTGGGTGGTGCAAACGGTTCACGTGCAACCTGATAATCGAAAGGTTGGCAGTTCGAGTCCCCCCAGATGCACCGCAGAAGAAAGGTCTGGCAATCCACTTCCAAAAAATCAGACACTGAAAACCCTAGGGAGCACAGTTCTACTCTGACACACGTAGGTTGGCATCAGTTGGGGTCGACTTGACAGCAACTGGATTTTGCTGGTTTGACTAAGACTCTCACCTTCTGCTTTGCCTTCTTTTAGTAAATTGTGACCCTTTCTTAGTTTCTCTATCAAACTACAAAACTTTTTGAAAAGTAGGGGCCTTTTCCACCTTACAAGGGGCCCTGGTGGCACAGTGATTAAGGGCTTAGCTGCTAACTGAAATGTCGGCAGTTCAAACCCACCAGCCGCTCCACTGGAGAAAGATGTGGCAGTCTGCTTCCATAAAGATTACAGCCTTGGGAACCCTATGGGGCAGTTCCACCCTGTCCTATTTGGTTGATATGGGTCAAAATCGACTCTATGGCAATGGATTTCTATCTCACTATTCCACAGAGTTCCAAGATGAGTAGGTGCTCAATAGCTGTTTCTTCGATGAATACACAAGCAGACAAGAGACCCAGGATACCCAAGTTTCGTTTTGTCTTTCTCCTCTCCTCCCCCGTCGGATCTAGCATCAAGCTTGGCACAATATCATTCCTAACTAGTGCTCCCCATTTGTTTTGCTCCATCTGACCTTACTCTCCCCCGTCTAAGCCAACACACTGTTTTACCTGGACACCTGCACCACCCGCAACATGACCCTGCTTTCCCCTTTGGTCCTTACGTACTGCATTCTCCCCACAAGGGCCAGAATGACTTCAAAATATAAGTCTGATAACAGCATCCTTTGGCTCAAAACATCTAAATGCTCAGCCCCTTTAGAAAATCCAAACTCCTGCCTGACCCTACGGATGCAGCCCTGCCACCGGCGTCATCCCGTCTGTCATGCACACATACACACACGCACACTCACAGTCTCACAAACATGTTCACACATGCACTCTCTTACACACATTGACTCACACTCTCACACATTCACACACACATATTTACACTCACACTCTCACATACATTCACACTCATATACGCGGTCTCAGGCGCACACACACACACACACACTCACCATGCTCCAGACACCCTTCACTTCTATCTTGCAGACATGCTAGGCTTACTCTTGCCTCAGGGCCTTTGAATGGCCTGGCATAGTCTTCCCCAGGTCTTCCCACCATCATCCTAAAACTCCTCCCCACACCAGGCTTTGAGTCAGGGGACCCAGATTCTCAGCCCAGCTTCACAGATAGCTCCCTCATCGACCTCAGGCAAATCTTTTTGTCTTTAGGCCTCAGGCTCCGCTCCTCCCCCAACCCCCCCTGTAAAGTGAGGTGATCGAAGCTCCATAAGGTCCATGTGTGAGTCCGGGTCCTCCAAGAAGCAGACGCCAAGCCAAGCCAGAGTTAGACGTGCAAAGATTTCTTTGGGGGAAACGCCTGTGAAAAGGGGAACAGGGAGGGAGCCCAGGCAGCCGGGGAGAGTCGCTGGGTGGAAGTGTCTCAGTGTGCTCAGTAAGGCTCTTAGGGAGTCCACAAGCCAGCACCAGCCACGGCAGGAGCCCTGCGTTTCCCAGGGGTGGGCCCGCCCTACGATCTCTAGCATGCCCCGTGATTGGCTGGCACCTTCCCGGGAGGTCTGGACCGGGGTCAGCACCGAAGCCAGAGCTACCAGTTGCGCTGAGTCGATTCTCACTAATAGCGACCCCACATGTGTCAGAGTAGAACTGTGCTCCACAGTTTTCAATGGCTGAGTTTTCAGAAGCAGATCACCAGGTCTTTCTTCTGAGGCATGGCTGGGTAGATTTGAACCTCCAACCTTTTGGTTACCAGCTGAGTTAACCACTTGTATCACCCAGGGACTCCACAGGTAGGTCCACTGAACTGCCTGCAGTAGTCTGCAAGGCACGTACTCACGGCCACCACGGGCTCTAAGTGTAGAATGGAAAGAGGCCAATGCTCTATGTACAGACTGAGGAATTTTGGACCTTGTCTTGTTCTCTGCCTCATCTTCTTTCTCTGTAAAAGGGGATAACAATGCTAAATGGCCTACTCCATAAAGCTGTCAAGCTTGGCGGACACAATGCATTATAAAGATAAGGGGTTATTCTTGCCAGGATGTAAACCCCTTTGGTATAGGGATGGTGGCTTAGTCTTTGTGTCTCCCCCATACCTGGACCAGCACAGGCCACTCAGAGAGACGTACAGCATCATGGTTAAGAATGGCTCACCAGAGTCAGGCCACTTGACTCAAATCTCAGCCTCACCATTTCCCCCGGCTGTGAGGCTGGGCAGGTGACTACTCCTTACTGTGCCTCCATTTCCTCATCTGTAAAATGGGGTGAGTGTTATAACCATGGAGGGCTTAGCTTCACTCCAGGTATCAGTGTGCCATCAACACGTGTGCTCCGTGAAGCTAATCAGGCCACACCGCTGACAATCCCAGGTGTCCAGGCTGCACTGAGTATTGTCATGGAGTGCAGCTGCCCTCCAACCCTCCCCCACCAAACTAAAATGTAGCCACACCAAACCCATGCACGTGGCCTCCCCTCAAACTAAACAGCCTGGAGCTCCTGGGAAGTCGAGATTTTCAACCTCAGGAGCAGTTGCTTCCTCAGAACTCCAAGGAGACGAGGTCTGGCCTGGCCCACATGTGGCATCTGTGCCCCGGGGGCTGGGGCCCAGAGGTCAACCTGAACCCGTGTGATTGCTCACCGACATTTCCTCTCCTGCCGCCTGGCCCCCCACCCACTAACCCTTTGCAGATCTCTGGGATAAGTGGCGCTCTGTTAGGCCAGGACCTTCAGGTGCCGCCACCCCAGCTGCTCAGCCCGCCAGCCCTCAAGGCAGGTGGGCCTGAGAGCTGGAAAGCGCCAGCACTTCCTCCCGCCTGATGGGGTCAGGGGATGGAGGCTAATTGGAGGATGCTGGGATGATGGCTGTCTCCGGCTTCCTGCTGCCTTGCCTGGGGAGGTCACTGTGGGCAATACCCTTCCATCACCCACCCCCAGCCGCTGCGATGCAGAGAGAAGCTCATTCCCAATTGCAGGGCGTTCTCCTTGCTGACTTGCAAAAGCTGCAAGTAGTCCCAATATATGGCTTCTTGCTCTGGGCCACCCCCTCAATTTTACTCCAAAAGTCCCACACAGAACCTTCAGAAAGGATGGAAGAGCTGTGATAACCACTGCAACAGTAGGCCCCAGCTTTTCAGCACCTAGCCTAGGCCAGTTTTGTTAGGTATTACATTAGTCAGGGTGGGCTAGCCGCTGTAACAACCAAGCCCCAAAATTCAGTGGTTTTCCTGTGGGTCAGCAGGAGGGTACCCTGCTTTATCAGGGACTCATGCTCCTTCACACTTGTGGCTCTACCATCTTCTAGGGCAGTGGTTCTCACTTCTGAGCATGTATCAGAATCACCTGAATCGTGTGTTAAAAAGGATTGCTGGGATCCACTCCTAGAGTTTCCCATTCATTAAGTCTGGGGTGGGGCCTGTGAGTTTGCAGTTCTAAGAAGTTCCGAGGTAATGCTGATGTTACTAGTGCAGGCACCACACTTTGAGAATCACAGTTCTGAGGCATCCGATTTCCCACTGGATTTTCTGTATCCGGTTGGCAGGAGGGGGAAGAAAGGGTGTAGAGGATTAAGTAGGAGGGTCTAGAGGCCAGGCCTACATTCTATTGGTCAGAACCCATCACATGACCTCATCTACCTGCAAAGGCAGCTGGGACATGTAGTCTAGGTGTATGTCCAGGAACAGGATGAGAAACAAGGCTATTGGTGAGCACTAAAGTTTTTTCTGCCACAGACATGCCTAATTAGGGAAGTGGTATTTTTGCTCACATTCTACGAAAGAGTAAACAGGCTTGCAGAGGGTATGTTGCCTGCCCAAGGCCACACAGCTAGTAAAAGGAAGAGGTAGGATTCAAACCCACATGTCTTCCTTTGAAGCCCATGCCATCAGACCACACTCCTCGATGCCCTTCTGCTTACTGTCATCAAACTTCTTTTGTTCTATCCCCTTCATGCCAGGGATATCCTGGCTCAGTTGCGTTTATCTCAGGGTCTTTGCTTCGGCAATCCTTTATGATTTCAATATCGAGAATCTAGACCTTTAGAGAAAAAGTCTGCTGATCCCTGTTCAAAAGTATTATTTTTCTGCCTTTACTGTGTACCCAGCCCAGCTAGGGAACTTATAAAATGCAGATTCCTTGGCTCCAGCCCTCAACTCTGATTCTGTAGGTCTGGGGTTGGGCCTACATTACATTTTAAGAAGCAAGCAGCTGAGAGCATGGGGTAGAAGGGAGCCCCTGGGTAGTACAAACAGTGAGGCACTTGGCTGTTAACAGAACAGTTAGAGGTTCAAGCCCACCCAAAAGTTAGAGAAGCCTCAGAAGAAAGCCTGGAGATCTATATCAGAAAATGCAGTCATTGAACTCCATAACCAAAAACTCTATGGAGCACATGAGATTGCCATGGGCTGGAACTGACTCAACTGGTTAGCAGCGGAGGGGCCCTTACTCTGTGCCAGGCGAGGTGCTAAGCCCTTTGCATGCATGATTTCTCGTAATCCCGGTGGATCAGATACTGGAACAATCCCCATTATACAGAAGAGGAAACTGAGGACCAGAGAGGTGAGGGGCTTGGCCCAGGGCCCAGCACTGGAGGTGCTTGGTGATCCCCTTTGTTGTTGTGCAGAGGAATGTGCCCACCCGTCCCACTGCTGACGCCTGGCCTTTGTGCTGGGCCAGAATGTCTTCCTGTCTTTCTCTCCTTGTGTTTTCCCTGGATCCTGTGGGCTGAGCTGCATCCCAGGGGGCCGCCCCCGCAAAGGGCGATGTGTGGCATCCCGGGGGGAGGAGGGGGCAGTGCTGGCTCCAGGCGGAGCTGTGATTTAATAAGCAGACACTTAAGGCCCAGCCCACGCGGGACAGCCCTCTCCGCTAATTGTCCATTGGCTGCCGCCGTCCTGCCGGCGTCTCCGGGCTCATTAGGAAGGGGAAGGGAGGGGGTCTGGGAAGAGCCTCCTCCAGCTTCAGTGGCTTCGGAGATTTTTATCACACTGGACAGCACAGCTGCACTCCCTACTCCAAAGGAAGATCAAAACAAGGCCAGTCCTACCCTGGGGACATGCTCCAGGCTTGGCTTAGAAAAGGCCCAGGATCTGGGTTCAAATTTAGACTCTGGCTGTGCGACCGTGAGCAACAGATGCAAACGCTTTCAACTTCACTTTCCTCATTTGCAAAATGGTGATGCTAGCTAGCTACCTTCTCAAACTAGCTGCAACTGAGTGGTCTCCAACTCATGGCTACCCCATTATGCCAGAGTAGAACTGTGCACCACAGAGTTTTCAATGGCTGATTTTTTTTTTTAGATCACCAGGTCTTTCTTCCGAGGCACCTCTGGGTGGATCTGCACCTCCAACTTTTCTGTCACCAGCTGAGCACATAACCATTTGTACCACCCAGGTACTCCACCTACCTATAATTGGTTGGGTACTGCTCCTGGGGCACGAGCTCCTCAGCATTTCTGGCCTGCCCCTCGCTGAGGCCAGGAGAAAGCCCTAGGGCACAGTCTTGTAGTTGGCGGCATGGGCATGTACTGGAGCAGTGAGTGCCAGAGATATTGGTGGGGCACCAACAGGGTCTGTAACAGTGGCTTATGCCCTAGATTTTCCATATGTTTCCAAATTTTTAATGACTTCTTTTTCCACAAAGCTAAGCCATTAAAAGCATGTAAGAGCATATTGTTGTTTTTAGGTGCTGTCAAGTCGGTTTTGACTCATAACGACCCTATGTACAACAGAATGAAACACTGCCGGGTCCTGTGCCATCCTCACAATTGTTATGCTTGAGCCCGTTGTTACAGCCACTGTGTCAATCCATCATATAAGTCAATCCAATATCTAGTCTGTCTTAGTCTGGAAGCTCCACTGAAACCTGTCCCCCATGGTTGACCCTGCCGGTATATGAAATACTGGTGGCCTAGCTTCCAGCATCACAGCAACACGCCAGCCACCACAGTATGACCAACTGCCAGACATGTGGGGATAACAGCATAGTAAGTGGCTTAATGTGAACACCTTTTGAAGATGTTTCATGAGGTCCCTGAGTGGCACAACCAATTAAGCACTTGACGACTAACTGAAAGTGGGCAGTTCAAATCCACTCTGAGGTCCATCAGAGGAAAGGCCTGGAGATCTGCTCCCCAAAGACTATAGCCTTGAAAGCTCTATGGAGCACAGTTCCACTCCGCACACGTGGGGTTGCCACGAGCCGGGGCTGACTGTACAACAGCTGGTTCGGGTTTTTCGTTGTGAAGATATTTCATAAAAATAAATCTACAAATCAGAAGAATTCATAGTTGGGAAGGGCTTTATTTCATTTTACTTTTTTTTTTTGCTTTTTTCCCCTTTAATAAACCTACTGATTAGGGCCATAAAAGCACAATACAAAATAGCACCTTATTCTGATACCAAGTGTAACACAGTACAATTAAGCAACAGGGTCTCAGAAAATGGCATTTTTATATTACCTCATAAAATAACTAATATCGAACTTTGTAAATTACATCACTGTCTTTGAACAAACATCGAGTTCTTTTTAATAAACAAAATGTTCAAAATTATTTCCTGGAAGTGCATTTTAGACATTAATAACTGGCTTCAAATGAAATTCTGTTTCAGAGCGATAAGCAAATATAATTGCTGCAAACTAAAACAGTCTGTAAGGCTTACCTGCTCCAGAAAGGAAACGAAACACCGAGCTAATGTAGCCATCAAGATATATAACCTGCTACTCTTTGAATAAACCATATTCCATCCTTAAACACAGAAAGCTCAGAAATTCAGACTCAAGGACATAAATATAAGGTATTTCCTGGAATTAGTTTCATATGTTTTATACATTGCAGTTATCAATTGGTCTGACACCCTATCTTAGCCAGTTTAAAAATTACATATTGTGCATCAGAAAAATATACATTTTCAGGACATCTGGTACTCTGTGTTATAAAAAAGCATATACTAACTTTAAGTGAAAAAAAAAATCAATATTTCCACATGGGTAAAAATAATAATTCCAATAGTGTAAGTCCTCATACCATTCTTTACACCAAAACCAAACAAGTTGCCACTGAGTCGATTCCGACTCATAGCGACACCACAGGACACAGTAGAACTGTCCCACAGGGTCTCCAAAGAGCAGCTGGTAGATTCAAACTGTTGACCTTTTGGTTAGCAGCTGAGTGCTTAACCACGGTACCACCAGGGCACCTTCTTTGCACCAACCAAGAGAATCCAAACCTGTTGCCGTTGAGTTGATTCCAACTCATAACGGCCCTAAAGAACAGAGTAGAACTGCCCCATAGTGTTTCCAAGGAGTGGCTGGTGGATTCGAACTGCCAACCTGTTGGTAAGCAGCCAAACTCTTAACCACTGTGCCATACCAGGGGTCAGGAAACTACAGCCCATGGGCCAAGTCCAGTCTGCTACCTGTTTTCCATAGCCCAAAAGCTAAGAAAAGTTTTATATTCTTTTAAATGGTTGGAAAAAAAATACCAAAAGAAGAATATTTTGTGACATGTCAAAATTACATGAAATGCAAATTTTAGTGTCCATAAATAAAGGCTTATTGGGAAACAGCTATGCCCATTTATTTACATATCGTCTATGGCCACTTTAGGAGCTTGTGTGGCACAAGTGGTTTGCGATCAGCTGCTAACCTAAAGGTTGGCGGTTCGAACCTACCCAGTAACCTGGTCATCTGCTTCTGTAAAGATGACAGTCAAGAGAACCCTATGGGACAGTTCTACTCTGTAACAAACGGGGGCTCGCCATCAGTCAGAACGGACTTGATGGCAACAGGTACAGGTATGGCAGCTTTCACAAGACAATGAAAGAGCTGAGAAATTGCAACAGAGACTTTATGACTTGCAAAGCCTGAACTATTTACTTTCTGGCCTTTGGCAGTAAAAGTCTGGTGCTCCCTAATTTATACCAACCCTAGTCCCACTCTAAGGGAGCCCTGGTGGTACAGCAGTTACGAGCTCGGCAGCTAACCGAAAGGTCGTTGGTTCAAACCCACCAGCCGCTCCACAGAAGAAAGATGTGGCAGTCTTCCTCCGTAAAGATTACAGCCTTGGAAACCCTATGGGGCAGTTGTACTCTGTTCTTTTGGGTCGCTATGAATCAGAATCGACTCGATGGCAACGAGTTTTGGTTTGATTCCCACTCTTAAGGATTCCTGGTGGCACAACGGTTAAGCACTCAGCTGCTAACCGAATGGTCAGCAATTTGAACCTACCAGCTGCTCTCTGGGAGAAAAGACCTGGCAATCTCCTCCCATAAAGATTACAGCCTACCCTGTGCGGCAGTTCTACTCTGTCCTAAAGGGTTGCTCTGAGTCAGTATCGACTTGACGGCACACAACAACAACATTCCCACTCTTTGGGAAAAACATCTGCTGATCTTCCGTAAAGGTTACAACCAAGAAACCCCTAATGGGGCAGTTCAACTCTGTCACATGGGGTCGCTATGAGTCGGAATCAACTCAACAGCACCTGGCAACAACAATTCCCACTCTAAGGAGTTAAAAAGGAAAGTGTTTTAGGGACTCAGGGTACTTAAAAATAAACAGCACTATTGGCTTTACCCACCATTCACTGCTCCAGGGTCTCCTTAAAGCCTGCCCCAGCCTAGAGATGACAGAAGCAGCCACCAGGTGAACTCTGTCCATGGACCACCCCCAAACCTGAGTCACTAGGGCCAGACAAGCACAAATGCTGTTTTCTTCCCGCCTCCCCCAAGTTGATTTGTTTGAGTGGGTAAACTCCATACACTGCTTTCCCTGTCTACTTCATCTTAACCTCCGATACACAGATACGCGCAAAGAGGAAGAAGACAACGGGTTGACTATAGAATGGGTGGTTGGTGAAATGCAAATCCTTTGGCCTTCACTGTTTGTCTATTACTATCACTTTTCTAAGCTTGGTATATCCAGGTTGGTTCTAGTTTATTTGAAGTCATTTTTTTTTTAAATGATTCTCTTATTGCAACTTTATTTGGAAAACTTTTATTATTATTATTATAAAACCTATTAAAGAATATCTCATTGAAAGCGGGGCATTTGAGCAAAATCCTGAAAGAAGTGAGGGATCTAAGAGCATAGGCGAGGGATGAGTATTCCAGACACAGGGGGTAGCAAGTGCAAAGTCCCTGGGGCAGGAATGTGCCTGAAGGGTTGAAGGAAGAGCAAGAAGGCTGGAGTAGCTGGAACAGAGAGAGGGAGAAAGAATGAGAGAGGAGGCGATAAGGTCTGAGACACAGAGTGTTAGGTCATAATAAAAACTTCATTTCTACGCTGAGTGAGATGGAGCCATTGGAGAGTTCATAGCAGAATAAAAGACACGATTTTCTGTCTTCACAGGATAAATGTGGTCTCCGTGTTAAGAGGAGAATGAAACAAGAACACAGGTAGGAAGAGAGAGTTAGTTAGGAGGCCATTTAACTAGTCCAGGGAGAAACTGGTGGTGACTTGCCTAGGGGATAGCTGCAGAAGGCATAAGTGGTATATTTTGTTGTTGTTAGAAATGTTATCATCACTAAGTACCAGCTTAACACTGCAAAAAAAAAAAATTCAAATCACGCTTCCATGACCTCCCCGAGTTCTTGATAGTTTTTCAAATAAAGACATGCTTTCTTCTCTCTTCCCTATACAACTTTAGGAAACAAAGGCAAAGAATTCTGTACATCTTGCTGTGAAAGGCTGCCCATAGCTGTAGAGCCAGTGTCTGCCCAGGTTCCCCTTACTGTCCAGGTCCTGAAAGACTCTGGTTCATGAACTGTCTCTTCACAAAGCAAGTCCACCACTTCCTAGGTTTGTCATTCAGAGGGTCAAAAACTTTCTCACAAAGCCTCAGTCCATCTCTTGCCTTAGCTGCTGTAAGTACACCCTCATCACTTCATCTTCCTCCTTGTTTGCAGGTTTGGCATGAATGGCATTAAATGGAAAACCAGGCTCTCCAGGAATAGGGGAGTTAGTGATTCCCAGTGTGTATATTTCTTTCTTGCCTTGGCTTTTGGAATTGTACTTCTAGAGTTTCTTTAGGCATTCAGAAATGTAGAGAGTTATATATATCGAGGTCCTATCTGCTCCATTCTTAATTTCATAGTTTCTGCAGAAGACGTTGGCCTTGAAGTAATGGACGGCCTCGTCCACGATATCTGCATCTTTCGTCTCTTGAGGGGTGGGTCCTTTGAACTGACTTCTGATACGATACGTAGCAGCACCATGTTTCTAATGAGTTTGGTGTCAGGGTCCATGAGAGAAGAGTGGTAGGCCAGCATCTTGGCGGCCCCCGAGTTTGCGCCCAACTGTGATATATTTTGAACATACATAGATACATAGATACAGGGATAGGTGGACAGTTGGCTGGCTGGCTAGCAAGATAAATGGGATACACACATGCAAAACACACACACACATTGTTGCTGTTAGTTGCCATCAAGTTTATTTCAACTCACAGCAACCCCAGGTGACAGAGCAGAACTTCCCCACAGGGTTTTCTAGGCTTTGGTCTTTACACGAGCAAATCACCAGGTCTTTCTCCCACCAAGCTGCTGGGTGGATTCAAACTACCAACTTTTTGGTTAGCAACTGAGTGCTTAGCTCTTGTGCCACCAGGGTTCCTTCTCTCTCTCTCTCTCTCCACACACACACACACACACACACACAGGGTTTCCTGGGCTGTTATCTCTATGGGAGATCACAGGTCTTTTCTCCTGTGAAGCCAGAGTGTTTTTGAACTGCACACCTTTCACTTAGCAGCTGAGTGCTTAACCCTTGTGCCACCAAGGGAAACCCTGCTGGCATAGTTGTTAAGAGCTACAGCTGCTAACCAAAAGGTTGGCAGTCTAAAACCACCAGGCACTCCCTGGAAACCCTGTGGGGCAGTTTTACTCTGTCTTATAGGGTTGCTATGAGTTGGAATCGACTCGATGGCAATGGGTTTTTATATATACATATATACACACATGTATGTGTGTGTGTATATATATATTTACACACACACATACATACATATACTATAAGTCAGAATTGACTTGACGGCACACAACCACCACCTATACAGGTATCCCACGCTTTTTGAGGAAAGTTTGCTTTACGCCACTGCATTTTTACAAAAGCCCTACATCCTCTCCTCTCTCCTCACTTATCACCATGGTTAGGTTCCAAAGACCTATTATGCAAAATTGGTGTTATGTAAAAATGCAGGATCACAAAATAGAGGATGACTATATCATTACATAGCTGCCAAATTACATCATTACATAACCGCCAAACTACTGAGAATCATGGCCCAACCAAGGTGACACATAACCTTAGCCATCACAGCCAGCATATTCTTGCCTCACACCTTGGCGTATGTTACTGTATGTACGTCATTAATGTGCAAAATGATGGTAGATTTTTTACTATTATAGCACATGCAACATGTTGGCTAATGAGATACTCGATAAGTGAAGTATCTGTTTTCACTAACTGAAGAATCCAGAGAGAATTTTCACTTTTATGGAAAAAAGGTGAATAGTGGAAATAGTGTTCAGCTTTTTTTTTTCTTTAGCAGTGAGCCATTTAAGAGGCAACGTGCACCCTGAGCAGCAAGAATAACTTTGCCAAGCTCCTCCCCCAGAACTACTCTCAGCACCAAGCCAGCATACTTTTGTTAGTGTTATTTTAGGGTTTTTGTGTGATTTCGTATGATTTGATAGGTTATTTTTTAGGTCTGGGAACACTCAAAAATTTTTCTCATATAAATTAATGGCAATTGCTTCTTTCCTGTATTTACATATGTGTGTGTGTATTTGTATGTGTACCCTGGTGGTGCAGTGGTTAAGATCTATGGCTGCTAACCAAAAGGTCAGCAGTTTGAATCCACCAGCCACTCCCTGGAAACCCTGCGGGGCAGTTCTACTCTGTGAGGATCGCTATGAGTTGGAATCGATTTGATGGGAACAGGTTGAGTTTTATATATGTGTGTGTGTGTGTGCAAATATAACGTATAAGGGAACAGACCAAAGTCTAGGGGAAGACCAATGAGATTTTTAGGTTAGCCTAGAAGGGGTAGACATGACATTCCCTTGCCTCATGATATTTAGCATTCTATTTTTTATAGTGACATTCTTTCCTTCCAGTGATCCTGGAAGTAGGTATTATTACTCCCAATTTGTAGAAGGGGGACACTAAGATTTGGAGACATGGCCACTCTCCCAAAGCCAAACAGCTAGTAAGTGGCAGCACCAGGATTCAAGAGTTCCACCCCACTGCAAATACTCAGCACTCATGCTGCACGCTGAGAATTGGAAAGCATGTCCCCTACCTCAGAATAATCCCCAAGGAAAAATGTAGGGACACAGAAGAAAACATTAACCAAAAAGGAAAGAAAAAAAAACAGCCAGTTTCTTTGAAAATAAAAGGAATAGAAGTGGGGGAAGAAATTAATAAAGTCGCTTGAAAGGAGACAAAGATATTTCCATATAAGATGACTCGACATGACAGAGTGGAGACTGCACATCCGCATGTAACATGCCCCTTCTCCAAGGCTGCAATTATTTATCTGCTTCAGCTCTTGTTTTTTCCCTTGCTTTAAAGCGAAACACGCAAACACTCTCACTTCAAAGAGAAAAATCCTCATAAATGTCATTTTACTGCCAGCCCAGAATAATAGCACCAACGGACCCTGAAAGTGGGACAGGGAGTAGGGACCCCAGGCATTTCTGTGATAAAGAGGGAAAACAGCCACTGGCGGATTTTTTTTTTTCTTTCTATAGAAGGGAGGGCAATCTCAAAGGAACCCAGATGAGAGCATGTCTCATGGCAGCTAAAAGCACAGCACTGCCTAAGTTCAACTCCAACACATGCCTCCTTTTAGCTAGACAAGTCCCTCAACTCCTTCGAGCCTTGCTTTTTTAATCTGTAAAATAATCTGTAAAATGGGAGTGTCTTAATAGTAACCTCAAGGGGTTACTATGAAAATGTTAAAAATTAGCAAATGTAAAGTACTTAGCAAAGTGCCTGGCACGTAAGTCCTTAACAGGTACTAGCTATTGCCTCTGGTCATCTTGTCCCTAGGTGCTGCAAACAGTTAATGTGCTTGGCTACGAAACATTGGAGGTTTGAATCTACCCAGAGGCACGTCAGAGGAAAGGCCTGGTGATCTCCTTCTGAAAGATGACTGCCATTGAAAACCCGATGGAGTGCAGTTCTACTCTGAAACTCATAAAGTCACCATGAGTTTGAATCAACTTGAACGACAACTTTTTTTTTGATCATCTCTTGTATAAGTGGAGATGGGTCTTACTGTCATGCCACACGCTTGTGACAGGAAATGAGTGGTGTCCTTCTCATATAGACTGACATTCCATCAGGTAAGATGCAAGTCCCAGATAAAAACTGGAAATTTGGAAGGCCGGGAAGTAGAAAGTACACCAAGAGTGTTAACTGGCAACCCAAGAGTTATTCCCATTCCCTTCTCCCTGGTTGCCTCCCGCTGTAGAGGTTGAAAAGCCTCCCTTGCAGTTATGGGACTCTCCTGCTTCAAGAAACACAAATGAAAGTCTGCTGGGAGTAAATTTGGAAACATTTTAACCTGATAAAAAGAAACAGTTGTGACTAGTGTGACTCCTCCCCGCCCCCCAACCCACTCCAGCTTGTTCATCCGGGAATGCAGGAAGTGGCTATCTTGCATCCATGAGAGAAAGCCCAAGAGAATCACAGTAGCTCTCAAGAGAATCCTATTGATTTACTGAGCCAATGCCCACATCCACCTACTAACAGACTTTTCCTTATGTGAGTAATTTAAACCACTGTAGTTGGGTTTTCTATTATTTGCATTCCTAGCTAATACAAAAAGAGGAAAGTCCTTTCTCTCCTTAGCTCCCTGGGATTTCAACCTCTAGCAACCCAGATGTATTTGACAGTATCGTCATCTTGTGGGGAAAAGTTGGTCTCTGCTGTTATCAGTAGCCAGGAAATAGGGAGAAAGATACTCTGAAGGTACTTCAAGCCAAAGACGAAGACAACTGCCCTATGGGACAAATTATCTGTTCTCTATACCCTCTCAGGATATTTCCCTTCTGTCAGCACTGAGCCTTTAGTGAGGTGGTTTTGATGGCCCGGCCTGGTCTTGGGCTTGCTAGGGAATTAAGAGTCATAAGTCAATCACTGAAGGGTGAGTGTGGATTAACTCAAGGAAATTGGCATCTTGGGGAAAAGGGATGAATGGCCTCAAGATCTCCTTTCTCTCCTGACATCAAGGTGGGATGGAGACTAAGTTTATTCATGACGGGGCAGGGCTCTAACAGCTACAGCAGAGTTTTCTAAACAATTTCCTTCCTCAACTAGCTCAGCTGTAACAGGAAGTTCCCCGATCTGTGGGCATCCCAATTTCCATTTACATTGCTTATTCAACCCAGTTCAATTTCCCCAAAAGTTAAAGCATGTGTCTATTTTACCTGAGGTTCTCATACTCATTCTCTAGGGCAAATGCTTTCTGCCACTGCTGTCCTTAATCATTCATTCATGTGTGCATGGGTTGAGTAAATGACTGACTCATTCATTCTATAGCCATTTGCTAAGCACCTACTATAGGTAGCATTCTGCATTAGGCACAATGGCTGTGTGCCTTATGTTGTGCCTTAGGGGCAACACAACAGTCCATATTCCATTTCCCATGTCAAACGTTCCTCAAAATCATCTGGGGAAGCTTCTTCCCAAACTTCTCATTCCACAATTTATCACCTGTTTTTTTTTTTTTTAGACTTCCGGTTTTTTTTGCTCCAAGGGAGTCTGGTTGCAGTTGCTCCAAAAATTATGCTAAGTCACCCTGCAACTGCATTTTAAAAATACCTTGGAAAGTATGCAGTTTTCATTGGAGAACTCTACACGACTCCATTATGTTGTTACAGTGAACAGGAGTGTATGGAATGGGATATATTCCCAAAACCTTTGCAGTAGCTTTCTTAGGACATGTAAGACCACACTACCACCTGGTGGTAATGTTGTACCTGAAGCCATTGAAGAAAGATGGCTGAGTTCCCCCAAACCTGAATTTTTGGTAAAACTTATGAATTGGGAAGAGATTTTTTCATGGATGAAGCTAAGAGTCACAGAGCCCATGTTGGACCATATCTCAGGGATCCAGTGAAAGCTCAAATCAATACCCTCCAATTAGGATCTCAACTGCCACATTTATGGGGAACAAAAACAGTTCACAGTTGTGGAGTGCTTTTCACATGCATTACTATGACCTCCACTGCACAGCTGAGAAAAATGAGGTTCAGAGAGGTTACAGAACCAGCCGGAATGTATCGTTGGCAATGCAGGGAAGCCAGGACTCAAACCCATGTTTCCTGATGCTGTTCCGCACACTTTCTGCATTCAGGGAGAGCATAACTATACCTCTGGGCTCTATTTAAAGTTGGAGATCAGCAACATGGGTCAATGTTATGTTGAAGCAGGCTAGCGTCAAGGCAAGTAAATAGAATAAAGAAGCAAACAGGTAATGAGTCTCCACCATTGTGAACGCATGGACTCTCCATTGGCTGAGTATTCACAGGACAAGGCGGCCCTGCCTTAGATCAGTCAGATTCCACAGAAGCACAGCCCGACACAACGATTCAGGTGTAAGTGATTCATGGAGAGTGTACTTTCAAGAGAAACCTATACCTGCATGGGGGAAGCAAGGCAGGGAAGCAGACGAAGCCAAGCAAGGGTGTGGTTTCAGGTGAAGTCTAGCCTCAGCCTGATCCCATGGGAGCTCTGGTGTGTTCACTGCGCTGCAGAGTTTGTCTAACTTTGAGGCAAGCAAGCTAAGCTTTGGAACCCCAGCACAAGCCAGACATTAGCTACCTCGGCAGGCAATGTAAACTCCCAGGTGCCTCTAGGAAAGGTGACTCCCCTTGCCCAAAAGCCACTCTGAGAAGAGGATTGGTGGTGTGAGCCATTTGCAGCAATACACACAGGTGATGCACGTACTGAACTGGTAAAGGGGAGCCTACAGGATCTGTCAGGGCACCAACACCAACCCCACAGGTCCCAAAGTCTACAACAGGAAGACAATGCAATGAGCTCCAGTGTAATGCAGCTTCTCCAGGTAGGAGTCTGTCTATGCCACCAGGTGAGAGAAGCCTCTGTCTTGTTTACAGGGCTTCGAACTAGTTTATTTCAGGTTCGAACTCCTGTTGAGAATTTGCATTTTCACCCCAGATATACTGAATCAGAATCTACATTTTAACAACACCCCCAGGTGATTCTTAGGTGTAATGAATTTTCAGACCCACTGCTCTACTAGTGGTTCTCAGAATTGGTTCCTAACCAGCGGCATTAGCATCGCCTGGGAACCTGTTAGAAATGCAAATTCTCAGCAGGGGTTTGAACCTGACCTAACCGGTTAGGAGCTCTGGTTGTTTCTAAATTAAAAATTAACACATGGATGAAGAAGGAGGCATGTGGAGGGAAGAAAAATGAGAGAGAGCGAAGAGAGATGGAGGGAGAAGGGAGGAGAAATCCTATTAATTAACGCAGTTCATAATCTTTCCTGATAGGGAGAGAAGAGAATGTGATATGTAGGTTGGCAATGAAGCTGAGAAAAGTAATTCAGGAGGGTCCATAAGTGAGGGTGGGCTAGGAAACAAACCTGAAAACAACCCAATGTCCAGCTGCAGAACAACAGCTCAATAAACCGCAGCACATGCGTATGGCACAATATTACATAGATTTTTTTAATGAGGAGTCCCTGAGTGGTACAAGCTATAAACACACTCCACTACTAACCAAAAGGTTGAGGGTTCAAGTCAACTCAGAGGCACCTTGGAAAAAGGCCTGGTAATCTACTTCCCCAAAATCAGCCACTGGAAACCCTAAGGAGTATAGTTCTCGTCTGACACACGTGGTTGCCACAGGTCAGAATCAACTCAAAGGCAATTGGTTTTTTGCTAGCTTGGAAATGAAGGTAATGCTGAGAATGTCTGTGGCCATCATCTCTTGCCCTGCCTATTCCAGGCAGACTCTTACCCGGCCTCCTGGTTTCCACTTGTGTCCTCTACAGCCTGGAATAAATGCAGTAGCAAGGGATAGGTTAAAAAATCGCAGATCAATCTGCATCACTCCTATGCTCAAAACTCACTAGCAGCTTTCTCATCCGACTGTAAAGCCCAAATCCTCACCCTGGCACAGTGTCTGGCACCTGCTACCCTCCTGACCCCAGCTCCTGGTACTCTCCCCTTCTCTCGCTCCCCTCCAGCCACAATGGCTTCCCGGAAGTTCCTCAAAAGCACCTCACATATGCCCACCCCCAGGCCATGGCACCTGTAGTTCCCTGTGACTGGATGTTCTTATTGCTAGCTCCCTCACCTGCTTCTGTCCTTGGCCCAGGTGTCATTTTCTCAGGTATGCCTTCTATGAGCATCCTATTTAAAGATGAAACATATATGCACACATGTACACAAACACACACACGCACGTACACATGTATGCACTATCTCCCTTTCTCACTTTATTTTTCTCTACAGCATTTGTTACCACCTCTCACCTACATATTTTCTGTATTTATCTTACATACTATTTCCCTAAACTAGAATGTAAGATCCAAGAGGGTAGGTGTTTTTGTCCATTTTGTTCACTGCTGTGTTCCCAGTACCTAGAACAATTATGAGCCCACGGAAGTGCTCAGAAAATACTTGTCGAATGAATGAATAGGAGAAATGAACGCTGAATGACTCACAGAAATATACTTCGTAGAATACACAAATATGCACCACATATGAGTTCAATTACACAAAATAAATACAGGATGTATAGGGATGTCTATGCGTAGCACAGAGACCTGAACGGAAAGGGCTGCAAACTGTGAACAGTGGGTACGTTTAGTGGCATAGTATTAATGATTGTTATACTCTTCTCAGAACTTTGCTGCATGGTCCAATTTTCTACTGTGGTCATGTATAAAATTTAAAGCAGGGAAAAATGCTTGGTTTTTGTCTTATTTAAAAAATAAGGGTTAAAACATGAAAGTCTCTGGTGGATTAATCGGTTCAATGATCATTACACAGCAGAGAAGACAGACACATATTAAACACCAACTGTGTGCAGGTGGAGTCCTTGGGTGCTACAAACAGTTAACACACAAGGCTGCTAACCAAAAGGTTGATGGTTTGAGTCCACCCAGAGGCACCTCAAAAGAAAGGCCTGGAGATCTACTTTGGAAAACTCAGCCACTGGAAACTCTGTGGAGCACAGTTCTACTCTGACTCACACGGGGTCGCCATGAGTCTGAGTTGGCTGGACAATAACCGGGTTTTTTTTGGTGCGCAGGTGGAATGACACAAAGGAAGCCATGGTTTCATGTTGTGTCATGCTCAGGCACAATGCCTGGTTTGTGCCAGGCGCTCATTCAGAGTCTGAAAGGGGAAGGGAGGAAGAGGGAAGAGAAAGAGGGAAAAAGGGAAGGAGGAAGAGATGCGGGAAGGAAGGGATGGGGGAAGGAAGTGGGGGAGGGAGGAAGGAGGAGGAGCTGGAGGGAGGAAGGCGGAGGAGCTGGAGGGAGGGAGGGAGAAAAAAAGAGCCAGAGGAAAGAAAAGTGAAAGGGAAGGAGAAAGAGATGGAGGAAGGGAGGAAGGAGAAAATGTTATCAGTCGAAATCCTGCCTTGATGATAGAGTCTGAAGGCTTCTGGCCCAGTTCTGGGACAGGGGTGCGGCTGCAGAGGGAGGAGAGTCCTTGGGCTGTAACAAGACCAACAAACATCTAGCTGTTAGGCACCTACCATGTATCAGACCCCTGGCTGGTTAAGCAGCCTGGAGTCCGACCTCAGGCAGGGGACTTCAGCTCTCTGAGCCTCGTGGACTCCTCTGCACGATGGAGATACTCCCATCAGCGTCACTCTCGTAGGGCGTCTGTGTGACTGCACTTACTACGTCTTCACCTGCACAAAAAACGGATGAGACAGACATTTCTGTTGTTAAGAGTTGATTCTGACTCGTACCGACCCTACAGGACAGAGCAGAACCGCCCGCAGGGCTTCCCAGGCTGAAATCTTTACGGGAGCAGACCGCCAGGTCTTTTCTCCTGTGGAGCCTCAGGGTGGGTTCCAACCGCCCACCTTTCGATTAGCAGCCGAGCGCTTAACCACTGTGCCACCAGGGCTCCTTGAGACAGATATTAGTAGCCCAGACTTAAAAGATAAAAACAATGAGGCAAAGAGAGAAGCTCAATCACATCTATTAAGTAGTAGAGACAAATTTGACCCGGTTCTACAAAATCTTTATTTTCCCTCAATGTACGCCCTGCCTCTGAAAGCAGGCCCTGGAAAGAGTGGGGTTTCAAAGGCTACGAAACAAGTACAGTAAACCTAAGGCCATTCAGGGCCCTGGCTTCTCCGTGCTCTGACGGCGAGCAGGATGGGTTTGCATCTCCAGCTCCCCGGGAGTGAAATCTTCCATGTTCACGAAGCCGTGGTTCACCCAAGGTCAGAGTAATTGTGCATGATAAATGGTTGATCTCTTCGTGAAAGCCTGACACAAAAGCTCCAAACCGAGTTAGTCGTAATTTCATACTCCTCCCAGTCCATTTAGGAGAGCAAGGTTTTATTTCCTCCCCATGCAGCCAAGAATCAGAATCTTTGGCTCTAGAAAAGAGCTTTTAAACCCCTGACTCACAGACTGTGCTTCCCCGGGGCCAGTACCAGACATCACGAATGCGTGTCTGGCCTCTTTAGGTGAGAATGAAAAGACAGATGATAATAAAAAAGAGGGAGCATTTGTTGAGTGTTTACCACACACCCAGCATCATTCCATGTCTGGTATACGAATTAACCCCTTCAGTCCTCAAAACCGATATGTAGCGATTATCCCCGTTTTTCAGATAAGGAAACTGTGAGGCATAGAGAGCGTAAGTAGCTTGTCATGGATTGAATCGCGTACCCCCCAAAATATGTGTATCAATTTGGCTACAACATGATTTCCAGTATTGTGTGACTGTCCACCATTTTGTCGTCTAATGTGATTTTTCCGTGTGTTGTAAATCCTACCTCTATGAGGTAGGAGACGAGTCAATTATGTTCATGAGGCAGGACTCGATCTACAAGATTGGATTGTGTCTTGAGCCGATCTCTTTAGAGAGAAGCTGGCAGAGAGACAGGGGGACCTCACACCACCAAGAAAGATGGGCCAGGAGCAGAGAGTTTTTGGACTTGGGGTTCCTGCACAGAGAAGCTCCTAATCCAGGGGAAGATTGATGACAACGACCTTCCTCCAGAGCCAACAGAGAAAGCCTTTCCCTGGAGCTGACGCCCTGAATTTGGACTTCTAGTCTACCAGACTGTGAGAGAATAAACTTCTGTTTGTTAAAGCCATCCACTTGTGGTATTTCTGTTACAGCAAGCAGCACGAGATCATTAAGACATAGCTTAAGTCACACAGCTAGTAAGTAGGGGAGCCAGGATCTGAACTCTGGTGGTCTGGCTCCAGAGCTAGGTCTTAGGGAAGCCCTGCATGGCTTTGTTTTTCAGGATAGGCTCCAAATCTTCCCTGTAGTCACCAGTTGAATCAATCTGCTCCTAACCTTGTTGATAATTGAGGCAATGACACCCCATGCCACCACCACAGTTGTCACCTCTTAAATAGCTCACGTCCCATCACTCACCTGTCCCCAACCCCATGACACACACAAACCACCCCCAGGCCTCATCTGTACCCATTTACTTTTGGTTTTTCCAAGTGCATCGTGTTTTTCCGCCCTCTGTGCCTTTGCATGCCGGACCCTCCGCTGGAATGCCAGTGTTGCCCTGCTCTGCCCACCTGGCTAACTCCTGCTCGCCCTTCATGACCCAGGCTGAGCATAGCTGATGAAGTCCTGAAGCAAAATGTTAAGTCCAAGTTCACTGATTTATATCCCATGGTCCAAACGTGGCCCGAAAAAGATGTTTGTTTGGTTACATGATAAAAAAAATTTTTTAATTAGTTGCCCACGTTTTAAAGAGTAGGAGATGCCACATAAATACCTGGAGATGTGGTAGCTTGTGAAAAGCCAGAAGATCCGGCCACACGGAACCTGCAACCTCTCATGGCGGTAGTTGGCTGGAGCTGGGCTGTGGCTGTCAACTTTGGAGGGAACACAGGCTCATCAGGCCCTCAATGTCCCCTCCACCCCTGCCCCCCTCCTCACCCATCTCATTCATTTAACTCACCTGACTGGGCCCTAAAGGTGTTGGATGTTTTGAACCCTGCTGTAAAGAATATTCTGCAAAATAGGAGTCTGGGAGCAGAGAAAGGGAGGCCTTTGGGATGCTTTTGAATCACTGTCCTTTCCATTCTGATGCCCGCCTGCCTCGCCCACTGCAGTATATAATATACAACAAATCATACCATTGTTCTAGAGGTGTGTTGACAGCGAAAGTTTTAGTCCACTCATTCGTTGATTTCACAAATATTTATGGAGCACCTATGCTGTGCAAGGAATTCTGTCTAATTGGCATAAATATGGGAGAAGCTGCGAGAAGGCAGTCACAATCAATCTTTAACTCTTTATCTCTACTCCTGAAACCCTTAAAATGCAACTTCTCCATGCTGCATCCAGTGCCTCTAATGCTCAGGGATTTCGTCTCTTGTAAATGGACCTTTAAAGCCCCCTTCCTCCCTCCTCTTGTTGATTCCTTTGGCCATTTGATATGGCTCCTTGATTCCATCTTTCAGATGCTCTGTGTCTCAGCTACCTTACACCCCACTTCCATGCATACTCAGGGTGGGGAGTCCAATGCCCGCAGCTTAGGGATCCTCGTCTGTGCAGAAGCTATGGATCCCATTCCCCAAATCCAGCCTGGCAACTTTTAATGGGGTTCAGGCTTTAACTGAGGATTTTAAAGAGCCAGGGGTTTTATGCAAGACAGCTGGAATGCCAGTCCCCACAGGCGGACGCAGCCAGAGCCTCCAAAATGGAAAACAGTTGGTTTCCTAGCTAGACCCGGTCAGCTTCCTGCTCCCCATGGGAGGGAGGAAGGAGCCCAGTTGCCCTCTGACTTTTGAACCTGGATCTGTCAGCTTTTAAGTCCCTGGATAATGCAAAGGGCCAACCTGCTCAGCCGCTAACTGAAAGGCTAGTGGTTGACGTCTACCTAGAGGTGCCTTAAAAGAAAGGCCTGGTGATCTGCTTCTGGAAACTGAGCCACTGAACACCTTACGGGAGCACAGTTCTACTCTGGCAAACATGGGGTTGCCATGAGCCAGAGTCGGCTCGATGGCAACTGGTTCTGTCAGCTTCACAGGACAGAACACGAGAACAGGGTCAAGCCAAGGTGACCATGTTCACTCCACCACAGATATCCCACACCCTCGCCTGCCTGTCCTTGCTGGTGGGCTAAGGCTGTTCATGAACAATGATGCTTTCTTCCTAGGAATAGGGTGCGTCCTCCAATATGGTCACAGTATATCTTCCCGATTCCTTCCTGGCTAGTGACTCTAGTAACCCAGACCATAGCTGGTTGCCTTGGTGACCAGGCCCCGGCAGATTTTTTTTTAAACTCTATCCAGGAGAATGTGGGTATACTTGGGGCAGAGGTGGAACTAGCTGAGGGAGCCATGTCATGTTTCTTTTATCTCGGGCTCAGACCACAGCCTCAGAGAGGGCAGGGGAATGATTCATGGAAGGGATTTGGCAGAGGCAATCCGAGGGCCTTTGGGGGTTTCTGAGGCTTCCTCCCATTTCCTCCTCAATTGTGATATCACAAACACCCTAAGAAGTTAAGCCTCGAATTCCTGCCTTCCCTCTCCCTTCCCCAACCACATCTCCTAGCTACATACGCTGGCCCAGTGTTACAGAAAGATGGTCAGGGAGCCTCGGAGACCTAGGGCTACAGATTTGCTACTCCACGGCTATGGAACCTTGGGAAATATGCTTTGCTTCTTTGGGCCTCAGTTTACCCATCTGTAAAGTGGAGTAGCACCACCCATCTGATAGTTTGTCATACCGGGTGCTGCTGTGATGCTGGAAGCTCTGCCATTAATATTTCAAATACCAGCAGGATCACCCATGGTGTACAGGTTTCAGCAGAGCTTCCAGACTAAGATGGACTAGGAAGAAAGGACTGCTGATTTACTCCCAAAAACTGGCCAATGACAATTTTATGGATCACAAAAGAACACTGTCTGACTCACTTGTTTTGGATATGTCATCAGGTTGGATCAATCGCGGGAGAAGGATATCGTGTTTGGTAGAGGGTCATCAAGGGTGAAGGGGAGTCTTGGTGAGATGAATTGGCATAGTAGCCACAACAATGGACTGTAACATGCCAGTGATGGTGAGGATGATGCAGGACCAGCAACGTTTTGTTCTGTTGTACATAAGGTCGCCATGAGTCAGCTATCTATCTAATATAGGGTAGGTCCAAAACCAAAAAACCCAGTGCCATCGAGTCAATTCCAACTCATAGTGACCCTACAGGACAGAGTAGAACTGCCCCATAGAGTTTCCAAGGAGAACCAGCATCACTGACTTTTAGTAAATATGTACCTCAAGTGATGAGAGCAGAAGCATATGGGCCTCTCAGAGCTGTAAGTTTGCAACAAGCATAAGACAATGGTGGGCAGAAGGAATGGAGAAGGCCAGCTATTGGCTGAATCAATCAACCAGAGAATGGCAAAGAGAATTCCTACTATAACCTCTAACCTTGTACTTCTACTCATATTGGACAGTGAGCTAAGTGCTTTATGTAACATCTTTTTAATCGTCATAATAGCCCTGTAAGAGAAGCACTATTATTATTACCACTTAGAGATAAAGTAACTGAGGCTTAGAGATATGAAATGAACCAGAAGTCTAGCTCTATTGTCTTAATCCAGGAGGTTGTACAACATGCTCTCCCCTCTAACTTCTTTACCAGTTGTATAATTAGTACTATAGTACCTGTCTTGAAGGCCTCCCCTAAGGTTGTACCCATGTTACCAGGAAGAACCTGTCCCTGGAGAAGTACATCATGCTTGGTAAAGTGGAGGGTTTGCGAAAAAGAAGAAGACCTTCAACGAGATGGACTGACATAGTGGCTGCAACAATGGGATCAAGCATAACAACGATCATGAGGATGGCACGGGACTGGGCAGTGTCTCGTTCTGTTGTACATAGGGTGGCTATGAGTTGGAACCGACTTGATGGCACCTAACAAGGTTGTGCATATCAAAAACAAAATGAAATCATGGAACAGATTTCCTTTTAACTGTGAGATGTTACACGTATTAGTCACAATTCAGTGAGAAAACAGAAACCACTAAAGGTCCTTCAAACAGAGAGAGTTTAATACAGGGAATTCATTAACCAAATGATGAAAGGACTAAGATGCCAACAGCAAAAGGTGAGGCAACCCAGAAACTGGCAAGAGGGAGGAGGTGCTATGCCCTTAGGAGGAGAGACAATATGAGAAGGAGGTATTATCAGACCCAGAAGCTGGGGAGCCCAGCAGATGTTAGAACCACAGCAAGAACTGCCAACAGAGATGAGATCACGGAGGGAGGAGCTGTCTGAAGCAAAACAGAACCAAGGAGAAGAGGTGGCAGTTGCTGGAGATGCCCCAGGATACAGAGAAGTTGGGGAGAAGTACCCCAGCTTCTCCTCTTTTCCCGTCCTCCAATCTTCCAACACTTCTCTCATTGGCCAACCCTTTCTTGGGAACCTGGAAAACATAGTTCCCTGGATACAGAGCGCAGCACAGCACAGCAAGGACTGGAAGTGAATTAGAGGACGAACTTGCCCTTAACCAGACCACACTTTTACAAGATACTGTTATTACCAGAGATAGCTGCAGGCCTTTGATTGAGAGGACAAGGAGGGCTAGACACAGGCTTCTAAAATATCACTCCAATTTTCTTCTCCCACATGGCTAGAACAAGTAAGCGAGACTAGAGTGAGAAGGCTCGACTGGGAGAATCCTGCATTTCTGGATAAAATCCTTGCTGTACAAAAAAGATGAGGTGGAGCAGTCTATAAGGAGAAGGGGGAGAGGTCATTTATACACTCCTGCCTGAAACCAAGCTGCAAAGGGACAGTGATCCAAGAGCAGGGTTTATTTCCATCTTAAAATAGAGGGAAGCCCCAGGACTGATGGAAGTAACCCGCCTCCTCTGTAAGGGGCCTCCGGAGGCTCTGAGGCGTTCAAGAGAACAAGAGAGCAGGAATGACACTGTCCCTCAGCTTCCTTGATCTATCAGAAACTGACAGCCTTCGTGTCCAGCAGTAAGCTGGCCAGTGGCAACTCTGGATGCCCTCCTGCTTGAGGGTGGTCATGGAGGGAGCAAGCAGCCCCAGCCGGAGCCACTGTTCCCTCTCTCTTCACTGATGCCCTGCCCTGGATTCTATCTTGAGAGGCAAATGCAGTCCCAGAAAAGTGCTCTTGGACTCCCTTCAGCCCTAAGTATCATTTCTCCATGAGGTCTGGTGTTCATGAATGGCTCCTGACTCCAAGACTATCTGTCTCTATTTGCATTAGAAGCCCCCAGCATTTTCACAGCAGCCACAGGACCCCGCTCAGTTCCTCCAGGGTGCCATGCTCTCTCTCTTCCCTAAGACTGGGTGTCGTCTTACCTTTAAAGTCTTTTAACCTCTGGCATATGATTGTATCAATGAGAAAGGCCCAAGTCTTCAAAACCTTGCTGAGCCTTTTAGGATTAAGTTTGGTTCCATGTGATGGAGAACCCGAAATACTGGCTTAAGCAAACTAGAAATTCATTTCTCTCTCACCTAAAAGAAATCCAGAGGTTGGCAGTCCAGGGTAGTATGGCACAATCAACAGAGACCCAAGCTGCTTCTCTCTTGTTGCTCCACCTTTCTTTGCTTCCTATCTCACAGTCCAAGATGGCTGCTTAAGCTCTAGCTCTCAGGTCTGCATTCTAGCCATTAAAAAGAGAAGAAGAACAAAGCGTTTGTTTCAGCTGTCTTTTACAGACATTACAAGCTGCCACAAAACACTATCACGTAAAAATCCCTCTGACCAGAACTTACACGAGCACAACTGGCTGTAAGGGAGGCTGGAAAATAGAGTCTTGTTTCGGGTACCCAATGCACATTTAAAAATGGATGTTCTATTGCTAAGGATGGAAGGGGAAATGGATGTGGGATAAATGACTGCCAATCTCTGCCACACGCATTCAGGTCTTCCACCATATTGCCACGACCCAGAATATCTTTATGACCATTATTAAAAAGATATACATATCAAGACCAAAGTTAAGTTAAAGATTATATAATGCACAGCTGGATTATCCGGCTGTTTATTCATCTATCTGTTCATTCATGCAACAAACATTTGCTTACCATCTATTCTAAGTTGGGTACTGGGCAAAGCACAGGATACAAGAATTGAATAAGAATGGGGAGAAAAGAAAACTGTTTACAAGCTCATTCTGAAGGTTATTTTAAATGAGACAAGGACTATCATTTAGTGAATGAGGTCGCTCTTCATTAGACAGTATGAACAGAAAAACAATACAGAGCAGTGGCTCCGATAACGGTTGTTTAAGGCGTCACGTTCCCCAGTCAAATGCGAGCTTTCAGAACTCCTGAATGTTCCAGGCTGGGCTGCCTGAAGCTCTCCTCACCTAGTAAACTTCAGAGTGGCCTGTTCTGCTCCCCTCCCCCAGCCATGTCCAAGGTCAGGATCCAGGCCCAGGCCTCAAACAGACAGAAATACTTACACCATGTCCAGCAGACCAAATTTAAGAGACAGAGCTGATGCCATCTGAAGGAAATTGGGGCGGAATCTCCGGGGATTAAGAAAATGACAGTTACCAAATGGCAAAGGGGGAAGGGGTGAGAAATGGTGACTAAAGCTGCTGGGCCATCTGTTATTTGGATTTTTGCTTTTTTTTTTTTTTAATTTCAAAGGGAATTAAAGGAGATGAATTAAGACTTTATGAGACCCTGACAACTTCGGGAATATTAATCCATCTTCCCTTTGCATTGAGGGCCAGTGATCTCTCCAGAGCTGGGGTGACAGAAGGAGGGAGCTATGGATATGTTCCTGTGTCTCCACCCTGGCCCCTAACTCTCCCCGCTGGCCACTTTCCCTTTCATGTCTTTGTTTGACATATAGGAAAGAATCATGAGGTGTTGAGTATCATTAACTTCCAAACACCTAGGAAATCAGTAGGAAAGTGCAAACATCGGGGCCCCCGACCGACTGTCTCTGCAAATGGTCTGTCCCGAAGTCCTCCCCTTTGGAGATGAAAAGAAAGAGCCTGGCAGACTGACAGTCTCATGGAGAGAGGCCTGGGCCAACAGGACGGGGGCACGCAGGATAAATGAAAATATGATTGACTTCTTTCCCGGGCCAGGCTCACACATGGTTCTGAGCATTTAATAAACGGGTTGACACTCCAAGTTCCCCTAATTAGGGTCTGGTGCAGACCTGGCCTAGCCATAAATCAGAAAAGCAGGTAACAAAGCGCGTGATCTTTAACTGTGTCAGGGCGCCCTCCTGTCTGCTCGAATGGAGGCAGCAACCTGCAAGCTGCAAAGAATTAGCTGGTGCGCTACGATTTAATACACGTGGCCCTGGAGGAGGTGGGAGGCTGGGCCAGGTAGGGAAAGGTTGCCCAAGTACCCAGGCCGTGTGGCTGGTTTGTGGGCACAACAGTCTCGGGGGTGTATACACCTGGGCGATGAGGGCGAGGAACAGCCCTTGTCTTAATCACCTAGCACCGCTATAACACAAACACTACAAGTAAAAGTGGCTTTAAAGAACAGAAATCTATTTTTTCACAGTTCTGGTAGTTAAAAGTCCAAATCAGGGTCTCGGTCATGTTAATTTCTTCTTGAAGGTAGCCCTGAGTGTTCCCTGGTTTCTTGGAGTTCTTCGGTTTGTAAACGATCCTCGTATGGCATCTGTCTTGCCCGTGCCTGTGTGTGTGTCTGTGGCTATCCTGGTCTTTTTATAACTCAGAAGTAATTAGGTTTAGGACCCACCCTACGCTGGTATGGCCTTATTAACATAACAAAAGAAAATGCCCATTTCCAAACAGGATCACGTTCACAGGCACAAGGGCCAGGAATTCAATGCATATTTTGGGGGACACAATTCAATCCCTAACAACCCTGTCATGCACCAGGGAACAGACCTGTGTATTCAGTAAGACTAGGAGAGACGGACAGAAAACTTACAAGATGTTAGCATTTCCCACTGGAAGGGGCATTGGGAATTCTCTATTCCTGTGGTTTCCCAGCCTAGTTTTCCATCAAAACCTAACAAAAGACTGTTCGGTAATACGCATATACCCTATGACCCAGAAATTGAATCCAAGAGAAATATATGCATATCTGCATAAAAAGACTAGCTGCATATAAACAGCTTTATGCATCATAGCTAAAAACTGGAAAAACCCAAATGTCCATCTACAGGAGAATAAACAAACAGTGATACAGTCATGAAATGGAATACTACTCAGCAATAAAAAGAAACAAACTACTGATGCATAAATAACATGAATGAATGTCACAGACGTAATGCTGCATGAAAGAAGCCATGCACACCAAAGTGTATACTGTGTGATTCCATTTACAGGAAGTTCAAAAAGAGGCAAAACTAATCTATGGCAATAGAGATCAGAACAGTGGCAGGATGAGGGCAGGATTTGGGGCATAAAGGAACTTTCTGGGGCTGGAAAATGTTCTATGTCTTGATCCAAATGATGGCGATAGAAGTGTATACATTTATAAAAATTCACTAACTGGTATACTTAATATTTTCATATTTTACTATATGTAAATTACCTACCACCCAATAAAGTACTGTCAAAACAAACAAAGGAGTAAATGCAGGTTCCAGGGCCTTAGCACATGGTGTTCTCTTTCCCTGGAACAGTCTGCGCCGCCCCCCCCCCCATATTTATGTGGCTGCAGGGGCGGATTATTCATTGGGCAAGGTAAGCCCAGTGCTTATCCTGTTTACCAGATCATCTGTAGGGAACAACTTGCACATTTTTCCACCATATCAAAAATTCTGCTTCGAGGTATGGCTGGCATCTGTCTCTCTCCCAACCCCACAACACCCTTCTACAGAATCAAAGTCTCTTTTCAAATTCACAATCCCTGGCAGGGGCAGATGACCCAGCGGAAAAGGTAGGCACAGGCTTACTTGTGCCTACTTACTCATCTGTGGTGAACAGTTTCATCGCATCAAAGATGTGGTAGCACCACGTGAAATTGTTCCCTACGGATGAGCCGGTTGTCAGGGTAGGCACCGCGTTTATCTTGCCCATTGGGTAATCCATCCCTGTGTGGCTGGCCTCATCTTATCATTCAGCTCAGAGAACTGTCAATCATGTGTGCGTAACGGTGGTTTTTTTTTTTTTTTTTTGTCTGTTTTCATATCCCTCATCAGTCTCTAAAATTGTCTTGTGTATGTATTTGTTTATTCTCTGACTTTCTTCATCCACCCCCATCCCTTCTAGACTGTGTGCTCCTTAAGGACAAAGATCTTACCTGTCATTTCATCTCCAGCAGCTAAGTGCCCAGTAAATATCAATAAGTATCTGTTAAATAAATTCATAAATGAATGAGACTCTGGCCAGGAGATTTAGAAGTCAAAGATAAATCTTGAAACTTTTATCATTTTTAAAGATTCCTGGGTGATTCTAGAATAATACTCTCATTGTGTTAATGGGGAAACTGAGCCCCAGGGAGGGGAAACTACTCTCTCAGGGTCACACCACTGTGAGGAGCAGAAAACACTCGCCCTTGGTGTTCAATGAGTCTGAACACTATTTCCCTTGCTGCTTTTCCTTGAATTATTTTTCAGGTGGGAACCCCCTCCCACAACATTGCCAATGCCTTTGAGTGCAATGCATATTCCCAAGTGCATGCCTCCTGAGTATTTCACCTGTGTGGTTCTAATTCATTTACACACAGCTCTGCATGTCCATGGGTGGAGAGGCAGCACCACAGAGGGGCTGAGAGCCTGGGGGCAGATGATCCTGGCCCAGTCCCACGTCCCATCACATCCAATCTCCTTAACCTACAAGACTCAGGTTCCCCGGTCTGGAAATTGGAGGTGATGATGTTTACCTCTTCGGTTTGTTTGAAGGAATCCGTGAGATAATGCCTACGAAGCATGAGGCAAAGAGCCTGGCTCACTGTGAGTAGTGGTTATTGCTAAAACACTCTCCAAGTCTAAAGTGATCTGCTTTGGGGTTCCAGAATTCTTAGAGGTCTCGCTGTGACTGAGTCAAAACAATTCAAATCTAAAAATACGATATTCAAAACGGGCAAAGGACTTGAGCAGACATTTCTCCAAAGAAGATATGCAAATGGCCAAGAAGCACAGGAAAAGATATTCAACATCATTAGTCATTACAGAAATGCAAATCAAACCATAATGAGATTCCATTTCACATCTATTAGGAAGGCTATTAAAAAAAAAAAAAGGAAAACAACTAGTGTTGGCAAGGATGTGGAAAAATTGAAACCCTCACATTGTTGGTGAGAATGTAATATGGGGCAGCTACTATGGAAATAGTTTGTGGCTCCTCAAGAAGTTAAACATAATTCCACTCTTGGGTGTATACTCAAAAGAATTTAACACAGGCATGCAAACAGATATATGTATGCCAATGTCCATAGCTACATTTTTTACAATAGCCAAAAGGTGGAAACAACCCACAAGTCCATCAACAGATGAATAAACCCATTGCCATCGAGTGAATTACGACTCATAACAACACTAAAGAACACAGTAGAACTGTCCCATAGAGCTTCTAAGGAGCACCTGGTGGATTTGAACTGCCGACCTTTTGGTTAGCATCCATAGCACTTAACCACTACGCCACCAGGGTTTCCAACCGATAAAGAGAGAAACAAAATGTGGTATATATGTACAATGGAATTTCATTCAGTCATAAAGAGAAATGAACTTCTGACACGTGCTACGACATGGATGAACTTTGAAAACATTATGCTAAGTGAAATAAGCCAGACACAAAAGGACAAATATTGTATGATCCCACTGACATGAAATATCTAGAACCGGTCAATTCAGAGAGACAGAAAGTAGAGTAGTAGTTATCAGTGGCAGGGGAGTAAAATGGGGAGTTATTGCTGAATGGGCACAGAATTTCTAATTGGGGTGATGAAAAAGTGTTGGGAGTAGACAGCGGTAATAGCAGCACAACACTGCGACTGTAATTAATGCCACTGAATTGTACACTGAAAAATAGCTAAAATGGCAATTTTTTTGTTACATATATCTTGCCACAATAAAAAAAAAAATTAAGAAATTCAGCCTGAATTTTCCTCTATATTCTTGGCTAAAATATGGGTCTTCTACAAGCTAGACAAGGAATAAGGAAGACCGAAGAAGAACTGACATCTTTGAATTATGGTATTGGTGAAGAATATTGAATATACCGTGGACTGCCGGAAGAATGCACAAATCTGTCTTGGAAGACGTACAGCCAGAATGCTCTAGGAAACAAGGATGAGGAGACTATGTCTTACATACTTTGGACATATTATCAAGAGGGACCAGTCCCTGGAGAAGGACATCATGCTTGGTAAAGTAGGGGGTCAGCAAAAAAGAGGAAGACCCTCAACCAGATGGACTGACACAGTGGCTGCAATGATGGGCTCAAATATAGCAATGACTTTGAGGATGGCGCAGGACTGGGCAGTGTTTCATTCTGTTGTATGCAGGGTTGCTATGAACTGACTTGACAACACCACCACCACCACCAACAAAAGTTTGCATGGTGCCCTTTTCAGTTAATACCCTCTGTTGCTGTGCACTGAAATAATGAAAGTATCTTCAATTTTTCTTCAAATTATGTAGTCAATATTGATTATTGTATAAAAGTTTAACAGTATATAAAGCAATAGTGAAGAAAATAAAGGTCACCTGAAATCCCAGCATCCTAAGGTAGCCGCCATTAACATTTGGGAACGCCATTTCATGTATCTCTGTATATTATGCTGTTTTTAAAAATCCAACCTAATGTTAGAATCATCTGGGAATCTGAATCCCAGCTATGGCACTTTGGAGCTGTGTGACTTGGTGCCGTGGATTGAATTGTGTCTCCCAAAAATGTCTGTCAACTTGGCTAGGCCATGATTCCCAGTATTATGTGATGGTCCACCATTTTGTCATATGAAGTGATTGTCCTATGTGTTGTAAATCCTACCTCTATGATGTCGATGAGGCAGGATTAGAGGCAATTATGTTAATGAGGCAGGACTCAAATCTACAAGATTAGGCTGTGTCTTGAGTCAATCTCTTTTGACATGGGGACCTCAGACCACTAAGAAAGTGGCGCCAGGAGCCGAGTGCGTCCTTTAGACCCAGGGTTCCTGCACTGAGAAGCTCCTAGACCAGAAGATTAATGACAGGGACTTTCCCCCAGAGCTGATGGAGAGAGAGGGCCTTCCCCTGGAGCTGATGCCCTTAGTTCGGACTTCTAGCCTACTAGACTGTGAGAGAATAAATTCCTTTTTGTTAAAACCACCCACTTGTGGTACTTCTGTTACAGAAGCAATAGATGACTAAGACACTTGGAAAAGTTATTGAACCTTTCTGGGCCTCGGTAACTTCATCTGTAAAATGGGCTTAAGAAGAGCTGCCTCCTAGAGTTAACGTGAAGCACAAGTTGAATGGGATGACATATATGCAGTTCTTGGCGCCTGAAAAATAATAAATGCTATGTATTAATAATCTTATTTGAAAGGCATTGTTCCTTCAACTCCTTTCTGGGGGACTAAAGTAAGATATAAATAAGCAAATGTAAATGAATAATTTTGAGGTACAGATGAATGCCAAAAATGTGGTTTTCTTGAACCTCTGTGAGCTTAAAGGAGTGTTTTGATGTATTTATGCTCTAATTTTTTTTTTCCTTGCTCTTTTTCCTATACTTTCTTTCGACTTCTCTCTGGCTTCCTTCCTCTTGTCATAACTCAGCGAGTTGGCCGTTTTCTTGGAAGAAACAAAGCCTCAAGATGCATGAATTCAATCGAGTCAATTAGATGAACTACATTTTCTTTAAAATGAGAAATCTACCATTCATTTCAACATGTAGCTTTTCATGCTTTAGTGACATTGAGGTTAAATAGGAATTCTTTATAGCTTCATTATTTTGAAGCATAGGATTGTTCTGATTTTTCTCTTAACCTGATAAATTAAAATCAAGACTTATGAAAGAGCTGAACGAGAAAGCAGCTGTTCACTTCACAAAAGGATTTGTCCTTGACCAGAAGATGTTCCTGGTGCATTGCTGGTGACTTGGCTTACAAGAGATGGGTAATAATCGAGCAAGAAAGGCTCTGGCATGAGAGCCTAGACAAGAATCTTTTAGTCTGGGCTATACAGCAAATGGTTAATGTGCTTGGCTGCTAATTAAAAGGTTGAAAGTTTGAGTCTATCAGAGATGCCTCAGAAGAAAGGCCTGGTGATCCACTTCTAAAAATCAGCCATTGAAAATCCTATAAAGCGCAGTTCTACTCTGATACACATGGGGTCGCCATGAGTCGGATGGCACCTAGTAGTATGGCAGTAGACGTGACTCTCCAGCTGTCAGCCAGTTGAAGAAGCCTCTGTGTGCCTCAATTTCCTTACCGTGAAATGAGTGAGGGCTTGAAGAGATGACTGCTAAGAGATAACGCCTCCAAGTTCTGACATTCTAGGATTCACAAGGCAAACGTTAACAGTGTTCTACTCATACTTCCAAAGAGTTAACTTCAATCCCTTCACCGGTGGGCAGGGGAGCATCAGAGCTGAATTTAACAAGTTTTCTGCAGTTGAAACTAATAATGGTATCTGTTGACTTGGAACCTCTAGGGCTTTTGATCTAAGAACAGGGCGTCCTGAAATGAGTGAGCAAGACAGGGAATAAGCCACCCCAGACGGAGAGCTGAGTACGGTCTTGGGACAACACATTCAGATGTGCCACAAGACTGTGTCCACTTGTTCAGTGGCAGGATCAGAGGCGAAGCCCAAGGGTGAAACAGCAAGAAGAACCTTCATGGGTAAAAAGAGATTTGGCTTTCATCTTGAAGGATAAATAGCTTAGACAAGTGCCAAACTTTATACTTCTTGATTCCTTCTACCGTGTTCTATGCAGAACTGGTGCTTGGTAAACCTCTGCTGATTCTCTGTCAATTGCTTAGAAGGAGAATGAAAGGAGAAGGGACAAGTTATCTCCCAGAGAACACTTACCATGGGGAGGAAACTCCACGAACGTGAAGAGGGGTTGGCTTGATTATGAATCTGACTGGGTGGCCACTTTAGCTCCCCATGCCTTATTCTTCCACTATTAGCCACTTACCTCTTCCCTTCGGTGTCTGAGTTTCATCATGACCATCATCATCATCGTCCTTATCATCATCTTCATCACTTCAATTTTTGTCAGTGTTTACTACATGCCCAATAACATGCTAAGTACCTTACATCCACTTTCTCATAACCATCACGACCATCTTAAGGAGTTGGGTACCACTTGTCTTGGTCTGGTTTTTCCCCTCCCTCCAAAGAGTTCCTGAGACAAGAACTAGAGGGCAAGTATGAATTTGGCAGATGATCTCAGGAAGCATGGTGAAGGAACAAGGCAGTCAGAGACAGGGAGGAGGGTGATAATAAAGGGTGCACAGATGGGCCACTGTGGGTTACTGGGGCGCAATCCTGTCATTGGCCCTCTGAGAGGCAGTAAGGACATGCCCCAGAATTGTCCCCGTGAGGAAGCTGGGGTACTTATTCACCAAACCGCACCCCTCATTGGTTGAGGTTGCTCGTGGGGGCATCAACTTTCTGGTACTTCTGACATGTTCCATCCTGGACTGAGCACAGGCCTACCATCAGAGAAAGCCCTTGGGCAGAAGTACTTAGCATCAGCATTTTGGGAACTGTTCACACAAACTATAGGTGGTCTTAGGTTTGGAGCCAAGGGGATATGGGCGGGACACTAATAGCATCTATGATATTATCATTATCCCTACGTTAGAGATGACGAAATTGAAGCTCGGAGAGATGAAGTAACCGGCCCAGATCACAGAGCTCCTAAGTGTTGGAGTTGGGATTTGAGCCTGAGTCTGTCCAAACCAGAGTCTGAGCTCTTCACCCTCATGCTCTCCAGCTTCACTCATTAAAGGCAGGGATTGTCTCTAATCTGCCTCCCACCTACAGTTCACATTCTCTGGTTCTGTCTGACAAGTTTTAGAGTCGGGGGTGAGGGATTTTCAGATTCCACTCTGTTATGACATCCCAGAACAGGGATGGGAGTGTTATGAACATGGACCTGGTACCCTTGGCAATCAGGAAACTTCAGCCTTCCACATCAGCCAACTGGGCTTGAGGCTCTGCAACTTTGGAGAAATCACTTAAACACTCTGAGCCTCAGTGTCCTTATCTGTAATCTGGGGAAATAATGAGGTGAGAAGCCATCTCACAGGGTTTTGTCAGAATTAAATGAGATAACACATAGTAAGAGTATAACAGAATCTGGTGTATAAGTCCTCCGTTAACTGTTAGCTATTATTCTATCATACGTTATTAATTTTTAATAACTACCTGGGCCTCTGGGCTCCCACCTATGAAGACCATGTTTCCAAAATGAAAATCAGGACATTATCTTGGGGCAGAGTCTAAGAACAAAAGATAATAGGTAAATAAAGCAAATTCAAACTCTAATTTCTCTTGAAGATCTGCCACACCCAGGCAGCTACAGCTGACTACTATACACATATCTTTTTGGAAGGGGAAAATGATGTCTGTAGAGGTCTATAGCTGTCTTGCCAGGCCTGAACTGAGACACTCCCCTTTGGTTGCCCGGAGCCACAAGTTTGACTTACTATGGCCCTGCTTCTTTCTTTGACCGCCTATCATCTTTTCTCAACCCAGAAGTGGCCAGAGTGATCCTGTTAAAGCATACGACAGATTGTATCATGCCTCTGTTCAAAACCTGGTAATGACTTCCTTTCTTCTCAGAGAAAAACAAAGTCCTGACAATAGCCCCAATACCGAACAGGCTGCAGAGTCTCTTTACCTCTCTGCCTCCTCTCTGAGCACCCTCCCCGGTCCCTCCACTCCAGCCATACTGATCCCTTTGATGGTTCTCAAATCCAGCATGCTCAGTGTATTTGCCCTGGCTATTCCCTTTCTGGAATGCTCTTATATGGCTCACTTCCTTGCTTCCTTCAAGTCTTTGTCAAATGTCACCCTCCCACTGAGGACATCTTCAACCACATCACTTAAATTATAACAATTGCCTGTCTCTATCCCACTGCCAAGACTCAATCCTCCTTGCCCCACTGCATATTTTTATCAAGCTCCAACAGACTGTATAATTTACCTATTTATTAGTTCATAGTGTATTGTCTGTCTCCATGTCTACAGAACAGTGGTCTTTAACCTGGAGTGATTTTGCACCCCCTGCCAGATGCTTGATTGTCACAACTGGAAAGGGGGTACTACTGTCATTTAGGAGGAAAAGGCCAAGGATGAGGCTAAACATCCAAAAATTCACAGGACAGCCCCCCCACAACAAAGAATTATCCAGTCCAAAACGTCGGCAGTACCCAGGATGAAAAACCCTATTACAGAACGAAGCTCCAAAGGGACAGGGATTTAAGGCTAATTTTGTTGTTACATCCTGGCATCTAGAGCAGTGCTCGGCACATAGGAGTCACTCAATAAATATTTGGGGACGGAATAATCCCTAGAATGAAGGCTTTTGGATTCATCGGTATCTCAAGCAATGAAGCCTTCCTCTTCAAATCAGCAGCAGACAATAACACAAGTGCCCGCCCAACAGTGAGAAAGGTTCAGATCTTTGTTTGGAAAGGAATCGTTTCCACCCAAAAGACAGAAAGATGGCTCTCCAGGAACTTGCACATTGTGTTCTAAGTTTAACACATCTTGTGCTCTCCCTGCTGACACCCTTGGCTCCAGCCCATAATATCCCTGAATCCAGGAAGCCATTATGACTGCTCAGGGTCAAAGGTTGCTCCTATTGTAACCCACTTCCTCCATCAGAGTTTTAAATTTGGAAAACGTTCTTATTGCCATTGTATGGAATGTCAACTCTCAGATAACCTCAGAATTATTTTTATTTGCCTACCATGACCCAGACCAAAAAAAAAAAAAAGAAGTAAAAAATTGCAGAGCGGGAGGGGGCTTTCCTCAGAACATTATGTTAATAGACACAGAGTCAGATAAGAGCCAGCTGATATTTTCAGCCTTTAACTGAATAAAAGGAAAGAGTGGTTGTCAAATTCCCAGAGGGCCTTCAAAATGAAATCCCATTTTTTTTTTTTTTTAAGATGACGAGAATAGGAAAAAGATCAGAATCCTAAGAGAGTGAGCAATTTTATGCACTGGTAAGCACTTAAAACTTTAAAGAGGTTGTTCTGATAGCTGGAACATTTCTGGAACTTTCTACCCACCTTTTACATCAAGGAGGGTCATGGGACCTGTTGATATGTTCTGGCATTTTAACCCGAGGGCATTAAGAGACATGTCTGGGTTTGACCAGGAAGAGAAGAGGACTCAAAGGAACGCCAAATTTCAAAACTACGTAGCAAGGCTGTTTTGGCCAACAGTGTGGAAAAATTGGGCACACGGCCATCTTTGGGGAGAACGCAGGCTAGAGGAAGTACGTGGAAGGCCTTTGACTTAACCAGTCAAAAAAAGTTCTTCCATTCAGTTTTGCAAATATCCACGGAGCTCCTACTCTGTTAGAGGCTTGGTGCTAGATATCGACAAAACAGATAGGAGGCACTGTAGTGTGGAGCTAAATGGCTGGGCTATGAAGTCGCACAGCCTGGGGTTAAATCCTTCCTTGGCTACTTACTTGCTAGATGAGCGTGAGCACCTTACTTAACCTCTCTAAGACTTGGTTTCCCCATATTAAAATTGTATTGAAAATAACAGTTACCCACCTCACAGGGTTGTTGTGAGGATGCTGTTTGGCAAAGTGCCCAGCACATGGAAGTGTTCAATAATAAATGTTAGTAGCATTAGAAGTAAGACAAGGTCCTTTCTCTTCCATTGCTCATACTGGGCATACATCACCATAATTAAAAGAACAGCTAACATTTACTGTGCATCACCATATGCCAGGCTCTGTACCATATGCTTTACAAATACTACCTTGTTGAATCCCTACAACAGCCTGAGACAGAGCTAAGTGCTGGCTCTCCTCTACCCTTAGGGCAACTGTACTTCCTCGTGCCCCTTGCATTTGAGTTAGGCCATGTGGCCAATACTGGCCAATGGGGTGTGTGAGAAAATCATGCCTGTCACTGCCTGGCTGGCGTTTAATTGCCAGTGTCTGTCTCATGCACATGACCTTCCTCTTGCTCCTGTTAAGAGTGCTATTCCAAGTTGGTGGAGCCTTGGTTGCCGTTGGGATCGTATCCCAGCAGCCCACAGCCATAACTGCCCATTTAATGCACTTTGTTCTGACTTCTTTCCTCTCCCTTCTCATTTCTCCACTTCCCCACCAGTGTTTCCTGGAATCACTTCCCACAAATACTTTTTGCACTCTAATCTCAGTTGCTTTGGGGGGATTGTTGTTGTTACTGTTAGTTGCCGCTGAATCGGCTCTGACTCACTGTGACCTTATGTATAAAAGAACAAAATGTTGCCTGGTCCTGTGCCATCTTCATGATGGTTTCTACGTTGGAGCTCATTGTCCATTGAGTGCAAAATTGGTCGTACTGTGGTGGCTTGCGCATGGCTCTGATTCTGGAAGCTATGCCACTGGTATATCAAACACTAGCAGGGTCACCAGGAGGTTTTAGTAGAGCTTCCAGAGCAAGGCAGACAAGGATGAAAGGCCTGAGATCTACTTCTAAAAAGTATCCAATGAAAATCTTATGGCTTTGGGGGTAACCCGCCGTGAATAAAACAACAATCTTATTCAATGGAGGTTAGCAAATCCCATCTGGAATTACCTAGAAATGAGCTCAACTCACCACCACTAGGTTGTCAAAGTGGATGTCGGTCCAACTCGTCAATCTAACTTACCTTGAAGTACTTCTGTTTTGGGAAATGTTCTTTGGTAGCCCTAAGGCCCAGTGTGAGAAGGGAAGAGGTCCGTACTGATGTACACGAGCACATGCTGTACGTGAACATGTAGCATGAGTAAGAAGTAAACGTGTGTTATTTCCAGCCATTGGGATTTAGGGATTGGTTGTTACTGCACCATGACTTCGCTTTTCCTGACTCTTAGATAGCCCTATATCATGGGTATCATTCCCATTCCCATTATAGGCAGGGAACTGAGGCACAGGAAGGCTAAGTGAGATCTCATACCTAGCAAGTGCTGGGGGACAATAATCACACCCATTTCTGCCTGAGTCCGAAGTTCATGCTTGGAACCGCTATACCATACAAATACAAAGGTAAAGACCATTCGTTTTGTACTTCAGAGAAGATATATAAATGATAGCAGGGCTTTAAACAGCATGAATTTGTTGACACTGTACAATGTTAGAAAATCTACCCAAGGAAAACCACACCTTCCCCTGAGAGTTGAAAACACAACATAAAAACACTTAGTCGCCTAAAATAGGCTGACACCTCTGATATGGATAAAATGGGCAAGCGTAGCATCTGGAACTGAGAAGACACCCAGTGCACGTTAATATGGACAGTAGCATGGGAGAATGGAAGGCAGGGAGGGAGAGGCCTTGTTTTTTATTGACATATATCCTATTGTCATAAGACAAGACAGGTGAAGAGGGTCTTGGTGGCGGGGTGGGGGGGCGGTGGCAAGCCTCCCTCCCTCATCTGTTCAGATTTGTTTCATTTATATCATCTCTTCCAAGAAAATAGGCCCAAAGCACTATCGGTCCCACCTCCTAGATTAGACAATCATTAACTGTTTATTAGAGAAGAGATACCACACGCTAGACAACATTGAATCGACTAGAGGGCACTGGTTTTTTTTTTTAGACAACATTGGTCCACATAAAGTTAACACGAATGAATTAAGAATGAACAAATAGCAGAAGGAACCCTGCTGGCGCAGTGGTTATGCACTTCACTGCTATCCGAAAGGTCAGCGGTTCGAACTCACCAGCTCCTCCTCGGGAGAAAGCTGTGGCAGTCTGCTTCCGTAAAGATTACAGCCCAGGAAGCCCTATGGGGCAGTTCTACTCTGTCCTATAGGGTCGCTAGGAGTCGGAATTCCCTTGATGGCAAAGGGTTTCGGGTTTATAACTCAGAAGTGGTTACATGTGGGACCCATGCTGCTGCCAAAAGAAAAACCCTATTTCCAAACAAGGCCACATTCACAGGTACAGGGGCCAGGATGTTAATATGTATTCTGGGGGGGTGGGGGGAGGTGGGCACAATTCAGCCCGTAACGTTTAGCAACTGTGGTAAATGGAGAAACTCACGTGCCACCTAAAGAGGCCCCCATGGCTCAGCTATAGACTCCACACATGTTGTTGAATTAGTTACTGGGTGGTGATCACTCTTACTCTTGACTTTGGGACTCACTCCTCATGGAGAACACTGTGAAAATCACTCACAGCCTCAGGTTCGTGCTGGGAGAAATGAGTTTAAATCCTTTGACACATTATGGGCATTGCCTCTAATTTCTGCCTTGGAAACAGAACTCTTAAGCTATAACAGCCTGTTTTGTTGTTGTTCTTTTTAGGTGCTGTTGTGTAATTTCAACTCAGTGACTACTAGTGTAATGCAAAACAAATTAAAAAACAGGATAGCAGGAGAATGACAAGAGACAGATAGATAGTTGCTATCAAGTCAACTTCAACGCATGGCGACCTTACATACAACAGAATGAAACGGTGCCCAGTCCAGCGCCATTCCCACAGTCACTGTCATGTTTGAGTACATCATTGCAGCTACTGCATCAATCCATCTCACCGAGGGTCTCCCACACCCTCGCTGGCCCTCTACTTCACCAGACAGGATGTCCTTCTCTAGCAATTGATCCCTCCTGATGATATGCCCAAAGTAAGTGATTTGGACAGTATTCTACTGTGATCCATAAGGGTTTCATTGGCTAATTTTCAGAAGTAGATTACCAGGCCTTTCTTCCTAGTCTGTCTTAGTCTGAAAGCTCTGCTGAAACCTGTCCAGTGTGGGCCACCCTGCTGGTATTTGAAATACCAATGGCATAGCTTCCAGCATCACAGCAACACACAAGTCACCACGGTACAACAAACTGACAGACACTACCTGTCTACCGTGAGCATCTGCTCTAGTTTTCCACGAGCCCAGACAAGGATCACAGGACAGAAGACCCTGGAGAGGAAATTCTGCTCCCTTCCCAGATTTTAAGAATTTTTCTTTGGCTCAGCATTGTCAAATTTTAAAGAGATTGACTTCTTTTACACATTACAAGAGGATACTCTTTGGCCCTTCTCACTGGATTTCCTGGTCTCTCTGCTACTGAAACCAAAAAAAGCTAAACCTGTTGCCATTGAATCTGTTCTTACTCACAGCAACCCTATAGGATAGAGTAGAAGTGCCCCACAGGGTTTCCAAGGTGGTAATCTTTATGAATGCAGACTGCCTCATCTTTCTCCCACGGAGCGGCTGGTGGGTTTGAATCACTGATCTTTTGGTTAGCAGCTGAGCACTTAACCACTGCACCGCCAGCAAAATAGACACAGAGAGAGACACACAGGGGAAGACAGACGTCATGTGATGGCCTCTCTATCTGCAGGCGAATGCCAAGGACTGCCTGCAGACACCAGAAAACTAGAGAGAGGAAGGAACAGACACAGGCGAGACCACGACTTGGGCTTTTTGCTTCCAGAACTGGGAAAAAATTAATTCCTGTTCTTCAAACCCACTCGCTTGTGGTATTTCTGTTATGGCAGCACTGGGTAACTAAGACACCAAACCAGATCAATTTATCATTCTCAGTCCTGCCTATCTCCTGCGGGCGTTTGAATTTGTAACTTCTGATCCAATACTGTTGTGTGTTTTTCCCCAACATCTTAAAACGGCGTGTGTCTTTCCCAAATCTTTGAATCATGCTTGTGGAAGATGTTTCTTGTTTTATGTACCTCCTGGTATCCTATATGTACCCCCTGGGAATCCATGAACTGCAGTTTGAAAGCATAGCTAAAGGTAAGTGTCTGGCGGCCTGGCTGGCCCAGGTAAGGGATACATTACACTCTTCTTTCTGGTGAATAAAATGGAATCCCAATTTTCAACAGTAGAAAAGAATTCTAGAGACTATATTTCCCAGCTCTCAGTAAGAACTTTACTCTGGAAAGCTAATTCTCATTTAAACCATCTCAAAGCAAGTGGATTTTTTAAACCTCATCCTAGAAATGTACTGACACTTTTCTCGCAGGCTACTCCTACGTGATGCCAAAGTAAGGCTTTCAACTGCTAACAGTTTTTTGCTTTCAGATGCCCTTTCTTTCACCCAAATCGCATCTTGCCTGGCAAAGACTTTTTATTTTTCATTTTCTGGATTCATAGGTCCTTAATGAAAGCAACAATCAACCTTGCGTTGGTCTTGTATGAATTAGGGACCATGTAAACAGTACTTAACAGTTCTAATTGAAGGTCAGTAAATCCCCAAGAGATTAAATGAATCCTGCAGGGAGCCACGTTGAGTCTCCCTCCGTTTTATGGCAGACCAGCAAGCCCCTAGCTTGCCTTGTGCAAAACTTAATAAACATGGTATGCACCTAATCAAAACCATTTTGCACCCAAAGGGGTTAGGGGCATAAATCACAATTACTTTTGGCACTAAACCCTTAGCCGTGAGAGGCCCAATGTTGCCAAATACCATCAGGAGCTGACTTCTAGGACTTAGTTAGCTGTCTGGCATGGGTTGGCAGATCTGAGAGTCCAGCCTGCTTCTCAGCAGGAGAATTCGGATGAGGGCATACAATCTAAAAAGGATAACAATTTCAAGCGACCCCCTCGTTCTCTCTGGCTTTATTAGTCTTTACCAGCTCTAGCCTGATTAAATATACCATATACATATATATTTATATATCAACACACACCCATGGAAGCAGCAGTCAGGAAATCAAATGATGCATTGCACTAGGCAAATCTTTCAAGTGTTAAAAAGCAAGTTGTCATCTTGAAGACTAAGGTGCGCCTGACCCAAGCCATGGTGTTTTCAATTGTCTCATATGCATGCAAAAGCTGGACAATGAATAAGAAAAGCTGAAGAAGAACTGACACCTTTGAGTTATGGTGTTGGCAAAGAATATTGAATATACCATGGACTGACAAAAAAAAAAAATCTGTCTTGGAAAAAGTACAGCCAAAATGCTCCATAGAAGCAAGGATGGCGAGACTACATCTCACATACTTTGGACATTTTGTCAGGAGGGATCAGTCCCCAGAAAAGGACATCATGCTTGGTAAAGTAGAGAGTGGGCAAAAAAGAGAAAGACCCTCAATGAGATGGACTGAAACAGTGGCTACAACAATGGGCTCAAGCATAACAATGATTGTGAGGATGGCACAAGACTGGGAAGTATTTTGTTCTGTTGTACGTGGGGTCACTGTGAGTCGGAACTCACTTGACAGCACCTAACAACAACAACAGCTCTGCCCTTGAAGTGCCATGAATCCACCTATTGTGGACAGACACATGCCATTTTAAAAGAAGAAGATGGTATTAAGTCCCAAGAACTTGGTTAAAAGGAACCTAAAGTAAAGGGAAAAATTAAAATCAAGAATCACACAGAGCTAAGCCCCAGTGGCTACCTGAGGTACTACTGAAGCTGCACCTGAATACCAAGTCAGGGGCAATGTTACTCTCCAGCACAGCTGTAAGCAGCAGTATGAATGAATTAAGGTTAAAATGAAGGAAACCATCTGCAGGAACCACAGTCTTCAAAACACATCCTGGATACTTTGCATCTATTAAATTGGACCCTTGGACCATCTGTCTCAGGTAGACATTATTATCTTCATTTCATAAATGAGCAATCTGAGAACCAGAGAAAGAAAACCACGTCCTCAACTCATTGAGTCTGCTAACTGAGGGAGGGGCCTGGGATTCAGAGCCAGGTCTACCCCACCTCCAGAGCGTATCTTCTCTCCTTTGACATGCTGCTTCTTAGAGAAACGACGAGGAAGTTCTCAGCGCATCTCCAGAAAGACTTATGTGAAAGGAAAGTGATATATAAACAGTTAAGGGGTAGCTTTTCAAAGGCAGAAGATGAAATTAAGGAAGAGAGATCTGGAGGTCTAAGTAGCTCAGGGATTCCCCAACTCCTGCCCTGTGCCCATGAGACCCTCCTGACCCATCAGAGTATTCCTGGCTGTGCAGCATAGGACTTTTGAGTCCTTCCCATGGTATGCTCTTAGGGTCACCAGCAATCACAGTAACCCTTGAAATGACAACTATTTGCTATCCTGGATGGAGCCATCAATGCAACATCAACTGGATGCTCATTTCCAATTTGGCCACTCATTGTCTTGTCCACGGCCTCTCTGGCAATGCTGGTAGGGGTTCTCTATTCCTCCTCTTGATGTCTAACCTGAAAGTTTCCTAAGGTGTTCCTGGATGACCCTGGTTTTCCTCTGCAGTGACTTCCCATGAGTTGGAGCCATGTCTCTTCTCCATGACCCAAATTGTCCTGAATGACCTGGGTCTACCGGCAATGGCTTCTTCCTTGACATTATGGAATCTCACCTACCTGTATGGCCACATCTCTACATTTATTCCTTCCTTCTCCTTTCTTCAGCACTTTTGGAATACCTTGCCTTTTGAGTCTTAGATTGGTGCATTAACTAAGCACTCTGGTGGCAGATACAAGGCACTCTCAGGCCTCCTTAAGGAAAAGAGACTTTACCGTAAGGTGTAATAGAAACTTTGGGTGGTCTCCTTCCTAAGAGAACTCTAAGTTTGTCCAGACACCTGCTTCATCCCCATCTCCAGAGGTGGAAGCTGCTTAGTCAAAGCCAACAGCATCTTTTATTTGTCCAGGGGGAGCAGGATGTGTAAGCTGGTCCAGTCTAATGGGGAAGCCTTTTGTGTGTGTGAATGTACAACAGTTTCTTCTCCCTCAATCTCTACTGCCAGGTGTGGCCAAGCAAGCCTGTAGCCAGAGCCAGCTTGTGACAATAAGTAGAACCAGCCAGCCTGAGGATGAAGCCGACAATGAAGATGCTGAGTAAAGAATGACACTGAGTCACTGAATCATAGAAGATACCATTGAGCTGCTCACCAATTCATGCCTGGGGTTCACCCAACCTCTGATGACTTTACAACCTCAATTATTGCCTGAGTTGCAGTTGGAATTTTCTGTGACTCCAAGCTGAAGGCATCCTAACTAATATATACCAATACTTTTACTCAGAAATGAGAACGGAAAGAGATTCCATGGCTCTAGGTCTAATTACTGTCTCTACCTAGTTCTCCCTCAGAACCTGCCCACTCCATTCTCCTCTCACCCCTAATTGCCCAATCCTCTCCACGGTCCCCACACAAACTTAGTCTACTTGGCTTAACTACTATAACCCCTTAGCAGCACACTTTTGTCACAGGTCATTTCAGTAGCCACCTGCCAGCCTATGATTGGCTCACCATTGATCAAGATGCCCATCTGTGTCAGAGACTGCCAGGTGCCCCCAAAAGATATTCTCCTCTTCTTTTTTAAGTAATAAATCCCTAAATAATGGAGTTCCTGAGTGGCACAAATGGGTAAGTGCTTGGCTACTAACCAAAAGGTTGGTTGGCTAGTAACAAAAAGGATGGTGGTTTGAATCCATCAGGAAGCACCTCTGAAGAAAGGCCTGGTAATGTATTTCCAAAAGTTCACAGTCATTGAAAACCATATGCGCAGCTCTACTCGGAAACATATGGGGTTACTGTGAGCCAGAATCGACTCCACAACCACTGGCTTAAAGTTTATTGGGCACATGGCCACTTAGAGACTGTATTTGCAACTTCCTTTGAATCTAAGGCATTACTAAGTTCTGGCCAATGGGAAGTCAACAAAAGTGATGGGTCGTAACCTTCAGAGGAAGACCCTGCCCTCTACATCCTCTTTCTCCCATCGTTGCATAGAATGCGGCCTTTAATGCAGGAACTGGAGCAGCCATCTTAGATCACAAGATGGAAGCCAAGCGCTAAGCAGAGAAATGAGATGGCCAGAGTCTGGGACTGGGAGTCCATTACTGAGGGATCACCATGCCAAATGGACTCCTTATGTTTGGACTATTACAAGAGAGAAATAAATGTCACACACTTTTTTGAGATCACTATTATTTTGCCCTTTGTTATAGCTGCTGGACCTTACCCTAATTACTATGCCACTCCTAAACCAACTGCTGTACAAAGACTAGCCTGTGTCTTCTAACAGGGAGCTGCAGGCAGGGCAGATTCAATGAAGTGATGATATTGAATGTGTTAGCAATTTGGCTGACATGTCCAATACTGCGAAGGAGATGTCTTTCTCACTTTAATTTTATTCTCTTTCTCTTTGCTTCTATTTGAGTTTTCTCCAAGCCATAGAGAAGAGTCTTCTTGTTTTTTACCCTTCCTGCTTAATTTGTGCTTATCCTCTCTTCTTCCCTGTCATTTCATCACCCTTTTCATTCAGTCATACTTGTAACCCAAATAAATCCAGGCATCCCATGTGGCCCAGTTTTTAAATCAAGAAAACAAAGTAAAGGCATTCCAAATCTCTACTATCTCAAGCAAACCATGGGGGCGGGAGGTGGGGGGGGGGTGGGGACAGTGAACTGTAAACGCACAGCAAACATGTTTAGAATTCTGTCCTCATTCCCATCCCTCTGAATATCCTCCATTCACATGTTAACTACACCTGTTAACACCTTCTCTTTCCCTCTGTTAAATATCAGCCCCTAAAAACTTCACCATGGTGGGTGAATGATACCGCTCTCTCCCTCTATACAATCTAACTGTATGGATATTAAAAAGTCTCACTGACTTCTTTAGTTTTCTCTCCCTTTCATCCGGTACTCAAATTCTCCATAATGAAGGGGAGCCCAAGATTCATCTAGCAAGAATCTTTTCCTTGTAGAATCTGAAAAGGAGGGATAAATATTATGGACAGCTATACACTAAAGTTTTGGGCCCTGTAAGGTATTTGTCTTAGGTTGGGTTCTCTGAGGCAGAGGTTTGCATGCAGGGGGTTATTGGGGGTGCTCTCAGAAGCTACACTTGGAAGAAAGCAAGGGAAACAGGAGTGGGCAGAGGAAGAACCTGGGCTGAGCTGCAGTTGCAATGAAGGTTGTACTGAATCCTAGCAGGAGTTCTGAAGCTGGGATAGCTCATCAGGGTTGTTTTGAATCAAGGCAAAGAGGCTGGGCCTTTGTACTCCCAAATCAACCAGTCATTAGATGTAGGCTGCCCTGGGAGAGAGAGCAAAGCAGCTTCCTTCAGCCAAGGATGGGTCCTGCAGAGGAACTCAGCTGTGAGCTATAAACATCTAGTACTCTCTGGACTTGGAGGAATAAGTCCTTTGGTCCTGAAGGGGGGATCCGGTGGTACACTACAGCATCCACTACAATCTTCATTTATTCATTCAACAAACACTTACTGTGCACTTTTCCTAATTTGCCCTGCTTTCAGCCCCCTGCTATCCCTTCCTTCTTCCTTTCTCCTCCATCTCCCTCTCCAGCCCCATCCCAGTTTGCCTGGAGCCAGAGCTTCAAGAATTGGCTGGCGCCTTAATTGCTTCTCTCTCCTCTGTGACATCAATTGGAGGTGACATTTCCCGGGCACGGAGCTGCATCCCTGTGGCTGCATATTCCCCCTGTCACAGGAGATCACCGAAGCTGTCACAAGTAGAAAGCTAGAAGCCATCGGAGGAGCAGGGGGACACAGAGATCTTGGGTAGCATTCAAAGAGTTGGTGAGACACACTTCCCAGAGCGGGTTCCAGAGGCACTTTCTGGCCCACTACTCTCTGCCTCGGGACAGTTTACAGGATCTGACATTTCAGGGGTTGCCCAACTGAACTACATCAACCAGGTCTCTCACCCAAAGCAAGGAGAAAAGGGCTGGGTTCTGGGTGGCAAATCAGTCCCCGAGGAAGGAACTGAGCAAAGCGAACAAGTAGAGAAAAGCACTCAAGCAGGGTGCTTATGAAATGGCCTCTGAAGGTAAACAGATCTGGGTTCAAGCTCTGTCTGTCCCATAGATGCGCCTTGGTTTCCTTCTCTGTGAAATGGGGATAATAATATCTACCTCAGGGTGCCTGGGTGGTGCAAATGGCTAACGCACTCATCTGCTAACCACCAGAGGCATTGCGAAAGAAAGGCCTGGTGATCTACTTCTAAAAAATCAGTCATTGGAAACCCTACGCAGCAAGTTCTACTCTGACACACACAGAGTCACCATCAGTCAGAATCGACTCATTGGCACCCATTTTTCCTTTAAATATCTAACTCAAAGGATTTTTGTGAGGATTAAATATGCAAATTCATTTGATCAAACAAGACAAAAACATTCATCAGCAAACTGAGTCAGCTTTATCTCAAAGAGTCAGTCTGGAATGTGACCACTTGTCCCATCTCCACTGCTACCACCAATGTCTCCTGCCTGGACTACTGCAACGGGCTCCTTACTGGTCTTTCTGCTTCTAATCCTGCCCCTCTAAAATCCATTCTCCACATAGCAGTTGAGGTTCTCTTTCCAAAACATAAATCAGACCACATCATTCCCCTGCTTAACACTCTTTAGGGGGTTGTCATTGCACAAGGAATGAAAAGACCCTCTATGCTCTGAATCCAACCCCTTTCCATCTTCATCTCCAACCACTGTCTCCCTTGTTCACTACGCTTCAATCCCCATTGTTTTCCTCCCTTGAACATGCCAAGTTCCCTCCCACCTCACAGCCTTTTCCCTCTGCCTAGGATGTTCTTCCCCAATCTCACTTGACTGCTGCCTTGGCACACTTAAGGTCAGGAGTCAACTTCTCAAGGAGGTCATTCATGGCCACACCACCTGAAGGGCCACCCTTGGTTGGGTATTATCTCTCTCTCCTATTTTAGTTTTATCATCTTTATGTTGCTGTTGTAGTTGGTTGCCATTGAGCTGGCCCCTAACTCATGGCGACCCCATGTACAATGAAATTAAATGCTATGCAGTCCTGCAGCATTCCCATGACCCATTGTGGCCCAGACACATTTTCATTGGCTGATTACTGGAGGTAGACCACCAGGCCTTTCTTCCTAGTCCATCTTAGACTTGAAGCTCTGCTGAAATCTGTTCAGCATCATAGCATCGTGCAAGCCTTCATTGACAGACAGGTGATGGCTGGGAATGAAGTTCTTCGTCGGGAATTGAACTCAGGTCTCCCACATGGAAAATGAGAGTTCTACACTGGATTACCAAAGCCTGATCACTTTATTTATTACACCTTGCCAATATTTCTTGGTTCTTTTATTTCCTTACTCATTTATTGCCTGCTTCCCCTACTAAAACCTGAGCTCTGTGTCAGCATGCACTCTGCCCATCTCGTTCCCCACTGAAATCCAGTGCCTAGCACAGTGTTTGGGGCAAAGTAGATGCCTAATAAATACGTGTTCAGTAAATGAAGGATGCCTGTGCCTGGCCTATTATAAACATCCCATAATCATTTCATTGCTACTGCTATTAGAAAAGGGAAGTCTTCTTGCCTGATGTTAAGTCCCAAAGCACAATTAGGGGCACCTGAATGGTATCAGAACCATCCACATGAATGGAGGTGAAACCAGCAGCTGGAAATGTCTTGTTCCACCCTCAACAGCTTTCAGAGCTGCTGGTTAAATTGTTATTCAGACTGACAAAGGCCAAACAGGTGCTGCGGAATGTCCCAATCCATCTCAATTTCAGTTTGTCACCCAAGATTCATGGGCTCTTGGAGCTCAAGGGGCCCGAGAGACCGTCCAGTTCAGCCCTCTCATTTTTCAGATGGGAATATTGACACCCAGGGAAGTTAATCACATCACTGGTTCTTTAATTCACGAGTCCCTGTCCAGCATCCATTACCCCTGGCTGGGCTACGGGCTTTGGGCTCATGCTCTTTGCTGAGCTCTGTAAATGGCTGCCTTTTTGCACGTCCTTCTTTTAAGAACCGAGATGTCAATCTAGCTGGGAATCATTCCTTGACCCCTTCCATAGATCCCGCAAGACCCCCTAGCTCTGTTCTCCCACAGACCCTGCTCTATCCACGTCCATCTCACACTTTGAAGAATTGTCTCGTTATCCAGCCCGCCCCCATCCCCATAGACTCTACTCCAGAATGCAGGGACGCATTTGTCTTATGCGCTGCTGTGTCCTCAGTGCCCACATGGTACCTGGCACATAGTAGGGGGTCCAGAAACATGTGTTGGGTGAGAAAGAACATAAACCTGCATTCAGATGGGAAATTCTGAATTCTCAAACCACTTGCTCGTGGTTGCAAGACCAGTCCTCACCTACTTTCAGGTTTTTCCTCCTTCCACTATACTTTTCCTTAGTGTGCCCAGCATCAGCTGGATTTTATTATTAATAATAAAAAGAGCCTATGATTTATGGGGCACTATTTAAAAAAAAAAAATTTTTTTATGGAGCCTAGGCTGACTAGTGGGCTTAAGTTTTGCACATAAAAATCAAGCCTGCTACCTGAAACCCAGCAGCTCAACAAGGAGGGAAAAATGAACCAAACAGGCACTTGGGGACTGAGCCAGTGAGTTGTCTTCTGACACTGGGCCCTGCTCATTTCCAGCTGAGTGAGCCCCAGTTCTCTCTATGACGATCCTCCACTCCTCCCCAAGCTACCATCCTGGGCTTGCCAAGGATAGGGCTTTGGAACTGGTGGGTATGCCCATAAGTCAGAGAACTATATCACTGGGGACTGGAGAGACTCCTTCAAAATCAACTAGATTAGAGGTCCTTTCTGGCCTGCAGGCATGCTTTGTTTGGCTCATTTCATGCTTGTAAGAAATGTGAATTACCTCCTAGTTCACTGGATAGTGCCTGGGGTCTTCATTACAAGCTGCCTTCCAAGGCAAACAACTGCTCTCAATTCATCTGGAGCAACAGAGGGAAAAGGGGCATCAGCATAGGAGGAAGATATGGAATGTGTGGCTAACTGCCTCCATGAACAACTGCCTCTTTTGCCATGAGACCAGAGGAACTGGATGGTGCCTGGCTACCGTTACTGAACAATTTGCTCAAAAATTCTATGGAAGAATCTTGACCAAAAGGAGGAAATACAGAATAGAATTTCAAAGTTTCATGGACTCCAGACTTCCTGGAACCATGAAGGTTGGGTGAACCCCTGAAACTACTGCCTTGAGATAATCTTTAAACCTTAAACTAACAATATCCCGTGAAGTCTTCTTAAAACCAAACAATGGTTTAGCTAAACTAGTAAAAAACTTCTGCCTTGAGCATTATCCTCTTTTAAGAGCTATCTATATGGGATGAAAGTGGCAACCGCAACTTGATAGATAGGAACCTTAGGGAAGGTGATGAATTTATGTTAATAGAGGAGGAACAATTCAGAAAAGGAGGGTGAGAATGGTTATGCAACTCGAAGAATGTAATCAATGTCACCAAATGGTACCTGTAGAAACTGTTGGTGTACGTTTGTTGTGTACATTTTCGACAACAACACAAAATGAATATTATTTAAAAGAAGAAATGTGAATTAATTACAAACATTCAAAAACCTGATTTTACATAAAAATGTTGATTTCTCTCTTCTCTTGAAAGACAAGCTCTGACAATGTTGGGCCAGCATTCCCTTCTGGTAACAGCTGGTAGGAGCTGAGTGATGTCTGTGTCATTTGGAGGGGCAGGGGTTCCGCAGTTTACTCAGTCTCCATCCCTGCTTAGGAAGTTACCACTCCAGCTCTTCATTCATTCGTATGCACTGTCTGGTCTGGAAGAGCCTGCTGTTGGCTGCCATCAGGTTGAATCCAGCTCATGGAGACCCCGTGCACGTTATATTATAAAAGGAATGAATATTTATCACGTGCCTACTCTGTGCCTGTATTGTGATAGGTGCTGAGGATACATCGTGAGTGAAACAGACACGTCCCTGCCCTTGAAGGAGGCTGGCGGTGGTTTAGCAGGTCTTGGCAGGCACTGCAAGGCTGGGTGGGTCTGGGCTGCAGCAGATGGGGAGGTGGAAATCCCATCTCCTATCCTTGATCAGGCCCACCCTGTACTCACCCTGACTCTGAAATTCTGCCTGATCCTGCGCCATCCCAGTATCAGTTGCAGATCGGACCACTGTGACCTACAGGGTTTTCACTGCCCAGGAGCTCTGCTGAAACCTATTCAGCATCAGAGCCACACGTAAGTCTCCACGGACAGACAGGTGGTGGCTGTATATCAAGTACACTGGCTGGAATCAAACCCAGGTCTCCCGCATGGAAGGTGACGATTCTACCACTGAACTACCCAGAAAAGCTTACCGCCCCTGAACTGGCCAACTCTCCATTTTTCAGATGGAGACACAGGTGCCTACAAGGAAAAAGTCTGCATGTGCTGATCTTTAAGACACTTTAGAATCTTAAAATATTTGAATGTTGTCATTACAAAGGGAAATTTCCCTATCACAGACCAACACTTCATATAAGTCCATCTGCTTTATACAACTAATAAAGCCTCCATTGAGTCTGGTGTAAGAAGTTCAACAGGCCCAGCTCTGGAGTGAGAATGGACCTGGGTTCGAATCATAGTTCTGCCACTTATAAGCTTTGCAACCTTGAGCCATTAATTTCATCTCTCTAGGCACGGGTCTCTTTATAGGTAAATCTGGGGTAACAACCTTACCTACCTCTAAAAACCAGGAAGATGATTAAATGAGATATAGGAGAAGGGTGACTATATATTTTATTGTCCAAACAAGGACACTTTGAGGAGTGAATGCTATTTAATTATCATTCTGGGACAAAGGATATAAACAATGAATGTCTTGGGCAAACCTGGATATAAAGTCATCCTAGATCAGTGGTTCTCTACCTTGGCTGCACATTAGACCCATCCGAGCATCTATAAAAATACTGATGCCTGGATCCTTCCCCCACCCCCAAGATCCTGATGTAATTGGTCAGGGGTATGGCCCGGCCATTTTGCATTTTATAACTTTCTGGGTGATTCTGATATGCACGCTGTCCTAAATATACATGAAGCCAAGCATATCACGATACTATCAGTGCTATCATTACTATTATTGTTACACCGTTACTTTTATTATTAGAGAGAATGATATACACAGTGCTGAGCCTGTTTTAATGGTAGCTATTACTATTTTTTATTACTATAATTAATAATCACTTTTTTATTAACAAAGGGAACATTCCAGTGGGTGATATTTTGCCAGTTACAAGAAGCCTGGCTTTAGAAGAGTGGTTTTCAGTTGGGGTGGCTTTATCTCCCTTCCCTCTGAAAATATCGGACAATGTCTGGAGACATTTTAGGTTGTTACAGTTGGGGTGGGGGGATTGCTACTGGTATTTAATGGGTAGAAGGAGCCCTGGTGGTGCAATGGTTAAGCACTCAGCTGTTAACCGAAAGGTTGGCGTTTTGAACACACCAGCAGCTCTGCGGGAGAAAAGGCCTGGTGATCTGTTCCTGTAAAGATTTCAGCCTAGGAAACTTGGTGGGGTAGTTCTACTCTGTCATACAGGGTTGCTATGAGTTAGAATTGACTCTATGGCACACAACAGTAACAACAACATTTAGTGGGGTAGAGACCAGGGGTGATGCTAAACATCTTATAGTGCACAGGACAGCCCCCCCATCACAATGAAGTATCTGGACCAAAATATCAATACTGCCAAGGATGGGAAACCGTGCTTTAGAAGGTGAGCCAGGTAAAGACTCCTGAACAAGAAAGTCATGTCATAAACTCAGGGGCGGCCTTTGTAGTCCTGCCCTTGTATCTCTGCCACTCCTGCCAGCTCTAGCAGGAGAAGAAAGCCCCTGGGGCTGGCCTGGGCTACACAGTCAGTGCCTCGCTTACATCTCTCCATGGATCCACATCATCGCATGCCAGGTACGCACTTGAGATTGCGTTTCTACTTGGAGGAGTCATTCAAAAGTCCTGGCGTCCTCCGATGCTGGAAGTGTTTATAAGAGACTTCCTTGGGAAAGAAAGGTCATCCAGGGAAAACCAGAAACAGATTTCTTTTCTTTCTCTGGCTAGCTTCCACCAGTCACTGCAAAGAGGCTTGATAGCACCTTAGTTAAGGAAGAGAAACATTTGAGAAAAGGGAAGGTGGGGGGGGTTGAGTTTATGCCACTGTAAGAAGACCTACCATTCTAAGGTTAGCCCAGAATGTGGTCTGAAGAAGGAAGAGGAAAAATTAAAGAGAGACAAAAGGAAAGAAGAAACGAAAGGAGGGAGGGAGAGAAGGAGGGAAGAGAATGGATACGTGAGTGAAAGATGAATGGAAGAGAGAGTAGATCAGTGGCTGAGTGGGAGCGTGGATGGATGGGTGGATGAATAGGTGGTGGCAAGGTTCAACATATCGATGGATGGATGGATGGACAGATGGAGGGAGGGATGGAGGGATGAGTGGACGGACGGATGGGCAGGTGAGTGGATAGGTGGGAAATGGGTAGGTAGGTGGGTGGGTGGCTGAAAGAATGAACAGGTGGTAGATGAATGGATGGATAGATAAATGGATAGATGACTAGAAAAATGGATGGATGGCAGAATAGACGGATGGATAGATGGGTGGGTAAATAAATGGGTGCATGAATGGATGGGTGGATGAATGGGTGGGTAGGTTGATTCATCTCAACCAAAGACATTATACCTTTATGTAAAACTGCAAATTGGTCTGGAGGAGGACCTTAGCTAAATCTGGCAACCAACATATTCTATTTGGCTCATTGGATGCTTTTGGACAGTGGCTCTCAACCCTGGTTACACATAAGAATCACCTGGGGAGGTTATCAAACTCCTGCTGCTCAGGTGCCACACTCCAGACCATCAAGTCACAATGTCTGGGGATGACACCCAGCATCAGTATTCCTTTTTTTTTTTTTTTTAAATCCCCACATGATTCAAATAGCAGCCAAATTTGAGAATCAGTGTAAATTCAAAAGACAAAGAAACAAGGCTAGGGTAATTCTTGATCAAAACACTTGCAGCTGCCTGCCCTGTTGTCCTATACCAAGTCCATCTCACCCACTGAAGTTACTTGCCTGGCTTAATAAGTATCTGAATTTATAGTTACTGTCTTGGTGGTTAAGACTGCAGACTTTGGTGTCAAATTTGGGTTGATATCTGTACCTATCAAGAGGTTTCGTGACCTTAGCCATGTGGTTTACCTACTCTGTGCCTCAGGAAAGTGAAGGTAAACACCTCGTAGAGTTTTACATGGAGCAAAAGAGACAATGTCTTGCACTTAACCAATGACAGCTACAAACGCTATTATGAATATCATATGAACACAATACCTCCCAATTCATAGATATTGCTAATAATAGAAAACCAAACCATTGTCATGGAGTCAACTCCGACTCATGGAGACCCCATGTGTTTCACAGCAGGACCTCACTCCATAGGGTTTTTAATGGCTGTGATCGTTCCGAAGTAGATACCATGCCTTTCTTCCGAGGCGCTTCTGGGTGGATTCAAACTGCCAGCCTTTTGGTAAATAGCCGAGCTCGTCACTGTTTGTGCCACACAGGGGAACAATTATAATCATAGCCAACACCTACTGCTATGTCCTTTTTGCCAGGCATTATTCTAGGAGCTTTACATTTTATATGTGTTAACTAATCCTTTTAAAACCTCAATAAGTCTGGTGCTATCACTATTCCCATTTTCCAGATGAGAAAACTGAAGCACAGAGAGGTTGAGTCACTTGCCAAGGACACACAGTTAGTCCTGATGAAGCTATGATCTGAGCCCAGGAAGTCTGGCTACTGTTCCTAACCACACTGTGCTCCACTCTTCAGTGCTCCACCCCTGCATCATCAGTTAGCACTCATACAGTCCATCCCTTAATCTCCACAAGGGAAAGACAGAGGCCCAGCAGGTGGAAATGACCATCCCAAAATCTCCCAGCTAGTTACCGGTGAAGGTGACGATTTGTGTGACCCCAAAGCCCCAGATGTTTCCTGCTGTGCTCTGGGTCAGTGTTCATTGAAAGGTGTCTGGATCCCTTGGGTCTTAAAGAATTTTACTGATTTTCAGAGCTGCTTCATTAAAATGCAAGTGCTTCTAAGAGGTGGTCCCTGGTGGAAGGTCATCCACCCATTCATTCATTCATCCATTCCACCATAAAAGCAATGAACATTTATTATGTGCTCACTCTGTGACAGTACTGTGCTAAGTGCTGAGGACATGTTGTGAGTGAAACAGACATGTCCCTGCCCTTGAAGGAGGCTGGTGGTGGTTTAGCAGGTCTTGACAGGCATTGCAAGGCTGGGTGGGTCTGGGCTACAGCAGATGGGGAGGTGGAAATCCAAGTACAGAGAGACAGCCCTTCAAAGGACCAGTCTCCTGGTCCTGCTCAGCCCCTCCTACACCACAATTTCACCAGTGCCCACCCTGACTCTGATATGTGGCACATTTTGCTCAAAGCTAGCAGCCCCCACTCGGACTCATGTCCAACCCACCTACAGAGGAAAAGAGGAGGTCTTGACAACTGTATTTTTCCTCTTTCCTTCACGAAATTGTCAGAACAACATAAAAGGAAACTTGCACTAGCAGACATAACTCCGTGCTTTGGGGGCACTCCCTGGCAACCTTTGTGCACATCGTGATAGGAATTGTGGAGGTGGGGAAGGAGTCAGACACACCAGGTCTCTGGTTTTGACTTGTGACACGTTTGCTGCATTGATTTAACAATGTGACTTTCCTCTCCAAACCTCAGGTTTCGCATTTGTACAAGTCTGCCATGATTGGCTTCTTACCTTGAAGGATTGTTTGACATAGGGTTTGAAAAAAATATGTGTATGTCCAATGTCTGGTGCACAGCAGACACTCCGTATATTATTTGGATTATTCCTACTTCTAGAGCTTAAAGGAAAGCACAGACAGCCCTGGTTTCAGCTCCTGGGTCCATCCGCCACTTGCCAGCTTTGGGAAGTTGAACTAAACATTTAACTTCCCTGAACCCTAAATTTCTCATCTGTATCTGAGGATGAAAATGCCTGTCTCTTTGGATTATTGTGAGGAAAAAAATAAAAAGAACCTGATCCCCAGTAGGGACTCTAAGAGTAGTTCCCTGTTGCTGTCAAGTCTATTCCAACTAATAGCGAACCTATAGGACAGAATAGGCCTCCCCCATTGGGCTTCCTAGGCTGCAATCTTTAAAGAAGCAGACTGCCATACCTTTCTCCCGCAGAGCCGCTGGTGGGTTCGAATCACCAACCTGCTGGTTAGTAGCTGAGTGCTTAATTTCTGTGCCACCAAGGCTCCTATAACCCATTGCTGTGAGTCAATTCTGACCCATACTGACCGTATAGGACAGAGTAGAACGGCCCCATAGGGTTTCCTAGGCTGTAATCTTTACAGAGGAAACCCTAGTGGCGTAGTAGTTAAGTTCTATGGCTGCTAACCAACAGGTCAGCAGTTCAAATCCGCCAGGCGCTCCTTGGAAACTCTATGGGGCACTTCTACTCTGTCCTATAGGGTCTCTATGAGTCGGAATTGACTTGACGGCAGTGGGTTTGGTTTGGTTTTGGTAATCTTTACAGAAGCAGACTGCCACATCTTTCTCCCGTGGAGCAACTGGTATGTTTAAACTTCCGACCTTTTGGTTATAGGCAGAACACTTTAACCAGTCCGCCGCCAGGGCTCCGCTCTAATAGCAGTAGTTGCTATCGCTATTATTATTACTACTACTACTAGTATTACTATTATTGGGGCAGTGATTGTTCAGTAGTAGAATACTTGCCCTCCATGCTGGAGAAGCCATGTGGGTTTGATTCCCAGCCAGCACACCTCATGCACAGCCATCACCCATCGTCAGCGGAGGCTTGTGTGTTGCTGCAATGCTGAACAGGTTTCGGAAGAGCTTTCAGACTAAGGGACTAGGAAGAAAGACCTGGTGATCTGCTTCTGAAAATGAGCCAATGAAAACCCTATGGATCACAACAGTCTGACCCCTTGGTGTACAGGGTTGCCATGAGTCTCGGGCCAGCTTGACAGCAGCTAAGAACACAACGACATTAAAATTAAAAAAAAAAAAAAAACGACATTACTGTACTATTATTGTTATTTCACGCAATATGTACATCTCAACATTCACGCCCAGCAAAAGAGCCATATTTCATTCAGATCACCACAGGCAGGGGCAGATCCAGGTTTGCAGGTGTGCAGGTCATTCAATGGAGAAAGAATCCAAAACGTCTTACTTTTGCAAATTTGATGGGATGACATGAGCATGGGAACACTTGGCTGCTCAGGGCCTGAGAAGGGGCTTATGCAAACGTGGGGTCCTGACACGCACCATTAGCTTCACAGGTAGTCTGCTTCAGACCTCGGATCTTTTTTCACGGGGGTCATTGCAGGATTCAGGGAGAAAATTGCCCGACTATTTTTTTATCAGTCCTTTCCTTTGGAGCCAGCCTGTTATTAAAGGGCCTATCAAGAGCTCCTCATATCTGCACCACTGGGTTTTCGCTAGTGTTGGGCAAGGGGCCCCTCCCTGCCTCTTCCTCCCCTTCCCCCCTCCTCCTGCCATTCCCAGAGACTTGGCTGGCTCCTAAGGTTCCAGACAGAGGAGCTAAACACGTTAGCCGACAGACTAGCAAGACACAAAAGGCGGCAGGAATCAAATAAAAGGAAAACGTGGCAGCCACAGGTCAGTCTTGTATAAATATTTATGCTGGAGGAAAAGTTGGTGCCTGAGTAATGACCTTGTGGCTGGTATTAATAGAGATAATGTGTGTCTCTAGAACATGCCGCCAGAAAGAGAAAGGGGGCGGGCGTGGGGAGGGTGAGGCAGAGCGAGGGCAGGAGCCGGGGAGGTTATAAATCTTCGTGCCAAGCCGACGCCCCCACTGACCTTTTATACTTTTCTCTCCCGTCCGCTCCAGCGTTCCCCCCCACCCCCGTCTGCATCTTCAAATCTATTTTCCCTCCTTCTCGTCCATCATGTCTCTACATAGTCACTGGCTCCTGCGTTAGCCATTTGGTGGGGGGGGGGGGGCAGGGGCTGGTACTGTAATCTGTAATCTCAGTGAGTGGCTTGGCACTGTGCTGGGCACACAGTCGGTGTTTAATAAAGGTTCAGGGAGGTGAACGGATGGAACCATGCATGGAGCCAAGCCTCTGTTGTCGATTACAGGGCCCCAAATATGGGACCAATTTTGCTTTTTTAATGGTTTCTCTAACTCTGTCTCCCTTCTCCAATCCAGTCTCCACCGGGTAGCAGCTAAAAGGGACTTTCCAAAGAAAAATCTGACTCTGCTTCTCCTGGGAAAATTCTCTCAGTAGCTCCCATGGTCTTTAGAATCAAATCCAAGCTCTGCAACACCATGTATATGAGTCTTCATGAGCTGGCTCCTGTTTATCTTTTCAGCTTCGTCTCTCGTGCCCACACCACCTCAGCAACACAAAAATGCTTAAAATTCCCGTCCGTTTAGCGTTTCGATCCTCCCACCCAGCAGCCCTTCTCTGCATGTCTTAATCTGGCTACTTCACCTACATCTGCAACCTTTCAGACTTCTCTCAGATGTCACACCTTCTTCCTCCAGGAGGCCTAACCGGCAGTTGTTCGCTGCTGTCTAGTCAGCTCTTTCTCTAGGTGATCTTAGTACAACAGAACAAAACATTGTCTGGTCCTGCAATATCTTCATGACTGTTGGTATGTCTGAGCTCACTGTTGCAGCTACAATGTCAACCCACCTCATCAAGCGTTTCCATTGTTTTCGCTGACCCTCGATGTTACCAAACATGATGTCCTTTTCTATCGATTGGTCCTTCCTGATAACCTGTCCGAGGTAAGCGAGACCAAGTCTCATCGTTCTCACTTCTAAGAAACACTCTGGTTGTGCTTCCTCTAAGACTTACTTTCTGCTGGCAGTTCATGGTATATTCAATATTCTTCACCAACACTACAGTTCAAATACATCAATTCTTCTTTCTTCCATTTTCATAGTCCAGTTTTCACAGGCATATAAGGTGATTGAAAAGACCATCTTACTCATCAAAGCGACACCTTTGCTTTTTAAAACTTTAAAGAGCTCTTTTGCAGAAGATGTCCCCAATGCAACACGTCGTTTGGTGTTTTTGGCTGCTACTCCATGGATGTTGACTGTTGATGCAAGTAGAATGAAACGGTTGACAACTTCAATTTCTTCTCCGTTACCAGCAGTAGGTGCTTCCTTTCTCTGTTCCCACAGCACCCTATACCTCTCACCTACATCTCTTATTCTGTTGAAGAGACATTGACATTTGGATCATCTTTCTCTCTCTCCTTCAAGAATCTGAGTACCCTGAGAGCAGCAAGTTGACCTCTCTACGGCCACATGCTCAACACAAAGCCTAACATCTCATAGGTGCTCAGAAAACACGTGTCTAAGGAGCCTCAGGACAGGACTACATCATCTCTCTGCTCAAATAAATGACATGGGCTCAAATTCTCTCCATGGGGGACACAAGAAAGTCACGGTCTTTTTTTTTTTTTTTTTTTAATTGTGCTTTACATGAAAGCTTACAAATCAAGTCAGTCTCTTACACAAAAAGTTATACACACCTTGCTGTGTACTCCTAGCTGCTCTCCCCTTAATGAGACAGCACAGTCTTCCTTTCCACCCTGTGTTACTCGTGTCCATTCAGCCAGCTCCTGTCCCCCTCTTCCTTCTCATCTCACCACCAGACAGGAGTTGCACACATAGGCTCAACTGTCTACTTGAGCCAAAAAGCTCACTCCTCACCAGTACCATTGTTATAGTCCAGGTCAATCCCTGTCTGTAGAGTTGGCTTTGGGAATGGTTCCAATCTTGGGCTAACAAAGGGTCCAGGGACCATGCTCACCAGGGTCCCTCTCATCTCTGTCAGACCATTAAGCCTGGTCTTTTTACTGGAATTTGAGATCTGCATCCCACTGTTCTCCTGCTCCATCAGGGATTCTCTGTTGTGTTCCCTGTCAGGGCAGTGATTGGTGGTAGCCAGGCACCATCTAGTTCTTCTGGTCTCAGGCTGATGGAGTCTCTGGTTTGTGTGACCTTTTCTGTCTCTTGGCTTCACTTTTACCATACGTCTTTGGTGTTCTTCAGTCTCCTTTGTTCCAGGTAGGTTGAGACCAATTTTTGCATCTCAGATGGCTGCTTGCTAGCGTTTAAGACCCCAGACGCCTCTCACCAAAGTGGGACACAGAACGTTTTCTTAACACATTTTGTTATGCCAATTGACCTAGATGCCCCCCAAAACCATGGTCTCCAGACCCCCGCCCCTGCTACTCTGGCCTTTGAAGCCTTTGGTTGCATTCAGCAAACTTCTTTGCTTCTTGTTTAGTCCAGTTGTACTGGCTGTCCCTGTGTTGTGTGTTGCCCTTCCCTTCACCTAAAAAAATTTATGTCTACTATCTACTATCTAGTTAGTGAATATTCCCCTCTTTCCCTCCTCTTCCTCATGACCATCAAAGAATATTTTCTTCTGCGTTTAAACTTTACCTAGACTTCTTATAATAGTGGTCTTATACAATATTCGTCCTTCTGCAATTGGAAAGTCATTGTCTTAATGTCTGGGAAGATCCTCCACCTTTATCCAGGATATAGGAACCCAGGACTTTCTTCTTTCTTCCTCTGCCAAATGGACCCCCCATTCAAAGGTAAGTTTCCTTGATGCTGGGTAGGAGAGATCCAACTTCCGTATGCTTAAAAAAGAGAAAAAACCAAACCAGTTGCCATCGAGTCATGGCAACCCTATGTCTGTCGAAACCCTCTGTGTGCTCCACAGGACTTTCGATGGCTGATTTTTCAGAAGCAGATCGCCAGGTCTTTCTTCCCAAGCACCTCTGGGTGAACTCAAATCTCCAGCTTTTCGATTAGCAACTGAGCACATTAACCATATCACCACCCAGGGACTCCTTAAAAAAGAAGAGAAAGAGGAAGCAAAAAAAAAAAAGAAAGAAAGAGCAACTCTGCTCAAAGCTTTTCCAAGGCAGCATTCCAACTCCAAGGAGATGCTGACGCCAAGGTCTGGATATCAAGATGTAAAAGAAGATTCCTCTCTGGAGTTCAAAGCAGAGCTTCTTGGAAGCCAACTGAGGTCTCCTGGGTAGGGAGCCATGGAGAGAGACTTTCCTGGAGGAAACTCGAGGCCTGGAGCTCCTGTATTCACCAGCCCTTCCCTGAAACAAGCCTCGATTTTAGAATTTAATACTTCTCTGCCTGGAACCAGCGTGGAATGATTAGCTCTTTGAACTCTCTGGTCTCTGAAGTCCTAGGCTGTTTAAGGTCTGCGTTACGCAAGGCAAGAAGGAACTGAGAATCATCAAACACCTCTCTGTGTCTGGCCCTTCGCAAAGGATGTTTCCTTTAATCTTCGAGATGGCCCAGGAGCACAGGATGCATCATCTACAGTTTCCAGATAGGGAAACAGGCTGGTGGGGGTCCCAGTGTGTGTCACACCAAGCCCAACTCTCTCTTTGTTACATCATCCTGCCATGCCACTTCGAACTTGCATGTCCACCTTGCAGGTACCAGCTCTGACTGCTCCCTAACAGTCAGAAGGGACCATGCCTTTTCCTTATTCTGTCTCACCCGTGCCGACCATCCTAGAACCAGATACCAAGCAGATGGAGCACTCTTCCTGTACCCTTACATGTGCCCTTTATGGCTGGGCCAACTGGCTTTGATGACATGGAGTGAGGCGCAACCTCAGAGGTAACTGGGTGAGTCCCAGGGGGATAATACTTGCCCATCATGGGGCATTAAAATGTTTCTCTGGAGAAGGCAGGAAAGACAGGGAGAGAGAGGTGAAAGAAGTAAAGCAGAATGAAAGAAAAGAAAAGAAAAAAAAAAGACAACTGGGAAATAAAGTTAGGAAGAAGGCATGCCAGGCAGGAGGAACTTTTACGGAGACAGAAAGGCAAGACGGCTTAAGCTTACTAAATCCTCCACTTTCCCTTCTTGGAAACAAGTCTCAGCAAACTCCTGCATGAAAACTAATCTCTAGGATCTGCAGAATATATGCTGTAATCTTGCAAGCATCCAAGAGCACCTGCTCAATTACCACTCCAAGCGCCTTAATGAATTTAGAGCTTGAAGAAGGAAAAGATGATAAAGGTAATTTGGCGGTTTCACATCTGCCTTCCCCTCTGAAACAACCTTAAGAAGAACGAAAACCAAAGCACATTTTTTCAAAATGAAAGGCAGCCACCACTTGTCCTTAGTGTAGATTCGTTTTCAGTTTTAATAAAACTCAAAGCATCCAAGAATACGTTATGAGTGTTTCATAGTAACAGCTCGTGGGAGGGAATGTATTTGGTCCCTCCAGAGCCTGCAATGGAAATCCTGAATAATGGCCCAGTTGCGGGTCATGGGGAGCAGAATGGACCTGACTCTACCTGATTCCTGATTCACACAGAATCCGCCATGTCACACCTCACCTGACATCACTCCTTGGGCCACCCCTCCCCATTAGTGCTTTGTTTCCTCATGACGCACACTGGCACCTGGCCTCAAGGTGTTTGATTCCTGGGACAAGGTAGGTAACATGACTGGTGATGACATGGAACTCTCAGGATACATACAGCATCTGCATGGGTGGTTCAGGCAGGGTCCTTTGTCTTACAATGACACCTGCCGCCATGTGGTATGGAGACCTTCTGGGCTAGCACCCGCTTAGATGGGGGCATGGTGCATCCCACACCTGTGGAGTTCACCATTCACCACGGAGTCATCCATCCAGCTCCTCTTTGATAACAGAGCGCTCTTCTGCAATGATGCCAAAAAGCTTGAGTTCACGTTTGGCTTCCATCAGGACCTGGAAGTCTGTTGTATATTCCTCTGGCTCCTCCACACCGCCACCCAACACAGTCTGGAGGACTGTAGGCCCATGAAAGCTTCTTCGATGCAGTAGCGCAGGTCTTCTTTGCCTTTTTGCAGGTCCGACCTCAGGAAGCCCAGCATTTTGACTTTGAAAATCACTTGTCAAGACCCGTCATAGTAGCGCAAACGAGTGAGAACATACAGGGGCTAGAAATGCAGCCATAATATCTTAGGATTCAAAGCAGTTTCTCGAGCCCTCAGTATTCTCTCCTATCCATTCTTCTCCTCTTTCCCCCTTCCCTCCTGCTACTTCTCCTCCTCCTCCTTCTTTCTCTCTCTTCCTCTCTCTGCTCCTAATCAGCTGCATCATTCTCAACTCTTTGTCTTTTCTGCTCCCTCAGTACAACGCTCTGAGCTGGCTTCTGTCAGCCCTAGTCCTGCCTCAGTCTCATGCTCCTTCCGCACACTGGGCTTCATTTACTTCAAATTCCTAAGAGAAAATCTGATTAGCCCAGTCTTACCATTGCTCAAAGTTTAGCCTACTGATTGGCTTCCCTTGATCAGGCGCTTACCTCTCATCCAATCGGTCATGGCAAATGTGAATGAAGTGGGGTCATGTGATATACAATACGGCTGCCTACATCTCAGTCTCCATTAGAAGGGGGTGTAAGCATAGCAGGCTTGCTGGGTACGCCCTCATTTTAGAATTGGGGACTGTGTCCCAGAGAAGAGAGGGGACTTGGAGAAAGTGGTTGAATGGTATCATGAAATAAAACAAGATGTAGAATTAGAAGACCAAGGTTCAATTCCAGTCCCCCCATAGACTAGTCAATGATCCTCGATGAGCCTTAATTACCCATCTGATAAATGGAGGAAATAAAGCCTGCCCTGCCCAATTCTCTGGCATGGTGTCTGAATCAAATCAGATTATGGATAAGAACATTCTGTAAGCTGTAAAGTACCATTCACATATATACTATCATTATTGTCCAAGGTCACTGAGCTGCTTATTAGAGGGATTTTATCTAACTTGATTTACTAATTTGCACATCACTCATACTAATTTAAGGAGCCTTGGTAGTGTAATGGTTAAGCACTCAGCTGCTAACTGAAAGGTTGGAGGTTCGAACCCACCAGCCACTCCACAGGATAAAGACCTGATGATCTGCTCCCATAAAGATTACAGCCTGGATCTGCTCCCATAAAGATTACTACGGGGCAGTTCTACTCTGCCACATGGGGTCACTATGAATGGAAACCAACTCGATGGCACCCAACAATAACATAGTAACTTGATTCTACCAGGAATTAAGCATTGGTTATTTTTATAAGGTTGTAAGAATGGGAGGTTAAATTTTAATTCTGGGCTCTCTAAAGCAAATTCTCCAAAAGGAGAGGGAAGGAAACAATTATTTGCCGAGGGCTAGTATGCAGCAGGCCCTTGTGAAATGGTGTACATGTGCGCCTCACAGCTCTGTGAGGGCATTGTTACCATTCCTCATTTCATGAGCTCCCACAGCTAATACCTGGGTACACCAGGATTCACAGCCCAGGCAGTCTGACTCCATCCCACTCATTTCCCCTCCCACCAGCAGCTTGCAAGGAGGCCTCTTCTTTGCCTTTCTCCCCCACGTGGCTCTGCTTCTCCCCCTCTATTCACTTGGCCCTTCCTGGGACCATCAATACTTACTGTTTTGTCCTGTCACATTGCTAGCTGTGAAGGATCCAATTGTGTGGCTGATCTATAATGTCAGGTTAATGCCTAATTAGCTCGTTTAACATTTCTTTTGTGGATAATTCATGATAGGTCATTAACAAAAGCCAGGGCAAAAGAAGGGCCATGTTCATCACCATAAATCAGAGGCCTAAAAACATCATAGGAACAGGAAAATGCATGTATTATTCAGGTCAAACAAAAAGCCAGGTCTGCATCAGACTCCACAATGCTCTTCTGACCCCAAGGTCAAGGGACCAAGTGCAAGGCTTGAGGGATATTTGCTAATAGCAAAAATGGGTGGCCCAGGGCCTACTGGGATGCACATCTCCTGGTCAACAGATGGCTGGCTACACATTTCATGGTTAAACGTATGACTCCCCAGATGCAAAAGGCCCCTTTGACCACCAAATAATGCACACTGTCCACACTAATAAATAGTTACCATTTATCAAGCACCTACTATGTTTCAGGAGCTCTATCTATATTGTATCAGTCATTGCTACATAACAAGCTACCCCAAAGCTCAGTGGCTTTTCACGAACATATGGCTTACCTGGTTTGTGCTGCTAACGTGGACCAGGCTCATCTGATCTCAACAGAGTAATCTTACACATCAAAGATGAGCTAGTGAGTTGGCTATGAGTTGCTGGCCTAATATGGCTTTGCATACATGTCTGGCTAGGGTAATAGGAGTCATTGGGCCAAGTCTTTTTCATTGTGAAGTCAGGGTTCTAAGAGACAGATTAGAAGCATGCAAGACCTCTTGAGACCTAGGCTTGGAATTGGCATGCTGTCTCTTCTGCCTTGTTTTATTGGCCCAAAGGAACTCACAAGGCCAGCTTAGATACAGGGGTGGGGAAACTGACTCTGGCTGGAAGAAAGTACAAAGTCACATTACAAACAATGCAGAAGGGATGGAGAACTGCAGCCATTATTGCAATTATTCTATCGTAATTCATTTCCTCCTTGTAACACATCATTTATCCATTCTTCCAACAAATAATTATTGAGCACTCATTATGTGCCAGACACTGTTCTAGGTGCTAAGAAAACAAGCCATAAACAAGACAAAGTCCCTACCCACATGGAGCTTACTTTCTAGTGGAAGATAAGAGATTTTAAAAAAATAAATAAATAAAATATCAGATGCTTTTAGATGGTATTAAGTGTAAATGCAAATATAACAGAGGGACTGCCTATTAGTGGCTAGAAGTGATTTTTGATAGGGTGATCAGGGAACGGCTATCTGGAGAGGAGACGTGAGCTGAAATGTGAATGATGGGAAGGAACCAACACTGCAGGGCTGTGAGCTGAGCATACCAACAGGAGGAAGGGTTTGTGCAGAGGCCCTGAGGCAGGACGCATCAAGGAGCAGAAAGTGAGCCCTGCAGCTACTTCAGGGGACAAGAGGAGTGTGCTTGGACTCTTCTGGAACCCTAAGGAGGCCAGTGTGGCTGGAACAGATTTAGCAAGAGGCAAGTGGCTGGAGGTGATGTCAGAGGGATCACCGGCCAGGTCTTGCAGAGCCAGGCAGGCCAGTGTAGGGACTCAGCTTTCGCTCCACGTGAAACAGGAACAGGTGGAAGGTTCTGAGAGGAGGGGCAGGATTTGACTTAGATTTCAAAAGGGTCCTGATGGCTGCTGTGTTAAGCAGAGACTGCAGAGGTGGAGGCTGGGAAAAGCAGAGAGACCTGTGAGGAGGCTGTTGTAATTGCTCAAGTGAGAGAGGGGATTGACAGCAGCTCAAACTTGGGGATAGCCAGGGAGGAGGTAAGAAGCGAGATTAGAGTGAGCAAGACAGGTAATGAACAAATGAATTATTTAATTGAAACAGTGAACAGAGCTACAAAGCAGACTGTCTTCGTTTCCTGGGGCTGCCGTAACAAACTACCTCACGCCGGATGGCTTAAAAAGCCAGAAACGTATCGTCTCGCAGTTCTGGAGGCTAGAAGTCCAGATGAAGGGTGTCAGCAGGGCCAGTTCTCTCAAACCTTCCTGAGGAGGAAACTTCCTTTCCTCTACCAGCTTCTGGCGGCCCCTTGACTTGTGGCAACACCTTGGGGCAGGGATTTGGGACAAAGAAGGACTTCCCAGGTTTTTCCCAATGAGGGGCACTCAACTCCGGATAGGTCAAAGTCACACGGTCGTTATTAATCTTTCCCCAACCCAGCTGATCAGAGCCATCTTCATTATTCATTTCCTAGGTGTCCCCATCTTCACACGGCCATCCCTGCTCTGTGTCTCTGTGTCTCGGTTTTCCCTTATAAGAACCCAGTCATATTGGATGAGGGCCCACCCTACACAAGTATGACCTCATGTTAACTAGTCACATCTGTAAAGATCCTAGTTCTAAACAAAGTCACATTCACAGGTACAGAGGTTAGGACTTAAACATATCTTTTTGGGAGACACAAATCAACCCATAACCAAGTAGTGCAAAATGCTAAAAGAATGTGTAATAAGAAACTGGTAGTCTGGGTTTTCTTGGGGGCCAGGGATATCAGGCAGGGAAGGTGACCCAGAGGAAGTGGCATATAAACTGCAACCTGAAGGACGGGACTGAGTTACTTAGATAAAGACAAGGAGAAGGGCATCTAGGCAAATGAAAAGCATAAGCAAAGGCCCTGGGGCAGGAACAAGATGGGCAGGTGTGGCCATTTGGATGCTGATCAGAATATATACTCCCCCCTTGTGGTGTGCTGCCCTGTTCGCTCACCTGTGGAATAATTAATAATGCAGCCACTTCATAGCGAGAAGCCCTCGCTGGCTTCACATTGCTATTGTTGCCATTGTTTTTCACTTCTCTGTTAAGGATCCCTGGGGGCACAGTGGTTAAACAATCGACTGTTAACTGAATGGTTGGTGGTTCGAAACCACCAATGGCTCTGCAGGAGAAAGGTGTGGCAGTCTGCTTCCACTGGGATTTACAGCCGTGGAAACACTATGGGGTCTCTCTGAGTCGAGTCGGAATCGACTCGATGACAGTGGGGTTTGGTAGGTAGTTAAGCAGCCCTGGTGGTGCAGTGGTTAAAGCGCTTGGCTGCTAACCAAAAGGTCGGAGGTTTGGATCCACCAGCTGCTCCACAGGAGAAAGATGTGGCAATCTGCTTCTTTAAAGATTTACGGCCTTGTAAACCCTATGGGGCATTTCTACTCTGTCCTATAGGATTACTCTAAGTCAGAATCAACTAGAGGGCAATGGGTTTGAGTTTTGGGTAGGCAGTCTAAGGAGGACCCAGGCCTTCCCACCTAGTAAATGCATCCTGAGGATGAATCCGACTGGCTAGATTAATAATGATGGCATGACTTTGACCTGTCCAGAGTCAAGTGCCCCTCACTGGGAAAGGCCTGGGAAATCCTTCTTTGTCCCAAATCCCTACCCTGATAAACACTCCTGCTGCTTCACTGAACTAAGCAGGTGTGGGGAGATGGTAGGATGGCCCTTGAAAGAAGAATCAAGATTAAGCACATAAACTGGCCTTTTAAAAGCTTAGTGGGCCTTTCCAATTGGATCCCAAATGGACCACACTTGAGAAATTAAATAAACAGCATTTGTCATGGGCTTTTGTGGGCTCCCAGCTGTATTTATTTATAGGTCGGCCTGTTATTTATGGGCGCTCGTGCTCCGTATAAAAGCTTCATCGGAGAGAAGTGGTGAGGAGGCGGCAGAGTGCTTTAATGCTTACTTGGACACTTATATATTCACTGCAAGGAGCTCAAACAATGAACATGTGCTGATTTTCTGCCAGAGAAGCTGGGTGCCTGCACACATCAGATGGGGTTCCTGGAAATACTGGGCCACTGGTCCCCCAAAGAGTCAAAGGTCCCCTCAGAGACCTATGAGGGCCAATTCTCATGGAAAAGTTGAAAATCTGAGCTTAGCCACATCTTCGACTCATTAGGACTTCGGAAACACAGCTGAGAAGGCCCAAAAGCTAGGCCAGAAGCTAGGCCATGAGAAACATATCCCAAACTCCTTTCACAAAGTAGCTATTCAATAGATTTTTCAACGACTGAATAACGAATCCTCGTTTTCCACGTGGGAGACCCATGTTTGACTCCTGGCCAAGGTACTTCACGCGCACCCACCACCCATCTCTCAGTAGAGGCTTGCACGTTGCTGTGATGCTGAACAGGTTTCAGCAAAACTTCCAGACTAAGACAGACTAGGAAGCAAGGCCTAGGGATCTATTTCCAAAAGTCAGCCAGTGACAACCCAATAGATCACAATGGTCTGATCCTCAATCCATCATGGGGCTGGCACAGAACCAGGCAGCGTTTTGTTCTGTTGTTCATGGGATTGCCATGAGTTGGGGTGTGACTTGACAGCAGCTGACAATAACATATACTGTCCTTACGGTTATGAAATTGAAAAATCAGAGAGATCTCAAGATGTCATGTGGAATAGCTTGGAAAACAATGTGGCAATATGTATCTGCGGCCTTAAAAAGTCCACAGCTTGGGCTCAGTAGTTCTCTTCTAAGAATTCATCCAAAGGAGAAATTCAAGCATTGAGAAAAGAAGTGTAAAGGAAAGGAAAGGAGATAAGAAGAGAGAAGAGGAAAAGAAAAGAAACCCCATGCCGGGGGCGGGGAGGAAGATGTTCACTCTCATGTTCTTTGAAATAGTGAAGAATCAGAAACACCCTAAATATCAACATTAGAGAGATGAGTACGCTAATTTGGGTATTTTTTTTTTTTAATAGTTTGTATGAGTTACTAAGTAGGCACTAAAACTGTGTTCATCACAACTATACAATAATTCAGCAATGCCTAGGTTAAAATATTTCAGAAAAAAATGCAGGACACAGCATTACTTTTACAGTAATGTTAAAATCACATGATTTAAAAAAAAAATTATTAGTGAAGAAAGACTAAGAAAACCAAACACATATACTCCAGAAGGTTCAGAGTGGTTATGTTTGGATAGGAAAACTATAAGTAATTTTTTTTATTCTTCTATTTGTCTTAACTTCCAAATTTTCATTGAAAATTATGAGGTACTCCAACAACAATGACAACAAAAAAAAAAAGCCCTGGCCCAGATGGCTTCAGTGGAGAATTCTACCAAACATTCACAGAAGAGCTCACGCATGGAAGAGCTTCATCAGGACACAGAAGAGGAAGGAATACTTCCAAATTCATTCTATGAAGCCAGCATAACCCTGATACCAAAACAGAAAAGACACCACAAAAAAAAGAAAATTACAGGCCAATATCTCTTACGAATATAGATGCAAAAATTCTCAACAAAATTCTAGTCAACAGAATTCAGCACCATAGGAAAAAAAATAATACACCATGACCCAATGGGCTTCATACCAGGTATGCAAGGATGGCTCAACGTTAGAAAATCAATCAATGTAATCCACCACATAAATAAAACAAAAGAATCACACAATCATCTCAATCGAAGCAGAAAAGGCGTTTGATAAAGCCCAATACCCATTCCTGATAAAAACTCTCAATAAAATAGGTATAGAAGGGAAATTCCTCAACATAATAAAAGGAATCTATATAAAACCAACAGCCAATATCATTCTTAATGGAGAGAGGCAGAAAGCAATCCTCTTGAGAACAGGAACAAGACAAGGATGCCCTTTACCACCCCTCCTATTTAACATTGTGCTGGAAGTCCTAGCTAGAGCAATAAGGCAAGAAAAAGTAACGTAAGGAGAAAGTAAAGCTATCTCTATTTACTGATGATATGGTACTATACATAGAGAACCCAAAAGACTCCAAAAGAAAACCATCGGAACTAATAGAAAGATTCAGAAAGAGTTTGCAGGATACAAGATAAACATACAAAAATCAGTTGGACCTCAGAATCTACTATACAGCTATGGTAGTCAAAACAGCCTGATACTGGTACAATGACAGATACACTGACCAAGGGAACAGAATTGAGAACCCAGATGTAAATCCATTCATCTATGGTCACCTGATCGTCAACAGGGCCCAAAGTCCATCAAATTGGGAAAAGACAGGCTTTTTAACAAATGGTGCTGGCAAAACTGGATGTCCATCTGCAAAAAAATGAAACAGGACCCATACCTCACACCATACACGAAAACAAATTCAAAATGTATCAAAGACCTAAATATAAAGCCAAAAGGTATGAAGTTCATAGAAGAAAAAACAGGATCAACACTAAAGGCCCTAATACATGGCATTAATGGGATACGAACCATAACCAACAATAAACAAACTCCAGAAGATAAGCTAGATAACTGGGATCTTCTAAAAATTAAACACTTATGATCATCAAAAGAATTTACCAAAAGGGTAAAAAGAGAACCTAGAGATTGGGAAAAAAATTTTGGTTATTACATCAAAGGTCTACAAGAAAATCCAACCCCACTACAACAAAAAGACAAATAATCCAATTAAAAAATGGACAAAGGAAATGAACAGACACTTCACCAAAGAAGACATTCAAGCAGCCAAAAGACACATGAGGAAATGCTCGATATCATTAGCCATAAGAGAAATGTCACTCAAAACCACAATGAGATACCATCTCGCCCAGGCATTACAGGCACAAATCAAAAAAACAGGAAATAACAAATGCTGGAGAGGCTGCAGGGAGACTGGAACTCTTACGCACTGCTGGTGGGAATGCAAAATGCTATAACCATTTTGGAAAACGATATGGCGCTTCCTTAGAAAGCTAGAAATAGAAACACCATATGATCCATGTGAATATATTCTAGAGAAATAAGAGCCGTCGCACAAATAGACGTATGCACACCCACGTTCATCGCAGCATTATTCACAGTAGCAAAAAGACGCAAACAACCTAGATGCCCATCAACAGATGAATGGATAATCAAACTGTGGTACATATACGCAAATGAAGTACTATGTAATGATAAAGAACAGTGATGAATCTGCGAGGGATCTCATAACATGGGTGAATCTGGAAGGCATTATGGTGAGTGAAATAAGTCAACCACAAAAGAACAAATATTATATGAGACCACTACTGTAAAAACTCATGAAAAGGTTTACACAGCAAAAGAAACCATCTTTGATGGTTACAAGGGAGGAGTGGAGTAGGAATGGAAAAACACTAAATAGACAATAGATAAGTGGTAATTTTGGCAAAGGGTAAGACAGTACACAGTACTGGGGAAGCCAGCACAACTTGTATAAGGCAAGGTCATGGAAGCTCCATAGACGCATCCAGAATCCCTGAGGGACCAAATTACTGGGTTGAGGGCTATGGGGACCATGATCTCCGGGAACATGTAGCTCAACTGGTATAACATAGTTTAGTTACACTAAAATGCTTCCTTAAAAAACTAGAAATAGAAATACTATGGAAACCCTGGACAATTTAGCAATTCCATTTCTAGGAATACATCCTAGACAAATAAGAGCTGTCACACAAATAGACATCTGCCCACCCATGTTCACTGCAGCATTATTCACAACAGCAAAAAGATGGAAACAATCTAAGTGCCCGTCAATAGATGAACGGATAAACAAAATATGGTACATACATACAATGGAATACTACTCAGCCAGTAGGAGAAATGAAATGCTACAGTATGGATGGAGCTTGAAGACATTATGCTGAGTGAACGAAGTCAAACACAAAAGGACAAATATTGTACGACCTCACTTACATAAAAAAGACAAGAAAAGGCAAACGTATACACACCAAAGTTTATCAGTGGTTACCAGGGGCAAGAGGGAGAGGGGATGGAGGGGGGAAGGTTAACAGTGATGGAAAAATCGCCTTGACTAAGGATAGCGTTGCACAGCTGATTATTGTAATTGCTATCAATAAGTTGCACATCTGTAAAAAACTGAATTGGAAAAAGTCATGTGATAGATATAGTTACAAAGACAAAGAAAAAAGAAAAAAATTAAGAGTGAATCAATTCATCATTTAATAAATAAATAGTAATTTTCCCAACTCAAGGAAAACATCTTTTCTTAAGTTCTCCAAGGAAATATAATCTACTGGGCATCTTTTTTTTTTTATTGTACTATCATGAAAACTGTTAAAATGTTACATACATTTGTAATTTTTTTACTATTACCAAAGCAAAAGAGATGTACACAAAATATCGAAATACCAGAATTGCCAGTAATCTCTTTGGCTTTTTTTGTTGTTGTTGCTATTGTGTGCTATAGTCTATTTCGACTCATAGCGACCCCATGTGACAGAGTAGAACTGCCCCACAAGGTTTCCTAGGCTGTAATCTTTACCAAAGCGTATCGCCAGGTCTTTTTCCTGGGGAACTGCTGGGTGGGTTCGAACCTCCAAACTTTCAGTTAGCAGCCAAAGGCTTAACCATTTGGACCACCGGAGCTCCTCTTGGCTTCTTTTAAGTACAATAAGCAAAAATATTTGCTATATTTCTATATTGTGTCTCTTTTCTCCTTGCCCTTATGTACATCACCTTCATGGCCACATGGAATTTTCACACCATCCCCAGTATTTCCCCTCTGCCAGGAATGGTAGTCTTTCTCTGTCCATTTCCCCCTTGTGACTGAAGCCTTATAACCTTTCTTCATGGCCATCACTTGCCTACAATCTTGGTAACATCTACATGAATCCAGAAAGAATGACAGGATGAAGAGGTGAACACAGACTCAGAATCACACAGCCTAGGGTTCAAATCCCAGCTCTGCCACCTCCTAGCTGTGTGACCTTGGACAAGTCACCTAATTCTTCTGTACTTGAGCTTCCAAGCCTGATAGTGGCCAAAATATTTAAATGAGATGGTAATAGTAACAAAGAAAGAGTAGTAAAAGTAACGGTTAACCTACATTGGTCGTTTAGAATACACCAGGCACTATGTTAAGTGCCTTATGTGCATTAAGGCATTTAAGCTTCGCCATAATTAAATGGTCTTTTCCATTGCCTCATATGCATGTAAAAGCTGGATAGTGAAAAAGGAAGACAGAAGAACTGATGTGTTCGAACTGTGGTGTTGGCAAAGAATACTGCATAGATCATTAAAAAAAAAAAATCCCATGGCCATCGAGTCGATTCCAACTCATAGTGACCCTATAGGACAGAGTAGAATTGCCCCATAGAGTTTCCAAGGAGCGCCTGGTGAATTCAAACTGCCGACCTTTTGGTTAGCAGTTGTAGCACTTAACCACTATGGCACCAGGTATAGACCATAGGTTGCTAAAATGAACGAACAAATCAGTCTTAGAAGTACAACCAGAATATTTCTTAGAAGCAAGGATGGCAAGACTTTGACTCACTTACCTTGGACAAGTCATCAGGGAAGACCAATCACTAGAAAAGGACATCATGTTTGGTAAAGTAGAGGGTCAGCGAAAACCCTCAATGAGACGGATTGACACACAGCCACAACAAATGACTCGAGCATACCAAGGATCATGAAGATGGCACAGGAGCTGGCAACATTTCACTCTGTTGAACGTGGGTTTGCCATGAGTCAGAGCCAATTTCATGGCACCTAACAACAGCAACAACAAGGTACTATTTCCTTCATTTTACAGGTGAGGAAAAAATCATTTGCGGGGTACCCACCTTGTAGCAACCATTCATGGGTGCTCACCTTAGAGCTAGACCCCAGCCCTAACTCATGGGGTGCTCACCTCTGGCTAGACCCTGGTCTTATTCCTGGTCTCATTCCACTCTTACAACAGCTTGCCTATAGGTCCATTATTATACCCATTTTCTAGATAAAGACTCTGAGGCTCAGAGGGCAAAAGGGTTGACCAAGCTCCCCCAGGTTATAGGGTGAGAAGGCAGGACTTCATTTAGACTTCTCTCCTCCACCTCTAGGTCATACTGACACTTGGTAGGCACTTGATAACCACTGTCTTCCCTCCGTTACAACCAGGGAGTGTCTTCTTAGGTTTAACCCACCTGGTTTCTTCTTGCCTTCACACAGGCTTTCTCGTCTGCTTGGGCCTTCCAGAGAACAGACCATGACAAGGAAGGGCAAGCCTCCTCCAGTCCACAGAGAGTAATCTCCTCAAGAAGGAGGCTGAGCATTTGCCACCCACATCAAGTGGCCCAGCCCCTCACAGACCAGAATCACCCCAGCTCCTGACAATCACCCTGCCACCAGGCCAGGGCTCCTGTGACAGGGGAACGCTTTGAAGCAGGACAAGCTCAAGGGACACAGACATTGCTCATTCTCCTGCCACATCTCTACAGTAATGGCTACTGTCTGACCCGCTGCAATCGATACCCGGCTGCCCTCCCCCGCGCTGATGGGAGGTCATAAAAAGAAGTTTCCAAGAGGGTAGATAAAAGTGGGTACCCAAAAGCTTGTCTGCGATGAAAGCTGTTTTTACCCAGAGCAAACAAAACATTATCCCTGTCCTCTGAGGCACCAGTGAGGAAGAAAAGTGTGGGTTGTGGAGATGCTATTTTTAATCTTTTAAAAGGATTCAGTTGAGGGTTTAACGTACTTCACCTGGACACGCCTGTAACTCGTAAGGAATTGTAGATGTTCTAAAAGTAAAGGGGGACAGCAAGAGCCTGGGCTATTTGGGGAGAAAAGGAAAGTGGGGAGCTGGCGTCTCACATCTGTAAGTCATTTGATTTGATATGAACACATTCGGCTGGGCACTGGAGGCAGGGAGCAGAGGCTGGGGCAGTTGGTTCCCATTAAGCTTTGTAGCCTGAGAATTCTCTGCGTGTGACTACGTGAAGGTCCCAGCCCCATCCAGGCGGCCAGGGCACAGGAGCCCCCAGTGAGGTGAGGTCTAAGAAATCCCCTCATCCGTGGGCCGCTGACGCAGAGGATCCCAGTGTCTCCACAGGGCCTCAAGAGAGAAGTAACCAGGAGGCCTCAGAACACAGAGCCCTCCGCATCGCCCCATTCTTGAAGGCCCCTAATGAGGTATTTACTTGACAGACCAATTATGCCCCTGAAAGAGTGGTTATGTGCTATTGGGTAATTAGTGACATTTTTAAAATACATTTTCAACCGCACAAAACCATGTTTACACAATGCTAAGGAACTGGCTTCAAACCACAGAAGTGAAAAGAAAGCCAAGGCAGAGAAAGTCCAACCCTGGAGTGCAAAGGGCAGTCTTGTTGTCTCTGATGCTCAGTATAGGTTCGGATTGATCAGCTCCAGGGTTGACGGTCAGCCTTTCTCACTCCTGGGACCTAAGGACCCACTCTGTGCCCAGCACTGTTCCAGGTGATGAGGATACGAGGCGGACCACAAATCAACTTCTGGATTTGAGGCGCTCACAATTCTCAGCTGCATTGTGGTCTTTTTTCCATTGCTACCTTCATTTAATTTGTATACTTGGTAGTTCATTCAACTTTGACTGAGCGTTTACTATGTACCTGGAAATGAAATATAAATGAAGACCTGGTCTCTCCTTGCGGTGTTCACAGTTGTGGATGAATCTGTGATAACTTTTTTTATTAGCATCTTCATCCTGGAGCCCTGTTGGTGCAGTGGTTAAGCACTATGGCTGCTAACCAAAAGGTCAGCAGTTCAAATCCACCAGCTGCTCCTTGGAAACCCCATGGGCAGTTCTACTCTGCCCTATAGGGTCACTACGAGTCGGAATCGACTCAAGGGCAGCGGGTTTGGTTTGTTTTTTAGCATCTCCATTCAGCCATGTCTACACTCAAAGAACATGCCAAGCTTGTGTCAAGCCAAGCTCTAGGCTCCCGGGATTCAAAGGTAGGTCCAGACTCAGGCTTTTCTCCAATTTACAGTCCTTGGTGGCTTTTTGTGGTTGTTGTCTTCAGCTAATTCTTGCATTCATTCATTCATTCACTCACTTATTCACAAATACAGGTCGTCCTTGACTTATGACATATTTGAGTTATGACAAAATGCACTTACAACCATCCTTTTTTTGTACATCTTGTTAGTAATATGTAACACTACACACAATGTTGCGGCAGGTAATCTGCAGATATTATCATATCTGTAAGTTTATATGTAACGTTTCCAACCCCAAAAGACAAATTAAGATCGGATTTACAAAAATACTGATAATAAAAAGCAATAAAAACGAAAACTACACACACACACAAAAGTGAAGAATTCGACTTACGTCAGAACTGACTTACAACGGAGTCATTGGAATGGAACCCCGTTATAAGTCAGGGACCACCTGTACTCTATAACAGATACAAGGCTAAGTACTTGAGGATTCAGAAATAAATAAGGTCTTGTCCCTGTCCTGAGCTCCCAGAAAGACACATGGAACCGTGACGTCAGGGGAGTGTGGTGAGTTTCATGGTGGGAACCCCCAACGAGGGGATTAAGCTCTAAAAGAATGATTAGTAGGTGGCCAGAGTCCCTGGGTGATGCAAACGGTTAACGCGGCTAGCCTCTAACAGAAAGACTGGCGGTTTGAGTTTATCCGGAGGCACCTTGAAAGAAAAGACCTGGCGATTTACTTCTAAAAAGTCAGCCATCGAAAACTCAGTGGAGCATAGCTCTACTCTGATATACCCAGGGTCATCATGAGTCAGTCGACTCGACGGCATCAGGTTTTTCTAAGCTGAGTTGGGTCAACAGATCTGTCTTAATAATCTAGTGCTGCTATAACAGAAATACCACAAGTGGATAGCTTTAACAAATAGAAATTTATTTTCTCATAGTCTAGTAGGCTAGACATCCAAATTCAGGGCGTTAGCTCCATGGGAAGGCTTTCTCCCTCTGGTCTGGAGGAAGGTCCTTGTCATCAACCTTCCCCTAGACTAGGAGCTTCTCCATACAGGAACCCCCGTGTCCAAAGGACACAGTCTGCTCCCAGCGCTGCTTTCTTGGTGGTAGGAAGTCCTCCTCCCTCTCTTTCCCTTTACCTCTTGTTAGATAAAAGGTGGTACAGGCCACATACCAGGGAAACTCCCTTTACATTGGATCAGAGATGTGACTTGAGTGAGGGTGTTACAATCCCACCCTAATCCTCTTTAACATAAAATTACAGTCACAAAATGAAGGACAACCACACAATACTGGGAATCATGGCCTAACCAAGTTGACACATATTTTAAAATTCAATCCATGACAAGATCATTCCTCTTTGAGGGGCTCAGGAACAGAACTGCAGAAGGTTGCAGGAGGAGCGCGCTGCTCCTATCTCTTGTGAGCGTCACTAGCCTCTTTCCATCCTGTATCAATTAGGCCACTGATTGCATCACTCCCGACTTCAAAGGGAGGAAAATGGCAGAGAATTTACAAAGGACAATAAACCTACTCCATGGCAGGCTGCAAGCCCATAAACTTTTTCCGGCCCCTCAACTGCCCAGCATACATTACTCCCTGCCTTGCCACCAAAGGACTGCCTTTATCTACAGCCAGCACAATAAAAAAAAAAGGCATGCCACACCACTGAGAGAAAAATCCTGGAAATGATATTTGCCTCAATGGGTCAATCTAATTTGGGATGATCAAGACTATTATGAGGGAGGCCAGACAGCAATTACAAGTTGCTCTTCACCAGTGTTTGCAGGGTCCCAACTTGGCCACTCACTCATCATGCGACCTGTGGCAAGTTACTTTCCCTTCTAGCCTCAGTTTCCTCTATTTGAAATGATAGGTTTGGATAATCCATAAGGGTGTCTCTGTTCCACATATCTAGAAATTTCTAAGTATATCCTAAGGATTCCCTAAGAATGTACTGGGTCAAAATTGCAGTCTCATACAGTGCAAGTGGCCTTACGAATAAGCACAACTGTTGTGGAAGACAATTGGACATAATGTATCAAGGACCTTTTAAAAATAGCACGAACTCTTGAATCCAGGAAATGATCACAGCAGAATACAAAGAGGTATACAGATGGGTGGGTCTCACCCTGAAGTGATTTTACACCCCCTCTTCCCCCCCAGGGGACAGCTGTCAATTTCTGGAGATGTTTTTGGTTGTCACAACCGGGGGCGCTGCTATTGGCATGTAGTGTGGATAGAGACCAGAGGTGCTGCAAACATCCTACCACGCACACAGGACACCTCCCATAACAATTATCTTGCCCAAAATACCACACCAAAAATAGGGCCGAGGTTGAGGAGCCTTGATTTAGACAAAAGGATGCTCACTCAGTTTTGTTTCAAGAGATGTGAAATAAAATTTGAAATTAAAAAAAAAAAAAAACTCAATGCAAAATAAAAACAAATGAGTTAAATAAATTCACATAAAGGGATTCGACATGTGAAAAGGTGAGCAGTTTTGTGGCCAAGAGCCTGGACTCTGGAGACAGACAGCTGCCTGGGTTCAAATTTCACCTCTAACACTTATTATGTAAGTGTACTTGGGCAAGTCTCTTTACTTTCCCTGAATCTCATTTTACTCATCTGGAAAATGGGGATGAGAGTCACAGCTCCCTCACAGGGTTGCTGGAGGACTCTAAACATTACATGCAGAGGATCTGGTACATAGTAGGTTCAGGTAACCTACTATGGCCCTCTGGTCCCCATATGCATTTGAGTTTGCAACCCCGGGTAATAAAACAGAAAGGCAGCCATGCCTGGGAAGATGAGTCCGTAGCCAGGTGAGCACCGTGGCTGTAGGCTCTGCCATAACATTTAACTCTAAAAATGGGGCAAGAACCCCAGTTAGGGGCTTGATTTTACATTTTCTGAGAGGTGAGCAGTGATGATTATCTCACGTGCACTATCACCACCGTCTTAGTCATCTAGAGCTGCTTTAACAGACATATCACAAGTGGACAGCTTTAACAAAGAGAAATGTATTCTCTCACACTCTAGTAGGCTACAAGTTCAAATTCAGGACATCGGCTCCAGGGGAAGGCTCTCTCTCTGTTGGCTCTGGAGGAAAGTCCTTGTCATCAGCCTTCCCTTGGTCAAGGAGCTTCTCCATGCAGGGATGCTGAGTCCAAAGGACATGCTCTGCTCTTGGTGCTGCCTTCTTGGTGCTATGAGGTCCCCAATTCTCTGCTCACTTCCCTTTCCTTTTATCTCTTGTAAGATAAAAGGTGGTGCAGGTCACATCCCAGGCAAACTCCTTTACTTTGCATCAGGGATGTGACCTGGGTAAAGGTGTTACATCCCACCCTCATCCTCTTTAACATAATCTAATCTTGCCTCATTAACCACAGGCAGAGATTAGGATTTACAACACATAGGAAAATTACATCTATCACAAAATGGAGGACAACCACACAATACTGGGAATCATGGCCTAACCAAGTTGACGCATATCTGGGGGGGACACAATTCAATCCATGAGATTCCACCCTTCGACCCCCCAAAATTGATATCATTGTCACATGTAAAAGACATTCACCACATCATATCATAGCAAAAGTCTTAAATCAACTTCAAGTCCAAAACCCAAAAATTCCTCTTCATCTGTGAAATCTAGAATACAAGTTATCTGCTTCCAAAGTACAATGGTGGAACAGGCACAAGACAGACATTTCCACTACAGAGGGGAGAAACTGGAAGAAAAGAAGGGATAACAGGCACCAAGCAAGTCAGCAGAACACATCACATTAGTCCTCAAAGCTTGAAAATAATCCTGTTCTCTGACACCATTCACACAATAGCCCTGCCCTCCAGACTCTAGGTATTGGCCACATTCTCTGGATTCTAAGTGGAGGCCCCTTGGCCCTGGGCTTCAGCTCTACCTTCCAGGCCCACTGGGATGGCAACTCTGCTCCCTCGGCTTTAGGCATGCCATTCTCCTAGTCCATCTCAGTGGCGACTCCACCCTTAGAAACGCCAGAGGCTATGGCTCTACCCTTTGAAACCCCAGAGATCGGGGTCGTACCTTTTGAGACCGAGGCAGCTCAGCTTCTGCCTCCTGGTTCCTTGGCCTCTTGGCCCTGGGGCCTCATTGCCCGCATCTGTCCTGCTGGGGCAAGGGTTCCAAAGCTCTGTAGCTCCACAGATAAGTGCCCGGAGGCACCCCACTCCTCCAAGAAGCCTCCTGTCCACAGGCACTCAGCTCTTCTTTCCTGGGTTGGCTCTAGCACTGTCTTGCGCTGGTCTCCTGGTTCTGCTGCTGCCAGTTCTCTGCTGCTGCCCTTTCTCACTGTCTGCATAGTCTCCAGTGTAACAGCTCTCCTCATTTCCTTCTGAGTCCTCTATCCTTTCACAATTTCAAAACTGCTTCCACATTTTAGGTATCTGTTAGAGTGGCACCCCATTCCCAGTACCAAATTCTGTCTCAGTCATCTAGTGCTACTATACCAGAAATACCACAGGTGGATGGCTTTAACAAAGAGAAATTTATTCGCTCACAGTCTAGTAGGCTACAAGTCCAAATTCAGGGCATCAGCTCCAGGAGAAGGCTTTCTCTCTGTCGGCTCTGGAGGAAGGTCCTTGTCATCAATCTTCCTCCGACCAAGAAGCTTCTCAGGCACAGGGACTCCTGGTCCAAAGGATACACTCTGCTCTTGGTGCTGTTTTCTTGGTGGTATGAGGTTCCCAACTCTGCTCACTTCCCTTTCATCTCTTGTAAGATAAAAGGTAGTGCAAGCCACATCTCAGGGAACTCCCTTACATTGGATCAGGGATGTGACCTGGGTAAGGATGTTACATCCCATCTTAATCTTTAACATAATCTATGCCTCACTAGGAAACCCTGGTGGTGTAGTGATTAAGAACTACGGCTGCTAACCAAAAGGTCAGCAGTTCAAATCCGCCAGGCGCTCCTTGGGAACTCTATGGGGTAGTTCTACTCTGCCCTACAGGGTCACTTTGAGTCAAAATCGACTCAACGGCAGCGGGTTCAGTTTGGTTATGCCTCACTAACCACAGGCAGAGATTAGGGTTTGTAACCCGTAGGAAAATTACATCTATCTCAAAATGGAGGACAACCACACAATACTGGGAATCATGGCCTAACCAAGTTGACACATATTTTAGGGGGACACAATTCAATCCATGACAACCACAAACAGCACTACCCCACCACCTCCACGACTTCCGCCACCACCACCACCACAACGCTATGATGTAGATTTAGGTATCGCCCTTATTTTATAGACGAAGAAGCTGAGGCTCATGGAGGTCAGCAACTTGCTCAAGGTCACCCAGTGCATAAGAAGTGGTGGAGGTGAGGTTCCACCCCAGGTCAGCCTGTTGCCAAAGCCCAGGTCCTCAGCCCTAGATGACATTCCCAAATGGCCTTATATTACATAGGTTTAAGTAAGCTCTATATATGAGAGTTTACCAAGTCACTTGAGGACAGCGTGACCAGCGAGTCCCAGTTTTCCCAGAACTTTCCCGGTTTCAGTACCACAAGTCTCACATCTGGGGAAACCTCTCAGTCCTAGACCAACTGGGATGTTTGGTCACCCTGCTTGGGAATCAGGGCTGATGACCATGTATCTGGTTTTTTGACATCGCCCAGACTAGATGAGGGAGAGTTTTAAGAGTGTGAATGTCCAGCCTCCTAGGGCTTAGAAACTTCTCTGACATGGAAAAAAACAAGGCAACTAGGTTTGGGACAATAGCTCTGGTCAATGGGTCAGAAAACCTGCCCCTGCCACAAATCTACCGCTTACATACGCCTGGGCTCCTTCTGGGCTCTTCTCTCTTCCAGTGAAAACTGATGGGATCGGGTTAAATTTCTCCAAGGGACACCCATCTTTTCATCTCAATATCTAGCCTTCCACCCACCCATCTACCCATTCATCCACAATATAGCACTGTGATTGGGATCACAGAGTCCCTGGGTGGTACAAAGGGCTAAGCACTTGACTACTAACCAAAAGGTTGATGGTTTGAACTCAGATGCCTCAGAAGAAAGGCCTGGAAATCTCCCTCCAAAAGGTCACAGCCTTGAAAACCCTATGAAGTGCAGCTCTACTCTGCACACATGGGGTCGCCATGAGTCAGAACAGACTTGACAGCAACTACTTTTTTTTTTTTTTATTGAGATCACAAGCTCTGGGCCAGGCTTCCTGGGGTTGAATGACAGCTCTAACATTCTTTAGCTGAGTAATCTTGAATAAATTATCACACCTCAGCATTCCCCTTGAGATCAGGAACCAGACAGGGATACCTTTTATCACCACTCTTATTCAACATTGTGCTGGAGGTCCTAGCCACAGCAATTAGGCTGGATAAAGAAATAAAGGGCATCCAGATTGGCAAGGAAGAAGTAAAATTATCTCTATTTGCAGATGACATGATCTTATACACAGAAAACCCTAAGGAATCCTCCAGAAAACTACTGAAACTAATAGAAGAGTTCAGCAGAGTATCAGGATACAAGATAAACATACAAAAATCAGTTGGATTCCTCTACACCAACAAAAAGAACATCGAAGAAGAAATCACCAAATCAATACTATTTACAGTAGCCCCCAAGAAGATAAAATACTTAGGAATAAATCTTACCAGAGATGTAAAAGACTTAAACAAAGAAAACTACAGTACACTTCTGCAAGAAACCAAAGGAGGCCTACATAAGGGGAAAAACATACCTTGCTCATGGATAGGAAGACTTAACATTATAAAAATGTCTATTCTACCAAAGCAATCTATACATTTAATGCAATTCCTATCCAAATTCCAATGACATTCTTTAATGAGATGGAGAAACAAATCACCAACTTCATATGGAAAGGAAAGAGGCCCCAGATAACTAAAGCATTACTAAAAAAGAAGAACAAAGTGGGAGGCCTCACTCTGCCTGATTTTAGAGCCTATTATACCGCCACAGTAGTCAAAACAGCCCAGTACTAGTACAGTAACAGACACATAGACCAATGGAACAGAATTGAGAATCCAGACATAAATCTATCCACATACGAGCAGATGATATTTCATAAAGGCCCCAAAACAGTTAAATGGGGAAAAGACAGTCTTTTTAACAGATGGCGCTGGCATAACTGGATATCCATCTGCAAAAAAATGAAACAAGACCCATACCTTACTCCATGCACAAAAACTAACTCAAAATGGATCAAAGACCTAAATATAAGATCTAAAATGATAAAAGATCATGGAAGAAAAAATAGGGACAACATTAGGAGCCCTAAAACATGGTATAAACAGTATACAAAACATTACTAACGATGCAGAAGAAAAACTAGATAACTGGGAGCTCCTAAAAATCAAACACCTGTGCTCATCCAAAGACTTCACCAAAAGAGTAAAAATATTACCTACAGACTGGGAAAAAGTTTTTAGCTATGACATTTCCAATAAGTGCCTGATCTCTAAAATCTACATGATACTGCAAAAACTCAACTACAAAAAGACAACCCAATTAAAAAATGGGCAAAAGATATGAACAGACACTTCACTAAAGAAGACATTCAGGTAGCTAACATACATGAGGAAATGCTCACGATTGTTAGCCATTAGACAAATGCAAATCAAAACTACAACGAGATTTCATCTCACTCCAACAAAGCTGGCATTAATCCAAAAAAACACAAAACAATAAATGTTGGAGAGGCTGTGGAGAGATTGGAACACTTCTACACTGCTGGTGGGAATGTAAAATGGTACACCCACTTTGCAAATCGATTTGGCACTTCCTTAAAAAGCTAGAAATAGAACTACCATAAGATCCAGTAATCCCACTCCTTGGAATGTATCCTAGAGAAATAAGAGCCTTTACGTTCACTGCAGCACTGTTTATAATAGCAAAAAGATGAAAGCAACCAAGGTGCACATCAATGGATAAATGGATAAGTAAATTATGGTATATTCACACAATGGAATAATACACATCGATAAAGAACAGTGATGAATCTGTGAAACATTTCATAACATGAAGGAATCTGGAAGGCATTTTGCTGAGTGAAATTAGTCAGTTGCAAAAGGACAAATATTGTATAAGACCACTATTATAAGAACTCAAGAAATAGTTTAAACAGAGAAGAAAATATTCTTTGATGGTTCTGAGAGGGGGGAGGGAAGGAGGGTGGGAGAAGGGTATTCATTAATTAGATAGTAGATAAGAACTACTTTAGGTGACGAGAAAGACAACACACAATACAGGCGAGATCAGCACAACTGGCTAAACCAAAAGCAAAGAAGTTTCTGAACAAACTGAATGCTTCAAAGGCCAGCATAGCAGGGGCAGGGGTTTGGGGACCATGGTTTCAGGGGACATCTAAGTCAATTGGCAGAATAAAATCTGTTAAGAAAACATTCCATATCCCACTTTGGAGAGTGGCTTCTGGGTTCTTAAGTGCTAGCAAGCAGCCATCTAAGATGCATCAAATGGTCTCGACCCACCTGGAGCAAAGGAGAATGAAGAACACCAAATACACAAGGTAATTACGAGCCCAAGAGACAGAAAGGGCCGCATAAACTAGGGACTTGATCAGCCTGAGACCAGAAGAACTAGATGGTGCCCGGCTACAACAGATAACTGCCCTGAAAGGGAACACAACAGAGAACCCCTGAGGGAGCAGGAGAGCAGTGGGATGCAGACCTCAAATTCTCTTAAAAAGACCAGACTTAATGGTCTGACTGAGATTAGAAGGAGCCCAGAGGCCATGTTCCCCAGACCTTCTGTTAGCCCAAGACAGGAACCATTCCCAATGCTAACTCTTCAGACAGGGATTGGACTGGACTATGGGATAGAAAATTGATACTAACGAGGAGTGAGCTTCTTGGATCGAGTAGACACATGAGACTACATGGGCAGCTCCTGTCTGGAGAGGAGATGAGAGGGCAGAGGGGTCAGAAGCTGGCCAAATGGACACGAGGAGAGAGAGCGGAGAGAAGGAGCGTGCTGTCTCATTAAACGGAGAGCAACTAGGGGTATATAGCAACGTGTATGTAAGTTTTTGTATGAGAGATTGACTTGGTTTGTAAACTTTCACTTAAAGCACAATAAAAATTTAAAAAAATAAATAAAATGTAAATATTAACCCCCCCAAAAAGAAATTATCCCACCTCTCTAAGCCTCAGTTTCCTTATCTGTAAAATGGGTATAATAAGAGGACTTCACTGCACAGTACATGGAAATTACTTATAATGGGACTCTGGCATGTTAAAAGTGTTCTGTAAATATCAGTCAACATTATATTTATTTGTGAATACATTTATTTCATTCAGTAAAGATGAACTGAACACAATAAATGACACCAGAGACATATTGGCAAACAAAGTGCTCACAGTTCCCGCCTTTCTTACATGAAAAGGCCCTGATTCTAAATCCAAGTGAATTAACGACCAACTCCTTCTCTTCTGAGGTCAAGATTAAACAGAAAGAGAGACAAAGAAAGAGGAAGAGGCTGTACTCCCCGGAGTGCACAAGCCAAAACGTACATCGTGCTCTACGTGGCCAGTCATAAATCTATCGCTCTGTGAGAACTCCTCCCAGCTGGCATGGCATGGCGTGGCGTGGCTATCTGCCGTATTCCTCCACAACTGGCTGCAATTACCAACTGAGTAATTATCCATCCAACCCACTTCCCTCAAATACCTTTCAGCCTCAGCAAGCAGGGATCAGCACAAGCAATAAGCCTTCCTTCTTCCTCTTTCCCTTGACCCTCCCAGCCTACTAGCAAAGCCAACCTCGGGAGCTCCCTGCCAAAGAAGCTCCCTGGGCATAAGCTGGGATGCTGAGATGAGTGTGCCAATGCCTTAAATTGTTTTATGTTTTTTGCCTCTATGAATTAGAAGCCATTGAGAAGACAGCCCAAGGAAGCCACGCACAAGATATACTTGGTCACAGATGGATGAGAGAGATTTTGTTGTTTTGTTTTGTTTTTTCCACCTTTTTAAGCAAGTGAGCATGAACTTTTTTTGGTTTTCTTTTGTAAATGGTTGATAGACTTAGAGCTGGGTTCCTGGAGCCCAAACAGTATAAGGAGCACATCCTCCAGGGTGTGGGGCAGACCTCTCCTCTATAAACATCCCTGCCCAAGGCAGCCGGGACTGGTTCAAAACCTGCCTCCTGTACACATGGTCAAGGGCAGTCTTTGGAAGCACGGCCTGGTTGGGTGTGCAAATTGTGGCACAATAGAAGAAGCCATTACAGAGAGGCTGGTGCGTCCCTGTGAGCCTCTGTCCAGATCCTCATCATGACAATGCTCTCTCCGCAGCCTTGTCACCTTTCCAATCCCTGGTTAAGGAAGTGGATTCTGAGGTCAGCAATGTGAGTATAGATCCTACATCTGCCCCTTGCCATTGTTTCATCTTGAGAAGTTATTCTACCCTCCGTGCCTCAGCTTTCCCACCTGTAAACTGGGTAGAATAATGGCACTACCTCTTGTGGTTGTTGTGAGGACTAAATGAGGTAATGCTTAGCACACTATGTGGCATGTATATGTGCCCAATAAATGTTAGCTGCTGTTATAAATTATTTAGCTCCTCTGTGCCTCCATTTGCATAGCTTTAAAATGGGAATCCTTTTGGGGATTGCTGTGAGGATCCATTTAATTAGCTTTTCTTTATTGGATACCAATTGCCGAGTGCATATTTTATGGCCAGAACCATGCTGGTCTATGTACACTATTGTATAAGATCATTATAATAACTTGGAGAGCTCAGCATTATTTGACAAATGAGGAAACCAAGGCTCACATAAGGTAACACACTGGCTTGAAATCTGTCCAGCTATAAAAGTATGCCCGTAAAGTATGCCTCCCATCAGGGATGAGAAGGTGCAAGAGTTCACTGTAGATCATTCTTGCCTCCCTCCCATGCTGCCCAACAACTTACAGTCTAGTTTGGTTTCCCTGTCTCAGGATTAGGGAGGTTAAGATAGGAGACCTACGAGGCTGTGGTAAGAAAGAATAATTATGCACCATGAATTACCCAATTAGAGTCTGATTTCTACCTCAGTCTTATGGAAGTTTGATGAGGATGTGGCACTCCCTCAGATTCTCATCAACCTGGTTACATGGATCAAATCCAGTTTCTGGGGTACATCTGACCTCACAAATAAATTGTCACCACCATCACTCTACTACCACCACCACCTCTATCATCTCCACAACTTCCACCATCACCACCCCCATTACCACCACCACTACCACCACTACTACCATCAGCACCAGCAGGATCACCATCAACATAAACACCATCATCATACAACCACCACCATTATGATCGCTACTATACCTCCACAACCTTCATCAGCACTACCACTACCACCTCCACCACTGCCATGATGTCAACCACCACCATCACCACTACCACTATCATCATCTCCACCATAACTACTACCACCATTACCACCACCACCACCGCAAGCATTACCACCTCTACCACCACCACCACCACCACCTCTACCACCATCACCACCACAACCACTACCACCACCATCATCTCCACCACAACCACTACCACCACCACCACCACCATCATCTCCACCACAACCACTACCACCACCACCACCACCACCACCACCATCATCTCCACCACAACCACTACCACCACCACAACCACCATCATCTCCACCACAACCACTACCACCACCACCACCACCACCATCATCTCCACCACAACCACTACCACCACCACAACCACCATCATCTCCACCACAACCACTACCACCACCACCACCATTTCCACCACAACCACTACCACCACCACTACCACCACCACCACCACCATCTCCACCACAACCACTACCACCACCACCACCACCATCTCCACCACAACCACTACCACCACCACCACCACCACCATCTCCACCACAACCACTACCACCACCACCACCACCATCTCCACCACAACCACTACCACCACCACCACCACCATCTCCACCACAACCACTACCACCACCACAGCCATCATCACCATAACTACTACCACCACTACCACCACCACCACCGTAAGCATTACCACCTCTACCACCACTACCACCACCACCACCACCACCTCTACCACCACTATCATCTCTACGACCACCACTATAACCGCCACCATGACCACCACCATCATCTCCACCACAACCATTACCACCACCACCACCTCTACCACCATCACCACCATCTCCACCACAACCACTACCACCACCACCACCATCTCCATCTCCACCACCACCATCTCCACCACAACCACTACCACCACCACCATCTCCACCACAACCACTACCACCATCACCACCATCATCTCCACCACAACCACTACCACCACCACCACCATCTCCACCACAACCACTACCACCACCACCATCTCCACCACAACCACCACCACCACCATCTCCACCACAACCACTACCACCACCACCATCTCCACCACAACCACCACCACCACCACTATCATCATCTCCACCACAACCACTACCACCATCATCACCACCTGCACCACCATCTTCACCATCACTACCTCCCAAGAAGGCCTTCTATGAGCAAACTCTAAATTTGGGCGGCAAGGAAGAGTTTGGGTGAGAAGTAGGGCAATCAGATACATTAGCAAAGCCCTCGCGGGGATGAAATTCAACTTAGGACCCCATACATAAGCCCCTGAAGTAGTGAGTTTTTCCTTCTTTATGTCATCTGAGCAAGAGCCTGAATCAAACCAGTTGCAATTTAAAGGCAAGAAGAGATAATGGAAAAAAAAAAAAAAAGTCACAGATGCTGCTCAAAAAAAGGACCACAGCATGGTATCCTCAGTAAGAAGGTGGGTCTTAGAGTCTGACAGACTTGGGTTTGGATCTGACTCTACCACTAACCACCTGAGCATCCCAGGGAAAGAACTTAAACCTCTCTGATCCTCAGCTTTCTCGTCTGGAAAATGTGGATAATACCTGCCTCGAAGTTTTGTTGTAAGAATCTGTTGCAATCGCGTGAGTTCAAAGTCCAACGCCATGACCAGCACATGTTAAATTCTCAATGTTCTGTCGTATTATTAAACCCAGGATCACTGTAGAGCCCTCCCCTCCCCTGACAGCAGCTGGCAGCTCACAATCCTGAAGCCACTATAACCAGTAACCAGTTGCCATGGAATAGATTCTGACTCATGACAATCCCATGCCATGTGTGTCAGAGTAGAACTGTGCTCTGTAGGGTTTTCGATGGCTGGTTTTTTGGAAGTAGATCACCAAGTCTTTCTTAGGTGCCTCTGAGTGGACTCGAACCTCTAACCTTTGGGTTAGCAGCCGAGTGCATAAATCATTTGTACCACCCAAGGACTTCAAAGCCACTAGAAGAGAATTTAACTCTGGAAAAAATCAAGACATTTGGAAATTTTAAAATGAAGATCTCTTGTGTGTGTATATATACACACATATATATAAATGCTGTAAATTATAACATGATCAGTTGTACAAAGGAGATACACTTCGTTAGAGATGTAATCACCCAAGAAAAAGGCATTGTTTGGTGTGACTGGGGCAATTGAACTCACATTGTAATTCATGTAAATTGACAAGACAAGCCCTCTTTTGCTCTTAGTCCTGCTTTCTCTTGTTTCTTTTATATAATTTTTTCTGTCCTTGGGTCAAAAAGGACAGTTCCCATACAGCATGGAATTTATTATCCTATAATCAAAGGACTCATCCCAGAGCTTAAACGGGGGCGTCTCTGTTTGAGCTGCAGCAAGAAGAAGGAAATAATGTTCAAAGTTTGATTGACCTTGACCTTCCTCCCTACCCAATGAAGGGGAAAATTCTTAGTTGCTCTGAAAGGGCTTTGCTAACTAGGAGTTCAGTGTACTGGGAAAGGAAGGGGCAGAAACCACCCAGAGAAGATGAACTAAAGGGCCCCTAAGTTTTCATCAGGAGCCCTGGTGATGCAGTGGTTAAGCACTCATATGCAAACCGAAAGGTCAGTGGAGAAAGTCTGCTTACAGCCTTGAAAACCTTATGGGGCAGTTCTACTTTGTCCTCCTATAGGGTCACTGTGAGTTGGAACTGACTTGATGGCAATGGGTTTGGTTTTTGGGGGGTTAAGCTTTTACCAGTCAATGGCAAAGTGTGAAAAAGAAGAAAAATGTAATGGGTTGTTCATATAGGTAAGTGTATTCCATATCAAGGGCTGCCCTTGATGCCAAGATTCTGGGCTTTTTGTATTTATTGTTGTTAAAAGATCCTCTTCTTTGCAATGGAATAGGAATGAATGATGCCCCATTCTGCCAGCCTTTTTTCTCCTTCCTCTGCCAGCTAAAAAGATTCAGGCTATTGCCTGCCCAGCATCTTTCCATTCCCAGACTTCTGAGGAGGGTTCTGCATTTGCTGTAAAATTGGGGGGTGGGAAAGGGCTTTCTGATGCAGAGTTGAGAAAGGGAGGAAAATATCTGCACCAGGAAGAAGAATGGAAAAAGGAAAGGACTGAGGACGTAAGAGCATACACCAACCTACATAGGAGAAAAGGAGTGCCTGGGTGGATACAAACAGTTAACGTGCTTGGCTGTCCACAGAAAGACTGGAGGTTCGAGACCACCCTGAGGCAACCTGGAAGAAAGGCCTGGCGATCTACTTCCAAAGAAATCAGCCACTGAAAACCCTGTGGAGCACCGTTCTGCTCTGACACACACGGGGTTGTCATGAGTCAGAACTGACTTGACAGCAAATGGTTTTAACATGGAAAACAGCTGAGGAGGAGGTGGTGACGAGAAATGACAGAGAAAGTAAAAAACATGCAGAAGGGAGTTGAGGGGAGTTGGGGTGTGTTTTAACGCCTGTGAAGCTCAGGAGAGTTGCAACAAAAGAAATTTGGGGAGGGGAAGATGAGAAAGAAGACGATTGTCCAGGCCCTGGTCCCTACTTATGTCACGTGAGAAGTAAAGAAAGGAACGCGTCGGCTGGGCTGAGCTATGTAGGTTATACTTCTTTAAAAGCAGCTTCACTTCAAAGCTGAAACTTTTTGGCCACGGTTTCAATCGAGTTACACATTTACAAATTGATAACAACAGCAGATACCCAATATTTCTTTTAATATTACTTAACTTGGCAAGAGAAGAAGCTGGCAGCAGCGTGTTGGTCTCCCAAACGAGTTTTAGAAATGCACTGTGACATTCCAAAGTTTACGAAGCGTTGCTTTGGTACAAGAAGTTGATTTATCTGCAAGGGTCATTCATTTTTTTTCTCCCCCCTGAATATAATGGGGTCTCTTCCTAGAAAAAAACTGGATGATATGCCAGTTTTGAATTTAAGTAAGATAAGCAACCTTTGAATATTTTAACACTGGTTAATGACATAAATACCTAAAAGACCCCAGGTATGGGAGACTCGGAAAGGTAAATTAACATTTAATGTTTGGGGAACTTCTGTGTGGCAGGCACAGGCTAAGATACTTTGCGTGCCTTTCTTAGGGTGTAGGGAAAGAAATAATGAATAGTTTCATAAAGGAGACATTTGTGGCTGATAAAATTTGTGGGAGGCGGAAGAGGAAGGAGCTCAAGGATGACTCCCAGATTTTTGTCTTGAATGACTGAGTTGACAATGGGGCATTCCCTGAGCTAAGGAATATTAGCCAACCCAGTTGCCATGGGGCCAATTCCAACTCATGGAGACCCCATGTGTGTCAGAGGAGAACTGTGCTCTTTGCAATGGTTGCTTTTTCAGAATAGATTGACAGGGGTTTCTTTTGAAGCACACCTAAGTGAACTCAAACTTCCAACCTTTTGGTTAGTAGCCCAGAGTGTTAACCGTTTGTCCCACTCAGAGACTCACTATGTTACAGAAGAAAAAAACTGGGGGAATAGGGAAAAAATAGTAAGTTCCATTTTAGACCTGTAGACTTTCAGCTGTCAGAGAGATACCTAAGTGCCAATGTCCAGCAACTTTCCGGATAGATGGATTTGAAATCCAGCAGAGATATTGGACAACAGATGTGGATTTAGACATCAACAATATAGGCAGTCCCAGAGAAGGTTTAACTTTTCATCAAGCCCCATCCAACCATCTTACTACCTTCATTTCCTCTCCAAGTTTGGAAGTTGTTATGGATTAAAATGTGTCCCCCAAAAATGCTGTTGTTGTTGTCAGGTGCTGTCGCCTTGGTTCTGACCCTCTGTACAACAGAACGAAACCCTGCCTGGTCCTGTACCATCGTCGTGATGGTTATCATGCTTGAGCCCATTGCTGCAGCCACTGTGTTAATCCATCTTGTTGAGACTCTTCCTCTTTTTCACTGACCCTCTACTTTACTAAGCGTGATGTCCTTCTCTAGGGACTGGTCCTTCCTGATAACATGTCCAAGGAATGTGACAGGAAATCTCGCCATCCTTGCTTCTAAGGAGCTTTCTGGCTGTACTTCTTCCAAGACAGATTTGTTTGGTTTTTTGGCAGTCCATGGTATATTCAATATTCTTTGCCAACACCATAATTTGAAGCTGTCAATTCTTCGGCCAATTCCTCACATGTCTGCAGTCCCCCACACGTCTGTCAGTTTGTCGTACTGTGGGGGCTTGCATGTTGCTGTGATGCTGGAAGCTATGCCACCAGGATTCAAACACCAGCAGGGTCACCCGTGGTGGACAGGTTTTAGCTGAGCTTCCAGACTGAGAAAGACTAGGAAGAAGGACTTGGTGGTTTACTTCTGAAAAAAATTCGCCAGTGAAAACCTTACGAACAGCAGCAGAACATTGTCTAATACAGTGCTGGAAGATGAGCCCCCCCCCCGCCCCCCAAAATATGTGTAGTAAATCCTAACCCCTGTCCCTGTGGTTACAATCCCATTTGGGAACAGGTTTTCTTTGTTATGGTAATGAGGCTGGATTAGTGTAGGGTGTGTCTTAAGTCAATCTCTTTTGAGATATAAAAGAGATTAAACAAGCAAGTTAACAAGCAGAGAATGGGGGAAGACAGCTGCCACACCACAGGAAGATCACCAAGAAACCAAGGAACAAGGACTGTCCTCCGGATCTGACAGAGAGAAAGCCTTCCCATAGAGCCAGCTCCCTGAATTCAGACTTCTAGTCTCCTAAACTGTAAGAAAACAAATGTTTGTTAAAACCACCCACCTACAGTATTTCTGTTACAGCAGCACTAGATAACTAACACAGATGTCTTATCCATTTCCAAGGGTTTCCGATGAAAAAGTAAACCCTCCTCCAGAGGAGTTAATCTCTTCATTTAACTCTCAGCAGGTAATCTAGAGAATAATAGTAACTATCACCAAGATGTACACGACTTTACGGTTTTGAAAGCAGTTTTACATACTAGATCCCATTTCTGTAATAGGATTCTCTGGGTTGCAAATGACAGAGGGCCAATTCAAACTAGCTTAAGCAAAAATGGCATGTATCGGGTGGTGTGTCAGTTCAGATCCTCCCGTAAGCAGATACCAAGACAACGAAGAGATTACTGGGGAGATGCCGGCGAAGGATAAAGGACGAGGATGCAGGAGTAGGCAGAGAAGCCTTCAGACTGTGACACAGGTCTGACACCTGGGGAAGGAGAGAGGGAAGGAAGGAGGATTGGGCAGGAAGAGTCTCAAACTGTAGGGCAGCTCCAAGAAAGTCTTAGTGGGGCCAATGCAGAGCCCCACTGCAGATTCCCCACTAAAGGAGTCCCACTTTGGGCAGAAATGGCCCTGCTCTGGAACCTCCATGATGCTAAGTCACTGGCTGGGAGCAGCTCAGGGAGACTGTGGCTTCTAACCCAAAGTTGCAGCAGTTGAAGGCTTCCAACTGTGCTACTCACAGCAGAGAGATCTGAGTGGCCCATCTCCACGGATGCCCCAGGTAGCTGAGAAAGAAGCTTTAGGTATAGCTAGACCAAAAGCTGCAAAGTAGAATATGCCATTAGAATTGTCTCTTTTTTTATTCTCATTTCTCTCTCTCTCTCTCTCTGCATTTCTCATATCTTCTTTCCTCTACATTGGCTTCATATGTCTTCTGGGCTCAACTGACATGAAAGCAAAGACAGGCCCCAACAGCACCACATTTAGGTTACCCCTAGGGCTTATGATTTCTAAAGGAGGGAAACCCACTCCCTCCCAGCCTTCATCCTGATCTCAGCAAAGGGCTCTGATTGGCCCTGCTGGAGCCCATGTCCACCAATCCACTGATTCAAGGGGATGGGACTTCTCTAAATGGCCAATCTTAACAGGGGAGGAGAGCAGGGCCCTCTAACTGAACCCAGCACCACCACCACAAGACGGGCCCGGAGCAGAGAAGGGTAATCCAGGAGGCAGGATAGTCAAGAAAAGTAACAAATGTCCACGATGACCTTCGAGGTAGGTGAGAAACCAGGGAAAGGCAGATTCTTCAGCTGGGAGAGCTCAAGATACAGGCTAGGTGAGTATCATTTTATTTTTTGGTTAGTTTGGCCAAAATTCCTAAGGTTGCCTTTCTTTTTTTTTTTTTCAGCCACTGGCTTAGGTGTAAGAACAAGGATAAATTTCCTTAAAACTAAGTGTAATTTTTTTTTTTTTCAGAAAAAATATGTTAGTGAGAAGTGTCAGAAAAGCAGGGGGATATCAAAATTTAAATTCAATAGCGTTAGTTGCCATTGAGTTGGCTCTGAGTCATAGTGGCTCTGTCTTGCATAACAGAGTGAAACGTTGCCCAGTCCTGCACCATCTTCATGATGGTGGTATATTTAAGTCCATTGTTATAGCCACTGTGTGTTCTGAGTACCATCTAACCCAGGAGGCCCATCTTCCAGCACTGTATTGGCCAATACTCTGTTATGATCCACAGGGTTTTCACTGGATAATTTTTAGAAGTATATTGCCAGGCCTTTCTTTCTAGTCTGTCCTTAGTCTGGAAGCTCCAATGAAACCTGTCCACCATGGGTGACCCTGCTGAAATGTGAAATACCGGTGGCATAGCTTCTGGCATCATAGTAATACAACAGGCCACAACAATAAGACAAACTGATAAATGGGTGGTAGAAACATCAGTAGTAGTAGTTGGTATTTCCAAATGACATATTTTCCAGATTAAATACATGGGCTGTGGAATTCTCCTTTCATTTCTACTACCTTCTACCTGCATAACCTTGGCTGATAACCTCCTTGCTTTCTTCTCTCAAAACAGGGGGAGGGGAATCTATTTATAAAATCATTGTAAGAATTAGCTGAAGTCATGAATGTAAAGCACCTAGCACAAGGCCTGGAACTTACTAAGGGCTCAGTAAGTTTGTGTCTGATATTATTAAACCCAGACAATTTCATGCACTTCAGGTATTGTTGGCTTTCTGCCCTCTGAACACCAGTCAGCTATGCCAGCAAACCTGAGAAATCCCTTGGCTTCATAATCCAATAATCCCATGGCGTCCCAAGAGGGAAAGGAAAGTGTTCCAAGCCCAATGGGTTATTTTTGGAGATGAAACATCATCACATTATTTGCAGAAGAAAAAGGGATGGGGAGGAGGGTGGCTCTTCGTGTTATCCTATTCCTACAGTTAATTGCGCCTGGGGGAAGGTTCCATTAGACAGAGAGAGAAGTTTCAACATCCTAGCACACAAAGCACCTTTACAATTGTCCTTGATTTATTACATCTCTGGGGCTGTCTTCTCGCTTCAACCACAATCCGTTTTGGTCTGCCTGTGTTTCTGCTTGTGTAGATTCAAGGGCATGGCCACAGGCCTGGAGGGGAAGAAGGGTCCCAGGGATTTTACATGATCTGCTGCTCTTAGACAGGCCCCCCCAATTGAAGCCAGGAGGACATTCCAAATTTCTTCTGAGTCCTTCACATCAGCCTTTGTTTCTCGAATATTCTAGAAGCTAATCTGGCTAACGTGGTTATTAGGAAGAGACTTCAAAAAAGAAAGCAAAGATGACAAAGAGCTCTTCTTTGGAGACCATAAGTCACAGCCATGCTGGCTGGCAGAAGGTGACAAAGCTTTGGCTTTCTCTTTGGCCAGATGTGATAAAGTAAATGGTGAAGGAGAAAGTGCTCCCTGGATAAATGTTGGCGGGAGGAACCCACTGTTAACTTGGGCAGAGGGCTCTGAGTTTTGCGCTTAAATTTCCCATGTAGAACCTGCACAGAGAGATGCCTGGCTATGCTCAAACCAACTTCTTTGTGGTCCTGGCAGGATAAAATGAAGAGCTGGCATGTCTTTTGATAGGAGGTTAGGTCTAGACAGCACTGTCTAAGCTCATGGCATTAAAACACAGAATTAGTCCTACAATTTCGGGGTGATTATTATGGAGTCCCTGGGTGGGGTAAATGGTCAAGCACTTGGCTATTACTGAAAGGGTTGGTGGTTTGAGTTCACCCAGAGGCTCCTCAAAGGAAGGCCTGCCAATCCACTTCTGAAAGTGCAACCATCGAAAACCCTACAGAGTACAGTTCTACTCTGACACACATAGGTTCATCTACTTGATGGCAACTGGTTTTTACTGACTATTATGTGTTAGACTATGTCCCTCATTTAACCCAAGATACAATGGTAAAAGGGAGGTAGTATCGTAAGCCCCATTTTTTTAAATGAGGAAACTGAGGTTCCAAAAACAGAAGCAAAATGACCCATCAACTCCACTCCTAGTTATATACCCAACAGAAATGACTGCGTATGTCACAAAAAGATAAGCACAAGAACACTCACAGCATTTTTATTTACAATATCCAAACACCTATAAACACAATAGCACAAACACCTATCAACAGAAGAATGGATGAATGCATTGCAGTATATTCGTACAATGGGATACTAAATGAAAGTAAAAAATAAACTCCTGCTACACACAATAACACGGATGAATCTCACAGATATTACATTGGGTAAAAGATATCGTACATAAAAGAGCACAGATGGTATGATTCCCTTTATGTGAATTTTGAGGACAGACAATGGAAGATGGAAGTCAGAGAATATCACCTCTTGATGGGGGTGTATATTGGGAAGCAACATAAGAGAGCATCACATGGTGCTATATCTTGATCTAAGGAGCTCTAATGGCACAGTGGTTAAGCACTGGGCTACTAACCAAAAGGTTGGCAGTTCAAACCCACCCAGCAGCTTTGCAGGAGACCCAGTAATCTGCTTCTGTAAAAATTACAGCCTAGAAAACCCTGTGGGGCAGTTCTACTCCATCACCACATGGGCATTGTTATGAGTTGGAATTGACTCAACAGCACCCAACAATGACAACAACATATCTTGATTTGGGTGGTGGTGACATGCATACATGTACATATATACTATCGATTAAGCATGTAAGATTAGTGCGCTCTATGCACTTTACTTTTTGTAAGTCATGCCTAAGTAATCCTGGAAGGAGGGAATAAATCAATGAAGAGGGGAAAGAAGGAAGGAAGGAGGGAGAGGAAGTGAGAGGGAGGGATTGCCAGAAGAACGAACAAATCTGTCTTGGAAGAAATACAGCCTGAGTGCCCTTTACAAATGAGGGTGGCGAGACTTCGTCTCACAGACTTTGGACATGTTATCAGAAGAGACCAGTTGCTGGAGAAGGACATCATGCATGGTAAGGTAGAGGGTCAGACAAGCAAAGGGACTTGCTGAAAGTCCTACAGATCTGCCTGGATTCAGAGTCTATTTTCTTTACTACTGGACTATTCTGCCCCATGGCTGGGTTTATATTGACTGTTGAACAAATATCTGTTGATGGATGTGTGTCTGTTTATGGAAACTTAGCCGTATTAGCTCACTGGCATTCAAGATTTAGATCCTGGTGAATTCCCCATGACCTTTCCTGCCACCCCTTTCAATATCCCTCGTGGTTCTTGATGAGGAAAATTTAGGTTCAGCAGGGCTATAATGAGCTTCTACTGAAGGCCGAAGTTTCGTGGTGAATCTGGCCTCTTGTTCTCAGGCCATCATCAAGGGAATGTGGACAAGAAGAATAGAGACAGGTATTGATCCTTGTTCATTATTTAAATGCATATGGCGGCAGGCAGCTCTGCTCAATAAAGCCCTGACAGAGACGCCTCAGACCTGAGTGATGGCCCCAGTAACACCCACTGGCTCCTCAAGGGACCTGAGACTCAGTTTCCCCAACTCAAAGAATAGGAGTGTTGACAGGCTCATCCAGTCAAACAAGATGGCCTGGAAGGCTGTTTTGGTTACACTTATAATGTGCCAAGGGTACTCTGATATTTTTGTTCTTGTACCATGGGGGAAGAATTTTGTAATTTTCTCCTACTAAGTTTAATTTTGGAGCCCTGGTGGCACAGTGGTTAAGTGCTCGGCTGCTAACCAAAAGGTCAGTGCTTTGAGCTCCATGGGAGAAAGAGGTGGCAGTCTGCTTCTGCAGAGATTACATCCTTGGAAACCCTATGGGGCAGTTCTACTCCAGGATTTTTTTTTTTTTTTTTTGAATTGGTTTGATTTCAAAATCAGAGTATCTAAAATCTTGTGGTTTTGTTCGAATTTCAAGCTGTTCATAGCACTGGCATAGTGGTTAGAAATTCCAACCCTGGAGAGATGAATTCGTGCTCACACCCTCATTCTGCTGCTTGCCAACTCGTGAGCTTGGGCAAGTCACTTCACCTCTCTGAGGCTGAATTTCAGCTTCTGAAATTAACATAGTATTCATATATACCTGATTGTTAACAGCCCTCATATTCTAACTAGTCCTGTATAGGGTAGCAATATAACTTAGTAATAACCAGCCAACTCCACTGTCCTTATAAGCAAACTCAAGCTATTTGCTGGAAGCAGCTCAGGGGAAGTGTGGTCTCCATGCAAATGCAGCGGTGGACCTGGAGGGAAGGTAGCTGAGGCTACTGATCAACAATATTCCTATAGCAGGAGATCTGAGTGGCACATTTTCATGGCCACTAGACTGATAAACTTCCCCTGACCTGAAATATCTACTGTGTGCTTGAAAATGTGCTAGTTGCTGAGGATGTAATGATGATTAAGATAGACACAGTTTCTGTTCTCAAAGTCTAATGAAAATATTGACATATATGTAATATATGTAAATGTATGCCACATAATATTAACATAAAATATATTATTTACATGAGCTGATATATATGCATATTAAAAAAAAAAAAACTTTGCCATCGAGTCAATTCTGACTCATAGCGACCCTACAGGACAGAGCAGAACTGCCCCATAGGGTTTCCAAGCGGCTGGTCGATTAGAACCACTGACCTTTTGAATAGCAGTTGTAGCTCTCAACCTCTGCACCACCAGGGTTCCATATATGCATATACTAAAATATAATCTCAAGCCAAGATAAATAAATGTTCAAAGAGAAAGGAGCACACTTTTATGGAGGTAGAAAACAAAGTCACCTGACATAGGCCAAGGGTCAGGGGATACATCCCTGAACTGGTGTCCCTTAAGCTAAGATCAGAATGAAGAATAGGAATAGGCAATGGCAAGTGGAGGGGGAGATGATTTCAGACAGATGGAACAGCACGTGCAAAGTCCTGTTGTGGGAGGAGAATGGCACTTTCAAGGAAAGCAAACCAGAGCGCCTGCAGCCCAGGATGCAAGGGGACAGTGTCACAATACACAGCTGGAGAAGGAGGCAGGGGAGCAGCCCAGGCAGGGTAAACATTGTGGAAGATCCTCATTTTTATCCTTAGAGCAATGGAAAACCATTGATGGGTTCTATGTGAGAGATGACATGTCAGGGTTAGTGTTTCAAAAAGACCGCTGTGACTAGTGCGGAGGTTGAGAATGGGACAGCACAGACATAAGAGGAAATTAGGAGGTTGCTGCAGTGGCCCAGACAAGAAATGATGGTAAGCTGGACTAGGATATTGGTGATGTGAATATAGAATGGAAACCCAAAGCCCACTGCTGTCAAGTCGATTCCGATTCATAGCGACCCTACAGGACAGAGTAGAACTGCCCGATAGAATTTCCAAGGAGCATCTGGTGGATTCGAACTGCAGACCTCTTGGTTAGCAGCCATAGCACTTAACCACTATGCCACCAGGGTTTCCAGAGAATGGAAAGAGAGTACATAATGGGACAAATATATTGGGTGGGGGCTGGAGATGACAACTTCAGCTTTGAACATATTATGTTTTTAGTGCCGTTAAGATACCCAAGTGGAAATGTTTAAAAGGCAGCTGGATATATGCTCTGTTGCTCAAAGGAGTGGCCTAGGAGAAAGATGTAAATTTTGAAGCCACCAGTATATAGTGGAAGCAGTAGTCAAGAAATCAAATGACATTGCATTGGGCAAATCTGCTGCAAAAAAACCTCTAAAAATTGTTGAAAAGCAACGATGTCACTTTGAGGACTAAGATGTACCTGACCCAAGCCATGACATTTTCAATGACCTCGTATACATGCAAAAGCTGGACAATAAATACGGAAGATCAAAGCACTGATGCCTTTGAATTATGGTGCTGGTGAAGAATACTGACTATGCCAAGGATTGTTAGAAGAATGAACAAGTCTGTCTGGGAACAAATACAGCCTGAGTGCTCCTCGGAAGTGAGAATAGTGAGACTTAGTCTCACATACCTTGGACATGTTATCAGAAGGGATCAGCTGCCCGAGGAGGACGTCATGCTTGGTAAGATAGAGGGTCAGTGAAAAAGAGAAAGACCCTCGATGAGGTAGACTAACACAGTGGCTGCAACAGTGGGCTCGAACATAGCAATAATGGTGAGGATGGCACAGGACCGGGCAGTGTTTTGACTGGGTAGTGTTACGTAGGGTTGCTGTAAGTCGTAACTGACTCAACAACCACAACAACAATAGTATATAGACGGCATTGAATCCATGAGAGTGAGTGAAGTCATCTAAAGAGAGGACGCAGGGTAAGAAGAGAAGAGGGCCTATGAGGAAGCCTTGAGGACCTCCAACATACTGGCTGGGCAGAGGAGGAAGAATGCAAAGGAATGGTGACAAAGCAGCCAGAAAAATAGGATAAAAATGGGAGATTATTAAGCTAAAGCCCAGTGAGGAAGTTATGTCAAGAGAAGAGAGTGTTTAATTGTATTAAATGCTGCTGGCAGGTCATGTAACAGAAGAACTAAAAACACTCACTGGATGGTCAAGTACGATGAGGACTGCAACACACCACTGGATTTAGCAATCATGGAGGTCCTCTGGGACTCTATGGAGACAGGTTTGGGTGGAGAGGTGGGAATGTGAGCCATCCTGGAGCGGGCTAAGATCAGGAGGTGGAAAAATAGAGACATTACTGTAGAGAATTCTATCCCAAAGTTGAAAGTTATATCTATACCCTTGATTTTAAGAGCCTGAGGAAGTATACATTATGCTTCTATTATTCCATGTGTGGTTCTGAAAAGGGACATAAATAAACTCTCAGTAGATTTTTCTATCTTACTTTGAGGCTTGAACCTCACTTTCTGATGAGTTCAAACCCAATAGAATGTGGAGCTTTGAATGGGTAAGTCACACATACACGCATTCATTCACACACACACAGATAAGCACGCACACACATTTTAAGAGGCTTATGCGCAAGCTCATAATTCTTCCTGGACATCAAATGGGTCTTTATAGGCTCCATTTTGATGACCTAAGTATACTGCAAATTAAACAGAAACATAAGGATTACATTTCCCTCGAAATACCAGGGCTTTGAGGAAAAATAAGGGGAAAGAAAGAAATGCCTGGATGGTCACGCTGCGGTTTTTTCTTCCCTTCATGATTCTAAAACTTGCAAATGCAGTCTCACAGAGCCTGCCAAGCCCATGTGACATCAGCCACCACATCCCACCAACGCCTTCCCCTAAAGCATCTTCTCCATGCTGTCCTCTCCAGACAAGAAGGAAGTGGGATGACAGGTCAGTCTGCTCATGTATTAATGAGTGGAAGCAGAGCCTTAGAGGAAGACATTCAGACACAACACCCCTTGTTTTCATCTGAGAGCCAGGTCTTCATGATAAATGGGTAGTGGCCAAGCCTGGATAATGAGAGTACCATCTTGCACATCTCTAGCTCTTTCGCAATAGGCCTTGGTAGCGGACAGCTGCTGTTCTAGCCTGGCCAGCCTCCATTTTCCCCTTTAGGGGGGTGTTCCTCTCCCCTAGTCCATGTGGTTAAGATAGGAGCTCACCCTAGTCCTGGTTCCTATAGTAGGCATGTAAAGAGATCCTGCCAATCAAAACAAGGGTACCACTAAACAGTGACTGGTTCAGGGGTGGATACATGACAACTGGCAGCCAATCAGAGCAGTAAGACTTAATTCCAAGTCTTTTGCTGGAACTGTTGGGAAGAGAGGAGCTCCCTTTTTAGCATACTTCAAGTTGGGAGGATAATGTATGAATACGGGGTACCATCTTGTCACATTAGCATGAAAAGAAAGTTTGCCTGAGAATGAAGCCAACACAGGGAAAAGCAGAACCAAAGAATGAACAAAATAAAACTGAGTCCTGATTATATCATTTGAGCCTCTGGATCCAGCCACACCTAAATTCAAATCTATTACTGATTTTCAAGTAACTTGAGCCTACAAATTCCTTTTTACTTAATCCTGTTGACGTGGGATGCTGTTGCCTTCAACTGAGAGTCCTTACTGAGCCAGCCTTATTTTAGGTGCCAACATTATGAGATACCAGTAATTTGGAAACTATTTCCATTTTACCCATGGAATAACAACAATAACAATCCTTCACATCTCAGCAGTATTTCATGCTTTCCAGGATGTCTTCATCAAGAGTGGATATTCAGAGTGACCATCCTAGTTGTTTACAGCCAACATCTGTCCAACATCTGTTCCAAGTGGTCCATCACCAGACCCTACTGATTGCTACATATTTTGAGTATCACCTCTGCTTTCACCTGCATGATCCCATTATACCGCAAACTGAAGTGGGAGGAAAGACTGGTGCCACAAAGCCCATTTCATTAAAAAAAAAAAAAATTTCATAGATAAGCAAAATACGACTCTGAAGTGGCTTCTCCAAGCTACAAAGTACTAGTATGTCCGTTTTATAGATGAGTAAACGAAGCTTAGAGAAGGAGTGTAAATTGCCCAAGGTCGCACAGAGCATAGATGGTGGAACTGGAGATACAAATTGAGGTAGACACAAATCCGTTGTCAAGGCTGTGCTCTTAACCACTGCAGTCACTTAGGCCATGAGTCTGCACACGTGGGCTCCATAAAATCACGTCCCCAACAACATCACACCATCCTGACCACAGACAAGCCCATGTTAGTGCCTAGTGGGATCATGTGTTCTGTCCTCCTCCCTTCTCACCAGGTGACATCAACAATCAAGTCTCAGAAACCTGAAAATTAACTCTTATGTTAACCACACACCTACCACCAAGGGACAGATTCGGGGGTACTTAGGAAAAAAAAAACTTTTTTTTTTTTTTAGTTCTGAAAATATGCATTCTCCAACGTCTGGAGTAAATACAATTCTGAAAGTGAAAATGAATAAATAAAAACTCTCAGACTGCAACTGGGGCTGACTCCCCAGTTTCCTGAGATGCTGGGTTTTATTTCAATTTTCTGAGACATCTAAGACTCCCAGTCTCAAAGTCCAGTTCTCTGCCTCCATAGGCTCTGTTTAAAAACCCAAAAAATTAGGAGGGTGAAAAAAGCAAAGATAAAAACGAAACCCCACATACACCTAATGCCATATTTTAAATACATCTCTGTAAAGTTGGATGGTGACCAGACACTCTCCCATCCTGATTCAAGGAGCCCTTGTTTATTTAACTGATACATAATAAGCCAATTTTCTTTTACCTTTAACCTCTTAAAACACTCTGTGGTTTTCATAGATTTCCTTTTCACATGTACAGTAATACCCGCTTCCGTTTTCATTACATATAAAAGCTGTACACTTTCCATCAAGCCTCTTCTTTTTTTTCAAACAGATTCCATTTCAGAGTATGAGATGGACTGAGTCAAATCTCTCACCCCAAGCTAAAGAATTTTTTTTTCCCTTTGTCTTTATTTGGATCAGTGTTACTGTTGTTAGGTGCCATCTAGTTGGCTCTGACTCATAGTGACCCAACGTATAAGAGAACAAAACGCTGCCCGCCTGGTCCTGTGCCATCCTCACAATCATTGCTGTGTTTGAGCCCATTGTTGCAGCCACTGTGTCAGTCCATCTCATTGAGAGCCTTCCTCTGTACAGTCAGGATAAGTTGAGCATTGAGGTGGTAACAAACCAAACCAAACCCATTGCTGTCAAGTCGATTTCTGACTCATAGTGACCCTACAGGACGGAAGAGAACTGCCCTGTAAGGTTTCCAACACTGTAATTTTTATGGAAGCAGACTGCCACATCTTTCTCCCACAGAGCAGCTGGTGGGTTCTAACCACTGAACTTCCGGTTAGCAGCTGAGTCTTTAACCACTGCATCACCAGAGCTCCTTTGGCAGTAACAAACAGCCCCCAATTTCAAAAGACCTCAAAACAGCAAAGCTCTGTTTCTCATTTGCACTCCATTTCTACTGCAGGTTATTTGCAGGCTCTGCTTCCCTCACGTGTTCACTGTGTCCCCCAGCTGCCTTATCTAATACCTGCCCACATCAGGCACTCAGTAAATGCTCACCCAAGTGAATGGAGCTGGACGATGTTCAGAGTCCTGTTCTAGGTCGGGAGCCCTGGGGTGCGGTCATTAACAAGCTCGGCTCCTAACCAGAAGGCTGGCGGTCAAAAATCCACCAGCTGTTCCACCGGAGAAAGATGTGCCAAAATCTGTATCTGTTAAGGTCACAGCCTTGGAAACCCCGTAGGGAGGTTCTAGCCTGTCCTGTAGGGTCACTATGAGTCGCAATCTACTGGATGGCAACGGGTTTGGTTTTTCTAGGTTCTAGGTAGAAATGAGGACTTGAAAGGAAAAGGCCTTCGTCTTGTGCCTGAAAAAAAATCTACCAAAAGCTGCCGCACCTAGGCGTAAAAGGCTGACCCAGAAGTTAACAACAAAGTTGTGACATTGTCCCTCTTCTCCTCCATGAAGCAGTTTTACAAGCAGCTCAGGGAGTCTGTCTCATTCCGTTAAATGTGGCCACGCCTGCTTGCCAGCCCCCAGGAAAGACTCTCATCCCCTGGGCCTCTTTTATTTCCAAGTCCAGCCTGGAAAAAAAAAAAAAATGTGCATGTAGAAAGTCCTGTAATTACCAGATCTGATTTTCATTTGAACTTTTCCTCTCTGACATCACTGCAAAGTTCTACAGTCAATGGCAGCCTGTGAGGCCCCAGAGTGTCTGTGATAGAGACTCTGCTGGGGGGTGTGTGTGTGTGTGTGTGTGTGTGTGAGTGTGTAAATATGCACACGACTGAACTGTGTGGAGTTGTGTGTGTAAGCGTGTTAAATGTGTGCACGACTGAACTGTGCGGAGTTGTGTGTGTGCGTATAAATGTGTGCACGACTGAACTGTGTGGAGTTGTGTGTAAGTGTGCACGACTGAATTGTGTGGAGTTGTGTGTAAGTGTGTAAATGCGTGCACAACTGAACTGTGTGGAGCTGTGTGTGTGTAAATGTGTGCATGACTGAACTGTGTGGAGTTATGTGTGTGCAAGTGTTGTATGGATGTGTCTGAGTCACTGTGAGTATGTAAACGAGTGTGTAGGGGATATATGTATATGTTTGTGTATATGTGAGTGTGTGAATGAGTGTGGGATATAAATGAATGTGTTTGGGATATATGTATGTGTGTCTGTATATTGTATCCATGAATGAGTGAGTGTATATATGTGAATAAGAATAGGGTTATGAATGAATGTGGGGTAGTGTCTGTGTGCATGTGTGTCAGTGTATGTGGGTGAATGTGAGGGTGTATCTGTGTACCTTCAAATAAATGTGAGTGTGTGTGAATGTGTATGTGTGTAGGTGAGTGAATATGTGAATGTACATGTGAGTAGGTGTGTTTGTGGGTATATGAGTGAACGTGAGCGTGTGTGTGTACATTAGCAAGAGCTTTACAAGCTGGGGTGGTGTTTGTAAGGACATAGTGTCAGGCAAGAGGGGAAGGAAGAGAGGAGACGGCGAGCAGTTAGGTGAGCATAAAATCACAGGGAGGCCTCGACTCTCTAGGCGTGAGGCGTTGTGTGGGAAAGGAGACTTCCATATAGGAAAGCAGAGATGTGAGTGCACATTGAAGGTAGGAGGACTTGGAGTCAACCTCAGAGAAGGAAGCCAAGGAGCCGGGCCTAGTAAGCAACTGCTGCTAAATTTGTGAAGAGAGCAATTTGATGTGAGAAGCACAGAACATGATGTTTATTTGGGATGGTAGAGCCTAGAAAGGCTTCCAGGGAAGAGTGTGCCTGAAGTATTAGTGGGTGGGGCCCTTCAGGGTGGGATCCAGGTCTTATTTCTAGTGTAATGATTAAGCCCAGGAGCCCTGAAGGTACAGTGGTAAAGAGCTACAATGACTAACCAAAAGGTCGGCAGTTTAAATCTACCAGCTGCTCCTTGAAAATCGTATGGGGCAGTTCTAGTCTGTCCTATAGGGTGGCTATGAGTTAGAATCGACTTGATGGCAACGGGTTTTTTTCTTTTGTTGATTAAGACCAGGAACTCCAGAGCCAAACGTCTAGGGTTTAAATCCCAGCTCTGCTGCATGGTCTTAGGCAAACTGGTTAACCTCTCTCTGTCTCAGGTTCTTTATCTGTAAAATGGGGAATATAGTACAACTTGTCTCAGGGGCCTGTCAACGAAGGTTAAATGAGTTAATAAAGAGCTTAAAATGTCTGGTCATTTAAGAGTTAATTATCATCATCATCTTCATTACTATCACATCCCCAGCATTAACCACAGTGTTGGCTATAAATGAAACTGGCATCTAACATCTGTTTGTTGATTGAATGAGTACTGTAGTTTTATCTGGATAAGTCAATCTTCCATCCTGAGGCTCTCACACTCTTTTTCTGACTCCTTGTGATCTTTCCCTTGCCTAGCTCCATTTCACCCATCCTTCTGGTTTCCACTAAAACTCTATTAGCTCCAGGGAGCCTGCCCTGACCGCTCCTGCCCTACTAGACACATATGTCCCATGGCACCCTGCCTTTCACTGTAAGTATTTATTAAACATCTGTCTTTACTACTTGGCTGGATATTCTACCAGGTCAGGGCCTTTGTTCTGTTCACTGCTGGAAACCCAGTGCCCAGAACAGTGCCTAGTACAAAGAAGATGTCCAATGCATATTTAATAAAGGAATGTATGCATGGATGGATGGATGGATGGGTGGATGGGTAGATGGGTGGGTGGGTGGATGGATGGATGGATGGGTGGGTGGATGGATGGATGGGTGGGTGGATGGATGGATGGGTGGGTGGATGGATGGATGGGTGGGTGGATGGATGGATGGGTGGGTGGATGGATGGATGGATGAATCATATAATAGTGCTACTCAAATTTTAATATGCAAGCAAATCACCCAGGGATTGTGTTAAAATGCAGACTCTGGGAATCATGTCAAAATGCTGGTACTCCTAGGACTCTGCTTTTTAAACAAGCTCCAGGTGATACTGATGATGCTGGTCCACAGACCACCTTTTGAGTAACTGGGTCCTAGAGTATACATTTGCTTGAGGATTTAGAAAACACAATTATTTTTATCCCATATTAATATGGTTGTTCTATGGAGTACAAGAGTTTTTAAAGATAAAACCCAAGATGTTGAAGAAATATATAAAACCACACCCCCAGGCCCATCAGGGGTTCCTGTTCACAACTCTCAGATATGCATGGGGTTCCTTCAGGAGAAAGTTTGAGAACTCCTGTCCTACTCTCCATTATCCTGGGAGCTGAGACCTCAACGGCTAGGACCAGATCTTATCCAGAATCTTATCTAGCACAATGCTGGGTACGTGGTCAATGCTAGCAAACGTTTACTGAATGGTACAGAGAACAAACAACACTGTGATCTGTAACACCCACCACCACGCTGGAGTTGCTAGTTCTTCCGTGATACCTGAGCCAACATCTGCAAGCTGCCCAAAACTCACCTCTTCCTTCCCGCTGTGAAAACGTACCTGTGTGCATCTCACTCCATCCTCCCGAAGTTCTTTACCTTCTGGGTGTTAGTGAATTTAACCAGACAGGCCAAGGAAATTGCTACCTAGTCCTTCCTTAACCTAGTTAAAATGCCCATGCTTCCAGAGGTATGCTGTCCAATACAGTAGCCACTAGCCATACGTGGCTACTTAAATCAATAAGAAATAAATAAAATTTAATTCAATCAGAGTTAAACTATAATTAATTATCTATATTATATTAATTAGCATTAAATAAGGTTAAATTTAAATTAATTAGAATTAAAAATCCAGGTCCTTAGTCACATCAAACCACATTTCGAATGCTTAATAACTATTTAAATAGAGATGTAAATTAATTACAATTAAATACAATTAGAATTTCAATTCCCCGGTTGCACTAGCCAGATTATAACGGCTCAACATCCACAGGTGGCTACCATATTGGACAATGCAGATACTGGGCATTTCCATCATCACAGAACGTTCTATTGGACGGTGCTGCAAAATCTCGATGGTTCTTGGAAGTGATACTCCATACCCATCAAATAGTGGCAAAAAAGTCCAACATCTTAGCTGACCATGGAAGTTCTACAGGAAGAGTTTGGGTCAAGCAAATCCAACCATGCAGAGGGCTGCTATGCTGTGTCGAATCAATCAATGTAATGCACACATACCCAATGAGAACACCACTCCAAATTTCCTTTCTTTCTTCCCCAGTTCTCAGCAGCATGGTATAAATAAAAATGATGCCATCCCTGAATGGGTTAGCCAATTAGTACACGTCATCTTGCCCAGCCACACTGAGTCAGGGGTGAACAAGTAACACAAGTAGAACAAGAAATGAAAGAAGTGATTGGCTGGGGCATCTGGGAAAGAAACATCCTCTTTCTTTTACAGAAGCTTAATTACTCTGAGCCTCAGTTTCTCCAATTGCAAAATGGGTGGTGCCTATCACTACAAAGGTAACTCTTAACCCAGGTGTGAAATCTGCTCTAATCAATTTAGTACCACAAAGGGAACCAGCTTTAGCAAGAATTCAACATTGCAAAGGGCACAGTAGGGGAAAAAGAAATCAGATTTTTAAACATCATTTGAACTCCTAGATTAAGACTTGCCTGAAGCCAGCCCTACTTACTACTTACAACTGGGTTCCATTCCAACGACTGTTGTAAACTGGTTCTGACATAAGTTAAATACCTCTTTTTTGTTTTAGTTTTCATTATTATCGCCTTTTATTATCATTACCTTTATAAATCCAATCTTTGAATATCTGCAAGTGAACATCTAAGAATAACATTAGCAAATCACATGCTGCAACACTGTATGCAGTACATATTACTAACGATACAATGTAAAAAAAAAACGAACAAAACAGTCATAAGTTTGTTGTAACTCAAATACATCATAAGTCAGGGACTACCTGTACATTAAATTCATATTTATGTGAAATCCTGTTTCAGTTGGCTTTACTAACACTTGTACCTGGAAGATTACAAATAACACTCACTCCTCACTTACCAACACTTACCAACATTTCAAAGGCCAGGTAGTTATGCAAGACTCAGTGTTATGCAAAAATGGAGAATAACCACATCACATCGCAAAATGGAGGATGACTACATCATCACATGAAGGTCAAGTTACATCATTACGTAACTGCCAAATTACATCATTATATAGCTGCCAAATTATATTGTTACATAACTGTCAAACCACTGAGAATCATGGCCCAGCCGAGCTGACATATAACTTTAACCATCACAGCCAGCATTACTCTCACCTTGTACCTCACTGTTTGTTACTGGCAGACATGGGTCATTAATGCACAAAATAGTCAGAGAGTAAATTATTTACTATTGTCATAAATGCAAAATGTCAGATGATGAGAGAGTCGGTAAGTGAGAAGTAGGTGTAGCTACAGCCTCTTAATCTCTTTGTGCCTCCAGTTTCTTCATTTGCCACACTGATATGAACACATGCAGGAAGCATGTAAACACATGAGGAAGGCATGAAGCTGTGAAAGGCATAGACTTTGAAGTTAAGAGTCCCAGATCCAAATCTGTGCTCCATCACTACAAGACCTTGGGAGAGTCACTCCACTTCTCTGAGCCTCAGTTTCTCCATCTATAACATGGGTGGGACCTACCCAGTGAAGATGTGGGAAGTATTAAATGAGATAATGATGACAAAGTTCTTCGTACATCATCCAACGTATAGAGAAGAGAAATGAAACCAAACCCATTGTCGTTGAGTCGATTCCTACTCATAGTGGCCCTACAGAACAGAGTAGAACTGCCCCATAGAGTTTCTGAGGAGCGCTTGGTAGATTCAAACTGCCAACCTTTTGGTTAACAGCCGTAGTACTTAACCACTACACCATTAGGGTTTCCAGTATATGGAGCTCTCACTAATTGCTAACTGGACATGAATCTCATTTCCCTAACCCACCTCACGAAGATTTCATGCACGTCAAATGAGCTAATGCTATGTGAAAGCTCCTTCCCAATGTTACAGATGATTATTATTACCTGAGAAAGGTAAACCGATTGACAGAAACCAGAGCAGAACAAAGGCCGAAAGGGAAGCGAGGTTGCTCTGGGAAACAAACCAGGGACAGGACGTGCGTACAAGGGGAGAAGCAGGCTTTGAGGCAGACACAAACATTGTTGTTTAGGGGACCAGAAAGGCTAATGCAACATGGGAGAGAAGATGGGTGTTTTCAAGGCTTTAAATGCACTGTTTTTTCCCCAACTCAATTCAAAGAGAAAAGTGCAGTCAGATATAATCAAGGGCTGACAAAGAGCAAAATATTTGTTCCGGTAAAAACACTCATCTCTCCAAACTCCCTTGAAACATTTTCTGCTTTCTAAAGAACCTCTTATGAATTCAGAGCCGCAAAGATTCACCTGGCGAGCGTCTGTTCCAAGAGGCGCTTCCGAGAAAAGGCTGCCCCACCCTGCAAGCACTGGAGCCCAAGGCCTCAGGCTGGGTGTCATGGAGGGCGGCGTCAGAGGAGTTTGTACCTGCTGCCACTTAAGTGCTAATGCAGATGGCACTGAGCAAGCTGTCAGCCGCAGATGAGGCCCCTTCATCCGAGGGAGACGTGGCTGGGTGGCAAGGGATGAACTGAGGCTTCGCTCCAGGGGTAGGAGGTGGTTGGTGGGGTTTGTGTCTCTCTTTTTCAATTTTTTATGCATAAATTTCTAGCTGCAGCCCTAGGGTCTGGAGACTGGAGGTCTAGGTCAGCACAGTTGAATACAAATAGAATGCAAACTCACTGGTAATTTTAAAATTTCTAGTAGTCACAAAAAAAAAAAAAGAGTAAAAAAACACATACACAGATGAAATTAGTTTTTGTAATATTTGTATTTAATCCAAAACACTATCACTTCAGAGGAGCTCTGGTAGCGCAGTGGTTAAGCACTTGGCTGCTAACTAAAAGGTTGGCGGTTCGAACCCACCCAACGGCTCTGCAGGTGAAAGATCTGGCAATCTGCTTCTATGGAGATTACAGCCTAGAAAACCCCATGGGGTAGTTCTACTTTGTCACGGGGGTCTCTATGAGTCGAAACTGACTCAATGGGCACTTAACCGCCACTATCATTTCAACATGTAATCAATATTTAAAATTACTGAGATATTTTACCATCTTTTTTCATACTAAATCTTTGAAATCCACTATGCATTTTACACTTAGAGCCCGTGTCACTTTGCTCTTGGTACATTTCAGATGCTCCATAGCCACCTGTGGTAAGTGGCTACCATATTGGAAAGAATAGCTCTAGATGTGACTAGTTAAGCCATCAGCCCAAGGATTTGCAGTTTATTTTCCTGTGAGTAATAAATAAAAAGTCAAAGTTTCAGAAGAGTGGCACCTTTCTGCAAATGGGGAGGGGGCACTTCTTTTCTTCTTTGTAGTTCTCTGGGCGTTTAGTACTGGGGGAGGGATTTTCATTTTAATTAATTTAAATTTAAATGGTCACATATGGCTAATGGTATTGGACTACACAGGTCTAAGGGCCCCTTCCATTAATAAATTCAAGGCAGCGATCTCCCGGTTAAGGAAATGCCTAACCCTTTACAGGTGTTTATGTGCATGATGACGACCCCTCTATTAAATCCATTTGGACTTTAAAATATACATAGTTTTTCTTAAAGTGGAGCTCACCACTAATTATCATTAAGTTCTATGCTCATCAAGGAATCTCTTCTTACTCCATATTTACTATCCCCCAGAATACTAGTCAGATCCAGTTCTTGATATGAAAAGTCAACTAATGCAAGACAGAGATGCTAAACAAAACTCCCTTCAAAGAAAAACTCAGCTTTCTTCATTTTGTGCTCCCAATATTTCATGTGCACAGCTCCCTCGTGGATCCAAGCTGTCCACAGCTCATGGAGACCAGTGGAAATGAGCTTAAAGAGGGAGGAGGTATGCGGCTTAAAGTTCAAAAGAACTGTATTCAAGACCTGCCTCTGCCACTTACTGTGTGACCCTGAGCAAGACCCTCTTGACTCTGGGCCTTAGTCTCCCCATCTGTATAATGGAGGAGCTTGAGCCCAATGAGCTGAAGGACACTTTGAATTTTAAAATTCTTGTTTAAAATAACATAATTCCTCTCTATGTAATGAGAAGACCATGATATATTCACATATTTGTTAAGTGAATAAAGCAAGTTTCCCATTGTTGGAATATATGTGTGTGTGTTCATATAAAAAAACAAAAAACAAACCTAGTGCCGTCAAGTCGATTCCGACTCATAACAACCCTATAGGACAGAGTAGAACTGCCCCATAGAGTTTCCAAGGAGCGCCTGGCAGATTCAAACTGCCGACCCTTTGGTTAGCAGCCGTAGCACTTAACCAGTACGCCACCAGGGTTTCCACGTTTATATACGTATGTGGAAATAGACAGGGATAGACAGATATACATCCACTGTAGGTAGGCAGGCAGGTAGGTAGGTAGGTAGTGGGTAGGTAGATAGGTAGATTTTATACACATAAAGAAAAAAGTCTGGAAGTATATACACCAAAGGTTAATAAAGGTAACCTCTGGGTAGGATTGTGATCAACATCTATTGGTCTTGACAACCTAGGACTCCATCTTTTGGTAACCAAACCCTTTTGGTAACCAAACCCATCCCTTTTGGGTAATTTCCCATATTTCAGTCTTAGTCCATGTCATTTGGATGGAACTGACTCCACCTCCCCTCCTTGGCTCCAGTGATGGACAATGACCCAGGGCTGGCCAAAGCCAGCCAATCAGAGTCAATATGGGGCCTTGCCTAGAATTATGAGCAAAGAGGTACTCTCTCTCCTCTGGGAGGAGGCCAGTTTGGAGGTGCTAGGTGCCATCTTATTTCCATAATGGAGAAGCTACCTAAGAACAACCCTGCATTGAAGCAGCATAGTTAAGAGATTAAGAGAAGTAGAGGCTGGTGGTCTCTTTCGAAGACCTGGGCAAAGCTGTGTGTGAAGATAGCTCTACCTTGGACTTTTCAGCCTAGTAAGTCAATAGATTCCCCTTTCACACTTAAGCCTGATGGAACTGACAGTCATGGTCAACTTGCACCAATGCAAAGGTGGAATTGGCAGGGTAGGGCACTTTTTATGTTGGGTGCTTCTGTATTTGTTGAATTTTTAAATATGCATGAATTTATTCTTTTAAAATGCTTTGAGGTCCCTGATCTTGATAATCAACACAACTTGCATGTGTCAAGCTCTTCATATGGACTAAATACTGAACTTGCACAATCTCATTTAATACTTGCTTTTGCCCCATAAGATAGCTACGTAGATAGATAGATAGATGATAGATAGACAGGTGGATAGGTAGAGAGAAACAGAGCTACCATCAGGTTGACTCTGATTCATGGTGATCTTATGTGCAACAGAATGAATGTTGCCTAGTCCTGTGTCATCCTCATGATTGCTGGTAGGTTTGAGTCTATGGTTGCAGCTACTGTACCAACCCATCTCACCAAGAGTCTGCCTTGCTTTCACTGGCCCTCTACTTCACCAAACATGATGTCCTCCTCTAGCAATTGATCCCTCCTGGTGAGGTATCTGAAGCAAGCAAGTCAGACAGTGCTCTGTTGTGATCCATAAGGTTTTCATTGGCTGATTTTCAGAAGTAGGTCTCCAGGCCTTTCCTCCTAGTTTGTCTTAGTGTGGAAGCTCTGCTGAAACCTGTCCACCATAGGTGGCCCTACTAGCATTTGAAATAATGGTGGCATAGCTTCTAGGATCATTGCAAGACTCAAGCCACAACAGTATGACAAACGGATGGGTGGTGGCCCTATAAGATAAGTACTATTTTATAGATGAAGAAACAGAGGCTGAAAAGGCTACGCAATTGTTAAAGGTCACACAGCTAATAAACAGGTGAGACTGGACTGCAACCCAAGTCTGTCTGCCTCCAGAGACCCAGTTGTTATCACAACTTACCATCATGTTTGGTGGTAAGAACACTGGACACAAAAGGACTCTCAATAAAGATCTGTCCTGCCCATAAGGGCAGGGAGCTTGACCGCCTTGTCCACCACTGTCCATCCAGCACCTACCACAGCATCTGGCAGAGAGAAGCTCAATGAACATTTGTTGAATGGGTGAACGAATGAATGAGACGTGATATCTGAGACTTGAGAGGGCCAAGGTATATGAAAAGCTCATGGAAACGCCCATTGCAGACCAACATCTAAAGCATTCCTTCCAGCTTCATCGGGGATGTATCTTAGCAGCTCAGACATGCTTTCCAGTTGAAAACATTCATTTAATTAGCAGGCATTTTCCAAAACGGATGTGCCTTTCTCAATCACTGTGGCTGCTGCGGACATTTGTTGAAAAGGTCTACCCCCCGCCCCAAACATCAAAGCATATGTTCCCCAGACCTTTCTCCCCCAATTACTTCCAGTGGGGAGGGACGGCCAAGCGGACGGGAGAACGGTCACAACACGCAAGATGTTTTCCTTTTGTAAAAAAGATGCTTGTGGTGCAAGGGCCTCTTTGGGAGGGAAGAAAAAAAAAAATCTGTGTCTTTGAAAATGCTTCTTTTCCCAACATAGGCTGCTCACTGTGAACTGCCAAGAACTCATTTCTCATTGAGATCTAGCTTCCTTTCCCAAAATTAGAACTAAGAACAATCTATAAGATACTGTTTCATTGGGTTTGTTTTATTTCTTCCGGGTTTTTGTGGCTATTGGGATGGGTATCCTGGTCCTTGTATTGTTTTGGTTTTGCCTTTACAACTCAGCTTGAATAGAGGCTTTTTTTCTCTTGAGATTCTGCATCCCAGAGCCTGGTACAACTATAGAATGGAGATCATGTTGATATTTTGGAAAGATGACGCTTCTTAAGAAAACACAGTTCTCCAAATCCACTTGGAGGCTGAGTAAGCCCCTTGCCCTAAACCCTTCAATAGCTTTCCATGGCTACCTGGATACCGAACAGTTGGCTCACAAAGCTCCCACCTACTCATCTGGCTGATTCCACCCTCCTGGGCCCCTGCTAAAGAACCTTTTTGCAGTTTCCGGCATCTTACTTCCCCCTTCACCACCCGCCCTTTGCATGTGCTCTTCCCTCTGCCTAAAATATCTTCTTTGTCCCACCTTCTTCACCTGGTGAAATTCTACTCAGCTCCAGTGTTGGCTTGTATGTCACTTCCACCAGGAAGCCTTCCTTGCTCCTTCCCTCTATGCTCCACAGGAAGGACTGAATTCAGTGCTTTTTCCCTGGGCAATCACAGCCTACTCCATCCCAGCACTGACGAAACTATCATTTAAGTGTCTGCTTACTTCTAGATCCCCCCCTACTAGTCCTTTAAGTGCTGAGTCTCAGAGCCTAGCACCTAGCACGTAACAGGCACTCAACAAATACTTGTTGAGTGAACAGAATACCTAAATAAATAGGGTCAAGTCAGGGCCAGGGAGAATAGAACATCCAAATAGAAAGTAGCTGATTTTTCCTCATTAAAATGGTTGGGTTGCAGTGGGCTGAATGTTATACAAAAGGTAATCATAACCCCACCCTTTCCTCCAACCCCAGGGTGCACGGAAGATTGAATCTCCCCTGCCATTGTCCCAACAAGGAAATCAACTTGTACCTCCAAGGTAAATCCAGCCAAACAGGTCCACTTACAGTTCTCCAGGTAAACCAACTGTGCCCAGCAAATTTGGCTTCCAAGACAAGCCACTTGGAGTGAACCTTCAAGGTCATAGAGAAGGCTGGGATAACGAGAGAAGGCAGGGATAACGAGAGAAGGCAAAGAAGAGGGAGGCAGAAATTCTTGGACAGGAAAGCTCACTCTCCTTGGCTTGGGTCACTGGTTCTATTCCTGTTCAGCAACTGCCAGCGAGCCATGGCTGAATAATAGGTACCTTTTTAATGGAAAGAGGCAGCAGACAGTCCTAAAATTTTGAAGTCTTTCCCTTCAAATTTCAGACCTCCAGGGAAAACTCTATTTTATCCTTTACTGCTCTGTTCCACACTGCCCTGTATCAGGTAAATGGACTTGGAGGTCAGACTTGAAAATTCCTCTGTTACAGGAGAGTTGCGGTGCGAAGTTCACTGACATTCAGGGATGGATGGTTTACTTCAGACTCTGCCTAAAGGGCATCTCTTTAGGACGATAAATTTATACTTCCACTTCTTGGAATCTGAAACCTCTTTATTCCCTGGGCCATTGCTCTAAGGAACCTGCAAGGTGCCTTCTCACTCAATGGATTTTCCTCATTAACAGAGAACCCTTTCTTGCCTTAAAAAGTATGCTTCAAAATCACGCTAAAATATCTTAGCTTGAAGATCACTCTCCTAGGGTTTGAACTTCGGCTTTGCATCTATCAAGCGGTATGATCTCGGGCAAGTGACCTAACCTCTCTGAGACTTGGCTTCCTTGTCTGTAAAATGGGATAATACCAGACCTCCCTCATGAGTTTCGGTGAATATTAAATGAGATGATATATGTAGATCACTGAGCATGGCGTCTGGCTCCAACAGAGTTCTAATGAAGCTGTAGCCATCATTAGCATTTATTATTCCTGTGTTGGAGTGAATATTTGTTGAATGAAGCCTTGGATCAGACCACCATCTTTTCTAATACATAATTTTGTAATCTTAAAACAGAACACTGAATAAACAAAAATAGATATTTTTAATTTTATATAAATTTAGGACTTCAGAAAATGCAAGAGAGATAAAGAGCTGGTTTCTGTTGACTCCAGGATGTACCAAGGAGTTTCATTATTTCTGTTGTTAATACATTCCTGATAGCCACTTGTTTCCTGGTTATTTGCCTCTTTGGCTCTGATTGGCCGGGTTCCAGTCCACTGAGGTTTTTACTGCACTTGGAAGCTATGTTATGAGACCTTGAAGCCCCCATGAAAATGAAAACTTCCTTTTCTTCCCCTTTCTCCCCAGATTGTGGTAGACAAACACTCCCTAGATTGTCAGGACTGTTCCAATTTCAAAATGCTCTGTAGCAATGATTCCGTAACCGTCAACTGTCCGAGAAACTATAGCATTTTGGCATCTGAACTGTAATTCCCTGCCTTGCCTCTCACGCTGAAAAGCAGCCAAGAAAAATCCTTTGCTGGTTTACCCTCAATTTTGAGTCAGATGATTTGGCCCTATATTCATGGTGTATCTCACTGTCATATTCGTCAAGCATCCCCCATCCAACCACTGTGCAGTGTTCACCTCCCCTCTTTCTAACAATCTCACACACACGCACACAAATGCGCACACATGCATACCACCCACACACAGTCATCTCCCTTCTCGCCCTCCTCTGTGGCCATCCCCATCATTACTATTTATGCTCCACAAAAATTTTGGTTAAATTCTGTTTTACACACCCTTAATCCAGACCCCTAAATCAGCATATCACAGTTTGCAAACGGATTCTGAGAAAGAACAAAACGTCTTTAATCACCACAGGGCATGTGAAGGTGTTGTAATTACACCATTAACTGAAGAGTCGTTTTTTTTTTTTTTTTTTTTTTTTTGTCTGAATGCCTGAAAGCGTTTGGATAGTCCTAGGAAGTCACAGTCTTGTTTTCTGTTCGGTGGTAACCCAAAACAAAAACCCAGTGCCGTCGAGTCGATATGTTCGGTGGTGTCAGGCCAAAATATACCCACACCAAGATAAATGGTTCCTTTCTTGCTCTAGCAAGGTCCTAAAAAGCCAGCTAGCCTAACAACCACCAAGTACAGCTCCTCGGTCTGATCATATACAAATATGTCTACATATCTCTGGAAGGTATTGTTGACTATCCAAAATCAGCCCCAAAGTGCCTGTCTGCGCCCTTGTGCAAAAGACAGAACAGCCCCCAAATCAAGAGAAGTAATCAGAGGCTGGAGTGCCATCTACTGGCTCCTTCTATAAGACAGCTTTCTGGTTCTCAGCCCACGCTGGGCTAAACGTTTCCCTCATTTCAAAGCTGCAGAAAGAACTGGATGGTATAGCTCCAGGCATGGAAATGTATGACTTTTACTGTGTTAATATCCCATTACTGGGCACAGGCATTTAGAAATAAAGCCTCCTCTTTCGCTTTTTTTTTTTTAAAGGTATTCAATGGAAAAAGCAGAAATATGGAAGAGATTAACTCTGCTTATAATTGCTTTTATTATTATTATTATCATTAAAGGGTTATATTAATGAATATAATAGACTCTTCAGAACTTCAGTTTTACACCCTCTTAATTCAGACCCCTAAATCAGCATATCACAGTTTGCAAAGGGATTTATGACCCCCGCCCGGCAAGTTTATGAGACCCTAGAACAACAAAGGGAGAGAAAAATAAAAAGATGAAAAATAAAATGAAGTCCATCTGAAATGAGTCAGTCCACTTCCAAAGGAAAACGAATACAGCTAATGCAGGTCTATTTTGTGATTAGATTGCTACATGTTTCCCGTGAAGATAAGCACTTGTTTTTAAGATCAAATGGTCTTATTTCTTCTTTCTAGGCTATTCCATTTTTATAGTCCATTAAAATCCAGAGAAAACACTGGGAGTTCTCCTTTTCAAATACTGTTGCCTATTCTGAGACAGAAAGCACAAAATCACACCCCTAAATTCCCTTCTTTAGAGTTCCCTTTGCCTATATTCCTTCAGGTCTCAAAGTAGACAGCGAACTCGCAAAATCGAGGAAAGGGAGAAGGGCACCTGTCTTTAAAAGAACATAAAACCCATAGGATATGTTTTTATTTGTCGTATCTCTCAGGAAGGGTGTACGTCATTCATTGACGAAAGTCAAATATTCTCTTTCCAGTTGCACCATTTGGAAATTTTCCTAAATCGTGATCCATATAAATTTTAAATAAATACATGGAAAACAGTCAAGATTGCATACACACACAGGCGTGTTTCCATCTGTCCTGCTTATAAGCGCCTGACCGGGAGAAGGGTTGTTCTCCAGTTAGATGTTGTACGATAAGCGTTCCATACGCAACCAGCCTTTGGGATCCTAACACTTCTTTGTTTGTGCTTTGCTCAAGCTTCCAGAGGTACCCACAAAGCTCCAGTTCTTTCTGCAAGGCGAAGATTTGGTTAATATTTCCTAGTATTTTCAACCCCTTCGTGGATTTCCTTCCTTTCTCATATTTTTAGTTCCTGAGATAAAACCTCATTTATAATAAAGTCAGAATCCCTGGAAAACACTTCGTCAATGAAACATCCAGTTCTGTTGTTCGTTATTTTATTGAATGAATGTTCTTTTTTTTTTTTTTTCTCCCCTTGAAACCTGGATTCTTTAAAGGCAGACACAAAACCAGAATTGGGTGGGGCTTTTAAAAATATTTAAAAGGTAAAAATGTCTTTTTTTTAATGTTTGTTCTTTGCTATAAAACAGCTTTTTCAGATTGGCTCTGACCAAATCATTCACTTCAGAAGGAAGAAATGTCAGCACCAGATTCAACCCCGACAGACCCTAATTAAATGTATCTCGCCGGCTTTCTTTCCATCATTGCATATTGTCAACAGTCCCTACTGGAAAATGGTGAAACTTTAAGGCATGATCAAATAACGTTTTTAATTGAAACTAGTCAAATAAGAAGTTCTATTTCTTCATGGGGTCCTTTCATTATTTCTCAGATATTTGGCGGGGGGCAGAGGGTTTGCAATCATCGTACATTGGAAATACTGGCTGCTAATTTCCACCCAATTTTCTGCCCTGTTTGAAAAGGATTTTTTTGTTTGGGTTTAACGGGTGTGTGTTTAAACGGTGTGTGTGTGTGTATAAAAAGACAGAGAGAAAAAGAGAGAGCACAAATAGTTTTGCTTTGAAGTTCCTACATAATTCCTGTTAAGATCTACCAAAATGTATTGTGAGACAGCGCTCCCAGCTTGAATCTGATGAAGGAAAAAGCAAGCAACATCCAGGAAGACTTTCTTAAAAGGATGGATCAAATTAGGAACAAGAACAAATGCAACCCAGGTAGATTGAAAGATGTTACGGTTTGTGTTGTTACGGATTACCTGAAGGGAAGTGTTAGAAAAGAGAAGGAAAGAAAGGAGGAGGGAAGGAGAAGGAAGAGAAATAAGAAAAAGAAAGAAAAAAACATTTATAGAGTAGGGGAGTGAGAAAGAGAGACAGAAAAAGGGAAGGAGGGAGGGAGGGGAAGGAAAAGGAAGGAAAAAAGAGCAGGTGGAAAGGAGAGAGGAGGAAGGGGAGAAAGTCAGAGAAAATATTTATGAAGAAGGGAAAAGAGAAAGATGGAAGGAAGGAATTAAAGAGGGAAAGGAAGAAGGAAAGAAGGGGAATGAGAGAGAGAGAGATGTGGGCAAGAGGGTTGTTTTATCTTTGTGTGTTTTCCTATTCAGGGCTGTATGTCCTTGGTGCAGAAATTAAACATTATACGTGGAAAACAGAAGAAAGACGGGAAAAGAGTTTTCCTTTCTCATTTCCTTTGTTAGAATACTGGCTTGGAATTTCTGAGGAGAAAACAGTTGCAAAGGTGGGGAATTTTTCTTCTTTCTGAATTTACCAAACTAGCGGCTGCCTTCAGGAAAAGTTCTTAATGTCACAGTGCCCCCTGGAGTATCACCTGGAAGGGACCCTAACTTCCACCTCTAACTTCTCTTCCTCACTCTTGTTTTTCTTACAATGGATGTGGCGGGGGCGGCGGGTAGGTAAATTTTTAAACAACCTCAGAACCTTTGAAGAGCTGCCACTGGCCGGAGGAGAGGAGGATTTCGAGAAATAACTTCCGATTTATTTCGGATAGTTAGAAGAAGGGGGAAGGGGGGATATAATCCTTGTCTTCATTTTTTTTCCCTCCCCCCGCCACCCCTTACCCCCTTAATCCTATTTTAGTTGAGGTCTGACCTTGGAAATTTCCAAAAGACTTTAATCTCCTGTACTCCAAATTGCTAAAAGGAACTCAAAGAGCATGTGTTCATGTGGGTAGAAGTGGTTGAAAATTGTTTATTTATGAATGGTTTCGATTTTCCTGATAGTAAGAATGTTAACTAGTTCATTAGGCACTCTCTGTAAATGTAAAGCTTATTTTTCTTTTCTTTTTTCAGATGAATACATTCAATCATTAAAACTCAGCTGAGAAAAATGATCTGAAAATGTGCTTTCTGCCGCGGGGCAGATCTGACACACTCAACCAAGTTAATATTCTCAGATAGCTTGGAAATACCATTTGGGATTTTCTCGAACTGCTTTGCTCTTCTCCACCCCACCGACTCTTCCAGAGAAAACAAATTACCTTCACGTTGAAGGGTGGGAGGGGGGAGGGAGAAAAAGAAAAGAAGGGATTGTTTCCATAAATATTTCAGAGATAGGAAAGAAACCGAGGCACTGGAGGTGTTATGCAGATTGGGGAGGTAGGAACTCATTGAAATCATTAAGTATTTCATTTTTCAGATGAAAGGCTCTCCTTCTGCATTACCGTGTAGCCTTCTGATGTAATTTGAAGTGTCACTTTGGAGGGGTTTTAGTGATTAAGTCTTTTTCGTTTCTCTCATTAAAGCACCGATGTTCCTGATGGGGGTTATAACTTCGTTCCGATCTGAAATTTCACCTACCCCGACGGCCTCCTCAGAAAAGGACTGTATTTATGGCTGATTTCGAAAGAATAACAAATCCAGTTGTATACTTATCTTTTTTTAACTGCTCTTGATTGTATTGAACTACAAAATCCAGAGACCACTTTACTGTCATGTCTCAAAGGTCCCTTTTAAATCACAACATACGTCAAGGTGTAATTATTCATATTTAAAACACTCTGTAATTATAGGAAGAAAGAATAGAAAAATGGCTTTAGGAAAAAAAAAGGCTATTGGAAGTAATTGGCTCTCAAGGAATGTCTTCTACAAAGTTCATAATTTCCCCATAAATTCATTTAAGTTAATAAACATCTTCAACGCGAAAAACTTTGAAAGCACCCCCCCCATTGCCACCACACGTACACACCCACTTGCACAAAAATAACTAAAGTCTTTCAAAACTTGATTTTTTTTTTTTTTTTTTAAAGATCCCAGGGACGGAAATATTTCTCAGGAAATGCCTAACACAAACGTCTACATAATATCTACATGAAATAATAAATCAAAATCAGTTTTTTTCCATGTGACAAAACACAATAAACTGGTTTGAAGGGCTGTTTTGGTGCATGATTCTTAGCTCTCTGAAACACCAATAATAGAAAATGCCCTATTGGGAAAGACAACGTGTTTTCTTGTAACTTGGTGGGAAAAAAATTTTTTTTTTTTTTTCTCTTTGTAAAGGAAATTAGATCTATATTTGGGGGGAAAGAATATAACGTTTCACTGTGACACGATCCAACAAAACCCCAGGAAATTCAAAATCCATCCTGATGCTCGGTGAAAAATCCACACCATTGTGCCCTCTTGGCCAACAACAGGTTTAGGAGCCCAGGATGTCTGGGCAAACCTCACATTTCCTCACTTCCAGTTTCTCATGTCTAAACACCAAGTTGTTTTTCAGCATTAGCCGGCCTTGGAAGGTTTGCCATTTTTTTTTTTTTTTTTTCCTTTTGTTTCCCCCTGTGCATGTTTTTTAATATCTTTGCTGGTCCTTGTCTCGCCTCACCTGAAATGTACATATCGTGTTTTAACCCGTTACTGATGGGGAAATTGAAGTCCTGCCACAATAAGAAGAGTCTTTAACAAGAGAGGAGAATCACAGAGTCATAGAGTTTTCAAGCCGAGAGAAATCATGGATATAGAACAAATACAAAGGAAAAAAGATTAAATGAAAGGGTGGGAATTGGTGGTGGGGTGGAGGGGGGGCAACTTGTCAAGGGAGAGCTCTTGGGCTTTGCCTAGGAAGACATTAACCGTCAGGGAATCACGCCTTTGTGAAAGTTTCAGCTATAAAATCAAATGGCGGAACCCAACGCGCTGTCAGGAGCCCTTCCTAAAGGTTTGAGCCCTCTAGTTCCACACAATTTGCGGATTCCAGATCATTAATTGCTGCTGGATTGTTAATTACAACGGAGTAATGGAAAACTGGGCTTGTAGGTTTTAATGGACGCTGCTTCTGCGCAAGTAAGTGATTGTTGGCACTTTCAGGGACGACAAGCTTAAACGTTAACTGTGTTTTAAGCATTTGGGGCTGGGGTTGAAAGGGGGAGCGGTGTGTAAACGCTTTCAGCAGGTAAATAGTTAGTTATTAAAATGGGCTTTGAAGCTCTGGCAGTGTATTTCTGCATATTTTAAGGGTCCAAGCAAGAACAACTTTTTTTTTTTTTTTTTTAGTGCACCTAATTTGGATTTCATTGAACATTCTGCACGCACTGATGTTAGGATATTTAGGAGAGTTTAATTCCCGGCCCCTCTGGGTGAAAGAAAAGAAACTCTTTCTTGAGGAGATTTAGAAAGGGGGAAGAAAAATCCTTTTAAAAAGGCTTAGGGGAAGCGGAGGGGGGGGATGTGGAGAGAATAAGAGGTAAAGGAGGCTTTATTTTCTAAAGCTCAAATTCCAAAGAAGAACAGTCTACGTAAGAACTGAAACTAATTTACCTGAACTCCTTTGTCACTGGTGGGCTCTTGACTATTAAATGATTCTTTTCACTAGCCAATAACACCAAATCAAAAGCATGTTTGGGGTGGAGTGGTGGGACCAGGCAATCCCCCCAAATGAAAAGCCAACTTTCTAGCCATGTTTGTTTTGGTTTTCCCCTAAGAGGATTTTCAGAGAGAGAACTGAGGTTTGGGCCACCTCCTAGGCCCCCATTCTGACAGGGGAGGTAGAGGGGGGCTCATTTGCTCTTGTCCACATAGCTAAACTGCCCCTTCGGTATTATTCAAAAAGGAGAAATACCTGCCTCGTAGCCAGGTCACCAAACTGGCAAACTTGCTGTCTTTGTTTCCCTCTCAAAGGCTGTTTTAGGATCCCTGCCAATGCAAAGGGTTGGGGAACTGTTTGTTACTCTTCAGAAAACAGCTCCGGCTTTCTGCGCCTTGGTGTAAAATAGGAGCAGTATTCATGACTGTCCATCTTAGAAGATGTCAGGGGACATGTTTGCAAAAGAGTTGGAAATCCTTAACAGCAAATAGCCATATAAAATAGAGATTTTTAAAAATTTTATGACAGCTCCCTTCATCCCATTCCTGACATCTTGTTAGGCTGGATGAGGAAGGATATAAACGAGAAATGTACAAATACTGTCTAATAATTATTAGTAATAAGTAAACGTGCCTCATACACACTAGACATTCAATATTGCGTATTTAAGCTTAATAGGGACGACAGCCTTTCAAACTCTTTCTTCCGGTTTTTAAACTTGGAAAAATGTTTTGCTCTTTTACTGTAGGAAATCAAGTGGTGGAAAGAAATGAAGGTAAGATAAGACTGCTAAAATGTAGCGTCCCCTGACTTTCTCTGATCAAAGCGAGGTTATGAGGCCTTGTTTCAAATCTCTTGTCCAGACAAGGAAATGCACCCGAATGAAAAATGGATGAACCAAAGCTTTTTGCTGTTCCCTCACCCAAATTGGATTGGTTTCCCAATTTGACTGAGTGCTTAGAAATTAGTCAATAAGGCAACTAATTAATAATTTGGGGAAAAAAGTCAATTTCTCAGCTGACTACAGAAGAGCAAGCCAGAGGACTCCTGAGGCATCTAGCTACACAATTCCAGAAATATCTCGTTGCACTGAAAATTTGTAGGCTGTTAAAAAGGAAATTCTAGGGTCAGTTCACTTCATACTAGGCCTTTTCTCCCTAGTGGGACAGGATAATGCAGGGATATGATGGCCAAAGAAAAAAGCTATGAGAGAATTAATTTAGTACAAGATATAGCAATACCATATTCTATATAATATTATATATTTATAAGCTACATTGTGTAATAATAACATAGTTTTATTACAATCATGCTGTATGAAATATTTACTGTGCTAGGTATTGTGCTGAGCAGCAGTGGTGGTTTAGTGGTAGAATTTCTGTGTTCCATGCAGAGACCCAGGTTTGATTCCTGGCCAATGTGCCTGATACACAGCTACCAGCTGTCTGTCAGTGGAGGCTTGAGTGTTGCTAGGATGCTGACTAGGTTTCAGCAGAACTTCCAGACTAACAAAGACTAGGAAGAAAGGCCTGGCAATCTACTTTTGAAAAAATCAGCCAATGAAAACCCTATGAATCACAATGGTCCAAACTCATTGCGCATGCGGTCACCATGAGTCAGTGGCCAACTTAATGGCAGCTAACGACAACAGGTACTGTGGTAAGTAAGCATTTTGAATACATTACCTTATTTAATCCTTATGATCACACAAAGAGGAGATACTAAGACTCCCACTTTAAAGGTGAGGAAACTGAGGCCCAGAGAGTTGAGTCACTTACCCAACCATGATCATTTAACAGTAAACAGTTAGATTTCAAACCGAGACCCATGGAGTCAAACCTGCTTTCCAATTCCTCTCCTCTATGAATACAGAGAAAATTAACCAAGGAGTCTGTTGCCAATTTTCTTCTTGTTAGAGAAAAACTGAAGGGCTTCCTGGACTGACCCTGACTTGCTGAGTGGCCATCGATAAGACATGTCTCTCTCAGCTCCGATTTCCTCAGGACAAAATCAGGGAGAACCTGTGACAGTGGCAAAGTGATTCTATAAAGTAATCTTGTTATGTAACACTCCTGGCTCTACCCGAAAACATGTTTTTAAGAAATCAACAGATATTCTGTCTGTACCAGAAGATGACAAAACTTTAAAAGACACTAGGATTTTTTTTTTTTAATCTGTAATGGATCTTAAGAGATCATTTAGAAGCCTTCGTGACTGAGCTGTGAAGAGTAAAGCCAGCCTGGGTTTGATTCAGGCTCTACCACTCACTGGACAGATGGGGCTTCAACTTTCTGAGCCCCAGTTTCCTCACCTATAAAAGTAGAATAACAGCATTAATAATAATAATCCATACACACATACCTTATAGGGCTGGTGTGAGGATTAGATAAGAAAATGCTTATACTGTGAATAGTGAATGGTAGAGTGCCTGGTACACAGCTAGTGCTTAGTAAGTGGTACCTAGAATAAAGACCATGAAGATGGTGGTAGTGGTGGTGGAGCTGCTGATGATGATGATGATGATTGTGGTGGAAATGACGGTGATGGTTGTATTGACAGTGGTGGTAGTCACAATGGTGATGATGGAGACAGTAATGATAGGATGATGGTGATGGTGGTGATGATGATAATGACAGGATGATGATAACGGTGGTGGTAGTGTTTATTGCCAAAATGGTGATAGTCATGATGGTGGTGGTGGTGATGATGGCTATTCATGATTATAATGAAGGTGAAGGTTTTAATAGTGATGGTGGCAATGGTGATAACAGCGAAGATGTTAATGATGATGGTGGTAGTGATGATGATGGTGGTACCCGCATACCATACCCATTGCCATGGAGTTGATTCCAACTCACAGCAACCCTACAGGACAGAGGAGAACTGCCCCATACGGTTTCCAAGGAGCGGCTGGTGGATTCAAACTGCCGATCTTTTGGTTACCAGCCACAGCTCTTGACCACTACTCCACCAGGGTTTCCATGATGGCAGTAGTTATTGTAAAAATGGTGATGTGGTGATGGTGATGCTGGTGATGATAATGATGGTAATGACAGTTTTAATAGTGATAATGACAATGGCAATGAGAGTGAAGATAATAATAATGATAGAAGTGATAATGATGGTGGCAGTTATTGTAAAAACGGGATTGTGATGATGGTGACGAAGGTAATGATTTTTCATAGTGAGGGTGATGATGATGGTAGTGATAATTTATTCAGTTTATAGCTGAGGAAACAGAGGCCCCAAAGTCAGAGGCTAATAACCAGCCTAGCTAAGACTAGAAATACATCTCCTGGGGGCTGGCCCACTGTTTTTTCCATTGCCCCATGCTAAAAATAAGTGGAGTAGGATTTGGCAAAAGGAAACTGGGAACTGCTGGTCAGGGCTGAGAACCAGCAGGCTTTGGCCTCCCCTCCACCCCCTACTTGTTTTACGATGCCAGAGAAATCACTGTGTCCTCACCAGACCTCGTTCACTGCTTTTTCTGGATGATGCCACCTTCTGATACTTAACTGAGCGGTAAGGGAAGAAGGCGAGGTTGGGAAAGCTGCTTTTTAACCAGTAGCTCCCACTGATTCTATTGCGGCTAATCCCACACTGGGTTTTGAGAAATTCTCCCTAGGGGAACTGGTTTACTTTCTGGTTTCAGCCCAAGAGACAAAATAATATATTCAATTTGTCAATCTGGCTTTCCAGATGGGGCTAAGTGGTCCCTCAAGTGGCTTGTGATCAAGCCTGTGAGAAACCAGAGCTGAAGCGAGAGAGGGGAAAAATACATACATTTCATGCCAAGTAGTAGCAGCAAAATTGACATTTTAGGTCAACACAGATCCCCAAAGAGTACTAACTTTTCTTAATAATGACAGAGAAATTGGTTTTGGGATTCAAAAGAGCCATATCCTCAGGGAACAGGTACCCCAAGAGCCCAAGGCTAACAAATAAGAATAGGTGATACTGTTTGCCTAAGTTTCCAGGGAAGACATTACTAACAGATAGTGGCATTCTCCAACAATCCCAAAGCCATGCTGCGCAAACACAGAGCTCTAGGCAGCCATGAGCAATCGATCAGGGTGGCTCCAGTGATTTCCCACGTGGTGTGGAAACCCTGGTGGTATAGTGGTTAAGGGCATGGCTGCTAACCAAAAGGTCAGCAGTTCAAATCCACTAGGTGCTTCTTGGAAACCCTGTGGGGCAGTTCTCCTCTGTCCTATAGGGTCACTTTGAGTCTGAATGGACTCGATGGCAATGGGTTTAGCTTTTTTTTTTTTTTTGGTTTTATGTGGAAGCAAGCCCAGTAAATGATTCTGAAAAGAACATTAAGTGACTAGTTCAGGTTAGGGGTTACCAAGTCATGTAAAACCCAGGTAGCAGCAGTCAGGACTTAGGCCTCCCAGCCTGATCACATTCCAGACATTATGGGTGATATTTCATTCATTCATCCATCTATCCATTTATTCATTCACCGTCCAATTAACTTACTCAACCATTCATTCAGTCCCTGCTGCATTCACCTCCTCACTCATTTACTGCATTAATCATTCATTCACTCATTCATTCCGTCAGTAGTTCATTTTTTAACTCAACCAGTATTTAGTTGCTGTGTATTCTGTGCTCCAGCCACTGTCCTGGATTCTGGAAACATAAAAATGAACAAGACAGACCCACTCCCTGCTGACATGGAGCTTACAGTCTCACAGAAAAAAACTAAATTTAGCAATTACACAACTAATTATTTCTTTTGAATTGTGATCACTGCAACAAAGAATAACGATTGAATGCTTTGAGAGCGTAATTGGGACTGGGCTGAGTCTGGTAGGGAAATTTGAGGGTAGGTATTTTTGCTTTCCAGAGGAAGTAACACTTGAGCAGATACTGAAGGATGAAGAGGCACTGACTAGGCAAAGAGTGGGAAAGGGTTTCCCAGGTGGAGGGGATGGCTTCTGCAAAGGCCTGCAGGTGGGTAGAAGCACAGCATATTCCTGAACATGAGAAAAATTCAAGTGACTGGAGCAGTCTCCCATCTCAAACATAAGTCTTAGCGTGAGCCCCACCTGCCCAAACCCTCCGCTGGCTGCCCCTGCCCTTAAAATCAACTCTAAGCTTCTCTCCTTGCTCTGGCCCTGCTTACCTCTCCAGCCTTGCCCTGCACCAGCCTTCTTGCTGAAAACACTCAATGCAGCCTAAATGTTCGGTTTTGAGAATGGAGAACACTAGGATGTAAGCCCCGTAAGAGCAGAAACTCAGTTGGTCTTATCTCTTGCTGCATCCCCAGTGCTCAGGGTCCTTGGCACTGTGCCAGGCACATAAGATGAACTTGAGGAACACTGCGAATGAGCAAATGAGTGATGCTTTGACCCCACCCTTGGCACAGTGCCTAGCACAATGCAATGGATGTTTAAATGCTGAAGGAGAGGAGGGAGGGAGGGAAAAAGAGAGGGGAGAAGGGAGGGAGGGAAGGAAGGAGAGAAGGACATACTCTGTGTGAGCGTCAGGAAGTGGTCATGCCATATACCAAGATTTTCAAAGCTCTAATTCCCATACAAAACGTCCCAGTCATGCTAAATCATTTCAGAAACAAAGTATTAAAAAAATAAGATAAAACAGATTCAGACTCACCAGCCTGGCAATGCAGGGTCCAGTAGCAAGAGGAAGGAGGCCTGATTCTAAGCAAGACGGGTGGGGCCCATGTGGACGCTCCAAGCCAAAAAGCATTTTTGTGGCCTCGTAATTTCTGAAAGCTCTTGGCAAGGCTAACTGGCTCCAGGCTCAGTCTCCTGCAAAGATCCGGTCTTTGCAGTTCCTCAATTCAGCCTCATGTAACTAACACAGGTCAAGCGATCCGGTGGACTCAGTTTCCCCATCTGCAAAAGGAAGTCATTAGGTTAGATTATCTGTAATCCAACCCTAACACTGTCTCTCTTAAGTTCCCTTCTTAGAATCCTCTCCTATCTACTCACCTCAGCCCTAAAATATTAATAATAATTATTATGATAATAATAGTAATTATTATTATACTAGCTGCCAGTGAATGAAATATTTCTTATTTAATCCCCACAACAGTTGTATGGGGTAGGTATATGATCTCCACTTTACACATGAGAAAGCCAAAATTCAGAGAGGTTGTATACCTTGCCTAAAAGAAACACAGCCACTAAGGGGAAAAGCTGGAATTTGGTCGTCCAGGGCATGTGTGACTCTAAAGCCCACGGTCCCCACCTCTCTCCACAGCTCTGGCAAGTCCTGGCAGGGCATGGTGTTTACCGCACACAAACACAGGTACAGATTCCCTCATCAGTGTGGCAGGGAAAAAAGGGGAAGAGGAATGTTTGAGATGATAACATCACTTATCGAGGCCTGCAAATATCCTTTCTTCCTTTTTTTCTGGTAGAAACACCCCTCACACATACAGAGTTTTAGGGCATGCTTCTCCCCCACTCCATGTAGTTCTGATAAAACCAACAACCACAGAACCCCCTCACTGGCCCCAGTCATGTGTCACTTGGGCCATATGACCCAACCTGCATAATCATAGTATAATACCTCCATCCCCTGGCCGCAGTGATTGGTTCAAGTAGTAGGCACGTGACCCAAAACAGGGCAATCAAAGCCCTCCCCTGGTCTGAAGTGGAAAGGCTTTTTTTTTTTTCTCTCTCTCTAGGATTACTAAACTGAGATATTAGAAGCTTAGAGTTTCTTGCAGCACTGTCCCCTGCCCCATCCCACCCTGCCATGAAAAGGAAGTCCCATGTTAGAGGGGAGAACGCGGCCAAAATAGAAGTAAAGAAGAGGGAGACAGTGACTTTACCCCATTGATGGGCTGCTGAAACCAACTCCATGCCTGCCCTTCCCAGCTACTGAGCAGGTGTTTGACCTGGCGTTCTGTCACTTGCAGTCTGCAAAGTCCTGATTAATGGAGTTATTTTGACTGGAGTTATATATGTCACTCGACTATGGACATATCCCGCCACACACACACTATATCTACTACTTAGAATTTTGAAACATCGTCTAGAAAAGGGTGTTAGAGAGGAAAAGAAATGAGAGAGGAGGATCAATGAGAGAAAAAACAGCCAATATGCCACTTCTTCTCTGTCCAGTCCCAGCTCTGACCCTTATGATAGCTCACGTGTCGATGCAATGTGGGCTTGAATTTCTAAGGAAATGACTACTCATTAATGAACAGCTACCACATGCCAACCATTTTTTCTACTGTATTTCATTTAATCCTCATACAACCTTATAAAATTGAATGTTGTTGTTAGCTGCAGTGTTAGTTTTGACCCATAGCGCCCCATGTACAACAGAATGAACCACCGCCCCGTCCTGTGCCATCCTCACAATTGTTGCTATGTTTGAGCCCATTTTTGCAGCCACTGTGTCACTGTATCTTGTTGAGGATCTTCTTTTTTGCAGCAGGGGAGAAACTGAGGCATAAAGCAATTAGGATGCCACACAACCACTAAGCGGTGGAACCTGGCATTTTGAAACCAGCTCCATGTGACTTTAAAGCCTCTCTTTTTTTTTTTTCTTTACATTAGACTGTCTCTATTGATGACACATTGGTTTAAATGGCACAACTCTGCATGCAGTTTTCTCCATTCTCTTCCTGCTCTGATATGCTGAAGCACTAATATGGCTAAGCCTAGAAGGTCTGGAATTAACCCCAGGAACATAGTGATATGTGGGGATGTTTCCTTTCAGCAGCACCTGGGCTTGTAGGTAAAGCTTGAACCTAGGAGGAAATATTCCCAGGTACCTGCCTTCCCTTCCAGGAATGAGTGCCTCTGTGGTGGAGGGCAGTCAGGACAGCGCATGCACGGCCACTAGCCATTACAAAGGCAAAGATATGAAAATGTGGGTGTCTTGATGGATATGACATAGAGCAGGACAGGAGCCTTTGAAAGCAGAGAGGATGAGGGATATGACAGATAATATTCACGTGGCCAAAGTCATACTGTTAGTAATTGGTAAAACCAGGATTCAGATGTAGGTCTGCCTGACTCCAAAGCCTAAGCTCTTAACCAGTTTGCTAAAGAGCCACTTGGAATGGTACCGCTAGAAGGGACATGCACATGACACTATGGGAAGGGCCCCTGTGTCAGACAGGATTCCAGCAGGAAACAGGTGGCACCCTCAACAGAGTTTCCCCGAGGAGAGCTGAACGAAGGCACTCCTTGCAGAGGTGTGGGCTGGGTGGAGGGAGCCCACAGTTCTTTTCATGCACCCATGGGCTAATAAGATTGGAGAGCAGTTACTACCACTAGGCCTAAAGAGGCAAGAGCTGGAATGGTGTTTGAGCCTGGTGAGAGATGGAGTCGTAGAATTGGGGCCACTCAACAGGCAGCCATTGCAAGAATCATGGTAAGACAGGGAGTGAAAAGGGGGAATAAAAACCTCAGCCTCTCTGTCCTCTTGCCCTACAATCTCCTGCTGGTGCCTCCCATTGGCCAAACCCAACAGAAAGTGGGCCCAGGGCAGGGCAGAGAAGGTCAGAGAATGGGCTGGGGAGAGGGCACAATTAAAGAATATTAGCATAATCCCAAAACCAGTCTTGGGAATGGGTTCGGAAGAAGTCCAGGAGGAATTATATACCCCTTTGGGTATTCATTTATTTACGAGCGCAACCATCACGGTCACTGGGAGCTAGTGGACTGGCTATAATAGCTTTACCAATCTCACCAACATATAACATAGTTTCCTTTTTATTGTGAATGAGAGATTTGCTGAATTGGAGGGCAGGGGAAGCTAGCTGCTTGCCACATCTTTCACCCATTTTCTTTTACGAGTAAGCTGGAAAAACAGGCGCAGAGATGGGGTTGGGGGAGGGTCCATCTCCTAACTTGGGTCATGTGACTCATCTGGGGAAACTGGCAGCCATCCAGGTTGAACTTCTTAAGCTGAGAAATTCTTAGAGTGGCCATTTCCCTGAATTTTAAATTTGAGTTCTAGCCATTGCCTCCCATCTTCATTGGGTTTGTCCAATTGGGAGGAGTTTCAGAATCTGGCTTTGTAGTTACAATTGCCTTCATTCTCCTAGGGTCCCTCTTGCATTTTGGAAGAGCTGGAAACTGGGCATCTATGGGCCATAAGAAGAGGACCCAGCTGCACTGGCCTCTGACCAAGAAGTCCTGCACTGGGAACTAAACAGTCAAGGAAAGGCACATTTTTTTCAGCCTCCACCCAGCTAGCCAGGAATTTCCCATGATGCCTTAGGGAAGCATCACTTGGCCACATCCTCTGCCCTTCTCTGTATCTATGGATTGGTCTAAGTTGAAACTGCTACAATAAAAGGCAGAGGAAGGCCTGCTAATTATTTCCAGTTTGTGGGGTTTGAGATGCTTATCTTTGCCATACTCCTCTCACGGGGTTTGATTTAGTAGAGTATTTTAATTATCTACAAACTATGAAGCATTGGTGGGGTTTCCTTGGGTGAGTCTGCTTGTTCATGGATGGGCTGACTGAAAACAGAACTGTTTTTAGGAGAGAAACCTGGCTCATTTCTTCTCCGTCAAATCCAATTAGCGTCTTTCACCAACCAAAATGCAGCACAGAATGTACCAGAACACCAATGCTTGGTGCCCACCTGTGATCCCAAGTCATACCGCTGAGGCAGGACTGCCTGGTAGTTAAGAGCATGAATGTTAGAATCAGAAAACCAGCTGTGTGATCTTGGGGGAAGTTATTTGACTTCTCGAGGGTTAGTTTTCTCATAGGTAAGATGGGGGTCTGTAATACATGCTTTCCTAGCTTGTGTTCTCCAGGAAGCATGACAGAGAAGCCATGAACCTGTGTCCAGGTAATTTACCTGGAAGACGATCCCAAGAAGCAGGACTGAGCAAATGAGGAAGAAAAAGCCACATTATGAGTGCATTATCAAGATCACTGTAGGGACCTCCTATATATAAAAAGTCTCTCGGAACTATATTCCTGCAGAACAGGAGGCTCAAGTGTTTATCCAATAGCTCCTATCCTCTATCCATGGTTAAATCCCTGCATTTCTAGACAGAACTTGAGTGCTACCTAGCAGACTCTTTGGATGTCAGAGAAGTCCCTGGGTTAAAAGGCATAATAAGCACAGGGGGCAAGTACTTGAGGCTGTCAGCATAAGGTAAGCCTCAGTTCACGGGGAATCGTCGTCTGCTGCTGCAGCTGAAATCAGAATAGGATGGAAATATAAAGCGCGGTACTAAAGCATCTGTGACGCCTACCAAAAATTCTTGCAAAAAATAAATGAAACAAGTACAGCCCCTGGAAGACAGTAAGCACTCAATAAATAAGACCAACAAGAAGTAGTGTGGAACAACTTGGTAATTACACAAGTAGTACATGGTCAAATCATGGTCTCCTCTCGTATGCCAACTCTGATTAATCGGGAAAGACTGCTTAGAGCACTGTCATGACAAGGATTCTGAGACACCACCTCAGTTCAGTGGGAAGGAGTGTGGTGATAGATTACTGATGTCTGCCATGAAAATGGGAGTGGGAGAGTGGTATGTAGGCTGCTAATCCTATATGGCCAGTATTTAGAATATATTGTTTCTATCTCCAAGTGGTCCATTTAATAGCTGGAGATTAAGTGTCCTCATCTGTAAAAAAAATATTATAATATGCTTGATTTCCCACCCTCACAGGAAGACTCTGAAATTCTAAATTTGAAAGTACTTTGTAAAGATACAGGGTATACGTGAATGTGACAGCTTTCTAGCCAAATTCTTCCTCTTCCTGAGAGGAGAGGAACCCCCTTAGGAGTGAGTTGGTTCTTTAGGCAGACAAATCTAGTTCTCTTCTTGCTACTTAAATGCACTGAAGGAGACTCATTGATGGTTTTGGGATACTTATTTGACAATGACCTTGCAATCAACATGTTTTTAATGCCCATCAATCTTTAACTTTTCTCATGGTAAAATTGTACCCTGAATTTTTGGGGGGGCTGTTATAGATTGAATTGCATCTCCCCAAAATATCTGTCAGCTTGGCTAGGCCATGATTCCCAGTAGTGTGTGGCTGTCCACCATTTTGGCATCTTGTATGATGTTCCTAGGTGTTGTAAATCCTATCTCTATGATGTTAATGAGACAGGATTAGTGGTAGTTAAGTTGATGAGGCAGGGCTCAATCTACAAAATTAGGCTGTGTCTCAAGCCAATCTGTTTTGAGATATAAAAGAGAGAAGGGCACAGAGAGACATGGAGGCCCATTAACCACCAAGCAAGAAGAGCCAAGAGCATGCTTCCTTTGGACCCAGGATAGATCCGGCTAGAAGCTTCTAGACCAGGAGAAGATTGATGACAAGGACCTTCCTCCAGAACTGAAAGAGAAAGCCTTCCCCTGGAGCTGACACCCCAAATTTAGACTTCTAGCCTCCCGAACTGTGAGAGAATAAATTTCTCTTTATTAGACCAACCCCTTGTAGTATTTCTGTTATTGCAGCACTAGATATCTAAGACAGGGGTCCTCTGCAAACTTAGTCCATCTGGTTTGGGAAGGATTGGTGACCTCACCCTCATTATAGGATGGGGATCTAATTGGTCTAATCCAGGAGTCAGCAAACTATGGCCCATGGGTCAGTCACTTGTTTTAATAAAGTTTTATTCAAGCACAGTAATACCCACTCATTTACATATTACCTGTGGCTTCTTTCATGCTGTAATAGCAGAGCTGAGTACCTACGAAAGAGATCATATGGCTCATAGTCTCAAATATTTACTATCTGGCCCTCTGTCTTAGGCTAGGTTCTCTAGAGAAGAAAACCAGTGAAGTGTACATAAAACCAAAACCAAACCCAGTGCCGTCGAGTCTATTCTGACTCATAGCGGCCCTGTTGGACAGAGTAGAACTGCCCCATAGAGTTTCCAAGGAGTGCCTGGCAGATTCAAACCACCCACACTTTGGTTAGCTGCTGTAGCACTTAACCACTACGCCACCAGGGTTTCCAAAAGTGTATATATATATATATATATATTTATATATATATAAAGAGAGAGAAGAGGGAGAGATTTATCTCAAGAAAATGGTTCATGCAGTTGTAGAGGCTGGCAAGTTCCAAGTCTCAAGTCCGTGGATTAGAGGTCAGGCTGGAGGTTTCTCCTGACTCCTGTAGCTACAGGGGCTGATGAATCCAAGATCAACAGGTCAGATGGCAGGGTGCAGGCTCATGGACTGCAGAGACTGGTGATTCCAAGGTCAGCAGGTAAGATGTCAGGGTGCTGGCTCACAAGCATTTTTCCTCATTTTCAGCTGTGGAAGGGGCCAGATGCAATAACTTATCCTTATGACTCAGAACTGACTGGACAGCAACAGGTATGGGTCACTTTAGAAGGGATATCTTCACATGTCCTACATCACTGGACCCCTAGAAATTTCACTGAGGTAGAAGGTACCTGAATTTTTGTGGAATTAATTTCTCACCCTCTATCATGCAAATGTTTTACCAAAAAGCCCAGAGTCATTGACACTTCTTCCCTACTAGGTCCAATCAGCATACCATCATCAATCCAGTGTGATATCTTGAAGGAGGGAAAGGCAATCAAGGTCCCTGCAGACTAAATTATGACATAATGCTAGAGTGTTGACATACCACTGTGGTAGGACAGTGAAGGTGTATTGCTGGCCTTGCCTGCTGAAGGCAAACTGCTTCTAGTGTTCCTGTAAAACTGAAATTAAGAAAAAGGCATTAGCCAGATCAATAGCTGCACATCAAGTACCAGGAGATGCATTACTTTGCTCAAGCAATAAAACCACATCTGGAACAGCAGCTGCAACTGGAGTCACCACCTGGTTAAGCTTATGACAATCCATTGTCATCCTCCAAGATCCATCTATTTTTTGCACAGGCCAAATAGGCGAGTTGAATGGGAATGTGGTGCGAATCACCACCACCCCTGCATCTTTCAAGTCCTTGATTGTGGCAGTAATCTCCGCAATCCCTCCTGGAATGCAGTATTGCTTTTGGTTTACTATTTTCCCAGGTAGGGGTAGTTCTAATGGCTTCCACTTGGCTTTTCCTATCATAATAGCACTTACTCCACTTGTCAGAGATCCAACAAGGGAATTCTGCCAGTTGCTGAGTATATCTATTCCAATTATGCCTTCTGGAACTGGAGAAATCACTACAGGATGGATTTAGGGACCCACTGAACCCACAGTGAGACAAATCTGAGCTAAGACTCCATTAATAACCTGACCTCTATACACCCCCACTATGACTGGTGGGCCACAATGATGTTCTGGGTCTCCTGAAAATTGTGTCAGTTCAGAGCCAGAATCCAGTGATCTCCAAACAGTCTGGTTATTTCCTTTTCCCCAATGAACATTCACTCGCATAAAAGGCCATATATCCCTTTGGAGAAGGCTGAGAGGAAGATTAACAGTATAAAATTACAGCAGTGTAGTGGGGTCCTTCCTCAAGGTGACCTGGCTTTCCCTTAATTCAAGGTGTTATGTGTCTGTAAACTCGCTCCTGTCTGGGAATTGATTAAGGAGCTGTGACTCTATTCTGGTGATTCGAATTAGACTGCTGTTCACTTGACCTGGAATTCTGCTTCTACATATCAAGTAACTATTTCCTAGATTTCCCATCAGTTTCACTCCTAGGGACACCATGACTAAGCAGCCACTGCCGTAAGTCCATATGAGTCAGACCATTGTGATTGCTGCTTTGACTCCACTGTCCATTATGGTAACACACCCACCCCGTCTTTGTCAACTGAGTGCCACCACTTGGCCCCTACCACTACAGGGTCCCATCAGCCCCACTGTATATTGGTGTCTTTTTTTTTTTTTTTGGTTTTTAATTCAGTTAAGGCAATTCCCACCGTCAAATCTGACTTACATAAAATAGCAATCATAGCAGTCTTCGAGGATGCTGGGGATCCCTTCACAAATTTGTTCCTCACCATCGTGATAAAAGAAATGTCCTCTGGGCACTCCGTGTGTGGGTCTGTGGGTCGAACCTGATAAATTCACTCTAACATGCCAATTTTCCCTAAGCCTTTGGATACCTTCTTCTATAGTATACCAAGGCAGGTCTGGTATTCAACTTGATTCAGTGTAATAGATCAAGTAATCCATGCTTCAATGAACCAACCAAATAAACTGCTAGATCCTTTCCTAACCCCTTGAGCTGAAACACTGAGCAAAGAATATGTGCTTCGTGGGCCCGTATCAATAAACTCAGAGTGATCCAACTTTATGTTCCTTGCACTATTATCCCACACCCTTAATAGACATTCTAACACATATTTCCCAGGTTTCTGTTTGTATATATTAGAAAAGTCAAGCAGTTCTTCTGGAGTATAGCATACCTCCTCCTGGGTCACATTTTGTACTTCACTTTTTGAGGCTTGCTGGAACTTTAGTTACAGATCTAGAAATAAAAATGGGTGGTGCGGATGTGTTCTGAGAACATTCAGCAATGTCTTGTAAGGCATCCGTCTCAGGAGATGCCCCAAGGAATGACTCAGACAGACGCCCAGATGGTATCTCAGAAAAAGGCTCTTCAGACACAGCTGGGTTAATCTCATCAGATGCGGTGGAGGGGCTAATGGCTTTATTGGGGAGGGTGGCTTAGCAGACAAAGATGAATAACTTCAGATGGGAGTGAGACGGCTAGTTCTGTTGGTAGGAGTGATATAACAGAATTTAGGGGCTCAGTGTCCTCAGCTTCCTGATTATCTGCCCATATGTCCCCATCCCAAGTTTCAGGATCCCATTTCTTCCCAATCAATGCCCTCGCTTTAATTTCAGACAGCATTCCAGGTTGGGAATTCAACTGATGGTGTAATTCAGCTACTCTCATGTGGTAAGACCCTGGGTTTGGTTTTTGGCAAAATCAGCTCTGTTACTACAAGAAATAAGGCTTTCTTTCAGGGCACAAGTGGCAACTCTGAGGTCATTTATGTGGCACTTGAGCTGTGACTTTTAAGTCCTGAGCTCATCCCTTTCTTTCCCCACTCTGTCTAGAGAAAGTAAGACCAACTAACCAGCTTCCTTATACATCTTATTCTGAAAAACTGTAGAAAAGTTTCAAACATGTGATCACCCAGAGCCTCACCTTGCATCAATACTTAATCTATTGGTGGCGATAAGTTGTGTATTTCTATTGCCACCTCATGCCATGGATTAACAGTGCTCTCTTTACTACCGAAAGCAGAGTCATCAACAACTTTAAGACCAACCAAACTTGTGAACAAATTTAGAAAACTACTCCTTATGATTTTGTTTCTCTAGAACCATTCTTGGTACCAAATGTCTTAGGCTGGATTCTCTAGAGAAGCAAAACCTCTAGAGAGAGTACAGAGAGAGAGATTTATCTCAAGAAAAGGGTTCACGTGGTTGTGGAGCCCAGCAAGTCCCAAGTCCATGGGTAAGGCATCAGGCTGGAGTCTTCTCCTGACTCATCATGATGCAGGGGCTGATGAACTCAAGATTGGCAGATAAGACAGCAAGTTGCTGGCTCACAGGTTGCAGAGATCAACAAATCCCAAGATCAGCAGGCAGTACGGCAGGCCACTGGCTCAAGTTCCAAGAACCAGAGATCAGATGATGACACGCCAGTTGCAGGATCCAGAGTGAGCAAAAGCCAGCAAGCTTTGCCAGAAAGTCCATATACATTGGATGCAGGGCACATCCCTGAGGAAATTCCCCTTACAACTGACTGGCTGATCACATCAGATCACATCATGGAGGCGATCCCAAAATGAAGGATAACTATATCATTACATAACCACCAAACTACATCATTACATAACTGTCAAACCACTGAGAATCATGGCCCACCCAAGTTGACACACAGTCTTAACTATCACATCCTCTAAAAGAAGCCTATCTATCCCTGGTCTAGGAGCCCTGGTGGCACAAATGGCTGAATGTTCAGCTGTTAACCAAAAGGTTGGTGGTTCAAACCCACCCATGGCTCCACAGAAGAAAGACCCGGTGATCTGTTTCCATAAAGATTACTGCCAAGAAAGGCCATGGGGGAAGTTCTACTATGTCACATAGGGTTGTTATGAGTTGGAACCAACTTGATGGCACCCAGTGATAACAACAACCCTGGCTAGACCAGGGCACAGTGATTGGTTCATAGATAAAATAGGACCCAAATCTGGCTAATTAAAGTCAACTCTCTCTTTGGCTGTGGACACAAAGCTTAGAGGATGCAAGGTGTAGTGCTCCTGCAGCCATTTTGCAGCTACAAGGAAGAACTCATCTCCCTGTCCTCAAGAGTCAAGTAGAGGAGACAAGGCATACCCAACTGAAACCACAAACTAACAGAAATATAAGGCTTTGTAGAAGGCATAAATAAGTACAGCACTTAAGGGAGGCTGTAGAGAAATGGCATGATAGGAGCTGGACCTAAAAATTGGTAGAATTTGGACTGAAGGAGGAGGAAAAGATGTTTCAGGTGAGGGCAGAGCACAAACACATGGGTGAGAGTCAGCAGAGAACATGAGTGGGGCCATGAGGGGAGCTCTGTTAGGGACAAAACCCTTTTCTACACCAGTAGGATTTGAAACCACATTCACCCACTATGAGGACAATTCTTTTATGCCTCAGGTTAAAAAGATATTTTCCAAAGCTAGAATGACACAAACGGAAAAAGATGCTTAGACATAAGACATAAAGAACAACAATAATTATGTGATGTGTTAGTCATCTAGTGCTCCTGTAATAGAAATACCACATGTGGATGGCTTTAACAAACAAAAGTTTATTCTCTCACAGTCTAGTAGACTAGAAGTCCAAATTCAGGGAGTCAGCTCCAGAGGAAGGCTTTCTCTGTTGGCTCTGAAGGATAGTCCTTGTCATCAATCTTACCCTGGACTGTGAGCTTCTCTGTGCAGCAATCCAAGGCACAAAGGATGCGCTCTGCTCCTGGCACTGCTTTCTTTGTGGTATGAGGTCCTCAAGTCTCTCTGCTTGCTTCTTTTATATCTCAAAAGAGATTGGCTTAAGACACCATCTAACCTTATAGATCTCATCAACATAACTGCCACTAATACTGGGTTTTTTAATCCATCTCATTAACATCATAGTGATAGGTGTTATAACACACAGGGAAATCAGATCAGATGACAAAATGGTAGACAATCATACAATACTGGGAATCATGTCCTAGCCAAGTTGACACACATCTTGGGGGGACACAATTCAATCCACGACGTGTGACATCACAGCCAACCATAGCCTGGTGTTTATGGGTTTTCCTCTGAGTGGAAATGGCAGTCTCCAGCTGGGGGAGTTACTGAGCACACACCAAGAACAAGGAATTGTGCTAAACATTTATGTTGTCTAGGAATCCTCTGAGCTGCTCCCTGTTCCTAAAGCCATTTTACAGAGGTAGAAACTGAGGCTTAGAGAGTTGAAGAACATGTCCGAGGTCACCTAGCTGGTGGCAGGGAAGGGATCTGAACCACATTCACTGCCACCAGTTCTTGGCAATGTCATTCCCTTCCCTACTCCAACACCCTTGCCGCTGGTTCAGCCTTTCCCTCACGTATGACGGAGGTTGTGGAAATCCCCACGGGTCTCTATCACTTCTGTGTCCTCTACTCCCAATCTCCATGCCTCTGCAGATTGTGTTATCATGGGGGCTGATGATGACGTTCTGTTTACCTGGCCACAGATCAGGGCCTTGCGTGGGAAGTCCCATGCTTCAGGTATTTCTCTGATGAGTCCCAGGTGTGAGAGGGTCAGGGGCATTCCAGCATTCCCAGTGGGATAAAAAACCAAAACCAACCCCAGTGCCGTCAAGTCAATTCCGACTCATAGCGACCCTATAGGACAGAGTAGAACTGCCCCACAGAGTTTCCAAGGAGTGCCTGGCTGATTCGAACTGCTGACCCTTTGGTTCGCAGCCGTAGCACTTAACCACTACACCACCAGGGTTTCCCCCAGTGGGATAGGAGGCACCAAATGCCCATTCAGACCTCCAAGACCCTTTCTTGGGACCATTATGCCTGGAAGAAAATCCAGACCCCTCACAATGGCCTACGGGCCCCATCCAACATCACACTCCTCCTTGCCCTCGGGCTATAGTCTTACTGGCTTTCCTTCCTTTTCTCCAACATTCCATGCTCCTGGGTCTTTGCACAAGCCATCCCCTCTGCCTGGAAAGCCTCCCTCCTGTGTGTCTCTCAGATCTCATCTTCCTTTCCTCAGCAAAGTCTTCAGTGCCCCCCCCCCCGCCAGAGCAGATCAAGGACCCCTTCTATACACTCTGATAGCCCCTGTGCCTGTCCTTTCTGGAATCTACCACAAATGCATTTAAATAATTGATTAAGCATTTTTTTATTGTGGTAAATATATATGTAACATTTGTTGTTTCGACATTATTTACATGTACAATTCAGTGACGTTCACTATGTTCATCACATTGTTCAATACGTTTCTAAGTTTTTCCATCACCCTTAACAGAAGCTCAGTGTCCCCTAAGAAATGAGTCCCCCTTATCCCCTCCCTTCCACTCACTAAGATGGCTATGATTTAAGACACAAACAACCATGGGTGTTGGTGAGGATGTGGGGAAATGAGAACCCTCATCCACTGTTGGTGGGAGCGTAAAACGCTTCGGTGTTCTTTTAAATACTAGCCTTCCCTTCTAAAATGTCATCGCTGTGAGGCCAGGGCTTCTGTGCCCCCAAATCCCTGAACTCTAGTAAGTGGTCAATAAACTGTTCACTGAATCAAGAAATAAAGAGTCATAACAGCACCTCAAGCAAATTGTTAGAGGTGTCCTCAGTGTCCAGCCTGGTACCAGGCAGAGAAGACTTTCAATCATTTCTTTTTTTCAAAGTGGATAAATGACTCAAAAAAGGAGTCACACTCCACTACAATTTTTACCCACTCATGAAGGATAGACATGTACCCATACCTGTACACAAAGGAGAAAGCAGTTAACATCATGAACATACCTATTTTCCAGGCTCTGTGCTTGGTGCCTTTACTTACCTCATCTCTATTAACCTGACAACAGGCCTAGGAGGTATAGGTGCTCTAATTGTCCCCATTTCTCAGATAAACAAACTGAGGCGCTGAGAGGCTAAGTCTCTCGCCCAAGATCAACAGCGAGTAAAGGACAGCCAAACCCAGGTCAGTCTGACTCCAAAGACTGTGTTCTTAACCATAAAGGCAGAGAAAGAGAGGAGGGGGTAGGGAGAGACCTAAAGTGCCATCCAAATTAATTTTTAGTATATGTTAATGAGTTGACTTTGCCTATGCTCCCATCAACTGACAATGAGAGACCCCTTCCCACCAGTGATTAACATATAGATGTGTGACAGTTTACCAGGTTTGACACACGACTGCCCCCAAAATAAAGGTTATATGAATGTTGTTGTGTGATGTCAAGTTGATTCTGACATCCCTGTCATAGTTATCCTATAGGACAGAGTAGAACTGCCTCATATGGTTTTCTAGGCTGAAATCTTTGAGAAGCAGGTCACCAGGATTTTCTCCTGCAGAACAGCTAGTGGGATTGAAAAACATGTGAAATGGTCCACTACAGATTAGTAAGTAGGCCCATGCTTACCTTGCATATTGGGTAATCCACCCCTGAGCCTCCCTGTGTAACTAGGAGGATGTTGTAGAAATAACAGAGCGTGACTTCCAAGGCTAGGTCGTAGAAAACAATATGGCTTCCATCTTGCGCTCGCTCTGGAGGGAACCTGGTTGCCATGTTGTGAGGACACTCAAGCAGCCCTATGGAAGGATTCACATCAACAGCCAGTACCAACATGTCAGCCATGTGAGTGAACTACCTTGGAAGCAGACACTCCAGTCCCAGTCAAGACTTCCTTCAGATGACGGCAGCCCTAGCCCAGATCTGACTGCACCCTCATGAAAGACCCTGCACCAGTACCACCTAGCTAAGCCACCCTGAGAATCCTGACCACGGAAACTGTGTTAGATGATAACAAATGTGTATTGCTTTAAGCTACTAAGGGTTGGGGTAATTTGTCACGCTGGAATAGATAATGAAGATAGCTCCCCAAGATCCACCACACCCAGTTCTCTCATTCCCAAGTCCATGAGTACTTTCTATCACTTCACTTCCTGGACTCACCCTCTGCTGCTCTGTTGTATGTGGTCACACACACAAAACACATACACAAACATACACACACCACAAACACCACACATACACACACCATGCACAGACACACAAACATAAACACACACAGATTGTTCCAAGGGCTTAGAAGGGACCCTGGCAATTTTGTATTCATGATTTTGTGCTTGTATTCTTAACAAACTCCAAAATCAAACCAAACCCATTGCCATCAAGTTGATTCCAACTCATAGGGACCCTATAGGACAGACTAGAACTACCCCACAGGGCTTCTGAAGTCTGTAATCTTTATGGAAGCGGACTGCCACGTCTTTCTTCCACAGAGCAGCTGGTGGGTCCAAACGCCAACCGTTAGGTTAGTAGCTGAACACTTCACCACTACACCACCGGAGCTCCTTCTTCTCAACTAAGGTCTCCCAAATTATATACACCTGGAGCCTCAGAACACCTGGATCCACCCCTGCCTCTATCCTTAAGTGACTGTTGCAGAGAAAAGTGAGAAACACTGGTTGAAGGCCCTCCACTACAGCTTGGATGCCAGACCTGGGCACTTCACCCAGAATGACTTAGAAACTGACAAACGCCAACCAACTTATTGAATGAGTATTGCCCAAGTTGTTACTCTATGCTCACCACCATGTTTGATATCAGAAGCACGACAAAGACGTGCAAGTCCAGGTCTCAACTCAGGTAGAACTCACAACAGCAGGAATATGATAAAACCACATGCAAAACAACTAAATAGCTACCCAAGATAATACATGAGTCAGGGCTAAATTATTTGGTATAAACAGTAAATAAGGAAAGAGAGAGGTTCATGTTGACTGGGGTTATGGAACAAGATGAATGGAAAGATGCTCAGTAACAGACATTAAGTACTGACAACAGGCACCATTCTGGGGGCACTCGCAAAGGAGTTTCAGTGGTGCAGTGGTTAACATGCTCGGCTACTAACTTAAAGGTCAGTGGTTTGAACCTACCAGCCACTGCTTGGGAGAAAAGGCCTGGTGATCTGTTTCCGTAAAGATTACTGCCTTGGGAAACTTAACGGAGCAGTTCTATTGCGTCCCACAGGGTTGCTCTGAGGTTGAATCGACTCAACAGCAATGGGTTTTGTATATGCCGGGCACAGTGTTAAGTGCTTTACCTGTGTCAGTACATTTTACATTATCAAAGCCCCAGAGTGGGGTAGTATTAGCTTCATTTTGCAGATGGAGAAACTGATGCTTAGAAAATTACACACTTGCCCAAACACCAAATAAGAGCAAATCTCTAATGCTGTTACTCCACGCTGTCTCTACTGCTACGGCTATTTGTAACTGCTGTCCCTGGCTACCCAATTTTCCCTTTCTCAGTTCATCGTCCCCCCAGGGTTCCTATTCACCATGTTCCAGTGACAAAGAAAGTGAGGATGCTCCATTCTTGGAACTGAGACTCATGAGAAAACCTCTCCCGCTTCCTCCCCATCCCTCTAGGGTTCCCTACCCTTTCCCATCCCCATTCCTGAGCCCTTACTGAGGGCTCTGTCAGGGGCTCCCCAGGGCACAGCTGTCTCGTACTCTCAGATGCCCAACCCAGGAAGGCCAGGCCACTTCCTGCCCCAAGATTACCCAGGGGAGACCCACGCCTTCACCTTTGCTCTGAGTTCACGGTCAGCAGAAAGCACCTGCAAGGCTGCAGCTTTTCTTACTGGATCATTATCTCCCACTGGCTGTACTCTTCACCCCGGCTAATGAAGGCAGATAACAGGTTTGATAAGTGGGGAGTCAGAGGTGGAAAGCCCCACTTGGTGGGGGGGGGGACAGGGAGCAGAGGGAAGAGTGACACAATTTGTTAACATCAGTGTTCCCTGCCTTTGTTTCTTAAAAATACCTATCTCCATTTCCCCCACAATATATGATGGTTGGTAAAATTCAAACACAGAGAAAATAAAAATGACCTCTTACCCCACCTCATGCAGAGATCCATAGCTACCCATTTGATGTATTCTTCCAGACTTTCTAAGGCACTCTCTAATAAATAAGATCATACTACACATATTATTCTGTTAACTACATTTTTTATTTAAAATATAAAACAAGAGAGAGTGTAGACCTGTTGTGGGGTTGGTAACCAATGTCACAAAATAATATGTGTACTAATTATTTAATGAGAAGCTAGTTTGTTCTGTAAACCTTCATCTAAAGTACAAGAATAAATAAATAAAACAAGCACTTCTCTCCAGCAATATGAACATACTTCCATCACTTTTTGAACAGTTGACTATTTTTCCAATGTTTGGATATACCATAACTTAACCCATTTCCAGTAACAGACATTAAGGTTGTTTCCAATCTTGCAATATTATAAACAACACTGTAATGAACATCTGGGCACACCATCCTATTATTTTTTGGAGTCAATTCCTGGAAGTGTGATTGCCAAGCCCAAAGGTGCTCACGTGTGTAAGGCTTTTTTTTTTTTAATTTTTATTGTGCTTTAAGTGAACATTTACAAATCAAGCCAGTCTCTCACATACAAACTTATATATACCTTGTGTGTAAGGCTTTTGATACATATTGCTCAGAGTCCTCTCAATCTATTTCTCACCCCACCAGCAGTATATGAAAATACCAGTTCTCCACATCCTTGCCTTTCAAATTAATGATGATGCAGGATCCATTATTTTTAATGTTTTATTTTCAAATAATTTTAGGACTACAGAAAAGTTGAAAAACAGTACAGAGAGTTCTCATATACCCTCCACCTAGCTTCGCCTCAAGTTAACAGCTTATATGACCATAGCTGTTGTTAGGTGCTGTCGAGTCGGTTCTGACTCGTAGCGACCCTATGCACAACAGAACAAAACACTGCCTGGTCCTGAGCCATCCTTACAATCGTTTCGCTTGAGCTCATTGTTGCAGCCACTGTGTCAAACCACCTCACTGAGGGTCTTCCTCTTTTCCACTGACCCTGTACTCTGCCGAGCATGATGTTCTTCTCCAGGGACTGATCCCTCCTGACAACATGTCCAAAGTATGTAAGATGCAGTCTCACCATCCTTGCCTCTAAGGAGCATTCTGGTTGTACTTCTTCCAAGACAGATTCGTTTGTTCTTTTGGCAGTCCATGGTATATTCAATATTCTTCACCAACACCACAATTTAAAGGCGTCAACTCTTCTTCGGTCTTCCTTATTCATTGTCCAGCTTTCACATGCATATGATGCAATTGAAAACACCATGGCTTGGGTCAGGCGCACCTTAGTCTTCAGGGTGACATCTTTGCTCTTCAACACTTTGAAGAGGTCCTTTGCAGCAGATTTACCCAATGCAATGTGTCTTTTGATTGCTTGACTGCTGCTTCCATGGCTGTTGATTGTGCATCCAAGTAAGATGAAATCCTTGACAACTTCAGTCTTTTCTCCGTTTATCATGATGTTGCTCATTGGTCCAGTTGTGAGGATTTTTGATTTCTTTATGTTGAGGTGTAATCCATACTGAAGGCTGTGGTCTCTGATCTTCATCAGTAAGTGCTTCAAGTCCTCTTCACTTTCAGCAAGCAAGGTTGTGTCATCTGCATAACGCAGGTTGTTAATGCATCTTCCTCCAATCCTAATGCCCCGTTCTTCTTCATATAGTCCAGCTTCTCGGATTATTTGCTCAGCATACTGATTAAATAGGTATGGTGAAAGAATACAACCCTGACGCACACCTTTCCTGACTTTAAACCAATCAGTATCCCTTTGTTCTGTCCAAACAACCGCCTCTTGATCTATGTAAAGGTTCCTCATGAGCACAATTAAGTGTTCTGGAATTCCCATTCTTCGCAATGTTATCCATAATTTGTTATGATCCACACAGTTGAATGCCTTTGCATAGTCAGTAAAACACAGGTAAACATCCTTTTGGTATTCTCTGCTTTCAGCCAGGATCCATCTGACATCAGCAATGATATCCCTGGTTCCACGTCCTCTTCTGAAACCAGCCTGAATTTCTGGCAGTTCCCTGTTGATATACTGCTGCAGATGGTTTTGATTGACTTGCTTGTGATATTAATGATATTGTCCTATAATTTCCACATTTGGTTGGATCGCCTTTCTTGGGAATAGCCATAAATATGGATCTGTTCCAGTCAGTTGGCCAGGAAGCTGTCTTCCATATTTCTTGGCATAGACGAGTGAGCACCTCCAGCGATGGATCTGTTTGTTGAAACATCTCAATTGATATTCCATCAATTCCCGGAGCCTTGTTTTTCGCCAATGCCTTCAGAGCAGCTTGGAATTCTTCCTTCAGTACCATTGGTCCCTGATCATATGCCACCTCTTGAAATGGTTGAACATTGACTAATTCTTTTTAGTATAATGACTCTGTATATTCCTTCCATCTTCTTTTGATGCTTCCTGCGTTGTATAACATTTTTCCCAAAGAATCCTTCACTATTGCAACTCAAGGCTTGAATTTTTTCTTCAGTTCTTTCAGCTTGAGAAACACCGAGTGTGTTCTTTCCTTTTGGTTTTCCATCTCCAGCTCTTTGCACATGTCATTATAATACTGTACTTTGTCTTCTCGAGACGCCCTTTGAAATCTTCTGTTCAGTTCTTTTACTTCATCAATTCTTCCTTTTGCTTTAGCTGCTCGACGTTCGAGAGCAAGTTTCAGAGTCTCCTCTGACATCCGTCTTGGTCTTTTCTTTCTCTCCTGTCTTTTCAATGGCCTTTAGCTTTCTTCATGTATGATGTCCTTGATGTCATTCCATAACCGTAGAACCATTATCAAAACCAGAGAACTAACATTGCCACAATACGACCAATTAAACTACAGACTTTATTCGGGTTTCACCAGTTTTTCACTAATGGCCCTTTTCTGTTCCAGAAGCTCACATTACATGTAGTTGCCGTATCTCCTTAATCCTTTCCAATATGTGACAATAACATGGTCTTTCTTTGTTGTTCATGACACTTTTTGAGAGTACTGGCCAGTTGGTTGGTAGAATGTCTCCCAACTTGGGTTTGCCTGATTTTTCTCAAATTGCATTGAAGTTATGCATTTTTGGCAAGAACACCACAGAAGTGATGTTGTGTCCTCTTCAGTGTGTGGCTTCCAGGGATTCATGATGTTAGAAGGTCTAATTGCTGACAATGTCAACCTTGACCACTTGGTTAATATGGCGGCTGCCAGGTTTCTCCACTGTAAAGCTACTCTTTATCCTTTTGTAATTGATAAGCATCTAGAGGGAGGTACTATAGTTGAGACTACGCAAATATGCTATTTCTTCTTGGCAATGTATTTACTGTTGTTGTCGTATACTATCAAGATGATTCCGACTCATAGTGACCGTATAGGACAGAGCAGAACTGCCCCATAGGATTTCCTAGGCTGTACTCTTTATGGAGGCAGATTGCCAGGTCTTTTCTCCTGCAGAGCCACCAGTGGCTTCGAACCACCGACCTTTCTATTAGTGGCCGAGTGCTTAGCCATTGTGTCACTAGGACTCCTAATGTATTTAAAATCACTGATTATCTCAATGACACCTTCCTGTTCTAACGTTCCAAAATTCAGGTCAAAGCAATCAGTGTTTGAACACATACTGTGAATCGCTCAAGGATGACAAGCGAGCATACACAATGAAGCAGGATATGTGCTTGTCTTATCAAGGAGCTTTTAACTGGGAAGAGTAGACATTCAGGAAAGCATCTAGATGCAGGACTCTCAGCTTCGAAGGCTCCCAGTGACTCTTGCCCACTTCCCCTGGGTTTAACTGTCTTCAGTTCCCAGGGCCACCCTTAGCCTTCTTGCTTTGGTCAGCCATCTCTGCTCTTGCCCAAGGATTCTCCAAGGTGTTCAGGATGGATTAGTACCAAACAGAGTCACTCGAAAGAGCACTGACAAAGAGAACTAATGGCAACTACCCCCCAACACTGTGTGTCCAGAACCATCCCCTTGTGCCTACATCTTTGGGACTGACATATTCCTTGCCTCCTTTTGTTCATGGGAATCCCCAGAACAGAAGCCACCCAAGAAGAGGGATTCCTGGAGGTTACAGACACATGCACACAAATAGGGAAGAGTCTGCTAGGGCAGCACTTACAATCTTAACATGCACACGGACCACCTGGGGATCTTGCTAAAATGCAGAGTCTCATGCAGTAGATCTGGGGCAGGGCTTAAGATTCTGCATTTCTAACAAGCTTCTGGGTGACTCTGAGGCTGATGGTCCATGGACTACACTTTGGGGGAAAAGGGGCTCCATCACTGAGGACTCGAATGCATGGTACAGATGAGGTGCTGAGGGAGACAGAAAGGAGGACTGAAGAGATGGGATGCGGATTGGCACAGGACATGTGGGTGGTAGTGAAAGGAAGGGACAGGGATGGAAATGAGGATTTCCTAAAGTCTGACACCCAGCACTTTCTTCATAAAGGACATAAATGTCCCTTTCTTCCCTCTCTTCTTAATCCTTATGACCCTATGAATTAGGTGAAATTTCTGTTTCTACCGTCCGCCCATCCCGCCCCCACCTCCATCTCCACATGCACCATTCACATGGGGAAACTGAGGCTGGGAAGGGTAAGTAACTGGTCACATGTTGCATTCTGGGAAAAGATTCAAGCCCAGAAGCCAACTCATGCCTGTCTATCTATCTCCACTCCTCCATGTCGTGACGCAGGACCTAAAAAAGGCTGCAGGAGGATTTCGTCGTGTGTGCAAAACTGGCATAAGGGCCCTCGTCCAACGGCCTCCAGCATCTCAAATAACAAGGCCAGTTGGAAGCTGTTAACGCAGATGGGAACCAGCCAGCAACAGGTGAAAGGCTGCTCTACCTATCAGCACTGCTTGAAGTTGTAACATACTCCTGGCTTTGTCTCCCCAAGTTCAAGGGGCCCAGTCCCCAGATGTACCTACAAGCCAATAAGCAGCATCGAGAAGGGGGACTGGGGTCCCCACCATGCTGAACTGGCTTCCATGCTCTCCCATTTCTTGCAGCCTCTGGGGAGAAGAGTTTCTCCAGGTTAATATATTGTGCTAATGAGGGGTAGCTGGCAGGAGAAGGCCAGGTCTACTTGATTCAGGGCTTGGATGGAAGCCAGGGTCTCTCTGGCCATAGATTCTCTCTCCTCTCAGGCTAGTATGCTGTGCGGGGAGATTAAGATGTATAGTCTGCAAATGGACTAACCTTTTCCAGGCCCCTTTAATGAGGCTTCCTATAATAGAGCCATTTCTCTCTCTTATGTTATGTATGTGTACACATTCACACACCCACCTACCCACCCACACACACACATTCCTTAACATAATCCATATGGAAATAAAAATCCTTCCAGTGCACTTATTGATTTTAAGTGGACCCTATAATGGGCAACACTTTTTTCTTCAAATTAAAATCCATGGTTCAACAGCATGCACTTCCAGTGAATCAACAAGGTGGTTTCAACCAACTGGCGAGGCTCCCTCTTAAAACTCAAGTTTTACGGCAGCAAGTAATCAACTGGACCAGCAGTCCTTTGGGGGACATAATGGAAACACAGCACAAGCCAAGGTAAAGTCCCCCCCCAAAACATAATCCACTCTGGGACTCACTTTGGATGAAGGGACATGAGCAGCTTTTAACCCTAGATTCCTATAAGAGGAAACACTACATCCTGAATCATTCAGACTTCTACCTACCTAAAAATTAAAAGAGAAAAAGAAAAAAAACAACAAACCCAGTTGCCATTGAGTTGACTCTAACTCATGGAAACCCCATGTGTGTCATAGTAGAACTGTGCTCCATACGGTTTCCAATGGCTGATTCTTCTAAAGTACATTGCCAGCCTTTCATCCGAAGCAACTCTGGGTGGACTTGAACTGTCAACCTTTTGGTTAGCAGCCAAGCACTCAACCATTTTCACCACCCAAGGATTCCACTCATCTACCTAAAGAGATAAAATTCTAGCCTCTGATAATGCCAGGTGCTTCCCAGCCTTACAAGGTACAGGGGAAGAAAAGCAGATTCTGAAGCTACCCCTCCAACCTTTATGTTCTCAATAATCACTGCTATAAGCTATGTCAAGACTAAAGACACAAACCCTCTGGGGAGTTCAGCTATTTCAATTTCACCCGGGTCAGGGACCTTTCTAAGCCTCCTGAAGTACAAGAGTATTCTGAGACCCGTCTCAGATACATGAGTGTCTAAACTCAAGATGTCAAACAGTGGACAGTTGCTCAAAATTGAATTGTCTGCCCACAAGGTAATAAAACTAGGAATTACCTTTTAAAGTATTTTTAAAAACCTTGACCACTTAGAAATTTAAAGGCACTCTCCCAAATAACTTGAGGCAAAGAGGAAATCAAAACCAATAATTACAACAAAGAAAATAACGGTAATGAGAATACTGTATATTAAAATAATCTCCTAGGAAGTGCCCAAAGCTGTAATCAGAAGCAAAGTCATAGTATTAAAATGCTACCACTATTATATTTAAAAGGATGCAAATAAATGAGTTGAGCATCAACCCAGGAAGTTAGAAAAGAACAACAAAACAAAGAATAAAAAACTAATAGCAAAGGGAAAAGGAAAAATATATGAATTTGGATTTTAAAAATCCAAAGAAAGATACAGACAAAATTCCAAGGGGTCTAATCAAGAAAAAAATACAGAAGATACACATAATTAAGAGGAAGAGAGTTGGTGGAATAACTACTAAGACAGAAAAGATTAAAAATAGCAAAGACTCTTAATCAGGTGCAAAAACCTGTACTAAAATATCTGCAGCATCCAGAAGGTTAACACTATAAAAATAAAGATAGCTCTTAAGATTTCCATATAAAGCATACTTCCAAATAAATAAGAAAAATTGAAACCCTATAATAGAAAAATGAGCAAAGAACATGAACAGACAATTCCAAGCAAAACATATAAATACATATAGACAAATGACATATAAGAAAATGCAACAGCACAGTGTAAACCAAACAAGTAAAAATTGAAGCAACTGTGATGCCAATTTTTTCTCTATCAAATTAACAAAGTTTTGCTTCTGTTGTTGTTCTTGCTACATCCAACAAGAATAAAGAGGAGGTGAGTCAGATGCTCTCATGTACAGGTGATACTGTTGTCAGCTGCTGTCAAGTCAGCTCCAACTCAATACAACCCCAAGTACAACAGATCAAAGTGTTGTCCAGTCCTGTGCCATCTTCACAATCATGTCCTTCAGTCCATTGCTGTGGCCACTATGTATTTGAATGACTTCCAACCTAGGGGGTTCATCTTCCAGCACTATATCGGATAATATTCTGCTGTGATCCATAGGGTTTTCATTGGCTAATTTTCAGAAGTAGATCGCCAGTCTTTTTTTCCTAGTCTCAGTCTGGAAGCTCCACTGAAACCTGTCCACTGGGGGTGACCCTGCTGGTATTTGAAATACCAGTGGCATAGCTTCCATCATCAGAGAAACATGCAAGCCACCACAATAGGACAAACTGACAGTGATAAGGATGTAAATTAGCGTTTGCCCTCGCAGATTTGATACAAGCATGTTTACACACATGCACACACATACACACACACACACAACAGATAGGAGTATTTGGCTATGCTTCATGGTTCAGCAAATTACTTGAGACCTTTCCATTTGAGGTTCACAATTTAATTGGATTCAAGACCCCATATCTGACAGGATGACACCCCTCTTTAAACATATGGAAGGAGGCCTTAGAAGCTCCACTTCTCTAAGTTCCTGAGAAATGACCCTTATGCTCTTGGGCAGAGGGCTGGGTAAGCGATACATTCATATTTTATAAGTTTGTTTAATGGAGGCTTATTTTTTGGGGCTATGTATTTTTAAAGACTACATAGCTTAGATTGATGGAGACACTAGGCTGATTCTCCTCTGCTTCTCCTCTTACAAGCCAGAGACCTGGAGGGAGCCCAGCCCTTCTGGGGCTGAGGAGGGACAAGGGAGAGTCCCCAGCGGACAAAGCTACCTAGATGTCCAACAGTGGGGAACTGGTTAAATAAATCGTGTTCATCCCTATAACGGAAGGAGTGTGGCTATTAAGAAGAATGAACTAGATCTATGGGTACTTTCTAGGATGGGTATCCATGATATACTAAGGAAAAAAGACAAGCTGCAAAACACTAGGGATAATATGGTCCAATTTGGTAACAGAGAAGTGGGGGGTGTGTGCGTGTGTAATGATTAAGAATGTGAACACCAGTCAAACATCTAGAGTTCACATTCCCAGCTCTACTAGTTACCAGCTGTGTGACCTTAGGTTTTCCTAATCTCGCTGAGCCTCAATTGCCTCATCTGTAAAATGAGAGGAAACCTAGGACTCATCCTAGCTGTAACATGGTGTGAGGGTGAAATGAGACAATGCATGGAAAGCATTTCTGCTTTGCTTGGCACCTATTAACCAAACCCACTGTCGTCCAGTCCAGTCCATTCTGACTCATGGTGACCCTACAGGACAGAGTACAAGTGGCCCATAGGGTTTCTGAGGCTGTAATCTTTACAGAAGCGGCTGGTGGGTCTGAATTGTCAACCTTTCGATTAGCAGCTGAGCACTTTAACCACTGTGGCACCAGGGCTCCTTGGCACATATTGAACCAAAAAAAAAAAAACAAACCTGTTGCTGTCCAGTCGATTCCGACTCACAGCGACCTTACATTAAGCACGCAAAAATTGCTTCCTCTTCTTGTTGTTGCATTGAAAAGGATCTATAAGGAAACCTGGCAAACTTTTCAGTGTTCACCTCTGGAGAGAAACTAGCAAAACGGACGTTTTCATTTTTCACGTCATCACATTCACTCACATCGTATTTAAGTTTCTACAGTGTATATACTTAGCTCTCGTCATTAAAGCACAACAACGTGGATTCTGAAGAGTGTAGGTGACTGCTCTCCTGGACGCAGCAGTAGCAGTTCCAAAGTTTCCGAGGGTCTCATTTTGGAGCACTGGGGAGCTAGCTGGATGTTGCCACACTCCTGGGGTAGGTCAACCTCCCGCGCCTTCCACCGCTATGGGAGAGCAGGTGAGCGCCCATGCTGAATCTCTTAGGTGAGCGTCGGGAGGTCATTTTCATATTCCCAAAATATAAAACCAAACCCAGTGCCGTCGAGTGGATTCCGACTCATAGCGACCCTATAGGACAGAGCAGAACTGCCCGATAGAGCTTCCAAGGGGCGCCTGGCGGATTCGAACTGCCGACCTCTTGGTTAGCAGCCATAGCACTTAACCACTATGCCACCAGGGTTTCCCAGTTCCCAAGATATAGAGCTTAGCAATAAAGGCTGTCCTAACTCAACAATCCCTACGTTTCCTTTTTCAGTTCAATTTAAGCAGGCTAAATAAAAGGAGCCCTGGTGGTGTAGTGGTTAAAGCATTTGGCTGCTACCTGAAAGGTTGGGGGTTCAAACCCACCAGCTGCTCTGCAGGGAGAAAGGTGTGGCAATCTAATTCTGTAAAGATTACAAACTGAAAAGCAAACCCACTGCCCTCAAGCTGATTCCAACTCACAGCAACCATACAGGAGAGAGTAGAACTGCCCCATAGGGTTTCCAAGGCTATAATCTTTATGGGAGCAGACTGCCACATCTTTCTCCTGCAGGACAGCTGGTGGGTTCGAATCACCAACCTTTTGGTTAGTAACTGAGCGCTTAACTACTGCACCACCAGGGCTCCTTCCATAAAGATTACAGACTTGGAAACCCTACAGTGCAGATCTACTCTGTCCTGTAGCACACTGTGAGTAGGAATTGACTCGAACGGCAACGGGCTTAAACAGGTGAAGCTTTGCAAGTTGAACAAGCTTTGCAAGAGGTCAGGGGCTTTGAAAAGAGAAGGAACAACCAACAGCAGCTGTAAGTTCTTTTTCATTTAGTTGATGAAGATTACCTTTTTTTAATTGAGACTAAATTCACATAATATAAAATGAAACATTTTAAGGTACAATTCAGTGGCATTTAGTCCTTTCACCGTGTTGTGCAACCATCACTTCTGCCCAGTCCCAAAATGCTTTCAATCCCCAATGGTGACCCCATACGCATTAAGCAGTCACTCCCCATTCTCCCTCCCTACCCCTGCCAACGACTACTTTCTGCCTGTATGGATTTACCTCTTCTGGATATTTCATGGAAACCCTGGTGGCGTAGTGGTTAAGAGCTACGGCTACTAACCAAAAAAGGTTAGCAGTTCAAATCCACCAGGCACTCCTTGGAAGCCCCATGTAGCAGTTTTAGTCTGTCCTATAGGGTCGCTATGAATTGGAATTAACTTCACAGCAGCGGGTTTGATTTTTTGTTTTTTTTTAATGGATATTTCATATAAATGGAATCACACAATATGTGGCCTTCTGTGTCTGGTTTCTTCCACTTAGCATCATGTTTTCAAGGTTCATCCATGCTGTAGCATGTATCAGAACTTCATTCTTTTTTATGGTCGAACAATATTCTACCGTACAGATATACCACATTTTGTTTATTCATGCATTCTCTGGTGGTACAGCCGTAATTTCTCAAGCACTTGCTATGTGCCAGGGACTGTGCTAGATATTCCTCCATCAATCCCTTGAGGTAAGTACTGGTTGGTCCCCTTTACACAGAGGGTACAACTGAGGCTCAGAGAGGTAAAGGACACACAGCTCATACTACCAAAGCAAGGGTTTGATTCCAAGTCTACCTGGCCACAAAGTGTAACCCTCCCATGGGGTTCACACTAATGAACTGTGTACTCTGTCATAGAGAAAAAGAGATGGACCCTTACCAGGGGTACTAGCGCACAGATGCCCTCTGCTCACTGAATAATACCAAAAAATTGTGCAAATTCTTTCATATTTCTGACCCCCCTCCTTGGAACTTTTGTGATAGTTCAGTATTCCCAAACTGTTTTTAGACTACAACTGAGTGTGTGTGTGTGTGTGTGTTGGTAGTGAGTGTTCTGTAAGAAAAGGGTTCCAAAGTCTAGAAACTCTATGGAGTTCTAGGTTAAATTACTTTTGTTTAGGAGGTTCCCTTACTGCAGGACTTGTCAGAGCCTTTAGCATGCCAAATGCATTTGACTCCCCAAGGGGTACTATCGAGTGCAGCAACCCCCAAACTTATTTAGCTATGGACCCCCTTTATGAAGCATATCCTAGAACAGAATTCACATTGGGAAATGCTATCCTCAAACAAGCATGCCTTCATTTTTCTTGCTTGCCTTTCCAAACACAGGACAAAAGGAGAAAAGTTAGACACGTTTACATTTACAACTACAAAGGAAATTATTCAACTCTCCGCCAAAACCATCCCTGTGCCTTCAGAAATACCCAAGATCCTCTACATGCCTGAATATAAGACAAGCTCCAATATAAGATGACTCCATAAATAAATAAGGTGAATCCACGCTTTACCCAATGAAAAAAAAAAAAAAGAAGGTCTAAAAATAATTGCTTGACCAAGTTGAATTTACACACTTTTAGGGAATAGATTAAAGAGACAAATGTTTACTTATTTAATTTATTGATTTAATTTTACACATACATAAAATTTAAATCACATATAATTTAAAATAATGTTGATGTACAAAGTTTACTTTCTCAAATGTAGAACAAAATTCAAACCCACAAAAAAAAAAAAAAAAAAAGACCAGACTTGCTGGTCTGATAGAGACTGGAGAAACTCTGAGAGTACGGCCCTGGAGAACCTTTTAACTCAGTACTGAAGTCACTCCTGAGGTTCACTCCTCAGCCAAAGATTAGACAGGCCCATAAAGCAAACAATAACATGCATAGCTCCACCATGTATACAAGACTAAATGGGCACACCAGCCCAGAGACAAGGACGAGAAGGCGGGGGGGACAGGAAAGCTGGATGAATGGAAATGGGGAACCCAAGGTCGAGAAGGGGAATGTGTTGGCAACCAATGTAACAAAACAATATGTGTATTAATAGTTTAATGAGAGACTGATATGCTCTGTAAATCTTCATCTAAAACACAATAAAATAAAATAAGACGTCTATTTTCTCCCACTCTTGCATGCCGAGAAACAATTCTATTCCAATGTTTTGCGTGTATCTTCATCTTAAGGAAGACACTTTTTGCATGATCCAGTGCCCAGTGCATGAGATGCTCCCTACTGCCTAGGCTGTTTGGGAACACAGCCATTTCTAATGCACATATTATGCCATCACTGGAAATGTGGTTCTGAGCCACAAGTGGCTCAAATAGAGCACTGGGACAGTTGTGTTTTTTCCCTCGTCATTCCCGTAGGTGTACATGTGCAACCTCTAGAGAATAACTACTTATAGACTTGCTTATAAAGTGAGTTTTATAAAAGGCTTGTTTACATGACATCAAACACTGGTAGTTTTGAGGTCAAATCTCCCGGAATTGCTGTTAGGTTTCTTTGATTGTGCCAGCCGAATGCTATAATCCCCCAGGGAGCTAGCTTTGATAGTAAAGTCATTCCCAAATAGTACTTTACTAGTCTGAATGAAGGAGCCCTGGTCTTGCGGTGGTTAAGCACTTGGCTGCTAACCGAAATGTCAGTGGTTCAAACCCACCAGCTGCTCCTCAGGAAAGATGTGGTAGTCTGCTTCCATAAAGATTTTGGCCTTGGAAACCCTATAGGACAGTTCTACTCTGTCCTATGGGGTCCCTGTGAGTCAGACTGGAGTCAACGGCAACGGGTTTGGTTTCTTTTTTTAGACTGAATGAAGTCACTGCAGGGGTGATATGAGGGAATTTGTCAGAACTTATTATGAAATTGTTGTTTATGTTGCTAGGTGCCATCTAGTCAATGTGAACTCATAGCCACCCCATGTGACAGGGCAGAACTTCCCCATAGGGTTTTCTAGGTGATCAACTGCTAACCGAAAGGTTCACAGTTCACAACCACCAGGGGCTCCTGGGGAGAAAGATGTGGCAATCTGCTTCCGTAGAGATTTATAGCCTTGGAAACCCTCTGGGGTCGCTATGAGTTGGAATCGACTCAACAGCAGTAGATTTGGTTTTCTGTTTTTTTTTAATCTTTACAAGAGCAGATCACCAGGTCCTTCTCCTGAAAAGCTGCTGGGTTGGTTTGAACTGCCAACCTTTCAGTTCACAACCAGGTACTTAACCCTTATACCATGAGGGCTTCTTGAATTCAATTGTGCCCTCACCCCCAAATATATGTTGGAATCCTAACTCCTATATCCATGGATGTAATTCTGTTTAGAAATAGGTTAATTAGGCTAACTTTCTTCATTAGGTTAATTAGATCATACCAGAGTAGGGTGGATTCTAAGCCCAATCCTTTCTGAATTATAAAAAGAGATTAGACAGAGACAGAGGCACAGAGGGGAACACAGATAACCTGTGAGGCTCATCTATAAGCAAAGAAACTCAAGGATTGCTGGCAGGCACCAGGCACTAGGAGAGCGGTCTATACAGAAGGAAACGATGCTGATTTGGACTTCTGGTCTCCAGAACTTTAAGAAAATACATTTCTGTTCTTTAAAGCCACTCACTTTTGATATTTGTGTTACAGCAGCACTAGGAGACAAAGACAGAACTTATGAACGACTCCTTTCCTATAGGATGTTTGTGGGGACGGGCCTCTCACAGTGTATTTGGGCATATTCTGTATTGATAAAGGGAAAACTTCATCTCCAAGAGAATAAGTGGGCTCAGCACCAGCGTTTTTGCTCAAGGAAGGAATCAGACCTGGAAGAGTGAAGGCAAGAAAGGAAAATATATTGACTTCGGGAGAACACTCAACTGCAACGTCATGAGTAAATGGGCCATTTATCCCGGAGCTCCTTGAAAAGGTGACTGTCCATCAATCCCTCCTCCTCCAAGCTGCTCCTTGATGAGCCGTTCTAACAATGGGCTAATTTAGCTGATTACAGAGGAATTTGAGAGGAATGGGCTGACAGAGCCTGGGTCTGGGCCAGCAATGCATTAACTTGGCTGATGTCTCCATCACTCCCCAGCCCCCGCTCCTGCTTGGGACCGATAGGCGCGTCTTATTCCTGAAAACATGTTCCATCTGATGGGCTTTCATTAAACTCAGCTCTGGCTTATCGGGTGAGAGGTAGAAACCTACTGCTACAGGGCATGGATTGTTGTCCTCAAGTCCTTGGTGGGGGGGACAGTGTCTGGGACTGGTGCCAGGCTATTCTCGGCTCCTGGTCAGCAGCATGTGGATGCCCAGACCTACGGAACAGGAGTGCAGGAAGGGAGGTAGAGGCCCAGGCTGGGCTGTCATTGCTCCTTCACTCCCTTGGCTAGGTAGTAAGAGCACAGGCTCATATAGGTGGTTATGAAGTGACCAGGAATATCCGTCACTTCCACCAAGGAGGGTCTGAAACCATCCCATGCCCTTTCAGTGACCTTTTCTATTAGAACTGTGTCATACATAAACAGTGCAACTTTGTTGACTTCTTTGACTTAAAACCCAAGCCCATTTGTATTATACTGAAATCTTTTGATTGCAAGTGACATAAATCAAATCAAAACCAGCCTGAGCAAAAAAGAGAATGTATTGGCTTATGTAGCTTTAAAGTTTAGAGGGTTAGTTTCAGGCACAGCTGGATCCAGGGGTTCAAATGGCGTTGTTAGCAATCTGTCTCTTTCCAGCTCTCAGCTCTCTTTGTTGACTTCATTCCCAGGCAAGTTCTCCATATATGGTTCTAGAAAAGGCCACTGGCAGCTCCAAACTCACATTCAGCCAGTTCAGAAACCCAGTGGAAAAGAAATCTCTTTCCTGGGAGCTCCAGCCAAAGTCCCAGAGCTGAATCTCACTGGACTCATTTGTGTCTTACACCAACCCCTTAACCAATCAGTGGAGCCCAGGGATAGATTGCATGAATTGGCACTCTCAGTCCTGGATCTGATGGGGGTCAACTCCACCCAAGTCATGTGAAGAGTTTAATCATCTATAAAATGAGATTGAATAACCTCTCCCACACAGAATTGTTCTGAGGATTAATCATACACTCAACATATATTAACTGAGCATCTATTCTCTGCCAGGCACAGTGCTAGGCACTAGGGAATTCCTAAGAAAACAAAATAAACAAAATTCTTTGCCATCATGGAACATATAATCGAACAGGGGGAGACAGAAAATAGACATCGAGAAATGTGAGTTATTTTGACTGTGAAAAGATGCTATGGGTGGAAACAGTAGAGGAGGGTAGTGGACATTAGGAGCCCTGGTTGTGCAATGGTTAAAGTGTTCAGCTGCTAACCAAAAGGTCAGCAGTTTAAACCCACCAGCCATTTCACAAGAGAAAAGGCCTAGTGGTCTGCTCCTATAAAGATTACCGCCTAGGAAACCCCATGGGGCAGTTCTATTCCATCCCATAGGGTCTTTGAGTTGTCCCTGGTGGTGCAAACGGTCAATGTACTCAGCTGCTAACCAAAAGTTTGGAGGTTCACCGCCCCCCAGAAGTGACTTGGAGGAAAGGCCAGGTGATCTACTTCTTAAAAATCAGCCATTGACAACCCTACAGAGCCCAGTTCTACTCAGACTCATTGGGGTCACGATAAGTCATAATTAGTTACGGGAGAAGGAAGAGTTTCAGTACTCAACAGTATGGTCAGGGTACGGTTCACGGAGAGGGTCATATCTGAGCAAAGACTTGAAGAAGGAGAGGGTGTGAAAATGTGGGGAAGAGTGTTCTCTTCAGAAATAACAGTGAGTGCGAGGGTTCTGAGGTGGGAACTTCATGCCTGGTGTAGTCATGGACACCAAGGACGCCACTGTGGATGTTGCAGAGACAGCAAGGAGGTGATAGAGAGGAAACAGAAGGCCAGATCCTATAGGGCCTTGTGGACACTGTAAATGCAGTAACATGTGAAGCACTTAGTACAGCCTGGCCCACAGAAGACTCCGAGAAGTGGAGTGATGGTGATGAAGACGATGAGGATGACTGTGGTGGTGGTGATGGTGGAGATGGTGATGATGGTGGTGCTGACAAGGATGTGATATGATTGGTATCCAGCACTCCAACAATAGCAGGCAGGCTAACACAGACATACTTCACCTTTCTGAGCTGTTTTGAGGATTTCCAAATTAACACAAGCAATTTGCACTCTGACCTCATGCTGAGAAAACGGCTCTGTAAACACAGGGTGTTTCCTTCCATCACAAGTCTTTATCATGTGTCTGACACCATTATCACCAAAAGGTCACCAGGTGGCACCCATTAGCAGAGCTAACACTTGCTCTTCTGCTTATATGACCCCGTTCTTCACTTCCTTTTGATACCAGCAGACATACCCTGAATCTGCCCCACTCGTGGCCACTTGCCCAAATCAAGTGGGCCACTGCCTAGGTGTGGATCCAAGCTATCTGGATATTTATTAATACCACCTGACAAGGCTCCAGGGTATCAATATTGATATCATCGAGCCAGCCACCTGCCTCATCCTGGCTCTTGACTCCTGGAAGTTACTCCAAAGTGTAATTAAGTCTTCTCTGATGGCTACTGCCCCAGCTGAGTGGCACCACACCATTTCTCCAAGAGGAGTTTCCCAGTGCATGGACAGACACACCTGTGAGGTCATTGAGATGTCCTTCAAGCGTGCATCTTCCCCAGCACCTTTGGCCTGGATGACTGACTTTGGCTCCTCAATGTTGGCCCCTCGCTTCACCTAAAGTCATTTTCTAAATCCTTCTCAGTGGGAGGGCTCTTTCCGAAATTTAAGTCTACTAGAAGAGGACATCATGTCTGGTAAAGCGGAGGGCCAGTGAAAACAAGGCAAAACCTCCATGAGAGGGGCTACACAATGGCCACAACAATGGACTTAAACACACCATGAATACGGTGCGGGGTGGAGCAACATCTTGTTCCGTTGCACATGGGGTCTCCACGAGTTGGAGTCGATTTGATGGCAAATCGACAACTGTCAAACTAATGTCTTCCTAACGCCCTCAGAAAGGTCAAACTCCTTAGGAGTGACCTGGCCTTTGCCTCCTTCTCCAGCTTCATCTCCCACCAGACCACCTCCAACTCCTGCCAGGCTGAGAACATGAGAACTACTGTGTGTGCTGTTCTTCCGTGCCCATTCTGTCCCCGTAGCTGGAAATATCCTTCCCACTGCTTTGCCCAGCCAGGTTCCATTTGTCCTTCAGCTTAGCCCCTTCTACCTCCTCTGTAAAACCTTTGTAGACCACCCATCCCTGCTTAGGCGTCCCTGCCTTGTGCGCTCTTGGTAACCTGTCCGTAATGCCACTGCACCTGTTATTACACTGTGTTGTATTGTCTTTATGAGTCTCCCATGCCAGGCGTAGAATCTCATTCAACCTTGGGTCTCCGCCTCGGAGGAAGGGGTCTAACACACAGCAGATGCTCAATAACCATTTGTTGCTTGAACACGAGAAGAGCCAGTCACCGATTTAGTCATATGCCATTCTCACTCCGTCCCCTCAAGGAGACATAGGTACACTGGAAGTCTGCAGAGCACTGTAGCAGGCTGGTTCAGATTCATCTTAGGTTCAGATCCCTGCTCCACTTCTTGTTAGCCAGTGACCTTGGTTACAACAAACTTTCTGGTCCCAGTTTTCCCATATCTAAAAAGTGTGGGTAGAAATAAGTACTTCTTCTCACAGCTACGGCAAGGATTAAATAAGATATTCTAGTGAGTGTTCTAAGAGGATTGATAATTTTGTTGTTAGTGTCCGTCAAGTTGGCTCCGACTCACAGTGACTCTGTGCACAACACAACATGGCAATGCCCACTTCTGTGCCATTTTCATGATCGTTGGCATGTCTGAGTCCATTGTTGCAGCCATTTTTACAATGGCTTCCGAGCTAGGGACTCATCTTTCAGCACCAAATTAGGCAGTATTCTGTTGTGACCCACGGGGTTTTCACTGGCTAATTTTCAGAAGTAGATCACCAGGCCTTTCTTCCTAGTTTGTCTTAGTCTTGAAGCTCTGCTGAAACCTGCCCACGATGGGTGACCCTGCTGGAATTTGAAATACCAGTGGCATAGCTTCCAGCAGCACACAAGCCACCACAGTATAGCAAGTTGACGGGTGGTGGAGTGTTAGTAATAATAATGTTGTTATTAATAATATTAATAATTATTATTATTTTATTTATTATTTTCTCGACAATAAATTAAATGGCCATCATATCCACAAAGCCAGGGGTTCCTGACTGTTCGCTGCTGTATCCCTAGCGCCTAGCACGGTGCCTGGCACACAGCAGGTGCTCAATTAATATTTGTTGAATGAACAAACTGGACTTGCCGGACTAAAGGAGAGGCTCCCTGTATTCCTAGAGTCCTTGGTTTCGGCTGTCGGGTTCTCAAGACATTGGTTCTGCATCCCAGGAGATACTGATTTGGCAGGGCTTGGGTGGTGCCCAGAAACCTGCATTTGAATGAGCCCCCCCACCCCACGATCACGCCACAGCTCCATCAGTTTAGGAACCTCCACACCCAATGATTCACATCTCCACCCCTTCTTTTTTCAGCTCACCTCCTGTCTATTTCCCACTGCAGCCCTCCGTAAGCCCAATCTTAGCATCAGTAATGACCACTGCACTGGGGCTAATATTATTTTCATGAGGAACAGAAACCCAGCCGGGGCTTTTAAGTGAATACTTGGTAACAGAACAATCAAGTTAAAAGATCAGTGTGACAGCAGAGCATGAAATAGGAAAGTATCGTGGCCAATTGATTTGGACCACACTTATGGGTTTACGAAATGAATTTCATTTTCTGTACCAAATGGAAGCCCGGCTTATAAATCACTGCCGCCCTTGGAGATTAATAAAGGAAACGGGCTTGATTAAGAATTCAGAGCATTGGTCCCATTGCAGATTTATGGACCCAGAGGTCTTGCCACAGGGATCTTAAGGCGTCCCACCTGTTAATTGTCATTTAGGAAGATTAACCCTGGGGTTTCTGGCTAAGACTTAAGGGCAGGGTCCAAGCCCTTGCTGGGGCAGGAAGGTAGATTCTGGAAAATGTACTTCTCCATGTTTTTCACTCCCTTGCCAGAAATCAACTAGTTATGTGACCTCTGACCTGACGTTCTTTGCATTTTTTCCTAGATTTTGGACAGGTGGAGAATTTGATCTGAAAATCCCTGGTATCCACCCATCTCTACTAAAACGTGGCAAAGGAGGGTTAAGAGTCAAGATGAAAACGTAAAGACAAAATAAAAATAATAGACAAAAAAAGGTGTTTAATGAAATCCACTAAGTCCAGAATATCCTAACGACAACCCTGAATGTGGAGAGGATGGACAATTAACGCCAAGGCATCTGCCACTTGAGGGTATCCTTGGAATTCCTTGTCTATCAAAGGCTGTCTGCTGACTGCCCTGACACAACAGAGAGTCCCTGACAGAGCAGGAGAAAAGTAGGGTGCAGAACTCAAACTCACGTAAAAAGATCAGACTTAATGGTCTGACTGAGACTAGAGGAACTACAGGAGACATGGCCCCAGACTCTCTGTCAACCCGAAACTAAAACCATTCCTGAAGCCCACTCTTCAGACAAAGAATAGACTGCGCTACGAGTCATAAAATGGTACTAGTGAAGGGTGCGCTTCTTAGTTCAATCAGATACACGAGACTAAATGGGCAGCTCCTGTCTGGAGGCGGGATGAGAAGGCAGAAAGGGACAGGAGCTGGTTGAAGGGACATGGGAAACGGGGTGGAAAGGGGGAGTGTGCTGTCACATTACAGGGATAGCAACTAGGATCGCATAACATTGTATGTATAAATTTTTGTATGAGAAATTAACTTGAGCTGTAAACTTTTACCTAAAGCACAATAAAAAAATAAAAGATTGTCTGCTCACAACCAAAAAGAGAGAAGAGAAGCCTTTGTGAGGACAGTGTTAAGAGAGTGGACAGGACTACTTTTAAAAATTTGTTGGGACAAGACCAATTCATGTTATTTGGTAAATGTCACAGTTTCGGATCCAGTATTTGCAATGGAGTGCCCTGCAAAGAAGAAGTCATGGGATTTGATTATTCTACTATACAGTGGGGGCATTAGTGGTAGCATTCTTGCCTTCCATGCAGGAGACGTAGGTTCAATTCCCAGCCAAGGCACCTCACATGCAGCCACCACCCATCTGTCAGTGGAGGGTTGCGTGTTGCTATGATGCTGAACAGGTTTCAGCAGAGCGTCCAGAACTAGGATGAACTAGGAAGAAAGGTCTGACAGTCTACTTCCAAAAATCAGCCAGTGAAAACCCTATGGATCACAGTGGTCTGATCCACAACCAATCGTAAGGACAGCGCAGGACCAGGAAGCATTTTGTTCCATTGTGATTGGGGTCACCATAAGTCCCGGGAGACTCCATGGCAGCTGACAACTAATATAAAAATTATTTGCCCTGTTGGTTCAAAAATCAGACACAGTTTAAAGTCAGGATAGTGTGATAATGACTGGAAGTGAGTATGAGGAAAGTTTTTGAAGTTTTAGTAATGTTCTGTTTCTTGATCTGCATGTGTTTTGTTTATAAATTTCATCGAGCTTTACATTCATAGGAGCCCTGGTGGCACAGTGGTTAAGAGCTCAGCTGCTAATCAAAGGCTGGCCGTTCAAAGCTACCAGCTGCTCCCTGGAAATCCTATGGGGCAGTTCTACTCTGTCCTATAGGAACACTGTGAGTCCGAATCTACTCGGCGGCAACGGGTCTGGTTTTTTTTGGTTTACATTTATAGTTTTAACTTTTTGATATCTATATTCTTCAAAAAGTTAAACATTTAAAAAGCAGTTCAAGACCATTTGAACTAATGGGGATGCCTGATTATTCTGCAGCATGGGGAAGGTTCCTTGAAAGGGAAGACACCAATTAAGTAGCTTTGTGTATAGTTTGTGTTCTCTCGTTCATTCATTGAACACACCCTGTATGCCTACTATGTTTATCCTACATGATGCTGTTCTGCTTTCTTCAGTGCACTTGACAGTCTCTAAAGTTACACTGTAATTTGTTTCCTGTATTTGTCTACTGGTATATTGTCTCTCTCCCTCAATAAATGCAGCCTCCTGAGGGCAGGGACCTTGTCTTTCTTCTTTACCTGGGTATTCCCAGAACATGGCAACTCCCTGGCATGAAGGCAACTCTCAGTAAGTATTTGTTGGTTTCATAAACGAAAGAAATCAGGGTAGTATGCTAAGCTCTGGAGTTTACAAATGTGTACGTACTTCTATTGTAGCCCTTGATCATGTGGTCATTTTAAGGCAGCAAATATTACTGGGTACCTTCTAGGCTCTGGAAATGCAGATGTGAACCAGACAGAAATACCTCGGTGTGTCCCTCCCACCTTCGGGAACTTACAGTTTAAAGAAAGCAATTACAGTAACAGGTGAAAAGCCTTGTGAAAGGGGAAAAATAAAATGTTCCCGAGATCAGGAAGAGTCCAGTTAAAAAGGAGACAGCAACGCAGATATTCCATGAAAAGCCAAGTCACCTCGATGGTGGAAATCGGGAGTATAACCCAAGACTTCTGAGGACCCAGAACTCCTTCCATCAGGAGGCTGTCCTAGATTCCTTTTACATTCCCTACCATGAGGCCATTTACCTTGAGGTAGAGTTGGAATCGACTCGACAGCACTGGGTGGTTTTTGTTTAGCCTAAGTCAGTCAGAGTTTCTTAAAATGTTTGATTTTGTGACTTTGAACTATATATAAGAGCTGGGACTCTGCTAAAAGTGTCCGATCACAAAGGTCTTTATGAGAGCAGGTTTTATTGGGCCCATAAGAATAATTCACCATCATTTTTTTATGGCAGTAGATCACCACCCACCTGTCAGCTTGTTGTACTGTGGTGGCTTGCACGCTGTTATGATGCTAGAAGCTATGCCACTGGTATTTCAAATACCAGCAGGGTCACCCATGGTGAACAGGTTTCAGCGAAGCTTCCAGACTAAGACTAGGAAGAAAAGCCTGGCAACCTACTTCCTAAAGTTAGTCAGTGAAAACCCTATGGATCAGAATAGTGCTAGAAGATGAGCCCCCTAGGTTGGCTGGCACTCAAAATACACAGTGGCTGCAACCACGGACTGAAGCATACCAATGATTGTGAAAATGACACAGTAAGGGCAGTGTTTCGTTCTTTTGTACATAAACCCAAACCCATTGCTGTTGAGTTGATTCTGACTCACAGCGACCCCATCTCTATTAGCTGACTCGATGGCAGCTAACACCACCATCACCACACCTGTAGATACCATACAGATTCCGCTGGGCATAGATTGAGCAGAAGAGATTTTTGGAAGGGTTTAAACATCGTCCCTGTTAAGTTGTTTAGCATGACTTTCTTCTGGGTCAATACGTATTGAGCACCAACCCTGTGTTTGGGATTACGCCTGGCCCCAGGCCACAAGGCGTCAAGTCCTATTCTCCCAAGGCTGATGTTCTAGTAAGGAGAACAGAAAATAAACAAATAAACCAGAAGACATCAAAGAGTGGTAAGTGGTCTGTAGAAAATAAGACAGGGTGACATACATGGTCAACAACAGCTGGGGGCAGGGCTGCTTTTGACTGGATGGCCAGGGAAGGTATCTAAGAGGGGGTGACATTTGAGCTGAGATCCAAATACCCAGCAGAAACCAACCAACAAAAAGATCTGGAGAGAGAGCATTTCAGACAGAAGGCACAAGTGCAAATACCCTGAGGCAGATATAAAGTCAGGCAAAAGCGCCTTCAGCCAAAACTTAGAATTATCACAGAGTGGAATCTAAACTATTGAAAGGTTTATTGTACTCGGAAAGGTGAACCAACATTTCTCCAATATAAAGTTTTACCAAAAAAAAAAACCCCAAACCCATTGCCATCAAGTCGATTCCAACTCATAGCAACCCTATAAGATAGAGTAGAACTGCCCCATGGGGATTCTAAGGAGAGGCTGGTGGATTCAAAATGGAGACCTTTCGGTCAGCAGCTGAATGCTTAGCCGCTGGGCGTTTATGAAGTCTTATCCAACTTTGTTGTTCAAAGTGTGGAGCTCAGCAGCAGCAGCAGCAGCATCTGGGAGCTGATGAGAAATACAGCATCCCTGGCCCCCCAGACCTAACCAGTTCCTGCTGAACCCACCCTGACTTAGGATGACCCCCATATGTCAGAGTAAAACTGTGTTCCACAGGATTTTTAATGGCTTATTTTTCAGAAGCAGGTCACCAAGTCTTTCTTCCAAAGCACCTCTGAGTGGACTTGCACCTCTAACCTCTCGGTTAGCAGAAGAGCATGTTAACCATTTGCACCACCCAGGACTCCCACCTACACCTACAGAATGAGAATCTGCATTTTAACAGATTCATGAGAACACAAAAATTTGAGACTCACTGCTCAAAAAAACACTTTCCACCCACTATTTTATTCTACCCTTGTAAGACAGACATTAAAAGATCCAGAACCAACAACCTAAGTGCCCGTCAACAGAAGAACGGATAAACAAAGGACAGTACATACACAAATGGAATACTACGCAGCAATAAAGAATAATAATGAATGTTTTGAGGAAACATCACACAACATGGATGAATCTGGAGGGAATTATGCTGAGTGAAATAAGTCAATCACAAAAGGACAAATATTGTGTAAGATCATGATTATAAAAACTCAAGAAAAGGTTTACACACACAAAAAATTTTTTTGATGATTACAAGGGAGGGGATAGGTGGGGAGTGGAAATCACTGATTAGATAGTAGACAAGTGTTAACTTTGGTGAAGGGAAAGACAACACAACTTGATCAACGCAAAGTCAAAGCTTCCTAGACACACCCAAACACCTGGAGGGACCGAGTTACTGGGGCTGCAGGCTGGGGTCTTGGGGGACATCTAGGTCAACTGGCATAATATAGTTCATAAAGAAAATGTTTCACATCCTACTTTGATGAGTAGTGTCTGGGGTCTTAAAAGCTTGTAAGGAGCCATCTAAGATACGTCTACTGGGTCCATCCTGTCTGGAACAAAGGGGAATGAAAAAAATAAACGACATTAGGACAATATTAGCCCAAAGGACTAATGGACCACATGAACCACAGCCTCCACCAGACAGCCCAGAAGAACTAGATGGTGGCTACCACCACCAACCGTGCTGGCAGGGATCACAATAGCGGGTCCCAGATACAGAGAAGGAGAAAAATGTAGAACAAAATTAGAATTCACAAAAAAAGACCAGACTTACTGGTCTGACAGACACTGGAGGAACCCCCGAGACTATGGCCCCTGAACACCCTGCTAACTAAGAACTGAAGCCATTCCCAAAATTCACCTTTCAGTCAAAGATTAGGCGGGCCCATAAAACAAACAGTAACACACATGAGGTACGTGTTTCTTAGTTCAATCAAGTATATGAGACCAAATGGGCAACACCTGCCCAAAGCAAAGATGAGAAGGCCGGAAGGGACAGGAAAACTGGATGAATGGACACAGGGAACCAAGGGTGGAAAGGGGAAGAGTGCTGACACTGTGGGGATTGCAACCAACGTCAAAAATCAGTTTGTATATAAAATTCCGAATGAGGGGAAAAAAAAAAAAGGAATTCCCTAGCCGTCCAATGTTGACATTTCCCAGATTTCACCTTTTATGGGGACATGTGCGGAAAACTGCTACATACCTTTGCTTAAAACGGTTCTGTTTCAATGTTATAAAATGTCAGCGCTACAGAATAAAAAGGGAGGATGGCCTTTTTAAGAAGCTTTTTGGCCAAAGCCAGCATTTGCAACTTTTGGAAAGCACACAACAACAAAAATAAAAAGATTTGGACCATATGCAAACTACGACTGTCATACCAACTTCTTTCAATCGTCGCAGATACAGGAAATGACCATGTGAGCTGCGGAGGCAAGATGCAGAAGAAAGACCTGGATCTGGAAAGAGCTAATCAATCAGGAGGGCCTGGAAGGGAAGAAACTCAGAAATGTTTGCTCTTTCTTTTTCTTGTTCCGCTCATCTCAGAAATCAAATAGGGACAGATTCTCCCGAGGGGGGAGCCAGGCCAGCCAGCCACACTGAGTCATGGCCGGTGTGCTTTAATGGGGGGCAGGATCAGAGTGCTTTGCAATAAGCTCTTGTAATGTCCCAGTAAGGGGAGCAATTACCAGCATTGGTTACCCTACTTCCAGGTCTCCAGGCTTTCCGGACGAGAAGTCTGTCTTTCCCCCGGAGGAATCAGATGGTGGACACTCTCAAATCAGTGGTATCTTTGGTGGGAAGGCAGCCCCGGGATTTGATTAGACACAGCTGGTGCAGAAAGGGGCCATTTGTCCAGAAAATTAGGGCCCTCGTGCCTACAAAGCCCTAAGTGGGAAAAGTGCAAGGTCAGTTGAAGTGGTTTCAGCATCCATAGGTCAAATTCAAAGGCAAAGAGAAGGGTATAATCTATAATTCAGGAGCCCAAGGAGAGCAAGAGAACGACATTAGAGGGAAAAACACACACACCACACACATGCAGAACTGGCTCCGACGCCTGAGTGCCTTCAGGAAAATGATTATGATTATTTTGCCCAGGAAGGAAAAATGTTTCCAAGAATCAATGAGGGACACTGTTCAGAAGCATCCATGAGATAACAGATTAGGCAGGACAGGAAGGGGCTGAGTATCAATTTTACAAACCGTTTAAAGGTACTGATGGCGCAATTACTCAGACAATTCTCTATCTTTAATAGCACCATCTTAAAGGCTAGGTTTTTCCAATTCCCACCTCTCAAGTTCCTTCTCTGAAGTGTCTTGATTCTGCCCACGCCCCAGCAGCAGATCGCGAAAGAAACAGGTAAGTTACGCATTAGGGTGGCCCACGGAAGTTCAAAGGCTGCCCGTTCTTACCCCAGGGTTGGGGTGGGGCTGCAACAAGGAGAAAAATACCACCTCACCCCAAATTCACAGGAGTGGAAAACCAAACCCTGTGCAATAAAGATCACCACAGAGAGTCATCTGAACCAGGAGGTGGCAAGTTTTTTCTATAAAGAGCCAGGTCATAAAGATATTCAATTATGCAAGTCATAAAGTCTCTGTGGCAACTACTCAATGCTGCCTTTGTGGTGTGAAAGAAGTCACAGACGAGATGTAAAAGTATAAGTATGCATTGTCCCAATAAAAGTATATTTACAAAAACAAGCCATGGGCCAGAGTTTGCTGACCCCTGATCTAGAACAATTGAGTCCTATTTTCCCATTTTACAGATGGGAAAACCAAGGCTCAAGTGGGCAAGGATTTGTGCAAGGTCGCAGCTTGGTCAAGACAGAGCTCAGATTAAAAGCCTAAAATGCTGACTCCACTGTCTAGTACTCTCTCTGCCAGATCACCGCCCTTCCCTCCCTTCTTGCACCTCTTTCTTCTGTCCTAACCAAAAATTTATTACATGGTAATTACTGGGTGCCTTAGTCATCTAGTCATTTTTTAGTCATCTAGTGCTGCCATAACAGAAATACCACAAGTGGATAGCTTCAACGAACAGAAGTTTATTCTCTCACAGTCTAGTAGGCTATAAGTCCAAATTCAGGGTGCCAGCTCCAGGGGAAGGCTTTTTCTGTCAGCTCTGGAGGAAGGTCCTTGTCATCAATCTTTGCTGGTCAAGGAGATTTTCAGTGCAGGGACCCTGGGTCCAAAGGACTCGTTATGCTCCCGGTGCTTCTTTCTTGGTGGTATAAAGTCCTCATGTCTCTCTGCTTGCTTCTCTCTTCTGTATCTCCAAGAGACTGGCTTAAAACACAACCTGATCTTGTAGACTGAGTCCTGCCTCATCAACATAAAAAAAAGCTGTTGCTAATTCCATCTCATTATCATCACAGAAGCAGGATTTACAACACGTAAGAAAATCACATCAGATAATAAAATGGTAGAAATCATCCAATACTGGGAATCATGGCCTAGCCAAGCTGACACATATTTTTGGGGGGCAGAATCCAATCCATGCCACCGGGATACTATACACAGACCAACACAGTCCCTACATTCATGAAGCTTCCAGCCTGGTGCTCCACTCAGAAACCATTTTGTAAACAAGCTTACTATAGAATCTGCTTTAAGTTTGTATTGGTTTCTAAAATATTAATATTTTAAATCCACTTCAATTAACTTATTAGAAGAGTATTATCCTGATGGGTGCTTCCCCCCAAAAAAGACATACACAAAAAAACCCTAACCTATTGCTGTGAAGTCAGTGCTGACTTATGGCAACCCCATGAGTTACAGAGTATGACTGTCCCACAGGGTTTTCTAGGCTGTGAGGATGGTGCAGGACCGGGCAGCATTTTGTTCTGTTGTACACAGGGTCGTTACGAGTCAAAAACAACTAGACAGCACCTAACAACAATAACAACACAATCTTTGCAAAAGTAGATTACCAGGCCTTTCTTCTGTGGGCTGCTGGATGAGTTTGAACTACCAACCTCCAGGTCAGTAGCCATTACAAACTGTTTTGTGGCACCTAGGGGAGCACCATCCTTGATAATATCTTTTCTCTTTTCAGAGGCATGTAATTCTTTACTGATTATACAACTAATTGTGTTCATTGAGGGGAAAAAAAATTACCCATTATCCCATTACCCAAAGGTACCTTGTGGTTAAGAGTTTGGCTGCTAACCAAAAGGTCAGCAGTTCAAATCTACCAGCTGTTCCTGAGAAACCCTATGGGGCAGTTCTACTCCGTCCTACAGGGTCACTATGAGTCACAATAGACTTGATGGCGATGGGTTTATATATCCTTCTAAATTTTTATATATCTAGATATAACTCAAAACTCAAAAAATTAGACATGGGTATATTTGAGACTATTGTGTAAGTGTGTGAGTGTGAGCGGGGTGAGATTAACAAAAATGGAATCCTTGTATGCATGCCACTCTGGTATAGGTACAGCATTGCTTATATGGTAAAATGCTTATTCATTTTAGTCAACCTGCTTACAGTAAATTTTTGGAACACAAACTACTCATAAATTGGCATTTGCCTGAAATTCCCAAGAGCTTATGGGGCTTAAGATGAAATGGGAGTTGGTGGTGGCTGGGATGAGGCAGACCGAATCCCAGAGACAGTACTGACCTCATCCAGCATTAGGGAAATAAAGGTAGCAGTCTAATCGTCGAAGGTGTTTAATTTTTTAACAGCTTTGCCTAATGGTCTCACTTTTTAGGATGACTTCCATGGTCCAGAAATAAACATGTCACCATTAGCAGAGGGCAGCCATTATAAAGATACAGAGTGAGGAGCATCCAAAGATAAATGACCCATCTCAGAGAAGTATTCTGTATGAGCTCCCAGGGAGTGTGCTCAGTTTTTTGACCATCTTCATCTCAGATTTATGGATCTGAACAGCAAGTCAAACATGAGACGCTCTTGGGCTGGTGGGCTCAGGGTCATGACATCTAAAACATCATGAGCTCGGCAGTCCCTTCCACTGGTGTTGACCCTTTGAGTGGTGTCCCGTGTCACATAAATCACCCATGTCCTGATCCTATTCAAACATGGCCACTTTCTGAAGCTGGCAAGGGGAGGATTTTGTGATCCATATTGTTTCATCTGGAAACCCTGGTGGCGTAGTGGTTAAGAGCCACAGCTGCTAACCAAAGGTCAGCACTTCAAATCCACCAGGCGCTCCTTGGGGAAACTCTATGGGGCAGTTCTACTCTGTCCTATAGGGTCACTATGAGTTGGAATCGACTCAACGGCAGTGGGTTTGGTTTTTTATTGTTTAATCTCATCCATCCATTGTTGAGTCTTGACTATACCAGGGTATTCATTAAGATTTTTTCAGTTGTAAGCAACAGATGCCAACTCTGGATAACTTAAGCATAGCAGGACATTCTTAGAAGATTACTGGGTAGCTCATTGTCTTAGTCATCCAGTGCTGCTATAACAGAAATACCACAAGTGAATGGCTTTAACAAACAGAAGTTCATTCTCTCACAGTTTAGGAGGATAGCTAGAAGTCTGAATACAGGGTGCCAGCTCCAGGGGAAAGCCTTCTCTCTCTGTTGGCTCTGGGAGGAAGGTCCTCGTCATCAATCTTCCCTGGTCGAGGAGATTCTCAGTGCTGTGACCCTGGGTCCAAAGGACATGCTCCACTCCCGGTACTTCTTTCCTGGTGGTAGGAGGTCCCTCTCCTCCCTGCTTCACTCTCTCTTTTATATCTCAAATGAGATTGCTTCAACATGCAACCGAATCCTGTAGATTGAGTCCTGCCTCATTAACATAACTGCCTCTAATCCTGCCTCATCAACATCATCAAACCAAAACTCAAACTCATTGCCTTCCAGCAATTCTGACTCATAGCAACCCTACAGGACACAGTAGAACTGCCCCATAGAGTTTCCAAGGAGTGCCTGGTGGATTCAAACTGCCAACCTTTTGGTTAGCAGCCGTAGCACTTAACCACTACACCACCAGGGTTTCTATTATCATTACAGAGGTTAGGATTTACAACAAAAAAATCACAAAATGGAGGACAATCACACAATACTTGGAATTAAGGCCTAGTCAAGTTGATACACATTTTGGGGGGACACAATTTAATCCTAACACTCATGAACCCTGAAGAATGGACTCAGAAAAGGAACTGGGGACGCTGGAACCAGGGAGCAGGAACTAATGGTGGACCCTCTTCAAGGCCTCATGTCCATGAATCATTTCCAATGAATCATGTCCAATCATTTTAGGTTCTTGCATCCCTACATTCAAGACTTAAAATTCCACAGAGAGCCTAGTTGATCTTCCTGGGTCACACATCCACCCCTTGAGTAGGGGAGGACAGCACGTTGATTGACGTCCCCACCTTTGGGTGGCTCCTTCAAAGGAAAACTAGAGTGATGTTACCAGGAGAAGAGGGAATGGATGATAAGCAAGTAGAAGTCACAGATGTCTGCCACCACAGGTAAGGTGCTTGGGCTCATAGATGATGTGGACACAGACATAGCCTTCAAGGAGCTCATACGGCAGAGAATGCATTAGTCGGTTGTCTCCATAGCCTAGTCTTAGGCACATGATACCTGGGAAGAAAAGGTAACACTTCCCAGCTTCCCTTACAGCTAGGTGTGGCCATGTAATTAACTTCTAAGTTCTGGACAAAGAGGTGCTGCTTTGCATTTCTTTTTTTTTTTGATGGCTGGAATGAGATCCTGATGACTTGAGCTATAGCAACCATATTGACCCATGAAGTAACTTTAGAAAGGTCATGACCTTGACTGCTCACCTCTGGGCTTTTGAGAGAGAAATAAATATCTAGCTGGTTTAAGCAAGCCAAATATGGGTTTTGCAGTTATAACCAATTTAGTCCTGAGTGATACAGAATCCATACCAATTAAAAATATTAAAAAAGGGAGATCCAGGACTCAAAACTCTGAGCTTCGGGGAAATGGAGTGTCAGGGGTGGCTTCGTAGAATAGGGTTCATCAGAGCCAGGACTGGTGGGATGAGAAGGAAAGGGAGAGAGAAATGGGTCCATCAGTCCAGCCAAAGAAAATACTGAGGAAAGGCAAAAAGCAGGAGGGTTTTGTGGAACACATGGAAGTAAAACATATTTTTCATACCCAGGGGATGAGTAGAGGTAACACTAAAAAACAGGGTGGGCTGGGTCAGATTTTGGAAGGTCTTGAACTCTAAGAAACCAAAAAACCAAACCCAGTGCCATCGAGTTGATTCCGATTCGTAGCGACTCTAAGAGAAGGTGGTAAAGCTTTATCTTTCAGACCAGAGGTTGGCAAACTTCTTCTGTAAAAAGATAGACAGTAAATATTTTAGGCTTTGCAGGCCACATACAGTCTCTATCAGAACTACTCAACTCTGCTATTTCAGCACAAAAGCAGCCACAGGTAATACGTAAATGAATAGCCGTAGTTATATTCCAATAAAACTATTTCTAAGAGCAGGTGGTTGGCCTGTGGGCCTTAGTGTGCTGACCCCTTGGTTTGCCTAGGATCGTCAAAGTATGTTCCCTGGACCACTAGTCCCTAGATATGAGGCATGGTTAGGCCAGCAAAAAAGGTTGGAAAGTGCTGCATTCTCTCTCTATCCATCTCTTACAAAGTCACAATGCACATTAGCATAGCAAAGGCTCTGATAAGTCCTGCAGCAAAGAAACCTCCTGGACCTTGTCAACCTCCAGGACTTCTCTAATTTATTCTACAAGGCATCTTTAGTTCCAGAGGAGACACTTTGAAAACCCTGCTGTAAGTGAAGAGGAGTAAGTAAATGGGTCCCACCAAATTAGACGTTTCCAAAAGCCAGATTGTGGTCCAATGCCCACCTACGTCAAAGTTTTCAGCAGTACTCTGCGAAATAATCAAAGCAATGTCAGTCTAGGAAGTTTTTCAAAATGTGAAGTTTATTCAATTTAAAGCTCTGTCTTCATTTTGTAATTATGTTTTTTTCTACTTCCTTGATGTTGAATTCCTTTTTCTTTTATGAAATGAGTGTTTTAAAGGAAGGTAACCATCATTCTTTTAAATGTACTTACTAGGCAAAATAAGAACCTGGAAACCCTATGACATTACCCAGATAATATTTGCGTGTCAGTTTTTAAATGTGAAATACAGCACACATACAGAAAAGAGCATAAAACACACAGGAACTGCTCAATTATCATGAAATGAGCACCTGTGTATCCACGATTCAGGTCGAAAAATAAAATATTGCCAGTACCGCAGAAGTCCCTCTGGTGCCCCGTTGCCATCACCACCATCTGCCTCTTCCCCAAAGGAAACCAATACCCTGGTTCCTAACACAAAAGTCCTGTTTGTGGTTTTATAAATGGAATCACGAATTATACATTCTTTTGTGTCTCCACATGTTTTTGACGTTTATCCGTGTTCCACGTAGTATGAGTCGTATTCCATCATACGACGGGGATCCTAGTTGTTGCCAGTTTGGAGGTATTATGAACAATGCTGCTACGGATGTTTTGTACATGCGTCTTGTAACTTGTGCATATATTTTCGTTGGAAATACGCACACACGCACACACACACAAATATCTAGACGTGAAACCACTGGATTATCAGGAGCCCTCGTGGTACAAAGGTTAACGGCTCGGCTACTAACGGAAAGGTTGGCGGTTGAAACCCACCCAGCAGCTCCCCAGAGAAAGACCTGGTGATCTGCTTCCATAAAGATTATAGACTAGAAAACCCTATGGGGCAGTTCTACTCTGTCACATGGGGTTGCTATGAGCTGAAATTGACTTGACAGCACCTAACAACAACAAGAAGGTATGAATATGCTCAACTTTGATGAGGTTAACCTTATGTCCCAGGATTGTCCCTGTTAATAGCTGCCCGTTTCAGTCTCAAAGGTGAGTTGGTTTGGACAATAAATTCTCTGTCCACTCTATCTTTGGCAGGTAATGCCAAACTGCTTTCCAAAGAGGCCAATTACACTTCCTACCGATGCATGAGCGTCCCAGCGGCTCCACATCCTCAAAAGCACTTGCTATTGTCCGTCTTTTTCACTTGAGTCATTTGGGTGGGTATGAGTAGTACCTCATTGTATGTGTGTCTGTGTGTGTGTTTTAACAGATTTTACTTTTAGAGCAGAAAATTGTGCAGAAAATACAGAGTTCCCATATATCCCTCTTCCCCCAAAACCCTGTTTCTCCTATTACTAGCATCTCGCATCGGATATATTATTATACACTAATGCCCACAGTTTACATCAGGGCTCACTCTTTGTGTTGTACAGTCCTACAGGTTTTAACGAACACATTATGTCATGTGTCTGCCATTACAGGGTCATACAGAACAGTTTCACTGCCCTCCTTGTGGTTTTTATTGGTTATTTCTCTGACTATTGATGAGATTGAGCACCTTTTTCATAAATGTATTGGCCGTGTGCGTATTCTCCTTCTTCAGGAAGTGCCTATCTGAGTCTGTTTTCTACTGGGCTGTCCTCTCTCTCCATTACTGATTTTGGAGAGTTCTTTACATAGTCTGGATAGAGCCCTTTGTCAGTTATATGCATTGCAAATATCTTCTCCTGCTCTATGAACTGCCTTTTCCACTCTCTTTTTTTTTTTTTTAACTATTATGATTTTACTGGTCTGTGAAATCCAAACACCTGGGATTTTTTAACTGACCTAAAAGCAAGGCAGGGCGGTAGGACTTTCTGCAATGATGAGGCTATTCAGCATTTCATCTGTGGCTACATAGACTGGAGGAACTGAAATTTTCATTTAATTACAATTTAAATATCTGTGTGTGGCTACTGGCTACCATATTGGACAGCACAGCTTCAAAACCTGGCATAGAGTAAAGAATGGACAACTTAATAGACGAATACACATTTCCGAGTGGAGAACTGACTTGACAAAAGTGGCCTTTTAAGAGAAGTAACTGGATCCCGAGAGTCCCTACACGATGCACATGGTTAATACGTTTGGCTGTCGCCAGAAAGATTGGAGGTTCAAGTCCACCAAAGGTGTCTTGGAAGAAAGGCCTGGCAATCTACTTGAGAAAAGTTAGCCATTGAAAACCCCGTGGAGTACAGTTCTACTCTGACTCTGGGATTGCCATGAGTCGGAATCGTCTCAATGGCAACTGGAAAAAAATGGATCCCTGAAGAATTAAGCTGAAACCGCCTAGGCAAGGCTGCAGTAAGTACTTCTACCACCATTCTTGCCCACTACCACCCAAATTCTATCTCCACACAGCAACCAGGGCAACATTTCTAGGTTTCATCCAGTCATGTCTGTGCCCTAGTTAAAACCCTTGGCTGGTTGTACACTGTCTATATAAAGACCACACTATTTATTAGAGACCCCAGTGTCTGGATTCAACCTGCCTCATCTCCCATCCCTTATCTCCCCTTGTTCCTTGGTTCCACTTCCTCAACTATGCTCAGTTCCTTCCTCCCTCAGAGCTTTTGCACATGCTGTTTCTTCTTCCTGGGCTTCTCGATGGTTAAACGTGCACCCAGCTGCTCATCGGGAGAAAGACCGGGCAATCTGCTTCCATTAAGATTACAGCCAAGAAAACCCTGTGGGGCAGTTCTACTCTGTCGCATGGGGTCACTATGAAACACAACGGCACCCAACAACAACGACACCCTTGTCATGGACTGAATTATGTCCCTCCAAAAATGTGTGTATCAATCTGGCTGGGCCAAGATTCCCCGTATTGTGATCTTCCTATACGTTGTAAATCCTGCCTCTATGATGTTAGTGAGGGAGGATGGCAGCAGTCGTATTAGTGTGGCAGGACTCAGTCTAAAAGATTGGATTGTGTCTTGAGGCAATCTCTTGCGATAGAAAAGAAAGAAGCTAGCAGAGAGACAGGGGGACCTCATATCACCAAGAAAGCAGTGCCAGGAGCACAGCATGTCCTTTGGACTCAGGGTCCCTGCGCAGAGAAGCCCCTAGTCTGGGGCAAGATTGATGAGAAGGCTGACAGGGAAAGCCTTCCCCTGGAGCTGACACCCTGAATTTGAACTTTCAGCCTACTTTACTGTGAGAAAATAAACTTCTCTTTGTTAAAGGCATCCACTTGCAGTATTTCTGTTATAGCAGCACTAGATAACTAAGATAACCCTCCTTCCTACTCTCCACTCCTCCTTCACCTGGCTGACACCTTCCCATCCTTTAAATGTGAAGTAAAATGTCACTTACACAAGACAGTCTTCTTGGTGCCTCAGGCCAAGTGGCACCATCCCTTACTCATTATACCTGTGCTTTTCCTTTGTAGCTGTTCTCAGAGATCAAATCAATTGTTTTACATATGTCTTCCCCTACTAGACTGTTTAAGCTCCATAGTGGTAGGGACGGTACTGCCTCTTTCAGGTAGTACTCCAGGAAGCCTTACAGTGACTGGGACCTAGCAGAGTGTCTATCCATTTTTGTTCATTGAGAGAATCAGTCACAAACTAGTCACAAACAGTGTTGTTGTTAGGTGCCATTTCGTCGATTTTGCCTCATGGTGACCCCATGTGACAGAGTAGAACTGTCCCAAAGAGTTTCTAGGCTGTAATCTTTATGGAAGCAGATCGCCAGGTCTTTCTCCCACGGAGCTGCTGGGTGGGATCAAACCACTATCCTTTTGGTTAGCAGCCAAGCCTTAAGCATTGTGCCACCAGGGCTCAGAGCTAGTGATGTTTAAAGGCTCAGGATTCTGAGACAGATGACCCGAGCTATAATCCCAGCTCCACCACTTCCTAGCTGTATGATCTTGGACCTGTTACTCAACTTCCCCATGTCTCAGTTTCCCTCTCTGTGAAAACAGGGATAATAATGGTCTCTACTTCATTAGGGTGTCAAGTGAGTTAATACACATGTGAAGAATGGATGTCGGTGTCTGGTGTTTGGAAGGAATGCAATAATGTGAGCTCCTTAGGCAGGGAATCATGAAACAGAGCACCGTTAGCAAATTTACTCTGACACTAAACATGTGGCTTCTACCAGCTTTCAAGACAATCCGCTCTCGTTTCACAAGGTCACTGTCCTCGGTCTCCTTCCATCCCTGGATTTTGTATTTTCTTGTTGGTTTGTCCAGGCTTCTCACTGGAATGCAATTTCATGAGGTTTGGGAAGAGATGCTATTTTCCTTGAAACTTCCGCCCTGTGGCTCTTTCGAGATTTCTCAGAGATAGAAAAATAGATCTGGCTCCACTCAGAACCTGTTTGAACATTCGTTGCACATACTTCAAACTCGAGCCCTTTGGACTTCTCACCCATTTACTCTTGGCAAAAAGCAACTTCCTGCTTCTGCGAAGTTAAGCTTTCAAGCTTAGGGGAAAAGGCTTTTTGGACCCACAAACAGCCCTTTAAAAACAATATTTTGATGAGTTAAGTGTAAATGAATCAGAAACACATGGATTAAGCTTCTCTTGATGTACACATGGGTTTAATAATTATTGGGGGTGGAGGAGCAAGGAAATGGGGCTGGAAAAGCTGTGTCTTGGGTTTTATCAAATCTAAAATGTTTGAGAAGTAATTCAAGACATTCCATACACCCCCAAATGTGGCCAGATTTTCCGATTATACTTCCAAGGAGCCACACAGAATCTTTCTAGTAACAACTGAGGCCTCCAGAGCGCCAGGTTGTCGTGGTTTCTGATTGGCCGGTGTGAGGCTATGATTCATGTGACCATTCGAAGATTTATATATTGCCATTATAACAAATTCCTTCCAAACTGAACGGTGCCCAAATGCAGCTTTATAAATATCTTTCCTGTTAGAAGCCTCTTTCTATTCATAAAACGCTCCTTCTTTTCCTTCCCCCAGTCCCCTCTAAAGCCACAGATTCCCCCGTGAGGTCTCAGACCAATGAGCAGGGAGGGAATTAATTTTACCATGACTGAAACGTGTTTCACTTTGGATTGTGTTTAAAATGACTTGGGCCTATATAAGTTGCAGGTCACAAGAAGGTTATAACTAAAGGGCTCATAACTTAGGTGAAGGGTGGAAGGGGTGGAGTTTTCTAAATGCTTATTGCTTTCATAAAGAGTAAAGCTAAGTTGTGTTCATGCCGAACACAGTCAGACACTCAATACATCAGGGCACACTGTTTCCTAGAGGAAATGTCCCATACTGGTTTGGCGGGCTTCTGTCTTCCTCCATTTCAATGACATCATCAGTACTGGACGTCTGGATAGAATAAGTAACTTCTTCCACATGTCGCCATCCATGTGTCCTTCCCCAGATAAATTTCAATTCGGTCAAAGCTCTGAGGTACCCTAAATCACCTGGCTTAATGCGCAGCAGAAAAGTGGGGTGAAAGGTGGTGGAGGAAAGGATTTCCTCCTTTTCCAACTCATTATCCCGTAGGTCCTACTTCCAATGACATGCTCACAAGCCCCAGCCATCATGGACTACAGAGGTTACCAGGAAAAGCGGTAGCAGAGTTGAGTCTGTATGAGGCTCATGGACAGGCACAGGATTGCAACGTGGGAATGGGAGAGTTGATCGTTGTAACAAACACACGAGGGATGGTGATCCAACAGTGCTGCTTAGGAGAGCCATTGCGCAAGTGATCCAAACCACCTGTACCAGCTAGTGTGCCACCAAAATGCTGCATAACAAACTATCCCATAATTCCATGGACTATAAGGACAGTCATTTATTCTCAAATTCACAGATCTGTGAGTTGACTACAATCAGCTGAGCTAGGGTGGACTCCAGGCTCCAGACTCTGACTCTGGGCTCTAGGCAGGGACAAGCCTTCCCACTGAGCCCTGCGTAAGTTGCAGACTTATGAGCCAAGTTGTTGGTAATGTTTTAAGACTGCTGTACTTTTAAGTCATTAAGTTTTGGGGTGGACAGTTACTCAGCACTAGATAACCAGACCTGTACCCTACTTTATGCTTCTCTTTATAGTCTTTGTGATGTTGCCACTCTAACCCCATAATCTTTGAGGGCACTGTCTGTCATATTCGCTGCTATACCAGTCAATGCCTGTCACAGAGTAGGTGCTTTATGAATATTCTGTGCCAGGTGAGCAGAAGTCTAGGCTTTTACATAAAAAGCCAGCCTCCTCTAGGAATGCAGGCTTGTAAGTAAAACGTCACAGGTCCTTTGCCACTTTGTTGCTCATTCCCATCAAAAATGACACCTCTAGGCCTACTCATGTCTTAACTAAAATACCCATAAGATGTCTAGCAGGGAACTGCACACTCAAATTTGGATAATTAGAAGAGGATGTATTAGTTTCCTAGCAAGGGCCGGCATAATTAGATTATCAAAAACCTGGTGGCTTAAAAAAACAAATTTATTCTCCCACAATTCCAGAGGCCAGAAGTCTTAAATCAAGTTATCAGCAGGGCCATGTTCCCTCCAAAGTCTGGGAGGATCCTTCCTGGCCTCTTCCAGCTGTGGTGGCTCCAGGCATTCCTTGGCTTGTGGCTGCATCACTCCAATCCCCGCCTCTGTCTTCACATGGCTGTCTCCTCCCTCCCCTGTGTGTTTTTCTTCTGTGTGTCTCTTCTCAGAACACTTGTCATTTGATTTAGGGCCCACTTGGACAACCCAGGATGATCTCGTGATCTCATCTTGAGCCTACACTGAAGTATATCTACAAAAACCTTATTTCCAAATAAGGTCACATTTATAGGTTCTAGGGGTTAGAATACAGACATATCTTTTGGGGGCCATCATTCAAGCCAGTGTCAAGTCGATGCCAACTCGTGGTCACCCCATGTGTGCACAGAAAAACTTCACTCCACACAGTTTTCAAGGCTATGACCTTTTGGAAGTGGATTGCAAGGACTTTCCTCTGCGGTGACTCTCAGAACCTCCTGAGGTGGGTTTGAACCGACAACCTTTACAGTTAATAGTTTAGCACTGAACTATCTGTGCCACCCAGGGACCTCCACTAAGAAGGTATTAATTAAAGGACTATTCTAAAATGTGTAGGAAGGGTAGAGAGTACCACAGTAGGGAGTGAAGTATCCAGTAAGCAGACGTTTTACTACCCATAAGGCTGAAAGAAAGCATGGGAGTGGTTACCAGAACCCAGAGAAAGACAGTTGTGCAGCAAGGGCTGCCTGGACAGACACAGTGACCTTTAGTTCAAGGACACAGACAAACCAAAGCAACCCAGAAGGGAAGGAGCTGAAGGAGTAAACACACCAACCTTTCTCTCTTCCCTCTCTTCCACCTCCTGCCAGGGACTCCATTGGCCAAACCCAATCAGAAGCCAGAGGACAAAGGAGCCTATTGGCTCTTGGGGCAGAATGCAGAGGGCAGACAACAGTGGAGAGCAGAGCTGGAGGGGTAAGCAGAGAAGAGCTGGGTGGAGCTGAAAAGAGCTGAGCTGAGCTGCTAGGTACCGGAGCAGTCAACTAAGACAAGCCAAAACAAAAGTGACATAAAGCCTTTAATCACTGCAACAGTATAAGCAAGAGACCCCCAGTGTTCCATTTTCCCCCGTGGAATGGCACCAGGCAAGGGACAGCTGTGTTAGCATAGATAGGGGAAATCATCTCACTGCCAAGGGAGCCCTAAACAAAGGACTTCTCCTATTTTACGGGCCTGGGGGCCAAGGGGAGCAGTGGGGTGCGCCTGAGAGTAGAAAAGTATGGAGTACTGGGTCAGAGTGGAAAAAAGTGTCTTCAAGGTTCCCCCACACCTTGGTAAGGAAGTGTCAGCAAAGGCACCTGAGGAAAGCCTTGGTCGAGGGCCCCCATAAAGAAGCTTCCAAAGAGAGGCGTTGGGCTAGGAACATAGGCCTGAACAAGAGCGCAGCCAGCCAGGGGGGCCTGAGTCCTTGACTGTAAGGCTCTTCAGAGACACAATGCACTGGCTGCTGGGGGAAGGGCAGCTTTCCCTAAGGAGGCCTGCAAGGTAAAGCCTTTATAGCTGCCATGGTCTTTCAACCACCTCATAAGTATGTGCAAGCTGGACAACGAAAAAGAAAGATCAAAGGAGGACTGACGCATTGGAATTGTGGTGTTGGTGAAGAATACTGAATATAGTGTGGACTGCCAGAAGAACAAACAAATCAGTCTCGGACAAAGTACATCCAGATTGTTCCTTAGAAGCGAGGATGGCAAGACCTCAGCTTGCTTACTTTGGATGTGTCATCAGAAAGGACCAATCTCTAGAAAATGACATCATGTTTGGTAAAGCAGAGGGGCAGTGAAAAAGAAGGAGACCCTCAATGAGATGGACTAACATGGTGGCTGCATCAATGGGCTCGAACATACCAATAATTGAGAGGATGGCATGGGACTGGGCAATGTTTCATTCTGATACATAAGGTCACCATGAGTTGGAGCCAGCTCTATGACTACTAATAATAACAACATGGTTGGGCCTGGAAGATCACACATAGGTTTTTGGCCAAGAGCTGGACTCCTCACAATAGGCATAGAAAGGAAAGGACAAGAAGATCCTGGGTGTGAACTCTCCTTTGGCTGGTTCCACCCAGTGGGAAAGCACCCTTGTCATCTGTAATACACCACTGTCAGCAAACACTATTAAGGATCCATGTCATATAAATACAAAGCAAATTACAGACACATAGGCCCCGATGTCTGAGAGTTGGCGTTCAACTAATGACATCACCTCTCAGCAAACAGGAAAGAACAAGCAGAGGAGGAAGCTGCGTGCTACAATGAGATGGGGAATGGATGGCGTGGGCTCTTGATGGGATCAGAACACAGGGACATCGAGTACCAGGAACTTGGGCCAGCTGCCCTATTTATGTGGGAGAAAGAGCATGAGTCACCCCCTTACTCCCCCTCTAAGGAGAAAAGAAATGACGATGACTTGGATGAGAGGGTGTAACACAGGGAGATAATAACAGTAGCCATCACTAAAATTTCTAGAGTGTTGTTGACGTTTCAGGCACAGAACAGGGCACTCTATCTACACCTACCCGTTGCAATCAAGTCAATCCCAACTCATAGCGACCCTACAGGACAGAGTAAACTGCCCCACACGGTTTCCAAGGAGCGACCCTACAGGACAGAGTAAACTGCCCCACACGGTTTCCAAGGAGCGACCCTACAGGACAGAGTAAACTGCCCCATAGGGTTTCCAAGGCTGTAATCTTTATGGAGGCACACTGCCACAGCTTCCTGCAGTGGAACGGCTGGGGGGTTCGAACTGCCAACCTTTTGGTTAGCAGCCAAGTGCTTAACAAGGGCAACACGCCAGGTCCTTTAACCCCCAGAATAGGCCAAATGTTAATATTATCTTTGGACAGATTAAAAAACTGAGGCTCAGAAAAATTAAGTCAGTTACCTAAGATTGCACAACCAGTAAGTGGGAAGGTGGGATTTCCAGCTTGGATCTGTCTGATTCCCGAGCCTGACTTTTAGCCATAGCACCATATTACCTCGGAGAAATCAGGAAACGGTACAAGTTTTGACCCCCTTCTCTAGCAGGGAAAGCGCTGGGTTAAATGTGAGTGAGAGTTCAGGAATCCGCCAAACTTAGATTTATTCTTGACTCTGAATATGCTGCTTGACCCCTGCTCCTCTTTCTCACTGCCAACCCTATTTTTCTGTCTACTTTCTGGGCTCTTAGGAGGGTAAACCAGTTGCCACGGCGTCAACCCTGACTCATGGCAACCCTATGTGTGTCAGAGTAGAACTGTGTACTCCAGAGGGTTTTCAATGGCTGATACTTCAGAAGAAGATTGCCGGGCCTTTCTTCTGAGGTGCCTCTGGGTGGACTCGAACTGTTTGCACCACCGACGGACTCCACTAGGAGGGCAGATACAAGAAAAGATTCTAACAATCTAAAGGAAAAAATTCTGTAATAAAAAGCCATCACCTAGGCAGAATACTAAGGTAGACTAGCTCATCTCATCTGCCTCTTTGTCAAGGATCCCTTTGGGAGTGGCCCTGAAGGATATATTCAGATTGCTGTAGTTCTAATATATCATTTTTTGTAGTGGATGTTGACACACTTTTTGGGCATCCATCACCTTTTGAGCACCTTCTCTATGTTTGAAGAATTTCTCATTATACTGGTGAGGGCCCAGGGAGAAAAGAGAAGGCATACTCCATCTGGGTAACTGGGGAGAGCTTAAATAAGGAGATTATTTACAAAGGGGTAGGCAGGGTCAAGGTGAATTGACAAGGGATAGTGCAGTACCCAGGGGCTAGCAACAGCTGGGAGCCACTGCTACCCTTGGTGATGAAGAGGCAGGGGGGTGGGGGTTAATTAATAGAACATGAAAGGAGAAAGCCTTGTAGATTAGGTGTCCTTGAGAGACACAATGAGCTTTGGTGGTAGGACACAGCCAACCTGTGATGTCGTAGAAGGAAGGCGCCCTGGGTTATAAACACTCTGAGTTCAACCTCCCCAAACTCTCCTGTATCACACTCAATAGCTGAACCCAGTCAGAAGTCAGAAAGCAAGGCACCCTGCTGGTACAGTCCAGATAAGACAGTAGTCCAGGGTAAGAGAGGTAGAAAGTGGATCTTTTCATTTGTTGCATATGCATTGCTTCATATGAATGTGAAAGTTGGCCAATGAAAAACGAAGACAGAAGAATTGATGCATTTGAACTCTGCTGATGGAAGTGAATACCGAATACTCTATAAACTGCCAGAAGAACAAACAAACCAGTCCTAGAAGAAATACAATCAGAACATTCCTTAGAAATGAGGATGGTGAGACGTCGACCCACTTACTCTGGATACATACCAGGAAAGACTAATTAATAGAAAAGGACATCATGGTTAGTAGAGTGGAGGGTGGATGAAATGAAGAAAACCCCCAATGAAATGAACTGACGCAACAGCTGCAAAAAATGGGCTCAAACATACCAAGGATCATAAAGATGGTACAGGATGAGGCAACATTTGCTTCTGTTTACATGGGGTCACCATCAATCAGAGCTGACTCAACGGCGACTAACAACAACAACATACCTCACTATTGCCAGATGAGCACTAAAATCCTTCACAAGAGTCTTCGGAACCTAGATCGAATCCTCATCAGCCTGAAATCCTCTTCTCATTCCCGTCTCTCCCCAAGTACCCTGCCCTCCAGCCAGAGAGGAATCCACCTTGCCCTTTAACATCTCCATGCCTTTGTACAGGGTAGCTCTGTTGCCTATCGCTGTAGCCATTTCCCTCTTCTCTATTTGAAAAACACATCCTTTGAGAATGCAGCACAAGGTCACTTCCTCCATGAAGTCCTCCAGCTCTGCTTCTAGGAAAATTCTGTGATCCTACCTCTGTGCTCCCTTGGTGCTGGACTGACATGACACTAAATCCTTTATCGCACAGTCATGTGTTTATGTATCAATCCCTCCCCGATCCTTCACCCCTACAAGCAGGGACTGTGTCTTAGATACTGCATTATGTTTCCAGGGCTGCCGTAACAGATCACACAAACATGGCAGCTTAAGACAACAGAAATTTATTCTCTCACAGTTCTGGAGGCCAGAAGTCTGAATCAAGGTGTTAGCAGAGCTGGTTCCTTCTGGAAGCTCTGAGGTAGAATCTATACCATGCCAGTCTCCTAGCTTCTAGTGGCTGCCAGCAATCCTTGAAGTTCCTTGGCTTGCAGCTGCACCGCTCCAATCTCTGTCTTCACACAGCCTTCCCCTTGTGTCTCACATCTCTCCTTTCTCTTATGAGGACACCACTTATTGGATTTAGGGCACACCCTAAATCCAGGATGATCTCATTTCCTGATTCTTACCTTAATTACATCTATTAAGACCCTATTTCCAAATAAGGTCACGTTCTGAGGTTCTTCAGGGGGCCACTATTCAACTGACTAGGAGCCCTGGCTGGTACAAGCAGTTAATGCACTTGGCTGCTAACCAAAAAATTGACAGTTCAAGTCCACCCAGAGATACTTTGGAAGAAATGCCTGGTGATCTACTTCTAAAAAATCAGCCATTGAAACCCTATGGAACCCAGTTCTACTCTGACACACGTGAGGTTACCATGTGTCAGAATGGACTCGATGGCAATTGCAACAACAAAAATCCAACCGACTGCACCACCACGAGCACAAGCCCAGCAAATTAAAGCTGGACAGGGCTAGCTCCAAAGTTCTTCACAGCTCTCAGGGTTGGCATGAACAGTCAACAAGAAGATGCATGCAAAGCACTCGGGGTAGGGCTCAGTAAACAATAAGTGCTTTCATTGTCATTCTTACAATTCCATCAACTATGGAGGGGACGGCCACAAATAGACTACCCCCATGCCTCTAGACAAATGTCTAGGGTAGGGACAGAAAACAAGAGGGTACAATGTATCATTCCTATGGACTCTACAACAGAAGTGGGAGCTAGAAAAGACAGAGTTTTAAGCTGGGTTCTCTAGAGAAGCAAAACCAGGGTAGCGTATAAATAAATAAATATATATATATAGATTTCTATTAGAGAATTGTTCACTTGGTTGTAGAGGCTGGAATGTCTCAAGTCCATAGGTCAGGCTGGGGGTTTCTCCTAATTCTCATACCACAGGGGCTGGCAAACCCAAGATTGACAGGTCAGACAACAGGGCTCTGGCTCATAGGCTGCAAAGACTGACAAATCTCAAAATCAGCAGGCAAGACAGCAGGTAAGCTGCTAGCTCAAGTCCCAAGAACTGGAGGTCAGACAAACAGGAGCCAGATGCTTGGCCAGAAAGTTCACCTGTGTTGGATGTAGGCCACACCCCCAAAGAAACTCCCTTTCAACTGATTGGCTTCTCACAGCAAATCCCATCATGGAGGTAATCACTCTATATCATGGAGGTGATCATATCATTATGACAGCCAAACTACATCATAACTGCCAAACCACTGAGAATCATGGCCCAGGCCAGTTGACACGCAACCATAATACTCACAAGCAGAATAAAAACAGAAAAGACCCTAATAACATAGGGCTGTCAGGTACCCTGGAAATGGGAAGAAGAAATGGACAGAAAAAAAAAAAAAAAAAGAGATCTCAGTTCTTACATACCTCTGAGAGCACCTGAGACACATCTACACATCTATCTGAGCCTCAGTTTGTTTTCCTATAAAGTGGGTGATTTGATAAGGGGTAACAATAGAACCTTCTTTGCAGCCTTGTTCTTAAGATAAGATGAGATTCCGTGTAGAAAGTATTTAACACAACGCCTGGTCTTCATTCACTCATTCCATGAATAGTTTGGGGGCCTTCTGTTCGCCAGCACCATGATAGGGATATAAGAAGCATCCAGTAAATTATATCATTTTAATTTTAATTTTTATTGTTGGGCTTGTTATCAGGTGTCGTTGAGTCGGTTCCAACTCATAGTGACCCTGTGTACAGCAGAACGAAATACTGCCCGGTCCTGTGCCACCCTCACAATCGTTGTTATGCTTGAGCCCGCTGTTGCAGCCACTGTGTCAATCCATGTCGTTGAGGGTCTTCCTCTTTTTCGCTGGCCCTTACTGTTGGGTTGGCTGGGCATATCTCCTTGTACTGACCAGGGAGTTTTCCTGACTGCAGACAAGAGATGAAAAAGGACCCTCTCTTCTCTTCTCAGAGTCCCTAGGTGGTACAAACAGTTAATGCATTTGGCTACTAGCTGCAAGGTTGATGGTTCAAATCCACCCAGAGGTGCCTGGGAGAAAGGCTCTGAGAAGTTAAGCCTTTTGACCAAGTGATAGAGCTGGCTTTTGATCCCTGGGCTGTTGGAGCCTACACACTTAAATCACTATGCTCAACAGCCCCACTTGATGTCCAAGCCCTTCTCAGCTCTAAAGATTGCACAGTTCTCAGGTGTAAACCCACCCTTTGCCCTGCTTCCTGGAAATCCTCTCATAAGCATTATTCTTCTGCAGATCAGTCCTGGCAGCCGCACAGGCAGGGTCAGGGGACAGCCAGGACAGGGAAGTAGAGTTTCGAAGGCCATAAATTCCTTGTCTCCAACACGCCCCTTGACTACTTATCTTTAGAAAACATGATCCGGGATAATCCAAGGGGGTGGCAGGCCAAGTCATAAAGCAGCCACCAGGGGACATCGGGTGTCCAGGGTTATGTTCCTGACATTCCAACGAGGTGATGTCAGCAGCCCAGCCCAGCCCCCCAACTCCAGCAAATGGCCTGACCCAGAGATGTGTCACAACAGCGTCACCATCAGTCTTTTTTCGTCAATCCCCAAGACATCTATTCCTGCCAGATCCCTGCCCTTCCCCCCAGCCATTACCAGCAGTTGTCCTTCACCCTCTGATTTGTTTCAGATGTGTGAATATGATATGAAAGCTCCTATTTCAAAGCCCATTTCCATGGAGTCTCTGGCCTCTTTAGGCTCGGGTTTTGCATTAAGGTGTTCCTTCCCATGGATGGATGGCTCTGCCAAGTGTCACTGTGACGGCGCCATCTTCTCAAAGGCCTTTATCTTTTTGACAGAAAGGGCACTGGAACCCCTTCACCCAAGAACGGGGCAAGTGGGAGGAAGCTAGGGAAAAGACTGAACTCCTGCTAACCCAGGGCAAGCAACCAGAAAGCTCAAATGACCACGTGACAGGTGGGGTGCAAGGAGAGAGTGCCCAACCCAAATCTGTTGCCTTCAACGTGATTCTGACTCATAGCAACCCTACAGGACAGAGGTGAACTGCCTCAGGATTTCCAAGGCTATAATCTTTATGGAAGCAGACTGCCACATCTTTCTCCAGCTGACTGGCTGGTGGGTTTGAACTGCCATCCTTTTGATTAGCATGGAGCACTTAACCACTGCACCACCACCGGGGCTCCTTAGGGGGTGCCCCAAAACCAAAACCATTGTCTTCAAATCAATTCCGACACATAGCCACCCTACAGGACAGAGAAGAACTGCCCCATAGAGTTTCCAGGGAGTGGCTGGTGGATTTGAACTGCTGACCTTCTGGTTAGCAGCCGAGCCCTTAACTGTTACGCCACCAGGGGTTCAGAGGGTACCCAGTAAACCTATAATCACTGAAGACTGTTTTCAGAAGAGTGGCATCTGTGCTCCTCAATCCCAGTTCCACATCAGCATCCCCTGGGAAAGTATTTTAAATACTATCACTGGAACCCATTCCTGGAGAATCTGATTTAATTGGCCAGAAGGTGGGCCTGGATGTTGGCAGTTATTACTGTGTTCAAGTTCCTTAGGTGATATTGTAAATTATCAATTGCCACATAACAAACTATCAACACATAGCAGCTTAAACACCACCACCTATTATCTCATAGTTTCTGTGGGACAGGAATCAGGGCACAATAACGTATATGGTCTAAAATATATGGTCTATATTAATATAAATGGAACCTCTAGTTATATGGCTGTCCTTCTCCTTGGCTGTACTAGTTAGCTATTGCTGTATAAGAAATCACCACAAAATTATCACCTTAAAAAAACACACTTACGATCTCATAGTTTCTGTGGGTCAGGAATCTGGCCATGGCTTAGCTGAGTCCTCTGCTTCAGAGTCTTTTACAAGACTGTGGACATTTTGATTACAATCAAGATGTCCACAGAGCTGGGATCTCATCTGAAGATTCTACTGGGGAAGGATCTGTTTCCAAGCTCCTGTGGCCACTGGTAGGGCTCAGCTTCTTACAAGTTGTAGGACTGAGGTCCTCAGTGCCCTGCTGACGTTAGCTGTAGGCTGCCCTCGGTTCTTTGCTGACTGGGCCTTGCCAACATGGGAACTTGCTTCATCAAAGCCAGCAGGACAGGAGTTACAATCTTATGTAACATATTCACAGAAGTGACATCCCATCCCCTCTGACATATTCTATTGATTAGAAAAGGAGCCCTAGCGGCACTCAGTTGCTAACTGAAAGGTTGGCGGTTCAAACACACCAACTCCTCCATGGAAGAAAGACGTAGTACTCTGTTTCCATTAAAGATTACAGCCTTGGATGTTTCCATTAAAGATTACAGCCTTGGAAACCCTGTGGGGCAGTTCTACTCTGTCCTGTTGTTGCTAGGTTCCATCAAGTTACTTCCAACTCATAGCAACCCTATGTAGAACAGAACAAAACACTGCCCAGACCCGCACTATCCTCACAAACTAGGTAGCTATGAATTAGCAGAGTTGAATAGAAGATTTTAAAGGGCAGCTTGAAAGGACAAAGTAAAGTATTATGATGACATGTGCAAAGACCTGGAGATGGAAACCCAAAAGGGAAGAACACCCTCAGCATTTCTCAAGCTGAAAGAACTGAAGAAAAAATTCAAGCCTCAAGTTGCAATATTGAAGGATTCTATGGGGAAAATATTAAACGACTCAGGAAGCATCAGAAGAAGATGAAAGGAATACAGAGTCACTATACCAAAAAGAATTGGTCGATGTTCAACCATTTTAGGAGGTACCCTATGAGCAGGAACCAATGGTATTGAAAGAAGAAGTCCAAGCTACACTGAAGGCCTTGGTGAAAAACAAGGCTCCAGGAATTGACATATGGCACCAACTGAGATGTTTCAACAAACGGATGCAGTGCTGGAAGTACTCACTCATCTATGCCAAGAAATCTGGAAGGCAGCTACCTGGCCAACTGACTGGAAGAGATCCATATTTATGCCTATTCCCAAATGCGGAAATTATCAAACAATATCACTGATATCACATGCAAGTAAAATTTTGCTGAAGATCATTCAAAAGTAGCTGCAGCAGTAATATCAGCAGGGAACTGCTGGAAATTCAAGCCAATTCAGAAGAGGACGTGGAACCAGGGATATCACTGCTGATGTCAGATGGATCCTGGCTGAAAGCAGAGAATACCAGAAGGATGTTTACCTGCATTTTATTGACTATGCAAAGGCATTCAACTGTGTGGATCATAACAAATTATGGATAACATTGCAAATAATGGGAATTCCAGAACACTTAATTGTGCTCATGAGGAGCCTGTACATAGGTCAAGAGGCAGTCATTCAAATAGAATAAGGGGATACTGCATGGTCTAAAGTCAGGAAAGGTGTGCATCAGGGTTGTATCCCTTCACCATACCTATTCAATCTGTATGCTGAGCAAATAATTCAAGAAGCTGGACTATATGAAGAAGAACAGGGCGTCAGGATTGGAGGAAGACTCAGTAACAACCTGTGTAACGCAGGTGACACAACCTTGCTTGCTAAAAGTGAAGAGGACTTGTAGCACTTACTGATGAAGATCAAAGACCACAGCCTTCAGTATGGATTACACCTATTACACCACAACATAAAGAAAACAAAAATCTTTACAACTGGACCATGATAAATGGGGAAAAGATTGAGGTTGTCACGGATTTTACTTGGATCCACAATCAACACCCATGGAAGCAACAGTGAAGAAATCAAAAGATGCACTGCACTGGGCAAATCTGCCGCAAAAGACCTCTTTAAAGGATTGAAAAGCAAAGATGTCATCTTGAAGACTAAGGTATGCCTGACCCAAGCCATGGTGTTTTCAAATGCTTCCTGTGCATGTAAAAGCTAGACAATGAATAAAGAGGGCCGGAAAAGAACTGACACCTTTGAATTTGGTGTTGGAGAAAAATATTGCCAAAGAACAAACAAATACATCTTGGAAGAAGTACAGCCAGAGTGCTTCTTAGAAGCAAGGATGGTGGGATGTATACTTTGGACATATTATCAGGAAGGATCAGTCGCTGGAGAAGGACATCATGCTTGGTAAAGTAGAGGATCAGTGAACAAGAGGAAGACCCTCAATGAGATGGACGGACACAGTGGCTGCAACAATGGGCTTAGGCATAACAACGATTTTAAGGATGGCGCAGGACCAGGGAGTGTTTCTTACTGTTGTACATAATGTCTCTATGAGTCGGAACCGAATCGATGGCACCTAACAACAACGACAACAGGAATCAGAATAGACTCAATGGCAATGAGACTGGTTAGAAGCAAGTCACGTGTTCTGCCCATACTCAGGGGAGGTGATTACACAAGGGCTTGAACACCAATAGGCAGGGATCACAGGGCCAGCTGAGACTCCGTCTGCCACAGTGACACTATTGCATGGCCAGCATTGAGACCCATCTATGACAGCAGTTCTTAGAGCTCTCAAACCAGAACTGCATTTCTCATGCTTTAAAGAGCATACAAGCCCCTGGGAATCTTGTTAAAATGCAGATTCTGGTTCACAAGGACTGGGCCATGGCCCAAGACTCTGTATTTCCAACAAAGTCCAGGTGATACTGACATTGCAGGTCCTCAGATCACACCTTTAGTGAGAACCTAGACAATGTCATGGAATCAAAAAATATTTTTTAAGGTCCAAGCCCCACTCTGTCTTCAACATCATTAGGATTAAGATGTTATTGCCAGATGTTATAAACCATAAGGTCCAGTTTACCAGGACACTGAGTAAATCAGAATATGATATTTGGGGGTGCATCATTCAGCATGTATATTCCAAGTTAACTGGTCTTTGAGATTTCCCTTTTTCAATCAAATGAGTTAATACATGCATAGATAGACAATGTTGTGGGTTCAACTGTGGCCCCAAAAAACATGTCTTATAAATCCTAGCCTCTGCCTACAGTTATAATCCCGTTCGAGAATTGGTTGCCTCTGTTATGTTAATGAGGCACGATTAGCGTAAGGTGTATCTCGAGTCAGTCTCTTTTGAGATATGGAAGAGATTAAACAAGGGAGCAGGGCAGAGATGCGGGAAGAGAGATGCCAAGCCACATGAAGATTACCCAGGAGCAGAGAAGCTCAAAGAGACAAGGACCTTCCTCTAGAGCTGACAGAGAGAAAGCCTTCCCCTAGAACTGACACCCCGAGTTTGGATTCCTAGCCTCCTAGAGTATGAGAAAATAAATTTCTTAACGGATCCAAGTTTTAAGGTGCCAAACTTTTTTTTTTTTAAACAGAAAAAGCCTAGATTGCCGTGAAGAGACTGTTCGCAGAATTATGGACAACAAAGGCAATTCAGGTGAGGATTCAGGAAGAAGTGAGAAGTGCTATAGAAAAAGTCTCTACCGGATTAAAGAACACAAAATGGTGCCAGCAACTGCTGTTAGAATGTGGACGTTAAACGTGCTTCTGGGGAGGCTTTAAAGGAAAATGACGAACATGTGACTGGACAATGGAGGAAGGGCGATGCTTCTTATGCGACGGCAAAGAACTTGTCTGAATTATGTTCAAATGTTTGGTGGAAGGTAGAATGTGTAACTGATGAACTTGGATATTTGGCTGATGAGATTTCTAAGCAAGATCTTAAAGGGGCCATGTGGTTTCTCCTTGCTGCGAATGGTAAAATGCAAGAGGAAAAGGCTGGACTTAAAAAGAACTGTGCAAAATGAAAACAGAACTTAAAGATTTAGAAAATTCTGTTGTACAAACTAAGGACACTTATCCTAAAATGTTCACCAAGGATATGGCTACACAATTTTTAGTTAGAGAGGTTGAAAGCTGTGGCTGATAGCTCTAACTGACTACCACAGCAGAAAACCCATTAGCTTAGACTGAATGGGACAGAGAAAGAACGAAAGAACGCTGTCTGCCTCTTGAAATTCTACAGGCAGGAAACAGGCCAACACATCTGTTGTCCTCCAAGAAAAGAAAAGGACCATCCCTGGAGCAGCTCAAAGATCAGCAGAACTGTTGGAAGGAGCATAGGAAGCAGAGCTTTCTCAATTTCAAAGGGTAGGAACACAGTCTCTGGATCTCAAAAGATGGGTCCACAGCCTCCTAGGTTTCAGAGTCGGATCTCTGCCAACTCGGTTCCAGATGAGGGGCTGCCATTAAGGTGTGCCAGAGGGATGGGGCCGCCGCCCAAAGCTGAGGCAGTGGGGCTGCCATGCCCAAGGGGCAGAAGAATGGGGCCTGCTGGGACTGAGGGGGTGGAGTCGCCACTCAGAAGGACTAGAATGGGGCTGCCCAAAGCAGAGGGAGCAGCATTGCCATCCCAGTGGCCCTGGAAGTAGAGACTGCTGTAGGAGGGACGGTTGGTTATCAATACTGGTAAAGAGGCTGAAGGTGGAGGCATGTCTGACCTCTAACTCATAGCACTCAACCTTGGGCTGCGCATGCTGGTAACGATTCTCTTTCCCCTTGTGAAGTTATACAGGCCATCAGATGCCTCCAGCATGTGATCCTTACAACGTTTGTTAACCATCTGCACCACCCAGGGACTTTCATGACCACTCTGTTTTTCTTTCTTTTTTTTTTTTTTTACTGTGGTAAATATATAGGCAACAAAACATCTGCTATCTCAACAATTTCACGTGCACAGTTCAGCAACATTAATTATGTTCATCGTGCTGCTCAACCATCACCCTTACATATATGTATGCATGCTGTTGTTGTGTGCTGTCAGGTCGATACCAACTCATAGCAATTCCATGGAACAGAGTAGAACTGCCCCAGAGGGTTTTCTAGGCTGGAATCTTTATGGGAGCAGATTTCCAGGTCTCTTCTCCTATGGAGTGGCTGGTGGGTTTGAACTGCTAACCTTTCAGATAGTAGCCAAGTGATTAACTGTTACACTACCAGAGCTCTTTATGCATGTATACGCATATGTGTACAAATATCTATATATACGTGTATGCGTATGTATATACGTATATACCCAAAACCCATATACATGTGTATATATATAGATACATCCCCACATGATGCTACAGAAATGTTGTTATTACTACTGACCTAATGTAGGCTCCAAAGGAGATCAGGCTTAGAAATGAAGGGAACCAACACTGACTTCCTAGTATGGGCCCTCTCAATTAAACACACTAAGTGCTATATTTTCTTCATCTAAAAAAAATTTTTCTGAAATCCAAATATATCTTAAAATTCATATGTACAGTTAATACAATTTTTTTTATTTCCCTAAAAAAGTGTTTAAAACTTGGTGTATATCAGGATCACAATCATCTCTTAACTAGTCTCCCTGCCTCCATGTTCGCCTCCCACAGTCTATTCTCAGCACAGAGCCAGAGTTGGCCTCATGAAATATGTCAGACTAGGTCTCACCTTTACAGAAAAAAAAAAAAAAAAAACCCTCCCATAGCTCCTATCTCACTCAGAATAAAACCCAAAGTCCTTACCATGTCCTACCAGGCCCCAGTGGCCTCTCTGGGCTCATCTTTTACCCCTTTCTCCCATTACTCACTCTTCTCCAACCATGTGGGCCTCCTATTTTCTGAAGAGGCCAAACACATCCCATCTCAGGGTCTTCACATTTGTGGCTGTCTTTGCTTGGAACACTCTCACTCCCTCACTTCCTCCTCCGTGTCTCTGTTCAAATGTCAGCTGTTACAGGTTGAATGATGGCCCCCATAAAAATATGTTGAAGTCCTAACCTCCTCGTACCTGTGAATGTAACCTTATATGAAAATAGGTTCTTTGAAGATCATATCAGTTAACAGAGGTCATACTGGTGTAGGAGTCCTGATGGTGTAGTGGTTAAGAGAAAGGTGGCTAACCACAAAGTTGGGAGTTCAAATCCACCAGCCACTCCTTGGAAACCCTATGGGGCAGTTCTAGTCTGTCCTATGGGGTCTTTATGAGTCAGAATTGACTAGATGGTAACAGGCTTGGGTCTTTTTTTTGGCTTATACTGGAGAGGGTAGATCTTAATCCAATCTGAGTGCTTTTCTTATAAAAGACAAGAATAGCCACAGTGACACACAGAGGGAAGATGGCCAAGGAATGCCAAGAAACCCCTGAAGCTACTAGAAGCTGGGAGACACAAGGAATGTTCTTCTGCTAGAGCAGACAGAGAGAACATGGCCCTGCTGATACCCTTATTTCAGACACCCAGCCTCCCGAGCTGTGAGACAATCAATTTCTCTTCTTACAAGCCACCCACCTGGGAGTGTTTTGTCATGGCAGCCTTAGAAAACTAACACATCATCTTATCAACGAGGTCTTCCGTGACCACTCTCTTTCTTTTTATTGTGGTAAACATATAGCTAACAAAACACTTCACATTTCAACAGTCTTCGCATGCACAGTTCAATGACATTAATTATGTTCCCTACATTTTTCAACCATCACCCTTAACCATTCTTGAATTTTTCCATCACTGTTAACAAAAGCTGAGCATTCCCCAAAGGTTGTATGGCCACTTTCTTCTAAAAAGCAGCCCCCCATCTCCTTACCCTGCTTTAATTTACTTTATACTTCGTAGTACTTATCAGTTGCTTATTGTCTGACTCCCGAGTAGGAAGGTAAGCTCCCTGAGATGAGGGACTTTGCCTGCCTTATTCACTGCTGTATCCTCAGTACCTAAATGCTGCCGGGGCCATAGTCAGCAATCAAATATTTTTTTGAAGGAATGGTACATCGATGGTGGCTTAGAATTAAGAAAACATGACCTTTCTATTTTTTTAATCCTTTCCAAAACATAGTTAAGTAAAAATTACTATCAACTCAATTTACAGATAAGGGATCTGGGTCAGAGAGATAAGTGATTCACTCAGCTTACAGAGCGGGTAACGAGTAGACCTGGCATTTCACATCAGTCGGCCTGACTCCATTCAGGGGCCAATGTAAGGTGGGCAGGAACAGTTGAGTCAGAGCTCTTCCCCAAGGAACCAAGAGGGTTTGGAACCCCCAAGGCCCAGGTCTCTCTTCAGGAGTCTTAACCATGGGGGTTGTTGTTGTTAAGTACCCTCGAGTCGATTTTAACTCATAGTGACCCCACGTGACAGAGCAGAGCTGCCCCGTAGGGTTTTCTAGGCTATAATCTTTACGGGAGCAGATCACCAGGTCTTTCTCCCATGGAGCCACCAGGTGGGTTCGAACCACCAACCTTTCGGTTAGCAGCTGCACGCTTAAGCACTGCGCCACTGAGGTTCCTTAAACATGGAGGTAGGATATCAACTATCCAAACTCATTTCCTTAGTGGAGACTACTGCTGCTGCCAGGTAAAGTCCTCAGGGCATAGTCCAAGGAAAGGACTGAGGAAGGCTCTTGTCCCAGTTTCCATAACCCTGGACAGAGAACTTCCCTCTGGGTGTATCATCCACCACCACCATCACAGACCCAGGATGAAGACAAATAGTTCCTAAATTGTTTTTATAAAGGTTTACCTAAACCAATCCGGACTGTACCACCTACCACATTAAAACCATACCAAGACTGAAACGAGAAAACTACACATTGCCTTCCAATACCTTTAACTCAGTTCTTCCCAGGATCTGCATATCAGCATCAGCTAAGATTTATAGAAAGGCTGTGCAGACATTGGTTCAAATCCTATCTCCTGTACTTCCGGGCTGTGTGGCCTTAGGCAACTTACTTAACCTCTCTGTACCTCATCCATAAAAAGGGGATAGTTCTTCCTCATAGGAATATTGGGGGGATTAAAGGAAATCACCTGTATATAGTGCTTGGCACATACTAAGTACTCCATACATATTAAGATTAAGTTTTTAATCCATGGGGTGCCTTGTCTTTTATTCAGAATTGACAACCAGTGTTTGAGCACCTACAGTGTGCAGGATGTCCACCAGTATAATCCCATTCTCACAGCCGCCCACATAGCCTGGCTCCATGAATGGCTTTCTGTCCCAAAGCATCTCCTACACAAAGGTATAACGTCATTTCAACTTGTAATCAATAGGAGAAATCTTTATGAGATTATTATACATTTTCTGTCATCTGTCAGTGTTTGAAATCCAGAGTTTGTTTTAAACAGACAGTATGCCGCTGTTTGGATGACCAGCATGTCAAAAGCTCTATAGCGATGAATGGCTGGTGGCTACTACATTGGACAGTGCAGGTTTAGCGGATACAGGCCTGGATGCAAACTCCCCTACATCTCAGATGAGCACGCTTCTCTCTCCAGCATGTCCTTTGCTCCTGTCTGTCCAGTCAGTTGCTCCCTATAACTATGTAGAGCCACAGGGGGGCAGAGTGTCTTTCCTGGAGCAAGATCCATGGTGGGACCAAGTGTGCCCTGCCCAATGACAACTCTTGGGAGATAAGAGCTTGGGGATCCTTGGGTGGAGGGGGGTGGTCCTGTCCACTCTGCACTGCCCCCTAGTGAGCCTGCTGTGCCCTGCATTCTGTTTGTTTTCCTCCTCTAGCTCAATACCAGGCAAGGAACACAAACTGACGAAGGAGGCATCTGGGTATAAATACACAAGCACACACATGGGAGAGGTGGGGACTGCAGCAAACTAAGAAGCTGCGTGCCCCACCTGAAAGGGCTACCTCTACTCACCCTCTGCTGACTGTTGCCATTCAGGATGTGAGCCCAGGATGGATGGATCTTCCATTTTTTCAAGCTAAATGAAATATGGGAATTGTTTTATGAAATCTCCTGATGTCTAGTGTTAGCTCAATAAATTTTTAAGGCCCCCCCCCCCAAAAAAAAGTCCCTGGGTAGTACAATTGGTTAAGTGCTTTACTACTTAGCCAAACAACTGGCAGAGGCACCTTGAAAGAAAGGCCAGGCAATCTGTTTCTGAAAGGTCACAGCCTTGAAAACCCTATGGGGCAGCTACCGTGCGCACATGGGGTCGCCATGAGTCTGAATAGACTCAACAGCAACTAACAACCATAACAAAGCCCCAGGGAACCCCTGGGTGGTATAAATGATTGACATTCTACTGCTAACCAAACCCCAACCCCCCAAACAAACAAAAAAAACCAACACATGGTGTTGCCATAAGTCTGAATCAACTGGTTGCTGTTTTTTTTTTTTTTTAGGCCCCCCCCCCCAAGGAGTCCCTGGGTACTGGAAACAGTTAACTCTCAGCTGCTAAACAAAAGGTTGGCAGTTCCAGTTCACCTAGAGGTGACTCAGCACAAAGTCCTCATGACCTACTTCAGAAAATTCAGCCATTCAAAGACCTAAGGAGCGCAGTTCTACTCTGACAGACATGGGGTCACCATGAGTCAAAATCGGCTTCACAACTTATGAAAACTCTGTTAAAATATATAAATATACATCATTGCCATCTAAACAAACAAATTTAAAAACAAAAAAACCCGTAACCGTCGAGTTGATTCCGACTCATAGCAACCTTATAGGACAGAGTTGAACCGCCCCACAGGGTTTCCACGAAGGAGATGGTGGGCTCGAACTGCCAACCTTTTGGTTAGCAGCCGAGCTCTTAACCACTGCACAACCAGGGCTCCCACTGCCATCTAGTTGATTCCAATTCATGGCGACCCCATGTGTGCAGAGTAGACCTGCTTTATTTAGTTTTGCTCCTTTCAGAAGCAGATCACCACACCTGTCTTCCCAGGTGCTCCAGGGTGGGTTCCTTCCAATCACCGACCTTTTGGTAGGAGTTGGGTGCTTACCATTTGTGCCAGTCAGGGACTCCTCCCATATGTTTGTCTGCCCAAAAAGGAAACAAACAAACAAAAAAATACACCTGCTTTTAACCAGCACCTCTGTTATAGATTAGTAAAGGTGGACAGTGCTCCTCAGAGCAGGCCTCCAAGCTGCAGGTCACATGCTCCCAGGTGTGCGAGATGGCCCATCCGGAAGCCGGGAAAATAGTAACCCTTGCATTTACTTTTCTCGTTTTATGCTGTTTTTAAATTTCTGATTTTGTGCATGCGTACTGTCCATGCTGGATATTTGTAATGTAGCACGCATTCTAGTGCCCTCGAATACATACCTTTGTCTCAACCTGATCTCACCTGGCGAGCTGAGGCTCCCGTTCTCTCAGCAAACACCTGAAAAAAATCGCTCAGTGCAACTGTATGCATTTTGCCCCCCAGGGCTTCCCCTAACTTCCGGCGGACTTGTATAAACATGCGCAGTGTGACCGGAAGTGTGGGCATGGTGATGGTGTCCCAAAGTGGCTGTTAGTAATGGGAGACCGAAGCCGGTAAATAAATGCCCAGGCCCATCACTTTGTAGACAACTCCAGGAGACAGAATCAAGGCCCCACTGTACAGAGTGGCAACCGCTCTCTAGCACACGATTATCTTAGTTTTGCCGCTGTCCTTGTCTCGTCCTCTCCCACTCCCTCAGACCTGGCCCCTGGGATCACCTCCGATGAAACTGGGTACTCGAGAGTTTGTCATAGGCTCTGCTCAAAGAGGACCGTGAACTAAGACTAAGTAATGAAATTAACATCGTTATTCATCTGTGCAATTAAATGTAAATATATATGCATTGTCAGAGCGTATGCAAAAGCAGTTTTACTGATCCCGTTGCCTTCTAGTGGATTCCGATTCTTGGCGACCCACGTGTTTCTGAGTACAGCTGCAGTCCATAGAGTTTTCAATGGCTGCAATCTTACAGAAGAAGATCGTCAGGTCTTTCTCTCGAGGCATCTCTGAATGAACTCAAACCACCAATCTTCCGGTAAGTAGCCGAGTACAAACCATTTGAACCACCCAGGAACTTAATTTTTTTTTTTTTAAAGAGATATGGAATCAAAAATATTTGCAAAGCATTTCTCTAGTGCATTCAATATGTAGAGACTAGGCTGAGCTCCAAGCAGAAGGATTTGTCATTGTTGTCTATGTACTTTGTCACAGAAACATCCAAGCAGTCCTATCCCTGGCCAACAACATTTTTTAGAGAAAATGCCATTTTCTTGATAAAAAAAAAAAAAGTAGCCTTGTCATTTCCAGAGTCTCATGGGACTAGGCCAGGCTTTCAGTCCAAAATGGTAAATGGCATGTCCTGGCCAGAACCAGTCGAGCCCCCCACACCCCCAAGAGACACTGAGTCACAGCCCTCCATCGTTTCCCAGAAGGCACCCTTTATACTCATGCCAAAAGCCTTCTATGAAGCCTCTCCGATCAGTTCACCAGAAAAATCCAAATGTGTCTGAATAACAATGGCTGAAGCATTTTAAGCTTAAGTTAAAAATAGCTACCTCCACCACACAGAAAGGGGGAGGGAATGGATAGTATCCTTGTGTTTCTGAGCTCCTTTTCCAAAAAAAAAAACCTTTGGGTTATCAGCCAAGCACGTTTTAATCCACTGCACCAGCACCCCCCCCCCCCGCCCCGAGATTCCAAGCTGAGCAATGGAGAAGCATAAGTAAAACAAGTCAAATCCTCTTTTGCCTTCCCCAGTCCCTCCCCCTCTCCAGATGCAAACGTTGAATGTTTTAGTGTGTTTTCTTCCAGAATTTATATACAGCTGTATGTTGTTGTCGTGTGCCATTGGGTCATTCCAACTCACAGCAGCCACAGGTACCAAAGTGGAACTGTCCCATAGGCAAAGGCGGCTTATCTGATAGGCAAAGTAAGCGCACTGTTTACCTTGCTTGTTTACCTTGCTTACCAAATCAGCATTCCATATTTTTTCTCCACATCAAATCTGCTTCTAGGTATGGCTGGCATCTGTCTCTCTCCCAACCCCACAGCATCCTCCTACAGAATCAAAGCTTCTTTTCAAATTCATAATCCCTGACGAGCGGATGACCCAGTAAACAAGGTAAGTGTGGGCTTACTTGTGCTTATGTACTAATCTGTTGTGAACAATTTCAATTTCACTTGGTGGAACTCGTGAAATTGTTCACTGCAGATGACCTGGAAAGCATGGTAAGCACCATGCTTACCTTAAAAAAAAAAAAAAAATTGCCTATTGGATAATCCATCCCTGCTCATAGAGTTGTCTTGGCTGTAATCTTACAGGAGCAATGGCCAGGTCTTTCTCCTGCGGAGCTGCTGGGTAAATTCAAACCACCTACCTTTTGGTTAGCAGCTGAATGCTTCATCATTGCGCACCAGGCACACATAAAATGTAATTTGGGGTGAGTTTTTTTGGCATTTATACAAGGGGAGTAGATACCAAAAAAACTAAACCCAGTGTCGTCGAGTTGATTCCGACTCCTAGAGACCCTATAAGACAGAGTAGAACTGCCCCGTAGAGTTTCCAAGGAGCACCTGGTGGATTCGAACTGCCGACCCTTTGGTTAGCGGCTGTAGCACTTAACCACTATACTACCAGAGTAGATAGATGTAAATCTATATATATGGTGCTTTTGCCATCTAAAAACATGTCTTAGAGATCTGTCCATTGGAAGCCTACCCTTGTAGGCTCTACAGATGCGCCTCATTTCTTTTGTTCTGTGTGTGTGTGTGTGTGTGTGTGTGTGTGTGTGTTTTAGGTGAAAGTTTACAGCACAAGTGAGTTTCTCATTCAGAAATTTATACACAATGTTACAGTCCCCGCAGTGTGTCAGCACTCTCCCTTTTCCGTTTACACACTGGATTCCCCATGTCCATTCATCTAGTTTTCCCATCTCCCCCTGCCTTCTCTCTGCTTTTGGACGGGTGTTGCCCATTTGGTCTCATACACTTGATGGAACTAAGAAGCACGTTCCTCACGTGTGTTACTGTTTTATAGGCCTGTCTAATCTTTGGCTGAAAGGGGGATTTCGGGAGTGACTTCAGTTCTGAGTTAGCAGGGTGTCGGGGGCCACAGTCTCGAAGGTTCCTTCGGTCTCTGTTAGACCAGTAACTCTGGTCTTTTGTGTGTGTGTGTGTGTGTGTGAATTTGAATTTTGTTTTACATTTTTCTCTCGCTCTGTCTGGGACCCTCTATTGTAATCCCTGCCAGAGTGGTAGGTGGTAGTAGCGGGGTACCATCTAGTTCTTCTGGGCTCAGGCTGGTGGAGGCTGTGGTTCATGTACTCCATTAGTCTTTTGGACTCATTCCACCCCCTCGTCTTAATGGCTGCCTAGAACTCCATAGTATGGCTGTACGATTTCTCTCTCTCCGCTTGCCGTTGAGTCTATTCCAACTCATAGTGACCCTATAGGACAGAGTAGACTGCCCCACAGAGTTTCCAAGGAGCACCTGGGGGATTCAAACTGCCAGCCTTTTGGTTAGTAGCCCTAGCACTTAAGCACTGTGCCACCAGGCTGTACCATAGCTTATCTAACCCCTGTGCTAAGAATTCATGTGTATTAACTCATTTTAACCTGAATCACCTGTATTTATTCCCTCCTCCCTTCCCCCTCATTCACTCATCTATAGCCACATATCCACACCTGCCTCCTATCTAGCCCTCAAACAACCCAGGCAGGCATTTGCCTCAGGGCATTTGCACTGACTGTTCCCTCTGCCTCAAATGCTCTTCACCCAGATCTTCAAGTCTCACTTCTTCACTTCCTAATCATTACTCAAGAGCTGCCTTCTCAGTGAGGCTTCCTGGCCACTCCACCTAAAATCCCAAACCCACCTTCATCCTGACCCTTCATTAACACTTAAATTACACTTCAGCCCTGTTAGTTTTTTCTCTTTAACAGTTATCTCTAGGTGATTTATTTTCTGTCCCCCTGCACCAGGATGTCACTGCCCCAGCAAGGCAAGAGATTTTTGTCATTTCCTTCATTGCTGTGCCCCAGCACCTAGATCAGTGCCTGGACATAGTAAATCAGAACCAGGCCTCTTGCCGTCAAGTTGATTCTGATGCATGGTTACCCTAACGTGTTAAACCGAGTAGAACTGTGCTTCACAGGGTCTTCTTGGCAGTAATCTTTATGGAACAGATCACCAGGTCTTGTGATGTTGCTGGGTGGGTTCGAACCATTGACCTTTGGGTTAATAGTTGAGTGCAAACCCTTTGCGCCACCCGGGGGCTTCTGCACAAAGTAGACACTCAATAAACATTTGTTCAATGAGTAAACATATGATGATGCTATGTAATTAGCACTATTTATTATCCCTGTTTTACCAAAGAGGAAACTGAGGCACAAAAAGAGAAGGTACTTGGACAAAAGACAACATACCACCTGCAACTACTTTACAAGTAAACCCTGTCACCAACACTCTTGGGTGTTGCTGTGCTCTTTGAGTTCATTCAGGTAATAAATATTCATTGATTTTCTGCTGTGGCCTGGGCTCTATCCTAAGTGGTGGGCAACAACCCAGCTCCTGCCCTCAAGGCTCTTAACAATTTGGTGGATGAGTGAGACTGCTGATGTTAGGTGCCGTCAAGTCGGTTCCAACTCATAGCGACCCTATGCACAACAGAACGAAACACTGCCCTGTCCTGAGCCATCCTTACAATTGTTGTTATGCTTGAGCTCATTGTTGCAGCCACTGTGTCAGTCCACCTTGTTGAGGGTCTTCCTCTCTTCTGCTGACCCTGTACTCTGCCGAGCATGATGTCCTTCTCCAGGGACTGATCCCTCCTAACAACATGTCCGAAATATGTAAGACTCAGTCTTGCCATCCTTGCCTCTAAGGAGCATCCCGGTTGTACTTCTTCTAAGACAGATCTGTTCATTCTTTTGGCAGTCCATGCTATATTCAATATTCTTCACCAACACCACAATTTAAAGGCGTCAACTCTTCTTCGGTCTTCCTTATTCATTGTCCAGCTTTCAATGCATATGATGTGATTGAAAATACCATGGCTTGGGTCAGGCGCACCTTAGTCTTCAAGATGACATCTTTGCTCTTCGACATTTTGAAGAGGTCCTTTGCAGCAGAGTTACCCAATGCAATGTATCTTTTGATTTCTTGACTGCTGCTTCCGTGGCTGTTGGTTGTGCATCCAAGTAAAATGAAATCCTTGACAACTTCGATCTTTTCTCCGTTTATCATGATGTTGCTTATTGGTCCAGTTGTGAGAATTTTTGTTTTCTTTCTGTTGAGGTGCAATCCATACTGAAGGCTGTAGTCTTTGATCTTCATTACTAAGTGCTTCAAGTCCTCTTCACTTTCAGGAAGCAAGGTTGTGTCATCTGCATAACGCAGGTTGTTAATGAGTCTTCCTCCAGTCCTGATGCCCCGTTCTTCACATAGTCCAGCTTCTCGGATTATTTGCTCAGCATACAGATTGAATAGGTATGGTGAAAGAATACAACCCTGACGCACACCTTTCCTGACTTTAAACCAATCACTATCCCCTTGTTCTCTCCGAACAACTGTCTCTTGATCTATGTAAAGGTTCCTCACGAGCACAATTAAGTGTTCTGGAATTCCCATTCTTTGCAATGTTATCCATAGTTTGTTATGATCCACACAGTCGAATGCCTTTGCATAGTCAATAAAACAAAGTTGGAAGCAAAGAAGGATTGGTAGTTGGAAAATATGGCCTTGGTGATAGAAACAATGCTGGAGATCAAATGATAGAATTTTGCAAGACCGATGACTTCTTTGTTGCAGATACCTTCTTTCACCAACATAAAGACCTCGCCAGATGGAACACACAGGAATCAAATTGACTACATCTGTGGAGAGAGACGATGGAAAAGCTCAATATCATCAGTCAGAACAAGGCCAGGGGCCGACTGTGGAACAGACTATCAATTGCTCATATGTAAGTTCAAGCTGAAACTGAAGAAAATCAGAGCAAGTTCACGAGAGCCAAAATATGACCTTGAGTGTATCCCACCTGAATTTAGAGACCATCTGAAGAATAGATTTGATGCATTGAATACTAGTGACTGAGGATCAGATGAGTTGTGGAATGACGTCAAGGACATCATACATGAAGAAAACAAGAGGTCATTGAAAAGACAGGAAAGAAAGAAAAGACCAAGATGGATGTCAGAAGAGAGTCTGAAACTTGCTCTTGAGCATCAAGCAGCTAAAGCAAAAGGAAGAATTGATGAAGTGAGAGAACTGAACAGAAGATTTCAAAGGGCATCTGGAGAAGACAAAGTAAAGTATTATAATGACACATGCAAAGAGCTGAAAGAACTGAAGAAAAAGTTCAAGCCTCGAGTTGTAATAGTGAATCATTGTGTGGGGAAAATATTAAACAATGCCGGAAACATCAAAAGAAGATGGAAGGAATATACAGAGTCGTTATACCAAAAAGAAATAGTTGATGTTCAACCATTTCAAGAGGTGGCATATGATCAGGAACCAATGGTACTAAAGGAAGAAGTCCAGGCTGCTCTGAAGGCATTCGCGAAAAACAAGGCTCCAGGAATTGATGGAATATCAATTGAGATGTTTCAGCAAACAGATGCAGCTCTGGAGGTGCTCACTCATCTATGCCAAGAAATATGGAAGACAGCTTCCTGGCCAACTGACTGGAAGAGATCCATATTTATGGCTATTCCCAAGAAAGGTGATCCATCCGACTGTGGAAATTATAGAACAATATCATTAATATCACACACTAGCAAAATTTTGCTGAAGATCATTCAAAACCGGCTGCAGCAGTATATCGACAGGGAACTGCCAAAAATTCAGGCCGGTTTCAGAAGAGGACGTGGAACCAGGGATATCACTGCTGATGTCAGATGGATCCTGGCTGAAAGCAGAGAGTACCAGAAGGTTTTTTTTTGAGTGAGACTAGAAAACCCATAATGACAATGTGATAAGTACCATCTTACGAGCATGATGAAGGACATTAACCAAGACCTGGGGGTTAGGAAGGCTTCCTGGAGGGTGTGACATCCAAGATGAGACCTGAGGATACATGGAGGGCAGAGCATCCCGGGAAGAAGGAACAGATGTGCAAAGGCCTGGAGGCCTGAACCAGATAGGGAAACTGATTTTGTTTAGCAAAAGCATCTTCTTAACCACAGCTAGGTACTTCCCTCTCAAATCCCTTTGTTTGATGAAGAGAGCAGGAAGCATTTTGCTAGCACTTAAACTGTCCCTGACACTTCCAAATGCTAGGAGCTCCTTCAGCTTTAATCCATAGAATTAGCTTCTGGCCCCACCAGCACCATCCCCTGAATTGCTGGAGAGCAGAGGTCAATGCATTAAGCAGGGCAGATTAATACCCGGCCGTAAATCCCAGAAGCAGCATTTGAGCGGCAGTCATATTTCACACGGGATTGCTCCGGCCATTGATCGGGCCATCTTTGGGAGGGTGCCCGTGTGCGTCTCAGGCCGTGTTTACGAGCCTTGCCGAGCCCTCCTGGGCAGCACCCCCCACACACTGTCCTTTGATCAGAGAAATCCAATACCTGAGGTCTGGGCTTTATGGACAAGCAAGTCTAGATTAAGGGAATTAACCACAGTGGATCACAACTAATAAAATGGTGCCTGGGCCCCACCACAGCGTGGCCCTGGGGGACAGGTAGGGAGCGGAGAGCAGCACATGCCTGCCCAGCGTACCACCCAGGCCTGCGCTCGACAGGGAAGCTGACTTTGTTTTTCAGTTTAAACTCCCTTGTACATTTCTTTTTTCCTGGTCTCCCTTATATGTGCCAACATAGATTTGGCATTTCCTAGAGAAGCAGAGACTCCCAGATGACCCATTTATTCATTTATTTCTGCTTTCAGTCATTCACTCATCAAATATTTATGATGAATGGATGTGTTAGGCACCATGGATACAGCAGTGAGTAAAACAGACCCAGCCTCTGCCTCCCAGGGAGACAGACAAGGATGAGGCAATTGTATTGTGGTTCAGGAGTTCTGGAATAAAGATTACTCAGGGCTACCTGGAGGACAGAGGAGAGGCACCTATCGTGGAAATATCAGGGAAGGCGTCTAAGAGGAGGAGATGAAGTTTATGCCTAACCCTGGAAGATGAATCAGTTGGCTGGGCAGAGAATGGTGGGGAACAATGACACAGGCAAAGGGAACAATCAGTGATAAGGCCCAGAGGCCTCCAGAGAGAAAATGGTGCTTTTGAGGAGAGGAGAGAAACTCAGACCGGTAGGGGTGGAGAAAGAGAGAGGGAGCCTAGAGAGATGAGGCTGGATGGGAAACGGGTGGGAAAGGGCCCTGCAAGTCAGGGTTAATGAGTTTGGGTTTATCCTGTGGGCAAATGGGGCATCCAGGGGGGTAAGCCAGATAATCAGGAGGTTATTCTAGCAGCAGGGTGTTTTCTTAATTGGAGTGAAGCTAAGTATGCTTGAAGGTGCCAATGTTGTTTGCCATCCTGTCTATTCTGACTCATAGTGACCCTATATGATAGAGTAGAACTGCTGTATAGGGTTTTCTAGACTGTAATCTTTACCGGGGCAGATCACCAGGTGTTCCTCCCTCAGACCTGCTGGGTGGGTTTGTACCACTGACTTTTCAGCTAGCAGCCGAGTGCTTAACCATTGTGTATCTAGGGCTTTAAAAAAAAAAAAAGCTTTAGGGTAGAGTAAATAACCACTGTATTATTTTTCCTGTTAAGGGCCTGAGTCTGTTCTGACTCTTGGCAACCCCACGCACAAGAGAACAAAACATCACCCATTCCCATTCCTGTGCCATCTTCTTCATGATCATTGTAGTACTTGAGTCTATTGTGGCCGCTATGTATTTTGAATGCCTTCCAATCTGGTGGGCTCATTTTCCAGCCCTATATTGGACAACATTCTGTTGTGATCCATGGTGTTCTCATTGGCTAATATTTGGAAGTAGATCTCCAGCCCTTTCTTCCTAGTCTGTCTTAGTCTGGAAGCTCCACTGAAACCTGTCCACCATCGGTGACCCTGCTGATATTTGAAATACCAGTGGTATAGCTTCCAGCATTGTAGTAACGCTCAAGCCACCACATTACAACAAACTGACATTCCATTTGTCAAGCAGACTATCCACGGTCCAGATTTTGCTACTGCATCCCAATGGTGCCATTTAACATGTTTCTCCCTCATCTGTATTCTCTATAAATTGGCAGTTACATGTTCCCCTTTCCCTTGTACTTCCTGTAAATTGGCAGTTATATCTAGAGATTTAATCTATTCTGGTTCAGTTTATTTAAGTTTTATCGTGCTTTAGGTGAAGGCTTACAGTGCAGATTCGTTTCTCATTCAAAAATTTATACACAAATTGTTTTTTGACATTGGTTGCAATCCCCGCAATGCGTCAGAACTTCCCCCATTTCCTTCACACCCCAGGTTCCCTGTGTCTGCTCATTCAGTTTTCCTGTCCCTTCCTGCCTTCTCATCTTTGCTTTTGGGCAGGAGTTGCCCATGTGGTCTCGTATACTTGATTGAACTGAGAAGAATGTTCCTCACATGTATTGCTATTTGGCTTGTAGGTCTGTCTGATCTTCGGCCAAAAGATAGACTTTGGGAATAGCTTCAGTTCTGAGTTAGCAGGGTGTTCAGGGGCCATAGTCTCAGGGCTTCCTCTAGTCTCTGTCAGACCAGTAAGTCTAATCTTTTTTATTTTTTTAATTTGAATTTTGTTCTACATTTTTCTCCCACCCTGTCTAGGACCCTCTGTTGCGATCCCTTCAGAGTGGTAGATGGTGGTAGCTGGGCACCAGTAGTTTATTTTTGGCAAGACTTCACCATAGGTGGTGATGTGTGTGTACAAGTTTTAAAGAATGGTTTTATTTCTCAGAATGAGGCACACTTAAATGAACCAAGACTTCACGTTTGCTAATAACCAGAGTGTCAAAAAATGGGCTGGAAGAAATTTCAGAAAGATGATACCAATAAGTCAGAGACACACATCTTTTATTCTTCATGCAGACAAAAGTAAACCTTTTTGTTCTCACTTTTAGGCAAAAAAAGAAGATTTTCAAACATTTTTTGTATGGTTAGTTGGTGGTGTTAATTGCTATTGAGTCTGTTTTGCTTCATGGTGATCCCATGTGTCGCAGAGCACAGCTGCCCCACAGTTTCCTTGGCTGAAACCTTTACAAAAGCAGATCACCAGGTCTTTCTCCCATGGAGCTCCTAGGCGGATTCAAACTGTCAGCCTCACATTAGTAGCCAAGTGCTTTGCCTTTGTACCACAACGGCTCCTTTTATGGTTTAGAATAGAGAGAAAACTTCCAAAATAGGGCAAGAAATTTACATAAATGGCTTACTCAGATGAGGCATTCTAAAAGCACATTTTATCTGTAACTCAAATTTTCTAGCACCAAGGATTCCCAGACTGTCAATGAGATGCCCAAAAATATAGCCCACAGGGAGAAAGACCCCCGAGTGCTTTTCATACACAAATAGGGTAACAGTTGTGTCTAATTTCCTCACCATTTCAACCATCATCAGAAAAGCTCCAGTCTTAAAACCAAGTCAGAAAAATAACAGTTTGCCAAGGGACATGTAAGGAAGAAATCCTTCCACCCAAGACAAAGCAAGGAACAATAACTACTCAGCACAAGATATGGAGTTCTTTTCCTTTTTTCTGTTGTTGCTACAGAACAGGGGTCCAAAATGGCTACATCTCTGGGTTTTCAAATGTCAGAAGAGAAGACTCCTTACTGTAGAGAATCACCCAGAGCCCTGACATCAGATGACATAGTGCTCACCAGTGCCGTTAACACTTTTTTGTGTCACAGATACACATCATATTTCACAGCAACTGGTCTAAAAGGAAGAAAAATTAGCAACTTCAGGTCACTTGAGTCTGTAGGACCTAGACTTGGCCAACCAAAACCAAAATCCATTGCCGTCGAGTTGATTGTGACTTATACCAACCCTATAGGACAAAGTAGAACTGCCCCATTGGGTTCCCGAGGTTGTAATCTTTATAGAAGCAGACTGCCACATGTTTCTCCCATGGAGGGGCTGGTGGAGTCAAACTGCTGACCTTTCAGTTAGCAGCAGAGCGCTTAACCACTGTACCACCATGGCTCCTTGACAGTATATTAAATTTAAAAAATTGCTGTGGAGTTGATTTTGACTCATAGTGACCCTGTACGATAGGTTAGCAGCCAAGCACTTAGCTGCTGCACCAACAAGGATCCTTAGGCCTGGCTAAGAGTGTAGAAAATGAATCAAGTAGGAAGGGATAAATGTTTCTGAAAGAGCATTTAAAAAGGGGAGGAAGAGTCATTGGTAAATTGTTACAGATTAAATTGTATTCCCCCAAAATGTATGTTAGAATCCTAATTCCTGTACCTGTGGATGAAAGACCCCTGGTGCCTCAACAGGTAAAGTGCTCGGCTACTAACCGGTAGGTTGGCGGTTTGAATTCTGCCAGCGGCACCACGGGTGAAAGACCTGGTGATCTGCTACCGTAAAGATTACAGCCAAGAAAACCCTGTGGAGAAGTTCTGCTCTGTCACCTGGGGATGCTGGGAGTCGGAATTAACTTAGGGGCACCCAACAGCAATAACATGCCTATGGATGTAATCCTGTTTGGAAATAGGGATTTCTTTGTTAGGTTAATTAGATCATACCCAATGTGGTGGGTTCTAAGTCTGATTACCTCTAAGTTATAAAAGGAGCAAATTAGACACAGAGACACCCACACACAGGGGGAAGACAAATGCCATGTGAGGATCATCGGCAAGACAGGGAACACCCAGGGCTATCTACAAGGAAGGAATTGACATGGCCGGGCCCCTGGTTGGGACTTGTAGCCTCCAGAACCATGAGAAAATAAATTTCTGTCTTTTAAAGCCACTCACTTGTATTCCTGTTACAGGGGCACGAGTTAACTAAGATAGTGATAAAAGGTGAATTCTGTGGGTGAAAGCAATATAATTTAAAACACAATGTGGGTTTTTTCCACACTCATGAACTAAAGAGAGAAGGGTTGAGGGTATACTTTGCAGAGTCTAGAAGGACCCTTGGTGGCTCAACAGTTAAGCACTCAGCTGCTAATGGGAAGGTTGGCAGTTTAAACCCACTCAGTGGCTCCTCGGAGGAAAGAGCTAATGATCTCCTCCCATGAAGATTACAGCCTAGAGAGGCGGGGCCGAGACGGTGGAGTGCTCAGATGCTTCCTGTGCTGCTCTCACAACACAGACCCAAAAAACAAGTGAATCGGTTATATATGACAACCTAGGACCCCTGAACGTCAAAGGCAAAGTTGAGGAATCAGACTGAGCGGCAGGGGGAGGGAGAGACAGTTGAGAAACAGAGAGGCGTTGCCAGACCTGACCCAGTGGGAACCAGCACTCTGCACACCAAGTCAGTTGTGCGCAGTGAACAAGCAGTCGTGCTCAGGACTCATTTTCCACTTCAGGGGAGACTGAGCGGCAGAGAGTCTACTTATGCTTCCAGAATCAGCAAAAAGCAGCATTCAGTCAGCAAAAGATAAGTACACGTGCCTAACCTACCGTGAGGGTCAAAAAACACCCCTTTGGGAAAAACCTCTTTCCCACTTACCTGCCCTCTTCCTGCTCTGCACTGTGTCCGAGCCGGCTTCAGAGATGGCCGCATCCCCTGGGCTAGAAGTAGAACCCATCAGGCGTCCTGAGCCATTCTCCTTGCCTTGGAGAGGGAGCAAATTAACAAACAGGGAAGAGATAATCTGCCAGCTCCCCTAAGCCAGGAACTGACGGGAGAAACAGCTCCTTTTCCTAGGCACAGGCATAAGGGGTCCACGGACTTCGAATGCCTTTCACTCCTGCATAGATGTGTGTGGGCCTATTTCAACAGTGTAGGCCCTTATTAGCACGGTACCACAGGGTATATACCTGACGTCTAACTTCAGCTATGTGGTGGAGAGGTAGGTTCGTGACATTTGACACTGCTCTGCTTATTAAGCAGGGGCCTCACCTACCCACTTCACGGGCCTGAGGACTGGTAGCTCCACCCACACCACCTTGGACCCGCCCTAGTCCTTACAGCCCACAGCATTGGGTGCCCATAGTCAAGTTGCAAAACCCACCAACCTACATGCTCTAGGGAAGAGGGACACGCTTTCCTCCCACACTCTCAGGGCAGCTGTCAGCCCCCTGCCTTGTTCAGCACATGATTGCCTACTTCAGCCAGATACCTGTGCCTACACCAATCATGTCTACTCACCTAGGACTGTAGGTGAGCACCTGCACCACACACTTGGTTACCAACTTTGCGGACACCTGAGCTGAATCCATACAAGAAAAGTAAACAGATTCCTGGGCTCACATACATAGTAACAGCTCTAACCACCTGGTGACAGGACGTTAGAGCTTCAAAGGCACCAGTAATCAAACTGGCTCACTCAAGCAGCCTATTTGGGCATATCAAAACAAAATAAGCTAGGACACAGTAAGCAAGCATAAAATCAATACAATAACTTATTGATGGCTCGGAGATAATAGTCAATGTCAAATCACATAAAGAGGCAGACCATGAGGGCCTCAGCAAGGTCCCAAAACAAAGAATCAAGAGATCCTCCGGATGAAGAGAGCTTCTGGGAATTACCAGAGGTAGAATTCAAAAGATTAATATACAGAACTCTTTAAGAGATCAGGAAGGAGATCAGAAAAAACACAGAACAAGCCAAAGAGTGCACAGACAAAACAATAGAGGAACTGAAGAAGATTAGAGAAGAGCATGATGACAGATTTAATAGACTGCAAGAATCCGTAGAGACAACAAACAAATCCAGAGAATTAACGACAAAATTACAGAATTGACAACTAAATATAAAGTCAAAGGAGCAGAATTGAAGCAATGGAAGTCAGAATTAGTGAAATTGAAGACAAAGAACTTGACATCAACATGTTTGAGGAAAAATCAGATAAAAGAATTTAAAAAAATTAAGAAACCCTAAGAATTATGTGGGACACTATCAAAAGGAATAACCTAGAAGTGATTGGAGTACCAGAACAGGGGGAGATAACAGAAAATAGAGAGAATTGTTGAAAATTTGTTGGCAGAAAACTTCTCTGATATCGTGAAAGATGAGAAGATACCTATCCAAGGTGTTCATCTATCCCCACACAAGGTAGATCCCAAAAGAGTCACCAAGACATAATCAAACTTGCCAAAACCAAAGAAGAACGGCTAAGGATAAATGAAAAGTCACCTGCAAAGGAGAGTCAATAAGACTAAGCTTGGACTACTTAGCAGAAACCATGCAGGCAAGGAGGCAACAGGATGACACACGTTTAAAGCCCTGAAGGAAAAAAATTGCCAGCCAAGACTTATATATCCAGCAAAACTGTCTCTCAAATATGATGGTAAAGTTAGGACATTTCCAGATAAACAGAAGTTTAGGGAATTTGCAAAAACCATGCCAGAATTACTAGAAACACTAAAGGGAGTCCTCCAGTTAGAAAATCAATAACATCAGATGACAACTCAAGACTAGGACACAGGACAGAGCACCAGGTATCAACCCAGGTAGGGAAATCACAAAAATAAAGCTAAAATGCTCAAAACAGGGAGGCAAAGACATCATTATGTAAGGAGTGACAGCATTAAAACAAAAAAGAGGGACAAAAAAATGTAGTCATAGATCTCTCATACAGAGAGGAAGTCAAGATCATATAAAGAAATAAATGACTGGTTTAAACTTAGAGAAATAGGGGTAAATATTAAGGTAACCACAAAGAGAACTAACAATCCTACACATCAAAATAAATAAGAAAAAAGACTCAGCAAATACAAAATTAATAACAATGAAAAAGAGGAAAAGAAAGTAGATAAAGAAAAACTACTAAGCACAGAAAACTCAGTGGAACAAGGAAACTGTCAACAACACACAAAAAAAGACAACAAAATGACAGCACTAAACTTATACCTGTCAATAATTACGCCAAACGTAAATGGACTAAAGGCACCAATAAAGAGACAGAGAGTACCGGAATGGATTAAAAAAACACGATCCGACTATATGCTACCTACAAGAGACACACCTTAGACTTAAAGACATGAACAAACTAAAACTAAAAGGGTGGAAAAAAATATATATCAAGCAAAGAACAATCAGACAAGAGCAGGAGTAGTACTATTAATTTCTGACAAAATAGACTTTAAAATCCACCACAGAGGATAAAGAAGGACACTAATGATTAAAGGCTCAATACAGCAGGAAGACATAACCATAAAGATTACAGTCTAGAAAACCATATGGGGCAGTTTTTCTCTGTCACATGGGGTTGCTAGGAGTCAAAAACTGACTTGAAAGCACCTAACAACATCAACAAAATAGTCGTAGAACTAAAAAAACTGACTGTAGTTATATATATTTAAGGCCTATGTAATTTTTTTGATCTTCATCTTTTTTTTTAATTTTTGTTATGCTTTAAGTGAAAGTTTACAAGTCAAGTCAGTCTCTCATAAAAAATTTATATATACCTTGCTATATGCTCCTAATTGCTCTCCCCCTAATGAGACAGCACACCCCTCCCTCTACTCTCTTTTCGTGTCCATTCTGTCAACTTCAGACTCCCTCTGCCCTCTCATCTCCCCTCCAGACAGAAGATGCCAACATAGTCTCAGGTGTCTACTTGATCCAGGAAGCTCACTCTTCACCAGTATCATTTTCTGTCCCGTAGTCCAAAGTCCAGTCCCTGTCTGAAGAGCTGGCTTTGGGAATGGTTCCTGTCTTCGGCTAACAGGAGGTCTGAGGACCATGAGCTCGGGGGTCCTTCTAGTCTCGGTCAGACCATTAAGTCTGGCCTTTTTATGAGAATTTGAGGTCTGCATCCCACTGCTCTCCTGCTCTCTCAGGGGTTCTCTGTTGTGTTCCCTGTCAGGGCAGTCATCGGTTGTAGCCAGGCACCATCTAGTTCTTCTTGTCTCAGGCTGATGCGGTCTCTGGTTTATGTGGTCCTTTCTGTCTCTTGGGCTCATAATTACCCTGTGTCTTTGGTGTTCTTCATTCTCCTTCGCTCCAGCCGGGTTGAGACCCACTGACGCATCTTAGATGGCTGCTTGCTAGCGTTTAAGACCCCAGAAGCCACTCTCCAAAGTGAGATGCAGAATGTTTCTTAACATTTTATTATGCCAGTTGACTTAGATGTCCCTTGAAACCATGGTCCCCAAACTCCCACCCCTGCTACGCTGACCTTTGAAGCATTCAGTTTATTCAGGAAACTGCTTTGCTTTTGGTTTTTGTCTAGTTGTGCTGACCTTGCCTGTATTGTGGTGTCTTTGCCTTCACCTAAGGTAATTCTTATCTACTATCTAATTAGTGAAAACCCCTCACTTCCTGCCTCCACCCTCTCGTAACCATCAAAGAATATTTTCTTCTCTGTTTAAACTACTTCTCCAGTTATTATAATAGTGGTCTTATACAATATTTGTCCTTTTGCAGCTGACTAATTTCACTCAGCATAATGCCTTCCAGATTCGTCCATGTTATGAAATGTTTCACGGATTCATCCTTCTGTAGTATTCCATTGTGTGAATATACCATAATTTATCCATTCATCCATTGATGGGCGGGCACCTTGGTTGCTTCCATCTTTTTGCTGTTGTAAACAGTGCTGCAGTGAACACGGGTGTGCATATATCTGTTCATGTAAAGGCTCTTAATTCTCTAGGATATATTCCAAGGAGTGGAATTGCTGGATCGTATGGTAATTCTATTTCTAGTTTTTTAAGGAAGCTGCGAATCGATTTTCAAAGTGGCTGCACCATTTTACATTCCCACCAGCAGAGTATAAGTGTTCCAGTCTCTCCACAACCTTTCCAACATTTATTATTTTGTGTGTTTGGGATTAATGCCAGCCTTATTGGAATGAGATGGAATCTCATTGTAGTTTTGATTTGCATTTCTCTAATGGCCAACAATTGTGAGCACTTCTTCATGTATCTGTTAGCCACCTGAATGTCTTCTTTAGTGAAGTGCCTGTTCGTATCCTTTGCCTATTTTCTTAATTGGGTTGTCTTTTTGTAATTGAGTTTTTGCACTATCATGTAGATGTTAGAGATCAGACGCTGATTGGAGATGTCAGAGCTAAAAACTTTCTCCCAACTGTTCATATGTGAATGGATTTATGTCTGGATTCTCAATTCTTTTCCATTTGGCTCTTCGTGTTTTTTGGCTTTTCTGATTAAAAATATTCACTGCATATGGGTATACCTAGAAGATTAAAACTTTTCATAATTCTGTCACATAGAGAAAACACTGTTAATACTGTGTAAGCTCTTTGCAGATTTTTCCTATAAAGAGAAATATATGTTTGTGTGCATACATTAAGAATGGTTACCCACACACGTATAATTATATATAACATGCATACACTGTATATCAAATTTTATATGACAAAAAATTTATTCAACAAAAGGATCATGTAAATCATAGTCTTTCAGCTTCTTTAACAATGAATTATGGATATCTCTGTATATTGGCACATATATACCCACTCCTCATTAAGTGAGAAGTGACATCATTGGGTCATTAACCATGACCAGATCATTCCATGGTTATGTCACTAATCGTGACCAGATCATTCCGAAGACCAGATCATTGTGTGAAAATCGGCATAATGTGAAAATGGAAGATGGCTACATCATTACGTAACTGCCAAGGCACTTCAAAGCAACTGGGAGAGGTCCATGTTTTATGCCTGTTTCAAAGAAAGGTGATCCAAGAGAATGAGGAAATTATTGAACAGTATCTTTAATATCACACACGAGTAGAATTTTGTTGAAGATCATTCAAAGGCAATTTCAGCAGTACATTGACAGAGAACTGCCGGAAATTCAAGCTGGGTTCAGAAGAGGACATGGAGCGAGGGATATCAGTGCTGATGTCAGATGGATCCTGGATGAAAGCAGAGAATACCAGAAAGATGTTTACCTGTGTTTCATTGACTGTGCAAAGGCATTCGACTGTGTGGATTATAACAAATTATGGTTAACATTGTGAAGAATGCAAATTTCAGAGCACTTAATTGTGCTCATGAGGGACCTCTACATAGCCCAAGAGGCAGTTGTTCAGACAGAGCAAGGGGATGCTGCATGGATTAAAGTGAGGAAGGCTTTGTGTCAGGGTTGTATCCTTTCACCATATTTATTCAGTATGTATGCTGAGCAAATAATCCAAGAAGCTGGACTATATGAAGAAGAACAGGGCATCAGGATTGGAGGAAGACTCCTTAACAACCTGCATTATGCAGATGACACAACCTTGCTTGCTGAAAGTGAAGAGGGCTTGAAGCACTTACTGTTGAAGATCAAAGACTACAGCCTTCAGTATGGATTGCACCTCAGCATAAAGAAAACAAAAATCCGCACAACTGGGCCAATAAGCGATATCGTGATGAACAGAGAAAAGATTGAAGTTGTCAGGGATTTTGTTCAATGCCCATGAAACCATGACCCTAAACCTCCAAAAACCTCCAAACCAAGGAACCAAATCCCATGAGGTGTTAGGTTATACATAAGAAGCCTCAGCAGTTTTTCTTTTTGTTGTTGTTGTAAATATATCACACAACTTTTGCAAATTCAACTTCTTACAGGTGTACAACTTACTGACAGCAATTACAATAATTGCCTGTGCAACCCTACCCTTAATCAGTGCGTTTTTTCCATCACTGTTAACCACGCCACCACTCCCTCCTGCCCCTGGTTGCCACTAATAAATTTGTTCTCTATATGTTTGCTTTTTCTCGTCTTTTTGTGTGAGGTCATAAAATTTTTGTCCTTTTGCAACTGGCTTGTTTCGCTCAACATAATGTCAAACTCCATCCGTACTGTAGCATACATCAAGACTTTCTGTCTCCTCCTAGCTGAGTAGTGTTCCATTGTATGCACGTGCCATACTTTATCCATTCATTTGTTGATGGGCATTTAGGCAGTTTCCACTTTCTGGCTATTGTGAATAGTGCTCCAGTGAACATTGGTGTAGAAGTCTCTTTTTGAGTTTCTGCTTTCAAGCCTTTTGGGTGTATACCTAGGAGTGGAACCAGGCGCTTCTTGGAAACGCTATGGGGCAGTTCTATTCTGTCCTATAGGGTCGCTATGAGTCAGAACTGACTCGACGGCACTGGGTTTATGGTAGTTCTGTTTTTAGTTTTTTGAGGAACTGACACACAATTTCCCACAAATGGCTCTGTCATTTTGCATTCCCACCAACAGTGGATAAGGGTTCCAATTTCGCTACATCCTCACCAACCTTGGAAACCCTGGTGTCATAGTGGTTAAGTGCTACGGCTGCTAACCTAAAGGTCGGCAGTTCAAATCCGCCAGGCACTCCTTGGAAACGCTGTGGGGCAGTTCTACTCTGTCCTATAGGGTGGCTATGAGTTGAAATTGACTCGATGGCAATGGGTTCACCAACATATGTTATTTTCTGTTTTTTTGAAATGGCATCTCATTGTGATTTTGACTTGCATCTGTCTGATGACTAGTGAAACTGAGCATCTTTTCATATGCTTGCTGGCCATTTGGATGTCTTCCAATGAAATGTCTATTCAAGTCCTTTGCCCGTTTTATGATTTGGCTATTTGTCTTTTTGTTGTTGAAGTTTTATGTATATTTTGGTTATTAGATTCGTATAGGATGTATGGTTCCCAAAGATACGCTCTGAGTCGGTAGCTTGTCTTTTCATTTTTTTAGTAAAGTCTTTTGACAAACAGAAGTTTTTAATTTTTGTGAGGGCCCATTTATTTATTTTCTTTTGCTGTTTGTGCTTTTGTTCTTATGTTAGATAAGCCATTGTTGAAAGCTGGGCCTGACAGTGTTGCCCCTGTCTGTTCTTCTAAGAATTCTGTGGTTTTTAGTTTGCACATTTAGGTCCTTAATTTGAGTTTGTGTTTGTATATGGTGTGAGGCATGGATCCTATTTCATTTTTCTGCATGTGGAAGTCCAGTTTTCCTAGTGCGGTGGTTAAGAGCTCAGCTGCTAACCAAACTTTTGGCAATTCAAAACCACCAGCTGCTCTTTGAGAACTGTATTGGACAGTTCTACCCTCTCCTATAGAGTCACTGTGAGTCGACGGCAGTGGGGTTTTTTGTTTGGTATTTATTGAAGAGACCCTTCTTTCCCCATGGAACAGACTTAGCACCCTTGTCAAAAGTCAGTTAACCATAGATATGTGGGTTTGTTTCTGGACTCTCAATTCTGTTCCATTGGTCTAAGTGTCTGTTGTTACACCAGTACCAGGCTGTATTTAATAATTGTATTAGTCATTTTTTAATTATGTCATTAGCTTATAGGATCTCACTGCAAGTAACAAAACCTAGGACCCTGCCAAGAACTCACATCCAACACCATGGTCTCCCAAGCCCACTTTCCTGCTTCCCATACCTTATGTGGCAGTCATCCTGAATCTTACATTCATCAACCACTTGCTTACGTTCTTTACACTCTTATTCCACCTGTGTTGTTGTTAACTGTGGTCGAATAAACTCTGACTCACAGCAACCTTATGTACAATATAAGGGAACGTTGCCCAATCTTGCATCACCTTCACAATTCCAGAATGTTTGAATCCATCATTGTGGCTTTTGTGCCAGTCCGTCTCTCTGAGGGCCTCCCTTGCCCTTCCTGGCCCTCTGCTTCACCAAACATGATTTCCCCTTCTAGCAATTGATCCCTCCTCTAATGTGCCCAAAGCAAGTGAATCAGGCAGTGTTCTGTTGTGATCCATATGGTTTTCATTGGCCAGTATTTGAAAGTAGATTGCCAGACCTTTCTTCCTTGTCTTAGTCTGGAGGCTTTGCTGAAACCTGTCCACCATGGGTAGTCCTGCTGGTATTTGAAATACTGGTGGCATAGCTTCCAGCATCACAGCAACATGCAAGCCACCACAGAATAACAAACTGACTGACGAGTGGTCTGTATGCATTTGCCTATTCTAGCTATTACATATAAGGGGGATCATACAATATTCATCCTTTTGTGCCTAATTTCATTCATTATAATGTTTTAAAACTTCATCTGTGTCGTAGCATGTGTCAGAACTTCAGGTCTCTTTATGACTGAATAATATTCCATTGTATGGATATACCACATTTTGCTTACATATTCGTCTGTCGATGGACCCTTAAGTTGTTTGTACCTTTTGGTTCTTGTGAATAATGCTGCAGTGAACATTGGTGTACAAGTATGTGTTTGAGTCCCTGCTTTCAAGCCTTTTGGGTATATACTTCGAAATGGAACTGCTGGGTCATGTGGTAATTCTGTTTAAATTTTTGAGCAGCCACCAAACTCTCCCACAATGGCTGCAGCGTTCTACGTTCCCACCAGCAGTGGATGGGGGTTCCGGTTTCTCTACATCCTCACCAACACTTGTTATCTTCCATTTTTTTTTTGTTTGTTTTTCTTACCCATCCTAGTGGGTATGAAATGCTGTCCCCTTGTGGTTTTGATTTGCATTTCTTTGATGAGTAATGATGTCGGGCATCTTTTTATGTGCTTAGTGACTAAGTAGTTCTTTTGACCTGACCCCACCACCTCAATTATTGGAAGTGGCTTCTACTTACCACCAAAAAAACAAAACCCGTTGCTGTCGAGTCCATTCTGACTCATAGCAACCCTATAGGACAGAGTAGAACTGCCCCACAGGGTTTCCAAGGAGCAGCTCATGGATTCAAACTGCCGACCTTTTGGATAGCAGCCGAGCTCTTAACCGCTGTGCCCCAGGGTGGGGTGCGGGAGCTTACCACCAAGGATCTCTAAGTCTTTAATTCCTTAGAAGTCTACCTAAAAGCTTTGGGCTGACAACTCATCTGAGCCTTTCTCCTCCTACCCTACTCACTGCCCTTCATCCTTTTCTGGGGCCACTGCTGCCTTAGTTGCAGCCCCAAGGCTATAGGTACGGACACCAACAGCTATGGGCCCATCCTCAGCCCCAGCTAGCAGCTTTAGGGGGTCGGTATCTAACAGAACGAGGGAAAGACTTTTGGGGAAAAAACCTCCTAGAAGAAAGCTGTCTTGTGGATCTATTGACAGCTCCCAGTAAATGAACAAAAAGAAACTTGGAAAGGGCCTGCATCACCCATACTCCTTTAAGAGAGACACCTTGGGCTCTGGCTGGAGGTCACAGCAGGAAACCAAACACACAGCAGGGGCTGCCTAGCCAGATAAATAATCACTTATTAAGGTTCTTGTCTCCACAGCAGGAAGTCAGCATTGGGGGTGGAGGGCAAAGTCTCCCTGAAGGCTCTTGATTTGAAACACTTGTCTCCAGATGGGACCAGTAAAAACTCAGGCCATCAGTCTGGTTCTAAACTTTCCAAGAAAAGGAATAGCACTGAACAGCTTTCTAGAACCTTCTATGGCCAAAAGAAAGATGAGGAATTAAGAGACCTTTTTTTTTTTTTTTTTTAAGGCTCAAATGGCTTTCTCTGAATTTTTGGCTGCGGCTAAGATATTATCCCAACAGTAGGTTTTGTTTCTGCAAAGGGAGATAGTCTTTGAAATGGAGCCAAGACAAGGTCTGAATGGGGGTTTCCTGGTCACAGCCTTGGGCAGATCATCCAGGATCGGGCTTCCCCAGGACAAGGCTGGCTTAGGCACAGCTGCTCTCTCCTTCCTTGCAGCCTGTGTAGTGTTTCCTCCCTTGGCCTGGAATGTTCTCTCCCCACCACCATCATCACTGTTTGCCTGGCCAACTCCTCAATATTTAGATCTCAGCTCAACCTAGGAGGCCTTCTCTGATCACCGACATGCTCAATTGTCTTGTTATGGCCTCTCATGTCCCCCTGCCACCATCCTCCAAGTTGTGCATTGCCCAGTGTTTGTCACAACTGGCATTTTCCATTTTATATAGATGTGATTGCGTATTGCCTGTGTTCTCTATTATATCTGCCATGCTCACTGCTGTAGCCACAATGGCACGTAGTAGGCCCTCAGTTAATGCGTGTCGAATGAATAAATGAACTCTCAGGAAGAGTACATGAGGATACCTCAGATTCTGAGGAAAGTAAACACTTGAACAAAGGATGAATAAGTGAGTGAGTAAATAAATCAGTGACTGAGTGAATAAATGAATGAGAATGTGAGTGAATGAATGAGTGAAAGAGTGAATAAATGAGTAGTAAGCTTTCTCAGGGTGGCCCTGTTAATATATTTTTTCTCTCCTCCTTTCTGTGTTGGCATTTGAAGAAACAGGTAGGGGAGGCTGACATGAACATAACTAACCCAAACCCGCAACAAAAGAAAGAGGACATTTCCCGAAGGGGCACCTGGTGGGGGAGCTTCCAGGCAGAAGCTGATCCCCAAGGGCCAGCTCCATCCCTGACCCTTTTCACCTTCCCTTGTTCTGATCTTTATGGGGCCGTCTGCCTTTTAGCATCAAAGGAGAGAGCAGGGCCGTGATTTGTCCCACAACAGCTCTATAAAAATGTAATTACCCAATAACCTGCTGTCTGCAAAACAAACCATCTTCCTGTTTCTTCTCCCATAAAATGCACTTGACAGCCCTGTTCTGTCAGCCTGTAAAACCTGGAGAGGGTTGACTTAGCCCCCGCCGGAATGAAAACCCTCGAAGGGGGGAGTCCAAAGTGGGGAGAAACACACCTCTAACCCTCCAGGCCACCGGCTTCAAAGTCACTGGTGGGCTTTTGAGAATGCGAGAGAGCAAGTCATCACGGCAAGAGGTGGGGCTGGACAATGCAGATCACACCTAGGAAGGGCAGCGGGGCTCAGGAATCCTGAGAGCCCAGACCAGCCACAGCCAGAGGCAGCTGCCTCACAGCCCACTGGAAGGTCATTTGTTCATTTATTCATTCAACAAACATCAGGCACCCATTCTGTGCTAAGAGTCCCAGGGTGGTGCAAACAGTTAAATGCTCAGCCCTTAACTGAAAGGTGGACGGTTCTAACCCACCAAGAGGCACCTCAGAAGAAAGACCTGGAGATCTACTTCTGAAAGATCACGGCTGTTGAAGGCCCTCTGGGGCACAGTTCTATTCTGACATACACGAGGCCACCAGGAGACAGAGTCCTGATATGGTTTGGTATTATCTGGTAGGCGTTAGGCTGGGCCCTGAGGGTTCAAGTTAAGTACAGCGCATGCTAGCCTGCAAGAAACCCCCATTATAAATAAATGCATTTATTTTAAAGGATGACAGAGCACTTGGGGTGAAGTCATTGCCCTGCAGATGTGTGTGATGCATCATTACATGGACAAGCCTGGTTACAAAACAGTAAGTACACTGAGCTTCCAGTCTTACTTCTTTTAATTGAAAGAAAAAAATGGAATTTGGGTGAAGGAAGTGGTCTATATGTTGATTGTGGGAGTGGTTACCAAATTCTATGTATTTCTAATAGAATTGGTCACTAAAAAGGGTAAATCTTAGTCTAAATTATACTCTGATAATTTTTTTTTTTTAATAGAGGTGCCTAAAAATTTTTTTTTAAATTTTACCGGGGACCTGAGGTGGTTTTCATCTTTATGCTTTTCAGTATTTCTAATACTGGTTTTACTGTGAGTGTATATCATACAAGAAACTCATGGTTTGGTGAGGGAAACAGATAAGGAAATCAGGAGTCGTATGTGGTAATGTATGTGCAGGTTGGGGGCTTCGAAGGGTCCCCAGAGAGAGGACAAATGAGCAGGAATAAGCAAGGGAGATAAGTTGAGGTTGGGGGGAGAGAGGCCAGTCCGGAAGAATATGGGCATTGCAGTTGTCTGCATTTACTAGCTGAGTGACTGAGTCAGCCTCGGGTTCCTCATGTATAAAATGGTGACAGTAATCACTAATACCCTGTAAAGTTATGAGGATGATTGGGGAGAGAGTCTGACATGGATTAAGTACTCGAAAATGCTAGCTATTGATACTGTCATTGTCGTCATCAGCTGCGACCAGCCTGCCAGGTTTGAATCCTGACCTGGCCGCTTGCTTGCTGTGTGCTCTTAGGTAAGTTACTTAACCTTTCTGTGCCTCAGTTCCTATCCTATAAAAGGGCAATAAGTAATAGTACTTACCTCATAGAGGTCCATAAGGATTAAATGAAGAATACCTACAAAGCAATTAAAACAGTCCTTCCTATAAGGTAAAGATTATATAAAAATTAGCTAATTTGTGAGGTTTTTTTTCCCCCTCTTTTTTATAATGGACATAAAGTCAGGAAACTTCTAGAAATAGTGAGATGAGAAATGAAATGGTCAAAGAGCTTGGGGAAAAAGCAATACGAATCATCTTCATTGAAATTAGAAGCAAATAAAGCATCAAAGAAGCAAAGGGAAATCCGAAATCTGAACATAAAGAGTCTTACGATGGTGAGATTATGGTTTGGACGGAGATATTCATAACCAATAAAATTGAGTTAAAATGGTTTTTCTGAGTGAAAAGATGCTGAAAATGCATATAGGAGCCAGGCTTGAAAGACTGAACATAAGTCAGCCTCTTTGTTAGAGAAAGCTCCACTGTGTTCAACATTTGGAATTGATGAACTTGGTGGTTTCCTTTGGGGAAGAAAATATCTTGACATTTCCTGGTAATTCTTCCTTCCTACCCCCTTGTCCTCAGAGACATCCTCTGTCAGCCTCATGTTCCTGCTTGAGCACTGTGTGCTCGTGAGCAGTATTTGGAAGATTAGCAGTTTGGAGGCACAGAGCTTTGCCCATCATCTTAGTAAAGATACAGGCAACATCATTGCACAAGTACCCCTTACACGGAGTCACAAATCACTGTCAAATAAACTCCAGTATTTCAAAGCTGTGACGTAAATTTCCAAACCAGAAGAACAGCATGGCAGCGTTAAGTGGTGGATTTCAACCCGCTAGACTCCCTGGAACCACTGTCTGGGGTTCTGGCAGCATCAATTTGGCCCTTTCATCCTTTCAGGGGATATGGATGGTGTGTTAAGCCGATGAGAGACAGCATGTGGTCTTTGAATGGAAGCCACCGTGTATACTTCAAGGTTCTTGGATCTGCTTTGAAATTTTCAAAGTCAGATCTCTGTTCCTTATTCTGCTGCATTATCATCTTTGAAATGGGTGCAGCAGTGTTTTATCCTGGTTGAGAGTAAAAAGCCTTTAAGTCTTTGGGGTAAGGGGGACTGGGGCAATACAAATATTGAGACTTTATTTTGCCTTCTGGAAAATGTCAGGAGTCATTCTTTTATCCATTAGTAATATGTTCAGATTCAAGTAATAGAATATTTCACAACAGTGCCTTAAATTAATAGGGGTTCATTTTTCATACATGAAAAGAATTCTAGAGGTATGTCAGCTGCAGGCTTGGGTTGAACAGCTCAACCATGTCAACACCAAGAATTGACAGAATGGTTGCTACAGCTCCAGCCATCACATCCTCATTCAAAACAACAAACAAAAAATAAAAGTGGAATGAGAAAGCACTGCTTTGTCTATCCCCTTTTTTTCAGGAGAGTAAAATTTTCCCCCAGAATTTTTTTTGCGATAGACCTTTGGGCAGAGCTGGGTCACGAACCCGTGTAGCTGCCAGAGAGGCTGGGGAAGCAGGAAACTGACCAACCAGGACCCTTAGCCTGGATGTGGACTCATTGCTTCCCTGAGCAAAACGTGGACTGTTAGCAAGGGGGAAGGGACAGTGGTTATGAGGGGGACAGCAAACACACTCTGCCCCATTCCTCAATCCAAATATGAACACAACTTTGGTGAAATTTTGTCTTCGTTATCTAGTGCTGCTATAATAGAAATACCACAAGCAGATGGCTTTAATAAACAAATTTATTCATTCACAACTAAAAGGCTGGTAGTCTGAATTCAGGGTGCTGGCTCTAAAGGAAGTCTCTCTCTCTCTGTTGCCTCTGAGGAAAGGCCTTTGTCTCTTCTGTTTCTATTCTTGGCTCCTTGGTGATCTTCATGTGGTGTGGCAACTATTTTCCCCCATCTCTGTTCTTCCTTGCTTGCTTAATCTCTTTTGTATCTCAAAAGGGATTGACTTAAGACATACCGTACGTTAATACTGTCTCATTAACATACCAAAGAAAACCCATTCCCAAATGGGACTATAACCACTACCATAAAAACCAAAATCCATTGCCATCGAGTTGATTCCAACTCATAGCGACCCTACAGGCCAGAGTGGAACTGCTCCATAGGGTTTCCAACAAGTGGCTGGTGGATTCGAACTGCCGACCTTTTTGGTTAGCAGCCATGGCTTTAAGTAAAAGTTTACAAATCAAGTTTCTCGTACAAGAACTTATATATACCTTGCTATGTACTCCTAGCTACTTTCCCCCTAATGAGACAGCACACTCCTCCTCTCCACCCAGTATTCCCCATGTGCATTCAACCAGCTCCTCCCCCTCTGCCTTCACATCTCACATTCAGACAGGGGTTGCCCACGTAGTCTCATGTGTCTACTTGAGCCAAGAAGCTCACTCCTCACCAGTATCATTTTCTGTCTTAGAGTTCAGTCCAATCCCTATCTGAAGAGTTGCCTTCAGGAATGGTTCCAGTCTTGGTGTAACAAAGGGTCCAGGGGCCGTGACCTCCTTGGTCCCTCTAGTCTCAGTAAGAACATTAAGTTTGGTCTTTTTACAAGAATTTGAGGTCTGCATCCCACTGCTCTCCTGCTGCCTCAGGGGCTCTCTGTTCTGTCCCCTGTCAGGGCAGTCATTGGTTGTAGCCGGGCACCGTCTAGTTCTTCCAGTCTCAGGCTGATGTAGTCTCTGGTTTATGTGGCCCTTTATGTCTCTTGGGCTCATCTTTACCTTACATCTTTGGTGTTCTTCGTTCTCCTTTGCCCTAGGTGGATTGAGACCAATTGATGCACCTTAGATGGCCACTTGGTAGCGTTTGAGACTCCAGATGCCACTCACCAAAGTGGGATGCAGAACTTTCTCTTAATATATTTTGTTATGTCAACTGACCTAGATGTCCCCTGAAACCATGGTCCCCGAGCCCCAGTCCCTGCCACTCTGGCCTTCAAAACATTCAGCTGTATTCAGGAAACTACTTTTGGTTTGGTCCAGTTGTGCTGACCTCTTCTGTATTTTGTGTTATCTTTCCCTTCACCTAAAATAGTTCTTGTCTACCATCTAATTAGTGAATACCCCTCTCCTTCCCTCCCCACTCTCATAACCATCAAAGAATATTTTTTTCTGTTTAAACTTTTTCTTGAGTTCTTATAATAGTGGTCTCATACAGTATTTGTCCTTCCTCATTTCACTAAGTTCACTCAGCATAATGCCTTCCAGTTTCCTCCATGCTATGAGATGTTTCACGGATTCAGATTTATGGTTGTTTTTAATTGTTGTGTAGTATTCCATTATGTGACTATACCACAATTTATTATCCATTCATCCATTGATGGGCACCTTGGTTGCTTCCATCTTTATTTATTTTTTTAATTTTTATTGTGCTTTAAGTGAAAGTTTACAAATCAAGTCACAGTTTCTCATATAAAAATTTATATACGTTTTGCTATATACTCCTAGTTGCTCTCCCCCAATGAGACAGCACACTCCTTCCCTCCACTCTGCTTTTCATGTCTCTTCAGCCAGCATCTGACCCCCTCTACTCTCTCATCTCCCCTCCAGAGAGGAGCTGCCCACATATTCTCATGTCTCTACTTGATCCAAGAAGCTTATTCTTCACCAGTGTCATTTTGTATCCCATCGTCCAGTCCAATCCCTGTCTGAACAGTTGGCTTTGGGATTGGTTCCTGTTTTGGGCTAACAGAAGGTCTGGGGACCATGACCTCCAGGGTCCTTCTAGTCTCAGTCAGACCCTTAAGTGTGGTGTTTTTACAAGAATTTGAGGTCTGCATCCCACTGCTCTCCTGCTGCCTCAGGGGTTCTTTGTTGTGTCCCCTGTCAGGGCAGTCACTGATTGTAGCTGGGCACTGTCTAGTTCTTCTGGTGTCAGGCTGATGTAGTCTCTGCTTTATGTGGCCCTTTCTGTCTCTTGGGCTCATAATTACCTTGTGTCTTTGGTATTCATCATTCTCCTTTGCTCCAGGTGAGTTGAGACCAATTGATGCAACTTAGATGGCTGCTTGCTAGTGTTTAAGACCCCAGATGCCACTCTCCAAAGTGGGATGAAGAATGTTTTCTTAATAGATTTTATTATGCCAATTGACTGAGATGTCCCTTGAAACCATGGTCCCCAAGCCCCAGCTACACTGGCCTTCAAAGTGTTCAGTTTATTCAGGAAACTTCTTTGTTTTTGATTTAGTCCAGTTGTGCTGACCTCTCCTGTATTGTGTGTTGTCTTTCCCTTCACCTAAAATAGTTCTTTTCTACTATCTAATTAGTGAAAACCCCTCTCCTCCCTCCTGCCCCACTCTCGCAACCATCAAAGAATATTTTCTTCTCTGTTTAAGCTATTTTTCAAGTTCTTACAATAGTGGTCTCATACAATATCTGTCCTTTTGCAACTGACTAATTCACTCAGCGTTATGCCTTCCAGATTCCTCCATGGTATGAACTATTTCACGGATTCGTCATTGTTCTTTATCGATGCATAGTATTCCATTGTGTGAATATACCATAATTTATTATCCATTCATCCATTGATGGGCATCTTGGTTGCTTCCATCTTTTTGCTGTTGTAAACAGTGCTGCAGTGAACATGGGTGTGCATGTATCTGGTCATGTAAAGGCTCTTATTTCTCTAGGATATATTCCAAGGAGTGGGATTGCTGGATTGTATGGTAGCTGTATTTCTAGTTTTTGTAAGGAAGCAGCAAATCAATTTCCAAAGTGGTTGTACCATTTTACATTCCCACCAGCAGTGTATAAGTGTTCCAGCCTCTCTAACATTTATTCTTTTGTGTGTGTGTGTGTGTTTTTTTTTTTTTTTGCATTAATGCCAGCCTTGTTGGAGTGAAATGGAATCTCATTGTAGTTTTGATTTGCATTTCTCTAATGGCTAATGATCATGAGCATTTCCTCATGTATCTGTTAGCTACCTGAATGTCTACTTTAGCGAATTTGGTTGCTTCCATCTTTTTGCTGTTGTAAACAGTGCTGCAGTGAACATGGGTGTGCATATATCTCTTATTTCTCTAGATATATTCCAAGGAGTGGAATTACTGGATGATCGCTGAACCTTTTAACTACTGTGCCACCAGGGCTCTGCATAACCAGTACAGGGATTAGGAATTACAACATGTATTTTGTAGGGACACAATTCAATCCATAACAGTGATGAAAAGAAAGTAAGCAAGGACACAGGAGAGAAAGCAAAATGGAGCACAAATAATAATGTGATACTGTTAATTTCTTGAAGGGGAACTGACAACTCGGATGTGTTTTGACCTGATACCTGGCTATGTTTTTAAGACCTTTGTTGTTGTTATTGTTAGCTGCCACTAAGTCGACCCTGACTCAAGGACCTATGAAATACAAAATCAGTGGAGTGATATCCATAGGGATGTTCCGAAATAATTTATTGTGGATGGGCAGATTCCCGGTTTGTTGGATAAGTGATCTGTGTAAATTTCACTGATTGGTCCTCCGGCGACATGGACGCACTCCCGGAGCACGCAGAAACAGGGAGACGCACGCGCACAGCAGACGCACGCACGGGACGCTCGGGAGATGCGGAGGTAGACACGGGCAGGCGGGACAGGCGGGCAGGCGGGACAGGCGGGAACGCGGACACGCGGGCAGGCGGGACAGGCGGACAGGCGGGCAGGCGGGACAGGCGGGCAGGCGGGACAGGCGGGCAGGCGGGCAGGCGGGACAGGCGGGCAGGCGGGACAGGCGGGCAGGCGGACACGCGTTGCCCCCGCGCACACGGTACACGGAGCGGACTGATGGGTAGGGATATTTTTTCCCAGTTTGTAGACTGTGCATCAATGCACGGAGAGGAACTTTGCACAAATTGTTCAGCCATCAGGTATTTACTGAGCAAAGCAGACATAGTTCCTGCCCTCATAGAACATACAGTCCAGTGACGCAGATCAATCACGTAAGTGTAGTGCTAGGTGTTAGCACTCTAGTAAACACCGTAGAGTCTCTGGGTCGTGGCTGTTCGCCAAAAAGTTGGACGTTCAAATCCACATCAGAAGAAAGGCCTGGCGATATGCTTCCAAACTGGCAGCCGTTGAAAATCCTGTGAAACAGAGCTCTCCTTCGATACACGTGGGGCACCATGAGCCAGAGATCAACTCGACAGCAACTGGGTTACTGCTTGTAGTAAGTGCTGTAGAGGGCGGCGGTGCTTCGTTGGTAGAATTGTCGCCTTTTATGCGAGAGACCTGGATTCCGTTCTCGGCCAGTGCACCTCAAGCACAGCTGCAACCATCACCGGAGGCTTGTGTGTTGGTGTGATGCTTAACAGGTTTCAGTGGAACTTCCGGACTAAGACAGACTAAAAAGAAAGGCCTAGAAGCCTACTTCTGAAAAAAAAATCAGCGAATGAAAGCCTTATGGATTGCAACAATCCAATCCCGTTATATATGGGGCCATCGTGAGTCAGGGCTTGACTCGATGGCAGCTAACAGCAACAACAAAATACCTGCTATGAAAAGAGAAGAATTAGGCCAGGGATAAAGGAGCCCTGGTTGCACAATGGTTAAGTACTTGGCAGGTAACTGAAAAGGTCGGCGGTTCAACCCCCCAGTGTTTCCTCAGGAGAAAAGACCTGGCAATCTGCTCCCATAAAGATTTCAGTCTAGGAAATCGTATGGGCAGTTCTACTCTGTCCTGTAGGGAGACTACCAGTCATAATCCACTCAACAGCACACAACAACAACAGGGTAATGGCTAGAAACACAAGATTGGAATCAGGTCTAAGTCAACTACGCATCATGCCAGCAGATAGCGAGTGAAGTTAGACAGTAATAAAGTGTACTAGCGCTAGACCTCATGCTCAGCGTTTTGCTCACCAAGACGCCCATTTGAGATTGTCGGGCCCCATTTTACAGAGAGGAAAATCCCAGGTAGAAAGTTCTATATCCATGGTCACAGAACCGGTGAGTATAGGAAGTGAGGTGGGAACCTGTAGTGACCTGAACCTTATAAACCTCTGCTAAAGCCACATCACTTCACCTCTCTAAGCCTCCATTTTCTCACTTGGGCAGATAATCAGGGATCATTGTATCTACCTCACAGGCCAGTAGAATTAAGCAAGATGATCCCACAGTTAGCAAAGTACCTGGTGCAGAGCAAGTATTCTGTAAATTGTAACTACTGTTCACATTCTGACTTCTTGATGTCCGTGTGGGTTTTCCTTTGAGTTGTCTTGGTCTGGGCAGTCTTTGAACTCAGCCTTGCCAGCAGATCAATGTTTATAGGCACTTTGAGACCTCCAGTATCAGAGAAGGCCAGAGCATTCATTTTGTCTCTGTTTATCTTCCTTCACAAACCAGAAAGTACCTAGGTTTACATCTAACAACCTATAAAAGAAGAAATGGATTAAAGAGTAATGAGAAGTTTAATTCAAAAAAAGGAAGAAGAACTCGCCTCCAGATCTCTTAAGAGCACTAGTGGTCAGGTGAAATCCCAAAACTAGAACCAAAGACTCTTTGCCTGTTTCAGGGCTGAAGCATGAAGAAATTTCCGAAGTGATAAAATCAGGAATATGTATCTTGAATGATTTGGGGCTCTGTGGCCTCGTGAAGCCGAGTCACTAAGAGGAGTTATTTAAGCAAATGGATAAAAGCCATTCGTTATATAGTATTTTATATCTTCAAAGGGCTGATGTATTCTTCAGCCTTACCTGCCCCTAACACCCCACGGTACTCACTAATTTTTTTTCAGAGACCCTCACTGAAGAACAGTGGGTACTTGAAATAAGTAGATATTCTCCGTTTCACAATATGAAGACTGAAGCAAGACATGGTTTACCCTTGTTTATCAGCTAAGGAGATGAGAACAGGGACTATTTGGAAGACTAACCCAAGTGTGGGTAAACTTGCCTCAGTTCAAAGAATATGGCACCCCAGAGATTCTGCCCTCACAGTCCACAGACTCCTGCAGTCCTGCCCAGGGATCAGGCTGCACTAAGCTCAGAGTGTTGTTAACAGCAATGACAACAACAATAAGAATTTTAGAAACAACTGTTCCTTACTGAGGCCTCATTGTGTTGTAGGCATATTGAAACATAGTTGAACTGCTCCACAGAGTTTCCTTGGCTGTAATCCTTTTTTTTCTAAATTTTATTTATTTTGTGTTATTGTTCAGAATATACACAGCAAAACATACACCGGTTCAGCAGTTTCTACATGTACAGTTTAGTGACGTTGATTACGTTCTTCGAGTTGTGCAGCCATTCTTACCCTCCTTTTCTGAGCTGTTCTTCCCTCATTAAGGTAAACTCACTGCCCCCTAAAGTTCCCGTCTGATCTTTCAAATTGCTGTTGTCAATTGGATCCCATATAGATAGCTCTTAAAAGAGTATAAAGCACAAGGCAGACCTTTTTATTCTCTTTTTTTTAATTGTACTTTAGATGAAGGTTTACAAAACAAACTAGTTTCTCATTAAACAGTACACATATTGTTTTATGCACTGGTTAACAACCCCACGACATGTCAATATTCTCCCTTCTCGACCTTGGGGTCCCCATTACCAGCTTTCCTGTCCCCTCCTGACTTCTAGTTCTTGCCCCTGGGCTGGCGTGTCCCTTTAGTATCGTTTTATTTTATGGGCCTGTCTAATCTTTGGATGAAGGGTGAACCTCGGGAGTGACTTCATTACTAAGCTAAAAGGATACCTGGGAGCCATATTCTCGGCATTTCTCCAGTCTCTTGTCAGGCCAATAAGCCTGGTCTTTTTTTGTGAGTTGGAATTTTGTTCTACATTTTTCTTCAGCTCTGTCCAAGACCTACTTTTGTGATTCCTGTCAGAGCAGTCAGTGGTGGTAGCCTGGCAGCATCTAGTTATACTGGACTCAGTTTGGTGGAGGCCGTGGTAGTTGTGGTCCATTAGTCCTTTGGACTAATCTTTCCCTTGAGTCTAGTTTTCTTCATCCTCCCTTGCTTCTGAAGGGGTGAGACCAGTAAGGTGTCTTAGATGGCTGCTCACGGGCTTTTCAAACTCCAAACGCTACTCACCAAAGTAGAATGGAGAACATATTCTCTATAAACTATGTTATCAAGGCAGACCTTTTTTATTAGTTAAGCTAAACTATTGTTTGGTTTTAAGATAACCTCAGGGGATATTTTTGGTTTAAGGTTTAAAGATTATATCAGGGCAATAGTTTCAGGGCTTCATCCACCTCTATGGCTCTAGAAAGTCTAGAGTCCATAAGAATTTGAAATTCCATTCTGCATTTTCCCCCTTTTGATCAGGATTCTTCTATGGAATTTTTGATCAAAATGTTTAGTAATGGTAGCTGGGCACCATCCAGTTCTTCTGGTATCATGGCAAAGGAGGTAGTTGTTCATGGAGGCATTTAGCCACAGGTTCCATATCCTTCTCCTATTCCTGACTCTCTTTCTTCCCTTGTTGTTTCAGGTGAATAGAGACCAATTGTTGCGCCTTGGATGGCAACTTAAAAGCTTTTAGGACTCCAGGCACTACACAATGAACTAGGAGGTAGAATAAAAGGACTAAACATGTTATTAGGCCAATTAACTGGGATGTCCCATGAAACCATAACCATAAACTTCCAAACCAAGGAACCAAATGCCATGGGTGTTTGCTTATACATAAGCACTTGGCCATAATCTTTATGGTAGTAGATTGCTAGGCCTTTCTTCAGTGGTGCCACTGGGTGGGTTCAACATGCCAACCTTCAGCTTATTAGTCAAGCACTAACCATTCGTGCCACCCAAAGACCTATTTGTATGATCCCTGTTATGTAAAATATCTAGACTAGACAAGTGTGTAGACAACAAAGTTTATTAGTGGTTACCAGGGGTGGGCAGGAAGGAGGAAGAAAGGAGAGGACTCAGGGCTTAGGGGACGCTAAGCTTCTGTCAAGGGCAATGGAAAAATTTGGGAACAGTTAAGGGTGACGGTTGAACAACATGATAAACATGATGTCATTGAACTGTGCACATGAAGATTATAGAAATGGCAGATGTTTTGTTACCTATATATTTACCACAATAAAAAAAATTCAAAGTTTAAGTACCCGAAGAAAGAAAAGAGACTTACGCAAGAACGTATAAGCAACATTTACTGGGCACCTACCGTATGCTGTGCCCGGGTAAACGAGCCAGATGCGGTCCCTGCCCTCTTAGAGCTCCCAGTGAAGGGAGTACACAGACAAGTCAACAGGCCATGGCAAAACATAAGGACAGAGAAAGTCCTGGGTACTGGGGGGCAGGCACACAGAAAGGGCCAAGCTGCCGGCTTTGGGTATCGGGAGCACTTCCTAAAGAGCTCCCTACCTAAGATGGGAAGGAAGCGAGGAGTGAGTCATGGAAGAGATAGATGAGCAGGGCCAACATTCTGGGAGTGAGACAGTGGGGCATTAAAATAAACTAAGTAGTTCATCTGGCTGGAGTGTAGCATTGGAGGCAGGAGTGTGAGAGATGAGGCTGGGAAGGTAGGCTGGGGTCAGATCATGCAGGGCTTCCTAGACCATGGAAGTGAACTTGGATAGGAGTCAAAGGGCAATAGGGAGCCATGAGAGACTTCTAAGCATGCGAATGACATTGGGTCCAGATTCCGAGTGTTCTAAGTGCCACATGCACAAGATTCCATACCTTGCAAAGTGAGAGAGAAATAAGGGAAGACAGAGAGAGTGACAGAGCAAGCCATGTGTCAGGAGGGATCAAGTGAGCACAAATGGAGTTCTGCCTGGAGCTGAGAGACTGCGGTGGGAGTATGTCTGGTATCTAATTTCTGCTGGCGTGTGCGGCCGAGAGAAGCACATGTGTGACCTGACCTGGGAGGAGGTCAGAGTGACCCATAAACAGCTGAACACTCCTGATCATTCTATTTCCATTCCAGAGGATGCTTCCAGGAGCTCAGCAGCTTCTCCCCCTCTTCAAAGTCCACCCACAGCCATCATCTTGCATCCACTCCCCATTCACCTCTCCTTGCCCAACAGAGAGCTTAGCCAGCTGCCAAAATGCAGTGGATGGGGGGTGAGAACATCTCAGGACTCAGAGATGACACGACACAGCTCACTCAGAAAGCAGAAGCATGATCTGGGCTCCTGTGGGCAGGCACTGTGAGGGGGAATGAGCTGCCAGGTATAATTAGACTAAGCCCCAGCAACAGGCTCTCTGCCCTGTTCATGTCAGCACCCTTTTCCTGCATCTGTTTTCTGGTGCTTAAGCAGCATTGCTATATCCAACTGAGTGACCTGGGCCAGCCTCAGAGCAGAGAAGGGGCCCATGGTTGTTAACCTAGGGAAGTTACTCGTAATAATATATAGGGAATAGTAATGACTACAGATAGTAATAGAAATAATGATGATGTAATAATACCTACCACCTTTTGATTATGGTGTCCCTGGGTGGTGCAGATGCTTAACGTGCTCAGCTGCTAACTGAAAGGTTGCAAGTTTGAGTTCACCCAAAGGCACCTTGCAAGAAAGGCCTGATGATCTACCTCCAAAAAACAGCCATTGAAAATCCTGTGGAACTCAGTTCTGTTGTGGCACACATGGGGTTGCCATGAGTTAGGGTCAGCTCTGGCGACTGTTTTTTGTTTGTTTGGGTTTTTTCTTTGAGTATATACTTTGTGGCAGACTTTTGGCAAGGCACTTAACATGGTTGACCTCATTTAATCCATCTAGCAACCCTACGTGGAAGGTAGTTTTATTATCTGCTATGTCCTGTGGATCTTAGACACCAGCAACTTGATCTGCTCTGACCAATGGCAGTTCCTGAAAAAGACTGCCATTGTTCCAGCTCATGAATGAGTTTCTCAATTCTAACCCAGGAGTCCAAAAACTAGATTCACTAGATCCAGTTGCTGTTGAGCCAACCCCAACTCATGGTGACCCCATGTGTGTCAGAGTAGAACTGTGCTATAGGTATCATACAAAATGAGGTAAAGTTAATGACTCTGGTGTTATTAGGTACCATCAAGATGATTTCAACCTGTGACAAAGTAGAACTGCCCCATAGGATTTTCTAGGCAATAATCTTGACGGGAACAGATCGTCGCGTCTTTCTTCCAAAGAGCTGCTGGGTGGGTTTCAACGCCAACCTTTTGGTTAATAGCCAAGCACTTAACCATTGCACCACCAGGGCTCTTTGATGACTCTGTACCAAACCCATTGCCGTAGAGTTGATTCCGACTCACAGGAGCCCTGTAAGACAGAGTAGAACTGCACCGCAGGGTTTCCAAGGCTGTAATCTTTACAAGGAAACCCTGGTGATGTAGTGGTTAAGAGCTACGGCTGCTAACCAGAAGGTCGGCAGTTCAAATCCACCAGATGCTCCTTGGAAACCCTAAGGGGGAGTTCTGCTCTGTCCTGAGGGTCGCTATGAGTCAGAATTAACTCAACGGCAACAGGTTTTTTTTTTTTTTTTTTTTTTATGTTTACAACTGCCACATCTTTCTCCCTCGGAGCATTTTGGCTTTGAACCACCAACCTTTTGGTTAGCAGCTGAGCACTTAACCACTGTGCCACCAGGGCTCCTTGATGACTCTGTAGGAGATTGTAATTAATGAGGCAAGCAGCAGCGTCCCACTTAAGGCAAAGATGCTGGTCGCTGCCTGCAGTTCTCAGGGTTACAGACTGCTCTGTTGTGTCTCCTCCAGCAGACAGGTGAGTTGGGGAAAGCAGGTGTCCTCTCGCAGCATTCAGCGTCCACAGTTTTCCCACATCGCCACAGAACATGCATTCTCTGCACCCTCTTCTCGCTGCATCGACACGTCCTTGAGGCTGGAGCCGATTGCCCCTCACAGTCAGCCCTCAGCGTTGTTATGGGCGGAGGTGCCCCCGAAGGCTTCTCTGAGGGACCCCCCCAGTGCCTCTTAGATCACAAGGCCTTGTTTACCCATTAGTGGAGCGGTGGCTGCTAGCAGCAGACAGGTTGGCTCCAGGGCATTTAAAAGGTCATGAATCTGGGGCCCAGGAAGGCACATCAGCTGGGATTCAGACCAATAGAGTGTCTGGGGTGAGAGTGGTTTTCTGCGTGCACCAACAATGTCCTTTGTCCCAGAAGAGAATGTGACCCAGCGGTCAGAGGTCAGCCTGTTAAAGACTTGCTCTCTCCAACCCAAGATGACTAGTCACCCTTAGGCTACTGTCCTCAACAGAAGCCTTGTCTGGGCCACTTTGACCTTGGGGAAACTGAGGCTGCCTTGGGGAAACTTTCTTAGAAAATCTGCCGCCTGGGGAAAACTGAACAGCAACAGAAATGGAATTCTGCCATAGTTCTGGAACCACGTGATCCTCAAGAGAGATTGGGGTCTAACCAGAAGGAATGATGATGACATAAACACAACAAGCAGAACCTTTTTAAGCCACTTGCTTACACCAGGCATTCTGCCAAACAGTCTACAGGCATCATCTCATTTAATACAACAATCCTGTGAGTGTGAGGTACACACTTTGACCCCCATGTTACGCATGTGGCTCAGAATGGTTACATCACTCGCCCAACGTTATCTGCTCATTAAGAGGCGGGGCTAGGGTTTGAACCCAGGTCTCCTCAATCCGGCTCAGCCTGATCCACTCTGTTGGGATGAAATGGCTATAATCTGCAGCTGGGAATTATGGAGGTGTTGGGGCAGAAAGCTTGGGAAAGCCCAGCTTAGACGGAAAGTGTATTTTTGTTTGTTTCTCCCAGCACAGTTCAGGGGAGAGGGTGCCCGGCAGGCTGAACTGGTCAGACAGTGGCAGACTTAGAGGAAAGATGGATGACTCCACACCTGCAGGTTTCATAGCTGGGGGAACACACAGAGAGGGAAATTTGTTGGCCAGCAACTTAGAAGAAGAATCTCTTCTCGTTTTATAGTTGTTGAAACTGAAGCTCCTAGATGGAAGGCGTCCTGCCCAAATTTGGACAGGGATTACTGGTTTCCAGGCTCCTGCAACAATGCTTTCTCGGTTAACAACAACAATAATAAAAAATAATAGTAATAATAGCAGTCATCATTTTACTGAGTGCTTACTATGCGTCAAGCTCTGAGCTAAGCATCTTATATAAAAGCAGTTTTAATTGTTTTATTGTGGTAAAAATACACGTAGTGAAACACTTGTCAATTCAACGTCGTCTACGTGTACAATTTAGCAACATTGATGACGTTCATCATGTTGTGCGCCCACCACTATCTGATTCCAAATTATTTTACCTCTGTTAACAAAAGCTTGGTGTCCCCCAGGTAATGACTCCCCTTTTCCCCTTCCCTCCCATCCCAGTAACCACTAATGATCTTTGGTTTCTATGCATTTGTCTGTTTCATACAGGCAATACAATATTAATGTAAAACCTTATGCAATACTATATATGTGGGACCATACAGTATTTGTCCTTTTGTGACTGACTTATTTCACTCAGCATGATGTTTCCAGGTTCATCCGTATTGTAGCAGGTTTCAGGACTTCATCTCTGTTAATGGCTGAGTAATATTCCATTGTAGACACGTACCATGTTTTGTTTTTCCGTTCATCTGTTGGTGGACATTTGGGTTGTTCCACCTTTTGGCTATTGTGAATAATGCTGCAGTGAACATTGGTTACAGGTTTCTGTTTATGTTCCTGCTTTCAATTCTTTTGGGTATATACTTAGAATTGAAACTGATGGAATGAGAACATTTTATTGCTCACAAAAGCCTTATTGGTAAGTTCTAAGACTAAGAGATATTAGGTCAGTTGCCTAAATCAAACAGCTAGTAAGTGGCACAGATAAGATAAAAAACCTAGACAACCTGACTGAAATCTGAACTCACATCTCCTAGGCTATGTACCCTCTGTAGAGTGGCATTCATTCAACAAACTTTGAGTAAACACCCACAATTTTGTAGATGAATGAGGCCCTCCCTGCCCCCCGTGAGCTCACCAGTCCATCAAAGAGCTGACACACAGATAATTTAACACAATGTAAAAATAGTGGGGGAGGAAGCAAATAGCAGCCCAAGAGGGTTGGGCAAAGACTATTAAGAGATTGTTATTTGAGCTGAGTTTTGAGGGATAAGTGGAATTTTTCCAAATGAAGAAGAGAAAGGCATGCCAACAGAGGAAACCTGAAAGCGTGAGGGGAGCGATGAAGAATGGTATCTGTAGAACAGCAAGAACGTCTTTGGCTAGAGTAGGAAGTCCAGTCCCTGAGTAACACAGCTGCTAACTGAAAGGTTGATGCTTCAAGTCCACCCAGAAGCACCTTGAAAGAAAGGCCTAGCAATCTACTTGAGAAAAATCAGCCACTGAAAAACCTGTAGAGTACAGTTCTACTCTGATAAACATGGGGTTGCCATGAGTGACAGTAAACTTGATAGCAACTGGTAGAGTATGCAGTGGGGATGGAATAAAAAGAGATGAGCTGAGGAAATATCCCAAATGCCTATCAGTGGGTGAATGCATAAAGAAATTGTGGTATAACTATACAATGGAATATCATTCCACAACAAAAAACAACACCTTACACAAGCAACAATATAGATGAGTCTCTAAAGACATGATGTTGAGTAAAAGGAATCAGACACAAAAGCATGTATACTGTACGATTCTATCTAAATGAAATTCTAGAACAAACAAAACTAAGTCATAGTGCTAGAAATCAAAACAGCAGTTGTCTTGGAGGAGGGGAGGTTGACTGGAAAGGAGCCTGAAGGAACTGTCTGGTGTGAAAGAAATGTTCATACCTCAACTGGAGTAGTGGTTGCATGAGTGCGAATTTCTCAAAACTCATCAAGTCAAACTTGTAAGAAGGAGGGAGGCAGAGAGAGAGAGGAGATTTCCAGGTGAGAGTGTACATCAAGCCCAGCAAAACCTTCCATTGCTCCATAGCTTTGTTGCCCTAGGTCATGGTTACCTGCTTCCTCCCGTAATGAAATTCAACAAAATCTGATTAAGAACTGAAGACTTTGGGATACACTTAATTTTAAAAGACAAGGTCCCTGCTCTCTAGGAATTTGCAAACAAATCCCAGGCCATTTGGGATTCACTTATTTGAGTAAAGGAGTAACCCCATACCATAAAGGGATATCTTGGGACCGCATTTGGACCTGGTTCTCAAAACAGATTCAACTCTCACTACAAACCAATTCTGGGCCCATTGTGTACAAGCCAGTCTTGTATAGGTATCAGTAACCTGTTCTGAAGGAGCCCTGGTGGCACAGTAGTTAAGCAGTCAGCTGCTAACCGAAAGGTTAACACTTCAAACCCACCAACCGTTCTGCGATAGAAAGATGTGGTAGTCTGCTTCTGTAAAGGTTACGGCCTTGGAAACCCCATGGGGCAGCTCTACTCTATCCTATACAGTCGCTGTGAGTCGGGATCGATTCAACGGCACATAACAGCAACCTGTTCTGAAGATATAATTCCTCCATGTAGTCACTCAACGGGTGTTTGTTAGGTGCCAACTATGTGCCAGGCACTGTGCTAGGCACTGGTGAACAGAAATGTTTAAAAAGATAGTGGTTAGAGTATCAGCAAACCAAGGGTACCAAATAGCTGAGGGGATTAAAAAAAAATTAAGGTACACTGGCCTGGAATCAAACCCGGTCTCCTGCATAACCAACCAAAAACCATACCCGTTGCTATCGAGTTGATTCCGACTCGTAGCAACCCTTTAAGACAGAGTAGAACTGCCCCATAGGGTTTCCAGGCAACAGCTGGTGGATTCAAGGCAGCCAAATGCTTAACCACTTTGCCACCAGGGCCCCAGTTAAAGAAGGTGAGAGTTTTACCAGTGCCTCCTCTAAATTCTTAATAAAGGTGAAACACAACCTCTAGGAACTTAGTGGAGGCTTTGAGACAAAGCTCTGTGAAAGGAAAAAAAATAACTGACCAATTGTAATAAATAGATGTTTTTTATTTATTCTAATCTTAGTTCTGCATTGGTTTCAGAATTTGCCATCAGCCTGTCAGAGACCTGTGATAAACCTCAGCAACTGTATTATCTTTTTTATTTACATATATGTATTAAGGCCTGTATGGATGAGTGTTCTCCCAACATGCATAGAAACCAACACCATTAACTTTCCTTCAAGGAAACTCAATCACCTTTGGAGAAAATGGTTTTTGAGCCTTTCCTCTGAGTTGACACAACACACACACAAAAGCCCAAACAGCACTAAAGTAATTGAGGCAGCTGGGATTGATTGGGATTCTTGGTGACCTTTTGGTAACTCACCTACGCCTGCCATTTAGAAAAAGAATAATTTATGATGCAAGTCAAAGTGCAGAGAGCCAAGGCAGACAGAAGAGAATTCTGATTAGCCTTAGAGGGGTGAAGTGTCAGGAAGGGCTTGTGAAAACACAGAACAAAAGCACTCAGCGCCCAGTGTCTTCTAGATGCAGATGCCTGCAGTTCCTGTCTGCCCTTCTGGTTCATGGAATTCAAGAATCTCAAAGTTGGGAAGGCTTAAAAGGTCTAACCAAGCCTGTCCATTTGACAAATGAGGAAACAGGCTCAGAGGCTGACATTCTTCAGGTTGGATTCCAGTGCAAAAGATTTTTCTGCTTTATCTGGATAATTATACACAAACCAAAGGATCTGCAGATCAAAAATGCCCTTTATTGATAAATATGTTGCTACGTGTTATTGAGTCAGTTCCGATTGATAGTGACCTTACATATTACAGAATGAAATGTTGTCTGGTCTTGCACCATCCACACAACAGTAGGTATATTTGAGCCCATCATCGTAGCCTCTGTCTCAATCCATTTAATTGAGGGTCTTCTTTTTTGCTAGTCCTCTGCTTTACCAAACATGATGTCCGTCCCCAGGGATTGCTCCCTTCTGATGACATGTCTAAAATAAGTGAGACGAAGTCTCTCCATCCTCACTTCTAAGGAGCATCTTGGCTGTCTTTCTTCCAAGATTGATTTGTTCATTCTTCGGGCTGTCTGTGTTATATTCGGTATTCTTCACCAACGCCGTAACTCATATACATCAGTTTTTCTTGGGTCTTCCTTTTTCATTGTCCAGCTTTCACTTTCCTGTGAGCTGATTGAAAATGACATGGCTTGGGTCAGGTGCACCTTACTCCTCAAAGTGACGTCTTTGCTGTTCGAGATTTTTAAAAGGTCTTTTGCAGCAGATATGCCCAATGCAATATGTCGTTTAATTTCTTTACTGCTGCTTCCATGGGCGTTGGTTGTTGATCCAAGTAAAATGAAATCATTAACAACCTCAATACTTTCTCCATTTATCATGATGTTGCTTATTGGTTCAGTTGTGACAGTTTTTGTTCTCTTTATGTTGAGATATAGCATAGTGGTTAAGAGCTTGGCTGCTAACCAAAAGGTCAGCAGTTCGAATCCATCAGCCTCTCCTTGGAAATCCTGTGAGGCAGTTCTAACTCTGTCCTATGGGGTTGCTATGAGTTGGAATCAACTTGATGCCAAGAGGTTGTATTGATGTATAATCTATACTGAAGGCTATGGCATTTGATCTTCATCAGTAAGTGCTTCAAGTCCTCTTCACTTTCTGCAAGCAAGGTTGTGTCATCTGCGTATCAGATTGTTAATAGCTTTATAATTAAGTTACAAATCAAATGTGTAGAATACAAGCTCCACAAGGACACTGATTTTTTTCCTAGAACTGCAGCTTGCACACAGTATACGCTCAACACATTTTTGTGGAATGAGGTTTCTGGAGCAATCATCCTGAACTTAAGTGGTGGTGGGGGTCGGCACAGGCCCGGGAAGGCTCTGCACCCAAAATGGCACCCAAACCTTTTGGGACTGACTCACAAAAACAAAAGATCTAGATGCTCCATGAAGTTCATTTGTATTCAGGATTATCTCACAGCCTCCCAATCAACGGTACCACAGACTTGGCTGACCTCTGACGAAGTCTTGAATCTGGGAGAAGTGACCAAAATGGTTGGTTGAGGCTTCCTTTAATGCATTCCCACGGTTACCTTGCCTTCACTTATGCTGTTCTTCCATTTGGGAAACGCTTTACCCACCACTGAATTTTCACATTCCACCCATACTTTAAAGTCCCAGTTCGAGTGCAGCCTCCTCCAGGAAGCTCTCTTTGCTTTCTATTAGATAGCAGCAATCCTTTTCCTTTTTGAGCTAACTCCCACACAGCCTTCAGGACTTTGTTTAAATGCTGCTTTGTCAGGGGCTTTCCCAGACCCTCTGAATGAGGTTAGATTTTCCTGTTGCTTTTGCTCTCATAACCCCGATAATACTCTTTTTCTCTCTGGGCAGTGAGTTTCATGAGGACAGAAACTGTATCTGTCCTGTTTCACCATTGTATGCCCAGCACCTAGCACAGTGTCTTACACACAGGAGATGTGAATAAAAGGATAGGTAGAAAGATGGGTGGATCATTTAACCAATGAATAATTGAATGAATGAATTAGTTAATAAATTGGTGAATTGGTGAATGAAACAATGAATGAATCATTCAGTTAATCATCTATATATTATTCATGCAATCTCTACCGTGCTATTGAACTTATGGCCCAAAAATAACATAATGCAGTCGTTGAAAGTGTGGTTTCTAGACATGGGCTGCCTGGGATCACATCTTGCGTATTTACCAGCTGTGTGACCTTAGTCGAGCCACTTGAACATTTCTGAGCCCTTTATAAATGAGAACGATCATACTGGCCACATGTAATAGGACTGCCATAGGTTTGTATAAGATGACGCATGTGAAGTGCTTGGCACAGCGATAGACACATCTGAAGGACTCAGTGAACGTCAGCTTTTATTGTAATGACTTCATCTTATTCAGGGCAAAAATCATCCGATTTATTTTTGTAAGTCCCAGCACCTAGCACAGCGCACCTATTGGGTTCTCAAAAATAACGAATAAATAAATGTGTACTTTAAACATCCCTGCCAGGGCAGTTCAAAATTAAGAGAATGTCAAATAGGTCACTGTCATAAAAGGAACCAATGAGACCTGCCAGGTAAATGCAGCACCTGATGCTGGATCCTGGAGGAATGCTGAGAAGGACGTTGCGGGGTCCGTTGCCAAAACTGGACCGCGGATGAGAGAAAGGTATTGTATCAGTGTTAACATCACCGAAGTTGGCAGCTGTGATGTGGTCGCATAAGAAGCCAGTCATATTCTTAGGAAATAAACACTCGAAATATTTAGAGATAAAAAGCCATGCTATAGGTAAGAAAATAAAAGAGTTGCCATCGATTCATTTCTGACTCTTGGCGACCCTGTGCGTGCAGGGTAGAATTGTTCCTTAGGGTTTTCGTGGCTGGGACCTTTCAGAAGTTTATCGCCAGGCTTGTCTTCCACAGTGCTTCTGGGTGGGTTCAAACTGCTAACCGTTCTGTTAGTAGCTGAGTCCTTAAATGTTTGCGCCACCCATCCTTTGCTATATTCAACTCAACCCTCAATGGTTCAGAAAAAAACTATACATACCAAAGCAAAACCCACTGCCATTGAATGGATTCCGACTCATAACGACCCTACAGGACAGAGTAGAACTGCCCCACAGGGTTTCCAGTGCTGTCATCTTTATGGAAGCACACTGCCACATCTTTTTACGCAGAGCTACTGGTGAGTTCAAACTGCCAACCCTTCAGTTAGCAGTCGAGCATTTAACCACTGCACCACCAGGGCTCCTGCATATATGTGTATGTCACTTTAGGGACTAAAGTGCACCTGACAGAGCCATGGTGTTTTCAGTTGCCTCATACGCATGTGAAAGCTGGACAACGAATAAGGAAGACCAAAGAAGTATTGATGCCCTTGATGCGTGTTGGTGAAGAATATTGAAGATGGTATTTTCGATATTCTTCACCAACACCATAATTCCAACACGTGAATTCTTCTTTGGTCTTCCTTATTCATTGTCCAGCTTTCACATGCGTACGAGGTGACTGAAAATACTACAGCTGGGGTCAGGTGCACCTTAGTTCCCAAAGTGACATCTTGGCTTTTTAACACTTTAAAGAGATCTTTTTGCAGCAGATTTGCCTAATGCAATGCGCCATTTTATATATATTTTATATGTATGTATGTGTGTTTGTATATATAGGTGTATGTATGTATGTGTGTATATGTGTGTGTGTATATATACATATATATCTATATATGTATGGATATATATGTAGATATATATATATAAGAGCCCTGGTGGTGCGGTACTTAAGAGCTTGGCTGCTAACTGAAAGGTTGGCAGTTCAAATCCACCAGCCACTCCTTGGAAACCCTGTGGGGCGGTTCTACAGTCTCTTATACTGTTGCTGTGAGTCAGAATCGACTCTACACCAGTGGGTTTTGTTTTGTTTTGGTTTTTTATGTAGGTAAAAGGATAAGGAAACCCTGGTGGCATAGCGGTTAAGAGCTTCAGCTGCTAACCAAAAGGTTGGCAGTTCGAATCCACCAGGCACTCCTTGGAAACTCTGTGGGGCAGTACTACTCTGTCCTGTAGGGTCGTTATGAGTCGGAATCGACTCAACGGCAGTGAGTTTTTTTTTTTAAAGGATAAAGCAAATGGAGTAAAATATCCATAACAGTTGAACCTGGGTAAAGGGCATATGAGTGTTCTCTGTACTAGTCTTATTCTGGAAACATTTCTGTAAATTTAAAATTAATTCCAAATAAAAGGATTTTTGCAGATTTTAGGATGAGTTTGGAGCTACCTCATGTTGTAGTTCTAGGTTTTTGATAAGAGTTGTGTCTGACCAGCAGTCTTGTGAACTGATCTCCAGCAGGGAATCAGCTGACAAGCCTGCAGAGGTAGCAGACGTGTGGTTTCCCCCATCCTCCCTCATGGCAGACATTACCAATCAAGATAGCCTTCTTTCTCAGTAAATCAAGATACAACTTCAGACTCCTTCTCGACACAGCTCCTGGCAGTCCAAATCGGCCCTCTGGATAAAACAGCCACAAATAGAACCCCTCCAGGGACTTTCCGGTTGGGACACATCGAGACTCAAAGTCTTTCTAATGAAGGGCTTTCAGCCCCTAGAACCACCCAGGTAAACACCCTTAAAACTACAATTCAAAGACCTCTGTCCTTTGTCCCTACCAAAACTTAGAACTGACTTCTTTATAGTGAAAGGGGATGCCACCCGGCAGAAAGACCCTGTTGAGGTGCCGGCAAGTTGATTTTGACTAATAGTGACCCTATATGTCAGAGCAGAACTGCCACGTAGAGTTTTCTAGGCTACAGTCTTTTTTTTTTTTTAATTTATTGTGCTTTAGGTAAAAGTTTACAGCACACATTAGTTTCTCGTTCAAAAATTGTACACAAATTGTTTTGTGGCATTGGTTGCAATCCCTGCAATGTGACAACACTCTTCTCCTTTCCACCCTGGGTTTCCTGTGTCAGTTTTTCTGTCCCTTCTGCCTTCTCGCCTCGCTTTTGGGCGGGAGTTGCCCGGTTTGTCTTGTATACTTGATTGAGCTGAGAAGCACATTCCTCGCCTGTAATTTGTGTTTTCTAGGCCTGTCTAATCTTTGTCTGAAAAGTGGGCTTCAGGAGTGGCTTCAGTTCTTAGTTAGCAGAGTATCTGGGGACCATAGTCTTGCGGGTTCCTACAGCCTTTGTCAGACTAGTAAGTCTGGCCTTTTTTTTGTGAATTTGAATTTTGTTCTACATTTTTTTTTCCTGCTCTGTCCTGTATTGTGATCCCTGTCAGAGCGGTCAGTGATGGTAGCCGGGCACCACCTAGGTCTGGGCTCAGGCTGGTGGAGGCTGTGGTTCATGTGGTCCCTTGGGCTAATCTTTTCCCTGTGTCTTTGGTTTCCCTCATTCTCCTTTGCTCTGAACGGGATGGCACAAGTCGATGTATCTTAGATGACCACTTGCAAGCTTTTGAGACCCCAGATGCTACTCACCAAAGTAGAATGTACTTTTTCTTTATGAACTGTGTTATGCCAATTGACCTAGGTGTCCCTTGAGATTATAGTCCCAAGCCCTCAGCCCCAGCAACTTGGTCCATCAAGGTTTTGGGGTGTGTCTAGGAAGCTTCTAGGACTTTGCCTTGGTCAGGTTGTGCTGACTTCTATATTGTGTGTTGTCTTTCCCTTCACCAAAGTTGACACTTGTCCACAATCTAGTGAGTGATTTCCCCTCCCACCCTCATAACCACCAAAGATTGTTTTTTTCTGTGTGGAAGCCTTTTCTTGAGTTTTTATAATAGCAGTCTCATACGATATTTGTCCTTTAGTGATTGACTTCTTTCACTCAGCATAATGCCCGTAAGATTCATCCGTGTTCATCATTGTTCTTTATCATCGCATAGTACTCCATTGTGTGTTAGGCTGTAATCTTTATGGGAACAAATTGCCAGGTCTCTCTCTTGCAGAGTCTCTCGGTGGGTTCCAACTCCCAGCCTTTCTGTTAGCAGCTGAGCGTTGAACTGTGGCATCACCAGGGCTCCTCAGAAAGCTCCTGTTATCTTTGTGTTTGGATCCCAGCTCTGTCACCTTCTAGCTTAAACAAGTTCTACCTCTCTGTGCCTCAGTTTCCTCATCTATAAAAAGGAGCTGACAACCGCCAGGCTACTGTGAGGACAAGCTAAGGTAATGAATATGAGCATTTTGTAACCTTTACAGATAAATTATATCATTATTGTGATCGTCATTATCAGTGTCATCATAACTCTTATCATTTCCCTTTTTCTCCTTTCAAACTGCGCCAGCTAATGGAGTTTTCCTTTTGAGGGTAGAAAGCCTGCCTCAGCCCAAAACATTTCCAGCTTAGATTTTTCAACAACCCACGACGCTTTCCTGCCTTGAACCTGAGTCATGCTCAAGTTTCAAGAGAGCAGTTACATGTCCATTTCCTTCGATTATCAGCAAAAGGTTAAGTGCCCCGGCCCTCGGCCGCAGATGCCACCTGGCCTGGCTCATCTCGGGTTTCCATTATGGGCCGAGGAGGAGAAGCTGGGTCTGCGGGTTCATTCTCTGGCCCTGGCCCTCTAGCTAATAGAACCTTAGCCACTCTCTTGAGCTTAAAGCTTTCTCTCCAAGCCGAGCCAGCCAATTTAAATGCCACTCACAGCTCATGTCCGTATGCCTTGGGCTACCAAATGCGCCAAGGAGCCGGAGCAATAAAATCTATTAGGTCTCCTTTGTCCCATCTTACTGTGAACTTCTAAGAAAAAGGCACTAAGAGGATCAGTACCCAGAAAAACCTTCATAATTGTGGCTTCTACACAGCGAATGAGGACAATTACCAAGGCAACCGACCAATCATTCTGGTTAAGGGCAGAGGGAGTTAGTCAAGAAGAGGCTGTTGCAAACCTCTATTGCACTGTAATCAGAGAGTAACCAACATTTTAAAAGGCCCTTGTGTAAAAACAGGAGGGACGGCAGGGGAGGGAAAGAGAAGAGGGGGAAGAATTAATTTCCTCTCATTTCCTGCCCGCTGCATTCATTGATTGCGGTCCAAAGGCAAGAGGATGGGCCGTACCCTTGCACCTGGGGCCACAGGAGCCGGCAGCTGGACCGGCCTTGGTGTTTTATTTTGTGTATGTGCTTATTTCCCTCTGGGCCCCAGCATCTGCGGTGTAGATCTCCGGGCAGGCGTGACAAAAGGTGGGAAAAGCAGTAATTAGAGCACTGGGGTTGTTAGTTGCCATCCAGTTGGCTCCAACTCATGGCAACCCCAGAAGGAAATGCTGCCTGGTCCTCCATGATCATTGGTATGTTTGAGACCAAATGGAAACATTGAGGGTACACAAATCTCCAAAGGCTTTGTCATCTTGGGGACCTGGGGTTCTGGTTACAGACTGAATCGGGTGGATTTCTTCCTCCTGGTCTACGTGAGGCTCCTGGGAGGGTAGATGATTTTGTCGAGACAGAGTCTTTAGTTTCCACCTTCCTCATTCTTACCCTTGTGTCCCAGTTACTCCTACCTTGGAACCACTCCACCCCATCCCACCCCATCCTTGAGCAGCAAAACGCTCACCCCTTGCCCCTGTTTGCTGATCTTCCTGGGAGAATTACCAAAGTTGTCCAATGAAATAAGAAGCTACTTCTCCCACTAGCAACCTTTCCATTACCAGATGTGTTACAGGAGAGGTGTTCCCAGTTGAAGTAAGTCATTTATTCATTCAGCAAATATAAACCAGGTGCTGTTCTTCAAGCACTGAGTAGAAAATGATTTCCTTAGTCCTTTCAACTAGGAACATCTATAATTTTAGTTACATTGAGATAACAGTAATGAAAATAATAATGTTGTTGTCAAGTGCCACCAAGCCGGTTCCAACTCATAGCCACACTATGTGACAGAGTAGAACTGCTCCACAGAACTTTCTTGGTGTAATCTTTACAGAAGCAGATCACTAGGGCTTTCTCCCAAGGAGTGGCTGGGTCAGTTCGAACCACCAGTCTTTCTGTTAGCAGCCAGGTGCTTAACTGTCGCACCACCAAGGCTGCTAAAAAATAGTATTAGTAGGTATAATAATAACAATAGCAACAAGTGTATTGATCATTTGCCAAGTGCCAGCTGCGTGTTAAAGACATTATATTCAGGATCTCCATTAAGGCTCTAAGATATATTTGTATCAGTCAGGGTCCCAGCAGGACAGAGCTGGCACACTCAAAGAGTTTGATTGAGAATAGTCTCTTTGCACAGATGTGGATAAGCTTAAAGGAATCAGCAAGGAATGTTGAAGTTCCTAGGAGCCAGCAACAGAGAGGAGCTGTTACCACCCCTTAACCAAAAGGGTGGGAATAGTATTCCCGGAGTGAGGGAGGGCTGGTCCCATGGAAGAGACGTCACTAATATGAGCTGTGGAGGAACTGGGAGGGCACTAGAGAACTAGAACATCCCAGTCACTCTCCTACCCTCCCGTCTCTCATCAGTACTTTCCACTGGCCAATCCCAACAGGAAGTCAGAGAGCAAGGAAACCTGGTGATTCAGTCCTTGCCAGTCAGCCCCCTAGGCACAAAGCAGGGGGAGAAGGGTAGAGAACAGATGTGGGGTGGGGGAGATAAAAGAGAACAACCACCATATCATTGTCCCAGTTTTACAGACAGATGTTGAGTCCTCAGGAGAGAAACAACTAATCAGAGGTCACTCCGCTAGCAGCTGATGGAGAGTTAGAACGTGTATCTGAGTGACACTAAAGCTGGGGGTTTTGCCCACTACAAATGCTGCCTCCAAGATCCGCAACATAAACTAACAAACGTGAGGGGCTAGGATAGTGGTTCTCAACTTTAGTGTGGTCAGGGATCGCTGGGGAGCTTGTTAAAATGCAAACCCCTAGACCCACATCCAAAGATGTTGATTTGGCAGCTCAGGGAATGGGAGGCAGGAATCATGTTGTTAACAAACAAGCCTTGTGATCCTCATGTAGGTGGTCCAAGAAGCTGTCTCTGAGCAACATCCCCCCCAGGACTCATGGATATAAGCCGTATGTGTTAGGTGGAATCACTTAACTAAATGCAGCACTGTTAGCGATAACAATTTAGCCAACCATATAGGACCATATGACTGTATGGGGCCTTAAGAAGATGAACATGTTCATCCCTGTCTTAATTATCTATCACTGCTATAACAGAAAACACCGCAGGTGGATGGCTGTAACAAAAAGGAATTTACTCTCTCACAGTCTAGGAGGCTAGAACTCCAAATTCAGGGTACCAACTCCAGGGGAAGGCTTTCTCTCTTTCGGCTCTGGGGGAATGTCTTTGTCATCAGTCTTCCCCCTGGTCTAGGAGTTTCTTAGCACAGGGACCCCGAGTCCAAAGGACTTGCGCCCTGGCTCTTCTTTCTTGTTGGTATGAGGTCCCTGTCTCTCTACTTGCTTCTCTCTTTTGTATCTCAAAACAGATTGACTTAAGATACAAGCTAATCTTGTAGATTGCTCCCTGCCTCATTAACCTAAGTGCTTATAATCCTGCCTTATTAACATCATAGAGGTAGGATTTACAACACATAGGAAATCACATCATATGATAAAATGGTGGACAGTCTTACAATACTGGAAATCATGGCCTAGCCAAGTTGACACACATTTTCGGGGGACACAATTCAATCCATAACAATCCTCTCACCTCCCATGGGACCACACCCACACCAGCACAAAAAAGATTCTATGTCCTCAGTCAAATTGTATGGACCAACTCAGCGGAGGAATCACTGAATTCATCATCATAGTTCCTATGTGTGCACCTACGTTATGGTGTTGGCAAAGAAGATTGAACATACCATGGACTACCAGAAGAACAGACAAATCTGTCCTGGAAGAAGTATGGCCAGAATGCTCCTTAGAGCAAGGATGGTGAAACTTCATCTTACATACTTTGGACATGTTATCAGGAGGGACTAGTACCTAGAGAAGGACATCATGCTTGGTAAGGTAGAGGGTCAACAAAAAAGAGGAAGACCCTCAATGAGATGAGCTGACACAGCGGCTGCAACAATGGGCTCAAACACAGCAACAATTATGAGGATGGTGCAGGACCGGGCAGTGTTTCGTTCTGTTGTACATTGGGTTGCTATGAGTTGTTACCAACTTGATGGCACCTAACAACAACAATGTGTTCCTACTCCTCACTTACCAACTATCTCATTATCCGACACTTTGCATTTACTTCAATAGTAAAAAATCTGTCTATTTTGCACGTGAACGACATCCGTCATACATCTGTCAGTAACGAATGCCAGGGTGCGAGAATAATGCCGGGTGTGATGGTTCAGGTTATGTGTCAGCGTGGATGGGCTGTGATTCTCAGTGCGTTGGCAGTTATGTAATGATGTAGTCATCCTCCATTTTATGATTTGATGCGATCACCCTCCATTTTCACATGACGATTTTTGCATAATGACCTGGTCTTTGGAACCTAACCATGTCAGTGAGTGAGAAGTGGGCATACGCGTATACAGAGCACTGGTGGTTCAATGGTAGAATTCTTCTTGCCTTCCATGCAGGAGGCCTGGATTCTTCTTCCACCAGTGTACCTCATGTGCAGCCACCACCCATCTGTCAACGGAGGCTTGTGTGTTGCTATGATTCTGAACGGGTTTCAGCGGAGCTTCCAGACTAAGACGAACTAAGAAGAAGGACCTGATGATCTACTTCTAAAATTCAGCCAGTGAAACCCTATGGATCACAATAGTCTGATCCTCAATCAGTCATGGGAATGGCACAGGACCAGGCAGCGTTTCATTCCATTGTGCCTGGGGTCACTCAATGCCAGCTAACAGTAACAACAGCACTTTATCTGTATGTATTAACCCCTTGGGATTATCAGTAGACTTTTTAATACAACTCTTAAAGAGTGAAAAACAGATGAACAAGTGAGAGAATCTAGGCTTTCTTTGGTGTCTACAAGACCTGAGCTATCAAGTGTACCAAGGAGCTGGAGCAATAAAATCTATTAGGTTTCCTTGTCCCATCTTGTCCTGAACTTCTATGAAAAAGGCATTGAGAGGATCAGTACCCAGAAAGACATCTAGAAGACACCAAAGAAAATATTGACAGGATGAATTTTGTTTCTTTCCTCTAAATTGGACAACCGTTTTGCCCAACTGTCTGCTGAGAGAGCTTGTCACATCTGCCTCACATAGATCAAAGGCTGCAAACTCAGGTGCCTGCATAAGCCGGCAAGGTTGCCTCCAAGAAGGAAGAGGGTTAGGTGTGCCTGTGGTTACTGGAGAGCTCGTGTTCCTTCTAAAGGGACAGCCACTGCCGAGATCCACCTGTTTGTTACCATGCAGTTTTGAGGACTCGGTTTGCTACTTCTTCGATTTTTTAAGAGAACCCAGAAATCCCTATTCTTGTGTGAATTCTTTCACTTTTTAAGCGAAAGAAACTAAATGAGGACTGCCAAAACATAAAACAAAGCAAAAAAGACCACTGTGGGGACTAAACAAAACATACCTGAGGTCCATCAGTTTGCAACCTTCACTTGCAGACAAAGCCATGCAGTTACCAGGCTATGGGGCAAGTGGCTTGGCTGAAGAGTCAGAAGAAATATAGGCTTTAGCCCTGATTCTGAAACTCATCTTCTGTGTGTTCTTGGGCAAGCCCTGTTCCCTCTCCAGACTCCAGCCTCCTCATCTGTTTACCTGAGGGGGTTGGGAGATGTCAGTCACAAAAGCTGTCTCCCAGAACTTGAAGTTTCATGATTTAACATTCTCTTCCCTCAGAAAAGAAGCTAGTCAATTGCACAATCATTTCTGAGAAATTTCCATGATTATCTGTAAGGGATGCTTTTTGCAGTTCCTTCCTTTTGATGTGTGCATAATCTCCAAATTTTTCCCCTCTCTTCCTTTAGAAGCAAGAAGGTTAACTAAAGGTTATAGAGTGGCCACTAGTAAAAATCTTTAAGAACAATATATCCTTGTAAAGTTTCTTCTGTGGAGTCCCTGGGTGGTGCACATGGTTAAGCGCTTGACCACTAGCCAAAAGGTTTGAATCTATCCAGAGATACCTCAGAAGACAGGCTCGGTGATCTTCTCAAAGGTCAGAGCCTTGAACACCCTATGAAGCATAGATCTACTCTGACACACATGGAGTCACCATGAGTTGGAATACACTGGACCATAACAACAACAAAGTATCTTCTAATTCCATGCCCCCCAGGGGACATTTGATGATGTCTGGAGACATTTTAGGGTGTCACACCTTGTGGGGTACTACTAGTGTCTAGTGGGTAGAGACCAGGGATGCTGCTAAACATCTTGCAGTGCACAGGATAGTCTCCACAACCAAAGAATGATCCAGCCCCAAATGCTAGCTGTGCTGAGACTGAGAAACCCTGCTCTAAGCCTCCCTCCCCCAGCCTCAGTGGTGGTGCGGGGGATTATAGGAAACTGCCTTTACTGTGGACTCTTTCTGAGCCCCCACTACATGGGACTTTATCCTCTCCCTATCAGAATTATCTGTCTGGTGGCCAGTTTAGAAACGTGCGATTCTTTTTAACACCCACCGCTTCGAAAAGGAAAATCAAAACAAAACCCTCCAAATCAATTGCGGGAGAAAAAAATAAAAGGATATTTCTGATGTTTTTCTAAGCTTTTCATCCTTTTTAAAACAGGGGGTCAAGTGGCAACTGAGGAGTAAAAGCAAGTGTTCAAAAGCATCACCGGCCAAAAGCCCACAGAAAATCAAAACAGACCCAGCTCTTAGTGTGTGTAATTATGGGTACAGTCAAGTAATGAAAGGTTTATTAGTTTAATGTGATTCCATCAAGTACCAAAAAGCGGGAAGGAGTGGAAGAAAGAAAGAAAATGGATATGAAAGAGGAGAGGGAGGGGAAGGAGAGACATGAAAGACAGATATGGCCGATATGGCCGAGCAGAGAGAGTGAAATTAAGATGCCTCTTTAATTAAACTCTAAATTCTGGGTGTTGGGGCAGGATTTTTCCGGGGGTAGGGGGGCAGAGGTGCAGTCCTGAACACCCTCTCCAGATGACATGCCTTTGCATTCATTCAACAAATGCTTTTTCAAAAAAAATTTATCGTGGCAATGTATGTGTAACAGAAACTTGGCCATTTTCACCATTTTGAAGGGTACGTTTCAGTGACATTAATCACAGTGAAACCTGTGAAAGCCAGAACTCACCGAGACTCCCTTGCTTTTCTGGGTTTCGAAAGTTTTCCGCCTTTGACAGTGTACGGTCTTACTACTCTTTTATCCCTCGTTTTAGTGGGAGATATTTGCCTTTTCCTTGTCTGACAGGTTTGTGCCCTATACAGGTTTCAGCTTTCGCAGTTGTTACCGTACATTTATAAAGTTGGGCAGGCATCACCACTATTTCCAAAAGTTTTTCTTTACCCTAAACAGAAACTCAGAACCCCTAAGTAGTAACCTCCTGTTCCCCCTTCTCCTATTTGCCTATGCTAGATATTTCATATAGGTGGAATCGTACGCTATGTGACATTTTGTGTCTGACTTATTTCGCTCAGCATAGTATTCCAGGGTTCATCCCTGTCGTAGGATGTATCAGGACTTCATTTCTCCTTATGGCTGAATTATATCCCGTTGTATGTCAACAAGTCTTTTTTATACTCTGTGCTGGGCAGTGTTCCAGGCAGTGGGGATGCAACAGTGAACAAAATGGACAAAAATCCCCCCCTTCACCCCCAGAGCTTTTGTTGAAGTGGACATGAAATAAAATAAAAAGTAAAATACGTGGTATATTATGTGGAGAAAAAATCAAGTAGGGAAGAGGGATAGAAAGTGCCAGGGGGTAGAGAAAGTGTTGGTATTTTAGAGCTGGAAACCAAGGAGGAAGTGACATTTGAGCAAAGACCTGAAGATGGTACAAGAGTGAGCCATGGGCAGATCCAGAGAAAGAGCATTCCTGCAGAGAGCAAAGGACATGCAAATGGCCTGAGGTAGGACAGTGAGGAGACCAGAGAAGCAGACAGAGGGGCGGGCCAGCAGGAGATGAAGACAGACAAAGAAGGGCAGATCTAGGAAGGCACAGGATGGTCAATGGCTTTTACTCTGAGTGAGATGGGAGCCACAGAGAGTTTTGGACAGAGGAGGGACACTGTATCTCTCTCGTTGCTAGGTAGAAAACAGATAGAAGCAGACCTCAGACTAGGATGAGCCATGATGCACCCAAGGTTGACCCTGAGAGCGAGTGCATTTGCAAGACCCAGAGAGTGAGCGTCTCCTAAATTTTGCTCCCTAGACTTCTCACTTGCATCACCCTAGTCTTGGACGTGGATGGAAGTGTTATTTAGAGCTTGATGTAAAGACATCTGAAGAGGCCACAGACCAGCCCCTTCAGGAAAGGCTTTGTTGTCCAGCTGCTGGGAGTGCTGTTGACAGAGAGTCTTCAGCTGTCAGCCCTGCAGTGATGGCCTCAGCTGCAGAGAGCCGTCTCCTCCAGGGCGCCCCACATCCAGTGAGCAATCAAGACAAGAGTATAAAGGCCTGGCGATCCTGGCCCTGTGGCGGACAATGCTGAAAGGGCCATTCTAGCTCCAGACCCCGTGGGGTCATTGGGCCGAGGCTGTCGTTGGGGCCACATCACACCTTGGCTTCCTGTTTGCCCAAGGCTGGTTCCTTTCCCTTCTTTCCTCTGGTGTATATCCTATAAGACCCATAATAAAAGTCTTGCACGCCGAGCTCTCAGAGTCTGCTTCCTAGAGAACCCAACCCAGGACAGCATGAGGGGGCGCGTGCAATATGTGATCAGATCATCAGTGGTCAGGCAGTCAGGCTGTGGGATGCCAGAGAAGAAGGGCCGAGCGTGGCCCCCAGCCACACCCCAGTTTGGCCCCATCCTGGAGTCTTTGTCCCAGCTACAGTCTGTCTCCCCCTCTCTCTTGCTTCCCTTTTTCTCATTTTTAAAGTATCACGAAATGTGATACTTTATCACCAAAAGTATACAGAAATGTGTACAAATTGTTAGTGTACAGCTCAGTAAGTTATTATGAAGCAAAAACCCACCCAGGTCAGGAAATAAAGCATCAACAGAAACCCCAGAGCACCCTCCGTTCCATCACCCAATCCCTGTCCTCTCCCTTCTCCACAAAGCTGACCTTTTGTCTGTCCTGAATTCTGACATTCTTACTTAGTTTTGCCTCTTTCTGAATTTTATATACTTTTGCCCATAGAGTATATATTTTTTGAGTATGAATTTTCCCTAGATATTATATGTGTGATATATATATTATATATGTCTGTGTATATATATATATGCATGTATCATATATGTGATATGACATGTATGTGTCATATATGATATATTATGGCTCATCTGTGTTGCTGTGAATAGCTCTATTTGGTTCATTTTTCATTGCTGTATCGTATTCCATGGGCAAGTATACCGACGTTTTCTATTCTACTTTAGTGGATATTTGGGTCAAGAGACATATCACAAAAGAATTCCTCCAAGTGCCCAATAAATACACAAAAAGATGTTCAACATCGGTTATCAGGGAAATGCCCATTAAAAACAAAATGAGATACTACCATGTACTCACCAGAATGGTTAAAGTTAGAAAATTGAACAATACCAAGTGCTGGTGAGGATATGGTATAACAGCATTCCTCTCACACCAAGTCCACCTGTGTGGTAACCAGGTTCCTGGGTGAGGAGTTAGTTGCATAGTCCAAAACCAAAGGAAGCCAAGAATGGCAGCAATTGCTCAGAGACTTGAAATCGCCATAGCAGCTCTTTAATACAGACAGGGCCAAATTCACCATCCTTCCAGTCTACTGCCTCAGCTCCTCACCCAGTTCAGTTTTCCTGATTCAGGTAATAAACCCAAGCACAGTGGAATACGAGCATCTCTTCTGGGATTTGAAAGAGCAGCGAATGGATGTGCCATCTTGGACGTGGCTGCACACTGTATCTGCAGAGCTGTTGGGATGTGGACGGTCCCATCTCTTCGACATATTGTCTAAATCAGACCCGTATAAAGTTTTGTTTAGGTCTCATTGTTTTGATAGGCATTAAAATGGCTTTCAAAAAATAAAAATAATCTAAGATTTTACAGTTATGGATATTGAAATGCAAATTCTAAAAGCATTCTGACTACAGTGCTCCAGGTGGCTTGGAGAGATTTTTTTTTTTCCTTCTCCTTTAATCTAAATCATGTTCCCAGACAGCAGAGAGACTGGTATAAATTCTCTTCTGTGCTAATCTTTTATATACTTTTATGCTTGTCTGAGATGATTGAACATGACTCATTCATGGCTCTGTTTTCAACCACCACTGGTCTCCTCCAGTCAGCAACATCTGTTTTTTTGCAGTAAAAAGTTCCCTTTGTCTTTTCACATGACTCCACGGTGTTCTTAGGAGAAAGGAGTCTACACTGGGGGCTGGTCCCATGCCAGCAACTGCCATACCTGATAGCAGATCCCAGACCATCTGCTCTACTTATTGATGGTGATACCAAAGTGGATGTCAGCTCAGTGAGAACTGTCACTTCCACAGTGTAGACTTGGGGTTCCCAACCTTTTTATTGTTTAGGTGCCAAACCCTTTTCTCCAAACAAAATTCAAATAAAGCATTGAGAAGGATTCTTGTTCTAGGGAAGACGTGTCCAGCTTTTACCGTCAAGAGAGTTCTCAGGGTACCTTCTCTGAAACACTAGGGCTTCAGAAAGCTGCTCGAAAGCCACTAGCGTAGACCAAGTTTATGATATCGTTTTGGTCAACACAAGTTATCTCCAGGTGATTTTGATTTCCTTTTGCTTTTTCTGTATTTGATATTCTCTGATGAACATGGATAACATTCTTAATCATAAAATGAATGGAATGTCTTAAAGAAAACAAATTTTGCTTGATATTGCTTAAACACATCCTGTAAAGCAGTAAGCCATTTTTTGGCAATCAGCCAATAATTATTTATCAAGTGCTAAATGCGCACCAAGGGCATTGGTGGCTCGGTGATAGAACTCTTACCTTCCATTTGGGAGACCCAGGGTCAGTCCCTGGCCAGTGCCCCTCCAGTGCAGCCACTTCTCATCGGTCACTGGAGGCTTCCATATTGCTATGATGCTGAACAGACTTCAGCAGAGTTTATAGACTAAAACAGACTAGAAAGAAAGACCTGGTGATATACATCCGAAAGTCAGTCAGAGAAAACCTTACAGATCCCGTTATGCATGGGGTGTCAGGAGTGAGAGGCCAACTCGGCGGTAGCTAGCCACAACAACAACAGAAATGTGTGCCGGGCTAAGGTTAAAAAAAAAAAAAATTGGTGAGGATGTGGAGAAATTGGAACCTTCATCCATTGCTGGTGGGAATCCAAAATGGTACCACCACAGTGGAAAACAGTTTGGTGGTAAAAGTTAAACACAGAACTACCATATTAACCCAGTAATTCCACTCCTAGGCATATTCCCAAGAGACTTAAAGCAGAAACGTGAACAGACACATGTATACCAGTGTTTACTGAAGCCGCGTTTACAATAACCACAAAGTGGAAATGACACAAACGTCCATCAACAGATGAATGGCTAAACAAAATGTGGTTCATACATAAAATGGAATACTACTCAGCCATAAAGAGAAATGAAGTCCTGATACCTACTACAACATGGATGAACCTCAAAAACATTATGTTGAGTGAAATAAGTCATAGAAAAATAAATATTGTATGATTTCGCTTATTTGAAATAAGGATAGGCAAATGTATAGAGACCAAAGTAGATTAGTGGTTACCAAGGTGGGGAGTGGGGGAGTCATTATTTAGGAAGCAGTGAATTTCTGTTTATGGTGATGGGAAATTTCACGATGATTGTGAGTAGTGGTTGCACAATGTGATTAGTGTAATTTATATCACAAAATTACACACCTGAAAAATGTTAAAAATGGCAGAAGTTGTGTTGTATGTATATCTTTACAACAGTTTAAAAAAAAATATGTGCCAGTTGCTGTTTTCAGCATTGAAGATGATGTTAGTTGCTGTCCAGTGAGCTCCGACTCAGGGCATCCCTGGGTATAATGGAACAAAATGTTGCCCAGTCTCGCACCATCTTCGTCATCCTGGTATGTTCGAGCCCATTGTTGAGGCTGTTCTGTCAGTTCATCTCATTGAGGGTTTCCTCGTTTTCACTGACCCTCCACTTTACCAAACATGAGGTCCTTTTCTAGCAATTGGTCTTTCCTGATGACATGTTCAAAGTAAGCAAGGCTAAGTCTCGCCACCCTCCCTTCTAAGGAGCATTCTGGTTGTATGTCTTCTAAGACTGATGTGTTTCTTTTCTGGCAGTCCACGGTATGTTCCATATTCCTCACCAACACTGCAGTTTGAATCCATCCATCCTTCTGTCTTCCTTTTTCATTGTCCAGCTTTCGCCTCCATATGGAAAGACCATACATTTGAAGATACAGTGGTAAAAAAGACAGTACCTAAACTCAAGAATCTGACATGTTAGCGGTAGGAAGACAGAAGTAGGAGTAACCCTGCCCACCTCCTGGTGTCTCACTTCGGGAATTTGTGCTTTCCGTCCCTGCAGCTGGGGGTTCTGTAGGTCTAGAGCCCTCGGGACCAATAGGGAGGATGCTTTCAGCACAGGTCACTGGAACAATCTCATTAAAGTCAAAGCTGTAGTTTATCTCACAGGCATTAAGATCACATGCTTTGGAAATAGAACTTTTCAAAATCAGAGTTTGCCACTTCCTACCTAGTTAGCTTGGGCTGATAAGTTCATTGTTATTGTTAGGTGCCATTGAGTCTTTTTCAACTCCTGGTGACGCCATGTGACAGACTAGAACTGCTCCATAGGATTTCTTAGGCTGTAATCTTTACGTGAGCAGATTGCCAGGTTTTTCTTCCATGGAGTTGCTGGGTGGGTTTGAATCGTCAACCTTTCGGTTAGCAGCCAAGTGCTTAATTGTCTGTGCCACCGTGGCTCCTTAAGCTCAGTGAGCCTCAGTTAAATGGGAAAAATAGGGCCTGCTTTATAGGATTGTTTTATTAAATTAGATACTGTGTGAAAATGTTTACTAAGCTCAGTGTTGTTGTTAGGTGTTGTCAGGTTGGCTCCAACTCATAGCAACCCTAGGTATGTACAACGAAACAGAGCACTGCCCGCGCCATCCTGACAGTCATTGCTTTGTTTGAGCCCATTGTTGCAGCCACTGTGTCAGTCCATCTTGCTGAGGGCCTTCCTCTTTTTTGCTGACCCTCTACTTTACCAAGCGTGATTCCTCCTCCTGTGACTGGTCCCTCTTGGTAACATGTCCAAAGTGCATGAGACTGAGTCTCGCCGTCAGTGCTCCCAAGGAGCACTCTGGCTGTACTTCTTCCAAGACAGATTTGTTCATTCTTCTGGCAGCCTATGGTATATTCAATATTCTTTGCCAGCGCCATAATTCAAGGGCATCAGCTCTTAGGTCTTCCTTATTCACTGTCCAGCTTTTGTATGCATATGAGGTGATTAAAAATACCATGGCTTGGGTCAGGTGCACCTTAGTCTTCAAAGTGACATCTTTGCTTTTCAGCATTTTAAAGAGATCTTTTGCAGCAGATTTACCCAATGCAACACATTGTTTGATTTCTTGAGTGCTGCTTCCATGGGCATTGATTGTGGATCCAAGTAAAATGAAATCTTTGACAACCTCAATATTTTCTTTGTTTATCATGATATTGCATATTCGTTGAGTTGTGAGGATTTCTGTTCTATGTTAAGACATAATACATTCTGAAGGCTGTAGTCTTTGATCTTCATCAGTAAGTGCTTTAAGTCCTCTTCGCTTTTGGTAAGCAAGATTGTCATCTGCATATCGCAGGTTGCTAATGAGTCTTCCACCAATCCTGATGCCACATTCTTGTTTATATAATCCAGCTTCTCAGATTATTTCCTCAGCATACAGAGAGAATCAGTATGGTGAAAAAATGTAACCCTGACGCACGCCTTTCCTGATTTTAAGCCATCGGGCTCAATGCCTCATGTAAGGTACATCTTCAGGAGATTAAATTTAGCATTTGACGACTATGTGTATTGTTTTACAGGTGAGTCACAAAGTACACCATGGTTCTATTTTAGTATAATATTTGGCCACTTTCCCCTGCTGAAATTGATAACTGCCTCAAGTTTTTCTTTTGTGTATTTTTCATATATACATCATCAGTTCATCCCTAGACATTTTACCAGAAGTCTGAATTAAGTATAACGGAAACCTGGTGGCATAGTGGTTAAGAGCTATGGCTGCTAACCAAAAGGTCAGCCATTCGAATCCACCAGGCACTCCTTGGAAACCCTATGGGGTAGTTCTACCCCTGTACTGTAGGGTTGCTATGAGTTGGAATTGACTCTATGGCAATGGGTTTGGTTTTTTTTTTTTTTAAGCTGCTGTAGTAGATAAATCCTAAAATTTCTTTGGCCTAACATAATAATGTGTTCTCTCTCTCTCTTTTTTTTTTTTTAACTTAACAGTTCAATGCACATGTTCATTGGGCAGCTTCCACACAGTGATTCAGGGACCCAGGCTCCTTCATCTTGTGGCTCCTCCCTCTTACTGAGAAGGAAGAGGAGGAAGGGAGAGCTTGGAGGACCACAGTACAGGTGTTTTGGGTCAGGTCCGGAAGTGGTGAATGTCACTTCTAGGCATATTCCTCTGAGCAGAACTCATCATATGAAAGTGAGATAAATTTGAGTTCTTGTTGGTCTGAAAATGTCTTTATTTTGCCAGTACATTTCATTGATTATCTGGCTGTGTATGGAATGGTAGGTTAAATTTTCCCTTGAAATTTTGAAGGCATTTTTCCAATGTCTTTCTTGCTTCCAATGCTAACATTTGAGTGCCCAATAACATTCTGATTCCTCATTCTTTGAATGCAATCAGGTTTGTTTGTTTCTTTGTTAGCTTGTTTTTTGTGGAAGCTTTTGGGATCTTCTATTTCAGGAATTGGCAAACTACAACCCACAGGACAAACCCTGCCTACTGTGTTCTTGCAGATAAAGTTTTATTGGAACATAGCCATAACCCATAGGTGTACATATTGTTTGTGGCTGCTTTCAGACTAAATTGGCAGAGATGGATATTTGTAACAGAGATCACATGGCCTTCCAAGCCTAAAATATTGAATATGTGGCCCTTTATAGAGAAAGTTTACTGACCCCTGTTCTATTATATTATTATTAGAGTCTGAAATTTCTTGACAAATTTCTTGCCTAGGTATGAGCCTTTTCTCATTTGTGGTGCTGGGCACTGGGTGGGCACTTTTTAGCTCAGCATTAATATTTTATTTTCTTATACTATTTCTTTGCTAACTTCTAACTTTAATTTTTTCTCTTCCTTCTTTGTAGAACTTCTATTGGTTAGATTTTGAACTACGTGGATTAATTATCTAATGTTCTCTTCATTCCTATTTTTATAATTGCTTGATATTTTAGTTCTACTTATGAAAAATTTTCTCAACTTTCTCTTCTAACCCTTCTATCAAATTTTTTCCTGATCTATATATAGAGAGATATATTTATATGTACATATTTCAGAGAAGGTTTAATTGTTCTTTGAGTATTTCTATTACACCCAGCTCTCATTTCATGGTTTTAAAGATATTCATTACAGAGAGGAAGTGTCAAAAATTATATTGGTCTGTAAGATCCCAAAGCCTGGGAACCAGTGTACTAAGTTACTATAGTAATGCTGTTGAATGGGTTTCATCTCCTTGACCACACCCTGGAGCACTGTGTTGAGTAGGATTCTGCGGCTCTGTCTGATCTCATGGGAATGTGCACTGTAATCGATTAGTGATGTCTTCCTGGGGGCAAGAAGTCAGGAGTGGGCCTATGTCTGCCATATTTAACAAGCATCTTTAGCAGCATACCCACACTCATAGGTTTGATCTTGAGACCCAGGCAGTTCCATGGCCACAGAGCACACTGTGGACATGGGAACAGCCAGCTCACAGCATGCCCCAAGGCAACCAGAGAGGGATTACGGATGGCTGATCCTAATACTCACCACCCACTGCAGGAAAGCAGCTCACGTAAGGCCCTCATAAGCCAAAAAGCAAACCCGCTGCCGTCGAGTTGATTCTGACTCATAGCAACATTATAGGACAAAGTAGAACTGCCCCATAGAGTTTCCAAGGAGTGCCTGGTGGATTCGAACTGCAGACCTTTTGGTTAGCAGCCATAGCTCTTAACCACTACGCCACCAGGGTTTCCAAGGCCCTCATAGATGACATCAAAGACAGAACAATGACTTTATCACCAAGAAGACCCGGTTTCCCCATAGGAACAATGTTACAACTGGCGTACTGGCCAATGGCTGGGCCTTAAGCAAACTGAAATACAACAAAGGGGCACCGCTCATGCAGCAATTAGAACATTTAAATAGCATCTAAGCTGGGTTTTTTTCTTTTGCCCCCTCCTCAACCAGAACCAGTTTCCACCCCCTTGGGGATGATGTTGCCCACTTTCCATGAGAAGCTATGGACTAGGTTATCTCTGACATGATCTGCAAGAAATTGTCAGTGCTTTAAGGAGGGCCGGAGGGGCGTGGGAAGAAGAGAAAGCAAGGAGGGATACAGAGTATTAACTGCTTACCCTTTGAACCATGGACATGTATTGCCTATTCAGACATAAATTGAAAAATCCTAAAACTGCCATCAATATCATGTCATAAGAGAGGGTAATCACCAAGGGAAAAATAAAAAGGAAACCATCTCGGCATAAAGGACAGTCTTTCCCATAGAGAAGAGTTGGCAGCTTTACACTGAAAAAAAATCAAAACTTAGTCATTTTTTTCTTTTTCAGATGCAGAAAATAAACTTTTACTTTGCAGTATTACATTACATGTAATTGTCTCAGGAGAAGTTGTTATCTTTAAGGACTCTTGGGCAGTGTATTAGTTTCTTAGGGCTGCTGTAACAGAGTTCCCACAAACTGGGTGACATGAGACAACGGGATTTATTCTCTCACAGCCGGAGAGGCCAAAAGTGCAAAATCAAGGTGTCAGCAAGGCTGGCTCCTTTTGGAGGCTCTGAGGGAGAATCCGTTCCGTGCCTCTCTCCTAGCTTCTGATGGCTACCAGAACGCTTGCATTTCTCAGCTTGGGGCCATGTAACTCCAGTCTCTGCCTCTGTCTTCACATGGCCTCCTTTCCTTTCTCATCTTCTCCTTTCTCATATAAGGACGCCAGTCATTGCACTTAGGGCCCACCCTAAATCGAGAGTGATCTCATCTTGAGATCCTTAAAACCCTGGTGGCGTAGTGGTTAAGTGCTACAGCTGCTAACCAAAAAGGTTGGCAGTTTGAATCCACCAGGCACTTCTTGGAAACAATTTGGGGGCAGTTCTACTCTGTCCTCTAGGGTCGCTATGAGTTGGAATAGACTTGACAGCAGTGGGTTTGGTTTGGTTTTGGTTTTGGTTTGAGATCCTTAATTTCATCTGCAAAGACCCCGTTTGCAGATAAGCCCACATTCACAGAAATGTGGTGTCAGGAGGAAGTAGACATGCCTTTTTCAGGGCGGGGAAGGGGGGCGGGGGAGGATACCATTCAACCCACTACAGGTGGTGTAGCTTGAAGTAAAACTCACCTAAGTTATTCTGGGTGATTACTTTTATCATATCGTTGTCCAAAAATCCATTTTCCTCTGTGATTGTAGGGCAAATCAACACCCTTATTGATTTTTCACAAAGTCTTGACTTCTGGACTAAGCCAGAAGAATTCAGGAACCAAGCCTCTATGCCTTGGCCACCTTCTCCCTGCAGGGATCAGAAAAAAATCAGTGGCTCCAGGTCTGGGTTCCAGCCAGCAAGTGTTACAGTGACTACATATTTGTTCAATTCATTTATTAAAAAAATAACAACCTACTACTGAGCGCTGAGGCCTCAAAACAGGCATGTGAAGTAGGTACCGCATCCCCCACGTCACAGAGGAGAAAGGAAAGCTCAGAGCAGGTAACACAGGAACACACAGCAGAAAAGGAGCAAAGACAAAATGGACACACAGCTCAGGTAGCAGGCTAGCCTTCCTCACTCAGCACCTGACCTAGAGGTACTTGTTCAAGCTTGGTTCCTTCTTCCCATTTTAATTCCCAGTGGCTCCTGCAGGGAGCATGCCAGCTGAGGGAAAGGGGAGAGAGCCAGGGGTCGGTCACAGGTCGCAGGACAGGCACTGGCCCGTCATTGGACTTGGTGCCACTTCAGCCAACAGCCCCATGTTCAGCTGGGTTTCTCCATAAACACAGCCCTTGTCAGGCCCCGAGGGGCAAGCACCATTGAAACCCAATCTAGAGAAAGGACACATGGTTGATGGACAGGAAGGGCCTTTTAATGATAATTTTGTATCCAAACCACAGCTAGCCCAGGCTTTGTCTACCACTTCTCCCACCCTGCTCCCAAGCCTGCAAACCATTTCTTAAATATTAAAACGTGGCCACTAAGCTGGGAGATTAAAGGAGAGGCTGTGGTCTTATCTCAGGTAGGAGATTCGGTGGAGGCCCCCTGGTGGAACCGTAACAGGATCCTTGCATGGTGGGAACTAATCACCCTGAAAGCTTTTTGGAGCAGAGGGGAGGGAGGAGCAGAGAGTGCGCCAACCAGCCACCCCCAGTCCCTGCAGTGACCTAAGCGACAGCCTGAATCCACCTGCTGGAAGGAACCCTTAGAACCACAGCTACACCACAGGAGCAAAGCCAAGAACTGTAGACCCATTTCAGAGACAGGGCTCATCAAGTCTGAGCAGCACAGCACATGAGATCAGTCTACTACACGAAAGGGTCCGTAAGCCCTCAGGGCTGTCCATGTGTAAGAGACTCTTGATGTTGTAGCAGCGAGCACAGCTGGTCTACTCTGGGAATTCCCTCCAATCTGAAATATTATGTAGGAGTGTGCAGGAGCTGATGGTTACTCAGGAATTTTGTGAGCTAGTTGTTGAATTGTCGGTAGCTTGAAATTGGCCACGGTAGGAGTATTTATGTCACACAAATTTTTTTTTTTTTTTTCTGGAGAACTGATTTACCTACACACCAGGGCGGTAAAAATGCTTTGGGACTGAGGCCAGGAAGACTTGGGTTTACATGCCAGCTCTTTCGCAATGAACTTATGACCTTGGCAAGTTAGTTACCCTGCTGGGCCTCAGTTTCCTCATCTGTAAAACAGAGCCAGTCTAGTAACTACAGCATAGGGTATTCAAGGGTTAAATAAAAAAAGAAAAAAAACCACTGCCATTGAGTCGATTCTGACTCATAGTGACCCTACAGGACAGAGTAGAACTGCCCCATAGAGTTTCTAAGGAGCGCCTGGTAGATTCGAACCGCCAGCTTCTTGGTTAGCAGCCATAGTATTTAACCACTATGCCACCAGGGTTTCCAAGGGTTAAATAGGGCGTGTGAAATGCTGAGCTTAGGCCCAGCTGGCACTTCATCAATACTGGTTCTCACTGCAGTGAAAATAGCAATACTGTGTTCACTCATTGCCTTCTCTCAGCAATGTATTTTTGCTGCCCACATCACGGGTGTCCTTTCCCATAGGAACTCCATGTGCCTGGCTTTCTGATGTTAGGGAGGAACTGGTAAGAGAAAGCACTTGAACCTTAGAGCCGGAAGGTCCTGCGTTGGAGTCCAGTTGTCTCTGGCACTTACTAGCTGTGGGATCTTGGGCAAATCACGTGACTTCTCTCAAAGCTTCCTCATGAATCAGAGCAGGAGAGGAATATCTACCTATGAGGCTGCCGCGAGGACTGAATAAGGTAAATGTCCTTAAAGCACAAAGCACAGTAACACATGTTGTCAGCTGCTGCCAAGTTAGCGCTCAACTCACGCTGACCCCGTGCACAGTGAAACAAAACTGCCCGGTCCCACGCCCTCCCCATGATCAACTGCAGATCCACCCATTGCCATCCATAGGGTTTTCATGGGCTTATTTTCGGAGGTGGCTCACCAGGCCTTTCTTCCTAGTCCATCACAGCCTGAAACCCTGCTGAATCCCCTGCAGCATCACGGCAGCACAAAAGCCTGTGCTGACTGACAAGTGGTGGCGGCGCATGAGGTGCTTCGGTCAGAATCGAACCCAAAAGGATTCCGTTTCCATGTTGTGAAATGGTGTAAGCAGACCCAAAACCAGACCTGTTGCCATCGAGTCAGCTCCAACTCATAGCGACCCTATAGGACAGAGTAGAACTGCCCCATAGGGTTTTCAAGGAGCAGCTGGTGGATTCGAACTGCTGACCTTGTGGTTAGCAGCCGCACTCTTAACCACTGCGCCACCAGGGCCCCACTAGCACAGAGAAAGTGCTTAAAAACGTTACTCTTTGTCAATATTATTATTACTAGTAGTAATAAACCAACCCTTTTTTTTAGGGGCTAGGGTCAGGGGAGTGAGAGTGACTGCTTAATAGGCTTAAGGTTTCCTTTTGGGGGGGATGAAAATATTCAGGGACTAGATAGTGATTAAAAAAAGTTGCTGTCGAGTCAATTCTGACTCACAGCAACCCCATAGGACAGTAGAACTGCCCCATAGAGTTCTCAAGGAGCGACTCTGCATTGGAACTGCCAGCGTTTTGGTTAGCAGCCAAAGTACTAAATGCCACTTTAAAGTAATTAGTAAGTTTTATGTGTATTTTATCATAATAAAAAAAATAATGTAATACTTTAAAGATCTAGAGAAGCCATATGTCAGGAGGGGGGTTTCAGTTGAATGGTGTCTTAGGATTGATTCTCTAAGAAGTTACTTTAAGGGTTGTAGAGGATGTCCGAGTCCACCAGGGGCTCCTTGGAAACTCTGTGGGGCAGTTCTACTCCCTACCATAGGGTTGCTTTGAGTCGGAATCGACTCAATGGCAACGGATTTGGTTTGGTGGAGGATGGGCAAGTTTACAATCTATAGGTGACATGAAGGCTGAAGACTCTTGCGGTCTTATGTCCCAAAATTTGTGAGTCAGGTGACAGGACTGTGAAGCAGAGTGAAGGAGTTCTGGCAAAATGTAGTCTGCAGGCAGAACACACTCTAGGGAAACTCCCTTTCTGCTCTTAAGGCCTTCACCTGATTGGATGAGGCCCACCCGCATTGTAGAAGCTAATCCGCTCTACTTAAGGCCACCTGATTAAATCACGTGTGGCTGCTTCATAACAGCACCTAGACTAGCGTTAGACCAAACAACTGGGCACCAAGTTAACACATAAAATTAACCATCGTAGGTGGCTAGGTCACAAACATCCCGTGTGACTCTGGACAAGTCCTTTCCCCTCCCTGGGCCTCGGTTTTCCCCATCTGTAAAAGGGATGCAGAGAGCTCTGTGAGCTACAAAGCTCAAAGGTGGGTTAGAAACACCTGGGGAGCTGTTCAAAGTCTCAGTGTCCTGGTGGGATCCCAGACCAATTAAATCAGAGTACCCGGGGATGGGAGCCAGGCATTAGCATCATCTTGAAGGCATCCAGGTGATCCCAGTGTGCAGCAAAGTTTGGGAGCCCTGCTGGTCTAAGGACTCCGACTTCCTGGCCTTTGCAATTTGGCCGGCCTGGGACAGAACCAAGGCACTGAGTCAAAAATTAAATAGCCAACATAGGCAAATCTAGACACAGCAGATTAGTGATGCCAGGGGCCGGGGGAAGGGGGAACTGGGGAGTGACTGCTCGGCGGGTGCGGAGTTTCCTTTTGGGGGTGATGAAAAAGTTGTTGAGCTAGAAGGAGGTGATGGCCACACAGCACAACTTTAGGAATGTACTGAATGCCCTGAGTTGTTCTTTGAAGTGATTCAAATAGGAAGTTTCATATTGTGTTTCACCACACTAAAAAAAAAACAAGATAATACGTAAATTCATCCATCCAGCCATACATATTACATTAAAAATAGGAAAAAAAAAAAAAGCAGTACCTTTCAAAGGTGAGAGCTTTGAGGCCTAGGAGGGGCACACAGGGTAAGAGCCCAGCCTCTGGATGCAGACCTGAGCTCAAGTCCCCACTCTGCAAATTGTTTACCAGGACTATGTGACCCTGAGCCAGTGGCTGCATCTTTCTGAGCCTCTTCCCCAGGTGCCTCTGTAAAATCGAGGTAATAAAACCGCAGCCCTCGGTGAGTCAGGCTTGAATAGAAAATGCCTGTGATAAACTGATGAATGCAAGTTATCATCACCCTGAGCCCACAGAAGGGCCTCTCAGGGAGTTTATGGAGACCAGGAAAGCTGGGACCCAGAGAGGGAAGGGACTTGCCACGGTCACCCGACTGGGTAGAGGCAAAGCCACAGCACTAGCACCCTGTTCCGGCCTGACTCAGCCTGGTCCTGGGGCACAAGGCGGGGCTCCAGGCCTCACCTGGTGCTGCAGGGGCCCACGCCTGCCGCCTGCCTTTATCTCCATGACTCCAGGCACTGCTTTCCCAATTGCCCCTGTGACGACAGGGGCTGGGAGCTTGGCTTCCGCAGGGGGTGGGGCGGTCCGCCACCAGGTGGGACAACCGCCAGGTGGAGGCCAGTCTGCAACCCACTTTACCTCCTCCCGGTCTGTGGCGCCACCTGCTGGCTGCTCTCAGACACACCTCTGCTCCCATCACACATTGCATCAATTCAATAAATTAATTACAGGGCACCTACTACGTGCCTAGTACAGTGCTAGGTGTCCGAGAGACTTACTGTCCGTTGCCCCTGCTATCCTGGAACATACAGATTACCCAGAAATACAGACACAGAGCAGTTAAGCAAACAGACAGGTAACAAGATGCAAATTGTATCATTTGTCGCTCAGCTATAGAATCACTTTAGTTGAGGTTGTTAGGGCAGATAACTCTCTGAAGAGACAGCACTTCAGGGAGACTTGAACAAAGCTAAGAAACCCTCAATGGAAAGAGAGTGGAAGTAATCCAACAGTGGGGAAATGACCTGTGAAAAGGTCTTGGGGCAGAAAGGAACCTGACAATTTAGAGGAACTAAAAAAGACCAGGAGGCTGAACCATAGTGGGTGGTGTGAAGTGAAGTAGGCAGAAACCAGAGACCCTCCAGCTGTACTCTCACAGTTGCCACAGGGATACAGAGCTGGAGGAGGGCCTTGCTCTGCGTTACAGAGTAAGGCAGTGGCAGCCAGAACTCGTGGACTACCAGTCCTGGGGTCTCTCTAGCACTCCATGCCACATGTGTGCTGTTGGTGTCCAAGCATCCATTCAGCAAGCATTTATTGAGCATCTGTTACGTGCCAAGATCTGTGCTAAGCACCTAGGACATAATGGTGAGATATATGCCTTGAGGTGCTCGTAACCTAGTGAGGGCAAGGTGACTGGGAAGGTTGGAGAAGGCTTCTTCTCCCAAGAAGTTTTGCACATTTCTGCCTCACCCACAAGACAAACCCATAGGAGTGAGTCTCCAGTGGGACTTTGGGCTAAGTAGAAATCAGTAGAGGAGCTATTTTAGCACCCTTCAAAGCACACCATAGGGACAACTTATTTGAAATCAATCTCAGTCTCCACGGATTTCCAGTTTTTGCAGCAGGGGAAAACAAGGTCACAGAGGGACTGAGTCGGGGCACTAAACTGACCTTCTACTGAGATGAGAGAATCCTGGTGGCCAGATTAAGCTCAGAGGACTTGTCAACAGATGCGTGGGCGTAGGGTTTCACTCAAGTTCTCAGACCAGCGTTCTCCAAGAAGATCATCAACACACATCCCCCAGGCCAAGCTGATGGGGCTAGTGTGACCCATCACTGTCATCATCCTCTTCATCGTTCAGAACTCACTGTGCACCAGCACTCACAGCCACTGATTTATTAACCCAAGAAAGTTTATTGAGCACTGACCTTGTTCCAGCATTGGAACTGGGACCCAAGGTCAAGGCCTCCCTTGAACAGCACACAGAAGCAGGTGGTATTTAAACAAATAATTGTATCTGGTGTGATAGAAACACCGAACTGGAGGTAATTTACAATTCTGAGGGAGTACAGGTGGTTGTGGGATTCATCCCACCTGGCGAGGTTGAGAGAAAGAAGGAAGGGATGAAGTGTATCTTCCCATAGTAACAGCTGTGGTTTCCGGATGCCCACCGCCAGACTACTCACCCGACTCTCTAGTCCACTGCATCACAGAAGTGCGGTCCCTGAGCCAGCAGCATCAGCATCACTTGAGGACTTGTTAGAAATGGACGTTCTGAATCAGAAACTCTGGGGCAGGGCCCAGCAGTCTGCCCTCACAGCCCTCTAGGTGATTCTCTTGCTCACTGAAGACCTAGAACTTGTGGTGGAGGAGAGAAGACCTGGAGAAACCCGTCAGCCTGTGTTTTTAACAAGGGCTGTGCCAGTTCATGCCCTCTCTGCCGTCGTGTAGTCCACAGAGGCCTTGGTCTCACGCTGGTTTCAGTATACCCGTGGGATATGCTGAGCAGGGAGTTGTGTGCTATAGTCGTTTCCAACCCACAGCGACCCCATATGACAGAGTAGAACTGCCCTGTAGGGTGTTTTAGGCTATAATCTTTACGGAAGCAGACGGCCAGGTCTTTTCTCCTGCGGAAAAATTTGTGGTCATTTGTTTTGGCAGTTCTAGGAAACTAATGCAAACATGCTCGTATTTTTTTTCAAAACATCAGAAAATACACAAAAAGAGTAATGAAAAAATACAGCTGCAGTCTTACTCCACAGACAGAAACAAGAGTAATTTGCTGGTGTATTTTCTTCTAGACTTTTTCTTATGTCATATTGACGTGGATTTTTCCTATTAAGGACACATAAATACATCCTAGTGTGTGTATACGTATATGCAATTTAAGACGGTTTTACTCCAATGCCACAAAATGTACCAATAAATTATTTCATGACCGTATGACTTTCTGTGTACCATATTTTAATCATTCCTTTCCTGATAGACCCTTGAAGATATTCCAAATTGTTTTAGTTAAAACAAAAAATTCAGATATAGAACTAAGCTCAAAATATACAGGTAGCTGTGCAGTTGAGACCGAGGTTGGACATGTTGCCATATTTTTCTCAAGCTCTAACCCTCCCTCTTTCCTAGGGGGAAATCTTCAGAGTTTGGAGCCCCAGTAGCGCAGTGGCTCAGCACTCAGCTGCTAACAGAAAGGTCAGCGGTTCAAGCCCGCTCGCTGCTCTGCCGGAGAAGGATGTGGCAGTCTGCTTCTGTAAAGATTTACCACCTTGGAAACCCTCTGGGGCAGCTCTACTCTGTGTAGTAGGGTCACTGTGAGTCGGAATCGATGCGGCAGCAACAAGTTTTGGTTTTTTAATCCTCATGTATATTTTTCTAATTTTGCTTCACATACAAGTGTCCGTAAACTACATGCGTACTTGTTTTGCGTGTTCTGAAAACTTAGCCATAAACGTGGTATCAGAGTGCACATTTTCTATCGTAGCTTGTTTTCACTCAGCATTGTGCTTTTAGAGATTACGTACGTTGGTGCACGTAGATCTAGTTCATGCCTCCTAACAGTTCTTTGTTTGCTTCGTGCTGGTGAATAATCCATGGTGTATCCACTCTTCTGGTAAGGGCAGTTGGGTCGTTCACTATTACTGATCATGTCGCAGTGAACATCCTTTGTTACGTCTCTTTGAGGGAGTTTCTTTAAGCAAGACCCAAAAAAGTGGAATTGCACATCCCCCAAAAAAAAAAAACTTTTTTTTTTTATGTGACCCAGCATCCTCAGTGCACCTGGGTGTTGCAAACTTATTCTTTAGAGAGATGGAACCAGTGTACACTACTGCTATCCCAGGAGTTCCTGCTTGCCTGCGTTCTGGCTGCCTCTGGAGAGTACTCAGATTTACGAATTTTTGCCAATCCAGCAAGTGTGGAATGGTGTCCACTTGTTTTAATTTGCATTTCCTTAATATCTCGAGTGTCTTTTCGTATTTCTGGGCAGAACAGGCTTATTTCCCTCAGTTGGCTACTTAAAGCTTTTGCATATTTTTCTATTGGGTTGTTTAGTCTTTCTCCCTATTGATTTTTAGTATATTCTAGATGCTATTTTTTAAGCCATTTTGTGTGTCGTGGATATTTTCTCTCTATAACCGATATTTTCATGTTTTATGGGGTCTTTTTGTTTTCTATAGTTTTTAATTATTAGTCTCAGAAGTATGGGTTTGGCTTCTTGAGTTCTCTTGTGAAGTTAAGATGAATACAATTTGTGTGATATTGAGTCTTTGGAATGTCTTGAGACTTAATTTTTGTTCTAATACATGGTTGATTTTCGTAATTTCTCCAAATATGCTTGAAAAGGTTTTCTCTCACTGTTGAGGGTAGAGTTCTATTTACGTCCATTAGATTAAGCACATTAAGGTCAAATCTTCATTCACCTTATTAATTAGTTATCTGGTTGATAATTAGTTGTGAATTTGTCAGTTTCTCACTATTATCCCATCAATTTCTGCTTTATGTACTCAGAAGTGTTATTAAAGAGCCCTGGTGGCGCAGTGGTTAAGTGCTTGGCTACTAACCAAAAGGTCAGTGGTTTGAGCCCACCTGCCACTGTGTGGGAGAAAAGCATGGCAGTCTACTTCCAAGAAGATCACAGCCTTGGAAACCTTGTGGGGTCCTTCTGCCGTGTCCTGTAGGGTTGCTGTGAGTAGGAATCGACTTCATGGCAGTGGGTTTATCATCATTTAGCAACACTAGTTAATATTGTTTTTGCTGTAAAATTTGATCTAAAAGTATTTTTTCACCCCCTCTTTTGGTATTTGCTTTGTGTATCTTTTTGCCTTTAGGTTTTCTGTATCCTTTTTTGTTTAGCTGTTCCATAAACTGCATTTGGCTAAATTTTGCATTTTTATATCCAGGGTGACCATCTCTGCCCTGTAGTTCGCTAGTTTAGCACAGTTATACATCGTTTCCAAAGTGGTGGTTCCAGTTTATGCTGAGATAGAAGGGAGAAAATAATTAAACTGCATCATAGGAAATTTACCTGAACTGAAGAAATATGACAGTCTACACACTGAGAAAACTCCGTGAGTTCCAGATTGGATTGTCAAGAAAGACATTGCACTAGGTATATACTGGCAAACTTCCTCAAGTATGTCAAGCGTGTCCCCTGGTCCATGTCCTCTCCAGCATTTAGTATTGCCAAACTGTTTAATTTTTGACAGTCCAGTGGCTATAAAATATCATGCTATTTTGACCTTAACTTGTAATTTTTTATCTTTTTTGCAAAATGTGTATTTTTAGCTCTTGTGAAAAACTTTTCCATTATATTTTGCCCAGTTTTCTATTGGGTTGTTTGCTTCTGTCTTCCTGCTACGTAGGTTTGCTGTGTATATTCTAGATACTAAGTTACCATATGGTCTTTTATATCACAAATATCTTCTCCCAGTTAGAGAGTTGTCTTCTAGTTTTCTAATGAAGTTTTTTAAAATCAATTTTAACGTAGTTAAGATTGATAAATTTATTTTTTGAGTCATGTTTTAGGAATCCTATCTCCCAGAGGTTAACAGGTTTTGCTTTAAATCTAAGCTGGATCCTTCTATGTTTGATTTTTAGTGTCTGATGTAAAGTATGGGTACGTGTTCATTTTTTCTCCAGTACAGATAGCCAAGAGTCTCAGCGTCAAGTATTGAAGCCACTCCCCACCCTAACTCCTCTGCCTTGCTCCTCCTTCATGTTAGAGTTCCACAGACACCTAGTCCCTGGGTCACGAACGTGTTCTATCCCTACATCTGTCTTTAAGTCGAATTTGTACGTAAGTCAGAACAATTAGGTATGGTTCCTAGCCAATGCCAGTTAAATGTTTATCCTAGTATTTAGTATATAATGTAACTTTCTATGCATAAAAAAGATTAAGTAAACACTTCCAAATACACTAAAACATCTTTAACGAAATAATACAGTAATAATGTTTTCATGCATGTCACAAAGTGTAGTGCCCATTTGTTATTACGAACCACTGTATATACCTCGAATTTTTCATGTATGTGACAGGCTTTACAAGGATTGGTTCGTAACTGCGGGTTATATGTGAGTTAGACACTCATAAGCTGGGGACTGCCCGTTTATGTGTATGGATTTTTTCCTGGCTGGTGTCAGTCTGATTTTCTTTTTTAAACCTTTGTAGCCCACTCTCTTCTTTCTTCCTGGAAGCTTATAAGATACTTCTCTTCACTCTTACCATTTGGAACGTTTGCCAGTATATACCTAATATGATGTCTTTCGTAACAATCCAACGTGAAACTCACTGAGTTTTCTCAGGGTATAGACTCCAGTGTTTCTTCAGTTTAGGTAAATTTCCTGTAATGCGGTTTAACTCTTTCTCCCTCCTGTCTGCTGCTGCTTCTCCTTCTAGAATTCTCATGATTTGTGTATTACGTCTCCTGGAGTCACCCTCCATCCCCGAATCTTTTCGCTCAGGATACCCACCTACCCCATGACTTCTCTGGGGTTTGAAACAGTTCTTACATTTCATTTCCCGCCATTAGCCACGTTGGTGAGTTTCGTTACAGTTCATTTATGTTCAGAGTTACGTAGTAGTCCGTTGCGAGATTACACCACAGTTTACTGTTGATGGATTTTTCAGTTACTCCTGTTTTGGAACTGTTACAAATAACGGTGCTATGAACATGCTTAAACACATCTGCAGGTACATAAGTTTCGTTTCTCTAGGTTGGTGGAGTTGTGTTATGTAGTATTTCAGTTTTAGTCTTTGCCGCATAACAAACAGACCACCCTAGAACTTAGCAGCCTAAAACCACAACAGTTTCATTTGCACGTAATTCTGTGGGTCAGCATTGTGAGACCACCTCACCTGGGATCACATGTACAGTGGCAGGTCTCTGGCAGCTCAGATGGGGCTAGATGGTCAAGGATGGCCTCACTCACATGTTTGGTGGTTGCTATTGGCTCTTGGCTGGGTCCCCTTGGTTCTCCTTTACGTGGCCTCTCCAGAGGCTAACTTGGACATGTTCACGTGGCTGTCTCAAGGAAGCAAGAAAGTAAAAGAGGAAGCTACGAGGCTTCCTGAGGCCTAGCCTTCGAATTCTCACAATGTCACTTGCGCTGCCTTTCACATGGGGCCCAAGGCCCACTCAGATTCAAGGGTGGGGAATTGACTCCACCTCCTGATAGGAAAAGAAAAAAAAGGAGCTAGAGAAATCACATTGCAAATCATAATACAGGGATAGAGGAATTGGTGGATATTTTTACGGTCTTCTATATTCAACTTTACTAGATAGTGTAAAACAATTTTCCAAAACTGTATTAATTTCAGAAATTAAAAAATTTTTTTTTCATACTATTCCTATCCCTCCTTTCGTGTCCATAGTATTTTCTTTTCATGTGTTTATCTTTCTCCTCCAGATATTCTATTTTAGGGCTTGACAAACTTTTAAGCTCCCAGGCCATATAGTCTCTGCCGTAAGGAATCAGTTCTGTCATTGTAGCACGAAAGCAACCATAGACAATATATAAACAAATGTGAGTAGCTGTGTTCCTGTAAAACTTTATTTACAAAAACAGGTGGTGGGCCATATTTGGCCTGCCGGCAGGGTTTGCCAACCCCTGCTCTGTTTCACTAGATGCAGGTTCTGACTAGGAGCCCTGGTGGCACAGTGGTTAAAGTGCTCAACTGCCAACCGAAAGGTCAGCCATTCGAAACCACCAGCGGCTCCTGGGGAGAAAGATGTGGCAGTCTGTTTCCACAGAGATTACAGCCTTGGAAACCCTGTGGGGTCACTATGAGTCAGAATCCACTCAACGGCAGGGGGTTTTTTGGTTTGGGGTTCTGACTGTTCTGCCTGCACTGCTGGGCTCCCCTAGTTCTGTTACTTTATTCGTTGGACAGTTGAGGCTCAGGTTTGGTTTTTGAGTTTTCCTGTATGGCAGGAATCTCTCAGCCCCTCTCACATCCATTAGCCTATCATGGAGAAGCCTGCAGATCACCAGTCCTCTGCTGAAGCTCCAGAGTCCAAAGCTGCCTTGATTTTGCCTCTAGATTGAGACTTTTGATCTTAAGGTGCTTGCCTGGTTCATGAGAGAGAAAGCCCCTAACCAGTCGTGTCTGATGGCTCCCAGAGGGGCCCAAGGCCTCCTGGAGACCCAGTGGATTTTAGGTATGAACAGCTGTTTCTGTCCAGGATTAGCAAATAGGTTGGGGTTAGGAGGTGAGGGAGCAGAAGCTGTATTCAGGTTGCCGTGTTCCCAGAATCCTCTGTGCTCCCTCCCTAGCACCAGTTCCTTGGTACTTGTTGAAGCTTGCTTTGTGACCCAGTGATGTGATTAATTTTTGTAAATGTCCATGTGCTTGAAAAGGATGTATGGTCTGTAATTGTGGGGTTCTATATATGTCCATTAGATCTAGCTTGTTAATTGTGGTGCTCTAGTCTTCCATGTTCTTAACTTACTTTTTATCTGTTCCATCTCTCAATTACTGAAACATGTTAAAATCTTCCACTGTAATTGTGGATTTGGGATAGGCTAAGTGCATACAAGTTTTAATTCATTATAGTTTCTTGTGAATTGAATCTCTTAACATTATAATAAAGCCTCTTTATTTATGACAGTGCCATTTGCCTTAAAGTCGTTTTTGTGTGATACTAATATAGTCATGCAAGCTTGTTCTAGTGTTTGCCTTTTTTTTTTTTTTTTTTTAAATCCTTGTACTTCTAATCTTTCTCTGCCCTTAATGTTTTAGCTGTGTCTTTTATGAACAATATATAGCTGGATATTGTCCTTATTTTTGCTATTAATCCAATTAGACAAGGCCTTCTTATTGATATGGTTAGTACATTTAAATTTATTGTAATTGTGATTATATCTATTTCTGACGTCTTATTTTTGCACTATTTACCATGCTTTTTCTATGCATCTTTTTTCTGCCTTCTCCTGGATTGACTGAGTTTTCTTTATTTCCCTCTTTGCCCTTCTGTTGGATTGGAAGCTATGCATCCTGGTCCTGTGATTTTAGTATCTACTTTTAAAATTATAATATATCGCTTGACTTCAAGCTACTTGTAGATAATTGTGTTAATACTTATGCCTTCTTCTATGGCAATATGAAGACACAGAACAATTTTATACAGATTATTCTGGGACAGAATTTATTTCCACATGGTTTTATATCCTCAGAAGTACTCACTGTTGTTTTCTACAGTTATTAGATTTACCCACATATTTACCAATTCCTTTTCACCACCTCTTCCCACATGGTACTACTTTCTCCTGGATTTGGTGTTCTCCTTCCCAAAGTGCATACATTAGTCCATTGGTGATAAAAACTTTTGTTTATTCCAGCAAGTCCCTTTTGAGCCCCCGTCTTGCATGCTAGTTTAACTGGGTATCAAATTCTAGACCGTCATTCATTGCTTCCTTAACACTTTGAAGGTAAGTGATTTTATCTTCTGTTGTTGCTGTTGAGAAGTCTGAAGTCAGGCCTTGGTTGGCAATCTTCTTTTCAGTTTTTAAGGTAGTTTCTCTGACTTCTGTGTTCTGCAGTTGTGTCGCATGGATTTCTTTTTATCCTGCTCAGGGACAGTTGTACAACCTGAATCTAAGGATTCGTGTCTTTCATCAGCTGGAAAAAAAACACTCTTGGAATAATAACACCTGTCTTGTTTTCTCAGCTCTCTCATGCTAAAATTCCTATGACATGTCGTCAGACCTTCTCTTTTTAGCATTTTCTGTTTCTTGGATTTTTTGGGTAGCATTCTGGGTTTCCTCAGATCTTTATTCCAGTTCACTAGCGTGCTCTTCTACTGTCCTGCTTACTTCAGGGCTACAACTGTTAAGTCTTCTGCTCAAGTTGGCTGTTTTGTGCATTAATAAAGAAGCTCATATATCACTATATCAGAAATGCGTTTTTAATACTTACATTAAAATACAGTTGTTTCCTTTACAATCCTTTGTATTTCATTGAAGGCACTTACGATGATGTCTCTGAGAAGGGATCCCGAGGCTTCCCCACTGCCGAAAAGATCATGACGCAAAAAACATTGAGACCCTGATCTAAGAGAGTGGTTTTTATGTATGATCCAGAATGTTTAGGTGTTTTATAAGTAGAGGGGTTTGAGTTGGATAGTTCACAGTATTGCTAGGACCAAAAGCCAAAGCAACTCTTGAACCAACGAATGTTTTGTTATAGTTTTACCACACACCAAAAAAAAGTGTGCTGTAGAAGATTTAAAAAAAAAAAAAAAACCAAGAAGGGACTCAAGTGGGTCCCCAGCATTTCAGGAGACGTGAAGAGACTGGCCCCGAGGTCATGGCCAAGTCTGGCAGGATGGGGATAGATAGCATCAGGAGGATCCCAGGGCCTAGGTACCAAGTGAGCCTGGCCTTCAGGTAGACTCTCTAGCTGAACAGAACATGGGAGATGAGATAACTGGTACAGTCATAGGGATAACTGGATAAGAACCCAAAGATGTTTCCTTTGCAAGAGAATCCTCCATGACTGACCGAGTGCTAAGGAAGGGCAGAGTAGGGACTGAACTCCTACTGTGTGCCAAGGACTGGTCCAGGCGCTATGCAGACAGATGTGTGAGGTGTGGACCCTCCTTCAGGGAGTTCACAGTCCAGTAAGGGAGAGGGCCACTTTAATTTGAGGGGTGAGGTGAGGCGCCCAGTTGTTCACCAGTTATCAAAGTTGAAATGTGGTAGGTGTCACCAGTGATACATCACCTGAAAAACTCTTTAGAGTTTACAAGTCACTTTCATTCTCACAGCAGTCTACTGAGTCCGTTCTTGTTTTCTATCTTCTACAGCATGCTTTTTTTTTATTATTGTGGTAAAACTATAACAAAACATTTGTTGGTTCAGCAGTTTTTGCACGTGCACTTCAGTGATGTTGATGACATCCATCACGTTGTACGACCATCACCACTATCCTTTTCCAAATCAGTCCACCACCATTTTACAAAGCGTTTTAGGAGAACGCATACAGGGCTGTATGTGTTAGCTATTGTTGTCTTGAACTGAGTCCCTCCTTTTAAAAATGAAAAAACTGAAACCGAGAGGGTAAATAAGGTAACTTCTCTGTGCCTCAGTTTCCTCATCTGTCTAACAGGGATAATAATAGTACCAACCTCCTAGAGCTTCAGCGACGAGTAAATGAATTAATATATGCAGAGTACTTATAACAGCACCTCCGAATCTAACTGTCTTACTGCCCCCAGCCACATTCTGCTACAGTGGCGTATTTTCTGCTCTTTATGGTCCGTATCCATGCCTGGAACTATACTGATTCGTTTGCACACCTGTTTATGTCCCCCGCTCCCCAGCTTACGTGTACCATGAGGACAGGAACCTTGTCTGTTTCATTCATTACCATGTAGTCTCCGCGCCTTACACATAGCGGCACTCAGTAGATGTTTGCTAAGTGTGTGAGTGACTGAGAAGCTGCTGGTGATTTGATTTCAGGGAATCCCCAAATAGCCTCAGGCCACAAGCCAGCGCCCACGGAGAACCACAGAGAAAGACCTCTGAAATGCCATACATCCCTTCAGCCACAGCCAAGGCCACGGCCACCAAGCCCAGGCCTGTCTCCTCCAGTGGCGTCCTCATCTCTGGGCTTTACTTTCTGTGGGTCTGACCCAAGCCATGGTCTTTTCAGTCACCTTATATACATGCAAAAGTACATGAAAAAGGAAAACAGAAGAACTACTGATGCATTTGACCTGTGGTGTTGGCAAAGAATACTGAATATACTGTGGACTGCTCATGCATAATGTCATAAGTCAGAGTCAACTCTGTAGCACCTAACCACCACAACAATGTACTCTGCTTAGATCTCTCTTAGAGCTGGTATTGGCAGTTATTGATTTCCTGGACAGTCTTGGAAAGTTCCTCAAAGGCAGGAACTAAACTTAGTCATCTCTGAACCCCACTCTGAACCAAGTGCTGGGCATCTGGAAGGCGCTCGAAGGAATGAACGAATGATAGAATGACACCAGGGTCAGGTTGCCAGATAAAATACAAGATGCCTAGTTAAATCTGAACTTCAGATAAACAACCAATATGTTTTTGTATACGTATGTCCCAAATACTACATCTGAAATTCAAATTGAGTGGGGCGTGCTGTTATTTTTATCAGCTAAATCTGGCCACCTTGTACCAGAGGCACCTGCCGCAGTTACAGGAAGGGGTGGTGAGGCAGAGAGGCCAAGTAACAGGCAACGTGGTAGCAAGAACGGTGCCTTCAGGAGTGTGGCCCTGAGGAATCTGACCAGAGAGAGGGGTCAGCCCCTGTGCCTCTGACCCCACAAAGGGACTCTTGGGGAGGATGATATATGAAAGGAGGCAGGCCCAGGGCCCTAGGCAGTCACTACTAGAGGAGACAGGACATGTAGGGGACGTCACCTTGGACAGGGGCACTGTCTCAGGGTCTAGCATGTAACGGCCCACAGTAAAGGTGTGTTTAGTTGAACACATGCATGCACACACACACATGCAGATGGACACAGATGCGCCTCTGGACACAGACACACACACGGACACACAGACGTGCATGCACAGACACACACATATGCACACAGACGTGCGCACACACAGACACACATGCTCACACACAGGTACACATGCACGCACAGACACCGTGCCTCAAGTTCTGACCTGTCCTCCCCAAACTAAGCAGGAGTTTGGGAGGTCAGCTGGGGTGTGAGGAAATAGGCCACCTTTCACAGTTGAAAGACAAGCAAGGAAAGGAAACGGTACAGAAGGAAAAATTCTACAGAGTTTTACAGATTTTTAATTTAACCATGTTTTTAACTTTGTATCTATACATACACACACACGCATATACACTTTTTTTTATTTATTTATCTTATTTTGGAAATTTTCTACATTCTCAATAGTAGAAAGAAGAATAGAAAGAATCCCGCGCACCCATTACCCAGATTAGCAGTTACCAGTCTTGCCAACCTTGTTTCATCTGTATCTCACGCCCCCTGCAGACGAACAGATGTTTCCCCTGCTACCAGAAAAACAGTTGCTTTCAAGTTGACTGGGACTCCTGACCTCATGGCGACCCCACGTGTGTCAGAGTGAAACTGTGCTCCGTAGGGTTTTCAATGGTGGATTTTTTGGAGGTAGATCAACCAGGCCTTTCTTCTGAGGCACCTCTGGGTAGACTCAAACCCCCAACCTTGCGTTTAGTAGCCAAGTGCTGGGGGCTCCATTTCCCCTACACAAGTATTTTAAAACCACTTCCAGACATCGTTTTACCCAGCTTTACAACTTTTAAGAGATCTGCATACCCAGTGGCCCTCCCTCAGAGGTGGGCACTGTAACCCCCATTGTACGGATGTGGCAGCCGAGCCTCAAAGCGGTGCAGCTCTTCTCGAGAGTGAGCGAGCCCAGGAGCTGCAGCGGGACTGGCCCTTCCGGGGCCCGGGCACCGTGCTGCACGTGGGCAGCCGGCCTGGGCTCCCAGAGCAGAGCTCCAGACTGCCGGACTTTGACCCCTCCCGGCCGAATTCCAGATGGAGCCCTCAGCAGCCCGCTGGCAGCGCTTGCCCATGATTGATGGCGTGTTAATGATGTCAGGGTTCACAGACACACTCGGTGGGCTGGGTGTGGAGGGCGGATTGTCAGCAGTGACGTGAACCAGACCCCTCAGCCCTGTGGAGCTCACGGCCGAGAAGGTGCAGGGCGGGGAGGGGAAGGAGCGCCTGACGTTCTCAAGGAGGAGCAGTGGTCAGAGTCAGGAATCCCTGTCAGGTGAGAGCAAGTGGAGCCTGTGAGGACCTCTGTATGGGGGGAGCAGTGGGCGGGGGGGTGTAAAACCCCTCCACGTGGGGGCTAGTGGGCACTCAGTCCGGTGAGCCCACCCTGGCTGTGACCTCAACGAGCCCTTTCTCTCCCTGGGCTCCAGTTTGCTCATCTGTAATGAGGGATGGCGCCAGGCATTTGGATGAGGTCGGTTCTATAAAGTTGTCCCGTAAAGGGCCAGGCAGGAAATACGTCAGCCTTGTAAGCCACATGGTCTCTCTTGCAGCTACTCAACTCTGCTGTTGCCTGTGTTAAAATAAAACTTTATTTACAAAAACAGGTGGCGGGCTGGGCATGACCCTTCAGCTGTAGTTTGCCAACCTCAAGAGCTCTTTCAACTCTGAAAACGTGCAAATCAGAGAACTAGCTCTATACAGGTAGCCCCTGACTTAAAAAACATTGGAGTTACCACGAACCGCACTTAACGGTCATTTTCTTTGTAGTATGTTGCAGTGTGTAACTTGCTGATGTTCTCTTTCTCAGATGTTTACTCACAGATGTTCAGTTTTATGATTACTGTTCGAACACTCCCAGATTTATACAGATACTGAGAGTAAAAGGCAACGGTAATGAGAACTAAAAAAATAAAATGAGGTATTCAGCTGCCTTCAGAACCGACTCACAACGTAGTCATCGTTGGAATGGAACCCTGTTGTAATTCGGGGACTACCTGTATTCCAAAAAGCCAAACCAGGTGCTGTCAAGTTGACTCCAATTCACGATGACCCCATGTGTGGCTGAGTAGAACCGCACTGTACAGGGTTTTCAAGAGCTGGTTTTTTCTAAGTAGTTTGCCAGGCCATTCTTCCAAGGCACCTCTGTGTGGTGGACTCAAAACTCCACCTTCAGGTTAATAGCCAAGTGTTTTAACCTTTTGCACCACCTAGGCACTCCTGCCTAGCTCTGTATTAGGTTTCTCGGATTCATGTATCTAAGCAGACCAGGCAGATAACATGAATGGATAAAGCAACAGCCAGAGTAAGGCGTTCCGGATCACAGCAGCCTGGAGACTGGGGTGGGCCGGCCTCCACTTGGCTCCAGCCAGTCCTTACCAGGTGAGAATGCAGGCCTGCTGTTCCCAAATTTAAATGATTGTTCAAGAGAAGCTGGAAATCGGCTTTTTTAAAAAAGTGAATTACCCAATTTTGAAATGTTGGCTACTGAAATTTTTAAAAACATTTTACAGTCCAAACCCCATCACACATGGCCACCAGCCACGTTAGAGCCACAGCCACCCATTTGCCGCCTCTGCCCTATGTTAAACTTTTCCTTTTCCCGTGCAGTAACGTGTTAGTAATTTGCAAAAGCACAGAGATGATTTGGGGTCTTGCCCTCAGTGGACTGGTTTTCTGCCATTCGTGAAAGTCCACAGGCTGATGAAAAGTTAAAGAAAACTAATCAGAAAGGAGTGGGTCCCATCCTCAGCCCATGAGCCTTTGTAAGCTTCAGAGGCCTTGGCCGAGGGATTCCCGTTGGGAAGGAGTTTTGCCACCTGCCCTGAAACAAGTGAGTTGTCAGGTTTCTCGGTTTGGACTGGGGGACACAAGGTGTCCTTCCCGCAGCTCCAGATGGCCTGATCCACAGTCCAGGGACTGGTAAAGCCATCTCAGCCTCTGGAGGCCAGGTCCCTCTGAGTCACACCTTCAGAAAGGTAAGGTCACTTGTTCACAGCTGCTCTTCCTGGCCGAGATGGAGGGGAGGGAGTCACCAGCCTGTTACGGTGTCATTGCCAGCTGTCTGAGGCAACATTCCCTGGGGGTGTCCAATTCCAAACTTGGCCACAAGAACACAGGAGGCAGGGTGGGGCAGTTGGGCAGGGCTAGCCCTAGCCCAGGATTGGGGTGTTTGTTTTTATTTGGGGGGCCTGAGGCCGGGGAGTCATTAAAAACTGCCTATTAATCTTCCTGTAGGTCTCAGACAGCAAAATTAGAACCAAAAATGGGTCTGGAGCTACAAGGACACGGGAGGGACACTGAAAAGCTCTGCCTTTGCCAATGGTCAGGGTACGTCTTCCATCACTGTTTCCTGAGAGTCAGCAAACGGGGCCTTTTTTTAAAAAATCTGCTTTTGTTCATCAAATTCATTGAAGTATAATATACTAAAGAAAAGTACCCCTTGTAAGTGTCAAGTTCATTGTGCTTTGACAAATACAAACTCATTGCCATCGAGTCAATTCCAACTCATAGCGAGTAAACTGCCCCATAGAGTTTCCAAGGAACTCCTGGTGGATTCGAACTGCCAGCCTTCTGGTTAGCAGCCATAACTTTTAACCACTATGCCACCAGGATTTCCTTGACAAGTATATATCTGTGTAATGACCACGCTGGGTGGTGGAAACGGTTAAGCGCTCAACTACTAACCAGAAGGCTGGAGGTTTGAACCTGCACAGAGGCACCTTGGAAGAAAGGCCAGCCATCTGCTTGGCGAAAGGCTGCAGCCCAGAAGCCCTCTGGAGCACAGTTCTGCTCTGCACCACAGCTTCGAACTAGTTCTTCCTGGTTCAGTCATAGCCGAGGAAGTGACTGGAACAGACCTGAATTTTTAGAAGTTGGGTGAACCAGAACAGTAACCGGAACGGGAAAAACTACAGTCCAAAGCTCTGCTCGAGACGTTGTCCCCGTCTTAGAAAACAAAGGCAGCATATGCATTGCGTAGCAGCCAAATCTCGTCGGCCAGACTTTGTGCAGAGTGGGAAACAGTGTTGCCCGCTCAGAGATGGCCGCTGACTGCACCACCTCGAGCGTGTGTCACCCTCAGTCCTGCCAGTAATCCAGTCTCCCACGTCAGGCCCCTGGAGGGGCTCGCTTTTTCTCTACCAAGTCTCCCATTCCAGGGCTTCAACCTGCAATTTCTTTCTGTCCAGTTATGGTTCCAGGTCACCCAAACTGTAGAAATTCAAGTCTATTCCAGTTCCCGTCATCGGCCATGACTGAACTGGTTTGGACCGGCTGGAAGCCCCACTCTGCATACGTGGGGTCACCATGAGGCAGAACCGACTCCACGGCAACGGGTTTGTTTTTTTTAATAATCGCCTAAATCAGAATGTAGATGTTTTCTTCACTCCAGAAAGTTCTCTTAATGCTCCTTTGCAGTCTAGACTGTTTTTAAACAGCCTGCTGAATTAAAATTTAATTAAGTAGGAATGAGATCCCCATGGCCCTGGGGGCTTTTCCAAGCTGACAACAGAAGGAGCTATTTCACACATGGGGTCTCTTCCCATCCTGGGCCTATAGGGCTTTTCCAAGGTGTCTGTGGGGAAGAGGGTGGAAGGCACCAAAGGAAGGACATGGGCTTTGGCTTCTTAATTCCTAACCAGCTGCCCAGGTATTGAGAGCAACATTAAACCTTCCCCCGCCCAACACATACCAGCAACTGCCAAGCCTCTTTGCTCACTCTTCTACGCACTATAAATTTGCCAAGTAAGAGCCAGATTCCCCTTGAAGCAATCCCACACCTGGCCCTGATGCCTAGCCAGAGTCTGTCCCCTGGGGCTGCTCACCCTTGCTTGGGTGACTCAAACCAGCTCTCCTGAAAGGCCCCCAAGAGCCTCCACTGGTTGCTTGCAAAACTCGCATAGGTTTGTCGGTGAAGGTTGCCCCCTGGTGGAAAATCTGGGACATAACAAAAATATGTCGTGCTGCTGTGTTATTTGGTAGAATCCGCAGAGCCCTGGTGGCTCAGTGGTTAAGAGCCCAGCTGCTAACCAAAAGGTCAGCAGTTTGAATCCACCAGCTGCCCCTTGGAGACCCTACGGGGAAGTTCTGCTCTGTCCTGTAGGGTCACCATGAGTCGGAGTCGACTCAATAACAACAGGTTTGATTTTGGGGTTTTTTTTTTTGGTTCAATCCAAAGTATTTGGGGAGGAGGGGGCAGTAACTTTACAGTGGAGAGACACTGCCTCGTCCAAGTGGTCACTGTTAACGTCACCAGTGACGAGACATAGCAACAGCACGCACCCCTGACGTGGGCACTGGAAAGGGTATGTCGCTTTTGTGCAGTCTTGCCCAAAGTGCGTAACAGCTATGTCCCCTCTCTGGGCCTTAGTGAGTTGGACTGTTTTCACTCGTTCAGCAACAAGAATCTGGAAGGGTCACTCTGTGCCAGGGTAAGATACGCCCCATCTCCCAGATGTGCTCAGCTGAGGGGGGAGATGTAGGTCAATCAAGGGCCTGTCTGTGTAGGTGTGTGCATTCACTGGCGGGGAGGGGAGCTGCCTTCCAAGCCAGGCCTGGGGACGTCGGATACAACTCCACGTGTTGCAGGGGAGATGCACTGAGAAGGCTGCCCAAGACGGGACCGTGAGGGGTCTCACGTTTCATGCCAAGGAATTTGCACTTGACCGACACCACTAAATTATCTAGAGAACGGACCGAAGCGGAGCAGGCCTGGAGGCGGGAGGGTGAGCAAGGAGACTATTTGGAGATCCAGGCTAGAGATGAGGGGGCGGATCTGAGAGGGACTGGGAGTTGGCATCAGAAGAGCTAGTGGAGACATAGGGTGACATCAGTGTCATTGCCAGGGTCATTTGGGTCTTGCTCTAGAAGGCCAGGAGAGAACCCAAATCTAGGCCCATTTTAGGTGGTTTGGCAGGGTCTGGAAGTGTTCGGGCTGTAAACCAGTTCTACTGTGTTCTCCCAGCCTCCATCTTTGTTTGTAAATGGTGCTTGAAGAATATTCAGGACAAATGACACTTTGTTAGCATGGACAGGGCGTAACAGGAGTTGAAAGCAGATACAATTACTCTCGGCTCCCCCCACCAGCTCTCTGTCTGTCCTATTAGCTGTGCCCTCCCCCTTCAGCCCTCCCTGAAGATTTGAAACCTTCATTTTGTGACTTATCTCACAGAGTTTTCTGGAGAGGGCTAGAAGGTGTGTATTTCCAGCTCCTGATGCCCAGTTGAGTGCTCTCAAGCTGGTGGTAGAAATGACATGGGAGCTGAGAACCGTCCTCTCTGTTCTCATCCTGGGGCAGGGAGAACGGATTGGGGCCTCTGTAGATTCACAGGTCAGACCCCTTCCGTGTGTCTCTTGTCAGTTCTCATTCCCATCCACACCAAAGCTATTTCACACCATCTCAAACCTACGCCACCCCTCGAGCTTAGCGCTCTTCTCCTTCACAAGAAGACCCTTGAAGCACACTCCCCTCCACGTTCTACCCTACCCACCGAAAACAAAAAGCCACTGACCAAGGCTGTCTGTCAACCAAGGCTCTCGAGCCTCCTCCTTGGGCCCTTCACTCTGTCACTTACCTCCACCCTGTCCTGGCAGTTGAACGTGCTCAAGATTCTCCCAAACTAAAAACAAACCCAGCTGTGCCCTGCTCTGTGACCCGTCTCCTCCCTCTCCTTCTGCAGTCTGGCCTCTGTCCTTAACTCCTCAGCAAGGTCGCCAGTAGCCTCCTGTTACTCTCACTATTGCATTGACATCTACCCAATTGCTTGGGCCAGGAACCTGTCATCCCTGACCCCCAAAACCTACCTCACCACTCACCAAGTTCTGTTGATTCTCGATTTTAAATAGCCCTTGAACCTGCCACTGTCTCTGCCTCCCCACTGCCAATCCTGGGGTGTAGGCGACCATCAACTCTTGCCCCCACTCTTAAACCCTCACCCGATAGCCCCAATAATCTTTCTAAAAGGCCGATATGACCGTGTGTTTAACTTGCTTAAAATTCCTCATGAGTCCTTGTTTTTCTCAGAAGCATCTTAATGCTTCAGAAAGTCTTGTGTATGACTTGGGAGTTTGGCTCTTGCTTCTGTGGTATTCTTGCCCAAAGATGCATGACAACTTGTTTCCCCTCTGCGGGCCTTCGTGGGTTGGACTGTTGTCATTTGTTCAGCAACAAGAATCTGGAAGGGTTGCTCTGCACCCTTCTGCCTCCTGGTCCCCTTGCAGTCTGAATTTCTCTTCCTTCCATCCTGCCTCTAGCGTTTGTACATGCTGTGGCCCCTGCCTGGAACGGCTGCCTGCCATTGGTTCTACAGATCTAATTAAAAGTATCATTTCTCCAAAAAGCTTTCCCTGAGCCCCCCAAGCACACAGCATTTTTCTTGTCCTAGCAGCCACCGCACCAGGCCTGTTTTCTCACCTACATACCCCACTGGAGTATACATTTCTAAGGCCCGGGATGGTGTCTATCTGACTTATTTGTAGAACCCCAGTACCTGGCCCAGGGAAGACCTGATGACTTTGAGGTTGTAGGATCAGTGAGTGACAGGACACGGGGGATGAGGGAGAGAGAGTCGGCAAAGTCCAGGCTGACATGGATGACGGAGTTGATGGGGAGAGGGAGAAAGAACGGAGTTTGACAGAAGGATGAACTTAGCGCTTTGCCTGGAGTGACTGTTGACTTCCAGGTAAAGTGTGTTGTGGACAGGTGAGTGTATGCAGTCTACAGCTACAGATTTGAGAGTCACCGGGAAGGAGAAGGTTACCTAACGAAAGCGTGTAGGAGAAAAGAAGATCCCAAGTTTTAACACAGTAATGGCGGTTGGATGTACTGAGGTACCATTTACTAGCTGCCTGTCTGACCATATTGCCTTGGTAGAAGTTGAGTTGGACAAATGTACCTCGAAGTGTGGTCCTGTGACCCCTAGTTCAGTCATCTGGGGAGGGGGGACATTAAATGCAAATTCCTGAGCCCCACCCCTGATGCTCAACTGACTGGATCAGAGTCTGGGGGTAACACGGGAATCTGAATGCTAAGAAGCTTCCAGGAGATGAAGGATTGAGAAACTGCCAAGAGGTGTGAAGACTGAGCAGTAGGTGAAATACTGAAGGTGTCAGCAAGACAGTGGCTGAGGCGATGGGTGGCTCAGGTACAGTAATAGAACTGGGCTGGAGAAGCACTTTTGTGATAGAGGCGAGCTGATGGAAACTGGGTGGGCAGAGCCAGACTGAGAAAGGCATGCATGTGTTCATGGCTGTGCTCTTTGAGAGGCGAGTCCTGTGTCATAGGCACTGATTTCCTTGACTGGGTCCCTGGTCTTGAAGGTAGGACCAGAGTGGGTGTTTATTTTTCTCCTTCTCCCCTAGAACGGCGTTTGGCATCTTAGAAGCACATAACGATGTTGACAGACTCAACAAATTTGTTCTGCAAACATATTACGGTTCTGTATAACAGGAGCTGTGGGTGCCCGGTGGTAATGGCTTCTCATTTGTTGGGGAGAGAAGCCTGTGAGCTAGGAACCTGCATAGAACTGAAGGGCAGCATCCAAGCAAAAGGGGGACAAAAAAGTGGACAACAGATCTGCTGCATTAGCAGCTGTTTCCCTGTGGCTTCTGAGATGGACAGAGCAGAGTTTGGTTAAACACTCGTGAAATCACGAGGATGGGAATGGAGTCTGGGCTGGTGGCTAAGAGGTGATCTTTTTGCTGGAATGGGCACACACGGATTAAGAAGAGGAATGTCAATGTGGACTGTTTTAAGGTAATCACTAGTAAAATCAGAAAACAGAGGTTTCTTTCCAAAATGTTTTAAAAGATAAAAGCAAACTGCAGAGTCCACACACAAAAAGGCAAAACTGAAGAACAAAAGAAAGCAAATATATGTATATATATTTATAAAAACTCATTAACAAGTCAAAGTGTAACGCAGAACAGGAAACGCAAATGGTAAAAAATACCCTATTCAAATGAAAATATTATTATTCTATTAAGAAATAAAACGCAACAGTTTGTACAAAGGAGTACAGCTAACACAAAATGACAAAGGTCGAAAATAAATGGTTGGTCAAAGATACAACACTGTAATTCTAATCAAAGGAAAGAAGGGTGGCAATATTAATATCAAAGGATAATTTAAAGCAAAAAATATTATGTAAAATAAAGGGTCGCTATACAGAGATAAATAACATAACGAAGATACATTAATAAACCTTTATGCACCAATTATGTACAAAGGAAAAAGGACATCATCGCTGCAGTGGGAAATCTTCGCCCCTGCTCTCTGCCTGTGAGAGTCTGAGGCCCAAGGAGAGCGCAGAGATGCGGGGGTCTAGGTGAGACAGAACTGCTCGCCTCCCTGACACCCTCGGGCTGCCGTCCGGCCGGCAGGAGAGCCGCCAGCCCCCGTGCCCCTGGAGCACTTTGAAGTGTGGCGAGCTTGGACTGAGGATCTGAGCTTTTCATTTTGCTTCACTTCAGTGAAAAAAAAATTTTTTTTCAGTTAATTAAAATTTAAAACTGTAACAGTATGAAATGTTTTTCCATTAAACCCAGCTGTATCATTTCGGTAGAACTGCGTGAACTTTCACCATCGCAAACTTAGCATCCGCATTAAGATGTGTTATAAACGTGAAATAGATAGTGAGTCTCAAAGCCTCAGTGCAAAAGTAAGAATGCCGAATAATCTCATTGATCATATTTGTTGATTATGTTGAAACATAATTGGGATATACTTGGTATATTATTGAAATTAACTTCACTTGTTTTCTTTTTACTTTTTTTTAACGTGGCTACTAGCAAATATAAAATTCCATTCTTAGGGAGCACTATTCAAGAATAGGACACACCTTGTGTTGCATGTTTCAGAGAGTGTTTGCAAAAACCAATCATTACTAAATTACATCATAGTAAGAGAAAATTATAGTACAAGAGGCTGATATAAATATAAACCCAAAGACAACTTCCTTTAGAAGGAAGAGTGAGTCAAGAAAGAAAGAACTAAGCGTCTACAAGTAAAAATGAAAACAAACATCGAACCTTGGAGGATGTAATCAACTTCACAGCACCAAGTCGTAATTTTTATCCCTTTTAGGGTCAGACACCCCGGAGAATCTAATGCAGTAGACCCTCTCCGGAGAAATATGCATATTCATGACGAATTTTGCATCTGATTTGGGAGGGCCACCCCACCCAGAAGCCCCCAGGCTGTAAGTGCCTGTCTCATCAAAAGTAAAAATAAATGAACTACGCTGGCAATTAAGGGTTAGGGAGAATGAAACACAGCCATCAAGGGAACCAGGAAAAAAGATCAGCAAGATAAAAGCAAGGATAGAAATGGCAGGAGTGATAAACCCATGACCAGTGTCTTTAGGAAAATCAAAACTAGAAACAGCGAATTGCTAGAAAGAATAATCTGGAAGGAGAAACGTGCATAAATACTGTCAGAAGCAAGAAAGGGCCTCCATCACCAAATACAACCAGTTCAGCGGTTAAAGGACTGCACAGCTGCACGGTACTGAGCTTGCAAAACTCACTTTTTTCCTGTTGAAATCTAAATTACCGAAATTGCCAGAAGGAATTAAAAATATATATATGTATATAAATCGACAACACCAAAAAAAAGAGAAGCCTGTATTTTCTGCACTGACCCCTCAAAAGGCATCAGGACCTGATGATCTCACATTTTGGAGGTGAAATAATTCCACTCGTTCTGCCTTTTCCGGGTGCCTGCTCTCGACTCGGAGCCCTGGTGGCGCAGTAGTTAAGAGCTCAGCTGCTAACCAAAAAGGTCGGCAGTTTGAATCCACCGGCCGCTCCTTGAAAACCCAATGGGGCAGTTCTCCCGTGTCCTGTAGGGTCACTATGAGTCAGATCGACTCGATGGCAGCAGGTTGGCTCCTGACTTACTAAGCCATTCTTCAGTGTCACAGGAAGTGACTGGAGGCACAGCAGTGCATCCTGAGAGGGGGGCAAACGTGACCTTGATTCCTAGAGCTGATAAAGGAGGTAACTTGTTAGGTTTTCAGTGACAGAAGAAATAACAGGAAAAAATAATGTGTGTGTATATATGCCTTTATAAACATCATCTACTATACAATTTTAAAAACATACTTAAAGTTAAAAGGAAGCAGACAGGTAATCATGTATGTAAGTGAGGCACCTACATTAACAACAAGACCTCTAAGCGAGCAGAGAACGATTTACACCAGAAGAGCTGACCTAGTAAGTGCTTGCTGGAACTCATTCAGGCTCAAGTTAAATAACACAGCACTGAGTATTACACGTGTTGAACTGTTTAAATTGATTCGTTCGATCCCAGAGCAAACTTTCCTTGGGTGAGCCTCTAATCTTAGCTCTGTGACGGCCGGTTTTACTGAATCTCTGTCTGGTTTTGTGAATTTGGTAGATTAAAACGTGCCAGATCTGCTAGCAAGGCAGTGGAGGCATAAAGTAGGCACCAAAGCCAGAGAAAGGCCAAGAGTGCTGCCAGTTCCCAGAGGTTTGCCTGTTGTGAGTGAGTGCTGGGTGATCTGAAGCTCCCTGTGACAGACCCGTATCAACGGACAGGCCACGGACTGACAGCTCAGACAGATGCCATGTCAGCAGGTTAGTAAAACCAAAGTTGTACGTTCCTCACTGCCCTACTTGTTAAAAAAAAAAAAAGTGGGGTTGGGGTTGCCCTGTCACCTGGCAACCTAATGCTCATTGAGAAAATAACCTTTACACAGAAAAATCAATGCTTCAGTCTAATCCAACCCCCTTCCTGGAGATTACGTAAACTGTCTTCCTCATCAACTTCTATTTCTTACCTGCTTCACTGCTTCGGAGTTCTAGCCAGAAGCAGTAAGTGTCAAAATTCTTTTTTAAACTTGACCTGAGAATTTTAAACGAAGTGGAGGAAGACTGGCCAATCTGGTTCCCGGCAGAGTAACATGCCTGCGGCAAACATTACAGCCGTTTAATTACCTGGCACGGCAGACGTTTCTAATGGTGTCTCATTAGGTATTAATGACATGAAATAATTACTGGTCAAGTGACCTTTTTGTTAAGGGGATATAAACAAGAGAACCATTTAACACTATGATAACCTGACAATACATTAAAATTGCATCTTGCTAGGATTTTAGTATGTGGTGGATTCAAAAGTGAAGGAAACTTCCCTTACGTAGTCACTCAGGTGTTGTGTAAATGACAAGCAGCAAAGATGGTTTTCAGTATGTCGTTCCTGCTACAGCATTAAATCCTGTGAGAAGCCTACTTTTGAAAATGTCTACTGACAAACTGTGCTCTTTCGAAAGAGTGTATGAGCTCTTGGACACTGGTTGGTAACAAATCGCTTACCCCATGACTTAATGACTAGCAATGACATAAAACTGTGGAAGGGGCGAGTTAGGCTAGGCAGTGTCTGAGCAACGCAGATGGCTACAGCCGATGGTATCCTGATACGCCAAGTCGAAATTGACTACGATGGCAGTTGGGTTTGGTTTTGGTTTTGGGGTTTAATTTGCAAAGTAGTGAGATGCGTTCAACACATTTTCCTTCCTCAAAGATATTTACCTATAGTTGCCAAATTGGTACAGTTAGTGGTGGTTCTGAAAACAATATTCCAACTATAAATAAAACCAACAATGGGATAAAGCACCCAGTGTGTGAGCTAAGTATCCTAGCGAATGAACACTACAAGGACCATCTAATTCTGATTGCCTGGGAGACACAGGAATGGTCAGCCTAACCTGATCACACAGCATCTGGGAAACGTGTGAGTCTTCAGTACTCCCTTTGGCAGGCTGACTTACAAACTATCACAATACACAGCAGTGGAGACTGGGTGAGACAGAGGTCAGTATTTTCTTTTCACAGGAAATTTGACCTCACTTTTCTCAGCCTTCCTTCACCAGTACAGCTGTAACAACATGGATACAGCTTGTTAGTTTGCAAAGCATTTCTCATGGTATCACCCTCATCCCCATTTTGCAGATGAAATAACTGAGGCTGAGAAGTCTCAAGAGTTTCTCTCTAGATTCAGACAGTCTTACACTGAGAACAATGTGTATTAGTAGATGGAGGGAAATTAAAAGCAAGGTTACTGTAAGCTCAGGACTGTCCTGGGGCGTACCATCTTTAGCAAGAGGTTCTGCGAAGGCAGTACAGTGACCCCTCGGGACTCCTAGGACAGGTGGATTTTCCTCCCGAGTGAGCACACGCAGGAGAGAACCACCGTGGACTCGAGGCAGCCCGGGAGGGATTACTTCGAGGTGGTGTGTTCAGGGCCATACTACAAGTGTCACCGACTCTAGGGATTGCCTGTGAATCAGGAAAATAGCAGAGAGAATGTATCGTATTTCTAAGGAACACCAAAATGAAGCTGACTGGGATGGTTCAAGAAGGGAAAAGCCGTTGCCTTTGAGTCCATTCTGACTCATAGTGACCCGACAGCAGAGTACGACTGCCTCCTAGGGTTTCCTAGACTGTAATCTTTATGGAAGCAGATCACCAGGTCTTTTCTCCTGCAGAGCTGCTGGTGGGTTCAAACTACCAACCTTCCGATTAGTGCTTAACCACTGTGCCACCAGGGCTCCTATTCTAGAAGGGAAGTAGACTATAAATATAGACTTGTCTGCTTTTCTAGGATAAACTAGAGCTGGGAGACACCGGTAGATCTGATCTACTCAAAACAGTTACGGAACTGCAAACTGAATTCCATGCTTTGCATATTGTTTTAGCAGAATGGTGACCTTGCCATTTAAAAACTGACCCCTGGGATGGCCTTGTGCCTTTAAGTGAGTATGGGAATACCACTGCAGAACAGCTGGTGGGGATGGGACAGGCATATTTTGCCCAGTTTACTAGCTCTGGAAGACAGAGCCTGGCTCCATGTCTTGGGTTGTTCAGTGTGGACTCTGTATACCTTTTGAATAGGCAGAGGTGAGTGTATTACAGAGGCAGGATGGGAGGGAAAAAAGCCACTCAAAGTTTCAGTAATTCAATAATTTATTCCTCTAAAAAAGTGTGTAAAAGTATATAGCTCTCATCCACAAGGTATATATGAATGACATTTAAAATGGAGGCCTTTTATTATTGTTTCTTTTTATCAAAGTCTTTTAGTGTACTGTACCAGCGCTATACTGTAGTTTTTTTTTTTAATGAACTTCACATATTTTTGTATTCTTTCAAATCGTTTGCTATATATAAAAGAAGCTCACTGCAAAATGCTCGAAGGAAAAAAGAAAACAAAAGAAATTCAGAACTTCTCAGAAATGTACAGCTTTTACATTTAAAAAAGGTTCTGAAATATACATACAAGCATGCTGGCCCGCCCGCCCCACTCCCCGCCCTTCCCCCTTTTTAGTTCAAACCATGGTAAGAGTTCTGATTTCTGCAGAATTTCCAAAATTAAAAATTAAAAAAAAAAAATAACTTCTCACTCTGTAGCAAATCCAGGGCTTGTACATTTCAGATTTTCAGTAAAAAACTCACAAGTAAAATAATGCATATTTAAGGGAAATATTATACAGACTTTTTTCACACAGAAGTACATAAGAGTTTTTAAAATCTATTGCCATTCATTTATTTTTGCACAAAAACGTATAAATATGTCACCAGCTTTTCTTAACTTAAAAAACTTAAATAAAAGACACCAGATGAAAACTACCCTTTGCTGCCTTTTTTTTTTTTTTGTAGGGTTTTGTTTTTTTTTTTCAAGTTTTTTTTTTTTTTTTTTCATTTTTTGCTTAGAATTGGGTTTCTCGGGAAGAAAAGGCCCTGCGTTAAAAACAGCCTGTTTAAAAAAAAAAATTCAAAGTTCTGATGAATTCTGGGAAAAAAGCAACCCCAAAGTGGTAAAAGATTACAAATATCTACTTTACAATTTGTCTTCTCACCAAGATAATTTTATACAAGTTTACAATCTTCATCATCTTATGCTCTTCAAAAGGCCTTGAGAATTCTCCTTTCTGATTAAGAAAAAATAGCACTGCAATATTTTTAAAGTCAATTTTACACTGTACACATTAGATACAAATGGTTGGATATAGCAGATTTTTTTAACCTATACATTGCAGAAGTCAACCCCCCACTGGTGGCGCAGAGAACAGAAGTCTCCATTTACAAGTTATTTCTCTGCTTCCACACAGTCCCACCACACAACTTTGTTTTTAATATAATGTTTTAAACGTTAGATAATTTCAAGAAAAATACTTTTACAAAATCATATCAATTATTACATTTTTTTTTTTTTTAAATAACCAGGATGTGGCAGTCTCTTGGAAGAACTTTTAAAATTTGCACGATTCTCTCCACAGACGACTAGAGCACAGCAGCCTGATTAGAGCTGCCCCCAGAAGGCAGGTCCACACCCACTGCCCCTCAGAAAAAAACACTCAGCAACCACAAGCCTTAGGAGCAGAGTCTTAAAGACAACCCTCTCGGGGCCTGGAATGAGGAGTCATAAAATACTTCAATCAGCCACTGATGCTTTAAAAAGGCATTTTTAAAAAAGTCCTACCAGGAAGGCTCAACTTCAAGTACTAATTTAATGGTAAGTTGTCATATTTCTTTGAAATAATATTCCTATGGTCCAGAAAAAATTCACCATATTTATATTTATGACAGGTTTTTCTGAGCAAACGCTTTTGATTGTGATATGTACATGAGTCCCGTTTGAACTAGTGAAAGGAGAGACCTGGCTTTCGATAAGAATTCACTAGAAAATAGATTTCCATGTGACTGTATAAAACAGGTAAGGTACTTGCCTCCATGGCTCGGGGTAGAGCTTGACTGCCTTCTGTATAGAAATGTTATCCATCATGCAACGCAGGCCATTTTTAAAACCCAGTTTGTCCTTAACAAACCTACTGCTGGGTGGCTCTGAGTATGTGACTGTTTAGACATGATCTCCCCCATCTGTTTCACTCCTTTTCCGGCTTCTAGGACAGAGGTATGTAGTCAGAGAATCCTAGGGTGGCTCTGAGTCGGTTTCAGCTACTGTACCTGGTCCTCAAGAATTAAAAAAAAAAAAAAAAAAAATTAAAATTAAATCACAAAAATCCATATAACAAAACAAAATAAATAAAATGAAGATGTCGCCAGACCTTTCGTATCTACACACAGGTATGTGGTCACGCCCAGCTCTCGTGCCACCTGGAGGGGAGCGCGAGGAGACACACAGAAGCCCCACCGTGAAGTCATGTACGTGAGCTGGCTCTTACCCTTAAGAAGTCCCAGATTACGGAGTCCAGGTTACCCACAGGTCATATACCGATAACTAAAGGATTTCATCCGAAGGGCTTAACTGCCCTGATTTTAAACAGAGACTGAAAACACAGACTCTTGTGCAAAAGGACATTGTCTCTTCTGTTGCCCTCTTCAAAACCAACAATGAAGGAGCTTCCTGTGGACCAGTGCATTGGGGCCACACACACAACACTGGCAGAGATCGCTGCTCATGGAGGTGTCCAGCCCGTGAGAGAAGAGTCGGTGAGTCCCTCTGGAAATGAACACTGCAGCATGGACATGTGCCTGCCGAGACGTGGTCACAGCGCAGAACCGTGGAGAGTGGTGTGAAGGATGGGGTGTTTGCGGAGTGTAGCAGGCTCCTCGGGCTGGGCCCGCACGCGAAGGAGCTGAGCCCGAGAGCACAAGTGCTTGTCCATTAAAGTATATTCATGATGGCGTTGTACAACTGAGTGAGCACCACAAAGTGGACAGGGAGGCAGGAAGTGCGGTCCTGGGTGGCCGGGTTGCAGGTGAGCCAGGACAGAGCATTGTACTGCTCCAGAACAAACCTGCAGGAGAGAAGGCACAGTCAGGGCCAGGCCACGTGAGGCGTGACTGGCTCTCAGACCCAGACACGTTCCAGGCTGTAGCCAAGGGGGAGGCCTCTGGCGCAAGTTCTTACGCTCTCTCACTTGGTTCTTTTTCCGGTGTCCCCCCTTCCTTCTAGAACTACACAACCCAACTGGATAAGGTAGCGTGGCTACTGAGCCCTCGAACTGGGGCACGTCTGGATGGAGATGGGCTATGAGTATAAAATACGCACCAGATTTCAAAAACTTAGCTTTTAAAAAAGAATGTAAAGTGTCTGAATATTTTTATATTGATCACATATAGAAATTATAGTTTAGATTTTTTTTTAAATATATAGATAACTCTAATATATCTATAGCTACTGAGATACAGACAAACTAGAGTTAAAGAAAATATGACTAAAACTAACTCCACTGATTTTCTTTAAACTATTTTAATATGGCTGTTAGGAAATGTGGTTGCCACAGGTTGGAATCGACAGATGGCAACAATGTGAGAAAATGTGAGATTAGATCTGCAGCTCACATTGTTTCTATTGGATAGCGTTACTCTAGAGGCCCTGGAAGCCAAAGTCATGTTTGTCAGGTTCTTGCTTAACAATAATTTCCAAATCACTTAAAATTTAGAAACCATTAGAAAAAGCTTTTATATAGAAAGAATGTGGATGGCCTGGCCTGCCAAAGAGCAAGATAGTTGATACACACTTCTGGGAGGCCTTTCCCAAGGGTGGAATTCATTCTCTAGTTAATTTTATTTATATCAACTATGCTTTTTTTTATGCCAGGGAGGGTTAAAAATGTTTTCATTGCCAGGTGCTCTAAGTTCCTGACTCAGTCTCTAACGACCCACTCCCCGGTTCTGATCTGTTCTCATCACCACTAAAGGCCGCCTCTAAACAGGAACCAAAGGCAATTGTAATTGCATGTAACTATCAGAGTCAACAATGTCACACTGTCTGTCCTCTGCACGTACGGGGCTACTGAGCCATGGTGACACAGTGGTTAAGAGCTTGGCTGCTAACCGAAAGGTCAGCAGTTCAAATCCACCAGCCGCTACGGGGCAGTTCTACTCTCCCATAGGGTTGCTATAAGTCAGAAGTGACTCAACGGGCTGGTTTTTGTTTTTGTTTTTTTTTTCCTAGCTCTCATGGGCTCATCAGGAAGTGGTCCACTGCACAAGAGGCGCCTCTCTTCCATGAGAACCACCCTGACATTAGGACAGGAGTACAGGCATACAACTGCAGTATGATCTCAAACTGCCCAGGTCTGTCTCTACCTTAAAACATCAGACGTGGTTTTGGAGTCCAGAGGGTGTGGAACTCGCTGAGAATTCCTGGCAGGGAGAAGTTCATCCGTCTGTGCTACTGAAATGTGGTGATGCAGGGAAGCCTGGTGAGAGAACAAAGGTGAGTACCTTCCTGTCTACACAGCCGAGGCACAGGACAGACAGGCCTGCGTCTGCAGGAGCAGAGCGCGAGAGCCCTGAGCAATCAGCTTTTCTACGAGTCTATGAATTTTAGGCTGCCCAGTCAGCGAGGAGCTAACTTGTTGGGCCTATTTTTATTTTTGTCCCTAAATTTTACTTTTTTTAATGGCAATAGTCACACATATATGCAGAAAATAGGGTCGCAACGAGTCGGAATCAACTCCATGGCACAGGGTTCTGGGTTACATGCAAAAATAGCCTAATACAGAATGAAGTCCCTTGTACCCACCTCACCAAGTTTCAACGATTACCATCATCCTTCACTTTTTTTGTTTTGCTGGATTATTTTAAAACAAAACCTAGATATTGTATGATTTTGCCTGTGAATTCAGTAGGTGTCTCCAACAGATAAGGACTTTCAGAAACAACAATATTCCAACCAAAATGAATGACTCCTCAGTATCATGTAATCACCAATCTATCTACAATTTTTCATGATGATCTGAAAAATGCCTTTTTACATTGGGTTTATTACAATCATGAGCCAACCTGGTCCACACACGGCAAGCGATGAAAACTGATGTGTCTCTTAGGATCTTGCTCTGGGCGGCCCCCGCCGTCTGGGTACGGCTGAGTGTCTCCCCGTGGTGAGCATCTTCCTCTAGCCTCCTCAGTACCCGTAAACTGAGAGCTAGACCTACAGGCTTCATGAGGTTCAGTTTCAATTTTTTTTTTTTTTTTTTGGCGGGGGGGACGGGGAGGCAGGACTACTTCATAGGTACCGCTGCGTCATAGTATCCGATCATCCCACCTGAGTAGGATTGATCACTAGGTTCAGGTGGAACTGGCATGGTCTGCTCCATCGATTACAAAGTTCCTGTCAAATTCCCCCTAAAGGTTCTAGCGTATTTTGTTTGTTAAATAACTAAGAAATATAACAGTAAAGGAGAGGCCATCGAAACATTTCACTCTTTTCCCTCGCCAGTTTTCAGATTAACGAGTTGATGCTCGAGCAGCTTCAGACAGGGGTAGGCGTTTTTATCCAGCACAATGATGAACCTAGCAGTTTGTTTCAATCTATTACTGTCATTTTTTTTTTTTTTTTTGGATGCTCAGATTTTCACATCTCTGGCCAATGAGAGCCTCTCCAAGCTGGCTCCTGGATCCTTTGCTAAGACCCTAATAGTCTTTGGTAACTTCCTTGCTTTCAAGCATGGTAAGATTCCCAGGCTCGTCTTGGAATATTTCTTGCCTGGAATCAGCCATTTCTTCAAAGAACTCTGGTCTGTTGAGTGAGAAATGGTATTCAGGAACCATAATGTGGCGTTAGAGGTGTTCTGCTCCTAAGCTTTTTCAGTAGACACAGCTAGGACATGTGCAGACTTTTATAGAGAGAAAGAAAAAAGTCTAGGTTCACACTAATTCAAAATTACCATATTTTTAGGCAAATAACATGCACGTTATATAGTTTTTGACATTCGCACAACCGTCCACACATCATTGTTGTGAGCATGCTATGCCAATTTTCAAGTGATATATGTTTGGGTGTGTTACTTGTGAAAAAATACGGTACAAGGCTTTACATGACATCTTTTGATCATAATGATACGTTCAAGTCATTGAAAAAAGAAAACTGCTCTATTTTACTAGTTTTTGGTTTACGCTTCCACTGTATCTTTTTGGAAGTATGAGTAGAGGTGTGTAGGAGGTACGCGTATGTATGCATATACCTGTCTTAAAGATAATTTCACAGAACGATGGTATAAACTGTTTCTCATTTGTTGTGGACGAGCAGTACTCTGCTGGGTGTACCACAGGTGATTCAGCCGGCCTCTCAGTGATGGATTTAGACATTTTCCCTTTTTGCCGTAGTGTCTTTGGACTTGTTCCCTGGAGGTGGGGCTGCCGCACAGAAGGGCAGTGTGTAGGCTGCGTCCTTTGGGTTGAAAGAGCACACGGTGTGCCTCCTCCCCGTGGCCCTGCCCACAGAGGATCGTGTCAAACCTTTGGATTTTTTGCCAGTCTGTTGGTGAAGAATGGACTTTATTCTAGGCTCTTTCTGGGGCTTCCAAGCCCTGCTGAAAACCTGCACTTCTAACAATTTCCCAGGCGATGGTAATGCTGCTGGGTCAGGGACCAATTCTGAGCAGTGGTTCTCAAAAATTGCCATGCAGAAGAATCACCTGGGGAGCTTACTGAACTGTAGGTTCTGATTCCATAGATCTGCGGTGGAAACGCGAATTCTCAACAGGGCTTTGAACTAGAATGAACTGGTTCAAAGCCTCGGTTCTTTCACCTAAACTAGAATATCAGATTTTGTTTTTAACCCTTAATTTGGATTAAAGAAGAAATACACAAAGAAGGAGCAAGTGTGTGTTAGCGTCTTGCTTTTCTCCAGTGAAGATCCCTGAAGGCCCGCGGCAGGGGAGAAGGAGGAAGCCAGCTTCACCTCCGTGACAGCAGGTGACGGGGACGTGGAGGTAGGTCGTCGTCTAGAACCCTATGGCCATCCCGTAATTACCCCTGCACCGGCCCCCACAAAGGCTCCTCCCCGGGTTAATGCAATTAATTTCTTAATATCACATCAAACCAACCTTCAGGAAGAGGGGGCACTGGTTCTGAGCCTGGGGACATGACGACCAAAACCACTGGGGGAGGTTCTCAGCTTTGGCAGTTGATACGAAATACCCGAGGGCCAGAGGCTGCTGCTTGAGCTCCTCGGGGGCTTCTCTAGAGAGGAGACGCTCACCCTGGCTCTGAAAAACAAAGTTCCATTTAGCACTTCAAATAAAGCTTTGAAAACCAACTTTTATCATTTCACTCTGCACTGCAGGGTCTAATCCCCTTTCTGGCAGCAACTTATTCAAAAATGCCAGGCAACCAAGAAAGGCAAACACACAGATGACTGACAAAAACTACAGGTCAGGCAGAAGATGTCAGCAAAACAAACATCACTCCACTACGTAGATATTTATTTGCTCTGGTTTCTTTTTTGTAGAATGTAAAATCGGTCCCGTGACATGATTAGGTAACAGACGAGGAGATGGAGAGTGTGGTCTCTGACAGGTGAAGTCCCCTTGCCATCCACGTCTGTTACTGGCAACCAACTAGAAACACACGGAGCATGCCTGACCATCTGTCACCCAGCACTGGTTAGGAAAACGCAGCACCTCACCAGTCCTTCAACTGCCAGCAGGTGCCACCTGCTGAAGACGAAGCTGGGTTCTCATCTGCAGCGACCCCTTTCACTGTGTTGTGGATTTTCAATGGACGTTGTCCTCAACTTTTAGTTAGCTTCAAAGTTGAAAATGTTCATTTAGGCAATAATAAGTCAGCCATCTATTTTTAAAAACCTCTTCTTTTCTTCTTTAGAAGAAAAAATAATCCCCGATTACTATATCAAACTGTAAAAATTCTGAATTGGTTAAAAAATGAAAGCTTTACCTCCAGCCTTGAACAAAAAACGTTCCCCTGTTGTTATGTCTTAGTTGGATATCAAAGAATGTTTAATGGGTCAGAAAGAGGAAATGCTGAAAGCCACTCAGGCATCACCTGGCTGCAGGTGCTCAGGACTGGGAAGGGCACCTGCCTAGCTCAGAACAGCACCGTTTGAACTGTGACATTCAATTAAAGACTCAGGGCTGGAGGCCCCAACACAGGGAGGAAATACGGCACACCTCTGTTCTTTCCAAAACCAACATCACACTTCAATTACCAGTTCTTAATGGGTAAACTAAATGGCCATAACAGGTACTAGGAGGCAGCTGCTGTTATTGCCATTTCACAGAGAAGGTAACTGAGGCAAAGGAAGCGTGTCCGAGCCACAGAGCCGCAGCACGGACCTGGGTCTGCCAGATTCCAGGGCGTGCGTTTTCAGCGGCTCGCTGTCTTCCTCCCAGAATTCACATCCATCCTAAATTAAAACTCTCCAATGTAAAACTTATGTTCTTGGTTCCTAGCTCAACGATCTCCAGTGAAACTACACTGTCATTAATCAGCAACGAACTGTGGGGAAATAGAGGCATTTAAAATCTCTTCCTTCCAGAAGGGCATGACAGGGGCAGGCAGCTCAGGAGGGTCTGAGCTGCTGTCGCCAGCTTCACCGCTGACTAAACAGCATCCACTGCCTTTCCCTGGACTGTCCTTTAATGACCTCGTGCTGGCAGCAGAGGTCCCACCTGACGGAAACCCAAGTCCCCTAAGCACCTACTGGCGTCTGAATGTCCAGTTTCAGATAGCAGGCAGCACTGTTTTCTACATCTTAGCCCTTACAGTCTCTTAACACTTTAAACAAGAAGTACGATACGGTGATGAGGGTAACTCGTGTAGCTTCGGAGCAGAGCGAGCGCAGCTGTGGCAGACCTTTTAACTCCTAAATCTGCTGTAAGTTCACCTCCGACACCCCTGGAACACTTACAGATGGAACTAGTTGTAAGCTCTGATTTTTGCTCAGTGCGTCGGCATGCCTCTAAGATCAGCCTCCTGCTGTCTCTGCCCTTGCTGCAGGCTGGCCGCCAAGAGACCGGGACACGAAAGAGCACAACCAACAATGCGCTGGCCTTCAATTAACACGCAGACTGTGCGTGTTAACTACGTAATAACTAGCTTCTCAAAAGTCACTATTTTCGTAAAAAGTGACTGGGAAGCAGCAAGCAACTCAAACTAGTGTTTTCTTACAACGTGTAAAACTCTTACAGCTGTGATAGCACTGTTTTTCTGACAGAACTTACTCGTCAGGAAATATCATACAGTTCTTTGAAATTCCTACCTTCGATTCAAAATGGAATAACTGACAGAGTCACTTTCCCCCGCTTATCTCTCTCGTCCAAGACACCAGGACCATCAAGAAGCAAGGTGTGTGTAGTGAGAAGATGATCATACTTCAAGCGGTTATGTGCCTGAAGGTTAAGGTGAAGTCATCCTTACCCGACTGTGCTGGAAATGAGAGCCCACCCCGATTCCAGAAGGAGAGCCTGGGGAGGGAACCGGGGAGGAGTTGGGGGACGAATGGAGGTTCCCAGTCATCAGTATGCCAATATCGTTGTCCATGTCGTCTGGGAACGGAAGGTCAACAAACATGTCATCTAGAGGGGAGAGAGGAACAGGCACGGAAGTTAGGCCTAACTTAACCAGTACACTGTTCGTTAGCCTGTGACCAGGCCCTGCACACGTTAACAACTTAGTCAGATTTAATGGGTGCTTACTGGGTGCTGCATACAAGTCACCCTTTGACTTTGCCCTCCAGTGATTTCCTGGTATGAAGTGCGAACAGAATGGAGAACAGGGAACATGAGAAAACAGTAGGCTCCGTTTATGCATCCAGTTAACATCTAAAATACTGGAGACGTTGCGTCAGTGCAGTTTAACGGGTGTGAACTCTTCCTGAAAGGCAGATCCCCAAAGGCAGATCAAAGTGTGATGTCTTCATCAAGAAACCCTCTCCCACATTAAAAAAGTAAGGTGTGCTCACAGCAGAAAAACTGGAGAGAGAAAAGTATAAAGAGGGATAACAACTACCCGTAACCAGGGGCGGATTATCCAACGGGCAGCGTGAGCACAGGGCCTTGCTTACCGGACCATCTGCACTGAGTAATTGCACATTTTTTCACCACATCAGAGACTCTGCTTCTAGGTATGTCTGGCATCTCTCCCAACCCCACAGCACCTTCCTACAGAATCAAAGCCTCCTTTCAAAGTTACAATCCCTGACAGGACAGATTACCCTGTGAGCAAGGTAAGCATGGGCTTACTTGTGCTTACTTACTAACCAAAGTTGTGAAACTCTTCGTTACGGATTAGTAAGTGGACATTTTTGTCACGGTTTTCTCATGTATGTGCTGTTTTGTTGTGATCAGGCTACATATAAAATGTGGTAGCCTTTCTCCTCCCCCACTTAATATGGGTAAATGCTGGCAGCTGTTAAAATTTTTCAAAAGCAATGAAATAGCTGCATAATACTGCACGTTCTACTGTGTATAAATAACCATTTCTTAACAAATGCCTTACAGCTACTCAGAGCCAAAAAGTCCGTTAAGGATGATCTAATGGGGAGCTGCTTTACAGTGGATTTGATTCCCAGTGGCTAGCTGTCGCCTAGTAGTGTTCATGCACTTCAAGTCAGATTAACAAGGATTTACTGAAAGAGTGACACCCGCGTGTACGACACCACCAGGGAGGAGAGGGTTATTTTTTGCCTTTAGTGAAAAATAAGAGAAAGTCAATTGCCCAAGAGAGGAAAGTATCTATCGGGTCTTCGTAACAGTGCAGACTGAAATTAAATCTTCAAAACAAAAAAAAAAACTCAACCTTTCCAACCCCTGTTCCTATTTCCTGTTTATGACAGCACAGAGAAGCTGCAGCAGCCTGGGGCCCCACGCTCTAGCTCCATGGCTCCACGTGGAGGAAGGTGAGCTCTGTTCACACGGGGCCTTCCCTCACCGTTGTTGGGGCTAAACCCATCTTCATTGGGGTAGTTGGCTGGAGCCACCTGGATGGTCGACGACGTTGGGAACACCAGGATGTGCGTGCAGGAGGCGTCCTGAGGTGTGCTGAGCTGAGCCGACTGCATGTTCAGCGCGGTACTCCGGCCGAAAACGGAGCCCATGGTGACAGCGTCTTCAAAAAAGGAATCATGTCATGTCAAGTCCTCTTGGTATGCAGCAGTGATTAACCCCGAAAATGAAGTTGTAAGAGGGCATAGTCTGCAGCGATAGGTCTCTGACACAACTGTCAATGACAGATACTCATTTAAAGTTGAGCCAAATTATTTAAATATCTTTAAAGAAGCTGACTCAGGGCTATGAGAACCAAGCCTCATTTGATACTGGGAAGATCATGACAAAACTGGATCAAGTCCACCAAGTATGTTCTTATTACTTACATAAGAACTATTTCCAAAAGTAAATCCCCTACCTTCTTCCCTCCTATGGTTGCTCATCATTTATAAATTACTGTTCTCTGAAAGCATTAATTCAATTAATAATTGTTAAAAACTTCAATAAATAACTGTTCACACTTTGTGTATCACAGGCCAAAATCTGTGCTCAACCCCTGATTCCTGTTACCTGCTAAATCATCACAGCCACCTCAAGGCAGGAAGCGTACCCCGCTTTACGGATGAGAATGGCACAGAGAGCTTATGTCATCTGTCCAGGTGGTGCACACAGCTGACCCAACCTAAGGTCTGAGGAGCAGGCCTGTACAGAGTCGCTCTCTCACTGGGTCGCTGGCAAGGAACCCCATTTCCATACCGCCACACTTGACTTCTATGAGGAATGAGCGGATGGGGTCTCTGAATAGACCAAAGAAATATCTGGACGGTAAAAGCAGTTAGAAAGATATAAAATTGCTTAGTTTCAAAATAATAAAATTGCTTAGTGGCTGGTTTGTTTTTTTTAAAACCAGTAAAATTTTTTTTTTTTTTTAATTCTGTGGCCACAATGTTGTGGTTACCCACACGCTGGCACTTCTGTTTATCGAGAGCTGACCGTGCGCCCGGCGCCACTAACGCTGTAGCCCTACTCGCCTCACCATCCGTCCTCAACTGTGTCACAGAGACTCTAAATATCCTCTTGAGGCTGCTTGGAGATGGTCAAATACTTGTCTTCACAAGGATATTCAACTATGTATTGTGCTGGTACCCACTTCAGAAGTTTCTGGAAGGGTGCTGATCTTCTACACTAACAACAAGCTGAGGTCAGATCATTTGCCATGACTCTGAGAGCTCTCAGTTATACCCACAGCTCACGGTTTCTGTCCCAAACTATGATCTACAAGGACAATAAACTCATAACCACTCTCTTTGGAAGAGGATCAAATGGTTTCTATTTTTGAGCCCAAGCTGCAATCTTCTCTTATAAAGATAATAATATAATAAAGATATCCTCAACACTTGTCTGTGGCCTGGAGTTTGGATGGACTGACCTGACATGAGACTTACCTGGCATCACGACGAAGGAGCCTTGAGGCTCCATAGCAACCAGGCAGGCACTAAGGATAGAAGGAGAGTCAGCGGCCGAGATCCCACACATCCGGCACACATCCTTGAGCTGTTTGCTGATTGTCTGTAGTGAACATTCTCCAAGGAGGATACTCCAATCTGAAATCAAATATCAAGGTCACACACGATCTTCAGAAATTCAGACTGATGTGAGGTTTGAGCTCTCTACCCACCTTTGCCTGGTAACTGAAATTTCCCACGATGGGGCCCTAATGGGAAAATGCTTTACGCAGGTTCCCCTACTAGGAGGAAAATGTTGTTTGAGCTCTAGGCCACCTCATTAATAAACAAAGGCCTGCTATTCTGTAGACAGAAGACATGTCTGAAATGACCTGTGCGAGTCCAGCAGAGACGATGATACCAGCCTTAGTGGTTCGACACTTCCTCCTCCTCCAGGCCTGCTCTCTCACTCCCATAGGCATTTTCCTTGGAGCAGAGCACACCTGGGGGCTGGCGTCCAGCTTGTCGACTGCTACAGACTGGCTATTTCCAGGGAAGGAACAGATCTTACAGCCCCCTAAAGAGCTCGTCCGGGGTTGTGCGGGGGAGAGTGTGCTCCAAATGGTGCCACACTAATCGTACAGATAAAAAAGGTGGCGCAATTTTTCTTTGTTGCCTCCAAACAAAAGCACTCTGTGTAATCAGAAAACTGAGGAGGGGTTATGTTACTCCAGAAAGGGAAAGCTCTTTTGTCTGTTCTTTTCACCTTCCTATTTAACACACACACACACACACACACACACACATACAAAAACCAAACCCACTGCCATCAAGTCAATTTCAATTCATAGCGACCCTATAGGACAGAGTAGACCTGCCCCACAGGACTTCCAAGGGGCACCTGGTGGATTTGAACAGCCGACCTTTTGGTTAGCAGCCGTAGCTCTTATCCACTGCGCCACCAGGGTTTCTAACACACACAAGGGAGGTGGGACTCCTGCAGCGGGAAAGCGCTGCCATGCCGCGTCCCACTGGGGGAAGGCCACGCCACGAAACGCTTTTTACCTCCTTTTTTTTTTCCCCCAAACAAGCTCTTTCCTCCTTTAGGGACCAGGTGAAAGAAAAAAAGGTTTTCATATTCCTAACAAACCTCAAACTGAAGTGGCTAATTAACAAACCTCAAACTGAAGTGGCTGAAATAAGAGTAGCCAGGAACATGAAGAACATGTTAGAAAACCAAACAGCAGTGAGCTCCATATTTCAGACCAAATGAAAGGCGGCGTTGAGTATTTTATTACACACATGTCGGAGATAACAGAAATTCACACGGCTGACTCTGAAGGCTTGTATCAGATACCATCCCACAGAGATGCAATGTGGTACAGACCTCAGCGCCCCCAAAGGGAAGGCGATGGCCTTCGTAATTGTCCAGAACACCGAGTGATGAGACTACTAGACCACATTTTTATTCCCCCTCTCTTCTTGTCTATTATATTCTCAATTTCCCTAAGGGTTAAGAATAGCCCAAAGCCTTTAAGAAATAAGATTGACTAAAAAGCAGGCTGGGAGAAAGATAGGAATTCTGACAGAAATGAAATGAGGCATCCCCTAATGTGTTAGACCTCCAGGCTGCTGATACAAGATTCATTATCAGTATGATGTTCTTTAAAAATTGAGAAGAGGATATTTTCTATTGGTCTACAGAACTATTACTAAAAAAAAAAAAAAAAAAGTGTACAGACAGATGCCTAACTATATATATAATATTTGTATAAACTGCTGTTAAGCCCTAAAAAAATGACTCTTAGGCATTTGTTGTGATGACAGGTATAGGTATGAAGACTGGTTTCTGGCCAAATACCTGATGGGAATTTCTTGTAAAGAAATAATTTGCACATCTCACGCAGGGGCTGGCAAACTACAGTCAGAGGGCCAGATCCTTCCCATTCCCTGTTTTTATTGGCACACAGCCACACCCATTTGGTGAGGTACTGTCTAGTCTATGGCTGCTTTGATGTTGTAAGCCCAGAGCTGAGTAGCTGCAACAGTGACCCTATAACCTGAAAAGCTGGGTATTTACTCTGTGGCCTTCACAACGAGCTACGCTGCTCTAATGTACTTGTGTTCTGAAAACCACCAAGCTAATTCGGGAGATGAGCCCTGTTTCTGTTCAGACCTTAGGAAAAAAGTCTGCCAACTCTGTGCACATATTGAACTTCTTACAAACGTGCCATTAATTAATAAGGCTTTAAAAATGGAGGCCTGTTCACCCTGCTCACGTCAGACTGTACGCGTAGCTGCACCAGGATGGAAGTGCGCTGGGCCCAGTGCCCAGGCAGGCGCACACAGCTGCGGTGGTCGCTCGGGTTCTGTTACAGTGAGCTTTAGTGCCTGACCGACTGTTAGGGTACAGAATATAAGCAGTTGGTAAGAGATTTTTGGGAATTCAGCTTAAAAAAAAAACCTCTCCTCTTTCTCAGGCTTTCAGACTGAAGGATGCCAGCCAGGGGCAAGGTGAAGAAAGTCTGTTCTTATCTGTAACTCCTCAGCCTTGGGAATCACAGTTCTCTTGTGATGGTACCACCAAATCAAAATAAGGAAAATATAAAAATCAACAGCACCAACTGCAAAAAGAAACAAAAAAGCACCAGAAATAAATTGCAGGCGTTTTTGTATGGCTTCAACTACCATAATCTCTGATACAAAATTTTTGTATTAAAACTAGTTCTCCTCACTGATTAAATATATATAAATAAATGTTAAACTTGTTTTATTGAGTATTTTATGTTTAAAAAAATACTCTTACTGTTTTATATGTTGGGTTCAATAGTTAAAATTTTATTTGCATCAATCTGTTGCTAGAGAAAAGTTTGAAAACCACTGACGTACATGTACATATAAAAGCATCAGAAAATATAATTGACTTAGTCCTTCTACCAGCTTTTAAATTTTCTCTCTTAGAGCAATTAATGGGATTGGCTCAGCCTTTCCCTTTGTTTCTGGTACATTCTGTTTCAGAAATCTCTCACCTTTAAGCTCCCCGTGGCCCAGACGTCCAAGCCGCCCAATTACAACTCTCCAGGGTAGAGATGTCATTTGGACAATCCCTACGCACCATTCCCATAGCTTCTGTAGTCCAATTTTACGTGCAGATACTTTACTCCTCCGTGATCTAAAGAGACATGGAGGAGAGGTCCCCAAGTGAGTCAGTTATCGCTTAAAAAGACAATTCCAAACCCCACCCACACTGTACCCGCTGCATTTAGACAGGAAAGCTAGATGCAGCATGGACTGACATACACCACGAACACCGAGGCTCCTCACCTGTTTGGTAGAGCAATATTTACAATGCAGGTCTCTAATAATTCCCCATGGAGGTCAGTGCAGGAAGCCAAAAGCCAGCGCTGATCGTGAGACAGACAATAGCCCACAAAGAGCACATTGTATTTCTGGCTTGCCTCACCAAACGTCTCTCCCAGCTCCGTCTGCTTGTCTTTGATTGGGGCCAGTATAAAAGGAGGGGAGTAAAGCTGGATTGGGCTGGGCCGCTGAAATCAAAAACAAAATCAGTATCAACACGAGGACATCCAACATAATGTTTACAACCAAACCCAGACAGCACTGAGTAAAACCAACAGCGAGTAATGACAATAGACTGTTTCCCCCCTCTCTCCAGTTTATATATATATATATATATATATATATATATATATGGAATGAAAACGAGTACTGTGTAAGTGATATAAGCTGGGCAACCCTATCAAGTCAATATTTCCTTATTAAAAGAAATTACTATTTTAGAAAGTAAATTAGCCCACCTTCAGTAGTCATTAGGAAAATGGAAATTAAAACCACAATGAGATATCACGGCTCATCCACCCGAGTATCCAAAGTTGAAAAAGGTGGGAAACACCAAATGCTGGTGCAAATGCGGAGCAGCTAGCACTTCCACACACTGCTGGTGAGAACGTAAACTGGCACGATCCCATTAGAAGAGTGTTTGGCAGTAGCTGCTAAAGCTGAACAAGTGCTTGCCCTAACACCCAATGAGATGCCTCTGTCTGCTGACAGACAGGGACAAGAAGACTCACAATAGTAATACAATAGCTCCAAACTGGAAATAACCTCAGTACTCATCAACAGTAAAATGGGTTCTAAATCAGGGTACAGTCACACAACTGGAATATTAAACAGCAAAGACAATCAACAAACTACAACTACAAGCGACAAAATGGATGAATTTCAATGCTGAGTGAAAGAAACCAGACATACAAGAGTGTATAAACAATATGATTCAATTTATATAAAGTTAAAAACCTGGCCAAATTGTGTTGTTAGAAGTCAGAGGAGTGATTACCTTGGCGTGGCTGAGAAGGGGCTTCTGGATAGGGGGTTGTTTTTGTTTCCTGTGCTGATTACATGATATTTTTACTTCCTGAAGATTTATCAAGCTGTACTTCTCAGTATATACATTATGCATACGTATACATACACACACATTTGTACCTATACATATAGGCATATATATACATACACACACACACGATGTAAGAAATCAAAGTGTTAGCTGTTACCTAAGAGAAATGGTTTAGATACACCGTGACAGATTTTAATTGTCATCTTTGTTTATAGCTATCATACACATTTAAATGTTTAATAAACTACAGCAGGGGTCAGCAAACTTTCTGTAAAGGGTCAAACAGTAAGTACTTCAGACTTTGTGGGTCTCGTGCATATTTTTCTTAGCCTGCTGGCTATACAAATACAGGCTTCGGGCCAGATTAAGCCCAAAACCATAGCTGCCGACTCCTAAACTACATAGCAAAAGACATAGTAGTGACAGAATTACAAAACGTTAAAGCTAAGAGAGACGTTGCAGCCAATCTAATTGTTTCATTTTAGGGACACAAAACTCAGGTCCAGAGATATTTAATGACTTGCTAAAAGCTAATCTAGTATCAATCTACTCACTCTCCATGCAACCCAACAATTCACTGCTAGGTTAAGAGAATTGAAAACACATGTCCACACAAAAACCTGAACAGGAGTGTTCACAGCAGCGTTATCCATTGTAGCGAAATAGTAGGAACAACCTACAGGTCCGTCCAGTGGTGAATGGATAAACAATGAAGGTACACCGGTATAATGAAGTATTTCTCAGCTATAAAATGGAGTGAAGTGCTGATGCACGCTACATGAATGAACCTTGGGAACCTCATGCTAAGTGAACGAAGTCAGGCATTGGACGTATCGCATGGTTCTGTTTAAATGAAATGTCCAGAAGAGGCCAACCAAAAAAGACAGGAAGTAGGTTCAGTGGTTGCCAGGGCCTGGGGGGAGGGGAGAATGAAGACTGACTGCCAACGGGTATGGAATTTCTTTCCGGGTCGATGAAAACGTTCTAAAAGTTAGATCATGGTGATGGTTGCACAACTCTGTGAATATACTCAAACCACTGAACTGGACACTTTAAAAAGGTGAACACTATGGGATGTGAATTATATCCCAATAAAACCGTTATTAGAAAAAAAAAAAAAAAGAATCCAGATGTTTCTGAAAAGTTCTGTGTAAAGCAGTATTTCCTGAACTGTATTTTTCAGATGCTGGATGTTCTCGGAAAAGCACAACTGATGTCAGCAATAGGGTTTCTTCTAAAACCTGAATGATAAATACTCAAACGTTTTTTCTTCTGTGGGAATCCGCTTGCACAAGACACTGCCCCACCCCAGAGAATCAGAATTCCATGGAAGAAGCAGGGACATGACTGTTTGTCCCCGCTGCATCCTTAGCTCCTACAACAGTGCCTGGCACGTGGCAGGCGCTCGGCTGCATCTGCTGAACGCACGACACCCTAGCTGCAGGCTCAGGGACAGACGTTTCTGTTTTTCATAAAGTGATTTATTTCTCTCTTCCTTTTCCAAAGCAGAGGGGGGCGGGGAGCACATTACTTGACATCTCTTTGCCATTTGTTTTAATCTAAGCCTCACTCAGCTCATGAGTTCCTGATGTCGTTCTGCCAGTTTACTATAACTTCATTATCGGTATTTGAAATTGTGATCACTTCTTACCAAAGTATCAAGGAATGACTGCATCTGAACTACAGAATAACCACAAAGAAATAGAGAACTGAAAGATTCTGAGTTTATAAAGCAAGGCAATAATTCATTTCTGGACACAAAAGAAGAAGCAGGTAGAGACAACTGTTTTTTCTAAGTCTATAAAAGGCTAATAGAGAAAACAAACTGCTCACACAACGGAAATATTCAAACTCAAAGGGTAAACTAACCTAAAGCTGTCAAGACAGAAATTTTATATATTCCTCCAAGTGAATGTAGGTCATAAGCTAAGCAAAGCAGCTTTCTCTCTTGGGGCCAAGCTGACCTGAACCGAGTCACAGCAGACTCACTGTTACCTACCGCATCAGCAGTCACTCCCTAGCTCTTATTTACAGAAGGGGTAGCCATTTTAGAGAGTCCCCCAGAGAATCTCACCTCACCAAGTAAAATCAGCAGTTGTGTTTTTAAGAAGCTCTCTTGCAACAAAGAGCTGTTTGCTGGCTTGTATTAATGGGCAATCTTGTCATGCAATAAAGCTGCTGGAACTGGTTTTTGAAAATTCTGATCATTACTGTATGCGTATTCTCAACATAAGGTGACCAGTAAAATAAAGTGTAAAACTTTTGATTAAAAATTTTTTTTGCTTTGGTGTTTCAGTTCTCCTAGAGGTATGTTATCTGTGGAAAATAGGCTTATGTTTAAATAGAGGAGAAAACACAGGAAAAAACTGTAATTTATTCGCAGACGCACAAAGACAGAGAGAGGAGAAGGCAGCTCTCCTTAGGGGCCTGTGCTGGAAAACACGGGCTGATGCCAGACAGACACAGGCCCAACTGCAGTGTCAGCATGTAAACCAGAGCTGGGAGGGAAGGGAAGACACAGGTTACTTTCAGAAAATAAAGAACAAGACAAATTTGGGAAAGTCAAGCATTCGTAATTAAAAGCGGTAAGTATATTGCTGCCTCGGGTACTATATAGCAAGAGCTTACTTGCCTAGGTTCTTAAAAACTTTCAAAATTCAGATAATTATCTCCTCTGTTTTAACTGGCCAACCTCTGGATTAGATACAATTCCCTGCTTGAATTTTTTTTCTTTTTTCCCCACATTTCAGCCCTGCCAACACCCACCTCCGGGTTCTTGAGGGTCATCTCAATGCTGGCTGCAGGCCCGAAACCCGTGAGGGATTTAATGTGGATCTGTGTGGGCAGCGGTCGCCTGCACTGGCAGTACACGGAAAATGCCATGGACTTCAAGTACTGAATGTAGAAAACTTGCTCGTCCTTCATTGTCTGCAGCATGTACTGGCAAGGCACAATCTAAGGCACAAACAGGAAGGCAACTAGAAACAGAAGTCTAGTGTGATGGAACGTGAAAGGGCACGAATTCTCCACTTAAACCTTAGCGTTAAATACGTACACGCCAAACACAGTACCATTCAATCCTAATTCCTCCCAGTGACATAAAATGTTATATTCCAGATGTCACCCGAAATTTAAGAAGAGGTACATGATGTTCATCAAGTTATAGTGTCATTTAGAAATTACCACGTTCCCATTTGAAGAAAGATTTCTCAATGTATTGTCGCCAAGACCCAGAGTTTTAAACAGGTGCATTTTAACACGTTTCTCATTTTTATCATGTGTATGCACCGTGCATCGCATCCCTGGAGTTACTGTCTGATCGCGTCTGTGATGCAAGCTTCAAAGCAATGACGATCAGTGGCCAATTCTGACAACTTTAATTCCAAGCTTTTACTTCTAAAACATAGCTTTAGTTTAGTTAACCAAAAAGAAGAAACCCAAACCCACTGTCATTGCGTCAATTCTGACTCATACCGACCCTATAGGACAGAGAAGAACTGCCCCATAGGGTTTTGAAGGAGCAGTTGGTGGATTCGAACTGCCAACCTTTCGGTTAGCAGCTGAGCTATAAACCACTGTACCACCAGGGCTCCAGCTTTAGTTAAAGTGATATTAAATAAAACACCAAAACCTAAAGCATCACCTTTTACCTACTAAATCATAAAATATTTTAAATTATGCTACTAGAAAGCTGGCAATGGTGCAGTGAAAAAGGAAATGCCCACTCATGGCAGAAAGTAACGTAACGCAGCAGAACCTTTTTGGAAAGGAATTTAGCAGTATCTACATATAAGAATCCACTTCAAGAAATGAACTGAATTTTGGAAGATTATAAGTAAAGGTTTTTACTACGACTATTTATAATAGTGCAAAGTGGAAGCAAATTAAATAACTTTCTAGACATGGTTAAATGTGGAAAATATTCAGTCGTCAAAAAGCTGTAAGAATTTAAAGTAACAAGGAAAAGTGTTCATGAATGAAGTTAGAAAAAAAAGACTATATATTGAAAATACGATCTCAGCTGTAAGGCTGGAAACCACCTGATAATCATGGCAATATAGAAGGTGGAATTATGAATCTTTTATATTTTCTGATACTTACAGAAAAAATTTGTAAGCATGAGCCTTTATTCACATTCGTAAAAACAACAATAAAGACAACATCGTGGGGACTGCAACCAATGCCACAAAACCATTTGTATACAGATTTTTTAATGAAACTAATTTGTGCTATAAACTTTCACCTATAGCAAAACGAAATTAAAAAAGCAAGAATAAACTTGGAAATAGCTACCTGGAGAATGAAAGAGTTCCTCATATGCTCGGGTAAGTTATCCAGCATCTCTGTGTAGCAGCGCATCAGGCTCAACAGCCAAAAGTTTCCAGAAGTGGAGTCTTCCTCAGAGGTGTAGGTGAATGGGTCCACCATGTAAATGACGACAGCCGGAGGGTAGGCTTGGCTGTCTGCGGAGTCAGCTTCCGTGGGGATGCCTATTCTCTCCCTTTCTGTAACACTGGGGACAGAGGCATTTGTGAGATGCACCAAATAAAAAGAAGTTAAAGAAAATAAACCAGTCCTAGAACACACTGGCTCCCTGGGCCATGACTACAGATTAAATGTAACTGACATGTATCATATTATCCAAGTGAAGGTAAAGTGAGCCAGTTAGCACCAAGGACAGATGGGAAATGAATGACAATATAGTCCTCTACAATGGGAGGTCTCTTATTCAACCCCCTCTTTCTTTTCTGTGGGTATATTCTACAGAGATGTTTTACAGTAAGTTATCACACCAGATAGCCCTGGTGGCACACCGGTTAAGAGGGCAGCTGCTAACCAAAAGGTCAGCAGTTTGAATCCCCAGCTACTCCTTGGAAACCCCATGCAGCAGTTCTACTCCGATCGACTCGATGGCTACGGGTTTGGTTTGGTTTTGGCTATCATACCAAAAGTCGCACATTCCTTAAGACCGTAGCTGGACATTGATGGCTGTCCTTTTGGGAAGAAAAGAACTAGAGTATTACTGGATTTAGAGACTAGTGAGGCCAAGGGGAGGACAGGTGAGCAGAACAAGAGCACAGAGGAGTCTGTGCTGAAGCCACGTGCTTTAATCAGTGAGTAACGTACCTCTCTTGTCCATCCTGTGAGGCCTGAGAGGAGCTCTGCCCAGGCTCAGCGTCTCCCCCACAGCTGATGTTCCCTTGCGTTCTGTCTGCAGAACTGCTGGGGTTCTGCCCGCCAACACTACCACTGAATCCCGAAGAAGAGGTAGTGTTTATCTGGTTGATGCCAGGGGCAGAGGATGAGGACGAGACCGGTGGCATAGAGGAGCCAGGTGCGGAGCTGCTTGCTGCAGGGTTCGCAGAACTACCGTTGGTGGTGGGATTAAATGCGCTGCCAGCTGGGGGCGCTGCTGATCCTGAATTTGAAGCTAAAGGCCCAGCGTTCCCAGGTGTAGCCTGTCCCTGTGCTGCTGCTGGTGGGCTCTGGTACTTAGGTGGTATCAGCAGGCTGCTATCGAGCTGCAGAGCGGCTAAATAAGGTGCTGAAAGGACATGCACAGAGGTGACATCAGTGATGTCTGTGGCGGTGTCAGGCTGAATCGGAAATTTAGAATGCTCACTTAAAAAAAAAGTATGGCTTCAGGCTGCAGTACTACAATTACGTTGCTCAGAACGCTAGCTCCACAACTGAACAAGTAAGTACGCTTGTACATTATGCAAACAGGGAAGTGAACAGGGAGCGATTTATGATACATTCTGGAGAAGAGTTCTATTGGAAGAGAGAATTAATCATCTGTAACATTCTCCGTTCAGATTGATTCCATATGCCTTCAGTGACAAATAGGAGGCCGTACACAGTCTACAGCCATGATGCTGCGCTGTGCTCCTCTGTGTATACGGCTTTACAAACTTCCAAAATTCTCTTGAGAACTGGGTTAAAATTCAACCGTTAATACCAAGACATACTGCTAAATTTCAACAGGTGGAGTAAATTAGATATGACTTCTTCAAGCAACTTTCAATAGTTTTTAAAAGAATGTATGTCTACATGATAATATTTAACAATCCAAAACACAAAAATTGAACCTAATAAATAAATGCAGAACATTACTGGAGGCAAAAGAAACCTAATGTTGTATCACAACCAGCTAGGAAAAGAGGAAATGTGTTGTTTTATTTCTCAAACCCTACTCTGATGGACAAACGTGCGTTTACCTAGGTGATGGCGGCAAACTTGCGCGTACAGTTTGAGTCTGGAATGATTGTCATTCTCCTCGCTGCCCCAGGGCTGGCTGAACCACTCGCTCACGAGCTCCTCGGTCAGCTTCTGCGCCACGGTTTTCCCCACACGCATGATCCCATCTCGGAGCACTTTGCAGATGGGTTTGTGCTGCCCAAGCCTACACATCTGTGACCACAGACGAGATCATCGTTTACCACAGGGTCCAGTCCTGTCCTGTCCAGTACGTACACTTAGCAAGGGAGAGTCTTTACCACAAACACAGAACCATTTCCTTTTTCTTTTCGTTTTGTCACACGCAAAAACAAACAAACAAAAAAACCCAACATTATAAGCCGGCCCTTTCTGGCCGTTGTAACATACCCTGAAATTGCTATCTGTCTTTCCAAACCTTGGACTAAGCCTTGGAAAAAAAAAAAGAAATGAGGTGTTACTTCACCCTAGTCCATTTTTCCTGCATGGCAAGAGCCTGCTGAGCACTACCTGATTGCTAATGTCAAATAAAGCCGTAACCAGATTTCTGCTACCAAGGCTGACTGAGACATATGTCCACTAAAACCTCTTAAGTAATCCCTCCTCATAATGTTTTCCCATAAGATAACATTAACATTTTATGGGCCATCTGTTTCACTGATGCAGACATGTGGAGATCACCAGTAGCAAGGCCTGCTAAAGCAGGGAACATGCTTATCGCTTCTTCTAAGTAAACAGTTGTTTCAGGACAACAAGGTTCGGCTGTTAATCTCCAGGACACTAAATGGGTGCGTACAAAAAAAAAAAATGGGTGTGTACAGCAGAGAATTAATATAATGTACCTGCAAAAGGTAAGCTACTTAACTACCTGTTCACCAGCAGGAAAGGACATATCATTCTCCCTTACTGAGTGGACGAACTGAAGGCTTATCAAGGCCCTACAAAATTCTCTAGTGTCCACTCTTCTTAAGCAGGTATGAATTACTGCCAAGTGAGCAATTGTAGCAAAGCTGTTGAAAAGAGAGCCTGCATCTTGTACAAAATCTGCAATCCCTGTATATTCTGTAGCTTGTGTTGAAGGCTTGATTGAGGGAATGACTAGGCTTTTAAAATCGCTTCAACAAGTTTTCTGTGTTGAGTTAATTATAATTTTAGTATGCATTCATGGACCAAACTCTGTTCAGAAATTAGTCTCCAAAGGTTCCTTCAGGGGCTTAACTGATACCACGATATCACACATTAGTATCTCGTCGGGAGTTTGTGGCAAAACACAGGTTTACCACTTAGATAGTTTACTCACTGATGAAGAGTGAATGTCCTGTTCTGCAATATTTTTGAAATCCAACTTAGCTTCTGACTTTTACCACACACTTTTCTAACACTTACGATCTGCCTGTGACAGTTCTAAGTACTTAAAAAATACTAACTCCCTTTAATCTTGCCAAATGTAAGGACATTAGAAGTGTCGAAAGAACTTAGTGTACATGTACTTTAGCAGAAGAAACGTGGCAATTACTCTTCAAAGACAAACATGATTCCAACTTTTTGAAAGCAGTAAGAATTTATATACCTAAAGATTAAAGATATAAAATTATTTACCTGGTTTTTAATTATTATAATTACTGTTTCAAAATTTTAGTATTAAGATGAATACAGTGTTAAATGAAATATCACAACAAAGAATGTCTTTCTTGGGCATTGTCATCTTTTTTAAGAACTACCCACATGGGATCAAACTGATGACAGTAACTAGAAAAAATCAAATAGGAACCTTAGGGGGCAATGAGTTTATGTTAATGGGGGAGGAACAATTCAGAAAAGGAAGGTGAGAATGGCTGCACAACTCGAAGACTGTAACCAATGTCACTGAATTGGACATGGAGAAACTGTTGAACTGGTGTATGTTCTGCTGTGGATATTTTCTCAACAACAAAATTAAATTTTTAAAAAATCACAGAGACCTGATTCATTTCAAGGTCAGGAACTGGCCCCTCACCCAAAAAAAGGGAGAGAGGGAGAGTTTTTGTAACGATCATCTTCTAAATAGCCACTCTACCCTGGTGAGCAATACTCTTAAACTTTGAGCACACAAATGGGGAAAAAAGAGCCGATGGGATTTGAAGATGTGTGGTGAGGCTGGATTAGAGAAAAGTCTTTGAAATCTAACAAAATATAACACCAAGATGGGAAAGCAATTTACTTCTGGAAAAATGTGCCAATTCTTTTCTTCATCCTACAACTATTTGCCAATTTTCTTGGGCATCTACTCTGAAGACATTTGCTCTTTCAAATTTGGTCATAATTAGAAACCATCAGAGAATTCACGTCATAAAAATGATTTTCATAATATCTTTCTTACCTCATACACAGCGCTCAAGTCCCTGAAGAAAGTTTTGGCTCCTTCGAGCAAGGCCTCATTTTCTGGACACACCACAATATAGGCAACATCACGGTGGCCCCCATATGGGTCCAACAGCAGCCTCTCCCAAAATGGCAAGGAGAATGGCGAGATGGTGAGGAAGTCCTTGTCACAGCCCACCAGCAGAGTGGGGATGGGCAGCGGCTCAGGAGATTCTTCCGAACCTAAACACAACACTGCATTTAGCAGGGTGCTTGAGGGCCTATTTCCCACGACCTGGACAATTTAGATGTTCCTGGTGCCTTGGTCTTAATTCTGGCATCAGAAATTTCCCTGCATATTTGCATGATACTCTTAGAAACATTTTTTCAAATATTCTAATAAAATGCAGCCTGATAAATAACTTCAATGAAATGAGTCAGAACAATAAGATCAGAAGACAGACCACAACAAGTTCAAGTTAGCTTTCCAGTCAGCACTACTTCGTTTCATTTAAGATCACTATGATGAACCTGACCATGAAGAAGCAACCAGAACCAGTACAGAAGTCCTTCCCAGATGTGAGGAGGATCAGGAATATGGGGAGGATCTAATACATATGCTCTTAGGGAAGATTTTCTCACTGACCTTGATTATGCCAAGGATGTTCAGAAAACCTGACTCCACAAGTGACTTTAGAAAAACAAAGAGATTAGAAAACTTAATAACCCGTCACAGTTGACTCAGATTCCGACACGTAGCAACCCTATAGGACCCAGAGTAGAACTGCCCCATAGGGCTTTCAAGGCTGTAATCTTTACGGAAGCAGACTGCCACATCTTTCTCCCGAGGAGCAGCTTGTGGGTTCAAACTGCCGACCTTCCGGCTAGCCGCCGAGCGCTTAACCGCTGTACCACCAGGGCATCTCATAAAACTTAATAGGCATGAAGAAAACAAATGCGTTTTGCCAGTGAAGCAAGGATTTGAGGGAAACTAAAGCTGCTCTCCAGTGAGCGGAAGTCAGGAGGAGTTTAAAGCAGGAAGGCGGTCTACCGTAGGTTCCCCGTCCCGCCATTTTGTGGAACTGCTGCCAGGTGAGCGGCCCCTGCACGTGCTGGATGTTCTCCCAGGTCCTGCCCGTGCGCTTCTTCTGGATGGCATCCTGGAGGAAGGGCTGCAGGGACAGCAGCATGCGGACCACGTCTTGGGAAGAGAGCATACTGATGTCCAGCACTAGAACAGAGATGAAAAGAAACAATCCATCAAAGTTCACCTTCCTCTATTTGCCTTCAGTTACAGTCCATGACAAAGGGCTGTGGGCTTGGCTTAGGAGCCAAGAGGAAAGATACCCTTCTGCTAAATGAGAGAAACTACTATTGAAAATAATCCAAGGGGAAATGGGTTGCTCTGGATAAAAATAATTTAACGGCAGTACTGCTTTAAAGTGGGAAACTGGGTGTCTGATTTTTCAGTCTCATATAAACCTGCTTCTAGAGCTTTTCATAAGAGCTGTGAAAGTTTCTTAATTACCATTATTACCTTCATGTACAAGTATCAATATTTTGATTATATGAGGGGGAAAAGGAGCTTAAACAGAAGCTTTTAAAAACTTGAGAAAATGCTCTTAATGTAAAAGATTTCCACAAAAACAAAAAACACACAGAGAGAAGGACGACGCCAAGGCAGCCCTAAGCGCGTGGCAATGTGGCGAGGCAGGTGCGGGCCTGAGAGCCGCCTGTGTCTGGGGGAAGGTAGCTCTCATGGTTTAAAAGCAAATATTCCACCTGGGGAGGGGTTCTTCACCTGGACTTTGAAACTGTGTGTCTCTGCATTTACATATGTGTATGTTTTTCCAGGGCCGTGGGTCCATGCTGCTCATAGAGTCTCAGAACGGTCTTAGGGAAGAGCCTGAGGTGATCCACCATCAACCCACACAGCTGGGTCCTGAAGACCTTTCCTTGCTCTTACTTTCCTAGCTGATACGGGAAGGGGCCGTGATGGAAATCTAAGACGTACCTACCAACTAAACCGGCAATCTAGTGTGCGGAAGGGTTCTTAAGTCAATTATAGGTGTGTCCCTAAATCAATAAAAAACAGGTTGCAAACTGGTGGCCCACAGAGATGTTGGACTTTTTTTTTTGGAACAAATTGCTCTGGAAAGTTTCATATACAAATCTGGCTTTCTAGTTTCTTCCTGGGAAGCTGGGCGATGTAGCACCCCTGGAGCTGAGACTCATGTTCCTACACAGCCTCCACTTGCTGGAGCCCAGGAGTGGCTGCCCTGCAGACACTCCTCCATGGGCCCTACCTACTGCCTGCCTGGGACGAGCAGCGTGCCAGTTACCTTTATTATCTTCAAGCTCGTGTTTTTTGTTTCTTATAGCAAAGAAAAAAGTAAGGTACTTGTACCCATGCCTCTGTTGAAAATGAAAAAATGACAGACCAAGAGAACCTCAGGTTCAAGAAAAATCAAAGCAGGCATAGTTCTTTGTGAACGTGAATGTAGAGTGTGTGTTTGTGTTGAAGGGGTACAGTTTAAGACTGGCTTCCCACCTCATTCATGTACCTTTGAAACCCAGTCCTTCCCTGAAGTAAAACGTGCTATTCTTCAGTTCCAAAGATGACACTACTGGTCCGTCCACACAGATTACTTTTCTGTCTGAAGCTCATGACCATGGAAAAGAAACCACCCATCATAACCACCCAAGCTCATCACCCACATCTCCTTAGAGGAAAGAGGACATTTTCTCTAATTCATAAACTCATTCAAGAAACATTAAGGCCTGCTACGTGTAAGGCACTGTGCTTGATCCTAAGCAGTAAGAGAGATGAGGAGAAACCTTCATGCTTCCTGAAGGGTCACCACCTCCGTGAAGCCTTCCTTGCTTGGCCTATGGATCACTCCCTACTCCACTGACCTCTGTCCTCTGGACATACTTTTTTTATTATTTAAGGAGCTTACTAACCTTCTCCCCTACAGGCCTCAGAGTGATTCAGAAGCAGGGTCCGTGTCCCTTTCCTGTACCCCTGTGGTCTGGTCTCTGTGCCCACCGCTCTACAGAAACAGCTCTCACTGCAGTCACAAGGCACTGCTACTCCTCATCGTCACACCTCAGCTGCCTTTTACTGCCTGCTGACCACTCCCCCTCTCTCCTACAACACTCCGTCATGGCTTCCAAGACAGAACGTTCTGTGGCTCTTCCTTCTCTGCCTCCTTTAGAGGCCTTGTGCTTCTCTCGTCAGGATTCAGCCAGGCTCTGGCCTAGGCCTTCTCTCTTCTTGTTCCCCGTGTTCCTCCTCAGTGGTCCTGCCTGCACCCTGACCTCAGTTCTCCACACGCCCTGAGCTCCAGGCTCATGCTGTCCCAGTGTAGCACCTGGCCTCTCTACCCAGCTAGCTCACAAGGCATCTATAAAACTTCCACATTTCCAACACAATCAAAACTCAGTTTATGAACTTTCTCCCAGACCTGGTCTTTCTCCTGCATTGCCACCTCTGAATTGTACCAGGACCTATCCAGGTATACAGGTGGCAAACCTAGGGGTCATCCGTAACATCTCACTCTCCCTTATTGTCCCAGGTGCTCAATCCTTTACCAAGTCCTGCCACGAAACCTCAGAAACATCTCGTGAACGCTTCCACTTCTTCTCCATGTCACTACGAGAGCCGTGAGCCAAGCTACTGCTCACATTTGGTCTACTGCAATAACCTCCTCGTCTCCCCAGATCCACACCCTGTATTATGTCTGGACAGAGTAGATTTTATTCTTTTTTAACTACACAAATCTGATGCCAGTACCTCTTCTTAAAAACCTTCAATGACTTTTTTGTTGCTCTTGGGACGGAGACCCAAGCCCCAGCCTGTCTCAAAAGACTATTCATAATTTAGCCCCTGCTGGCTTCTAGCCTCCTTTCAATTCCTCGAAGGCCCCAAGCCCCACATAACTCTGAGCCCTCACATAGCCCACTTCTAACTGGGACACAATTTCTTGCTCCCTGTCCTCTCTACCCAGTTCATTTTTACTCATCACTGAGGACTCAGAGCAAACATTACTACTTCCTCAAGGAAGTCTTTCATGACCTCCAGAGTAGGGCGGTTCCCCCACCCAATCGCTCACAGTGGTTGCAATGATACACTTATTGGTGTGATTACTTGATGTCTGTCCACTTTCATGAGGGCAGGACCTTGTCTAGCAGGCACCCTATAGCCCCCTGGCTACATCCCAGTATGGATACTGAGTGAATAAGGGAAGGGCAAGGTGCGTGGCACTCTCAGAGCCCAACTCCAAAAATGTTTGTCAACTGGAGGTTTTAATAATAGAAGAGCTGGTGATGGGCCCCAGTAACCACAATACAAGGTAAAAGGTGATCAGTGTTATAAGAAACACAAAACACTGGGAAACCAAGGGAAGGAGAGACCACTTTGTAAATGGGTGTGAGGCTTCATGGAAGAAGTATCATGGGAGCTTGACCTTGACCAAGGAGCAGATTTAAATATGTGAAGGTGTGCAGATTATCAATTTCTTTCTCCCAGTGACTTGGATGCTTGGAAATCACAGGATTCCCATACAGGCTGCCTACTTACAAATTAATATAAGAGAAAGTTTTCAATGATGTTTCTCTTCAAAGGGGTTTCAACCTGAAACCTTTCCCCCAGTTCTTAAATTAGGTTGAAATCAATAGAGTGCTCACTTTTGTTCTGTGTCTTGAAGAAAGGAAATTTAAAAGTTTGGTCAGGTAACAACATAAAGAAAACTTCTGTCATTTCACCAAGGTAATTTTCCAGGCCAACGTGCATTCTGGAAAACCCACCGTTGCTATGAGGCCACGAGTGTGCAGTGGCACTTCTGACCAGAGCCTCGTCCACTTTGCCACCCGTGGGGTTGTCCACATACTGCCGGCCCTGCTCCAGCGCGGTGAAGCACTCCGTCCAGTAATCATTGTTGTCGGCTTGCACCCGGTCGTAGCTCCAGCTCACACAGGGCAGAGTCTGGCGACTGTTAGAGGAAATGTAGTCCAGGAAACTCAGGGAAGCAAAAGGCTGTGTGTGTTGGTTCTGCAGGAGGAGGAGAAGGCTGATAGGTGGCTCCTGGGGTTTTCGGGCCCCTTCCAGCTGAGGGAGGAAGGCAGGCTGACACAGCATTAAGCGCCTCTCCGCAGCCTGACCAATATCAGAATTCTTCCCAAAAATATCCAGCTCATCTTCGAGGAAGAGTCCCGAGTTGTAGCCAAGCTTGCGATTCATGATCGCGCTAAACCCACAGGTGCAGCGGTACTGGTCCTCGTTGGATGAATCGGGGATGTACAGCCCGACGTCCGCCCCTTTGATGTTCATGTTGCAGGCGCAGATGCAACAGCTGTCAAAGTTTCTGTCTTTAAAGATATTCATCACAGAGTCGGAGAGAATCAAGGTGACATAGAGACTGTGGGCTTCGGGAATTGGCTGCATGGTGGCAGGCTCCACAGAGTTAAGGGGCCGGGTAGTAGAGGGCGTGGAGGCTGGTGACCCCTGGTCGGTGCTGTCATATTTCACAGACCCTTGACCACTGGCAGTGCCCCCACCTCTGGGAGTTCTTGGGGTCCTGGGGGTTCGTGGTGTGGGGACAGAGAAGCGAGGGGTTGCTGGAGATGGCAAGACTCCTGCCCCACTGTTGCTGGCTGGGGCAGCACTGTTAAGCGTCACTGGCGTGTTCATCTGTGGTGTGTTCAGATAGTCTGGGTCTGCCAGGCTCCCGACACTAGGCACATTACTGCAACAAAGAGAAGAGCACAGGTGAGAGGCATCTTTCACAGATCTGGACGCATCCACAGTCCCCCAACCACACTGTGCATTCCTGAGCCTTCATGTGCCTTATCACCTGGTGTGGTCAGCTTTCTCTTAAAAAAGAATCCAAAGGGATCAGGGCAGTAAGTGGAGACGCAAGAAGCAAGGTACCGAGGATACTAATGCTAACATAACCCAGTACAGCATGTTCCTTCTACTTAGACCACACTTAAGCAATCCTCGTCTTAACTTTTTGAGGAAACGGTTCCTATTTTTTACAAGAAAACATGTTGCTGGATTTGGTCACTGTAATTTCTAAAAGCTGTAACTTCTAAATGGAACTTCAACACGTGAGTTCAGATGCTAAATTAGCTAGAAGACCCTAAGATTAAATTTCCATCTAATATGCAATTACATTTTCATTTTTTGAAATTTAAAGTCTGCCAGTATACTTGTTCCCTGAGGCTATAATCCACAGACGATCCTAAAGTAGTGAAAATCAAACACACATGAACATTTAACTTTTTTCTAATTTTCAAAATACAATCCTATTTGGGCTTGAATTTTTATAGTAATGAGTGACCATGAGGGAAGTCTACTTTTGGTGAGCCTTTTGCCAGTGCCACACTACAGTCAGTACGAATACTGCACATCCTGCTAAGAGGCCCCAGAATGAATTAGGTGGTTGCACTAAAGTATACACGTCACATCATGGTCTCCAGCTTCTAAGAGACCCCTGTGGGGTGGTGGGCATTTCTAGTTCATTTTTTATTTTCCACCGTGCTAGGCATTACCTATAAAATACCTATAGCACATTCTTTTTAGCTCCCAGGGACTAACTGGCTGATGTTATCTCTCTTCTCATAAGCAGTGGCTTCCCTTTGGAACAAACACAAAACAGTGTCTGCAATGTTCTGCTGCTTTACTACTGTAAAAATGTTTTTTGGCATACATTCTTAGATGAACGTGTAAAGCAGCATTATAAGCCTGTTCTTCCACTAAGAAGTATCAAAAGAATACGGATTCTTTTTTTTTGTTGTTGTTCCTAAGGCTCTTTTGATATATATTTTTATGGTGCTTAAACTGATCCTCCGCCAATGGACTACATATTCATTCACATATAACTTGAAAGAAGAATGTCATAAAGCAATGACTCTTCAAATAATTTTCTTGTGATTTTTAATTAGCCATGCCTAAACTACCAGCCTGAAGATCCAAATCAGACACTGTAAAGAAGTTTTCAATTCGAGACACGGTGGCATTTCTGAATACAGATAAAAAATGACCCAGAAACCTTGATTCGCAATCACTGCTCTCTCAGAGACCAAAATAATAAGTATGCAATAATCATCTCTACTCTAATTGGACTCCTTTTAAATTTTTCTATTCAATGAAATCCTAAAATTATGCCATTCAGATCAGAAAAGGAAGCAGGACTACTAACTGAAAACTTACATAATTAAATTGCTCCCTAGGTAGTAAGAATAGTTTATCTTACATAGTAGCCTGATTTTTTTCCCACTCAATAAAAATGAACTGAGTATGTTCAACAGCTACAACCAGAGACTTGCAGTGGCCATGCTGGACGGGAAAGATATAAACACTTCCGTCACCACAGAAAGTTCTACCTGACATTGCTGGTCTGGGATACAAAGAATCTTTGGGATGGCAAAGGGTGGGTTTAAGAGATCTAAACAATGACCTAAATTATTTAAATTACCATACAGCAACAGGCTGCACGTGACAACCAGGGCCTGCTGAGTAGATTCCTAAAGCCGTGGCCCCACGCGTGCGTGTGTGGCCGTATTCGCCAGCCCTTGTGCTGGTGCCCCTAGTGGTGGTTACCAGCGTCCACTTAGCAGCTGGAGTGAAGTGGAGCACAGCAGCAGTAAACACCCAGGCGCTCCTAGCTTACAGTGCTTCTGACTACACCTGCCATATTGTCGGGGACTTACTCTTTCCACAGTACTTCCACAAGTGTTAGTGTTGGAGTCTTTCCAAAGTCCTGTGTGGGAGGCAAGGTCCATCTTAAAGAAGGGAAGACTCAGGTAAAATGGAATATTTAAGCTCATACGTGAAATAAACCAAAAAGGGGGAAAGGAATGGAAATTTGAGTCCTATAACAATGTCACAGGACCTTCTAACTCTAGGACTCTTTCATACTGCCTGTCAGTTTGTCACCTGGCATGGCTTTCCATACATAAGCACAGAGCTGAGTTCACAAAGATGGTTTCATAATAGATTACAAACATGTAAGGAGCCCTGGTGGCTCAATGGTTAAGCGCTTGGCTGCGAACCAAAAGGATGGTGGTTTGAACACAGCAGCTCTGGGGGAGAAAGACCTGGCAATCTACTCCCATAAAGACCACAGCCTAGAAAACTCTATGGGGCAGTTCTACTCTGTCACACTGGTCACCATGAGTCGAAATCAACAACACTGCAGTATAAACATGTAGCTCACAGACTGGAACTGGATCATAAATTTGTCTTATTTCTTGCTCAAGTTTACCTCTGAATTAATTGCCAACATTTTAAGAAAGGAAAACTTACATAAAAATCCAGATTTCCAGACTCCCTCAAAACAGAAAGCTCTAACCACACCAAACCCATACGCCTGCCTGACAACAACTTGCTACAGCTGAGTACAAACGTCCCTTTAGTTGGGGCACGCCCTCTGCAGGCCCTCACAGACCCCACTAGCCCTACTGCCCCCCACCATGACTGAGCATCAGGGGTGCCTGGTCTTTTCTTTAACCCTATTTCACCCACATATAGTGCTTACCTGGCCCTGAGAGAAATTCGAGTTTGTGGCCTTTTGTTTTATAGCATTTCAATTACTTTTAAGAAATTATTAACCATAGGGAAAACTGACTGTACACTGTTGATACCAGTACTGTGTTCTTGGACAGTATGAAATATGTCCCAGAGACCAAAAAAACAAAACAAAACCTTGTTTTCCTTCTTCAAAACCTTATCCCCTTTCTATTGCTGCTTGCTTATACGACGTGGATTCAGCAAAAGAGAACTAGCTACGTTAGTACTTCATTTTAAAACGCCTGGAAGGAGGCATGTCTGCGATCATCTCTTTACATCAAATGAAGTGCTGACCACCACCACCCCCCTACCCCAAAAAGGAAGGGTCTGCATCGCCAACTCCCAGCAAGTGCCTGATTCTGTGGCAGACGCAGAATTCACACTGAACAAGCGTGGACGTCTGGTTCTCCATACCTAACCTTAATTCTTCAAAGCATATGAAATTCAGCTGGGGAAAAAAAGGGCGCATTTTCAGCACAAAATAATGCACACAAAAACATGAACTGGCAGTACAAGAAAGTTTCAAAAGCTATGCTACTGTCATTTTTTTTTTTTTTTAACAATTAGTTGAGATAAGAATCACATTAGATACTGCAAGCGACCTGACACAGCCCTGTACGTACTTGTAACCATCTCTAATGAAAGTGGCTGCAGGCGGCATGGGCAGGTGTTCGATTTTAGGGGGAACTGCCCACGAAGGCCGGAAGAGACAGGCATCGGGCATCTTCAGAGGTAGCAGGCACTGGCTCGGCAGCATCTTCAGTGGAGCAAACATGGAGGATCCCACGAAAGGCTGGAAGGCTGGAACTCTGTGCACATATGAAAAGTCCTGTGACGACAAAGCAGGCTCAGTGTTAATGCTGGTAAGCTGTTTATTTTTTGCAAAACGATTAAGGTACCCTTAAGGAACTTAACAATTCAGGCACGTAGTGTTACTGTAAAAAAATAACAACAAAGATTATAATTCAGTATTTCTCTTACCTAATCAGTAAAAAAGAAAAAAGTCAAAATTATAAACATACTATATTCAATATACCATGTGATGTACCCATTAAAAAACCAAATCTGTTGCTGCCCAGTTGATTCCGACTCATAGCGACCCCATGCGACAGAGCAGAACCAGCCCCATAGGGTTCCCAAGGCTGTAATTTTTATGGGTACAGATCCCCAGGTCTTTTCTCCCTCAGAGCCTCAAGTGGGTTCAAACCGCCAACCTTTCAGTTAGCAGCCAGGCGCTTGTTTTTAACCACTGTGCCACTGGGGCTCCTTAGGTGATATACCTCATGACCCAATAGAAAGGAGCCTTGGACATTTACCTATATGCGGCTTACGAATAAGCTTTTCCTGCCTTGGAAAAGTGAATATACTGCCATCTACCTTTATCTCCTCTGGTTTGGGACTTCCCAACCCATCTTCCACTTCCATTTTGAATTCTGTGAGCTGTGTGGAAACCATGCTGACCATCGGGCTCTCCATCATGCCTAATGCTGTCACTGTCTCTGAACTGATTCCATCTTTATAATTCATCACAGGAGAAAAGGCAGGGTGCTGCTCCAAAGATGGAGGGGTGGGGAACATCCTTTGCAGGTCTGCAACTGCTAAAAACAAAAACAAACAAACAAAAAAAAACACCATTTCTTTTAACAGGTAAGGCTTTTAAAAGAAATCCCAGCTCATAGGCAGGCACCCTAGTTGGCACCAAAAAATAATGCTGAGTGGTCGTATCAGCTATACAGCAGAATGCTGAGAATGGAAGCCTCTAAGAAGAAGGCCATCAGCAGAAATTTGTCCTTTTCTGGAGCTTTACCATTATCCTCTTGATGCTTGATGATTTGGCCTCACATTAGTTAAATGAACCAACTCTACATAACATGTATTTTTTCTTCCAGCCACTGGTTGCAAGTCTAAGGAGATGAACTACATAGAAATTGGAACTAATGAGATGGAGTACCAACTTTAATGAAAGTTCTATCCCTACTTACAGGTAAGTGTGAAATATTTCAGAATTACATAACAAATATTACATAGCAAGGATTACCCAGAAAATCCATGAACAACAACATCACGCATTTATATTACAGATAATGAGAACTGTTTGTAGCCAGAAATGGTAGCTCATATATAGTGGGGTTACTCAGCTAGATAACAACTTCACTACAGTCACAGCTGTTGTTTGGGGGAAATTCTTCCAGACTGATATTAAAAAGAAACTTCTTATTTAGAATTAACAATTCTACCTAGACCCAAAAGACAATTTATTGAAAATCGAATAAAAAATTTCTTTGAGGAAATACTTAGAATGGTGATGCCCACTTTTTTTGTTTTTAATCACTTTAATATAGTTGAGGTAAACACCATCACCATTGAGGAGCTGACTGTTAAACAGGAGGGAGACATGCAACGGAACTCAAGCTGTGGTTGTGAAGTCCAGCCACTAGGTGGTGTCCTGTGCAGCAATTTTACTTACAGGTTTGGAGCCACAAGTCAAAGTCGGAGATCTGGCATCACATTTCTGTCCTATTTTCCATTGTATTGCTCTTTCTAGCAATTTCAACATCTGAACAGGCAAAGGGTATCCACTGAATAGACTGAGATCTGACTTCTAGCTCTGAATCAGAAACTAATAAACAACACTGCGCCGTACCCTGTCCAGGGACAGAGTCTAAGGCAGAGCAGCACAGTGCAGTAGTGGGCGGGCCCCACCATCCAGGCGGGCGCCGGGTCACAGCTCTGCCCTGGTCAGGTCACTGCCTCCTCTCTGGCATCAGTTAATTCAGCTAAAAGGGAAGGCTTAGCTAGATACGTGATTCTCAGTAGGCTTTCTTTCTTTCCGTTTTTTGTGGTAGAGTGGAAAGAGCTTCCAATCACCTCAGCATACGGAGGCCAAAAAAAGGTGAGACCCTCCGGATTAGATGATCTTTGGTATGTCTGCTGCTGAGCAGTTACAAAAAAAAAAAAAAAATACAGATAACCCTAAATCACTGGCCCTCCTCTTGGCCTCCGGTGCCTGTGTGTGAAACAGGGGAGTGAGGTGTCAGGTAGGAAGGGTTCCAGATATCAGCTCCTACTTCCATCAGAACAGCTCTACTCCTACCTTCTATAACGAGGTTCTGTAAGATTCCATTAGACAAAGTGGTACCTACTGCTCCTAAAAAACAAACGAAGAAACTAAAAGCCCTAAGCTGATCTTGAAGGCACCTTCTTCTTGTAAGAGCATCCTACCCCTAAGGAATTTAACAATTCATAGAGCTAGGCATATAAGCCAAGCCAAGCCAAACATGGCACTATCACAGAACCATCTGAGACACTATATACTTGATAAATTGTGAGATGGAAAAGCTGGTCCTTAAATGTAGCAGCAGCAACCAGGTCAGTTAGGTTTTCTTTAAAGGAAAGCTAAAGATTTTGATGTACAGTTAGATTATACTTGAAATACATTCATTACCTCTAACCTTTAGTCTCTATTTCTTTTCCCCAAGCCAGAAAGCAGCTACTAGTCAATTTTACTGTAAAATCAATTTGTAAGTGTAATGTTGTTATCTATACTCTTGCTTTACAAAATCTTCAAACTCACATTATGCTACAGATCTTAATTGCCAGTGTCAATCTCTGGGAAAGAAGGAAACTGTATATATTGTCTTAGATTTAAAATGACAGTGAGCTTAAGCATAGCCTGTCCTTCACTTCAAAGTATTCTGGTTACAGTACACAGTCATATCAAAAAAAAAAAAAAAAGTTTCCTTAAACTAGTTTTTAAATTTTCTTTAAAAACTGTAATAAAGGTACTTTCCGCTTTGGGCTACTTGATTTCTTTGATGCACCTGACATAGTCATACACCTCAGTTTGGAAAGCCTCAGCCAGCTTCACGATTTTTACCAAAGCTAAAACAGCACAAAAAAGCTTGGATAAAATGAGATTCTGCCTGCCAGAGAGTCACTTTAAAAAGGTGGTCTCACTCTTATTACCAGGTATTCTTAAAGAAGATTAACCTCTCTAGTGTCAATGTTCTCACCTGGAAAATGGGAACAATAACATCTACCTCCTATGTTTTTTGTGCCTATTAAATGAAATAATGTATGTGCATAATAAGTAGACGCTTTGCCACATACATCTCAACAGTCAGTGATGGAGTCATCACTAATTAGGCCTGGCTCCAAATTTTGGTTTGAATGGAAAAAGATGGGAATGTTGCTAAGTTTCGGGGAATTTCTGAGATGCTCCTAAAGAAGTTTTGAGATGTTCAAAGGGAACTAGACTCAAAGTAGGTAAGGCAGGAAGATTCAGAAGACCCAGAGAAACTCTTTGGTTCTCCAGAAAAGAAAAGCACTGTTTGCCTGTTCAATTTTCTTCCTAGAAAATGGCAAAGTGAGGGAGGAGACAGCTACTAGAATGGACTAAAGTTGCGCCATCTTGCCCAGTGCCCCAATTACTCATACACTGTCTGCACTCCAGCTGACGCTCATTCCCCACACCTACTGTCTCCTCTGCTGTGTTTTAAGAATTCACGTACAGGACTGAAGCCCCAACATAAGGTCTTCACTGATTCCCCAGTATTCTCCCACTGAAGAGCACCTAGCAGAGTTCCTTGCAAACAGCACGTGCTCTTGTAGAACACATAAACGAAGCAAACTCAAAGTCCAACTCTTTCACTTTGCCCCTCAAAGACTCTTATTTCAAACTGACATGATCTTAAAGATGAAAATTTATAAACAACTGGTTAACAATAAAACCTAAGAAAATGGAAAACGCTTCCTTTTTTTTTTTACTTTATCACGACACATATCCCAAGTAAATAACTATGAACCTGTGCTGTGCCAACAGAGTACCCACTACCCACACGTGACTCCTGAGCACTCAGAAGCAAGGCCTGTCTACACTGGGACGTGCTGCATGTGTCAGTACACACCAGGCCCCAAACAGTTAGCACCCATAAGTATGTAAACTGTCAATACTTTTTATACTGATTAAATGTGGAAGTAATAATATTTAAATACATTAGGTTAAATAACACATCATTAAAATTAATTTCACCTGTTTCTACTTTTTTAACGTAGCTACTAGAAAATTAAAAAATACACCTGTGGCTCTCATTTGCGGCCCACGGTGTATTTCTGCTGGAGAGCGCTGTTCTAGATAGTAAATTTTATAATACATCTGTCTTCCCAACTCAATGTCCAGTAAAGCTGTTGCAGAGACGAAAACATCTTGCCAGGGTATTTTCATTCTTCTTTCTTTTTTCAATTGTGCTTTAGGTGAAAGTTTACAGCTCAAGTTAACTTTTCGTCCATTCAGCCAGCTCCTATCCCTTTCTGCCTTCTCATCCCGCCTCCGGATGGAAGCTGCCCATTAGTCTCATGTATCTACTTGAACTAAGAGGCACACTCTTCACAAGTATTACTTCATGTTCTATACTCCAGTCTAATCTTTGTCTGATGAGGTGGCTTCGGGAATGGTTTTCGGTCCGGATTAACAGAGAGTCTGGGGGCCATGTCTTCTGGGGTTCCTCCAGTCTCAGACCATGAGGTCTGGTCTTTTTACTAGAATTTGAGTTCTGCACCTCACTTTTCTCCTGCTCCGTCAGGGACTCTCTCTTGTGTTCCCTGTCAGAGCAGTCGGTGGTGGTAGCCAGGCACCATCTAGGTCTTCTGATCTCAAGCTGATGGAGTCTCTGGTTTATGTGGCCCTTTTGTCTCTTGGGCTCCTATTTTTCTTGTGTCTTTGGTGTTCTTCACTCTTCTTTGTTCCAGGTGGGCTGGGACCAATGGATGCATCTTAGATGGCCGCTGGCAAGCTTTTAAGACCCCAGATGCCACTCACCAAAGTGGAATGCAGAACATTTTCTTAATAAACTTTGTTATGCCAATTGACCTAGATGTTCCCCAAAACCATGGTCCCCATACCCTCACCCCTGCTACTCTGTCCCTCAAAGTATTTGGTTGTATTCAGGAAACTTCTTAGCTTTTGGTTTAGTCCAGTTGTGCTGACCTCCCCTGTATTGTGTGTTGTCCTTCCCTTGACCTAATAATTCTTGTCTACTGTCTATTTTGTGAATTCTCCTCTCTCTCTTTCCACCCTCGTAACCATCAAAGTGGTCTCATATAATATTTGTCCTTTTGCATCTAATTTCACTCAGCATAATTTAATGCCCTCCAGATTCATCCATGTTGTGAGATGTTACACGGATTCATCATTGCTCTTTACTGTTGCGTAGTATTCCACTGTGTGAACATACAACACACCATTATTTGTTTAACCATTCATCTGCTGATGGGTATCTAGGTTGTTTCCATCTTTTTGCTATTGTGAACAGTGCTGCAATGAACGTATGCATATATCTATGTGATGGCTCTTATTTCTCTAGGATATATTCCAAGGAGTGGGACTGCTGGATTATGTGGTACTTCTATTTCTAGCTTCTTAAGGAAGTACCAAATCGATTCCCAAAGTGGTTGTACCATTCTACACTTCCACCAGCAGTATATAAGTGTTCCAGTCTCTCCACAACCTCTCCAACATTTATTTTGTGTTTTTCAGATTAATGCTAGCCTTGTTGGAACGAGATGGTATCTCACTGTACTTTTGATTTGCATTTCTCTAACGGCTAATGATCGTGAACATTTCCTCTTGTATCTATTAGCTGCCTGAATGTCTTCTTTGATGAAGTGCCTGTTCATATCCTTTGCCCATTTTTTAACTGGGTTCACGGTCCTTTCTTGAGAGGAAATTCTGTGTGTGTGCCTACACTTAGACACACATGCACTTTTATATTTAAATTAAAAAGATCCTCTTAACTCCTAGATATGTGAATTTTCCTGATGCTAATATTTCTGTGCCACATTCCAGGTTCATTAATTTTTATAACCTGTATGCTATCATCAAATTTTGAGTAGCTTCTCTTTGAAACAACTGCTTTTTGAATAGAAAGGAGAGAGCACAGTACTCCTCTCCTGGGCAATGACACTAACCAGCAGGGTGCTTGGTGGGTGAAAAATCTTGGACAAGTTATCTGACAGTTAGCACTGCTACGTATCACTTAATGTCAAAAAGGGCAGAGGGTGAGCCAGTTCAATACTAGGGAAGAAATTCACCCATCGGACCTGTTTCATATGTATCTATTTCAGTACTGTTTCTTTTTATCTGTGAGCTCCATGTTTGTAAAATTCTGCAGTGCAGGGTAATAAAAAAAGAAAAATGTTTAATTAAAAAAACCACAGCAACTGGCTGGCTATCATTATTCATTTTCATACATGTCATGCTTGAGAAAGCTTTGCATATTTTAAAAAGCTATGGATCCACTAAAGCTGTCAAAATCCAATCTCTGTATACTTCACACTTCTACATTTGAGTAAATCAGCACTACATTTATAGGTTCATAAAACTTTTTGACTCATCCCTATGACATGGTGGTTTTTCCCCTCAATTTGTTCTCATTACCAGCTGAAGTTAATGAGAAGGTATTAAAGAATGATTTGCAACGGAATTACGTTTCTGCTTCAGAGGGCCCACATAAGCCACCCTGACACCCTTTTCTCTTGTAGAATAACGTGGTTTCTTAAAGAATATACTGGAAAAAAAAAAAGATGTTTCTCTTCCTGTCAGCATACATAATAAAAACTAGTTGATTTCAAAAGGAAAACACAAAAACTTCAGTATGAATCTGAAAAAGGATCACAGAAAACTAATAACTATTATCGCTGGATGAATTAAATGTATGAAAATTGAAACATTTTACACAAACTCTCATAATAGAATATCTCCCTGAAAACCACCTGAGTAGCATTTTGCCTGCTAGGAAAGGACTATTAGAAAAACAAATTGAAACATGTTGTTCTCCATATTGTAAACCATACAACAAGGTTCTTAACTTGAAAGCAAAAGAAAAGGACTTCAAATGGTGCTCCTCCCTGTGTACAACCGGCTCCTGTCATTGTGGGAACACCAGCTTACACGAGCTTCAGATCATAATCAGAATTTTGTCAAAGGAAAGAGTAAAAGGAGGGGTATCTCAGAGAAGGCGACACTGAGTATAGAGAACATTACACGTTTAGGCAGTGAGTCAAACCTCAGTCAATTTGCTCCACTTACTTGGTGGGTAAGGAACGGCAGTCCTTCCATCCTTTCCGAGAGGCCGGTCTTCTGTCCCAACTGTAGGCATTTTTGATGAGCGCAGTGCAGGTGACACAGCCTGAGAAGAGATCGTTCGTATTACAATGGAGTCACACATGTGTGTATAAGCAGGGCAGTCATCAAATATTTCTTAGTGTATGTCTATTACTATTGAAAAATGAAGGAAAGATATCTTCTTACACAGTGTTCTCTGCGTAAACTCCTGGAAATACCAGCAGAGAGAGAAACAAAGGTGATGGCTACAAGCTTATCAATCAAATACGGGAAATGGAGTGATTGAGTCTTTTTTCACGGATCTGGTGAGGGCAGACTGTGCCACCAAAGCAGAGACTGCAGACCTTAAGCAACTCTTTCCTCCCAGGTCACCAGAAGAGTAGTTTCACAGACACCATGATTACATCAGGGTGGTGCCTCCAGCTGTGATTGGCAATCGGTTTGCTCTGCCTTCTGTTTGGAGGCAGGAAGCTAAAAGACATGACCTCAAGCCTTCCCAAGCTATAAATCTTTTACTTTTCACCATGACAAACCCTTTACCTTCTGGACCTATCTCGGCGGTTACTGTTCATCTCTACAAAAAATAACCTCATCTCATAAAATGACTGAAATATAGAGGAGGTTTTTTTCTGATCTGTTTATTTAAAGTCCCTTACTAGGCAAATTATCTTTAAGAACTCAAGTGAACTGATTAAAAAAATAAAGTAAGATAAAATAAAACAAAGAAAAAAGGATTATTACAAATAGAAGGTCTTTTGGTTTTCTTTACTTACACTTAAACCATGTCACAGACTTGAAATGTAAAATTAAATTCAAAGACATCTGAGATGAAAACTTAGCCAAAAGCCAATTCTAGTTACGAAGTAAGATGAATTAGCAAATGATTTTAAGGTAAACTGTTCACTTGATTAAATGCTAGGCTAGAAATCACAGTAAAGTAGAAACACTCAGTTCAGAGAAATGAAAATCAGATTTGAAATGTCTAGCTGTCCTTTACATACTAACATTGCTAAAAATATATTCCAAAATCTTAAACATTCAGTCCAGCAGCCATTCATAATTTATGTAGAGAATAACTACAATGGCTCAGAACAGAGACAAGCAATCACTCACTAGCAATGGTGGCCATGAAGAAGAACACTGGGCCACTCCATATGGCTTGCTCTTTTCCTTTTTTTCGTTCTCCCCTTCTATTCCTTTGATTTGTGATTCCTTTTCTTTTCATACTTTGTTCCTACCATCACCACCCAAAGACCTATCCTACCCCTCAGGATCATTAAAATCAATCCAAGGCAATACATGGCTTTAGGAGACAGTCAAGTTCAAAAAGGACCTCGGATACCTGGATCAGCAATAAGAAAGTTTGTCACTTCTTCTACCAAAGGGCTTTTCACACTGCCATGTCCTTTTCCTTCACGCACTCACTTATGCGTTCAGGGCCTCATGTTTCAAAAAGCAACACCAAAATCAAACCCATTGCCATCAAGTCGATTCCGACTCACAGCAACCCTATAGGACAGAGTGGAAGTGTTCCCCAGGGTTCCCAAGAAACAGCTGGTAGATTCAAACTGCTGACCTTTTGGTTAGCAGCCGAGCCCTTAACCACTGCGCCACCAGGGCTTCTTCAATACAAAAGTGACCAAATAACGGTCCTGCTTTCTGCATTATCAGCATGGTAACAAAGAAAGTAGCACTCACCCTACCAGGTCAGTTCCACATTTAGCGGCCTTCAGAGGAACACACTACAGGTATAGTATAGGGGAAGTTCAAAGGTCGGAGCCTAACCAAAAGTCTTCCTAACCATATCTGTCTCTCCCCAGCATCAGAAAGCAGACCAATGGTCTGTTCATTATCCCCCACAATCTATTCAGTTCATTTCTGTTGTTAACCAAGGCTTATGCCAGGCTCAAACTAATGTCCCTGCCCTGCCTCTCACTGAACCCGGTCTTTCCACATTTCAAGTCAAATCCATTCTTTGAGGCCATCATGGATTCATTGTCTTCTAAGTATCTATGACATTAATGGTGTATATTACCTATTAAGCAGATACATTTTATTTTAAAGTGATCTGGGCCTTAGAAACGTGATTCCTACTTAATGTTCAAGCCTTAACTTAAACAGTGCTTCCCTGTCCTTATGTACTTGAATGCACAGCATCTTTAGATTCAGGTCTGTTACTACATTCAGAGTTACAAATATATTGTAACCTTACGTATATGTTATTTCTCCTTAAGTCTGTGAGTGTCTCAAGTGTAGGCGTGGTAATTTAATCACATCTGTAACCTCAATGGTTAGGCTTAGTACCAGTCACAAGGGAACTGATCATCAAATGATTAAGAGTGTATATAAAATGGACAGATGGGGAAGTAGTGAAATAATTAAATGAAAGAAAGAAAAAATAAACTAATGAACTGACTTCTTTGAAAAGTGGGCCTATCTTTACTCATCTCTAGGTTCCTCACAAATAAATGGGCACTCATATTTGCCCAAAGGAACAGAGTTGGTTAGGAGGATGAAGGCACAAATTTCCATACTCTTGGGCCAGCTGTTCTCTAAAAGAGTTAGCAATTCTTATCTGCCACTTTCATCACATAATGCTTTATATTCTTTAACTTCTATGTGCACAAGTTCTATTTCCTTACTACAATACCATGTTCCTAGAAAGTATGAATCGGATTTGTATTATATATCTCTCAAAATGTAGACTGACCTCTGAGTTAACAGATAAATAAGAAGTTATATGGATGTTTTTCAAACTTGACCCAGGGAGACTACATAACACATTCCTAACAGCCCATGGTATTTTGAAGGATTTATTACAGTAAAGGGGAAACACTGCAATGTTTACAACAGAAATAACACTAATGAAAAGGGCCATCAACAAACAAAGTTCGAGGGGTGTTAGATACTACCCTGGTAACTCTGCAATTTTTTCAAAGGATACCAACGTTTTTTAAGAACATTCAATTCAGTAGACCAAACTATAAAGAAACACTGCAGCAACGTCATCATGTCCTCCCTTGTAGGGAAACGTCTGTACGTGAAGCTGTGGCAGACTCACCCCAAGTTCGTCGTCATCAGAATTATCAAAGATGTTGTCTAAGTCATGCAGGGAAGGCGCCAAATCCGTCACCTGCGTGAGGCTACTGGAGCCAGCTCTGCCAGCAGCGTTATCCTGCCGGACGTCTGCAGGAAAGGAGGCAAGAGGACCAGAATGAGCGGCTTCACCGAGGGAGGAAGAGTGAGGGGAGTACACAGATCTCAATGCACAAGACCTGCCTGTGAATTTGTTCCCTATGGTTTTAATTAAATTTAGTGACCATTATTTCCAAATATGTTCATCAGTTTTGAAAGGAACTGAAAAACAAACTATGATGAATATATTCAAGATGAGATCGAACTACTGCTACTACAATCAGAATATAATTTTACGTTGAGAAGCATCTCCCTTGCATTTTATTTTAGCAACAATCCAAGTGAGGCAAATAATCATTGTACACACCTGTTTTAGCAGCAGAACTGAAAATAGACATGGCATTTTTCCCATCAGGCACCGGCGTGGAATGACCTGGTGTAGTGACATCCTTGGTACCAAATCCATCCTCTGACTGTGTAATAAATTCAGCCAAACAAAACACATGAACACCAACCCAAAGTGTGGAATATGAGGGAGAACACAAAGAATTAGAGGGTAGAATGGAACTTGTTATGAGCACAAGTATGATAAACCATGGTCTATGCAACCAAAGGAGATAAAAGAGATGCCCTTTCTCCTGAATTTACACGGAACCAAGAACTCCCCCACTTTTCCCTCAACCCAATGGGCTATTCTGAATGAATGAGGGTTTTAAGCCTCAATGGTACTGGGGGCATTTGATTACAGACTGGCCACGGTGTTAAAAGCTGCCTTTTTTCCTTTTTTAACAACTTAGATGCAGACTTTTTTTTTTTAGATGCAGACTAATGGATCGCGCTTTCTGGATCTAAACAGATCTCTGTAAAGGAGTCTAAGAAGTGTTCCCTTGAACTAAACTTGCCTCTTTTAATTGTCTTCTTTCCTCTGCTCTCAAGAATATCACTTTAAATGGCCCAGTATTTTAGAATGTCTTAAAAATTTAAGGCTAAAGACAGCATACGCCCCCAGTACTGATTCTTATGACAATGGAACCAGGAAAATTAACACTGACAGTTTGTGAGGAGTGTTAATATTAATTCAGTGAGATATACAGGTAAAGCGCTCAATATAGTAAACATGATAAAACATGATAAGCGCTCAATAAACAGTAGATAGTATCAACATTTTTTTCTTTACGTTTCAGGTATTTTTGAATTATTCTTAAAGAGAAATAAGCAGGGAGCATAGGCCAACAAGGATTAGCATATGAGAGGAAACATGCGCTGGACGAGCTACAGCCTGGAAAATATGAGGCTTCATTTATGTTCGGCTGACTTTTAAACAAAGGTGAGCCATGACATAAAAAGGAACAATACGCTGTTCAGTACAATAATACCAAGAGCATGAATATGGGGACAGAGCAATCAGGCAAGACTATCTCAAACGTTCTGCCTCAGACGTCTTCCCATACATGTAGTGTCGCCATAGATAGAAACCCACACCATACGGGACTCTCTCTAGGTCTCATGGTACCTTATTCTTTTTCAGGGAATCTTTCTCCGTCCCTTGCTTGCATTTCTTGTTTGCCGTAAAGATGTATTTTATGTCACCGTCCTCAAAGGTATACGGGTCATTGACTTCTCCCAAACTGTCTCCAGGTGGTTGGGTTAGAGGCAATGGGTCAAGGAAGTGGAGTGGCTGCATCTGGGGCTGCTTGTCTTGCCAGATTTTAAACCGTTTGTTAGGCTGTGCTAAGAGTCTGAAAGGGAAAATGAATGACAATTTAAGCAAGATGGACAAGGTAAAATGATTAAAAAAAAAAAAACAAAAACACAGAGCTGCACATATGATTTAAAGCATTTATAAGGCTTAAACTAAAAAGTGCATCTGTTTAGTGTTTTTCTCTCAAAGATCATATTCACAATTACATACATCTCAGGAGGCTTTGCCAAGAATGTATGTTTTTGTACTCATTCCATGGGCTCTGGGGACAGGCTGCCTAGGTTCAGGTTCCATCTGTGTTATTAACTAACTGCATGACCTCAGTTTCTCAGCTATGAAATTAGGATAATAATATGCTTGTGGTGAAGATCAAATGAGATAATCCATGTAAAGTGTTCAGAATAACGGGTGGCTGGAAAGTGGTATTAAGTGGTAAGTACTATTACTAGATGCATGCTACATACCAGAATGCACGCAAAGCCTTCCTCAGAAGTGTCAGCATACGAAGGGTGATGTGTTGACAGGGATACGGAAGGACACAATACAGAAAGAGCTACATTCTTTGATCAAAAAACAGTAGGTCAAAAAAAAAAATTAACTCTAAAATGCCATAAGGAGCCCTTATTACCACCATGTTTAAACAACGATATGTGTGCTAACCTTCATGAAGGACAAAAGCATTAGCATTTTCTATATGTAAAGACTAGAATGGTGAAGAAAGGCTGCTTTCAGGTCAGATCTGAAGGTTTAGCAGGGAGAGATGAGGAGCAAAGTCCCTGGTGCTCAGGCGCCAGGTGAGCGTGCAGAGCCACCTTACCTTTGCAGTGCAGTGCTCTCGGTGATGACCTCCATTTTGGCATCACATCTCTCACCCTGGAGCTCTGGAGGCCTGAACTCAGCATCATCACTGGGTGGGAGACAGTAACTGTGCCACCACTTATCTGAAGACTCCGGGTTTGAGGGCCTGATCCCACAATATAAGGCCGTCTCGCTAACCTCTGCCATCAGAGGCAGTCTTTGGCCTACGAGGACAGTTCTGTCATCCAGAGTAGACAACTGCTGGAGCTCTAGGCCATTTCCATAGAGGGCTGGATTCACAGGGACAGATGGTGGGTCCAAACTCTCCGTTTCCTGACCTCGAGGCTGAGGGCTGAGTGTTGGTGGCAGAGGGGATATAGGGGAATGAGGTGAATCCATAGGATTCAGATTCATTTGCTTGCTTGGGTTTCTGGAAGGCACGGCCATTTGCTTATCATACTTCCTACTGCTAGACACCTCCAAGGAGGAGTCCATCCCTGCCAACCCTAGCTTCTGTCCTGATGTATCTTGTTCCATGCATAACTCTTCGGCCACAGAGGGCCTATGGTGAAATGGTATCAAGGGTCTCTTTTGCAACTTGTCTCCTTTTTCCTGTCGTTCTGTTGTTTTGTGCTTAGAAGAAGCAGGAGGTGGCAAAGATGAAGATGATGATGGTCCTGCACTGAACCCTGGTTGAGATATTGTGGGAGGTCGGTTGGGTCCTGCTGCACAACGTCTTAAAAGTTTATGCCTGAAATGAGAATTAAAATAAGTCAGCAATACAGAGGTGAAAACAACTGCATCATAATATTATAAAAGAGATGCCTCTGACAGGTTATGTTTTTTTAGGCCCACACTAGATGCACTCATACAGCTAACAGAACTCTACATTTTAATTATATTTAAAATGATTAAGGAAAGCAACACACCCTGATAAAAAGTGACAAACCAATCACATACAAGTTAAGCAGGTAAGAGACGAACTTAACAAGAAGGATAAACTAATATATTGCTAACCCCTGCACAATTACTGACTTGAAAAATCCCCAAATCTTTCAAATCTGGTGAGGGCCTCAGATAACCTAACCATATTGCATCTGAAAACGAAGAATCATGACATTGTCTGGCCAGAATTTAAAAAAAAAAAAAAAAGAAGTCTGCAATTTCTGTTTAGAACATTCTACTAACTCTAACACAGAATGACTTATAATGGCTTGCAGTCTTATAAACTGGGAATAAAATAACTATGCTACTCCATTCCAGAATGTGAAACTCAGGTAATGGGGGTTAATCCTAAGAACATTTAATAAGTATACTAGAAACTTTATATGTCACTATTATCTAAGAAGGAGCCCTGGTAGTGCAGTGGTTAAGTGCTCAGCTGCTAACCAAAAAGTCAGTGGTTAGAACCCACCAGCCACTGTGTGGGACAAAGATGTGGCAATCTGCTTCTGTAAAGATTACAGCCTTGGAAACCCTATGGGGCAATTCTACTCTGTCCTACAAGGTCCTATGAGTTGGAATTGACTTGATGGCATCAGAGTTTTTTTTTTTTTTTTGGTTATTCTCTAAGAAAGAAGGAATAAAACACAACTTTGGATCTTACGGCCACATGTTAAAATGAGATAGAAATAAAAGGTTGTGAATGAGGATTCAGACAACACACACACGCACACAAATGCACTAGAACCACGTAGGCAGGAACAGCAAGCCTGCTCACATCCTAACACACTTCCTGGCAAGCATGAGTATGAGAAATTGCTCAGTAAGGGCCCACTAGATGATGCCAAGGTTTAATCTGTGCAACAAAGTTATATAGCAGGTCAGCCAGATCCTCCTAATATATAAATCACTGCCAGGGAAAAATGTAAGCTTTCCTGCCGGTGGAGCAGTAACTCTCTGAGGCCACTAGGGTGGCATTAAATTACTGCTGCACTGCACTCAACGATGCCCTAGTGGGCAGTAAAACGGATTTGTGTGGCATAATGGGATGGTTTAGTGGGACAGCAGGATGGCCACCCTGTCCCATAAGACCATTAAATAGTGTGTGGAGTAGACCATTCCTAACGGGTTTGCTAATCCTGTAGTAGATAATCTCAAAACACTCTTGCCAAAGTCTTTGCTACTCTAAAAAAAAAAAATACTGACTTCAAGAAGGCTGTCTTAGCATAAAAGCTGCTGACAATAAGGCCAAAAGTGTGCTGTAAGCCTCCAGGACACAGTGCTGCAGTGCTATATGAAGGTCTCATCTGAGAACTTCTCAATTGTATCTTCTCAGGGTGCTTATTTTAAAACTTAAGCTTTAAAAGTCTTTTACATTAAAGTTTCTGATTTAGATTTTCTCAGAGAACATTTAACCACACTAGTCCTTTGATAGATATTTTCTGGCAGCCTCTTCAAAGTAAGGACTTTTTGCAAGTGGATAATCTTATAAAGTCGCTTTTTCCAACTGTATTTAACGACTCAGCTACACAGTGAAATGGTTATCATTAAGAATAAGCCAGTAAGTAACAGACTACCATTGCAAATCTCTAAACAAGAAAGGGCCATGACTGAAGCAGGCTGTAAGAAGACCAGGGTAGACTGGTGGCCGGAAGGAACCAGAGGCAGGGCCAATTCCTGTAGAAAAACATGGTGGCTAAGAGAAGGAGGAGGCAGAATGCATATAATAGACATTTCAAAGGAAGTCATTGTGAAATGTAGTGACAGACAAGATTTAGAAAATGAAGAGAAAAAAAACAAATGATAAGGTTTTTAGGCTGAGAAAATCATTGATAAAAAAGACTGAAGTAGGGTACCTGGTTTGTGAGGAAACATACATGTCAATATACAATACAAGAGATTTCTTAAAAGCAAGTCGTCCCCCCCCCCCCCCCCCCCCCGCCAAATAATATACAAGACTACAGTAAGTGTGAATAGTCAGGTTTAGAGATAAGTATTTGCAAGTCAGAGGAATGCTGCCCTGGTATGCAGAGCTACAAAAAGACCTGAAGGTATAGAATTTGTCAAGAAAATGTAGCAATAACCCCGAAGAACAAAGACAGAGCTTTATTTGTTTTATTACACTTAAAGTATTAAAAAAAAAAAAAAAAAAAAACCAAAGGAGCTAATAAAAATGTGATATAAATCAGTAAAAATATTACTTTTAAAAAGAGTAAAGAAAAATAGATCAGGGAAAAGAACAAGGGAAAAAAAATAAGATGAAAGGCCAAGTGAAGTTATATACACTAAGTTCATATTCTAGGTACTTGCTAAAGGTGGACCATGACTTGGCTGTGAACATTTTAGAAATCAATGTTAATAGGAAAATACTTTTTGTCCCATAATTCACAATGGCCACCGGATAAAAATAAAGCAATATTCAACAGTAATACACTATTTTTATCCCAAGACCAGAAAGATAGTCTCACCTCCTCAGAGAGAGGATGTTTAATGAGCAAACAACTTCAAAACCATCCTCCCAGAAAAATCAATCATGGGTTTCATTAGGCTGATACTGGCAACGTCTCTCAACAAGAGGCTGACCACCACAGCAGGGCTTGATAAAAGAGAATCAAGTTACGGGGCAAGGGTAGGCAGGAGGATGTCAACACTGTTCTACTGATTCAAAGTTCCAGTGCACACACGCACACAAGTCCGCGTGTATCCGCAGGCGGTATATGAATCAGTTCATTTCTACCACGTTAAGAACCTCTGATTTAAACTAGAGAATAGATGGCCAACTTCTCAACTGAACTGAAACTGCGCAGTCCAAATCTGAACATGGATGCCTTGGAAGCAGAGCTAGTCTAAATGGCTCATGAAATGAAGAATCATCACTACATGTTCTGACTGAGCTGGGGAGAAGGCTGCTTAAGAAATTTAAGAATCCTAAAAGACTCGTGATAGAGTAAGATTCTTTACTACCACAAAAAAAAAAAAAAAAAAATTTTTTTTTTTTTTTTTATTGGCAGTGGTAAGTCAAGAAAATACTCATGAGGAAAGCAAAAATTTCCTACTGACAAAAACGTGGGATCCTATTCAAACACCTAAATCAATGAGCAATTAAGATACCATGACTACAACAAGCTGAGCTTTTAGCAGGTGTTACCAAATATCTGCCTCAGTCATCAAAAAACATCATCACTACCAGCCACAAGAATAGAAATAATCTATAGAAGGTCTATTTACTCCAAATTGTTTGACTCAAGTCAACCGATTTTTAAAATGTTATCTTTGTTTTAAAATTTAGAGTAGTTAAATAAAGTCATTTAAAAGGGATGGTCTTGTCAAATTGATGCCTTTAGTTTTGAAGTAGCTAACCTGAAGACATTTGTGGGAGCAATTTGCTAACAGGGCCAATTGTCTAATAAGCCTCTGTCTGAGTCCTGACAGTATGACAGTATCATCTGAATAAGAGAAAAGACTGACCTTTCCCTTCTCTACTGGAGGAGGAAGATTTTTAAAAAAAAGACCCCCAGACAGGAAAGAAATGATCTGAGGCCAGGAGAACAGCCAACAACACGCCGTCATTCCATCCACTGCGGTTTTGCCTTTTTGACTACCTACCTGGAACAAGAACAGCTAACTCTTTGGGTCGGATCCACAAAATCCCAAGTAGCAGGATTGTTAGCAGGCTCTTCTTCAAGAGTTGGAGTTGACACTTGGCTCCTCCTATAAGGGTTAAAAATGTGACTTCTTTGTAAACAGGAGATAATGCTAATACTTCTGCAGAGAAAAATGCTAAAAGTCTTTAATATATTAAACATAGTAATGGTATCCTACGGCATACATTCAGAGCAGCCAAAGTACGAAACTATCACTTGTCCCATGCACTAGAAGAAGCAGGATTCTTGTAGTCAAATTCAGCATTTTAACATGGGTGGTATACATAGCAATTTAAACAGTATCTGGCACTCTGACTTGTTGCTTTAGGGGGAAAAAAAAGGCCATCTAAATTATGCCGAAATGACCTAGAATATTTTGAAAGAAATTAACTTCCCACAGCATGTGTAAATTAGCACCCTCTGACAGACTGTTCAGAAGCCCTGGATGCACAGTGGTTAGAGTGCTCAACTGCTAACTAAAAGGTTGGTGGTTCGAACTCACCAGCTGCTCTGCAGGAGAAAGATGTGGCAGTCTGCTTCCTTAAAGATTTACAGCCTTGGAAACCCTATGAGGCAGTTCTACTCTATCCTACAGAGTCACTACGAGTCAGAATGAATTTGACAGCAGTGGATTTGGATCTTGTTTTGTTTTGTTTTGTTTTGACGGACTGTTTAAATCACTCTTAATACCCCTATAATATTTACTAGCATTTAACAGCTGCATTCCACCACTGTTAACAGCAACTAAAAGATAGAAAATAAAAATGTTTCCTACATGTCACTGGCACTGGTAATCAGCAGCAAAAAGTAGATCGCTACTAATACGTAGTGAAAATAAGAAGACAGGCAATCTTTTTAGATGCTGATTTTGTATAGCTGATACTGCCAAGTGTTCCAGAGACACCTCTGCAGGGGCTTCTGCGGCTCTCCACCCTCCTCTGCCTCATCTCCCTGATCTGTGCTGCTGGTAGAGGGGTTCCGGTTTATTAGGACTGGTGGAGGTGAAAGGTTTATGGTGACAAAAATCAAAGATGGTAAATGAAAAAAAATGTTAACTTGGAAATTATCTAGGCACTGCAGGTAGAAGTGAAAAGATCTCAATCACTCTAAAGGAAAGGATCATTTTTTCAAGTGACCAGAGATGCTTTTTAATTCTAGAATGTGACATGTGATTTTCAATGGCAAAGATTTTATCCACCACTCCTTTAGCAGCCTATTCTAAAACCAGTCCACTGGGAGATAAATGTATAGCAATGAATTGGCTAACAGCTGGATCCGAAGGACAGGTTTTAACTCTGTGTATGAAAATGTGAACAGTAGTTGCTTATGTAACCTTTAATTGACTTCTGCATGAGCAGAGTTATAAATAGTTACAGACCAGGATATCCACAGACATCCCCAGAGAACCAAGACTCATTGGTTTACCTGTATTAGTCGAAAGTGGGCATCTCACTCATATTATAGACAGATAACAAAATGTGCTGATTATGTCTACATTAAGTCTGGATAAGTGGTATTGGTTTTATGGACAATTGTTTGTCATTTTCATTTAGACAATTAAAATAATTACAAGTAGTCTGTTCTTAGAATCAATTCTCTTTTTTCCAAAAAATAAGTGAAGGAAGAAAGGAGAAAGGGAAGGAAGGGAGGGAGGGAGGGAAGGAGGGAGGTAAGGTAGGCTGAGGAAGTGGAAGAATACGGTTTCCCCAGACCAACAAACAGAAGCACAGCAGCTGTTACACACCCCTTTAATAGTTATCAGTTCAGTTCATAATGCATTGCCAATTAAAATGCGAAGGACAGTGTGTAAAAGAAAATGTGGCTAAGAATGTCATTTCCCTTTGTAACTAGAAAACATTCATAAGTTGGTATACAAGGGAAAACCAAACCCACTGGTTATTGTCCTGACACTTAGGGTGAATCCCCGAGCCATCCGTGATGAAAAATATCAGATGAACATCATGCCAATCTTTAGGTGATCAAGAACTTTAACTACTTCCTGGATAATCAAACCAAGTAAAGTAAATGTCTCTATTTTAACAGCTTTGTTTTGAATTTTATCCTGTTACATTCTACAAAGATGAAATAACCAATCCAACGACCCCCTGCAGTTTGGTCACAGAACAGCGCAACTTGCTGAAACCTCTTCATGTAGCCATCACTGGGACGGTTACTAAACCATGATCCAGACACAAACCAAAAGACATACTTGGACTGGGTTCTGTTGAGGATGCATTCCTTCCAGACTCGATGGACCATATGATTGTGGAGTTTTGGAGGAATCTTCCCCGATCTCTTTGGACTGTGCATAGTTATCATCCCCCCTTCCTGGGAACCTAGGTGACTGACCGCACTCTGAGTACCTCCACTCTCACCTGGAAAGGAAAGCCAATTTGAAATGTCAGAATATTCTGGAAAGGTCTTCTAGTGCAGAGCCTGCTGGCTTATTTAACATAAGTACGCATTTTAATTGTTAAAACTCATTTATATAGCTTGGCCTCTACTCCCTGACAACCCCACTGTCTGTAGCTATGAGTACCACTTGTGTCAGAGTTAAACACATCGCCGCTCAGACACTCACACACAGAATCCGTTAAGGGCACGCAGAGGCATTCCTACTCCACAGGTCCTGGACACTTCTAACAAGGAAGGGCTCACGTCACAATATCAGAGATGTAAACACACAAGGATTTCTGAATCCCAACACCACAAATAAGTTCCAAGACCGACGAGAACAGCAGAGGGAGCTTTATGCTCATTTAGTTACATAGCTGTGTAACTGCACACCGCCCCAGGTGGGAAGGAGAAAGAAGTTAATGGCACAAAGCTTGTTAACAAGGTCAGATTTCAGATTTTTCTGTGGAACTGTCTGTCCTTATGCCTGACACTATTTATGAAAGCTTTGTACTAAAACACTGGAAGAGGTTGTCTCGACGTTTTATATCAGAGGACTATAAGGTCACTGGTTTCTCTCTACTACTTACTTTTTCCAAAATACGGCTGGGATGCAATCCATTCCTTCCCACTCTGCCCACGGTGACTACTGACAATACCTTTGGGTAAATTATGAGTATGGACGATTTCTATCTCATACAAGATAAACACGAAAGTCAATTTCCAATAATAAATTCATTCTATTAATTTCATCTATTTAATAAATATATTTTTGGTTTTATTCTCAGCAGAACTATGATACAAAACATCCTTACAGAAATAATCAACTTTCAGCACTGTAAAAAATCTCTTCTCAGAAAAAGAAGCATCTTATGTCATAAACTAAGGATTCTTGGTATCAGTGAAAGAAAAATTCCAAATGTTTACATCTGGAGGAACTGAAGCTTTCCTGCCCCCCAGAAAAGGATCATTATATTACAAATGAGATAAGTCGAAGGAATGAGAAATTTGGTCTTTCATTGCTACCGTTTATTTTAAAAGTTTTCTGACTTGGTTCATGGTACAAAATAATTTATCTTAATTTTGCAATTGACTTTTAAATGCCTACTATGAAACTAGGCAAAGTGAAGAAAGAAACAGAAATAGATAGCATACCCTTCTTCCCCAAAATATCCTACAATACAGCTAAAGATATCAAACACCCGTGGTATCATAAAGGAATAATTTATGGCCAAAAAAGGATGGAGGAGGAGAGAACAAGGCCAAAAGACTTTTCTGATTAAAGTTGGGTTAATGCTTTCAGGAAGATTTAATGATGTAACTAAAATGTGGGTGGTACCTTACATGGAATTAAAAAAGGCTTGTAGTCATGTTGTTAAATGCATGTCGAATGCTGCTACCCCAATTATCTCCATATACTAAGCAGGAGACGCAAGCCGATGTACCTATCCAGCTAAAGCATGAGTGATTTCACCAAAACTAGCTGGTCCCCCTAGACCCCCCTGCAATCCAGGAGACTCTTGGCCATTTTAGGGCAACATAGCCCACTGAACCCCACATCCAAGAAAGCATGGCAATGCTGAGCGTTAGTCAGCTGCAGAATGGTAAGATGGGGCAGGGTTCTCCTGGACACAGCATTAAGGGTCCTAAGCTATAATCCAACGTGCTATGATGTGAAAACTGGGGCAAATTAATTTTACTACGAAGATACCAGCAGCTTTTATTTAGGATTGATGCAGCTTCAGGGGATTTATCCAGGGCCCAGCACAGGCCATACACAGGCCCAGCAGCTGAATAGTTACGAAGTCCACATTGAAACTCACTAAGAACAAAACCTCTTGTTTCTTGAACTGTGACTTTAGAGCCTGGACTGATCAGAGGTCGGCACCTAGAGCAGGGCACCAAGCACACAGCAGGCCCTCAAGTTTCAGTGGCATACAAATTTCACTAGACACCAAGCAAAACACAAACAATATAAATGGATAACAGCTTAAAAATTTAGTGTAACTATTAAAAATCCAAGCCTTGATACGAAATGTGATTAAAACTTTTCAAAAGAATACTGACAATTCTAGTCTTTATATTAATATATCATCTTGATGATTCCTATTAAAGTGTGGGTCTCCCCCCACCCCGCCCCAGTGTAAAGTAATTTTAATAAAAATTGGCTCATGGCAAATTCTATCCCAAGGAATCATCCAAATTCTCTGCTATTGCATATCAGAGCTAGATGGTTTTTTGTTTTTTTTTTTTTTTTAACCATCTCAGCAAGTAAACGCCTCCTTAAAATCGGAGGCTAGCTGTTGTCCACTTCTGCATCTCCCACACAATGGCTAAGTAATTCCTTTCAGATAACTTAGTAATGTGTGCCAAACTGGAGTTGTGAGCACTGCTTTGAATTTTCTGAACTACCATTTATATACTGCTTCGCTATTTACAAAGCACTTTCAAATACGCTACCTCATACACGTAACAACCCTGGAAGTATGTATTACTTAACAGAGAAAGAAACTGAGGCTCAGAAAAAGTATGAGAATTAAATAAGGTCACTCAACTAGAAAGCGATACAGTCAGGTCTGAAAACCAGGCATGTTCATTCACAAAGTCCATAATTTTCTTCAATATATTCTTTAGCTGGGAACATTTACTGAATACTCACTATGTACTTTACAAAGCACTGTGCTACAGGCTGTGAAATATTCTTACCTAATCCTCATGAAAATTTCCATGTAGATGTGTCTCATGCTTGAAAGTTTGTTTTCAAAGTTTAGCTGTCAAGACTTTATTTACTCTGATGTTTCTACAAACGGCCCAAATTAAATGCCTATAAATAATCCTATCCTTTTCTTAGTAGCCAGGTTCCCAGTTAAAATGAGTTCTTTAACCACAACAACAAAAAAGTTAATACAGGAAATATAATAGTCAACAAAGAAGGCAAAATGCTACCAATTTAAACAATTTCTAAATTTTTTCAGGAAGGCAGACTGTTGAAGTTATGAAAATTTTCACATGTAATTAATATTTACTCTTAATGCAGACAGGTTACTGATGAGACAAAGCATTTATCTGGAACCCCTAGATGAGAGTGTAACTCTACAATACAACAGAGCAAGAGTTATCCCAGGCTTGCCCCTGGCTGGCAATGGCCATTTGGGCAAAGATTGTGGTCATTCTCTCTGATTTAGTGTTTACCATCTGTGAAAAGAGCAGTCTGCATGTTGCCCTGCCTCTGTGTATAAAGGGGCAGGCTTTAAGAGAAATAATGGTTCAATTAGGACAAAAAATAATATGGGCTCAATTAAAATTGTGAAGCACATGAATTCTGTCTAAAAATGTCCTTCTCTATCCTGTAAAATCCCCATTTACTCTACCTTCAACCCTTCCACCAGGAACTTCTCAGAGTGAATTTCCTCACTGTTCCCTATCAAGGAGACGACATGATTTTCTGCAATCTCCTCCAGCCAGGACATCTTGGATTATACTCACCTATGAGAACCTGTTCTGGAGAGGTGGGAGGGGTAAGAGGCATCCCACAGTTACTTGGGTCCTTCACACTCCCAAGACCCTGCTGCCCAACTGTAATATGGCCTCCAGCACTGGTACCGCTCTGAGGAACTGGGATGTCGTTCTGAGAGATCAAAACGAAAGCTGACGGATAAACCATCCGCACACCACCTGTAAGGAAAGAAGCAGGCCTGAGGAGAGGGTTCACACAAGACTGCCAACTTTGTTTCACCAGTGGCCAAAGTCAAAGCTCCATGTTGAAAAAGAGATACTCATGAAGTACTGTCAAAAGTGATATGTTTCATTCTTCCCTAACTGAATAAGTGTTTAAATACGTGTTCCAACATTGTAATAGCATTTGGAATACAGGGACCATTGGTGCTTCAGGCAAGATAACTCCTCAGCACACACCACTATGTCAAGAGAATTAAAAAAGATAGGAAAATTACAGAGCTTGTTTCTGATGAATCCGAATGATTACCTTTTTAAATTAAGGAAGATCAAGAAGATAGAAAAAAGTTCTTCAGGCAAAACATTTTCCTCTTACCGACAATTACTTCGACTGCCACAGGGAAATCATCGTCATATCCCAACTCCTCTTCCTCTTTCAGTTCCTCTTTCTTTTTCAGCACCATTGGGTAGAAATACTGCCATTCCTCGATCAGCTTACGGGTGGCCGGGTCTGACATCTTATATGCTTGGCCTGTCAGCGTGCCGTTCAAGCCGTAAGGACTCACCAGTACTACAGGAGGTAGGAGTGAGGGAAGCACAGGTTACAGGTCACAGTAATCATTCCTACCAAAGTACGCCACATATCTGGTATTTTTAGGTTAAATCATAGCATCACTAAATACATATCACTCTTTCCTATCCCTTTTTAAAGTGTCATTTTTAAAAGTTTCTCGTTTTAGTATTTCTTATTATTTATATGCCTGTCAACTCACATCAATTTTTGAAGGAAATCAAATAGCTCTGGTGGCACAGTGGTTAAGCATTCAGCTGCTAACCACAAGGCCAGCAGTTCAAACCCACCAGCCACTCTGTGGGAGAAAGATTTAAAAAACCTGCTGCTGTTGAGTCAACTCTAACTCCATAAAGGTTACAGCCTTGGAAACCCTATGGGGCAGTTCTAACTCTGTCCTATAGGGTTGCTATGTGTTGGAATCAACCTGATGGCAACAGGTTTGGTTTTGTTTATCACACTGTCAGGCAGCTGTATCAACACACAGTATATAACCTATCTGCGCACTAAAGCATAACACATCCGTTTACTTACAGCTTACACAACGTGAACACTGAATCGTCCATAAACAAAGAAAACCATTCGGTACATACACCCTGAAACCTGTCTAGAACTTGAACATTCTTCCTGTGGCTCCTCAGACTGACTAAAGATCTTTGGTAATTAAAGGTCATATACAAGCAAAGCTGCCAACAGCAGAAAAGTCTTCAAGTACCAAGCTTACGACGTAATGCTTAGCTGTCATTTCCGTTTTGGAAGTCTGTTGATGAAACAACTCAAAGTAAAATGTATCTCATCAGCCAAAGTCCTCCTGTCCTCCTTTCTGTGTTTGACCTTGGTGTCATTTTCACTGAGCTAGACACAAAAATACAGTTAACATGGTACTATGAATAACCAGCCAGTTCTTTGCCTCAGGGTTAGTATTTCAACCTTCCAAATAATACTTTTCTGGGGATAAAGGTCACTTTCACTTAATCCTGAGTTTTAAAAAACACCTCAACACAGTCATCTAATGGGATGTCTTTTTGTTGTTGTTGACTTTTTTTTTTTTTTTAACAGCTGGATGGTATGTCACATCAGTCGAGAGAGAAATAGCATAGACACCACATATTTCATGGTGCCTTTCTGCTGTTCCTCAGTGATCCAACTGGGATGAAAACACTCCAACCAACGCAATTAATCAAGGGTAATTTCCCTCCATTAACACTTCTAGGAAATTCCTACATCAATTTTGGATAATTATGTTAGCCGTAATTATCTAGAGGCTAGCACCTGCCCTAAGTGTCTACCTCTTCCACACAACCATGGGAAATCAGCAGGATAACGTCCCACAGAAGTTTTCTATGGTTCGAGGCATTGTGACAAACTAGTACAGTTAAAACAAGTTGTCTAGAGGGACCTGGTATTCCTAATAATATCTCTCCTAACACAGGAGGTTAGTTTCCTTCCCTCATGACTAGTGATTCCTTCTGTTATTACCACAAATAAACATTGTTAATTTTAAGTGATAAAGCTGAAGTCAGACAGTCCTCAGCACTTTATACTCAAGCAAATGTAGTACTTAAATAATTCCCATAATACATAATATACATATACTGTACAACTCTCAAGTGAACAGCTTAAGGATTTTCCATTTTATAGCGGTCCATACAGAAAACACCCAAAGCTACATAAGGATGGAGTACACAGCTCAAAATGTATTACAAGTGTGTCGGGGCGGGGGGCGGGGGGCGTCTAGCTAATCATAAGGATACAGCTAAGTGAGGAGTCAATGTTCTTTTTTCCCGTAAAAAGCATGCTTAATTGTCTTTAGGGCAACGATCCGAATATGGAGGCTAAACGTTCACATAGCAGGCTGTCATGGTAATAAAAATACTTCATCAAGTTTGTTAAAATGTCAGTGTTTTTAGAAATTGCATTCTATCTGATATACTATTTCAACCAGATATCTCTAGTACTGACATATTACACTGAACCAAAAAAAGATTTTTTCATATGGTTCAACCTAACATTGTAACATTTAAAAACAGCTGCTCATAGAAAATTGTGATTCCCAAAGACAGAAACAAAGATTTAGAATGCCTAGTAAGATAAAAAGGGAATGGAGATATTTTGGTGATATCTAGGTGGTAATTAAAGCTGAGATAATTAAAATATTAATAGGCTAAATTACAACCAAATACCTATAACCAATGTAATCTATAAAATAAACAAATAATAAAGGTTATCGACATTGGTGAAGATACTACACACCTCTAGAAATTTTATTTGGGTTGAAATTTCAAATGCTAAGTTTCATATCAATGTTCTACAAGTACCATGTACTTGGCACCATGTAGTGGAAACCCTGGCGGCATAGTGGTTAAGTGCTGCAGCTGCTAACCAAAGGGTCAGCAGTTCAAATCCGCCAGGCGCTCCTTGGAAACTCTATGGAGCAGTTCTACTCTGTCCTATGGGTCGCTGTGAGTGGGCATCGAATCGACGGCAGTGGGTTTTGGCGGGTTTTATAAGTACCATCTATCATTTACATTCCTGGAATCGTGTTAACGTACAAAACAATGAAAATTTCTCATTTAGAAGATTTATCAATTACCCATTGGAGTGCACTTTTCAGAGACTGGCCAATCTTCTTTTGTTCTAAAGGAAGTTCTCTTCATTTATTCCTCAGTACTATTTCACAAAGGCCAGGGTGCGTATGTGATAAAAAAAAAACTTCAGCAAAAAACTAGCAAGGTGTTATTACTTATTTGTGAAATGGGTAGTCTTGCCTTTCTTTTTCAGAAATTGACTTTTTGTGCTTAGCTTTAAAATGTCCGTTTAAGCTAATGTTTCACCCTCCAAGATGGTACTGGGCAAGGTGGCTGTCCATGTGGTGGGGTGGTGGAGGGGAGGAGAGGAGGGCCATGGCCATGCACTTACCTTGAAATGGTGCAGGGGAAGACTGAGCCATGTGTATATGCTCCTCGTTGATCAGATAAATTGGCTGGTGTTGGGCAATCTCCACACTCGTGCATACATTACTTTCCCCATGAAGAAAGAATGTGAACGCACAGGACAAATGCTCACTAGAAAGAGAGAATGAAACACTCAGCTCTACATTTTGGTAGGAAATGGGTGCTACCAACCAAAAATACAGCTGAGATACAGCTTTACTTTATCAACCATCTAGCAAAGCTGACCTCTGATGATATCAATGCCATAAACCTCTCATTGATTGCGGACAATAATATAAAGATAAGTTGTTGACAATGACGCTAAAGTAAAGCCGCCAGATAAGTATGAAAAATTAGTTATGCTGCATTCTGAACTTTGGAAAGATACTGTGCTTTCTGACTGTTTCATCTGCATAAAATCTATCTCCTTTGCCAACTATAAACCCCTAAGAAAGACTGGGAACAGGTTTCTACCTCACCCCCAGTGCCTAGCACATTACAAGGACTCAAACATTTGTTGCATCAAATAAATGAGAAAACATTTGAAAAACTAAAAAAAAAAAAAAGTGGCCTTATGAACTAGATAGAAAAGTAACCCCTGAGCTGAGTCTGAAGTGACCTTTAACTGAGTCTAAGGACAAAGACAAATTTGTTTTTGCTTATGTTTGGTACACAATGACAGCAAATCTACCAGTTTACAACTCTACAGTAAGGTTAGACGGTTTATCCAAAAACAGCAATTAAGGACGCTGCTGTATACAAATTCCCAGGTAGAACTGCTAAGGAAATACAAGTCTCTAAAAATGGGCTGGTAATCTATTACATTTAATTTTTACAATTTACTTCTGATAACAAAATTTTATTAAAATATCCTACTTCTGTTTTCCAGAGAACTGAAAAATGATAAAAATGAAGGGTTTGGAAGAAAAGTAGTTTAAAAATTACTACAGTGGCACATTCTTTCAAAGTTGTCAGCTTTGGCTCCTTTTCTTAAGATGGCATGTAAGAACATTTGCCTGATGAAATAATACAGGGAACCAAACTACTAAACACCACTAGGAAACCACCATTTTAAAAATCATCTCTAAGATGTTGCTTTTTTTTTTTTAAAGTTCTCTAAAATATTATAAAATATGTTCTGAGTACCACTTGAAAGAATTAAATTTTCTGTAAAACAAAGTCATAATGCTTTAAGGAAAAACTGAAATAAAGATGATAAAATTTTCACTCTATCACAAAGAAATATATATGTATTCTGCTGTGGCCAGTATACTGAGAAAACTGTGTTTTATTACAATGTGAGGTTTTGTCAAGAGGACACACTAAATCTTGGTGTCTGGTTATACAGCATGACAAAATAAACTCAAGATGATGACTAGAATTTTATACGAATTTTGAAAATTTTTTCACTCAACTTGACACCATACTTCCAAGTTTCAAGGTCACAATGAGGAAAAACTGTACCTAATTTAAACATATACAGGTACAAAACAATACCACTGGCAAAACCATGCTGTCCTTTACAGAAACAAATTCAGAAACTCATCATCATCAACACACAGCATTGTGCCCGACACATAACAGGACCAAAATATAGGACTACAGATGGTGGACTGGCTAATTTTCCAGCTGTAAATTTCAGCTCAGAAGCTTGAACTGACTCGTCCTAATTCACCGCCACCATCAACTATAGTCAACGGCATATTTATAAGAGAGCTGGTTGGGGTTACAGGTGTAGAATGCAGCCACAGAATATGCTCTTGATCCTACAAACTTCCAACTGCATGAAAATAAAGGCAACTAACATCCATCTACCAGCTAGTAAGTGCAGAGAACGGGGCAAGGCGCCTGGAGTCACACCAAAGAAAATGTCATCCTTGCTCTCAAGGAGGATACATGCTAGCAAGAGACTGATGCAAAAATATATCTCTAAAACAAAGCCAGGCATAAATGCAGAGATAAAAATAAAAACAAAATGCTATTGGAAGGCTGAGGTGTAGCAATTTCTGTAATGTGAAGGGTCCAAATGCTCCAAGGCAAGGACAACTGAAGATGAAATTTCAACAACAGAAGGAAAAGAAAGGGGAAAGAGAGGATGAGGAGAAGAGATGTGGTTAAAAGCCGGACGTAGTTTGGAAATTCTATATGAAGGAATGGAGTAACGTGATGGCCAGGGCTGGAAATGGAGTCAGAAGCCACACCCTGAGATAACATAAAAGACTTTGTATGTGAGAAGTAACAGGGAGCTCATTTAAGGTTTGGTTTAAGAAAGTCAGTGAATCTAAAGAATCATGAAAATTTCAATAGAATTTGCTATATTTCAAAAATAGCAAGTTTAGAACAGAAAAATGTCCCACAAAGAGGCACAAATTTAAAACGTAGTAACTCAATCAATGGTCTTTTTCATTTTACATCGATAACTTTAAAAACAAAATGTCAAGACCATTAAAACAAGGTAAAGCAAACAGCAAGTTATAATGGAAATACAACAGAGGCCATCAGTAGTTATTAATTTTAATTAATCAATTTAGTTAATTTTGGGCAATTTACGTTACCTTTCTAACCGTAGTTCCTCATGCGTAAAATCAGCTGTTAACACAAAGAGCCCTGATTCAGGAGGTCTAGAGCGGACCCCCTCAAACTGGTATTTCTAACAAGTTCCCAGGTAATTCGGTAGCTATCCTGGGCCCAGGAACCCTACACTTTGAGAACCACTGGACTTGTATGGGGAGCCCTGGTGGGATAGTGGTTAGGAGCTCAGCCGCTAACCAAAAGGTCCGCAGTTCAAATCCACCAGGTGCTCCTTGGAAACCCTATGGGGCAGCTCTACTCTGATCCTGTAGGGTCACTATGAGTAGGAACTGACTCAACAGCAATGTGTTTATTGGATTTGATGGCACCTCAATCCCTTTCCAGCTATAAAATCCTATATTTTTCTAAGATTACGTGAAACAAGAGAACAGGGATGACAATACTGACCTCAGAGAGTAGAATTCCCCCTTTGATCTAGCAATACCACTTCTAAGAATTTATCCCACAGATAAACCCATGTGTGTTAAAAATAAAAATAAAAGCTATGTACAAAGTTACTGGCTGCAGCACTGTTTGTAACAGTTACGGCTGAAGACAGGCAAAATGCCTACCAATAAAGGGCTATGCACTGTGCAACCACTTACAAGAAAAATGGCCTTGTCTATCAGAGACTGACATGGGAAAACCTCCAACAAAAACTGTTATGAGAAAAAAAGCCAGATATAAAACAGTGTGAATAACATGCCCCATTTGTATAAAAATGGGGAAGAGGGGAGAAAAATACACACACACGTAATTTGATTACATTGGCATAAAATTTCTCTGGAGGAACGTACTTTAAAAACCTAGTAATTTTGGTTGCTTTTGTAGAGTGAGGCAGCATGGCTGAGGGAGAGAGAAAAAGAAAACTCAAAACAGTCTGATCCTTTCTGAGTGCGGGGCCTTGCGTCACACGGAAAGCAATGGTGGCAGGACATGAAGCAAGCCCCTGCCTCCTATCCCTGTGCAGGCGGCTTGTTGGCCTACCCGGAGCTGTGCACTAGAGGAATGCTTCATCCTGTCAGACCTGGCTCTTAGTCGAAGCCTCCTGAAATCATCTTTGATCTTGAATCTGTTATCCAAAATATTGGCTGTTTGATCAGCAAGCCATCAATATCTTTATATTCAGGTCACTGCTAAAAAATGGTGAGAAAGACTACTCTGAGGCTAGAGTCCTGGGTCATCTCATCAGAGAGCGCACAAGTTACAAACTTGCCAGTGCTACCGCCCATTTACTATTTCTTTTTTTTTTTTTTAAATAATTTTTATTGTGCTTCAAGTGAAAGTTTACAAATCAAGTCAGTCTCTCACATATGAACTTATATACACCTTACTACATACTCCCACTTACTCTCCCCCTAATGAGTCAGCCAGCTCCCTCCTTCCAGTCTCTCCTTTCGTGACCGTTTTGCCAGTTTCTAACCCTCTCTACCCTCCCATCTCCCCTCCAGACAGGAGATGCCAACACAGTCTCAAGTGTCCACCTGATATAAGTAGCACACTCTTCATCAGCATCTCTCTCCAACCCATTGTCCAGTCCCTTCCATGTCTCATGAGTAGTCTTCGGGAATGGTTCCTGTCCTGGGCCAACAGAAGGTTGGGGGACCACGACCACTGGGATTCTTCCAGTCTCAATCAGACCATTAAGTCTGGTCTTTTTATGAGAATTGCGGGTCTGCATCCCACTGATCTCCTGCTCCCTCAGGGGTTCTCTGTTGTGCTCCGTCAGGGCAGTCATCAGTTGTGGCCGGGCACCATCTAGTTCTTCCGTCTCAGGATGATGTAAGTCTACAGTTCATGTGGCCCTTTCTGTCTCGGGTTCATAGTTATCGTGTGACCTTGGTGTTCTTCATTCTCCTTTGATCCAGGTGGGTTGAGACCAATTGATGCATCTTAGACAGCCGCTTGTTAGCATTTAAGACCCCAGACGCCACATTTCAAAGTGGGATGCAGAATGTTTTCCTAATAGAATTTATTATGCCAATTGACTTAGAAGTCCCCTTAAGCCATAGTCCCCAAACCCCCGCCCTTGCTCCGCTGACCTTCGAAGCATTCAGTTTATCCAGGAAACTTCTTTGCTTTTGGTCCAGTCCAGTTGAGCTGACCTTCCCTGTATTGAGTATTGTCCTTCCCTTCACCTAAAGTGGTTCTTATCTACTAACTAATCAGTAAATAACCCTCTCCTACCCTTCCTCCCTCCCCCCTCTCCTAACCACAAAAGAATGTGTTCTTCTCAGTTTATACTATTTCTCAAGAACTTATAATAGTGGTCTTATACAGTATTTGTCCTTTTGCCTCTGACTAATTTCACTCAGCATAATGCCTTCCAGGTTCCTCCATGTTATGAAATGTTTCACAGATTCGTCACTGTCCTTTATTAATGCGTAGTATTCCATTGTGTGAATACACCCTAATTTCTTTAACCATTCATCTGTTGATGGACACCTCAGTTGCTTCCAGCTTTTTGCTATTGTCAACAGTGCTGCAATAAACGTGGGTGTGCATATATCTGTTCATGTAAAGGCTCTTATTTCTCTAGCGTGTATTCCGAGGAGTAGGATTTCTGGGTTGTATGGTAGTTCTATTTTTAACTTTTTAAGAAAACGCCAGATGGATTTCCAAAGTGGTTGTACCATTTTACATTCCCACCAGCAGTGTGTAAGAGTTCCGATCTCTCTGCAGCCTCTCCAACAGTTATTATTTTGTGTTTTTTGGATTAATGCCAGCCTTGTTGGAGTGAGATGGAATCTCACCGTAGTTTTAATTTGCATTTCTCTAATGGCTAATGGTAGAGAGCATTTTCTCATGTGTCCGTCAGCTGCCTGAATATCTTCTTTAGTGAAGTGCATGTCCATATCCTTTGCCAACTTTTTGATTGGGTTGTTTGTCTTTCTGTGGTTGAGTTTTAACAGAATCATATAGATTTTAGAGATCAGGCGCTGGTCAGAGAGGTCATAGCTGAAAATTTTTTCCCAATCTGTAGGTGGTCTTTTTACATTTACTATTTGTTATCTACAACAGATAATCTAAAAGGTTATGGCAAATGTCTTGATAGAATGCAGGTATATGACAACTACCATATTTCGCTGATCTAGAAACCTGCCTAAAAGTAAAATCCAGGCAGTTTGATACAGAAGCCAATCCCCCTTATTTTACAGATGAGAAAATAGCGCTAGAAAGAGCTTGGCTCACCCAAAGTCATTCTTAGAGGCAGAACTGGAATGACACAACATTTAATGCTCTTTCTATCCATCAGTCCAGCTATGAATGCGGACGTGGATATACACCTCTACCAACTTATGTTCTATAGGGTAAAGACCAGATTTGTGAATGGACACTGCAAACAAGGGGCTCTACAGGTACACATATGTAATATTATACACTGCTATTAGAGAGTTAACACGTAAATCTTTAATGAGAGGTCCCATACCTGTTCTGGCTCCTTCTCACCCATCACCCACTCTTACCTAAACCTTTAATCACTCAACTCCATCTATTTCATAAACATTCATTGTTTGAAAGTTGAAAAGGGCTTGAAAGATGATCAAGCTGAGTCCTTTTTTTAATTCAGGGATGGCAAGATCATGCCCAAAGTTACACAACTACTTGAGAGCAAAGTCAGAATTAAGAACCCAGGTCCCCCTTCTTGCCATATAATGTTCACAGTACACTCGTGACTTTCTACCTTAAATTAATACTGCCTTCACCCTTACTCCATACATTCACTCATCCAAAAGATCACATGCCCTGCCACTTAAACTAGTCCCTGCATCAATTCCCCTATCCCCCGCCCCCCCACTGTCTCCAGGTCATAAGGTACCCTATCAAATGAGTACACAGAACCCAAAATGCTGCAGTTTCACTCAGTGAAACTAAAGTTGGACCCTCACTCCTCTTTGCTTAGGGCTTTCCGCTTGGCAAGTATTTCAGGTCTTCTCAAACCCGTATATTCTCCACTCTTTACCCAGTAAAACAGGTCTGATTCACGTGTACTCTTTACTGAATTCTTTATTTAACCACCTTTTCACCTCAAACATCTCTGTGGTGACACTAGGATGAGATATTCCCTTTTCTCTGCAAAGTGACTCTCATGCTCCTCCCACTCATGAATGCCTCTCTTTCTGCCTCCTTCTAACCATGCTGCTGCTTTGGGGTGGCTGTCATATCTTCCTCCCTCCACTGGCTAATGCACCTGCTGGTGGCACAGTGTTTAACAGGTCAGTGGCTAACCCAAAGGTCGGCAGTTCAAATCTGCCAGCTGCTCCTTGGAAACCCTACGGAGCAGTTCTACTTTGTCCTACAGGGTCACTACGAGTTGGAAGTGGCTCGATGGCAACATGTAACAACTAATATGAAATAACACACAAATAAAATGGCTAAAAGAACATTAATTCTAATATCAAATAATAAATATATAAACAAAATAATTACAATTTGTTCTAAGTGTTAAAAAAAAAGTACTAAGTTAGAAAAGAATGGGAGAAAGACAATTTTAGAAAGCAGTAGGTCAGGAAAAACCTTCTCTGAAAAAAAGGGGAGAACATTTAAACTGAGGCTTGCATCTTAAGAGGTAAGTAGCAAACACCATTCCAAAAAGAGAAAATTATATGTGCAAAGGCATTGAAATAGCACAGAATCTGGCATTTTTAAGGGAGCAAAAGGAGGTGATATGGCTACATCACTGTCAAAATGAAGGAGTCGTGTAAGATGAAGTTGGAAAAACAGGCAAATTAAACCTAGCTAAAAAACAAAGATGATCAGATTGGTTGAAAAATAAAAACAAAAAATCCGTCTACAGTATATCCTGCTTATAAAAGACACACCTAAAATAAAATCACATCAAATGAAAACCAAACGCAGAAAATGATATACCACCCAAATCCTAACAAATACAAAGCTGATATATCAAAAACAATAAATATAGGCTTAAAAAATTAATCATTATATAATAATAAACAAAGGACTTCGAAAAAAACAATTTTAACAATCATGAACTTGTATGCACATGGTCATATAATATGCAACATAGCTTTGAAATAAAGGGAAAATCGTAGAATTACAAGGAGAAATCGACAAATCTACAGTTACTGGAGATTTTAACATCTTTTTTTCAGTATTTAACAGAATACCCCCCCACACAAAAAAAAAAAAACCCCAAACCCATTGCCGTCAAGTCGATTCAGGCTCACAGTGACCCCATAGGACAGAGTAGAACTGCCCCATAGGGTTTTCCAAGGAGCGCCTGGTGAATTCAAACTGCTGACCTTTTGGTTAGCAGCTGCAGCTCTTAACCACTATGCCACCAGCGCTTCCATTTAAAAGAAAAAGCAGACAAAAAATTAAGACTATAAAAAAAAAGAAGAATGCCACAATATCTGTGTGACATGACCTGAATATATGAATATTTGTTTTCCATAAAGAGAGCCTACACTCTTTCCAAGAACACACAAAAGGCCTGCAAAAATTGACTAGGTAACCTTACACAAAAGAAGTTTAAAGTTTCAAAGAGCTGCTACCTTACAGACTACACATTCTCTAACCACAGTGCATTGTAGTTACAAAGTAATATTTAAGGGGAAAAAAAAAAGCTTAAAATAAAATCTCCATGTTTGGAAACTTAAACATGCATTCCCTAAATAAATCCTGGGTTACAGAGGAAATCACAATGGAATTCACAAAATATTTAAAATTGAATGACAACAAAAATAAATAATACATATCATGATCTGAGAGAAACAGTACCCAGAAAGTAATTTATATATCCTCACGAGCCCAAAAGTAAGTCTTAAATGAGATAAGCATTCAAGTCAAGAAATGGGCGGGGGCGGGGGGAGGAGACAATAACAACAAAAAATAAACCCAACCCAAAAGGATGAAAATAACAATGATAAGGCCACATACAACAAAACAGAAAAATAGAGAGGACTTACCAAATGAATCACTTGTTTTTTGAGCAGACTAAAGAAAGACAAATCACTAGGCAAGACTGCTTTGAGGGAGGAAGAGAAAGGAGACTGCAGGGAAGCAAGGGCACAGATAAACAATTCGGAACAAAAAAGAAAGGCGCTACAGATAAAGTGCGAACACTTTTATTCATAAAAGCGCTATAAATAACATTATCCCAGTAAATCTGAAACGCATGAAATGGCTAATTTTCTGTAAAGACAGATTAACTAGAAAACATTTTGAAAGTAACTAAGAAATCAACAGCAGCTTACAAGGTTTTTCTAAACTTTCAGAGAATAAATCAATCTTTCTTATACAGACTGTTCGGGCAAATGATAAATAAGAGAAAGGCTCCTGCCTCTTTCTAGTAGGCTTGACCAACTTTCACAGCAAAACTGGAAAAGGTTAGTTATAAAAACAGAAAGTCATCACCTAACATTTTTACTCATTAACACAGACACAAAAACACTAAATTAAACATAACACTAGTAAATTGAATTCAGAAGTGATTCAGAGATGATTACCAAATGAGGATTATGTTAGAATATAATTACAGATTAACACCAGGCAATCTATTAATGTAATACAGTATACTAACAGATGAAGGGGGAAAAAATCAAACCATTCATCTCAATAGATACAGAAAAAACATATAGTAAAATTCAATAATCATTCTTTATTTAAAAACAAAACAAAGTAAAAACTGGGAGTTAAAAGGAATTACCTAACTTAAACAGATAAAGGCTACCGGTAGACTACAAACCATTTACAAAACAGTGCATAACATGAACTAGCTGGTGTATTCAAGCTAAAGCCCTTTTCACCAGGTGCTTTATTATGATACTTCACCTATGCTACAAGTACATCTCCCAATACTTCACAGATGTTTCTAAGTCTTTATTCCAAGCTTTAAAGATTCATTTCCTTCAGAATTAACAAAAGAAGCCATCAAAACATTTTGTTTCAACCGCTGGGTAACTCTGGCAAAATCAGTTTGTCAGTAGTCAAAGCAACTGACTCATCCTACTTCACACTTTGGAGCTTTCGCTAGACATCAGAGTTTTGGGTAACATTTATATTTCTAACCTAGGAATCATCAGATTTATATATATTAAAAAGGAAACTGTGTTAGAGGAATCCCTTCTAAAGTTTAAATGTTGAGTAGCTAAGCATAACATGTGCCTATCCCCTCTTGGCAATTAGTGTAAGGAAACTGTTTAAAAAAAAGGAAATGTCCAATGTAACACTAGCTACAATCACTCTATGAGCTACTTCTCTAGGCTCCTCCCACCACCCTCTGCGTTAAGATTGGGCACTTACTGCACAGGCCACGCTGTTTCATGTGTCTCTGTTTTGGTTCACGCTGTTTTTTTTTTTTTGCCTGGAATGAACTTCCCCTATTTTTCATCTAACTCCTACACATTTTCAACCTGAGCCCAGGCATCATCTTTTCAAGAAATCATCTTTAAAGCAGCAAAAATGCTAAATGTTCCCATATTATTCTGTGTACATCGCAAATCAGGGCACTTCAATTTTCTAAGTTCGATCAGCCCATCTGATTGAATTTTTTGAAGGCAGAATCATGTTTTGTCTAGTACTTTGGACCCAAGTACTCAGCATGATGCTTGTGTGGGTAGGTCCACCATTAATATTTAATTGAGTTTGTGTATTTTATACCTTTCCTCTGACATTTTCTGATATTTCACAAGGAGGCTCAGAAATAAAATCTGGAATTCCAAGTCATAAGAAGAAGTGAAAAGCTGTGCAATTCTAACCAGGCAGATATTAGGGGACACCTACCCTGGTCTTGAAGATTTCAGACCATCTTTCTAACCATTCTTCTGGTAGGAGCCTGCGTGGGGAGCGCCCCTCACAGCTATGGAGTATAATATAGCATGACTCTCCTTGGCACCCAGGATACTACGTACTCTTCTGGACTAATAAGGAAACTAGCACAGAATAAAGAAGGATTTTTTTTTTTTTTTAACATATAGATGGAAACCCTGGTGGCGTAGTGGTTAAGCGCTACAGCTGCTAACCAAAGGGTCGGCAGTTCGAATCCACCAAGTGCTTCTTGGAAACTCAATGGGGCAGTTCTACTCTGTCCTATAGGGTTGCTATGAGTCAGAATCGACTCGACAGCACTGGGTTTGGTTTGGTTTAAACATATAGACCAATAGAGCTATTCTCTTCAAAAAATGCCACTGAGCAGTTCTGTTCCTACACATTTTGCATCAAAATTTATACTACTCAATCCCCTGGCAAGCTCCCCACTGGCTAGAGGGAAAAAATCTAAACACCTGTGCAATGCAGTCAGGCCTTTCTTACCCTGGTGCAACCTACCTTTACGACCCTACTCCCCACACACACCCTCAATGACAGCCAGTTGGGAATGGCATCCCACCCACATTCCTACCACTGCACAATTTCCCGCTCCTTCTTTCTCCTGAAATCCCATCTTTCTAAGTCCAACACCTCTACACCCTCTCCACAGAGGCTTTTCATATTACTTCTTTCCCCAGAACCCTTTCTTCTCTGCCACCAAGAGGACTTACCTCTTGTTGACACTCAAGCTATCAGATGACTTCATTTAATCATTACAGAGCACACCTATTTTGTGTCAGTCCCTGTGCAAGATTTAGGGGCAGGTATAAACAAGATCAGAATCAGGCTTTGAGGATTTATATTTTCCTAAGCAAACTACCTAAGAACCTTCAAAAGGAACAAAAATATTCACATGGAACTATGGTACCCACGTGCATGGACGGCAAGATCAAATACGAAGTTGAAGAAATTCTGATAGGACATTTCAGACAAGATTTTGTACTTTAATATTAAATCTCAAAAAAAAAAAACTGTAAGGTAATACCTCATATATGTTTGTACCCTGTGTAATTTTTAATGATTGGTTTACATTAGAAATTACTTTAACCCATGGGAATGGGGGAAGGGAAGCCAGCAAAAAATAAGTTTTCCTATTATTTATAAAATATCATGTATTCTACCTACTATTATAATTGGCTGAAATCCTATATTCTCGGAGGTCCAATAAATAAACTATATTCCACCAGGGAGAGAAATCTGATTTCATTCTATCTTTCCAACTTCTCCCATCGTCCAATTTGTTTCCCTCATAGTGCTTGTCATAATTTGCAACTGTTTAATTTCTTTTGCTGGCCTTCCCCACCATAATGTAAGCTCCCTGAGGGGAGGAACCATGCTTGTCCTGTTGCCCTCTGTATTCCCAGCACCTAGCACAGTGCATGACACACAGCACTTAGTGAACAATCATTGAATGGATGTATGCAGTTTTAGTCATAACCAAAGATTACTTTTTTTCAGTTCCATCACGAGAGGAACAAGAACACCTACTGTGCACAGCGAATATTCTTAAAGTGAGAAGTTTTATTATTAATAACCTAAAAAAAAAAAAAGGCTCATTGCTGTTGAGTCAATTCCAACTAAGCAACCCTGCAGGACACAGTACAACTGCCCCCATAAGGTTTCTAAGGAGCTGCTGGTGGATTCAAACCGTCGACCTTCTGGTTAGGAGCCAAGATCCTAACCATTGTGCCTCCAGGGTTCCAATTATTAATAACCATTGCCACTCAGTCGATTCCAACTCATAGCGACCCTACAGGACAGAATACAACTGCCCCACAGGATTTCCAAGGAGCAGCTGGTGGATTCAAACTGCCGACTTTTTGGTTAGCAGCCATAGCACACTGTAGCTCTCAACCACTGTGCCATCAGGGCCCCACAATTAACAGGAGGATGTAATAAGCCATTTCCAGTGATAGTAAAAAGGTACCTTTAAAATTGTTTATTTAAAAAACACAAGGGGGGTAGTTAGGGTACAGGCTTGTTTAAGTGCAAACAAGAAGGAAGGACTGGTGTTCTGAATAATTTTTTCCCCTTTCTTAAAATACCCTAGATTAAAAAAAAAAAGTTATGGGTCTACTTCTTACATTGAGTTTTCAGAATACAAGTATTACATGTGCTTTCAAAAAGCATTATGAATATTAATAAACTGTTCTTTTCATGGTGGAAAAGTGTTTTCATAACTGATTCACAATGCAGAATGCATTTAGATAATTTTATCTAAATGTGCTCTGTACTATGAACTTATTATCTTAAAATTTTCCAAGTTGTCATTAACCAAATCTCTTGCCAGAAGTAATTTGCCTCACTCTGTAGATTCTCATTTGGGAATATTTTGCTAATGTTATCATTTTCTTTCCTGAAAAATATACAATTTACTTTGGCGGCCTCTGCAAAGACTATGTTGAGATCCTTTGTTCACTAACAGGTGGAGCTTTCTCTTACTAGACAAGCCCTTTCACCTCCTTTTTTTTTTTTTTTTAAGAAGTTAGCATTATAATATCCAAACCACAAGACTAAATTAAATTATTTTCTATGATATACTTTCACTATTTCTTATATCTTCCCATTAAACTACAGGTTAAACCTAACAATAACAAAAGACAATAAAAATGTCCAGGAAAGTTAGCATTATACATATTTGTTTTTAAATGAGAGTGAGTACTCACAACTACTAAATTACCATTACAGTTCTATGAATAATCACCCTTCCCTCTAAGTTAAATATTACATTTTGTTACACTACAGAGAAGCAATGAAACGATATTGCCTCACGGAATACTGTGTGTGTGTGTGCGTGCGTGTGCGCGCGTAAGTAAAATTAGCAAGCTCTTTGACTGCTCTCTTCTACCACCCTTCCACCCTCAATGCTAAGTTGTTCCCTGGCAATAAATTGACATGAATCTTGCAGGCCACAAAGTTACCATTCCTGATACCACAGTGATAACGGAGCAACAGTATAAAAAAAAAAAAAAACCAAACCTGTTGCCATCGAGTCGACTCTGACTCACAGTGACCCTGCAGTCACCTTGCATTAATGCAGAACGGTGCCCTACTGGCCTAAGACTTCATGTTCCTCCCTGGAAGCCTCACTTACTAGAAGCAAGTACCAGCGAGGAGGCTCTGACTCAGTTACGTATTGATTCAAAGGCTGGAAGAGTTTGAGGGTTTTCTACCCTGATAAAAATAATTATCAAGATGCCAAAGTAGACAGAAGAGTGGCTCTCCTCGGTGACGTGTGCTTAAAAAATCAGAAGCCAACTTACAACTTGAGGAGAGTTATGATGGTCATCTTATTAAAATCTCTCTTGAAGTTAGAAAACAAAGCCAGATTACCTACTCACAGTCTGGACAGTCCTTTGAAAAGTCAATGATAGCATGCCTGGTAGAGAATACAGATTAAAATGGCATTTATATTTGGTAGCCTATAACAACGGAAGCACTTTTTGCTCGCTTTAGATTTTTTTTTTTTTTTTAATTAGGATACCAAAAAAACATTCACTCACTTTTTTGGGTGGGAAGTTACTTTAAAAAACAGTAATAAAGCTTGGTGGGGTGACAGGGAACCACATAAAATTTTCTACCATTTTTCTCATTGAATACTGCTAAGACCACACTACTAAGCCTTAAGTAAGAATAAGGACCAACTGACCCTAAAAATAGCTAAGACTTTACAGATCATTTTGTCTCTTTGCCTGAGAGCATAATCTAGCTTTCTTTATAGTTTCTGACTGCTATGTCTTCCCAGATTGCAGAACATATTTTGATAGTACACCTCGAAGTCATGGATGTTTATGGTTTGCAAATACCCCCAGAACTACGACAGACTTCTGACACCCAAGGGGAGCCTGAGTGGCAGTCATGGTGGAGTTCTTGCCAGCTTGAAAGAAAGTAGGGACAGACCTCTGACATCTGCCTAGAATCCCACACCCAGCTCACAGTGGGAGAAGTGACCTGCCCCCCCTCCCAAAAATACAAGCGTAAAGCAGATGGGAGTTCCAATATGCTGTCATTCATCAGGTGAACAACAGCAAGTAGGACTTTACCTTCATGGGTCAAAGAAACAAACAAACAAGAGCAAAACAGGAAAATCTGTTAACAAGTTTTGACACCAGGTGTAGCCTTTTGCCTTTCATAGTTTTACTCCACAACCTCACTTTCCATCACATATGAATATCAACCCTTATTTTCTTCTCTATCCATATCTCATTTTTTTTCCTACCTTATATTATATTTATTATACCTAAGCTACCTTAAACACTTCCGGAATGAGATGAGGTAGGAAAAAGAGGAGGCATGGATCCATATGCGTATGTTTCTCATACTCTCATTCTAGCTAAGGAATTGATAGTGTTATGTTACAGTATTTATTTAATGGGATCTGATACATAAATGAAACACTGAAACGACATGAAAGGATTTTCTGCCCCTGTTCACAGTAACGGTTCTGGCTGTATTTTTTTAAAGACGTGGACTACAACAATCACAGCAGCTCTATTTCAAAGCTAGCAGCTGACGTTGTGGCTTGGCAAATTCTTTAAAGGCTATCCAACATTTGGCATTAGCTTGCCAGTAAGCAGGGTCTTTTATATTCAGCACTGTTGCAAAATGTCTCACCCACCAGTACTCAAAGGAGGTCACAGTTTTCCCAGCAAAAGGAAAATAAAATCAGAGCTGACACTTATTTGGTAGAATGCTGTTATCAGCAAGTATTTACCTTCCATACTTTTACCATGCTACAGGGCTACAGCACAAGCTAGGCTTTCTTTTTCTTTAATCAAAACACACTGCAGCCTTCAATCACCCAGCTCCCCTACCCCTAACATAGGGAAAAGAAATCTGATGGCTAAATCCAACAGAAGAATACGTGCAAGATGCTTCTAGACTTTTCTTGTAGTTGCTATAAAATTATAAAGTCAAAGAAAGCTACATGTTTTGCAGTGTGTGATATAAATTCTTTACAGAATTAACTTTTATTCTAAACAGTTAAGAGAATGTCTCCTTATGAGGTAAGAGTCAACTGAACAAGTATAAAAGGGACCACTGGAACTAATACAGACTTGTTAGGTATTTTAAATCTGAAAGATATTGTTTATTCAATATATAAGGACGACATCTGTACCTAAGTAAAGGGAAACAGAAAACACCTGGTCCTTTAAGTGATGTGGTCCCTAACGAGTTGGTACATACCTCAGAGATACCAAACAAAACCAAAAAGCCCATAAAAACCAAACCAGACCCGTAGCCACTGAGTTTATTCCGACTCACAGTGACCCTGCAGGACAGAGCAGAACTGCCCCACAGGGATTCCAAGGAACGGCTGGTGGATTTGAACTGCCAACCTTTCTGTCAGCAACGATAGCCTTTAACCACCGCGCCACCATGGCTCTGGATGACAGCCAACAAATATCCACTCTTCAAACTATTTTGATGTGTATGGTGGCTATGTTAACATTTATTTAGTGGCAATCACAAGCAATCAGCATCTGGACACTACAAAAAATTATGGATGCTTATAATTAGGGACGTTTACTTTTTTGGGGAGGAGTGTCAATTTTTACAAGATTCAGAGATAAAAGATTCTGACAGGCAATCTCCTTTTCTTATCAAGAATCGGTGGCTTAGGCAATCTTCAATTCATTTGTTCAACTAGTGTGCAAACACTGCCCTAGATGCCAGGGATACCGTCGTGAAGAAGGCGCACAAAGTCCCTATTCACACAGAGCTTCCGTTAGGCTGGGATAATAGAACACGATGATGTGTTTGAGAGGGGTGGTGGAAAGAGGCACGGGAGGGGAGGGGACACCTTCAATAGGCAGGTAGAGGCAGAGAGGAGGGGAAAATTAGGAGTCATCCACCGTGGGCTCTGAGAGAAAGTAGTTTAGGCTCAGGGAACAGCAAGCACAAGGCCCTCGGTACGGGACCACACCCTGGCGTCTGGGGGACACAATGGCTACTGTGTCTGAAGCTTATAAATAAGAGAGAGAAAAGTATACAATGAGCTCAGATAGGTAAGCAGGGCAAGATCATGTAAGCTGTATAAACAACAGTATGAGATTTGAGCTGTATTCTAAATACACTGATACGCCCCGGGAGGATTTTCAGCAAGGGAATTACCATGGTCCCATTTATATTTTGAAAAGATCACTTTAGGTGCTCCCTGGAGAGTTCATTACGAGGGAGTTATGAGTGAAGCAGGGAGAAGAGCTAGAAGGCCCAAGTGAGAGAAAAGCAGGGCTTGGACAAGGATGGTAGCAGTGGAGATGAAGCAGGGAATGGATCAGAGATACACTGTAGAAACACGGCTGCCAGGACATACAAGCAGAGATGTCATGAAGGAAGGCAGACATATTAGTATGGATTAAGCAAGAAGGTCAGGATGCGATCTCAACATTTGGGAGATGGGAGCTCAGACATGGTATTCAATGCCAAGAGTAGAATGAGAGCACTTGGTCGGAGAGACTGCAGGTGCAGCGAAAGGGGACCACTCAGCCTCTGCTCTGCCATCCCTGGGTTCTTTTAGGAAGTGGGGAGGGAAAATGCTGCCATATTTTTAGTAAGGCAGCATTTGACACATATTTGCAAATTATATTTCTCCTACCAATAGATAAAGAGAAAAAAGGAAGTTGCAATGTTTTATTTTTAATTTTTGTTTTTGCAGCAGAAGCTCCCCCTACGCTTCTATTGAGAGTTTAACAAATTTAATGGAATCAAACTAAGCCATGCATGTTTTCTTCTCTCAAAACTATCTTTTTAAAAGATAGGATTCACGACGTTTAGGAACAGAATTCACTGAAAACAAATAATGAAGTTACAAAAAACTATTTGAATTAAATTATCATCTGAAATAACTACTGGTTTTTCTAATTAGCAATCATACCTAAGAATGTGATTAATCTCAACCTGGATAATAAGAAAAAATAAATGAAATAATGACACAATCTATTTTACACGAAATTCAGAGATTTCTCCCCTAAAATAATTCTCCTCTTTCATAACGCTAATAAGTAATAATAAAGATCGGGGAAAAGCTAACCATTGCTTTTCTCTGGATTGGGCTGGGCCAATCACATGCTCAACGACAAGAACTCCATCAGATTTACTACTTCCTTACTGAATGATGCTGGCAAACTCTTGTTCACTAATTTTAAACAAATATTAGGAAACTACCCAAATTCTCATAGATAGTAGGATGGATGGTTAAATCACTGTATATTCACACAATGGAATAATATACAACAACCAGGACAAATGATCTGAAACTACACACAATGATCTGGAGGAACTGCAAACATGATGTTGAAAAGAGAGGCCAGAAACAAAAAGAATAAATACGGTATGATCCCATTTATATGTAATACGAACACAAAACTAAACTAAGCTGTCAGAACTCAGAATAGTGGTTATGCTTGGGAGGGGTAAGGAGGGGCAGTGACTAGAAGAGAGTACGAGGCAGGTTTCTGGGGTACTGGCAGTATTCTATTTCTTGATCTGAGTGCAGGTTACTTAAGCATGCTAATTTTGGGAAAACTCATTCAGTTATTTACGTACACTTCTGATATTAACATTTTAAATGTACATTATACTTCAATAAAAAGTTATACAAATTCAATTTGAACATAATGCATCAAAATATTAACATTTTAAATAATAAAAAGAATATTTGGGGGATATGGAGAGGCGGAGCCAAGATGGCATAGACAGACGGTTCCAGCGAGCCCTCTTTACAACAAAGACCCGAAAAAACAAGTGAAACGAGTATATTTGTGACAAGCTGGGAGCCCTGAGCATCAAAGGCAAGCTTAGACAACGAACTGAGGGGCAGGGGAAGGAAGAAACCATTCAGAAGCGTAGAGGAGTTGCCGGACATGAATCGCTGGGAGCCCTCAGGCACCATTCCCGGAGCCGTGGCGGCGGTGGGCTGGTCCTAGCGTTCAGCAGCAGTTTCCTCAGGGAGAAGCAGCCAGCCACACAGCCCACTCACACCTCAGGAACCTGAGGAGAATGGCGCTCTCGGCAAAAGCTAAGTACTTATATATATTTTACCACGACCCCCCCATCCCCAAGCCAGCTTCAGTGGCTGAATCCCTGGGCCTGAGATAGACCCTGGCGAGCACCTGGAGCCATCCTGCCAGCCGAGGGGAAGGAAAAAATTTGCCATTGGTGGGAAAAGATAATTTGCTAGCTCCATCAACCGGGGGAGCTCAGGACAGAAGTGTCTCCTGTCCAGACATAAACCGTCCATGGACCTTGAACACCTTTCCCTCCTGCATGGACCTGTGTGGGCCTATTTCGGGAGAATACGCCCTTGTTGGCAAACTCCAACCGTTTCAGCTGTGTGGTGGAGAGGTGGGTGTTTCACGTTTGACATTGCTTTACCTATTAAACAAGGTCCTCACCTACCCACATCAGGGACCTAAGGACTGGTAGCTCCACTCAGGTCATCCAGCCACCCGCGACAGGGGTCCAAAGATAACTGGTACCTCCCAGTCCTTACAACCAAAAACTTTGGGCGCCCATGGTCCCTCTGCAGAACCCACCCACCAGCACACTCTAGGGAACAGAGATGCATTTTCCTCAGAGACACTTGGGGGTTGGTTCTTAGCCCACTGCCTTGTTCAGAGCATGACCCCCTGCTGCAATCAGATACCAGTATATATGCCAATCACCCCTGCCCCTCTAAGACTATGGGACAGAGCCTGTACCACATACTTGATGACCAGCTACCTGGAAACCTGAGCTGAATTCATACAAGAAAACTAAATGGACTCCTAGACTGATGTATCTGATAACAGCTCTAGCCAGCTGGGGACAGGACACCAGAGCTCCAAAGGTGAAAATAATCAAGCTAGCTCACTCAAGCAACCCATAGGTGTATACCAAAACAAAACAAAGCAAGCAGCTACGACACAGTAAGCAAGCATAAACTAATACAATAACTTCTAGACAGCTTGGAGACAACAGTCAATATCAAGTCACATAAAGAAAAAGACCACGATCACCTCAACAGGCTCTCAAAGAATCAAGGGATCTTCTAGATGAAAGTGCATTCCTGGAATTACCAGATGCAGAATACAAAAGTTTAATACACAGAACCCTTCAAGACATCAGGAAGGAAATGAGGCAATATGCAGAACAAGCAAAGGAACACACAGATAAAGCAACTGAAGAAATTAGAATGATTATTCAGGAACATAAGGAAAAGTTTAATAAGCTGGCAAGATCCATAAATAGACAGCAATCAGAAATTCAGAAGATTAACAATAAAATTACAGAATTAGAAAACTCAATAGAAAGTCAGAGGAGCAGAATTGAGCAAGCAGAAGCTAGAATTTCTGAACTCGAAGATAAATCACTTGGCACTAACATATTTGAAGAAAAATCAGATAAAAGAATTAAAAAAAATGAAGAAACCTTATGAATCATGTGGGACTCTATCAAGAGAAATAACCTACGAGTCATTGGAGTACCAGAACAGGGAGGGATAACAGAAAATACAGAAAAAATTGTTGAAGATTTCTTGGCAGAAAATTTCCCTGATATTGTGAAAGATGAGAAGATATCTATCCAAGATGCTCATCGAACTCCACATAAGGTAGATGTTCAAAGAAAGTCACCAAGACATATTATGATCAAACTTCCCCAAAACCAAAGATAAAGAGAGAATTATAAGAGCAGTGAGGGATAAACGAAAAGTCACCTACAAAGGAGGGCCAATAAGAATAAGCTCGGACTACTCGGCAGAAACCACGCAGGCAAGAAGGCAATGGGATGACATATTTAAAAAACTGAAGGAAAAAACTGCCTGCCAAGAATCACATATCCAGCAAAACTGTCTCTTAAATATGAAGGTGAAATTAAGACATTTCCAGATAAACAGAAGTTTAGGGAATTTGTAAAAACCAAACCAGAACTACACGAAATACTAAAGGGAGTTCTTTGGTTAGAAAATCAATAATATCAGGTATCAACCCAAGACTAGAACACTGGGCAGAGGAACCAGAAGTCAACCCAGACAGGAAAATCCAAAAAACAAAGCAAGATCATAAAAAAAAAAAAAAAACCCAAAACAAGGTAACAAAAATGTTATTATATTTAAAAAGAGAACATTAAAATAATAAAGAGGGACGTAGAAATGTAATCATACGCCTTCCATATGGAGAAGAAGATATGGCGATACAAAGAAATAATAGTTTTAAATTTAGAAAAATAGGGGAAATAATAAGGTAACCACAAAGGAGACAGACTATCCTACTAATCAAAATAAAATACAAGGGAAAAATAGAGACTCAGCAGAGACAAAATCAACAACAAATATGAGGAAAGGACAATATATAAAGAAAATCTACTCAGCAGATAAAATCAAGTGGGAAAAAGAAGCAGTCAACACACAAAAAAAGACATCAAAATGATACCACTAAATTACCTATCCATAATTACCCTGAATGTAAATGGACTAAATGCACCAATAAAGAGAGAGTGGCAGAATGGATTAAAAAACAAGATTCATCTATTTGCTGCCTACAAGAGACACACCTTAGACTTAGAGACACAAACGAACTAAAACTCAAAAGATGAAAAAAAATATATCAAGCAAACAACAATCAAAAAAGACCAGGAGTGGCAATATTAATTTCTAACAAAATAGACTTTAAAGTTAAATCCATCAGAAAGGATAAGGAAGAACACTATATAATGATTAAAGGGACAATACACCAAGAAAATATAACCATATTAAATATTTACGTACCCAATGACAGGGCTGCAAGATACATAAAATAAACTCTAGCAGCGCTGAAAAGTGAGATAGACAGCTCCACAATAATAGTAGGAGACTTCAACACACCATTTTCGGTGAAGGACAGGACATTCAGAAAGAAGCTCAATAAAGATACAGAAGATCTAAATGCCACAATCAACCAACTTGACCTCGTAGACATATACAGAACACTCCACCCAACAGCAACCAAGTATACTCTCTTTTCTAGTGCACATGGAACATTCTCTAGAATAGACCACATATTAGGTCATAAAGCAAGCCTTAGCAGAATCCAAAACACTGAAATATTACAAAGCATCTTCTCTGACCATTAAGGCCATAAAAGTGGAAATCAATAACAGGAAAAGCAGGGGAAAAAAATCAAACACTTGGAAACTGAACAATACCCTGCTCAAAAAAGACTGGATTATAGAAGACATTAAGGATGGAATAAAGAAATTCAGAGAATCTACTGAGAACGAAAACACCTCCTATCAGAACCTTTGGGACACAGCAAAAGTGGTGCTCAGAGGCCAATTTATATCAATAAATGCACACATCCAAAAAGAAGAAAGGGCCAAAATCAAAGAATTATCCCTATAACTTGAACAAATAGAAAGAGAGCAACAAAAGAAACCCACAGGCACCAGAAGAAAACAAATAATAAAAATTAGAGCTGAACTAAATGAAATAGAAAACAGAAAAACAAATGAAAGAGTTAACAAGACCAAAAGCTGTTTTGTTTTTTTTTTTTAATCAACAAAATTGATAAACCATTGGCCAAACTGACAAAAGAAGAACAGGAGAGGAAGCAAATAACCCGAATAAGAAATAAGAGTGGTGATATTACAACAGACCCAACTAAAATTAAAAGAATTGTTATCAGATTACTACGAAAAACTATAACAAATTTGAAAACCTAGAAGAAATGGATGAATTCTTAGAAACACACTACCTACCTAAACTAACACAAACAGAGGTAGAACAAATAAATAGACCCATAACAAAAGAAGAGATTGAAAAGGTAATCAAAAAACTCCCAACAAAAAAAAAGCGCTGGTCTGGAGGGCTTCACTGCAGAGTTCTACCAAACTTTCAGGGAAGAGTTAACACCACTACTACTAAAGGTATTTCAGAGCATAGAAAAGGACGGAATACTACCAAACTCATTCTATGAAGCCACCATATCCCTGATACCAAAACCAGGTAAAGACACCACAAGAAAAGAAAATTATAGACCTATATCCCTCATGAATGCAGATGCAAAAATCCTCAGCAAAATTCTAGGCCGTAGAATTCAACAACATATCAAAAAAAGAATTCACCATGACTAAGTGGGATTCATACCAGGTATGCAGGGATGGTTCAACATTAGAAAAACAATTAATGTAATCCACCACATAAATAAAACAAAAGACAAGAATCACATGATTTTATCAATTGATGCAGAAAAGGCATTTGACAAAGTTCAACACTCATTCATGATAAAAACTCTCAGCAAAACAGGAATAAAAGGAAAATTCCTCAACGTAATAAAGGGCATTTATACAAAGCCAATATCACCCTAAATTGAGAGAGCCTGAAAGCATTCCCATTGAGATCGGGAACCAGACAAGGATGCCCTTTACCACCACTCTTATTCAACATTGTGCTGGAAGTCCTAGCCAGAGCAATTAGGCTAGATAAAGAAATAAAGGGCAACCAGATTGGCAAGGAAGAAGTCAAAGTATCTCTATTTGCAGATGACATGATCTTATACACAGAAAACCCTAAGGAATCCTCCAGAAAACTACTGAAACTAATAGAAGGGTTCAGCAGAGTATCGGGCGGGATACAAGATAAACATACAAAAATCAGTTGGATTCCTCTACACCAACAAAAAGAACATCGAAGAGGAAATCACCAAATCAATGCCATGTACAGTAGCCCCCAAGAAGATAAAATACTTGGGGATAAATCTTACCAGAGATGTAAAAGACTTATACAAAGAAAACTACAGTACACTTCTGCAAGAAACCAAAAGAGACTTATGTAAGTGGAAGAACATACCTTGCTCATGGATCGGAAGACTTAACATTATAAAAATGTCTGTTCTACCAAAAGCGATCTATACATTTAATGGAATTTCGATCCAAATTCCAACAACATTCTTTAATGAGATGGAGAAACAAATCGCCAACTTCATATGGAAGGGAAAGAGGCCCCAGAAAAATAAGGCATTACTGAAAAAGAAGAACAAAGTGGGAGGCCTTACTTTACCTGATTTTAGAACCTATTATACCGCCACAGTAGTCAAAACAGCCTGGTACTGGTACAACAATGGATACATGGACCAATGGAACAGAATTAAGAATCCAGACATAAATCCATCCACATACGAGCAGTTGATAATTGACAAAGGCCCCAAAACAGTTAAATGGGGGAAAAGACAGTCTTTTTAACAAATCATGCTGGCATAACTGGATATCCATCTGCAAAAAAATGAAACAAGACCCATACCTCACTCCGTGCACAAAAACTAACTCAAATGGATCAAAGACCTAAATATAAAATCTAAAACGATAAAGATCATGGAAAAAAAAAATAGGGACAACCTTAGAAGCCCTAATACATGGCATAAACGGTATACAAAAAGCATTATTAAAAATGTAGAAGAAAAACTAGATAGCTGGGAGCGCCTAAAAATCAAACACCTATGCTCATCCAAAGACTTCACAAAAGAGTAAAAAGATTACCTACAGACTGGGAAAAAGTTTTTAGCTATGACATTTCTGATCAGCACCTGATCTCTAAAATCTACATGATACTGCAAAAACTCAACTGCAACATGACAAATAACCCAATTAAAAAATGGGCAAAAGATATGAATAGACATTTCACAAAAGAAGACATTCAGGTAGCTAACAGGTTTATGAGGAAATGTTCACGATCATTAGCCATTAGAGAAATGCAGATCAAAACTACAATGAGATTTCATCTCACTCCAACAAGGCTGGCATTAATCTAAAAAACACAAAATAATAAATGTTGGAGAGGCTGTGGAGAGACTGGAACACTTCTACACTGCTGTTGGGAATGTAAAATGGTACAACCACTTTGGAAATCGATTTGGTGCTTCCTTAAAAAGCTAGAAATAGAACTACCATACAATCCAGCAATCCCACTCCTTGGAATATATCCTAGAGAAATAAGAGCCTTTACATGAACAAATATATGCATACCCATGTTCACTGCAGCACTGTTTACAATAGCAAAAAGATGGACGGAAACAAGGTGCCCATCAACGGATGAATGGATAAATAAATTAGGGTATATCCACACAATGGAATACTACGCATCAATAAAGAACAGTGAGGAATCTGTGGAACATTTCATAACATGGAGGAACCTGGAAGGCATTATGCTGAGTGAAATTAGTCTGTTGCAAAAGGACAAATGTATAAGACCACTACTACAAGAACTTGAGAAATAGTTTAAACTGAGAAGAAAATATTCTTTTGTGGTTACGAGAAGGGGGAGGGAGGGAGGGTGGGAGGGGGCATCCACTAATTAGTAGATAAGAACTACTACAATACAGGGGAGGTCAGCACAATTGGACTAAACCAAAAGCAAAGAAGTTTCCTGAATAAACTGAATGCTTCGAAGGCCAGCATAGCACGGGCAGGGGTCTGGGGACCATGGTTTCAGGGGACATCTAAGTCAACTGGCATAATAAAATCTATTAAGAAAACATTCTGCATCCCACATTGAAAAGCGAAGTCTGGGGTCTTAAACACTAGCAAACAGCCATCTAAGATGCATCAATTGGTCTCAACCCACCTGGATCAAAGGAGAATGAAGAACACTAAGGACACAGGGTGATTTCGAGCCCAAGAGACAGAAAGGGCCACATGAACCAGAGACTACATCATCCTGAGACCAGAAGAGCTAGATAGTGCCCGGCTACAACCAAAGCCTGCCCTGACAGAGAACACAAAAGAGAACCCCTAAGGGAGCAGGAGAGCAGAGGGATGCAGACCCCAAATTCTCATATGACCAGACTTAACGGTCTGACTGAGACTGGAAGGACTCCTGTGGTCATGGCCCCCAGACCTTCTGTTGGCCCAGGACAGGAACCATTCCCGAAGCCAACTCTTCAGACATGGATTAGGCTGGACAATGGGTTGGAGAGGGATGCTCGTGAGGAGTGAGCTTCTTGGATCACATGGACACTTGAGACTATGTTAGCATCTCCTGCCTGGAGGGGAGATGAGAGGGTGGAGGGGGTCAGAAGCTGACAAAACAGACACGAAGAGAGTGGAGGGACAGAGTGTGCTGTCTCATTAAGGGGAGGGTAATTGGGAGTGTGTAGGGAGGTGTATATGGGTTTTTATGTGAGAGATTGACTTGATTTGTAAACTTTCACTTAAAGCACAATAAAAATTATTAAAAAAAAAATTATTTTGGGTTAAACCGAGTTGGAAAAGCATGGGTATTTATCTTCTTATCGGTGACAGGCAGAACAACGGCCTCTCAAAAATGTCCAGGTCCTAATCCCCAGAACCTGTGACTGTGTCATACTCCATGGGAAAGGGGAAGTAAGGGTGCAAATGGAATTACAGTCACTTATTCAGCTGACCTTAAAATAGGGAGATTATCCTGGATGACCCAGTGGGCTCAATGTAATTATAAGCACCTTTAAATATGGGAGAGGGAGGCAGGAAAGTCAGTAACGTGATACAAGACTCAACTGGCCATTGACAGTTTAGAAGAGGCCACAAGCCAAGGAATGCCCAGGGCTCCCTTGGGCAGCCTCTAGAAGCTGTAAAATGCAAGAAAAGAAACTCTTCCCTAGAGCCTCCAAAAAGGAGTACAACACTGCTGATACCCTGATTTTACCTCAGTGAGATTTACTTTAGACTTGGGACCTTCCTAACAGCAAAGCTGGTTGTTGTAAGCCACCAACTTTGTGGCCATCTGTTACAGCAACAATAGGAAACTAATCATTACCCTCTGTGTTTTTGTTTTTAGAATACTACATAATTTACACAAAATAAACATATTTTAAATAATATATATATTTTTCAAAGGAAAAATAACATGTAATATAATATAAAACAATGGTTAACATACTAAAAGTAGCCTATCCACAAGCGTTAATATAAGATTCCATTTTCCCAATATTTTTGAGGTTATTTTTAAGTCCTCCAATATTCAAAGCACCCATTCGCCACTTCTTATAGCCATTTATTCAATAAACATTTTCCATTTCCATCAACAGACACTCAGGTTAGTTCTCAAATTCATTCACTGCTCCAAAATGACCTTTCTGAAACCACTGAAAAGTCATTTATGGAATTAGGACAATTACTTTAGCAAAATCCATCTCTCAATTTCAGTGAATAAAAATGTCTAATGATTTTTTGTGTTACCCTTTAGCTCCTGAATTTAGTGAACAAAACATTAACGAATGAATTTTTTTTTTTTTTTAAGGGAAGAGATTTTTCTGTCCCGATTCAATATTTAAAAACAAAACAAAGAGGAAAAAAATCAATTTGGGGACATCTGCAAATAGCCATGTGACTCCTAACATATTTTGGCTTAATGATAACTGCCATTCTAGAAGTCAAAGAAGAGTCAAATAGAGCTCTGCAAAGAAGTTTCTGGAAGGGCATTTATAAAATGAAATTTCCAAGGAACCCTGTTGTAAAAGCTCAAATACACACACTTGTTACTGAGATATCGGAATAAATATTTACTCTATTATTTCAAAATAATTCCACTTTTTTCCCCTAATGAAAGCTAAATACTGTTATTTTAAGCAGCCAGATTTTAAGACTACTCCCACAGGGAAGTACTAAAAAAAGGGAGACAAAGATTATGAGTTCACATTGCTTTTTATTATTACTAAATTTTAATCTATTTCTTAAATGAAATAAGGTCTAGCTGATGGAAATTGTTTTTAACAGGGATAAATGCAGATGAAGTTTGCCTGAAGTTCAACTATAGCTTGCGTAAGTTTAGGACTCCCCCAAAGAATAACTAGAGAGGTTTTTGGCTGACAGTATGGGCACTGTGATTGGCAAAAGGAGCTAAGGCACTCTCACAAGATACAGCGATAGAACCAGATGTCGGGTATCTAGAGCCAGTGGCAGCAAAAGGACTCCCCTGGGAGGCTGCTTTTCAAATCAGACGAGCTCATCTGTCCTAAAAACCACAGCCCTAGTGAGCCACTGTTACTAACAACCACCTGCCCCATACAGCAGACAGACCAGGGCAGAAAATGTTTTAAAACCACCAGTTACGAACAAGGGAGTTAACGACATACTCTGCTTCTGCTCTGTGCTCGTCAGGCCTGTTCAGAATGTTCAGTTTAAGTCTGGATATCACACTTAAAAAGGATATTACACAAACCAGAACACATTCAAAGAATGACTAAAGGAACTTTAAACCACTCAACATGAAAACAATCGAGGGAACTAGAGACATCTCACCAAGAAATGAGATGACTCAGAATACACAGCTAGCAATCCATACTGCACGAGTTAATACTCATGTACACCGTGCCGTGAAAGCTATTTGGCTCAGTGTTGCACTTTACGATCGTGGTTGGAATAGTATATGCCCTCCTCAACTGTGGCAAATATCAGTTGTACACATTGATTAAAATGTGGCAATATAGTGGTCAATAGTTCATGGTACACCCCAGGGCTCACATACTCGGGCCAACCACAACTGATGTAGACATTACAGAGAAATGAATTTCAATTCAACATAGAGACTAACTTTCTAACTGGGTTGTTTAAAGAAAGGGTTGGGGGGAAGACTGTCAAGAAAAGTAATCTATTTGTTACCCCTGAGGTTGTGGTAGTGGAAACCCTGGTATGGAAAGGGTACATGGAGCAGGTGACCTTCAATGGCACTTTCGATCCTGAGATCCCAATGATTTCGTATCTCAGTTGTCAGCTAAGCTGTTCCTCTTTTAAAATATTCCATATGGACTGATAACTGGAAACCCTGGTGGCATAGTGGTTAAGCACCACAGCTGTTAACCAAGAGGTCGGCAGTTCAGATCCACCAGGTGCTCCTTGGAACTCTATGGGGCAGTTCCACTCTGTCCTATAGGGCCGCTATGAGACAGAATCAACTCGACAGCAGTGGGTGGGTGGTGGGACTGATAACTCAGAAGCAGGTAGAATACTGAAAGGCAAAGCGCATCAAGTTATAAGGGAAAGATGTGGTGAGATGGGGTAAAGAGAAGTACACCATTCTGAAACTTGAAATTTACATTGTCAGTAAAGCCACAAATACGTGAATTCTTTAATCAGTCCGCTGGACCAAACTGCTGCTCTCGTTTTATTACCAGGATTACTACTTCAAAGCAGAACTTACATGAACACCTGGTTATAAAAGCAGCAATATAATTGAGGTAAATAAACACAGATTTATTCTCCCTGGAAAGAAGACATGAGGCTGATAGCCCTAAAGAGTAGCATCCTGGCAGACTGAGTTGAAATGAGAAAATCAATATTGTTTGAATAGAGATAGTTATAAAAAGAAGAAAATCTTCCCTGGGGATGGTGCCATTATAATGTTTACCCTCAAGAGTGGAAGTCTCAAGTCAATTCTTCTGAGGATAAAGGGCTGTATTTACCCAGTTAGCTGATGTTCACCTTGAACGATGTCCTCACATAATGTAAACTTTTAAATTTCTTATTGGGTCAACGCTTAAGTTCCATGCCTGGGGTCATTATCGGCAAGAGTTCCTAGAAGTACTCACTCTGCAGAGATTTTCAGCTACCCTGGAAGAACAGTACCACCTTAAAACTCAATGGACAGTTCTACCCTGGCTCCCATTTAATCATTCTACACCACATCTCCTCTGCATCAACTAAGCATACAATAGAGAGCAGTACATAAAACCACAATAAGCAATACAGAAAAAAAAGGATTAAAGCCATGAAAAATGTATTAATTTATTCTACGCAATGCACTTGTAATTCTTCCACTTTCAGTCAAGATCACAGTACAGTTTAATAGTCTGGTTCAGGGACCAATTAATCCTTTTATATTTAAATCAATCACTGACTCCTCTCCGAATAATTTAGCTTCTACATGCTGCCTCCCATTTGATGTCTTTGGGGAAAGAGCAAGTTAACACTATGTGGCACATTAATCACGTCTGGTAATAGAAAAAGAAATGCATTATCAGAGAAACCTAATACGGAAAGTACAGCATGCTCTAAGATATGTTAGCATAATCAGTACATGTGTCGTCATTTCCTTAATTAAAACAGGCATATTAAACCTGCAGTGGAGAGCCCCTTCATCTGGCTTTTCATAGTAGGTGTGTATCCATGTATCTACTTATTTTGAATATGGATAAAATACACATCCGGGGAAAAACCACTGTACACAACCCCTCCCCCACTACCGGTGGTGTCCTCTCTCTCATCCCACCCTACAGGAGAATGACTTGATGATGCTCAAACAGTGGGGAAGGGGAAAAGTAACAGAAAAGCATGGATTTTATTCAAACTGCCATGTGTTTGGCACCTTGCCACAAAGCTGAGCCCTCTTCCTTGAACAGCTCCAGAGCCTAATTAATAGGGTTAATTCAATGCAATATTCATGTGCCGTCTAAAGATTCTTACCACTGCATGTAAAGCAGGTGTCCATTGCTTTAAGAATATTTTCTCTGGTTGTACAACTCAAAGAATGTAATCAAATGTCACTGAATTGTACATGTAGAAACTGTTGGATTGGTGTATGTTTTGCTGTGTATATTCTCAACCATGACAAAACTACTTTTTTTTGTTAAAAAAAAAAAAGTATTTTCTCTAAAGAAACGGATCAAGAAAGCATGAAGAGTTCATATGACTAAGAATGATAACATCGTACTACACACTGCTTCTCACTCCGACTAGCAGCAAGGGAAAGAAGGCGGTCTTACATTGTATTCACCACAAGAATAAGTCAACTTTGTATTCTAGTAGCCACATCCTGGATTACAAATGCATGACTTAGCTTCAGAAATGTCAAAGCAAACATAAGCACTTTTCAAATGGTCCATAGTAAGTACTGTCAGGAATTTTAAACTGATTAAGTTTCTAGTAGATTCGGCATTAAAAATAGAGTCTGTATCTTGGCATAACCGGAATGCAATGCTGACTCAGGAACTCTGTCAGTTCAAACAATTTCAAAGGAAGGAAAGCACATGGAGAAGGTTAGCTCTATGTTCACGTCACACCAACACAGAGAAATCAAACGGCCAAAATGTCCGATCAGCACTGTGATACCAATAGGAATAAGACTGAAAAAAGAGGCCATGCTATATAGGTGGTAATCCTAAATCATAAGAGCACAGACAGAGATTCAAAAGCCTGACTACATTAACTGTCACACACTGAAGGAGTATTTCTCTGGGCATGTGAACTGTGACGACCTTGGAGAATCTGGTTGACAACTATGACCTACAAATAATGAAGTGGAAAAATATTAAATGTCATTCCTCAGGAATCCCCAAAATAGTCACATCAAAGAAACATTTGGAAAGCACACAAATCTTTTGTCTGTTTTATATCTCAGAACAGAACAGCAGAACAACACAGCAGAACACCACCTCCAAGATCTTAAAAGTGAACCAAAGCAAGTCATCAAAAAGCATCTCATTGCCAGAAGGTGAAGTTACACTGCCTCATGAGCTACCATCAGCAGGATGTGTCTCATATTTTCTTGTGGCCAGGATGGGTTTAGGTGAATCCATTCACATTCCTCTGTCTAGGTACCTTGACAAGCTTCTGTCAAATGGCCTTCGAGGATTAGAAGTGCCACAAATAGACACAGAGGTGGTCAGGGATCACTACGAAACACACAAACACATCTAAGCAGTTACATACAAAGGACTGAGGAGAAATCTCTTCTGTATGTGTCTTTTTGGGTAAAATACACTCCTATTTCAGCAATTCTACCTCTCAGATGATAAATCCCAAGAGGGAAAATGCTACATGTTCTTTCTGGATTCAGTTTAGGATGGCGTTCAAAACAAGATTATAAAATGCCTGATGCCGAGCTTTCTCATCCTGGCATATCTTTCCCTTCTCTGCTTTAAGCCTAGTCGTCCCAATTCTGAGCCCAAGTATACTGATTCCCCCAGCTGAGACACCAAGTGAAAGCCTGGCCACAGCCACTATCTGCTCCTTTTTTCAGGCTTAGCTCCCAACTGCTTTGGACCACACCCTTCCATCATCTGGCTGGCAGATGCTGCATTCAGCTTTCTAGATGGAGGGCCCAGGTGCTTCATCTCTGCCCTTGACTTGGTAGGCTCTCTCTTCCGTCCAGTCACTTGGGAAATGATCCTTGAGCCTCTGCCTCCGAGCCACAGCCCCCATCCATCTATCAGGAAACCAACTATGGGCATGTTTGGTGATGGTATACATAAGGGGGTATATATGCTACAAATCTTACATTTAACATCCTTTGATCAGCTTCAAGACACCAGATTTTCAAATAAGTAATGTAGTAAGCATTATAATTACCAAATAGGATCCAATTTAAAGTTACTATTATAGCAGCAACCACCTTTAGACAGGTTATAGGTAAAAAGAAGAAAAATATTAATGCAATAACAATCATCAATGAAGCAAAAATATTTAAACCAGCCTTTCAAAATCAACAATAACAAGACACTGTTTAAGTACATACAGCAGATAATTAAAATTAAGTAAATGAGTGGTGATATTTCTAAGACAATGTACAAAACCTACTCTGGAGAGAGACAATACTTTTAAAAAAGTGAGTTTGTCAAGCACGTTATTTGTAAAGCCAATATTAAAAGGTAGTCTCATTATTCTCTACCACAGCATGTTTGAATCAAAAATAGGATAGGCTGATTCAAATTTATACACTTTTTCTTAAAGTTTATAGTCACTCACATAAAGTAAACAGTACTTAATTACTCTCTTATTTTCCAAAATTGCATCAATTAATTTTCAGGAGTCAGTGTAAAAAACAAAACCAAACTCAAGCACACTGAGTGCCAGCATGAAAAGCACTGGGGCTCCCCTCAGGGAGCCACTGAAAAAATTAAATACTAAGATTTTTTTTAAATGCCTTTCTTTACTCAACACCCAAGTAGGCCGCCCACCCAAGTTAAGCATCTGACAAGCACACAGGAAAAAAATTAAAGACAAAAATATCAAACTAGCTGTGAGATAAACAAGAAAGTCTTTGAGAGGGAAAAATACTATTGCTTTGAATTTATTTCATTAATAGGTTTTCTTTATGCAACAAATATGCATAGGTTAGCTATATGGTACAAATGACATGTTCTTGAGAGTCGATATAGTTTTAGCTAAAATAGTGTTTGTGATTAAAAACACAAAATTAGAGAAAACAGACTGAACTAATGAGGAAATAAAAATACGGCTGATGAAAACACTATCAGGAGACAAGTCCCGAGACGATTCTCAGGTCTTCAGACCGTCTAGGGGATGCCTTACTAGCAATTCTTCTCCCACTCCTCTTCTCTGCCTCCAGCAAGGTCCTCCTGACCCACTCTCAGTCCTTGCTCCTAGGACTCTGTGCTTGCCCCTCTGTCCACACAGCCTGTACACTCCACCTCAGACACAGAGATGCTAAGGGAGTTTCCAGTACTGTTTTCCCTCTTGCTCTCTTTCAATAATAGCATGGAAAGGCTAGGTGGAGTTAAGGAGACGCTAAGGACAGCTAGCCTGACTACAACATTTATTGAATGTGTTCTTAGCCAGGTGTGGGTTTTTTCGGGGGGGGGGCAGGGAAGGAGTCTTGTGAGATAACCTTGAGTGAGTGAGTATACACATGCCTGCAAAGATACATGCTGACTGTGACTGTTCCATTTAAAAACCCATTCGCTACACTATGAATAATCTGGAACTAAAATATGGAGGAGGGTAAATAAATTCATGATTAGCACTGGTTACAAAGGGGAATGAAATGGGCACTAGTTCCCACCCTCTGGGAACTAGCTGGGAACCCAGTCACAACAGAGGTTCCTCAGAAGCCACTGTGTATCACAGTGGGCTGAACCCTGGGTGGAAGTCTAACTCAATACGAGCCAAGCCCTTCCTAGTACTTGAAACTGGGATGGCAAGAGTGAGAGCTGGTCTCTCCAGTGGACACACCTATTAGAGTCTGTAACCCTGAGATTTATACGTGACTGTGCCTGGGAGAGGCCAGGGTGGGGTGGGTGGTAACGGGAGATAGTGCAATGAAGTATAAGGAGAACGAGTGAGGAGTGAAAATACTAGAAGGCTAGTGCAACATCTCAGAGTGAAGTGGTAAAAACTTAGATTAAAACATGACAGTGAAAATGGAAAGGAAAATACATTTAAACACATTCTGCACACGTACAGGCTAACCTGTAATACCATATGGGTAAGTACTCCAGTTGGTAAAGCTTAAGAAATTAATCTACAGATCAGAATGAAGTTTGTTTTGTTTCCTTCATATCTGGGTAAGGGTAAAGGCAGACCAATGGGTTAAGTTATCCACATTTCACTTACAGTCTTTTGTCTGCCTTGTGATTGGGGTGTGAAGCAGCACGGGAAGTTACATACAACCTCTACTGTCACAGATTTCTGTTTTTAAAATTACTGTTTTTAATAGTATTTTAAAACTGAGGAGAGACAATGATATTCTAGTACTCTTGCGTTGTCTCTACTTAAACCTTGTTCCCAAGGAAACAGCTAATGTCTCCATATCAGAGCCTGCATAATTATTGACTACAAAGGAAGTATGCTACAATGAGACATTTGCACTTTAGCAGAATGAAAATGACCCGCTTGTTTTATGCCTTGATATCAAACAAAAGTCTCTGATTTTCATATAGAGATCAGCACATTTTATCAGATACATGCTGACAGGAACAGGTTACATTACTAACATGTTCTCATGTGTAGAAAGTTACTATTTTAAGTAATTCTATTCTAGACTAAAACAAAGACACAACTGAAACCACCTTTATTTTTAGGCACTAGCTACTGCCTCTTTCGGAAGGGGCTCAGCTTTGAAGTCATTCTTGTTAAAGGATAAGTGGAGGAGATAACTGCTCATAAACCAATATGAATGAATGAATACATTTTCCGTGGCCTCATAATTAAAAGAATTTAAATACAATAATTTTTATGAATGTTTTTATTAGCAAAAAAAGGCATAAATCTTGAATATATCACATAATGTTTATGATAACTACGATTCTTGTACCTTTGGTAGCCAGTTATTTTCTAGAAAAAGCACTTAAAATTTTGGCACAATAAAAGAAACAGTGATATATGAATCATTTGGAGAGTTAGGAAAAGGCAAATAAATGAAGTATGGACGGATTTTTTTTTCCCCCATAGTCAGTGGCAAAACCTCTAATTTACATTTCTAAAGAAATGCTTTTGTAAAAGACTTACGAATATCTAAACCAGGCAGTTCTAACATTACTGGTATTGGGCCTAAAAATATAACATGCAGGAACATTTTGTTTTACTCAAAATACAGTAAAATTTCAAACAAATACAGGAAGATTAGCTAACTGAAAGCTTAACCTCATTTACCACTATAACCGAACAAACCGAAATAAACATCGATTATGAAAATACCTGGAGACTGAATATTCTAAGACAAAGGTTTTCAAATAGCAGTGGTCATAAATTCAGTTTCAATTAGTGAGTTTCAATCAATATTATTTAATGAAATAGAACAGAAAACAAATAGAATTTCAGGATACTTGTTTTGTGCGTGTGTGTGTGCGCGCACATACGTACACATGTGTTAAATGCATGTACTAGGTTGCAATGTAAAATCCATTTCTTTGAATGCAGTTAAAAAAAGTGAAAGTTCTTTGAAAAAATAACAAGAATGTTTTTCATTACACTGGTCTTTTTAAATGTTCGGTTAAAACCCCAAACCATAGTTGGTAACTAGATTCTTCAAGGGTATGACTCCATGAAAGTTAAAATTTTGACTCTGAGAGTTGAATTAACTCCTTCATGACCCAAGATACAGCACACCTCTCCTGTGATGGTACCACACAGGCCGGCGCAATATACATGCATTTAGAAAAGAGCTGAAAGACACACCAAAATCTGAAAGTTGAAATGACAACCTCACCAAAACTTATTATGCAAGCCTGCATGCTATAAAATTTCTCTGTGTACACATGAAACAGGCAACGACCATTAATACTAAACTCCCTACAAACTAAATGTTATCAACGGAATGGGAAATTAAGAATGAACACCACTGAGACGTTCAAATAACGAGTGGCAGGAAGCCAAGCCTGACTAATACAAAAGCAGTAAAATTAGCTAAGGACTTTTCCCCCTGAATTAAAAGCACACTCTACTTTAAAGAAGACGATAATTCTTTTTTTTATTAAGTGGTTACCCAAGCTCCATTTACAGACATCAAGATTCACTTATTTAAGTTTACAGTTGAAAAAAATGTACATTCTTCAAACTTAATAAAAATGCTGTTTCAAGTATTTAACCATATACTTTAAAAACAAATTGTACAAAACTGTACACACATAAAATTGTCTAAATTAGGAAGCCTAATATGGTTCACACAGTCAAATCTTAAGGCAATGGGTTGTCTGTAGAGTCTTCTACACCACAGAATTAAAAAATAAAAGAATATTATATGACATTTTAACCTAAGGAAACAGAAGCATACTTTGCCAAGATAAAATAACAATTCGATTAACTACTATTGAGGTGAATTTTTTTTTTTTTTTTTAAACTAGAAATGCAGTTTGACTTTCCCCATAAGGGAAGTAAATAGTCTGTGCAGCCTCTTTTAAAACCGTCTAATTGAAAAATTAATCCTAATTAGCCTAGATATTAGCTCTGTCATTGAGGAGTAACAGTTGGCTAGAGGATCAAAACAAGGAGTAATGATAAATGGCAACCACATATATCAAAGAAGATAGCACTGAGAAGCCAAGCGGACAGATGTGAAGGAGAAACACAACATACACATCTCTTTAAATGCTAGAAATACGGTTAAGGGATCACATGTCCAAAAGCCACAATCTAATTCCAGCTTGTTCCTCAATTTAACAGCAGCAGTGGTAGCCAACCAGTTTTCTGGTTTTGAAATCTAATGCTTATTATGTGCTTAACTAATCTTCCAAAGTATACTCCATAAAGCTGAGAAACAGAGAAGACAGTTTATTGGGGTTAAAGGACATGCAGGATGCAAAGGAGTCAGTGGAAGGCAAGGATTAGAATTCAAAGCCAGGACGGACTTGACTGTTGTTAAACTCAATGAGATGACCTGATACACAGGCCAGAGGAACAAAGAAGTCAGGTTGAGAGGATGATGAAGGTCATTAGGAAATACAGAGGATGAGATGGAACCTCGGCAGGGCCAGTATTACTGAAAGTGAGTCTTTTGGTGGGTCAAACACTCAATTTTGGGTGCCTAAAGGCTTCTGTTTGGTTCTGCAGGAGATAGAACCTAACTGCATTAACTAACGGGAAAATTACCCCAAGATTTTATGGAGCTCTGCAGTAGGAATTAATTCTTCATAATCCATTGATAAAAATGTCTTGGTGTCATTCTAAAAGAATGTTAAATCAGTTGTGATCTTTGTGGAAAAAAGCTGGAAATCATCATTCACTCATAAATGCCAAGCAGTTAAAAATAAAAATCACTAATCCTGTGTTGGACTCTGGCTTGCATTACAGTTTTGAGAAACTTACCATTCCAATCTTGTTCTGCTTAAGCTAATATTACAACTTCCTTTCTATGTCTCCAAGACTGGGAAATGGAGGCAATGGCACAGGGTGCTGGGTGGGGAGTGGCTAAGCAGGTATGAAAAATTAACAAGGAAGAATTACAACAAGAGTAATCCATACATGAATAATTGAGAGTTTAATGTATTTTGATTAAATGAGGACGGCAAATGCATTTCAATAAAGTGATAGGCAATGTCATAATTAATATAAGGCCAGCCTCATCATTAATATCTTGAAAAAGCTTTGAACACAAGCCTGAGACATTTTCTAGGAAATAAAACATACAATCTATTATTCTGTTTGTTATGTAAATATCTTTCTCAAAGATTTATGGAAAACATTTTCTTCATGTGTCACGTACTATGTAAGAAATCATAAAAGCTACAGTACTAATTAAAGAGAATGTCTTACTAAAAAGAATTCTTTTTTATTGGGTGCCTTCTAAATTCTTGGAAAGATGACAAGAGTTAAAAAAATGAATAAAACATAACCCCTACCCTCAAGGAACTTACTCTAGGAGAAAATATAAGATACAGCCATAGATAAATATAATAGAAGGTACAGATAAATACCAGAGAAAAAGCATAAGGTTCTATAAAATTTAGGAAGAGAGACTGTTATGGCTGTGAGAAATCAAGAAGCTTAGAGGAGGAGTTAGCACCAACATTGGGCCTTAGGCATTTTCAGGTTCTGGTATGTAAGACTGGAAGCTTGGAAAGCCAGGGAATGAACTAGTAATAAATAGCACCCAGTATTTATTGAGTGGAGCCCAGGTGGTGTAGTGGTTAAGAGCTTGGTTGCTAACCCAAGAGTCGGCAGTTCGAATCCACCAGGTGCTCCTTGGAAACCCTGTGGTTTCCAATTCTACTCTGTCCTACTGAGTAGCTATAAGTTGGAATAGACTCGACAGCAACAGGCTATTTATTGAGTGCTTAATAACTCTTTTTTTTTTTTTACTAAGGTAAGCACTGGGCTATAACCAGAATGTTGGCAGGTTGAACCCACCAGCCACTCCACGGGAAAAATATGTGGCAGTCTGCTTCCATAAAGATCACAGCCTTGGGGCAGTTCTGCTCTGTCCTACAGGGTCACTATGAGTTAGAATCATCTCGATGGCAACAGGGTTTCTAGGGTCAAAAAAGCATGGCTGGAAGAGCTCGGAGAACTCTCACAAAAAGACAACTGCAGTCTGGCTGTAGTGTCCCACAGAGACTACATAAATCCTTCATGTGTGCATTTCCTGACTGATTTATGAATAAAATTTCTTTATTCATAATGGCTCTCTATGTACGTAGTACCACACTGTTAAGTATGAAAAAATACAACAGTCCCAACCATTGATGGTGGTGATAAACTCACAACCTAACCACACTCGTCTTCTTCTGAACTCTCCAAGTGGCAATGAGAATCAACATCAGATAAGATTCTCCAAAATTCTTTAAGAAATTACTTTACCTAATCTTAAATGATTATGCAATTACAGGATAGAAATTAGTATCTTGTGTACTAATTCAAATCACTCCTAATGATCCTAGAGAAATGAATTACTAAAGATAAAAGACGAATTTAGCTTTGTTTTTTTTATTTTTATTTCATTCCTTAAAACTTAACAGGCCTCTTTGTCTTTCGGACTTGGCAGATTTACTAAAACCTGAAATATACTGCAGTTATTTATATTATATATACTTGGCTATTGTATTTCCTCCACAATTGACATCAATAGTAAAAGAGCCAAAATCACTCTGCTGAAGGAATAAAAACTGTCTCTTTACCCTTCCTGGAATTAAATATATAGCTGTGTGAAACAGAGCTAACCCAGAAGCAAAAGTGACCAGCAGCAGAAATCCCTGAAGAAACTTAGGGGAGTCACTGAAGCTGGCTAACATCTGAAGGAATGATCCTGGTAGGTTATTCCAAGTTGTTCAAACACACAGTCCATAAGATAAAGCCCTATGAGGTAGACAAGAGCCCCAAAGAGATTACACTTAATAATCGTCCAGAAACGGCAGAGGCATATTCCACATGAAAGGTACAATCTACTCTTAAAGGATGACAAATGCAGATAGATGTAAACCTGAGAGGAGACACAACTCTCTGGCACCCCCAACTCCACACCTCTATCAAACACATCCCTTAGTTTGCTCAGGGCTAGAGCTAATTAGCTGCATCACTCATGGTTCATCATCTACAGGACATCCAGAGTCCAGCAGCATCCTGACTGACTGATGTCAGAAGGCCCTGTCATCAGCACCTAGATTCCAAGGAGAACGTTCCCAGCAACGGTCTAATAAATGAAGATGCAGCATTTTAATGTTTATGAGATATTGCTGACTGCTCTTCTACTGGGTAAGCCTAGTCTATTCCAAACGCAGATGAATGGCCTTTAATAAAGGCTTACTTTAGATGTGGAAAGGAGCCCTGTGGCACAGCAGTTAAGCGCTCAGCTGCTAAGCTAACTGAAAGGTCAGAGATTCGAACCCAGCAGCTGCTCCATGGAGAAAGGCCTGGTGCTCTGCTTCCATAAAGATGACAGCCTTAGAAGCCCTCCGGAGCAGCTCTACTCTATCACATAGGGTAGCTATGAGTTAGAACTGGTTTTGGTTTAACACATGGAGACAGACAGCTCTAAAGTCAATCTCAATACCTGTATAACATCTAGCTGGCAAAAATATGATAACTTCCTTCAACTATTTAAATTAACTCTCAGAGGGCAAAACTGTGCCCTGATTTTCAAAAGCTTGATATTCAAAATGCCAAAATTTAGGAAAGAGATTTTTTTTTTCCCAAAATTCTGATAGTTATAAAAAGAAATTTTACAGGCTTATTTTAAATCACTGAGCTACCTATTACATTTAAAAATGGATTTAGTTCATAAAAACATGTATTACATTTAATGTTTTAGGATCCACTGTCTTATGCACACTAAGATATCTTCATCATTTAACTTTAATCAAGGATTCAAACAAAAAAAGTCCATAGACTTTCCTTACTTATTATCTCTGACAAGATGTTCAACAGAACAAGCTTTAAATCTTTTAAAATACTAACAGGATTCAAGGACAGCCAATCAAAAGAAATGAAATATTTCTTCCCGACCAAGAAAAGGAATCTGCTAACAAACTTAAATTGAAAAGTGATAACTATTTCCTATCTAACAAGTCCTAAACGAGCTGCGTTAGACTAGAAATCAGAATGCCAAAATCTGCCATTCCATTTGAGGCAAGCATCCTTCTCAGCCAATCTGCTTTACCACTTTTTGAAGTGAACAAGGACACAAAGAAAATATTATGCCTTGATCCAATTTATTTTCAACAGAAGCAATGTTGAACTTCCAACACTCAAATATATAATTTTCCCTCACATAAATTTTGGAGATAAGTCTGTACAATTACTGTACTGATAAGTCTGTATAATTATTAAAATTAAATAGTTAGGACAGGAAACCATGGTGTCTTAAAAAGAGGAATTAGAAGCTAAAGACAGAGGTCCATGAGCATTTGTGGCTCCTTGTGTTCTCTCATTCCCTGCCTCCTTCCCCCTCCATCTCTGAGTCTTAGCTCTTATCTGTAAGCAGACTGGACACTAACCTGAAGACTTCCATATGAGGTCTCAGGAAACTAATGTGATAGTAATATAGATTAATTTAGAAAAGAATAATAATCTTTAATTTAGAAAATTCTATATTACTAATTTTAAAGCAATTTGGAGGGGAACATTTGACTTTTTCTTCAGGTCACGAGACTCACTTATTTCCAAAACTAAAGATTGAACAAGCTATCATTAACTGTCGGTCCTGATTTTTTTTTTTAGAATTGTCCACACAAGCATTTTTATCCAAGTGCATTTTTTGTTTATTTAAAAACTGTCATTACAAATAACACATCCACTGTAATGTAAAATTATACAAGCAATTCTCAACTACTCGGCACTAACAATGGCAAAGTCAGAGAGCTATGCAATTAAGCAGACCGTAGTTCAAATCTTATCAATTATTAGCTACCTTAATTAATTAACCTCTCTGTATCTTCATTTTCAATGCCATAAAACAGAGATAATAATGCCTACTTCAGAGAGTTATAAACATTAACCGGTTGCTGTCAAGTCGATTTCAACTCATAGTGACCCTAGAGGACAGAGCAGAACTGCCTCATAGGGTTTCCAAGGCTGTAATCTTCATGGGAGCAGGCTGCCACATCTTTCTCCTGTGGAGCAGCTGGTGGGTTTGAACTGCCGACCTTTTGGTTAGCAGCTGAGCACTTAACCACTGTGCCACCAGAGCTCCTTTAGAAATATTAAATAAGATAAAATAAGTGGTCATGCTTGGGACATAATAGTTAATAAAATTAATTAAGGTCCCCACCACAAAGCAGAATGGAATCATCTACTTGCCAGCACCCATTCCAAATTACCCAACATGAGTTTGAGAATGCAATTTAAATCTCACAATTCATGTAAGTGTACTAGAAAAAAAAATGATACAGTCTGCTCCAAAATCCAAATAACAAAGTATGGCAAAGCCACACCTAAACACTAATACCTTGAATTAATTCTGTTCCACTGGTTTTCATACTCTTTTGAGCAATACTTTCACAATAAGTTTTACATGGTACCCAACATATTTTTTAAAGGGTTGTGATTGTTAAGGCTGTGTGGCAACCTGGCTGGGCCATGAGTCTCAGTGGTTTGGCAGTAACGATGTAGTCTGGCAGTCGTACAAGAACGTAATCACCTCCATGATGAGCTAGAACGTGATTGCCCCCATGATGGGATCTGCTGTGAGTAGCCAACCAACTGAAAGGCAGTTTCCTTGGGTGTGTGGCCTGCATTCAATATAGGTGGACTTTCTGGCAATGCTCTCGGGCTTTTGCTTGCTCTGGATCCTGCAGCTGGCTCGTGTTCATCTGATTTCTGGCTCTTGGGACTTGAACTAGCAGCTTACCTGCCAATCTTGGGATTCGTCAGCCCCTGCAGCTAGGTGAGTCAGGAGAAACCTCCAACCTGATCCATGTACTTGATACTTTCCAACCTCCACAACCACGTGAGCCATTTCCTTGATATAATCAATCAATCGCTCTCTCATTCTGTGTGTGTGTGCGTGCATGCGTGTTTGTGTGTAGCTGCTTCACTGGTTTTGCTTCTCTAGAGAAGGCAGCCTAATATAGCACTTAAAACCAGAGTGACCCAGGTTGCTTTGATGGCCACTCACTCAGATGGCTCTCGAACCTGTCCATGGCATGGAGCCCAGGACTTCTCAGGCCCTGCCTGAAAGCAGCTTCTCTGTGCCAAACAAATCTGTCCTCTCACTGCCCCATACAAATGCCTTTTACCTCTCCACTTTGTGCCTCAACTGCTTTCTTCTGAAACACTGGCTCCTCCTCCTTGTCTACTTTAGTCCTCAAAATAAGTTCAAGATTGTTGCTGTAGCTGCTACAGGATCCAGACCAGGCCAATCTCACCCTTCTCTGAACTCGAAGCACCTTTCCACATCACTCATCTGGGCCCTCATTAGCTGATATTATTATTTATTAAACTAAGGGCACTTATGTCTTCTTTCTCCAACGTGTTCCATTCACAAAAGCAAGCTGTGTTAACTTTCTGGGCAGTCCTGCAGAGGGCTCACTGACTTTTTTTTTTAATAACTAGTAGGCACTGAGTGTATATACCTCTGGTTTGAGGGAGAACATGAAGGAAAAAGTCATTTTAATTCATAAATGCTTTTAGATTACCTAAGCCACTGGTTTTCTTCAAACTGTACAATCTAGTTGCATGTACCTCCAAAACAGACTTTCACTGAGCCAGATATATTAACATCAGTAGGACCTAAGACAAACAAAGCAAAAGCCTTTTTTAACCACCACCCCCAACGACAACAACAAAATTTTAATCGAAACATGTTGTTGTTGTGTGCCATTGAGTTGATTCTGACTTACAGCAACCCTATATATGACAGAGTGGGTTTTTTATACATGATAGAGTAGGACTGTCCCATTGGGTTTCCTAGGCTATAGTTTTTATGGGAGCAGACTGCCACGTCTTTCTCCCGTGAAACTGCTGGGTGGGTTCGAACCACTGACCCTTTGGTTAGCAGCTGAGCTCTTAACCATTACGCCACGCTACAACTCAAAAATTACACCATTAACTGTGGTACTGCTATGATATAACTAACACAAAAATACACAGAGTGGTACTGATTTCTACGGGAAGGTTAATTTGATTACGCTTCTCTGTACTTAGAAAATCTGGAGTCTCATATACCAGGTTTCTGAAGCATGATTCCAAAAACAAGATGATTTGACAACAGCTCAGTTAATGTCTTAAACTGAGAATGCGTTCCCAGGGTCTCACTAACACGCAACATGTCCAGTAGAGGACCACTCCAGTGAAGGCAGACAAGGAAGACTGCTTAACACACAACAAAGCAACCGAGCCTACTACGGTACTAAGCTGCCCAAGGAGTGGATTCTTCTCCTTACACATCTTCCTTCTGACATTCCTACAGCAGTAAGGCCCATCACACCAGTAGGTGGTAGATCCCCAGTCTGCAGAGTACTACTCAACTAGAAACAGTGTGGTAACAGGGGCCACATCAGTTCTGTCCACTGTTAAGTCTCTGCCACCTAGTACAATCTGTGGCCTATCAAAGGCTCTGAAAAAATAATAATAATAATATATGTGCTGAGTATAATAAATGCATGGCAAGAATAAAAGAAAAGCACTTATCTGCTTCACTTGCACCATTACAACGTCATATTGATTTTTTACAATATGACCTGAAGATAGAGTTAAAAATTATGGTAAATGTAAGATATCACATTACTAAATTTCCCTACAAGGCAAGATTCTATGTAGAACACTTAATCATATTTCTGACCAGATTTGAGCTTTACTTACAAACAGTTTACAAGAAGCCAAAGAAGAAAGTACAAATGCAATACAGTATAGAATCTCCCTCTGGATTCTGGCAGCACATCAAAAAAAACCTGTCCCAACAGGCCTAATATTGCATGGTCAGCGAAGGGGAAAAGTGAAAGGAGTCTTCTACTTTGCTGCTTCTCCGCAAAGGGAATCACATTTGGCTATTAAGTAGTCAGATACATTATTTTATTGCTTGCAAAACCCTTGGGTAATAAAGAATGAGTACAAATTGCCACAGGCAGTTTTGGAGGAAAAACAGAACAGCGCAAAACACTGACAGCTGCTCGACTGCAGCACTGGACAAATGCAGCCGAGAAAACAGTGCATCAGTTGTACTTTTTCTGCTCAAGCAGAGCTCTCCCCCATGTGTGAGAAGAAGCTATACAAGCAAATAATCTGCAGGATCTGACTGAAAATGCATGAGGAGGAGAAAGGCCAGAAAAGAGGAGAGTATAAATGCATTTTGTAAAAGCTACCTCAGGCAGATGCCATCACTAATACATTTCTATTCCCTTCTAAATAAGTACACTAATATTTAGGGGCCGCTAGAATGAGTTTTTTTAGAATAAGTGTGGAGCCCTGGTGGCGTTGTGGTTAAGAGCTCAGCTAGTAACCAAAAGGTCAGTAGTTTGAATCTACCAGCTGCTCCTTGGAAACCCTGTGGGGCAGTTCTACTCTGTCCTCTCGGGTTGCTATGAGTCACAACCAACTCAAAGGCAATGGGTTTGTTTTTTTCTTTTTGGTTTAGAGTAAACGCACATCACCCTTAGAGACACAGCACTAAAAAAGGTAAATACTTCTTATTGAGAGGAACATTAATGTTTTTTGATGAAAAAGCTAAGGCATAAGAATGAAGAAGGATCTTTCTTTAATGGTCTGTGATGTAAGAAAGTAATTTGCTTTTGATAAAAAGAAAACTGCAATTTGTATCACACCTTGTACAGGTATATGGCAAGAATGGGTAATTTATTTCCGTAGGATTCAGAGGGTAAAACTAAACTTGTACCTTTAAGCTTGCTTGAAGAGTCTTGTTAAATTTCATATTTTCTTCTAAAGAATAACTGATTTACTTTAATTCTCTGTTCTTATGCTATTTTTAAAGTACTGTGTAGAAATTTCATTTTATATACTTCTATACTGTTAAATTTGTTAGGCAAGTATGGGAATCCTGAGTACACTATGGTTATAAACAATGTAAGGACTTTAGTTTCAATTAAATACAGAAATTTCTTATAAAGAGTTTAATCTGTAAAAAAAATATAAAAAATCCTACTTATGAATTTAAAACTTTCAAATTTTCACAGTACAGAAGAAAAAAAAAAGCCTCAAACAAGAGAACGTCAACTAGATGCAAAAGAGCAACTCTACCAGCTACCAGCAGATGGCGCAAGGGGTCACATACAGCCACCTTAGTGTCTGCTATTTCATTGTCTAGTTTGCCAGGTTCATGTTTAGTCTTGTGGAGTTTTAATAAGCTGATTTACCTCATCATGTTTAACCGACATAAAACACTAAGCTATAAACGTATAATGAACAAAAAATAAAATTAGAGGTTATTTTAACAACTAAAAGTGATGAGAAAACAATGACTGTTTAATAGAAGTAACTATTGAATCCTGCAACGCTGGAAACATACTGATCCTGCAATGTCTGAAACATACAGATACACAGTCCATTACCAATAACCAACAAGAGACAGGGAAAGTTGTCAGATGGGAAGACATTGCAGTGTAAGGATCAGTAACAATCAGTGTTTCCGTGGTCATTAACCTAATATTATTAATTCAGTAGAAGATTAAGCGAGAACTTAGAAGATAAACAGGGTCAAAGTACTTACAGAGGACAATTTTGTTCCCAGAGCCACAACATGTTAAATGGTTCAAGGCCACTTGAAATCTGGACAACATCAAAATGAGTGCTAAAGCAGCACAACTCTCTCTCTGACGCCTCTGGGGGCCACCAGGTGCGGGCTCACCTGCCTCAACAACCCTCACAGGATCCACAGTGGCATGCCTTGGGAAAGGATGCCCGACAGGACTCATCAGCCTGAGGATACCTGGCGACAGAGATGTTGGGAGATCAAGGAATTCTAAGCAGGGAAAATAAAATTCTCAAAAATCATTTTGATTATACCCTCCTATCACTTAAAAAATAAGCACGCATTCTGAATATGCATATATTTGCTTATTTTTCTAATTTTCCACGTGTGCCTCTGTATTTCATTGAATCTAAGAAATCATCAATTGCAGAATACTGTCATTTCATAAAACACTAAGAAAGGAAAAAACATTGCTAATTATAATTCTTATGTAAGAAACATCATAATCGGACATGTTAAAATGTTTCTGGGGGGCATACATCTTAGACCAATGAAGTGTGGTGCTTGACTAACGTATGATGTAGCTTATAAACATACACAAAGTAGAAACTTTTAAATGAAGATAAAAAAGAGGCATAGAAGTTCTAATTTTTTTCTTTTTCTTGCATTTTAACAAATTATCTTTTGCACAACAGTCTGAAGATGCCCAATCAGAGCAGAGGAGGAAAGGAAGAAAACGGTGACGTTAGGTCTCAATAAATGCTGACCGAATCAGTAAGCGGATGCTTTCTCTCTTCCATTAATTACTCACCATGTGAACATGATCTGTGAGGAACTTAACAAGCAAAAAGAAAAAGCAGAAAATAATTACTTCTCAAAAAGTGCCACTCCAACATTTCTTTGCTGAAATAACAAGGTAAGGGTTAAATGACAGATTTCAGAGTCAGAACAACTTGGATTCACGGCATGGCTATCTACACCACTCACTATTAAAGACACTATGGACACTTTGGTCTTCTCATCTATAAAATGAAGATAACGGTTCTTACCTCACAGGATTAAAATAGGGGATTAAGTGAGTAAATGCTATAAGCTTTTGGCAAATGCTCAGAACACAGCAAGACTCAATAAATGCCAGCAAAGGGATCATTCATGGGAATTTATTTCACCTGTTAAATTACATTAGATTATCTGAGGTGTTAGATAATATTTGAAAGTATTTAACTTAAGACCAGTCTAATTCACTGAGGCCACTTGGAGGTGCCACAATTACTGACACAATAGTTATGGTACGAGCCCTCAGACAAAAGTCAATTTTTGCCTGGAGATTTGAGTGAAGATGAAATAAAGAAATCGCCCCAACAATTAGCACCCTGCCCTCTTTATTTGACTTCAAGTTCAGGGTAGTAGGGCGCTTTGTTAATCTAGCACCGGGAAGCTCCCCTTGCCTGCTGAAAGCAGCCTCAGACGTGTCAACAGTAACAGCTAACAATACTAAAGGCACAACAACGCACACTGACAACCACACAAAGCCAGAAGGCTCTCTCTCTAACGCAGCAAACCTTGTTTGAACAGGAAACCATTTTCTTAGTAAGTGTTCTTAGAACAGAAATACAAGTTTTAAAAAAAAATTTTTTTTTTTTAATAATCTGTTTTATAAGACTGTGTTTGGCTGATAAGCACTTCTCAAACACAAACACTCCACATACATTGTTTAGGATTTCCAAAATGATCAACTAAAGAATACCACCTGGCAGACACCCAAGTGCGGATGGCAAAATATTGACAGTGTTTGCGGTAAGCAGGCCAGTAGAATTGCTGGCCTATAAATTTGTTTTCTGACCCCTGCTGCCTCTGTTTATTGTCCTAGGGTTGGCAACAGCTATTCTCAGAATATGAAAACAGATTTCTGTCTACTAGCTTGAAGTGACTTCTCACATGTGCTTTTCAGAACGTCAGTGTTTTGGATTTGAACTATTAATTTCACATTTTAAGGACTCTCAGTCTGTACGTGCTCTATCAACTCTCCCCAGAAGTGCAGGATCCTAACCTGCAATAATCCTTGTCTACTCTTGTCATGAACAACCACACACTGGCAGTGGTATACCCCTTTACATACTCGCCACATCCACGTTAAAAAATGGATATTTCCAAGACAAAGTCTAACGAGGGGAGGCCCCAGTTTGATGGCTCACAGCTTGAGAACTCTGGTTGAGACCCGGGGGATGAACTGGATACAAGAGCCTAGGTGCTCAAGAGAACACGGCACTATTGTGGTGACCCAGTTGGTAAGAACGATCAGGGTGCTGCCTCCCAAAAGCAACTGAGAAAAACTCAAGGCTCAAGGAATACAGAGGCTTTATCTCATTTGATTTCGACATCCTCTCTCCATAACAAGCCCAGAAGCCATATGCCTGTAAACCTAGGATGAACCTCCAGAAACTTATGATTGCTATTAGGTGCCCTCAAGCCACTTTCAACTCATAGTGACCCCACGTGACAGAGTAACTGCCCCAAAGCGTTTTCTAGGCTGCAATCTTTATGGAAGCAGATCACCAGGTCTTTCTCCCAAGGAGCTATTGGGTGGGTTCAAACAGTCAAACTTTCAGTTAGCAGCCAAGCGCCTAACCACTGAGCAACCAGGGCTCCTTAACTTAGCGGTAGATAATCCCAAATGAACCCTGAGTAGCCCTATTAAAAGTGATATGTGGAACGATGACTTATTGACCAAATTCACCCTCTGTCTTAGGACAGTCCTAGAGTTCTCGCTAACACAGATGCTGCCCAGCCTAGCTTGACTCTTCAGTCCTGCCCGCTTTTCCAATCGGCTTGCAGGGGTTTCCCATCTTCAACCAGCACATGGACTGCCTGGCCTAGTGACAAAACCCTGCCTGACCCACATTCCTGCCCAAGCCACCCAGTCTCAACAGGTGCCTATCAGACCCGCCCAAGTTCAGGACACTGAGGGAGGTATGAGAACTGTGGCTGAGAGAAAGATGAGAGTGCAGCTCCAGAGCCACATCGCCCGGCCAAACTTAGCCCTACCACCTACAGCCTGGCTAACTTTGGGCAAGTTCCTTAACCTCTCTGTACCTCTGCATCCAATAAACTGAGGACAATGATTACCTAACAGGATTGTTATCAGGGTGAAATAACTTCATCTTATGCTTAGAAAAGTAGTACACAGTATGTGTTCAATAAATGTTAAGCTATTATTTAATTTATACCGTTTTATAAGAACAAGAGACTTATTGGAAAATAAATGCTTCAGGGATATCATTTGTTCTTATTTAACCAGCTTTACAAAAGAAATGGAAACTCTGGTGGCGTAGTGGTTAAGTGCTACAGCTGCTAACCAAGAGGTCGGCAGTTCAAATCCGCCAGGCACTCCTTGGAAACTATGGGGCAGTTCTGCTCTGTCCTACAGGGTCGCTATGAGTCAGAATCGACTCAATGGCAGTGGGTTTGGTTTTCTGGTTTGGTACAAAAGAAATAAAAACTAGCACAGAAAAAGCAGGCAGTATTTCATCCACCCAGCTAGCCTCCATCGGAGACTCCCTGAGAACCTACTCAACAGTCTGGGCACTGTGCTTAGCATATTAGTTACCAGTCAAATACCTGCAAACAGGGAAAAGAAACTTCTTGGGTACAAAAATAATTACAAGAATCTATCACCTCTTGCAATCCTTGATTCACAGACTTCATAAGATCAGAATGCCAGAGAAGAAAAAAAAAAAAAAGTGTGGAGATCATTTAGTCCCACACTTTCATTCCACAAATAAACTGCTGCCAGAAAATCCGGCAGTGCAACGGTTAAGTGCTCAGATGCTAACCAAAAGGTCAGCAGATCGAATCCACCCGGTGGCTCCACAAGAGAAAGGCCGGGCGATCTGCTCCCATAAATATCAAGCCTAGGAAGACCTAAAGGGCAGTTCCACTCTGTCAGAGAGTCACTAATGAGAGCTAAAAAGATGGATGTTATTCGTTCGCCTGGTAATACCATTTTTGTGTGTCAGTATGTGTGTGTGCTTTAGGTGGAAGTTTAAGGAGGCTTAGTGGCTCAGTGGTTAAAGCAATCAACTGCTCACTGAAAGGTCGGCAATTCAAAACCACAGCAGCTCTGGGAAAAAGATGTGGCAGTCTGCTTCCACAGAGACTTACAGCCTTGGAAATCCTGTGGGGTCACTATGAGTTGGAATCAACTCGAAGGCAGTGGGTTTGGTTTTAGGTGAAAGTTTACAGCTCAAGTTAGTTTCTCATTCAAAATTTTATATTGTTTTCTGACATCGGCTGCAATGCCCACAATGTGACAGCACTCTCTCCCTTTGTACTCTGGGTCCCCCACTTCCACTCATCCAGTTTTCCTGTCTCTTTCTGCCTTCTCGTCTTGCTTTTGGGCAGGAGTTGCCCATTTGGTCTCATATATTTGACTGAACTACACTTTTAAGAAATGATATTGAGGAAAAAACAATTCTTCAAAGATGTTTCTAGCTGGATCATTTATAATTAACTAAAAACTGGGAAAAACCCAATTTTCGCCAGCTATACAAAAATACATGTTCATAAATGAATTCATATTTTCATTATTATTCATATTTCATAAATAATTATATCTAAAATATACTTCTAGGTGTTGTTTTAGGACAGGTAAATGAATACTGTAGAAACCTTTGTTTCATGAATATTAGCTGTTTTTGTCCATTAACCATTTGTTCAGAGAAGGTTTAATAAATGTGCTCATTTTCAGTAATTTCTCGATATTATTAGATATTTTTAGAATTGCTGATTTTCAAGTAATTTTTTTAAAAATTTAATAAAACCACCAAAATACAGTTAAACTGTTACTGTTTTAATAGTTTTTTTTTTTTTAAGCTTCTTAAAGCACAGTCAAAGTAAATGTATTCTTCTGTATATGTTTTAATTGAGGACATTTCACTCCATACTTGACTTTAGTGCACATATTTGCATTATCACTTTCAGGTTTTTCCCCTATTAACACACGATTTTCCCAGGACAGTATGATTCTTTTCTCAATGATGTTATTTCACCTTAACAAGTGTGTGTTACACTCACATACAGCCGACTTTATTCCAAACTCTGTATTTTATTTAACTGGCTTTTCTAGTTAGTTGGCTTTAAGTATCATAAATTTTAGACAAATTTTCACTTTTTAACATCTGAGAAACAGGTAAGACAGTCCCACATGCAGCCTTTTATACATTAGATTCATTATCTGATTGTTTTCCACATATACGTGACTATAATTATGTGAAGTTTTATAAAGCATAAGTATCACTCACTCTTGACATGATGCAAAAACTAGAATAGGAAAATTATTTGCCATGGGGACATGTCCAAGTGCAGGATAAAACCAAAAAAAAAACCAACTAAACCGACTGTCATAGAGTCAATTCCAGCTCATAGCAACCGTTTAGGACAGAGCAGAACTGCCCCTTAAGGTTTCCAAGGAGCGGTTGGTGGTTGGTGGATTTGAACAGCAAACCTTTTGGTTAGCAGCCTGAGCTCTAAAGCACTGCCAGGGCTCGCACGCGCACGCGCGCGCACATGTGTGTGTGTGTACATGATAAAAACAAAACCAAACATGTTGCCATCGAGCCGATTCTGACTCATAGAGACCCCGCAGGACAGAGGAGAACTGCCCTACAGAGTTTCCAAGGAGCGCTTGGTGGATTTGAACTGCCGACCTTTGCGGTTAGCAGCCATAGCGCTTAACCACTACGCCACCAGGGCTTCCATCTATATACATAATAGGCATTTATAATACCAACATACACAATAAGTAGAACAGCTCAGAATTTAAATCTGGGGTTTGAATTACTGGCTGTATAACCTTAAGTACGTTAGGAAATCTCAGCTTCATTTTTCAAAACTGTCTGTACAATGGGAATGCTGTCATCTATCTCTCTAGGTTATTCTGAGGATTAAATGAGATTTTTTTTCTGAAGTGTTTGACTAATTAGAAAACACTCTTCTAAACACTTTATAAATATTGGCTAACTTAACCTTGATAATAATTCTGCGAAGTAGGGACGATAATTATTTCACAGATAAACAGAGCCAGAGAGTTAAGTAACTGTTACTTGCCTAAGGTCACACAGCTAGTAAGTGGCAAAGTCAGGATTTAATCCAGGCAGTCTGGCCTCAGAGTCCACGCTGTTGAGCACCTCACTATGGTGCCTCTCAATCTATGGACAGTACTTGGCCAGCACCCAGCATAATGACAAGGACCGTGGTAAACCCCCTAGTGCCCGCCTAGCACATGAGCGCCCAGACCCTTAAAAAAAAGAAAAACCCATTGCCATCGAGTTGATTCTGACTCATAGGAACCCTACAGGCCAAAGCACAACTGCCCCATAGGGTTTCCAAGAAACAGCTGGTGGATTCGAACCACTGACCTTTTGGTTAGCCACAAAGCTCTTAACCATACCATCACCAGGGCTTCAGGCCCTAGAGGCCCTCAAAGTCGGTTTGGGGCAACAATGTTGATTAAAATGATGTGTAAAGAACACATAATACCTCTAGATTAAACTTAAATACAGAAATCTCTAAAGACACAAATTTCTACTCCTGTGTTAGGAATTTAAAAGAAATCATTAATGTACTTATTTTACATCACTGTCTTCCAGCACTGAAAGCCTCGATTCTCTCTTAATATTGTTAAATGAATCTCCAAATAATTAATATTACTTGGTCTTATCAGGTAATATTTTGGTCTTGTCAACATTTAACAATCAATTTCAATCATAAAGCAGAGGTACTGATTTTGCAGGAAAACAGTCAAGTATACTTTAAAGATTCACAAGAAAATTAAAGTTTATTATTTTATCTTTACTCCCTTTAAAAAAAAATCTGGATTCCTTCTGGTTAATTAAGTAACACAAGCTCATTGTAGAAAACTGGAAAATACAAGCATATAGAGAAGAAAACAATAATCACCAGTAATTCATTATCATCTTTACTTTTCAATGTAGTTTGACACATTTAATTTTCTGATGGTGACAGCTTCTTTCTTTCAATTCTGAAAACAGATGAAATTTCATGAACCCGGGTAATTACTGTTAAGGTGCTTCAAGAAAGAAATGTATTCCAAATAGGTGAGAGGCATTAACTCCACTCAGAATTGTTTTTAAATAATGAATGCTTTCTCCACTTCGTATGCCTAGTGTAAACTAAGTTTAGTCAATAAACATGACTGGTTGAATTCAATTTAAAAAAAATATTTTAAACAACAATTTAAACAAATTCTGATAAAATTTAAGTTGTATGTTTAGAAACTGATTACTAATTAATGACAAATCTTGGAATTAAAATTATCTTCCACCATAATGATAAGGTCAAATCAGTCACTGTGTATCACCCAAGCGTAAGGTGTTTTAGTTTGGTTCCAGATACACTAACAAACTGGAACTGAAAAGTTAACCTTTGTTCTACAAAATACAGTCCCTTGCTATGAAAATGATCCTTCAGGCCAAACCTATTTAGATAAATACCTATTTAAAAGACTTTTACTCTTTCATTATATTTACATCAATTGCCCCCGAATGCCAACCTCAGAATCCAAGCCCAATAAAGAAAAAGCCCGATACCAACCAATAAAAGGAAGGAAAATAGTGACAGAACACAGTAATTATGCTTCCTCCACCTCCCCCACCCCCATACACACACACTCCATTCAACTGGTAAACACAGTATTACAGAATCTTTTGGGTTTTTCTACCACCAAACCAAACCGCCGACTTCATATGATTTTATTTTACTCGAAGTTACAGGGCAGAAGACTCTTTCTGCTCTTTCTAAGTTTCCAAACTAGTAGCAATACTTAATGTTCAAAATGATCCTTTTAAATATCTTGTATTGTCACTTTCAATCTGTAAATCAAATCAGTGAGGTCAAATCAGTCAGATTAGTAAAGGCACTCTAATATTGTGGTAATTCACTACGCACGTCAGTCAGTTTTTGAGAAACAGCTCCTTATGCCTCAGGAAATTAACTTGCAGAAGTTTTCTGCTTCCACACCTTATGTGATTTCATGTTAACGAAGCTGGCACTGATTTTTATTATATGCTCAAATGGTTTTCTAAGCAGGCTTCTCGATTGCTATTCGAAGAACAAACTTGTTTACCCTTCTGCTGATGCACTAGTTTACGTCAATGAACCTTTATGCTCTGTTTTCAACCTCAGGGTTTAACCTCAAGGAATAGTTTCATCATGTCACATGAACAGCAACGAAACAAAGCTAGAATCCTTTTTATAAAACCTTGGAGTTCCCATAAACTTCACATCAGTCGGTGTGTCCATGGTTGGTTAGCACGATACATTATATCCTACGTCAAGGTGACGGGTGGGTTCAAGCCCAGTCTGGGCCAGTAAACATTATTCCACACAGACCACGCTCTAACCCCCTCACACTTCACCGCTCTGACAACAGCACCACTTAAATTCTAACCATCTTTCTGACAGTGATTCCCTCCCTAGTATGAGAGGAGAGATGAACATTTAAATTAGCTCATCCAAGTATGTAATACAGGACTTCTGACCTGATCTGACATGTGTGGGATTTGTTTTTATTCATACTGGATGTTGCCCAGCCAATTCTGGTACTGTTTTGCAACTTTCTGCATTTGTAAAAACTTCCTTCAACTGGAACAAGCACCTAGAGGAAAAGGATTAATTTAAAAAACAAAAAAGAAAAAACCTGGCACCAGAGTGCACCAAACACTGTAGTACATAACTAGACTCATGCCTGCTGGGAAAGGTAGTCAGGACCAGGACTAGCCACTGAACACAACGGCTTTCTGAGTCTTATAAAAAACAGCTTGATTCCCCCAATGACTGAAGCATGAACCAATGAAACTAAAATCAGAGATATTTATTGTGGGAAAGGTCCTTAAAAATGACCTGGTCCAACCCCCTGTTTTCTTGATGAACTATGGTTAATAATTAGTTGAAGTGATTTCAATGCAAATATTGAAGTACCTACCATGTGCTAAGTGTTAGTTGATAGATTAGATTTTGAAAAAGCTTTTTTTAAGCATACATACGAAACATGTCTGTTTGTGATACACAACTCACTTTTACGTTCATAAAATAAACTGAGAGGCAGTAAGAATTAGTGGGAAGAACAGAAATCTAAGCCCTGAAACTACTTAGTGGAATTAAATACTGTGGGACTTCATGCAAATCACTTACCCTCTCTGAGCTCAGATTTCTTACTTATAAAGTGAGGCGACTGTATTGCCTCAAAGGTCCTTCCAACTCTAGTAACATAATAAATCAGATTCGTTCGTTAAAAAATAGTGCTGAACAGCTTGGAAGTCCACATTTGGAGGCCAGGAATTTGGGTTCAAATCGAAAGCTTGATTTCATGGTTGGTTATAAGTGAGATTACAAATGTACAGGTACAACATAAGAACCTTCTGAATGAATTTTCTGGAAGAAAACACTAGAGACCATTTATAGTGAGCATCTCTGGGATGAGACACATATTTGCCTTTGCAAGGTTTTATAAAATTCATCTGGAACGAGAGGGAGCAAGAGAGATGAAGAGGGGCACTTCTGTGTCTTACCTGCTACACTGCCTAATGTTTTTCATAGGCATGTATTACTTTCATAATTTAAAAAAACCTAATTACAGAAAAAAGAAGAAAAAATTACAGGCATTTAAATCAAGGAAGGCAATGCAATGCAGCAGAAAGTACAATGAACTAGAAAAGGAGAGAAAAGATTTCTCGTCTGGCTCTGTCTAGCTCTGTGACCTTGAGAAGCCCACTTGTGTTCCAACAGTCTTTCTTTCTTATAAACATAAGAATGAGACAGCTCGCTGTGTCACCATTCTACTGGAGTCAATTTTATATTAAATGGTCTTAGGTTACTTTTCTCTCATTCAGTCATTCAGTCCATCTGTCAAACACCGAAGGACAGAACAGCAGGAACTAAATAAAGTAAAAAAGAGTGCAAATTAATTTCCCTATAGTGAAAAAAAATTAGCATTCCCCCCCAAAAATCCATCAGAGTCTAGAAATGTTCAATCTGGTGAAGAAAAAAGGAGCAGAGATAAACTTGGTAAAAACCCAAAATGTATTACTAATAAAGGTAAATATACGTTCAGACCTTGACCTGAACTGTTTTATTAGAACACTTTCCAAACATACGTCAGTAAAGAAATTAAATTTTTTTAAAAATCATTCTAAATTACACAAATTAAAACTCTGTGGGGTAGGATATTGTCTTCTGTTTCATAATTGATGGGTCATACTTCCTGTCACTTTAAGTACTAATTATTGATCCGAAGTTATTTTCTTTCAGCTTAACATTCATACTATATCAGAGATGAAGAAGGTGTGTTATTGCATTCTTGCTTCCCAGCTTTATGTGACCAATAACAGGGCCATGTGGTAATCAGGCAGCAACAGTTTTTTTTTTTTTTAACGATGGTAATCAGAACAGCTTTCTCATTATTTATTATTAACATGTATTTCTCTATTGTAGTTTTCTCCCATTCATATCCCTTGAATAAAAATGTACTGTTTAACATTAAAATGTGAAGTCTTCTTTAAGGATTGCTATGCTCAATTTTTAGTTTAAAGAGAATGCTCTTTTTCTTATACCTCGCTTAATGGATAAAATGCATGAAAGAGAGGAAATAAATTTTTTTTTCCTCCATAATTTTAAGTGTGGCTAAATATTTACCCCTCCAAAGTAAACTGTAATCTTTTAATTTACTATTAAGCACCAAACAGTTCCTGAATGTTTAGACAGACCTGCAAGAGGCAGACAGAAGGCCTCGTCTCTTATATCCCTGATCTCTGGTTCCTTTGACCTGAAGATTCAAATTGATTTGAAATACTTGACTACACTAAGGATTTCCAGTTTGACAGTTCTCAGCAGGAAGATGCAGACCCTGTGACTAACACAAGGGAGCCCTTGATACAGCAGCATCCAGCTTAGCCCCTTAGGGCAAGTGCCTAGACCACTGCCTATTAATTGAGAGAATGTGCAAGGAAGGGAAGTTGGTTCTTTCTTCTAAATATGCATTTAAATACCCTGCTTGTAGTTTTATTGCATGCTTGCAGGGTTCATAAAAGAAAGGCATGATTAGGAATTGTCTTCAAAGCCTTGAAGGCCCTCTCTCTGCAGTCTTCTCTTTGTGCGTGGTCTCCTCAGAGAGGTTTTTTTTTTGTTTGTTTGCACTTTGACTTTTTAGACCAGGCGCTAAAAAGTGAACCACCACTGTTTTTTGTTTATTCACTCGTTCTTTATTTCACACTAAACATTATGCTTATACTTTTTCTCTTTTCCTTTCTTTTTCATTTTTTTCAGGGAAGACAGTATTTTTCACTTGTTTACTGAGATTAAGGGCAAGGGCATAGGAAACAGATTGATCTAGCTCTGACCCTTACCAGCAGTGCGGCCTTGGGCAAGTTACTTAACTCCCTGTATCTCACAATTCCTTTAATTAAAATCAGAGCTATCACTACTACTACCACTAATCTCACCGGGCTGTTCTAGGGATAACAAGACACAGTACCTAGCAAACAATGTGCACAAAGGCTGTGCGCCCTCCTCTTTAAAAACTCATCGTTAGCTTGAGCACTTTCTAGCTCTAAGTTACCAAAATTAGCTAGGCCTCAATTTTCTTATCAGTAACAACAGAGAAAATCACACAAAGCTCCAGGTATGTAGTGAAGACTGGAAACCAGTTATGTGAAGCACCTAGCACATTACCTCAACAAACATCAGTCCTGACTTAACAAATGTTAGCTTCCCTTTCCTTCCAATTTAAAGCTGTGTGATTGAGCATCTCTAAGTTTTGCTGCTTTTTAATTCTACCATTTCAGTTTGTCTTTCAGCACACGTCTAAACTTGTTCTGCCGGCTCCAGGGAGCATGACTTCCTTTCTACTGGTGTCTTCCCACTTAAAGCTCGAAGTAGGTGCCGACATACAGTAGATGCCCATATAGAGAAGCTAGAGTGGCACCAGAGAGTGCCGTAAAGCAAATACAGGCTAATACAGTAACAGGGTGTGCATGTTTCTCAAGCGAAATGGTTTAAGAGAGAGATGCTGTGACCTCAAATTAATAAGATAAATAGGGGGCCTGTGCACTATAAACGCTAAAATCCCTGGCAGGAGGCAAAATAAGACAACATAAAAGGCACAGACTAAAAACAGTCCCAGGCTATGTTAACAGAATGTGCAGAAGCAAGGAGCCAAGAGCAAAAGGGAAAAATTATATATGAATCACCATAACTTGGTGGGAAGTTTGGACTGGGCCCTCAAAGACTTGGTTTTTCTTCTTTTGTTTTTAGCTTTTTTTAAACTCTCAAGACTAGGCTTATCTGTGATTCAGGAATTGTGTAATTCTTAAATTCTAACAAGCAGTAATTCTAACCTTTCAGTCATTCATTCTGTAGAACAATGTAAGTCTCTATCCTCACAAATGATCACAACTGATCTAAGCTCCATTTCTTTGGAACTTTATCATGGTCCTGGTGACATAGTGGTTAAGTGCTACAGCTGCTAACCAAAGGGTCAGCAGTTCGAATCCACCAGGCGCTCCTTGGAAACTCGACGGGGCAGTTCTACTCTGTCCTATAGGGTCGCTATGAGTCGGAATCGACTCGACGACCCTGGGTTTGGGTTTTGGTTGGTTATACTTGCTATAGAACCCATAGGGTCAGTATGAGTCAGAATCAACTCCACGGCAACTGGTTTGGTTTTGGTTTTAGACTTGCTATGGTGATGCTACATGCTTTAGATTTCCACGGAATATATTCTGCCCATATCTATTTACCAAAATATCTAAACAAAACCCTCAATCTATCATCATGATATAAGAAGTATAGTATGAGCAAAATTCAAAAGCTGCTCAGCTCTCTACCACAAATGAACATCTAGGCAGCCTTAGGGATTTCTCAGAACAAGCACATGATTCCAGTCCTATACTAATCTGGTAACGCAATTCCCCATCTTTTAGACTTCTTTGGTTTACTACCGGAGCCTTGGTAACATAGAGTTTAAGAGCTTGGCTGCTAACCAAAAGGTGAGCAGTTTGAATCTACCAGCTGCTCCTTGGAAACCCTATGGGGCAGTTCTACTCTGTCCTACAGGGTCACTATGAGTCAGAATCAACTGGACAGCAGCAGCTTGGGCCCACTAGCAGAGCAAAAACAGGCATAAATGAATTTCTGTATAACTCTCCGGATTACACAAGGAGTCCTAACATTAGAAGTCATCTCTTCATCCACTGTTGCTAAGCATGTATTTTTCTCTCTAGTCCATCAAGTTTTTCCTTGACACACCATAGTGATGTCTTTGTTCCTGCTGTTGTCCTCTCCATGGTTCTACCCCAAGCCATCCAAACCTTACATATTTGTCAAAATCCACTTTAACTCCATGAATTCTTCCTCTTCACTACAGCCCACATCAGTATCTCCCCTTCTGACCTTTAGCACTTATTGATTTCCCAGACTGAAACGCTAATTATATTTAGTGCATTACCACTAATTACTTTAAGTGCTTACATCTTACCTCCCCAATAATTCTAAATTCCTTGGAAGGAACTTTGTCAAGTTATTTTACTCATAATCAACAAATGCCAAAGCAAAATCATTTGAAAAAAGGCTACTGTTAGAAAAGTTGTTCACAAATACAGGAAACAAATCCTGAAATTGGTCAGTGTGGTAGAACAAATGTTCAGAGTGAATATAAAGCATCTTCTTTACACACACACACACGTACGTACGTACGTACGTATGACTGACCTTTAGCATCTATTAAGTAAAAAAAAAAAAAGGAATAGAACAATTGCTAAGGTCTGTGTACCATTTGGTGTCTGTATAAAAAAAAGGAAATACTGGGTGGCTGGGCAGAGGGTGAGGGGAAGAGATTTATTTTTCACCATATACCACTTTGTGCTGTTTAAATTTTACACCATATTCAAGTTGGTGGCACAGTGGTAAAGAGCTCAGCTACTAATCAAAAGGTTGGCAGTTTGAATCCAGCAGTGGCTCCTTGGCAACCCTACAGGACAGTTCTACTCTGTCCTATAGTTTCGCTATGAGTTGGAATCGACTGGACAGCAACTGGTTCCCATCACAGATAATTTAAATGGGATAAAACTTAGGAAGCCTATTTGTTGGAGGGAAAAAATTTCAGATATAGACATTTTCACAAACTACTACATAAACTAAAATGCTCTAATGTATATTATCATTTACTGTGCTAAAGACACATATTTATCCAAACATTTCTTGGGCAACCAGTGAGATTCTAAATGCAAGCCCCTATTACCACTATCACTGAATTTTTAATTTAACAATTAATTTATTGTCACTAATCACTTCTACGTTAAATATGTAATTGTTAAAAACATGAAGAACTGAGAACAGTGGTTGTAAAGCTAGAAAGGCCTGGACCTGCATCCAGCCTCCTCTGTTGTGTAGCTGTGTGGCTCTCAGCTAATCACTTAACTTGTCTGGACAACAATTTCCCTCTTAAGAGCAGGGGTCAGCAAACTATGGCCCCTGGGCCAAATCCTTTCAGGCACCTGTTTTTGTAAATGAAGTTTTACTGAAAAAAATCTACACCCATTTGCTTGCATATTGTCTGTAGCTTTCATTGTACAATGCCCGGAGTTCACTAGCTTTGCCACAGACCATATGCCCCGCAAAGCTGCAATATTTACTATCTGGCCCTTTACAGGAAAAGTTTCCCTGCACCTGCCTATGAGTAAAAGGAGCCCTGGTGGCTAAGCGCTGGGCTGTTAACCAAAAGGTCAGCAGTTTGAACCCACCAGCCTCTCCATGGAAGAAAAATGTGGCAGTCTCCTTCCTTAAAGATTACAGCCTTGGAAGCCCTATTGGGCAGTTCTACTCTGTTCTATAGGGTCTCCATAAGTCAGAACCGACTTGACGGTGGTGGGTTTGGTTTTGGGTTTTTGTTTTTTTCCTGGCCTATGAGTAAAATGAAGACAAACCTCATCTACATTAAAATTTTCTAAGTATAAGAAGACAAAGCTCAGGGCAGGGAGCAAGTCAAACTATTTTCAGAATACCAAGACATTATTTCCCTTTTCACTATCATTTTCTCCCCAGTGTATCACAGAGTTTTCCAAGGGCTGTGTGACACATGATGTCACAGCAAAGTGAATGCAGAAGACGGAAGAGCCCAGCTGTTTTCTCTTAAGCTAGACATTAAAGAGATAATCCAAAAAAAAAAAAAAAGTGCTACTCTTCTCACTAGTTTTTGTTTTAGAAAGCAGTTTTTCAAAAAAAAAAAAAAAGTTTATGTTAACCTACAGTGACGAGTTTATTATTATTATTTTAAAGTCACAATTATTTTTAAATTTGCTGTTTTGATTTTAATACCATGAATATTGATAACTAGAGACCCCGTAAACAAACGCTCTGCGGTCCTCAATGATATTAATAGGTGCCCTGAGGCCAGAAAGTTAGAGAATCTGCTATACCATAGCTCTGACACGTCACTGTGGCATGTTTAACCACCCTACCAGAACAGTCGAGGCACAGGGGACTCACAGCCTCAACATACTTGGTAGATTCTGGAAAAATAAAGAGTAGGAAGTCTACCAGGACAATTAGTGACATCACCACTATCTAGAAGGCAGTTTGAGGGGAGACATCTGACAATTCTAATTACAAGCTCCTCAGGGTATCTGTTAAGAAATTTTACTCAAAACTTTGAGATAAGGCAAAGGGGGTAGGGTAGCTCATCCATTCAATGTCATACAGGAGTAAAGACCCAGCCAAGCACCAGCTAGTGCCCAGGTCTCCAACCTGTGCACCAAATCACTCTGTACACAGCAGCAAATTCACAGGGGCGTTGGCGGATAGTTTAGATTTTTGAGGCGAACAGAGTAACATTTGTCAGAGACCACAAAAACGACTAGCATACAGTAGTTCACAGTTTCAACACTACACCCTTTCATAAAGTGCAATCTTTGTGAAGCTGGTTTTTCGGTGACAGCAGTAAAAAAAAAAAAAAAAGTAAAATCAATGTGGACAGGAAATAAAACTAGAAGTGTCCAGTAATTCCTTTCATGGTACCAAAGGAAATAGCTAACAGCTCCATTTATTAAGTAGTCAGATCCTAATAACTTAGTATTTATGTACCAACCAATTAGTAGCACATAAACTGAAAGAATCAAGCTTACTTTATTCTTAAATAACAACTGCTTTTCACATCTTACTTGTTCGCTTGTTAACTAATGAGCTGTTTAAATTTTCTGACATTTGTTCATTTATATTTGCATAAAATCCTGATTTCACTTTTTTGTGAAATGAAACACCCAAATTCTCCACCCAACAGCCCAATTTTCTCTTCCAGTGAAATGTATTTTCTACACATAATTCTTTCTCTCACCTCACCTGGAAATACTTCAGCCAACTGTCTTCAGTTATACATACTAGGGCATCCATTCGTTTTCTCACATTCAGAGTAACACTGATGCCAATACTATTACCCGTTTGCATCACTTATCGACTATTTCATTATCTGACATTTCACACTTACAAGGACAGTAAAAAATCTACTATCCAACTATTTTGCACGTTAACAACCTATGTCTGGCAGTAACGAACACCGAGGTGTGGGGTGAGAGTAATGCTGACTGTTATGGTTAAGATTATGTGTCAGCTTGGCTGGGCCATGATCCTCAGTGGTTTAGCAATTACATAATGATTTAATTTGGCAGTTACGTAATGACGTAGTCACCCTCCACCTTTGTGATTGGATGTGGTCATCCTCCATTTTCACATAAAGTGGATTTTCGTTTAACGACCTGGTCTTTGGAAGCTAACCATGTCGGTAAGTGAAGACTGGGTCTGTAAAAAAGCCCATTCATTTTCAGTAGTACGTCAATAATCCTTCAAGTGTTGTCCAACAATGTTTCCTCTTGACTCTTCATTGTGCAGCCAATTCAAAAGGCCTCCTTCTCTCTATGAGGCATGGTAAGATCTCAGAATGTGCAGGGGCTGTTTCTGCTACAAGTGTTGCAATTCACCGTCCAACAGTACAGAGGACAAACTCCAACAGGGTAAGGTTCTACTGAGATATTGGACCCAATGTAAGCATTATAAAGAGTCCAACTGCTCAAGCTTGAATAAATAAATCACTCAGCATTGAATAATACTGAGAAAGATTCATGCAAAACTGATAATTACAAGAACCAAAGATTCTAACCCATTACATGTATGTACCAAATACATAGGAGTATTTTTAAAGGATAAAAATGGTGAAGAGAATATTTTTGTTTTGATGATATAACTCAATGTTTTGTTTTATATTACAGGTAGTCCTCGACTTAGGACGTATTCGAGTTATGACAAACTGCACTTAGAACTGTCCTTTTTTTCCTGCATACCTTATTATTAGTAATATGTGCTATATACAATGCTGCAGCATGTAATTTGCTGATGTCATCATACCTCTAAATTTATATGTAATGTTTCCAAACTCCGAAGACAAATAAAGATCGGATTTACAAATATACTGGTAACAAAAGGCAATAATAATGAAAACTAAAAAAAAAAAGAGCTTTTCGACTTTCATCAGAACGACTTACAATAGAGTCATTGGAACTGAGCCCCACAGTAAGGCAGGGACTACCTATAGCTGACTTTTCAGACTCATTTTCCATTTTGATCTTAAAAATTTTGATCTTAGGGTATACTAAATAGAATTGCAAGGGGAAAAAGTAGGGTTCATTCAGTTCAACCCGACTTATATTATCCTTTATGTTAGGAATTGTAGATGTTGAGTAGAAGAAAATGATAATGCAGACTAGACACCAAAATAAATATGACTCTGTTTTGAAGATGCCATCTAGGAATGGGTTCAAATGGGGAAGAAGGGAAGAGACTAAATTCTTATCTTCCATAGCATTAATTCAAGAAAAGTCTAAAGTTGAAAACTCAAGAATAGCAGCATAAACGTGCTATTTAGAAACACAGCAGTAAAAGCCAGCAGAAAGAGCTAGAAAAGCTGTCTCACGGGAGCATTCCAGAAGAAAGATCAAAGTTAACTTGAGTTGCCAGGGAAGACAGAAAGGGTGAGAGAAAGAACAGAAACAAAAGACAAAAGAAGTTTAGACTATGCCAGAAATTGTGAAGGGCAACTCCAGCTGGACAAAAAAAAAAAGTCTGCTGGAGAGTAGGAAGGTCAGATAAAGTTTGGATAACAACCTAAACACAAACGATACTGTATTATGTTCTTGTGCTGGGAAATGTCTCATCAAAAGTAATCTAACAGAAGTCTATGTAGGGTAGAGTGATTAGAAACAGGAGAAACTAGAAGTCAGAAGAAACAGGCAGAAGACTATAACAGCAGACCAGATATGATTGTTTTAAGGAGGACACTCTGCAGTTACATAAGAAGTAAATATTTCATCTTAGCACTCAACAGCTTTGCATGATATTTTTTAGCCGTAACTATTAAGCTATCCTATTTCAATCTTACAGACCTATTAATTAAATCCTAAATAAAGTATGAGTCACACTCTATTGACATGTTCTCAGAGACAAATCTAATCATTTCTAAGAATCACACTTAATACAAGTTTTTTTTTATTATATTCCTTAACACTCCAAATACACCAAATAAGTAAGTCAAATCACTTCAAAGCTTAATCTAAGTACACTATGTATTCTCATACTTATTTTTCCTTTGATTCCATAAAATGCTGACAATAGAATCACAGTCTTGGTACACATATGTCAAAACTACCAGGAATAACTACATGTTTTATAGATCTATCCCCCCAAAATCTGTAAAGCCATTATGCATAATCCCGAATTGTCCTGTTAATATTTTATTTTGGATTCCCCATCTGCTAACCCTTGTTAACAGATCAGTAACAAAAGGTATCACACAAAATAAATTTACGAAGAAAACTGAAAACTAAAAAAATCATGGCTAACGATCGTATTTTTTGTGGACACTAGGAAGAGACTCCCTTGGCCTTTCACACTGCAAGTGTCTATGTACCCTGTCTGCTTACCCTCTAGACTGGGGATCCCTCCCCTGAGAGTTGTGGACTGCCTTTTCATCTTTGCATTCCTAGAAGGTAACACAGATGCCTGGGCTATAACACACTTTCAGAGAGACAATGACAAAGTGCAGGGAAAGAAGGGTGGGTGAGAGGTAGAGAGAAAGAGGAGGGTGAGGGAAGAGGAAGAGAAGTTTTATTTCACACCTTGTTATCCAAAATCTACTTTTGCTATTAGAGCCAAAGAGTCTTCCTTTAATATGTACGTTAGATGTTATAAAGAACGTAAGAAAGAAATTAAAGAAATGATCCTAGACTTAAGAGAGCAGAAAATATTCAGGTAAAACAATACAAAAGCACAGTCAAAATGATATATATCCAGCCGGAATATATGACTGCTCACTACACATACAAAAGAACATTAGAATATTTGAGACCATTTGGAGTATCATCTAAGAACAGCACAGGTTTCACCATGACAGAATAGATGGTGAATTCATTCAGAAAATATACTAGCAAACTGACATCTGGGTTAACTAGGTTGTGTACACTTTACTACCAAGAGAAAAAAAAAGATATAAACTGTTATTGGAGGCAAGCAACTATTTTCTTAAAGATGGCATTCAAAGACTAAAGTGCATAGACTTCAAATTCTGCAGTAATCAAATATGGGACTGAAAACCAGAAAATAAATATCTTTCCAATAGAAAAAACTTCCACAACTGGAAAAATTTCTAAACAATTTTTAAGATATTTCTTTTTCATTCCTTGTTTTTAAGCAAAGGCTTTTTTTCATGAACTTCAGAAACCAGGAATCCTGTATATTTGCTTTTAGTTGTCACCACTCTTTAAGAAAAAGCCAAATTTTTCTTTCTTACTTATTATTTTCCCAAGGATATGAGTAACAAAAGACATGTCAAGGTAGGAAAAAAAAATGGTACTGAACGCATTCCTAATTATCATCTTGAACAACACATAGACACACACACATATATATATGTGTGTTTTCTAAAATTTACCCTAGACATCACCTTATATCAAACGTTAAAACTCTTGAAGAGTCCATGAGCAAATTATTTAGTTTTGGTATCAGTGAGGGGAGAAATTTCAGTGTAAGAAATCATATGGCCTTAATTCAACATCTGAAACTCATTCATCAATATATTTATATGTCACCATTATTAGAATTATTTCAAGTGCCTAAAAGAAGTAGTGTGTTAAATCTATTTTAAATCTATTAAACAAAAGTATCTTTTTATGTGTTACATTCTTTATACTTGGAATAATATTCTATTTTTGAAAATGTTTTCTTTGGGGAAAAAATTTCAAGTAAACTAAACTTACATGTACAAAAGTAAAATTCATTTAACTCATTTCTCTTCCACAACAAAATTATAAGTTGCTACATAAATTGCCTCATTTAATCTCCACAAAAACCTTCTACGATAGGAATTGCTAATATCAATTCAATAACAGCAAAAAAAAAAAAAAGAAAAAAAAAGAACAGTTCAGCTCAGAAAAGCTAAACAACTTGCCTGAAATCATATAACTTGGAAGGAGAGGAACGGGATATGAGCCCAAGTCTTTTCACTCTAAGTCTCCTCATCTACAGCACCACTCTGTCCACCCAAAATTAGTGGGCCAGTGAGATCCTATTTCAGTGTCCAGCAAAAGCCTCTATTTTCCACTCAGGATAAAAGTGGAAAAAGTCATCTCATTTAGTAAAATCTTAAATTCATCTTTGGTTTCGAAATGTTCTAATCGTTAATACCCTCTCCTAAGGGAATTCCTTTTAGAATCGTTAATATCTCAGCACTATGAGGAAACAAAGTTGCATGTTCAACCATGAATACAGAATTTTAAAGCAATAAAATAATTCAATTACATTGCTCAAAGATCAACAGTCTCCATAAAATGAAATATCTAAATATATTACGTGTATTATTTACATCTGGCTTGGTAAAGCTGTGAAGGCTTTCAGGGTCTAAATAAGGTATAAAGATATATAAGCTTTATATAAAACAGGCTGATAGTTACATTTGACTTTTTTATATTATTTTTACTATTAAAATACTAACTGATACTGATCCAATTCCTTTTTTATTCCTACATTTCCTCTATTCCCAAATTTCTGTCAAATCATGACATGAATAACTGATGATCAAAAGTATTATGACTATCTCGGTTAATTTATCAGTGACCAGATGTGAAAATCCATGCACAGAGCAGCATACTAAGAATAGTAAAGAAACCTGTCTAACTAAATATTTAACTATTCAGAGTCACAGACATAAAAGTAAAAACTTTAACTACAGAAAATCTAAATTGTCTTTACCTTTAAGGAAAACACTAAGATTAAAAATACAAATCCATGGAGCATATTCATTAGTTAGGCCAAACCAATATAAATACTCATTACCAACTTATGACTGCAACTAAGTCTACACACCACTCCTCACTTATCAAGATGGTTAGGCTCCAAAGACCAGGTCATTATGAGAAAATCTGCATTATGCAAAAATGTAGGAAGACCACAGCAGATCACAAAATGGAGGATGACTATATTACATAACTACCAAATTACATCTTATAAACAGCCAAATTACACTATCACATAACTTGCCAAACCACTGAGAATCATGGCCCAGCCAAGCTGACACAAACTGTAACCATCACAGCCAGCGTTACTCTTGCCTCACACCCTGGCGTTCGTTACTGCCAGGCGTACATCGCTAATGTGCAACATAGCCAGTGCTCATAGGTAAGTGAAGTAAATATTTCATTTTAACTTTTTTTCAGGGGGGAGTTCTGGTTTTGATTGAACTATAATCCCACGCTTAGCTAGTATCAAGGACTGCCTTTAACAAGCCATGGACATTACAGATGATGGATAAAGTTTAGGCTTGTTTAAAGAAGAATTCACAGTCCTGGTTTTATAATAGCCAAGGATGTCTTAAACTACTTTAAGGTACATCAATCTATAAAAATTGTCAAGATTTTAATTCACTCGACTGTTATTAAAGTTATGGCATATAAAACTTTACTGAAGAAAGACAAGGGAGGATAATTAAAATAAAATACAATATCTCAATTCCAAATTTCTGTTGCTGTTAGGTACCCATTGAGTCGCTTCCGACTCATAGAGACCCTGTGTACAACAGGATGAAACACTGCCTGGCCCACACCATCCTCACAATTATTGCTCTGTTTGAGGCCACTGTTGCGGTCACTGTGTCAATCCATCTCGCTGAATGTCTTCCTTTTTTTTTTCGCTGACCCTCTACTTTACCAAGTATGATGTCCTTCTCCAGGGACTGGTCCCATCTGATGACAAGTCCAAAGTAAGTGAGACAAAGTTTCACCATTCTCACTTCCAAACAGAGTGGTTAAAAGTGGCTTAAACACGAACATATTAACAATCATCTTTCTTGTCCAAATCTATTTTAGTACATCTGAACTACCAATATTACTAGGTAATAAATATATAAGGTGTCCCCCCTTCCAAAGACAGCTGCGGTCAAGTGAAAGAAACCAAAAGCCAACAGCGTTCCAAAGACTCACCTTTTGTTGACTGGTTTTTCATCCTTTTCATAGGGCCGAACAAACCATTTCCCAATCCTGACGAAGTTCTTATCCATTAGGCACCTACAATAATTTCAACAACAATTACTTTTACAGTTGCAACAACAAATTAATACAGTAAGCCACTGAATCAATAACGATGGATAAGATACACCATTTAAACTGTCAAGATGTTTTCTTTAAAATTACATAGATATTTTTACTTTCTCCTTATCGAAAGAACTCTTTAACTTTAGCCATAGATTTTAGCATACAAAACTATTGCATGTTTAAAAAAAAAAAAAATTGGTTGATTTGTTCCTCCGAAGTCTTCATACAACTCCAATCACACTTCTACATTAGGTCAACTCCTGTCCCACTGAGAAGGCTGAGGATGCAGCAGTTCTTGAGTGCCTAAGGGACAGATATCCTTCCACGCCACTGCCACCCCTTCTGCAACTTTTAGTGCTGGCTTTTTCTTGGTTGGCACGTGATAGGCAATCCTTTGGCAAGTGACTCAGTGATAAAAACATAAGATAGCTTCATCAACCTGTGGTATATTCCTTTTGTAGGTGCAGTAAAGCACTTGGTTATTGCTTTGCAAGAAAACGAGGAATTGCAGGCATTTCTTCAATAAAGAATATTTGCTTTACTCATACCTATGCTGTGCCCTGCTTCTGTTTCCATGCCTTTTTGTGTACATTGCGTTTCGCGTCAAACCACAGGGTAATCTTATTGAAGACATATTACATGACAATTGAGCCCAACACATATTAATACCAACAATGCGCACAATTCAACTGAAGTGACAACAACATGAACAGCTATGAGCAAGTTCACTCATGTTCAGGCAGAGGACACCTATATTATAATTGCCGTCCAGCCGACTGTGAGATGCCATCAATTGTAAGGGGTACCCTGATTTCAAAGATATAAAAATGTGAGAAAAAAACACACATTGGAATTGATGATATACAGTAATTGCTAACATTATTCAATGAAATGACACATATTTTGTAAGAAAAGCTGGCAGAAATCTGGATGTAATTCTTCTATACAAGGTCTTACCTACCAGAAAAAGAGCTCTGTACCAATTCTTTATTCAATATTCAGGCAATTCTGTACTTGGCCTTTGTGTCTGTAATTTTCACACCATCAAGGAAGATGGAAACAATTTAAGTCCTCACCCAACTCATTACAGGTTAGATGGGTTAGTAAATGGCAACAGTTTCTTCTGGCCACAATATAACTCCCTTCGGGCAGAGCCAATTTGGAGCACCGCACAATCAAAAAGTCACTGGCTTCAACTAGTTTTATTTTGAAAATGAATTTCTACAACAATTTTCCTTGTTCATAGTGAAAAAAAAAATCATTTTCAAAGGAACGCAAGCTGTTTTCCTAAACTTATCATTTAGGGTTAAAGACCATGTGGCTCCATTAAGTTTATTAACAGGAAATATGGAATAGCCAATAAAGTACTCAAGAAACAAACTGAAAAAGTATCTCCACAATTTATTCACTACCTAAGAAAATAGTATTTTTTAACTAGACTACATTCAAATATACATTTCCATTAAAACTCTGATGTGTGATATCCAGTTCCTCCAACTACACCATTAATAACAATTACTAGAATCACTATTACTACCACCACCACCCCCCCATACCACCATGTTGGATTACAAGGCACAGTATCTTATTTAATTCTTGTAATAACAACACGAGATGGCCATCACAAAGTCAATTTTTATAGATGAAGAAGCCGAGGCACAATGAGAATGTCACCTAGCCAAGGTCACAGAGCTAGGACTTTTAAACCATGCTGTCACTACTCTCAAGCTGTCACGTTTCCTCAATTCTTTCATTTCTTAAATTCAGGTGCATCTAGTAATTGACAGGTTTATTTACGGTGATAGTGTTTCTTTAGTCTCCAAAAGCTGTTATTAAACTGCAGGTATATCTTAAAATCTAAGCATTATTGATTTTAAGATATATAAAAATTTTTTTTATTTTTTTATTTTTTTATATATCTTAAAATCAATAGTGCTTAGAATGAAAGCAATAGGGTATGCACCAGGTACAGGACCATATCAAACACTAAACGTTGTCTTCTAGTGACACTTAGGCATCCTCATTTAGTATGTATCATTTAAAAATATATACATTCATTCTCTCATATATGCCTTGAAAGTCTGCATGCTACGAAATGATTTCTTCCGTAACAGAGGGAACAACGTGAATTTATAGTGCATAGATAGAAAAATCCATAGCTTTAGACAGTACAATACGAAAGAAAAACAAAGTATCTGTGATTACAGAGAACAATGTGTAAAGTTTGTTTCAAAAGCTTGCCCTTCTATGAAAGTAAAAGTCACAAATTCTATTTGATGACTTCATTCCAGAAAAAAAAGGGGGGGGGAAATGGGGAGGGTGGCAGCACACAGCCAAGACCACTCAAGGACAAAGGCAAAAGGCAAAAAGCTCGTGAAAATGCTATTTGAGATTCTAACTCTCTGTGCTAATATATCTCCTGGAGTTCCCCTATAGATCATATTTCTTTACCTGGCAATGTCAACAAAAGGTTACTATCACTAATATACAAAACAGCCATGGAAACTACTGATTCTTCTATCTGAATCCAACTGGTTCCAAATCAGAGTCATAAATGACTTATGTGATTTTCAATTGCCAATCAGTTTCTACGTGATCAGTGATTTCTGATGCACTGAAAGGACATGAGAACACAGAATTGCACTGGACAAACCTGTGTTTTTACTCGATTTTCTAACTTTGCCACTGACTTCACTTCTGCTTAAGCAAACCCACCCCACCCATTGCCATCAAGTCAATTCTGACTCATAGCAACCTTACGGGACAGAGCAGAACTGCCCCATAGGGTTTCCAAGGAGTAGCTGGTGGATTTAAACTGTCCACCTTTTGGTTATAAGCCGAGCTCTTAACCACTGTACCATCAGGGCTCCCTGCATAACCAAGCAGTCACAAATCATCTTGGAACAGATAACAGTGATATGGCAGAAAGTTACCAATGTCACCCCAACTACCTCAGAGAAGGCTGTAACCAGTCAGTGAGATTGCTGAGTACCTTGGCTCCTTGTCTCTGTCATGATCCCCACCCAACATAGAATTAATTACTGAGTTAGATGTAGAGATGAATAGGTATGAAGGAAAAGTATCTTTGTACTCAATAAATAGGTGAAAGTAACTCAGTGACTATGAATACTTAGACTTTTCAACTCTCAGAGTCTCAACTAGCTTTGGTCCAAAAAACAAACATTGCTTTTCAAAATACAGACAGAAAGAAAACAGTGTGGAGAGAGGAGAGAGAAGACAGATAGACAGATGAGACCTGTCCAGGATCCTCCAGGGTTAAACCAGAAAAACCAAACCCATTGCCATCGAGTCTATTCTGACTCATAGCGACGCTATAGGACAGAATAGAACTCCCCCACAGAGTTTCCAAAGAGGGCCTGGAGGATCTGAACAGCCAACCTCTTGGTTAACACCTGTAGCACTTAACCACTACGTGACCAGGGTTAGGGAGTGCAAAAAATATCTCTGCCAGGTGTTTTGTACTTTAAGTTACAGATGAAAATGAAAAAGGGATATGTCTTTGCTAAGGAAGACAGTCCTGCCACCTGACTGGTGGTGGGAGTATGCTAACTCAGTAGCAGCCTCTACAGAGGTACTAAGTCCTTGGTTCTCAATCTTTTTTAGTCATGGACCTATAGTTAAAAAACAAATAAATAAAACACTAGTGAAAGCTATCACTGACTCTTTCCCCAAGAAAAAAATGCTTATAATAACAAAACACTGCACACAATTCTGTGGGATCAGGGAACGGTCTGAAGCAAATGCCAGGTTAAGAATTTCTGTACTAAATACTACTGCTGATGACTACTAACCCTGCGTTGGCCTGGAATCCCTTCCATGTCTCACTCTACCCTTCCTCCTCTAATTTAAATTCTATTCATCTTTCCTGTCCCAGGTCAAGTCTGCACAGGACCCTAACATATATACCAGCATTTTCACTGCTGAGTTGGAATGATGCATTTCTATGGCTCTCTTCCCCCATGAAACTACAAGTTCCTTGGGATCAGAGACAGAATGTTTCTTATTCAAGGATTATACAACAAATATTAAGTGTCTATTGGTTTGTTTTTTTTTTTATTGTGTAGTATGCTTTATGTTCTGCTCTACACTAGTAGGTGCTCAAGAAAGACTGAAAAACGCATGCTAGACACCACAGAATGCTTTCCCACTCATTACACAATGCTGTTATTCTTCTCATTGGTAACCACTAACCATGGGCAGTCTTGTCCTGAATTTCTCACCAATGAGATCTTCTGCGTTTGAGGGCAAAATCTACATATTTCACTCCTTTATAGCCTATCACCTCCCACTCCAGGATAAACACAAAGTAGATAATCGACAGGTAGGGAATTGCATAGATGCTAAAAAATGTTTACGAAGACTATCGCTATTGCCCAAATTGCTTTGTTATATTTAAAGAACAAAATCAAGCAAATCTTTTCAAAGGAGATGATTCCAAGACATAAAAATTAAAGTATATCAGAAATACAATTTCCCCTTTCTTACATTCTATCAATCTTTTTTTATTATGTTTAAGGGGCAAATTTTATACTTGGAAAATAAAGAAACCCAGCAGGCACATTCCATCTGCCAAAAATTGTTTCAAACCAACATCATAGTGTTAAGGATACATTACCAGTTAGCCCTAGTTGCCCCACTGTCGTGAGATTTTCAAAATGGCTTCACTATTAAGATACAACTCTGTAAAGTTCTACAATATTATCTTGTAAGACCGCTATGTGATTTTAAACCACTATGTGATTTTAGATTTACAAAGTGTCCTATCAACAACAGTGCGAGGAAATTATTTGTCTTTACAAATAATTCTCAACCCCCAAAAAATCAGTTTCAAGAAGAAAAGAAACAGCTGCTGAAAAACGAAATCAGAACATGTGTATGTGTATGGGCGTGTGCTTCGGTGTCATGCCATATGCTCTAAATAATTAACTACAAGTGCAACCTGATCCACAAATTGGCAGGCCCCAATCTCTAATCCCAAAGCCACAGGCAGACCTGATGTAAAATTACAGCAGCACCCACAGCCTACCTCAGCAAGCCATTTTCCAGATGGATAGTCGGGAGGTAGAGAAGGGCGACCACCACTGGCTCTGGCTCCTTCTGTGTCCCTCAACTGATGTGAGTCTGACAGTCTTCACTGAACAGGAAGTCCAAGGATAGTGCACCACATCACCAACCAAACTGTACTTTGGTACCATCACTACAGAGCTGCTCAGATAGGCTACATTTTATATAACTTCATACCAGAACACCCTCACGCGAATCAAAGCCTCACCACTGTAATCGATTTCAACCACAGACGCAAAGAAGTCTCCTTCCTCGGCCAGTTTTAAGACACTCAGCTTCATGGAAACTGCAGCGCTTCCAATTCCCAGCCAAATAAACTCCGATAATTATGGAAACAAGAAAACCTCTTCCAGTGGATCCCTCCTATCTTCATCGCTCTGGGCCCCAGTGGATGTTGTCTCCTGTAGCCAAGCAAACCCTATGATCCCCATCCTCTCCAAAATGCCTGTGAGACTCTTTTACAGCCCTCCCCCCATCCAAAACATAGATTTTAATACAATGAACTAAGCATACATTTTAATGCAATTCCAAAGAATCACATCTGTACTTTCAAGCCCTTAGTGCCAATTCCATTCTTCAACTAGAAACAATTTTTTTTTAATCTTCAGAAAAATTTAAAGTCTTAATCCCTTCTCTATCTTAATAAATAAATTAACACACAATTAATTAGTCTTAGGGCAAATGTGTCTCTCTCTAGACATTTACAATTAAACATGTGCCTTCAGTCACTTGCGTCTGTAATGGCTGTACTCTCTCTCCCTTTACAGTATAAGCCCTGAGGTCTAAAGACTTGTTCTCCTACTTGCTTTACAGAACTACACACTGTGGCAATTCAATAAAATAGGGGTTTATTGATTCCTCATTTCTTGCTACCGTTATCACATTATAGCCAAGGACCTGCGAGGCTGCAATGTTGTGTCACCATTTCTCCAACTGGGGCTGTTCCCGCCACCATGCTCTAGTGAACATACTCATTATCTTGAGATCCCTGAGCGCCACACGTGAGGGAGTTGCTCATCATCCCTCCGACGGTCACCTCTACTGGATCACGGTGCCAAAGCATACTCAATGCTAGGAATTTATAAATACAGTGGTATTGGGATAATTATAATTCCAGTTTCCCCACATTACTGTCACCGTGCTTTTCCAGATAAGAGCATCTTACCTCTGAACACCAACTCTTGGCAAATCAAGCAGCTCTGGGCCAAAGGCAATTTTACAGTTGCATTATAAACTACTGTGAGGTGGATACGCTGACAACCCATTAGGCAAGCAGCACCAGTGGCTACTCTGAAGAGCCATTATGTTTTACGAATGTCAAATACGCACAGATTAAAGTCTCCCTAAGTAAACATGGACATGATAGAGCGTAACCACTTCAGAAGAGCCATGTAATCCTCCATTGCGTACAAAGCAATGATTTTGCATTTTAGAGAAAAAAATAGCACTCCATCAAAATCATGCTGATATATTTTATTCTAAAAACAAGAAAATAAAAATTGAAATCAAATATACTACCACACACAATGCCAATTTGATAGCATTATGCCAGAAATTATAAGCAATCCTACAATGCTCAAGACTTTCATAGGTCCCGTATGTGGTGTAAATCACTGAGGCAATAATAAAAACTCTGGGTGATATGAACGGCACACAGTTCCTGGCCTTTTTAAAGCTTTTCAACCCAATGTTTTACTTTACTTTGATAGAATTATGTGAAAAGGTTACAGTATATTATTAAAACTTATACCAATTATAATAATATAAAAGTAATAGCCACTTAGACTTTTAATGCTAAAAATACCAAATGAAGAAACTCCTGAAAAATGACTGCAGGTTTTTGTTTCTCATAGTCTATTCACAGCCAAAGTACTCTTCCATTAATGAGAAGTATGAGACAGCCTAGACTGAAAATACAGAGTGTTACCTGTGACAAGTTCGTTATAAACACATTACAAAATCTCACTAGATTGAAAGACCAATGAGGAGCCATCTGAACTAGTGAACTGTATGGAAGAAAGGAAGGATGGAAGGAGGGAGGGAGGGAAGGAGGGAAAGAGGGAGGGGAGACAGAAATGGAGGGAGAGAGGAAGGGAGAGGTGAGGATTGTTCCTTTAAAGTGCACACAATAATCTGAGCTAACAGCATGTTTCAAATGTTAGGTCCTATATGACCTGTTCTAAAAAATGAAAGGAGTGTTTAGTACTAGCATTCCTAAAACAACTTGTTATTTTCAATAAACTAACATGTCTCCTATAACCTTATTAAATAATTTTCTATCCTTAACAAACTTTTATTAAATACATAAGACATGGAAAATATTCTTCAGCATTTTTCAAGTCAAATTAGCAGAGATTCTAAATAAGTAAAAACCAAATTAATGGTATTTCATTACTCTGGGCATTTGGCCAAAAGGGGATAATCAATCATCAGGAAAACAGGAAGCACACTTACTTTCTCCAAAAAGAGGAAAAATAAGCATGACTGCATGATATAAAACTATAAAACTTAGAGAGGTTAAAAGGTAATGAGCACTCTAAGACACTGAAATTCTGACACAAATGAAATTCTTCAAATATGAAGAAAAAACCAAAAATAACAAAGGAAGCCAATATGGCTCAAAGTATTCATGTGTGTATGTGTGTGTGTATGCATATATATATATATATAGGTACTTCCATATATTTGTGTTTCAGAAACATGGGTTTCAGTAATGTTTGACTGGTAGCTGTTTGGAGCATTATTACTAGAAGAGGTCAAGACCTAAATTAACAGGTACATTGCTGTTGTTGTGTGTAGATTCTGACTCATAGAGACCCTGTAGGACAGAGCAGAACTGCCCCTTAGGGTTTCCTAGGCTGTCATCTTTACAGGAGCAGTTCTAGGTCTTTCTCCCATGGAGCCACTGGGGGCGGGGGAGGGGGGGACCACCAACCTTTCGTTAGCAGCCAGGCGCTTAGCCATTGCACCACCAAGGCTCCTTCAGAGGTAGAGTAGATTGTATTATTTTTCCCAAATATGTGCTGTCCCTTCCTATCCCACTAACATTTGGCTTCACCATGTGACTGGGTTTGAAAAGGAAGAGGAAATAGAGCAGTGCTACAGGGAATGAATGACTGGTTCACAAGGGGCAGGCAACACCAGCAAGAAATAAACCCCTATTGTAGTAAGCCAGGTGTGATCTCTCAGGTCCTTTGTTATTGCAGCACAACTAAGCCTCACCTGACTGATGAAAGGGACCACTCAATACTCCATGGACATCTTAAAGTAGGCCAGTGGCCACCAGAATAAAGAGAATGGGACAGACTGCAGTAATATCTAGAAGCCAGGGAGGGGGAGAAGGAGGGAAACTTGACAACCCAAAAAAAAAAAAAAAATCAGTTGCCATGGAGTCAATTTTGACTCATAGTGACCTACAGAAGCTTGACTAGCTGGAAACAAAACGATTAAAATTGAATGAGATATTTATTCGTTAATAAATATTTGCTGAATAACAATTACATGTCAGGCAGTAGAGACATGAAAACACCGAAGATATAGATGCCAATGCCTTTGGGGATATCTTCAAAAGAAGTTGCATAAACGTTTAATTATATGTTATTACTCCTTCTATTTTTAAGTACTATGATATCTACTTCAGTCAAATTTTCAAGTCAGTGGTTTGTAATTATCCACACCACCTTTTAATTAAAGTATAACATACATGTAGAAGACTGTACAAATCAGGAGTGTACAGCTCAACGAATTTCTTTTAGCCTGGGTATTTTAGGAAAATAGAAAAGAATGCAGGGTTTGAGGAGAAAAAGAATTCCATTTTCTCAGAAACGGTGTATAAATAGTGTCATATAAATACCAAAAAAAAAAAAAAAAAATCAACAAGGCTGCATGAGTAATAGTACTTAAATGAGGGAAATACCCCACTCAAGGGTGCCCAAGGCACACATGGATACATCTCTACAAATCTGAGCACCTTAAGAGGAGAACAAAAAACTATAGAACAGTCATAGTTTATAACTGTGAGTCAAGATTTGAAAGAATTCAATATTATGTTAGAAGAACAACAAACAAGGAAACAGAAAACCCAGGGCAGCCAGGCCATTACATGGAAATGGAATTAAATAAAGTTGTATATGGGCCCTAGGAACTGAATTAAGATAAAGAAACGAAAGACTTTTTCTAACGATGAGTACTCTCTGAAGATGAAAAGAACTCCTTTGTGCTCAGGTAACCAGAAGTATTCAAGCAGAGGATGGATGACCACATAAAAGGATATTATAAACCTTACAGGGCAGGGTAGTTTATGTTAATGAGGGAAGACCAACTCAAAAAAGGAGGGTGAGAATGGCTGCATAACTTGAGGTATGTAATCAACATCACTAAAGTGTACATGTGGAAACTGCTGAATTGATATGTTTTGTTGTGTATATTCTCAACAACAACAAAATAAATAAAATTGGGGGGGGAGGGTATTACAGAATGGGATTCCAGAATTAGATAAACGGGCTAACTGACGCCTTTAATGCCGCGTCCAACTCTGAAAATACTAATCGCAATACTTCAATTAGCTAATAGTAACAGCAGCTAACAAATTACTGAGTCCTTAGAAGAAGAAAGGTACTATGCTGAGCAAAACACCTCTTCACCATTCTATAGGTGAAGAAACAGGGGCTGAGTGAGGTTAAGTCACTGGTCCAAGTCACACAGTTAAGTGGCAAAACTGAGATCTAAAATACTCCCGTCTATGAAATGGACTTATATGTATAATTAACACCAAATATGTTAGCTTCCATCTGATACCTTTATGAAAAATACTCTTTACTAACTGGTAGTTTGTTTGTTGTTTTTTTTCAAAGTGGACAGATGGCACTGGCAAGTGTAAACAAATAATGAAGCATTACAGGTAGACTGAGTAAATGAAAGATGATGAATATATCTGAAGTCATATGACCTTAGAATTTAAAATATTCTACACAGCCTCAATATAACATGAGCTCATCACCAATCAACAGCAGAGAGAAACGAAATTATCTTACTTTGTGCGACGTTTGCAATGTTACCTTAATTTGCAGTTACAGTGTTTTTGATAAGTCACTGCAGGGACTCACTAGCAATCACAGCTTTTTGGAAAGAAGATCAATTTATATGATCCTTGCTTGGCTACAAAGAAGCACTTGTCAAGGTAGTAAATGGAACTCCCTTTGACTTAAACATATCCTTTTATGCTAAGAAGGGAGGGAGCGAGGGAGGAAGAGGCACTTGTACAAGCTTTCGAGCTTTGTTAATATACAAACTTAAAAAGGGGGGCCCTCAGGACGTACAAACACACCCTTCAAGTCATACATTCCCTGAAAATCTGTTTCAATAACCTCAATTCTAGCTTTCATGCCAGAAATTCAAAACCATCCACGATGGAAAAACAATTCAATCTTATCTGAATAGAAATGGAAAGACATAAAAGAGAACTGCTGGGAATACCATGGCAAAGTGTATCTCAAAAAAATCAGGTCACAAACGGACAAATAAGTTACAGCAAATGGTCTAAGCTATGGGAAGAACAACATGGCAACCCAGTACCAGGCAGTCCTGTTTCTGCTGACAACAAATAAAGGGAACTAGGAATAACCATTTAAAATTATTCCCAGCCTCACGAGCAGGGTAATATTCATTCACAAAAAGGAGTTACTTCAAGTTTGATAAGAAGAAAAAGGATTATTACCATTTCTCAAAAGAATCTCAATTCATTCATACTAATTACAGGAAAAGAGTTAAAAAGTTTAATTGTTTTCTAAAAGAAATGCTGTTTAATTTGTTGTAAAGCAAACTCTTAGAGGAGTATTCAAACAGCGATTCTGGGACTATTTTAATGAAATTAACTTATTTGTTTACAGAATAAGTCATTTAAATGAAATTGATAAAATGTAAAGGAATACAAACCAAAGTACGCAAAATAAAAAAAACTATGGGCGAAAAGGATATTAATTACTGAACATTAACAATGTGCCAGACATTAATGGGTACACATTATATACACCATCTAACAAAAACTCAAGGTGCACAGCGTCCCATACTTAGTTTATAGAGCAATAACAAAGGCGTGGTGAGGTCAGGGTAATTGATCAAGTGACAGACTCCGGAACCAAGCCAAGGTGTAACCCAAAGTTCTCTGGAGCTCTCCAAAGCTACACTGTATACACCACTTCAGTGCCTCTGTACTTTTGTTTATACAATTAACTTTCTTATAAAACAGTACTCAACTTGACCTGGGCTTAAGTTTTTAACACAAATCCTATATTAGTAAGTCCAGAATAAATTATTACTTGTATTTCTCCTCCCTCCCAGCTTTTCCGCTCTTCTAATGTTCTCCCACAAAACAAAGAAACTAGGCACCATTTAAAATACAAAAGACTGAAGACAATTCAATCACAAATTTGTTGTTTTTCTGAACCAGAAAAAATCATGATATCAAAAAGCAACAGAGTGAGCTACAATTTTTAAAAAATACGTACTTCATTGCATGTACATCAACACTTTTACAGAAAAAAAAGTCTTTAAAGGTCCATTAATTACTATAGAGATATACAAACTTTGTTCTGGCATAGGATTATGGAAACAGTAAAACTGTCCACATTTTTCTGAAGGGAGTTTGTGTGCATTTGTGTTTTGTTTTGTTTTGTTTTGCAATGGGAGAGAGAATTACCAAATATTTAGAGTACTTAACTCTTAAAACAAAAATGAAAGCTTCCATAATATGTTTAACAGACCACCTTAGTAACAGATGGTCTTCTAGGTCTAGTCACAGGGGTAGAAAATAAAGTTCAAAATGAGAAAGTTCTCAGTGATTTAAATCATGACCACTTATCAACTGTAGCTTAAGAATTCTAAGCATGTTACCATAGTAACATAACCCCGATTGCCGTAAAGTACTATATGCAGACTCGAAAGAGACGTTCAAGACATTTTTCCTATAGAAGTTCTTAACTAACCTGTTCTTTTTCATCTATTTCCCCTCCCAAACACTATTCAGAGCCTGGAGCATATTGTTGCACCAGAAAGTAAGGAGGTGTGCAAACAACAATGGGAATATTTCAAAAGGACACAGGAGCCACCACAAAGGGGCTTCCCCCAGCCAAATCTTGAAGAATTTAAGCATCAAAACAAATGACACTAATGGATTATAATCCATTCAATAAAATAGAAACCCTTGAGTTCAAACTGAAGTATGTAAATAAATCCACTCAATAGAGGAAAATGAAAAGCTTTTCCCTACAGATGAATGCCAACTAATAAAATAGAAGGAATGGTGGCATTAGGAAATTAACGTTGTAGTCATAATAGCCCTAATTGATTTAGGCAAGGGTCACAAATGGAGGCTAAAACAAGTGAGTGAGAATTTGATGAGAAACAGGGTAACTGCATAGTCTCAATGTACCTATGGTAAAGGAGAAGGTCGGGGAAAAAGGAAGTTTTTGAAGACCCTCAAGGAAATGGACTGACACAATGACTGCAACGATGAGCTCAAACATAGTAACGATCGTAAGGATGGCGCAGCACTGGGCAGTGGTTTGTTCTGTTGTACACAGGGTCACTATGAGTCAGAACCGACTCCGTGGCACCTAACAACAGCAACAATGTATCTGGCCACAAAGTGAGAACAGACAAAGATTATAGTTAATAAATTACTTATTAATTTTATGGAGAAACCTAGCAGAGTACCACCTCAACCAAGTGATCAATGTTAATTAACTCATGAACAATGAGGCACTGACATCAGGACTGAGGAGGACACGACATCACTTCTATGGTATTCCTATACAAAGCTTAACCCGAATCTAACCGTGAGGAATCTGTCTCAGACTGTGGGACATTATGTAAAATACATGGCCTGAATTCACCAAAATGTCAAGGTCAAGAAAAAGAAACACTGAGAAACTGGTGTAGATCTGAAGACATGAAAACTAAATAAAATGTATGATCACGAATTAGATCTTAGGGGGCATTAAGTTACAAAGAACATAATTAGTACAACTGGCAACATCTGAATTAAACTGTGGATTAGAAAATGGCCTTTTATCAATGATAAATTTCTTAATTTTCATAATTGTACTGTGGCTATATAAGAGGATGGAGCCTTGGTGGCACAGTGGTTAACAGCTTGGTGGCAATTCGAATCTACCAGCCCCTCCTTGGAAACCCTATGGGGCAGTTCCACTCTGTCCTACAGGGTCACTATGAGTTAAAATTGACTCGACAGCAATGGGTTTGGTTTTTTGTTTACGGATAACTATTCTAAGGTCACTATGAGTCGGAATTCACTCGACAGCAACGAGTTTGGTTTTTTTGGTTATATAAGGGGATATAAGAGTACACAATAGGAAATACTTGAAACCATGGGGGTACAAAAGGGCATCAACTCCCGAGTCTGCAAATTATTCTCAAGAGGTTCAAGTAATAAGTATTTTTTAAAAGCACACATGGACACACATAAAAACAGAGAGAGAACACACAAATCATAAATCAAATTGGGAAGAGAAACACTTTTGGTGAATCGAGGTAAAAGGATACGTGGGAGTTCTTTGTACTATTTCTGAAACTTTTCTCCAAATTGAAATTATATCAATACAAAAAGGAACAGGAGTTTTTCTATAATTTCATTTTTATAGTAACAGTGAATCACTGTATATGAGAATTACAGGAAACCCTGAGCATCTAGCAACTACTTGGTGTCTCACCACCGCACGCTGTTCCTTCTCTCACCTTTCTAACAGATTGTGGATCGCTTTGAAGAGCAGCGTCCTGCATTCATAGGAAAGGCCGTTTTCCCAGAGTCCTTCTTCCACAACTGAAAAAAACAAAACAAAACAAAAAGAACCAGTAAGCAGGACAACCAAATAAAAATTTTCAGAACTTTTAAAACATTTTTCTAGTAAATGGTAAAGGAAGTCTGAAAACGCCATGTAATTTTAATTTGCTTACTTAATCCAAGTAAATTGAAAACACGTCACAGGCAGCTCCCCTACAAGGAAAACAGCCTAGTAAGATTTTATCGGTTTTATTGCTCGTTATTATTGTTGTTGTTTCACGATAAAAACTTCATTATAAAAGTGAGAGTAGAAACAATTTCTAAAGCAAAGCTAATGGGTTACTTTGAACGACCTCACACTGAAATGGAGAAGAGACATTAAATACTTGCCTAAAGTCATAAAATACTATGAACAGAAGATGTTGTGTTTTGACTTTAAAAGACAAGACATGGTGCGTTCCCCTCACACAAAGGCCTTTCCAACCTGTTCCTTCAAAGCTTTAAACCATTCAGAGTCTCAAATTACTGTCTACCAAGTAGCAAGTAGCGTCATATAGACTAAGTTTGTTAGAATTCTATCCGAAGGTAACAAGAATGTTACAAGTTAATACCAAAGTTATACGTACTTTCACAGAGAAAATCAAAAGGAAAAATTTTCCAAAACTGTCAGTTATAAAAATTTCTTTAAATTTTTCGAAGGCCATATCTGGGTATGGTTTTTATGTTTTTAAGGACATGATTTTAGGGACAATGTCAGGAAATTAAATCTTGACATAACATCAAATTTAGTTCCTGAGCTCACAATTTCATTAATGTTTGACATTTTGGAAAATAAATGTATTTCCTTAGAATAATGTTACAATATTGGGTCACAAGTTAACATCAAGAGAATCCAAGAGACTAACAATGCCCCATGCAGTCCTAAAATTCTTTCTCTTTTCATATATATAAAATTAGATATAAAATGCCCTAAAGAAGGTAGCTAATTTCCTTTTAAATTATATTAGTTCAATTCAAGAGAGCCAAAAATTGCAAAGGTGAAGACGTTTGCAGAACAAAATTCCCTCTCCCTTTCCCTTGTTATCTTAACAGCAATACTCACCTGGGAAAACGCTGACAGCAAATTAAAACACATGTTAAATCCACAAAGCAGGTTTTTACTGCTTTTATCGCATCGATAGTCATTCTAAAATGCATCTCCATATTCCCCACTCCAAAAGAATTTTAAAGTGCATTTATCTTCACGGCTTTTGTATCTACAGGTTGTTTTCTTGTTGTCGTTTTAAAATAAAACTGGATAAATATTTCTCTTCTTGATATGTCAGAACAGTTTATATTTTCTGCACATGTGACTAATCCTGGTTTACCAAATTTTCCCCCAAAGTAACTTCTGTCACAAATATTTTGTTACTTAGAGCTACAGAAAAGAAAATAAAGTACAACACACAAATATTCCTGCTACCCAGATTATCTCTACTCAAGACAAAACATCCAAAATTTTGTAAAATCTTCTGAAGGTGTTATGAATCTCTGTTCACACATATTTATCTCTTGGGTAGAGATTTTCCTGGGTGAGAAAGAGGTTTAACATTTCAGTTAAAGGAATACCCCATAATAATCTGCTTTTCTTCCCTAATGTGTTCCACTGATTTAAGACGCCATCAATTTTAGACGCACCATTATAAAAATGAGACCATGGTGTGAATCAAAAGGATTTCTACACTAACCCTACATACACTGAACATGGTTTATTTTTGTTTTTGTTTTTTTTTAATCCAAAGGATATGCTGCGTGTTTGGTTAACCTTCATTAATAAATTATTAGAAGCAAAAAACAGTTTCAGCAACAAGAGAATACAGATCAAGTAGTCCTCTCCAATGGCCCAATATTATGTACTTCATATTAAACACTGTAAAAATACAAACGTAGCAGAATAAAAACATTTTAGAGAAACATTTTTAGTTTTCAAATGCTGAGAATTATGTTGAAAAATGCCTTTATGAATATTACTTTTAATACAGTTTTCCTATCTCCCTTTGTACTGGATACAGAGCGTTACATACATTCATATCAGTTTAGGTGGTGATTTAACAGAGAATAAGGAAGAAAGGAATGACATGAAGTACAACAGAGACAATTCTGCATCAAGCTTCTTGTGTTCAAAGAACATATACTCAAGCTTTAAAAACAAGAGTAAATTATGAATTATCCTGTAAGTAAACAGGCAAAATCTAAGTCATTGGAAGTAATTATACAAGGATACAGTGTTTAGATTTCATATGTACATGTAAATTTCACAAGTCTTACATATTGTACTAAAGATTTCAGAGCAGTCAATAATTTACCATAAATCAACACCTGTGGTCAAGGATTAACCACTCATAAAATATTATCATTTTCGGCTATAAATTTAAGGAGAATGCATTAATTTGTTAACTTTTAATTTACTGTCTATGGTCAAAAATAAAAAAAGATTACTGCCTAGGAAACCTTATGGGGCAGTTATACTACGTTCTACAGGGTCACTAAGAGTCAGAATTGACTGGACAGCACAAAACAACAGTAAATATAAGGAGCTCTAGTGGCACAATGGTTAATCCCTCAGCTGCTAACTGAAACGCTCACAGTTCAAACTCACCCAGGGTCTTAGTGAGAGAAAGACCTGGCAATCTGCTTGCATATAGACTATAGCCAAGAAAACCCTATGGGGCAGTTCTACTGTGTCACATGGGGTTGCTATGAGTTGGAATTGACTGGTGGCATAGTGGTTAAGTGCTACAGCTGCTAGAAAAGAGTTCTGCAGTTGGAATCCACCAGGCACTCCTTGGAAACCCTGTGGGGCAGTTCTCCTCCATCCTATAGGGTCACTATGAATTGCAATTGACTCGATGGCAGTGGGTTTTTCGTGTGTCTTTTTTTTTTTAATGTAACAATAACATAGCAAATATGTATATACCAGTTTTGAGTCTGTGATCACTATTTCTCAAAAAGAACGTAAGTCAGACCACCTTTTATTTCTTATCTATTTCATGTTCAGAACTGCCAGAAATCATAAAATACATTATATAAGATACATTAAAACAGTGCATGTTTTAATGAATCTCTAAAATCTCAAAATAAGCGAAGTCTATACTGGTATTTTTAGAATCTAATAATAGACATTTGGTCAACATTCACTGACCAACAGTTTCTCACTGTGTTATGCCTCTGGCTCCAAGCTAGGGGTGAGGAAAGAAAAAGGTTAATGCTTTCAAAAGGTTAATATAGACATGAAAACCACTGTGAGGCAAAATCTACATTGAATACCTGGCAGAATAGCTACCATACATTAAAAAAAAATCTTATATTTAAAAATGATAACAATGACTTATAGTCAAGGTTGGTATTCCAGCCAGAGAACATTCTTTCTCGTTTTCTGAGGCTTTACTCTATGTGCCAAGCTTTGAGCCAAGCACTGCATACGAATGGGGAGGCGAGGCGGTTCCTCCCCACACTCTGTGAGGCACAGTAAAGGACATCCGGCATTCACTTTAATCACTGAGCATACGACTTCTTTCCATCTTTGGGGAATTGGCTATTTCATGAATTCTGGTTGAGGAACAAAGATGGAAACCCCTAATAAAAAGCTTTAAAAAACCAACTGATCTTCCCTTTCCCATCCTCTCCTGCAGAACAAGGACAAGGATACACATCCTAGACTCTACCACATGCTCCTGCAGCACACCTTTGACTCCGCATCTAATGACACAGGAGGGGGTGGATGCAGAGATCTTTCTGTTTGCACTACAAATAGCAGAGGCTTCAGGATCGCGTTCCCAGTACCCGAGCACCAGGGTACCGTACTATCTAGCGCTTGGTGGTAACAGCAGTAGTATCCTCATCAAACCAACCCTGCAGCACTGACCCTAAAAGCACCAACTAATACTGTGAACACCCAATATTCTTTTAATCAACTTCTTCTCTTAGTTTGCAACTAATAACTAATACAGATAGTTTATTATAATCTCCACTTTACAAATGAGAAAACTAAGGCTTAAAAATGTTAAGAAATTTACCCACAGTCACATAATTAGTAAGTCCAAGAATGTGACGTGAGATTCTTAGGTATCCATACTCAGCAGCCTAACAGGGCCAGATGTATTTTCTATCTGTTTTTATAAATACTAAGTACATGAATTATTCCATTAGTTGAACTCCTCAAGGGGAAGCAGTTTTACTTTCATAGCTGTAATGACTAGGACATTTCAGATATTAATAAATACGTGCTGAGTTGACCTGGTATTATGTACACATACCTTTCAAATTTCATTGGAATTAGCTTTCAGTCTAAAATCTCCTCATATCCAGGTAATTGGGTTAGTAGCAAAGATGTGATTCAAACTCAAGACTTTTGGCTCTAAAGCTCATGTTTACCCACTCTATCACATTTCTCCACACTAACCCCACCACCACCCACCCTTATTGTTCACAGTAGCTAGAAAGGCTACATTCAACACTGAAGTGAAATGTCCCTTTGGATCTAAATTTGCACTTAAGGTGAATGTTTTCTAAATAGCTTTTTAAAGGTTAAGCAAAATTGAAATTGTGTTTGCAATTTATTTGTACAACTCCATGGTAAAGTCATATAAAGCCACGTTTTAACTTTTTAACCTCCTTTATCTGACATTCTCCCACCTCAACACACATACACAAGGTAACATTTAAAGCAATGCTTCATTTGCTTGATATTGAGACTTTTCTGTTTTTTGTTTTTTGTTTTTTTTTTTTGCAGCCAGAAGAGTAAGCTAGTCTAATTTAAGTTTCCATAAAGGAGCTTAGATGGCGTTTACCACACTCCTTTATCTCCCTTTTCAAGGCAGCCTAAGAAGAAAAGCAAGTGCCAAGAGGTTTCTAAGATGGCCTGCAGGTGCTGGGCTCAATCTTTATGAAACCTGCTTTCTCCCCAGGGTATACACTGTCTCTACCTTTAAAAACATAAAGAAAAGAAAGCCCTTCTAATTCTTTTGATCTGTTCTTTGGAATTTCAACTTAAATGCTTATTAATTCCTTGGGAATACAAAGTACGAAGAAACTATCTCTATATATTCTACTTACACATCTCCTTAGGTATACTGGAAGAATTTGTCTAAAACTCTGCTGAGCTAAGAACGAGCCAAGAGACCTAAAACGTGTCTACAGGAAAAAAGTGGCAAGAGTCAACCAAAACAAAGAATTCCTAAACTAAAACATTCTCTTGCTGTTATTTTGTCTATTATAGCCAGATTAAGAATGAAAACAAAGTATCCCTGCAGCTGCCTGCTTAAAAAAGAAAAAAAAACCAAAATTATTCTGGCACTAAAGCTACCTCACTTAAACTAGAAAAGCTATAATCTGAATTTGTTTAAATTGCTGTTATTCAACCTTTTTTTAATATAGTAATCCTTATATAATCAAATATTTAAACTGTAAGATTGCTACATATAAATGTTTTTTTAAAGCAAAGAGACAGTGTTTTAAAAATGGAAATTTAAACAGCAGTATTTAGTGCTCAGTACCCAGATAATTTTTCAAAATCCTCACAAATTGTAAAACAACTTCTTTCAACTTTGTGAAATGTGGTTCCTTGCAGAATTAATAAGCTTCTTTGAAAGAAAAACCATATAAAAGGTTCAGGGAATAAAGTCAATATGGCAAAATATCAAAGTAGCATATATACTTCAATGATTTTGTGTTTCCCAGCAGAGACCTTGGAAAGATATCCCTTCCAATTCAACAAATGAAACTGACATACTTCACTTGAAGGGGGAAAAATGGGGGAGGGAAAATGGAACAGGGAAGGGAGGAGCATAAAGACTGTGAAACCTTGACGAAATTCAAGCTTAAGCTTTTAGAATTCAGGTCACTCTGCCTTACACAGTTTAAAAAGTAGAATTACTTTCAAAGAATACACATTTCCTCTGAGCTATGATACATATTTCCTTTTAATGTATCATATTGCAGCAACAGCCGAAATGAATGTCTAGACATCAAAAACACTTCTTACTCCCACCTACTGCTTTTTTACCTCAGGCATCAAAACTAATGAAACCTATTATACAGAACATTGAGTTCAGTAAGCACATTGGCCATTGCAAATATTGGAGGGGGAGGAGCCCTTTCAGGGATGGCACTCCTTATTCAGCCATTAAAATTACTGAAAATCAAATATTGCTCCAAACTCCAGGAATACAAATAGATGAAAGCAAGGCACATGAAACAAGATTATTACTTCCCAGTTAGATTCCAGTGACAAACTGCGAAAAATAGTGCAGCTCTGGATCCAGGGTTTCCAACCTCTATCTGTAACATATAGAACACAGTGTAGCCTCTTTAAAAACTTTTAAATTATACTTCCTAAGGGCTGCACCAAGCGGACATTACAGTACAAAATCACTAATCAATTTAATTTTATGGATTACATCAAATGAAATAATACTTCAGAGACAAATATATACAGTATTCTGAAGTATCTGCTTTCTTAAAAATCCACTTACAAAAAAATCAAGTAACAAAGTAGCACAATGCCACAGGAAATTCTGAAATACCACATTATACCCATAAAAATCCAATTACACAACACCACTGATTGATCACATTTATGCTGCCATCGACTGTCTTGTAAAATCTGTATTTGAAGTCATTAATAACTAAATAGACATCACTTATATCAAATTCAGTGCACTTAGGGCTCTCATTTCCCTGAACTGCTTGTGGGTGTGGAATATTTGGTATCACTTAACAAATCTATGCTGAAAATGGATTTCAACTTCCCAGTATCATCAATCAAATAAGAATTAGGGACAGAAGATACATATCCAAATGCTGTTTGTTTTGACCTGTTAGCAAGTTTAAATAAACATGAATATTGGTAATATTTGGCAGACATATAAGCACAGTTGCGGTTCAAAATTTTAACAGTTTTTCTTCCTGAGGAATCTCTAACAGCATGGGTTCTCGGCCAGTCGCAGGATAACCAGAATTTTAATGACAGTTTCTACACAGTATTGTAGCAGTTCAGACATGATCCAAGTCAGCATTTCAATGGATCACAGACTCCATGTAAAGCCAGTAAAACTTTAAACTGAAGAAGACCATAAAACTAAATTTCTAAATAAACTGCACAACACCTTCAAAAGACAACTGCTACAGAAAACAGGCTGCAGTGTTACTTTAATAGCTGCACAGCAAAAAAGAAATCTTGCACAATGGCTGTTATTGACTTCTGAGAACCAAACTTGCCCCCGTCTGCTACTCTTTCAGAAGATTTCAAAATAATTATTACTTTTCACCCTTGAAAACTACTATTAATATGCTCTTAACTTTGTTATATAACATGATAACTGAATAAAGGACTAGAAAGACAGTCATCAAAATTAACAATTATCTTTGGTTGAAATGATTTTTCTTTACCTTTTTGTTATTGTCTAGATTTTCTTCAATGAACATGCATACATCATATGTGAAATAAATATTTAAAATAAAATAAGGCTACTATTATTAAACAGCTACATGTGGGGAAAAAAGCTACATGCTCAGGAATTACAAGGAAGATCAATATTCTTAGGATAGGAATCACCACAAAATAAAAATATTGAACAGTAAACACTAAAAATACTTCCTTGCACTGTACAGACACAACCTGATTTGAAATATACACACATACACACACACACTCATTCACTCACTGCAGCTTGCTACTACAATTCTGACAGGGCAAGTCCCCAAATTGCCTTTTACACTAAAGCTCAAACAGCTGTCTGTCACTGCTATTACAGTGAATAATCCTTGCAGCTGTAACTGTTTGAGATGCAGCTGTCTCATCGGCATTCTCTCCCCACCCCCACTCATCCAGCATTTCTGTCCTTGCTACAATAATCTTAAAGAACATTTTGCAGGAGGCTTAGCCCTGGCTGAGGGCACTCTACGGCGTGACCGAGAGAACATGGAAACACGATTCATTAGACACGCCTGGAGTGATAACAATGGTGCTGCCTCTTGCGGCCTTTCATTTCATACATCAGGCTGAGACTAATGCATTCTCGTTACACAACAAGCACATTTATAGACAGGAAAAAACTGTAATCACCTTTGATTAAGAGACAGCATATTTTTCCTATATGAGCTGCCAGCCATACTGACATAGTAATTATTTTCTAACTGACAGGTTAAAATAGCAAATGTAGCAAAAATAACATCTGCCAAAAAGAGAGAGAGAGAGAGAGAGAGGAGAGAAAGGAAATAACTACTATGAAGACTTTGTACACAAAGGTTTCTCTCGACCAGGCTCAGTGCCATCTCTTTGAGACCTGATGAGCACCTCCACTTGCAGTTAAGCTAGATCACTACACCAAATAGACCCTTATTAAGCAAATGCCTTCTTAATACAGGCAGTTCTTTTTTGGCAAAAAATTAAAGATTTTTTTTTGTCATTTTAACTGTATTATTATCCTACCCTCTTTCCACTTCTTTTACTATCGACTCCAAAATTCCGCGGTACTCCTGATCCCCTCTTTTTTCACTATCTACCTTTACTACAAAATAATTTGTCCCCTTCTCTTTTTTCATTATCTAATTTTACTACAATATATTTGTTTTCCTTTACGTAAAATGCCACTCCAAAGGGGAAAACGTGACGTTTATTTAAAGTAACACAGTTAAAAATGTAATTCTTATTAAAAAACAGGACTGTATCTACTTTGGTGAGTAGCATCTGGAGTCTAAAAAGCCTGTGAGCGCCCATATAAGATACTCCACTGGTCTCACCCCTTTGGGAGCAAGAGGGAATGAAGAAAACTAGAGACACAAGGGAAAGATTAGTCCAAAGGACTAATGGACCACGTCTACCACAGTCTCCACCAGGCTGAGTCCAGCACAACTAGATAGTGCCTGGCTACCACCACTGACTGCTCTGACAGGGATCATGATAACAGAGGATCCCAGATAGAGCTAGAGAAAAATGAGAACAAAATTCTAACTTGAAAAGAAAGACCAGACTTGCTAGTCTGACAGACTGGATAAACCCGAGGAGCAGGGCCCCCGGATATCCTTTTAGCTCAGTAATGAAGTCACTCCCAAGGTTCACCCTTCAGCCAAAGATTAGACAGGCCCATAAAACGAAATAAGACTAAAGGGGCACACCAGCCCAGGGGGAAGGACTAGAAGGCAGGAGGGGTCAGGGAAGCTGGTAATAGGGAAACCAGGGTCGAGAAGGGAAGAGTGTTGACATGTCGTCATGGGGTTGTTAACCAATGTTATGTGGTTGTGAACCAGTGTCATAAAACAGTATGTGTACCAACTGTTTAATGAGAAACGAGTTTGTTCTGTAAACCACCTAATGTACAGAAATAAAATATATTATTCACAAAAAATAAAAAAAACAGGAATGTAGAATAATTATTTTATATCACCCCATCATTTGACCCAACTCTCAACAATCACTGCAGCTGGTGAAGGTCTGAACTGTAAATATAAAAGCCCTAATTTAACTAGAAAACAAGTCACAAACCACGTTATACCTACAACATGCAAAGCCAATTTCTTGTGAGACTTAAAAAAGTGAACCACCTTTCCACACACCCATACAACTGTGGTCCACTACAGATTTACACATATATGTTGCTGGGTCATAGTTTATCAGGAATTTGGTAGATGGCAAGAAAAAAAAAAATTAACAAAAACTGAAAGACTATAGTTAACATAAAATATTGGCAAGCATTTTTTTTAGGTCAGCAGACTGTATAATTAAACTAATCAGAAAACTGACTAATCTCTTTAAGCTTTCTATTATATAATGATGCATTTTACCACGAAGAATGTGCTACAAAACTAGCAAAACAATTTCCCTGTGAAAATTTGTTAAAGCAACAAAGAAACAAAAAATAATAAAGAAATAGAAAAAGTATGATTCACAAAACTTCAAAACCTAAAATGGCTTTTTTTTTTAAACAGTGCTGTAGAACGAATGAGTTTCTGTGAAAGAGCAAAATGCTGAGCAACTTTTAGCTGCTCGGTTTTAGAGTCTTCTGACATGTGCTACCCCACCAGGTGAGACACTAGACGATCTGCAGCTTTAACGAGCCTGTAAGTAAAACACTGAACTCTAACGTTCATTTAAACACACCGCATCCTGAAGAGAAGTCTAACCTGCACCACACTATATCTGAGTTACACAAGCGTAAAATTTTCGTCATCTAGGAAAAACAAGTTTTTGTTACAGATAATATCTATACATTTTCCACTCCGTAAGTGCCCTAGTTGCCTATTTTGATCTTTATAAAATCATGACTCTCCCAAAATTAATCAAATTAATTCCACAGGCTTTCTTTACCCAAATTCTACTTTGGAAAAACAAAAACAAAAATAATTATCAATATCAAACACATCACCTCAAAAAAAAATGTATTAAAAAATCAGTTTTAATGAAAAATGAATTCTTAGTAATTGGAACATTTCACATTAATGTCTACTTGTTTTCCATATGTATTCCCAAAATATCAACCCGGCTCTTAGCCGGATCACAAATTATTATTCTTCACTTAAAAAAAAAAAAAAACTCTATTCTTCACCTTTAAAAGCCAGAATGTATTCACTTTACCCTCAAGTCTTCAAAATTAGTTTATGCTTTTTAATGCAAAAACAGCCAATTGGACAGCACTAAAAATTTCTCAAAACTTTAGGTTGAAACATGTCCAGGAAAAAAGCTGTCTTTATTCCAAACTTTTAACAAGCTAAGCAGTTTCCAACTCATAAGCAAGAAATCTATAAATGACCTAAATATTCCAACACTCCAAACATTTGCACTTCATGTAGGTGTTCCAACAGTAAAAGATTCCTTTGCATTAACACGATTCAATTACAAAAACTGCCGAGTCCTTTGGGAGCACAATGGTGTGAATGATTCCATCATATTTTCTCTCTAAACTTAGAATTTTGATTGGAGGGTCAGGTGACCCAGTCATTTTGGATAGCGTATAACCTGGGGTACAGCAGGGATGACACCTGGGGCCCTGGCTTTCTCTCTGTGGCCCACAGAGTACCAGCGTCCTGTGCAATGCCCCAGAAGGTCTCTGGGCCTTTTCCTCTCCACACCACAACTAGCCCAGCTGCGGTCTTACCCAGCTATAGTTTTGTCCATTATAAATTACGGAGTTCTACAGAGATTCCACTGAAAAGATAAAACTAAAAAAGGGAAAAGGAGTTCTGCTGCTGGAAGGATAGAACTTCCAAACCACTGGAAAAGGCAAGAGTAAAAAGCACCAGCAAGCCTGAAAGCCTGGGCTCTCATGCCCCTAGGCAATGCTAACACTTCCCTGGCTCTGCAGCTGCTTTTGTGATTGACTTTCTCCAGATTCTTTCTAGCAGGATCCTAACAAGGTACACTAGAATGTGGGAAAGTCTTCAAAGATAGATCGCGAGGATTTCTAATGTTTACAGAGGTCAAGTCCTAGCCAATCTGTTCCTTCTCATCAGGGAAAACCCAGAACCCAAACCAACACTGAAGTTAAGCATTACAGGCTAAATAAACTTTTCACAGGCTAGGCCTTAGAATCTATCCACCATTTAGAATGTTTTTTCATGGGGGCAAAGTGTGTTTTCCAAATAATTAACCTATAAATTTCCTTTTGGAACATATAGTATCAATACTTACTTTGTTGACTGGTGTTTCCTGTACTGATTCTCCTCTTCATAATTTAAAAACCAGTCATTATAAAGTATAGCAATTAAAAGTCAAAGCTACCTACCTACCCAACAAAACAGGAACAGTCGAATAAATTCTGATAAATCTACATAACTATTTAAAACAAGGCATGAAAACTCTGCTATAAAAAAATGCAGCAAAATAAAAATCACAATGAAATACCATCTCCAGACTGTCAAAAATTAAAAAGTAACAACATCAAGTACTGGAGGGGTTACAAAGGGGCAGAACCCCTCCCTCCCCACCCTAATACACTGCTTAAATAAATAAATAAATACACTGCTAGTGGAAGTAACAGCTGGTATGCCAAAAATGTTTGGCAGTATCTGGTAAAGCTGGAACTTGGCAATTGTCCTTCCAAACACGCACCTATGGAAGTACATGCTTATGTGCACAGGGATATAGATAAATTGTGCTATGTTCAGATGATCAAATACTACAGCAGTCCATAAAACTCTGAAAACATTTTAAATTTCTTTTACAGACTAAAGATATCTTTGAGACATTATGTACATTTATATATGTGGTTAGAATTTACAGACATCTTGTGTAAAACAATGAAAATGAAGTAACTATAAATGCATTAAAGTAGACAAATCTTAAAAACATGATGATCATATACATGAAAATGCATACTATATGATCCCATCTATACAAAATTCAAAACAAGGCAAACATAAACTACATTGTTCAGGGATCCAAAATTAAGATAATATAATCAAAAAGAAAAGCAAAAACACCATAAAAGCCAGGATAGTATTTACCACTTAAGAGGAAGTGAGAGAGTTTTGATACTGAAAGAGTACTCAACAAATTTCTCGGGTGTCTGTAATATTCCTTGGGGGCTACACACATTTGTTGTACAATAATTCATTTATTCTGTATACAATTCTGGTTTTTTATAGCTCACAATTCAAAAAGCTTTTAACTACTTCAAAAGCAAAAAAACATATGGGATAATATGAGGTTAAAAGTTCAATTGTATATATACTATGATCACAGCTTTTAAAATGCATATTAAAATATGTGTAATGAAATAAAAATTAAAATAACTGTTATAATCTGAGATTATAAATTTTTAACCCAAACAAGTATGTAGTCCTTAAAACAATAAATACCCTAACTAAAGTATGCATACATTCAAAGGCAATAGCACCCACCAAGAATGACTTAACAATACAGATGTTTACTGGATAATAAAGAAATAGCCTAAAGAAGAAATGCAGTAAACATGAAACAGATGTTGTTTGGACAGAAGATATTCTAACACTTTGTAAAATACAGATACTGTTGTTAAGCTTCTTTTACAATTCAGTTTCATCAAGAAGCTGGCAGAAAAGGCCTTTTAACTGATCTCCCTCAAGGTCCAGTAAGTCCATTCTCCAAAGTGATCTTTTCAAAACTTAAATCACATCATAGCACTCTTCCGCTTACAACTACTCCATTGGATTCCCACTGCATTAATAATCTATCTAGATAAGCTCCTTATCATGGCCTGCAAGGTCCCACCTGACCTCACCTCTATCTACCTCTTCCATCTCCCGCTGGCTTACAAAGTATCAACAGCACTGGCCTTCTGTTTCTCCAACAAAATAAGCTCAAGGCCTCTGCCCTTACTTTTCCTTGTGTCTGGCTGGATCATTCTCAGGTCTCAGCTCAAATTCATCTCCTCAAAGACGCTTTCCCTAATAACTTTATCTAAAAGTAGCCCTTTTCCAGTTGCTCCCTTTTCATTAATTGCTTCACAGCACATCACCACGTGAAATTACTCATTGACTTGTTTATTATCAGTCCTCTCATCCATGCAGAAGAATGTAAGCTCCCATATGTACAAGGACAATGTCAGTACTTGTGGGCTTATTAAATGTTGTACAGGACCTTCCACAAAGAAAAACACACTATGACTCCCGAGACCTAAAAACACTCAAAGTGGGGCAAAAGGCAGTCTCTCACCAAGCGATAATTTAACATGACTCCATTTTTCAGACAAGGGAATTATACACGGCATGGCTGTGACATTAATTTCAGCATGGTATAATTCAATTCTAAGAATTCTGATACTACCCAAAATAGCAAAATAGGCACTTCTATAAAAGATTTAGTGCCCCTCCCATGCTATAAGAAAAGTTGTACACATTCACAAAGTAGTGATTTTTTATTATTTCCATGGAAACCAATCAGGGTCATAATTAAATCATGAAAACATTTCTAAAGAAACAGTATAGATGAAAATAAGATCTTATTTGAATCTATGATAATTAGGAAGATTAGAACAATGAATAAAAAAGGCTCTTGAGGAAAAAATTAAGATAAATATATGAAATTAATATACCCTACAATAATGACAATAAAGTATCACAATTTAAAGCAGTTACTATCATAAAGTGAGCCTTCCAGGACTTTCGTGTGTTAATGCAGACAATTTTAAATTATAAAACTTCTATCCCCACAGGCAACATTTAGCAATACAATTATTAACTCTTCATCTTCTCTCCTTGGCAGAACTAGTTCCAGGCATCAACTCCATAAAGTATTATTACTGATAAGGACTCTTCATCACTCTAAGTTCATTACGTCCTAAATTTTCTAATGATTATCGGTCATGTTCACCATCTTTGGAATAACAAAATAAAGTTACATAACTATGAAGTGACATTAAATTACTAAATTCACACTCAGTAGCAACATAACTGGATGGGAATAACAGGATGTAGTACACGGGTGACACTTCTTCCATTTTATTGGTACCAGTGAGCCAAAAGTCCCCGTGTATTTGTAACAAGCCTTATCTACAGGGCATCAGGGGTGCCTTTTACTTCTCCCTTTATGGGGCAGTTCTACTCTGTCCTCTAGGGACGCTATGAGTCCGAATCCACTGGACAGCAGTAGGTTTGGTTTGCTTTGGTTTTTTGAAGAGAAAGGGAGGCGCATGTGCATACACACACGCACAGTAGGACAATGTCATTGAATCACTTCTGTGAAAGTTTTAGCAACTTTATATGATTTTCTTTCTGGAAAATCAGCTTCAATATAATTATTCTCAAGTATCTCTGGCTTATTCACTGACACCAAATTTTTGTGATTCCCCAAAATTTTTAAAACTGAATTCATTATTTTTAACCAAGTATAACTTAGACGTATGAGGAGCAATAGGTCACTCTCAATTTAAAAGATAATATTTAAACGATCTGATCTACTTGACGGTAACCATATATACCCTGAGCTAGATTACACAGAGTTGCTTAAAAATGAGGGTGAACAGAAAAGAAACTGAAATGCAATGGCTCTTTTAAATTGACTAGACAACTATTCACTATTCATATTTACTTTGTATCCTTCAGTCTGGAAAAAGCAAGGCCCTTTCTAACTTTCAATTAGTCATACGCTGTCCTGTTTAATTTTTTTCTCTAACCATTTTGCCCTTTTGAAGGTGAACTTAAATTAAGTCAAAGACATGTAATACACAGACAGTAATTTGGAACTGGATTTCTGCCTACCCAAACCAGACATTATGACTTGCCAAGGGAGAAACTGTATAAATAAGGCTATTCACAAGATAGGAGGCATCAGCACATACCCATTTACCTCCAGGGTAGTCACCAAAACTTCAAAGCACCATTAAGCAGAGCATCAGCGCTTTTGTCTGAAAGACCTCAGAGGCTCCGTAAGTGGCCTTGGTATCGTAAACATTCATGATTTTCCAGGACATAAACAGGTTTCTGAAGCTCACAGAAACTGCCTAAACATTTCTTATTAACTATGGAAATAATCACAGCATCCTTCTTTGAAAGTGATCATGCTTGAATAAATTTAAGAAAAAAAATTCCTGGCCAGTTTGGAATAACACAGAAATGTTTTACACTTGGCTTTACTTTAGTTCAGGTTCAGAACAACTATTTTTAAAAGAAAACTCTCCAGACTGTGCAGTTTCAATTTTCCACTGCTCATTTTCAATGGCAACCTGACCAAGAATTTCCCTGGGGGGAGGGGGCATGTTAATACCCTGAAACCTCCTTCTCAGAAAAATAAATATCTTTGATAACATGTCTAGTTTTTCTGAAAATTTTAATGAAAAGGTAAAGCTATTATAAACTGAAAGGCCTTTTTTAGAAATGAGCAAGCCAAGCTCATCAAAAGGCCAGAAAGGACTTTCTGGAAGGAATGATAAGCATCTTGGAATCTCACTCCTTCTCTCACACACTGAGCTCCAATCTGCAGCCTTTTCCCTCTGAGCCAATGCACTTGACGGGTGTGATAACAGATGGGTCATTGTATCTGCCAACTTCCTGTGATGTACTATATGGGGACTGATAATTTAGAGACTACAGAAGCCCTACAACAGACAATGCAAGCAATGCTGGCACTCAGTAAGTAGCCGCATGCAGTCCTTTGACAGTCTGTAGGTGTTGAATATATGTGGATTATTGTACAACGTAAGCTCTCTGCAAGTTATCTAAGCCACTTAGAAAAAAAAATTAAAAACTGGGCAACCTAAGTTCTAAGTAGAAAAATAAACAGGAAAGAACAAATATAAAGTGGCATTCTTTTTTTACCTGAATACACATGAAAAACTTTTATTGTTCAAAGGTCTTATTAGAACTTCATGACCAGGTTAACTAGAAATATAAGTATACATTAACAAATCATCTGTCTTGGGCTTGGCTTATGGGTTTCTCAACCTCGGCACTACTGACATTTTGGGTCGAATAATTATTTGTTGAGGTCTGTCCTGTGCACAGGAGGATGTTCAGCAGCATCCCTAGCCTCTACCCACTAGACGCCAGTAGTAACTACCTGCCGCTGTCACCACCACCACCACCCCCGGCCACCGGTGACACCCAAAAAATGTCTTCAGACACTATCAAATGTTCCCTGGGGAATAAAAATGTCCTACTTGGGAACCACTGGAGAAGACAGTTTAAAGTTCCACTCTTTCAATTCACATGTTTGTTTTGGAGCCAAGGTGGTCTGCACCAGCTAAGCACATATTATAAACAGAGAAAAGGTAATCTACAGATTCAGTGGGCTAATTGTTCACTACATTCCATAGAGAGCTGGAATGGCCACGTCTATTAACAAACACAACAAGAGTACTAATTCTCTCTGCAAAACAGAAAAAAATTCTTAGGTCTGCCACAACACTGTGTACAAATGATACTGGTGATGTATATAAGTGCTGGGTGCTTCCCTCACAGATACTTCCCATAATAAAACAGCTTGGTTTTGCTACTAAGTTTCAACAGTAGATAACTGATACATTCAATGCAGCCACTGTCTCAGGCAGAACAGATTCAGCATCTTACCCACAAATACAAAACCACTCTAGTACTTTATACCCACTTTGCTATAACATAGCCTGCATGATAATTGCTGGGTGACAAATCATAAAGGTAGAAATGGTACGCTGGCACTAGAAAGACTCAACTTCAAAGGCACGTGATTTCATTACTAAGCATGCCATAAAGATACGGAAATTCAGAAGAAAAAGGTAGGAAGTTTACAATTTAGAACATCACATATCAATACAGCAAATTTTTATAAGAATGTTATTATAGAGAGAATACCAGGATGGTCTCAGCTCCGGCACAAACTGGCTGAACGGCTTTTAATTCACATATTTATCCATTCAGCAAGTATTTACTGAGCACATATGATGCATTAGAAACTACTCTACCAAAACCAAAACCTGTTGTCATCGGGTGGCTGAAAATTCAAAAGTGAACAAAACTACAGGCCTCTGTTTTCACAAAACTTCCGTTTTAGTTGAGAAGAGGCCTGTAATCAACAATAAACAAATAATTTTATTTATATAACACTGTTCCAAACCATGACAAATACTGTGAAGACAGTAAAGCACATGATAGGAGGTCAGTGGAGGTGGAGACTGGGATGGGACTTCAGATAGTGATATGGCAGTTTTAAAACACGACCCCAAATTCCTTGATAGTCCTCCTGCCGAGAGGCAGGGTCAGTATCTCTTCCCCTCAAACTAAAAGGATTTGTGATTGCTTCAACCAATAAGTAGAGTGAAAGTGATGTTGCACAATCTCTAAGGTTAAGTTATAAACAGTCATGCAGTTTCCACGCTGTTCAGTGGAACACTTGCTGTAAAAGTCCTGATGAAATAAGTCTGACTACTCTGAGGCCACTACGGTATAAGGAAACCCAAGCTACATGGAGAGGCTACTCGTAGGCACTTCAGTCAACAATTCCAGATGAGCCCAGCCCTCAGGTCATCTCAGCCCTAAAAATCAAACATGTTAAGCCTTCAGATGACCCTGGCACCCAGCCATTCAATTATCCTAGTCTTCCCAGCTGAGGCCTCAGACATCACAAAAACAAACCATATCTACTACGCCATGTCTAAATTCCTGACCTAAAGAATCTGTGAGCATGATAAAACGGTGGTTGTTTTACGTCACCAAGCTTGGGGTGGCTTGTTAGCTACCAAAAGATAACTGGAGCAAGTGTTAAGGGAAGACCAATATAAGGAGGCAGCATTTATTCTGAGACCCAAATGCTATCGAAAAGTCAGGCTTGTGAGGATGTGAGGAACAGGGCAAGGAAAAGTCCTTAGGGCAGGATGGAACTTGGTGGTATGAGATAAGTCTATCATAAGGGCAGAGGCTAGATGATACAGAGTTCTATAAGCCTTAGTGAGTTGTTGAGAAATTACTTTCAGTGTAAGAGGAAGTCACTGAACTGTTTTAAGTAGGAAAGTTTTTCAAAGATCCCCTCAGCTGCTGTGTGTTTCTTGATGTTAAACGAGGAAATGGAATTAAATACTCTAGTGCTTTTATAACAGGCAAGGAATCCAGTGGGCTCTGAACCAGAACCAAAACCCAAACCCACTGCCGTCAAGTCGATTCCAACTCACAGCGACCCTACAGTGGGCTCTAAAAAAGACAGGCTCAAATTGGGCTCTAGAAAATCCTTCAGCTTTCCGCAACATATTTATTCTGTATTTTCACAAGATTAAGTAATCTTTTAAAAGTAATGTTTATTTGGGTCCATCAGAATGACCTCCTCATAACTGAGCACTACCAGAGAATTTCAGGGCCTGCTCTCCATGTATGTTCCCCACTCAAGGGCTAAGGAGGAAAGAACACAGTATTGATGTGATGCAGCCACACCAACTGAGAGCCAACGAAGCTACCGTCAGCTGTGCAAAGGAAAGTTTTACAGGAGTTCAAAGCAGGGGAAGCGGTGGGAGAACTGAGTCATCACACTATCCACAGCAGAACAGGCAAGCTGAATTTAATCAGATCTGTTTCTAAGCACAGTACCAAATTCTCCCTGTGAGCAGAAATTTACTTTCGAGTAAACACCAGGTGCCATAGCACATTATGTTCATCTGTATCTTTATTGGTTATATAAACACCAAAAAAAAACAAACCCGCTGCTGTCGAGTCGATTCTGACTCATAGCGACCCTTCAGGACAAAGTAGAACTGCCCCACAGAGTTTCCAAGGAGCAGCTGGTGGATTCAAACCGCCGTTAGCAGTCGCAGCACTTAATCACTACGTCACCAGGGTTTCCCGGCTATACAGTTCTGATTATATTTAATCTATAAAACTGTTTCAGTATAATAATTATTTTGATAGCTATTTTTGTGCATATGCCTTGTCTCTAAAATGAATGACAGTGAGGTGACAATGGTGGTGGTGGTGGTTGTGGGATGATGAAGAGGATAACAATGGCAGCTGCTGTCATTTACCAAATCATGTTCGTGTTCGAAGCACAACATTCACTCTCGGCAATAATTCTAGGAGGTGGGTAAATATAATCCATTTTACAGACAAGGAAACTGAGGTAACAGAAGTTACATAATTTTCTCAAGGTCACAAAGCTAACAAATGAATTGACTAGAACTGAAAAACCCTGGTTTGTTTTGTAACACTAGTGTTGATCAAAGTATTATCCTCTGAAAACAAGCATCAAAATCATATGGGGTATGAAAGCTAAATAAAAATTCTCAGGAACTCCAAAATTACCAAATTAAAGTATCAAGGAAATGGGCTTGAAAATGTATTAACAAGTTCCCCAAGTATGTTCTTTTGTACAGTGAAGATTAAGAGCCACATACCTAGTGCTAGTCTGTCTCCAACTAGATTAGGATATTTTTGAGAATACAGACAATCACACATAGCTCTTCCTTGTCTAAAGAATGTAATATTGTAGTCAGAATCGACTCGACGGCACTCAGTTTGTTTTTTTTTTTTTGCAAAACACTAATCATTCAACAAATGTTGGTTGTTACACCTTCCTAGAAGTCCCTGGGTACTGCAAACAGTTAAACGCTCAACTACTCACAGAAAGGCTGGCAGTTCAAACTCACCCAGAGGCACCTCAGAAGACAGGCCTGGCCATCGGCTTCTAAAAAGGTTACAGCCTTGAAAATCCCATGGAGCAGTTTTTCTCTGCAGGCATGGGATAGCCATGAGTTGGAATCAGCTAGGTGGTAACTAACAACAATAAAAAACACATTCCTACTACTGCCATTAATAATAAAAGCCATTATTTAATTTTGGAGCCCTGTTGGCATAATGGTTAAAAGCTCAGTTGCTAACCAAAAGGTCGACAGTTTGAATACACCAGCTACTCCTTGGAAACCCTATGGGGCAGTTCTACTCTGTCCTACAGGGTCGCTACCAACTCCAGGACAGCAGGTTTGGTTTTTGGTTTTTTGTTATTTAATTTTTATTTGTTAGACTCTAAAAAGCTCTAATTACTCCATCAAATTATTTTATAAAACATAGTCCCCAATCCTTAGGCATTTACAGCCCACACTTAGAAAAAAACATGTTTCAATGTTTTCAAGAAAAAAAATTTTTTTTTTTTTTTTTTAACATTAAGGAGTTTGTTGCTATTGTTAGGTATAGAGACAAGTACAGAATAAAGAGCAGGATAGTAACATGGTAGGTTGGTAGGGGGAGTCTGTAAAGAAAGTGACAGAACCAAACACCTCTTGGGTGGTCCCTGGAATTCCCTCTGAATGCTCTATTCTGTGAGTGAGGCAGAGGCCAAGCTGGAATGCTCCCAAAGCTACAGTGCCTTTTAACCATTTCCATCTACGTCTAGAGTTTTATGATTCAGTGAGGAAGGCGGTTAGTTAAGCTGCTGTCTTCCCATACAAGATATTTGTTTGTGGTCATCAGATAAATACAGGGAACCTCCAATAAACAAATGTCTGACCTTGGTCAAGTCATAATTTCTCAAAAAGCATCTGCCATGGATTACACCTCCACATAAAGACAGCAAAAATCCTCACAACTGGACCAGTAAGCAACATCATGATAAATGGAGAAAAGACTGAAGTTATCAAGGATTTCATTGTACTTGGATCCACAATCAATGCCCATGGAAGCAGCAAACAAGAAATCAAATGACATACTGCATTGGGCATTATCTGCTGCAAAAGGCCTCTTAAAGTGTTAAAAAGCAAAGATATCACTATGAGGACTAAGGTGGGCCTGACCCAAGCCTTGGTATTTTCGATCACCTTGTACACGTGTGAAAGTTGGGCAATGAATAAGGAACACTGAAGAATTGACACCTTTGAATTATAGTGCTGGCAAAGAATACTGAATATACCATGGACTGCCAGAAGAATGAACAGGTCTGTCTTGGAAGAAGTATTGCTAGGATGCTCCTTAGAAGCGAAGATGGTGAGATTTCATCTCACGTTCTTTGGACATGTTATCAGGAAAAGACTAGACCCTGGAGAAGGACATCTTGCTTGGTAGAATGTCAGCAAAAAAGAGGAACACCCTCAACGAGATGGACTGACACAGTGGCTGCAACAATAGGCTCCAACATAGCAACGATGGTGAGGATCTTGCAGGACCAGGCAGTGTTTCATACCATTGTACACAGGGTTGCTATGACTAGGAACCGACTAGACAGCATCAACATAGTTTCTTTTATAATTCACCTAGAAATAAAATTATCATGAAAGGAAAAATACACATAAAGTAAGGAAAAAGCATACTCCCTCCGCCTTCCCAGCACGTTCTGTCCACCTTATCCTGCTTTATTTGCCTCCAGAGCACTCCTCTCCACCATCTGACATGCATTCATGTTTCTTTATTGTCTGTCTCCCCACCCCCAAGACCTACTAGAATTTAAGTTTAATGAAAGCAAGGCTGTGTTTCCTTTGTTTCAATGCTGTATCTCCACTACCCAGAACATTCCCTGGGACACACTGAATATTCAATGAGTAAGTACTTGTTGAATCCATTTTTAGGGTTCATTAATAGTGTTCCTGTTTCTGCTAGCAGTGAATCATAGTAGATATGGTTTGTCTTTGCATCACAGTGTCTGAGGCCCCAGCTGGGAAGATGAGGATAATTGAATGGCTGGGTGCCAGGGTCATCTGAAGGCTTCCTCATTGACATGTTTGATTTTAGGGCTGAGATGACCTGGGGGCTGGGCTCATCTGGAATTGTTGACTGAAGTGCCTACAAGTAGCTTTACAGTAACAAACCAGTCTAACAATATACACGCACATAAACAAAAATTATTTCATCCCTCATGACTTGCTGCTGTCCTGATGTAGCAGGTACCTGGAAAAGTACATGTTTGAGACAGCAAACCATCACAGCCAAATCTAATCACAAAAAGAACCCAGAAAAGCTGACATTTACTAAAACTGGACTAAAAACATAACCCCCACTACCAAGTGGTCATCGTAAAGTTACATCTCTCTCCTGTAGCGAGGAAAGGCCGACTGAGCACTGACTTAGAGCCTATCAGGAAGGTCTCTGATTAGAGTCATTCCTATTCAGCAGGAGAAACAGCTGAGATGATAGTCATCACATTTTAATCTAATTACTTCTGTGATGTCTATTTGCCCTGCTAGACTGTAAGTTCCTTCTCTACAGGGGCTGTGTCTGTGGTCCTGTTTGTTTCCTTCAACTGCTAATTCTTTCATTATTTGTTTACCAGTTTTATTTATTTTTTTAACCTGTCCCCTACCCATGAGAATATAATAATCATGACAGCACAGAGACAACAGGGCCGAGCACAACAAATAAATATTTGTTGAACTGAATTCAATATAAACAGAGATCAAGATGCCAATAAAATTATCTTCAATCTACAACTTTATTCCTACACAATTCAATTACTGGACTAAATATCCATACCATGAACCTAATATGAAGGCAATTAAATAAGCCTCAATTAATCTGTTGACATTCGGTATTCAAAACAATCTAAAAACTATGCACAATTAGCTATTGTAATTATATAAATGAAGGGCTATAAACATTAGGTGGCAGCAGCAGTACACTATTATAATCCTGAGACTGATTTTTTTATATCTTCATATATAGAAATCTCACCCATAAATAGGGTCACACAAATAGTCTCACATATAAAATGTGTAAAGGGAACTGAAAATACAATAACAAAACATAAAAATAAAATTCTTGCTTTGCACCCAGATTTTTCTAATAATTATTTGTATGGGTAAAATAATTGAGCAGTATCTAAAAGCAGTGGTCATTTCCTATAAATGTATTCTTTTTTTTGCTTTATCCTTTCTATCTCACATATTGACAGCAAATATTGTCAGGTCTACGTTTTCACCATCCTCACAACCACCACCCTAGTCCAAGCCACTTCCATCTCCCTCCTGGATTACTGCAATGGCTTCCTAACTAGTTCCCGGCTTCTGTGCCCTTCTCTACCACCACCACCCGCCCCACTGCCCAAACCCAGTCTATACTCCAGCTGGTAGCTAGAAGGATCCTTTAAAAACATTTTTTTCCCCGTATCTCCTTCTGGTCTTGGCTTAAATGCTACCTAATCAGTGAGACTTTCTCTCACTACTCTGTTTAAAATAGCTGCCATCCTCCTTCACTAATCAGCCTCTGACACACTTTACATTTTATATGTTTACTTCCTTATTATTTCTGCTACTAGAACTTAAAGGTCTACAACAACCAAGATTTTAGGCTGTTCTCTTCACTGCTTTAATCCCAGAGCCTTGAAGTGCTGGTAAGTAGCGGCACTCAAATTTTTGTGAATAAATCCTGTTATCAAACAGGGAACCCTGGTGACATAGCGGTTAAGTGCTACGGTTGCTAACTAGAAGGTTGGCAGTTTGAATCCACCAGCCACTCCTTGGAAGCTCTATGGGGCAGTTCTAGTCTGTCTTATAGGGTTGCTATGAGTCGGAATCAACTCAACGGCAGCAGGTCTAGTTTGGGTTTTATTATCGAACAATTAAATAGTAATAGTTTTATAGTTATTTTTTACCCAAGACATAAGACCAAAGTTCAAGACTACTATTCATTTATTTACTACTTTTTAAGGTGACACTTTTATAATACATACATTTTAAAGCAATGTGAATTTTTAAGTCAAATGTGTTATGCGGTCATCATATGTTGAAATTATATTTTTTTTTAATTTAAGAACTACTTTTATAGCATCTTTAACTACTAGACTTGCATGCAGTCAAGCTCTTCCTTATACTCAAACCAAACAGGTGAATTCAAAACTGCCTTTTATTTTATCTTATCTACCAACAAGCTTTGTGAGTTCAGGCTTTGCTGGCTTCAGAGAGAGAAAGAATTACAGGTTTGCTCTCAGCCAAATGACTCTATAATCGTTGTTGATTGCTTAATTCTGAACTACGCCAGTAGCTAACCACTGATTATGAAATGCCCAGATTTAGTCATTTTCTTTACTGTTTACATACTGTAGGATAAACATTTGGGCAAGAAGACAGATACTAAACAACTTCAAGAAATTTCCAAAATTCTCACATGTCCTCCATCAGGGTGACTGGTATTATAGTTAACCTCCTAAAAAGTTATTTGTAAAGCACTGAAACTAAACACAAATGCGAAAAAACCATCGCTGTCACTTCTTAACTGTAATATGTGGCAAAGGTATCTTTTTTTTTCCACATAGTATACTTGCACATGTTCCCAAAAAAAGTTAAAAAACTACTTGTAAAAGGTTCTTTTTCGTTGTCTTGGATTTTTTTTTTTTTCCTGGCTGTGTTTTTATTTATTTATTTTTTTTGGAGGGATGAAAGAGAAGACAATATAGAACTCACAGTCCCGAACATCTGTCTTCCTTATCTATGCCTTGCTTTCAAAGTAGATGAGGCCACGCGCCACTCTGCCAAGTTACACAGAAAACGATCACACCACATTCTACACAAAACAACTAAAATACAATACAAATTTATTTCTTTGTCAAAATTTAACCAAAAAGAAAGAACGGTCACCAGAGCCATGGACATTTAGGTAAGGTATACCCTTGCTACTTGAAAGTCTGCTTAGAAATTTCCTAATTATAAATAGGTTGTATTCCAAAATATCATGTGTAAGTCACTGCCCTGAAATTCACAACTGAGTTACCCCGCCCCCACACATAGGAGCAATGTGAAGTACATTAATACTAACTTACACCTCCTCTTTGAGCTGACTCACCTTCTCTAGGACCTCCTTCTTCTAAAACGTTTCAAAAGCAAATTATGTATTAATTGATTTTTGAGGCCTAAGCTAGAGGATCAGTAAAAAAGATGGCGACTCTCAGTGAGATGGACTGACACAGTGGTTGTGACAATGGGCTCAAACACAGCACTGTGCAGGGCCAGGCAGTGTTTCGTTCTGTTGTACATGGGGTCACTATGAGTCAGAACCCAGTAAGTAAGAGAAGCAGGGAATACTTTTCCTTCATGTCTCTGGAGACCCTGATAAGTTGTTACTATTCATAGATGGGATATTAAAGTTAAAAATCCTAAATCATGTAAGAGATCCATACAAAAACTATTTCCAAGGAAGCAAAAAAAAAAAAAAAAAACAGAGGATTTTTTACCTTTATAAAAACAGGTTATGGGTTGCCTAGAGGAGACCACACACATACACCTTCTTTAAATCCCCAATTATTTAGCCAAGGCTGCAGAGCTTAATAGAAGCCAGGTGGCTGCACAGACTCACAGAACAGACACATACTCAGCCTATCTTTGCTTGGCTTTTCCTTTCCCTGGGTTCCATACACAGCATACAAGCAAGGGTCGTGATAGAGCTGAGAAATCCTTGCTATGCCACTGCCCAAACTCAACTGACCACTTACAAGTACTCACGCCATTAATCTCCGTTCCCAATTAAGGGAAGGGCTGATAATGAACTTTCCTGATGCCTAAATCAAACTCAGCATTAACAAGGCCATAATCGCATCTAGGGTGAGAAAGCAAAGGTGATGCCCAAGTATTCCCAAAAAGTATCCCTACCTCCCACCCTCCACTGTCCCACAAAGCATGGCTCCTCACAGTCCAACTCTTTCAATCCTCTTTCTGGAATTCTGGGTGACTGTGACACTGAGTCTGGTTTTGGTCATCTTTGTCCCAAATCTATTTCCCCACAAAAAGATTCCTCTTGTGAGACAGCCTCTGCCAAAACATGGCATGTTTGCTCCAAAATGTAAATTCTCCATATTAGTGGTTAGTGAACACAGCTAACATGACTAAGAGATCACCAACTGTGCTTCACTATGAATTCAATCAAGAGAATATGTTCTCTAAAGTTTCAACTACTTCTTACAGAGACTTTTAAAAATAACATGTAAAGGCACCTAAAACCGTGCCTGACAGACAGTAAATAAATGTTCCATTACAGTTTGTGGGTTTGATTTGCTCATAAGTAGTCTGCTACTGAGCCTGATGGGCAACAACAGATAGGAAGCTACCTCTGACTGCTGTACGTTAATATACCTGAGGGATTTAATTATTTGCTATGTAATAATCAACACCTATGCCACACTGCTTCAAGTTGTGCTTCACAACATCGCTGCAATATCTCTGCCCTGTGGTTGCTCCACTTAATTCATCCCATGCCACTTACTAAAGTAATTACATGTGTCAGCGTGTCTAACAACACAGCATTGCAAGGCACATGACTCTGCTGTTATGACAGTAACGTCACGTTAGGATCCCATTACCTTCCTATGACCATCTGAATAAAACTGGCTTATCAACTGCATCTCCTACAAATCAACAGATTAATATCTGCCTAATACCAAGTAGGGTAGTCAAACTTCTAGAGGGCAAAGAAATTCATCAAACAAATAAGAAAAACCTAATTCATTTCTATTTGTGACAAGAAAGTTTTAAAAACTGGCTAGCAAAAAACTGGCCACCCTGATTTGAAAATTACTTTAAATTTGATAAAATGTTCTAAATAGCCTCAACTCAGGAAGAATGGCAATAGTTTAAGTAATAGACAAAAAGGACCAAATATTTGTTTGTTACAACAAAGACAACTACCTCTCAAAGATTTATGGTGTGAACCGATGACTGCTCTGACAGGGAACACAACAGAGAACCCCTGAGGGAGCAAGGGAGCAGTGGGATGCAGACCCCAAATTCTCATAAAAAGACCAGACTTAATGATCTGACTGAGACTAGAAGGGCCCCAGTGGTCATGGTCCCCAGACCTTCTGTTAACCCCGGACATTGGACTGGATAATGGGATAGAAAATGATACTGGTGAAGAGTGAGCTTCTTGGATCAAGTAGACAGAAGAGACTATGTGGGAAGCTCCTGTCTGGAGGGGAGATGGGAAGGCAGGAGGACCAGAAGCTGGCGGAATGGACATGAAAAAAGAAAATGGAGGGAATGAGTGTACTGTCTCATTAGAGGGAGAGCAATTAGGAGTATATAGCAAGGTGTGTATAAAGTTTTGTATGAAAGACTGACTTGATTTGTAAACTTTCTCTCAGAGCACAATAAAAATTAAAAAAAAAAAAAAAGTATGGTGTGCCCATTTTGTGCAAGAAAATACCACTGGAGATTCAAGAATAATAAATACAGCTAGGCCCATGCCCTCAAAGATGATATGGCATATATTCATTTAACCAATATTTAACAAATATTTACTACACAAACTCTGTACTTATTTTCAAAGCTTGTACTATAGACAAAGAAACCCTGGTGGTGTAGTAGTTAAGGGCTACGGGTGCAACCAAAAGGTTGGCAGTTCGAATCCACCAGGCACTCCTTGGAAAACTGTATGGGGCAGTTCTACTCTGTCCTTTAGGGTCGCTATGAGTCAGAACTGACTCCACGGCAACGGGTTTGGCTTTTTGTTTACTACAGACAGAAGTAACTAATCCAAGTAGACTATAATCAGATTATGACATAAAAAGGATATGCAACCTGAAACTTACCAAAAGCAGTTTTTTTTTTTTTTCTTTTCCTATTGCAAATAACAAGGCTAGCTATGTTTCTGAAACCCTGGTATCATTTATCATTGAACATACTAAAAAAAAAGCACTTCACTTACTATAGCTGTCCACACTTGTCTAATCTGGCAACATAACATTGGATCTGAGAATCTAGTATTCTTCATGGCATGGCTACAGCGCTGACTTTGAAACTCAGAGAAATTACCCAATAGTTGCATCTTATCAGACCCTTCACATCATCAGTAATTTTTAATCAGCGGCAATAAAAAAACAACATTGTGTAAATGTTAGAGCTCTCCTTGCCAAATCAACCACCGTAAAAGGCATGATGAAATATAAGCATTCCTCAAGGCAACAGAGCAGTCTTCTGCTAAAAGGCAACCGGAAGGCAATCTTGCATTGACAACTCTGCTACAGAAATTTTGGTAGCAAGATGGTATTAATACCCTAATTATGGTAATAAAATTTCTTCCATACCATATGGCCAAGAGCACCACCGTCAGTACGGCAGTGAAATGATAGCAATAAAATCAGAGAATGCCAGTGTGTGCGTTGGGCGGGGGGGGGGGGGGGGGGCGGTTATGTTAAGATAAGCCAACAAATATTCAGTCCTCTCTTGCAATTTGGGAGAACATGTTGTGCGATATATAGCCTTCTAGGATAAGAAGGGATAATAAAATTGTCTTTTTCATGTCTTTTTAGGCTCATCAAATAAAGACTTAAGATGGTAGATGCAAAATCCAAACTTTAATAAAACTTTTAAAATAAAATTCTAAGTATAAATGCTAAAAATTCCTTTCTAGATTTTAAAATGACCTATCATTAATATACCAAATATATAGGAGAAATGATAGAGGACTTTTCACTTTTTACAATATTCATTCTTGTACTGTTCAAATGTTTTTATGCAGTGAACAATGGGTTAATTTTGTAGTCATAAAACAATTTTAAGTAAAGTTTTTTTTCTTAATCTAAGAAACTACCCTACTATATTTTTGGTATTTGTTAGATGCCATCAAGTAGGTTCTGACTCATAGTGAGCCTATGTACAACAGAACAAAATACTGCCTAGTCCTGTGCCATCCTTGCCCTTATTATGTTTGAGCCCACTGTTACAGCCACTGTGTCAATCCTTCTTGTTAAGCATCTTCCTCTTTTTTGCTGACCCTCTACTTTACCAAGCATGACATCCTTCTTCAGGGACTGGTCCCTCCTAATAACATGTCCAACGTATGTCAGACGAAGTCTCGCCATCCTTGCTTGTAAGGAGCATTCTGGTCGTACTTCCTCCAAGACAGATTTGTTCGTTCTTCTGGCAGTCCATGGTATATTCAATATTCTTTGCTGACACCATAATTCAAAGGCATCAATTCTACGGTCTTCCTCATTCACTGCCCAGCTTTCACACACATTTGAGGTGACTGAAAATACCATGGCTTGGGTCAGGTGCACCTTAGACATCAAAATGACATCTTTGCTTTTTTTTTTTTCATTTGCTTTCTTGACTGCTGCTTCCATGGGTGCTGATTATGGATCCAAGTAAAATGAAATACTTGACAACTTCAATTTTTCTCCATTTATCATGATGTTGTTTACTGGTCCAGTTGTGAGGGTTTTTGTCTTCTTCATGTTGAGGTGTAACCCACACTGAAGGCTACAGACTTTGATTTTCATCAGTGAAGTACTTCAAGTCCTCTTCGCTTTCAGCAAGAAGGCTACGTCATCTGCATACTGCAGGTTGTTAATGAGTCTTCCTCCAATCCTGATGCCATGTTCTTCTTCATATAGTCCAGCTGGATTATTTGCTCAGCATACAGATCGAATAAGTATGGTGAAAGGATAAAACCCTGAAGCACACCTTTCCTCATTTTAAACCACAGAGTACCCCCTTGCTCTGTTCCAATGACTGTCTCTTGGTCTATGTACAAGCTCCGCATAAGCACAGTTAAGTGTTCTGGAATTCCCATTCTTCACAATGTTATCCATAATTTGTTATGATCCAGTCGAATGTCTTTGCATAGTCAATAAAACACAGGTAAACATCTTTCTAATATTCTCTGCTTTCAGCCAAGATTCATCTGACATCAGCAATGATATCCCTCATTCCACGCTCTCTTCTGAATCTGGCTTGAATTTCTGGCAGTTTCCTGTTGATGGGCTGCTGCAATTCCTTTTGAATGATCTTCGGCAAAATTTTACTTGTATGTGATACTAACAATATTGTTTGACAATTTCTTCATTCTGTTGGATCACCCTTCTTTGAAATAGGCACAAATACACACACACACACACATATAAAACTAAACCCACTGCCGTCTAGGTGATTCTGACTCATAGCTGCCCTACAGGACAAAGCAGAACTGCCCTATAGGGTTGCCAAGGCTGTAAATCTTTACAGAAGCAGACTGCCTATCTTTCTCCCATGGAGAGTCTGGGGGTCAGAACTGCAAACCTTTTGGTTAGCAGCCAAGCACTTAACCACTGTGCCACCAGAGTCTGTGCACGTACATACATATGTAGACAAGTCTATACATATAGAGACAAGTCATATATACTTTATTTATATACATACACATAAGTACATAATACACATATAGACAAGTCTATACATACATAAATCATGTGATATATGATATATAATATTAATATATTTTTTCTTATTTATACAAACTTATGTGAACGTTCCAGGAAAAGAGGAAGACCATATTAAAGGAATGTATTTCCTAAATTTTTCACTTAGTGTATCAATAACTCTCAACCCTACACCACAATTACATTTTGTTTTTAACAAAGAGGCAAATACTAAATAAATTTTTATGGAACTAGGTAATGCCTTACATTAAAATTATATAATTGTTGCTGGTAAAACTTCATATATGAGAATTCTATTTTACTCCTACAAAAGGAGAGCTATTGCAGATGGCTCAAAAGAAGAACAGAAGGAATAAAGTCTGAAAAGTTTTTATGTCAATGACAAAGAAGTGGTTTACATAGTAGCCACCTAAAGATAAAAGAGCAAACAAGTGATATGTCAAGTTGACAATCTGTTTTGTGTTTGCCTGTTTACACCTACCTGCTAACCCACTCTGTCTACATTTTGGCTAAAACCATCCTGCATAGAAAAAAATAAAAGTTTTAGTTAATCTGATTTTGTTACTTTGGGGGAGAGGACAGTAAAAAGAAAGCGGAGGTACTAGAATTTAAGGCACTTTATACAGAAAGCAGGCCTTACTTTGAGGAGACGGGGAATTGGATACATTACATATCTATCTAACGAAGACCACACATTCCAATCTTTTACTGTTAAACCATCTGGATTAGATTCTCATTACTGTCTTCGGGCCATTCTTCTCACCACTTCCCAAGCCATCTTGCTAAAACACAGCAAGATAGTGTCATTGTCTTGTTTAAAAACTTTCACTACCTAAGAAAATCTAATGACCTTAGAATTACACCCTTTATTGCTTCACCTATTTGTTCAGTTTTCTGTGTATACTTCCTTCTGTCTGTATGTTCTCACCCACAAACAACTCCAGAGATGTGTGTGTGGGAAAGCTTAGGTTCCTTTCACCTGCCCCCCCCCATTGTGCCTGTAGTTAAACAGCAATCAAAAATATTTGATAAATGAATGATAAAATAGCATTCAAAGAAGAAAGCATTTAGAAAGACGGGGAGATGGGGAAGGAGAGACAAGGGGGTGGAGAAGATGATGGGGGAGAGAGAGGTGATTGTCTTTCATTTTGGCCTCTGATAGTTATCTATTTAAAGTTTATTGACTATAGTAGCGATATAGATGGATGCATTCTTTTCCCCTGAATTGGATCAAATATCAAGTAAAATCTAAGAATGTACATTTGATAAATGCACACATGGAGAGATTTAGCTGTCAAAAGGATGGCTCTAACTGCGAAAATCTCTGCAAAGACCTAATTGGAATAGGAGCTGACGTTGAGATCTCTGCGATATCGGTATGGCCCCAAGCCAAACCTCTTTTTCTGGCTGACCATGCAGGCTGTGTCATCACACATTAACTTCACACAACATGCAACAAACCACAAAGCGTCTGTCCTCTGTGCTGCCTAAGGCCAGGGTCTACCTTCACCGAGAGCCGCGCCAGCTTGACCACATACTCAAATTATTACAGTGAAGTTTTAGAAAGCAAATCCCAGAAGGCAGAAGTAAAGTCACTTCTACCCTTCCAGTTAGCAACCAGATATTGTCATAATTTAGCGAACCAAATCTCTCCAGTGAACGAGGTAGAAAAGACTTCGTTTCCCAGGCCTCCCACAATCAGGCACTAGCTCTCCATCTTGGTCTCCTCTCCCCCAACTCCTTTAATGTGCCTCTGTTCTCCGGCTAAGAAGCCCCAGTGGTGCAACCGTTAAGCACTTGGCTGCTAACCCAACGGCTGGCAGTTTGAACCCGCCCAGCGACTCCAAGTGAGAATGACCTAGTGATTTGCTTCAGTAAAGATTACTGCCTAGAAAACCTACGGGGCAGTTCTATTCTGTCACATGGGTCACTATGAGTCAGAGTCTACTCGACAGCACCTAACAACAACAAACTCTCCAGCTAGATTTCACTGCCTGGTCCCCACACAAGCCCCCTGTGTGCTGCCCCCTTCTGGTTATCCTGGGCTCCTCTGACACTCGGGGTCGTCTATTGTTTCTCTGACCTCTCAGAGAACTCAGGCATACACACTACTCTCACATTTGGCATTTAATTCTTCCTGTTATCTGTCTGCAGTACTCTAAGCCAGAAGATAGTGAAATTTATCTTATTGATCAGCACTCGAGAGTTATGGAAAAATATAAGCTTTGGAATTAGACAAATCTAGACTTGGATTCCAGCTCTGCCATTTTCTGGCTTTCTTAGGCAAGTCATTCAACTCTCTCAATCTAAGTTTCTTCTTTTGTAAATGTGTAATTTGCAAAAATTGTATTTTTGTTGCAATTGTTTTGAGAATAAGGGCTTGTATGTGTAATACCCTAGCACTACACTAAGCCCACAGCAGGGACCCAACACATGGTAACTATTATCATTCAACTTTGTATCCTCCTCCACTCCACAGGCCTATCACATCATCTTATTGTTAAAACTGAGGCAACTAAAGCTATACAGAATCCAGTAGGTCCATAATTTAAATTTCCTCTTAGCTACGTTTACAGCAACCAAAATCGTGTGGGGGAATATTGTTTAGATATAACGTACCTGTTATTCAAGAGAAACATGTAGAGGAGGTCTTCACGAAAAAGCCAATTTTCATATATAATTGATTATGAGATTAGATGTTTTAAATAACTAGAAATGTCAGGACAGTTACATGTTTTAAGATAAAGTGAAAATTCTTTTTGCATTCTACCTTTAAATTGCTTCCTTGATAAAAAGGAAAATTATTAAAAGGTATCATGAATACTACATCACCAAGGGGTTAGAAAAGAGTTTAACAAATGTATACAATGGAGTTCCTTTGTTACACTGATTTTGGAACAAAACACAGTACAAACTATGTTACACAGGGACTTTAGAAAAATGTGTCTGTGGTGAATCCCATGGATTGGCTAAACCTGAGCAACAAAAAGCTCCATTACAGCAGACATAATTTAGGAATAAATCTACAGCTAGTTTTGGAAAATCAGAATTAACTATAATGTCTAGAACTAAAATGATACCTTCTGCCAGTAATGGCTATGGGAGCCACGCAAGCCAACATATGCCTTACACTGAACACACCAAAAGGTGAAGGTTGGTACGTGAAAAACCATAGAGAGAGTGAAGCAAAAGGTAATGCAGGTCTTTTGGGAAAGAGATTTCCTAAATCTAAAGATATGCAAATGTATTAACCCTCAACTTCTATTTCCTATCCTCTCCCACCTCCATACATCTGTTTACCTTCTTCTGTTTGCCCATGATGCCCAAATGTCAATCTCTGAAGGCCAACTCCAACTTATTTGAACCACTCAGATCCCATCTCTTCACACTCCACTCTCAGTGGTCCCTTCCCATTTCACCATCCCCTAAGCACTCTCACTGAACCTGCCTCCTGCCTTTTGAAACTTGCACATTCCATCTTACACGGAAATGTATTTTTTTCATACAGGTTCTCTCTCCCCACTGGCTTATAGCCTCCTTTGGGTTTTTATGCACGGAATCTTCTTAGAAAGCCCCAAAAACGTGAAAGATTAAATACTCAGTAAATCTATTGAATGAGAGGGAAAATAAAAAAGAATTTTTGCAAAGTCTGAAATTATTTTGAGCATAATTATGTTCTAGCTAATTATAGTATTATTTCCAGTTCAAAATTAACTTTAGTAACAACAGTAATTCACATGCTGCTAGCAAGAAACAATGAAAAGAAGTCATTTTGGTTTTGTTTGGAGATAGGTGATTAAAGTGTAAAATTTTGTCTGCAGGTAAAGTTTCTTCAACCTCAAGTATATGGGTACCACTCAAAGAATGTACACCACAATTTGCTATATTTTATACAACATTCTTTGGGGGGGGGGAACACTTCCTATTTCCTTGCCACCTCCCCTGCACTGATGCCTCAGAGGGCAGTGGCATGAAAAAGAGGGGAGGGGAGAGCTGGTCAGCATTCAAAAACAAATTTAAGAGAAATAACTAAATATGTGTACTTTGTATTGTGGTTACATAATAAAATACCTTTATTTTCAAATATGCATACTGAGGTATGAAGAGTCATTATTTATGGGACTTGCTTCAAAACATTCATGAAAAGATAGACAAAGCAAATATGGCAAAATATTATTAAATGTTATGAAGGATGTTCAGTATAATACTCTATCTAGCTTTATATTTCTTTGAAATTTTTCATAATCAAAGTGAAGAAGAATGAGGAAAAAAAAAAACTTTTTTGAGTCCGTTAGGCAGGCTTGGATTTCAGTCTCATCTAGGCCACTTACCGCACGGCATGGATAGGTTCCTAAACGGCTCTGAGCCTAGGTTATTTCCTAAATAATGAGGTTAACACAAACCTCGCAGAGTTGGCCAAGGATTAAATTAGCACAAAATATAATTGGGACAGTGACATCACACAGTAATTACACAATAAATGTCAGCTATTATTATTAATAATATTCCTATTAGAAGGTGGAATAACCTGGTTACGGAGTTTTCTTTTCTCATAGTGTACAGAACTTACGGGGGGGTGGGGGTAAAGAGGAATAATGAGAAACTAAACTGGAGGAGATCACTCACCTTTCTCCGATATTTACCACAAAATGTCACAAAGAAAGAAAGAAACTAGAGAAATCATGATGCCACCTTCATCGGCAGAAGAAAGCATAAAGCACACTCTGTGACTGAGAGCTCCCATAAATCCTCCGCCATCCACCACCAGCACAAATAAGTAGCAGAGAAGGAAACCGGAAGCAATTCATTTCTGTAATAATAGCCTGATGTGTCATTAAAAACAAAAATCAGTTGTTACCACACACAATAAGGAATTAAAGTTAAGAGTTCTGTACACTGAAAGGCCAAAAGCAAGTTAAACCCATTTTCCCAGAAGAAATGACGGCGAATACTATAACAGTGCCTCCACATAGGATGCCAACGATTCCTCTCTTGAAAGAGACCAGAGACAAATATACGAAAACATCTGCTTCTATTTTAACCCATTCCCCTTACTGTAGGACATTTTCTAACCAAACATAAAAACCTTCCTGCTTAAATATGCAAGAAGTGCATTTGGTTCCATTCTTCCTTTTGTGTTTAGAACGTATTTTTCCATAAGCACACTGAAGCCTCACTTAACTTACACAGCCTCACAGGCTCCGCCCTTCCCCAAGTTGGCATTCAGATAAAAAGCAGCAGGAAGTAACCCCTTCAACCTGAACATAAGTCAAAAGATTTTCTTGTAATTTTATAGCATAAATTTAATAAAACAAGTAAAAGTAGGGGGAGGGGGGTGGGACAGAACAGGGGACAAAGAGGTTCTAACCTAGTAGTCTAAAAAAAAAGGAGAGGTGATAATGGGAGCTTGGGCATCTCGGTGACAGAAAAGTCTCTTGTACCTTTGTCAGAACATAGTCTTGGTTTATATACAAGTCAAACACTTTTGTCTGTATTCAGAAAATTAGAAGCATTAAAAATAAAAGATATGCATATACACATATCAATGTCAGTGAAAGGGAAGTCACTGAAGAGTAGATATGACAAAAAAAAATCACCAGCTACCTGGAGCCACTGTTCTTCTAGCAGTAGCAGAAATACCAGTGATGATAACATTAACAAAGGCTTATACTCTTCCTGTGTTTTCTCTGAACTAAGTGCTGCGCTAAGTGATTCCTGTGTGCTAACTCATGTAATCCTCTAACTCAATGAAGCATTCTGACTATAATTTTCCACTCTGCAAATTAAGAAAATCAAGCTTAGATGAGTTTAGTGATTTGCCAACAGTCAACTGCTAATACCCAGGAGAGATGGGATTTGAACCCAAGTCTGACTCCAAAGCCCATACTGTTAATTAAGAAGCCACATAACCTCTCTCAAACAGATCGCCACACCTGAAGTAAACCTGGAGCTTTGACTGTTGTTGCCAAGGCCAATCAGTGGTGTTGACAATGATATGCCAGAGTCGTCTCCCCATCTTCCAATAAACAATTGTTAAAGGTTATTTCTAGTCAGTATAGTTTCATAAGGAAAAAAAGAAAAATTCCATTTATTTGAAAAATAGTTCCATGTAAAATGTTTGTTTTTTCCCATGTTGTGAGTTCTAATGCCTTATCCAAGAGCCTCTCTGTTCAGAATGACCCCTCTCTCAGAGACCCAGATAATTAAAGTGTTCCTGTACTTAAGAGTGGAAAATGTGAGCCAGACAGGCTGTAAGAGGTGTTTTAGTATCAAGAAAAAGACCAAAACAGCATAAAATAAACATACTCAATCACAGAAAAATAAGTACTTCAATATTTTAATTAATATTTTTGGGTAAAAATACTTTTTCACGTTCTTAATATGTCCAAATCCTGTATTTATTTTAAATTAAATGCTAATGAAGAAAGGCCAACAGGCTTAGAATAAACAAAAAGCTACACTGACATGACTACCACTATGATGATGCTGATAATAATTAACACAAACAAAGAAAATCAAACCTGCACGCATCAATTCTGACTCACAGCAACCCTACAGGACTAAGTACAACTGCTCCATAGGGTTTCCATGGAGTGAGTGGTGGATCTGCACTGCCAACCTTTTAACTGCCTTTTAACTACCGAGCTCTTAACCACTGCGGTAGCAGGGCTCCAATTAACAAATACTGGACATTTTACCATGTCAGTCACTTTAAATACATTATGTCACTTAATCATTTCTATAATGCTATTAGGTAAAAAAAAAAAAAAATTAGGTAGGTATCATTAATATCCCCCATTTTACAGATGAGGACATTGAGACACGGAAAGATAAAGTAACTTCTCCAAGATCGCATGGCTAGTTAAGTGGTTCATTTAAATACTTTTTTTAATCTGGAACAAATCCAAACATTTTAAAAGAAATGATTCGTGTGAGCCATCAACCAACAGTCCTTAACATTTCATTTCTCTAGGGAAACCAAAAAACACGTTCTATACTCTTTTAACAAAAAAACCACCACCTAAGTTTCTAGGGAAGGATTTTACTGAGTTTTTCTAGATTTTAAAAGTAAGGCAACATTAAGAGTTAAAGATCAACATTATTATATTTATTTAGAATTCTCTTTTCTGTGTCATGGAATATGATAGAGTCAAAGGAGAGGCTCTGAAATTATTATGTCCAACAAATGAAGATCCCAATCTCAGAGTTTATGTAGACATTACAAAAGCCATTTCAACAGAAGTAGTTATTTTAGTACTGGCTGTCTGCCCAGATAATGCCGGGACATATTTTAACCAAGTGGACAGAAAAAGAAGTGAGATGGATTTAAATTCCATTTTAAATTGACTAAGGTCTAAATAACACCACAATACAATTTCCTCCCTCATTACTTTTATACATAATTAGACTTGGGAAAATGAACAGGTAATTAAAAAAAAAAAAAACTCTCATAATTCATTTCTTTTCACTTTAACTTACAATTCACATTCCTCTATATTTTTAGCTTTTATTTTAATCAAATTTTGGAGATTTAAGGAAAAATGCACTAAACTGCCAATATTAATACTGTTTTGAAAGCTGCATCTGTAAAAAGAATATTGAAAAGGATACATAAGGGTATATCTAACCGGCTGGAAAGAACTAGAAAGGCGTACTATGTGAATTACGTTATTTACAGATCACTTGTTTTTTTTTGAGCTGCATCCATATATTTAATACCATAATAACAGCTTCCCTTGCTTTTTAAATTAAATCTTGAACTTTAGGCTAACTGATTCTCAAGAGGAAAGAATTATAACCGTGCCACATCCTGTTCTTTATTTCAAAGCAGCAGTGTGAAATAATAAAGAGCTAATGTGGACCTGACAATTACTGTACACTGCATTAAAATTTCATTTCTTTGTCCCACTTCAGGGCTACATGCTTCTGGCCATATGGAAGCAGTTATGCAGACCTTGTGATTTCTCATCCACAAACATTACTTCACTACTTGCACATGAAAAAAATAATATAAACGAAAAAATAATTTACACCATTTCTATAGCTGAGTTTTCCAATAATTCCATTATAATTTGAGTCATCAAAACAGCACCAGGTCAAATTCCATTATAATAAAATCAACAGAAATTTCTCATTTCTCCACAAAGGAATTTAGAAGTCCCAAATAAGTGGTCATTAACTTATGGTTAAAGGTAATTAACAGCTGGTTTCTAAGGAACAGTTTTTGTTGTTGTTGGTATACTTTTTTTCAACACATATTTCAATGCTACTGAAAGAAACAAACTTAGTCAAAATGAATCATTTCTATGAACTATGGATGAAGCACCACAATAGCGATCCTTCAAAGGGTTCAAGAGCACTGCGGAAGTCATCCCTGAGGCACCATATGGTATAGTAGGAAAGAGAACAAAGCAAGGCAATGGGAACCTAGATCTGCCTCCTTTAACCTCATGGTTGGGTGAAACTGGACCAGTCACTTGGCCTCTTTGGGCCTCAGCTCTTGTCTGTAGGTAGAGACTGTTTGTGATCTGTTTAAGCAGAATTCTGCCCACAACAAAGCCCCCAGTATAAAGTGAACAGAAGTAGACCTACACTGAATGCCTCCAGTAGCACTTCATGAAGCACTTCTAGGCAGCACTAGGGCCCCAGCAAAGCAGTCTGAAAACCGGGAAGTTTAAAAACACACATTATTACCTTTCTGAGTAATGTGCTTTATTTATCTGCACAGGGAGAAAAACAAAAAAGTCTGAGTATAACATAAGACTCCAGAAGCTGGTATTTACAATCAATAAGCTAAGTGTAATATCATCCTTATTAATTAAACAAAGCCACATCAAGTTCAAGATATTCATTAACCGTCTCTCTTTATATAATAAAGATTCATGAAAAGTTGCATTGTTTACAAGGTGAGCATTTTTTAACTGTTTGTGGAAAGGTATTTACAAAAATTCACAGGAGGCGTCTTCTAAATAAAAAAGTATATACATACAACACATAATATTTGCTTAGAGGTAAATTTAACTAACATTGCATTCTACAAATTTTTATTTAACAGGCTTTTGCCTACTATAAACTGACCTTCCAGTAATATCTTCAAATTGCTAAGCCTTTACTAGAGTAGGGAAATCGAATTCACAATAACAATGTATTTCCAATGCTATAATATCAAAAGAATAAAACAATGACTTTTTTTCTTTCACTGAAGGGTAGTATGACAAAATAAGTAAAACCAAAAATACTCTTTAGGGGATAAAACGAAAACATTTTAAGTTGCAATGGCAAGAGTTGACCTATGTAATATTTATCAGAATGTTTATCACAAAATTTTACACATCAAAAAAAAAAAAAAAAAGTCCAGTTCACAGACTCTTAAGCTGTGACTGGGTTCAAACGCTATGGGCTTGCTTGTCTCCCAGGCACGTGTTTGCTACTCCTTGAGCATAGTCTTTGATCACATCCACTTCATTCTTTTCCCATCAGCACTAGGTGCCAGGACACATAAAAGTACACATCAGACAAAAAGAAAGAGTTTCCTCCCACAGAGTTTCGCTTTCACGATTTCAGAGCTAGGCATAAAAATGTATTTAACAACCTCAGATCATTCGCGCATGAGCTAACCCCCACCTGCCTACAAATAATTCAATTTTCTCAACCTAAATCCTATGTATTCTAAAGAAAAACAGCCAACAATAAAAAGTAGACGTAGGAATAGAGCAATGAAATACGAAAGAGGGAACACTTTTTGTTGATGTATTTAACCAAAACAGAGGCTGCTGCAGCTGCAGGAGCCTCTTCTGACTGATGTGACATGAGTCGCTACATTTAAAAACAGACGCTTCAAACAGATGGCAATTCAGCTGAAGGCTTCAGGCATTATCTCCCACTCTCAGTCACATTTGCCAAAGGAGAGGGCACAAGTTTTCTGCTCCAGCTTCATTATAGATAACCTGACAGTCGCACACAGGACCTCAGATTGGCACACAAAGGATCTCAGATTGGTGATAAACAACTGCAAAGTAATTTCTCTGTGGCCACCATAATTTACACTTTTAAGAACTTTGTTAATTACAAAGAAGCACTAAGAAGCAGAATTTAAAATCTAGGTAAAGAATTCATTTTAAATGTCTTAAATGTAGGCTGTAGCTAATATACAACTCAAGATCTACTCTGTACTAGTAAATATTTCAAGTCATATTTACTTTTAGTCATTTGTTCATGTCAGAAGTTCTCAATGACATAGTAATGACTAGCAAAAGGTGTAGCTGCAGTATAAAATAATTAAGGATCACCTCATACTCATATAATTTTCCTAAATCAGTCTTCCAAAAGCACATCACAATACATGCTTAAGAACATTATTCTTCATATACCTGATTCTGGATGATGTCAGTCAACAGTAATCTTCCAAAGAACAGCAGCTCTCTGCATTGGTGCTGCAATAAAACCCTCTGGGAGAAATAACATTCAGACTCCTGACACAAAAACATGGTAGAATGGGTCTCCAGGAGAGGATAGAGGGCCTCTCTGAGGGTTTGTGAAGGGATTTAAAGAAATGAAAAGTGCATCACCATTTTACTGTTAAGAGCTTTCTGACCACATGTGTAGGTACATACACTTCTGCCCACCTGGCACATGGCAGTCTGCCAGGGTCACACCATTCCCATCTCACTTCCCATCCACTCACCTCTTCCTACCCTCTCACCCTCTCACCCCCAACTCTGTTCTTAAGATAAAGACCCAAGTCCTTCTCGTGGCTTGGAGGGCCATCTGTAGCATGGCCATGCCTAGTCTGTCCCTATCAACCTGAGACCTCATCCGATAGCCCAATCCCATGCATTCTCTCTACTAGAGCCACAACTGGTCTTCCTTCAGGTCCTGAAATATGCCATACCTCCTACCACTCTTCTCTGCCACAGAATATTCCACTCCTTTCATCTACTGCAAATCTATATACTTTCAGATCTCAGATCAAACACCAAGTCGTCACATAAACCACTTCCCTGACCTCCCTTTATTAAATCAAATCCTCCTGCTTTATATGTGTATATAATCAAAATTACACTTACCTTAGTTGTAATTTTTTCATTTGATTTATGTGATTTTATTAATGTCTGGCCTCCCCCCTCCCACCCCCACCTATAAGCTAAACTGCACAGACCAAGTTTGTTTTTACTCACCACTCTGCTAACTGAAAGGCTGGCAGTTAGGAGTTCACCCACAGGCACCTTGGGAGAAAAGCCTACTGATCTTATGAAAAATCAGCCACTGAAAATTCTATAGAACACATTTCTACTCTGACCACATGAGGTCGCCATGAGTTGGAATCAACTCATTGACATCCGGTTTATATTCTCCAGCACTTAGCACAGTGCCTGTCACAAACTAGGCACTTAATAAATACTTGTTGAATACATCAGTGAAAAGAGAGATTTAAAAAGAAAAAGTAATATGCATTTTTTCAGTAGGCAAATTTATGGCCACATTTCCAGAAGCAATCCCATAATAATTCCTTATTTTCACTGAATTGGAAATTTGTGAAATGAATTCTTTAGGGATCAACTTTTTTATGCTTTGACTTTGAGCATGACAATGAAATTCTTCATACATAACCCCATCAATTTACATCACAAAAATAATAAGAGTGTTCTAGACTTAAATCTATAAAACCAGGATTGTGCTTTAAAGAGACAAAAGATTAAATATGAATTAGTAAAGACAAAGAAGTGGATAAAAATACAGATTGAAAACTCATAGAGTAAAGAAACTTCTTGAAGGGAATAAATCATTTACAAAGAAAAGTTTATTTTAATTTATTGTTAGAATAAAAAACACTAGGGGTATGAACTGTTGGCAAGAAAAGATAAATATTTTCTTTATACACAAAAAGGAATCTCCGAAGTGAAGGCAAATTAAACAACTGCTTGACTAAAAAAATTAGGGAGCAGTAGATTTAAGGACACAATATTTTACTATAAAACTGTCACGCTCAATAGCTCAGCAGATACTGCATAACATTCATTTCTTCCTTGTTGGTTATGTTGACTTACAGACCTGGAGGTTTAATTTTTGCTGATATTTACACTTTAAAAAAAATCTTGTTCTTTAAGTAAAGGCCATCACTTACACATACTTATTTTATGTGGAGATCATTCTGAGTTGTCAAGAGATCAGTTCATCATATTGCATGTATTCCATTAGGACACAGTTACTGTGAAAAGACCTAAATAAACAATTGGCAACCATTTAAACTTAGCTACCCTAAAAAAGACCATACAGATGCCATGTAGATATCGCATTGTGGTCTATACTCACCTACATTTTTACTTTCTTAACTTCTTAACTTTCTTGTTCATTATTGCTTCACTGCTAACACTTTCTTTTGACATGTACTGATCATGCTAATAGCTACAATACTGCTTTTTGTGCTTGAAACTGATGGGCTATACACTTCACAAAAATCTATATGAACTGATGAACAAGTTTACTTAATGCTGCTTATTCAAAGGAATGATATTTTCTAGATAGTACTTTTTACCACATTTGAAATATTCAGGGTAAAATATCTGTAACCTTTTTTAAAAACTTGGCTTATGAAATCATTTTAACACTTTTTAAAAATTCACCACATGCAATTTTTACAAACACCTTATCTTCATATACCACCAAAGCTACATGCAGCAATTCTACCACCACTGCCTACAAAACCGACCTGATCTGGTCATGCTCTCTACCTGTCAGAAGTACAAAACAAAGAACCATATATGAATGAAGCACTCAAGGCTCAAAATAAATAAACTTTCATTTATAAATATAAAATCCTAAATGTTAGAAGGGTTTCATTAAATTAGTCACAATCAGAGTACTAAGTAGAAGTAACATGCCTCCTTATTTAACTCTTAAAATAGCGGCTGGTGCTTAATAAACACTTTCTGGATGAATGAACAAACGATGGCACCAATCTTAGAAATGAGAAGCTATTAGGTTCCTCCCCATTTCCTCTCTTGCCTCCAATCAGAGAGGAGGGTGAGAAAACTGACCTATCTTAAATTTGGGTGGGCCATAAACCTGCACAATCCAACTAATTCTACATGCACAACTATTTAATCTTGCCAGTTATTTCTTGGAAGTTTTCCTGTCTTATAAAATCTTAGGATCGTAGTTCTTACTTAGGGGTGATTTAGAGCAACATGCAAGCTAAAATAAGAGTTCTCTTCTTTAATATCCCTGAAAAGACAGTTCTGTTTAAATAACTCCAACATGGTTGCATGAGGGAGAAATTAGAGCTAAGAAAAAATTTAATATCTATTTACTAATTTCTTTAAACATAATAATAAACCCATTACACATCAACCTAACATATTTTTTAATAATATTTTACTGTGTTTTCAGTACAGTCTAGGTTCCCATTCAACCATTTCTATGCAAGTTGTTCAGTGACACTGGTTACATTTTTCACAATGTGTGAACATTAATATTTCCATTCTGGTTGTTCTATCAACCTAATATTATTTTTAGAAAAAATAATTATCAAAACAAAAAATGTAGTGAGAAGGACCTTTTTTTTTTTTTTTCCATTTTTGCAAATCTCTTTTATGTCTGTCTTAATAGAAGACAGTTGGATTCTCTTATCTGCTTCTACATTCAGTATGCTGTAATATGTTGTTTTGGTTGAAGTATACAAAGAAAACCTGGCCTCACAGAAATATGTAGCTGGAAAAGGGAGAAGCATTTTAATAGACTTTTCAGTTAATTGTGGATATTCACCTTTGATACTACATCAAAAACTGACAAATGGCAGTTTCTAAAACGTTAGTTGCCATGCGAAATTAAAAACTATATCAAGGAACTTTCCATCTTCCGCTACATTAAAACACATCAATGTCTGTCCTATACTCTGAATGGATCTTTTACCCATGTATGATTTTCTAATATCATGCACTGGTCACCTGGAAAACAATTATTTACTAAGTAGATCTTTCATACACTGACACATTCTACTACATATCAAAAAAAAAAAAAAACCCCCACAACATAACAGTCATTACACACCGGAAAGGACAGTCAGCCTTTTCTAGTTTTCTTTCCTCCATCGTCTTAAAGAAATGTGTATTTGTTACGTAACAAAAGGGAGACATGTGAAATTAAACATTTCTAAATATTGGCCCAACAACTACAAATGAAATAAAACCACAGGACCAATTCTACTTGCATTTCCACCTCACCAAATTAGTAAAAGTACACACTTCAATATCACACAAACTGCCTTAATTACACAGAATCAGGAGGGAAAAGGATTATCCATGTAAAGGGTCAACTGAGTGAATATTTTCACCTTAGGCTGTAAATGAGAAATTGGAAGAGCAGGAAAGCCAGCACTACCCAATGCAAACATTTATATTAAATTTGGGAACATAAAGACCACATAGTGTAGATAAAAAAGACAGTAACCTAGGTTAACGTTTCTTGGGGCTAAACAGACAAACACTCAGCTCCGAGGACACAAATTAGGAAAGAAAAGGTCATTATCATCATCCAAAAGAGAACGGTAAGAGGCAGAGAATTAGAAGAATATTTAAGGAGGTGGGGGAGGGTGAAGACTGTAGGCTCAATTTGATGACGGTTAAGAAGTAACCCCAAAGTCCCAGGGTAGTGCAAACAGTTAACATACTAGAGGTTGAAGGTTCAAGTCAGGGCTTCGAACTGGTTCCTTCCAGTTCGAACTCCTGCTGAGAATTTGCACTGGGCGGCGGCAGGGGGATTTCCACCCCTGATACAGTTAATCAGAATCTACATCTTATCAAGATTCCCAGGTGATTCCTATGTATGATAAATTTTGAGAACCACTGTTCTACTAGTGGTTCTCAGAACTGGTCCCTAACCAGCAGTATTTAGCATTACGGCACTGGGTACTAGGTTTTTTGGCAATGTGTTAGAAATGTAAGTTCTCAGCAGGGGTTCAAACCAGAAGGAACCAGTTCAAAGCGATGGTTCAGTCCACGCAGAGGTGTCTATTTCTGACAAGTCAGATACTGAAAACCCTATGGAGCACATTTCTACTCTGACACACATGGAGTTGCCATGAATTGAAACCAACTCAATGGCAACTGGTTTGGTTTTTTTTTTAAGAAGTGGCCCCAGGACAGGGCCTTGGGATCACCATTACAAGAGTAGTAGCAGTAGGGAAAGAAGTGCGATTACAGTGGAATGAAGATATTCTGAAAATGAAACGAAAAAATGAAAGAGTTTTAAGGAGTAATCAAAGTCAATGAAATACATTCTGGTTGATGGGCCAAAAGGTTTTGGGCCAAGGGAAAGAAGCCAGTAGACAAGAAAAAAGGGAAAACAGATGAAACAAAGTTAAAGAGGAAGTGAAGAAATGTGGATCACCATCACAAGAAAACAGTTGTCATTAAAAGGGCCCAGTTTCCGTCAAAGACGGGACGGGGGGGGGGGGGTCAGAGAGAACCAGTGGCTCTGATCTGTGTATGGATGGTGGATTGAGAGCTGAGAATAAACAGGGTAAATTTCTTGAATTGTTTAAGTGCCTAGACTGCGAGATAGTCATTCCATATGTGTTCCCTCATCATTCCTCAAATCCTGAAATTTTGGAATCACTCAGTTAAACTAGCTCCTTCTGCCTTTTTGTTAAGTAGGTAAACTTTTTATCAAAGTATCAGAAAATATAAATAAAGGAAAGTGCAAGTATCATAAGGGTACAGCTCAATTAAGTTTCACAAAGTACACACCTATATAACAAGTCCTCCCCAAGAAACAAAACATAATCAGCTTCCCAGAACCCCAACCCTATTGTGGCCCCTCCCAGTCACTTCTCTTCAACAAAGGTTATCAGGATCTGATTTCTAGTCTTTAGTTGTACCTGTTTCTAAATTTTATGCAAAGGAAATAACAGCACCACTTGAGAAAGAAAATAATTCTCAAGATCATGAAAGCGATCCAAAATTGTTAAAATGTTAAGCATCCAGCCTCAGCAATGCTGCTAACCATCTATAATGCACAGGACAGAACCCTAAACAAAGAATTATCCAGTCCAAAATGTCAAAAGTGCCAAGACTGAGAAATCCTGGCAGAGATGAATTATCCATGCTCCTGAGTAAAGTGAGTGTCTCCACCTGGGCATGTGACACCATCCACTCAACTCCTAGAGGACACGCTTAGGTCCAGCAATTCTCACCTCTTGCTATTACATCAATTTGTGTGCAATAAAAGGTAGAATATTAACTAAGTGGATCCAATAGAGTTTTATTTAAAGTAATACACATTTTAAGCTACCTAAAGGACTAATCGTGTCTAAAGGGCTAATCCAAGCTGTAGCAACTCCTCCTTCCTATTCAATTACATTGCTTACATGTGGAAGAAATTTCTGAAGGACCCGAATATGTGTTCTTTCTTAAGCAGAAAACATTCCTCTTGAAATCTGTACATATCATTTGTAAATACCTTTCTTTGTTTAAAAGTTCCCAATCCAACTAAAAAATATATATATGTATCTCATTCAAGCATTTGGTCTTTTGAGAGCACAAATGACATCAGCTAAACATACATTTCCTTGCACATCAAAAAAGGTTGCCCTCAAGTTAATTCCAACTCAGAGCAACCCTACAGGGCTGAGAAGAACTGTCCCCATAGAGTTTCCAAGGAGCGGCTGGATTCAAACTGATCTTTTGGGTAGCAGCTGAGCGCTTAACCGCCGTGCCACCAGGGGGTCCTAGAATTTGAAACTTATTCAATTTAAAGAACAGGAATACCAAGCACTAAGGTCATCACAAATTGCATTACGAAACAATCGTTTCTTCAAAGTAAATAAAACTTTTAAGTAAAATAACATTTGTGAGTTGCAATAAAAGGGTGAAAATTTTAAGATTATACTTCTTCAGATTATGATTTTTTTCTTAAATAGGAGCAATGGAGAAGAATCTTAAAAAAAAAAATTTTTTTTTTTTTTGTTTCTTTGCTTAACATACTTTCACTACCAATGCTAAGACCTAAAATCATACTGCAGATGCTCACAGCTACATCATTTCCAGAGTAAATTTTGGGGAACTAGAAAACTCCTCATGGAGTTCATAAGCCCTCACTCCCTTCTGTCGTTCCCCCTGCTTAAGTTCCACTGGCCAGTCTTTATAATCATTCCCAGGGCTACACCACCCTCATCTGTCTTGGCCCTCTCTGGAATTCATCCTACACATTGCAAACCCTAGTTAAATTCAGCTCCCCACCTAATCTGTGCATGAGCCTGGAGTGTGACTACAAAGAACACAGACCCACACAAACTAGTCTTACTTTAAACTCCTATGTAGAATTTAAGTGGGGCATTCCCACTGTACAGAGTATGCAATCCCATTTTCCCAGGCCCTTCACTTTACCACTCCCCTAGATGACTAGCCCTTTTCTTTGGCAGCCACAAGCCACTGAATCCTGTTCCCCTAACTTTGCTCTCATCTGATGTTCCTTTTTCAGTGACAGTTGGAAGCCACCTACCACCTATCTCCATCTGAACTCACAGACTCTTCCTTCTAACTACTACAAATGATACAACTTTTATTCTATCTATGGCCAATCCCTCACTGGTGCAATGCTTAAAGCACTCAGCTCCTAACTGAAAGGTCAGTGGTTGGAACCCATCAGCATCTTGGCAGAAGAAAGATGTGGCAGTCCACTTCTGAAAAGATTATAGCCTTGGAAACCGTATGCGGCAGTTCTACTCAGTCCTACGGAGTCACTATGAGTCAGAATCAACTTAATGGCAATGGGTTTAAGGAGCCCTGGTAGCACTTAAGCACTCAGCTGCTAACCAAAAGGTTGGTGGTTAGAACCCACCAATGGCTCCTCGGCAGAAGTATATGGCAGTCTGCTTCCGTAAAGATTACAGACTTGGGAACCCTATGGGGCAGTTCCACTCTGTCCCATAGAGTCGCTATCAGTCACAACCAACACAACAGCAAGGGTTTTTTTTTTTTTAACTGAAGAACATTGCTCCAGCAAATTCTATCCACCCTCTCAGACACAATTTCCCGTTCTCTGTTGTATCATTCCCAGCATTAAAAAAAGGTAAAAAAGCAGAAGCGGGAGCAGCAGAAGCATACATCCCCACCCACAACCTTAGAGATCCACAAAACTCATTTTAAAAACTGAATTCCAACGTTTATCACGTGTTACTCTCCCCACTCCCAAATCTTGGTTACCTTCTATTGGAGGCCCACCTCCCTCCCACCCCTCACCCCACAGTTCCTGCAGGGCACTTTCAGAGCACTTTGATGAGGCTGCTAACTTGGTACTCACCCTGTACTACAGAACGGTATGCATGTTTATCACCCCTTTGGAGATTTTAAGCTCCTTGAGACTGAAGACTGTGTTTCAGTAACCACACTGCCCAGCACACAGCAGGCAGGCAGTGAATGTTTATCAAAGGAAGGAAGGAGGGAATATTTGCATGTATTTCCTATAGCTTACGAAATTGAAAACTTAGACCAAAACTTTGCTGAGAGAAAAACTGACTGAAATGTATTACAATCAACTATAAAAAGGATAAGAAAAGGACTGGAAGCTATAGGAGTCTAGAACTGACAGCCGTTTATAACAGCTACTTGCTTGGGTCTAAATATTAGGAAATACACTCATAGTGGTCAAAGCAGCTCTGCAGATTATAATCGTGCTAAAACTTCTGAGTTTTCCACAAACCATGCTGTGGGCAAGAGTTTAATACAGCTTTTAAATGAAACATTACCTTAGGGCAGCTTCTTCACTTCTGCGACACCTAAATATCAAACTAGTAGGCTATGTTTTTAGGGTACATTTTTAAATCTCAATCTGTAAAGCTGAGTTAAGGTATGAAATAGTATTAAAAAGCATACCAAAGTAAAATGACTAGGCATAACCAAGCATGACACTTGATCTTAAAATATCTTGCCGAGCACTTCCCTCTAAGATCCTGAACTGCCAGTTCCTCATGCTTACGAACAAGCGTGTGCTTTGGTCCTGAGGCCTTTAAGTCAATTTTGTAAAAACAGCAAAATTCCCATTAAGGCAAAACGTCGTCTGTCAACCCTAAGATGCGTTATCACAATATGTGCACAATTTCTGGCAGTTTAGTTTCTGTTTAAAAATTGTAAAGCAATCAATGAAATTAGCACTACTATTCTAGAAGTAAAGGAAAGGAAAAAAATCAACATCAGATTCTCTCCCTAAGTGGACTATAAGTTCTCCTTGTGTACAGAAAGGATGTGTGTACATACATGTATAAAGAAGATGAAGAAAAAAATGGTATATTCCTTGACAAATAAATAAAAGAACTGTGTATAGTTAACTGTACACAGGACAAAATCAAAAGGTTTGTAGCATTATACTGAGTGGAAGCCAGCAATGCTCCAACAGAGTTTAAAAACCACTCATGCCAACTCCCCCTTAAGTGTCATTTAAGAAGGATTACCGCCTACAATCTAAACTCACTGTGCCACTGCTTCAGTGGCGAGGCCAATGAGCTGATTCAACAAACACAGGGTTTCAACAAACGTACTCTTCATTAGTTATTGAGAACATACTAAAGAAGGCTATTCAATGTGGTGAAAGTCAGACGCCCTCTGGTAAGGTTGCTACATCTTTAGCTAAACCTTAAACTTGTATGATAATTATCATCCATTTGCAGTAAATTTGGTAGATGATATCCCGTTGCAATATTAAATGACAAAACTAACAGAAGGAGATTAACAGTTATAGAACATGGACAGTATGCAAAACACAGTTTTCAAAAGTACATAAATGGAAACTGTATACTTTCAGGAAACATGGAGTTTGTATAACAATGAAGAGAGAGATGTTTTCAGCTAAGTGGCAACTGGCCAATGTCTCACTCTGAATCAAATGTGTCACTGAAATGAGGCTTTCCAGGAAGCCATAAGAATAATAAAACTTTAGGCTTCAAAGAAAAACAGCTCAAGAGAAAATTCTGTGGCAAATACTCAAAATGTCAGTAAAGTAACAATAAACCATTTATTCAACCTGGAACTTGAACAATTTCCGGAGATGTCAATTATACCAGACTTTTACCTAAGCTGTAGGTTTGAACTACTTTTCTGATGTCAAATATTAAAAAAAAAAAAAAATCAATAAAAGCCATTACTTTGATTTAAATCACATATCTAAAAACCATTAACTATTTATCACTTGAATTGGTATTCTCGGTTTTACAAGAGAACTAAGTCATTCCTATTCAAGTTTCAATTCTGTGTAAGGCTTATTTGACAATCACTACCAAATATTTATGACTCACGCCTGTTAGAAACAGTATTACGCAGGGTGATGGGGTTTCTCACAAGGATACAGACTTTGAGCTCAAAAGAATACACTTAGAAGTATCTCCACAGGAAGCGTCTCTAGTGTCAGTGAACCATAAAAGGCCTAAGAAAAGCCAACACGCAGGTCCAAAACATGTGTTCCACGTATCAGCAAACAGCATCTCACGTAAATTCTATGAAAAATGTACACCAAGAAAAATCGGATCATACAAACATCTTCATTCTTGAAATGAAGTTTCACGTTCATTATAAATTCCTAATTAGCAAAGACTGGGATTCAGTTTAACCAAGCTATAAAAAGCTATCAAATTTTTACTTTTTTTTTTTTTTATAAAGCAGATATGCTTGGTAATGAGGAAGACACTCAACAAGATGGACTGACACAGTGGCTGCAACGGTGGGCTCAAGCATAGCAACAATTGTGAAGATGGCATGGGACCCGGCAGTGTTTCGTTCTGTTGAGCATGGGGTCGCTATAAGCCAGAACCAACCTGACGGCACCTAACAACAACATAAAGTCGTCAGTAGAAAGCAGTATTAATGGATAAACAAAAGGAAGAGATAACGGCAACAATGCCTTTCCTTCTCTTTAAAATGCAGAAAATGAGAAATGAATGACAAGACTCACTTGATTACTGTTACACAAATTCATTCTTGAAGTGTAATTTCCAACACAAATTTTACAAAGGTGTTATGAAGATCTTTGTAGGCCTATATTGCTATTAGGTACTGTATTTTTACGTAAATACCGCAGGCCTTCTACGTTTGTTTGCCATCCAAGCCCTTCCCTGCGAGGTACTTTCCTCAACATGCTATGCTAACATTTTTATAGCAACGTGTAAAACAAAATCGGCGCAGTGGTGCTTATGAAAATACCCCACGGCGGGGGGGGCACAGTTGGCAAATGTAGAAGGTGCACATGCATAAAAATACAGTAATACTTTATGAAAATCAATTGGGTTTCTGACCATGACATTTTACTGACATGTAGATTCAAAATTTCTCAGAATACCACTCGAGGCTCTCAGTAATCTTATCCCATCTTACCTTTTCGATCAATTTCCTACTACTCCTGGTCACGCACACTTACTACAAAAACACCAGTTGTTTTCATCACACATTTCCCTTTCTCCATACCTTTCTTCATTCTACTCCCTTCTCCTGAAACGCCCTTTCTCTTCATTTCAGCCTACCTTATCACACCCTTCTTTCAAAGCTCATCATTTTCAAATACCACCTCCTCCATGAAGCCTTCCCATTTGCCACAAACTGCAGCAATCTCTCTTCTGAATCACCATAATATACCTACAGTTATTTCATAAAACATCATTTTATACATAAAATGACAAATACTTAGAAACATATATTAATATATTTCCTCTCTCCTACCTGACGGAGTGCCCTGTGACCAGATCACACCTGCTGAATCAACATCAGTGAGCCATAAAGACTAAAGCCATAAGAGATTAGGTAACAGGTTTACCGAATGAAGAAAAGTCTTCCTATTCACCCCATGGTGGTGGGGCGGGTGGGGGGGGGGGGCGGACAGGAGGCAGGTGGAAAGACCTTCAGTTTCTAGGCCTGCATTTTAATTCCTGTTTCGGGGCTTTGATTATATACAAATTGTTTTTGCAAGAGTAATTTATACAGATCCAATAAGTAAAAGGCCTCAGAATATCTCATTTAATTGTCACAAAAATCTTGTTGAGTTAGGCACGTAACTGAGCCATGATACAAAGCTGAGGAAATTAAAATTTCGAATGGTTAAGTAACCTATACATTACAACAAGGACGTGGAAAAGCTGGTACTAGGATCCAAGCTTTGTGATTACCGTGGTTTATTGCTCTGGACAATCGGTACCTTGCGTAAAATACAAAACGCAAGGTAGGCACAGGCCAACTAAAGAGCAAAGATACAGTGGTGACCTTCATAATTTCCTTTGGTTCTGAAAGTCCACACAGAATGCATGATTCATGACAGATCTTTATCCTTCCTTTACACAGCAACCTAGTAAGTATGTTCCCAAGTCCACACTTTAAAATTCAAACTTCTTTTCCTAACCCATCCAACCCTTTTTGTCTACTGCGCCCCAGAACAAACTTTCAGCTCCAAAGAGCTGCCTGCTAGTACACTGCACACAGCATGTTTACTAATACTCCATGCCTTTTGCTCAGGCTGTTATCCATCACTTTCCTACCCGCATTTGTCCCGTATTTTGTTTTCTCCAGGCAAACTTCTTCAGTGACTCCAGCCCACAAATTTCACCTTTCTGTTACATATGAAATCATATTTAGCACTCTCTTATATGTGGTCTTTTTTCTCTGGTTACGACTAGAGACTCGAGACAGATGCAGGCTGTCATCTATGTGTCCTTTGAGAGATTAAATTAACCTCTCAGTTTCTTTCTCCATAAATGAGAAATCATAGTCTATCATAGTCTAATCCCTCTGAATCACAGTACTGATAACGATGATTGTATGAGTTAACAGACAGAAAGTACTCTGAACAAGGCCTGACACAGATAATGCTCCAATGCTCGCCGCCGCTATCACCATCATCATCATCAGTTCCAATATGAGGGTCAGTTTCTCTCTCAGAACTACGCTCCATCCCACAATACTAGGAACATACTGTTTTATTTATAGTTACGTTTTAATCATATGTTTTTAAGTCTTTCAAAAAATGTTCAAGTTACAAGGTTTTCCCTAATATGCCTCTTTTATTTTATAATGCAAAATAGTGTGTCTTGAAATACTGTAGCCATCTATAATACAGAAAATACAACACTGAGACCCAGAGGGGACATACAGAGGTGAGTATCTGCTCCATTAAGTCTGGAACTTGGACTCAGCCAACTGTTCCATTTAATCAAACACCATGCAAACTACTAAGAGTTCCCTCTGACTTTAACAGCCAATTTCCCAGAGAAAGAGCAACTGGCTGCTAAAAGATCTTAATAATCCACAGGGCCTGGAGAGTGCTGCCTTTTTTCTTTTTCTTTTTTAAGTTTAAAAAGGCTTTTCCTCTCAACAGAAATCAATGAAAAGCCTCTTGAACACAGCAAGAAGATGGGGTTGATTTTAGCTGCAATATAAGTCCCTGCAGAATTTCAGAGTGCCAACAATAGTGTCACATTTCTCACTCATTCATTGGATTTATTAGTGTTTTTTTAGGACTACAGTAATCTGTGCACCACTACCGGCTCCTCGGTATTACATTTTACATGGCATACGTAACAAATCACAAAACCACTGTCATATTACTGCTGCCATTATTACTCTTAAAAAGAAAATCTAAACATGAAGGAAGAAATTAATCATATTACAACCAAGAAGCCCATTTTTACATTTAATACCATGTTTTGGAGTAGTTCGTGGATAGCTAAGTAAAGGTGGGGGGAGGGAAATCTATGCCTATCTCAAGGATGTAATGTTCAAAGTTCCTCACGTTTTAGCAGCTGTAAAAGCATAAGAACAGTCATGGAAACAGATAATGATTTGAGTTCAAATGTCATATAGCCAGCAAACTAGACCGACACCTAGAAGCTAAATAAAGTAGAAAATAAGTCCCTATCTAGTGAAGTGAAAAATAATTCACTTACATTAAGTTTTAATTAAATTTTTTTCTTCTTTTTGATAAATGGAGGTTCACATGCAGTTGTAAGGAGTAATACCTAAAGAATCCCTGTACCCTTTACTCAGTTTCCCCCAATAGTAGCTGCTTACAAAACTATAGGACAATATCAGAATACTGACAGTGATATAGACACTGTCCAGATAAAGAACATTCCCATGATCAAAAGGATCCCTCTGTTGCCCTCTTTTAGTCACCACTAGGTGCAACACTGTCTATAACTTTGCCGTCTCAAGAATTATTGTATATCAAAACTTAGAGTATATAACCATTGAGATTGGCTTTTTTCACTCAGCATAATTCTCTGGAGATTAATCCAGGTCGCTGTGTGTATCAACAGCTTGTTCCTCTTTATTAAGGGGTAATATCCCATTGTATGGATATACCACAGCTTATTTAACCTTTGTTGATGGACATCTTGGTTGTTTCCAGGTCGGGGCTTTTATGGATAAAGCTGCTATAAACATTGGTGTGCAGGTTTTTGTGTGAACGGAAGTTTTCATTTCTCTGGGATAATGCCCAGGAATACAAATGATGGGTCATCATGAGTCAAAATCAACTCGACGGTAACAAACAACATGGTAGTTGCATGTTTAGTTTTTTTAAGGAACTGCCAAACTGTTGTCCAGAGTGGCTGTACCATTTTAAAAATCTCTCCGGCAATGTATAAGTTATCCAATTTCTCCACATCGTATCCAACGTTTGATGTCACCATTATTTTTTATTTCAGCCATTCTGATAGGGTTAGTATTCAGTCTTTCACCACTCAGTATAATGTTAGCTGTAAGTTTTCTGTAGATGCTCTTTATCAAATTGAAGTTCCTCCCATTCTTATTTATCTGAGAGTTTTTATCATGGATAGATTGTATTAATTTTTAGACTTGAGTTTGTCAAAATTTGCAAAGAGAATGCATAAAGAAATACTCTGAAATAATGTTCGACTATGTTCATTTTTATTAAGTATGAAGTTTGTGAATACAGAAAAACTGCTCACTACATCAAATCTGAATTAATGTACATTACTTTTTATTATACAACATATGCCTTACATCAACAGCTTCAAGTCATATTCTTTTCAGGAAGCAATCCAAAACACAATCACCTGGGCAACATGTCAAACAATCTGATACTTTTTGTTAAATCAATTCATCAAGACTAAGTATTCCTTTGCATTCACGCTTTTAAAAGTTTGCTTGTTTTAATTACAGCACAAATTGCAATTAACTATACTGTTTTAAACATGTGAAAACAACACAATTTGACCTTGTCAGTGAAAACATAAGAGACTTTCCTATCCTGGGGTATTCTGTTACTACCTTTAGAATCACAGATTGGTTAAGTCAAGAAACAGTCATTTCCTGTCAAATACCTCAAACAAAACCCTGTACTCTAACCACTATTTATCTAGAGTGAAAAGAGTGTAGCGGTACTCTCGGGGATCCAGTGGTGAAACGCCAATCCAAGTCGGAATTTAAACCTGCCCAGTGGAAAAGTCATTTTAAACAGGATAAATAAACCAAAAACCCAGTGCTGTCGAGTCGACTCAGACTCATAGCGACCCTATAGGACAGAGCAGAACTGACCCATAGAGTTTCCAAGGAGTGCCTGGCGGATTCAAACTGCCGACCCCTGGGTTAGCAGCCGTAGCACTTAACCACTACATCACTAGGGTAGATGGCAGTTAAACAGGTGTCTCTTTTTAACTCTCAAACTAAGAGATATATAAAAACAAATACAATATTTTAAGAACATAAAAAATCTGGGTTTAAATAAAAAGTACTACAGCATCAAAAATTTAAAAAACAAATTATTTCAAATCACCAAGAGACTTTCAAAGGGAAGATAAAGGAGAGTAGAGTATATGCAAACTCTAAATAATTTTTTATCCTCCCTAAAATGGCATTCATTTTCTGGGCTAATAAGGGCAATAAATAGAAAGGAGAAAATGTTAAAATAGGTATGCTAAGATAGTTAATATTCAAGATGCTAGGAAAATAGATAAAATGGTTCAGGTAATATTTTTTTATAGGCTTAAAGTCCACTGAATAGTTGATGAAAGAAAGAAAAGAAAAAACAAGAATAATAAGCTTACAGGGCTGTGGAAGGGGGTGGCTGTTGCTTTGTACATACAAATATCACCTTCCACACCCCAGTTTCCATGACTAGGCCCTACTCCTAATCTTAGCTACTCAGGCACTCTCTTGCCTCCCAAACGACAGAGCACAGTCAAATACTTTTTAAATCAAATATGCCAAAATCTGAAAACTATCACCATAGTTGGAGGAAATTTAACTCTCTAATATAAAGAGCCCTGGTGGCACAATGGTTAAGCGCTCAGCTGCTAACTGAAAGGCTGGTGTTTGCAGGAGAAAGACCTGGCGATCTGCTCACCTAAGGTTAAAAAAAAAAGGTTACAGCCTACAAAACCCTATGCAGCAGGTCTACTCTTGTCACGTGGGGTCACTATGAGTCAAAAACCAACTTGATGGCACACAACATTTATTCACGTTTTAAAGATAAATAAAATAATCAGGACTGCTATCTGCTTAATCTAAAAGAGAACAAACAAAGAAAGAGTAAGAAAAAAGAAGTGTGAACATAAATGCAAAAATAAAACAGGGCGTTCAAGTAAACAGAACCAAATAATTACTTATTTGAAAAGGTTAGTAAAACTGATAAACCTCTGATCGAATAAATGCAAGAAGCAAACAACACCCAGCGATAAAGTTAGGTTCTAAAACAAGTATTCTTCTGCAGTCATTTTTAAATTTGGGGTGTTATTCTTAGGAACATTTTGACCATCTACTCAAAATGGCAACTGGTAACATGCAACAGAACGAGAAACGACCAAAGTGACAGAGCAGATGCACCTCCATTATCCCTCCCCCAAAAGGCATCACAGTGTTTTGGAGTCACTAGGCATTCAACCTAGTAAGTACTGGACTACTAGCCTAAAGGTTTGGTGGCTCGAACTCACCCAGTGGCACCTCCAAAGACAGGCCTGGTGATTTGCTTCCTAAAGGTCACAGCCTTGAAAACCCTATGGAGCAGTTCTACTCAGCACACACGGGGTGGCCATGAGTTAGGAACGACTCGACGGCAACCAAAACCACCAAGCATTTCCCTAAACTGTCCATGAAGAAATAAACACTATCTGAAATCAACTATTCCAAAGTACTAAAAAGGAAGGTACTAGCAATCTATTTCAAGAAGTTAATACAAAAGGAGGAGAGTGTTGACATTGCGGGGATTGCAACCAATGTCAAAAAACAATTTGTGTATAAATTTTTGAATGAGAAACTAATTTGCGCTGTAAACTTTCACCTGAAGCACAATAAATTTTTTTAAGAGGTTAAATACATATGAGAGTAACAAAAACGAAAACTAAAAGCAAATCTCACTTAAACACATTTAAAAACAGAAAAATAAAATCTTAGTTAACGGAATATACCACTAATTAAAAGGTTTTATTCTCTATGACCTCACAGGAGTTATTTTAGGAATGCAGGACTGTTCTGACTTAAGTTACATTAGATATTTTGGGGACATGAATACAGGGGTCAGAGTGTTAAACTTGCGTTACAAACCTACTCAGGAGGAAGTCAGAGTATTCAAGATGCTTCCGTTTCCTGGACAACGACAAGAACAATTTAAGGAAATAAGAAAAACTAACCAACTATGATTTCTATATTTCTGAGCTAAAACAAATAAATAACTGCTTTAATTATTTATTTTAAAAATAATCAGAAACATTTTTTTAAACAAAATAGCAGTATTATATAGTTGGTGCTTTCTTTTGAAACCTAAATATCTAACCTTTAAACTTAAATAAGCACAAATATCAACTTAAAATAGGTATGCATACTAACCTGTTATTTGAGAAGTAACTTGAAATGTAGTCACCTATTTTTCAATATTTCTACAAAAAGAAAATCCCAAGTAGTATATTTAAACCCAGTCAAAATGAAGATTTAGTATAAACTAGAAATCTCTCAGGAAAAAGTCAGCTTCTCACAATCACTAAATCCCAAAAAGAAAAACAGAAAATAACTCCTACTTCCTAATACAGTAAAACCTGCGAAAGCCAGAATCTGTGCAAGGTGGAAACCTGTCAGAGGAGAAAAGAGCAAATATATTCTACTAAAAGGAGTGATAGAACAGGCTTAAGACTGCACCTTGCCAAAGGCAGAAAACTTGCAAGACCCAGAAGAACAAGTCAGCCCAACGAGTTCCAAATTCCAGCTCTCACAGGTCTCACAGTAATCCAAAACCCAGGCATTCCGACTCATAAAACCTCATGTGACAGAGCAGAACTGCTCCATAAGGTTTTCTTGGTTATATTCTTTACAGATGCAGATTGCCAGGCCTTTCTCCTATGGTGCCACTGGGTAGGTTCAAACCTTTAGGTTAGCAGTTGATCACAAACCATTTGCACCACCCAGGGACCCTTCGTAATCATCAGAGTCCCCAAAACAAAAGGAAAAAGCACAAAGAAAAGAAAAACATATGCTTACTCCTCAGGAGAAGGAAATCATCAAGGGAACAGTGTGAGTGACAACCGGAACTGCCTCCATTCAAAGGAAAAATGCAATTCACGAGAACACTGATCGCTTGAAAAGTGGTCTCATAAGGAAAACCTGTAACAGTTAACTCAAATGAGAGACTACTCAAAGCTTAAAATGATTAATTAGCAAACAGACATTAACATAACTCAATTTCATTATTAAAAAGCTTTAATTTTCTAGCCTTCCAACAATTTACAATGAAACCTCTAAGAGCCGGAACTCAACAGGACTGCCTTGTTTTCCAGGTCTCACTAGTTTTCTGCCTTTGAAAGGATGCACTCTAACCACTTTTCCATTGCTCATTTTAGTGGAAAGTATTTGTGTTTTCCTTCTCTGACAGGTTTCCACCTCACACAGGTTCCAGTTTTTGCAGGTTTTAGTATATAAAACTTCAAATAACCAGAATGTAAAGAACAATACTAAATCAGATTTTTTTTCTATACTCCAATTTTAAAGAGGCAAATGTAAGCGACGAAAGGAAGACAGCAGAGGGAAGGGAAGGTGGGGGAGGCAACAGAAGGAGAGAGGAGGAAAAGGGAAGAGTAAGGAAAGGGGAGTGGGGAAAGAGAAGAAAAGGAAGGAAAAAGAGAAGAAATTCCATCTGCACCCACACCCCATTTCCTTTTTAAGTGCAGGGCATTTCCTCAATCAAAGCAGGAATAGTGAAATCATGCAGGACTGCTTCAACTGCAAATTTTCAATGCCTCTCATCAAATTCACCTTCAGCACATTGAAAGGTACTTCAAAAATATAAAGTCAAGTAAATTTTGGCTGAATTGAATAAGAGAAAAAATTTACATACCCCACAGAATATAAAAAGATTCAGAAGAATTTTTGTTTTTTTTTTTAAATCAAGAGTGTTAAATATAAAGTATGGCTGAAAATATAATAAGCTAGAAAGCATTCCATTTTCAAAATAATTAAATTTATTTATCATCAGATATGTAAACCTCAGGGCTTCTAGTCAAGATGACATCATAAATTGCTTTGAAAACACACCCTGCTCTAAATACATAATAATGATAGATGAAATATGGATAGGGAAATTAAAAACACATGGTCAGAAATAAATAAACAAACACCTCCATGAGAAAGAAGCACACCACAGTAACAGGAGCTGAACAATAACAGGCCTGCTAAGCTCAGGCTTTGGAAGGATACCAGTGGAGGCCTAGAATCCAGATCCTGCATGAACGGGAATAAAAAATGGCCCACACAAGAGGCAGCACCAGACCTGAAGTTGGGATAAAAAAGAAATGCTGCCAACAGCTGCCTACAGGTCAGCAGGCATACTGAAGCTGTGTGAGTACAGGCGTGGTTAAAAGAGGCTGACTGCCTAGGAAAGTGAGAATATACAACTTACCAACAAGGACCTGAGCCACACCATCCAGTTGCCTGGCAGGCTACAGCAAAGGTGTATTCAGTATCACAGGGAAGCAGATGCCCTGAGTGGCCTGGTTTGGGGTGGAGGCCCCAGTAGAAGAGTCAGTTAAGAGCACCTGCAAAACCACCAGATAAGAAGGGATTGTGGGCGGTGGGCGGCCTTGCCAGTCAAGTTGTATCAAGACACAAGAAGAAAACTAGTTAAGACAGTCTACAAATACAGCAACCAAAATAGGAAACTGCAGCAGACAAAATGGAAACAGAAAGCCTGAAAAGGACCTGAAAGTATGGTTAATAGTTCCTAAAGGATAAATACAAGAAAAAAAACTATAAAATATATTTTATAAAAGGAAAAAAAATCATAAAACAGGTATAAGTGAAATAAGACTAGTTGGAAATGAAAAAGAATCAATTAGGAAGCTTGAAAAGAAAATTTTTTAAATTTAAAATAATAGGAAAGAAAAATTCAACAGCAGGAATAAAATTTAAACTGGAAAAGTTGAAAAGGAATTAATGAACTGGAATACCAGATAATTTAAACGGGACGCAGCAGAGATGAAGGCATTTTAAAACCACAGATAATGAGGCTCCAAGACATGTTTAACAGCAGTCTCAGAACAAGAGGCAAATGGCCACGAGAGTAAGCTGGTATCAGAGAAGAGAAAAATGACCGGCACAGAACCATACATCACCTAGATAAATAGGTAAGAAATCCTCCACCAAGCGAAAATTTTAAACTAACGTATGATCTAACTTTAAAGTGTCAAGGGAGGGGGCAGTAATACCTTAATTCATCTAACCTAGTTTTTCAATGATAAAGGGGTTTGTTTGTTTGTTTGTTTGTTTGTTCAATCTCTCTTTGGTGGGCCAAAATTTGTACAGCTGAAGTGCTACTTCTCAAGAATGCCGCAAATGTGTTTCCACTGAGGAGAAATGAAATGCAGACCCACTGAATAAGGTGCAAGTAACAAAATATGTCCGCCTGGCTCAGTTTTCAGTTTCAAGTCCTTAAAATGTACAGTTTCTATACCCATAGAAATGAGGCACGAGATGAGAGTGCTTTTCTAAACTGTGGTGATAAATCTGTGCTTAGGGGAGAGAGGTAACAGTAGAGAACGGAACAACAGGACTTCCTGCAGAGAAGAAAACTTCTTGATAAATAAAACCAAATACATAAGCCAAAACCAAAACTAGTGTAACAGACAAATTATCCAATCAGAAATATCTATTAACCTTTCCCTCTAAATTTAAGAAAAGTAGTCAGGAAAATCCTAAAGCCGACAATGCAGGCTACATTATCACCATTAAGTTCTCATTTCCAGTTTGGAGGTTCAGCTAGCTGTGTCTGTGACTTCATCTGAATTCCATCTGAATCAGTGAAGACACACAACTGGCTCAAGCTGTGTGTGTCTGGGGAATTAATACATGTGCTGGATTAACTGCTGTATTGATAAAAGTGCCTTAATTTTAGTATTACACAGACAAGGTTTCAAAGTTTAAAGACTGTACCCAACCGTCGCTATTAATCACTTGTTTAGACGGCATGCATATCAACAGGACTCTTTCCAAGATGTAGCAGGCTGAAGAATAACCACACAAGTCTGCACCATAAACTATAATTCAGACCATCAGCTCAGTCTACCTGTCAAGACAAAGTATATTCTTTGATGGTGACAAACACCATATTCACTTTAGTTTAAATCTCCACCCACACGATCCATAAAATCATACTGACTTCCAGTGGGTGAAAATACTGCGCAGAGCTGGAGCCTAACTGCAAAAATGGAGCTGTGTACACAGCAGAGAGGTTGGGTTTACTAACTAGCACAGTTCAAAGCTATCTGATAGCACTAAACACACACCAGGCACTTTCTTCAGTTATCTGCCAATGTCAAGAGGCCTTTGGCTCACTGCCATAAGGAACTATCTCTGTTCTCTGCTTTATCTCTTTGTCCATTCTTTAGTCGTTTAATACAACCACTACTCTATTTTCATCAGGAAGATGTTTTCTGGAGCAAAAATGGGAGCTCCAACCGCTTCAAAAGCAGTTCCTCACCAGCTGCCAGCTCAAATCAGGAAAATTAGAAAGCAACACTGTTTGATTTTATAATCAAAGGATCATAACATTTTAAATTGGCATTTAACACCCAGCAATCCATCCTTTTATAGAAAATTTAAATAAAGAAGTTCATATAAAAGACATCCCTTTGATAAGAAATTTTTACATAGAACACGTACTTAGAAAATGCCTATGAAATCACAAACTCATTATTAACAATAAGAAATACCATCAATTGTGTCTATTTTACATATGGCAGATAACCAAAATATGATCTATTTGTTACTTTCCTTTTCACACACAAGAACCTAATAATTTTGTACTGAACCTAAAAATAGAACTAGAAAACTACAATGTAAAAAATATACATGTGTATTTTTTAAGTATTTTACCTTTTTCTCTGAACTGTACCATCGATCTTACAGCATAAACTGGTCTCAACTACTTTTTCTTCCCTGCTGTCACAAAATTCTAAGCTCAAGTGACCCAAGGGTATTCCATATATCCTGCACATGTCTTACACGCAAAAAAAAAAAAACCACACCTTTCTCATGTTATGCCTTGAGTACCTTTTCTTTCCTCCTTCCTAGTAAAATCTTACTCATCCTTAAAGGTGTAGTTTCACCTACTTTTGCAAAGTTTTCATCAATACCCAACAAACCGCTTTCTCTTCTATGGCCCCCCATAGACATTTAGGCCTGCCTCTTTGCATTAAGGTATGTCTGACAACTTCCCTCATGGGGTCAAGGGAACAGAGTCTGTCAACTGGAGAACATCCTGCATATATGCTAGTGCTGCCTTTAATGTACAGTTTTATGGTAGCCTCTAGTGTCTGGTGGTGCAGTGGTTGAGTTTGGCTGCTAACCAAATGGTCGACAGTTCGAATCCACCAACTGCTCCTTGGAAACCCTATGGGGTGCTTCTGCTCTGTCCTACAGAGTCGCTGTGAGTTGGCATCAACTCGACGGCAACAGGTTTGATTTTTTGGTTTCTACTGTCTATCATCCTGCTTCTAATGCCAACCTCCACTCCCCTAGACTAAGTGCTCCTAAAGCCAAGGACTCCTGCTATTCTTCACAAAGTCATAGCTCTTACCACTTGCCCTCCACATAGTAAGCATTCAAAAAGTGTTTGATAAATAATGAGCAGAAGATCATGTTTTAAGATAATGAGTACAACGAATTACAGCTATACCTCTGGATAAAGATGCAGGTGCTAAGGAACAGAAGACTTTAAGTCTCACGGTGTCAAAGAACAATCACACAAAGTTCACGTCTCCTACTGCCTCTCTTGAACTCAATTTCCCCCCTTTTTCTGCCCCTAGGAACCACTAAAATTTCTATGTCTATAGCCTAACACACTGATTAGGTATAGGCTACTGTCTGATCCATTCAAAGAAATAGTATTTCATAGTTATGGATTGAATACCAAAAACCCAAAATGTGTGTCAACTTGCCTAAGCTATGATTCCCAGTACTGTGTCCTTGTCCACCATTGTGATATCTGATGTGATTTTCCAACGTGTTGTAAATCCTACCTCTGTGACAGTAATGAGGCAGGATTAGAGGCAGTTATGTTAATGAGGCAGGACTCAATCTACAAAATTAGGTTGTGTCTTAAATTAATCTCTTTTGAGACATAAAAGAGAGAAGGAAGTGGAGAGACATGGGGACCTCATACCACCAAGAAACAAGAGCCAGGAGAATACAGCATCCTTTGGACCTGGGGTCCCTGAGCTGAGAAGCTCCTCGACAGGTGAAGACTAAAGAAAAGGACTTTTACCCAGAGCCAAAGGAAGCCTTCCCCTGGAGCTGGCACCCTGAATTTGGCTTTGTAGCCTCCTAGGCTGTGAGAGAATAAATTTCTCTTTGTTAAAGCCACCCACGTGTGGGATTTCTGTTACAGCCGCACTAGCTGACTAAGATACTCATTTTTTCTTTTTCTCTGCTATTATGAGCTTGACACTGGCCACCTCATGACTCCTTTCCCTCTCCTGTACATTTTCTTCTCTCACCTCTTCCATCTTCTGTCCTATATTACCTTTCACATCAGTGGGCTGGCCCATTTTATACAATACCAGTCGGCAAGAAACAGGTTTTATTCTATGCAGTAGAGCAAGTTTTAACAGACTTTGTAAACATAACCTCAGCCATTTCTGCTTAAGAAAATCAAGAAGGGTTTACACAAAAGTGATACTGGCTTCATACACACATTATTTTATCTCAAATAGCTTCCTATGGCAATATCTTCATCTGCAAAAAAACACCAATTCCTTATTTAGAAGTACTAAATTGTGACACCATTGAGGTTTGCAAAAGTTTATCATCTGACTTTTAAATATTCTCTATTAGAAAACACTTCCATCAAATGCCTAGATTTCTACTTTCAGTAAGCATGAAAGGCATTAGTACTGATTGCCCCAAAGCACTTAAGAGAAAAACAGTTCCCATTTGGTTAAACAGGCATCAAATTTTAAGACTAAGACTCAATATTTATTAAACACTATTTTTTTTAAAAGTCAAACCTATACCAGGAGAAATATTTTGGTCCAGTATCAAAACCTGCTCTCCACTATCCCCCCAAAAAATTATAGGCAGACCCCAGATTACAAATGAGTTCCATCCCTAAATCTGTCTTCAAGTTTAATTTGTATGTAAATTGGAACAGTTAGGTAGGGTTAGTCAAATCTAGCAGGTTAGTCAAATGACTGTCTTGGTATATAGTATATAGTGTACCTTTCTACACATAAAAAACATTGCAGAAACACTTCCAGATATACTAAAACATCTTTAACATAATAATATAGTACTGATAACAATGTTTTGATGTGCGTTCACAAAGTAGCACTTGTTTGTTATTACAAATCATTGTTATGTACCTCTAATTTTTAATATAATAGACTTGATGGGGGTTGGCTTGTAACTACAGGTTGTATGTAAGTTGGATGTTTGTAACCCAGAGACTGCCTATAAAAAAAATCTGCCCTGATATCATACTTCTAATATTTAAGAAGCCAATCAATTAAAACTATTACTTTGATGCAGTAAATTAGAAAGGAAAATTATTTTCTTAGGAAAATAATTTCTATTCCAAGTTATATGAGCATTCTCTATCCTAAATAGTGTTTTCTAAATAATACAGACTAAATCAGCAGAGAGCCAAAATACTTTGTCATGATTGAGAAAAACAAAGGAAAAAACAAATATTTTCGAGTGACCATTAAAAAAAAAAAAAAAGTCCAATGTGATTAAATGCACTTGCCAACATAAGATTTGTTTGATAAGGTGATGCCAATCCTCTGCCTTTTAGTTTCTCACTTTCTTCTTAGAGCAGAAAAAAAAACAATAGCCACATTATAGTCACTCAAGATTTCCCAGATTATTTTTGTACTTTTTACACTGTTAACATTTTAATAGACTGTAGCCACCCTTCTCATCACACATTACACAAATGAGGCTAAACAAAGACATTAATTATATTCACGATAAATTATCACACATATTAATAAAACACCATTTGTAGTTCAAAATAATTTTGAAACATCAAGAGAAACAGGTGAAGGAAAATAATCTTTCCTGCCAGGTCTAAATTGTAAAACTCTTGGTAATTCATTCAACTAGCAGTTGTTCAACTACTGCTGAATTCTTTCACAGGCACTGTGTTAATAATACAAAGAGTAAAACCTGCAAATGCTGGAACCTGTGTAAGGCAGAAACCTGTCAGAGAAGGCAAACTCAGATATTTTCCACTAAAACGAGCGTCAGAAAAGTGGTAAGACTGCACCCTGTCAAAGGCGGAAAACTTGCAAGACTGGAAAAAGCAACGGCTCTCAAAGGTTTCCCCACAGAAGAATATGAAGGTAGACCATTCTCAGCACAACAGGAGGGAAAGAAAACAGTAAGGAAACAGTTCTGGAGCATAAAACCTACAGCAACACAACTACGTATGAACGAAGCACACGTGGGAAGCAGTACCTGCGCTAGACCACAACTGTCCAATCAGTAAACTTGAATTGCTTTAATGATAGACATAATTAGTCAAAGTAGAGAGGATTAGTCAGCATGTCAAATTTTTTAAATAAAGGGCAGGGATGAGGGGTTAGAGAATATCATAGAAGTTCTGTCACATAACAGGTGTGATAATTATGTTGTTGCTGAAAAAAATGTATCCAGGTAGGCCTATATTTTGAGTTTAAACAAATATAATAATACTTGTCCACTGGTCTGATCAACGAGCCCCCATGGGTTGTCACTGAAAGCTGCAATCTCTACCAAACCCTCAATTTTCTTTAAAGGAATTAATATACCCCAAATTGAAAATATCCTTTGGAAATATTACATATAGAAAGCATAGAGAAAAGAATCTTGACAAGATCACATCAGGTAGGCATATGTTTATTCTCATGCTATATAATGTACTGTATAAATTTTCGTCATTAAATAAATCCAAATAAGAGCTGTAATAATAAGCCTTGACTGAAAAATTATAAGGATGAAGAAAAGGAATAAAAATACACAAGGAAATAAAAATAATACATATGTAGATCAATATCATAAAATAGTTCATTTTTAAAGCAGTGGTCCAACAGTCTATAAACGTAAAAGCTTTGTGTAAAGAAAGGTACCTTTGGTACACAGTCATAAGCATTATTAATGTATTTAATAACATACATGAAGCAAAGATTGTTAGCCAGGAGTCAATGAATCTAAGGGGATCTCTCCCTCCCCCTAACTGCAGAGTTTTAGGAGTGTGCACAGGTGGTGCAGTGGTTAAGCGCTTGGCTGCAAACCGAAAGGTCAGCAGTTTGATCCCTGCAGCCTCTCCCAGGAAGAAAGATGTAGCCCACTTCTATAAAGATTTACAGCCTCAGAAACCCTATGGGGCAGTTCTACTCTGTCCTACAGGGTCACTATGAGTCAGAATCAACTCAACGGCAATGGGTTTGGTTTTCATGGTGCAACATAGGTGCTTTTTCTATGAGACCATTCATAGCTTTCCGCAGATTCTCAAATAGATTAATGACCTAAAAAAGTTAAGAGCCACTCACCTAAAAACTATTAAAGTTTCCAACATTTCTAATGTTAAGATTCCTTGAAAATGAACAGTATAATATGGCAAGAAAATAAGCTATAAGAATAAGGTTAAAAGAAGCTATCAACAAAACTCAATGAAAATCTTTTTACAGCATAAAAGAGATACACCTTATTCTATTTGTAAGCTGCAAATTTAAAGTTTTAGAAAACTAAACCAGCTTTACAAGACAGATGTTGTTGCCTGTGCCATTTAATCAATTCAAGTCACATTCCTAGAAGACAATATAGCCATCTGATGAGTTCAGCGTCAATGGGATGAGCCAAATCCACACAACAGCACTTTACAAAAATAATCAGTGGTTTAAAGCAGGGCATGTGCAAAATTCCTGAAATAACACATGCATAATTCACTGCCAAACTCAGATCAATGCAAAATCTGCAGAGGCAAGAAGCACTATTATGGCTCTGAAATCCATATTCAGGAAAGCTGTCAGAAAGTTTCGTTTCAATTTCAAGAAAATAAACGACTAGAGAAGCTCGATAATGATTCTGGCAGATACGAGTACCCTTCGTTCAAAGTCGAATTATTTTACAGAGCTTAAGAGTTTTTAAATGATAAAGAAAAACAACAATTTATAGGACCTAAGTCTTGAATTTAAGGATGAAATGCCATCTACTTGAGGGCTGTAACACTGTATCTTCTCAAATATTACAGCTACTCAGACAACGGAGGCAAAAGGGTGCTGTGGGAAAGGCAAAGCCACAGCCTTAGAGATCAGGGTTGTAATCCTGGCTCTGCCACGAACGAGCTGTGTGACTTTGTACAAGTTACTTCTCCTCTCTGTGCCCTGGTTTCCTTATCTCTAAATTGCTTGTGGCTAAATTGCCTCCAACACCCCTAATCCCCTAACAACCACGAACCCCTGAGCCCCACCCCGAGCCTCTTGGGTCCTTCATGGTCAGCGTCTTCCTCCAGTTTGACTCATGTCCTCCTCAATAAGGCAATTTTATTGCCTCAGGAAAATTAAAAGTTCCTTCTTACAAAAGGCCTGGGAGTAAATTTAACATTAGGAGAGCTTCAAAAATGTTAAGGAGATCTTGCAAAAGGAGGATGGAAGAAAAAGAAAAAACAAAATTTTACAAAAGCACTCCGGATCTTGCCAGGATCCAGTGCTAAGTACTTGGAAATCAGATGAATGGTCTTTGCTAGAACTTTCCGTATTTATTTCACGACTGCTTTCAACAGATATCTATATAGGACCTTTTAGTCTGAGCTTCCCCACCTGCAGAAAAGAGGGAACTGGTCTAAATCAGCGGTCTTCAAACCATACTCCTCTGAATCCTCGGGTACTGCGACAGTGTCTCAGAGCCTCAGGGAAATGTCTTCATGCCATCTTCAAGGAGGAGTGGTACTGAGTTTTATTGCTTCATATATGAGAGTTCCACGCAAGATCTGGTTTTACAAGTAGGTTCGGCTTATAAAATTTTTGTACATGATGCACAAAATAAACAGTCTTTAAAGCTCTGACATTCTGTAAGTCTGTGCCATTCATTTTATAATAGAATTTAACAGTAAAATGAGATTTGCTTTACAGAAGCTTGCTTTGCAGCAGATACACTGATGTTGGTGCTGTTGGCTGCCATCGAGTCAAGCCCCGACTCAGGGCGACCCCATGCACAACAGAACACTGCCCAGACCTGCGTCATCCCCATGATCTATTATCACTGGCTGATTTTTGGAAGCAGACTGCCAGACCTTTCTTCCTGGTCCATCTTAGTCTGGATAGACGAAGTCTGATACACTACATCTATTTAATGCTGCAAGGGATACTTGGCATTATTTTCAAGTAATGGTATGGTGCTACCTGTAAAAGTCAATTACCAGAGGCGGAGCCAAGATGGCGGACTAGGCAGACGCTACCTCGGATCCCTCTTACAACAAAGACACGGAAAAACAAGTGAATCGATCACATACATAACAATCTACGAACCCTGAACAACAAACACAGATTTAGAGACGGAGAACGAACTAATACGGGGAAGCAGCGATTGTTTCCAGAGCCTGGAGCCAGCATACCAGTCAGGTACGGCACAAGCACAGAGACCTGCTCCACCCCCCTGAACTAACCCCGGGAGGGGGACTAGCCGGTTCCACGGGCGGCGTGGGACGCAGCCGTTAGGAGAAGTCCCCGGGAGGCAGTGACTGATCTTGGAGCAGAAAGAGCAGCACCCGAGCTGGGGAACCGTCCCACAGGGATTTGGACTGCACGCAGCGGATTTTCTGGAAAAACTAGTTTCCCAGTGATGGCTCGGAGACAACAATCCATATCAAACCACTTAAAGAAGCAGACCGTGACAGCTTCTCCAACTCCCCAAACAAAAGAATCAAAATCTTTCCCAAATGAAGATACAATTTTGGAATTATCAGATACAGAATATAAAAAACTAATTTACAGAATGCTTAATGATATCACAAATGAAATTAGGATATCTGCAGAAAAAGCCAAGGAACACACTGATAAAACTGTTGAAGAACTCAAAAAGATTATTCAAGAACATACTGGAAAAATTAATAAGTTGCAAGAATCCATAGAGAGACAACATGTAGAAATCCAAAAGATTAACAATAAAATAACAGAATTAGACAACACACTAGGAAGTCAGAGGAGCAGACTCGAGCAATTAGAATGCAGACTGGGACATCTGGAGGACCAGGGAATCAACACCAACATAGCTGAAAAAAAATCAGATAAAAGAATTAAAAAAAATGAAGAAACCCTAAGAATTATGTGGGACTCTATCAAGAAGGATAACCTGCGGGTGATTGGAGTCCCAGAACAGGGAGGGGGGACAGAAAACACAGAGAAAATAGTTGAAGAACTTCTGACAGAAAACTTCCCTGACATCATGAAAGACGAAAGGATATCTATCCAAGATGCTCATCGAACCCCATTTAAGATTGATCCAAAAAGAAAAACACCAAGACATATTATCATCAAACTCACCAAAACCAAAGATAAACAGAAAATTTTAAAAGCAGCCAGGGAGAAAAGAAAGGTTTCCTTCAAGGGAGAATCAATAAGAATATGTTCTGACTACTCAGCAGAAACCATGCAGGCAAGAAGGGAATGGGACGACATATACAGAACACTGAAGGAGAAGAACTGCCAACCAAGGATCATATATCCAGCAAAACTCTCTCTGAAATATGAAGGCGAAATTAAGATATTTACAGACAAACACAAGTTTAGAGAATTTGCAAAAACCAAACCAAAGCTACAAGAAATACTAAAGGATATTGTTTGGTCAGAGAACCAATAATATCAGATATCAGCACAACACAAGGTCACAAAACAGAACGTCCTGATATCAACTCAAATAGGGAAATCACAAAAACAAACAAATTAAGATTAATTAAAAAAAAATACACATAACAGGGAATCATGGAAGTCAATAGGTAAAAGATCACAATAATGAAAAAGAGGGACTAAATACAGGAGGCATTGAACTGCCATATGGAGAGTGATACAAGGCGATATAGAACAATACAAGTTAGGTTTTTACTTAGAAAAATAGGGGTATATAATGAGGTAACCACAAAAAGGTATAACAACTCTATAACTCAAGACAAAAACCAAGAAAAACGTAACGACTCAACTAACATAAAGTCAAACACTATGAAAGTGAGGATCTCACAATTTACTAAGAAAAACGCCTCAGCACAAAAAAGTATGTGGAAAAATGAAATTGTCAACAACACACATAAAAAGGCATCAAAATGACAGCACTAAAAACTTATTTATCTATAATTACCCTGAATGTAAATGGACTAAATGCACCAATAAAGAGACAGAGAGTCACAGACTGGATAAAGAAACACGATCCATCTATATGCTGCCTACAAGAGACACACCTTAGACTTAGAGACACAAACAAACTAAAACTCAAAGGATGGAAAAAAGTATATCAAGCAAACAATAAGCAAAAAAGAAGAGGAGTAGCAATATTAATTTCTGACAAAATAGACTTTAGACTTAAATCCACCACAAAGGATGAAGAAGGACACTATATAATGATAAAAGGGACAATTGATCAGGAAGACATAACCATATTAAATATTTACGCACCCAATGACAGGGCTGCAAGATATATAAATCAAATTTTAACAGAACTGAAAAGCGAGATAGATACCTCCACAATTATAGTAGGAGACTTCAACACACCCCTTTCGGAGAAGGACAGGACATCCAGTAAGAAGCTCAACAGAGACACGGAAGATCTAATTACAACAATCAACCAACTTGACCTCATTGACTTATACAGAACTCTCCATCCAACTGCTGCAAAATATACTTTTTTTTCTAGCGCACATGGAACATTCTCTAGAATAGACCACATATTAGGTCATAAAACAAACCTTTGCAGAGTCCAAAACATCGAAATATTACAAAGCATCTTCTCAGACCACAAGGCAATAAAACTAGAGATCAATAACAGAAGAACGAGGGAAAAGAAATCAAATACTTGGAAAATGAACAATACCCTCCTGAAAAAAGACTGGGTTATAGAAGACATCAAGGAGGGAATAAGGAAATTCATAGACAGCAACGAGAATGAAAATACTTCCTATCAAAACCTCTGGGACACAGCAAAAGCAGTGCTCAGAGGTCAATTTATATCAATAAATGCACACATACAAAAAGAAGAAAGAGCCAAAATCAGAGAACTGTCCCTACAACTTGAACAAATAGAAAGTGAGCAACAAAAGAATCCATCAGGCACCAGAAGAAAACAAATAATAAAAATTAGAGCTGAACTAAATGAATTAGAGAACAGAAAAACAATTGAAAGAATTAACAAAGCCAAAAGCTGGTTCTTTGAAAAAATTAACAAAATTGATAAACCATTGGCTAGACTGACTAAAGAAATACAGGAAAGGAAACAAATAACCCGAATAAGAAATGAGAAGGACCACATCACAACAGAACCAAATGAAATTAAAAGAATCATTTCAGATTATTATGAAAAATTGTACTCTAACAAATTTGAAAACCTAGAAGAAATGGATGAATTCCTTGAAAAACACTACCTACCTAAACTAACACATTCAGAAGCAGAACAACTAAATAGACCCATAACAAAAAAAGAGATTGAAACGGTAATCAAAAAACTCCCAACAAAAAAAAGTCCTGGCCCGGACGGCTTCACTGCAGAGTTCTACCAAATTTTCAGAGAAGAGTTAACACCACTACTACTAAAGGTATTCCAAAGCATAGAAAATGACGGAATACTACCCAACTCATTCTATGAAGCCACCATCTCCCTGATACCAAAACCAGGTAAAGACATTACAAAAAAAGAAAATTATAGACCTATATCCCTCATGAACATTGATGCAAAAATCCTCAACAAAATTCTAGCCAATAGAATCCAACAACACATCAAAAAAATAATTCACCCTGATCAAGTGGGATTTATACCAGGTATGCAAGGCTGGTTTAATATCAGAAAAACCATTAATGTAATCCATCACATAAATAAAACAAAAGACAAAAACCACATGATCTTATCAATTGATGCAGAAAAGGCATTTGACAAAGTCCAACACCCATTTATGATAAAAACTCTTACCAAAATAGGAATTGAAGGAAAATTCCTCAACATAATAAAGGGCATCTATGCAAAGCCAACAGCCAATATCACTCTAAATGGAGAGAACCTGAAAGCATTTCCCTTGAGAACGGGAACCAGACAAGGATGCCCTTTATCACCGCTCTTATTCAACATCGTGTTGGAAGTCTTAGCCAGGGCAATCAGGCTAGACAAAGAAATAAAAGGTATCCGGATTGGCAAGGAAGAAGTAAAGTTATCACTATTTGCAGATGACATGATTATATACACAGAAAACCCTAAGGAATCCTCCAGAAAACTACTGAAACTAATAGAAGAGTTTGGCAGAGTCTCAGGTTATAAAATAAACATACAAAAATCACTTGGATTCCTCTACATCAACAAAAAGAACACCGAAGAGGAAATAACCAAATCAATACCATTCACGGTAGCCCCCAAGAAGATAAGATACTTAGGAATAAATCTTACCAAGGATGTAAAAGACCTATACAAAGAAAACTACAAAGCTCTACTACAAGAAATTCAAAAGGACATACTTAAGTGGAAAAACATACCTTGCTCATGGATAGGAAGACTTAACATAGTAAAAACGTCTATTCTACCAAAAGCCATCTATACATTTAACGCACTTCCGATCCAAATTCCAATGTCATATTTTAAGGGGATAGAGAAACAAATCACCAATTTCATATGGAAGGGAAAAAAGCCCCGGATAAGCAAAGCACTACTGAAAAAGAAGAAGAAAGTGGGAGGCCTCACCTTACCTGACTTCAGAACCTATTATACAGCCACAGTAGTCAAAACAGCCTGGTATTGGTACAACAACAGACACATAGACCAATGGAACAGAATTGAGAACCCAGACATAGATCCATCCACGTATGAGCAGCTGATATTTGACAAAGGACCAGTGTCAATTAACTGGGGAAAAGACAGCCTTTTTAACAAATGGTGCTGGCATAACTGGATATCCATTTGCAAAAAAATGAAACAGGACCCATACCTCACACCATGCACAAAAACTAACTCCAAGTGGATCAAAGACCTAAACATAAAGACTAAAACGATAAAGATCATGGAAGAAAAAATTGGGACAACCCTAGGAGCCCTAATACAAGGTATAAACAGAATACAAAACATTACCAAAAATGATGAAGAGAAACCCGATAACTGGGAGCTCCTAAAAATCAAACACCTATGCTCATCTAAAGACTTCACCAAAAGAGTAAAAAGACCACCTACAGATTGGGAAAGAATTTTCAGCTATGACATCTCCGACCAGCGCCTGATCTCTAAAATCTACATGATTCTGTCAAAACTCAACCACAAAAAGACAAACAACCCAATCAAGAAGTGGGCAAAGGATATGAACACACATTTCTCTAAAGAAGATATTCAGGCAGCCAACAGATACATGAGAAAATGCTCTCGATCATTAGCCATTAGAGAAATGCAAATTAAAACTACGATGAGATTCCATCTCACACCAGCAAGGCTGGCATTAATCCAAAAAACACAAAATAATAAATGTTGGAGAGGCTGCGGAGAGATTGGAACTCTCATACACTGCTGGTGGGAATGTAAAATGGTACAACCACTTTGGAAATCTATCTGGCGTTATCTTAAACAGTTAGAAATAGAACTACCATACAACCCAGAAATCCCACTCCTCGGAATATACCCTAGAGATACAAGAGCCTTCATACAAACAGATATATGCACACCCATGTTTATTGCAGCTCTGTTTACAATAGCAAAAAGTTGGAAGCAACCAAGGTGTCCATCAACGGATGAATGGGTAAATAAATTGTGGTATATTCACACAATGGAATACTACGCATCGATAAAGAACAGTGACGAATCTCTGAAACATTTCATAACATGGAGGAACCTGGAAGGCATTATGCTGAGCGAAATGAGTCAGAGGCAAAAGGACAAATACTGTATAAGACCACTATTATAAGAGCTTGAGAAATAGTAAACCTGAGAAGAACACATACTTTTGTGGTTACGAGGGGGGGAGGGAGGGAGGGTGGGAGAGGGTTTTTTTATTGATTAATCAGTAGATAAGAACTGCTTTAGGTGAAGGGAAAGACAACACTCAATACATGGAAGGTCAGCTCAATTGGACTGGACCAAAAGCAAAGAAGTTTCCGGGATAAAATGAATGCTTCAAAGCTCAGCGGAGCAAGCGCGGGGGTCTGGGGAACATGGTTTGCGGGGACTTCTAAGTCAATTGGCAAAATAATTCTATTATGAAATCATTCTGCATCCCACTTTGAAATGTGGCGTCTGGGGTCTTAAATGCTAACAAGCAGCCATCTAAGATGCAGCAATTGGTCTCAACCCACCTGGAGCAAAGGAAAATGAAGAACACCAAGTCCACATGACAACTAAGAGCCCAAGAGACAGAAAGGGCCACATGAACCAGAGACCTACATCATCCTGAGACCAGATGAACTAGTTGGTGCCCGGCCACAATCGATGACTGCCCTGACAGGGAGCTCAGCAGAGGACCCCTGAGGGAGCAGGAGAGCAGTGGGATGCAGACCCCAAATTCTCATAAGAAGACCAAACTTAATGGTCTGACTGAGACTGGAGGAATCCCGGCGGTCATGCTCTCCAGACCTCCTGTTGACACAGGACAGGAACCATCCCTGAAGACAACTCATCAGACATGAAAGGGACTGGTCAGCGGGTGGGAGAGAGACGCTGATGAAGAGTGAGCTAATTATATCAGGTGTACACTTGAGATTGTGTTGGCAACTCTTGTCTGGAGGGGGGATGGGAGGATAGAGAGAGAGGGAAGCCGGCAAAATTGTCAAGAAAGGAGAGACTGAAAGGGCTGACTCAAGACGGGGAGAGTAAGTGGGAGTAGGGAGTGAGATGTATGTAAACTTATATGTGACAGACTGATTGGATTTGTAAACGTTCACTTGAAGCTTAATAAAAGTTATTATAAAAAAAAAAAAAAAAAAAGTCAATTACCAGTCTCTTTAACACAATTAAAACAATGAGATACATTTCTGTATCAGATGCTAAAGCTCTTACGAAAGCCCATCAACTCCTTCCCTCAGAACTGACAAAAACAGAAGTTAAAAAGGCCAGATATTTGAAAGGCTGACAATACTAGTTAAAGACCCCACTGTACTGCACATTACCACAGCATAGGGATGTGTTATAAATCTCTATCCTCAATGAATAACACAGACAATGACAGATGTATGGCTGGATGATTAAACAGTGAGCCCAATAACTACAGCATCAAGTCATCTAACACTATGGTACACAAGGTTAAAACCAAACTACAAAAGAACCTTTTTTATAACTTCGAAACTCCAGACATGTTAAAGCATTAGATGGCAAAAGTTAAAAGGGGGAGGAGGGCTTAAAGTCTTGGTACTTAAGTATTTTATTAACACAAGTCTAATTTTATTCCAAGAGAAGAATTTCTGACTGAATTCATTCAACAAAACGCGTGATTTTTTTTTTAAATTCTAATTTCAAAAATTCTTATCAAGAAGAATTTTCAAACATACAGCTGATAAGTATTAAATACAGATAACCGTGATTTTGAAATGGAGTACTAAAATTGATCTGCATTTCCTCAAAGACAAATACTGGAAGAGATTCACTATATTTTTTAAGTGGGATACACACATGTGCTCATTTTCATACTTCCATAGGCAGGACATTAAATTCATGTTGTAGCTGAGTGCTTAACCACTGTGCCAGCAGGGCTCCTTACTAAATGGTGCCTGTTGCCACTGAGTCAATTCTGTCAACGTGGGTCAGGGCAGAACTGTGCTCCACAGGGTTGTCAATGGCTGATTTTTCAGAAGTAGATCACCAGGCCTTTCTTCTGAGGCACCTCTGGGTGGACTCGAACCTCCAACCTCTTGGTTAGCCGAAGAGCACGTTAACCATTTGCACCTACTAAACGACAACCAAAAAACTCGTTGCCATTGAGTCGATTCTGACTCATAGCGACCCCATACTAAATGACAGTGCTTAGGAAAGATGGTGGTGGTATGGAGAAGAAAACATGGATGACAGAAGATGTGTCCCAACATATGACAACAGCTCTACTTATTTATAAACTGATCAAATTTACAAATAAGAAAAAAAATGTGGATAACCCCAATGAACCAAAGAAAATTAATTTTCATATAAGCAAGATGTCAAAGAATTATACCACTACATTTGTTCCCAGAACTAAATGCTCAGCTTGAACAAAGGTATATCTAAAATGTCACTTTCATGAAGTTCTAAAGGGAAGCCACACCAGAAAACAGTCAAGAAAATCTGGTGCAGAAGCATCTACTGTTTAACTCCTCTATTAGCTGCCTCTTTTAAAAACTTTAATATGATTAGAATCATAAAATCCCTGTAGCCAAATTAACACTAAAAAAAAAAAAAAAAACACACACTAAAGCTAGTATTAATTTACAAATAAATTGTTTTAAAATTTTTCAAAGAAAATCCACACACAGAAGGAAGAAAATATAGAAAATCCTTGGCACTGATGAATTTAAAGTTTTCTGTTTCGACTACTCAAGACCCACAAGAAAGGGCCACAGAAATGTGGTAGCCTGCAATTATGCTGAGGCTTGAATGTGAACTGCTGGCACCCTGAGGCTGATGAGAGGGAGCAGTCCCTTCACTCACAAATGAGCCCCACATGTGGGTTTGTGGATTTTTTGTTTATTTTTCTCTACTCGTTGCCAGAAACACAGTAACTTTCCTGAAGCTATTTTTTTTTTTAAGGTTTCTTTACGCAAATGGACATAAAAATTAAAAAACAAGCCAAATGCTAGAGCTGGTGGTCAAAGTGGAAAGTTGAAGGAATGACTAGTCTCCACCCAAAAGACAATGGTCAACGGGGGATCACAGCGAGAACTACTCAGATTTGTGAGAGAACCAGTTAAGCATACGCTTGGTCAGAAACAAGAAAAAGTCACCTGCAAAAAAATTTTGGTGAGTGGACCAGCTGGGCCAAAAATTCTATTGTATGGGAGAAAAGTAATATGTCATAACGGTATTTGCAAAAGTGGGACTTTTGGAAGGTTTCAAGAGGTATCTCTTCCAAATGTCAATGGTACACTATATGACAATGATCTAACGATCTGCTTTGTCAGCCTAACTCCAGGTTTCTGTGTACAAAAGGATTAAGACTGTATGGAACACGATCTAGAAATCTGTCTACTTTGAGAGAGAAGACAGCCTAATAGACCCTTACTTAGCGTAAAACTCCAGTGATTTAGATCAGCTGCTGAAGAGTCATGAGCTGGCAGCTGTAAAGTGAATTGCTGCATTCTGTCTGCTATCACCTGGGAGTAGCTCCTACTTAGGAAAAACCTGTAAGAACTTCCCTAGGGGAGAGACCACTGTCTCAGTATCCATAGTGCAGGTGCCTCATGCCAGTTCTCCTGACAATCCTCTTTTTCAGAGTATATGGATGCTCTGATTCCTAAATTACAAACCTTTAACCAACTACCCATGCCTCTAGTATGTGTCCTGGTTTTTGACTGCTGCCCTGGCTTTTAATAAAACATCTTGCCTCATTCCCTGCTATAAGCTAGCTCCCTTGGTTGCTGACTATTCAATCTTTAACCTCATTACCTCACTCTCCATTATGTCTGTCTTCCTTTCGTCTACCTACTTTAAACTCCTAGCCTATTCTCACACACTGTGCTCCCTAGAAAGGAATCCTGGTGGCACAGTGGTTAAGCGCTCAGCTGCGAACTGAAAGGTCAGCAGTTTGAGCCCATCAGCAGCTCCATGGGAGAAAGATGTGGCAGCCTGCTTCTGTAAAGAACATAGCCTTGGAAACCCTATGGGGCAGCTCTACTCAGTCCTATAGTGTCACTATGAGTTGGGATCTACTCGACAGCATTGGTTTGGGGTACTTCCTACACCTGGCTCCTTCCCTTAATCCTCAACCTTCCTTGTCTTGTCTGTGGGCCCTAGCTTGCTATCTTTCATAAGCTGACCAAGCCAGCCAGAGTCAGAACGAATGGCAGAGAATGAGACATTTATTCACAGAATGTGTGAAATGGCTAAGACGAAAAAATAAGATCATGGGCAAGAAAAAGCAGCAGTAATCACAGTTGGCACTCACTCACAAGCACCACTTCTTTATTGTCTCCTTTAAGGCTAACCAGGGCACTTTCAGTGAGTGGACATGGACAGCCCTCTCCTCCCTGCACATGGCCTTCTACAATTACTCAATTACACATGTGGGCTGTCTTCTAGGGCATGCTGGCAGATCTTCACATTTGTTGCCAAAACCTCATCAGAATGGAAAGAACAGCGATGGAAACGGCAAAGGTACCACAAAGGGAGAAAGAAGTCAGGTTTTGCCTTCATCCATTCATTCGGGAATTCTGACCTTACAGGCAATTCAAAATACCAATTACACATGTACTCCAACAATACATGAAAAACGGGATGGCACTTCAAAAAGAGATACTATAAAAACTTTTTTTAAGTCATTTTTTTTTTACTTCCCTTTTCCTAGCTTTTTACTCAATGACTCGAGACCAAAGACATGGGTTCTTTATTACTAGATTCTTTCCTTTGCCACTGCATGAGGCAAGCACAAACGGTGAACTCCCCCTCCCCCACCCCACGGCAAGAATCACATGCTTTAAACTGTTTCGCTGGAGAAAGAAAAAAAAGAAGAGCTGACTCCTTTTCCACTCCAGGCACCCCCCTCTCCACTTTTTGGCTGGGAGCAGGAGAAACCCTTGATTATCGATTTCAAGAAGAAACTGGGTTACAAACAGAATTATAAAAACAGGTATTTTGATGAATGGCCACCAATCTAATCCATTTGAGATTGACCCTAATTATTTTCCTACCCTGTCCTTTTGTTCAAATCCGTCTTCTACCATCCTTGGAGCCTGAGAAACCAGTAACACTTCCTGTTTTGAGGAAATAAAAACCTCATCACTGGGATAACCAAAACCCAGATGTTAAATCCTCTATAACAACATATTCAACAGGAAAAAATGTTTTCTTCTTTGAAGAACTTAAAATATACAGTATCACTAAAAACTTGTTTGTTTTGTTTTGTTTTGTTTTAGTTGTATAAAGAAAACATGAAACTGAAAACAGCAATGAGAAGTTGGATAAAATTAAGAAACCTACCAGCATTTACTTGTATCTGCTTACAAAATGATCACTAGATCATTGTGATACAGCACATTTGAATACTTTCAGCAGATTTAGAGAGGAGATTTAGGCATCATATTTCAAAAGTTATCCACGCATTGGTGTTGTTAGGTGCCATTAGGTCAGTTCCGACTCAGAGTGACTCTATATACAACAGAACGAAACACTTCCCGGTCCTGTGCCATCATCACAATTGTTATGCTTGAGCCCATTGTTGTAGCCACTGTGTCAATCCATCTAATGGAGGGTCTTTCTCTTCTTCACTGACCCTCTACTTTACCAAGTATGATGTCCTTCTCCAGGGACTGATCCCTCCTGATAACATGTCCAAAGTATGTGAGACATATCCAAGCATAGAATCACCTAAAACATAACTCAAGAACAAGTTAAAAGAGTCAAGGTGTGCTACTTCTATGATGAGCAGAGGAATGATGAGAGAGAATGCTTCTTCATATGCAAGGCAGAAGTAAGGTTACCTGTTTATCTATACATTCAAGGCTCAGTCTCAGGAATAACATCTACCGGTGAAGCACGGTGACTGTAACTTACAGAAAACAACTTACAACAAGACACTTTTTTGGTACCAAAAAGCAAGTTAGTCAAAAGGCTATATATAGCCAGAAATGGGAATAGCCTGTTACCTTTTGAAAATATTTTTAACTTGCCCTCCTCTCTTTACTGAATTACCTGGGGACCCAGAGTGATCTAAGCACTGGTTACAACCACGTATCTGTTTCTATTTAAGCATCCTGAGAAAAGATAAAACACAAAAATGAACATGCATCCTCAATACACCTCGCTATGTTTACCAAGTTAAAGCAGACAATGTGTGTTCTTGCTAGATTCCTTTGAATATGCCGTGCTTTGTATACTTGACTTTGGAACCATATTTTACATAATTATAAAACAAGATTAAATACTTAAAGTAACTCCTAAAACTCAAAAGTAAAATGAAGCAAATACACCTCACTGTGTAACCAGTTATACCCAGAAAGGAATTATCCCAAGTGACTTTACAGTACAGTACGTCAATGGTACATTCCTTATGGAAAATACACTAAGGACAACAACGAAAATCTGCAAAAATATATATGTGGCGCAGTGGTTAAGAACTCAGCTGCTAACTGAAAGGTCAGCAGTTTGAATCAACCAGCCACCCCTTGGAAACCCTATGGGGCAGTTCTTCCCTGTCCTAGAGGGTTGCTATGAGTTGGAATCAACTTGATAGTGACGGCTTCTTAACCGACAACCCCAGAAAGAAAGCTTACTATTTTCAGTAATGAAACTGTTGGTGATAGCTAACCTGAGCTACCATTTTAGGCTGTTGTCATCATAGTACGAAATAAAGCAAGTGAGAAATTATGCTGAGAACCAGTGTTTTAGAATGGGAGAAAGAAGAGACAGATAAATGAACAATAACAGTAAGTAAAATCTCCTATAGTCTTGAAACTGAATTACCCAATGGAGTATAAACTACTATGTATTTTATTTTCAAAAAAAAAAAAAGCTCTAGCTCTGTTCAATGAAAAGACCTAGAAGTGATGACTAACCCAGTAGCAACAAGAATACTCAGTGCTCAGGTTGTGGTCTCTAAGTATAATGCCCCACTTAAAGGCACCAGAATTCCCTGGCAAAATGACTGATTCCAAATCTGGAGTAGGAAATGTTCAAAATAAGCCTGAAGCATCTTGTTGTAACAAAAAGCAAGGGAGATATCAATGACGACTAGAGTCATGTCAAGAGGACCCAGAAGCCACCTTGAATAGGCTTCCACCAGGCATGGAAAGGACAATTTAAACATCAAGAAGGATAATAACTTCAATAGACTGAAAAAGTATGTTTAAAGCCAAGGGTCCATAATAGTATTCAAAAATAAAAACAGATCATCTTAAAACTACAGTTGACTATCATTTCACGAGGTAAAGTTAATGTACTTAAACCTCTTTGGAATGTTTCTTCAAAAGCCATTAGTATCAACCTGCTATCTCAATAACTCAAGTAAGAGTCAGGTGGTATAGTGGTTAAGAGCTTGGCTGCAAACCAAAACAACAGCAGTTCGAATCCACCAGTCAGCCACTCCTTGGAAATACTACAGGGCAGTTCTACTCTGTCCTATAGGGTCACTATGAGTTGAAATGGGCTCGACACCAACGCACTCAGTTTTTAGTTTTGTTTTGTTTTGGGGGGGAGGGGGTGTTATTCTAATCATAGGGAAAGGGGGCAAACCTAACTCAAATATTCTCTATGAAGAGTAATGCATCAAAAAGAAAAATGAAATCGCGTTATGTGGTCAAAAGTGTGATGTAAAAAACGAAAATGTTAAAACAAAAGTCATCATGTTTAATGAATTTTATTCACTCCAACTAATATGTCTGTCTGTGTCTGTCTTGGTAAAATCAAATGTACCTATGCAAAAATTATAAATGATTATGGGGAGTACGCAAAGCCTAACTGTTTTTAAAATCTACAACATTTTAGGTACTCATTAGCATGGACTTTAAAAATTGCAAGTATTTTAAAAGGAGGGATGCCATTGAAGTTTCTGATTCCTAAGGAAGAATTACAAACCAAGAAGATACAACTCAAAAGTTCAACATCCTTTAAAAATATCTACTTTGAGGAAATATTTTTAAGATGTCCTCAGAAAAATCACATGCAACAGTGGTTTATCTCATTAAAACTTCCAACCAAAAAAAACCCAAGCCCACTGCCATCAAGTCGATTCTAAATCATAGCGACCTTATAGGACAGAGAAGAACTGCCCCGTAGAGTTTCCAAGGAGCACCTGGCAGATTCGAACTGCCAACCTCTCAGCTAACAGCCATAGCACTTAACCACTACGCCACCAGGGTTTCCAAAAATTCCAAAGATTTGTTTTAAAATGATTACTACTAGACCTGTACCACATTATCTGTCTCTAGCCCTTTCTGATGCTTTGTCCAGCTAACCATAATAATCCCAGAACACTTTTTTGAACCATTAACTCAGAAAACACTGCTCTTCATCGAGTTTGTATACTCTAAGCCATCTCTCCCCCACTATGCTTTCCTTCCTAAGTACTTTTCCTACTACTCCTCATGGCTGCCTACCAACAGCTGAGGGAATGGTGAGACAACTATTAGGGCCCAACCCCCTACCTACCACAGTGAGGGTTGTCCCAGACCTACTTACAAGGTCCCAAGGCCAAAACAAAACCAAGATGATACTTCCTCAAAGGAGCCCTCGAATTCTGGTATGCCCAGAAGATTTCCAAGTGGTCCTACCATAATCTAGGTTCTTAATTCTAATAAGGTTTAACCATGGCTTAACCAAAATTAGGCTTCCTCCTAAATTACTCTTCTAAAAACTCAAAGTGATCATTTCCTCCCAGCTTTTCTAATGTCATGAGCAGTCAACTGCCACAAATGAAAAGAATTTGAATGAAAACAATTTCAGACAAAGTCTGTTGCCCTCCCTTCCCACTGCAACTTACACATTACATGAGATACGGCATTTGGGGCAGGAAGGCAGGCAAGTTTAGTCTACAGACTAGGTCTCACTAGTACGGTTAGTTAGCACAGGCACCTTGAAATGATTTCCAGTCACCACGATAGCACACTAAGACCGTATTCAAAGGATCACAATCTTTACTAAAATCATTTCAGGACAGCATATAAGCTAGACTGCACATCTGGACCTTCAGCTACATGCAAGTGAACTGCTTTGAAATTCTGCCACGTTTACATTCCCAAAGAAAAGCAGAAAAACCGCTAAGCAAATGGTATGAATAATACTCTTAATTCTCCCAAAACCTGAGAGCGTTTAATAAACGCCTGTCGAATGAACTGCCCTATTTCATGGAATACACATCAAATATCCTAAAATTTCTTTTTAACACATCTCCGAAATAAAAAACAGTTCAAAACCAACCTTAGATGGTAACCATCATATATTTCTATAGCAGTATCCCTGGTGGCGTAGTGGTTGAGTGCTATGGCTGCTAACTGAAAGGTCGGCAGTTCGAATTCACCAGGTGCTCCTTGGAAACTCCATGGGGCAGTTCTACTCTGTCCTATGAGTTGAAATCAACTCATCAACTCAACGGCAATGGGTTTTTTTTTAATAGCACTACCATGTCGTTCTTAGCTGACATCAAGTCGATTCCAACTTCATGGCAACCCCACGTGTGCAGAAGAGAACTTTTCAATAGACTTGTCAAGGCTGTGACCTTTTGGAAGCAGATCACCTGGCCTGACTTCCGAGGCACCTCTGGGTAGGTTTGAACTACCAACCTTTCAGGTAGTAGCAGAGCACTTAACCATTTGCACCACCCTAAAATTCAACCACAGGTACTCCAGAGAAAATACACATGGTTTGTATAGCACCTAACATTTATGGTACCAATCTGTATACTACAAAAGCAACAAAAGGATTCTGAAATCCAAAAGTGACACAATTCATCTGTCACACTTATTTCAACACACAAGCAGAAGAGTGCGAGAATAAGTCTCCACAAACCCTGCCTAGGTTTAGGAAAAATATAAATAATAAAACTACATGATTATGAATAAAGAAACCTTAAATAAGCTAATGGAAGTAAAGTGGCATTTATAAATGAAAACTCCTCAGGAGATCAAGATAAATCATGTGAAAACTAGATGTTGAAAGCACTCACATGGTTTTACCACCTGAGGTTGTGGACTTGAAAAGCCTAGGAAAGTCATCAAGAAAACTAGCTCCCTACCATGGTAAGTAAGCTCAAAATCTCAAAAATGAAGGAAGGAAGGGAAAGACTTGGTGATACCATATTTAAGCCCCCAACCAGATGAAGAAGCCTTTCTACCACATGCCTCCTCAATGGTCTTCTGTTAGAATATTTTTAGTGCCTCCTCCTTAAGATGGTGCCCAGAATGGCCTCTCTGCCATTTCCAGCCATTGTTCTGGTTCTGCCCCTAGACCCGTGCTGTCCAACAGACCTTTCTGTGGAGATGGAAATATTTTCTACCTGTACTGTCCAACAGGGTAGCCACTAGCAACATATGGCTAGTGAGCACCTGAAAGGTGTTTAGTAACTAAGAAGCTGAATTTTTCATTTTAATCAATTTAAATAGCCACATGTGACTAAATGGCTACCATACTGAACAGGGTAACTTGAGCATCAAAGTGACAGTCTAGTCCCTGGTATTTTATTGTTGAAGGCAGTTTTACTGACAAAATGCATCTTTAGGGTGGAAGGGGGCCTGATTCTGCCTTAGAGAGGCGTGAATTCACACAGAGAAAAACTTCTTGAAGTGTATCTTTAAATATTAGCTTACAAAGCCTCCTAAACACTGGAAGGCTTTCCCTGAAACTGCCTTATTTACAGGCAGTCCCCTTGTCATATGAACGTCTGACTTATGTACAACCCGTAATTATGAACCAACCCCTGTAAAGCCTATTATATGAAAAATTCAAGGTATATACATAGTTCACAACAACAAACAGGCAGTACTTTGCAACATTCATCCAAACATGATTATTATTACTGTGTTATTATGTTACAGCTGTTTTAGCGTATATGGAAGTGTTTCTTTAATGTTTGTTATGCATAGAACAGTACACTATATACTAAGACAAACATTTGACTAACTGACATGAGAAACAAACCATACCTAAACTATTCCAACTTCTGTACAAATTCGACCTAAAGACAGACTTAGGGACAGAACTCATTCAAAATCCAGGGACTGCCTGTATACTTTAAGACAGCTGAAGATGAGAATCAGAAATAATTCTTATGATATGTAAGATAAAAAATTAGTGACAAAAGAATAGGGTAGAAAAATAAATCTGGAATTTCCAAGTGTTTGCTTAAATTTTTAAAAATAAACGCAACTATTCATCACAGGTTCCAAACTGCCAATCTCTACATCCCTAGTTTAAAAACTTCCCCTTCTCAATTATACTACTGCCTCTATCACATTTTAATCTTTGATTATATTCAGGTTAAAACTTTGTTATATATGACTGTTAGGTAACATTTTCTAATAGTACTTGTAGTGTGTTCCTAAGAAGACTGTAGAGCAACATGGGGACAGGAATACCGTAGATCAATAAACACCTACTGAAATAATGCAAAAGAGAAGCTTTTTGAAATGTTTGCTAAATTAAGTACATATAGCATTTTCTCGGAGGAAGCCAAATCCACCAAATAATCATATTATACCTCTGTAATTAGAACACAGTGAGTTTATAAATAACATCCCTTGGGAAGCTGGGGGAAATTAAATTGCTAATTGTTTACAGTAATGATAATTAAGTTAATTTTTTACGAATGCCTAAAAATTAATACTATTATTATTTTCCTTTTTGAATAAGAATAACTCAAGAATAACAGATTCTCTCACATGAAATCATCAAAACTTCTCTGCATCAGAAAATTCAATCTCACAATTCTATGTCTTTTCATCCACATATACTGTGACTGTATTTATTATAAGTTGGCTCTTCCTACTAGAAAGACTAAAAACAAAAAAAGGCCAATTAGATACTTAAAATTATTCCATAAATACAGCACATATGGAGCAACTTAAACATGTTTCTGCAATCTAATATAGGCTATCTGCTGCAGTTCACATTTAAAAAAAAAAAGTTGCCATGGAGTCAGTTCCGACTCATAGCAACCCTCTAAGACAGAGTGGAGCTGTTCCATGGGGTTTCTGAGGCTACACATCTTTACGAAAGCTGACTGTTACATCTTTATCCCACGGAGCTGCTGCTGGGTTTCAACTGCTGACCTATCGGTTAGTAGCCAAGCACTTAACCACTGTACCACCAGGGCTCTTTTGCAGTTCACGTAACCCTCTCAAAAATAAATAAATAAACTTTATCTTACAGTCTGAGCAAAACACAGGGATAGAAAACAAAATCTAGTATGTTTAGCCCTAGTAATCAAATTATACAAAACAATGGGCTTAAAAAACTATCGGGGGTCTCAAGTGATTCCTAAAACTATACAGTCCTTTACAGGCAACAAAACTACAGCGAAAAGGACACTGAGAGAATTATAACATACATTATCACCTTTCTTCCGAAACTAAAAATCCCAGCACAATCTCAGAGAATTGACAGCTACGCTCAAGACAACTCCTTGACATGTTACCATTAGATCAAGGAGACTGTCTTCTGGGATGTTGCTATGGTGATCAGGGGTGGCTAGTCTAAAAAAAAAAAGCAACTACTACTACTGTCATCTCAATACTAAGCATCTAAAAACATGCAACGCTGGAAAAAAAATCCATTTCTAAATGAAGTATAAAGCATACTGTTTCCCTAATTTGCATGGCCTGATGAACTTTTACAATTTAGACTTTTGTTTTCCTCCCTTCAATAAACGAAGTAGGTTTCCTTTCCCACCAACACACTTTCAGAGGGATGGATGGGCAGTGGGGCAGGGAGGAAAGAAGGGATGAAGGGGAGGAGGGAAAGAGAGACCTCCCAGCTATAGAAAAACAAATCGGGAGTTTTTAGCCTTTGATTTGCAAGCAAGATCAAAGGCTAAAACAAGTGAAAAACAAACCAAACCAATTGCCACTGAGTTGATTCCGACTCACAGGGGCCCAATACGGAAGAGCAAATATTCTAGAGTTAAAAGAAAAAAAAAACCATAGCACTAAAGACATTGGCAAGTTTCTCGTACAAGGCAAGAAAGCTTTGTAACTTATTCTGCCGAATTCCTGAATCTGATGGCTCTGATTTGTCTACAATGAGGATCACCACCAAGTAAGAAAACCTTTCTCTCAGGGGGTGCATTTCTGCGGGACAGTCTAGCTTTCAATTAGAAAAGCCAAGAAATACTTTCTGAAATCTTTCCTTACGAGTCCAGAGTTTAAAGTTCATGTCTACCAAAGAAGACATCCTATCCATCTTGTATGAACTGCTTTTACATGCGTGCACACACAGACACACACACACAGACACACATAAAGAGCTTGAGGGGAAAAAAAGCCCTGAGCCATCTTAAAAAGTACAATTTAGTCACACAGTAAAAAATTGTAGAATTTCTTAGGGATTTAAGCAACCCCACTGGATACAAAGTTCTAAAACTTTTTTTTTAATCAATAGATCAGGTTAAATAACAACTACAAAATGCAATGTTCTCCTGCCAATATGTTGTAGCCATGGCAACAACAACAAAGAAACTAAGTTGTTTCTTGGACCATCTGACTCACCTTGTTACGCAATACCTCAGTTCTTAGAGTGAAGAGCCATTTAATGAAACTAGAAATACCAAGAAACTCTCTCTCTGCCTTAGACAGTCAAAATGTTTTTTTAAAAAAAAAATTTTTTTTAAGTTTCAGAACACCTATTTCAAAGGTGTGAGGTTAGATCAGATATCCTCAAAACAAATCAAAAACCTAATCAACACAAAATCAAAATCTCAGTAGTATATATTCATACCAAATTTCGATGAAAATACATGCAACACTAAAATTTCTTCCTCTTTGAGTACCGGCAATATGTAAGGAAAATACAATTTTTAACAACAGTTTATCTTGGTCTCCTTCAAACAACCTAGATAGGAATGAGTAAAAATGACTGGCTCAAACTTACTTCATTCACCATGCTCAAAAGCAAATAAAACAGCACAGGCCATACTGTAAAAAAAAAATTTTCTCTTTAACTCATTCTAATTTCTACCAAATGCCCAATAAGTATATTTCGTGGTTAGCTCTGCATTACTTTATTAAAAAATAATAATAATAAAGTTCTCAAATGCAATGATCTTTGCTGTCTCCTAGATTTAAGATTTTATTGGACTGATCAAATAAATTCAGGCCACCTTATTTGAAAATATAAGCCTATCAATCTGAGCCTTACACAACTACTATCAAATAATACCTGGAGATCTACTTCTAAAAAATGAGCCACTACAAGCCATATAGAACACAGTTCCACTCTGACACACATATACAGGTCTCCATGAGTCAAGGTTGACTCAATGACAACTGGTTTTAATGTTTTCACAACACCTTCAATTTTACAAATTATCTAAATCTATATAAAAACTTCAACGGATATTATTATATATTCATAAATTGACAGGTAAATTCCTTTTTTCAATGTCTGAGAACGGTTTTTCGGTGGGGAGAAAATAAAAATTTTTATTTTCGTTTTAATGATGCTGAATCATCTAGTATATTATAATATGATCCTTGTGCTTTTTCCCCCACATATGAAGGACTCTAAATAATAATCAATATTTCTTTTAAGTACAGGCTTTTTCCTCAGTAGTTTTGGAGAAATCTCTCACCTTGTATTTCACGTAACCTTCAAAGGTTTTGTCCATTGTCAAAAGGATAAAGCCAAGGAGGTCTTGCACAGCCTAGTTCCTATCTATCTCTCCAGCCTCTACCACCCTCCCTCCCTATCCTGCCCCCTCTTCTACCACATATCCTATAAGCTCTGAATACATGGAGTTACTCAGATTTCAATTCAATTCGATTTCTCCTATCCTGTTAAAATACAAAAACCGAACATGCTGGGACCCCAGCTTATTTATTTTAGATCCACAATGTCTAGCACAGTTATTTACGAAAGAGTAATTGTTCAATGTATGTTTAATGGATAAAATGTGGATCCGGCCCATTTCCCTAGACTTCAGTTGATTAATTTTAAGACCAATAAATTAAAACTCTCCTCTCTCACGAAGTTCAATATTTAAGGATCAAAAACCAGATGTGATTAAGAATACACGAAACAGTTATTTAATGGCCCTCACTGTATCTCACCAAGAATGAAGGAACACCCCCTAATATTCTCCTTACCACCAACTTTCCTCCCCTAATTGATTTAACGTATTGCAGCCCAGATTAATCCTCCTAACTGCTCACATAATTCTCCACTCAAGGCTCTCAAGAGATACTCTCTAATCGTCTACTGAATGGTAGAAACGTCTGAATCCAGTATTCAAGGTCCCCATGATCTGATTTAAGCCGTCCTTCCAAACTTTTTTCTTCCTCTTCTCTTCATCACACCCTTTTCAACAGCCAGGCTGAAATTCTAGTATCACCTGTACTTCTCCGCTGTGCCTTTGCTTTTATTATTCACTCTGACTAGACTATCTTTCCTCCCTCCTGTTCCTGAAACACACATGTCCCCATTCAGCTCTTCAAAATTCCACTTAAAAATGCCACTTATTCCATCTTGTTGTTAGGTGACATGGAGTCAATTTCTACTCATAGAGACCCCATGTGACTGAGAAGAACTGCCCCCATAGGGTTTTCTAGGCTGTAATCTTTGCAGGAGCAGATCACCAGGTCTTTCTCCCATGGAGCCATTGGGTGGGTTTGAACCACCAACCTTTCAGTTAGCTGCCAAGCACTTAACTATTGCACCCACCACCAGGGCTCCTTACTTCCTCTGTAAGGTCTGATGAATCTAACTAACGGTCACCTCTACCGTTTCAAATCCCTAGGGCACTTTATCTGCACCTGTCTTAAGGCTCCTACTACATGAGAAGGTGCTTTATTATTACCAATAGTCATCGCTCTCATTACCATCTAAACTCCTTGAAGAATCAACATTTGGCTCAGAAAAGTGGTGGACAGAGTTCCTTTTAGAAGGAAGCTATATAGAAGTCTGAAAGCAGCTGGGAAATCAGAAGCTGTGGCAATAGCTGCTCAAGGAGAACACCAAGTTTAGTTTAAACATGTACTCACTAGTGATGTAAATATGGGTAAAGAATTTGTGAAAGGTCACTTGACTGGCCAATTTAAGAACCATGTAGCCTTGCTGGACGTTGAGTCCATCCTCCTCTGTTCCATGCTAACAAATATTCCAATAATGTGTACGAAATACAGCTGGTCAAGAGAAATTTGGTGGCTTGGAAGATGGTCATTGTAGCAAAGACCAACATACTACTATTGTGTTTAATTTGACACTGAAAAAATCTGACAAAGGTGTATCTAACTAGCAAGAAGGTCTGGTATCAATGTGTAAAAACATCCCAAAGTAACATATGGTGGCAAAGTTGATATTAAGGACAGAAAACTTTAGGCAAAGTCCATCGTCATCCACTCAAAAAGAAAGCTTCAATACTTTGACATTTTTGACAAAATGTGATAATTTGGGAAGCTTCTCCCCTTCAGCTTAACAGAATATTAACTGAAGACCCTAACTTAATTGTGTTGAAATGTCTGCTCTAGCCCTATGAAGGTTATCTCCGTACAGGAAAGGTAGCAACACACGCATATGACTAAGAGGTTAGCTGGGCAACTATCCACCTAGATGAAGATAATGACCTGTGTGTGAATGACGCAGGAGCCAGTGAGAGAAGACAAGTTTGTATAAGCAACTGTCTTACAGTATCAAGGGCACAACATGGAAAAATGTTTGTTTAATTCTTGGGATGTTGGGGGAGATAAGTGACTAAGCAATTTTTTTTTTTTAATTTTACATTTTAGACCTGCAATTTTAGTCGTTTTGAACCCGAATTATATCCCCGTTGAGTCCCAAACATAAGATTAGTAAAGTCATATCGTTTTCCCACTACCACCAAAAAAAAAAAAGGTCATGTCTAGTTTATCCTTCTATCATCCCAAGGCCATTTGTCTCTCAAAAGACCAAACTCAAAAACCTTAATCGGCTAAACATTTTAAATTAAACGGAAACTCTAATACTGCAGCAGGAACAAGAACTTGGAGTAGACGAAAATATGAACAGAAGTACTTCCCCTATGAGAACATTTATCATGTCGTGTTGTACCTACCTAATACCTGAATTTTTTAATACCTGAAGTCTGAACAAAAACACACAGCAAGAGTAAAGTCAGAGCCCACAAAACCTGGCAAACACCCTGAGAACTACATGTGTTCAAATGTTCGTTAATTAAGTTTCTAGAGAAAATGAGCAACTAATTTTACACTTTAAGCTCCTCTAAGGCTGTAACAATGTCACTCCCAGCACAGAGCACAGTGCCTAGCACTCAACAAATGTCTCTTGAATTGAATTCAATACTTGCCCTCCTCCTCAATGTAAGAGATTCAATAATATAGAGATTCAGTAACATAACTATTTAAATAGCCTTTTTCAAATTAAACCTTTCCCAGGTCAAGTCATACTAAAAAAGTTGAAACATAATATGATGGCATTTATAATCTTTCTACCTTTCCTTACTAATGTCCTACAACCTTAATCTAGCTCCACAGGTGAAACATTCTCTTTAAATCTAGTACTTAACACACTGGGCGAGTATTGCCCTCAATAAAACCAAGTCAAGATCAGTTTTTACTCAGTTCAAAACGGGAACTTTAAGACTCCTGCAGTGCCAACAATTATGTCAACTAGCCAACAGTTACAATTAAAACATGCTTTTTATATCCAACATGACCTTACACTTACTCTGAAATTCACAGTTCAGTACTCTGTGTACTTTCTGACATTTTCCAGAAATTCAGTCTTCAGAAAACAGCTTCCTCCTTAATAAACCAGCATTTTTTTTTTTACGACACAAAGGCCAGACTTTTGAGAAAATGATATCAAAGTTGTAAAAGACTCTCCAATTACAAATTTCTTCTCCAAATAACCCAAGAGAAAATCTGTAATTTTAATAGTGTACTATCAGCATATGCAAAGCATTGAAGAAAACCAGCAAAATATTCTAGTGCTGGTTTTTCCAAAGAATTGGTTGCATTCAGAATCCAATAGTAATTTAAATGTTCCTCACTATTTTCAGAAATCCAAAAGCCCACAAAGGATAACTTCAAAGATTTTTTCAATTAAAAAAAAAAAAAACAAATGAACTGGAAATACAGAAATATAATTTTTTGAATCTAAACAAATATATACACTTACACAGTATGACTTTATATTGTAGTTCTTACAAGTGAGAAAATTTCAGTGGATATTTAAGGTATAAAAACCACTCCACACATCATTTTACTCAGTTCAAAAATGTTTTGAAAGTAGACAGAATAACAATAATAAATCAGTGTGCTTTTTTAATTCTCTTTTTCTAAATATAATTAGACTCATTTTTACAACATATTATCAAGGAAAATGAAATAAAAAGGAAGCTGCCTACTCATGAACACGGAGGAATTCAATTTGAATGATATTTATGTTACTGGTGTACATTTCTACTACATTAAAAAAAATAATTAGCAAACTATTACAGGTAATTGTCAGACGTCTACTTTTACCAGTGTTTCTGCATTATAACACAACTATTTAGAGGTAAATTATGGAGAGACAGCATTACAAAGATAAAAATGAAGAAAAAAATTTAGTTCAGGAGAAAATAAGGATTTCTTCATCCAATCCATTCATTTCATGAATCTTTAAGTGATCTTTAGGACTTCTTTACAAAGAGATGCAATGAATGTAAAGATTAATTCATTTTTCCAATGTTCATAATGTGACCTTGACTAAAACCCCTGAAGAACCATGAAAGCAAGCTTTCAGAAGCATTCATTTATTCTACTCACACTGGTTTAAATTTTTATAATTTAAAATTTACAGCATTTCCAAGGTACAATTATTTTGAGAGTAAAATGTTAATTGAACCAAAAGTTTTTTTCAAGATGTGTTGAACATTTTAATGCCTTAAGTCAGAATTTCAGAAAGTTCTTATCAAATTTAGTACAGCTGCCAAATAGCTTTTAGAGTGAAACAGTGAAAATATCTGCAATACTACTTAAATTAAGTACTAAAGTTATAAGGTAGCTTAACTCTGGTAATGCTATCAAACTGATGAACCTTTAATAAAGTGTGTATCAGATAATCATGAAATCAATTAAAATGTTCATAAAATAATAATCTGAATTACTGTTCCATCCAATGATTCTTATTTCAAACTCCATTTTCTTCTCAGAGACTCCCAAGAGACAACTCTGAACTCATTATTTACATAGCTGACTTCCAGATTTCTACTTCTCTCAACAGTCCATCTAAACACGTAAACCGGCTTTAAAAATAGGTTATGAACAATCAAAGGTTCTTTGCTTTGACATACTAGGTTGACAGGGGTTAAACTTTACAGTCTACACACCTGAGAAATAACTAATTAAGATAAAGGACCAGGAAAAGTTTTAGGCACATTACTTACTTAATTTTGTGAAAACGAGAAAGTTGAAAAAAGCTATGTGGTTCTCCTATTTAAATGAAGAATTTCAACTAATATACTACTGAGCTAAAAAGTCATGATTAGTTAGCAGTCCCTCTAGTGTTCAACTAATTAAATTAACTGTCTCAGTATGGTAAAGGCTGCCACTTACTTATTTCATAACTACTTTATCTGTTCTACACATCACATAAAAATAAATTTAATAAACACAAAATAAGTTTAAAAATGGATCAGCAGAATCTTGACTTTTTCCCTGTAAATCATCCAACTTACAATTCAGAAAGAAATGATAAATCCAGAGCTCCTTTCTACTGCAAGACTGATCATAAAGCACCTAGCATGGTGCCTAGCACATAAAAAGTGACCTATAAATATTTGATTATTGTTTGGTTCCTAGTTTTCAACATATAACTATTTCAAAACATCATTCATTCATAGATTACTGCTACTAAAAAATTAGGCACAATAATAATAAATAAAAAGTATTCTGCAAATAAAAGACCAAGTGTGCAAGAGGAAATAGACTTAAGATGGCATGAAGCATGAAACTGGAGCAGTAATTCTTGTTAAGACGTCCCTGGGTGGCATGAATGGTTAAGAACTGGCCAACCGGCCAAAAGGCTGGCAGTTCAAATCGACCCAGAGGGCTCCTATGAGTAAGACCTGGCAATCTGCTTTCAAAAGGTCATAGCACTGAAAGCCCTATGAAGCAATTCTACTCTAAACACAGTGGGTCGCCATGAGTCGGAATCGACTGGACAGCAACTGAAACAACAATCCTTGTTAATCAAATATCCTTACTAATTCTGTATATGTGATAACCAAAAAATAATAATAATAAAAAAAAAACATTGCCATCGAGTCAATTTCGACCCATAGTGACTCTACAGGGTAGAATAGAACTGCCCCATAAGGTTTCCGAGAAATGACTGGTGGATTCTAAATGCCCGCCTTTTGGTTAGCAGCCGATCTCTTAACCACTGTGCCACTGGGGCTCCATACATGTGATACTTCATTAAAAAGCTAAAAATTACTCTGATCGACCAATAATTACAATATACCACATACTGACTATAATTTTTTCAGAATAGACCATGATCCCTACCTAAAACAATACTGGACATAATTTTTTATTCTAAAATCCCTTCAGAAACAAGGGCATAAATATTATTAATCATCCTTGTACAGGCAATGCCAGAAAGTAATCAGTTTTAAGAGATCACTTTTTTAATCAAATGTCTATGTATGATTTAATTAATTTTTTTTTTATATGGACAATGGCAGGTAGAAAATTTTTCAAATTTTATCTACAGGTGGAAAGTATGACCAAAAACAATGAACTATAAAACTATATCCTTATTTAGCATCTAAATTCATTGAGATTTAAATATTTTGACAGAGGAGTTCATTAGAGGAAAAATATGACCATGAGAGGCATTTACACAGCATTTAAATCTAACAACTTCTCATATTCACTTCCTAGGAGTGGCATCATAAAATACAGCTATAATTCCCATATCATAGATAAGAAAAAAAGATGAGTAAATTGAAATGACTTGCCTATGATGACACATACCAGCAGAAGAGGCATGGTTTGAACACTCAATCCCCTATTTTAGTTTACTTGCCATACTTCTCTTATGGCCTCTACCGCTCCATAGGTGAAGGACAACAAAAGCATGAGAAATTTCTTCCTGGCCTCTGTCCCATCTTGGATATGTGAGGGTGAACAGGACAGGGTAATCCAGGATCCATAACCTTACTGCTGCTGAATGCCAGCTGAGCTAAGGTCACAAATGGAAAAAGAGAATGATTGATGGTTCCTGGCCAAGAAGGTCTGATTCACTGATGATAGAAGGACTCTTCAATCATTCTCTGGGAGATATGGCTGCATTCCATGTGTTGCCAAATAGAAATTTCAACCAATTCAGGAAATCTAGAATAACTGCAGGTGTGTGGGTGGGTACGCGTGCACATACGTGCACACGCATGAAAGCAAGCATCTTTTGAGAGGATAAAGCAACTTTCTTAGTAGGCTTTTTTTAATGCCAGTTTAAACATATCGAACTTAAAAAATACTAACTTGCTATCTTAAATATTTAGAAAACAGGCAGAACCAAAAGGCTATCTTCATAATGATAGAACAAAAGATGTATACTGACACTAAAAATGTTTGCCTAAGTTGCTAGCTCATTTTATCATGCAATAAATACCCATGATATTCAAAGAAGCTTGCAATTGATTCAGGATTTCAATGTGAGAGATATACAGTTCAATGAAAGCTATCTGTCAATTTGATTCTACAGTGAAACATTCAGGATTTTCTCAGAACCTCAGCCAAGCAATCTTACCTAATCATTTCTATATAGCAACATCAACTCTAGTGTTGGGCTGGCAATTTGTAACATATATAAGACAGCAAAGGTCATTCAATCAGGATATATTTATAAGTTAACAAGACTTCTGACACATATATACCATTGAGCATTTTGACCCCAAGAAAAAAAAATTCTTCCACACCCACCTGTCCTACACAACAACTAAAACACAAGCTTTTTACCAAATGCCCAAAATACTTGCTATCTACAACACCAATAAACATAATCTATGGGAAATCAATCAGTTTTAGTAAAACTTTTTCTATTTCCATTTTAAAAACTATAAACTATAATGGAAACACTGGTGGCATAGTGGTTAAGTGCTACAAGCTGCTTACCAAGAGGTCGGCAGTTTGAATCCACCAGGCACTTCGTGAAAACTCTGTGGGGCAGTTCTACCCTGTCCTATAGGGTCGCTATGAGTCGGAATCAATTTGATGGGAGTGGGTTGTTTTTTTAATAGACTATAAAAACTAACAAATTACCAAAAAGAAAGAAAATTATATCATCATCTTTTTAATATGCAGTTAAGACAAAATCAAGGCATCAAAAAAAATTTTTTAAATGTGGTTAAAACTTTCCCTAAAACCATCTCCACAAACAACAGCACGTCTCCCATGTGTGATCTACGATACAGGGAGGGCTTAATGTCCTGCAATGGTAACCTTTACAGAAACTCTATTTACATACACTCATTCGCTCGTTAACTTATTTTGCAAATATGCACCAGGCACTATGCCAGGCCTGAAATTACAATGGGGGCAAAGGTCAGATGCAGTCCTGCACCTGAACAATTTATAAACTAGTGGGGTTTCATCTAGTCCTATGAAAAAAACCCCTACTACCCATTAAAGCCAAACTCCTCGGCCTCATGTCAAGCTCCATCACCACCAGGCCCAAATATGCATTTTTCAATCAATTTGTCATCTTTAACTCTTCCCCAATTAACATTTCAAACTTTCATACTCTATATTCCTGCACGTGCCATGTATCCAAATTCTACCCATCCTGTAAGGCTCAGCTCAAGTGTCAACTCCTCCTCAAAGTTTTGCCTCCTTCCATACAACTCCAATAATTACCCTCTTAGGACACATTACTCTCTACCTTGTAACAAGGTGTTATGTACATATGCTATCTTCCCCATTACAGTGTCAGCTTCTGAAAAGCAGAGTACGTTTCAGATTCACTTCTGAATTCTTCACAGACCCTAACAGTGCTGCCTCAATAAACATCTGTTGAAAAAATAAAGTCACAATTCTAAATACAAAAGATCACTAAAAAGTGGTAACACTTTACAGTTTTATAAAGCTCACAAAATGCTTTCGGCATGCTCTCATACATTGTTTTTTCATTATTTTACACACTACTATAAATTTAAACGTGTGGGCAACTGGGCTGAATCAGTACTGTGCCCAGGACACCCCAGGAAAGGGTTTTTGCCCCGAGTGTCTTCTAACACATTGTCCCAACAATATCGGGAATCAAACAGATATCTGGACTAATCACTGATATTGCTATATCTAAGTTATTTAGCCTTTTTTTCCCCACAAAATAGTGTGTGCTTATTGGGGATGGGTCGGCAACGCTTTTAATTGAGAGCTCTGGCTACCTAAATTCTAGTTAATGAAGCCTGACTGTAGCAATGAGAATAATTGTCCCAGCCACACATTTTACTCAAATCAAGAACCCGTCTTTGTTAACATTCTTGGTAAAACCAAGAAGCAGTTCGACAAATTTTTTCATAACAGGAGTCCCTGTCAACAAATGCCATTTCCTCCCTAAACAGAGTCATGAGTAGTTTGTCCATGATAAGCCAATCATTTACACAAGCAATTTAAAAAAAAAAACTGCAAGAATTTGAAAGCAGGACAGTGAAGGAACAAGCACCTTTCTCCAGTAATTCTTCAGGTACTACACTTTTGTGTAAGACGTGATTAACGGTATACACCAACATTACCTCTCTACACGCGTCAGAGTAGACAACTCACTTGGCAGGCAAAGGCAGCACATCTGTATTTCCAGAAACATACGAACCAGCTTTCTTAGACAGCAGCAACCCCCGAAAATTAAGAACTTCGCTGAAGAGATGAGACAACCACAGAAGAAAGGAGGCAAGTGTCTTTTCCATTATTAATATCTACAGACTACTGTTTAAATAAGCTAAAAATACTATTTCCAGAAAGGTAAGAGTATCTAAATTTTTCTCTTTTAAATATATTTCACTGTGAATAACATGCCCTCTTATAAATAGCAAACACTAAAATAGCTTACATTTAAACATGTTCAAGATTACCTGTGAAAAAATAATTTTGATGAAGAGACCTCATCTTGAAGAGGTTCACATTTCTCTTATTCAAGCAGCCATTCCATAAATATTTACCTATTTCCTGCCTGTGTCCTGAACGTAAGCCTTTTATAATATTACAGTCTAGCAAAAAAGAGTCGTACCTCCCCCAAGGCTAGCGTAGCCATAAAGAGAAGCAATTTTTTAAAAGGAAGGTCTTTTGCGTATGACATTATATTAAACAGGAGGAACCACTTAGTAATAATAGACATAGGTTTGTAAACACACTAACCTTCCCTTTTCTATTTTATACACACACACTTTTTCAACACAAAGACTGTTCTCCTTTATCCCATTTTTATCTTATTTTTAATTTTTTTTTTTAAATCAAGTCAGTTCTGCTGCCTGATTAACTACAAACTGCAGGGTATTATCTCACCACAATACCCTGGCAACCAGCTCATATTCAGTTACACTATCAGAGCACCAAAAAAGAAGAAAAAAAAAAACTAATTGTATGATCATGTGGATATTGTCGAAGCCCTTTAGTTCAGCCCTAGATGGGCCTCAAGAGGATAATGCTTATTCTGTTGAACTCACTGCCAAATCACAACATGAAAGAGCCACGATGAAAACAAGGCCCAATTACACAAAGAGTGCATTTTATCAGTGTCGGGTTTATGAGGAATAGGTATGTGGCCCAGTACTTGTGGAAAATGGTTCAAAAATATTTACATAGACAGAGCTTTAAAGAAAATTATGGAACACTTACTAGCCATAATGATAGTCAACGAGAACCTCTTCAGGTAGCATCAGGCCAGCAGCTCCATCATGAAATACTTAAAGCAACAGAACCCAGTTTCAGGGTTCTGTAGGGCTTAACATTTCTGTAGAATTCCAAACTTAGCACAGATTTCTAAACCGCTTTGATTTTTTACAAAAAGAAAAATATATTTATGTGTTATTTCTGCCATTAAAGTGTTTTTTAAAAGAACAAAAAAATCTTAGCTCCTAGTGATATTCATGGCTGACTATATTAAGTTCCAATTTCCATGTGCTCAAGCATCACCAAACAAAACCAAATGGAAACCATTTGTGAATACTTTTTCAAAGAATTACTCACCAAATTAAGCACAGAGATCTATAAATTGGTTAGTCTACCATACTTTAGGCAGGTCCAGAGATCATATAACCTAGCTAAAAGGTAGCCTCAGCAACCACCTCCTGCTTCACCCAATACTTATCTCCCATTCTTTACTATACATTTCTGATTTTTCAAGATCTGGGTCTATGATAATAGATCCATAAAAAAGAAAAGAGATCTCTAATGATAGCAAAGTAGCAAATATGTAATTCTGGCTTTTCAGTTATCTCAATAAGATACTTTATAAAAGCAAAAATGTGGTGTATTCGTGTCAAGTTTTCATACTATTTTATTTTTACTTCCCCTACCATCAGTGGGTTTGGTTTTTGGTTTTACCATCAATTTGGCATATGCTTAGTTCAGAGGATCCAGACTAAATGTATGAGCTAAGACTACTGGAATCAACATTTGCCAAGTGTCACATAAAACATTTAAAACGAAAAAAAATCAGTCCTCTGTCCAGAATTATGGACTGATATTCTTTAAATATAGAAAACAGTTAATTTGATATAAATATAGCACTGTGATAGTTATGTGGGCTTTATTTAAATCGGTCTGGTAAAGTCAATCGAATCATTTTATATGGCACAATCACGAAGTTTCATGGTATGTATAGTTTTGAAGCACATAATGGTTTCAATTTCAAAAGGTACAAAATACGGGTTTTGGTTCCTCTATTACTAGTGACGAACAAAAAAGAAAAAAAAAAACCCCCGTTGCCATTGAGTCAATACCGACTCATAGTGACCCTAGAGGACAGGGTACAACTGCCTCACGGAGTTTCCAAGGAGTGCCTGGTGGATTTGAACTGCCGGTCTTTTGGTTAGCTGCTGTAGCACTTAACCACTACACCACCAGGGTGTCCTTACTGGTGACAGGACTGGGGACAGAACTGGGTAAATAACGAACTCTTTCTAACCTTAAGTGTCCCTTTGAGTATGTTATATTTGACAGTATAAAAGGAGAGAGGACACTCACCAGGATTCATTCCCCATGTCTTCCTTCCTAAGAAGACCCCATTTTTATTTTAGGGACTTTTTATTCCATCTCCTGTATAAAACGTTCTAAACAATAAGACCAACCTGACGCCATTCTAATACGCCAGCAAAGAATCTGCTTGTAAACCAGAACATATTCTCTTACACGACTAATTTTATGCCTCTAACCTGTTCAATTTAATGTCAAATATACAGTCTCTTTCTTGAATTACTTAGGCCCCTAAATTCTCCTAATGCTTAAACTTTTTCTACCACTTTCCACATTCAGGTTCTTACACCAACCTCCCTGAACAAGAGATAAAACAATGAAACTGTTCTACTAAATAATCTTTAGCGACACCACCTTAATGTACAAAACCTCTTCTAAATCTTAGTTTTCTATTAAAGAACAAGCTTTTGATATAAACTATCCACAAAGGGCGGGGGGATAAGATATGACTATTCTTGAATTCCTAAATATTTATGTATCAGTCATGATGCATTCATCAAAAAATTAATTATACATCAAAAGAAAGACTCTAATATGCCAAGTAACAGTTCATCTCGTTTTAGGTAAATTTTCAACCCTATCTGTTTCATTGGCGACTCTAACAACTTACTAATAGTGATTTTTACTCAGATGTACTTTCCACAAATAGGTGACTTTATATCAATTCAAAAAGATTGGACTGTAGAGCCTACACTTACCAATACACAAACCTCCCCCCAACATACACAAAAATCAACTGATTTTCCCTAAAGCAACATTGCTTAGATTATAATTTTTAGCAATTGTTTAATTTTCATATAATTAGAATACAGCCCTTTGCATGCTATTTCACCACAATCTCAGTGTAAATATCTCATTTTTCATAGAAAAAACTAATTATGTGGTTCAGTAAGTTGCCTGTGGTAACACATTGATTTTATTTACATTCAAAAGTTAGACTTCGGCATGTTCTCTCAATTTCAAGCACACTGAGTTTAACAGCTCCATCTAATTTGATGTTTTTTTCTATTCTTTATATGAAAGAATTCTGAAGTCATTATGATCTTACCTTGATTTTACAACATGAATTTATTGTTTATCAAAGTCTTAATAAGTATTTTATTTTCTCTCTTAAGGATGTGATTATCTATTATATCTAATATTTCAATATGTATGCACTAGAATCATTTGGATAATTATCACACAATGAAAGGAATTACTATTTTATAGCTTGGGCTAATTCTTTCAAAAACAAAACAGGAAAATAGTACTATGGTAGACTTACTAAAAGAATCAGAAAATTTATATCAAGACTTGAAGAATTTAGATCCCAGTGAAATCCAGGTATGTTTACTTTATAAATGATTTAGAATTGGCTACCGTTTACCACTGAATGGGTGTAGTCCCTAAGAGTGCTTGTTTCTCATGAAATACATATTACTGTCTACAAAATGCCAGGAAATATAAAAGGCAAAGTAAAATTTACTTTTCAGCTGCATTTGTTAGCAACCTCAAGAATTATTAATGCCATCTGATAAATCTCCATTACACTATAACATAAATATTGACACAGTAAAATATTACAAATCTAGAATACTGCAGGATGATATAAGTCAGCTGTTTTCAAAATCACTATCATTCTACACTTGGAGAATAAAGAAATCCACATAATGAAGGAAAAAAAACTTTCCCAACTTAGGTTAATTTCAATGAATCACAAATTTGCCACCAGTAATGAAAAAACATAAAAAATAAAAAAATTTGAAAACAGGATCAAAGAAAGTCAGGGATCAGATTTTCCCTTTGGAAAAAAAATTTCAAAACCAATGACATTTTACCTTGAGATAATTTCACTCCAGTCAATTTTTTATGTAAAAGGAATGTCACTTTCTCAAAAGGTCATTTTTTTTTTTAATTAAGAATAAAGGCATTTACGATGTTCATTAAAACAATTTTATTTCACTTAATCAAAGATAATCAGATATCACCAAATATCAACTGAGAGTTCACAGACTGTAAGATACAAAGTAATGTATTCCTAAATACATAATTTATTCTCTATAATTTTAGAAAATTCAATGGCAACACTTCTCTCTTTAGTATGCTAAAAAATAGGAGGCTATTATTTTTCAGAATTTAACTCTGCTATCTTAATTTTCTTTTGCTAGATCTTCAATACGTTTTTCTTCCCTCCTACCCCTCAACTTGCCCTATGACTTACTTAAAACTGTAGCCTTCATTTGACTTTTTAACTGCTTTTATAGAACCAGATGGTTCAGAGGTTCAAATAGTCTCAAAATGAGATTCTTCCTCAAACCATGAGTGAAAACTGTTGAGGAAAAGGATATTCAGTCTCAAAGTCTCTGCCCAAACTTACTTCATAATTAGAAAAGAGGAAACATACCTTTACACTGGACAAAATCTAGAAGACACTACTTTATCCAAGTGACCATTACCAACATCATGTCATTAGTATCATCAATATTGGGACAAACTGACATGATGCCATGGGAAGTACACCACCTCACCTACTCAATATGCTTGTCAAAAATCATTAATTTGAATCTAGTCATAAGGAAACAACCAGACAAAATCAGAAAATTGGGCACTTTTCAGGACAACTAAACTGTTGCCTTCAAATACCAGTGTCACTGAAGGACAACTTGGGAATGTTCTAAATTAAAAGAGACTAAAGAGACATGACATCCAAACGCAATTCTGACTCATGGTGACCCCATGTATGCAGGTTAGAACTGCCCCACAGGGTTTTCAAGGCTGTGACCTTTGGGAAGCAGATTACCAGGCTCCTCTTCTGAGGTGCCTCTGGGGGGGTTCAAACAGCCAACCTTTCAGCTAATAGTCAAGCACGTAACCATCTGCACCAGTCAGGGACTTCTTGGCACATTAGGAAAAGTCAATTCAGTGTACTTATACTAATCTCTAAAATTCAAGAAGAAAACGTGGAAAAATATTTAGTCAAGCCAAAAGAGCAACGCTATAATAAAATAAAATTGGCTAAGATTAAACATTAATAGTTTTTATACTAAAAGTTCAGTACAAAAAAAAAAGTTCAGTACATAATCACTGGTAATTCTAAATTTAAGTAAATCTGTACCCTAAACTAAACAGAAGGTTCAAATTCATACCCCAATTTAGAATAAAACAATTTATTACAATATTATGGTTTTCCTGATCATATCCATCTTGTATATTACTGCTAGGTTAGTATTTCTAATGATATCTCTTTCCTGGTTCCAAATTCCTCATCCTTTCTTAGCTGTACTCTGCAGTATGGCCCACCATCCCAGCCTGTCAGTCTGCCCTGACTATTTCGCTCATACCCTATGCACCAGACAGATTTACTCTTCCTACAATTCAGTCGGTGCCTCCAAGCCTTTGTTCATGATACTTCCTCTGACTGGTACAAGTTTCATCCCAACCTAGGTAACTCCTACATCAATCCACCTCAAACTTCACCTCCTTTGGATTTCCCCCCACCATCTCCCTTTCCTTTATTCCTTCCCCAAGCCTTAATCTGATGCTTCTGAGACGTCATAACTTCAACGGTTTATAGGGCTTACTCCATCATATCCTAATTATGGATTCACTTAGCTACTTCCCAGTGAGACTGTGAGCTCCTTAAAAAAGGACTCACGTTACATACCAGGACTGATTACAGTTGCTATCAAATGTCAGAGTTTGAATAACTGGATCAGAAACCAAGAAGACAATCATCTACCCCTGGCACTAGGCTCCCAGCATTCCTCTTATAAGTTTATTGGAAAACATTCAGTCTATTACACTTACATTCTTACAGTGTTCTCTGCACTATACATATCTGTGTGCTTGTCTTAGGCCTTTTTAAGACTATAAATTAATTGCATCAAACCCCTATAACTGGACCCATAGATTAGACTCATAGATAATATACAGGCACTAACATGGACACAATAATGAATGGGCACACCCACACATTGGACATACACACACATTCACTATTCAGCCAGTGCCCTGCTTTAACAGCACTACAGGAAGAAGGCAATAAACTCACAACTCTATCTAACATGGGTCCTACAGAATTAACTCTTTAAGTACTAGAGCCTCTTTATAATGCAAGGTAGTGTTTGTTACACAATCTTGTTCATAGCATAAGTCTAGACAAATTTCATAAACATGGGTATCTTGACTGCTCTAATATTTCATTTTTCCCAGTTATTCCACCCAAACATTAAACTCAAACTCAAAGATAAGATTACTTCAACCTAAAAGTGTACTTAAAAAATTAACATGTGAAAGACATTAGCAAGCACTCAGTGCTATACTGAACAGAACCAGCTGCTTTAAAAATGCCAATATGTTTCAGTTTTGATGTATGAGTTAACTGTAGTCATCGTAGTACCAGCAGCAATAGTTACAGTCCTAGATTAACTGCTCTGTGTGCTGTTCTAAGTATTTTTTATCTGCATAACCCAATTTACAGTGAGGAACCTGAGGTGGCTGAGCAGGGATTCAAACCCAAGCAATCCAGGGCCCATGCTCTGAACAACTGCAAAATAAACAGTAACTCCCCAGACAAGGGCACAATAGAGTTTAACGAAGTGACAGGGACAGACCATAAATGTGTCTTCCTCTTCTCTCAGGCTCTCCTAGCAATTTTAAGCATTTAAACATAAAGTATGACATTATAAAACTAACTCGTATATCCAGTAGAACTATTCTTTTTTTTTTTTTTTTTTTAAATGGGGATACTTTACACATTTAAATGCAGGATGGTTGCTTTGATATTATATTTTATTGTGGGGTTTCTTAGTACTATGTTATTTTGTGTACACTGTAAAAACAAAGGGAAATGCCAAATAACCTAACTAAAAAGCATTTTAAGGAATGGCAAAATCTCCCAATAAAAGGGGACTGTTACAACTAATGGTATGGTCACGCTTAGTGTTACAGCCTGCTAACAGGGTTCTGCTAAAGTTTATTTTACCCAAAAATTAGTCTTACACATATTAGAGAATGAAGTCGATTCCAAAATACTCTTAATTTGTATGACCATGAATTAAAATATTCCTTTTGTATCCTTCACTTTTTCATGACCGCTTGACCTGTCATATTCCCCCTCACTTGAAACATAATTATCTTTTTGTCACTCCTTTTTCTAATTAAGTTTCAAATATTTCCTAATATTCAGATGAACCATGTAAAACTGTCTTTTCAACCACTTTTACCTAAAATATGGCAACTTCATATGACTAGACCTAATCTTTCTTAAAATGCAATATATTAAAAAGAGAAGATGTACTTGATGAAGTTACGACTATTCGATCACCGTCACACTTTCCTGGTGGCACACAAAGGAATAAGCAGTTTATACCATATTCAGCCTCAAGAGGAAAGAAGATAAAAATAAAAAGTAACCATTTTCATGGAAAAACAGTCATGACATATTGTTAAGTAAAAAAGACTAAGTTACAAAATAGTATGACACCAATTTCATTTGTACGTAAACATCAAATATTAAAACTCTGCGTTAGACTGCAGGGTTTTTACTTCTTTATCCTCTTCATGTGGTGGTTCTATATTTTCCTAATTAAGATGTAGTATTTCTGTAATTTAAAAAAAAATTTTTTAAGTCAATCTTTGCTGAATTCTCTACCAAAAAATACTTAAGAGATTAATGAATCTGTATATGCAATCTAAAGCAACTATACAAAATTTACACAGGCTGCCTCTTTTTCTCAGCTGAGAAACAAATCCCATGAGAAATAAGACCATAACTTAATAAGCTCCTTCTGAGAACACTGACCATTTGCTTTGTTGGTATAGATAAGTAACCTTATACATCAACTAAATAAGCCTAATTAACAACTGGGTTTGGTTTCCTCATCATTATAAAATGATGATTTGCACTGCTAACAAATAAAGACCAGACTGAAAAGTTAAAACATAACAGAGCAACACGGAATAAAGAGATGGAAGGAGATGAGATCAGGAAAAAAAAAAAAACATGAAAAATAAAGGAGAAACTAAAACAAAACCGAAGAACACTGTATTTTTCTATTAGGTGTGAAAGAAAATGATCCCTTAAAAACAAAATATGTGTTTTGATACTTACATCGACAAATGCAAATGTTAAAAGTGCTTTCTAGGAGGTATCTTACTTTTAAAAATTCTACTAAACAGAATCTGGATGTTCCAACTCTTAATTTTAAATGAGTTTTTCCAACCTACAAAAAATTGGCTTTGAGATGTACATAAGTTCTGAGGCTTTGCTGATTAACCAGCTAAGTAAACAATCTAACCCAGAACAGGTTATTATATTTATAAACCAAATATTCTAAAAAATACCAGGAGAAAGGTTTGATTTGAACAGACAAAAGGACCATAAGGTAAACAGCTCAATTAGTCCACCGTGGTTTACTGCCCTCTGGCTGTTGTGGCAGGAGATAACACAGATATTAAAAAAAAAAAAAAATGGCTGCTAGGAAAAGCTAGGAAGGTGTCAAACAGAAGTTTGTAGAAAATCCTTTAGGCAAATTTAGAAGCCTCAGAATAGACCCTCAAATATGCATTATTGTTTGTTTTACTCCTTCCCTTAAAAACATCAACTAACAAAACATTACAAAGAATACCTAAAAATTTTCAACCACAAGTTAACAAAATATAGAGAAGTTCGGAGATAATAAAAGTTGGCATTGCAAGATTTAGTCAAAGAAAGTAACATCCTAACTAGAGACCAGAATCAATCTTGAGTTAGAAAAATTTCTTAGCATACTACACAAACACACAGGTAAAGGAGCAAAAACTTTTACAAGAAATGGTAAAATTTCCACTGGTTATTATTTCAAAGTTTCCGGATATAAGATGCAAACTGAAGCTAAAAATTTGGCAACACTGGAGCCAATTTCCTGGAATCACCTAATTACATAAAAACTAGGAAAACGCAAGGAAAGAACAGGTCATATCCTTCATTTTAATCTTTCTTCAAAATTACTATCCAATGTCATCTCATAATATTGTACAATAAGGCTCACACTAAGTATCTATACCATCTTACAATTCTACCCCAAAGAATTGAGTTGGCAATGAACCACAACAGCCACAGTCCAAGAAAAAACAATTCTGTTCATTTCACTGTGTCTGGCTAATTATTCACAATTTCAGTATCATTTTAACACAGTGGCTCTCGGCCTTGTTTCCACCCCAACATGACTGGGAAAGGGCAAGGGAATTTGAAAATAGGGGTGTGAGGAAACCAGTTGAGGGTAATGATGTTCCTTTTGAGAGGCACGCCCATGAAGCATTTGAGGTTTTTCTTTTCAACAACAGCCTTAATAACCCTTCAGGAATTTTTCATTATTAAAAAAAAACACAATGCAAATAAAACAAAAAAAATTTTTTTTTTTTTAAGAAAAAACGAAAAACTTACCCTGCAGTTCATGATGTATTACACCCACTAGGTTGGGTTCATCTCCCCACCAGAATATCCATAACTCTTTGCAATCTGGTTTGACATCACGACGCCATACACACAGCAAGTTGGCTTGCAGGCAGCGGATGAAACTTAACAGGATTGGATCATCCTGGGCTGGGGCTGAAATTATGGGTCCACAGTCCCCATGCCCTCCAAAATTGTACCTACGCCATTTGATTCCTGTGAGTTCAGCCTGAAAAAAAGGACAGGAAAATTGAATCGTTCTGAATTTCATTTCCAATTACATAACTCTACAGAAAGGCTTTTATACCAAAAGAAGCCAATCTGTTAAAGCAAACATTCACACTAAACTTCATACCATAAGATTTCTCCCAGTGAAGAATATATGTCAATCCTCTAGATTGTTAAGAGGGAAAAAGTTAACTTCTTCCTATCCAGACTTCTACATGGCACTTTATATTACACACCAAAATAAAACAAGCAAATAATCATTATTTCCTATTCTCAACCATTTTATTTATTTTCTATAAAGTCACTATATGTAAACTATTACGATTCCTTATTTGAATCATAAATTATATTTAGAAATCAAGTAAGCATTTAAAAAAATAAGCCTGTAGAGCTGAAGGGAAATAATTTCTTTCAAAGGATTTCCCCAATTTCTTCTTACCCAGAAGCTACATTTTAAATCATTTTTAATCAGGGGAGCATTTAACAAACAGTAACATGGTGCTTCAATTCTCTCATGTAATTTTTTTGTTTTTTAAGCACATTTTAAAACATGGAAACTTTCAACAGGCAGAGAGCAGGAACCTGTATCTTTATTCCATTATATACATTTTATATTTTAAAATTCCTTAAATCTTAGGTTTAAGGAACTAAACTTCAAAGATGTTTCAAAACAAATGAAAGCCGAATTCCTTAGTTAAGCAGCTATAAACTATTACTGTGTTCAAAACTGATAGTAAAGCTGATTCATAATATAATTTTGACCCAAACAGCTTACGTTTCCCTTGCATTCAATTCTTACTCATTCATCTCCTCCCCCACCAAGTCAATCATTTTTGTCAACAAGCCGTTTTTCAAAGAACAAGTACCACTGGGGGGAAAAATAACCATATCTCCTACTAACGTAACTGAAATCAATTTAAAGTACTAAAACAATGAATCACTACAATGAATCCATTTAAGAAAAATATCACTTTTCCTCAAGTCAAAGAAAAAAGGCTTCACTTCAAAAAAAAATTGTTACAAAAATAATAATATCCAAACTAAAACTGTCCGGAATTCAGTAACTTATCCTCTACAGTGAAAAATGGAAATCTTAATCTTCAATGAATATTCTTAGTAAAAGCTGGTACGGCATCATTTAGGCTTCCCCTTTATGGCACTTGGTTTCCTCAGGTTATAAAAGTAAATAATATAAATTTTAAAAAAAATCATATCAGAAAGTTATTTTCCAGAAATAATAACTAGCATCCTACTGTGTGTTCTTTATGTCTTTAGAGTATATACAACCAAAAACCAAACCAAATCCAACTGCCATCAAGTCGATCCTGGCTAGGACAGAGTAGAACTACGCCACAGGGTTTCCAAGGCTGTAAATCTTTAAGGAAGCAGACTGCTACATCTTTCTCCCAGGGAGAAAATACCTGCCAATACAGCAGATTGGCGTGTCCGTGTACTAATTTATAGTCCTTGTTCTGCTTAAGGGAATAATCTGGGGCCAGTCTTCCTGGGTTGGAATCTCAGCTCTATACTCACTAGCTGTAAGTAGTAAAAACCTCACAAGTTGCTTAACCTCTGTCCCTCAGTTGTCTCACCTGCATAATGAAGGTAATAGTACTTATTTATATGGTTGTTGATAACATGAGTTAGCATATATGTAAAGCACTCAGGACAGTACCTGGCCCATGGCAAAAACTAGGAACATTATTATTATCATAACAAGTAGTAGGGGTAGTAGTCCTACTTCTTTGTCACCGTCTGCTGATATCCTTCGTCCACTTTTCTATTACACAAGTTGCTTTGTAGTGTTACTTCAAATAAGAGCAGTGTGTGTGTTTTACTCAGAAAGCCTAACAACAATTTTTAAACATATGTCAAAGAAGGAAACTAAATAAAAACGGGCAGTTAAAATCAGAAAAGCTAATTAAAAACCTAACTTTTCTTATTATCACCTAAGGGAAAGGTAGTGTTCTGTGCCTAAGGATCTTGGCAGTTAGGGGAAGGAAGGAGAGGAAGGGGAAGAAAATACACCAATAAATATGAATCACTAATACTGAGATTAAGCATACTGCAGAATATAAAAATTAAGACGCATCAGACACTTAAACATCAGGTGAGGCAGTCCCCAAGAAAATCCTAGAACAGCAATTTACTGACTAGAACACTTTCACCTGTAACATCCGGCATGGTTCAGCAGACAGAATATTTGGCTTTGATTCAAGCGAATGGTTTCCTAATCCTAGCACTTCCACTAACTTCCTATCAGTGCTTCCATGCTCTCAGTGGTAAAGGGAAGCCACTGCCACCTGCTCTGCGTTCTTTATGGAATTGTTCTAGCAAGTGATAGAATGCAAATGCAAGTGACATAACAGCAAGGCTTCAAATTTAATCACTTCATAACTAATTCAGCCAAAAGAACTGAAAAATGTCCAATTATTTTAAAACAATTTAGTTCCTTTGCTTTTAAAGCTAAAACTAAGTATCATTATACTAGTCTTTACTGGAAAATGTAACAACGAAACAGCATTCAAGCCTAACAGAGATAACTAAGTATAAAATGGATGTTCGAAGACTTCGCTTTAAATTTTGAAATAATGTTTGATAAGAGGAAAGACGACTTGGTGATACTGAAATGGTTTGTCCAAGAAAGAAAAGTCCTATCATGGAAGCATATTCAATTAGATTAAAACACGTCCTCATATACCAAACCATGTTTATGGTTAAAAATCAATTCAATTCCAAGTCCTGTTGATCCAATTTCTGACAGATGTATTAATATCACTAAGCCTCAACTTCTTTATTTAATGATTTCAATATCATGAGGCAAGCGTTCAAAATATTTCTAGATAAAAATTCAAAAAGACGAATAATCCATAATCACAGTGAAACCTGTGAAAGCCAGAACCCAACAGGGCTGCCTTGTTTTTCCACATCTCACAAGTTTTCCACCTTTGACAGGGGACAGTCACCACTTTCCTTTTGCTCTCTATTTAATGGAAAAGATTTTAGTTTTCCTCTCTGACAGGTTTCTGCCTTACACAGGTTCTGGCTTTCACAAGTTTTACTACGTATTTAAGCTTTAAATTACATAGTTTTGAAAACAGAGATTCAAAAAACAAAGTTAAAATGTATAAGGAACAAAACCAGTATGCACATATGTATAATAATAACCGCCACATCACCATTTATTAATAAGCACCTACAAATAGCAGATACCATACTAGTCTCTTCATAGCTAAAGAAATTAGAACTCAGAAAGGTTAAATAATTCTCCCAAAGCCACATAGCTAGCAAATGCAGATCTCAAACGTAACTGGATTTAAGGCACAAATTCTTTCCACTCTGCCATGCAGCTTCACAGGGCTTTGTACTATTATAAAATAGTACAAAGAAACTGTCATCAACTCAATTTAGCAATGACTAGAGCTCATGGCCATACTTTCTAATTTAAGACAGTTCACGACTCTTTCTTTAGTCTTCCTGAGGTATTAAGAAAACTAGAATAAGAACGTCCACACATCATCCCACGAATAGAAGAGACTTTTTATTAATTATATGCCTCCTTTTACGTATTATCACTATAAGGCTGTACCTACACAAGCTGATTCTTAGAGTACATGTATAACAAACCAAGACATTAACTCTTCTAACAGCAAGAAAGGCCGGGCGAAACGTTCTCAGCCATGGCTGGAGTCTGCTGCGTAGCTAGTTAAGGTTCCAAGGAAACTGAACCAAGATAAATCCACTTCCTAACAGCATGAATGAGTCAGAACTGACTCGACAGCAACGTGTTTGGTTTCTGGTTTTTAATAGCATGAATGTGATTTAAATAAAACTTACATCGATTCTACTCTTTATGTACAGTATGTAGGGAATAAGCTGATAAATTCTCCAAGTAGAACGAGAATTTGCACTGACCCATTGCAACCAATTCCCTCATGACCAACAGCATATACTTGCATTATCACTCCCCAGAGTTAAAATGGTATTCAGTGGTCACAGAACAGAGTAAAACTAACAGGGCTTGATAAGAATGAACTCATGGTATAGTATCACGAATACTGTATTAAAGAACACTGGCTGGGGGTAAGGAAATCTAGGTTCTAGTCCTGGTTCTTCAACTACCTACCTACACGATATCAGAAAACTACTCCACCTCAGAGCACCTCACCTTCATGACCTGTAAAGTGATATGGTTGACTTAGGCCAAAAAAAAACCCGTTGCCATCAAGACGACTCCAACTCATAGTGAGCTGCAGAACTGCCCCATAGGGTTTCCAGTCCTTATGGACCAGGCTGTGGGTTCAAGCTGCTGACTTTTCAGTTGGCAGCCAAACACTTAACTACTGTGCCACCAAGGCTCCTTATGGTTGACCTAGGTGCTATAAATGAGTTCAAGATTCCAGGCCTAGACTAATTACATTCCACTCACAAAAGCAACTTGTAAATGAGACTGAACCCTTATTAGATGTCTTAGAATAATCAGCAATAATAGAAAAGCTACCAAAAGACATTCAAATTTTCAAGAGTTGTTGAGAGAAAGATTCCTCAAACCACAAAAATTGGCTTAATGTTAATCCTGGGCAAGATTCTAGAATGGTGTATAGAAAAGGCAGCTGTGATTATCTGGAGCCAACATGAGTGTACTAAGAAATTCCAAGTGTGCCTACACTCACTTTCTCCTGTGATAGGGTTACTAATCTAATCCAAAAAAAACAAACCAAACCCACTGCCGTCGAGTCATAGCGACCCTATAGGACAGAGTAGAACTGCCCCGTAGAGTTTCCAAGGAGCGCCTGGTGGATTCGAACTGCCAGCCTTTTGGTTAGCATCTGCAGCACTTAACCACTATGCCACAGGGTTTCCACTACTGTAATAGATGAGGGAAATACAGTAAACATACTAAGTAACTTTTCAACTCAAGTTATAGAAAGGATAAGAAGTCACATATAATAGAAAAGGTCTGTTAAAACATGACTAATCAGCCCCAGGTAAAGAAGCAGAGTAAACATGCACATCTGCTTTTGCTCTATCTTAAATCCCGTGAAAACTCAGTAAAGAGGTTTCTTTGTTTTGCTTTTTCCTTAAATCATAAAATTGCAATGATAGGTATAACAGGAGAGGAGATAAAAGCTGCAAAATTTTGAAAGCTAAGCAGCAGGGCCTCAAAAGGTAAAGAGACTTACTAAGAAAACTAAGTCCTAGACTAGCCATGGGGAAAGCTAAGAAACAACCCAATTTCACGAAATCTCCTTGGCCTCAGGAGTTATAGATACAGGTAGCTTTGGAAGTAGGCTTGAAAGGAAGAGAGGAGATAAAAGAAGGAAAAATGGCTGAAAGCCTGTTTAAGAAGCACTCAGATACACTCCCCAGGTACGCTCCCCATTCCACATAGCTGAGCCAGCACCGTCCTTCACCTCAGCAGGTAATTGGAAGTGTATTCTCTGGTGACAATAAAACAGGATGTCTGGATAAGACAGAAGGTGTCTAGAGTGGCGGACACAGGCACAACTGAGGACAAGGAAGCAGAGTGAAAACGAGGGATTAGGAGAACATGCACAGGCTGAATGCCAAAAACCATCCCTCTCCACCCTCTCCCTCTTAGCCCCAGAAAGGTGCCTGGTAAGATGGAGAAGCAGAAAGGGTGTGTTTGCTTTGCAGAAGGCAAGGATAAGAGGAAATAAATCCTCATCTTCAACAGTGAAAGGTCTAGAACTGAAAAGCCTAAAAGTAACTATAAGCTTAATATTTAGAAGCACTTAAGTAAAAACCAAAATAATAATCAGCTAATGGAGGTGAAAGTGTTTACCTCTGGAGAGGTGAAGCAGGGGGGTGATACACTATAAGCCTTACAGAACTATCTTAGTCTAACTACCTATGAGTAGAACTCTGATAAAAATAAGGATGGAAAATAAAATTTTAAAACAAAAATAATCAGAATGTGGAAGCAAAATATATTTAATGCAAACTTACAGTTACTACTAAAACTCACATATACCATTTTAGACACTTAACCTAGACAAACTCTGAAACTTAGGACATAAGCATCCCATAACCTGTGCTCCAAAAGCCAAAAGGTTGCTTACCATGTGTTAAAATAGTACGTTACTGTTGTCTGTTTCTTTTCACAATTTTTAGACTATTAAAACTCCAGCTGGGCAGAGACATATTTCTAGCTGTATGCCCCCTCCCATCTGGCTCTGCTCAAACTCTCCCTAGCCATAGCTATGCTGCCAGCCAGGGATCCCCATTGTGGAGGGGCTGTTGACAACAGGACCTCGGGCCTTCCATTTGGCTGGTATTTCCATGTTGAGAGAAATGCAATGTGATATCTTTCCATAACGAGAAGTTCTAAACAAAAGATGCTTCCTAACATACAATAGATTTTTGTTGAGCCATAATGCTTTTTCAAATATAAAGATAAAAAAGGCAGAGCTGGCTTAGCACAAGTATTATGAGTGAAAAGGGCTCAGGGGTACTATTTGACAGTAGTTTAACACAATTAAAAAATGTGAAGTAGCTACCAAAAAAGTTATTGCCATCTTAATCTACATTAATGAAAACACAGCAATCTTAGAAAAAAAAAAAAAAATTTTTTTTTTCTAGATTCAACACAACAGGTCTTACATATCAAGCCACTAATCAACGTTGCTTTCAGCGCCTAATTCCATACTTTGAAAGAGATCTAGATAAAGTGGAACAAATTAACAGATAAACGACTAGGGTAGTGAGGAAATCTAAACTTTTGCTACCCGGCTAGACACTATGTGGCCACATGTTCAATCCTTTCAAACAAATAAATGTGACAATAAAAACATTAAAATCATGTGACAAAAGAAACAACTGCATGAATTTAACGTGTGCTTAAGAAGATTTTAAAGGAATCTAAAAAGTCTTCAATTAGACAAAAGACTGATTGATATGTGGAAGATGGATTAAATTTGCTCAGAACACTCCCAAGTGAAGCAACAGAACCGCATGGAAAAACTCATGAGTAAAACAACAACAACACTGAGAGCTCCCTCAAGAAAATATCACTGCCTGAGATGCGATCATAGATAATAAGGGGTTAAGGAAAAACTGTTAACACTAGACAAGGATATTGCAGAGCAGCTCCAAACATCAGATAGTCGGACAACATGATTTATGACGTTCCTTCCAAACCTCAAACGTGAGTCGCAAGGATTCCTTCCAACATTAAGATTTTATAATTCTAACATCATTTTTATCTCGGTCAACTAGCTCAGGGGTTAGTCAGTGAGCTGGCCACCTATTTTTGTAAATAAAGTTTTATCAATAATGACAAAAAATGTACACACACACATATATATATATATATATATTTTTTTTTTAAGTTCTTTGAGTGCAAAAGAAATGATACCAGATAGAAACCTGGATCTATACAAAAGAATAATGAATACCAGAAATAGTTAATATGTGAATAAATATAAAAGACTTCTGTTCTCATTTTTAAGTATCTTTAAAAGCCAACTATTCAAATCAAAAATCATAACAATGCATTGTGGACTGTAGACGAGATACCGAAGAAAAATGTATGACAACAAAAGCACAAAGGATAGAAGGAGCAAACAGAAGTATACTGTTCTAAGGTTTTTACATTATAAATGAAGGAGTTTATGTCATTTGAAGATAGACTGAGGTAAGTTAAAGGTGTATACTGTAAACACTTCATCAATCACTAAAAAGTAAAACAAAGAGGCATTGCTAAAAAGCCAACGAGCCAAAAAAACCAAACCCATTGCTGCTGAGTCAATTCCAACTCACAGTGACCCTCTAGGGCAGACTAGAATTGTCCCATAGGATTTCCAAGGAGTGGCTGGGGGATTTAAACTGCTGACCTTTTTGGTCAGCAGCCAAACCCTTAATCACTGTGCCAATAAGCCAATAGTGGAGATAAGATGGAATCAAAAAATACTCAGATAGTTCAAAATCAAGCAGAAAAAGGAGCAAAAAAAGACAGAAAAAAGAACACACAGGCTAGATAGGAAAAAAACCAAGATTAGCAGACTTAAAAACTAACCATTTCAATACAATCACATTAAATATAAACAGTCTCAATCTTACAACTAAAAGGCAGAGATTATCACAATGGACAAAAAAGCAAGGCTCAACTACATGCTGCTTACAAGCAATATACTTAAACTATAAACACAGATAAGTTAAAAGTAAAATGGTAGAAAATAACAGATTAAGCAAATACTAATCATAAGAAAATGGAAGTGGCTATACTAATACCAAAGTTGACTCCAAGAAAAGGACGATTACTAAGAATAAAGAGAGAAATTTTATAATGATAAAAATGTCAATTCTTCAGGAAGACATGTTGTTGTTACTGTTGCTGTTAGGTGCCACAGAGTCAGTGCCAACTCATAGCAACCTTATGTATAACACAACAAAGCATTACTCAGTCCTGCACCATCCTCACAATCATTGCTATGTTTGAGTTCATTGTTACAGCCACAGGAAGACATAAAAATCCCAAACACGTAGGCAACTAGTAACAGAGCTTCAAAACACATTAAGGAAAAACTGACGTATCTGAGAGGTAGACAAATCCAGAGTTATAACTAAATATTTCAGCACACCTCCTCTCAGTAAGTGATAGAATAAGTAAACAGAAGATCAGTAAGGAAACAGAAAACATGAACAATGCTATCAACCTACATAATCAAACTGACATTTATAAAACAATACATCCCAACAACAGGAGAATACACATTTTTTTTTTCCAAATACACATGGAAGAGTCACCAAAAAAACCATATGATGGGTCATAAGACAGCTATCATAAATTTTCAAAAACTGCCATCTCTGAACAGAATTAAATTAGAAATTATCAAAGTTATCTAGAACTCTCTTCCATTTCTACAAAACCCGGAAATCAGGCAATACTTCTAAATAACTCGTGGGACAAAGAAGAAATCACAAGGGAAATCAGAAAATATTTTGAACTAATGACGAAAACACAATATACCAAAATACGTAGGATATGCTTAGTGATAAACTAAGGATGTTGGAGTAATAAGCTAGGAAAAGCCTGGGGCCCTTTATAACTGATGAGTAGCCAAACTAGTTTTCAATTGCTTCTCTCCAGGCTTCTTAAATATAAAAAACAAATTAATATCCATCATGGTTAAGCTATTTGTCTCTTTCTTATTAAGTATATGATTATGTCACTCACTAAAAATAAATCATTTTTAATATAAACATTTTAGTAACTGGCTATTTTTAAAAAACAAAAATTTTTAGCCAGGTGATGATTTTTAATTTTGAGATTATGCAATTACTTAGGGTTTCACCTTGCTTTTGCCATCGATCAAAACATTAAACTATCCTAATTTTTCACTTTCCAAATGATTCTTCAATTTGGAATAAAGTAGTCTAAGAAAAAAAAAAAAATACCTCCCCATCTGTGGGAAGAAATAAGCTGTATTACTACTCCATTAATCTCTGAGGAAACTTTTAAAAAATGTAAACTGTATTATCACTCCATTAATCTCAGGTAAATCTATATGCACCGGTGATTCCTACCTTCGTGCTTGTCCTAAATGATATGGTCTACACTGTTAATTTTTAAACGGCTTAGAAAAGAAAGACCAATAATGTTTGGAATAGCTAGGAGGAGCTTTACTGTGGTCCGAAAAGAATTTCAGTAGAAAAAGGAAGAGCATACAATATACTGTACTGGTCAAGAGTTAGGCTCTCAAGTCAGAAGGACTAAGGCTCAAAATTCAAGTCCATCACTTGCTGGCTGTATTAACTCGGGCAAGTTACTTAAAATTCTTGCTTTATTTTTCCTATCTGAAAAATGTAAATAGTAGTATCTTCCCCATCAGGATCTTGTGAGCATAAAACGAGCATCTGCATGGACCTAGCAAGCAGTGAAGCGGTGCCAGGTATGCAGTAAGCACTCGGAAATAGCTCTGAGGTAAGAATGAGCATGGCATGCAAAGGACATCTACTTTGACCTGAACTACAGATTCCTTTAATGAGTGGTCAGAAATTTAAAAAAGAAAGATTTTTGGAGATAAAACACTTTTGAAAAATAAACACGCTCACAGAAGAAATACACATATACCCATACGTTTTATGAAAAGATGCTCATAATTTTACGAGAAATTAAAAGGTTGAAAATATTGGGGTTTTTTGCTCAGGATTAATAATTATCAAAAATTTTAATTCACAAACAAGCAATTTTACTTCTAGGAATCTATCCTGCAGAAGTACTGACATATGTGCACAAGTATGTAACTAATGCGTAACTGCCTATTATACCAAAAAAGTAAGTAAAAAACAATCTTCATGTTCCTCATGGGTGATGGTTAAACAAGCAATACTACATCCATCCTACGAACAGGATGCAAATGCTGGAAACATAGTTAGAATGGATGCAGTATATCTAAGCTCACTGCTGGGAAATGTTTTAAGACCATGTCACGTGGGAAAAGCACGTTGCAAGAAAAAGTGGAGAATTATCACCTGTCTCTAATTTTGAAACTACAGGTATGTCCACCATCGAAAGAATGCATAAACCAACTGGTGTAACTGGATTACAACTGTCCATTACATAGTCCTGCCCATAATTACAACAGCACATAATATTGTTGGAATATAATATTAAACTAAGAAAACAAGTCACAAAAGAATATAGTATGATTCCTTTTATAAAAACTTAAAAGCCACTCACAAAACTAAATACATTGTTCAGTATTACAACCACACGATTTACTAAAAAAAAAAATTAGGAAATGATAAAAATAAAATTCAGGATAAGAGTTGTCTCTCCAGAGAGAGGAAAAAGAATGGGATGAGGAAGGGCATAGACTGGGCTTCATAAATGATATTTTCTTTTTCTTATGCTGGGTATTAGGTACATGGGTATTCCTTCCATCACGATTCTTTCTACCTTGGGTATGATTTGTACGTGCTATTTTTCTCCATTCAATACTTAACACAAATAATTTTTAAACTGCATTTGTGAACAGGCACACAGACATCTATGCAAAACCGAGAAGAAAAACCTGGAATGATACAAATTAAACTACTAGTACTTTCTTTCCCGTAGGGGGAGGGGAACCCTCATGTTTTATGATAGATACTCCCATACTGGTCGAATCTGAGACTAATTACACAACTTTTATTAAATTTATAAAAGAAATTAGACTTTTTCATTAAAAGTATAATGACGAAAATGTAACCACATGGAAAATATGTTAGGACAGTCGAATAAAGAATTATATGTACACTGTGATTACACCTATGTACAGATAGATAAATGCACAGTGATAAGAAGAGTTAGAGGTAACATCTGATCTAATGAGTGGGTGGTTCATGCGCAACTTTTTTAAAGCTTTAATTTCTTGGGAGTTTTAGTACTTGGAAGTACTTGTATTTCATTAGTTCTACCTCACTTGGAGAGAAATTAAAGAAAAATGACAACTGCAGGAAGGCCAATTCTCTACCTTCTAGTTAGCCAAGTGAAAAATCTACCCACACGGGAAGTCTGAATGAATTACAGCCAATCGACAATGGGTAGTGCACGCTGTGCCAGTAAGTGCACTCAAAACAACTGGAGAGGTTCCCCACCACACCAAGGAGATTACATCAAAAGGTTCTGAAGTGCATATGTACATTTTAGCACTTAACTGAGAACTGACGCTGCCAAGTAAAAGTGCAGAAGGGGCAAGGAAGACTCCAGAGAGCCGGGAGCCTAGCAATTTGTTTGTTTTTTTTTTAAAAAAAAAAAAAAAGAAGGGGTTAAATGGGGGCGGGGACTGGAAATGAGGTAGGGAGGGAAACTAAGTGCTGAAGGAATAAAGAATGACAGAAATAAAAATTAAAAGGAGCCTAAAATCATAATGAGGAAGAGGCACCAATGATGTCTGGTGGTCCTTCCAAACGCTCCCTGTACCGTTTCACTGGCTCCCCAAAATCGGCCATTTGCACGAAGACATGAAGGGAAACATGGGGTAAAGTCTATTTCCTTTTCCCACCCAAAATATCATTGATTTAAAGTTAATACAAACAAAACCTTTCAATAAAAAACTAAAAAACTTCCCAATGCAGATTTGCAGAGAAAAAGTTTTAATCAGCTTTCTGGGCTTACCCATAAAAAAACCCATTGCTATTAAAACCAAAGGCTCTGAGGAGGGAAGGAGTGTGCTGTCTCATTAGGGGGAGAGCAATTAAGAATATATAGCTACGTGTTTATAAATTTTTGTATGAGTCCGACTTGATTTGTAAACTTTCACTTAAAGCACAATTTAAAAAAAAAAAAAACCAAAGGCTCTGTGTAACAAAAGGCTGGTAAAGAGAGAACCAACTGCTGTTAGAGCTGACCAGCTGCCATCAGGTTAACTCCCACTCATGGGGACCCCATGTGTGGCAGAGTAGAAGTGTGCTCCATATGGTTTTGAAAGGCTGATTTTTTGGAAGTAGATCCCCAGGCCTTTCTTTCGAGGTGCCTCTATCTTCTTTTTTCCTACCAGGGTTTTTCCATGCCCATTTCTCACAACCAAAATTTCATGAGCTCTTTCCCTGCCAAAATATTCTGATTCACCATCACCACCCACCACCTGACAAAGGTCTTGTCTTCTCCATTCTATCTCCACCTTCTCCCCCCACCCCCAACCCCTTTCTCTAAGAAATCTTATTCTCTACTTCTTCCCATTGCCTCAAAGCTTTTCTGGAAATAGGCAGGTTATACAGTCTAGTGTTTATTTTTACTGTCTTTGCACTGTTCCCTGCCTTTTGCCTACAGCCTCTGTCCATAATTAACTTGCGCCTTCCCCCTGCCTTTGGTTTCTCCCCTACTGCAATCTATACTCCACAGAGCCACAGCAGTCTCTTTCTACAGCATAAATCTGATCATGTCATTATCCTCCTTAAAGCCCTTCAGGCATTCCCCTCTACACACAGAATACAATTCCGGCTCCTTCTTGTCATCCAATCTGGCATCAAGTCACCTTTCAGTCTTGTCTGCCATTTAGAAAACTACAGTAAGCATTAAGTAAAAGCTAAATAAATTTAATAAAAGAGAATATTTTCTAACCATTTCTAGAAATTTTATTTCATGACCTATTAATGTACTATTTATGTAGCTGATAAACATATTCATCTCGACAATGCAATACTACCACCAAACTCAAACTTTTACGATACAGCTAAATAAGTTATGTCCACATAACACATCAAAACTGGACTAGGCTATTAAAAAATATTTCTATTCCTCAATCCCCAAATTAAAATGTAAGTAGATAAGAAGGAATCTAAATCAATGACTATTTTCTAAAATATATATATTGCCAAATTCCTCACTGCTTTCTGGGAACTGCTGAAGTCAGCTGTTTGGGTTCTTAACAGGGTACCACAGCTACCATACAACGAAGTTTGGCAACTACATCAAAGTTGCTTTAAAAGATAAATGCCTATCTTAGCGAGTCTCGCTCATTTTTCATCTGGAAAATTTCTGAAGTTTACTGTGTAACTTACTACACAAGCTATTCATCTTAACAGGTTCATTAGATAATTTTCTTTAGAATAGGTAAATACATCTATTTAAAATCAAATTTACTAAAGAAACTAGTGTATTGGCTTACACATACCAAAATACGGGTTCTCATGAGAATCACACCACTGTTTAATTAAATGTTATAGGATCTTGCAAACAGACTCAAGAATAGCACCATCTGTCTGGGTTGCAAAGCTCAATTTCAACCCGTAACACCAAATAGCAACAAAATACCAGTTTCATACATCTCTCTAGTAATTTAGAGACAACTAATGAATTTGATCTACTTGGGATCATGACACTCGATTCAACCCATGCAGATCGTTGCACTTTGTATGTAAAATAATATACTTTGAAAAATGCATGTTTTTAGTAACTTAAACTTTAGTTAAGAACTTCTGTTTCAGAAAGTAAATATTTATGCTCTTCAGTAGCTGAAATGCAGATTTATGCTCTGGTATAAATTCTAAATGTTAAACTGGTCAGGTGTTACATAAATCTGAAAATTAAAAAGTTATTTGTTTTTATTTATTTAGAATTATTACACAACTAAATTTTCCTAAAATATCTGCAGCTGTGAAACAACATATTTTTATAAATCTCCATTCCTTTCATTAATGTAAAAACACTAAAAAAGAGAATTAAAAATAGAACCATCAAAGGAATTTGAAGCCCAGAGATAGCAAAGCTGACTGAGAAAATGTTCAAAAATCTCATTACATTCTTGAATTCAAAAACAGAAAACTGTGTTGGCCACTGCAACTCATAATATAAACAACTAATACAGGCATTCCTGATATTAGATAAAACACATCCTCCGCACCTCCTACACCGACTATTACAGCAGATTACCATAAAGTAAACAGGAGCCCTGGTGGCACAACGAGTAAACACAGAGCTGCTAACTCAAAGGTTGGCAGTTCAAATCCACCCCACAGCTCTGCAGGAGAATGACCCAGTGACTTACTTTCGTAAAGATCACTGCCTAGAAAACCCTATGGGGCAGCTCTACTGTCACATGGGGCTACTATATGAGTCGAAATTGACTCAACAGTGCTTAACAATAATAACTCTAAAGTAAAATCCTAAATATACAAAATTGCTCTTGTCTTCATCTCCTTCAACTGTGGAAGAAATTGCTGAAAGAACATGTGTGAGATGTCAGAAAGTAAAAATGCCACTCCCACCTACTGTATCCCAATATCTAGTCTTACCAATCAATGGACCACTAAATCCACCTTCACTGCAACTGTACGAAAACAGAGTACACTAAAGCGGAGAAGGCAGGGCTGGAACCCTCAGCATACGTCCACAACAGGCAGGGGGCAAGAGCGGAGCTCTTTCCAGGCTCTTCTGCTCATACAGTAACTCCGCATTGCTCACCCCCACCCCTATCAAAGCTACTCAACTGTGGGCTTAGGCAGCAATAGACAGCAAAAAGCAGAAGATAATAAATTACAAAGAGAAAAGAAGACAGTATCCTTTAAGATTTTCTGGGGTGGCTGACTAAACTGTCTCTAAAAAAAATGTTATAGGAAAAGGACCAAAAAATGTTATGAGCAAGGGCAACATCTGATCCATTTCAAGGAAGCTTACTTTGAAGAATACTTCTCGTCTGGTCAGATGTGTATCAATTCTGGTATGACTAGCTCAAAAACCGCTCTTGTCATAATCTACTAACGCAAAATAAAGAAATCATGAAATAAAATGTAAACTTTTAGATACAATTCAAACAGGAAAATTAATTTCATTTATTCAGGGTCAAGCTCAGTACCTTTAATCTCTGAATTTAAAAAGTACTCAAACTAAACTGAGACTGGCCCCACTTCCTTAAAATTTATTTCTATTTATTTCTTGTATTCTCACACTTTTTACGTCTAAGACGTGTCTTATCTTACTCTTTTCCAACTCTAACCCCATCACCGGGGTTCCCGGTACCATCTCCAGCCAGGCTTGTTTCATCAATTGTCAACTTTTCTTACATCTTCCATCTTTCCCTCTGTTTCTCCATTATAGTTGCTCCTAACTCTACAAACAACAAACAAGGGTCTCTTGTCTAAAAAATTTCCATTATCTTTTAGGCTTTTATCCTCCCCCCACTTCCACCCCCCGCCTGCTTCACTGTCAACCTTCTTCAACTAAAAGTGAGCATGCATGCTCATCTTGCCATTCATTCATTCCTCAAGCCACTATAATCCAGGTTCTGCCCTCAACATTCAAGTGTAACGATTTCAACTACCAAGCTGCCCAAATAATAAACCTCCTCATCCTCTTCCACTCCCTGCGTCTTTAAGGTCCACTGCAATTGTCTTTTGAAAAGCATGATTATTCCCTTCATTTTTATGTCTGACAAAGCAAATTATAGTGTCTACTTAAAGCACACAGAACATATACATTCATGAGTTAAATGTCTAAGCTTCATGAGAAGAAATAATTCTGGACCAAAATCTAATTTCTTTTAAATGCACAGAATTGAAAGAATGATGGGTTATACAGTTCAACAATTCTAATCTGTCTATGTAAGAGAGCAATCCTAGAAAGACTCTGAAACACATTATTAAATGTAATACTGTTTAACACACTTGCTTTTTTTCCTCCAATTCATTTCTCGTAATAGCCTCTGTTATCTTCTTGGATTATCTCCCGCCTTTAGTTTCATATCCCATCTGCTCATTTAAGGTTCACGTCTGTCCAGCTTCTGAAATATTTGTCACTTTAGTCATTAGCATCTTGTGTAACATAGCACTGTTTTTTTTAAAAGTTCAGAACTGAATTATTTTAGAATTGAGTATTATTCTATCACCATTTCTTAGTCTAAATTGTCTGCCCACACTCCAAGTTTTCCACCTTAATAAAAATTAGGATTCACTAAGATTTTGTACTATTTCTTAAAAGCAAACCAAGAATCAAGACCATAAACTAAAAGTGTTTCCAAGCACAGATTTAGAGTTGTCAGTTGAGCCTCTAAAGAAAGCCCTTCTCATTTCCCTCCAGCCAGTTACATCCATCCACTCCCTCAAGGTCCAGCTCAGCCCCCACCCCCCGGGCTTCTTTCTGGCTAGGAGGCACTGAGCTGTCCATGTTGCTCTTCCTCTGCACTTGAACACAGCGTCTTGGAAATTAAATGGTGCACAGAGGTCTTTTTCCTACATATCAGACTCCTAGCCCTTCGTGCACGCCCAAGCCAGATTTTAATCATTTCTAATATACATTATTCCAAAATGAGTTACCCACATCCCAAATTTCTCAAACACAGCATCATACAAAAAAATTAAAACTTCTAAAGACTAGTTTATTGACCACCCCATGTACTCTTACCCCAACTCCTGTCTTCATCTCACTGGGGCTCAGAAGTCTTCATTTACCACACAAAATAGCAAGCAGAAGGTGTGTTTCTAGGCGTAAGTGAAGGAGGGAAAATCTAAAGGGCAAAGAAACAAAGTCTTTTCTCGATGACATCACAGAACCTGCCACTAGTCTAACCTTTCTCAACATTTTAATAAAAGGGTATCAGCAAAGAGCAAGCAGTGGCAGGTCCCTGTATGAGAAGAAGGGAAGGCCTGCCTTCAATCTTCACTCCAGAAGTGCTACTCTTGCCACAGGGAGCCATCGCAACACTCTTTAAGCCTTTCTTTAGGATAGCAAGCCTCCCCTAGGCCTTGAGAAGAGGGCCTAGAGCTGGGCCATAATCACTCCCACTGCCTGGAGCTGAGGAAGGTTTAGGGAGTGCCTCTTCTCCCGGGCACTGCAGTCAGGGGAAGGTGTGCCTGACATTCTATATGAGTCCAATAAATATAAGTTCGTCCCCATAAAAATGCTGCCACAAATAGCATTTGTGTTCTATAACACAAGTAATTGAGGACAAAACAAGGTAAATAGGCTCACCATCATTTGTAGCAAGAGCGTTTGTGAAAAACCTACAAATTAACTTTTTCTAATATTTTTTAATTGACCTACATGTAAAATTCTAAACCTCTGGATAAAAAACTGAAGACACTATTCATATTCAACAAGACTAATACAAAAACTAGAGATGTGGGGGGGGGGGGCACAGGGTCACCACAAGTCTCAATCAACTTGAGGGCAACTGGCTTGGTTTTTCTGGTTTTCCTTCTTTCAACAGGGCCCAGACAATATTTTTAGATGGTCCTGCATATAATGGAAAATAGAAATTAGTCATGTGGTTGAGTATATATACTCTGTTCAAAATACAGCCAGGGTTGTGACATGCGTGTCGGATTAAAATGTGACTTAGTCTCTCAGAAGAAAAAGATATTTATTAAGTACTACTTCTGACATTCCCTGAGACAAATCTCAAAATGTTAATAGAACTGCTATTTAAAGTTCAAAGAGCACTCTGGAGCTGCCAAGGAATTAATAGCTTAAAGTACCAAAAAAGAGCCACAGTTCAATTCCCAGTCTTATCCAGTCACAGCTCAGGGTTGGTGCAGTAAAATCACCCAGCATGTTAAAGACACACCACGCGTCTGTGAATCACATACCCAAATGAAAAGCGGTAGCATCTAAAGACGAACTTCAAGTTTTTCTTCTCAATCACGCTTATTTTCAAGGAGAGACTCAAAGAACAATGTAATACTCTGCTCTCTCAAAAAAAAGTACAAACACAACATAACTGCTATACTTAAAACAAGTAATTTTACCATTCCAACTTCCTGGTTAACTGCTTAGGGCCACTCAATAACTTTAGTTATTACACCTTGCTAGAAGTTTCTTCCTATTAAAAAACATTATCTGGTCATTCAGAGTGCTTTTCTTAAAAAGTACTCAAAATGATTTTCACACTTCCTGCCCTCCATATTTCCACCAAGCTTACAGAATGAGAAACTGAGGCACAGACCATTATGATACCTCATCTGACTAGTCACTAGTAAAAAAATGGTAACATAACTCAAGTTTCCCTGTTACCAGTTCACTGCCCACTTTACTGAGATCATGGAAACTAATTTTCTAACCGAAGGCTGGGTATATGCCCTTCTGTACAGCTTACATAGTAAAAATAAAAGATCCTGACCCTGGATCAAGCGACCAAACAAAAACCCTGGCAGGTTCCCAAATCTAAAGGTTACCTAAAGTGCTATATTGTTGCCACACAGTTAATTCCAACTCATAGTGAGCTTATACCACAAAGTAGAACTGCCCTATAGGGTTTTCTAGGCTGTAATCTATAGGAGAATATATATATATATATAGGAAACCCTGGTGGCATAGTGGTTTAGTGCTATATGGCTGCTAACCAAGATGTCGGCAGTTTGAATCCGCCAGGCACTCATTGGAAACTCTATCAGGCAGTTCTACTCTGCCCTACAGGGTCGCTATGAGTCAGAATCGACTCGATGGCAGTGGGTTTGGTGACTAAGGTAAACTAAGGTAAGCCATGGTATTTTCAATCGCCTTGTACATATGTGAAAGCTGGACAATGTAATAAGACCAAAAAAGAACTGACGCCTTCGAATTATGGGATTGGCAAAGAATACTGAATATACCATGGACTGCCAGAAGAATGAACAAATCTGTCTTGGAAGAAGTACAGCCAGAATGCTCCTTACAAGCAAGGATGGCGAGACATTGTCTTAAGTACTTTAGACATGTTACCAGGAGGGACCAGTCCCTGGAGAAGGACACCATGCTTGGTAAAAGTAAGTATGGTGTCAGCAGAAAGAGAAGACCCTCAACAAGATAGATTGCTACAGTGGCTACAACAATGGGCTCAAAGATTATGGGGCAGGACCAGGCAGTGTTTTCTTCTATTGTGCACGGGGTCACTACGAGTCGGAAGCTACTTCACAGCACCTAATAACAACAATCTTCACGAAACAGATTGCAAGATCTTTTCTCCTTCGGAACAGCTGGTGGGTTCGAACATCGACCTTCTGGTTAGCAGCCAAGTGTTTAACCACTGTACCACCAAGATTCCTTCAACATGCTATAAAAACCAAAAAAAAAAACAAACGCATTGCCACTGAGTAGACTCCGACTCATAGCGACCCTACAGGACAGAGCAGAACTGCCCCATAGGGTTTTCATGGAGCATCTGGTGGACTCAAACTGCCAACCTTTTGGTTAGCAGCCAAGTGCTTACTAAATACTAACCAAATTCCTATTCCTTACAGGTGTGATGAGCACACATTTATTGCTCAGTTGGAACTCTCTTTAATAAAGGTTTTCTAGAATATATTTAAAATATTACCAAACCACAGTACGTACCGCATAAAAATAAAACAACCAAACCCGCTGCCATCAAGTCAACACTGACTCATAGCGGCCCTACAGGACAGAGCAGAACTTCCCCCATAGTTTCCAAGGCTGTAATCTTTACAGAAGCAGGCTGCCACATCTTTCTCCCATAGAGTGGACTGTTTAGATAACATATGTTCAGAACACAGAGCTTAACATCTAAATGAGTCCAAAGAAAAATAACATATGTGATCAGGACCTGACTGGGCAATGAGAACTTCATTAAGGATTTAAGATGGAAGAGAGAAAAACTGTCCAACAATTCATTCATTTAACACATAGTTAATGCGCACGTAGCTATGAAAAGAATGCAAAGATGATTTAGACAGGCTCACTGCCCTGCAGAAGCTCTTATCTTTATCAGAGGTACAGAGAAGGAGGCGCACATACAGAGCAAGGGTGACTCGTTCTGCCCATGGGAATGAGGGAAAGCTTCAGAGGAGGTGACACTTCAACCACTTATAAGGTGGGTAAGACTGTTCCAGCCATATATAAGCATGGAAATAAACCAGGAGTTGGTTCCAAACACTGCAGAGTCAGATACCAAAAAACCAAACCAAAAGCCACTGCCTTTTTCCATATTTCTCTTTAAAAACATTAAAATTCCATCAAGAGAACTGCCAACACAAAAGGCTTTTTCACACCAATTATACTCTTTTGAGTATCTTATTTATGAGCTCTCAAATTAAGTTCAGATGGATTTAATCATCTTTCCTATTTAATGAAATAACGTGGAACAACATAAGGAAGCTTCATGTGTCTTACACAAAAATACTTTCTCATAAATTTATCAACGTTCTTTGTAGGAAAAAAAGATCACAGTAATTTTTCTGTAATTTAACACCCTTTCAGAGTATCAATCTTTATAAATTCCGCTCAGCATTATAAAAATAATGTTCACATTATTCCTAAAATTTAGTTTTAATAACAAACAAATGTCTTCAGTAAGTCCAATTAATGTAGTGATTTAATACAAATTAAAAATTAATTACTACAGTAAAAAGATCTAGTGAAAATTGGAAAAAAAGAAAGAATAGTTACCTGCAAATTTACCTAATTTTCTTCATGTTTCCCTATCTATGTTTTAAGTTAAATTTACAAATTTAAACTATGCCAAATAAAGACACAAATGAAATTTTAATATAATCAACTCAGGAGGTTCTTTTAACAGTAATGGAATTTCACTGTACTGGAAAAAATACAAAATGTAGAAAGCTGTCAGCCAGGGCTCTGTACAATTTCACAGCAGTGGAAATACGGTTTTAATAAGATTTTACCACAATTCATCTAAAATGAGAACGTAAACATTCAGAAATACAGACAATAAACCAGAGTATGGAGATACCAACAAAAGAGTATTTTCCCTTGGTCACAGTTGAGTCTCCTAACTGTCATCTAGAAAGAAAAGGAAAAAATACTCTTTTCCCCTTTTTTTGATCAGAATCTAAATGTCTTTTAAGACGTTGTATTAACTTAAAAAAAAAAAAAAACTGTACTCCAGCAAACACAACTAAAACAGGCTAATATAAATCCAAGTACAACAGGAGTTCTAAAAGAGCAATTTATGAGGATAAAACCTCTTCCACTCTACAGACGATTTTGAAAGTTAAGTAACTAAACAATGTAGCAGAGAACTGTCTCCCAAAAAAAAAAAAAAAAAAAAAACACAGCAACAGCAACATTTTAACAGAATTTAAAACTGTTTATATCAACCAAAGCAAAGATAGAGAAGTATGCTTGTGTATGTAAGTGACTTCATACTAAACAAAAATTGGCAAGCATACATATTTCATTTATGCAAATGAGCCTGAATTTACAATTCCTCGTTTATGTTAATATTTACCAAGATTAATGGAATATCATCTCCCCTATGTAATGAAGTGAATTCCCCCAACAGAACAAAGCTAACACCTTCAAATCTTTCAAATAAACAATGAAAGCATATACTATAAAAGGAAATTACCTGGACGTGATCAGAAATAAGTTAAATGACTCAAGAGAAAAAAAAGTCCTAAATTCCAAGAACACATTATAAATAATTTTGATTCACTAACTCTAAAACTCTAAGCAAGTCTTATGAAAGAAATGTATGTATATTTTTTAAAACAATGCATATTTTTAGCTACCTAATTACCTTACTTCGTAATGCATTACAGTAAATGTAATTTCTCAAAATAGCAATGTTTATAAAATGATAGAATAAAAACTCTGGTGGCCAAACACAGCGTACGGTACATAGTTGGTAGACATCTGCACAGGATGCATTTTAAATCAATGACGCTGATAGCGATGCTGCAGAAATTTTTCCCCCTTTCTAATAAATGTTACACGCCCAGTTCAATAGTAACACCGAATATTTAACTGTACTGACTAACTCTCGTAAGCTTTGTCTAATCTATTTTACTGGCTAAAATCCTGGGAAATAAATATAACACTCTCATTCAGAAAAAAAAGAAGATACCAGTTTAAAGGAGGGCAAGAAGATTCTTTGCTTCTACCAAAACTAAGTTTAATCACTTCAGAAAAACATTTATTTTTAATCAAACTTTTAGTTGGAAGATGGGTGAACGAACTGTTCATAAAAACATCCAGATAAACACTCTTATTATTATTTACATTAAGATTTTCATCTCCATTTTAAACAATTTTACAACTAAAGAATGATTTTATCTTTGGCAAAGGATTATCATAATTTACAGTGCATAGTACAAACCGGTGATACAGCACCTTGGTTATTAATCTCAAGAGCAGAGGAGGTCTCTGAAAGTGTTTGATGAATACAATCAACTCACAATTAACTAGGCTAAATTAGCCAGTGAAGGAAAAAAAAATCAATTTTTCCATACCTAATTAATATAATCTACCACTCTAAGTTAATGTTATTTAAAGTAATGGCTTAACACATTTTTTTCCCAAATATCTAACACATTCATGAAAAAATGAACACAACATGCCAAAGAAAGTTGGCTATATAAGCACCTGGCATAAATTCAATAAACACGTACTGATCTAAAGACACACCCCCTACCCATTATTCTAAGAAACAGACCCAACCTAACTTTCTCCCTATAAGCACTTCAAGCAGTAACACAGCAAAATATTTTGTGGCATACATGTCCTAGGTACCTTATTTTCTCTTTAAAATTATGAACTCATCACACGTACAAACAGCTCTTTAAAATCGTCCAGTAAACTGCTACGCTATGCCTTAAATTGCTGTCTATTATGTACTTAAAAATATTTACTGGCAATTGGAGGTTAATATGGCAACTATTACCGGGTGGCAATTATTGCTATTAAAAATATATAAATACTGTAACCATGTGCTACTAGCACCAAGATGCTAAACAGAAAACACACATTAGCAAATTATAAATATTTTCATTAAAGAAAATGAATCATCACATGAAAAAGAATTCTCTATGTGAAAATACTAAAATTGCAAATTGGAATGAAAAACATACCTGTATTTGGGGCTTTTAGATGATTATCAAAATCATTTTTTATTATTATTGTTATTTTCATGGGATAATTCTATTTGCTTCTAGCTCTAAAGAGTAGATTCCAAAGTTTCTACCTTTACAACCATCTTCCCTTTCAGCAAAAACAAATCTCTTAATGAAAAATCAGGTCAACAACAGAGCACCTTAAAAGCCTCAAATATAGAATTAAAGTTCTTTAATTTTTTTTAATAGGAATTACGTACTAATGTGTATGTACAGGTTTCGATTCAACAAGGAAGAATTTGAGATCACTTACTTATATTCGGGAAGATTCTAAGCAAATGAAACCAACACAAATGTGGAGGACACACGCCTAAGAGTTAGATCTCTTGTTATATACTTAATCCAGCTACAGGGCACAAAATCACTTCTCTCATATTATCTCAATAGAGAAACAAAACTTTAGACCTTACATCTGGAAATTATAACGTCTTCCCACAAGGGTGAGTTCACATACCATAGGGTGCACTGTTACACTTTCCAAAAAGGCAGATTTAACACATTTAACTGAATTATAAGTGAGTGACTATATAACAAGAGTCACCCGGAAATGTGATGGACAGCATGAGAGAACAGTTTTGAGTCACAAAGGCACAGCCAGGCACGCATTTAACGCAGTAGCTACAAATCTCACAGCAGTAAGAAGAAGAAGCACATACAATGACCCATATCCCATATACACAATGCCACTTTTCACACCTCAGAAGAAGGGAGGAGGGGCTGAGAGGAGAATTTAGGAAATTTAAAGCCTCAAAGGAGAAAAGTAAAAATTTGAAAGCAACATAAGTAAAGCACAAGCAGAAATCTTAAGGCACCCAATTGCACAACCGACTTTTGTTAAACCATAATGAACACTTTAAGGTAAGAGAAAGTGGCAAGGTCATTACTGTGGTACAGAACTTTAACCTCCAGTTTATATTTCAATCCACACTAATACGAGTATCTAGGTAAATTCTCTATAAACAATACTTCTCTCCACTTAAAAAAAAACTACAGGACACAAGGAAAAATATATGCTATTATTTAACATATTAAGAATTCTTCTTACAAGACATGCTTTATTTTGAACAGGTGATGATGACATCTCTTGGCAGTCTCAACTATTCCATATAATGCACCTTAAGCAACATATTTTTAATAGTCTAGGGTGCTACTGTATATGATTTTCAATTAAAATTCTCAATTTGCAACCAGAAAGAGCTATAATAGTCAGCAGCTTTTTAACTGATTCATCATTTAAAAAAAAAAAAAAAGCACCTTACCCACCCTCCCTGTACCAAAGAATGTAGCAATTAAACACTTTATAGTCCTTAAAAAAAAAATCAAGCTATGCATTTCTGCCGTTCTGAATTTGAAAGTTGCTACCTAAAAGTCATTCTTAAAATTAAAAAAAAAAAAAAAGATATATTCAAAAATCTCTTCCTGATTTAAAGAGGCTGAGGGAAGATATACTCAAAGCACAAAACTTGAATTGGTCATAATCAAAGTACAGCATCCTTGCCTACAAAATTGTTTGTCCAGAAGAATCTCAAGCATCTTATCTCTAAGACATTATCACTCTCACTTAGCTTTTAAAAAAAGAAGATAAAAGCAACGATATATCCTAGACACTGCCTATACAGGTAATACATTGCAGTTGTCTAATCTACCGTATATAAATTAGCCACATATACGTATACAAGCCATTACCAGTCAGTATGATATATGGTAATTTGGGGGCTCTCTCCTCACCAATATTGGTCTATTTGGTTATTTTAATTACCTGTAAAAGTGTCAATGCGGTCACCAGCTGCCAAACAAAAAACATTTTAAATACCCCTTAATCAATATGTTTGCTGATCTATGAGTCCCTGAACCTGACTGATACTAAGTGATAGGGGAAAAAGGAAAAGACAAAATGAGCTTTACTCCCATATGTTAAAAGATCACAAGAAAATCATCACAGTACCAAAAGGAAGAATTACTACTTAAAAATGAATTTAAAGATTATATATCTGAATAAGAATGTTTGAAAAAAAAAAATGTAACCTGGTTGTACTATAGTAGAAGCATGGATACTATGTCTCTCAGTCTTTGTAGCTAACAATCTCATGTGTTGACTTTTTTATCTGCATAAATACTGTAACATATTTAATAACACTTTATTTGAAAAGTTGGCAAGAATTTGCATTTCTCCACTAGTCCCTAAGGGGGGGATCTATGCCACCCATAATTAAATGTAACTAATTACAATTTGAACACTAAATTATTTATCCAGTGTAAACAAGGATTAAAAGGAAATGATGCTTCCGTCTACAGTAGAGGTTACAGAAAATAATTTCCAAAATGCATACTCTCCAAAAAGCAATCCCCCCAAAACAGTGTACCCAAGTTAAAATAAGTTGGTTTTTGTTTTTAGACTAAATTAAATAGACCGTTCAGCCAATTTTCCAATTATATTCTACGCTTCAAACATAATTGCCTTACATCTGTTTACAAACCTTTGCTCAATATTTAAACAAATTCCTACTCTCCCGGGCACATAGCTCTCCATACAGTAACTCATGCACAAAGCACATATTTAAAGACCACGCACTGCAATTATTAGCCTAAACGCCAGGTTTAACAACGTGAATGTTTTCAGAGAAGGTAATACGACCCAATAAAAAGCAAAGATGGCATTTACCACCAAATGTCACTGCCACCGCCAGGGAAAGAGTTGCTGGAGTCCTATACATTTTTAATTTCGATGAATCTAGCCGCCGCCGTCGGGTGCCGGGCTTCCAGGAGAACAATTGACACCCTAACTGCTTCAAGATTAAGGCAGGCGATTCAAATCCGAGGGAAAAGTTGTCAATTATCAGAGAGAGAGAGGGAGCCAGGCGAAGGCAGATAAAAGCGATGTTATCAAACCGCCCAGCTTGTTGCTTTTTTGTGTGTGTGTGGATTCGTTGTTAGGATAGAGAAAACAGTTTTTAAAAGACACAGGGGGAGAGAAAAAAGAAAAAGCTTTCTCCACCTTCCGTCGGCTCGGTGCAATGGCTTTCTGGCTCTCCGGCGTTTGAGCCCCGAGAGGCGGGCGGGCGGCTGTCGGTGTTTACAATCGCGGCAGCTCCGGGTGCAAGAGTCCTTTACTGACACAATCGCATTCGATCAACTGTTTTCGGGCGAAATTGCAGGTGTCATTACAGCATTTAAAAAAAAAAAAAAATTCAAAAGGGAGGCGGGCGGACAGCCGATCCGACCGGGGGGACGAGGCTGCTAGCAGCCCACGGCAGGCGCGGGCAGCAGCAGGCAAAGCCTTCCTTCCACATTTGGGGGGAAAGGGGGGCAGACGGGAGGGGGTGTGATTGCAACAGAGGGTGGGCGCTCCGAGTGCGACCCAGAATCCGCAGCTTTGAGACTTCCACATGCCAATTCCACGCCGGGCGCCGCGCTCACAAATGATTTTTAAAGAGCCAAATAAACACTGGATGGGGTCCAAGGCGGAGGAGAGACGATCCAAGGGAGAGCAGCGGCCAGAGGCGACCCGCGGGGAGGGGCGAAGTCCCGGCGGCGGCGGCGGCGGCGGCAGCGGCGGCGGCGGCGGCGGCGGGAGGAGAAAGTTGATCGGCGGCGGGGTCGGCGGCGGGGTCGGCGCCCCCGGCCCAGCCCCCCTCCCCGCAGCCCGGCTACTCACCAGCGAGAAGAGGTTGGAGTGACAATCCTCCAGGCTCGCCCCGTTCGCCACCCAGTTCGCTGCCGCAGTCATGATCCTCCGCGAGCCCGGCCGCCAGAGCGGGGCATGTCGGAGCGAGGCGTCCGAGGCGAGGCCGGGCCGGACGGCGGCGCCTCACCGGGAAGCGCGGGGCGGCCGGGCCGCTGCCGCCGCCGGAGGAGGAGGAGGAGGAGGGCGGGAGGCGCCGCGGCGACGCCGCGCCGGGGGCGGCGGGCCCGGGCCGGCGGGGGGGTCCGCGGCGGCCGCGCGGCTCCTTCCTGCTCGGGCGGCGGCGGCGGCGGCGGCTGAGGCGGCAGCGGGGGGCGCTGTCCGCGCGGCCCGGCGCCCTCCCCGCCTCTCAGGGCCGCCGCTGGCTCCCGGGCCGGCGCTGCGGGCCGGCCGCCGCCTCCGCCTTCCCTGCTCCTCGGCCGCCGCCGCCGCCTTGTTTATCTCCAGCCACCGACTCCCCCTCAGCCCCCGCCGGCGCGTGAGGGGAGGCGAGCCCCGGAGCCGCCGCCGCCGCCGCCGCCGCCTCGGAGCCGCCGCCGCCGCGGAGCGCGAACTCGCGAAGGGGGGGGTGCGGACGAAGCCAGCGGGCGACCCCGGCAGCCGAGCGACGTCCCCTCCTTCCTCTTCCTCCCCCACCCCCCCCCTCCTCCCCAGTAAGCCTCGCTTCTCCTCCCTCCCCGGGCTCGCTCGCTCTGACAGCAATGGCGGCCGCCGACCGCGGCTCGGCCCGCCATTGGCTGGCGCCGTGTCACGTGACGGGCGCCGGCCGCGCGGGGGGGCGCGGGCGGGCGGGGGAGGGGCCGGGAGCGGCGGCGGCGGCGGCGGTGGCGGCTCGCGGGAGGCGCTGCTGAGCCGAGCGCGGCCGGCTTCTCGGGCCGGGAAGAGGGGCAGAGACGCGGAGGGAGAGAAAGAAGTGCGGTCGGCCCGACCCTCCGGAGGGCGGTGGGCTACCGGGCCCAGTGCTCTGTGGGCGCCCCGCCCCCTCGCGGGGCCCGGACCCTTGCGGAGCGCCCGGGCGGCTGAGGGGCGCGACCGCGGGCCTCGGGAACGCTCGCGGCGGCCGCGGTAGAGGGCGCGAGCCCCTCGCTGCTGCCCCCGGGCTGGCTGCGTGGCCGAGGCTCGCTGCGGGTCAGACAGCAGGTCCATCAAGTGCCCCGGGGAGCGTCGCATCGCAGCCTCGCTCCTCGGGAGGTGGGTCCTGCGCTCTCGTCTGCGTTTCACAGACGAGCAAACTGAAGCACAAAGAGATTAAGTCACTTGCGCGAGCCAGCGCTGCTGCGAAGAAGAGGTGTCAAGATTCGAACACATGCACCCACGGACACTGAAGTCAGGCTCTTGCACTATGCTTCTCCGCACGCCTCGCAGGGAATAGTCTCAAAAAAAAAAAAAAAAAAGAAAAAAGCCAAACCCACTGCCGTCGAGTCGATTCCGACTCATAGCGACCCTATAGGACAGAGTAGAACTGCCCCATAGGGTTTCCAAGGTTGTAAATCTTTACCGAAGCAGACTGCCACATCTTTCTCTTGAGCAGCAGCCGATGGGTTCAAACTCACCCAACTTTTCAGTTAGCAGCGGAGCACTTAACCACTGTGCCACCAGGGCTCCTTCATCTGTCAAAAAGGGATCCTGATTATTGACAAACCCCCCCCCCCCCCATCTAAGGCCAATGTTGTGAATTTCTAAGGAGCTCTGACAGTGCAATGGTTAAGTGCTTGGCTGCTCTGAAAGGTAGGGGGTTCGAACCCACCAGTGACTCTGCTGGGGGTGGGGGAGACCTGGCAATCTGCCCTGGGAAATATTACAGCCTTGGAAACCCTATGGGGCAGTTCAGCTCTGTCCTATAGGATTACTGAGTCAGAATCAACTTGAGAACAATAGGTTTGGTTTGATTATTAAGATACCATTTATTAAAGTGTTTTGAAAAAAATCAAAAGGACTTTTATCTACACGCATAGTGTTGCTTAGCCTGAGTAGAAAGGCAGTGTACCGGTCCATCAGATTCAGATGCCCAAATTTCATGTATTTACATCTCAGGTGGGCTTCATCCCACACGCCTAGTAACCAAACACGTTCTTCAGCAAGTTTAGGACCAAAAAAAAAGAAAAAAAAAAAACTTTCCAGAACAAAATCTAATAGAAAAATTAGCAGAGGACATGGAGTTTGCAGAATGGGAAATACATATGCTTTTGAAATATTTAAAAAGATGCTCTGCTTCATTCATCACAAGAAAAACAGAATTAAAACCATAATAAGTAATGACGATATTTTAGAAGTTTAGGCAAACCTAGAGGGAGGCAGGGGTCTCACACGTTGTCGCCGGGAATACAAATTGGCTATGGAGCTTTCAGCATCAATTTGGTGAATATCAAAATAGAAAAATGAACAGACCCCTCTGACCTGGCAATTCTGCCTCTAGGAGCGTACTTGTACAGATACACAAAGACGCGTCGTGCAAGGACATGAACTATAGGATTGTCTGTACAGCAAAAACTGGAAAACACTTACATGTTCATCATTTGAGGAGTACTTTATATAATTTGGAGCCCTGGTGGCGCAGTGGTTAAGAGTTACAGCTGCTAACCAAAAGGTCGGCAGTTCAAATCCACCAGCTACTCCTTGGAAACCCTATGGGGCAGTTCTGCTCTGTCCTATAGAGTCACTGTTTCGGGAATAGACTTGGCGGCAGTGGGTTTGGTTTCTTTTTTTTTTTTTTTTTTTCTTTTCCGTTAATATAATTTAATCCTTTGCAGTCACTAAATATAATGTGTTAGCGATCGATACATGTACTTATGAAGAATAATCTCCTTAGGGGAGGGACACTGGGCTTCTGTTAAGGGTCATAGTTGAACAACATGATGTTGTTGTTAGGTGTCATCAAGTCAATTTTCGGCTCATAGCAACTCTATGTGACAGGGTAGAACTGCCCCATAGAGTTTTCTAGGCTGTAATCTTTACAGGAGCAGATCTCTAGGTGTTTCTTCTGTGGAGCCATTGGATGGGTTCGAACCACCAACCTTCCAGTTAGCAGCCGAGCACTTAACTTGTGCTACTAGAGCTCCTTGAGCAACATGATAAACATAGGTAGTGTCATTGGGCTACGGGGGTAGATTGTTAAAATGTCACCTGTTTTGTTACATAAACTTTTACCACAATAAAAGAAAGAATAATCTCAAAAATATATTATCAACAGAGATCTCTCTAGAAGATTACTCCAAACACTAGTAATATCAATTGTCCCTAGGTAGGGAGATTAGAGGAATGGGAGCCAGGGTGAGAAGAATTACTTTGCACTATATAGTTTTGTTTTGTTTTTTAACCAAATGCATAAATACCTACTCGAGCGGCAAGTTATAAACAACGACAGTAAATAAATAAAATCGAAAACAGAATAACCAAGTAATGGCACCATAAAAGTAAATAAAACCCCAAACAAACCAGATAATGAAAATAAAACTGGTCCGAGGAGATTTCCTTGGCCGTCAAAGCCAAGGACCCGACGTGGAAAAGAAAAAGCCAGGAGGGCTGAGTTGACGCTGAGTGTGATTAGCCTGGCAACATGAGTACAGAAAGAGAACCTGGGGGAACCAGGTTCTAGTCCCCAGGTGTACCACTGAAAAGCTGTGTGACCTGGGACAAGCCACCTGACCTCTCTGGGCCTCACTTGCCTCATGTGTAAAAAAGGGCGACCTGGGTGGTCCTTATGGTCATAATCCAGCCATGAAATTCTTTAATTCTCTGTACAGTTGAGATTACTGATAAAGATCCACAGGGCTCTTAACTCAATGGGAGTTGGTGGAGGGCCTCAGGAGATATGATTGAAATAAAACAAAAAACCAGCAACTGACTAGTACGAAGTGTGGAGGCAGTGAACCAGCCGCGCGGGCTCCTGGGACAAGTCCCCTATGTCAGAGGCACCTCTTAAGCAGGACTCGGTTTCCCCATTTATGAGAGTGCCTGTGGCCCAGGCAGGAAACAGAAGTTCCACTTTGCACAGGTCTCAGGTCTTATTCTGAGAATGACAGGTTAGTTCCTTTTCATGGTTACCAAACCTAAGGGCAGAGAGAAAATGGAAGCAAAAATACTATCAGAGGAGGAACTATCTACTGTGTTAGGAAGACTGCTGGAGACCTATGCAGCCGCAGGTTGGGAGCATTTTGTAGGAGTTAAGAATGTTGGCTTCTCCAACTCTTCAAAGATTAGACTGGACTATAAAATGTAAAATAACACTTGTGAAGAGTGTGCTTCTTAGTTCAAGTAAGTACATGAGACTAAATAGGCAGCTCCTGTCTGGAGGCATGATAAGAAGGCAGAAAGGGACAGGAGCTGCTTAAATGGACGTGGGAAACGTGGAGTGGAAAGGGGGAGCGTGCTGTCACAATATAGGGATTGCAATTAGGGTCACATAACAACATGTGTATACATTTTTGTATGAAAAACTAACTTGAGACTTGAGCTGTAAACTTTCACCTCAAGCACAATTTAAAAGAAAAAAAGAATGTCAGTTTCTAAGACATACCTGGGTTCCAATCCCTGCGCTCAGGTATACTAGTTGCATGGCCTTGAGCAGGTCATTTCTTCTTCTGAGACCCCATTTCTTCCTCTGCAGTGGCCTCCCAGAGTGATGACTCAGGGAAGGTCCTGAGCTCAGTGCCTGCCCCCCACCGGGCAGTGATCCATAAATTACAACAATTGCAGTCATTTGTCCATCCTTGTACAAGGGAAAGCATCACCCAATCATAACACTTGAGGGTTTTTTTTTTCTTTTAATCTAAACTTTATTGGATTTATTTCCTTTCGAATTAAAACAGAATAAAATGCTAGCTGTAACATGTCAAAAAATACAGAAGTATGCTAAGAAAAAGGAAATACTCTTCCCTCTACCCCCCAAGCTAACCAAAGTGAACACACTACTGTAAATCCTCACTCTCCTTCCTGGGTGCTCACACCAACAAATACACTTTAAACACACATTTCTCAGGGCCTTTTTCTTATGCTTCATGAAAATGGGATCACACCACATATATTATTCTGCAATCTGCTATTTTCACTTAACAATTTATCACAAATATACCTCTAGGCCTATATATCTGGATCTAACTGATTCTTTTATTAGTTTTGTAATGTTTCATAGAACACCTGTCCCATAATTTATCCAATTATTCCCCGATTCCTGAACATTCAGGTGGTTTCCAGTTCTTTCCGACTCTAAACAAGGGTGCAGTAAATATTCTTGTCCATATATCCTTATGCACTGACACTTTTATTTCTGAAGCATAAAGTCCCAAAAATAAGATTGCTTTTTTATTGTTAATAAATGTGTATTTTTATTGTTAATAAATACAGCTGGAAGACTTTCCCCAAAGTTGTAGCAATCCATACTCCCCGAGCAATACAGGAAGAGTGTCCACTTCCTTTCCCGCTTGCCGGCATTTGGATGTTGCCAATCTCTTTTCATTTTTGCCAACCTGATGGGCAAAAAATGGTATCATTGTTGCTTGAGTTTGCATTCCCTGAACTCTGGTGAGGTTGACCATCTTTCTTCTCGGGTTGTTTGCTGCTTAAGCCAGCAGCTTAGGACATAAAAGAACAACATGCTGTTTCAATGACACTGGTAAGAAGCTTGGTACAATGACAAACCCTAGTCTTTGGTCACTCTTACCTGGTGTGGACAAGGTAATTCATTCCATAATTCCATAAAGAGTTTCTGGATAGTTCCAGGTGGCAGGTCTATCCTTTTCATTGCTTCGCTTTCGTAATTCAATTTTTAAGTTAATGTTTTAACTTCCCTCTGAGAGAATGGCCGTATACCAATCAAGTTATGCTGCCTTGGGCAATAACAGCTTTGTTCATAACCACCAAGGATTTCCTAATTGTTCCAACCTCTCCCCTAAGACTCAGAGGATGAAGTCAAAACAACAGCAATCATTGCTGGCTTGGAGCAGCCGTACCTGCGTTTTAATGGTGGAGGTAGGGTTAAGGGCAAGAACCTGAGAGTTGGACAAGACCTGGTTCAAATATCAGCTCTGCCACTTACCCTCTTGATGGAGGGAGGGCCAGTGACTGAACCTCTCTAGGCCTCAGTTTCCTCATCCCTAAGGCAGGGGGGTCACTTTCGTATCTACCTCCTAGAGCTACTGTGAACATTCAATGAGTTAATGCACACGAAGCACTAAGCATCTGCCTGGCACATAGCAGGTGTTCAGTAAATACTAGCTATTATTATTAATCATCACCCATCTGACAGATGGAAACCCTGGTGCTGTGGTTAAGAGCTACGGCTGCTAACCAAAAGGCTGGCAGTTCAAATCTACCAGGCACTCCTTGGAAACTCTATGGGGTAGCTCTACTCTGTCCCTTAGAGTCGCTATGAGTCAGAATCAACTCGATGGCAATGGGTGGGTATCTGACAGTTGGTCATGTTGTGGTAGCTTGTGTGCAACTCTGGTGTTGGCAGCTATTCCACCAATATTTCAAATACCAGCAGGGTCATCCATGGTGGCCAGGTTTTAGCAGAGCTTCCAGACTAAGACAGACTAGGAAGAAAGGCCTGGTGACCTACTTCCATATATTAGCCAATGGAAACCCTACAGATCATAATAGAATATTGTCTGACCTGGTGTTGGAAGATGAGCCCCTTAGGTTGGTGGCACTGCACAAGAGTCACAACAATGGACTCGAACATGCTAACGATCACGAAGAAGGCGCAGCACCAGGCGTTTCCTTCTGTTATGTGTAAGGTTGCCATGGGCTGGAGCCAACTCAATGTCCCTAACAACAACGACATTGTTATTAAGACCCAGGGCTCCTTTTATAAAATGTAGGAGGAGACTAAATGCCAAGAAACACCACCAAAGAAATAATTTAAGCAATGACATGAGTGGTTAAAAACTTCAATGAGCTTAAATTAACCAGATCCAGTGGCATTTTACCTACGCCTTTTGCTCATGTAAGAAGGACGCTTTTGCTTCAGGTAACACTGATTTTAACAGCCCCCAGTGCATCACTTTCAAGTAGCCAATAATGAGTAAAGAAGCATGTGAACAGCGTCCCCTGATATGTTTGACTGCATTGCTACTTAACCAAAGAAAGGTGACTATATTCAAAATTTTCGGCCTCCACTAAGTTTCCTACATATTGCAGGCTATGGCCATATCAAAGGAGCCCTGGTGATGTAGCACTTAAGCGCTCGGCTGCTAACTGAAAGGTCAGTGATTCAAACCCACCAGCCACTCCACAGGAGAAAAGACCTGGCGATCTGCTCCTGTAAAGATTACACAGTCTAGGAAACCCTAGGGGCAGTTCTACTCTGTCATACAGGGTTGCTATGAGTCAGAATCAACGGCACAGAACAACAACACGGCCGTGCCAGGTGGGGAAATGTGTTGCCTGAAATTAGATTCCGTTTTCTCCGGACACACACACACACACACACACACACACGCACACATGGCCTGAAACCTGAACACCCTCATCGTACAAGAGCCAACTCAGGCTTTAAGGTGAACAAAATCGTTTTTAAGAGAGGGGCGTGTTCACAAGATGGATTCTATAACTTTTCCTTTTCAGGGGCACGCAAGTGTGAATCCATTGCTGGGGAAAAAAAGGGCCTACTTGGTGGCCTGGAGCCAGGCTGCACTTTGGGAGGGCAGATGCTAACTGCTCTGCCAACACACCTCGTCCCTTCTGTTTTCTGAGTTCCAGGCCAAGCCCACGCATCCAGTCTCCTGGAGGGGTTTTGTAACGAAGACAAGTGTCTTTTCACCGGTGGCCTAAATCAGGGACTTCAGCAGAGGTATGGATGGGTGAGAAGGTAACTGATCTCACCACCCTCCTGTCGCAATACTACTCTTTGGAAAGTGACACCCAGGTCCTGACATGCTAGACAAAGGCCACTGTCCTCCAGGGATCATACCCAGTCCTTCCAAACTGTCAGGCCCCAGGCCTGTGAACACACTTTCTTTCTCCCAGGCACAAGTGTCCCATCTCCCTGCTGGCTGGGTCCCTGTCACAGAGTCAGGTCTAGCTTTTTGCGATAGGTCATTTTATTCAAAAGCCACCCTTGGGGAAAGCATGGTCCTCACTCAGGAACAACTCAGAGGCAATAAGAAATGCCACGTGTGAAACTTAAGTCATCCCTTTGTCTTCACTTCGTCTCAACGACAGGTCCAGGTGGCTTTCTCCAGTCTTCCTGGTTATGAGTCCCCAGCAAGGGCGAGGCAAGCAACATGCCTCTCCTGCTCGGGTCTCAGTTTTCCCTTCTTAAAATGGGCTGCCAAGCTCTTCGGATGCTGGTGAGTAATAACCAATCTATTTTGTTTTTTTTAATTGTGTACACAATTTTTCAATTTTCAGAGACGGTGACGGCAGGAATCTCTCACGGATGGAAATGGAGAACGTCTATGGAGTCACTCTGGCGCTGCCATCAGTACAGATCACTTTCCCCAAGGAAATACATTACATTTCATTCTCTATGTATTGTTTACTTTATAGTCTCTTGATCTTACTTTGCTGGCTTCTTGTTGTAGCTTTTTCGGTAGCTTGCTTCCCACTTAATCACAGCAGCTTCTGTAAATGTTAGCGAGTTGTGTTATGGGGATTTGCTGCCGGCATTTCACAATGGTTACTGAATATAGAAACCCCTTCTTTTCCTACCAAAAAAAAAAAAAAAAAACCTCAGTAAATATCCCTTTCACTCGAAAAAAAAAAGAGACCCTTAAAATGATCTACCAATGAGCAGACTTTATTTTATGTTACCCATGCAATAACTCAAAGCATATTTCGTATTTTTCTCGATTTGTGGTTTTATGAGAAGGTTACTGTTTACATAGCACGGGGATCCCTGACAAGCCTGCTCATTATAATCTAATCAGTCACTTCTCAAAATTCCAACAGTAGAAAAGGCTTTCTTCTCCCACCTTCTAGCAGAGCTGTGGTGAAACTTGAATGAGGCCAGCCAAAACATGCCTCCATCCACACACCGGTTACACCTCTATCTTACTACCTTTTTGGGAGAGAGCTTTCTGAGTGTAGGGGCTCTTTAATGAGCTCATTCCATGCGAACCATTGAATTTTCACAATTATCTTATGTGGTAGGTTCTATCCCATTCCCCATTTTACAGATGAGACAACAGAGGCTAAGAGCAGTGAAGTAACTTGTCCAAGGTCACACAGCTTAAAAGTGCAAGGCAGGATTTGAACTTTGATCAGTAATGCCTCCTCTACAAAGAAGCTAGAGAGCTCCTCCATGCTTTAGACACCCCCTGTCCTTTGTCCTTAGCTTCCTACCTTCTTCATCGGCCAGGTGCATCTCTCCACAAATGTCTCACAGGGGCCTGGAGCAATACAGCTCTGCCACTTACTGGTCATCTGTTCTTGTATAAGTAACATCACCTCTTTGAGCCTCAGTCTTCTCATCCATAATGTGGGCATAATAATACTGACTTTACCAGTAGGTCGGTAATGATAAATATAACAACAAGCACCAAAAACCCACTGCTGTCAAGTAGATTGCAACTCAGCGACCCTATAGGACAAAGAAGAAGTGCCTCATAGGGCTTCCAAGGCTGTAATCTTAATGGAAGCAGACTGCCATATCTTTCTTCCACGGAGTGACTGGTGGGTTTGAACCACCGGCCTTTTGCTTGGCAGCCAAGTGCTTTAATACCTGTACCACAAGGGCTCCTAATAACAAGCACCCATCCCACCCACTGCCGTCGAGTCAATTCAGACTCATAGCGACCCCATAGCGTTTCCAAGGCTGTAAATCTCTACAGAAGCAGACTGCCACATCTTTCTCCCACTGAGTGGCTGGTGGTTTCGAAGCACCGGCCTTTTGGTTAGCAGTCATTTGCTTTAACCACTGTGCCACCAGGGCTCCCTATAACAAGCACAGGCATCATTTATTGAGCTCTTCCCAGGAGTTAAGCACTGGGTCAGGTACTTTATACCATGATCTGGTTTAATCCTTTCAGCAATCTTCTGAGAGAGATTCTATGATTTCCCCATTTTGCAGATGGGGAAAGTGAAGGATGAAATGGAAATACCCAGAATGTGCCATCACCCAAGCCTGAGCCACCTTCATCTCTGTGGTTCTCGCTCCTCCCCGGCCCTGCTTTGTTCTCTTCTCTACTTGGCAGCTAGAGAGATCCTGTTCAGACCCAAGTCAGATGATGTCACTCCTCTGCTCTGAACCCTTCCTGGCTCCCATCTCATTCAAAGTCAAAGCCAAATTCCTCCCGTGGCCTGCAGGGCCCTTTGTGGCCTGGCATCCTGCTTTTTCCAGCCTCATCTCAAGCACACTCTGCTGCAAGCCCCCGAGCTCCCCATGGCTCTTCGCATACTCCTAGCTTCCCAGCCCTCGAAGACCACTTGCCCTTGGGTATCCATACAGCTCCTTCTTCACTTCCCTGAATCTCTTCTCAGACGTCCCCATATCAAATGGCCCCACTGGACCACCGCACCTAAAACATCATGCCTCTACACCTCACTCTCATTCCCTCTGTTTACTTTTCACTCATCATCTAAAACCACCTGACATATACATACTTGTATGTTTTCACCTGTTTCTTCCTCGCCCATTAGAATGTAAGGCCCATGAGGACAGGGTTCCCCCCGCCCCGCCCCCCGTTAGTTTACTGCAGTATCCCAGTGCCTAGAACATTATTAAGCCAACCAAAAACCAAACCAACTCATAGCAACCCTATAGGACACAGCAGAACTGCCTCATAGGGTTTCCAAGGAGTGGGTGATGGATTCGAACTGCTGACCTTTTGGTTAGTAGCCAAGCTCTTAACAGCCACCAGGGCACCGGCACATTACTGGTGTTTAAAAAATAATTGTGGGATGAAGGAATTACAAAATAATACTGAACAGTAAGCCACTGGCACGGAGCGAGTATCTATAAATATTAGCTGTAATTATCAGAGGAGTTCCCAGTTGATGCAAACAGTTAATAGGCTCAGCTGCTAACCAAAAGACTGGAGGTTTGAGTTCACCCAGAGGTGCCTCGAAAGAAAGGCCCGGTGATCTGCTTCCAAAAAATCAACCACTGAAAACCCTACGGAGCACAGTTCTACTCTGACACACAAGGGGTTGCCATGAGTTGGAATCGATTCAATGGCCACTGTTTTTTGGCTTTAGTTCTTATCAGGGGTGTTAAATCACCTTGGGTCACAGGCTGCTCTTCCTGGCAGGAGAATGAGGGCCATGTTAGCTTCGTGACTCACCTCCACCCCATCCCAAGAAACCCGGAAGGTCAGTTCCCTCCAGCAGCAGACGAGAAGGGTCAGCAGCAGTTTTCCACGCGGCCTAGGAAGGACGTTTCCCATGCTCCCCGAGGGGTCCACAGAGTCACACTGGGTCTTCAACAGCCCAAGTGAACAGGAGGATTCTAGAGCCAGAATTAGGGCCCAAGCACAGCTCCAACATCTCAAGCAAGTTCTATGCCCCTTCACAGCAACCTGGCCAGCACGGGGAATTAGACTTTGTTTCATGATTGGATTTTCCCTTGATTTTGAGAGTAATGCATGCCTTATAAAATATTCAAACATCAAAGAAATCTGTAATTTAGAAAGTGAAACACTCCATTCCCCAACCCAGAGAACTACTGTTAACAATTACACACATTGAATATTCATCTAGATTTTTTCCTGATGTATTTTTGTTACTATGACTTACAAGAAAGGGGTCATACTATATATACATTTTTCACTTTGCTTTCCCCCCTTAATCAGGTTGACTGAGGTATTAAGAACCCATTGCCATCAAGCCAATTCCGACTCACAGTGAACCTATAAGACAGAGTAGAACTGCCCCATAAGGTTTCCAAGGAACGGCTGGTGGATTCAAACCGCCAACCTTTTGGTTAGCAGTTATAGTTCTTAACCACTGTGCCACTAGAACTCCTTATTGAGATATAATTTACATATAAAGAGCTCTGGTAGTGCAAAATGGATCCCTGGTGGCGCAGTGGTTAAGAGCATGGCTGCTAACCAAAAAGCTGGCAGTTCATATCTACCAGTCACTCCTTGGAAAACCTATGGGGCAGCTCTACTCTGTCCTATAGGGTCACTATGAGTCAGAATAGACTCTATGGCAATGGGTTTGGTTTTTGTTTGTTTGGGTGGTACAAATAGTTAAACACTTGGCTGCTAATAGAAAGGTTGGTGGTTTGAACCCACCCACTGGCTCTGTGGGAAAAAGACCTGGCAATCTGTTCTTATAAAGATTACAGCCAAGAAAACCCTATAGGGCAGTTCTACTGTGTCACAGAAGGTCCCACTGAATCAAAAACAACTTTAGGTGAAGGGAAAGACAGCACACAATACAGGGGAGGTCAGCACAACTGGACTAAACCAAAAGCAAAGAAGTTTCCTGAATAAACTGAATGCTTCGAAGGCCAGCGTAGCAGGGGCAGGGGTCTGGGGATCATGGTTTCAGGGGACATGTAAGTCAATTGGCATAATAAAATCTATTAAGAAAACATTCTGCATCCCACTTTGAAGAGTGGCATCTGGGGTCTTAAACACTAGCAAGCAGCCATTTAAGATGCATCAATGGATCTCAACCCACCTGGATCCAAGGAGAATGAAGAACACCAAGGACACAAGGCAATTACGAGCCCAAGAGACAGAAAGGGCCACATGAACCAGAGACTACATCATCCTGAGACCAGAAGAACTAGATGGTGCCCGGGTACAACCGATGACTGCCCTGACAGGGAACATAACAGAGAACCCCTGAGAGAGCAGGAGAGCAGTGGGATACAGATCCCAAATTCTCATAAGACCAGGCTTAATGGTCTGACTGAGACTAGAAGGACCCCGGTGGTCATGGCCCCCAGACCTTCTGTTGGCCCAGGACAGGAACCATTCCCGAAGCCAACTCTTCAGACATGGATTGGACTGGACGGTGGGTTGGAGAGGGATGCTGGTGAGGAGTGAGCTTCTTGGATCAGGTGGACACTTGAGACTATGTTGGCATCTCCTGCCTGGAGGGGAGATGGGAGGGTGGAGGGGGTTAGAATCTGGCAAAATGGACACGAAAAGAGAGAGTGGAGGAAGAGAGTGGGCTGTCTCATTAGGGGGAGAGTAATTAGGAGTGTGTAGCAAGGTGTGTATGGGTTTTTGTGTGAGAGACTGACTTGATTTGTAAACTTTCACTTGAAGTACAATAAAAAGTATAAACAAAAAACAACTTGATGGCACCTAACAACAACAATTTACATATAGCAGAATTCACTATTTTTCGTGTATGAGTTTTGATAAAATGTCTATTGTCACTTAAGCACCACCACAATCAAGGTTCACAACAGTTCCATCACCTGCCAAAATTCCCTCATATCCCATTGTAATCAACCCTCTCCCCCACCCCTACCTCCTGGTAACCACTAATCTGTTCTCTGTCTCTATAATTTGCCTTATCCAGAATGTCATATGAATGGAAGCATAGTCTACCTATTCTTTTGAGTCTTGCTTCTTTCACCTAGTATAATGCCTTTGAGATTCATTAGTGTTGACACATGTATCAGTGGTCCATTCCTTTTTATTGCTGTATAGTATTCCATCACATGGATAAACCACAGTTGCTTATCTATTTGCCATTTGAAGACCATTAGAGTTGTGTCCTGTTTGGGACAATTACAAATAAAGCCACTTTACACATCTTACAGGATTCTGTGGAAAGGTCGGTTTTCAATGCTCTTGGGTAAATACCTAGGAGTGGGCTTTTGGGTTTATGGAAGAAAGGCCTGGTGATCTATTTCTGAAAATCAGCCCATGAAAACCCTATCACAATGCTCTGATCCACAACCGATCATAGGTATGGAGCAGGACCAGGCAGCATTTTGTTCTCTTGTGTGTGGGGTCACCATGAGTTGGGGGCAACTAACAACAACATGCGAAGTATATGTTTCACTTTATAAAAAACTGCCCAGCTGTTTTCCAAACTGGCTTTTCCATGCACCCTGCCTTTTTTTTAACCTAATAAATATAATACTCCTTGATGTATGAAGGAGCCCTGCTGGCACAGTGGGTAGCTTGGCTGCTGACTGAAAGGTTTGAATACACCAGCCACTCTGCAGGAGAAAGATGTGGCTGTCTGCTTTGGTAAAGATCACAGCCTTGGAAACCCTGTGGGGGCAGTTCTACTCTGTCCTATAGGGTCATTATGAGTCAGAATCCACCTGAGAGCAGTGGGTTTTTGGGTACCTGATGTATTTATTTGTGATATACTTTCCCATTAGAACGTAAGTTCCGTGAGGGCAAGAACATAGTCTCCTTTGTTTGTCCTTGCATCCTCTCTGTGTAGAACAGTGTTTGGCACTTAGAAGGTGCTCAGTAAATGGTGTATTGAATGAATGAGTCAAATGGACCTTCCTCCATGTGAGACATGTAGCTCCATGCCATTGAGCCCTGGTGGGACAATGGCTAAGCACTTGGCTGCTAACCGAAAGATTGGCAGTTAGAGCCCACCCAGCGGCTCCACAGGAGAAAGACCTAGAGATCTGCTCCTAGAAAGATTACAGCCTAGAATACAGTGTGGGGCAGTTCTACTCTGTCACATGGGGCCACTATGAGTCAGAATTGACTCGACGGTACCCAACAACAAAAACAGCAGCAGCTGCACTCAGTATTTTGCTGCCTGAATGGGTCTCAGTTTACTCAACTAGTCCGCTGCTGGTGGGTCCTTGGTGTTCTCCAGTTTTTCATGCAGACAAGGCTGCATGCAATATCCTTGAGTATATCTCTGCAAGCTTGTGTGAATTTTTCAATAGAATATATTCCTAGAAGTAGAATCACTGGGCCAAAGGGTACGATAGATTGCAATTTTAATTGATGTTGCAAAAGATTATACCAATTTATACTCCCTTTTTTTTATAAGAGTGAAGGATTGTGCCCATCTTACCACATCCTTGCCTACACTGGCTATTGCCAATTGGTATGAATGTTAAAGCCACACAGCTGGGGTCGCAGGGTCAGCAAGAACAGTGCCTCCCTGACTTCTGGGTTTCATACTTGGATATGATTTCTCAGTTGTGGAGACTGACATAAAACTGCCAACTTCTTATTTTGTTAAGATGGGATCAAAAACGGAAACAAATCTACTGTCTATAAAACATAGTTATTGTTGTTGTTAGTTGCTAACTTATGTATAACAGAAAGAAATGCTGACCAGTCCTGTACCGTCTTCATGGTCGTTAATATGTTTGAGTCCATTGTTGCCGCCACTGTGTATTTTAGTACTTACTAACCTAGGGGACTCATCTTCTAGCACTATATTGGGCAATATTTCATTGTGATCCATAAGGTTTCCATTGGCCAATACTTGGAATTAGATCACCAGTCTTTTCTTCCTAGTTTGTCTTAGTCTGGAAGCTCCGCTGAAAGCTGTCCACTGTGGGCGACCCTGCTGGTATTTGAAATACCAATAGCATAGCTTCTGGTATCACAGCAACACGCAAGGCACTACCACACAACAAACTAACAGACGGGTGGTGGCCACAGAACATAGTACTTAACTATTAGCTCGTAAAGAAAAGAAAGCTCTCACGCCAACGAAGAACAGAAAAAACAAACCTGAGAAAAAAGGAAACCTAACTGTAACACATTTAGGCTTTGTTTTTCTATTTCTCCATAAATTGGGAAAAAGGACCCAGCATGGATCCTGTGGGTGGGTTTGGACGCGAGCCTGGTGACTACCAGCAGGACTGTGTAGGTGACCTGTGAGGGCTCTAAAAACAACAAAAGGTAGTTGGAAAAAAAAAAAAAATGAAACTGAACAGGGGGAAGAAATGAAAGTGTTACAATTTGCTAATTGGACCCAGTTCTTCTGAATTTAGCTTTATCTCCCCCACTGTGCACAGAGCTTGTCTCCACTTCAAAGACCACGTTCGCCTGGAGAATTGGAACCAATGTTTATGGAGTGCTTTGAAGATGTAAAGTACCATTTAAATGCTAAGTATTATTATTATTACTTTAAATTTTAAATAACTTTTGGGATGGGAATTTTTAATACGTTGGCAATTCTTATTGAATGCTGAACGTGAGCCTGTCTGCTAAACCATACCTTGATTCAGGCTTGGGTCAGGCAACAAACCCAACGTACCTCTGGAACGCCAAACCAAGCTCACTACCTTGTGCTTGTAAATTGTGTTTTCCGAGAAGATGAACACTGTCAATCAGACGCTGTCAGTTTATGTAAGAACATGTTTCAAGATCTAATTGAAATACAGTATCTTTCCAGGCTGAGCTGATAGAGTTATCACATTACAGATTTTATTTGACTCTGCATCTGAATTCATTCCTTTGTATCGTTTCCAGATTTCTTCATAAAACAGAAATTAGACACAGTCTTGACATTAGAATTTCACAAAGAAGCAATCAAATCCAAATTACTTCGAAGAAGGAAAGGACTATAAAAGTGACTAAACAAAATGAAAGAGGGGGAAAAACCCACATTCTGGAGGGCCCTCGTTCAGGAATTAATTTGTTATTTGGACCTTGGGATGAAGACAATTTAAGAAGTTGCCGGACAGAAAATACAAGGGAAAATCATTGCAGCTGTGGCTAGGAAGAGCTTAGAGATAAACATTGTAAAGTTTGCAAGTTTTATTTACTTTACTTTTTTTTTTTTTAACAGGGGGACAGTACCGTTTCCTCAGACAATAAATTCTTGTGCTACTAGATTTGTTTGAGAGCATTGGTGAGGAAATGCTTAAATTTAAAAATCATCAAAGCTTAAATAAATCGCCTGACATAAAACTTGGATCCAAAATGGAACACAGGCATTGGGCCACTTCAATCTCCTATGGTAACCAAAGACCAAACTATGTTTTAAAAACTGTTCTAGTAATGAGATTCACAAGAGGTATCAAGTTACTAAGTGGCTTTTAGCCTCTTTTGAAACCAAAGTAAAGGGAAAATCCCATTAATCTGAACTGTGCTAATAATGAAATTTGTTATAATACAACCCGACCTAAACTGCAGTTTACCCATGAAGTCTACCTGTGAAGAAAAGTTTACCAGACTAACGGAGGTCTTTAAAATAATAAACTCTTTTAAGGTTCTTAGCACCTCACTCTTACCCAAATAAATTCCTGCCAAATCCAGATGAGTTTTAAACGTTGATTAGAGCAGACTTGAAGTTCTACTACTTGGAGACCCTTTCTTTGTCATGTTCTTCTCTGTACTCAAAAGAAAATAAAGGTTTATTCTGTTTAAGGATTCTAAACAGTCCCTCTAATGCAGATGGACCCCTTAACCTGCCCTTCATCCCAAATGCAATGAATGAAATGAGCTTTTATTGAGGCAATAGCAAAGACATGCAATCATAACCGTTACCAAATGGAACAAACCCGAAAAAATGCTCTCTCCTAGTTGCATGTGTCGAGCAGTATGGTTTCTGATTTCTTTACCCTGAGCTCAGTAACCAAAAGGTTCTTCATCAATGGTCACATTTACTATTAAGACAATCTGTGTTCTTCCAGCTATAAACCAGTACCAGTTGCCGTCAAGTTGACTGTGACTCGTAGGGATCCCATGTGTGTCAGAGAAGTAGATAGATAGGTAGATAGATGGCTGGATGGCTGGCTGGTTGAATGGACGGATGGACGGACGGATGGATGGATGGATGAGTGGACGTGCAGATGAATGGATGGAGGGACTGAAGTATGCAAAGCAAAGAAACAAGCAGAGGTGGCTCTTTGGACATGCTAGCCAGGTGTTCAGTTTAAAACAATGAAAAGAAAAAACCTTTTTTTGTTTGCTTTACCTAATTGTAAAAACAATACCAAAAAGTAAATGAATAAAACAAAGTAAGAAACAAAAGAAACACAAGCTCTTTATAAACTATATAGAAGAATATTAAGGAGCAAGTGAAAATGGCCCATAATTCCATCACATAGTGATATCCACTGTTAACATGTTAAAGAAACGTTAAGCAAAACAAACACACAAACATATTTAAAGAAGGTTTTATGGGGGCTGACTCAACAGCAGCTAACGACTATGCACAAAAACCCAAACCCGCTGCCTTCGAATCAGTTTTGACTTATAGAGACCCCGTTGGGTTTTCAAGGCTGTAAATCTCTACAGAAGCAGACTACCACATCTTTCTGCCAAGGGGCCACTGGTGGTTTCGAACTGCCAACCTTTCGGGTAACAATCAATTGCTTTAACCACCGCACCACCCGGGCTCCTGTATGTACCAGGCATTGGAAATACAGGGGACAAAATACAGTTACAGTCTCTGTCCTTAGGGGCTTCATAACTTCCTAGAAGAAACAAATTAGAAGAGTTATTACAAGTGTTTTGTAACTTTGTGTGTGTGTGTGCACTCAACAATGTGTCAAGTCATCTTTCCATGTCAAACCAAAAAAAAACCCATCGCCATCGAGTCAGTTCTGACTCACAGCAAACCTATAGGACAGAGTACAACTGCCCCATAGAGTTTCCAAGGAGCGCCTGGTGGATTCGAACTGCCGGCCTTTTGGTTAGCAGCTGTAGCACTTAACAACTATGCCACCAGGGTTTTCCCCATGTCAAAATATGTATGTAAAAGGGATGAAATGTGACTAAGTTGCCCTTTTTCCTACCCTCTCTTCTAACGGGGAATCTGCCTTTGCCCACCTGATTGATAGACCTTTGTTGGGATCAAGGCAATGGGTGAAGGGGACTGGAAAGAGCCCAGAAGGAGCACCCTGATTCACATTTGAAAGGGCCTAACGCTGCTTGGGGTGGAACAAGGTAGATCCAAAAGGGAAAACCAGTTGCCGTTGAGTCAATTCCGACTCTGGGAAGCCCCACGTGCCTCAAAATACAACTGTCCTCCGTAGGGTTTTCAATGACTAGTTTTTTAGATGTAGTTCACCGTGACTTTCTTCCAAGGTGCCTCTGAGTGAACTCAACCACCTTAGTAGCCAAGTGTTTCACTGTTTGTACCGCCCAGGGATTCCAGATGTAAAAGGCAGTAGGGAGTTAAGGAGGAAGGAATGCCTGAGGGGGGAAATATAAATAATCTAGGCTGATGTTGGTGAGGAAGTGACGGAGAAACATTTGAGGAAGTAGCAGCTGGGATGAGAAAGACTTAAGAAGATCTCAAGGATTCCCCAAAGCTGTTGTTGTTAAGTGCCATCCAGTTGGTGCCAACTCATAGCAACCCCTACGTACAACAGAACGAAACACTGCCCGGTCCTGACATCCTCACAATCGTTGCTATGTTTGAGCCCGTTGTTGTGGCCACTGTGTCAATCCACCTCTTTGAGGGTCTTCCTCTTTTTCGCTGGCCCTCTGCTTTACCAAACATGATATCTTTCTCCAGGGACTGGTCCCTCCTGATAACATGTCCAAAGTATCTGAGACGAAGTCTTGTCACCCTCGTTTCTAAGGAGCATTTTGGCTGTACTTCTTCAAAGACCGATTTGTTCTTCCGGCAGTCTGTGGTATATTCAATATTCTTTGCCAACACTGTAATTCAAATGCATCAGTTCTTCTCTGGCCTTCCTTATTCATTGTCCAGCTTTCACATGCATATGAGGTGATTGAAAACACCATGGCTTGGGCCAGGTGCCCCTTAGTCCTCAAAGTGACATCTTTGCTCTCGAATACTTTAAAAAGGTCTTTTGCAGCAGATTTGCCGGTACAATATGTTCTTTGATTTCTTGACTGCTGCTTCCATGGGTGTTGATTATGGATCCAAGTAAAATGAAATCCTTGACAACTTGAGTATTCTCTCCATTTACCATGATGTTGCTCATTGGTTCAATTGTCAGGATTTTTGTTTTCTTTGTGTTGAGATGTAATCCACACTGAAGGCTGTAGTCTTTGATCTTCATCAGTAAGTACTTCAAGCCCTCTTCACTTTCGGCAGGCAAGGGTGTGTCATCTGCATATCCACGTTGTTAGTAAATCTTCCTCCAATCCTGATGCCCCATTCTTCTTCATATAGTCCAGCTTCTACGATAATTTGCTCAGCATACAGATTGAATAAGTATGGTAAAATGATACATTTCTGACGCACACCTTTCCTGATTTTAAACCAAAAAGTATTCCCTTTTTCAGTTCAATTACTGCCTCTTGGTCTATGTACAGGGTCACATGAGCACAATTAAGTGTTCTGGAAACCCCATTCTATACAATGGTGTCCATAATTGGTTGTGATCCACACAGTCAAATGCCTTTGCACAGTTAATAAAACACAGGTAAATATCTTTCTGGTATTCTCTGCTTTCAGCCAGTATCCATCTGACATCAGCAATGATATCCCTGGTTCCACATCTTCTTCTGAATCTGGCTTGAATTTCTGACAGTTCCCTGTCGATGTACTGCTGCAACCGCTTTTGAATAATCTTCAGCAAAATTTTACTTGTGTGCGATATTAATGAAATTGATAATTTCCACATTCTTTTGGGTCACCTTTCTTTGGAAAGGGCACAAATATGGATCTCTTCCAGTTGTTTGGCCAGGTAGTTGTCTTCCAAATTTCTTGGCATAGATGAGTGAGCACTTCCAATGTTGTGTTCATTTTTTGAAACATCTCAATTGGTATTCTGTCAATTCCTGGAGGCTTGTTTTTTGCCAACGTCTTCAGTGCGGAGGATAAGGGCCAGGACTTCAGAGTCAGGCAGGCCTGGGTTCAAATCCCAAATAATTGACCCCGGGCAGGTGACTTAACTGCTCTGAGCTTCAATTTCCTCCTCTGTAAACTGGGGATGATAAACTACATTGGTCAGGAGTCTGGCAGGAAATAGCGGGCACACTCAAACAGGGTAATTGGAGGAGAGTGTAATAAAGAAAATATTTCCATGGGTGTGAGCAGGAGTTAGGGAAATCAACAGGGTAGAGTGCAATACATGGGGCCAGCAAAGGGAGGCGCTCTTACTACCCCTGGGCCTGCAGGAGCAAGAAGGGGAACCTCCAGAACTTAGAAAGGGAAGCTGTATGCAGAGAGTTGCCCAGCAGGAGCTGTGGCCTTTGGGAGAGGCACAGCCACCTACAGCAACACGGCAGGGAGAATTTGGGGGAATAAACCTTCATTGTCTTCCTTCCTCTGATCTTCTGCCAGTGTCTTCTCTTGGAAAAACCCAGGGAGAAGCCAAAGAGCCCAGGAGCACACTGATGCCATCCACAAGTCAGCCTTCTAAACTCAGGGCAGGGAGAGAAGGGCAGGCATGGACCAGGAGGGCCAAAGAGATGAAATCTAATACGTAACAGTCCAACCCTATGGGCTCGACAGGATTAACGGGGATTATGTCCATAAAGCACTGAGCACATAGTAAGAATTCCCACCTTCTGTGCAGGAAACCCAGGTTCAATTCCCAGCCAATGCGCCCCAAGCACAGCCACCACTCATCTGTCTGTAGAGGCTTATGTTTTGCTGTGATGTTGGACAACTTTCAGCAGAGCTTCCAGACGAAGACAGGTCCCTGGATGGCACAAGTGGTTTGCCCTCAACTACTAACACAAAGGTTGGCATTTCGAACCATGCTGTGGAAGAAGGCCTGACAATCTACTTCCATAAAGATTATAGCCAAGAAAACCCTATGAAGCGGTTCTACTCTGTAACACATGGGGTTGCCATGAGTCAGAATTGACTGAACGGCAACAGCGTCCAGACTAAAACAGACTAGGAAGAAAGGCCTGGCAATCTACCTCCAAAAATCAGTCAATGAAAATCTTATGGATCACACTGGTCTGACCCTGTCGTGCGTGGGGTCTCCATGAGTTGGGGCCTGGCTCAAAGGCACTTAACAAGTCCTTGCTAAGGGGCAGCCCGTGGTTACCCCAGGACCGACCCCAGCCAGGGCTCTCAGAATTGGTACCAGGTCAGCCTTGACCCAACCTATAATGCTAGGAATGGAACAAAACTGATCTTCTCTACATTCCTTGTTTACTTAGAGAAAACTTGGCTGCTGGGAGCAAAAAGAAGTTGACTGTGGTTTTCTGCAACAGCTGGGGGTAGAAGGGAGATGGCGAGAGGGGAGCTGGAGTCCTGCAAGTCAAGAGACCCCAGAGCCCAGGAATCTGAGAAGAGTCCACACTGAGGCCAGCATTTGCCTGCATTCTCTTTACAGGGGAACTGCGGCCTTTTGGGACTGAGAGACAAGTCCTGCCACCTGGTCCCCGGGAGGCAGGGTGACGAGGCAGCACCCAGCACCAGCCACATGGAATGAACTGCTCTTGGAACCAAGGCTCTCGCTTTTTAAAATTGGCCTGTAAATCTCCGTATAGTTTTCAGGGTTTAGGAATTTTATTTTATCTGGATTAAAGTCATGTTCTGCTTTGGCATCGAAAGGCGTTTATGACTGTTAAAACAAGAAATGAAAAATATAGGCCTGGAATCCGGGAGGCTGTCTCCTGCCAGACTCGTAGGGGTTAGCCCTGGGGGCCAGGCTGAAGGGTTTCTGCCCCCTTTTCCCCTGACTACTCTGGAATGCCTTGATAACGCTGGAACTGACTGAGTCAGATTAGCCAATGCAATAGCTCGGGAGGGCTCCTTACAAAGGGAAACTTTATCTTTGCTTAGGTGAGTTTTATTGCTTTCTTCCCAGCCTATGTCACCCCCTCTCAAAGCACACCCTCCCCAGAATTGTTTAAAGGGCTTTCTCACAGCTATGGGTGGTGGTCGTTGACTGCACTTGATCTGAAGGGCTGATGGCTTAAGAGTTTTGATTCATCAGGGCTTTGGGATGGCTTTGAGCTCCCCAGATTGCAACTGGGGGCAGGATTCAAATAACTGTTATTCCAGTACCTTTGGCCTAGACTGCCATCTTTTCTATTCCCTCTTACTTTTCACACACACACACACGCACGCACGCACACACACACACACACACACACACTCTTCCCTAATGGTAAGAGTTATTCATGCTCCATGAAGCACGCTTAGAAAACAAACCAACAAAAAAAAGCACCAAGAGGCAAAGACTGTTCTAGTATTTTTCTTCCCATCCATCTCTCATCTATTTATCTTTTAAAAATAGTATCGTAGATTATATAGGAGCCCTGGTGGTACAGTGGTTAAGAGATCGGCTGCTAACCCAAAGGTCAGTGGTTGGAACCCACCATTTGCTCTGTGGGAGAAAAATGTGGCTGTCAGCTTCTGTAAAGATTTACAGCCTTGGAAATCCTATGGGCAGTTCTTCTCTGTTCTATAGAGTTGCTATGAGTCAGAATAGACTCAGTAGCAATGGATTATCACAGATTATATACAATTTTGAGGAGCTGGTGGTTCAGTGATAGAATTCTCACCTTCTATGCAGGAGACCTTGGTTTGGCTTCCGGCCAGTGCACCTCGTGTACAGCCATCACCCATCTGTCAGCGGAGACTTGCATTTTGCAATGATCATGAACAGGTTTCAGTGGTTTCCTTCCAGGCTAAAACAGACTAGGAAAAAAGGCCTGATGATCTACTTCCAAAAACCAGCCAACGAAAACCTGTGGATCGCAACAGTCCATTCTGCAACCGATCGTGGGGATGGTGCAGGAACAGGCAGCGTTTCGTTCCATTGCGCGTGAGGTTGCCATGAGTTGGCGGCCAATTCAACAGCAACTAACAACAACATGCAATTTCGTTCCCTAGCGCTTTTCGCTTATAGGTTACAAACATCTTTCCATTCATGAGTTAATAATGACAACTATCACTTACTAAGCCCCGAATTTAAGAATTCAGCCTTCGTAGCCAGAGAGCTCTGGGTTATAATCTTGGTTCTATCCATTTCTACCTGCATCTTTGAACAGGTTACTTAATCTTGCTGAGCCTGAATCTTCCCATCTGTAAGATGGGAGTAATAGTTTTATCAGCCTCGGAGGAAAAGCTGCTGTGAGGATCAGATAAAATTCTGGCAAATAAATAAAAAACCAAACCCACTGCTGCCAAGTCGATTCCGACTCATAGCAACCGTATAGGACAGAGTAGAACTGCCTCAGAGCGTTTCCAAGGAGCACCTGGTGAATTTGAACTGCCAACCTTTTGGTTAGTAGCCATAGCACTTAACCACCAGGGTTTCCAGTACATAAAAGCCTGACAAATTCTTAGTTCACTGTTGTGGTCAAGAAATGACAGTTCACATTCTTCCTGCCACGCTTAATGGGCATCTATGTAGGATGTTTGTCTGTATTTTTTCTTTGCATGAGAGTGCTATGTGTAGTATTCTCTTTAAATCAGAACTTTGGGTTCCACAGCCTTTGTCTCATGGCAAATGACTAGATGATTTTAAACTTCTATCTTCCCCCAAGAACACTCGACAAAATTGGCAGCCTGTGATATGCAAAAATTCACCCAGAAATGGAAGAGAGGGACATTTGTACAAGCTGGGTTGTGTCTACGGAATTAGAATGCACAGTTGGGCTAATTTTAGTGTCTAAAAATTGGACACATTGGAAGATTGCGCCATGAGAAATGCAAGTTCTTGAAAGTGGCAAGAGGAACTACTAGGATTGGTTGAATTTGGGAACATTCCTTCATGGTTTGGGCACTCTCCCAGTCTGTCCACAGAGTCTATGCGGGCTGGAAGTTAAAAAGTTGGGGGATGGGGGAAAGGGTTAAATGCTCTTCAAGCCCTCAGGTTAGAAATGGCTGGAGAGCTCTGTTCACATTTCCTCTTCATTGTCTTGGTTTCCCCAGCCTTCTGCTTTCCTTTGTTTTGCCATAGATAATTTTGATCCTATGACCGGGCAGTCAGTCGTTGTGTTGGGGCCCTCTGGTATTTTGTCCTTTGGGATTTCTGAGAAGCAGAGGCCCCTGTGCTTGACCTCACGTGGGCAGACTGCACACAACTCACTTTGTATCTGAGGGGCAGAGTGGGGGCCTAGCTTGTTTTCGTCGCAGCCAATCAGGCTGGGTCTGAGAATTTATGAGATGAAGGCGGACTACTTTGAAGAAAGGCGCCCTTGTCTCCTTCTTCACCATTGCTCTGTGGTGTGCGTGGGCAGGTGGGGAGGGTGAAGGGGGTGGGCATGGGGAGTGGGCCTGGTCCCTGGGGATGGATGGGGAAAGAAAAGAATCTGAGAAACCAGGGTCAAAAGTCTTTCTGTGCACAGGAAAGAAAACTGAGCAGGCTGCCTTCCTCCTTGCAGGTGTGTTCTCATAATGAGGAGTCCCGACTCTTCCCGAGGGCCAGGGAGGAGCGAACACATCGCAGCCCCTACCTGCATTTGTCCCCAGCCCCCACCCCTCAAAGACAGAAGAACCAAGGAGAGCCAGGAGGGTCAGATGTCAACACTTCAAAAAGCAATCATGGCAGCCAATAATGTAGAAGCAATAATGTCTCCACCAAAGCAGAGGCCCAGTTTTAAATCCTAGCTCTCCCTGGGGCAATTCCTTCATTTCCCTGAGCCTCAGTTTCCTCATCTCTAAAAGGGCGTGGTTAATAATAGCACCTTCCTCATCAGGCTGCTGGGAGGAAGGTGCCCAAAGCACTTAGCACAGCGCCTGGTACGCAGTCCATGCTGAATAAGTAGAAGCTGTATTTTTTTATTACTATTAATAGTGATCATATTTGGTTACTTCTTTCCTTAAAGCCAAAAATAAAGTCCATTCATTCATTCATTCACTCAACAAACATTTAACACGTGCTTTCTATATGTTGGTCATTTTACTGAGGGATGATAACAGTGGTAGCTAACACTTGCTTGGTGCCTACTATGCATTAAGTTCTATTGTAAACCCTATCTATGCATTAACTTATACAGTCTTGTAACCACACTGTAAGGTGTTGTTGTTGTTAGTTGCCACCGAGTGGATTCCAGCTCATGGCGACCCCATGTGTGCAGAGTAGGACTGCTCTAGAGGGTTTTCGGAACCAGGTCACCAGGCCTATCTTCTGAGACACCTCTGGGGGGCTTTGAACCGCCAGCCTTTTGGCTAGCAGTCAAGCACTTAACCGTTTGCGCCAGCCAGGGACTCCTATGCTGTGAGGTAGGTATAAGGAATTTGAGTAATTTGGTCAAGGTTGGTAAATAAGACCAGGAGCTGAGATTTTAACTAAAGCCGGCCTGCCTCTCAAGTCTATATCTCAAGCATTTTGCTATTCCAAAAACTAATAAATGTGGTTCCTGCCCCATAGGGCAGTGCTGTCCGATAGAACTTTCTGGAATGATGAAAAGATTCACCATCTGCACTATTCAATACAGTGCTCACTGAGCACTTGAAATGTGGCTAGTCTGATTTAGGAACTGAATTTTAAATTTCATTTTCTTTGCATTCATTTAAATGCAGATCTAAATTAGTTTATACGTATAGGTAGTGGCCACCATATTGGACATCAAAGCTCTAAGGACTCAGAGTCTGGTTGAGGACACTCGAATGAAGCAGGGTGGTAAGTGTTACACTGTGGCCCTGCCCAAGCTACCAAGAACACATGGAGGAGAAGGCAGTTTAGTGTGGGGTGTGTTTTGGGGAGGGGCCACAGGAGGCTTCCCAGATAAGGTCGTCTCTGAGCCATCTTGAGGAGAGAAGAGTTGGCAGGAGGAGAGGTATTTTTAAATATGTTGGATTTCCCAACCAGGCCTCTGCTCAGCCAGTACTTTGATGGAGATTGAAACCTTTAATCAAGACCCCAGTCTTTTTTGAGCTACTAGATAACCAGAACTCATACCTGAAGGGCAAAAAAGAAGAAAAAAAAGAGTAACAACACTGAATTTAGGAATGTGTCCAGTGTTCTTTTCGGTTGCAGGTATCAGCTTGTGTTTGGCTTTTAACCATCACCTCTCTGAGGGTGGGAAAACACCTGCAAAACTCGTTGAAAACTTCACCGGCTTATCTGAATGCCTTGTCAATACTGCATGGAGCCAAATGTCCAAGAATTCGTGAAGCAGCTGTAGGCAGGCAAAATAGTAGTAATAATAATAAGGATAATGATGATGGTAATGAAAAACAGCTACCACTTACAACGACGCTTACTTTCTGCAGACCCAGCGTTAAGTGCTTTTGTGCATTGATCGGCTCACACAATCCTCCAATCCATTCTCTACACGGCACCCAGAGTGGCCTTTTTAAGACATAAACCCTAAATCAGATCATGCTAGTCTGTGGCTAAAAACTCTTAAGTGGCTTCCCGCTGTACTTAGAATGAAATCGAAGTTTCTTGCCCTGGCCTGTAAGGTCGGGCCCCTGCCTACCTGTCTCCAATCTGCTCCCACCCTTGATTCACTCACTAAGCTCCAGGCACCCAAAATCCCTCTCTAATGTAAAGTACCAAGCTCTTGCCTGCCCCAGGGTCTTTGCACTTGCAGTTCTCCCTATCAGCAATTCCACTCCTCACCCTAATCCTCCACTAGAAAGCTGCTGGAGGGCAGGGATCTTGTCTCCTTGATCACTATTTCATTCCCTGCTCCTAGGACAAGTTGTTGTTAGGTGCCGCTGAGTTGATTCCAACTCACAGCAACTCTATATGACAGAGTAGGACTGCCCCATAGGGTTTCCTAGGCTGTAATCTTTATGGGGGCAGATTGCCAGATCTTTCTCCCACAGAGCCGCTGGGTGGGTTCGAACTACCGACCTTTCAGTTAGCAGCTGAGCACTTAACTGTTGTGCCACCAGAGCTCCTTCCTAGGACAGTAGGTGCTCAATAAAAACTTGTCAGATGATTGAGAGAATTTCACACTATGTTTTTTTTACTAGACATTATTATCCTCATGTAACAGATGAAGATACTGACAGGGTCAGAGAAGTTGACTTACTCAAAGCCACAGAGCTAGTGAGTTTCCAACTATGCATCCGGAGGATTCTATCCATTTGCTGCTTGTCAGCCAACTGTGCTGAGGTTGCACAGCCACTCAGAGAGGAGGAACACCCTTCAAGATGTGGTTTTCATCCCTTCATTCTGCAAACGCCCTGGTTTGCTTCACTTAGTCCTTTATTCCCAGATCTGTCTATATAAGAAGAAGCCTAGCTTGCAAAACTACCCAGTCTCCCCTGGCTTCTACTTTATGTTTTCCTTTGATTATAAAAATGAGTATTGTAGACAGACTGAAAAGTATTGAAAAAATATAAAGAGGTTGGGGAAAAACCACTCATGACCTCACCACCCAAAGGCAATTTGGTTAACATTTTGGTTTCTTTGCTGTCAATCTAGTTTTCTATTGTGTTTAATACAGAGTTAAGACCATCTCTGTATGTAATTTTGTGTCCTACTTTTAGCCTTTAAGGTTGTATCTTAGCATGTTCTCGTGGCATTAAAAATTCTTCATAAGCATTGTAACTAATAGTTGTGTAATATTCCTTCACTTGGGTACGCCATAGTTTATAACACCAAAAGTCTCCTGCCTCTGGAAAGGGGGGATCCTTTTTCTCATCTTGCAGGTCAGTAAGCAAAAAATAGAACTTCAATGGAAAGACGTACATCTATAAACAGATAACGTTGACAATCATGTTTCCCTTCAAGTTCAAAAAAAGGCAGGTCTGTATTTCACCAGAATAATTATTGCTATTATTATATTGGAGTCCCTGGGCAGCAAAAACAGTCAAGTGCTTGACTAATAACCTAAAGGTTGGTGGTTCAAACCCACCCAGAGGCACCTTGAAAAAAAAAGGCCTGCTGCTCTGTTTCTGGAAGGTCACTGCCTTGAAAACCCAATGGAGCAGTTCTACTCTGCACGCATGGGGTCGCCATGAGTCAGAATTGACTTGATGGCAACTGGCAGTGGTATTATTATCTCATCTCCTGAGATTTCACAGTATATGAAAATTGTGGATAATCCCATGAAAAGCATGAGTTATGCCCAAAGGTTTTCGCCCGAAGCGTAGGTTATACGGTTATGTTGACTCTCAGCAAATTCTCCTTGGTTGTCTTGCCACCTATACTTTCTTTGCCACCAACTCCTCCCATGATGCAGCTGCTGCTATTGTCACTGCTATGTCAACCAGGTAGTAGGTAGAAAAGGGCCCAGGATTTGGAGGCGAGAAACCAGGATCCAAACTATAGCTTCGTGGCTTAACTACATGCTCTTGGGCCTGCCACTTCTCCTCTCGGAGCTTCCGTTCTCTTCCCTGTAGAATAAGGATCAGAGCCCTTGCCTCCAAGAACTGCGAAGGTCAGATAAGGTAACAAGCATGATGGTTCATAGTAACCTCAAAAGCACTATAAAGTTGCTTGGAATTCTTACGATCCAATGAGTTACGATCACAGAGGCTGTTAAAAAAGACTTGAAGGTCAGCAGGCCATTTTCTCCAGGCCAAATCTGCATAAGGCTCACTCTTGGTATAAAACAATACAAACTGGATTAGAGGGTCCGCTTGTGATAAATCCATGGGGATCTGAGAGTGGGTACGCACTACCTTCTCCGATCAAACAAAAGCTCTGTTTGGGTCAAGCATTCACCCTGTGAACATGACTCAGGGGAAACTGACCCCACCTCCAACTGCAGAGATGGGCCTGATTGGTCAAAGGCTAATCCTTCCCCTACCAGTGATTGGTTCAGCAGAAGGCATGTGACCCTCATTCTGGTCACTGAGATACATGAGAATGACTAAGACCCAGGAAAGATCTCCTTGCTCCTGACAAAGTATCACAGGAGGAAATTACCCTCTGGCTTCTCCCTCTAGATGCAATGCCTAGAGCTGCTGCAGCCATCTTGCTACCAAACTGGAGGTTGAGCCAACACCAAGAGGGGCAGAGTGGAAAGAGAATGATGGTGATGACAATAGTAATAACAAGACTTAACAGCAGCAAACATTTATTAAGCAGTTACAGCTGCCAGGTACTGTTCTAAATGCATTGAATGCTTTCGTTCAGGCGGGTAGCCTGGCCTGCTTTCGTGGCCTGTGAACTAAGAATGTTTTTTACATTTTTTAATCGTTGAATAAAAATCAAGAGCACAATGTTATTTCATGACATGTGAAAATTACATGAAATTCAACTTTGAGTGCCCATAAATGAAATTTTAAGGAGTCCTAATGGCACAGCGGTTAAGTGCTCAGCTGCTAACCTTTCAGTTGGCAGTTCGAACCCACCCAGGGGTTCTGTGGGAGAAAGACGTAGCGATCTGCTGCTGTAAAGACTACATCCTAGAAAACCCTACAAGGCAGTTCTACTCTGTCATATGGGGTCAATGTCGAGTGGATTTTGACTCGATGGGGGCTTAACTGCAATAACAACAAATAAAATTTTATTGGAACACAGCCACACCAACTGATTTAAGTATCGCCGTGGTGCAGTGGTTAAAAGCTACAGCTGCTAACCAAAAGGTCGGCAGTTCAAATCCACCAGCCTCTCCTTGGAAACCCTATGGGGCAGTTCTACTCTGTCCTATAGGGTTGCTATGAGTCGGAATCAACTCAAAGGCAATGGGTTTGGTTCGGTTTGGTATGGCTGTTTTAAAGAGATGGGGCAGTGGAAGCCCTGGTGGCTAACCAAAAAAGGACTCTATGGCAATGAGTTTGGTCCATGGGCTTGGTGATGCAAAGGTTAAGTGCTCAGCTGCGAACTGAAATGTTGGTGGTTCGGACCCACCACCGGCTCCATGGGAAAAAGACCTGGTGATCTGCTCCTTTAAAGAATACAGCCTAGGAAACTCCATGGGGAAGTTCTACTGTGTCATATGGGGTAACTATGAGTGGGAATCGACTCACAGAACACAACGCCAGCATGGCTGTTTTTGCCACACTACAACAGGACTGAGTAGTTGCAACAGAGACTACACGGTCTGCAAAGCCTAAAATATTTAGTATCTGGCCCTTTATAGAGAAAGTTTGCCTACTCCCCCTTTAGCCTTCACAACGATCCTATGATTTGGTGTATTATTATCAACTGCTTTTTCACAGATGAGAACACTGAGGTTCAGAGAGGTTAAGTAATTTGTCCAAGGTCACACGGCCATTAGGAGTGGACTTGAGATTCAATATCAGACAGTCTGGCTCCAGATCCAGTGCTCTTAACCACTTTGGGAAAGAACTTGGACCCTCAATGGCGTTGTTGAGCTGCTGAGTCAACCAACACTAAACCTGCCTCATCTTTGGACTTGCAGGTGTAAGAAGTATATGACATTACCATATTATCAAAGCCAGTTTGAAACTGTGTTTCTGTTCTTTGCAGGTGACAGCATCCCAGCTGATGCCATGAGAAAGCACAATAAAAATATCAGAGCAGAAAGGTAAGTCAGGCTACCAGCGTCTTAGACCAACTGCCTTTTGTCTTCGTTCAGGAGAATACACTTTTCTTTCCCCAGACATTTCAAGTCTCCCCAAGTTCTTCCCTTTAAAAAGGATTATGATGAAATCCTATTTTAGAATTGCTGCTACTTCTGGCAATTTGCAATATTAGCCTGACGAGGAATTGCACTCGCTAATAAAATATCTCAAGTTGGGCTGGGTCTAATTGTTGCAAGTCCTTGTAGTAACAGCCTGTCGTGGACTTCTGTGCAGAGACATCCCTCGCTTGGCTACGGCCCATGTGGAAAATCAATTTCCTCTAAATGTTTGAAGAATGGCACAGAAGGACCTAATTTCTTTTCCCTCTGCTGGAGTCAATCTGGAGACAGTGAGCCCATAAAATGAATGAAAATAGCTACCGTTGCAAGACGCAGAGTATAAGGCAGAGCTGAGCAAAGCCTGATCACAAGCTCTAAGTTCTAGCTTTTTTTTTGTCCTCAAGCCAGAGACAATCTACATTTGTGTCCCAAACTGACATGCTACGAAAAAGTCACAGAACAGAATTTTACTTCAACCCAGCAATTTCACTTCTAGGAATCTCACCCACAGAAAAACTCCCACGGGTATGCAAGAATGTATGAACAGGGTGTTCCTCGCAGCTTGGTTTGTGACGGTGAAAAAATTGGAGGCAAAGTAAATATCTGACAAGAGAAGGGACTGGTTAAATAAGCAACGATGTATCTGTGCTCTGTGGCCACTAAGGAGAAAGAGGTAAATCCGTACATGTTAATAGAGACAGAGCTTTGTGAGATGGCATCAAGTGAAAAAAGCAAGCTGAAGACCGATATATACAGCTCATTTTTGTAAAAACAAAACAAAAAATTTCAATAATGATATGCACATTTATATGCAAATGCTTGTATATGAGTAGAGAAAGGTCTGAAAGGATACACACCAGGTTGCAGATGGTGGTGGCACAACCTAGGGGTGGGAATGGTACAGGTGAGAGGGGAGACTTCCCTTCCGTATTGTTTACATTTTTTACAACAAAGATGTATGGCTCTGATAGTGAAAAAGAAAATAAAGACATGGCTTTTCAGCATGTCCAAATAGCACTGTGCTAGGTGTGCCACCATCCCTGAGGATACCGAGGTTCAGTTTTGACTGCACCCGGCTTACAATCCAAATAAGCCACCGATACAGGTCTGTTACACAGCCTAATCTGATACATCATAGCTAGTTAACACCTGCTATGAAGGGACTTACTCCTTAGGTACCTGTCTAGTAAATCAGAACTGAACCAAAACGTCCTGGCGCCAAGGCTAGAATTTCAAGAAGTACTTTTTTTTTTTTTTAATTGTGGTAAAATACAAATAACATAAAATTTACCATTTGAACCATCCTGAAGTGTACAATTCTGTGGCATTATGCATACCCTGACGGTGTTGTGCAACCATCGTTACTATCTAGTTCCAGAACTTTTTCATCACCCCAGAAGGAAACCCTGTACCCATTAAGCAGTCACTCCCCGTTTCCCCCTTCCCCCAACCTCTGGCAACCACTTGCTTGCTTTCTGTCTCTATGCGTTTGCCTATGCTGGATGTTACATATAAGTGGAATCATGTAATATGTGGTCTTCTGTGTCTGACTTCTTCCACTCGTCGTAATGTTTTCAAGGTTCATCCATGTTGTAGCATGTATCATGATGTTGTTAGCTGCTGTTGAGTCAGCTTTGACTCAACAGCGACCTTACGCATAACAGAAGGAAACGTTGCCCAGTCCCGGGCAATCCTCACAATCTTTGGTATGTTTGAGCCCATTGTTGCAGCTATCATGTCAATTCATCTCATGGAAGGGTTCCTTCTTTTTCACTGACCCTCTACTTTACCAAACAGGAAGTCCTTTCCTAGCAATGGGTCTTTCCTGTTGACCAAAGTAAGCAAGACAAAGTCTCACCATCCTTGCATCTATGTTGTAGCATCCCTTTTATGGCTGAATAATATTCCATTGTATGGATATACCACATTGTGTTGATCTGTTAATCCATTGATGGACATTTGTTTCTACCTTTTGGCTATTATAAATAATGCTGCTATGAACATTTGTTTGGAAGTTTTTGTGTAAACACCTGTTTTCAATTCTTTGGAGTATATACCTAAGAGTGAAATTGTCGGGTCATATGACAATTCTATGGTTAACATACTAATATCTCTTTTTAAAACTCCAGAAGGCTAGTCTCTGGATCGTAGAAGGTATGCCATAATGGGGAGAAACTTCCCCTGAGCGTCTTCATTATGTCCCCTGAGTCTAGGCAGTTAAGTACTAAGATGAAGATAATTACCATGTATTTGTCTTATCTGTACTGATAAGGAGCCCTGGTGGCATAGTGGTTAAGAGCTCAGCTGCTAACCAAAAGGTCAGCAGTTCAAATCCACCAGCCGCTCCTTGGAAACCCTATGAGGCAGTTCTACTCTGTCCTATAGGGTTGCTATGAGTCAAAATTGACTCAATGGCAACAAGTTTGATTTCTATACTTATAAACGGAGATAATATTGAAATTGTCAAGGATTTCATTTTACTTGGATCCACAACCAATACCCATGGAAGCAGCAGTCAAGAAACCAAAGACCTATTGCATTTGGCAAATTTGCTGCAAAAGACCTTTTAAAGTGTTAAAAAAAAAAAAAAAGCAGAGATGGCACTTTGAGGACTAAGGTGTGCCTGATCCAAGTCATTGTATTTTCAATTGCCTCATATGCATGTGAAAGTCAGACAATGAATAAGGAAGACTGAAGAACTGATGCCTTTGAATATGGCGTTGGCAAAGAGTATTGCCTATACCACGGACTGCCAGAAGAACAAACAAGTCTGTCTTAGAAGAAGTACAGCCAGGATGCTCCTTGGAAGTGAGGATGATGAGACTTCGTCTCATGTACTTCGGACTTGTTATTGGGGGGACCAGTCCCTGGAGAAGGACATCATGCTTGGTAAAGCAGAGGGTCAGCAAAAAAGAGGAAGAGCCTCAAGGAGATGGATTGACACAGTGGCTGCAACAATAAGCTCAAGCATAACAACGATTTTAAGGATGGCGCAGGACCGGGCAGTGTTTCGTTCTGCTGTGCATGGGGTCGCTATGAGTCGGAACTGAATTTCTAACTGCAGCACATGGGCATTCATACTGAATTGTTCATGTATCAGACCAGCTCCTGCCTGGTGAGTAGGGTCTTGAAAGGGGCTTTTGTTGAATGGTAGCCTACAGTTATCAGCATATCCTAAAGTAGGCTTCATTTGCAAATCGGTAAGGCATACTGGTAAAGTGGCTTTGGACCAGCAGGACCTGGGTTGAAGTCCCAACTCTACTATTAACTAACTTACCTTGGGAAAGTTAGTAACACCATTTGAGTCCCTCAGTTTTTCCTTCTGTAATATGGGACTAGTTATAGGACATACTTCATGGGTTGTTCATTCATTCATTCAACAAACGTTTATTGTACACCACATACTGGTCTCAGCACCAACATGCAACTAAAACAGAGAAAAATTCCTGCCTTTGTGGGGAGAGACAGACAATAAGCAATAAACATAGTAAGTAATTATAAGGAAAGGAAGTGTGATGCTATCAGTTTTATAAGAAAAAAAAAAGAACAGGAAGCTTGAGAAGAGGGTTGAATTTTAAATTGTGGTCAACATCAGCTCCACTAAGAAAGAGACATTTGAACAATGATTTGAAAGGAAGAAAGAAAGAGGATCAGGCATATGGAGAGCTGGAGGAAAAAATTCCAGGCAGAGGGAAAAGGCTGCAAAGGCCCTGAGGCAGCAGAGCTCTGGCCTGTTTACAGAAGAGCAAGGAGACCAGGCGACTAGACAGAGTGTGTGCGGAGCAAAGCAGAAGGGGCTAATTCTGTGGGCTGCTCTAAGGACTTCGGGTTTTACTCTGAGAGAGATGGGGAGCCACAGGGGGTTTTCCACTGGAGCTGACTTATATTTCAAAGGCATCATTCAGACTGCTGTGCTGAAAATAGACCACAGACATGCAAGGGCAGCAGCAGGAGGGCCAGTTGGGAGTCTTACTGCAAAAATCCAGGGTGGTGGCATGGAGGTGGTGAGAAATGGCTGGATTTTGAATATGTTCTGAAAGTAATGCCAACACGATTTCCCTTGGAGAGGATTAACCAAGGCAATGTGGGCAGAGCTCTTAGCACAGAACCTGCATGTAGTTGTTGTTGTGTGTCATTGAGTGGATTCTGACTCAGTGACCCTATAAGACAAAGAGGAACTGCCCCATAGGGTTTCCAAGGCTGTGAATCTTTACAGGAGCAGACTGCCGTATCTTTCTCCCACAGAGCAGCTGGTGGATCCGAACAGCCAACTTTTGTTAGCAGCTGAGCGCTAAACCATTGCATCACCAGGGCTCCTTTGCCTGTAGTTGTTGCTGTTGTTGCTAGGTGCTATCGAGTTGCTTCTGACTCATAGTGACCCCATGTATAATAGAACGAAACACTGCCCTCTCTTGCACCATCCTCACAGTTGTTGCTATGCTTGAGCCCACTGTTACAGCCACCGTGTCAATCCATCTTACTGAGGGTCTTCCTCTTTTCCTCTTTTTTTGCTGACCCTCTACCAAGCATGATGTCCTTCTCTGGGGACTGATCCCTCCTGATTACATGTCCAGGAGCATTCTGGCTGTATTTCTTCCAAGACAAATTTGTTCCTTCTTTTGGCATGGTTTATTCAATATTCTTCACCAACATCATAATTCAAAGGCATCAGCTCAACTCTTAAAAAAATTAGGCCTTCTTTATTCATTGTCCAGCTTTCATATGCATATGAGGCAATTCAAAACAGCACGGCTTGGGTCAGGAGCACCTTAGTCCTTAAAGTGACGTCTTTGCTTTTTAACACTTAAAAGAGGTCTTTTGCAGCAGATTTGCCCAATGCAACACGTAATTTGATTTCTTGACTGCTGCTTCAATGGGTGTTGATTATGGATCCAAGTAAAATGAAATCTTTCACTTCTATCTTTTCTCCCTTTATCATGATGTTGCTCATTAGTCCAGTTGTGAGGATTTTTGTTTTCTTTATGTTCAGGTGTAATCCATACTGAAGGCTGTGGTCTTTGATCTTTATCAGTAAGTGCTTCATGTCCTCTTTATTGTCGGCAGGTAAGGTTGTGTCATCTGCATAACACAGGTTGTTACTGAGTTTTCCTCCAATCCTGATGCCCCATTCTTTTTCACATAGTCCAGCTCCTCAGATTATTTGCTCAGCATACAGATTGAATAGGTAGGGTGAAAGGACACAACCCTGACGCACACCTTTCCTGACTTTAAACCACACAGTTTCCCTTGTTCTGTTGGAATGACTGCCTCTTCATCTGTATACTGATTCCTTAGGAGCACAATTAAGTGCTCTAGAATTCTCATTCTTCACAACGTTATCCATAATTTGTTATGATTCACACAGTTAAATGCCTTTGCATAGTTAGTAAAACACATGTAAACATCTTTCTGGTATTCTCGGTTTTCAGCCAGTATCCATCTGACATCAGCAATGATACCCCTGGTTCTGTGTCCTCTTCTGAATCTGGCTTGAATTTCTGGCAGTTCCCTATCAATGTACTGCTGCAACTGCTTTTGAATGATTTTCAGTAAAATTCTACTTGCCTGTGATATTAATGATATTGTTCGATAGTTTCCACTTTCTGTTGGATCACCTTTCTTTGGAATGGGCACAAATATGGATCTCCTCCAGTCAGCTGGCCAGGTAGCTGTCTTCCAAATTTCTTAGTATAGACACGTGAGAACTTCTAGCGCTGCATCCATTTGTTGAAACATCTCAACTGGTATTCCATCAATTCCTGGAGCCCTGTTTTTCACCAATTCCTTCAGTGCTGTTTGGACTTCTTCGTTCAGTACCTTCAGTTCTTGATTATATGCTATCTTCTGAAATTACTGAACGTCAACCAATTCTTTTTCATACAGTGACTCTGTATATTCCTTCCATCTTCTTTTGATGCCTCCTTCGTTGTTCAGTATTTTGCCCATAGAATCCTTCGCTATTGTAACTTGAGGCTTGAATTTTTTTTTCAGTTCTTTCAGCTTAAGAAACACAGAGTGTGTTCTTCCCTTTAGGTTTTCTAACTCCAGATCTTTGCACATGTCATTATAATACTTTACTTTGTCTTCTTAATCCTCCCTTTGAAATCTTCTGTTCAGCTCTTTTACTTCCTCATTTCTTTGATTCGCTTTAGCTACTTGATATTCAAGAGCAAGAGTCTTTTCTGACATCCATTTTGGTTTTTCTTTCTTTCTTGTCTTTCTAATAACTTGCTTTCTTCGTGTATGATATCCTTGGTGTCATCCCACAACTCGTCTGGTCTTGGATCATTAGCGTTCAGAGCATCCAATCTGTTCTTGAGACGGTCTCTAAATTCAGGTAGGGTATCCTCAAAGTCATACTTTGTCTTTTGTTGACCTGTTCTAACCTTCTTCACCTTCAACTTGAACTTCCATATGAGCAACTGATGGTCCATTGCGCAGTTGGCCCCTGGCCTTGTTCTGGCTGATGATATTGAGCTTTTCCATCATCTCTTCCCACAGATGTAGTCAATTCGATTCCTGTGTATTCCATGTGGTGCTGTCCACATGTATAGCTGTGGTTTATGTTGCTAAGAAAAGGTATTTGCAATGAAGAATTCACTGGTCTTGCAAAATTCAATCATGCGATCTCTGGCATCGTTTCTATCACCAACGCCATATTTTCCAGCTACTGATCCTTCTTCTTTGTTTCCAGCTTACGCATTCTAATCACCAGTAATTGTCAATGCAATCAGTTTCAGGCTGCAGAAGTTGACAAAAACCTTCAGTTTCTTCATATTTGGCCTTAGTGGTTGGTACATAAATTTGAATAGCAATCATATTAACTGGTCTTCTTTGCAGGCGTGTGGATATTATCCTATCACAGACTGTGTCATACTACGGGATAGATTTTGAAATGTTCTTTCTGATGATGAATGAACACCATTCCTCAATTTGTCATTCCTGGTATAGGAGACCATATGATTTTCTGATTCAAAGTGGCCAATACCAGTCCATTTCAGCTCACTAATGCCTAGGATATCGAGGTTTATGCATTCCATTTCATTTCTGATGATTTCTAATTTTCCTAAATTCACAATTTGTACATTCCATGTTCGTATTATTAATGGATGTTTGCAGCTGTTTCCTTTCATTTTGAGTTGTGCTGCATCAGCAAATGAAGGTCCTGAAAGTTTGACTCCATCCATGTCATTAAGGTCGACTTTACTTTGAGGAGGCAGCTCTTCCCCAGTCGCCTTTTGAGTGCCTTATAATCCGAGGTGCTCATCTTCTGGCACTATAATAGACAATGTTCCACTGCTATTCGTAAGGCTTTCACTGGCTAATTATTTTCAGAAGTAGACCACCGGGTCCTTCTTCCTAGTCTGTCTTTGTCTGGAAGCTTAGCTGAAAATTGCCCACCATGGGTGACCCTGATGGTATTTCAATACCAGCGGCATAGCTTCCTGCATCACAGCAACATGCAAGCCCCCACAGTACGACAAACTGACAGATGCGTGTGGGTTAGTTAGTGAGCATAAAAAATGGTGGCATGGCAGCATCTGACCTCCCCTAACTTCAGGAGGGGGAGGAGAGAGAATCACCATAAGCATCAGCCCCAGGCTGATTCCTATGAAGTGGAGGTCAAGCATAACTCTGCCCTGCAAACTTTTTACCGGTTCTGACACCAGCCGTCCCTCCCAGGGCACTCTCTACTTCTCTGCTGGGTTTCATAATTCGTTGCAACGGCCACACAGAACTCACAGATCTTACCCACAGTTATAGGATTTATTAGGGAAGTAACAGATTACAACAATTCAGGATCAGAAACAACCTGGGGGAGGGGGGTTGCAGTAGTGGTGGGTAGGCTGGTGCTGCCAGAGGAGGGGCCGCCAAGGCAGTGGCATCACTAGTGTTGGTGTCACCCATTACCTGGTACAGTAAATTCGTCACCACCCCCCCCACCATCACCCATCAGTCAGGGTGCTGGCAGCCAGGCTGTGGTACCTACCACTGGGTGGAAGGAGGGTCTCTGCCTTGACCCATGGGAGAGGCGAGGAGCTTTGGGGAGCCTCGACGGGCAGGGATAAGAGGGGTGAGGCATGCCAAGCTGTGCTTAGCCCTGCGTGGGGGTAGTGGAGGGCTGCTCTGCCTCGGGGGGGAGCTTTGCCTCTACCCCCACCCACCCCAGGTTGGGGTTGAGTGTTGACACCATGAGTTCCTGCACTCGTGACACCAACCCTAGTGACACCACTGGTCAGCTTTTCAGCTATCCCTGCAGGCCTCTCTCTCTCTCTCTCTCTGTCTTAGCCCTTGGCCTGGATCTGCCCAGCTCAGGCAAGTGCTACAAAGATCTTTAGCTCAGCTATACCAGTAAGTGCCCAGAGGTACCCCACTCAGCCAGCAAGCCTCCTGCCTGAAGGTGTTCAGCTCTCTCATGCTGTGGGTTGGCACACCCACTGTAACTGCCTTGCTCAGTGAGCCAGGAAGCCCACAACACCATATCGTATTGGTCTCCCAGTTCTGCTGCTGCCACTTCTCTGCAACCACTTTTCACTGTCTCTCGCCGTCTCCATTATTACTGCTCTGTCTCTATTTCCTGGGTCTAGGAGGTTCTCAGCACAGAGGCCCTGGGTACAAAGAATGCCCTCCACTCCTGGCTCTTCTTTCTTGGTGGTGATGAGGTCCCCCCTTTCCACTTCTGAGATGGCTCATTTTAAGCCTAGTGGGATGGCAAAACGGACCAATCCCCTCATTAGGGTTCTATACACCTTATTTACATGGTCTTTTTTTTTTTTTTTTTATCCCTACAAGAGTGCCATGTATCTTATTTGCATTATTAGCCGTCTATCCAATCCCCTTGTTGGGCCACGAGTACCTTGTCTACATAAACCAAAACTAAATCCAGTGCCATCAAGTGAATTCTGACTCATAGTGACCCTATAGGACAGAGTAGAACTTCCCTAGAGGGTTTCCGAGGCTGTTAATCTTGACAGAAGCAGACTGCCACATTTTTCCACCGCAGAGCAGCTGGTGGGTTCAAACCGACGACCTTTTGGTTAGCAGCTTTTAACCACTGTGCCACCAGGGCTCTCTCTTATTTTGTATTATTGTTGTTGTTGTTGTTGTTAAGTGCCGTCAAGTTGGTTCTGACTTATAGCGACCCCATGTACAACAGAATGAAACACTGCCCGGTCCTGTGCCATCCTCACGATCGTGGTTATGCTTGACCCCATTGTTGCAGCCACTGTGTCAATCCATCTAGTTAAGAGTGTTCCTCCTTTTCGCTGTCTCTCTACTTTACCAAGCACAATGTCCTTCTCCAGAAACTAATCCCTCCTGACAACATTTCCAAAGCATTTGAGTCGTAGACTCACCATCCTTGCTTCTAAGGAGCATTCTGGTTGTACTTCTTCCAGGACAGAGTTGTTTGTTCTTCTGGCAGTCCATGGTATATTCAATATTCTTTGCCAACAACACAATTTAAAGGCATCAATTCTTCTTTGGTCTTCCTTATTCAATGTCCAGCTCTGGTATGCATATGAGGTGATTGAAAACATCATGGCATGGGTCAGGTGCACTTTAGTCTTCAAGGTGACATCTTTGCTTTTCAACGCTTTAAATAGGTCTTTTGCAGCCAATTTGCCCAACGCAGGAGAAGCAAGGGAAGAAATAAGCCAGGTGAAGAGTGAACGTTTCAAGAAGTACTCGATTCCCCAAAGTTCCCTTTCTAGGGATAAGTGTAGGGTAGTGGAGACATCAAACCGTGGACTTTTTGGTTAGCATTTGAGCACTTTTAACCACTGCATCACCAGGGCTCTCTCTTATTTTGTACAGTCCCACCCAATCATTTGGTGGGAGTTACAAGACCATGGTGAGAGAGGCCATATAAAAGCTATCCACCACACCACGGTACAAAATAATGGTAACCATGATTATTATCAAGGTGGCTATAGTGTGCTCCCCTGCAGCGCAGAGGGAAGCTATTAGGTAGGGTTCCTGGGTGATTTGCAGTGAGTCATAAGGGCCACCAAATGAGGCTCTAATACAATGGTGACAAGGGCATCAGAGCCTTCCAGAGAACTGGGAAGCCCAAAGCAGCAAAGCCACATTAGCCAGCTGCCGTGGAGTTGACTCTGACTCATGGTGACTCCATGTGTGTCGGAGCAGAATGCTCCTCCATAGGGTTTTCAATGGCTGATTTTTCAGAAGTAGATTGTCGGTCCTTTCTTCCTAGACACCTCTGGGTGGACTTAAACTGCCAACGTTTAGCTTGCAGTGGAGCACATTAACTGTTTGCACTACCCAGGGACTCCTTAGTTAGATCAAAATAGAGATTTTAGGGCCAAATTATTCGGATCATTACAAAAGCAGCGTTCTCATAGTATAAGTCAGGAAAGTGTTCGTTGTAGAGTCCCTGGCTTTGGAAATATTTGCTGGCAAAATCATTGCAGCCCAGGTATTTATTTTTGGGTTTTCAATTGAACTGCTCAACTCCAGAATTCCTTTCAAGGGAGATGAACAAATTGCCAAGAGACAACTGAATTCCTTTCAACTCCCTTTCTCTTCACTTCAAATTCTGGAGACAAGAGGTTGGTCTGAAGACCATGAAGGTGGATTTTCTTAAAAGGGCTGTCACCACCTTGGCTTCTCTTGCCTCTGGTAATTGTGCCTCATGCAAGCCCTCTGCCAACAGTTTCCCATTGGACATCTGCCCCCAGCAGGGAGAAACAGGGACCAAGGGACTTATTTTGGGTTTGACGTCAGCAGAAGAAGGCTGATTAAATTCATCATTAGCGCAAATTAAAAATCAACCAAATTGTATCTCTCTTTGTTACACCATTTCCGTTTCTAAAGCAGGTGTTTTCATTTTCCTCTGGATTGACATGTAACTTTTTTTTTTTTTTACTCTTAATTAGGAGATAATAAAGCCAGCAAGCTTATTGTTAATTATTTTTATCGGTACTTAGTATATATAAATGTACTGAGTCCTCCAAATCTAATATTTGGCCTGTCAGGTATGTTAGTCATTGTAATTAACGGAGCCCATATACATTTACTGGTCCTGTGCGCAGAGTGGTAGGAACAGCGGCAGGTATGGAATGTCTCCACAACCCTACTGTTACCTCTAGAAAGGGAACTTTGGGGAATCGAGTCCTTCTTAACACATTCACTCTTCACTTGGCTTGTTTCTTCCCTTGCTCCTCCTGAGAAGGGCTTCTCTGAAAGTCCCTCCAAGTCTTTTCCCTCATGGTTCCCTGCTAATTTCCTTTGTACCACCATTCATGGGGCCCAGAGCAAAATGTCCTAGGTGGTACAAACAGTTAAACGCTGCACTACTAACTGAAAGGTTGGTTGATCTGCTTCCAAAAGTTCACAGCCTTGAAAACCCTATGGAGCAGCCCTACTCTGCACATATGGCGTCACCATGAGTCAGAATCAACTCAACTGCAACTAACAATAGGATAAAATGAAAACATGGGCCCCTTCTTTAAAATTTATTAAGATTTTCAAGATGGCGGCAGTAGAGCATTCAACGAAGCCCAGGGCCCCTCTAAGTGTGGGCCTTGTGTGAGTGTACAGGTCTCATGCCCATCAAGCTGGCCCTGATCAACTTTCCCCTTTCCCCCCAAAATTGTGTCCGCCCACCAGAACGCACCCCACCCCTCTTCTCTACACCTAGAACTGCGTGCACCACACAAGAAGGGCCTAAGAAATGAGCAAAAGAACTTTCCATGTGCAAACGTGAAAAATGCGAAGTGTAATCATGTAACTATCCTGCTTGAAATCCTCCCACGGAAGGGGCACAAAGGGAGTTTCGCAGAGGAAGAGAAATGTTCTATACCTTGATAGGAGAGGTGGTTACATGGGTGTATATGTTTGTCAAAGCTCAACAAACTTACACTTCAGAAGAGGGCATACACTGTAGATAATTATGCACCAATAAAAAACAGTATGCCGAGGAAAATTCTCTGAGGGTTACGCATCATCCTCATGATGGAGTCTATCTTCTGTCTTTTGTCACACAAGGTCCTTTCTCAGGGGCCCATTTTTAGCTTTCCAGCCTCACCCCCAGCACTTCCACGACTTCCTGTTTTCCAGACACACTGACAACCAGCATGCTCCAGCCTCCGCTCCTTTCTACTCAACTGCTCCCTGTGCCCAAGAAGGAAAAATCAAAATACGTAAAAGTAGTATGGCACCAGCACCAACTGAAAGGACTGAAGAGGGAAAGCCAGGTCCTGGAGCCTCCTGCTGCTGGGCCAGGTGTTAACCCTTTAATTTCTGCATCACAGAGAAGATGATGGAGTCCCAGGAGTGAGATGGGGTGTGGGGCACCTTGTGGGCTTGGGGCACTGACTATTCACCAATCCAAACAAAGACAATCAGAATCCCTGGGTGGTTCAAAGAGTTAACACGCTTAGTTGCTAACCAAAAGGTTGGAGGTTCAAGTCCACCCAGAAGGACCTTGGAAGAATGGCTGGGCAATCTACTTCCAAAAAGTCAGCCACTGAAAACCCTATGGAGCATAGTTCTACTCTGACACACATGGGGTTGCCATGAGTCGAAGTTGACTTGGTGGCAGCTAGTTGATGGTTATAAAAGTAATCAAATATTTTACCTGGCTCTGCCGTATTGGTATGCTGAGCATCAACTCATTGTCTACAATGCTGGTTGACCCTTCTGTCCCTGGCCAGCACCTTCCTCCTCCTTCAAATTTCAATTCAAGGGTCTTCTCTTCCAGGAAACTTTTCCTGACCCTGTCTTCTGTCTCCTCTCTGCTACCATGTCTCTAGATTAATTGATATAATCTCCTGTCTTCTCTACTTCTTGAAGGTAGGAGCCATGACTTTCTGTTCCCAGAGTCCAGCAAGATGTCTGGCCCACAGAGTAGACACAAATGCACATACATGAATGAAGGACTTTTCTTGTTACTTTCTTGGCACAGGGGCACATATATAAATGAATGAATGAGTAAGTGAGTGAATTTCCTCTTTTCCTCACCGATATTTCCTTCAGTGGAGTTATTGGGGATTCTTGGTACACAGGTTTGGAATAAGAGTAGCATAGCCACTAAGACCTCAGACTCTGAACTCAGGTGACCTGGAGGGACCGAGTCCCAGCTCCAGCACTTGCCGGCTGCAGGATTTGGGCAGGTGACTTGATATCCCTGAGCATCAGATCAGATCGTTATTGATCTGACTTCAAAGGGTTGTTGAGAAGCTCAAACGAGACAATGCCTGGAAAGCACTTAGCCCTTAGCAGCTCCGATTGTAAGAGAAACCAGATCTTGTTCGCCATGGAGCCTGAATTGGTTGATGTGATCACCAGACGATAGAAAAAGAAGTCAGCTGCCATCCGCAGCCATCCTCAAATAAGCAGCTCTGATTTTGTCCTCCACAATCTACTCAGTTTCCTGGGTCAGATGATTATACGAAAAAAGGTGAAAGCGTCTCTGCAATAAAAATATAACCATTGACAGATGTTACTGAACCAAAATCTCAAAGACAATGAAAACGGGCATTTTCTGGTTTCCTTCCAACTTCCTGTTTCTCTGCAGGAAGACTCCAGTCTCAGCCATGAGAGAGGGAGAGGTGCTGAGAGTACAGTGGTCCTCAGTGTTATCAGATCCACCAACTCCTTAAGCGCTTCCCAATCAATCAGCCTCCGTTGGTTTTCAGCCTTTCTGGAATGTTATGCCCAAGAAATTTTTTGGCTAAACATGGCATAAATTGTGCTATCACCCCATACTTCCAGAGAAAAAAAACAAACCCACTGCTGTCGAGTCGATTCCAACTCATAGCGACTCTACAGGACAGACTAGAACTGCCCTATAGGGTTTCCAAGGAGCAGCTTTTGGTTAGCAGCCAAACTCTTAATCATTGTACCACCAAGGATCCCTCATACCTGCAGTTTGTTCCAAGTCATGGCCTTCCCACTAATTCCTAAATTTTCAAGAAAAGGCAGTTTTGCATCCTGCAAAAACTCAGGCTCCAGAGTTCCAATCTTACCTCTGTCAGTTCCTGACTCTGCGATCTTGGGCAAGGCTCTTAATTTCTCACAGTTTTACTTTCTTCCCCTATCATGCAAGGAAATAACAGTGTTTATGTTGCAGGGTATATGTGAGGACTGTTGTTGTTGGCTGTCAAGTTGACCCAGACTCATGGTGGCCCCATGACAATGGAATGAAATGCTGCCCAGTCCTGTGCCATCCCCATGATCAGTTGTCGATCAGACCATTGTGACTTATAGGGTTTTCACTGGTTGATTTTTGGAAGTAGACAACCAGTCCTTTCTTCCTAGTCCGTCTTTGTCTGAAAGCTCCGCTAAAGCCTGTTCAGTGTCATAGCAACATGCAAGACGCCACTGACAGATGGGTGGTGGCTGCATGTGAGGTACATTGGCTGGGAATTAAACCCGGGTTTCCTGCATGGAGAAGCCCTGGTGGCATGGTGGTTAAGAGCTTGGCTGCCAACCAAAAGGTCAGCAGTTTGAATCCACCACCCACTCTTTGGAAACCCTATGGGGCAGTTCTACTCTGTCCTGTAGGGTTGCTGAGTCAGAATAAACTCAGCAGCAGCAACTGATTTGGTTTTCCGGGTTCTCCTGCATGGAAAGTGAAAGTTCTACCACTGAACCAATGCCCCTTATTTATGAGGACTAAATGGTGCTTGTTAAGTTGTGGACCTTGGTGAGAGTTCATTAGATGCTGGCTGTTACTACAGTCATTTTTAAAAGAGGACATGGGTGACTAAAATACAAAAAATTCTATAGTAAATCTCCCAGATCTGCACATTGGAAAGGCCCCTTACTGGAGAAATTACCTCCTGTGTCACTGGCATCTCCCTGTGTAGTAGGTAAAAAAAAAAAAAAAAAAAAAATTTCCCCAGATGATATCTATGTCCAAACCCTGGAACCTATGAATGTGATCTTATTTGATAAAGGGTCTTTGCAGATGTAATTAAGAATCTCAAGATGAGATCATCCTGGATTATCTGGAGGGCCTTATATCCAATGACAAGTGTCCCTATAAGATACACACAGAGGTGAACAGACGACACACAGAGCAGAAGGTGATGTGAAGACAGAGGCAGAGATTGGAGTGGTGTGGCCACAAGCCAAGGAAACCAGCAACCACCAGAAGCTGGAAGAGCCTAGGAAGGATTCGCCCCTAGAGCCTCCACAGGGACTGTGGTCCTACTGACACCTTGATTTCAGTCTTCTGGCCTCCAGAACTATGAGATAATAAATTTCTGTCGTTTTAAGCCAAAAAAAAAAATAAAAAAAACACTTGTGGTAATTTGTTACAGCAGGCCTGGGAAACTCATAAGCTCTGTGGCATTTTCAATGGGGATGCAACAATTTCCTTCTACTGGGCATTTCTAAGGGTGAAGGAGATGATTCTGTACGACTGGTGCCTTAAGCTCTTTTGGTAGAAGCAAGCCCAGCCCGACTGATAAGAGCGTTCAGACCTGGGTTCAAATCTCAGCTCCTTGTTTCATAACTGTGTGATCTTGGACATGCGACTCAACCTGTCTGAGCCTCAGTTTCTTCATCTGTAAGGTAAGGGTATTAATATATCTACTTTGGGAGATAATGAGATGACACAGGAAATAATTCTGATATGCCTGGCATGTAGAAATTGTTTGACGAATGGCTCCTATGATGACTCTTTGGCCACATCCAATTTGCTTCTCACCCAAGTGGCAAGATGCTGCTGTGGTCATGGAGTGCCTCTGGCCATGGGTCCCTGCAAAGCTACATGTCCTTAAGCGATCTGACCTGTGGCCATGCCTCGTTAGCACTGCTCTTTGAAGGAAATGACTGGCTCTCCTGAGGTGCCTTTTGAAACAATCAGCCATTCTGGGCTGCCATTTTATTGCTCCTTGCTGAAGCCCAGGGTGATAGAAAGCCCTGGATCTCAGCTCTGTGCCCCCGAGGCACTGCTCTGTGTCCGCAGGGAACCTTCTAAAGTCAGTGACTTATAAACCAGCGGTATTGACTCCACGGCCGTTTGGTCTTACTTCCTGAGTCTGTGTTTAGAAGACTTCGCCATCCATGACCCTCCTACTTACTGGCTAGAAAGGGCACATCATCTCCACTCAGTTAAAAGGACATTTTTCCAGTGAGAGCCGGTCATATTTCAAGCTGCATTGCCAAGGTATAGGGAGCCAGTAAAGGGGGGCATTTAACACCATATTTATTTAGACTGGCAAAACAGGTCATGGCTGTAAAAGAAACAGCTCTTGAGAATGAGGCAGCCCAGCCGACTCTGGGCTCTCTCTTGCTACCCACACACACACTGTTTAAAGCATTCCAGAGCAGCTGCCAACTTTCCTGGAAGAGCTCTTATTTCTTTACATGTATGTTGCATTCCATCTGGTTAATGCCTGCTCTGTGCCATCCGCGGATTTTGGCAGAGCCTGGCGAGGTGGCAAGGCGGGCTCCGGCTTGTTCTAAGCAAAAACAGGGCATGAAGCAGAGAGAGAGTTGAGCCCGGTGAAGAAGTCCTGTTTAAAACCACTTCGGCTCAGGGGGCCCTGGAGTTGCAAAGGCCGGAGGAGAATCGCAGGGTGGTTTTCCTCCAGATGTGGCCGAGTCATGCTGTAGGCTGCACTTGCATCTCCCAGGGTGGTTCCGGGGCGGGGAGGGGGGCAGTTTTATGGTTCTTATACATGGCCAGGAGGATAAAAGTGATGGAGAAAGCTGACAGTGAGAAACCTACTCGTACTCACGAACTTGGGGTTCCCATATGTTCTGCATTGAATTGTATCCCCCTAAACGTGTTGAAGTCCTAGGCTCTGTATCTGTGAATGTGTCCCTGTTTGGAATAGGGGTTTTCTTCTGCTATGTCGATGAGGTCATACCAGAGTAGGGTGGATCCTAAACCTAATGACTTCTAAGTGGTGTCTTATAGAAAGAGCAGAATAGACACAGATACACGTGCGGCGCGGAGCAGACACCATGTGAGGCTTGTCTACAGGCAAAGGAACGCCAAGGGTTGCTGGCAGTCACCAGCACTAGGAGACCGGTCCATTCAGAAGGAATTGACACGGTTGAGAGCTTGGTTTGGACTTTTGCCTCCGTAACTGTGAGAAAATTAATTTCTGTTCTTTAAAGCCACGCACTTGTGGTATTTCTGTTATGGCAGCACTAGAAAACTAAGACACCCTAGATACATTCCAAAGCCTTGAAGGTCAAAAATTGCCAACACCTGGATTCAATCTTTACATTATTCTCCAGAACCATTAAGCACTTGGTGGGAGGGGCTGAGACAACGTGCTGTGAACTGGATCCTATTTCATCCACTTGGAAGGCGGGGAAGCCAGGTTTAGACGCACTGCCAAAACATCTGGTGAATTCAGTTAAAAAAGAAAAAAAAAGTGCCAATCCGGTGGGGGAGAAAATAACAACCCTCTAGAAACAGTTGTTGGGTATTAAGTGACCAAAATATTCTGTCAATTGACTAAAATGTTCACTTTTCCATCAGTTCCTGTTGAGTAGAGGGCTTCAGAATGGGGAGGATAAGATCCTGGATGGAGAAAGGAAGATCACAGTGCAAAAAGCAAAAAGGATGACACAGTAAGAAAAGATTTTGCATGCCTGTGTCTTGAGTCCAGCCCAGAGCAGGAACAGAGTCTCTCTGTTAAAGGATGGGATTACTCACCTGAATTGGGAAGGTGACATGGCCTAGGAAAACATAAGGTACAGGCTCCTAATAAGAAACAGCCACATGCAGAATAAAATTAGTGCGTGTTGTGTAATCCCGGTTGGCCAGTTGTAAGAACAGGGAGGAGAAAGAAGCATAGGGAACACGTTTCAGATGTGATTCAAGAGGTCCTGGAGCCCGTCCTGACCCTCTGGGTTGGAATTTCTGACTCTCTTCTCTGCCTTGAGTCAGAATAGGAAACCGTATCCCAACCGCGTGTTTCTTTTTATAGAATTCAACTTTCTTGCCAACTTCCTCCAGAGCACAAGATCATCCCTCATCGTCTCTAAACAATACGCCAATCATCAGATGGAAGTGAGCGGGGAGCACTGACCTGCTTGCACCAAACATAACCCAGGTCCAGAGCAGAAGACAAACAACGGGAACAGAGTTTGGCTTTTGTACCAGGGCTGGTAAATACAACATGTTCTTACAGGTTTGAAAACCGTCTGTCTCGTCTTTGTACTTTCTCTCTTTCTCCCACTTCTTCTAACTTGGAACTCATCTTCCAGCGTTGACGTTGGCCAAGTTCATGGTTGCCATTTACTGAGTGGATAATGGATAGTTTGTAAGACTAGGAATATGCTGGGGATGAGGAAACCGGCAGCCAAGTGTACACAGTCTAAAAAAATCAAACCATACTCGTTGCATTAGAGTCAACTCCAACTCATACTGACCCATTAGGACGGAGTAGAACTGCCCCATAGGGTTTCTAAGGCTGTAATCTTTACAGAAGCAGACTGTCACATCTTTCTCCCACAGAGTGGCTGGTGGGTTTGAGCCGCTGACCTTTCAGTTAGCAGACAAAGAGCATAACCACTGCACCACCAGAGCTCCTCTATGCAGTCTACATAGGGAAAATGACTTCTTTCAACCCTGATTCCCACCCAGCCCAACAGGCCGTCTGTGTGCCGAGTGGAATCAAGGAGGTTGAGAACAGAATGCCTTAATTTGCATATATTCAGTCACCATCTTTGCGTTGGCAATGAAACACCCAGGATACCTCTGGCCCTGGTAATTACTTGCTGTTGTTGTTGGGTGCCATCAAGTTGATTCTGACTCACAGCACCTTTATTAAGGGCAGGGTCGAACTGCCCTGTAGGATTTCCTAGGCTGTAATCTTTATAGGAGCAGATCACGAGGACTTTTCTCCTGTGGAGCCACTGTTAGGTTCAAACCGCCAACCTTTTGATTAGCAGCTCAGCACTTAACCGTTGCACCACCAGGGCAACCTAGTGGGGGTCATTTCTTGTGTGTAAGGTACATTGGTGCTTGGAAGCCCAAAGGGGACGTTAACAGAATGCAAAGTGTCTGGTATTCCCTCATTAAAAATGGATTTTGTTTTCAATGCTTTGAGGGAACAGTGAAGTTGGAAACTGTGCTTGTAATTGGGAGCAGGTCTCCTGCCAGATCCTAACAGCTTTAAGGGATATCCAGTTTTAGGTTTACAGTACTACATTCTGGCTCATTGAAATTGCATCTAAACGTTGCCAGAATGTGTCGTAAACGACAAAATCTGTACAAAAATATATTGACATAATGACTCTGTAGCCTGAAGTTGGAAGGGTGGGGGAGCAGTTTGTTCCCAGCAGGATGGTTCTCGCTCTGTCTCATGGCAGACTTGGGTCATCTGGGGCAATTAGCACTCATGGAATTTCAACCCTGGTCTGATCAACTCGATCAGCTGCTTAGAACATGATGTTAAAAGGCTGAAGGATCCCCTTCACCCTGGCTCATAGCCACAGATGGTATCCCAACCTTTGTCACACAAGACAAGGGCTAAGGGACTGAGGCCAGCAAGACCATCCCCACTTGCTCCTAGAATAAAGACCCACACATCCTGCTTGCCTGGCCACCCTCATTTCTCGTTACTCCACACTTCATTCACTGGGCTCTAGATGCAAAGTTCACCACCCGTCTGTCAGTTTGTCATACTGTGGTGGCTTGTGTGTTGCTATGATACTAGAAGCTATGCCACAGGTATTTCAAATACCATCAGGGTCACCCATGGTGGAGAGGTTTCAGTGAAGCTTCCAGACTAAGACTAGGAAGAAAGAAAGGTTTAGTGATTTAGTTCCGAAAATTAGCCAATGAAAATGTTATGGATCCCAAAACAACAGAACATCGTCCAACTTGCTTGCCTTAGACACGTCATTAGGAGGGATCATTTGCTGGAGGCGGACATTATGTTTGGTGAAGTAGAGGGTCAAAGACAGTGTGGGAGACCCTCGGTGAGATGGATCAGCACAAAAGCTGCAATGAGGGACTCGAACATGCTGGTGATTTTGAGAACGATGTAGGACTGGGCAATGATTCTTTCTGTTCTGCGTAAGGTTGTCGTGAGTTGGAGTTGACCTGAGGGCAGCTAACAACAAGACACAAAGCATCTTCTTTCATATTCTTGAATTGACCAAGCTCCCTCCTGCCTCTGGGCCTTTGCTTATTCTAATCCTCCTGCCAGACACCTGCTCTTCATTTAAGACTCAACTTACAGGCCAGTTTTTCAAAGAAGCCTTCTCTGAATCCCTTTGGACTGGGTATCTTAGCTCAGTTCTCTAGAGAAGCAAAACCAGTAAAGCATATAAATACAGATAGAGATTTATATCAAGGAAACAGCTCACAAGATTGTAGAGCCTAGAACGTCCCAAGACCATGGATCAAGATAGATGCTTCTCCTGATTCATGTAGCTTCAGGGGCTGGTAAACCCAGGTCGGAGACCAGGGCTCTCGTTTCCAAGCTGTGAAGATCGACGAATCCCAAGATCAGCAGGCAAGACCACAATATTTCTCTTGATTCATGTAGCTGCACGGGCTAGCGAACCCAAGATCAGCAGGTCGGAGAGCAGGGCTCTTGCTCACAGGCTGTGAAGATCGATGAATCCCAAGATCAACAGATAAGCTGATAGCTCAAGTCCCCAGAACCAGAGGTCAGATGCATAGTAGGCAGCCGCAGGATCCAGAGCGAGCAAAACCAGAACGTCCACTTATATTCGGACGCTGGCCACGTGCCCAAGGAAACTCCCTTTCAAATGACTGGCTACTCACGGCAGATCCCATCATGGGTGTGATCACGTATAAACACTGAGTGAGAATCATGGCCCAGCCAAGGTGACACACGATCTTAACCATCACACAGGGTTCCTTCATAGCACTTATCAAAATGGTCACTTGAAACGTTTTTCATGTCCAACTTGAAGAGTATTCTCAAACTAATATGCACATGAATCACCTGAAGATCTGTTAAAACATCTGTTCTGACTCAAGAGATCTGGGGTGGGGCCTGAGCCTGTGCATTCTGGTATGCAGATGATGCTGATGCTGCTAGTCCATGGATCCGACTCTGAGTAGCCAGGGCCCCAACCTTTCTTGATCAGGGTTCCATGAGAGGGTGAAGTCCAAAAGAAAAGGAACTGAGGGACTGTGCTCTCAAGTCTCCTAAGAATGGTGCATAACTGGAACCATCCTGAAGTTAATTTATTGTACACCATGGATGTCCTAGGGTAGGGTGTCTCTACCATAGCACCGTTGACTTTGGAGCTGGATAATTCTTAGTTGTGGGGGCCTGTCCTGAACATTAGAAGGTGTCTAGCAGCATCCCTGGCCTCTACCAACTAGATGGGTGTAGCGTCCTCCACTGAATTGTGATAGCCAAAAATGTCTTCAGACATTGCCCCACAATCACCCCACTGAGAACCACTGCCTTAGGGCGTTAGGACCTCATTCTTTGGCAGAACCCAGTTTAGAAGAGTGGGAAGTCAGAGAATGTCTGTTTTGCTCCTGGCTGTAGTTGTAGGATTTAGTTTATCAGTTGACATCGAACTGGCTCCAACTCGTGGTAACCCCATGTGTGTCAGAGTAGAACTGTGCTCCATAGGGTTTTCTCTCGCTTGTATTTTAGCTGTAGATCGCCAGGACTTTCTACCGAGGTGCCTCTGGGTGGACCTGAGCCTTCAACCTTTCAGTTAGCAGCCAGGCACATTAACCATTTGCATTACCTACAGCACTCTGTATATGTCAGGCCCTCACTCTGTGTCTGCCAATTGACTGAATGAGTGAATGAATGAATTCAAATGAATGAAAATGAATTTCAAAATCATGCTTCGCTGGTGGGTGACCAGAACTCTCCTCACACAGCCTGCAACTTCCTCCACCACGCCCTCCCTCCCCACAAAACAGTAAAAGTTAGTGGGCCAGTTGTCATCCAAGGTGTGATTTTTCAAAGTGTAGCATTTCCCAGAGTAAATATCCCTTTGGAAAAAAAAATGTGAAAAAAATTCTCGCTTGAGATCTTTTTCTAAATGTCTCCAGTGACTAAAATCCTCTTACACTAAGTACCCAGAGAATTGCATTTGCTTAAAGAAAAAAAAAATTAAAACCTGCCATTTTTAGCCTCAAGCGTAGAAAGTACTTGAAAATCATATACTCTTTTTTTTTTTTTTTGCATCTGGCTGGGCAAATTATAAAATGGTAGAATTAATTTTGAAAAAGATCAGTTCCAAAACCCTCACCTCAGCCTGAAACTGTGTGGATAATGTAGCATCAGGGACTGAATTTGGGGTGGGGGTGGGAGAACCTACAGTAATAACACCAGAAATTCAAGGAGGAAAATTAGTAGTTGTAGATTTTTTGGGGGGTGGGGGAAGTGCCTTATATGGTTTCAAGAGGAAAATTACAAGTAAATAAAAGTGAAATCTGTACTTTGCTTGAATGGAGCCCTGGCAGCTCAGTGGTTAAGAGTTTGGCTGCTAACACAAAGGCCAGCAGTTCGAATCTACCAGGCGCTCCTTGGGAACCCTATGGGACAGTTCTACTCTGTCCTACAGCATCGCTATGAGTCAGAATCAACCTGACAGCAATGGGTTTTTTGCTTGAAAACTATGGACTGAGGTTCTACTGAAAAGGAAGATACACTCACTCAAATTGCTTCCACACACTGAGAGGCATGGAGATGCATTTTCAAAGCAAAGCACCATACAGAAAGCAAAGCCATTTTCTCCCTTTTCTCTTTCAAATCTTTCGGCAAATGGGCAGACTGAATTCTCAATTGCTCAGGGCAAATTGATTGGGATTTTCAGCACTGAAGCAGTTTCTGGAAAAGGATGTAGTTGGTGATGGTGACATTCCAACGTTCTAAGTATATCCTTCTTTACCTAGTTGTTGTTAAGTGCCATCAAGTCAATTTTGACTCACAGCTACCCCCATTTTCTAATCTTTAAGGAAGCAGATTGCCAGGTCATTTTCCCGCAGGGCAGCTAGGTAGGTTCGAACTGCCAACCTTTCAGTTAGCAGCCGAATGCTTAATAGTTTTCCTCTTGCATGCCAACTCTGAGATCAACTGGTAGTGGCTGTGTACACAGTGTTTGGAAAGGACTGTGTATCTAAGTCTGGGCTTCACAGAGCTAGAGTGCTATGATTAATTAGTCATGTCTACCATGGGCACAGGAAGGGGTGCATGAGCTGTGCATTTGCTGTTCCTAGAACCTAGTCTTCTCCTCTGTCACAGTTGTCATAGACAAAAGAACAGCAAGGAGGAGGCACTGCACATCTGAGCATTACATGTCTCACTCCATTTCACACAGAAACATTAAGTCAGCATTTCAATTCAGGAAAGCCCCCAGCACAGGCATGAAAAAAACACACCACTGGGGGAAAACTTCCCTTCCTTCTCTGAACATATCAGGATAGGATGTCCCTCTTACATGTCCCTCTCAGCGTCAGCATGGTCAGAACATGCTACTTCCCCCCATCAGATTACCCTATATTTGACTTTGTCACTAGGGCGCCATATACTGCCAAACAACACATTCCCTTTCCTTGGAATATAAAGGTCTTTTCGTTAGACTTATTAGCCCAAATGTTAACCATATTCATCATTATTCAGTCTGCTTTCTGGCCACAATATTTAAATGAAGGGAAATCTGAAAAAAAAAAAAAAATAGAAAAAGATAAGTTTAGGATCTTCAGGACACTGGTGAATACATAATAACAGGGAAGAAAGCAACGGTGACCAAATGGATTTTTTAAAAAAAGAAACATTTTGAAGTGAAAAAGAATCCACTAATAGGTTCTTAACTTTCAATATTAGTCTTTATTTCAAAAATAAGGGGAGGCCTGATTAAAGAGATGAATTCACATTTGAATAGAGTCCAAATGACTTAAGAATTATTTGGATTCAAATATTTCACTTGGACAGGGAACGATATTAGTGTTATGTGATACATTAGAGGTTGAAATGAAATGGAAATATTTCTTCCATTTAAAAGCAATTTTCTTCCCTTTGTGGTCCTTGAGCGTTTCCTAGGTTGTCGGTGCCAGCCACCCTCCCCCTCCTTTGCGCTGGACTCAGGGGCTCCGATTTCAGATCCGGGCTGTTGGGAGGGGGTGGTGGGAATGGAGTTTGTGCTCATGAGAGCTTCTTCTTTTTTTTTTTTTTTTATCGTATGGGTGCAAGGGAAGGCTTTCTACATAGAATTGAAAGTTCAGTCGCTTTGAATCCAAATCAGAAAAGTTTTGGTACTGGTGATACAGTGGAATCACCTCTGAATTTGGTGTTGGCTTCAGAACATCAGCCTCATGTCAGATACTGCCATGGAGCAACCGCTGGTTAGTGGGTCGAAACAGGAAATGCCAGCTCGGGAAGACAGGAAGCAGGTGGCCAAGTTCTTCACCACATTTCAAAACAGAGTGTTTGCAGTGGGCCCCATCAAGCAAGATTTAACTTCAAACCCAGCAAGCATTTGTTAAGCACCTACTATGTGCCAGGCTCTGTGTGAAGGGCTTTTACACATGGCATCTAATTAAATCCTGCTGATAGGCAGAGCCCTGGTAGTGCAGTGGTTAAGTGTTTGGCTGGTAACGAAAATGTCAGCGGTTCAAACCCACCAGCTGCTCCCTGGGAGAAAGATGTGGCGGTCTGCTTCCATAAAGATTACAACCTTGCTGGGGACCACGCAGTCTCTGGGGACACCTAGCTCAACTGGCATAACAGCTTGTAAAGAAAATGCTCCACATCTTACTTTGGTGAGTAGCGTCTGGGGTTTTAAAAGTTTGTGAGTGGCCATCTAAGATACATCTACTGGTCTCACCCCTTCAGGAGCAAGGTAGAATGAAGAAAACCAAAGACACAAGGGAAAGATTAGTCCAAAGGATTAATGAACCACAACTACCACAGCCTCCACCAGACTGAGTCCAACACAACTAGATGGTGCCTGACTATCGCAACCAACAGCTCTGACAGGGATCACAATAGAGGGTCCTGGACAGAGACGGAAAAATGTAAAACAAAATTCTAGCTCTCAAAAAACAAATAAACAGACAAAAAACACCAGACTTACTGGTCTGACAGAGACTGGAGAAACCCTAAGAGTATGGCCCCCAAGCTCCCTTTTAGCTCAGTACTGAAGTCACTCCCAAGGTTCGCCCTTCAGCCAAAGATGAGACAGGCCCATAAAACAAATAATAATACACATAGCTCAACTACCTATAGGAGACTAAATGGGGACACCAGCCCAGGGGCAAAGACGAAAAGGTAGGAGGGGACAGGAAACCTGGACAAATGGAAATGGGGAACCCACCCCCCCGAAAAAGATTTACAGCCTTGGAAACTCTATATAGGGTTGCTATGAGTTAGAATCGACTCAGTGGCAGTGGGTTTGGTTTGGTCTTGGTTTTGACAAGCAGAGACATCTTAGCTAACCCACCTCTTATTCCCAAGCGAGGACTGACACTTCAGAGCAGAGTTTCTCAGCCTCGGCACTACTGGCATTTTGCAGTTGGTTGCCCTCGAGTTGGCTCTGACTCATGGTGACCTTATGTATAACAGAATAAAATGTTGCCTGGTCCTGAGCCATTTTCGTGACCATTGGTATATTTGAGTCCATTGTTTCGGTTACTGTGTCAATCCAACTCACTGAGTGTTTCCTTTGCCTTCACCAACTTCACTAATCGCAGTGTCTTTTTCTAGCAATTTGTCTTTCCTGATGACATGTCATATTAGCATTTTAGGATGGCTAATTCTTTGTCATTGGAAACTGTCCTGTACATTGTAGGATGTTTAGCAACATAGCTGGCCTCTACCCACTAGATGCCAATATGACAGCCAAAAATGTCTTCAGACATTGCCAAATGTCCCCTGGGGGTGGGGGAGGTGACATCACTCCTGGTTGAGACCCACTTCCTTTGAGGCAGAATGGTTGGAATGCCCAGGCACTTGTAGATAAATATCCCTTTTATTCCCTCTTATGGTCTGACTCAAGGAGCGCTGGTGGCACAACGGTTAAGGGCTCAGCTACTAACTGAAATATTGGTGGTTTGAATTCACCAATGGTTCCACAGAAGAAAAGACCTGGCCATCTGCTCCCATAAAGATTACAGCCTAGGAAATGCTGTGGGGCAGTTCTGCTCTGTCACATTGGGTTGCTATGAGTCACAATCGATGTGAAGGCACCTAACAATGACAACACGGCCTGACTCAGTAGATCTCAAGCTTGAGTCCTCTCTACACAATACCACAGATACTGTACATTATGGGCAGGGAATTTTCAAGCGTAACTGGACTCTACCCACTTTTGCCTTCTGCCGTTTGTACCTAACTCTTCCCCGAGATATAGCATCACTGTCCTTCCTGAAGAGCCCTGCAGTGGTCACAAAAGTTGTTCCAGCAGAGAATCTCCCTCATGCTCAGGTTCCTTCCATGAGGCCAACAATAATAACCACCATTACTGAACACGCCTCGTGGCCTTGGACCATCTCACTGAATCCTTGCTTTGACACTGTAAAGTAGATACTATTACTGCTCCATTTCACAGAGGAGACACTGAGGCTCAAAAGATTAGCTAATGTGCCCAAAATTACAGTCAGTAAATGGTGGCACCCATTTGGTCCCACACCGTACTGCTTTTCAATAGAAAGTGTGTACAGTGTACACATGGTAACTATTAGCTACTATTTACTGGGAGTTCCTGGGTGGTGAAAATGGTTAACACACTCAGCTGCTAAACAAAACATTGGGGGCTTAAGCTCAACCAGAGGCAACTTGGAAGAAAGGCCTGTTGATCCACTTTCAAAAAAATCAGACATTAAAAATGCTATGGAGCACAGTCCTACTCTGACACACGTGGGGTTGCCATGAGTCGAAGTCAACTCAACGGCAACCAGTGGTACTATTTACTTGTAGGAAATGAATCTCATTTGATCATGGGCAATTATGTCCAATTATTTCCCTGAACCAAAAAAAGACCGATTGTATTGGCCAATCCCCCCCACAGTCACAACTAGCAAGGGTGTGGATATTCGGGATGTATATATGCCCCAAATTGTGTTTCTCTCCCAAAACACAAAATAGGAGCTACTAAAACATGCATTAGCTAACTGTCAAAACAGATCATTTTATTTGGAGCTACAAAAAGACTGGAATATTGGCAGGTACTATACAATAATCATGATCACACTTGCCACATCACAGTATAATCACACTTGCTGTTATGACTTCCCCATGTGGTTGGGTGCGTTTTGAGGTCCAGAAGACTTACTCACCATCACTAAATTCTGGTACTCTACTGCATTTGTTGAGTTAATGAATAATGCATGAAGGCACTTTTCAACGTCGCGCTTATGTGCACTTTATCTCAATTCTCTCAGCATCTGTGGGCAATTCATATGACTTGTATGCTATTTTTCTTAGGAAGTTGACTAAAGCTGAGGGAGAGGAAGTGACCAGCCCAAGGTCACCCCATGGTAAGCCGTGGAGCCAGGCTTTGAACCCGAGTCTCAGGCTTTTTACACCAAGCAAGGGCTTCACAGGTAAAGGTGGATTGGGAACTGCAGGTGCTAGACTTGGCCCTGGTGTCTGCCATTTCTGAACTCTTTTAGTACTAAGCAAAATTGTTGTTGTTGTTGTCATCTGACTCTGACTCTTGGCAACGCCATGTACAACAGAACGGAATGTTGCCTGGTCTTGGGCCATCTTCGCAGATCATTGGTAGGCTTGAGTCCATTCCTTGTGGCCACTGTGTATTTTGAGTGCCTTCCAACCTAGGGGGCTCACCTTCTAGTACTACCTTGGACAATATTCTGCTGTGGTCCATAGGGTTTTCACAGGCTAATTTTCAGAAGTAGATTGCCAGGCCTTTCTTTCTAGTCTGCCTTAGTCTGGAAGCTCCGCTGAAACCTGTCCAACATGGGTGGCCCTGCTGGTATGTGAAATACTGTTGGCACAGCTTCCAGCATCACAGCAACATGCAAGCCAGCACAACACAATGAACTCTGATGGGTGGTGTGGTACGCAAAATTAAACACAGGGGAACTGCATGCTACCGGCCTTTCGCGTACACAGATCCAACCGTGTATGCTTATGGAGAAAGCGAGAGACAAATGCAGAGTATAGGGGATTTGCATCAGCAGGCTGTGGACCGTTTGCACACCCGAGGTGAGTATAGGGCGGGAGCTGAAGCCTCGCCAGTCTCAGGAATCTCTGGCTTCCTTCTGTGTGTGGCCCCTTGCTGCTCTATTGAGTATAATTCCTGTGTTTACAGAGGTTTTTTATCATGTCTGAAGGTCAACACTTCTCATACAACCTGATCCCTAAGTGCAAGGGTACAGCTTCATCTAGTTCTCAACCAAAGAATACTCGGGGATGATGTGGCTGGGCAGGACTTAACTGCACCAGGAGATGGTCCCTGGATGGCCAACATGGCTGCTTCCTACGGGATTTTTGAGGGTAATTTGGGATATATTTGACTGTCACCAAACCTGGTGATTTGTGTGTGTGTGTTCAGGTCTGGTAAAATATACATAGCATAAAATTGACCATCTTAACCAGTTTAAAGTCTACAATTCAGTCGCATTTAGGACATTCACAATGTTGTGCAACTGTCGCTTGTGTCTAGTTTTTCATCACCCCAGATGGAAACCTCACACCCATTAAGCAGTCACTCTCCGTTCTCCCTCCCCCCAGCTTCTGGAAACCACCAATCTGCTTTCTGTCTCTGTAGATTTGCCTATTCGCAACATTTCATATAAATGCTCTCATACAATATGTGGCCTTTTGTGTCTGGCTTCTTTCAGGAAGCATAGTGTTGTAAAGGCTCATTCATGCTGTAGCATCATATATCAGTACTCCGTTCCTTTTTTATGGCTGAATAATATTCCATTGTATGGATTGACCACATTTTGTTTATTTATCTGTTGATGAACATTTGAGATGTTTCTACCCCTGAGTTATTTTGAATAGAGCTGCTATGAGCATTTGTGTACAAGTTTTTGTTTGAATTCTGTTTTCGATTCTTTTGGGTATATACACTGGAGTGGAGTTGCTGGGTCATATAGTAACTTTATGTTTAACTTTTTGAGGAACTGCCAAGCTGGTTTCCACAGTGGCTGCACAAATTTACATTCCCACCAGCAATAGATAAGGGCCCTAATTTCTCCATATACTCACCAACACTAGTTACTTTCCATTTTTGCTTTGTTTTATTACGGCCGTCTTAGTGGGTATGAAATGGCACGTATTGTGGTTTTGATTTGCATTCCCCTAATGGCTAATGATGTAGAACATCTTTCATGTGCTTGTTGGCCAACATGTTGCTTTTTTTAATTCCAAGACATACCTGAGAAGTACTGGGGAAACATCAAAACGAGACCTTATATAAGACACCTATGAAGAAATAAAACTAGAATGAAAGACGACTTTGACATTTTTGAGTACTAGGCATTGTTCTGGAACCCTGGTGGTCTAGTGGTTAAGATCTTGGCTGCTGATCAAAAGTTTAGCAGTTCAAAACCACCAGCTGCTCCTTGGAAACCCTACGGGGCAGTTTTACTCTGTCATATAGGGTCGCTATGAGTTGGAATCAACTTAACAGCAATGTGTTTTTTTGTTTGTTTAGGCGCTGTTGTATGACTTTGTGTATATGAGCTAATTTAATCATCAAAACATGCCTATTAGATAGGTATTATCATTATCATGGAAACCCTGGTGGCTTAGTGGTTAAGTGCTACAGCTGCTAACCAAGAGGTCAGCAGTTCGAATCCACCAGGCGCTCCTTGGAAATTCTGTGGGGCAGTTCTACTCTGTTCTACAGGGTCATTATGAGTCGGAATTGACTCAACGGCAGTGGGTTTATCATTATCATAAAGAGCCCTGGTGGCACAATCGTTAAGTGCTTGGCTGCTAACCAAGAGGTTGGCAATTTAAACCCACCCAGTGGCTCCCCGGGAGAATGACCTGGCAATCCGCTCCCATAAGGATGACACCCAAGGAAACCCTATGGGGCAGTTCTATTTTGTCATATGGGGTTGCTATATGGAATCGACTTAATATCACCCAACAACAGCATTATCATCAGGTGAGGAAATGAAGCACAGAGAGATTTAGCAACTTGCCCAAGGACACAGTAGGAAGTGAAAGAACCTAGATTGGAATCCAGGTAGGCTGAGTCCAAGGAGCCCTGGTGGCAGAGTGGTTAAGCGCTCGGCTGCTACCGAAAGGTCCGTGGTTTGAACCTACCAGCTGCTCCAAGGGAGAAAGATGTGGAAGTCTGCTTCTGTAAGATTACAGCCTTGGAAATCCTATGGGGCAGTTCTCCTCTGTCCTGTAGGGTCGCTGTGAGTTGGAATCGACCAGACGGCAAAGGGTTTGGTTAGAATGGACCCACTACACTATACTAAACCACTTTCCTATCGCCCTGGGAGGCCTAGATTAGAATTCCTTATCTTTCATCTTCCCCAAGTGTGGGCCCTGTGCTGTTCTCACTGGGAATTCTGTAAAGACTTGTTCCAACTTGAATTGCCTTCTTAAGCTGTTGACTATTCTTTAAAACATTTTGACAAGGGAAAAAGAACAACTATACAGTAGCTCAACACTTCGAGGCAATCTATAGCTTGGTACGCACACCAAAAGGAGTGGAAACAAGGTGATAAAATGAAATATAAATAGCCTTACCATTATCTACAGAGTACGTTATGATGCCAAACAGTGGCTCTCTGTAGAAAATATATCCTCTTTGCACGGTTTTGTTTTTGTTACTGTTTCTGCTAATGTGAAAGGATTGCAAATAGTTAAACATTTTCATGAAAATTCTATTAATTGGGCCAGGGGTTGAATGCCGGCCTATATTTGTACTAACTCAGAAAAAGGCTTTGCAAAGCCCAATGGTGTATACAAGGTAGCAGGGGAAAGGCTCAGCCTCCTCAAGACAATTGTTTTCAAGCAAGTTGACAACCGCTTTGCCGGGGTTCCTTTAATGAGCTAATTATAAAGGACTCTTAGGTGTTCCCCAAAGCCAGTCCTGGAGGGTTTCTACTTAAGAAACACTGAATGAGTCATTAGCACCTGGAATAGTATAAACACTATAGACTCTTGAAACTTATAGCGGGATAAATCGGACTGATCTTCTATGGCAGTCAGGACTTTTTGGTTGCAAGCAACAGAAAACAAATTCGAACTGGCTTAAACACAAAGGAATATTTGCTAGCATCAGGCATGGCTGGGCCATTGTGCTTAAAGGATGTCAGCAGGAGTCTGACTTGGTCCATTTCTTGGTTTTTCTTCCTTTGTGTTGGCTCCATTCTCAAGCAGGCTTTTCCTAAATGGTATTGAAGCTGTTCCTGGCAGTTTCAGGCTTACATTTTACTAGCTCAGCACCCCAAAGGAAAAAGAGCACCTATTTCTCCATAAAAAAAAAAAAAATCTCAGGGTAAAGATTTCTCGGCTCTGACTGGGCCAGCCTGGGTCACATGCCCACCCGTGAGCCAATCCCTGTGGCTAAAACAATGGAGTACTCTCATTAGTCAAGACTGGGTCTCCTGTACCTCTGAAACCAAGATGTGGGGCAGCCCCACTTAACCACATGGCTCAAGGGAGAGGGAGGTAGTCTCCCAGAGGAATATCTAGATTTCAATGTCAGAGGACAGGGGCTGGGGGCTGTAGATGCTGGGCAGGCAAAGCCAGGGAATGTCCCCAGAACCTCAATTATCTCCAACAAGCAAGGCATTGCCCAGTAGAGGAACTCCACATGGTTTTCAAGCATAACTTAGATATTTGCTTAGATATTTGAGGTTGAAAACATGGCCTGTATTGGCTACAACATTTTGGAAATATTTTCTGCAAATTGCACTCACCCACATGGCTTGAAGTTTTGGGGTTTTTCTTTTCTTCTTCTTCTTCTTCTGGTTTTTATTCTTGGAACAAGTCCTTAAGAAAAAGAGGAACAGAAATGCCACAAAATGATTTGAAACAGACAACTGTGAGAGCAGACAGAGATGGCAAATTAGCACACAGTTGACATCCCTTCTGTCCCGATGACATTTCTGATGATGAATAATATTCTCAGGGTTCCTCTCTAACCTATTATGTCTCCCCTTTTTTTCATGTTAATGACTTTATTTTCCTAATTACAAGAGCTAGACCTGCCTAATGCAGAAAGAACCAAATGCATGCAGCAAGCACACCCAGGGAGCGTGAGCGCATGCGCGCACGCGCACGCACACGTACGTACTGTCTCTCACTATTTTTGTTAGAAATATTTACTTAATGAGTACCAGGCCCTGCCCATCGTCCATGCACTATCATAGCCCCATTTCACAGATGGGGAAGTGGAGGCTTGAAGAGTTAAAACTGACAAGTGATGGAACTGGGAATTGAACTCATGCTCGTCTGACCTCAAAGCCCTTGCCCTTAACCGCTCTATTATTTCTCTAGTAAATCCTGTTACCCAAAGATTTCCAAAATTAACTTTTTGGTATGGCTTCTTTCCGGTATTACAAAAATAGCATATTGTTCATGATGTTTTATGGCCTGCTTTTTGTTGTTGTTAGGTGCCGTGGAGTCGGTTCCGACTCGTAGCAACCCTATGCACAACAGAACAAAACAGTGCCCGGTCCTGAGCCTTCCCTACAATCGTTGTTATGCTTGAGCCCATTGTTGCAGCCACTGTGTCAATCCACCTCACTGAGGGGCTTCCTCTTTTCCCCTGACCCTGTATTCTGCCAAGCATGATGTCCTTCTCCAGAGACTGATCCCTCCTGACAACATGTCCAAAGTATGTAAGACGCAGTCTCGCCATCCTTGCCTCTAAGGAGCATTCTGGCTGTACTTCTTCCAAGACAGATTTGTTCGTTCTTTTGGCAGTCCGTGGTATATTCAATATTCTTCTCCAACACTACAATTCAAAGGCGTCAATTCTTCTTCAGTCTTTCTTATTCATTGTCCAGCTTTCACACGCGTATGATGTGATTGAAAATACCACGGCTTGGGTCAGGCGCACCTTAGTCTTCGAGGTGACATCTTTGCTCTTCAACACATTTTAGCATCCCACATTTCCCCCACATCATTTAATAAGTTTCTAATTAATTTGGGGGCGGGGGGAGGATTTCATTGAGTCTATCATATTAAAAAAAAAAATCATATGGATGTGCCATAATTTACCTTACTAATCCCCAATTCTTGGGCACTTAGGTTGCTTCTAATTTTCAGTATTATATTGATGCTACAGTGAACCACCCTGGGGAAACATTTTTGTATGCATCTCTGATTATGTCCTTAGGATGAATTGCTAGAATTGCTGGACCAAGGGGATTGTGTATTTTTAGTGTTTAACACATATTGCCAAATTGTTCTTCAGAAAGGTAGGCCCAGTGTCAACCCCACAAGGAATGTATGAGTCTCTACTTCCCCATTCTGTCCCATTATGCCTCTTTCTCAGATATTACTAGTCATTAGCTAATTGTGTCCCACATTTCCTGCAATGCAGATTGGGGACTCTTTCAAAGTCTAAATCATTGAACAGTATCCAAATGGTTTGATGCAAATACAGTGGTTAAAAAAAATGCTCAGTAATAATTTCCATGCCAAACATCATCACCACCAGCACTGGAAGAGTTCATAACCTTTTTTTCTACACCCCATGTCAATTAACCCATGGCCTTGGCACAAGACTCTAACCAACACCATCAAGATAACTTCAGGTGCACTTCCATTGTTAGTAGGAGTGATGTGTTGGCTTCAGTAAAGGATGATGATAAAGCTAATTTGCTGTAGTGAACCTCACTTGTGACTGTGCAGTGATTATGGTACAGCCCGTCACAACCAGCTTCTCCTTTGTGTGAAAACCACCCTGCCTTCAGGCCCCTGGAAACCCTGGTGGTGCAGTGGTTAAGAGCTATGGCTGCTAAATAAAAGGTCAGCAGTTCAAACCCACCAGGTGCTCCTTGGAAACGTTATGGGGAAGTTCTACGGGGGCTGTTATGAGTCGGAACCGACTCGACAGCAATGGGTTTGGTTTTTTGGTTTTCAGACCCCTGCTTCAGGAAGCAGCTGTTTTGTGTGCTCAGTGGGCATTGACGGACTAGGCCATTGGCCTATAATGTAGCTAGACTCAAGATAAGAGAGAATCAGATCTCTTCTTTCAGGAATTTGAACTTGAAGAACTGGAACAACTGAAGGCAAGCGAAGAGTAGTTAAGTCCCTTAGTGGGGAAGGGAACATTAGAAGGAAGGTTCTGTAGGCCAAGATTCTGTGGCTCTATATCAAGCATGGAGTCCCTGGGTGGTGCAAATTTAAAAAATAACACTAAAAACTTATTACAGTGGGGCTGCACCATACACACACTGAACTTATGCAAATCCAACTCTATCTACTGGTCTTGATAATGAGGAAGTGAGTGCAATCCTGTAGAAGCAAGGGCTGGATAGGAGATGTGTCATTCAGGAAGGAGAGGACCGAACTTGTTCCTCGGTGGCTTCCACAGCTGATCAAGCCAGTTGCCATGGAGTTGATTCTGACTCATGGCAACCCCACACATGTCAGAGTAGGACTGTGCTCCACAGGGTTTGCAATGGCTGATTTTTCAGAAGTAGATCACCACACCTTTCTTCTGAGGTGCCTCTGGGTGAACGCTAACCTCCAACTTTTCGCTTAGCAGCTGAGTACATTAACTGTATACACAAAACCCAAAGCTGTTGCCATCAAGTTGATTCTGACCAATACTGACCCTATAGGGCAGAGTAGAAAAAGGAGGCACAAAACCAAGCCCCTACCTTCTCCCCTGCAACTACAGTTCCCAACCACCCCATCACTTAGTACCAAGATGCTTTTTTAAAATCTCTAAAAGAATCACCAACCTGCACATGGATCTGTTGTTTGAGAAAATACCAACCAAAAAGCCACTATGAATAATTATACACTTTTGAAGGAATTTGTATTTTTTTTTTCCATTGCGCTAGCGCTGAGAGTCATATGTCTGTGTGTGGGAGGTATTGTTTATTCATTCTATGGACAATCCCAGCTGCACTTTGGATATGCAGACCCTGGCCATGACTCTGGAGCCCAGCCCCCAGAGCTCTACAGCCTGTAGGTTGGGAACTACTGCCCAGGAGCAGAAGGTCTTGGCATTTGGCCTGCAGCCCACTGGGTGGGTGAGTCTACAGCTTCCTCCTGAACTGCCATCAGCGGATCCCAAAATGCACACTCTTCCTCTGGTTCTTAAGAATCAATGACACATGTATCCACCGATTTCCAGCTTTCTGCATGACTAAGCGCCACTTTCTAGGAACCTACTAAGTGAGTTACTACAATTTACTAGTCATAACTAAAATTAGTGTGTTACTAGGGTTTACGCAGAACTCGGATGCAGTGTTCTTCTTGGAAGCCTGGCTCTTACACGCTGCTTACACGGCATTCTGAAACTCCTACTGCGCAAGTCAGAAAGTGGGGACTGCTGTTGTAGAAGGATGAAGGGGCTTTGGCCTTGCCTACGTGAGCCAAAGGTCAAAAGCATTTGAAAGCCACTATGCTAGGATCAGAGCCCTGGTGGCACAGTGGTTAAGACCTATGGCTGCTAACCAAAAGGTTGGCAGTTCAAGTCTATCTCCTGCTTCTTGGAAACCCTATGGGGCAGTTCCATGAGTCGGAATCGACTTGACAGCAACAGGTTTGGTTTTTTTGGTTCTAGGATCTGGACATTCAGAAGCCCTCTCCCTGGGGAGCTTTAGTCCCCCCATCTCAATACTCCTGACACTTCCAGCTGCCCCCACAGCAACCCTGACTCAGCACCTTTAAACAACAAGTTACTCACACAACACATTTTAGACAATCCCTATCCATGAATGATATTAAAATTCTAGTTCTGATATCCAAAGGCCTAAGACCTCCTTCAGTCATCCAATAAATATTCATCAAGACTCTAAATTATATCACACATGTGTTAGGTTTGGGACATACAGCGTCCCAAAACTGTCACATTCCCTGTCTGTGAGGAGCCTACAGTCTGGTGTAAGAGAAAGACATGACACCAGTAAACAGCAAAGCTATTATAAAAGTCTAGGTGCTTAAAAAAAATAAACAAGGCATTGAGGAAGCGAATAGCAAGCCAGGAATCAGTGGTTGCAAGCAACAGAAACTGACCCTGGAAATCTATTGGAAAGATATGGGATAGCTCCTAGAAGAAGTGGAAAAATTAGACAAGGTGCAGGAAGAACAGGAACCAAAGAAATTCTGGGACTGTAGAGAGCAAGAAAGGAGCCCTGGTGGTATAGTAGTTAAGCATTCGGCCGCTAACCAAAAGGTTGGTGGTTTGGCCTCTTACAACCGTGTTTGGTGAAGCAGAGGGTCAGCGAGGGCGAGGAAGACCCTCAGTGAGATGGACTGGCACAAGAGCTGCAACGATGGACTCAAACATCCTGGCGATTGCGAGGATGATGCAGGACCAGGGACATTTTGTTCTGTTGTATATAAGGTCTCCACGAGTCAGAGTCAACTCGACAGCAGCTAACAACAACAACATAATGAATTCCATTGGCTGGCCAAAGTAACATACATTAGTATACCCTTCTCCCCTGCCTGCTTCCATTGTCAAGAATAGAGAAAACTAAATCCTTGCCTTCCCAGTCTCCCTTGCGGCAAAGTGTAGGCATATGATACAAATCTGGCCAATAAGAGAAGCTGTTGGGGGTCGGTAGACATTTCTGGAAAAATTTTATTTACAAATCAAAGGGACAGATGTTGCTAGCACCATCCTTTCCCACTTCTTCCTGTTTTGAATGTCAGCCCTCTTACAACCATGAAAGAAAGCCCAAGAGAACCACAAGGTACCAGTCCTGATATTGCTACATCACTGAACCAACTTTGGGATCGCCTGAGCTACATCTCATTTTGTGAGAAAAATAAACCCCTTTATTTCTTTAAGCCAATGTTTGTCAGGTATTCTGTTACTTGCAGCTAAACATATTTTTAGGTAATTGTGGTAAATTGTATCATTGTTCCCAACTAGTTGCTCCCTTCCCTACAATGCCTCCCTGCTCATTGCCATCTGAACTGATGCCTCCCAGAGGTGATGTATCCTTCCCCATCCAGACAGGCTTGACATGTGACTTGCTTTGATCAATAGAATGTGAGCTAATATAACAAATGCCAAGTCCAATCAAAAGCTTTAAGAGAGATGGTGCAATTCAGCTCTGTTACCTGCGGTTTTCCATCTGCCATAAGGGCAGCACGTGCGAAATAGGGGCTGTTCCTCCACCCTGTGTCTCTGAGAGATGCATGGAACGGAGCTGCAGAAAGGTAATAAACGTGAAACAAACGTTTGTGGTTGTAAGCCACCAAAGTTGGGGCTGTTTGTTACTGCAGCGAAGCTGACTAATACGCTGAAAAAGATGCTGTTAGCCAAAAGAAGTATGGATGTTGGGCAGGCAAAGTTAATGGGTAGCCAGCATTCAAGGCCTTACTGAAAAAGTGATAATAAAGCTGGGCCTTAAGGATGCAAAGTAATCAGACATTCAAAGAAGCAAGAGAAGAGCTTTCAACGTCAGGGAACAATGTGCTCAAAGCTTTGAACCAGGAAAGAACTTTGACCTTTAAGATGGCCAGGATGGCTGGAGTATCCTTGTTCTCACTCCTTATTCTGCTTTCATTCTCCCTGTTTCCAACACTTTTATCTTGGACTCGTGTTTCTAGTGCTGCTCTCATCTCCTTGGGCTTGCTAACCCAACCCAGCTTCATTGCCCTTTGCCTCTCTAAGGACTCAGCTTGCCCTCATCTCTGGCTCATCCCAATCATAGCCATTTGGGTATTATATTTTCCCATTCTAGCTCATCTGTCAGTTTGTCATACCGTGGTGGCTTGTGTGTTGCTATGATGCTGGAAGCTATGCCACCGGTATTCAGATACCAGCAGGGTGGCCCATGGTGGACAGTTTTCAATGGAGTTTCCAGACTAAGACAGACTATGAAGAAGGACCTTGCAGTCTGCTTCTGAAAAAATTGGCAGGTGAAAACTTAATGAATAGCAGCGGAATAACAGAGGGTCAGCAAAAGAGAAGAAGCCCCTCAATGAGATGGATTGACACAGTGAGAGCAATGATGGGCTCAAGCATAACAACGATTGTGAGGATGGCTCAGGACTGGGCAGTGTTTCGTTCTGTTGTACATAGGGTCGCTATGAGTCGAAACCAACTCAACAGCACCTAACAACAACAACAACATTCCAGCTCTGATCCCAGCCTAGACTCCCTGGAAACACAAGGCCAGGCATTAAACAAGGTGCACTTTCTCTCATCTCTCTGCCCAGCCCCATTTATGGGGGCTGTAATTCAACACCAGACCAAAAGCCAAACCCACTACCGTCAAGTTGATTCCAACTCATGACGACCCTGTAAGGACAGAGAAGAATTGCCCCCCCCCCCACAAGGTTTCCAAGACTATAAATCTTTATGGAAGCAGACTGCTACATCTTTCTCCCACTGAGTGGCTGGTAGGTTCATACCACTGACTGTTTGGTTCGCAGTTGAGCACTTAACCACTGTGCCACCAACCAACCAAACCAAACCCATTGCTGTTCAGTTGATATTAATGCATAGCAACACTATAAGACAGAGTACATCTGCCCCATAGGGTTTCCAAGGCTGTAAATCTTCAGGGAAGCAGACTGCCGCTGGTGGGTTCGAACCACCAACTTTTAGGTTAGCAGTCGAGCGCTTAACCACTGTGCCACCAGGGCTCCTACTGGGCCACCAGGGTACTTCAATTCAACACTAGGGAAGTAGAAATCCCTCCGCATTTCCTAATTGGTAGCCACACAGCTTGTTAAGCTTAATTAATGAGCCTTTATAAACTCATTTCTGATGCTTTGGTGGAAAGTTGAATTCTAGGTGCAGGTTGGGAAAACAGATGGGTGGGTGTGTCTGTGTGGTTCTCAGCGGTAGGTTGTATTCCTGGTAGGCACTCATTGGATACTAGGGTTAAAACAGTCAAAATTCCACTCTTATTAAACCTAACGAGCTATTTGCTCCCAAATCCTATGAAACAGACCGGTTTTCAAACACCTGCTTGCCCACAGGTCTCATCTTTGAGAAACTGCCTCAGCCACAGCCCTGGAACGTGTCCCAGCAGCTTTCTATTTCCCTGAGGCCTCCCAGTGTTCTTAGTTTCTGAAAGGTGTGTCTTTACAGTAAATCCTGTTTTACTTGGGTGAGACTGGGTGATCTCTGTTCCTCAATCCAAGAAGTTCAGGCTAGTCAACCTGCTCTCAGTTTTGCCCACGGCTGGGTCATCTGGTGGAGACCACAGGGTTGTTATCTAGAGAAACACTGCCCACCAACCTCAAGCTGACCCTCTGGGGGAAGGTTTGGGTTGAAGGTTTTGCTCTTACCATGATGGGGTCAAGATGTGCAATGAGTCTGCACAGAGGAGGGTGGAGGGAGAGAGAGGAAGGGCGGAAAGGGGAGCGATGGAAACGTGAGGTTGAAGGCTAATGGAGAGATGGATGAGGTTGATGCCTCTTTCAGGATTCACAAGCTGGGGTCCCTGGGGCCAAGTTCAGCCTTGCAATTGTGTTTTGCTGGGCTGTAAGCATGATTTTTTTAAACAATGTGAATGTACATGCCTTTGGACAAGAATGCATTTTCTGGGTCAGATAGGAAGCTTAGGGGGCAGAGAGTTTACAGTGGAAGAACCGTTCAGCAAGGAGGGCGAGAAGGGTTGTGCAACATCAAGAATGTAATCAATGTCACTGGATTGTAGATGTCGAAATTATTGAATTGGTGTATGTTTTCAACAATAAAAAATAAAATAAATTATTATTTTTAATGAGCAAAAATAGAATGCACTTTCTATTCACCTCACCCTATCCAATGGCTTCTGTAGGTAAATGAGTTCACAATCTGTACTTCATGTAAAAAACCTGATAGGAAAGGGCTAGAAAAGATCTATCACTAAGTTCAACCCTGACCTCACACTTGAACTCTTTCTACCAGAGATCCACTTTATTTGCCTTATTAGCCTCCATTCGCAGTGGTTAAGAGCTCAGCTGCTAACCAAAATGTCGGCAGTTCGAATCCACCAGCTGCTTTTTGAAAACCCTATGAGCAGTTCTACTGTGTCTTAGAGGGTCGCTTTGAGTTGGAATCGACTCAATGGCAACGGGTTTGGGTTTTTTTTTTTTGTTTCAGTGTGCTAAAGGAGCTCTGGTGGTGCAGTAGTTAAGCACTCGGCTGCTAACCAAAAGGTCGGTAGTTCAAACCCACCCATCATTCCATGGGAGAAAGATGCGGCAGTCTGCTTCCATAAAGAAACCTTGGAAACCCTATGGGGCAGTTCTACTCTGTCCCATAGGATCACTAAGAGTCAGAATCGACTCAACAGCAACGGGGTTGAGAATGTGCTAAAGAGTTATGTGCAAAGCTATATTCAAAGTAAAAGGACCATCTTGGGTTATGTTGAACTGAGCCAGTGATGGGGGCCAACCTTCTCACCTGTTGCTGAAGACAGAGGAGGAAGACAACGTTAGGGGTTCTGTTGGGAAGGGACGAGGGTTGCCAAAGGAATCTGGAACCATGTGGCTTTTCTTGGGAAGAAAACCCAGAATGCGTTTTTCCTAAACTAGAAGAAGGGGAAAAGAAAATGCACTTGATGAGTTTTTGTTTCTCAGGGGACTTGTTGGAGGAACTGCTATGATGGGGACACTGGGGGCAGCCCCGAGGGCAGGGGGCCATGTGTCCGGGCCTTGCAAGAGACAGTCCGGCGGCTACATTTCCTAGCTCAGCCTGAACTTTCGACCCCATTGTCTACTCTAATTACTGGAACCAGCAGGATTACATCCTCAACCTGCTTCTCAGTCCTTTCTGTTGCTACAGAGTGATGGGACCTCACTGGCCTTCTCTCCCTCGTTTTTATATAGCAGAACCGTTGCAGATCACATGCAAACTCGCACTTGAACCCAAGGAGCATCTCATCTTTGGGATGAAGGGGCTTAGGATAGCTTCTTTTCAGCTGATTCTGCATTAAGATTCTCTAAAATTTCTCAAAGGAGCCCTGGTGACACAGTGGTTAAGGGCTTGGCTGCTAGCCAAAATGGTCGGTGGTTCGAACCCACCAGCTGCTCCATGGGAGAAAGGTGCAGCAGTCTGCTTCCCTAAAGAATTACTGCCCTGGAAACCCTATGAGGCAGTTCTGCTCTGTCACATAGGGTAGCCATGAGTCAGAATCGACTCGATGGCACACGACAACAACCATCTTCTCAGCTGTGAGGACCTGACCATGAACTCTGTGAACTCTAGGACATTCCTACAGACTCAGAGACAACAAGAGCAACTGGGGGCCCTGCAAAATTAGGTGAGCACAAAAGTCAGAAAAATCATTTGTATCTCCAAGGAAAACATGTGGCCAAGGGAAACCCATATGATACTTGTAAAACAAGTTACAAACCAAGTTGATTTTCTAGGGCTTTTAAAAAAAAATAAAAATAATTTTTTTTTTTTTTTTTTTTTAGGGGCTGGAGCTGAGGAAAGGAGCCTTGGTGGTACAGCCGGTAAGAGCTTGTCAGCTAACCAAAAAGGTCAGCGGTTCAAATCCACAAGCTGCTCCGAGGAAGAACGATGTGGCAGCCTGCTTCCGTAAAGATTACACCTTGAAAACCCTATTTGCCAGCTCTGCTCTGTTCTACAGGGTCACTAGGGTTTGGGATTGAGTCAACAACAACGGGTTAAAGTCACTCAGCAAAAAGCAATCAATCCATGGAGGGAAAAATTCTCCTTCTCTGAGAATGATCAGATGTGGAGATGAAAACAAGATATAATTTTGTGTCTACTAAATTAGCATAAAATTTGAAATAATACCAAGTGCTGGTGAGGTTGGGAAAACCTATAAATTCACAAGTTGCTAGTTGGCACAATTTTGTAATATGACGGGATAGATTGGGGGGCCATTAAAAACGCTCCTACCCACTGATCTAGCAATCGCATTCCTGGGAAGTTATCCAAAGGAAATGGCTCAAAAGAAGGAAAAAGCTGTATACATAGAGACCTTCACTGCAGCATAGGATGAGAATCAAAAAACCGACTCTGTTGTCGTCGAGTCGATTCCAAGGGTGTAGGCAAATAACGGCACAGACTGGCAAATACCGCCCCGGGGACAAATTCAGCCTGGGGTGTGTTTCTGTATGGCCAGCAAGCTACGAGTGATTTTTATATTCTTAAATGATTGTTCAAAAAAAAAAAAAAGTGAAGTTTGCTGACCCCCGGAATAAAGTAAAACTGGATGAAGGCTATAGAACCCCATGGATAAAGGTTTACAATGCATTAAGCTTTAAAAGCAGAATATAAAGTTGAACATTCACTATGACATCACCCGTGGAAAAATATGTCTCGGGCACACAGACTGGAAGGAAAGGCAGAAGCAAAATCTCTCGTTTGGGACTTATTTGAAGTGATTTATGTTTCTTTTAAAAAAATCCTTCATATTGGTCTTAGTTACTTAGTGCTGCCATAACCAAAAAATACCTCAAGTGGGTGGCTTTGGAGAACAGAAATGTATTTTCTCGTAGTTCTGGAAGCTATGAGTTCAAATCATGTCTTGGCCATGTCAGTTCATCCTGTGGGTCTCTATCCTAGTTCCAGTTTCCTGGACTTACAGATTCGTCTGTGTGTGTGTGTGACTTCACGTGGTGTCTTACCCCCGTGTGTGTCTCTCTGTGCCTATTCTGCTCTTTTTATAACTTAGAAGGGATTAGGTGTAGGATCCACCCTACTCTGGATGACTTCGTTAATATAGCAAAAGAAAAACTCTATTGCTGAACAGGATCACATCTACAAGTACATGGTTCAGAACTTCAACACATATTTTTTGGGGAGCGGGGAGGGAGCACAATTCAATCCACAACAAGGCTGGGGTGTCCCAGCTGCTATGGATAGAAAGTTGACACTGAAAATGATGCTACAGCCTTTGGGTGGCATTGGGTGGAATATGACGTAGCCAAGTAAAATGACGGAATGCACGGGAGGGATGACTAGGTGGAGCACAAGCCATTTTAAGGGCAGTAAAACTATTCTGCATGATACTGTAATGATGGACACATGACATTATGCATTCATCAAAACCTACGGAACTGTACAAGCAAAGAGTGAACCCTAATGTAAACTATGGACTTTACTTAGTAATAATGTATCAATATTGGTACATCAATTGTAACAAATGTATGACACAAACGCAAGATGTTAATAAGAGGAGAAACTGAGCTCAGGGGGAGTCAGGAGACATGGGAACTCTGTACTTTCTGCACAGTTTTTCTGTAAACCAAAACCGCTCTACAAAATAAGAGAATCTATTTTAAAAAATGATGGCGTAGGTTTGTATTTACTGGAGTAGAAGGATGCTCATGGCATACTGTCAAGGGAAAAGGCAAACTACAGGACAGCACACTCAGTGTGATCTCATTTATACGAATTGAATATGTGTCCATCTGGGTGTACATGCATAGAGAACAATCTGGAAGGACAGACACTGAAAAATGTCACCATTACTGTTATCTGGGTGATGGGATTTGGGGTGAAGTTCGTTTCATTTTTACTATTCAGGAAACCCTGATGGCATAGTGGTTAAGAGCTACAGCTGCTAACCAAAAGGTTGGCAGTTCGAATCCACCAGTCCTTGGAAACCCTGTGGGGCAGTTGTGGTCTGTCCTATAGGGTCACTACGAGTTGGAATAGACTCGATGGCAATGGGTTTGGGTTTTACTATTGAATGGCATAAATATATATACACACACATATATATATACGCACATACATATACACGCACATATATATACACACACACACACATATATACACGCACATACATATACACGCACATATATGTACACACACACATATATATACACACACACACATATATATACACACACTTTGGAAACCCTGGCGGCGTAGTGGTTAAGTGCTACGGCTGCTAACCAAAGGGTTGGCAGTTCGAATCCGCCAGGTGCTCCTTGGAAACTCTATGGGGCAGTTCTATTCTGTCCTATAGGGTTGCTATGAGTCGGAATCGACTCGACTGCCCTGGGTTTGGTTTTTTTTGGTTTTATATATACACCCACCCAAACACTAAGCCCTTACACACACACATATATACACACACGTATATGTATACATATATATATATTTTTGCAGTGAGCATTTATCATCCTTAGAATCAGAAAAATAAAGACATTTTCAGGAAAACATCTGTAACATTATTAAAATGTTTTTGCAACATAAAAGAAAAATTTGCCACTTACAATGCTGCCAAGGTCCTAGGAACGTGAGCAAAACTGTCACCTCCCAGCTGCTGGTCTGCCCTTTCACACTGTCTTCACCTTAAATGCTCCTTTCTCTAGCCCAGGCCCTCAGACACAGGCCCAAGACCAGCGCAAGGAGAGGGAGACACTTGATTGGGGTACAAAGTTTAAAGTGGCATCAAAAAAAACTCAGTAATCAAGATAAATAGTATTTCAATGCCCTATTAAAAAAATTAGTATGAAAATCCATAATGAGCAAAATATTAACATTTTAAATAAAGGCAGGATCAATAATACTGATTTTTCCTTTTGCTTCAGGCTCCAGCGTGGCTCAGCACGGCATGGTTACTGATCCTGTCTTTATTTAAAATGTTGATATTTTGCTCATCACGGAGTTTTTGCATTTTTATTTTTTAATTATTGTATTAACATATTGCTTATCTTGATTACTTAGGGGTTTTTTGCATCCCCTTAAATAGACTAAAAATTATTGAATTGTACACTTTAAACAGGAGAACTTTAAAGTATACAAATTGTATCTCAATAAAGCTGTTAAAAACTTCATGGGCACTGAAATTTGAATTTTATGGATTTTTTCTTTTATGCCACAAAATTCTTCTTCTTCTTTTTTTTTTAACCATTTAAAAGTATAGAAATCATTCTTAGCCTGTACAAATACAAGTGGTGGGCTGAACTTGGCCCATGGGCTGTAATTTACCGACCCCTGGGTTAAGACATTTACCACCCAACTGTCGCTTTGTCGTACTGTCATAGCTTGCCTGTTGCTATGATGCTGGAAGCCATGCCACCGGTATTTTAAATACAACCAGATCACCCATGGTGGACAGGTTTCAGCAGAGCTTCCAGACTAAGACAGGCAAGGAAGAAGGGCCTGTCCATCTACTCCGAAAATTAGCTGTGAAAACCTAATGAATCACAAAAAATTCATGAATCACAACAGAACATCGACTGACTTGCTTGCTTTGAATATGTCACCAGAAGGGATCGGTCGCTAGAGGAGAACATCATGTTTGGTGAAGCAGAGGGCCAGTGAGGGCAATGGGTACCCTCCATGAGATGGATTGGCACAATAGCCACAAAGATAGACTCAAACATGCCGGGATTCTGAGGATTATGCAGGACTGGGCAAGTTCCTTTTGTTATACTTAAGGTCCCCATGAGTTAGAGTTGGCTCCACTGCAGCTATCTACCTAAGTTAAACATGGGAAGTACTTAACACAGAGCCTAACAAGCAGCAGATTTAGGCTTAAAAAGGAGTCAACTCTCCTCTTTGAGATCGATATGTCCCACTTCTCATTCATATTTCTCAACAGTTTCAATTACTGGCCAAACAGCCACCACCTAGCAGCTTATCTGCTTCATTACTGCCTGACAGGGCTGTAAAACTGCAGATAACCCTGGCTCTCCAGGCGGGAGGGCTGCTGCCTTATCAGACACTGGCTACAATAATTAACCATGCAGGGAAATATAAACAAATACTAGACGGCAAATGCCTCATATGTGACCGGAAGCCCCTGACTCAACGAAGGCTTGTTGGCTCTGCTGTTTCCTTATTGTTTTGCTTTCATCCTCATGGCATTTTCCCAAAATCTCCACCATCCGGGCTCCTGTTCCACACACCTGTTTCCTCCAGGTAGCAAACTCCTATGTTGTTGGTCTTCCAGTTTTCATTCACTCTCACCCTTGAAGACTGCTTCCTCATCCCTCCCCTTCCTCTCTATTCCAAGTCCATTAGGCCCCTTGTAATGGGCTGAAGAGTGTCTCCCCAAAATTCATGTTCTCCACCTGGAGCCTCAAAATGTGAACTTATTTGTAAATATGGTCTTTGCAGATGTAATTAGTTAAAATGAGGTCATACTGGGTTAGAAAAAATCCATTACCGCTGAGTCGATTTCAACTTATAGCAACCCTATAGGACAGAGTGGGACTGCCCCATCAGGTTTCCAAGGAGTGGCTGAAGGATTCGAACTGCCGACCTTCTGGATAGCAGCTCAATGCTTAACCACTGCACCACCAGGGCTCCAAGTGGGCCCTAAATCCAATGACTGGTGTCCCTCTGAGAAGAGGAGAGGACACACAGAGACAGAGAAGGGAGGAAGGCTGTGTGAAGACAGGCAGAGACTGCGGTGGTGAAGCTATAAGCCAAGAAGACCAAGGACTGCCAGCAGCCACCAGAAGCTGGAGGGGGCAGAGAAGGATTCTTCCCTAGTGCCTTCAGAGGGAGCTTGGCCCTGCTAACTCCTTAATTTCAGACTGAACTGTGTGAGAATTAATTTGTTTTAAGCTACCCAGTTTGTGGTACTTTGTTTTGGCAATCGTAGACTTAAACACTGCCTTTTCCATGTCCCCCAAGTTCTTCCTTTTCAATCTGCCCCATCAGACCTCTAAGGGGTAAAGCGAACAATGACGCCTCCATTACGGGCTTGTTGTGGGGTTAAATGAAACAAAGTATATGAAGCTGGGTTGGTGCCTGACCCCAGGTGGGTACATGGTTGATAGCTGATAGTGTCATTTCAGTAGATGTGTTATATAGCAGAATCTAGTATTCACAGGCATGCCTTTATCCCTAGGGGTACAGACTATCTATAGGTTAAACTTCATTACCCAAAATGCAACGAATATCTTGCTACACCAAAATGATTCATAATCCACCAACCCATTCATTCATTCAACAGTGAGGGACTTCTGCACCATGGTAAGTAATTTGGACCCTTCTATAGAACAATCCCCCCACCCGTCTGTCAGTTTGTCGTACTATGGGGGCACGTGCGTTGCTGTGATGCTGGAAGCTATGCCAAAAACCAAAACCAAACCCAGTGCCATTGAGTCGATTCTGACTCATAGTGGCCCTATAGGACAGAGTAGAACTGCTCCATAGAGTTTCCGAGGAGCACCTGGAGGATTTGAACTGACAACCCTTTGGTTAGCACCCATTGCACTTAACCACGACACCACCAGGGTTTCCAGAAGCTATGCCACCAGTATTCAAATAACAGAAGGGTCACCTGAGCTTCCAAACTAAGACAGACTAGGAAGAAGGACCCAGCAGTCTACTTCTGAAAAGAATTAGCCAGTGGAAATCTTATGAATAGGAACGGAACATTGATATAGTGCCGGAAGATGAGCCCCTCGGGTTGGAAGGCACTCAAAAGACAACTGGGGGAAGACCTGTCTCTTCAAAGCAGAGTCAACCTTAATGACGTGGATGGAGTCAAGCTTTTGGGATCTTCATTGGCTGATGTGGCACGATTCAAAATGAGAAGAAACAGCTGCAAACATCCATTAATAATCAGAACCTGGAATATACAAAGTATGAACCTAGGGAAATTGGAAATCATCCAAAAATTAAATGGAACACATAAACATCGATATCCTAGGCATTAGTGAGCTGAAATGAATTGGGCAATCATATGGTATACTATGCTGGGAATGACAACTTGAAGAGGAATGGCATTGCATTCACTGTCAAAAAGAACATTTCAAGATCTATCCTGAAGTACAACACTGTCAGTGATGGGTTCCGACTCATAGCGACCCTATGTACAACAGAACGAAACACTGCCTGGTCCTACACCATCCTCACAATCGTTGTTATGTTTGAGCTCATTGCTGCAGCCACTGTGTCAAACCATCTTATCAGGGGTCTTCCTCTTTTTCGGTGGCCCTCTACTTTACCAAGCATGATGTCCTCGTCCACGGACTGATCCCTCCTCATAACGTGTCCAAGGAACGTGAGACATCCTTGCTTCTAAGGAGCATTCTGGTTGTACTTCGATCAAGATGGATTTGTTTGTTCTTTTGGCGGTCCATGGTATATTCAATATTCTTCACCAGCACCACAATTCAAAGGCGTCAATTCTTAGGTCTTCCTTATTCACTGTCCAGCTTTCGCGTGCATATGAGGCAATTGAAAACACCATGGCTTGGGTCAGGTGCACCTTAGTTCTTAAAGTGACATCTTTGCTTTTCAACACTTTAAAGAGGCTTTTTGCAGCAGATTTGCCCAATGCAACGCATCTTTTGATTTCTTGACTGCTGCTTCCATGGGTATTGATTGTGGACACAAGTAAAATGAAATCCTTGCCAACTTCGATCTTTTCTCCGTTTAACACGAAGTGCTTTTAGTGTGCTGTTATACTGGCAGCCAACTCTTATACAGAGTTTGAAAGGCTTGCTAGGCTCCCAACTTTTTTTGTAAACCCACAATGCCTGTATGGTAGAGGTTTTGAGCCTCAGCTGCTGTGGGACGTGGCGCAAGTTACTAAAGCTTTCTGTGTTTCAGTTTCCTCATCCAAAAAGTGGAGATAATAAAGACAGCCTCACAGCAGCATTGTCAGGAGAGAATGAAAGAACATCCTGAAAGCATTTGGAGCCTAGTACAAGCTAGATATTGTCATGCATATTTATTCTAGCCAATTTGCTCCCTCCTGCTTACTCCTGACATCCACACAAAAGAAGGAGGGATGGATGCTAGATAGTCAAAATAAAGTAAAGTTCTTTGTATTCTCTATAGTGTCTAGAGGTTTACTAATGAATATCTCTAGGAGAAGAATCTGACACTCTGCCTCTTAGCTGCTTTAACTGTTGTGTAGACCCTGTTAGTTGCTTCCCCAATATTCATTCTCTCATTCTTCTTTGCTAACAGAATTCAGTTTTGTTTGTGATAACAATGTGTCTGCCTTGGGGGTTGGCCATGTGACCCAGTTTTGGTAAATGAAGCCTAGTAGAAGACTTCTGCTTTCTTGACAAATGAGGTCACAGTTGGCATTGCCTCTGCCACCATCTTTCGTGCTTTGAATTGCTAAAGTGATGGCTGGAGCTGTGGCAGCCACTGTGTGATCATAAGCAAGTGGTAAGAAGAAACTTAGATACAGCGGCCGTGATGTGACTGCAACACTCAACCCAATACCAGAATTTTTGTTTGGTGAAAAGAGAGACCCTTTTGTTTTAAGCCACAATAATAGTTTTGGCTGAGCAGGGTTGATTATAGGCAGGCACAGTGTGATGGATCACTTTTATATGGCCTTTCTCTCCATGGTCTTGTAACTTCCACCAAATGATTGGGTAGGACTACGCAGGTAAGGTGCTTGTGGCTCACCAAGGGGACTGGACAGCTTGCTAATAATACAAATAAGGTACATGGCACTCTTCTGGGTGTGAGACCATATAAAAAAGGTATATGGAACCCTAACGAGGAGATTGGTCAGTTTGGCCATCCTGCTAGGCCTAAAAGAGAGCTAATCCCACAGTGGGTGGGGGCCGGGGGGACCTGACTACCACCAAGAAGAGGAGATGGGAATGGACCACATCCTTTGGACCTGGGATCCCTGTGCTGAGAACCTCCTAGACCCAGGAGGCAGAAAGAGAGAACTGTAACATGAAAGACGGCAAAATGGCATGAAACAATGGCAGAGAAACAGCAGCGGCAGAGGCAGCAGAACCAGGAGACCAGCAGGAGATGTTGTAGTGCGCTTCCCAGCCCGAGCAGTGAGAAAGCTTGAGTGCCTTTGGGCAAGAGGCTTGCTAGCTGAGTAGGGTGACTCCAGGCACTTGCTGATGGAGCTAAAGAGCTTTGTAACACTTGCCCAAGCAGGGCACCGGGTGGGTCAAGGGCCAGAGAGAGGCTTGCCTGCAGGCACAGCTAAGAAGACACTGTCCTGATCAAAGACCTGTATCCTGAGTCCTTCCTGATCTTGAATTGTAACCTGTTACTTCCCTAATAAACCCCTTAACTGTGAGTATGGTCTTTGAGTTCTGTGTGGCCACTGCAACAAATTATCGAACCCAGCAGAGAAGCAGAAAGTGCCACGTGAGGGACGGCTGGTGTCAGAATTGGTTAAAAAGAAAAAAAAGTTTGGCGAGAAGAGGTATGTTTGACCTCCGCCTCGTAGAAATCAGCCTTGGGCTGTTGATCTTGATTCTCCTTCCCCCTAGTAAAGTTAGAGGAGGCCAGACGCTGCCCCCACTTCATTTTTACAACAGGCTTTAGTTCAGAGCCAAGAACACCAAAGCAAAGCACCAAGTCATGGGCATCAAGAGTCTGGAGTCAGGTTACCAGGGAGGCTTAGCACCTAAGAAGCAGGGTCCTGGCAGTGAGGCAAGGACTGGAACACAGGAGAGCTGAGCCCTCTTTGCTGTGGAAGAGGCACAGCTGCAGATGAATCTGGAAGGGGAGGGAGGGCCTTAATCCATCCTAGCAGACTGGAGCACACTGGGCCCAGAGGAATGAGCCTCCAGTACGCACCAGGACTGGAACCCCCAGACACCTGGCTGGATTTGAGATCCTGACTCCTCTACCTCAGCAGGTTCTGGCAACTTGCTCCTTTGATTCTCTCGCATGAAGTCTTATTTTTCCAACCTTCTTTGTCCATTTGTTGCTGACAATAAGGTAGAAAGCTGTTAGGGCAGCAGGCTTAGAGCTCCAAAAGGCTGTATCCTCTTCTCTCCCCTGCCCCGCCCAGTACATAAACATGTGCTGAGCGAGTGGCTGAATGTATGAATTAGGGGATCCTGCCAATTCCATCACCTTACTATCTGTGCTAATCCATAATAATTTCTGTTTGACTTTGGAATGCATTATGTAATTTGAATTCTGCAAATTTACCTTCCTAATTATGTTCTTCTTTGGCTAACACAGAAATTAATTTGCAGAGATTGAGTGATGGCGGGGGGAGGTTTGCTAGGCGTTGGGATTTTTAGGTCGATAATCCATACATTGGCAGTCAAGAGTTGTCTATATTGGGAAGGTCAAACTAGACTGATATTTGATGTGTGGTAAGTGTGTGTGTGCATGTGTGTGTGTACCCGGTTTTCTGCTTCTGCATTAGCTAACACATGGAAACTGGATCTACGTAAACCCTTTCCACTGGCTCAGTCTTGGCCTAGACTTTCTGACCTATTCCATCACTATTTTGAGAGTACAAGGTAGCCCATAACTTCAAAGACCCAGCAATCAGCTTGAGTTACAGCTGGTCCTACTCAGACTTCAGGATACCAGTGCCAAGATTCCCAGGTTAGTAGCCCAAATACTCAGCAATGGGTTCCTGCATTATTCTTCTGCTTGCCCAATGCATAACAGTTAAGAATGAATGAATGAATGAACAAATGAGTGATGAATGAATGGGTAGATGAACGCTCCCTGACTCACACAATAGGTTCCCTAGTCTCAAATCTCAGTTCTCCAAGGATAATTGCTGTTTACTGACCCCTGTGCCATCTGCCCGCCTCTAGTTATGCTGATTGGCCCTCCTGCTTGGGCTGAGTCCGGGGTTCCACTTGGGCCTTGATTAATAGACTCTAGTTCCCCTTGGAAAGGATTCAAGGGGATTCTTGGCCCTATGTGCCTGGGCCTGGAATGACCTGTTCCTGGTCTTGTTCCAGTGTTTAGACGTTTGATGGGGCCTGGCCTGGCCATGTGCTTTTAAGCTGGCAGGTCTCACCCCAGCCACATGGCCAACATTCAATACAAATGAACCACTGACACTGTCAATTCATTCACAGCCTTTGTCCTGAACCATTTGCCTTGACCTTCCTTGAGCTTTAGTTCCTAATATGCTCTAGGTATCTTGGCTACAACCCTTGTATTAACCCTTGAGACTGACTTGTAATTCCACACCTCTAGCTGTGATCTCATGATTCTCTCCTGGACACTTGACTTCCTAAACCACAGTGGTGCCACAGTTTTCCAGCACTGAGCTCTGCCTTCCTTCCTCCATGATGGTTCACACCAATCCCTTTGATTACAACACCGTTGGCTGCTTTGGGTTAACACTTGGCCAAATCCAAGACCCTATATATACAACATCTTGTGGCCCTCTCTTCTGGGTTCATTGGCCTCAGGATTCCTGTGGATCTTTTTAGATGCCTAACACCAGACTTACCTGACCTATCTCACCATCTTTCATTCAGCAAATATTTCTCAAATACCTACTATGTGTCAGGAACTGTGCTAGGCACTAGGGATTTCATGGCAGCAAAGACATACACCATCATTACACTAAAACCTATTGGAAAGGCAAACATGTAAACAGGCAACTGCAATATTGCATATTAAGGACCAGAAGTACAAGGAGCTGTATGAACTATTACAGCACCACCCAACAAGGAAAAGTCAGAACTAGAATAATGGAGGTTCAAACGGTGCCAGACACAAAAAGCCTTCCCAATGGAAGCTCCAGGGAAGCCCTGCCCTAGAGTTCCCCACCCTGGAAACCAGACCCACTTCCTCCTCTTGAGGGGAGAGGCATTAAGGGCCCAAAAGGCCTTCCTGATCTTAGCAGCTGCAAATGCCACGTGAGCTCAGACAATAGCCAAGCTATCGAAGGCCAGACAGGCACTCTCTGCAGCTATGTCCCCAAAGAAGAAGTATTACGTCAGAGTTCCCATGGTGCTTCTACCCAAAAAGAAATGGCTGGAGGAATTCCTGAAAATATGACTGCAAAGTCCACCGCAAGATAATGGGAACAAAGGCTTTTAAAGAACTCCCTGATTCTGAGAAAGAATTAGAAGGAAGCGGGGATCCTGTCTCCAAGAGACGTGGACAGTAAAGAAATTCTAGAGTAAGACAGTGTCAGAGTCAAGAGCAAAACAAAACAAAAGGTCCTCCTGGCTCCCCACCAACTGGCCCGTGTACCTATTTCTTAGCACTGTACCACAAACTCCAAACTCGCTCATTTGAACTGTGTGAGGAGAGAAAGTCTAAAAGTATATGTGCTTCAAATGATAGAATTTATTTGGAAAGAAATGATTTAATTACTTGGGAAAAAGAACAGTAGCAAAGGAAGTTGTTCGTGTCAGGAAGTGGTGCTGGGGTCTACTTAAATGAATATAGAAAGCTTATTTGGAAATAGAACATAATTGTTTTAGGCAAATGATGCCTACAAGTCTTTAAGAAAGTGCTTTCTCTTCCTCTTCCTGTCTGAGTGGGATTTCTCTACATCATAGGCTCTGCTTTCTTAAAACGGCCTTCACTCTACCCTTCCCCTCAAAACTTAAGTGCACAGGGTACACAGAGAGAAACTGGCTTAGCAATAAAAGAAGGTCCAAAAATATGATCCCTATGATATTTGTTGGAGCCCTGGTGGCACAATGGTTAAGAGCACAGCTGGTAACCAAAAGGTTGGCAGTTTGAATCCACCAGCTGCTCCTTGGAAACCCTATAGGGCAGTTCTACTCTGTTCTGTAGGGTTGCTATGAGTCGGAATCAACTAGACAGCAATGGGTTTTGAATTATATTTGTTAAGGAGCCCTGGTAGCACAGTGGTTAAGCACTCAGCTGCTAATCAAAGGTCAGCAGTTTGAGCCCATCAGCCGCTGCATGGGAAAAAGTTGTGGCAGTCTGTTCCTGTAAGGATTTACAGCCTTGGAAACCTTATGGGACAGTTCTACTCTGTCCTATAGCATCGCTATGAGTTGGAATTGACTTGATGGCAATGGGTATGAGTCAGAATTGACTCGACAGCACCTTACAAAAACATTATATTTGTTACACTATTAATTTGCTTGTCAGACTCTTTTGTGTTACCCTGGTTCTCCTAGAAGCAGAGGCCAAGATGGAATTAGAAGTGCAAGGATTTTATTCAAGGAAAGGCCAGTGTGAGAAAAAAATGGAGGGTGAGCTGAGTGAGACTGGGAGGGCTTTCTGACCCTGAGTGGAGGAGGAAGAAAAGGAAAGAAGGTTGAGGAGAAGCATCCTAGACTGCTGTCCGGTCTAGGAATGTTCAGCAAGGCCCTTGGGGAGTCTTCAAGGTCACGTTGTCAGGTAAAGTCACCATTACAGGAGTCCCATATCTCCCAGGAATGGGCCTGCCTTAGAATCCCTGCTGTGCTCAGTCCTTGGCTGGGAGCATGTCAGCACCAGCAGCTGGGGCCCTTGATCAATTGCTCTTCCTGGAGTCAGGGGTCTCACCACCTGCCCGTCAATTTGTCGTTCTGTGGTGGCTTACATGTTGCTGTGATGCTGGAAGCTATATTAATGGTATTTCAAATACCAGCAGGGTCACCCAATGGTGGACAGGCTTCAGCAGAGCTTCCAAACTAAGACAGACTAGGAAGAACGGCCTGGCGATCTGCTTCCAAAAATTAGCCAATAAAAACCCTATGGATCACAAGAGAATATTGTCCAATATAGTGCTGGAAGATGAGCCCCAAGGTTGAAAGGCTCTCAGAATACACCATGGCTGCAACCATGGACTTGAGCATACCAATAGTCATGAAGATGGTGCAGGACTGGGCAACATTTTGTCCTGTTGTACATGGGGTCGCCATGCATTGGAGTCAACTGAAAAGCAACTAACAACAATTTGGAAGTCTGTGAGGCATTTTGTCACAGTTGCTACACCTCTCTCTTCATACCTACAGTGGTTCCAGTTTCCAATCCAAGTCAGTGTATGTCTTGACAAGAGCTTTCTATGCAGCTTTTGGGTGTGGCAAGCAATTGAAAAAGTAACATTCGTATGCTAAGATGCTTCAGCTGCTGACAAATTTCAATGGTTGTGAAGACCATGAGGATAAATATTTAAAAAAAACCAAACCCGTTGTCGTCGAGTTGATTCTGACTCACAGCAACCCTATATAGGACAGAGTAGAACTGCCCCACAGTGTTTCTGAAGAGCGGCTGGTGGATTCGAACTGCCAACCTTTTGGTTTGCAGCCGAGGTCTTAAACACTGCCCCACTAGAGCTTCTTAAATCAGAAGTGCCTTGGAAAATCAAGGCAGAGTTTTTCAAAGCTAGTCGCGTTCTGTTCTGGGAAGAAAACAATTGGAGCACTTGTTAAATTTTCTTTTTTTCTGCCCAGACCTGTTGAATCAAAATCTTGGGGGGCGAGAACCAAGGCTTTAAGAGATAAAGATGCCATACTTACAGATAGCACCAAGGGAAAAGGAAGCTTGTTTGAGGTGATTTACAGCAAATCCAAATTAAATATCTGAAAAAGTGCACCAAAAAACCCAAACCCAGTGCCTTCGAGTCGATTCCGACTCATAGCGACCCTATAGGACAGAGTAGAACTGCCCCGTAGAGTTTCCAAGGAGCGCCTGGTGGATTTGAATTGCTGGCCTTTTGGTTAGTAGCCGTACCACTTAAGCACTACGCCACCAGGGTTTCCGAAAAAGTGAAAGCTGACTATATTCTAATATCATAATCGCTCTGCATTTTTCTTGCCACTTACAGCTATATCCATAGATCTGCTTCCAGTTCTATTTTCAAGCCCTCCTTTCAGAATAGCTAAAAGAAAAAAGGTTATGGCAGTCTCAGAAAGCTGCGCTTCAGAAAAAGCAGTCCAGTTACTCAATTGTTTCCCCCCTGTTAATTTGAGGATCTTAAATTATGCATGTTGTTTTGCACATATTTGCATGTTCAATTTACATGCCTCAGCTACCAGTTTACAATAAAAATCAAGCATAATAATTCACTTAACCTGTTTTAGAATTCTTACCAGATTTCAAGGCTAGCCCTGTTTGAGATAAGGAACAGCTATGTAAATCACTGGGCAAGGGAAGGCTTGGTGGAGTCAATATAGGAAATAAGGGGTCACGGCGTCAACTCGTGCCTCCATCCGCTCGGGATTGCCAGCACTTTCTCCTTCCCATATCTCGCTGGGTTTCCTAACCTCCTTGCACTCAGGCTCCTTTCCCAGAAGGCAGTGATCGCCCCCATCCTCTCCTTAAATCTAGCTGGGCAGTAAGGCCAGAAGTAGAGTTTGTCCTCTGCCTGACGTGGGTAACCTTGAACATAAAGAAACCACCACAGTACAAACGGCCCTGAAATTTGAACCAATGCGACAGCGATATGCAGATTAGGAAGTCGGAACCACCTGTCCATTGGCTGATTGCCGCCTGACGTCACAAAGGCCCAGCCCAAACGTGGCCTGAAGTGCTGTGGGCAAGTTTCTGGACAAGTTGAAAAGCTTTTCTTTTTTGTGAACCCTTTTTTTTTTTTTTTTTTTAATCAGCTGGTGCTGGTTTCCTGCATTTCCTGTGTTAGCCAAAAAAAAAAAAAAAAGGATCGTGTACAGCGACAGCTGAAGAACCCAGGGCCAAAAAGCATTCTGTTCTCTGTGTGGCGGCTCTGTCCCTTTTCTTAGGGTTTATGAGTACTTTGAACAAAAATGACATGGGGGAAAGCTGTGAATTCCAAATGAGCCACTGTGACCTCACGAACCTCTTCATCTTAGTGGTTTCCAGGAAGCCCGAGGCTGACCCAAACTCTGTGACACAGCTGGTGTCAATCTTTGGCTGTGATCTTGACTCCAAACATAAATTCACGCTTTGGAGGTTGGGGGCCTCCCCCACTTTCTCCTGCCTCTCTTTGCCAGGTTCAAGGAAAAGACAGAATCAACTTCCCTGGCTTGTGAGCTTCTGACAATTGCCCCTCAATTTGAAGCTCCCAATTTCAGTATCTCTGAAAAGTTGATTTCCTTTAGAGCTAAAAGAGAGAAAGCTTATGTAGGATAACAAAATGGATAACTTTCAAGCTTAACACTCCCTGAAAGCTTGTCTTTCACAAACAATTGCCCTGGAAATGTCTAGCAGTCCCTATGACACCGCCTATTTGGACTCCTAAAGCCACTAGGGATTTTTCCAGCATCTCTCACCACAGGGAGTCCCTCCTCCCAAAGTTGGCACAGGCAGAGATTTAACACAGCTGAAATGTTCCGGAGGGTGGGTGGGGGCACTCCACATTGTTTGGGTTGCTCAGAATTCGTTTTACCTCCTGGGAATAGCATCCTCCTTTGGGGAATCACCCCACCTTCCTTTTCAGTCCTGGTTTGGATAAAGGGGTAGCCTGGCCTCCAGTTCTAGAGGTGACCATGTGTCCCAGGCCCATCCAATCAGTGATTACCATTCTACCAGCTCTGCAGTGACTGATCTGGACTGGGCATGACGCACATGGTGGGCGGTCCATGGACTGTCAATCCTGGGACTTGGATGGGTGCTCTTTGACAATGTTGTTGTTAACTGCCGTGGGGTTGGCCCCTGATTCATGGTGACGTTCTACTTATGGCAATCCCCCACACAACAGAATGAAACACTGCCCAGTCCTGCATCATCCCTATGACTGATTACAAATTGGATCGTTGTGATCCATAAAGTTTGTGTGGGCTGATTTTCAGAAGGAGATCACCAGGCCTTTCTTCCTAGTCCAACTTAGCCTGGAAGCTCTGCTGAAACCTGTGTTTAGCATCATAGCAACACTCAAGCCACCACTGACAGACAGGTGGTGACTATACTTGAAGAAGAGATGATCTCTTTTCCCACTGGGATTGCTAAACTGGTAGAAGGCAGACGTGGAGCTCATGGTGACCCCCACAAAGAAAGAGGCCACTTGACAATGAAGTCGATTAATGAAAAGATGAGTTAAAAGAGACAGACATTATCTCTGATGAGGTTGTATCCACACCCAGATCCAGCTGTGCCTGAAGTCCTCTGTACTTTCTAGTTACTGCAGCCAATAAATTCCTATTTTTATTTAAGTTGGATTGAGTTGAGTTTCTGTTACTTACAAGTAGAAGAGTTCTCACTTGTACATCCAGCCGCAGGGCCAACTTCCACCCTCAAGGATTGGTTCAGGGGTAAACTAGGCCCTTCTGTATGGTTTCTTACTGGTGCCTTCTGCTTCTCTGACAGTTGGTGGGGTGGTGGAAGGGTTGATGTGGTGGCATAGGGTGGTGGGTAGAGGATGGGTCACTCTGGAGCAGTACAGCACAGGGATCAAAGGGGATTGGGGTCAGATGTTGTTTGTTGTGTGCCGTTGAGTCGATTCCAACTCATAGCAACCTTATATGACAGAGTAGAACTGTCCCATGGGGGCTTCCTAGGCTGTAAATCTTTACAGAAGCATATCGCCAGGTCTGTTTCCTGTGGAGCCCCTGGGTGGGTTTGAACCAGCGATCTTTCAGTTAGCAGCCAAGTGCTTAATCGTCATGCCACCAGGGCTATTTTGGGGGTCAGATAAAGCTGGGCAACAAATGTCACCCCTCTGAGCCTCCTTTCCCTCATCTGTATCATGGAGACAATGAAGTCCCTCCCCCTTGGGGTGGTCTGGAGGTTTATGCACAGTATCCGGAAAATAATAAGTGCTTGAGAGATGGTGGCCATTAGGCCATTAGTCCTAGACAACCCACCACAGCAGAGATGGGGCCTTCTCCAGGTCTCTGGTGCACTGTGGGGACAGTGGAGGGGAGAAATGGGGGTGTAACTGAGCAGCTCTGGGCTTCCGCTGTCACTGCCAGCCACAAGCACCTGCCGAGGGAGCGGCATGCACCTGCCACCTGTCACTCCAAGAAGGAGCTCAAGTCCAGCCAGAGCAGGCGGCCTCTATTCTAGGCCAGATCTGTAAGTCCGCCTACCTGTTCTGAGACACCAGCTGGGCTCAGTCTCTGCCTGTTCCCCCTCCCGCCCCCGGCTTCCTTCCTTAAGCAAATGTTGATCCAATGCCTTCCATGTCCCAGGCACTGTGTTAGGAGCCTAAGGGAAAGCAACAAAAAGAAACCAGCATTCATAAAACGCCTACCACCTGCTGGGCACGGTGTGGGCATTGCATATGCTTATCTCTCAGCCTTATGAACCCTGAGGGTTGTGTTAATTAAACATGCCTATTTTACAGAGGAATAAACTGAGAGCAGTGCCTGCTGAAAGTGGTGGAGTCAAGGTTTAAAACCTGATGTGTTTCTTCAAAGCTCATACTCCTTCCTCTACTCTAGCAGGCTGCCTCCCACCACAGGGGTTATATCATGAAATGATTTCACATCAGAAACAGAGCACACAATTACACTCTCGGGCCTCTGTCCGAGAAAAATGAAAATCAGTGTTTATTATAGAGAGGATTCAGGTTGGGCTTTTAGGGAAGAGGAGATATTTGAGCCAGGCCTTGAAGGATGAGTATGATTTTAACAGAAAGGGGATATGTCAAGTACATAAAACATCATGAACAAAAAGAGGCAGAGATCCTTCGTGTTGCCCATCCAATATCCATTCCCATTTTCCTTACCAACAAAACTTCGAATTTCTTTTTTTTAGGAGTGGCAATGGGCCAACTAAAAAAACCTACATTCCCAGACTCCTTTGCAGATACAGTTGTCAAGCCCTTTCTGATCAATGACAAGTGGGAAGTAGTTCGGTGGAGCTTTTTCCAGACAAGCTCCTTAAAAAAAGGGTGGGCTCAGCTTAGGAACCCTTTTGCCCTTCCCTCTTCCTCCTTCTCCATGCCTGGAATAAAGACTTGATGGCTGGAGTTTCAGTGACAATTTTGTGACTATGAGGTGACCTTGATAATGAAAACCACACACTCAGGAGAGCAGAGCAGAAAGACAGAATGAACATGGAAAATTGATGATTTTGAGGACATTCTGTGTTGGCCTTGAACTTCTTTTAAGTGAAAAGAAAATAACCCCTACCTTATTTAAGCCACGGTTATTTCAGGTCTCTCTTACTTGCAGCCAAGCACAATTTCTACTCAATACAAGGCATGAAAGTGTTAGGAAAAAAGCGAATAATTTGGGGTGCCTGCTATTTTATAAAACACCTTGAGAAAATTTTTTATTTATTGAATACTTCCTATGTGCCAGCACTGCTCACAGGGTTTATAATCATCACTGCAGCCACATTTTAGAGATGAGGAAATTGAGGTACAAAGAGGTTAAGCGATTTTCCCGGGGTTACAAAGCTAACAGGTAGTGGATCTTGGCTCTAAGTCCAGGTCATTTGACCAAAGGGCTGCCGTCTTAAATGGAAGTAAAGGAATCATTGCTGAGGGTAATGGGGAAGAATTTGGACTGGGTTTAGACACATGGACCTCAGCCCAGATATCCAGGGTTCACTTGCCTTGCTGTGTGAGTCTCTGAACATCAGCCTCACCTCTTCCACTTAGATTTAGCATGTCAATATGCCCATCCACTCGACTGTGCCCAGACTCTGGGTCATGCTTCTGTGATTTGCCAACCCCTTCACGTTATGGTTATGAGGCATTAGTGGTTCAGTGGTACAATTCTTGCCTTCCATGTGGGAGATCGGGTTTGATTCCTGGCCAACAGACCCATGAGCAGCCATCACCTGCCATCAGGGGAGGCTTGCACGTTGCTATGATGCTGAAAGGGTTTCAGCAGAGCTTCTAGACTAAGACAGGCTAGGGAGAAAAGTCTGGTGATCTGCTTCCGAAAATCAGCCAGTGAAAACCATGTGAGTCTAGATATATTTACAATGACAAAAAAATAAAAGAGTAGCTGCTGAGGTACAACCAAAAACCTCAAGGGATTTGGTTCCTTGGTTTGGAGGTTTAGAGTCACAGTTTCATGGGACACCCCAGTTAACTGGCCTAATAACATGTTTATTGCTTCTGTTCTACTTCCTAGTTCTTTGTGCAGAGCCTGGGGTCTTAAAAGCTTAGAAACAGCCATCCAAGGCATAACAATTGGCCTCTATTCACCTGGAGCAACAGATGAAGGAAGAAAGTCAGGAACAGGAGGAGGATATGGTACGAGTGGCCGATTGCCTCCACGAACAGCTGCCTCCTTTGCCATGAGACCAGAAGAACTGGATGGTGCCCAGCTGTCATTACTGAACGCTTTGATCAAAGATTCTATAGGAGAATCCTGATCAAAAAGGCAGAAATATAGAACAGAATTTCAAATTCTCAGGGACTCTAGACTTTCTGGAGCCATGGAAGGTGGAAACACCCCTGAAAGTATTGCCCTGAGATAATCTTTAAACCTTAAACTAAAAATATCCCCTGAAGCTATCTTAAAACTGCACAATAGTTCAGCTTAACTAGTAAAAAAAGGTCTGCCTTGAGCATTCTGCTCTTTTAAGAACTATCTACTTGGGATCAAACTGACAACAGCTTGAAATATTAGATAGGAACCCTAAGGGGCCGTGAGTTTACGTTAATGAGGGAGGAACAACTAAGAAAAGGAGGGTGAGAATGGTTGCACAATTTAAAGGATGTAATCAATGTCACTGAATTGTACATGTAGAAACTGTTGGATTGGTGTGTTTTGCTATGTATATTCTCTACAACAGCAACAAAATAAAGGAAATTTAGAAAGAAAAAAAAAGAGAGAGGCTGACTTAAGACACACCCTATACTAACTGCCTCATTAACATGGCAAAGAAAATCCATTCCCGAGTGGAATGATAACCACAGGTATAGGGAGTTAGGGTTTACAACACATATTTTGGGAGGACACAATTCAATACATAACAGGATCTAATATTCAAAATATATGTAAAACTTCTAAAACTTAACGACAGAAAGACAAATAACCCAATCAAAAAATGGCAAAGGACATGAACAGACACTTCACCAAAGAGGACATTCAAGCAACCAACAAACACACAAAAAGATGTTCACTGTCATTAGCCATTAGAAAGATGCAAATCAAAACTACAACGAGATATCACCTGACTCCTGCTAAAATAGCATTGATCAAAAACAAAGAAAACAATAAATGTTGAGAGGATGTGGGGAGCTGGAACCCTTATCCACTGCTGGTGGGAATATAAAATGGTATAACCTCTGTGGAAGACAGTATGGCAATTCCTCAAAAAATTAGAAATAGAGCTACCTTATGACCCAGCAATTCCACTTCTGGGTACGTACCCTCGGGATATAATAGAAGAGTTAGGAACAGGTATATGCATACCTATGTTCACTGCAGCACTATTCACAATAGCAAAAAGATGGAAACAACCTAAGTGCCCATCAGTAGATGAATGGATCAATAAAATGTGGTACATACATACAGTGGAATACCACACAGCTATAAAGAAGAATGAGTTCTGAAACATCTCGCAACATGGATGAACCTGGAGGACATTAAGCTGAGTGAGATAAGTCAAGCATTAAAGAAAAAAGATTGTATGATCTCACTTTTGTGAAACGACAAGAATAGGTATATATACAGAGACTAATATTCATCCCCCTACGCTTCTGTCAGTTTGTATTTTCGTAAGCACCACTATGCCAATTTTTTTTTACATGTTGCTGTAAAAAAAATTAGCATAGCGGGCTTACGAAAATACCTCGTAGGGGGAGGGCATGACTGGCAAACAAATGTAGAAGTCGCACTTTATCTGCATGAAAAAGTAAAACAAATAGGAACCACAGATGATGATGCTCCTTAGACAGAACCAATCACCTCACAGGATTAGTTTTCTTGGTTTGAAGACTTAGGGTCATAGTCTCGTGGGACAACTCAGTCAAGTGGCATAATATAGTTTATACATTATATTCTACATCCGAGTTTGGTGAGTGGTGTCTGGAGTGGCCATCTAAGACACAACTATTGGTCTCTACTTGTCTGGGGCAAAAGAGAAAGAAGGAAACCTGAGAGTCAGAAAAGGAACCAAATTACTGGACCAATTATCTTCACGAACCATACCTTCTCTACCTCGAGACCAGAAGAACAAGATGGTGCCTGGCTACCACTACCAAATATTCTGATCGGGGTCACAATAGATGGATCCTGATAGAAAGGGAGAAAAATATGGAACAGAACTTCAAATTCTCAAAGAATCCAGACTTACTGGACCTACTGAGACTAGAGGAACCCTCAAGACTACTGGCCTGAGATACTCTAAACCTTGAACGGAAACTATCCCCTGAAGCCACCTTTTAACTAACTAGTGGTTTCGCTCAAAAAATAAGAAATGTCACCCTTGAGTACTGCACTGTTCTCAAAAAGTTGTCTGTATGAAGCCAAATGGACAACGGTTACTCTACAGCATAGGTGAGATCGTTGGCGGCAGTAAGACTAAACTGATGGGATTGGAACTATTAGAATGGAAATTATGATAATGTTGACACATGTGAAGAATGTAACCAATGTCACTGAACATCAGGTGTGGAAATTGCTGAATGGAAACCTCTTTTGCTGTGTATACTTTGACCAAAAATGCAATTAAAAGAAAGAAATACAAACCCAAAGAAAGAAAGAAAACCCTATGGATCAAAATGGTTCAATCCAAAACAGATTATTGAGATGGCCCAGGACTGAGCAGCGTTTCTTTCCGCTGTGCGTTGGGGTCGCCATGAGTCTAACAACAACAACAAAGTCATGGTGTGCAACCGGGCAGAAGGAAAGGAAGTCTTGCCTGCACGCCATACTCTCCTGCCTAGAGCTAGGCCAGCTGGGGGTCAGTTGACTCACAAGATTTCTGGCCCAGAGGGCAGCCCCTGATTTTTACCCCAAGTGCAGTGGCTTCCGGAGAGAGCCACAGGGAAGCCCGTAGTGTCAGGGATTAAAATCCGCCATGTCTGGGCCCATGTTCAGCTGCAGGCATTGGTGTGCCATGCTGGGTGTTTATGGCTGGCATCTGTTCTGACTGGTCAGTGGCCATGCTGTGCCAGTAATTAAAGGTTTTTAATATTACCCCTGCCTGGGTTATAAACTCTGTATCTCAGCCATTATGTGGTCTTGGGTAAGTCACTTCACCCTTGGGTTCTAATGTGCTCATCTATAAAATGGGAATATAATACTTACCTCCTGGGCTTGCTGAGAGGGCAAAATCACATAAATTCAGCAGCATACCTCACTCCTTTGGCAGTGCCTGGTAACTGGATGTTGTTGTTGTTAGGTGCTGTCAAGTCAGTTCTGATTCAGCGACCGTGTGTACAACAAAATGAAACACGGCCCAGTTCTGCGCCATCCTCACAATCATTACCGTGTTTGAGCCCATTGTGGCAGCCACTGTGCCAATCCATCTGTTTGAGGGTCTTCCTCTTTTTCACTGCCATTTTACCTTACCAAGCATAATGTCCTTCTCCAGGGACTGGGCCCCCGATAACATGTCCAATGTACATGAGACGAAGTCTCACCATCCTTGCTTCCCAAGGAGTACTCTGGCTGTACTTCTTCTAAGACAGACGTGTTTGTTCTTTTGGCAGTCCATGGTATATTCAATATTCTTCGCCAATACCATAAATCAAATGTGTCAGTTCTTCTTCAATCTACCTTATTCATTGTCCAGTTTTCCCATGTATAGGAAGTGATTGAAAATATCATGGCTTGGGTCAGGCACACCTTAGTCTCAAGTTGCTGTTGTTAGCTGCCATCAGGTTGGCCCCATACTCACGGTGACACCATATACAATGGCACCAAACATTGCCCAGTCCTGCACCATTCCCATGATAGGTTGTGGATCGGACCATTGCGATCCATAGGATTTTCACTGGCTGATCTTCAGAAGTAGGTCACCAGGCCTCTCTTCCTAGGCCTTCTTAGTTTGGAAGCCCCACTGAAATCTATTCACCATAGGAAGCCCTAGTGGCATAGTGGTTAAGAGCTCAGCTGCTAACCAAAAGGTCATCAGTTCAAATCCACCAGCTGCTCCTTGGAAACTCTGTGGGGCAGTTCTGCTCTGTCCTAGGGTTGCTATGAGTCGGAATCGACTCAACAGCCAAGGGTTTTTATCATAGCAATACACAAGCTTCCACTGACAGATGGGTGGTGGTTATGCAGGAGGCGCATTGGCTGGGAGTCAAAGCGGGTTTCCCACACAAAAGGCCAGGGTTCTACCACTGAACCACGACTGCCTCCTAGTAACTGGTAGTTACTATTATTTTGCTGATGATGTCCCAGCTTCCAAGTATGGGCAGCTCAGCACCATTGCTTCTTCGGTTTTGACCCCAAAGAGTTAAGCATTCTTGATTTCCAACAATCCCAGCCTCTTGGCTCTATATCCCAGCCTTGTATAATGGAGCAAACTCTGGCCTTGGAGTCTAAAAAAAAAAAAAAACCCACCCATTGTGGTCAAGTCAATTCTGACTCACAGTGACCCTATAGGACAGAGTAGAACTGCCCCATAGGGTTCCCAAGGAGCAGCTGGCAGATTTGAACTGCCGCCCCCTTGGTTAGCAGCCGAGCTCCTAACCACTGCTCCACCAGGGCTCCAGCCTTGGAGTTAGATGGTCTTAATTCTGGTTCCAGCTTGGTCACTGTTGTGAGCAAGCCAAGCTATCTCTGGGCAGCTGTTAGTGAAGAGGTTGTAGATAAAGGCCCAAAGGGCCAGGCAGACCTTGCCAGTGTGAGAAGCTGAGCCAGCAGGGATTTTGATACCAGGGGAAAGGTGAAAGTAGCAGGCAGAGAGCATGGGGATGGGCTAGGTGTCTTCTTTAAAGAAGGCCAGACAGTGCAGCCTGGGGTGTCTCCGGGCCATCGTGTGAAGGGAAGGGCACGTAGAAATGAATATCTATTAAGCTCCTACTAAGTACCAAACAGGAGCCCTGGCGACACAGTGGTTAAGCACTCGGCTGCTAACTGGAAGGTTAGAGGTTCCAACCAATCCGCCGCTCTGCAGGAGAAAGACGTGGCAGTCTGCTTCTGTAAAGATTACAGCCTTGGAAACCCTATGGCGCAGTTCTTCTCTGTCCAACAGGGTCACTAGGAGTCAGAGTCGACTCGACGGTTTGAGTCTGGTAAGTACCAAACTCTGTAAGTATATTATCTTATTTGATTTTTATAGCATAGTTCGGGGAAAGCATTTTAAGCCCGTTTTATACAGGAGGAGATTAAGGCCCAGAGAGGGTGTAAACTTGCCCAAGGGTCACACAGCAGGAGGCAGCAAAGCTGGATTCAAACCCAGGCCTGACTGTCTATAGGGGTGTCTTGTCAGTTCCATGAACAAGACCAACCTCTTGCCCCTCTCAGGGGTTTTCTCTTGCATGTGCTGCTCTCTGCTTGAAATCTTCTCCCCAGCCCCACCCCTCAACAGCTTCCCAGCTTCCTTGCCCTGCAGGCTTCAGTTTAAACATCACCCCCAGGGGACCTTCCCTGACCCCTGCCAAACCGGCCACACCTGCCAGCGTTATTCTCTCATTACACTACTGCCTGCGTCATGCATCCTAATCACTTATTAACTTTTTGTTTGCTTCCTTTCTCTAGACTCAAGGAGCTCACGTTCTAATGGAGAAGAAAGACGCTGAACCCAAGAACAAATAAATATCCAGGATAGTGATATGTGCTGAAAAGAAACTAAAACAAGGCAATGAGTTAGAAAGTGACTCTGAGAAGAGACAGGGAATTGAGACGGGAAGCCTTCGCTATCCAAGAAAAGGGTGCTCCAGGCAAAGGGAACAACACATGCAAAGGCCCTGAGGTGGGAATAAGTTTGATGTGTCCAAGGGATAGAAAGAAAGCCAAGTGGCTGGAGGATGGTGGTCTAGGGGAGGGTGGCAGGGGATGAGGCAAGGCCGAGGGTCATATCACATAAGGTCTTAGAGCCCGAGGCAAGGAGTTGGTTCAGCTGCTTATGCTCTGTCTCTCTCACTACACTGCAGCTCCATAAGGGGAGGGACTTTGTCTATCTTATTCACCCTAGTTATATCCCTAGACGGCGCCTGCTCGTAGTAGGTGCTCAGTAAATATTGGTTGAATCAATGAATGAATACTGCATCCGATACTCTGGATACATTTCCATGTGTTTTTTGAGTGTCTCTTTCCTTCCCGGTCTTCACCTCTCCCCCTTGGGGAGCTGTAGCTCTCAGCTAGCGTTCTAGAATGTCTCCCAATCCTGTGAGGTAGAACTGCATCTGAATAACACATTCCAGAAAGCTCCCGCAAAGCTTTCCACGGTGAAAAGGTGGACTTTTCAGGCCTGCGTGTGTCTGTGCTCACGTGCTTGTGTGTGTACTTCCAGGGTCCTGGTGGCCCCCCAGATCAGCACAAGAAGGCTGTCCCAACCCACCAGCTGTTGAAACTCGGTCAAGTCAATTGTTCCTTGCTCTACACAAGTGCCCCGAGGGGAGTGGAGAGTTAATTAGCTTTGCTAGAAAAGGCCAATGAAATGCTTGGAACTCTGTGCCCTGTGAACCCTGGAAGGCAAGGTGCAATTCTGCATTCCAGGCCGGGCCTGGGCTCACTCAGCTGAATCTTACACCTGTTGGCTGCGTAGGGCCATATCTATAATCAGTGAGCACACGTGGGTCAGCGGGAGGACAGGAATGGGGACGTCCCCCATGCTGTGCCTCAGTTGTGGCAGAGTTAATTTAATGATGAAACAATCACCATACATTCTCCCTTCTCTGCGGAGTGCAAATGGCTTTATAACCACCAGGCCCTTGGCGAGCAAAGAAGGCCGGAGGTAAAGGGTTTACCCTGGGCGGGGGAGAGAGTGCTCAGTCCATTAAGGGGAGTCTGAGAGCGGAAGTTAATGGTCCCTTCAGGCCCGGAAGTTAATTCGGCCTAAAAGATAGTTCTCAAAATCCATCTGCCCAACACTTACTTGGGCTCACACTGATCACCACGCCCTACCTGCCCCTCCTGGGCACATGTCTGCTTATCGTTCTGTCAGTCTCACATATTCCAAGACGCCAGTCCAGGAAGACTGAGTCGCTGAGCTAGGACTAGGTTTCTCAAAGTGGGGAGCACATTCCTCTGGTGTACAAGACAGGGCCAGGACTAGGGTGAGGAAAGTGAGACACTCACCCAGGGGTAAAATTTCAAGGGATGCAAAAAGACTCCGGAGCCCAGATAAAAATATTTAAAGAAATAATTAAAAAAATGAAAATTAATGGAAAATAGCCACGATGAACAAAACATCAAAATTTATAATGAAGTCAGGGATCTGATGCTCACTTTCCCCGCCCTGACCCTCACACAGGACCTTGACCCTCACTTCCTCCCTATCGTCCTGGCCCTGATGCAAGACAATTTTAGGGGGTCCTTGGGTGAACAATTTTTTATTTTAATAGTTAGGTATTTGTCTTTAAAAATTGTGGCTAGTGATTCCAGCTTTCCATTCATGGTAGGGATATAGCAGTTTTCTTTTAAAATATTTTAATTTCAATAAAAAAAAAAAAGGAACCGCGTTCACTTCAAGATGTCTTTGGATATGGCTAAAAACCCTGGTGGAGGCTAACTGTTAACCATTTGCACCACCCAGGGACTCCAGGCAGGCATCACTAGTTCCATTTTATAAATGATGCAACAAAGGTCCAGAGAGGTTCAGCAACTTGCTCAAGGTCACACAGCCAGTAAGAAGCAGGGCAGAGATTTGAGCCCAGATCCACTTGCTTCTTGAGTTTGTCCTCCTGCCAGGCCCCGAAAGTGAGATTCTGGAGAGCTGCCAATCCCCGTGTGCTTCTGTCACCCTGGAAATGGAAATTATGTTCAGGGTCACCACTAGGGTTCGAGTGATCCGTGGAAGGCCCCAAGTGTCCTGGTCTCTTGGGTCTTGGTCTGTTGGAGTGGTGGCCGGGAAGCACGCTCCAGCTATTTAAGAGTCTCTGAGTGTTTAAACTGCCACCCCCAGGCGGCAAGATGTCCTCTGAATGTCTGAGACACGGAGCGCCATCCTCTGAGTCTCAAACCCCAGCTGAGCAGGTTGTTGTTTGCTTCGTGCTTCTGTGTTCTTGAAAAGGACAAAGAAGAAGAGCGATAAAGAACTTTGGACTCAGACCAAAGCCTCTCAGGTTTTTCACTCTGTGTCTCCTTGCGGGCTCCTCGACGAGGAAGGCCTGACGAGTGTCACCCGAAAAAGGGGTCAAAGACATTCTGTTCCACGCACACGACATCGCAATTTTAAACAATTGCGGCCAGAGACAAAGATCCTCTCAGGGAAGGAAAATCCAACCGAGTTTGCAGTTTCCAGCTTCGGCGCTTCTTGAATTATACATGGGCGAAGCCCCCTTGAAGGCTGCTTTTTAAGCCGTGGGGGGGAAGGGGTATAATTTTGGTCTCTGGCATTCAGCTGAAACACTTGCTGAAACTGAGGTCCCACCCCAGCCAAGCGGCATTCGCCTCAAAACCAAACAGGGGATGTTTGACGCCTCCGATGGCTTCAAGCTGCCAGCAGGAAAGATGCTGAAGGGACCTGCTGTTTCTCTTTGTCACAGTCTTGTCTGCAGGGCCTCAAGGAACGGGAATCTGGCCTCCTGGCCTTCCGAGGTCCTCAGCTTGCAATGGCAACTGTGACCCAGACCACAGTGACATTCTTCCCCATCCTGGCTGGGAAGCATGAAAAGTACTATATCCATCCAGAAGGATGGGGACCGGGAGACAAAGATGGGGCCGAAATGTGTGAGGCTCAGGGGGGTCCAGCCAGGGTGTGGGCAGCCAGGCCACACTCTCGGCCTCCTGTGAGAGATGGTAGCTACAGGTCTAGACTGCCCCGACGTTGTGTCAGGTCCAGTGGGGACAATGCTTCTTCTGGCCGAAGCCCTGGTGTTCTCCGCAGCTCCTATAATGGGACAACCTGCTCTGTAGCTGACAGAGGCTACCTGCCAGTCAGGGCTCCTTGGTACCCTCTTCTCTCGCTGGAGTCTGCCCGAGGGAGTGGGCAAGGGCATTGAGAGACTGGAGTCGTTGGGGCTATTTGGGTCAGTGGCGGTGATTTGGGCCACCAGCATGGGCCCTCCGAAGAGTCATGGGTTGGAAGAGAACCTTGGAACTTATTAGCTGTGTGACCCTAAGTGAGTTACTTCACCTCTTGGACCCTCAGTTTCCCTGTCTGCAGAATGGGCAATGACCTACTTCACAGGACTGCTGTGAGGATGCCCTTAGCACAGAAACTGGCAGATTTTAAGAGTTCTGAAAATGGTAGCTACCACGATTATTTGCATCTTGAAGGGAAGGAAATGACGTGATACTAGTTTCCATTTACAACTTTGAGTGTGTGTGTGTGTGTGTGTGTGTGAGAGAGAGAGCATGTGTGAATACGTATGCATGTGTGAGTATGTATGCAAGTGTGTGTGTGCCCATGCGTGTGAAGGTGTGTGAGTGTGTCAGAATGTATGCAAGTGTGAGTGTCTGCCCGTGAATATAAATATGTGTGAGTTTGTGAGTGTGCATCTGTGTGTGCCCATGAGTGTGAATGTGTGTGAGTGTGAACATGCATGCATGTATGCATGAATGCGTGTTGAGCATGTATGCATGTGTGAGAGTGTGTGTCCATGAGTGTGACTGTGTGTGAGTGCCTGGGCATGTGTGAGCCTGTATGTGATGTGCATGCATGTGATGTGTGTGCCCATGAGTGTAAGTGTGTGAGTGAGCACATATGCATGCATAAGTGTGATTGTGTGTGAGTGTGTGAGCATGTCTGCATGTGTGCTGTGTGTGCCCATGGGTGTAAACACGTGTGAGCACATATGCATGCATCAGTGTGAATGTGTGAGCCTGTATGTAAATGTGTGTTGAATGTAAATGTGAATATGCGTGTGTGTGCACGGGCGCGTGCGTGCACTGGAGCCAAAGCTCAGAAGAGCATTCTCCCCACTCGACAGGGAAACCTGAGAAGGGCAAATATTTCATTATTTAGATTCAAAAGCTACTCATTAGGCGAGACTAGAGCACTTAGAAAGAAAAGCTGACCTACCAGGGTAAAATGCTGTTCTAAGTAATGACAGTGATTATAGGACGAGGGTGTGAGCTGAGAGAGGGAAGCAGGAGAGGTTACTGTCCATTAACTACTGCGAATTAGGAGCAGTGCTTCCATGGGCACCTCTCGGCTCAACCCAAAGGTCTGTTTATTTATCTCACGGGGAGCTCTTAGCACATCAAAAAGGTATTTAAAACACGACCCCTCCCCCACACACACACAATTAGCTTTAGGAAGAAGAGTAAATATGGACGCAATTTATCACTCCGAGGCCCCTGCTATCAGAGACAGATGCCGTCAGTTAAATAAAACAGATCCTAAAACCAGCCCGAAAGATCAACCCAGGAGCAATTTGCTAATTTGCTGATCGGTGGTGGACAGTGGTTTGCTCACGGGCTCTTGGGACACACAAACAACTCAGAGATTTCTGCTAATTCTCATAACCTGAACTACACGCTCCCCTTTGGCACCTCATGACTCGAGGATGGGCGAAGGTGATTTCAGTGGCTTTCTTCGTCTTTATCTTACAAATTGACTAGAAGAGGGTTGAACACTTATGTGAAGAGCCACTGGATCGGGATTCTATTGTAAGGTGGCCAACCGTCCAGATTTGCCTGGGACTGACTGAGAGGTCTCCCAGGACGCAGGTCTTTCAGTGTTAGAACTGGGATAGTCCGGGGCACACAGGGATGGAGAGTTGGTCACCTTGCAACAGGGCCCCCCACCCCCGATTTCGCTTCCTGGACCCCAAGTGCTGGAGTCTGTCCATCCAGCAAGGAGTAACAGTGGTCAAAAGTTGCAGCTTGCTTTTAAGAAATTCTACCTCCCCACCCCCCCCCCCCCCATATGGCAAAACAGACTGGGAACCCATTAGCAGCAGGAATGTAGTGTCACGTGGGGCCTGAGCAGGAGCCACACAAACTGAGGAGGTAAAAGTCTGGAGAGAAAGCTCAGGACCTCTGATAGGCCACCGTGCGGGGGTCTGTAAACTGATCTCCTACAGATTGCTTTTAACTTCCGAGAGAGAGAACTCTTGATGGAGAACTGCGGAGCCCTGTGGCACTCTGCAGATACTAGAGTCTTTGCCTGCTCCTCAGTATACACCCGAGCCCGTTTCATAAACCGGGGCAATAACCCACACGATAGACGCGGAATGCACATACAATTCTACTGCCTCAGCTGTTTCCTCTGCTTCTGAGATTTCGTATATAAATATCTATGCGTGTGCGTTTGTGTGTACATTTCTTGACATATTTACGGAGTCCCAGTTTGCCAACCTTCGGGGCATAATGCAAGAACTATTTTTCATACTAATCTGCTGTAATGACATGTTTTATTATACTATTTCAGCTGTTTCCATTGCTTTCGCTGTTTCATGTTTTATGTATTTTAACTAATGCTTTAATTTAAGTACGTTGTGCCCTAAGGTGATTTCACAAAGGCTTACATTGGAAAATCGACGGTGATTCACAGCGATGGCAGTTTAAGCCTCTACCCACACACAGCACGGCGCAGAGGAAAGAAATTCTGAATGGAGGGCCGCAAGCAGACATGGTTGAAGGCAGCTCTGGAAGGCCAGTGGCTTAGGGTCTGGCGTTCCTAACCCCAAGATGTGGGTGACTAACCCACCCTGGTTTGCCCAGGACTTTCTCAGTTTTAGCACTGAAAATTTCGAATGCCAGGAATTCCCTCTGTTCCTGGAAAACCAGGATGGTTTGTCACCCTATCAAGATGGCGGCTTTGATATTTGGACAGGCTGGTTCTTAGGGGGTGGTGGTTTCAGTGTGGCACAGAAAGAGCCTGGGGTTTAAAATTACCTGTCCTTAGTTTCAAATCCCACCTCTGCCAATATTAGAATAGTCATTGAATCTAAGAAAATCACTTAAACCCTCTCTAAGCCTCAGTTTCCTCATCTGGAAAATGGGGCTGGTAAAGCATAACTTGCAGAACTGCTGTAAGGGGCAGAGGAGGCGGTAGGTGTTCTACACCTGGCACATAAGGAGTGCTTGGGAGGTGACGGCACCACACACACGCCTAGATGCAGGCTGTGTGGTCTTGGCTCCATCATTCCCCTCCCCAGAGCCTCCATTGCCCTGTTCCTCAACCTAACACTGAGGGAGTCAGACTGCACGCTTTTGAAGTACTCAAAGTCCACGCCCTGTGGCAAAGTAAAGGGCTGAGGCCACCATCAGACCATCCAGACTTGGGCACCAAGGTGTCCCTAGGGGCCATTTAGACCTTTTAGCAGTGGGGTGTAATAAGAATCATTATTATACTAACCACTCCCGTCTATTACCATGTGCCACCCTGCTTAATCCCTCAGCAAGACACTGTGGGGATAGGTGAGATTATAACCCCCATTTTGCAGATGAGGAAATGGAGACTGTTGACATTTATCTAAGAACACAGTAGAAACAGGTGGTCTAGGGGACATCTGAGTCTCCTTCGGTGACTCCACCCTCTGTGCTGTTCACCACAATGGCCAGTGGACTCGTTTCCTGTAAGGAGTGGAGCGAAGAGTCCAGAACTCCAGGCTATAAGGCACTGAGAAAAAATCTCTCGGGTTGTCTGGCCTCCTCCAAATCCTCCAGCCTGGGACGCCTCTGCCTGTTCTCGACTCAAGGTAGGATATCTGGTGAGGCCCCATCTTTGATGCTTGTCTCCATCCCCTTTCTCTCCCACATCCTACTCTACTCCCCAAGCACACCCTGGACCCTCTAGCCTCTTTGGCTGCGGACGTGCTGTTCCCTCATCAGGAGTGTCATTTCATTCCCCTTCCCTCCACGTCCTCTCTCTGAAAACCCATTCATCCTTCAAAGCCCCACTCCTCAGTGACCAGGCCCTTGTCCTCTGAGATTCCCACTGGTGGCTTATTGGCCAACTCTCCCTCTGGGAGAATCTGAGACTGAATCGTCATGCCTGTCCAGTGCCTGACGCAAAATGGTGGAAAGTTCGTTCGTGAATGGAGTTGAGTTTGCAGTCCTCCTTTGTGGACACAATTATACATGACAGAGAAGCGTCAGCTGCCTCGCTCACCCCGCCAGATGACAATCAGCCACCATGTTTCAGACCCTGGTAATGTGGTATCGCACATTACTGTGTTTAACTCTCACAGGTGCCCTGGAAGGTGGGTATTGCCATCATTCCTATTTTCTAGGTCATGGGTCGGCAAACTCCGGCCCACAGGTCAGCTGCCTGTTTTTTGTAAATAAAGTTTTATTGGACACAGCTATGTTTATTCGATATTATGTATGCCTCTGGCTGCTTTCATGTTATGATGGTGGAGTTCAGTAGTTGTGACAATGACCACATGGCTCGCAAAGCCTGAAATATTTACTGTCTGGCCTTTTGCGTAAAAAGTTTGCCGACCTCTGGAAATCAAGATGAAGGCCTGAGGTTCAGAGAGGCTTAGCAACTGGCCAGGAGTCCTGGTGGTGCAGTGGTTAAAATGCTCAGCTGCCAACTGAAAGGTTGACGGTTCAAACCCACCAGCCACTCCATGGGAGAAAGATGTGGTAGTCTGCTTCTGTAAAGATTTATAGCCTTGGAAGCCCTATGGGGCATTTTACTCTGTCCTGTAGGGTCGCTTGAATCAGAATTGACTCGACAGCAAGGGGTTTGGTTTGGTTTTAGCAACTTGCCCAAGTTAATAACTCAGGAGCCAAGGATGGCCCTGGGGTTGTCATCATTCCAAGGGAGGTCCCAGGTCTCTGCATCCATCTGCAGAGGGGACTTCTGATGGCTTTGAGGACCAAGGGCAGCAGCTGGCTGCACAGCCAACTGGGGTCAGAGAAAAGGGAGTGGGGTGGGACTTTTTTTTTACATATATAAAAAGAACGAAAATGCATTTGATAAAGAATCTCACCTTGCCCCTGCCCACCAATGCCATTTTCCAAGCACTTAAGAAATATAGTGGTGCCTTGCTTCGTGCTCTGCTTTCTCGGGTTTCAGGGGGACCACCTTCCTGGCCCACAAGGGGCAGGGCCTTTTTGGGACCGCCTCTCATAGCAGGAGACAGAACTGCTTCCCACATCCAAGCTCTTCTGATGTCCAGCCCCCTCCCCACCCCGCACCCATGTTGCCCATCTCCAGCCCCCAGCTCCCCTCTTCCCAGCATCTCCAGAGGTCTTCTTCCTCCCACCCAGCCCCGGGAGCCTTATTTCAAACTGAGCTGCAATTTCAGATCATTTTTTTCTTTCTTTTTAATAAAGCTGTTTTGTGCTTCCACTCCTCCCTGCCCCCCCCACCCCGCATTCCTCTCATCTTAGTCTCCCTTTTCCCCTCCTGTAGGAAATGTCTTGGATTCTCTCACTGGGGTGTAATGGTTCAATTGCTACCAGCTGATTAAACAGCAGAAGTCCAGGCTGTGATCCTTGTGTTCAGGAACCTGGGAAGGCAGAGACGAGTGCCCTGACCTGCTTAGCTCTGCTGACCCCCCTGGGATGCGCCTGCACCAGCCTCACTTCTTCATTTGTCCCAGGCTGCTTAATAGAATCTGCAGGGACAGGGTGGGGGGGCGGGGAGGGGGAAGGAGAGGAGACAGAGGCTGGCAGGACGCCTTGAGAAACGTTGCTCCGGCCCTCGCCCCACCCTTCCCCTCCCTGTAAAACCATACACATCTACACACTCACATGTGTTCACCCACATAAGCTCACACTCACACACACAGCCATGCATGGTCACATTCATTCACGTACTCAACTCACACACACTCACACTCATTCACACACTCACTCGCACACATACAGCACACTCACACTCATGCTCACTCATTCACACACGCACATTCTTTCACGTGCTCACTCATCTGCACATACTCATACATGTTTACAAACTCATACATGTATGCGCATGCAAAGCCACTCACACGCACACTCGTTTTATACACAATAACGCACATGTAAACATTCACACACTCAGAGTCACACACACCTACAAACACACTCACACACTCATTTACGCACACGTACAGACACACATACCTGCTCACACACTCTCACATGCTCTCATACAGATAGACTTACACATGCGCTCACTCACAAGTCACACTCACACACTCGCATACACACTCACACACTCTCATACACATTTACACACTGAAATGCACTCATATATACATACATACAGGCACACACACATGCTTACTCACACACATGCTCACTCATTCTCATATGATCACTTACCAATACACACTCATAGTCACACATATACACAGACACACTCTCATACACACTCACACAGACACACACAGTCACATATACTGTCTCACATGCTCAGTCATTCACATAAACTCACAAAGTCCCACACACTAACTCATAGACTTACACACACACAGACACAGCCACACACATACACATGCATGTTTACACACAGTCACAAACACTCATGCTCACACTGACACCTAAGCCTAAACACACACTCTGACACACACATGGACATACACATCCACACACTTACACACCCAGGGTCTTTCTCGTTCCCTGCATTCCAAGGGCCTTGGCCCTCAACCTGCAAAATAAAGTCCAGATGAAGGAGATAACCCATCTGCCCCGCCCCCTCCTCCTCACGGCCAAGTTCAGGAGCCTGGAAAGCCTTCCTCCCACACCTGCCCCCCACACATAATCTTGCCCGGGAAAGACCAAGAAGCGTGAGATCAGACAGGGGACTGGGAACAGGAAATGGCGTGAGCTCTGGGGAGGGGAGCCTTGGGTGTGAACCCCAATCTGACAGCTGCAGGACAGAATCAGGACTGTCCTGGCGCCTCTCCGAGCCTTTATTTGCAGACTGTGAAACCAGCCTTGCAAGGTGGTTATGAGAAAATGCACGGAAAAGTGCCTACCCCAGCACCAGGCGCCAAGCAAAGCATGTATTATCGTGAACGGTCTGTGCAAACGGGCTGGGGCGCAGTGCGGCCCACATAACCTTCAAACACAGGCCCTGCCCTAAAATCTCTGTGTCCCTCGGCTACTTCTTTTACTCCTCTGACCTCAGTTCTTCCCCTGCAAACCAGCCATCACCAGTTCCTCTGGTGAAGAGTCTGGCCAGAGCTTAGCACGCGCCACACTCCAACCAAAGGCGGCTTTTGTGGTGTGAGTGAAGTTACTCTATACTCTGGCAGTGGAGTGAGAATAGTAGGGAGAACAAGAGTCCTCAGGCAAATTAATTTCTGTGGAAAGTATAGTTCACATGAGTGGAGAATCTGGCCTCGATTCATCCCCTTTCTGCTTACTCAGAAGCCAGAGAGAAGAGTCTGCAGGCTGAAGAGGGAACTGGCTGTAAGGGGGGGAGCGGGGGGGGGGGTGTTTGCCACCCATGCAAGTAAACTCTTCTGGAGCAAACTTTCTCTTTCCGTTGTTGTTGTTGTTGGCAGCTGCCCTCGAGTTGGCCCATGACTTGCGTCAACTCCATGCATAACAGGATATGACCGTTGTAATCCATAGGGTTTTCATTGGCTTATTATAGGAAATAGATTGCCAGGCCTTTCTTCCTAGTCCTTCTTAGCCTGGAAGCTCTGCTGAAACCTTTTCAGCATCACAGAAACACGTAAGCCTCTGCTGAAAGACAGGTGGTGGCTTCGTGAGGTGCATTGACCAGGAAGTGAAATTGAACTCAGGTCTCTCACAAGGAAGGTGAGAATTCTACCACTGAAACATGCTCTCCCCCAAGGTTCCTAGGGAGCGAAATTTAAGGAGGCCTTTTTCTCTCTCAGGGTTGTGCAAATGCTGAACCTGGACTTGTGTGAACCTGAGAGTGAGTGCCTCCTTACATACTGCCCCCGGCTTGCCTCATTCTCCTTTGGTCGTGCTCAGTAGGGTTATTTATCCAGAATCAGAGGAACACAGGACATTCTGGGCCTATCAGGCAGCAAGTGGGCTGTGGAGTCACACAGACCCAGGTCTGAATCCCACCTTTAGCCACTTATTAGCTGGGTGACCAGGGATGGGTTTGTTCTCTACTCTGAGCTCAGTTTTCTCATCTATAAAATGGGAATAACTGAATAAGACCTACCTCATAGGTTGTCGTGGGGAGTAAATGAGACTCCACACACAAGTGTTTGGCATTCAGTGATGTCGTCGTTGTTAGTTGCCATCCAGTCAGCGCAGACTCATGGCAACCTTACGTATAACAACAAAATGTTGCCTGGTCCTGTGCCGTCTTCATGCTTGTTGTTATATTTGAGTCCATTGTTACAGCTCTTGTTTCAGTCCTTGTCATTAACGATTTCCCTCATTTTCACTCACCCTCTACTTTACCAAACACGATATCCTTTTCTAGCAATTTGTCTTTCCTGATGGCGTGTCCAAAGTAAGCAAGCTGAAGTTTCACCATCCTTGCCTCTAAGGCACATTGTGGTTGTATTTCTTCTAAGACCAATTTATTCGTTCTTCTGGCAGTCCACGGTATATTCAATATTCTTCACCAACACACAGCTCAGTGATGTTAAACCAGAACAAAACACCAAACCGGTTGCCATCAAGTCAACTCCGACTCGTGGTGACCCCATGTGTGACAGAGTAGAACTACTCCATAGGATTTTCTTGGCCGTAATCTTTACACAAGTCAATTGCCAAGACTTTCTTTCGTGCCACCGCTGGTTGGGTTCGCTATTGTTATTATCATTATTTGCAGCTCAGAAAGAGAAAGTTAGAGAGGTGGCAAATAAGTAATGGTTGCCATCTGAGAGCAGATCAAGGGTGGCCAGCCTCCTTCTCAAACCAAGATGATGACCTGGTTGGGTGTATCTACAGAGTTAACAGTAACTGATAATTCCTGGTTTAAGAGAAACCCAGGCCAAGACTAGAAGTCACAGCAGGGATGTGCGGCTGTGTCAGGCTTGCAAAGCTGTTCAGGGGTCTTTACATCCCTTTGCAGGAAACTACACTGGTAGCCTCTTCCTCCCATCTGGACAGGAGCCATTAAGTCCTCATAGCCACCCAGAATACCTCCTCAGGGGAGGAGCACTGGAGGAGAGTCCCAGCTCCCCCGCCAAACCCAGCTCTGAGCATCTGAGCCAGATCACCTCCCAATGGTCCTGTTGGTTTCCGTCCAAGCAAGAGATGACGTTGAGCTGGCTCTTTGGCAATAAGGACAGGTTAGGTTGAGCAACTGAATCTGTTCCCTATTCAAACAACAGATCTTCTGTAAAATTCAGTTCTGGTCAGATCCACTGCCCTCGCTGGTGGTTCACTCCCACCACCATGAGTTCACAGTTCTCCAGGCCAACAGCATGTGGTCTGTGAGGCCCCACAGCCACTGCATGGTGAAGAAGAGCAGACAGTTCCTCACACTGGTTCACCTGCTTTTTATTTGTAATCCCATTGATTTGCCCTCTGGTCTTTGTTCCCATCCATGGAGCATACATCCAACAAGGGGCAGGCTCAAGCACCTATTTCCAGTTCTTTTCCAGGGTGGCAGCCTGCCCATCTGCCCCCAGCAGCCCCTTCCCCATTTTCCAGTTCAAACTGCAGCCCTAGCCTGCTTGGCTTGAACCCAGCACCTTGATCTGTACAACTGCCAGGCTCCCAAAGCAATGTTCGTACTTTCCTATTAGCTCAATCCAGGGCTTTGAACTGGTGCTTCCTGGTTCAATCAAGGCTGAGAAAGCAACACTGGAACAGACCCAAATTTTTTAAATTGGGGTGAATTGGAACCATAACCAGAATGAGAAAAATTATGAGTCAAAGCCCTGCTAGAAACTTAATCTTCTTCTTAGAAAACAAAGGCAGTGTACATAGTTGCATAGCAACTAAATCTCTTGCCCACAGGATTTTGCAAAGTCAGTAACAGCGGTGCCCTGCTCAAAGATGGTAGCCGACTGCTTTGAATGTGTCACTGTCCTCAGTCCCGGCAATAATCCCATCTCATGCACCAGGCTTCTGAAAGGGCTCACTACACCTCTTCCAAGTCTACCATTTCAGGGCTTCAACCTGTAATTTTTCCTGTTTTGGTTATGGTTTTGGATCACGCACACACACACACAAAAAGAGCTTTTAAAAATTTTATTGTGCTTTAGGTAGAAGTTTACAGGGCAAATTAGTTTCTCATTCAAAAATTTAGACACAAATTGTTTTGTGACATTGTTTGCAATCCCCGCAAAGTGTCGGCACTCTCCCCGCTTCTGCCCCCTGGGTTTCCCGTGTCCATTCGTCCAGTTTTCCTGTCCCTTCCTACCTTCTCGTCTTTGCTTTTGGGCAGGTGTTGCCCATTTGGTCTTGTATACTTGATTGAACTAAGAAGCATGTTCCTCATATGTGTTATGGTTTGTTTCACAGGCCTGTCTAATCCTTGGCTGAAAGGTAGACTATGGGAGTGGGCTCAGTTCTGAGTTAGCAGGGTGTCTGGTGGCCATGGTCTCGGGGGTTCCTCCAGTCTCTGTTAGACCAGTAGGTTTGGTCTACCTTTATGTAGATCACCCAAATTTTAAATATTTGTGTCCATTCCAATTTCACTTCGTTGGCCATGACTGAACCGGTTCGAATGGATTCCAAGTACTGGCTCAATTATCACATTAATAATAAGAGCAGCTACCATTTATTGAGCTGTTACTACGTGCCAGGCTCTGTGCTAAAAGCTTTCCCCACATTATCTCATTTAGATCTGGCAATAACCCTAAGAGGAGAGTTAGTTCTTCTACACATTAGCACACCGAAGCACAGAAAGGGTAAGGCACTTGACTAAGGTCACACAGCTGCGGAAAGAGTTTGAATATGGTCTATTTGACTTCATATTCCTGTATCAAAACTTCTTTATTATTGTGCTGTTTCCCAATAAGCCAGGCTATACTGTACTTCAGTTACTATAAACTTCCCATATCCTCCTACCTCTGGGTCTCCACTTCTCCTTTGGTATGGTATCTATGAGACCAGAGAAGCACACCTATTATTTTAAAAATAAATTATATAAACTTACAATTAACCGGTAAACTCTGACTCATGGTGACCCAACGTGTGTCAGAGTAGAATTCTGCTCCACAGCATTTTCAATAGCTAATGTTTCGGAAGTAGATTGCCAGGCCTTTCTTCCAAGACACCTCAGCATGGACTCAAGCTGCTAAGCTTTCAGTTAGCAGCTGAATGTGTTAACCATTTGCACCACTCAGGGATTCCAAGTTTACAAATAAAGAAAACAAAAAACCAAACCTGTTGCCATTGAGTCGATTCTGACTCATAGTGACCCTATAAGAAAGGGGAGAACTGCCCATACGGTTTCCAAGGAGAGCCTGGTGGATTCAAACTGCTGACCTTTTGGTTAGCAGTTGTAGCTTTTAATCACTATGCCACCAGGGTTTCCCAAATAAATAAATCATATTTAAACAGGTAGTAAATACTCCAAATTCCTCACTACTTAATTAATTTACTACATTATTCTATTACTCATGTGATTTATGCCTATTATATCTGAATGGTGGAAATATTACACAATGGTATGTGACTGCACATCTCTTCCCAACTCCGTGTTCAGTGACATCATATTGTTAGCCTAAAACTGGCGATGGTAAGACCAGACTTACTGGTCTGCCAGACACTTGAGAAACCCCGAGAGTACGGCCCCCTGACACCCTTTTAACTCAGCACTAAAGTACTCCTGAGGTTCACCCTTCAGCCAAAAATTAGACAGGCCCATAAAACAGAAAGTAATACACGTAGCTCAACCATGTATACGAAACTAAATGGGTACACCAGCCCAGGGGTGAGGACAGGAGAGAGCAGGAAACCTGGATGAGTGAAGATGAAGAGCCCAAGGTCAAGAAGGGAGAGTGCTGACGTGTCCTGGGTTTGGCAACCAATGTCACAAAACAATGTGTGTATTAATTGTTTATGAAGAAACTAATTTGCTCTGTAAACCCTCATCAAAAATTGGCAATGGAGTATTTACACCATGGAAATTGGCATACACTACAAATCAGAGTTTTCCTCCAGAGAGACAGTTATTAAATATTTATCAGAACTCCACTGACCTCAACCTTTGTGTCAAGTATTATGTTGTCGTTGTTAGCCGCCATTGGGTCAGTGTCGATGCATGACAGCTACGTGCACAATAGAACGAAAACACTGCCCAGTCCTGCGCCATCCCATGATCCGTTGTGGATTAGACCACTGTGATCCATAGGATTTTCATTGGCCGATTTTCAGAAGTAGTTTTCCAGACCTTTCGTCCTAGCCCATCTTAGGCTGGAAGTTCCACCGAAACCTGTTCAGCATCACAGCAACACGCAAGCCTCCACCGACAGATAGGCGGTGGCTGCACGTGAGGCGAATTGGCTAGGAGCTGAACCCTGGTCTCCCGCATGGAAGGCGGGAATTCTACCCCTGAACCAATAACGCCCACGGCGGGTATTATAATCCCCTTTTAATAGGTGAAGCAATTGAGGCTCAAGAAGCCTAAGCGATTTGCCCAAGGTCAACTGCAATGAAGTGGTGGAGCTAGGATTTGATCATAAAAAAAAAAATAATAAAAAATAAACCTGTTGCCGTCAAGTTGATTCCAACTCATAGCGACCCTATGGGACGGAGTAGAACTGCCCCATAGGGTTGGATTTGATCACAGAGAATGCCATTTCTACTGCACTAATATAAACGCAAAAGTCGTGAGTGTCTGCTAAGGACAGGGAAAAGAAAAAAAAAATCCAGAAACCTACCCCTTCCTTCCTCCCTCCCAGCTGCTGCCTTGTGCCTGGTGAGCAGAAGCAGAAGGCCATAGGCGTCTCCAGCCACAATGAAGGCCTCCGATTCCAAGGGAAAGCAGTAATCCTTGGCCTAGGAGGGAGGGAGAGAGAGACAAAAGATGACAAGTTGAAGTTTTAAACAGACTGAAATCTCATTCCACTCACTTGAGCGTTCAAGAGCTGGTGCTAAGTTGGCCAATTAAAAGTAATTGCATCTGTAGCGCCTCTTTGAGAGTTATTTAAATAAGACTTAAAAATTAATCTTTCATTTATCCCAGGAATAAAACAACATCCCCGTCTTCCCCCCTCAAATTGAGCCGCTCTTTTCAAGATGATGAGGTGCTGTGTTAAATGAACCTTATTAATCACAGACTTGCAGCTGCAGCTCTTCTCGACTCTATAGACCCGGCACCATTTTCTTGATTCTTTTGGTTACTCGTATATTTTTACGTAGGATCAGAGTCCCTCTTGTGAAAGAATCATGAACTCAATAAATATCAGAAGAGCCTGAAGCCCACCAGGTGGTAAATATCATTTTCAGAGTGTTTAGGAAGGCAGAAAACTTGGCCTGGGTGCCCTAAGGGGACATGATTCTTGCCCTTGGGAATTTTATAATACTGTTGGGGTCTCAAACCCAAGCATATGCTTGATGGTTGAAGAGCAGTTAGAGAGAGAGGAAACACAGTTATTAAACAAATGTTGTTGTTGGGTGCTGTGGAGCCGATTTGGACTCACAGGAACCCCACGTGACAGAGCAGAACTGCCCCATAGGGTTTCCTAGGCTGTAATTTTTGTGGGAGCGGAAAGCGCCTGGTCTTTCTGCCCGTGGAGCCTCTCGGTGGGTTTGAACCGCCACCATTTCAGTTAGCCGCTGAGCGTTTAACCGCTGTGCCTCCACATGCAAACGAAAACAACGGTGAGAAGTAATTGTATAAATTTTCAAACCACCAAAGTTGAGGGGGAAAAATAATAACAGTAATAATAAAACCATCTCAATGCTGGTGAATTCCGGTGAACTGGGCATTTTCATTTTCTCTGCCACTGCACGTCTCTGATTTTCATTCATTCACAACCACTTAGAAATGGACCTGGAGAAGAATGCGTCTCCCGTTCTTTATGTTCTCTCCAAAATCCCTCAATCACATTGTAGAGGGCATTTGCTATTTGCCCAGCTAGCACCCACTTACTCTCCTTCTGGTAAACCAGTTGCATTTGAGTAGGCTCCCATTCACGGTGATCCCATGTGTGTTAGAGTAGAACTGTGCTCCATGGGGTTTTCAATGGCTGATTTTTTTTGACGTAGGTCACCAGGCCTTTCTTCTGAGGTGCCTCTTTGTTTTGGTTAGCAGCTAAGCATGTTAACCGTTCGTACCACTCAGGGACTCTGAATAAAGAAATTAAAAAAAAAAATCATCACTGAGTCTATTTCAACTCATAGCAACCCTACAGGACAGAGTAGAACTACCCCATTGGGTTTCCAAGGAGTGGCTGGTGGATTCAAACTGCCAACCTTTTGGTTAGCAGCTGAGCTCTTAATCACTGCACCTGAAATTGAGTCACTTAGGTTTTCAAGTGTATGTTATAGTTACGTATGTAGCTTTTTGCTTGAAGAGCCATAGTCCCTGAAGCCAGGTTCAATAACTAATTATAATCCTCGTATTTCCCTAGACACACATGGGGTCACCATGAGTCAGAATTGACTCAATGGCAACCGGTTTTATTTCTTTATTTGTGTTTTCACTCTCAGCAGCTAACATAGAATAGATACTCAATAAATGTTTATTGATCCTAAAAGTAAGGAGCCCTGGTGGCACAGGGGTTAGCTCGGCTGCTAACCAAAAGGTCATTGGTTTGAACCTATCAGCCACTCTGCAGGAGAAAGATGCTTCCTTAAAGATTTACAGCCTCAGAAACCCTATGGGGCAGTTCCACCCTGTCCTATAGGGTTGCTGTGAGTCAGAATCACCGCAGTGGCCATGGGTTTGGCTTTTTGGTTTTGTTCCTAAAAGTACATATCAAATGCTCTAGAAGTTCGGAGACAGAGAAATCATTTTCAAGGAGGAGAATTGGAAAAGTCTTCATGAAGGAGAAGAAATCTGTCTGGGCTCAAAAATGTCAACAGGGACTCCAGGCTATTTCTACTTCTTCATTCTGCTGGCCTCAGGATATTGATGTCTGTTCTCATGGTTGCAAAAAAGCTGCCATAGCACCAAGCACCACAACCTCACATGACAATGTCAAATGCAGGATGAGAAAGAGAGACTTATTCTAATGCATTTCTTTTTTTCCTTGGGAAAAGAAATCTTTCTCAGATCCCTCAGTAGACTTCCTTTTCCCTGTCATTGTCCAGAACTACAGTACATGCTTCCTCCTATACCAATCACTGGCAAAGGGGAACAACATTGCCTTTTTTTTTTTTTTAATTTAGACATGATCCATTTGGTCCTTTCTATTTGCATATTTATCATGGACAAACTGCTCTCTTCAACAAAATCAGGGAAATTTATCGAGGAAGGAGGGGCCGAGGTTATTGAGTAGGTGATGAAGAGAGTCCGGAGGTTATTCTATGCCACATTTATGGGACACTTACTACCCGCCAGGCCCTGGACTAAGCACTTCACATGCATTATCTTGGTCAGTCTTCACAGCCACTCTATGAGGTAGGTTCAATTATGTACATGTTTTACAGGCGCCCAAACAGGCTTGGAAAAGTTTAAGTAAATTTCCAAGTTACATAGCAAAAATTCCAACCCAGGTTCCTCTCACCCCAAAACCCATGCTCTTAACAATGACACTACAATGACTTGTACACCGTCGACAACGGGGAGCTAGAGAAGGGGTGAGCAGGAGAGTAACCCCATCAGCACAATGCTTTAGGAGGACTGTCGTCATTTCAGAGATCAAGATGTTCCTGTTCATGTCTAACGTCAATCTCTTTTATCCTAGGCTCCCTGTCTCTGGGCTGGTTTCCAGGAGACAGGCAAAATGCCCTCCTAGGGACTTCCTCATAAAACCCCTGTGCAGAGGAGAAGTGGGTAATTAAGTCCATCTCAGCTGTCTCCTCACTGGCTACACCCTCCCAATTCCTTTATTCTTCCTTTGGAGAACTTGTGGTCTAAGCCTTTGATCTTTCCTCGCTCTGCCCTGAAGTCTCTGAACCACTGAAAGAGGCATGAGCTGGGTGTGAGAATGGCCAGGCCACGCAAGTGTTTGAGGGGATCCAAGAACAACCAAGAGCCAGTGGGGCTTGGATGATGCTCTCTCTAAGTTCCCTTTCACGGTCCTACTACCCAAAGCTACTCAGTATCTTCCAGCCTGTATTTCCCTCCCCGCATCATTATATCTGGTGTATAAACACGTACCCTCCCTGCCCCGCAAAAAAAAGAAAAAACAACAACCTAAACCAGATGCCATCAAGTTGATTCTGACTCCTGATGACTCCACGTGGTACAAAGTAAAACTGCTCCACAGGGTTTTCTTGGCTGTAATTTTTGTGAAAGCAGTACACCAAGTCTTTCTTCCATGGTGCCCTTGCCTGGGTTCGAACCGCCAACCTTTAGGTTAGCAGCCAACTGCAAACCGTTTGCACCACCCAGGCTTAAATGTATACATCAGGCCTAATTTTTTTGTTGTTATTAAAAAGAAAAAGAGAGCAAATGAGAGAGAGGGAGAGAGAGGAAATAAGGAGCTGGCTCTCTTACATCTTGAGTCATTACAAAACTCCTCTCCCATCCGTCCCCCTTGCTGGTGGCCCCCGCCCTCCCCATTGTCTATTCAGTTGGCAGGGTTCTTATTCCTGCCAAATGAGTCACTGATGTGGGAAAGTTCATTTATTTTGGCAGGTTTCACCACTGCTCCGAGAAACGGAGGCAACTGTGTACATAACAGTTATTGTGATGATTCATTCATTCCTCCCTGAGTTCATTCATTCCCAGAGCACGCAGTTGTTTTTTTAACACACAGAGATGAGCAATTCTATCTATTCTTTTCTGTGGCAGGGAGTAGATGTGAGGATGAAGGAGGCGATATATGTAAAAATGCTTAATGATAAATAATAACAGCTAATCCCGATTAAGCACGGATTCTGTGTTAGGCTACATGATAAACTTTTTGTTTTTTGTGGGGGAGGGGGGCAGAGGGTAATAAAAAAAACTTTTTTTAATTCTTATTGTGGTGAAATATATATAATGGCATTTTCCATTTCAACCATTTTTACGTGTACAATGCAGTGACATTAATGACGTTCACCTCCATAGTTAAGTTTTTTATCTGCTTTATATATTGCTTTTAATCTTAATACTGTATTATGGGGTAGGGTTTATTATTATTTTCACCTTAGAGATTCAGGGACGGAAGCTCAGAGAGGTCACAGTGACCAGGTCATGGTTATTAAGCAGCTCTGAAGTGGTGACCGGCTCCAGAGTCTGTGGTTGCAAACACTCTGAAGCTTCCTCCAGTCATGACCTATGTTTATAAGGTGGTGATCAGGTGGCTGGCACTGGACTTAGAAGTTGCTTCTCCTTTCCTTCTCAACTGTCTTCCCACAAACTGTGACATGGGTACTGTGACTAGCATCCCTGTTTTCCAGCTGAAAAAACTGAGGTTTGCAGAAGCAAGCAACTGGTCAAGGGTGCTCCCTATTACACAGAAGAGCTGGGATGGAGACGCTGGTGGCGTGGGTTCAAAGCCATGCTGTCTTCATTGTTAGCAGAGAGCCTGGTGTTCAGGACATGAGTGCTCCTTCTTGTTAGCCACGCTTATCCTCAGCACCACGGATCCTCCTCTCTGGTGCACTCGCATGGTCCCAGGTACATAGATTCTGTGATAAAGATGATGCTGTGCAGTCACCAAACCCCATGTACTCTCTCTCCCAGACACACAGAGGGACTACATTCCCCAGCCTCCCGTGCAGGTAGATGGGGTCATATGACTTAATTCTGGTCAGTGGAATGTGGGAGTAAGCAATGAAAGTCACTTCCAGGTCTGGCCCTTAAAAATTCAGTGATATCTCATTTCTCTTATCTGTTGGCCAGGATGGAGGGTTCTGAGACCCTAGGCGATGGTGGAGCCACTAGATGGAAGATGGTTGGGTCCCTGAGTGACTGCGTGGGGCAGAGCTCTTCTCAACATTCCACTGGAGCTGGATTGAACTATGACGTGAGCAAGACCCCCCATCTTTACTAGGTTACCCACTGAGATGGGGGCTGTTTGTTGCAGCAGTTAGCTTACCCTCACTGATACAGATGTTCTCAGAAATGTTATTTGACATAATGATATTCTGGTCTAGGGATTCCTTGGGAAAGGGCTCACCTTCAGCAGAACTCATGCTTCATAAAAGGAGAGTCTCCTGTGCTGAGCGCAGGGCCCAGTACACAGTTGCTGTCGTCATCAGCTGCCAGCCCTAACTCATGGTGACTCCATGCACAACAGAATGAACACTGCCCGGTCCTGTTCCATTCCCATGACTTGTTGAGGATTGGACCATTGTAACCCATAGGATTTTCGTTGGCTGGTTTTCAAAAGTAGATCGCCAGGCCTTCTTCCTAGCCTGTCTTAGTATGGAAGTGCAGCTGAAACCTGTCCAGCATCATAGCAACACAAAAGTCTCCACAGATAGACAGGCGGTGGCTGCTCATGAGGGACATTGGCTGGGAATTGAACCCATGTCTTCCACACAGAAGGTGAGAATTCTACCACTGAATCACCACTTCCCCCAGACGGTAGGCCCTCAGTAAATATCTGTGCGTGTGATGGAAGGAAGCTCCCGTCTCAGAGGTCCTGGGTCCACAGGGCAGCTTCCCGGATGGTGATACAGAAGGGGAAAGTCTTATTCGTGCTACCCAGTCCTCCATCCTTCTCTGATGCTCACACCAGCTTGCCCTCGTCTCCCTACCCTGGCGTCCCCAGCACAGTGCCGGGAAGATAACCCCAGCAGGAACATCGAGAACCTGCTTGTCAAGCCAGACGTCGCTATACAAATATCATCCTAACTGGCCGGAAAAGCCGCGGGAGCCTTCTCCACGCGGCACCGGCTCCATTCAGATGTTTATAGAAAACCGGTGCACGAGGATTTGCTCGAAAGCTATATTTCCTCTTAGCCAAAGCCCAGAAATACCTTTTAAATCCTGAGCAAATAAGCCAGAGAAGAGGGCATTTTCCCAGTGACGGAGCCTCCAGAGCCTGGGAGATCTTTCACTGTTCAAGGAAATGGGCTTGCGCAAAAGGCCTACAGCTTCATGGTGGAACCCTTTGCCACCCAGGACCAAGACAAGCGGCTTTGTGGACTTGCTCTTTGCACAGATGGCACAGATGGCCACAAGTCCCAGGCCTGACTTCAGTCTGGAAATAGGAGAATCCCTGAAACATCTGTCTGGGTGCAGTTGGAGAGATAGCACTGGCTCAGAATAAAATAAAAATGAGCAATTGTTTTTAAAAACTAACCAACCAGATGAAACCCCTTCCCTGTAGAGTTGAACTGAAAGTGATGTACCTGGAATAAAAATTTGCTAGCACCAGTGGTGACAATGAGAATTCTACCGGCTGACATTTATTGAGCGCTTACTATGCGCCAAGAAGTTCACTTAATTCTCACAGCAAGCTTCTGAGACAGAAACTATTATTATTCCGCTTTTACAGGTACAGAAATGGAGATGCAGAGAGGTTCAGTAACATGTACACGTTCACAAAGCTAACAAGTGGCTGAGCTGAGGCTCTAACCCAGCACGTCTGGAAATAGCCAGACCCAAGTGCAAAGCCGCAGGACAGTGGTAGAATTCTTGCCTTCCGTCCAGAAGACCCAGGTTCAATTCCCCGGCCAGTGCACCTCATGTGCACCACCTGTCTGTCAGTGGAGGCTTACATGATGACGAACAGGTTTCAGTGGAGCTTCCAAACTAAGATGGGCTAGGAAGAAAGACCTGGAGATCCACTTCTGAAAAGCAGCCAGTGAAAACCCTACGGGTCACAAGGTCCACAACAAATCATGGGAGTGATGCAGAATCAGGGCAGCATTTCATTCCCTTGTGCATGGGGTCGCCGTAAGTCGGGGCCAACTCGACAACAGCTAACAACAACAACAACAACAGTGCAAAGCCAAGTTCAGCTGGCTACATGACCTTGAGCAAGTTATTTACCTTCTCTGAGCCTCTGTTTCCTCATCTGAAGATAAGGATATTAATAATACTGACTTCATGAGGATTAAATGAGATGATGTATGCAAAAGGACCTGAAATGTTTGTTTTCGCTCGTTGCATTTCCTTGTGTGCATCTGTTTATTTATAACGTGTTATTCTCGCTACCGGCAGCTGGAAGCCCAGCTCTGCAGTCTATGTCCAGGTGGGCAGGAAGCAGCCTAGAAGACGGGGGCTGAGAACATTGGCGGGGGTGTTGTTGTTGTTACTTATTGTCAGGTAAGCTCTGACTTATGGCAACCCCATGTACAACTGAACAAAATGCTGCCCACACCATTGTCGTGATTGCTGACAGGCTTGAGTCCATTGTTGTCCTCTAACCTAGGGGGCTCATCTTCCAACATTATATCAGACAATGTTCTACTGTGATCCATAGGGTTTTCATTGGCTAATTTTTGTAAGTATATTGCCAGGCCTTTCTTCCTCATCTGTCTTAGTCTGGAGGCTCTGCTGAAACCTGTCCACCATGGGTGACCCTGCTGGTATTTGAAAGATTGGTGGCATACCTCCCAGCATCACAGCAATATGCAAACCTCTACAGCGTGGTGGATTGGCAGGAGCAGGAGGAGGTAAGTAAGCAGCTGCAGAAGGGCTAGGAGGCCTTTGCAGAGTGAGCAATGGGATTTCCAAATCCAGCAGCAACACCAGTGAAAATGGACCCCCAGATACATTCCACCGTGGCCTCCACTGGGCACGGCCACAAAGGCACCCCTCTTTTCTCCTAGCAGCAGGGGAAATGATTTGGCTGAGAAAGAAGGAACAGATGAGAAGGGAGGAGCCAGATGAGCAGGGAGAAACAGAATGGCAGTGTGTTAGTATCCTGCAGCTGCTGTAACAAATTACCACAACATGTGTGGTTTAGGACAGCAGGAAATTGTTCTCTCACAGTCCTGGAGGTCAAATGGCTGAAATCATGGTGTCAGTGGGGTCGTGCTCCCTCCAGAGACTCCAGGGGAGGATCTTTCCTGGCCCGTTCCAGATTCCGGTGGCTCCAGGTGTCCCTTGGCTTACTGTTGCAACACTCTAATCTCTGCTTCCTTCTTCACATGGCCTTCCCCTGTGTGTGTCTTCTCCCCTTCTCTTATAAAGACACTTGTCACTGGATTAAGGGCTTACTCTCACCCAGGATGTTATCATCTGAAGATACTTCATTACATCTGCAAAGACCCTTTTTCAAAATGAGGTCATATTCACAGGTTCTGGGGGACATACGTTTTGGGGTGCACCATTCAACTCACTACAGGCAGAGAGAGGTTTTCTGCCTCCTGCTGTGCTGAGGGGAGGGGACAAGCTCAGGTGGAGAAAGGGTGGGGGCAGGGAGCAGAAAGCAGGCTCCTTCGGACTCTCCTAATCTATGCAAGGCGATGGCAGCTAGCTATGGGTACTGGGTAGATGGGGTGCCCCAGAAATCAGCAGACCTTAAAGCACTATGGCTCTGAGTCAGACCATGACTGTGTGGCCCCAGCCAGCCCATGTGCCCCATTCTCCTTTGCCCAGGCTCACCACTGCCCACTGGCTGGTGGTGGTCAGCGACCCCATCACACTGTCAGGTGCCAGGGAAGACTTTCTTCCTTTCTCTTCCCACCTTTCTGGTTGCTGAGGATAAGGCAATGGAGGGGTTCATTTGCCCCATAATATTTACAATCTGAACTATTTCAAACACAAAAAAGTCCAGAAAATGAAATAACAGACGTACCTGTACCCAGAACCTAGATTTAACAGGTGTTAACATTTTTCCAAGCCTTTCTCCTAGTCTGCCTTAGCCTGGAAGCTTCGCTGTCCCTGCTAGTATTTGAAATACTCTTGGCATAGATTCCAGCATCCTAGCAGCATGCAAGCCACCTCAGCAGTTCAAACTGACGGACGGGTGGTGGGAAATCAGCCGATGAAAACCTTATGGATTACACCTGAATATTGTTCAAAACAGTGCTGGAAGCTGAGTCCCTAGGTTGGAAGGCACTGCACAATGGTCACAACAATGGTCTCAAACACACCAACGATCGTGAAGGTGGCGCAGGACCGGGCAAAGTTTTGTCCTGTTTTATATAACGTCGCCATGAGTTGGAGCCAACTTGATGGCAACTAACAACATTTTTCTATAACTGCTTCAGAACTTCAGAGCTATCTCTTGGGGGGAAAAAAAAATTACAGACACATCTCTTCCCCTCCTTCTCTCCTTAGAGATAACCACAGTCCTGAAGTTGGTCTTTTGTCCTCATGCATATTTTTATACTTTCATGGCCTATGTTTGTATCTCTAAATAATTTATCATATTAGTTTGTGTGCATCCTTAAAATTTTACATAAATGGTATCCCATTGTACATATCCTTTGTAACAATAATAGCTTTATTGAAATATAACCACATACCATATAATTCATCCTTTTACAGTGTGCGTTTCAGTGTTTTTTAGTATTTCACAGAATTGTGCAACGAACCAAACCACCAAAAGCCACAGCCATCGAGCCAATTCTGACTAATAGCAACCCTGTAGGACAGAGTAGAACTGCCCTATAAGGTTTCCAAGGCTGTAAATCTTTACAGAAGCAGACTGCCACATCTTTCTCCTGAGGGGCAGTTGGTGGACTTGAATCATTGACCTTTTGGTTAGCAGACGAGTGCTTAGCCACCAGGGCTCCTACACAGCCAACACCACTACCTAATTCCAGTACATTTTCATCACTCAAAAAGAAACCCTGAACCTATTAGCAGTCACTCCCCTTCCTCTTGCCCCCAAGTCCCTAGTAACCACTAATCTGCTTTCTGTCTCCATGGACATTTCAAAAAATGGAATCATGCAACATGTGGTCTTTCGGGAAAGGCTTCTTTAACTTAGTATAATGTTTTCAAGCTCCATCCATATTGTAGCAAGTATCAGTACTTCATTCCTTTTTATAGCCAAATAATATTCCATGGTATGAATGGATCACGTTTTGTTTATCCATTCATCTGTTGTTGGACATTTGCGTTGCTTCTACTCTTTGGCTCTTGTGAATAGTTCTGCTATGAACATTCCTCACAAGTTTTTGTGGAGACACACGTATTCAATTTTGGGGGGTATATAATGAGGAGTGGAATTGCTGGGTCGTATGAAAACTCCATGTTCTAGCCATTTGAGGAACTGCCAGACTGTTTTCCAAAGTGGCTGTATCATTTTGCATTCCCATTAGCAATGCATAAGGGTTTTAATCTACCCACATCCTTGCTACCACTTGTTATTGTCCGTCTTTTTGATTACAGCCGTCCTAGTGGGTGTAACTGGTATCTCACTGTCGTTTTAACTTTTATTTTTCAATGACTAATGATGCTGAACATCTTTTCATGTGCTACTGGCCGCTTGTTTATATTCTTTGGAGATATATCTATTCAAATCTTTCACCCATTTTTTAAAAATATTGGGTTACTTGTCTTTTTATTATTGAGTTGTGAGTGTGGCGAGACTTCGTCTCAATTGCTTCAGACCTGTTATCAGGAGGGACCACTCCCTGAAGTAGGACATCATGCTTGGTAAAGTAGAGGGACAGTGAAAAAGAGGAAGACCCTCAGTGAGATGGACTGACACAGTGGCTGTAACAATGGGCTCAAACATAGCAACAATTGTGAGGATGGCGCAGGACTGGCAACATTTTGTTCTGTTATACACAGGGTCATTATGAGTCAAAACCGACTCGACGGCACCGAACAACAATAACAACAATATAGCTCTTTATACATTCTGGATAGAAGTCCTTTATCAGGTTCATGATTTGCAAATATACTCTTCCATTCTCTAGGGAGTCCCTTGGGAGCTGGGAAAAGGGGTAGGTGGCATGCGGAGGACTGAACCTTGGACTTCTCACACACCTTGACTGGATCCTCTCCCCTTTCATTTATGTTCAAAGATACAAAGCACTCTGGTTCTTGGGAGAGACAACACCACTCTAAATCCAAATGAGAATGTCTTGACGATCTACTGTGCATCAAGCCTGGTGGGGGGGGGGTGGTCATTTTCGGGGGTGTAAAAAGAGCTCACAAAACAACACACTTGTGGAAACTCAAAGAACAATTAAAAAGCAAAACTAAATAATGGTTCAATATAGCAAGAGAAGAGCTGTCTCAAGGCCGTGTCTGATTACCGAATTAATTCCTTCAGCTGTGACGTTAGTGTCCAAGGGAGCAGCTCCGATCTGCTGAAGGGAGTAACCCAGTGTCACCCAGTATCAGAACAGGGAGCAGGAGCCCTGCATGATGAGATCCCGGCCAGGCAATACGTGACATGGAGGAGGCACCAAGGACAGGACTCAGTGGAAGGTGGTAGGATGTGGAAGGCGTGGTATGACAGCAACGAGCCTTCCTAGAAACAGGGGGCTCCAAGCCTTGGGCCCCTCCACAATAGCTGCAAGTTTGCACCCCACAGATGAGGACTCACCCTGACCCTTTTTTAAAAAATTGTGCTATAGCTGAAGGTTTACAGAGCAAATTAATTTCTCACTAAACAATTAATACCACATACTGTTTTGTAACATTGGTTGCCAACCCTGCAACGTGTCAACATTCTCCTCTTCTCGACCTTGAGTTCTCCATGGCCAACTTTCCTGTTCCCTCCTCGTCCTGGGCAGGTGTGCCCATTTAATCTTATTTTGTTTTATAGGCCTGTCTAATCGTTGGCTAAAGGGTGAACCTCAGGAGTGGCTTCTGTACTGAGTTAAAAATGTGGCCGGGGGCCATGCTCTTGGGGTTTCTCCAGTCTCTGTCAGACCAGTAAGTCTGGTCTTTTTTTGTGAGTTAGAATTTTGCTCTACATTTTTCTCCAGCTCTGTCCAGAACCCTCTGTTGTGATCCCTGTCAGAGAAGTTGGTGGTGGTAGCCAGGCATTATCTAGTTGTCCTGGACTCAGTTTGGTAGAGGCTGTGGTAGTTGTGGTCCATTAGTCCTTTGGACTAATCTTCCAATTGTGTCTTTGGTTTTCTTCATTCTCCCTTGCTCCAGGAGGGGTAGGACCAGTGGAGTATTTTAGATGGCCACTCACAAGCTTTTAAGACCCTAGACACTACTGACCAAAGTAGGATGTACAATATTTTCTTTATAAATTATGCTATGTCAGTTGAGTTAGGTGTCCCCTGAAACCATGGTCTCCAGCCTCAGCCCAGTAATTCAGTCCCTCAGGGAGTCTGCATGTGTCTACAAAGCTTCCATGACCTTGCCTTGGTCAAGTTGTGCGGGCTTCCCCAGTATCGTGTACTGTCTTATCCTTCGCCCAAGTTGCCGCTTATCTATTGTCTAATCAGTGTTTTCCCTCCCTCGTAACCATCAAGGGTTGTTTCTTTCCGAGGACTCACCCTTTTTTAAGGACTCCCCTACCCCAGCTTCCCTTACCCTCTTTACTCCCCCTGCAGCCTGCCGGCCAGTCAGGACTCTGTAGGACAGAGACCGTGTGATGTACCCAAATTCTAGCACTGTCTCTCTGTAATTTAAATAAAAAACAGTTGCCGCTGAGTCGATTCCAATGTGTGCCAATGAGGAACCCCAAGTGTGTCAGAATATACTGTGCTCCATACGGTTTTCAATGGCTAATTTTTTTTATAAGTAGATTTCCAGGTCTTTCTCCCAAGACAGCTCTGTGTGCACTTGAACCTCCAACCTTTCAGTTAACAGCTGAACGCATTAACCGTTTGAACTACGCAGGGACTTTGTAACTTAAATATATGAATAATAATGTTGTCGGTAGCTACCATTAAGTCAGCCCCTGACTTCTGGTGACCCTGTACACAACAGAACAAAATGCTACCTGATCCTGCACCATCCCCGTGGTCAGCCGTGGATCAGACCATTGTGATTCATATGGTTTCCGCTGGCTGATTTTCACCAGTAGATCACCAGGCTTTTCTTCCTAGTCCCTCTTAGATCGGAAGTTCTGCTGAAACTGATTCAGCATCACAGCAACACACAAGCCTCTAGTGATAGATGGGTGGTGGCTGCACTTGAGGTGCACTGGCTGGGAATCGAACCCAGGTCTCTCGCATGGAAGGCGAGAATTCCACCACTGAACCACCGCTGTCCCCGTAACTTAAATACATGGATAATACTATCTTCTTAATGGGGCTGTTTGGATAGTGAACTCGATAATGCATATAAAGGGCCTGGCATTGTTAGATCCTGGCACATGGTAAATTCTCAATAAATGTTATTGGCTACAATCTGCAGCTACATTCAACATGGCCAGCCTGGGAACATAGCTCTTCTTGGCTTGTATTCACTCATTTAACAAGCACTTAATGAGCACATATTCTGTGCCAGGCATAGCGCTGGGAGCTGAGGCCAGAGTGATTGAAAAGTTCATTTTCCTTAAGTAGTTCCCAGTCTTTCAGTCTTCGGGGAGGCAGGCAGAAGCTCAAACAATGCCAATTCCATAACTATTGGAATGTCTACTTGTATAACAATTATAATCCCAACCCAGTTGTCATTGAGTTGATTCTGACTCGTGGCAACCTCATGTGTGTCAGAGTAGAACTGTACTCCACAGGGTTTTCAGTGGCTGATTTTTTGGAAGTAGATAGCCAGGCCTTTCTTCTAAGGGGCCTCCGGATGGGCTCGAACCTCCAACCTTTCAGTCACCAGCACGTTAACCATTTGCATCATCCAGTGAATCCAACAATTATAATAGTTAATATGCATTGTGTATTTGTCATATGCCAGTTATTATGCACTTTACATGTAATATTATCTCATTTAATCCTTGTTGTAGAGTGCCGTCAAGTCCATTCTGATTCATAGCAACCCCATGTAACAGAGTAGAGCTGCCCCATAGGGTTTTCTTGGCTGTAACCTTCATGGAAGCAGATCACCAGGTCTTTCTCCCACAGAGGTGCTGGGTGTGGATTCCAATCGCCAATCTCTTGGTTAGTAGCTGAGCACTTAACTGTTGTACCACCAGCGCTGCTTCATTTAATCCTTACAATGTAGGATGTGATCTTCTACTTTTAGGTGGGGAAACTGAGGCTCTGAAAGGCCCTGAAAGCATGTTTTCTGTCCAAGACCATGAAGCTGGCAGGTGGCAAATCTGAACTTCCAACTGGGGATGAATGAGAATTCACCAGCAGGCAGAAGGTGTAGCAAACGCAAAGGTTTGGAAGTTGGAGAGATGATGGAGAGGTCAGAACGGAGGAAACAAAAAATGTCTTGAATTATCAGCTCCTGACAGGTAATTCATGCCATGAAGTAGAGCCACTGGGATGAAGCAAGGCACCAACCTGGAAGGTCTAGCCTCACATCCAATCAGTTTTAAGAATTTTACATTTAAGGTTGGACGTTTCAGTCCACCCAAGGGCACCTTGAAAGACAGGCCTGGCGATCCACTTCCATAAAATCAGCCATTAGGGTTGCCGTGAGTTGGAATCAACTCAGTAGTGGCTGGGAAAAAGAAATACATGTGAAGCACTTAGGTTTAGGATTAGGGTTCTGTTTGGCTTTGGGTCTGTGCCTGGCACAAAGTCGGTGCTCTGAAGTGTTGCCAGTTATTTATTATTAGACGCAGTCCTCCCTTTTGCAGGGTTCTCATATGCATAAGTTTCAGTTGCCGTGTTTTTTTAAATAACACCAGCTCCCCAACAACATGGTTCAAATTTCAGTTACCAAAATATATTAACTGTTAGTAATTGTGTAACTTCTTAGCTAGCTCCTCAATCCACAAATCACTATATAAGTAACAGATGCCCATCACGATCGGTGGCCAACCATGTCACTTCTTGCAAAGTCTGTTGCTGTTATCAGTTCACGCACAGACAGCAAAGCGCGTAGCTGTGTCTTCTCCTTGTCTCTCACTGATAAGCCCATGGGACATTTTGCACACATGAGTAATCAAAAGAAAAAATTGGCCAACAAAGATGAAAGTGCAGCAACGAAACAAAGTGAAAATGCTGGAAGTGAAATTCATATTGGACATAAATGGGAGTATAGAAGAAATAGCTGATGGTAGGAATGTTGACACTGTCGCCTTTGGAGAGACTCTAGGTGTCACTTGGATGAACTAAGGTGCGCCTGACCTAATCGCCTCATGTGTATTTGAAAGCTGGATGATGAAAAAAGAGGGCCGAAGAAGAACTGATGTATTTCAATTATGTTAGTGAAGAACATTGAATACACTGTGGACAGCCATAAAAATGAACAAATCAGTCTTAGAGGAATTACAACCAGAATGCTCCTGAGAAGCGAGGATTGCAAGACCGTCTAGCTTCCTTTGGACATGTTATCAGGAGAGGCCAATTACTAGAAAAGGAGTTCATATTTGGTAGAGGGTCAATGAAAAAGAGGGAGCCCCTCGACATGATAGCCTCAACAGTGGGCTCAGACATACCAATGATCATGAAGATGGCTCAAGACCAGACAATGTTTCGTTCTGTTACATATAAGGTTGCATTAGTTGGAGCCAACTGGATGGTAACTAACAGTAACAGCAGATATTCAGCCACAGGAGCTTAGTGAAGGTGGACTTAATCAATATAAATGAAGAGAATGGCTGTGACAAAAAGGATGTCCCAGAGAATGTGATGCTGGCAGGGACTCTCAGAGATAGTCCATGACATTGAAAGCGCAAAGGATGAAATGTTGGAAGCCGATCCAGTCTTAGAAAGGAGTATGGTAATTCACCAAGCTGTATAAAAGATGCCTACTCGGTATCGTTGGTTATATAACAAGAAGTCAAGCACTGTTCAAACTATTCCTGATCATTTTTTTTACAAAGAAATGAAGCACTTCAATTCTCAACGTTTCTGATGTGTTAAGTCCCAGTGTGCTAAATAAATATTAGTTTTACTATTTTTTTTTTCATTTCTTTAAACATTTATAACTGACAGTAAGAGAGTTTTTAATGTTTTGACGAAAAATTGTAAAGGTCACGGAATAATCTTATTTTATCTCATTGATTATGAAGGTTGTTTGCACGATTTTAGCTTGCACAGTCAGTCTTAAAGGTCCTGCGCTACCCTGCAGAGTAAGAACTGCCTGCACTATTTATATCTGCATCCTTATCATCATCGTCCTCACCAGGTGGGCCTGCCAAATGCCCAGGACACCAGGCCAGTCACTGTGCTCCTTCGGACACCCTTTTCTGACTCTGGAAGCTCACCGAGCGGTGCAAAGGGTTTGCAGTGGACTACTAACCTGAAGGTTGGTGGTTCAAACCCACCCAGCAGTGCTGTGGAAGAAAGGCCTGGAGGTCTGCTTCCATAAAGATTACAGCCAAAAAAAAACTCTAATCTGTAACACAACGGGTTTGGCTTTGGGGTTTTCTGACTCTGGACAAGGGATCTGTTGCAAAATCCCACGGCAAGGTGCTCCCCTGTTCCGGCCAACATTGTCTGTCCCTGTGCACTGGCTGCAGCATTTTCTCCAGTCCCAGGAAGTTCTCAAGGAGGACAGTCAGTTTACAAACCCGTAAAAATAACTCAGGGGTGAGGAACAGCCCTGATATCCAGGGCAAGCTGCTCTTGTGCAGCCGGCTTTGATTCTGCAAGCCCAACATGGCACGGGAAGGCATCACAGACTGTTTGACATGTACACCCTGGCTGCCACCACACGGCATGTCCCCTTGGCCACCAGGTAACTCATTCACAACAGAAGACACTTCTATAAGTAAAGTCCACACATTTTAATGAACAGCCTACTGATTGATTAATTGAAATGCATTATCTTTCTTTTCAAGGCACCCTGGTGGCACAAACAAAGTGCCCTGGTGGCACAGTCATTAAGTGTTCAGATGCTAACCAAAAGGTCAGTGGTTCGAACCCACCAGCTGCTCCTCAGGAGAAAGATGTGGCAGCCTACTTCCGCAAAGATTTACAGCCCTGGAAACCTACTGGAGCAGTTCTACTCTGTCCTATAGGGTTGCTGTGAGCTGGAGTTGACTCGATGGCAAAGGGTTTGTTTTTTTTGAGTTTGGTGCTGCAAACCATTAAGCAATTGGCCACTAATTGAAAGGTTGGCAGATTGAACCCCCCAGGTCACTCCACGGGAGAAAGACCTGGCAATCTGCTCCCCTAAAGATTAAACCCACTGCCATCTAGTTGATTCCGACTCACAGTGACCCTATAGGACAGAGTAGAACTGCTCCATAGCATTTCCAAAGTGCAGCTGGTGGATTCAAACTGCCAACCTTTTTGTTAGCAGCCATAGCTCTTAATCACTGTGCCACCAGGGCTCCCCATAAAGATCACAGCCAAGGAAACCCTATGGAAGTTCTACTTTGTTACACTATGAATTGGAATTGATTCAACGACACCCAACAAAAACATATTTCTTTTTATTTTTCTTTTTTTGCCAGGGTATATATGTAATGCCTGCTCTTAGTAGAAAATGCAGAACACGCCCAAACCAAAAGAAAAACCTTGAAACCACCCATAATCCAACCTTCCAGAAGGCCCTGCTGTTAGTTCCATCCTTTCAGAGTTTTTCAGCAGCTACGTTACAGAAAGTGCATGATGCAGGGCTTGAGATCACAGACTCTGGAGCTAGCACACCTGGGTTCAAATCCCAGCTTGCTTAATTTCTCTTGTATGATTTCCCCATCAGTAAAGTGGGAATAACAATAGTAGCTACTTTATAAGATTGTTATGCTAGTAGAGGTATTCTGTTTTGCTTCACAGTCCCTAGGTGATGCAAAGGGTTAACGCACTCAGCTGCTAACCAAAAGGTTGGAGCTTCGAGTCCATGCAGAAACTCCTTGGCAGAACGGCCTGGTCATCTAGTTCCAAAAAATCAGCCACTAAAAACTCCATGGAGCAGCTCTACTCTGACACACGTGGCATCGCTATGAGTCAGGATTGACTTGACAGCAACTGACAGTGGTGGTTTTTCTCCACTGTGAACGAGGCTCGCATGAAGACCCCTCACAGTGTGGTAGTCTTCGCGAACGTTCTTGGTTATTTCTTCAGGATAAATTCCTGGGAGTGAACTACAGTATCAAAGAGGATCCCCATTTTGATAGCTTTGTTCAGCTCTCTCCAAGTTAGGAAACTGATTTAAGTGGGCTCCCTGGGACCTCTTTTAAAGTAAGAATTCGCACCATAACCAACCATCAGAGAAGGGTGGCCCTGCTCAGGGCACACGATCATTGTCATAACATACGATGGGAGCACCGTGGGGGCAGACCTTGTAATGCAGGCTCCGTGAGAGCAGACCTCATCTGTCCCGTTCACTGCCGTGTCCCCAGTGTTTCCCCCAATGAGAAGATGAACTTAGAAGCACAGCCAGAATTTTCTGGAGTCCTACCCAGGTACACTCTCTCTACCGTTCTGCTAACCACTTTATTACAGACGCCAGCCTGGATTCTTTTGCACACCAGGCTTTGTTAAATTCTATGATGAATAAAATATTAACCAGGGCACTTCAAAGAGAAAAGGAGGGAGCGAGAAACCCCCCAGAAGGAGAAAACTGGAACAAAGCAGGCCAACTAGGAGAGGTGAAAATAAATAAATGCATCATTTGTATTGTTGTTTGATTGACATGTCTTGAATCATTTATTGCGAGCTCCACCTCTTTCTAATAATATGGAAATCGGGAACATGTTGCTTTCAGTCACGATTATGAGCGAGTTCCAGAGAATGTTCACAGGTTAGGGAGACAGACGTTGGCTGTGTCACAGTCATTAAGGTGCGCGGTGATTTATGGGCTTCTGCGGGTGGCTACCGCGGGTGTCCTGTGGTTTGCTGGGCCTGGACACGTGGTCAGAGAGGGAAGTGTTGCTAGCATTTCTCAGGACAACTGTCCTTGTAAGAATGATCACCTGTTCATCTGATATTTATTGAGCACACACTATGTACCAGACTTTGCACTAAACACCAGGGATGGACAGAGACAGATCGTTTGCTTCTCTTGAATAAAATCCCTCATGAGCACCTACTGTGTGCCAGGCACTGTGCCTGTTGCCATGGATACAGAAAAGAATGCGCAGAAGTGTCTGGAAAGTGAGACAGCTGCATAAACAAATACCAGTCCCTCATCCCTGGGTAGGGTTTACACTTTTCTGAAACTCTTCTTGTCAATCACCTTCTTTAATTCTCACAGAAGCCTCCATGGCCCCAAGGTTCAGGAGGTGGATTCTGGAGTTAGGCAAAAAAAGGAAGACGTTCAACGAGATGGATTGACACAGTGGCTGCAACAATGGGCTCAAATACAGCAACGACTGTGAGAAGGGCGCAGGACCAGGCAGTGTTTCATTGTATGAATGTGCCCACTTATTGGGGCAAGTGATTCACTCCTCTGAGCCTCTGTTTCCTTGTCTTTAAAAGGGACGGTTGCCAGGGAACACACAAGACACCCAGTTAAATCTGAATTTCAGAGAAACAATGAGCAATTTGTTAGTATGAGTATTTCCCAAACGTTGCGTGGTACATACTTATACTAAAGCAATTTTGTTTGTTGTTTCTCTGAAATTTAAGTTTAACTGGATGCCTTTGGGTTTTTTTGTTTGTTTTCTAAATCTGGCAGCCCTAGAAAGGGGAACCATGATGGTTTCAGATGAATTCTTCTTAAGAGAATGGTGTTAAGCGAAAAAGACAACAGCATGAGATTTATTACTCAGTAACATTTGTGTAAATTAAATGTATGCCAAACAGTACAGATGTTCACTTATAGGTAAATAAACACATTGAAGATAGACTGGAAGGGCATATGCTAAATAAATGCGTGCTGAGGCTGGGGTGACAGCTGGAGAAGAGAGTGGAGATGAGGGGTGAAGGGGGAATTTGTTGCTCTTGTTAGATGCTGTCAAGGCAGTTCTGACTCATAGCGACAACAGAATGAAACTTTGCCCAGTCCTGCACCATCCTCACAATTGTTGCTCTATTTGAACCCATTGTTGCAGCCACTATGTTAATCCATCTCATTAAGGGTCTTCCCCTTTTGCCTGACCCTCTACCTTACCAAGCATGATGTCCTTCTCCAGGGACTGGTTCCTCCTGATAACATGTCCAAAGTACGTAAGACTAAGTATTTTGATCCTCGCTTCTAAGGAGCATTCTGGCTATACTTCTTTCAAGACAGATTTGTTCGTTCTTTTGGCAGTCCATGGCATATTCAGTATTCTTTGCCAACACCATAATTCAAAGGCATCAATTCTTCTTCAGTCTTTCTTTTTCACTGTCCAGCTTCTCCATGCATATGAGGCTACTGAAAACACGATGGCTTGGATAAGGTACACCTTAGTCCTCGAAGTGACATCTTTGCTTTTTAACACTTCAAAGAGGTCTTTTGCAGTAGATGTGCCCAATGCAATACATCATTTGATTTCTTGACTGCTGCTTCCATGAGTGTTGATTATGGATCCAAGTAAAACGAAATCCTTGAAAAGTCAATATTTTCTCCATTTATCATGATGTTGTTGTTGGTCTAGCTGTGACGATTTTTGTTTTCTTTATGTTGAGGTGTAATCCGTACAGAAGGCTGTAGTCTTTGATCTTTGTCGGTAAATGCTTCAAGTGTCCTTCACTTTCAGGAAGCGAGGTTGTGTTATCTGCATAACACAGGTTGTTAATGAGTCTTCCTCCAATCCTGATACCCATTCTTCTTCATATAGTACAGTTTTGAAGATTATTTGCTCAGCATACAGATTGATTAAGTATGGTGAAAGGATACAACCCTGACATACACCTTCCCTGATTTTAAACCATGCAGTATCCCCTTGTTCCGTTTGAATGATTGCTTCTTGGTCTATGTACAGGTTCCACCCAAGCACAAATAAGTGTTCTGGAATTCCCATTCTTCTCAATGTCATCCGTAATTTGTTATGATCCACACAGTGGAATGCCTTTGCATAGTCAACAAAACACAGGTAAATATCTTTCTTGTATTCTCTGCTTTCAGCCAACATCATCTGACATCAGCAATGATATCCCTGGTTTCACATCCTCTTCTGAATCTGGCTTGAATTTCTGGCAGTTCCCTGTCGATGTACTGCTGCGACCGTTTTTGAATGATCTTCAGCAAAATTTTACTTGAGTGTGATATTAGTGATATTGTTCAATAATTTCTGCACTCTATTGGATCACCTTTCTTTGGAATGGGCAAGAATATGGATCTCTTCCAGTCGGTTGGCCAAAGTATGACCTTGAGTATATCCCACCTGAATTTAGAGACCATCTCAAGAAGAAGGAATAGTGATATGAAATAAAACAGGATGGGATCTTGCACGGACAGAGGATAGTATGCCACACAGAGAGAGTGTGCACTCAACTTTGTGGCCCTTCAGTGAATGTCCACTGAAAAGACCCTTGTTGTTACTATTGTTGGATGCCATTGAGTCAATTCTGACTCAATGGCTCCATGTGACAAAGCAGAGCTACCCTACAGTGTTTTCTTGGTTGTAATCTTTACAGAAGCAGATCACCAGGTCTTTCTCCCACCGAGTCACTAGGTGGGTTTGAACAGCCAGCCTTTCTGTTAGCAGCCAGGCACTTAACCGTTGTACCACCAGGGCTCCCTAAAAAGGCCCTTAGAACAACACACAATACAGGAGAGGTCAACACGACTAGACTAAACCAAAATCAAATAAGTTTCCTAAATAAACTGAACGCTTTGAAGGCCAGTGTAGCAGGGGTGGGGGTTTGGGGACCATGGTTTCAGGGGACATCTAAGTCAATTGACATAATAAAATCTATTAAGAAAACGTTCTACGTCCCACTTTGGAGAGTGGCGTCTGGGGTCTTAAATGCTAGCAAGCAGCCATCTAAGATGCATCAATTGGTCTCAACCCACCTGGAGCAAGGAAGAATGAAGAACACCAAAGACACAAGGTAATCACGAGCCCAAGAAAACAGAAAGGGCCACAGGAACCAGAGACTACATCATCCTGAAACCAGAAGAACTAGATGGTGCCCAGCCACAACTGATGACTGCCCTGACAGGAAACACAACAGAGAGCCCCTGAGGGAGCAGGAGAGCAGTGGGTTGCAGACCCCAAATTCTCGTGAAAAGACCAGACTTAATGGTCTGACCGAGACTAGAAGGACCCCGGAGGCCATGGTCCCCAGACCTTCTGTTAGCTCAAGACAGGAACCATTCCCAAAGCCAACTCTTCAGACAGGGATTGAACTGGTTTATGGGATGGAAAATGACACTGGTGAAGAACGAGCTTCTTGGATCAAGTAGACACATAAGACTATGTTGGCATCTCCTGTCTGGAGGGGAAATGAGAGGGCAGAGGGGCCAGAAGCTGGCCAGATGGACACGAGGAGAGAGAGTGGAGGGAAGGAGTGTGCCGTCTCATTAGGGGGAGAGCAATTAGGAGTATATAGCAAGGTGTATATAAATTTTTGTATGAGAGACTGACTTGATTTGTAAACTTTCACTTAAAGCACAATAAAAAATTAATTAAAAACAGAAAAAAAGGTCCTTAGAGATCATCTAACCTACCTCCCTGAGTTTGCTGATGAAGCCTGAGGAGGTCCTGTCATTTGCCAAAGGCAAATGCCACAGAGGCCAGACAGGAGAAACAGACGCTGTAAATGCCTATAAGGAGAGGTGAGGACTGAGCAAACTGGAGGGAGGGGGTCCCTCTACCTGGTCATCACAGTCATACAAGAATGTGGTCCAGTGTGTTCAATGCCTCTGAATTATCTAGAGAAACTGGAAATCTGTGTGTGTGTGTTTGCTAATATAAAACCTCTTAGTTTTGAAATGTTGGCAACTGATTGGAAATTCTTAAGAACACAGTATGGGCCAAGGAAAATACGTCAGAGAGCCAGATTCAGGGCTGGGGTCACCAGTGTGCAATACTGGCCTATGGCCTCACAGCAAGTCGGGGCCAGAGCTGGGGCTCCTGAGCCAAGGTGCTTCCTATTATGCCAGGAAAAGGGCAGGAGAAGGAACAGGACACGGAAGGAGGGAGGGAAAAGGGGCCCTGAGGAGGGAAGTGGCAAATGGAAACGTAGGGAGGACATCTAGGGGTTCTAACCCAGGGTCTCCGGGATAAGTTGGAAGGGAAAGCCCCACGGCTCTCTGTTTTGTTTTTAAATGAGGTAAAATTTGACAAAGCATGAAACTAGCCATTCTCAAGTGAGCAATTCAGCGGCCTTTAGTATATTTGCGATGTTGTGCAACCAGCTCCACTGTCTAGTTCCAAAACTTTTTTATCATCCCAAAAGGAAACCCTGTGCCCATAACAGTTGCTCCCCCTTCTCTCTTCTCACCCTCCTCCCCAGGCCCTAGCAGCCACAAATCTGCTTTCCATCTCTATGGCTTTACCTATTTTGGGTATTTCATTTAAGTGGAATCTTTCGCTACCCGGCCTTTGAAGACTGGCTTCTTTCACCGAGCACAGTGTTTTCGCAGTTCATCCACGTGGCGGCATCTATCAGGACTTCATTCCTCTTTATGGCTGGCTAATACTCCACTGTAAGGATACACTAAACTAAGAACTAAGTCAGTTGCCACTGAGTCGATTCCAACTCATGGCGACCTCACGTGCTTCAGGGTAGAATTGTGCTCCATAAGGTTTTCGTGGACATGATCTTTCAGAAGTAGGTTGCCAGTTCTTTCTTTCAAGGCACCTCTGCGTAGATTCGAACCGCCAACCTTTTGGTTAGTACTGGAGCACCTAACTGGTAGCTCCACGCAGAGACTCCTACATTCATCAGCTGGACTTCTGGGTTGTTACCACATTTTGGTTATCATGAATAGCCCACAGTTCACTTTTTAAGGAGTGGTAACCCCATCCTGGGGTTTAGGGACATGTGGCCAACCGATCCATTAGGCGTAGTAGGCATAATCAGAAGAAAAAAACAAACTTTTAGGGTCATAGAAAATGTTCCAATTTGTAAGTCTTTTTTTTTTTTTTTTTAGAGTTGTCTTTATACCAACCTAGTCATGTGTGTGAGATATATAATTTTTTTTTTTTTAAATGGAGGAAGGGGCCCATGAAGACAAAAGTTGTTGATAGTTGCTGCTGAATCATCTCTGACTCTTGGTGACCTCAGGAACAACAGAACAAAATGTTGCCTGGCCTAGGGCCATCTTGTTGCAGCCATTGTGTATTTTGAGTGCCTTCCAACCTAGGGGGTTCATCTTCCAGAGCTATATGGGACAATGGTCTGCTGTGGCCCATAGGGTTTGCATTAGCTAATTCTCAAAAGTAGATGGCCAGGTCTTTCTTCCCAGTTTGTCTTGGTCTGGAAGCTCCACCAAAACCTGCCCAATATGGGTGATGGTGCTAGTATTTGAAATATTGGGGGCATAGCTTCCAGCATCATGGCAATATGCAAAAGTAGGACCCATGAAAGTCAAAATGCAGCCCTGTAGGGACATAGAGAAATCACGAACTCTGGACTCAGAAAAACCGTGGGTGGACTCCTGGCTCCCCTACTCACCAGCCTTGTAAATGCAAGGCCCATGATGGCAGTCTCATTCTCTGTTCATTGCCAGAACAGTGCCTGGCACATAGTAGGTGCTCAATCAATGTTTTTGTTTTTTAATTTTTATTGTGCTTTAAGTGAAAGTTTACAAATCAAGTCAGTCTCTCATACAAAAATTTATATACACCTTGCTATATACTCCCCCTAATGAGACTCAATCAATGTTTTTTTTGAATGATTTAACCCGAGATGAGTCACGGAGCTTCTCTGCACCCCAGCTTCCTCATCTGACAAATGGGAAAAACAATACTTCTCTCTCAGGGTGGCTGGGAGGATAGACGAGCTTAGCTCAGAGTCTGGAACAGAGAAGGCCTTCAATAATCGACTTCCTCCCCTTTGTTTTTTGGCAGGATAGGGGCAGGGTGAAGTTGATAGCCAACTCACCAGAAGCAAATTTCCACCAAACCAAGGAGCATTTGCTCAGTCTCTCAGAGACTCCCAGCCCATAAGATATTTTGACATCTTGGCTGAGGATTCCAGGGTCAGGAGAGGGGGCCTGATTAGCAGGCAAAAGGCACAAAGAAAACTACAACGAAAAGAATTCCAGAGAGAAACAGGTATTAACAGAGAAGGGCCATGAGTGAGTGTGCTCTGTGGGGGGGACAGGTATTGGATGTGTGGTGAGTATGTGTATATGTGATGAGCAGTGTGTGCGTGTCTAGTGTGCGTAAGTGGAGTATACGTTGTGTGTGGTATGTGGGGGGGGCGTGTGTGTGTGGTGTGGTATGTTTGTGGAGTGTGTGTGTGGTATGTGTGCGGGCACGTGTGTGTGTGGTGTGGTGTATGTGTGGGCACATGTGTGTATGTGGTGTGGTGTGTTTGTGGAAATGTGTATGTGATGTGTGCTGTATGTGTGGTGTGTGTATGTGTTCTGTTGTGTATGTCTGTGTGTGTGGTATGTGTGGAGTGTGTGTGGGGTGTGTATGTGATGTGGTGTATGTATATGTACATACATGTGGTGTATGTAGTGTGTTTGTGTGGTGTGTGCATATGTGTTGTGTGTGTGTGTGTATATGTGTTGTGTGGGTGTGGAGTGTCTGTGGGTGTGGTGTGGTATGTCTGTGGGGGTGTGTATGTGATGTGTTTGTGTGTGTGTGTGGTGTGTGTGGGTGTACATGTGGTGTGTTGTATGTGTGTTTTGTGATGAGTAGTGTGTGTGTGTGCGGTGTATGTGTGGTGTGGGGGGCGTCGGGGGTGTGTATATGGTATATGGTGTGTGTTGACTGTGTGTGTGTGCGCGCGCGCGTGTGTGTGTGTAAGTGGTATGTGTGTGTAGGAGGAGTCGGGGAGGAGGAGAGAGAAGCAGATATGGGAATTTTCCTTGACTTGAGCCCTGACTCCACATTCCAGCTAGATGCTAGGGGCGGGCAGCCGGGTGGGGTCTGAAAGGGGGAAATGACCGTATCTGGGTTTTGTCTTGATGAGAGAAAATTCTTTGCCCAAGGCAACAGTCTCCCCTGGGGTGTGCCCTCCTCTGTGGGTGACTGGGAACTCCAGAGAGCCCAGCGATCCTCTTCAAACCCAATTTGCATTAGAAATCAATGTGGGCTTCTTTTTTTTTTTTTTTTTCTTTACTTGAGGCCCCGAGATGCCAAGACCCTCGAGCAAGTAATAATGATGCTTTTCAGGCTAGGACTTCAAACTGCTTAGCTGTGATTAGCCTCTTTTTAGACACAGGAAAACTGGGGTGACTTGAAGGAATTCCGTTGACAGGTCAAAGGGAGGCTGGGGCCTCCCTGCCTAGGTGACCCCAGGGGTCACGGAAGCCTCAGCCCCACGCTGGGTCTCGCTTACCTGGGGGCCACAGCACAAGGAGGTCCTGCTGGTTTCCAGACAGAAGTAAATTGAGTCTCTTGTTGATGTCTTGCGGGCAGAAACCTGAAGGCCAAAGAGTGAAATGCAGGCTAAAGTTAGAGCACTCTAGAAGATCCTTGAGTGATCAGCTCTGTCTGGAAGCAGCAGAGTATCATGGCAAAAAAGGCAGCTTCAGGGTTGATCAGATGGGGTTTGAGTCCCGTGAGAGTAGCCTCAGTTTGCCTGTCTGTGAAATGGGAATAACAGTGCACTACACAGGGGAGCCCGGCGTGGGAAGGGAAAGGGGAAGAGTGCTGACACAATGCGGGGATTGCAACCAATGTCACGAAACAATCTGCGTATAAATTTTTGAATGAGAAACTAATTTGTGCTGTAAACTTTCACATAAAGCACAATAAAATCAAAAACAATACTAATCATAGTGCCCTGCCTCCTAAGGTCATTGTCTGAGGACTGAACAAGGTGTGGAAGTTTGTGCATGGCACAGACTCAAGAAGTGGTAACCATGTTGTTAGCTGCCATCGAGTCGGCTTCGACTCATGGTGGCCCTGTGTACAACAGAACAAAACACTGCCTGGTCCTGCGCCATCTTCACAATCGTTGGTATGCTCCAGTCCGTTGTCAAGGCCACTGTGTATTTTGAGTGCCTTCCAAACGTAACCTTTAAGAGTTATGATATTTATCATCATCTCCCCCAAAAGGGCCATCTCCCTACAAATCACATCCTGAAAAATCCCAAAGCTCAAGAATCTGAGGGGGCTGAGAAAACTCACCCCGTCTGCCTGACCTCCAGGTTAGTGTTCCTGACGGACAAGGTCATCTCTACAAAAGCAATGACCAGGTTTCCCGATGGTCACTGTCCCTTGGCTTTCTAGGGAGCCCCAGGTGACATAGGCTGTAGAGGTTCTCAGAAACCCAGTATCAAGAATATCTGACTTCAAGATGAAACTTTAAAAAAAAATTGTAGTAAAATATATATAACAAACATTTGCCATTTCAGCCATGTTTACATGTATGAGTCAATGACATTAATTACGTTCACCATGTTGTGCAATTATCACTAAGATTTGATTCCAAATTTTTTCATCACCCTTAACAGAAACTCAGAGGGCAGTGGTGGTTCAGTGGTAGAATTCTTGCCTTCTATGTAGGAGACCAGGGTTCGATTCCCAACCAATGCACCTCACACACAGCCACCACCCACTTGTCAATAGAGGTTTTCGCATTGCTATGATGCTTAACAGATTCCAGCAGAGCTTCCACACTGAGATGGACTAGGAGGAAAAGCCCAGTGGCCTGCTTTTGAAACTCAGCCAATGAAAATCCTATGGATCACGATGGTCTGATCCGAAACCAATCAGGGGGATGAGACTGGGCAGGATTCCATTCCCTTGTGTTCCATTCCACCATGAGTCAGGACTGACTCAACAGCGGCTGATACCAACAACAGAAACTCGATGCTCCTTAAACAATAACTTTTCCCCTTCCCCCGCCCCGTCAACCAGTAATAAACTTTGTCTCTATGCATTTGCCTATTCTAGATATTTCACAGAGGCAGGAAGATGGACCATTTTTCCATCTAGTCTTTAGAAGATCTGGACTCAGGCTAGGTGTTCACAGTCTCCAAACAGATGCTTGGTTTGGAGGGAGTGAGTGTCCTAAAAAGGACTTGGGCTTAGAGGGAACTGTAAAACCTCACAGACCTGGGTTTGAATTCCCCCTTCTGCTACGTCTTAGCTGTGTGGGCCTGAGCAAATGATGCCACACCTTCCTGAGCCTCAGTCTTCTCATCTGTAAAAATGCCCACAGTAATATATTCTCTTCGGGTGACATGGAGTCCCTGGGTGCTACAAACAGTTAATATCCTCTGCCGCTAACTGAAAGGTTGGCAGTTTGAGTCCACCTAGAGGTGCCTGGAAACAAAGTCCTCGTGATCTACTTTTGAAAGATGAGCCATGGATTGTACTCAGGAGCACAGCCCTGTTCTGACACACATGGGGTCACCATGAGTCAGAGTTGACTTGGTGGCAACTGGTGGTGGGATGACATACATCACACTGCAGGCCACATAGTGGGAGATCCAAAGTGGTGGCTCTATTGGTTTAATCAATTCCATCAATGAATAAACTAGTTTGAGATGATCAAAATGACTTTCTAGAGCGAGTCAGGGGTTGTTCAGTCCACAGATATTTATGAGGAACCAACTGTGTGCTGGGTCTAGAGAATTCAAAGGGGAATGAAGGGAAGCCACGATCTAATTGGGAGAACCAAAACCAAACCCATTGTCATGGAGTCAATTCGGACTTATGGTGACCGGAAAGAACAGAGCAGAACTGCCCCGTAGGGTTTCCAAGGAGCGGCTGGTAGATTTGAACTGCCAACCTTTCGATTAGCAGCCATAGCTGTTAACCACTGCACCACTGGGGCTCCAATCAGGAAGAGAGGTGGGCAGATAGATGACTGTAATGTAATCTGATCGTGCTGCGTAATCTTCCTCTCCTGAGAGACACTCTCTTAGTGCAACAAGCAAAGAGGTGAGGTACTCCTCTCGGTTGTTTCCCGGGCAGATGGGCCTCCTGGGAGGGCAGACCCAACTGCAGAATCTCAGGGGAACTGCTGTGGCGGTCCCTAAAGACACAGGGTGACATTTGTGGGCTTTCCAATCCCAGAAACAGAAAACAGGAAACGAAAAACTTTCCCGAGCTGTCAGTTGGGAGGGTATCTCTGGAAAGAGAACCGAGTTATGAAATACTGAAGTGTAGCCATTTCCTCAGGAGCTCAACGAGCACATAATATCCTCCTGCCTTTCTGAGGTAAAAACGGCCTACCCAGCATCAAACCGAATTGATACGAGGGCCACGCTGCTGGGGGCCTGTGGCTACCAGCTGAGCAACCCTCAGAATGACATTTCCTTACAGAAAGGAATCATGTTTTTCTGCTTCCAACCTGGAGGTCTTCAGGGCTGGTTGGGACAGATTCCTGAGGAAAAGAAAATGGGAGATGACGGGACTGACCGTTTTGGCCTTGGGTCTTTGGGTCAAGTGAAGTTTCTCCTGAGTTGCCTTCTGGTCACCACAGCAGGGGCCAGGAAGTAGCCTGATTCCTCAGCTTCACAAATGATGGTGTTGGCAGAGAGGAGAAGAGAATGAATGAAGTTAAGACAATAGAGGACAGGGAGTGTGCAGGTTACCTCCTCCTGCCAGCCCCAGACCCAAGTCCCTGGCAAGGAAAGCCCATCTTGCCAAAGTATCCGTATTAGTTTTCCAGGGCTGCTGTAACCAAGTACCACAAACTGGGTGGCTTAAAACAAGAGAAATGTATTTGCTCACAGTTCTGGAGGCCAGAAGTCTGAAATCAAGGTGTCAGCAGGAGCACACTCCCTCTGACGCCTCCAGGGAAGAATCCATTCCTTGCCTCTCCTAGCTTCTGGTGGTTACCGGCAATCCTTGGCGTTTCCTGGCTTGTGGCAACATCACTCCAATCTCTGCCTCCGTCTTCACATGGCCTTCTTCTCAATGTGCGCGTGGTCTCTGTGTCCAAATTTCCCGCTTCTTATAAGGGTGCACCCTGCTCCAGTATGCCTTCACCTTACTAATTATTTCTGCAAAGACCCAATTCCAAATGAGGTCACATTCCAAGGTTCTGGGTGGGTGCAAATTTTTGAGGAACACTGTTTAGCCCAGTGCAGTACCCAAGCATTGGATTCCCAGAGTTTTGGCTTCATATCCCAACACTGTGGACTTCGGGTATGCTTCTTCACCTCTCTAGGCCTCTGTTTCTTCATCAGAAAAATGGGGGTATAATTCATGCCTGACAGGGCTGTTGTAAGGATTTGAACTAATGTATGTAGAACACATAGTTGTTGCTGTTACCTGATGTTGAGTTGGTTCCCGACTCATGGCAATCCCCTGGACAATGGATCAAAACGCTTCCTCATCTTGTGCCAGCCCTGTAATTGGTTGTGGACCAGAACGTTGTGATCTATAGGGTTTTCACTGGCTGATTTTCAGTAGATTGCCAGGCCTTTCTTTTTCATCCATCTTAGTCTGAAAGCTCCATTGAAGCCTGTTCAGCATCATAGCTACATGCAAGCCTCCACTGACAGATGGGTGGTTGTCTGTGCGTGAGGTGCATTGGCTTGGAAGTGAACCCAGGTCTCCCACACAGACGGCAAGAACTCTACCACTGAACCACCACTGCCCCTTAGAACGCATAGTAGGTTTCCCAAAGCAGAAGAGATTGATATCTTCACTACTGCAGAAATTCATCTGGGATTTACCCATCCCCTTCAGATGGCTTCTCAGGCTCCAATTCCAGGGTGTCTGCACCTCGGACACACACCAGTGCCCCCTGCACTCCTGAGAGCACCAGGGCACTGAAGCACAAACGTGGGCACACTCCCAGCCTCCTGTCTGCGTCCACTGCCAACTTCCGTGGTGCACCTGCCTGTCTTCTGGGCACTGGCCAGGAAATCGCAGTCCCTGCAAGAGGAAAGCACCCACCTGGGGAGGGAAGGGGGCAGAGCAGTGAGATCGCAGGGGATGAGCGTCCACAGGGTTCCTTCCTTTGCCCCCACAGTCCAGGCTCCCAGGCCAAGCAGGCAAGAGTGAGGTGTGTCTTCAAACAAGAAGCCTCGCTCCCCAGAATGTGTAAGTGCCTGGTTGGAGCTCTAACAGCTGTGCAGGCATTATAAATCTCTCCCTCCAGATGAGGTGCGGGGGCTCTCAAGGTGTCCCGCTAATGGCAGATATGTCATCATCCACCACTCAAGTCTTGGGCTCTCGGAGCATCAGGGTGAACCTGTCTGCCTTCCCAAAGCCTGTTAATTGCACCTGCAATCTATTCTGCTTCATATGTGGAAAGCTGTCTCTTTCTTCGTTGAAAGCATCAGGGGAGTTTTAACTGTAAAGCTGACTATGCTTCCAGTTGGATCTAAATGCCTGTGCACCAAAGCTGTGACCTGTCAATTTTCTGCCTGAAGCGGCCCCTCTGCTCCAAGAGACACTAGGTGATTTCCATGAGCTTAAGACAGATAGGCTCCCTTTGCTGTTCTGGTGGCTTCCACGGTTTTTGTTGTTTGTTCTTTGGTGGTCTATGGTAAACCCTGGAGACCTGGTGGTACAGTGGTTAAGAGCTCAGCTGCTAACCCAAAGGTCGGCAGTTCCAATTTACCAGCTGCTTCTTGGAAACCCCACGGGGCAGTTCTACTCTGTTCTATAGGGTCGCTATGAGTCGGAATCGACTCGATGGCGATGGGTTTATGGTAACCCTTAAAAGTTCTGTCTTTCAATCTCGAAAATTTTTTACAGCGGTCATTAGCTTTATTTTAGATTTATTGTTGTTATTCGTAGCTGCTGTTGAGTCAACCTCCAGCTCATTGCAATCCCATTCACAGTGAAAAGAGAAGGTGCCTGGGCCTGCACCATCCCTATGATCAGTTGTGGATCTGACCATTGCGAATTTGTGGGCCATAGGTTTTTCAAAATCAGAAGTAGGTAATCAGGCCTTTCTTCCTAGTCCATCTCAGTCCAGAAGCTCTGCTGAAACCTATTCAGCACCGTAGCAACAGACAAACCTCTACTGACAGGTGGGTGGTGGTTGTGCACAAGATGGACTGTCTGGGAATCAAACACAGCTCTCTCACGTGGAAGGTGAGAATTCTTCCCCAAATCACCACTATCCCCCCTTTTTTATTTAGAAGATGTAAAATCAGAAGTTCAGATCCCTGATTTGTCACCTCATAGATGTATGGCCTTGAGTCAGTGACTTCATCTCTTCCAGTTTCCTCATCTGTAGAAAGACGATTATACAATCTTTATCAACTGGATACACGGATGAAATGAGATAGCCTATGGCCAGTAAGTCAGAACTTTTAGTTGCAAACAACCAGTGGTATGCTAATAAATCTGCTCTGAAAACAAAAAGCCCTGATTGTAGCATCTACCGATTTCCATGGTGTAAATACTCCCACCACGGCCTATATTAAGCCACCAACATGACGTCACTGAACAAGGACTTGAGAAGAGACGTGAACCAGATGAGCGGGTATGAGCTGGCTCCAGCACATTCCTGAAGACAACAGGCACCAGCTCTGCTAATTTTATCAGAAAAGTAATGTACTCAAAGGATATGGGGAGACTTGCAGAATTTCCAGCTGGCAAATTAGACTTGCGGTCTGTATAGCCGGGAGTTTACACTCCAACTCACAACCCAGAAGTGGTCTGATGGGTGGAGACCCTATTGCTGTCCTCTTTCGGCACAGATGGAACCCTGGTGGTGCCGTGGCTAGGCATTCGGCTGCTAACCAAAAGGTTGGCAGTTCGAATCCACTAGCTGCTCCTTGGAAACCTTATGGGGCAGTTCTACTCTGTCCTATAGGGTCGCTATGAGTCAGGATCGACACGATGACAACGGGTTTCTTTTGGTTTTGGGGCACAGATTACAGTAATTTGCCTAATCAACACTAATAATTCTGAACACTTGTCAAAGCCACTGAAGCTGAGGCCACTGATAATCTCTGAAAACACAGTTTAGCTGCTGCTCCTGCCACCCTGACCAGCATGGAACAGGCATGGAACGGAGTGGTTCCTACTTCCTCCCACCATCAGGTGCTCATTCACGCTAGGAAGGTACATCTGATTGGCTGAGTTGAGTCACGTGTCTGTGCCCTAGCTACAAGGGAAGCTGGGAAGTGAGTATCTGTGGTTTCCGCTTCCATTGCAGGCATGAGCTCCACCTCATTAAATGCAGGATTCCTCAGCTGTAAGAAGGGGATTCAGAGGTTGGACAATCAGAAAGGACTACAAGAATGTCTTCTAGAATTAGCGTTGCAAATCTTTTCTGCAAAGGGACAGAGAGTAAATATTTCTGGCTTTGAGGGTCATACGGTTACAAGTACTTAACTCAGCCATTGTGGCATGAAAGCAGCCATAGACAATACGTAAACAAATGGGGTGACTGTATTCCAATAAAACATTTTTTTTTTTTTAATAAAAGCACGTGTCTGTACAGAGTTGGTCCACAGGGCTGTAGATTGCTGGCCTGTGTTCTAGAATGTGAAAGAGCCCAGCACGAGTGAGCACGCAATAAGTGCTGCTTAAATCTTGTTTCCTCAGTGTTTTTGAAATCAGAGGACCAAGCCAGGGCAGAAGTTTATAAAAATTAAAACTCATCACTAATGGTCTGTCCATCACCCATCTGCCAGTTTATCATACTGTGGCAGCTTGAGTGTTGCAATAATGCTGGAAGCTATGCCACTGGTATTTCAAGTCCAGCAGGGTCACCCAGGGTGGACAGGTTTCAGGGGAGCGTCCAGATTAAGAAAGACTAGGAAGAAAGGCCTGACAATCTACTTCTGAAAATTAGCCAATGAAAATCCTAGGGATCACAATAGAATATTATCTGATATAGTGCTGGAAGATGAGCCTCCTAGATTGGAAGGCACTATGCAATACCCACAACGATGGATTCGAACATACCAACGATCATGAAGATGGAGCAGGACCAGGTAGCATTTCCTTCTGTTATATATGAGGTCGTTATGAGTCACAGCCAACTTGACAGCAACTAACAACAACAACAACAATAGTATCTGGTTCATACTCTTGAATAAACTATACAAGGGTAAAGAATTGTGGTGTCTAACCTAAAAAAAAAAAATCAACCTTGCAAGGTCAGCTTTTCCTGTCTTAGAGACCAGGGCAATGTGACCTGAGCTTTGATCCCTGGTTTCATGTCCAAAGACAACATCTGTGACCCAGACAGAGACCAGGGGAGAATGTGGAAGATTTACACGAATTAACCCCATTAGAGGAGAAAAGATCCCAGCATGTCCGGCTGACAGCGAAGAGTCATCGACCTCTCCATGAGGGAGGGGCACGTCACACGAAACCGAGGTTTTCTACTTCCAAGATTGTAAAACTGCACAAGAAACAGCGTCTGAAGGGCAATAGAAAGGCAACGCAGGGTTCTGTAGTGAAAAACACACTGGATTTGAAGGCAGACAGACCTGAGTCCAAATCTCAGCTGCCCAGTGACTAAGGCAGTCACTTCACCTCTCCGGAGCCTCTGTTTCCTCATCTGCAAAATGGGAAAAGTGAGACCTACCCTTCCACATGGTTCCAAACCAAGCCAAACCCACTGCCGTCGAGTCGATTCTGACTCATAGCGACCCTACAGGACAGAGTAGAACTGCCCCATAGAGTTTCCAAGGAGCGCCAGGCAGATTTGAACTGCCAACCTGTTGGTTAGCAGCCGTAGCACTTAACCTCTACACTACCAGAGTTTCCATGCCACACGGTTGCAACAATTAAATGAGATAATTTTCATTAAAAATTCAGCACCTAGAGAACAATCAAGTAAATGTTGGTTTCTTACAAGTATGACTATGGAGTTCAGAGTGATTTTTTTTTAAGACAAACATACTAAAGGTCATATATATTCAAGTAAGTGCGGTCCTTTCAAGGAGGCCCCAGGCAGGCCAACCTCTTTGCCAGGCAGGTTGCCACCACACTTCACATTTTAGGAGCCAGCTTTCTGAGGAGCCTTCCGCATGGGTGGCGGTTTCTCCTGACTCTCTTCAGTGGTGGAAAGTCCTCATCCTTGGAGCATGGATTTGATTTCTGAACAGAGATTAAAGTTAAATGGAGCCAGGTCTGATGAATAAAACAGGAGATGGAGCTGGCTGGGATGGCCCTGGGTGAGAAAAGGCCTGCGATTGTAAAATAACCAGCAGGGCTTATTTGTGTAGCTTGGAAACTGGCTCTGGAGGAAGTCCCCAAAGAGGGATCCCAAAACAGCTTTGAGCATCTGTAGCTTTGCTGGAATAAGTGACTAAAGCCCCCAGAGGGATGACTAAGGCAGGAGCAATGCTTGTTTGCAAGGGCGAGTTCTGGGTGGGGTGCTTGCGATCTCTGTATGTTATAGTCGTACTGTGTGGGATTCGTGCATTCATCCGTTCATTCATTCAACATTTACTGAGCAGGAAACCTGGGTACAGTGGTGGTCATGACTTCGTCCTTACTCTCTGGTTTGCAGCCACAAACAGGTTTTACAATTTGCATAAAGGAGCATCTATGCCTCTAAGAACAACCACTTCCTCTGCCATGAGACCAGAAGAATTAGATGGTGCCCAGCTACCATTACTGAGCATTTTGATGAAAGATTCTATAGAAGAATCCTGGTCAAAAGAGAGAAAATGTAGAACAGAAATCCAAATTCTCATGGAATCCAAACTTTCTGGAGCCATAGAGGCTGGACGAACCCCTGAAACTACTGCCCTGAGATAACCTTCACACCTTAAACCAACAATATTCCCTGAAGTCTTCTTAAAACCAAATAATAGTTTAGCTTAACTAATGAAGAATGTCTGCCTTGAGCATTGTGCTCTTTGAAGAACTATCCATATAGGATCAAATTGACAACAACAATTTGAAAGACTAGGTAGGAACCTTAGGGGGCAATGAGTTTATCTTAATGCGGGAGGAACAGTTCAGAGAAGGAAGGTGATAATGGCTGCACAACTTGAAGAATGTAATCAATGTCACTGAACTGCCCGTGAAGAAACTGTTGGACTGGTATATGTTCTCTTGTGTATATCCCCCATAACAACAACAAAATATAAAATAAATTATAAATTAAAAAAAAGAACATCTAGATAGTGCACTGCAGTCTATGCGAATGGTGCCCTTCAAGTTGTGCAGTGAACAACCTATACAACAATACGTGGTGGCCCTGCTCTATGGGAGAAATAATAATGAAGTGAGTTATGCTAGAAGAGTCAGAGCAGCATTTGACCTGGATCATTAAGGAGGTAAAGAAGGAAAAGGGGGTAGGGAGAGGTGAATGCCAGATTCAGGAACAGCACCAAAGCACAGAGAAGTGCAAGGTGAGTTCAGAGATGCTGGTACAGCTGGTACAATATAGGGAGGAAGCAGGCAGGCTGGGGCAATGAGGCTGAGGTGACAAGTTCCTGCACTTGAGTCACCATTCCCCAGGGGCTTCTGGGGGGAGTCAGTGAGGCCGGGAATATCAGACATTCCATTCCTCTGAGTGTTCCTCTGAGTGAGCCTTATAGTCTGTGCCTGAGAGAAAGATGAGAGAACGAACAGCCTTGGAGCCACACAGACCAGGTCTGGATTCCAGCTCTGCAGCCTCTGGGCTGTGTGTTCTTCGGCAAGTCACGTAATCTCTCTGAGCCAGAGTTTCCTCGCCTGCAAAATGGAGATCACAAAAATATCCACCTGTAGGGGCTGGGGGATTCAGCAAGATGATGTATATGTGAAGTGTCAGAGCCACAGTAAAACCAAAAAAAGCAAACCCTTCGCCGTTGAGTTGATGCTGACTCATAGCGACCCCATAGGACAGAGCAGAGCTGCCCCATAGGGTTTCCGTGGAGCGGCTGGTGGATTCAAACTGTCAACCTTTTGGTTAGCAGCCGAGCTCTTAACCACTGCACCACCAGGGCTCCAGAGACACAGGAGATCTTATAAAAATTCTCTTTCCCCTCCAAGTTCTGATCTCTGTCAGTGTCTATGTAGGACACAGAAAAAACAGTCAGGGTGCTGACAGGGCTAGCCCTCTAGTAGACAGAGTAAGTTTTGTTCTCATAAAAAAAAAAAATTCTAAATTTAAAAAATCATTTTTTTAAAAAAAGATTGTTCTCATTTTTAAAAGCTTCTCTCTGTTTCTCTCTCTCAGTATTTTTTTGGCTCTGCTCAGAATCTTACAGGGGGCAATCGCCTACTTCCCTCTGTTCCTCCCTCCCTATACCCTGAGCTCCTTGAAGGCTGTACATCGACGCTGAGCATGGAGCAGGTGCTCATGGTCTGGCTGGGAGGGACAGAGGTGACCGGAGCCACAGCTGCTGTCCACCCCCCCCCAACCACCACCACTTCCCCTCAATGCCCCAAGAATAGCTTCCAGCCCAGGAAGCCTCAGGAACTGCCCAAGAAGGAAGCTTTCCCAGAGTAAGCCAGGCCAGTGGCTGCCCAGGCCAGGCCTTTCTGAATGGCAGGGGAGGCGGAGTGGTCACCTCGGGCAGCCAGGGGATGCTGGAGCCCAAAGCCATCCTGGAGCCCCAGCCAGGCCCGACAAACCTGATAAACAGTTAATTATGGTGCCGGCTCTGTAAACAGTGGCAGGGAGGCCTGGCGTAACGTGTAATTACACTGACTGGAGCTGGCGCTGGCAGGGTTTTCTCGAGTCTGGGAGGCTGGAGGTAACACCAGTCCCAAAGTGCAGCTTGCAGTCGGAGCACAAAGTAAATAAGACCCTCCCTAATGGCAGACGTGATTTGGTCCAAAGGTTCAAGCACGGGAGTTATGGTGACAAAATCGAGTTTCCTTTTTCCCTTTATATAGTGTGAAGGAAAGGAGCCTGGGTGGTGCAATGGTTAAGCACCCGCTGCTAACTGAAAGGTTGGCGGTTCCAACCCACCCAGCAGCTCTGCGGGAGAAAGACCTGGAGATCCATTTCTGTAAAAATTACAGCCTAGAGAGCCCTACGGGGCAGTTCCACTCTGTCACGTGGGTCGCTACGAGTCGGAATCGACTTGGCAGCACTAAACAACAAGTATAGAAGAAGGGAAGAAACAGACATCCGTTGAGCACCTACTGTGAGCACCTACAGACATTATGAGAAGGGTCTGGGGGCCAGGCAGGAGGTAGGTTTGGTTTGGATATTTCTAGGAGTGGATTGTGTGTTAATTCTCTCTTCTGCCTGTCCCGAAGCTGGCCCCCATCTGTCGTTGTTGTTAGGTGCCGTCCAGTCACAGCGAACCAGTGTGCAACAGGGCGAAACACTGCCTGGTCCTGCGCCATCCTTACAATCGTCGTTATGCTTGAGCCCATTGTTGCAGCCACTGTGTCAATCCATCTCATTGAGGGTCTTCTTTTTTGTTGACCCTCTACTTTACCGAGCATGATTTCCTTCTCCAGGGACTGATCCCTCCTAATAACACATCCAAAGTATGTGAGACAAAGTCTCTCCATCCTTGCTTCGAAGGAGTATTCTAGCTATATTTCTTCCGAGACAGACTTGTCTGTCCTTTTGGCAGTCCATGGTATATTCTGTAACCACCAATTTTTAAAAATTGAGGTGAAATTCCCCATCATAAAATTAATCATTTTAAAGTATACAATTCAGTGACTTTGGATAGATTATTCCAGAATTTTTTCATCACCCTGAAAAGAAAGTCTCCACCCATGAAGCAGTCATTCCACATTTGCTTTAGTGGCTCAAACAATAACAGTTTATTTCATACTCTTGCTACGTGTCCAGCTTGGATCAGCTGCTCAGTGTAGTCACAAAAGGTCCCAGGCTGATGAGGCAGCCGCTCTCAGTAACACCGGTGCAAAGAGAACCCTAAGGGAGTAATTGCGTCCTCAACCCAGAAGTGACTGTATCGTTTGGCCTGAATTACTTACATGGCTTCTCCCACTTGGAAGGTGGAGAAGTACAATCCTAAGGTGCTTGGAAGAGGAAAGAGCCAGAAATATCTGGCAACAGCACTCACGTCTATCACATGTAACCAACTGTGAATAATGTATTGACTATTCATTCGGAAACCCTGGTGGCGTAGTGGTTAAGCGCTATGGCGCTAACCAAAGGGTTGGCAGTTTAAATCCGCCAGGTGCTTCTTGGAAACTCAATGGGGCAGTTCTACTCCATCCTATAAGGTCGCTATGAGTCGGAATCAGAGTCAGAATCAACTAGACGGCAATGGATAATCAGATACTGTGTTGGGAAACCCCGGTAGCATAGAGGTTAAAAGCTATACCTGGTAACCGAAAGGTCGGCACTTTGAATCCACCAGCCACTCCTTGGAAACTTTATTGGGCAGTTCTACTCTGTCCTATAGGGTCGTTGGTAACGGGTTTTGTTTTGTTTTGGATAATGCATTGATTTGTATGAATTACAGTGATGTTTACTGAGTGCTTACTATGTACCAACACGGTGCTAAATGCATCTCTTCCTGAATGCTCATAGCAATCCTGGGGCATAGGCATTACGATCTCTGATGAAGTTCGGAGAGGTTAAATACAGTGCGGTTCAGTGGTAGAATCCTAGTCTCCCATGCAGGAGACCTGGGTTCGATTCCTGGCCAATACATCTCCAGCACGGCCCCCATCCGTCTGTCAGTGGTGGTTTGGGTGTTTTTATGATACTCAGCTGGTTTCAGCCAATCTCCCAGACTAAGATAGACTAGGAAGAAAGGCCTGGAAATCTACTTCTGAGAATCAGCCAATGAGAAGCCTATGTGGATCACAACGGTCTGATCTGCAACCGATTCTGGGGATGAAGCAGGACCGGGCAGTGTTTCAATCCGTTGTGCCTTGGATCTATATGAGTTGGGGGCGGACTTACGGCAGCTAACGATAACAAGTCTGCTATTTAGGATGCTTTAGGCTGCAAGGGACAGACCACACAACTTAGATGGGCTCAAATGGCCTTGAACAATAAGAAAAGTCACTTCTCAAAATAGGGCATTGAGGGTGGGGCACACTCCAGTGCAGCGGTATAGCCCAGTGTCATCTGGTTGCAAGTTTTTCCCATCTTGGGTCTGACATCCTTGAAGTTGACTTTGGCCCAGGCTGCAGGGATTCCCAACGCCACATCCAGACACAGCAGCTCTTTCTTAGGCGGGAGGGAAGCATTCCCAGAAGCCCCACGACTTTCCCTCATGTCTCCTTGGCTATCTCTGGATCCTGTGACCATTGGTGAACCAATCACTGGCAATGGGAGTGGGGATCCCATGCCGATGTCATCATTTGGGCAAAATAGATGTTTTTTTAGAAGGTTGGGTAGAATCAACCACAATGACCACAGCCAGCGTTTGAACGCAGAGCCAACCTCCTCACGATATCCTGGATACTCTGAAAAGTACAGCCCAGCACGGTTGTCCTGCAAACCCTCAGCCCAGTTCCCCCTCCTCCCTCCTCCCTGGCTTCCTTTTTAACCATGGTTTCCAGCAACCGGGCATCATCCGCCTTTGATTTGCCCTCAGCTCCCCTAGTGTCCAGCCAACCAGTGACTTGCATGTCCATTCCAATCAGCCATCCCCAGCTCAGGGCCAGGCCAGGGAACTTTCCATTCTGCTCCTGATCATTGTCCGCCCCCATCATTCTTTCCTGGCTGCCGCAGGGCCCAGGCCTCTCAGAGCTGCTCGGGCTCAGTCAGACAGATCTGGTGGGTCAGCAGTTCTGGGCCCAGCTCGGGGGGCCGGGGCCTTTCGGATCTGATGTCTGTCCACATGCACCAGCTGTTCCTGGCCCTCGGCTCCAGCCCTGCCCACAGCTCGGCCAGGCCTGGCCCGTCATTTGAGGAAGTCTGAGGGGGCTGTGCAATTAACAGACTGCCTTTCTGGTTCAGAGGGCTGAAGCCTGAGGCTGGGCGTGAGCGCAAGCAAATGAAGTGGAGGACTGAGGTGAGCTTTTTTGGAGGATGAGGGGGATGGATGACAGAGAAAGAAGAAAAGGTGAGAGAGAGAGAGAGCAAGAGAGAAAGGAGACCCCGGGTTAGTGAACCCTGTTGTCGTTGAGTTAGTTCCAATTCACGGCAGCCTCATATTTGTCAGAATTATGTTCCACAGGGTTTTCGAGGGCTGCTTTTTTGGAAGGAGATCAACAGGCCTTCTTCTGAGGCACCTCTGGGTGAACTTGAACCTCCAATGTTTTGGTTAGCAGCGGAGCACACTAATCATTTGTACCACCCAGGGACTCGGAAGGGACCTCTTACTCCTGTCTGCATCCCCAGCACCTAATAGAGGGCCTGGTACACAGCAGGACTGAAGAAGAACTGACTGAACTGGCCTGAAAAAAGAGGGAGGGAGAGAGGATGCCGCAATGAAGGGCGGATGGGGAGGGAGAGAAAGAGAGATAAGGAGAAGAGCACAATGGCAGGGCAGGAAAGGGGCAACTGTAACTCATTGGGGAGAAAGACTATGTCTTATTTTTCTTTCTAACCTCATCATTAGAGGGTCCCTACGCCCTTGGGTGGCAGAAATGGTTTGTGCTTAACTAGTAACCTAAGGGTTGGCGGTTTGAATCACCCTGCGGTGCCACATAAGAAAGGCCTGGCGATCTGCTTCCATAAAGATTACAGCCAAGAAAACCCTATGGGGCAGTTCTCCTCTGTAACACATGGGGTCATCATGACTTGGGACCGACTCAGCAGCAGGGGGTTTGGTTTTGGTGTTGGTATACTGTCCAAAAAAACCCAATTTCCATTGCCACCAAGTCAATTCCAATTCATAGGGGTCCTACAGGACAGAGTAGAACTGCCCCAAAGGATTTCCTGGGCTGTAAACTTTATGGAAGCAGACTGCCACATCTTTTGCCTGCATGTAGCCGGTGGGTTCGAACCACCGACCTTTTGTTTAGCAGCCAAGCGCTTAATCAGGGCTCCTTATTGGTTTTGGCTGGGTTTTTGTTGGTATACTGTAGTGACTCAATAAATGCTTATCTTGCTGAACTGAAAGGAATGAAGGAAAGGAGACAGAGTCAGAGAAGAAAAAAGCAGAGGAAGAGAAGCACAGGGAGGCGGGTGAGGGGAGGAGATCAGTGATGTTGGGAGGGGGGAGGAAATAAAGGAAGGGAGGAGCCAGAGGGCATAGAGGAGGGAGGGGAGAGGCTGGAAATCCCGGTGAGGGAGGTGGAAGCACAGAGATTGCACGTGCAGTGGTGGGAACGGGAGAGCAGGCTCCTGCCTTTGATGAAAATGCACATTAGCAAACGTGCTGGGAGCTGACAAGTGCCAACAGGCCCATCGCAGAGTTAAAAAGTGCTACATCTGTCAGGGTTTCAATTTTTAAGTCAGCACTTTCTTTCTTCTTCTCATGCTGGGATTCTGCAACGGTGGTTCCCCCCACTCATCTCCCACAAGCAGGCGGGGCTTGTCATGGCAGTCAGACTTGCAGGGAGCCTGGGAGGGCAGAGTGGGCATGTCAGAGGGCCTGCGGGGGAGGGGACAGCTGCTGGCCCCCGCCCAGGACAGATGACTGTCAAAGGGATGTCCTGCGGTGGGGAGGCAGGGGCAGGCGGGTTTACCTTTTCAGCGGACACTGGGAGGATCGAAGAGAAAGAACTTCTGGCCTGGGGGAGATTCATCTTCCTGCCCTTGGGTCTGCCGGGGAAATGATAGGTCTCTTAGAAATAAGTGAGGGCTCCAGGCCACCAAAGCTGGTCCCTGCCGAATCTTCGGAGCAGGCGAACAACTTGTTTCCTCCCGGTTTGGGAGTCTCGTTTCTTCTCTTCTCTCCAGGGTTCAGGACCCCAGACTGCAGCTGGAAGACAGGGGGTCTTCTAGCTTGTCATGCATTCAGGGGCTAGATGGAGCCTCCGGAAATCGCCCAGGCCCCACAGGACCTGAACCCAGGGAGTTGGAGTGGGGCTACTTTTGGAAACTTCCTAGGTGTGCAAGCTTGGGTTGGTCACTTCAAATCCAGGCTTCAATGGCCCCATCTGTGAAATGAGAAAGAAGAGTCCTACCTTATGGGATCTTTGGGAGAATTAGAGAAGAAAATGTCCATGCAGAGCTTAAATGAGGCCTTAATAAATGATGCTGATGCTGATGGAGATCTTTCCAAGTCCATTTCTGCCTCACCCTGAGCAGTGATTGTGGGCCATAAGAAAAGGTTCTCCATTCTCAAGCAAAATTAGACCAGACACAGGTGTGAAATAATTAGGAAGCCACAAAGTATGCAATAGGAGAGAGCGACCAGGATTTAGTCCAGCCTGATCGGGGTCAGGTCTTATACTGTGTCACGGAAGTAGGTAAAGTAGGATGACCAACTCATGCCAGTTTGCTTGGAATCTGATAAGTTTTAGCATTAAAAGTCTGCATCCTGGGGAAACTTCTCAGTCTTGGGAAAACTGGGATCACTGGTTACCCTACACGGAGGAAGAAGCTTCACTGAGGCTTTGAAGGAATTGTTCATCCATCCATCAATCCATCATCCACCTATCCATCCATCCATCCATTCATCTACCCTTCCACCCAATCACTCATCCACTCATGCACCCACCCACCCACCCATCCATCCATCCACCCACCCATCTACCCACCCACCCACACACCCATCCATCTATCCATCCAACCACCCACCCATCCATCCACGCACCCACCCACCCACCCACCCATCCATCCATCCATCCATCCATCCATCCATCCATCCATCCATCCATCCATCCACCCACCCACCCACCCACCCACCCACCCACCCACCCACCCATCCATCCATCCATCCATCCATCCATCCATCCATCCATCCATCCATCCATCCATCCATCCATCCATCCATCCATCCATCCATCCTTCATTCCCTGAACATGTATCTAGTGTGTGCCATGGGCCAGACTACTCGAGACACTGGAGACCAAGATAGATGAGGCTTCTGTCCCCATAACACTCACATGCATGCCTGCATGCATTCATATGCTAATCCAGTAAAGCATCTTATTGTGCACCTACTAGGTGCCAGGCACTCTTAGGTGCAGTGGAGGCAAAGACAAATGACACCATTTCTATCCACAAGATGCACACATCTAGTGGTGGAGCAAGACAAGGCACAGACAGTCCCCTCCAGGATAGGCAAGGCTGCCATGACACCCATAAGTGGAGAGGGTCTGGGGAGAGAGAAGGGACTATCAACCCTGTCCTAGGGAGGGGGTGCTTTCCAGGCAAAGGGAACAGCATGTGCAAATGCTCAGAGGTGGGAACAAATGCCTTAGGTGCCAGGAAGAGGCTGGCCAAGTAGGATGGGGTGGGAGAATGAGAGGGCATCAGAAGCAATGTGAGCAGAAAGGTGGGTCTCAGTCACAGCATGCGGAACTTGGTAGGCCAGAGTGAAGAGGCTGGCAGAGGTCAGAGGTGAAAGGTGAGAGAAGATGGTCTCATTCTCGTTTGACACTGATGCTTGGATAAGCAAAGTGACTTGCCCACTGTGACACAGCTTGTTAGCATCAGAGCTGGGGTTAGGACCCAGGACTCCTGACTCGCCTTCTGATTTCCTCTCCATTGGACCTTACTTCCGTTTCCGGGGAGGTGAAGACAGCAACTCCGCAGGCTTCCAAAAGGACTTTCCAAGGCTCTGCTCCATCCACGAGATACTGCCCCCGAGCTTGGGAGACAGCCCCGCGCTCTGCTCTGTAGTTTTTCTGTCTGCCCCTTTAATTTCCAGACCTTTTGATTTCCTGATGTAAGAGAAATGTACAGATGTGGTGTGCGTGGCTGGCTGTAATCACTGTCTGTTGAATAAATGACCTTTTCTGTCTTGACTTGCAGGTAGTTAAAGCTTATACCGAGAGCAAAGGTGATGTCGTCAGCACGGGGAGGGGGTTTGCTTTGCTGGTGACCTGCAGGCTGTCCTCACTCTTGGGGGCTTCAATTTGTCATTGACAGAACATGACTAACAGTGTTTGCTTAACTCCCTTGGTGTGTGGAACTGCTTAAGCAAAATATTTGACGTAAGAAAAGCTTCCTGGACTCTGCTGTTGGGTCTCCCTGGTCACAGCACCCCAATTTTCCTCTAAGGAGTAAACACGACACCTTGACTCCCCACACACAGTCCCTGTGCTCTGGGTAACGCTAAGTGCATCCTTTAGCTCCAGGGCTGCCATGGGACTCAGGACTGTCCAATGAGAGCACTGCATTCTCCCAGGCACAGGAGTTGGAGCGGAGATAGACATGTGACCAATCGGAGTCAATGAGACACAGCCATTTTTCTGAAGCTACTGGAAAAGGTGTAGTTGCTCTTTTCTACTGCACTTGAACCCAGGACTGTGTGACAGGAACTACTGGTAGCCATTTTGTGGAGATAGAGAATGGAAACAATATGGAGAAGAGCCTGGGTTCTGACACTTGCATCCCAGAGCTAACAGTGCCTGAAGCCCACACTACTCTCTAGAGTTTACAGTTGTGTGTGTGAACCAGTTCCCCATGTTGCCTAAACCAGCTTGGACTGGAACCTAAACAGTCTTGATATGCTCATCATTCAGACTAGGGATAAACCAAACAAACAAAAAAAACCAAACCCATTGCTGTAGCGTTGATTCTGACTCATGGCAACCCTATAGGACAGAGTAGAACTGCCCCATAGGATTTCCAAGGAGTGCCTGGTGGATTCAAACTGCCGACCTTTTGGTTAGCAGCCAAGCTCTTAACCACTGCATCACCAAGGCTCCAGACTAGGGATAGGAAAACTATAATCCAACCCACTGCCTATTCCCTCCGCTCCCCCTTTAAGAACCTTATTGAGGTAAATTTAGATAAAATGAATTTCATCCATTTTAAATGTGTAATTTCATAAGTTTTAGCAAATGTATACAGTCATGCAACCAGCACCCAAATCAAGTTTTAGAACACTCTATCCACCACCTGTCTGTCAGTTTGTTGTACTGTGGTGGTTTGCGTGTCTCTCTGATGCTGGAAGCTGTGCCACTGTTATTTCAAATAACAGCAGGGTCACCCATGGGAGACAGGTTTCAGCAGAGCTTCCGGACTAAGACAAAGAAGAAAGAGGCTTGGTGATCAACTTCCAAAAATTAGCCAGTGGAAACTCTATGGATCACAGAATATTGTCCCCTGTGACGGTAGAAGATAAGGCCCCTAGGTTGGAAGGCACTCAAAACACATGGTGGCCCCAACAATGGGCTTGAGCACACCAACCACCATGAAAATGCTGCAGAACCAGGCAACATTTCATTCTGTTGTATGTGGGGTCACCATGAGTCAGAATTTTGCACAGGCAACTAACAACCCTCACCACCACCATCCCCCACCACCCCCGGTTTTCCTCAGTTTTTGGCTTTATCGGTAAATGAATTTTTCTTTTAATAACAGCTTTGTTGAGATATAATTTATATACCACAAAATTCACCTATTTAAAGTGTATAATTCAATGGTTTTAAGTATATTCACAGATATGTGTAACGATCACCACTGTCATTTTATAACATTTTAATCACCTTACCCCTCTATCCCCTATTCGACCTCGGCCCTAAACAACCACTAATCTACTTTCCATTTCTGCGGCTTTGCCTATCCTGGATATTTCCTATAAATGGAACCATATAATATGTGGTCTTTCGTGACTGGCTCCTTTCACTTGGCATGTTTTCAAGGTTCATCCATGTTGTAGATGTATGAGTACTTCATTCCCTTATGTTGCCAAATAATATTCCATTTTGATAGACATCCGGGTCCTTTCCATTTTTTGGCTATTATGAATTAATGCTGCTATGTACACTCTTGTATAAGTTTTTGGGTGGACATATGTTTTCAGTGCGTATATACTTAGGAGCAGAACTGCTGGGTCATATTTTTATGGTAACTCTAGGTATAACCATTTAAGGAACTGTCAGACTGTTTTCTAAAGTGGTTGCAACCATTTTACAATCCCACCAGCAGTGTTTAAGGGTTCTGATTTCTCCACATCCTTGCCAACACTTACTATTACCTGGCTTTTTGATTAGAGCAATCCTAGTGTGTTTAAGTTTTTATAAGTGATACCTGCCTTAGGTATCAAGTGAGCTAACGTATGAGAAGTCAGAAGATCCTTACCTGGCACGGTTTAATCAATGCTCTCTTGGGAAAGTAGGGAGAGAAGAGTGACCATCTATCCTGTGGCTGTGTGAAGTGCCTTATGTGCATTCTCCTCGCGTTATGATGGGGATGGGGGCTCAGAGATGTGAGGTATGCTGCCCAAGGCCACACAGCAAGTGAAGAGCAGACCTTAGATTCAAACCCAGCTCTGCCTGACCCCAGAGCCTGTATCCTTGGTTACTGCCAACCCTGCTCTGCCCCTAACTTCCTGTGCCACCATCCCCTCTCTGGGCCTTCATGTCCCCATCATTGCCCTGGTCATCTGGAAGATCTCATCCTGTTCTACATACAAGTCCCAGCTTCCCTTGGGGCCCCTTCTCCTGGAAGCTGTGGTGGTTTGCCCACCTGTCTCTCACCCGGCATCCTGACAGCCAGCAGTGTCCACACAGCTGTCCTATATACTTCTCTCCCTCCTTCTGTCCCACCCCCCTTGCCTGCTGCATAACGGCATCATCTGCGTACATGCACACCTGACTCATGCCAGGGAAAGCTGACTCCTGGTCATACAGGTGTTTCTGTGCCTGGCTCATTTGTTTTCACCAAGTGTCCAATCTGGCAGTTTGGCCAGGCTCTCCGTGTGTCAGGTGGTGGTTTGGTGGCATGACTGTGGTAGGGTCAAGAAGCTCTACTCAGCTCAGATTCCCAGCAACAACGACGCCTCTTTATAAGCCGCCTCATTTGAATCAGCCATCGAGGAATACTGTACAATACAGGGGAAGAGGTCCCTGGCGCGGACTAAATCCCATTCGTCACTCTGCCGGGCACCATCATCTTCGCCTTAGTTCCCTCCAGTCACTCTCCCTCTCCTCTTTCAGGTCTTCTCTTAAACATCACCTCCTCCGAGAAGCTCTCCCTATGGTCCACCCAAGCAGCCTTGTCTCTCCAGTATTCTCATTCTAGCTTTCTGTTTGCTTCCATCAGGACACTTAACCCATATTACAGTTGTACACATCCATGTCTGTGTGTTTGTTGGGTACTACAGGTTCTGAGAGGGCAAGGCCAGCCTCTGTGTTTTTCACCAACCTGTAACCCAGCTAGTGTCTAGTCCCTGGATACTGCAAATGGCTAATGCACTCAGCTACAAAATGAAAGGTTGGTGGTTCAAATCCACCCAGGGGTGCCTCAGAAGAAAGACCTGAGGAGCTACTTCCAAAAAATCAGCCAGTGAAAACCCTGTGGAACACGGTTCTGCTCTGACACACGTGGGGTCGCCATGAGTCAAGACTGACTCGACAGCAACAGACAACGGTCCCTAGCACATAGTAGGTGCTGTGTGCATTTTTGTTGAATGAATGAACAGATGGAGTGAATGTTTGCAGCAAGGAGGGAAGCCTGAGGTCGCTCCTTTTTGGCAGCGACAGCACGGTGAGCCAGAGGGTCCTCCTGCAGGGAGCTGCTTCATCCCTGCTGGACCATCCCGAGCCTTGTCCAGGGACTATGCAGCTACAAGAGTAAACTGCACAGAAAACTATTTTCACAGCCTTTCAGACTTCCGAAAAAGCTGCCTTCCCAAGAAAACACATTACACACAGCTTTCCCCCCTCCTGTTCAGACAGCCAGTGTCCGGAGGAACAGCCCTTTGTTTATGATAATAAAGCAGGGCCCATGGCAACGCATTGTGATGTCACAGGGGGTGTGAGGTCATAAATCCTTCCAGGTGAAGAATGAAGCCGGGTGGGGACACAATGGATCCCAGCCTGCCTGGCCTGGTGGGGGCCATTCCTGGATGTGCTTTCCTGATACCAGCTGGTTCATTTCTTTTTTTTTTTTTCTTTTTTCCTCTTCCTCTTTTTTTCATTCTCCCTCTCCCCCGCCCCCAAAATTAAAATAAATAAAAGTTTTTAAAGACTCTGAGTGGAAAGATTTGTCCCAGGAATTTCCTGTTGGCTAATGTCCAGTTAGCAGGGAATGCCAGCGATTGTGTAAACAATGCCTGTTCCTTCGGAACCTGCAAGGAGAAAACTTCCCTGATCCCCCAGTTTCTTGGCTGAAATATGGCAAAGCCTTGGACAGTTGCTGGGCTCTGGACAGTGGGGCTTGCTGGGAAGCGTTTCTCTCCCTCACACTTAGGCTTTTCTTCTATGCTCCGTCTTCCTCCCTTCTGCTCTTTCTCAGTCTCTGGTTTTCTTTTCGGGACTCTCAGTCTGTCTGGGTCTCTCTGTTTCTCCACCGTCCACCCTGTGTCTCCCTCCACCTCTGCCTCAAGGGCTCTTGCTCAGTTTCGGCTTCTCTGTGGCTTTCTTTCTCCCAAGGAGCCTTTCTGTCTCTCCCCACCCCTGCCTTGGTCTGCCTCCCTGCTTTTGACTCACTGTCTCTCTCTTCCTGTTCACTAAAACAACATTTCTGACTCGGGACTGGAGGGCAGGCTGGATGCCCCCGCTGAGGGCTGAGGAGGGTACGTTTCCTGGCTGGGGGCTACAAGCTACACCCACTCAAGGAATGTGCAGGGCCGATGATTTGGGGGGCTGTACACACAGCTGGGGGCATTGGTGGTTCAGTGGTAGAACTCTCATCTTCCATGTGGGAGACCCAGGTTCGATTCCTAGCCAACCCACGTCATGCACAGGTACCACCTGTCTGTCAGTGGAGGCCTGCGTGTTGCTCTGATGCTGAACAGGTTTCAGCAGAGCTTCCCGACTAAGACAGACTAGGAAGAAAGGCCTGGTGAGATACTTCCGAAAGTCAGCCAATGGAAATCCTATGGTCCAATCCCATTTTGCCTGCGGTGGCCATGAGTCAGGAGCCAACTCACTAGCCACTAACAACAAAATAAAAACACAGCTGGAAAGAGGGTCACTGAGCCCGCCAGGGACTGCAGACCAGGGATGGATTACCTAATACTCAAAGTACGCAGGTGCTTACTTGTGTTTGCTTACTAATCTGTAGTGCACAATTTCACAATTCAAGCTGCACCTTGGAAACCCTATGGAGCAGTTCTCCTCTGTCCTACAGGGTTGCTATAAGTCGGGCTCGACTCCACGGCAACGGGTAAGCCCGAGCATAACTTGCTTAAGGTAAGCCCCTGCGTACCTTGCTTGCTGGCTAATCCACCCCTGCTGCAGACCCTCTGGTGACACAAGCCTCTCCCTGCCAGCCCCAGCCAGCACCTTCTCTGACACCAGGCACCCACCACACTGCAGACCAGGAGGGGAGGATGCTCACTTAGCGGGAGGCAGGGAAGGCTCTTCCAGTCTTTGGACACCCCAGGCCCTTGGCCTACCCAGATCCTCCCTTTTGACATCCATGCTGTGTTCTGCAAGAGCCCCCAGTCTCAGACCTATTGACTTGGGGCTGGGTAATTCTTTCAAGCCCAGGTGGGGCAGCAATTAAGTGCTCTGCTGCTAACCAAAGGTCTGCAATTCAAATCCAGCAGCTGCTACTTAGAAACCCTATGGGGCAGTTCTACTCTGTCCCATAAGGTCACTACGAATTGAAATTGACTCAACGGCAACGGTTTTGGTTTTGGGGTTTTTTAATTCTTTGTTTTAGGGTGTGTTCTGTGGATTGTAGGATGCTTAGCAGCATCCCTGGCCTCTATCCGTTAGGTGCCAGTAGCACCCCTCTGCCAGTTGTGATGACCAGCAACATCTCCAGATATTGCCAAATGTCCTGTGGGGGTCAAAATCAACCCTAGTTGAGAGCCATTGGTCTAAACCATTTCTCCTCCTTTTCCTTCCATCCAAATTTCTCACTGTTACTCTCATTGTCTTCCTTGCTAAAATCCTTCATGGATCCCTATAATTATTATTATTATCATTACTATTACTATTCATAGTATTCAATTGCCTGAGATGCATGAGAAAGCTGGGCAATGAAAAAGAAGACAGGAGAAGAATTGGTGCATTCGAATTGTGGTGTTGGCAAAAAATATTGAATATACTATGGACTGCCAGAAGAACAAACAAATCAGTCTTAGAAGAAATACAACCAGAACACTCCTTAGAAGTGAGGATGGAGAGACTTCAGCTTGCTTACTTGGGACACATCAACAGGAAAGACCAATCACCGGAAAAGGACATTATGTTTGGTAAAGCAGTGAAACTGAGGAAAACCCTCACTGAGATGAACTGACACAATACCTACAATAATGGACTCAAACATATCAATGATCATGAAGGTGGCACAGGACCGGACAATGTTTCCTTCTGTTACATGTAAGGTCGCCATGAGTGGAAGCCAACTCGAGGGCAACTAACCACAACAAATTGCTATTAATATCATATTGTTGTTGTTGTTGGATGCCTTCGAGTTGGTTCTGACTCATACGGACCCTATGTACAACAGAGCGCAACACTGCCCTGTCCTTCGTCATCCTCACAATCACTGTTATGGTTGAGCCCATTGTTGGAGCCACTGTGTCAATCCGTCTGGTTGAAAGTCTTCCTCTTTTTTCGCTGACCCTCTACTTTACCAAGCATGACGTCCTTCTCCAGGGACTGATCCCTCTCGATGACATGTCCAAAGTATGTGGGACTAAGTCTTGCCATCCTTGCTTCTAAGAAACATTCTGGTTGTGCTTCTTCCAAGACGGACTTGTTGGTTCTTTTGGCAGTCCATGGTATATTCAATGTTCTTTGCCAACACCATAATTTAAAAGCATCAATTTTTCCTCGGTCTTCCTTATTCATTGTCCGGCTTTCAAACAGCTATATAGGGCTTTCTATGTGGGGAAAAAAAAAAAAATTTTTTTTTTTTATGTGCCAGGGACTATAAAAGTGTTTTGTATATATTTTCACTAATTTCCTAGCACCCATCTCATGTGGATTGATTGGGACACAGCATACACCATTTAGCCCAGTGCTAAGCCATTTGTCATTGTTATTATCCGTACCATGCGGGCCTTAGTTGCCCTTTTGTGCCTCTGAGCCTTTGCATCTGCCTGGATGAAACTTAACCCCTTTCTGCACTGGGCACCATCCTCCTCCTCCTCAGGCCCTGGTTTGGATTTGACTAGAAACCCAAAGACTTTCCTCAGGGTCTGGAGTGCCCTGGGATTCCTCCACCAGCAGCTCCTACCTCTATTGCAGCAGTTCCCGAAGCGGCTGCCCTGCTGACTGGGCGCTGGGGGTGTGGGGCTGGGTGACGGCTCACTATCTCTGTCCCGGTACCTGGCATGGGGAGGGCTGGGTGTGGAGCTCAGTGCCCACTGAAGGTTCTGACGAGACTCAGAGAGACGAGTTTGGACGGGAAGACCACAATGAAGGATGGGGAAAGAAAAAGGCATAGGATCTGCCCTAGATAGCCCTGGGTGCTGCCTGCCCAGCTCCCTTCCCCTTACTCCCATCTTGGTCCCAGTGGACCCCTCCCTCTCATATTGGCTCAAGGTCTGGCCATGTGACCCAGGTCTGGCCAATCAGAGGACGTCACGCTCCTGGCCATGTAATGGGTTCATTGTGGATTGGCACATGACTCGACTTGGTCCAATGACATTTTTCAGAACAATGTGGACTGACTGGTAAGCCTGGGGATCCTGGAAGCCATCTCGGCACCACCAGGGGATTCAAAACAAAAAAAGGTGGGACCAGAGATAGAAGGAGAGACCAGATGTCACTAATGAGGCCCCAGGCCAGGCAGCTTCCGTCTCAAGCTCCCCAGTTCTGGGGTCAATAATTTGCCTATTTCGTTGAAGCTGTTTGGAGTTGGGTTTCGGTCCCAGACTGTTAAGCTCCATCCCCAAAACCAGTATGCTCTGGCCCTCCTACCCTGCTCCTCCAAGCCTGCCTTCCTTGAGAGCCCTACATCCTTCTGATCTCAGAGACAGAAGCCCCAGAACTGACGAGGAACACCTGGGGGCCCCCTGCTTAGCTCCACACGCCAAGTTTGCTGAGCTCCTGCAGCAAGCTCAGGGTGATACCGCAGGAACTGAAAACGTATCGATGGGCCTCCAGGGAGAAGAGGGGACTGCCGAGCGGCTCTCAGCTTGGACTCTGTCTGCTCAGTGCCAGACTTAGATGCACAGGCCTCCCACGGAACAACGGCAGGCCTGGCATGAGGGCGAACTCACAGGGTGTGCACCTGCACGTCTTTCTGCCGTGAGACCCACGTTTCCACCCATAACCCAGAGGTCTCTGTACACAGCCCTGCACACAGCCCTGTACACAGCTCAGTCAAGGGCAGACGGAGACTCGCTCCGTATCTCAGGACTCCGTAGGCTAAAAATTGGGGCGGGGGGGGAAGAATGTGGGAGGGAATGGCGAAAATCATAACTGTGGGTGACTGCATCTCACAGAATGAAATTGTTAGGTGCTGTACCGTCCATTTCCACTCGTAAAAAAACCCGCTGCCATCGAGTCTATTCCGACTCATAGCAACTCTATAGGACACAGTACAGCTGCCCTATACAGTTTCCAAGGAGCACCTGGTGGATTCGAACTGCTGACTTTTTGGTTAACAGCCATAGCTCTTAACAACTATGCCACCAGGGTTTTCTTCCCACTCATAGTGACCCCATATGACAGAGTAGAACTACCCCATAGGGTTTCTGAGACTATAATCTTTATGGTGGCAAATAGCCAGGCTTTTCTCCCATGGAGCCACTGGGTGGGTTTGAAGTGCCAACCTTTCGCTTAGCCACTGGGCCACCAGGGCTCCTTATAGAATGAAGTACAGATGTGCAAATAAGCGTGTGCATGCATCCGTGCAACCCTGTGTGTGAACCAGCATGCACTGCGCGCCGAGATGACTTTTTATACTAGCAGCATGGTTTTGGTGCAGTCGACACACATGGGCGCGCGCGCGCACACACACACACTGTGTTGAGGGTGAAGCACTTTAAGCACCACTCCATGGAGGATCCTAAAATCCTACACTGAGGACAAATGGTGGGGCTTGGTGGTGTTAGGTAAAAGAGACAATTCCTCACAGTCTGCGAGGTATCCTCCATGCTGTCCACAGGTAACCACCCTCCAGTATCTGGGGTTCTGGAATCCTGCAAAGCAGCACCCCCCAACCCAGCTACTTTCCTACCACTTCCCACCCTGATGCCCAGATGGTGCCTGTGATATAATCTCTGTATAACCCCCCTCAAGGCTTCGAGCCATGGAATAAATTTTGAGCCATGCTATAAACTGTGCTTTTGGATGTCATTGAGTGCGCCCGTGCCAATGACATCACCGTTTCCATGGCAACTAATATAATTAACATGAGAGAAAGTGCAAGGAGAAAGAGAAGGGAAAGAGGGAAAACACCAAGTCCAACCCCAAACAGAGAAAATTATACGATGGGGGAGCGGAGCGGGGCAGAGGGGCCTATAAAATGTTTTACTGCCACTTGTTAGAAGGGCCCGCAGAACTCTGCTCACGGCTGCGGGGGTAATGAGATCATTTGCAGACTGTATCTCTCCCCAAATACAGAAAGGGCTTTGTCGCCTTTGCAGTTTATGGAGTTGAAACAGAGGCGTCTGCTCCAGGTAAGGTGGGAACACCTCCAGCTCCCTCCCTCCCTAGTCAAGGCTCAAGGCTCTTATTAAGCCTGGGTCTGCTCTACCCAGGCTGCAGAGGGACTTCAGCAGCCCCGGGGGTGGCTCTCTGGGCTGTCACATCCTCTAATAGGCAGCGTGGACACGTCAAAATACAGCCAAGTGTGAAGCTGAAACGGGCAACTTGATGAACCAAACATTAATACTTGGTGGGTGTGTATGGCAATGACATCTCTTGACCAGGTGGGCTAGTCCAGTGTATGAAACAGTCCTACTAGATACCTGGTATGGTTACTCCCAGGCAATAGATGAGAACCTCAATGCTCAGAGGGGAAAGAGAGCTCAGTTGGCCAAGCTTAGCCTTGAACCTGGCTCTGTCTGACTCAAAGTACTTGGAGTCTATCTCAGGGTCATTACAACCATTTTATAACTGTCAGCAAACTTTGGGTTGAGCCTAAAGAAATTCGGAGTTCAGTCCTGGCTCTCCCTGTGTATGTCTTCTGAGATGCCTCTGGTTGGACTTGAATCTCCAACCTTTTGGTTAGCAGCCAAGCACGTTGACCATTTGTACCACCCAGGGAATCCACTAAAAAGATAAAAACAAAAAAATGTTGCCGTTGAGCCAACGCTGATTCACAGCGACCCCTATAGGACAGAGTAGAACTGCCCCATAGGGTTTCCAAGGCTATAATCTTTATGGTCCTTGGAAACTCTGTGGGGCAGTTCTACTCTGTCCTATAGGGTGGCTATGAGTCGGAATTGACTCGATGGCACTGGGCACTGGGCAATCTTTATGCAAGCAGACTGCCACATCTTTTTCCGTGGATCAGCTGGTGGGTTCAAATTCTGTGTTTGGCGCAGTGGTTAAGTGATATGGCTGCTAACCAAAATGTCAGCAGTTCTACTCTGTCCTACAAGATTGCTATGAGTCGGAATCGACTCAACGGCAATGGTTTTTTTTTAAGGGGATATGATGTGGAAAGAATGCCACTTTACCTCTTGGTCTCCCTACCAGAAACCCATAACCCTGATCTAATCATGAGAAAACATCAGCGAATTCTAGTAGAATGGTAACACCTGACTAGTACTCTTCAAAACTGTCAAGGTCATCAAAAACAAGAAAAGTTTGGGAAACTGTGGCAGCCAGGAGAAGCCTAAGGAGACGTGACAACTAAATGCGGTATCCTGGCTGGATCCTGGAACAGGAAAAGGATATCAGGCAAAAAACTAAAGAAATCTGAATAAAGTATGAACTTTAGTACATAATAGTGTGTCAACATTGGTTCACTCACTGTGACAAATGCACCGTGTTAATGTAAGATGCTAATAACAGGAAACTGTGCACAGGGTATATGAGAATTCTCTGTACCATCTTTACAACTTTTCTGTAAAACTGTACTAAAAAAATAAAGTCTTTTGTAAAAAAGAGAAGAGGAGGCATCCCTCCAAAGTCCCCAATCTAGTCAAAGGCCATCATGGTACTGATGAAGGCAGTACAGTGAAGTGGTCAAAATCATGGGCTCTGGCAGGCAAAAGACCTGGGTTCAAATCCCAGCTCGACCACGCCAGCTGTGTGACCCTGGGCAACTGACTTCACCTCTCTGGGCCTCAGTTACCTCATCTGTCAAAAGAAGGTCAAAGTAACAGTTCCAGCCCCACAGGTTTTTGCCGGGATCAAAGGAGGGGCTGTGAGTGAAGGCTCCAAGCACAGAACATGGTCAGGCTGGGGATGCTGCTGTGGCTTTGGTGGCCTAGAGTGAGGACCCGCCATGGACATGAGCTAGCCTGAGCCTTTTCCATCCACATTTGGGCAACCCTGGGACATGGCATGTCTTTTGAACATATCTACATACAGATACACTGTGACCTTAATGAGTAAAGGCGACTCCTGATTCAAAACGTCAGAGTTTACGCCTGGCTATATCACGTGAACTTCAAAAAAGATAGTATTGCAATAATCTCTCTGATGAAGACCCATTTGAAGAGAAGTATGCTGCAGTATTTCCTTAAGAGTTCCTCAAAAGGGGGAGTGTCTCCTCTCCTCTCCTGCCCTCCCCTCCGCTCTTCTTTCCTCTCAGTTAAGCTCTTTCCATGCCTATTATTATACATGAAAAACACTTAAGTATGAGGGATGGTCTTCCCATATAACCTGTAGTCTCTGACATACCCCAAACCTGAGCTCTGGGAGGTCTGTACCTCTCCATTTAAAAAACCATGAAGGTAAATGGAACCATCCACTGGGTTCTTCTTTCCTGGACAGTTTCCAGGCAAGGGGAACTAACACACAGCAGAGGGGTTGCCTGCCTGGGCTCTGAAGCTAGGGCCCTGTCCCTTCTTAGCCAAGTTCATCAACCCCCCTGAGGCTCAGAGTCCTTGTCTATAAACTATGGGTAATGCTATATTACCCACCAGCTTAGACTGTTGGATGGCTAAATGAGACAGTGAGAGGCCAGCCACCCGGCGCAAGGCAAGCCCTCAGTAGACCTTGATGATTACACACCCAAGGCTGGCACACAGGTGACCTCTCCCAATGGCCTACCAGGGCCTGAACTAACCATACGTGACCAACTAGGAACTAGGCCAGGACTGGACATTGATCAACTCCCTTAAACTGGGCAACCATCCTCCCAGCCAGATCTTACCGTCTCCCTTTCACAGGTGAGAGAACTGAGACTGGGGGAGGTAAAGGTGCTTGCCCAAGGTCACTCAAGAAGTTCAGAGAGGATGCAGACCAGCCCATGGGTTGGGTAGAGCTAAGCCACAGTAAGGGGTGGGCTGAGTTTGCAAGGCCCACAGTCTTCCATTCAACTCAACAACTCTTTATGGAGCTCCTACTATGAGCCCAGCAACACAGACCTATTCCCTGCCCTCGGGAGCCCCCAAAGAGAAGTATGAATACACACGCAAGACCCCTCCAGGCACCTCAACCCAGCCACTCTCCTCTGGGATCAAGAACCAAATGCCACAAATGGCATCCTCACCCAACAACCAAGCCCTTGGATTTGGGCACACAAGACCTCAAAATGAGTTCTGAGCTGGATGGCCTCTGGGACTCTCCTTGAGCACAGCACCAGCTGTAGGGTGACCAACTTGTCCCAGTTGGCTAGGGACTTTCCTGGTTTTAGCAGAGTCCCGGGAAACTTCCCAGTCTCTGGCAAACCAGGATGGCTGGTCACCTTACAGACAGGCCAGCTATGAATGGTTATAATAATATAATTATCACCAACATTTATTGAAGGAGCCCTGGTGGCACAATGGTTATGTGCTCAGCTGCTAACTGAAAGGCCGGCGGGTCAAACCCACCCACGACAGTGCCATGGAAGAAAGGCCTGGGGATCTGCTTCTGTAAATATTACAGCCTAGAAAACCCTATGGAGCAGTTTACTGTCACATGGAATCACTATGAGTCAGAATCGACTCGAAGGCACCCAACAACAGCAGCATTTATTGAGTGCTCACTGTGTACTTGACATACATTAGGTCATTTAATCCTCACAACCAGCCTATGAGGTAGGTCCTATTGGTATACCCATTTTACAACAAGGAGACTGAGGCTCCGAGAGAACAAACGACTTAGTCAAGGTCAAATAGAGGCAAGTAGGGGCTGGACTCAGTTGTTTCCTTCCAGAAGAAAGGCATCCTTCTCTAATTCCCACCAAGCCTATGGGCTAACAGCAGATCTGAGAGCAGAGAGGGGATTCAAACTCAGGTTTATATTTCTTCAGAGACAGTGCTCTTAAACACAACCCTCTAACTGGTGGGATTATTTTGCAATGGGGGCACCCCACCTATAGCATGCGTTTACTCTTTGAACAGTGGGTTGAAACATTGACTAAATCATATCGTTGGAGCTACTCAGGCAAGGGGAGCTATTCAAGTCCAAGGTGATCATTTTCCTTTGTATGCACAGTACGAGGTTTGCTGTTTGGAGCATTCTGAGCGAGGTGTGCAAACACTGCCAGCCGTAAATATTAATGTTGAGATCGTGGCCCGGGCTCATTATCAGCAGGATTGGGCTCATGTTGGCACATACGTGGCCTTCAACAAGCTGCATCTGAAGGATGGAAGGTACCACCTGCCCCCAGTGTTCCCTCCCACTGGCGTACTAGGGCCTGAACTTCCCAGACTTGACCTTGACGGGCTCAAAGGCTGCCCTGGTCTGTCGCCTGAAGGCTGCTGTTAAAATGCACGTTTCCGAGAAAGGACCCTGGCACCAACCTGGCTGGCGGCTGGGATTGTTTTCAAAAGCGGTCCCGCCCACATTCCAAATTTGGAGCCCAGAGGCTGGCAAGCTCCACGCTGGGCCAGAACACCGCACTTCCCTTAGCCTCCACCGGAAAGCACTTTGTGCAATTATAGGACCCCAGAGGAATGGAAGGAATTGCTATTCTGTACTATGTTTGTTGGGGCTGTGTTGCTGGCTCCCATGTCTAAACTCCACACCCCACCCCATCTGTAAGGGTGGGAGGTTCTCACGCAGAGCAGCTACTTCGTCAACATTCAAGTCAACGTGTAAATAGAGCTTGCTCATTTCTCTAGCTGCTCTTCCTGTACCTTTCCTCCAATGGCCTGGGTCAGGTCCCCAGCACCCAAAAGACCAGGGAACAAGGTCCAAGTGCACTTCACCAGGGCACACTGGGGAAGGGACCTTGGCGGGATGCCAGTCAGGTAACTTTGCAGAATGGAGGGCCCACAAAGTGGGGGAGATCCCCTTGTCAATCGGGGCCACAGCATTTTCTCCCAGGGCTGGGCTTGATTGAATGCCGCATGGTGGGACCTTTACTAGGCACAGTATAAGACATGTCTGCCTTGGTAAAATGGGAATTAAAGAACAGTGACTGCTAGAAAATGACATAGTGTCTGGTAAAGGAGAGGGTCAGTGAAAATGACGGAAACCCTCCATGAGATGGACTGACTCGATGGGCACAGCAGAGGACTCGAACGTGCCGACAAGCATGGATGGCACAGGACGGGGTAGTGTATAATCCCGTCATTCCCCAACTGTCTGAGACCACAGCCCTGGAGTTTTCCTCTATGGCACAAAGTCCCTGCCTTTCAGAAGTCACCTGTCTATGGTGGAACAGATAAATGAGCACATGGTAAAAAGAACCATTTCTTCAGATTTCAAGGCCACAAATGGGCACTGGTATGGGCAATGCGCCCCCGAGTAGCACAAACAGTTAAGTGTTCAGCTACTAATGGAAAGGTTGGCAGTTGGAATCCACTTAGAAGTGCCTTAGAAGAAAGGCCTGCCAATCTACTTCTGAAAGATTATAGCCACTGAAAACCCTATGGACCCAGAAGAACTAGATGGTGCCTGGCTACTGCCACTGATCGCTCTGACAGGGATGGCAACAGAGAATACCGGACAGAATGGGAGAAAAATGTAGAACAGAATTCAAATTCACGAAGACAGGCCAGATTTACTGGTCTGACAGAGACTGGAGGAATCCTTGAGACTATGGTCCCTGGATACCTTGCTAACTCAGAACTGAAGACACTCCCGAAGCCCACTTTTCAGACAAAGGTTAGCCAGGCCTATAAAACAAATGATAACACACCTGAAGAGTGTGCTTCTGAGTTCAATCAAATATACGAGACCAAATAGGCAATTCCTGCCCAAAAGCAAGATGAGAAGTCAGGAAGGGATAGGATCTGGACAAATAGACACAGGGAATCCTGGGTGGTAAGGGGGAGTGTGCTGTCCCATGGTGGGGATTGCAACCAATGCCTCAAAACAATATAAGTTTTTGAATGAGAAATTAACTTGAGCTGTAAACTTTCACCTAAAGCACAATAAAAAACAAACAAAAACCTATGGAGTGCAGTTCTACTCTGAAACACATGGGGTCACCATGAGTCAGAACCAACTCAACAGCAGCTGGTTTACTGGTTTATGGGCAACATGAACTCCACGAGGTATGGCTCACTACAGGCAGGAAGTCTTCCTGGAGCCACCTGTAAGCCAACATAGGATTTTGATAGAAGAGAGCAGAGAGGAATTCGGCTCCAGGTAGGCTTGGGGGCAAGAGGTGAGAGAGAGGCAATTTTGATGGCGGCTGATTGCGAAGCTCTTACTGACCAACAGGAGGAACTCAGGCTTTGTTCTGGCGGCAACAGGAAACCATTGCTGGCTTTGAAAGAACAAAGTGATAAGAAAGTAGTGTCCTGGGAATATTCATCCAATTGTGTATTATCATCATAATTACGAATACTTCTGCTACTGCCATTCATTCACTCACGTCTCTGTTTCTTAGCCAGGCACTGTGCTCATTTTATTGTCCAAATGACACTTTGTGGGATGTTTTATAATCATCCTCGTTTTCTGATGACCATCCACCCATTCGTGGGTGGATACTGGGATGGGGTGGGTATGTGCTGCAGGTGGGATGACCCTGAGTTATTGGGGCCAGTGGGTGGACTGCATTGGATTAAGTGATGTCCCCCAAAATTCAAGTCCATCTGAATTTCAGGATATGACCTTATCAGGAAACAGGATCTTTGCAGACGTACTTAGTTAAGCATCTTGAGATGAACTCAGCCTGGATTTAGTGTGGGCTCTAAATCCAATGATTGGCGTCCTTAGAAGAAGAGAGGACAGATGTGGAGGGACAAAAAGGAGGAGACTGACGAAGATGAAGGCAGAGGCTGCAGTGATGTATCTACAAGACAAGGATTGTCAGCAGCCACAAGAAGCTTGGAGAGAGACATTACAGAGGGAGACTACCCCTTAGGGCCAATACATTTCTGTTGCGGTGAGCCACCCAGTTTGTGGTGATTTGTCATGACAGCCCTTGGAAATGCATACAGATTTTGGACACTGAGGAAAATGGCAGAATGGAGATTCTGACTTCAGAGCTCAGGTTTTCTGCTTTGGTCTGACCTGAGTGGAACAGGGGCTCATGGACTGGGCCCTACTTAGAAAGTCTGAGATCTGAGAACAGGGCTGCATCCTTGGGAATGTGTGTTCAGGGCTCCCCATGGTGCCCAGCACGTAGTAGGAACTCTGGGTGTGTTAGTGCAGAATGGGAACTGTCCACCCTACTAGGTGCTAACCTACGGGACTGTGTGTGAAGACTGCGGAGATGGATTGAGTTAAAGGAGGGACGTGAGAGAAGGTCAAGGTGCCTGGTCATGGTTATGGGTTTGGGGGCCAGGAGAAAAACAGGGATGACTCCCCTCTTCTCTCCCTTTCAGCCATCAGGCCGATTGGCTAATTTGGAGGGTATGATCTATCTCCACCACACAACTTAGAGAAACTGAACGAAAGCTGTCACAATCTCCAGTCTGCAGAACCAAGATAATTCTAAGTGCCAGCCTATTACAATTGGATTCTCATGCTCTCATCACTCACCCAAAATCCACAGTTCTCACGGGAAAAAAAAGTCCTAAATGGCCCCCGTGAATGGAAAGGGTCAGAAGGCATCTGTCTGTCTTTTGCTTTTAATTCACATCTCTCTCCACACAGAGGAACGTGAGCAGATATTTTTCAGATAGGCTGGTTTTTTTTAATCAAAAGGAAATTAAAGATCAGGGAGTGATGTACATTTCTTACAGGGAGAGGGGGAGTCTGGTGCCTTGCCTGTATTAAAAGAGCCTGACAGTATCCCGAATTTGCATTCTGCCCAGGGTCAGCTGCTCAGGGGACTGCGGCCCAATCCTGCCTGGAGAAGGCAGTGAGGGGCTGAGTTTTTAGATGTACTGCATTAACACCTCTCCAGCTTCTGTGGAGTAGCCACTGGAGACAGGCTTGGCTGCAGATGTAGTGAAAGAAACAAATGCAGAAACGCAGTATTGACAACTAAACATAACTCACATCTGAAATGCTTTTCACTGCACCCAGAGTGCTTTTCAAATATATTATCTCATTAAACCCACACAAAAGTGCAGGGAGGGAGGGAGAGCCCTCTTCCCCTTGTCTTGTGGTGGAATGGAGATTCAAAGCCTGGGTTTGGGGATTGCACATGGCAGGTCCTTTCATCTGCACCTGCCATCCCCCAAATGGGCTTCATTGAGGACCAAGATTCCACGGAGATGGTTAGGGACAAAGAGTGAGGATGGGGCTGGGCTGGGTAAAGCAATGCCAGCTGCTGTAAACAGATTGACCCCAAATGCCTGCAGCTTAACACACATTTATTTCTCACTATGAGAAATCCAAAACGGGGGTTTCCTGAATGCCAGGGAGCCTCCCGTAAGATCTTTTAGGAATTCTGGCTGCTTCCGGCTTGTGGCTGTGCTTACCTCTCGGTCTCAGACCCTTGAGCTCTGCATTTAACCAGTAGATGGGGCAGGTTTTTATGGGTCAGGCCTAGAAATGGCCCCCCATCATTTCCATCCACATTCATTGGCTAGATCTTGGTCACATGGCTACACCTACCTGCAAAGGAGGCTGGGAAGTGTAGTCTAACTCTGTGCCCAGGAGGACAAGGAATGGGTGTGGCGAGGAGCTGTTGTTAGCTGCTGTCGAGTTGGCCCCCCAACTCATGGCGACCCTATATGTTATAGAGTAGAACTGCTCAATAGAGTTTTCTTGGCTATAATCTTTATGAAAGCAGGCCTTTCTTCTGCAGTTCCACTGGGTAGGTTCAAACCGCCAGCCTTTAGGTTAGCAGCCAATCACAAACTACTTGCACCACACAGACTCCTGGGGAGGAGTTAGTTTGTTTCATGTGACCTTCCATGCCCAATCAGGGCAGCTTCAATTTTCTCTATTTTATATATTGGCATTCTGCATAAGATTTGGTTTGAAAAAAGGACCCAAGGGCTTTAAAAAGCTTGTCAAGGCTTTAAGTCAGTGGCTCCTAGCCAAGGCTGATTATCAAGCTCACTAGGGGAGTTTACAAAAAACATAGATTCCTGGGCCACTCCCTTCCGATTCTGTAAATACCAGGTCTTCTGTACAAAAAAAAAAAAAAATTTTTTTTTTTTCTGTACGTATAGCCAGGTATAACCTGAGCTTCTTCATTCCCTTTGCTAATTTATGAATAGAATGGTGAAGGATATAGGTGGCAGGTGGTTATGATTAATGAATGATGTTGTTGTGTGCTGTTGAGTCAATGCTGGCTCATGGAGACCCCGTGTGACAGCGAAGAACTGCCCCATAGGGCTTCCAACCTTTATGGGAGCAGATCGCCAGGTCTTTTCTCCTGTAGAGCCACTGGTGGGTTCCAACTGCCAACCTTTTGGTTAGCAGCCGAGCGCTTCACTGTTGCGCCACCAGGGCACCTTGAATAAATGATAGAAGATAGCAAAAATGGTAGTAGGGACGTGGAGGAATAGGAACTCTGTACAATCACTCACCTAGTGAAGTTAAAGATACGCACAATCTGTCATCTAGCAATTCCGCTCCTAGGTTTATGTTCTAGAGCAGCTCTTACCCATGTGCACAAAAAAATACTTACAACAACTTGTCTCTGTTAGGAGTGCAAAAACCTGGAAATGACCCAAATGCCCATCAACAGTAGAAGGAATGAGCTGCTGCGTATTAATACAGTGGCCTACAATACAGCAATGAGAACAAATTAACTACAATGATAGACAAGAATATGTTTAAATCTTGCAAACATTCTGCTGAGCAAAAGAAGGAAACAAGCATTTAGGAGCAAGATTCCATTTGTCGAAAGTTCTAAATTGGGCAAAACAAAACTAAATAGTTTAAGGATATAAACGTATGTTGCAAAACAATTAAAAATACATATCAAAAGAGTCAAGATGGTGAATAACTCTGGGAGGGACATGCAAGGGGCCCCTGGGGTGCTGGCTAGGTTCTATTTCTTTGCCTAGGTAGTTTATACATAGGTGTTCAATTTGTCATTGTTTTTAAGCCGGCATAAATGTATTATGCCCTTTTCTATATGTATGTCATCTCTGAGTAAATGAGTACAGAGACAGGGAGAGAGGAAAAGAGAAAGGAAGTCAGGTAGAGTAGGGTGTGTCTGTTTGTCTTTGGGGCTCAGGCAGTACAGCACTGAGATCAAGAGAACTGGCCGTAGTGTCAGGCAGTGCCAAGTTCAAACCCCAGCTCTGCTTCTCCTAGCTGTGTATCCTTGCACCAATTGCTTAGTCTTGGGTTTTCTCGGTTTCCTCATCTTTATACCAAAAAAACCAAACCCACTGCCGTCGAGTTGATTCTGACTCATAGTGACCCTACAGGACAGATTATAACTGTCCCATAGGGTTTCCAAGGACTGACTGGTGGATTCGAACCGCCGACCTTTATGGTTAGCACCTGAGCTCTTCACCACTGTACCACTAGGGCTTCTCATCCCTACAATGTAGATGAAAAAGCCTTCCTCATAGGATCGTAGAGAGAAAATATAAAATGTGTTAAGCACAGGAATTGATGATGCATAGTAAACCAGTACCGATGCATAATAGACACTCAAAAAACTACATGCCGTGACATATAATAGGTGTTCAATAAATTGTAGTTCATGACACATAGAAGGTGTTCAATAAACTATAGTCCATGACACATAGTAGGTGCTCAATAAACTGCAGCCCGTGACACATACTAGGTGCTCAATAAACTGCATCCCATGACACATAGTAGGTGTTCAATACACTATAGCCTGCCACAGCCAGACACCTGACATGTACAGCTGGGTCTGGGATAACTAATGCCAAGGACATTATGGCGTTTATCTTTTTACAAACCTCATTCCTGTCTCTGGTTTTTCTGTCTCTACCTCTGTGCCTCTTTCCCCCTCACCTCCTTCTAGTTAATGTTACGTGGCTGTATTTTTCAGAGCCCTGTGAGCTGCCTTAGGTGACTGTGGAAGGAGGCGTGTAGACACACAGATACATAGACATCCATGCTGCCATATTGCCTGATCTGTAGCTGGGAGTTCAGATCCAGCATTGAAAAGCTTCCTGCTTGCAGTGGGCCAGTTGGACAAGTGAGCCTGCAGAGGAAGGGTGAGCCAGGACTGTCATTTTTCCTTGCCTCCCTCTACCCCAGAAGCAAAATGGGTGCAGGGCTATTAACACTGGGGCTGTCAAGAGAATTCATTATACTTTGTTAAATGTCCCCGGAAGGAAACATTATTATTATCATCATCAAGGCTACAGTGGGCAGCTTCACAGCATCATATAATTTCCAGATGACAAAGACGGCTCCCATTAGATCATCTAATTGGTTCCTTTGGTTGAACAGGAAGGTCCTGGCTGCTCTAGTCACACCCCTAGCTTTGTAGGCACACCTTACTCCAAGGAGCTCAAAGGGCTTCACTCTCCTGAGGGTCAGTCTTTTGGGAAGCAGGGAAGAAGACAAGGAAGGCTTTCCTCAACTGCTGAAAGTATTCATTCTTTCAAGTCACAAAAGAAGCACCATTCCAAGACACTAAATGGCAACCCTACTGGCCTAAGCAGTCAATGCAACCCTACAGCTGTAGAATCCTCACCTTCCATGTGGGAGATCCAGGTGCGATTACAGCCAACGCACCTCGTGTGCAGCCACCACCCCCCTGTCAGCGCAGGCTTACGGGTTACTATGACGCTAAACAGGTTTCAGCAGAGCTTCTGGACTGAGACAGGCTAGGAAGAAAGGTCTGCCAATTTACTTCCAAAAATCAGTCAACGGAAACCCTATGGATTACAATGGTTCAATCTGCAACTGATCATGAAAGATGGCGCAGGTCCAGGCAGGCAGCGTTTCATTCCGTTGTGCATGGGGTCACCATGAATCAGGGGCCCACTCAACAGCAGTTAACAACAACAGTGGAAATCACTCTTGGTTTTGGATGGGATTTTAACAGGTCATTGGCTCAGCACTCTTTCTCCACGCACAAGTACTTCCCCACCAGCAGAGACTGGGGTCCAACGTACATTTTGGCCATGGCTGACTATATACTAACCTCTGCACCTTTGGAAGCCACACAGAAAAAGTAACCATGAGGCTTCGCTTTTTAATTTTCATCTACTTAATTTGGAATCATGAAAGCAGATATACCAACCAATGAACAAAAGCTAACTATAGATACTCTCATTTACTGCTGGTGTACACTTCCTGTTGAAAAGCAGTACAGCTTGGGGTCAAATGAGCTCCATCGTTTACTGGTTGTGTAGTTTGTGCACGTTATCTAAGCTTTTTGAGGTTTAGTGTCTTCTCTACGAAATGGGGCAGTAATAGTGCCTACCCCACAATGTCGATGTGAGGATCCAGTGAGATGACCAGACGCTATGGGGCATGTGGTAGTGGCGGTTATCATTGTTGGCCTCATGGAAGAAGCCTGGGCACGAGAGAGGCTCCACAGTGGAAAGACTTTTGTGATCATTGCAGGGCTCTTCAGGGAGGACAGTGGTGTTACCTCTTGGGGAGAAGCTAGTTTCTAAGTCAGTGAGCAAGGCAAAACTGGATAGAGTCCATTTATTCCTGAAAACTCCTGCCCCTAAAGTACAATACATGTGGTATTGTCCCTGGGTGGTATAAATGGTTAATGTGCTGGACTTCTAACCGAAAGATTGGAGGTTCAAGTCCACCCAAAGTTGCCTCAGAAGAAAGGCTTGGTGATCCACTTCCAAAAAGTCAGCCAAGAAAACCCTATGGACCAAACGCATGAAAAGATACTCAACGTCATTAGCCGTCAGACGGATGCAAATCAAAACCACAATGAGATACCATTTCACTCCCACTCAGATGGCTAAGGCTAAAACAAACAAACAGAAAATAACAAATGTTGGCGAGATTGTGGGGAAATTGGAACCCTTTGCTATTGGGAACGCACAATGGTACAACCATTGTGGGAAACAGTGTGATGGTTCCTCAAAAAACTAAAAATAGAACTACCATATGACCCAGTAATTCCACTCCTAGGTATAGACCCAAAATACTTGAAAGCAGAAACTCAAAGACTTTTATACCAATGTTCACTGCAGCATTATTCACAATCACCAAAAGGTGGAAACAATATAAACGCCCATCGACAGAGGAATGGATAAACAAAATGTGGTACACACATGCAATGGGATACTACTCAGTCAATGGGAGAAATGAAGTCTTGATACATGCTGCAGTACTGGTGGAACTGGAAGATGTTATACTGAGTGAAATAAGTCAATCACAAAAGAACAAATATGGTATGGGCTCACTTATATAAAAAGACTAGAAAAGACAAATGTATAGAGAACAAAGTCTATTGGTGGTTACCGGGGTAGAAGGAAAGGGGAAAGGGGAGGTTAACGGTAATGGAAATATCGCATTGATTAAGGTAGGGCTGCACAGCCAATCATTGTGTTTGCTGTCAATAAGGTGTATGCCTATAAAAAGTTGAACTGGCAAAAGTCAAGTGATAGATATATTTACAATGATTAAAAAAAAGAGAGAGTAGCTGCTGAGGCTACTTAAGTATAATGAAAAACCTCATGGGATTTGGTTTCTTGGCTGGGAGGCTGAGGGTCATGGTTTCATAGGACATCCCAGTTAATTGGCCTAATAACATGTTTATTGCTTCTGTTCTACCTCCTAGTTTGATGCGAAGCGCCTGGGGTCTTAGAAGCTTTCAAGCGGTCATCCAAGGCACAATAATTGGTCTCTATTCACCTGGAACAACAGAGGAAGAAGGAGAGTCAGGAATAGGAGGAGAGTATGGAATGTGTAGCTAATTGCCTCCATGAACAACTGCCTCCTTTGCCATGAGATCAGAACTGGATGGTGCCTGGCTACCATTACTGAACATTTTGATTAAAGATTCCATGGAAGAATCTGATCAAAAGGGGGGAAATTTAGAATGGAATTTCAAACTTTCATGGACTCCAGACTTCCTGGAGCCATTTTGGTTAGATGAACCCCTGAAACTACTACCCTGAGATAATCTTTAAATCTTTAAACCTTAAACCAAAAATATCCCCTGAAATCTTCTTAATACCAAAAAATTGTTTAGCTTAGCTAGTAAAAAATATTTGCTTTGCCAATAACGCACTTTTAGGAACGGTCTATATGGGATCAAATTTACAATAGCAACTCAAAAGTTTAGATAGGACCCTTAGAGGGCAGAGAATTTTTGTTAATGGGGGAGGAACGACTCAGAAAGGCAGGGTGAGAATGGTTACATGACTTAAAGTATGCGATAAATGTCACTAAATTGTACATGGGAAAGTTGGATTGGCGTATGTTTTGCTGTGTATATTCTCAACAACTACAACAAAATAAATAAAATTATAATTAAAAAAACAAAAACAGAAACCCTGTGGAGCACAGTTCTACTCTAACACACATGGGGTCACCACCAGTCAAGGCCAACTCAATGGCGACTGAGTCAAGATTGAGAGCCACTGAGTCAGACCATACCCCAAAAAACCCAAACCCACTGCCATCAAGCCGCTTCCGACTCATAGCGACCCTACAGGACAGAGTAGAACTGTCCCATAGAGTTTTCAAGGAGCACCGGGTGGGTTCGAACTTCCGACCTCTTAGTTAGCAACTGTAGCGTTTAACCACTACACCACCAGGGAGTCAGACCACAGGAAGGAATAAAAGGAATATTTATTCCTTTTATGCTACAGGTGCCTGGGCATTGACAGCATTCTGCCTCTAAGGAAATGCGTCTCAACTGGGGGCAACTTTGCCCTCCAGAGGACATTTGGCAATATCTGGCTACAGACACTGTCATTAATTGCTGGTGGGATTGTAAACTCATCAGCCAACCGTTCTGGAGGGCACTTTGGCCATAAACAACAAAGGCCTCCAACTACGCGTGTGCTTTGACCAGCAATCCCACACCTACAAATTCATCTCCCAAATAAGAAAGTGTTCCATGCATCATTGAGCTATAAGGATATTCAGCATAATAGTTTTGGTAAAAACAACAAAGATGGAGATCAACTTAAATGCCCCGAAATAAGGACTCGATTGAAAGATCTGCGGTTCTGCCACGTGATACAGCCATTAGGAGTGAACAGAAGCGTGCGCACTGATATAGAGGGATGTTCTCCATGTACCGTGGAGGAAAAAGCAGATTACAATAAGGCAGGGCAATCCCTTTTAACAAGTATATGAGCATGCACGGGTAAGAAAGAAGGCTGATGACAATAAACATGAAAAGATGCCCAGTCTCACAGTAATCAGGGAAACACAGACTAAGATAATGACCATGTTCACCCATGAGACTGGCAAAAAATAAGAACGTTTCAGTGTCGCTCAAAGCTCTGGGGATCTGCTATTCTCATGCACAGATTTCCTGGAGAGAATTTGATGGTGCCAGCATGCTCCTTAGAAGTCAGGATGGTGAGACTTTGGCTTGCTTACTCTGGACACGTCATCCAGAAAGGCCAATCACTAAACAAGGACATCATGTTTGGTAAAGCAGAGGGCCAGTAAAAATGCGGCAAGCCCTCAAGGAGATGGATTGACTCGACAGCTCGAACATACCAACGACTGAGAGGATGGCACAGGACTGGGCAACGTTTTGCTCTGTTATACATAAGGTCACCATGAATCGGAACCGACTCAATGGCAACTCACAACAACATTAAAATCTAAAAGGTGTATAGCCAGTCACTCCACAAGTTGACTTCTATGACTCCATCCCACAAAAATACTTACACAAGTGACTGAGATGTACGACTTGAATTAGTAGTGAATTAGAAACAATGTGAACGCCCATCGGTAGGGGAGTGGGTGTATAAATTACAGTTTGTTGATGCAATGGAATGTTCTCCAGTTGTTAAAGAGAACAGGAAGATGTAAATGAGTCGGCATGAAAAGTTCTCCAAGACAAATCACAGAAAACTACCTGTTGCATGATCCTACTAATGTTTTTAAAAATACCCTATAGATGTATAGATGTATATGGAGTCCCAGGGTGGTGCAAACAGTTAATGCATATGGCTGCTTACTGAAAGGGTGAAAGCTCAAGTCTACCCAAAGTGCCTTGGAAGAAAGGCCTGGCAATCTACATCTGAAAAATCAGCCATTGAAAACCTTATGGAGCACAGTTCTACTCTGACACACATGGAGTTGCCCTACGTCAGAATTGCCTCAACAGCAGCTGTTTTCTCCATGTACATACACACGTCTACCAATTCACAAACGGAGGTTTGAGGGGCTCACACTAAAGAGTTCACAATGGCTAACTCTGCGAAGCAGAGAGGGATGGAAGGAGGAGCAGAAGGGGCCCTTTCTCTTTTCTATTCCCCACCTTTCTGAATAGTTCGCATGCATTCATGTAATACTTGGCTGAATTTAAAAACACAAACAAAGAACCGTGGAAAGATGTTAACAGGTCTTTCTGAGTAGAGGGGTTAGGAGTGATCTTTTTTAGTTTTTTGTGGCTTACTTGTCAGGGTTTTTCTGACTTTTCTTCATTGAACATGTGTCGTGTGCAATTTTAAAACTTTTTATTGTAATAGTAATGACATTAAGTGAATACCTGACAAAGGTATTTTAACAGAGAAAGATACAGTAAAGTGCAGGACACAGCCCTCTGCCCTCAAGGGTTCTGCAGTTCAGCTGGCCTCTCTCTCTCTCTCATTGGTATCATTTAATATAACCCTCCTGGAGAGGAATTCGACAGCGCCAGAATCTCCTTAGAAACGAGGATGGTGAGGCTTCAAGTTTGCTTGCTTTGGATACGTCATCAGGAAAAACCAACCACTAGAAAAGGACATCTTGTTTGGTAAAGTAGAGGGTCAGCGAAAACTCTCTCTCTCTTTCACACACACACACACACACACACACACACACACACACACACACACACACACACTCACAACAGAGTAGAGAAGACAGTAAGTGCTTCTAGAGGCCAAAGGAAGATGACAACTGTATGCAACAGGGTGTTGGGAAGGTGTCCTGAAAACCATGGCAGTTAAAACACTGCCTTGTAGAAACAGGAGGGCTGTAATGGACAAGAAACCCTCCAGGAATTGAAATTCTATTATCTGTGCTGGTGGCATCCTACTCTGAGGATTAATGACCCTTGTTATCAATTAATTCTCCCTGGACTCCAGGCGAGATATCTGAAACTACAACTTAAGTGGCTTTCTTGTGCCTCTGTCCTTTGTGGACACAGAGACCTTTCTGAACATATTAACAGGAAAAATAAGCTGTACATCCCATCCATCTCGTAGATTAAGACCACAAAGGAGGAGAAAACTCTCCCTGACATGAAACGCGATCCCAGCCACCGCCACCACCACTGGCTAGTCCGCAGTAATTCGTCAAGAAGCAATCTCTCCAAATCCCTGGCCTCCACTTGGTTCGCTCTGCCTGCTGTCTGATACATGTCTTTATCGTGGACAACTGCTCTTACCTGCATCACCTCACTCCATCCTCAGAGAAACCCCAGGAGAAAGCTATGATCATCACCATTACACAGATGGGGAAACTGAGATTCCCAGACTCAACTGACTGTTAGCTGTAGAGACCAAGTTTGAGGCCTGGGGATAACTTTCCCTGCATCATCTCTGCCTTGAATTGATGAGCTCGAGGACTGGGCTCTGTGTGGTGACTATAGCCCACCCCCTAACCCAGGGCAGGCCTGTCTCAGATACACAGACTTTCAGTTGCTATGTTATTGTTAGATGCTGTCGAGTCAATTCCGACTCCTAACAACCTCGTGCGACAGAGTAGACCTGCCCCGTAGGGTTTTCTAGACGGCAGTCTTTACAGGAGCAGATTGCCAGGTCTTTCTCCCACGGAGTCGTGGGGTGGGTTTGAACTGCCAACCTTTCAGTTAGCAGCCAAGCACTTAACTGTTTGCGCCACCAGGGTCAAAGTGTGTCTGCACTGGTGTACACACTTCCACCCTTCCTGCCTCTCAAACAGGGGCTGGGCATTAATGCAGGTGCTGGGGAGCAATGATCTGAGCCATTGAAGTCCTCTGCCCCTAAGGAGCTCACAAGCTGGTGCAGGGCCGCGGGTCTTTCATTTCAGCACAATGCCAGTAAACACGGGAAATGCTATGGTGGAGGAGAAATGGCCAGGATTTGTGAGAGGCTGAGAGGTTACCTGAAGGAGCTGGTATCTGAGCTCAATCTTGAGGAACAAACAGAAGTTTGCTGGCCCAGAAAGGAGGAAGCAAGGGATGTCAGGAAGATGGAAAAAACACAGGGCACCATACTAACAGCCAGCGTCTATTACGCTCTGGCCATAGAGCTGTTTTGTAAGGATCAGCTCATTGGCTCATCACCCCCATCCTGTAAGGCAGGCACCATTTCATCCTCATCCAAAGTGGTCTGTCCAGTGTTGTACAGGTATGGATGGAAGGATTAAGATCCAGATCTGTCTGATTTGTGAAGGGGTGGTCCTGACCATTCTTCCATACACTCCCACACAGCAGTGATTTTCAACTGGGGGTGATTTTGCCCTCCAGGGGACACTGGGCAGTTTTATGGGGACAGTTTTGGTTGTTACAACTTGGCAGGGGGTGCTACTGGTAGAGGTAGAGCGGGTGGTACTGGTAGAGTGGGTAGAGGCCAGGGATGCTGCTTAACATCCTACAATGCACAGGACAGACCCCAAAACAAGGAATTATCTGGCCCCAAATGCCAACAGCACTGAGGTTGAGAAACTCTGGCACAGAGCAAGCACGCTGTACGCTGTATGCTGGGAACCTATAGACAGCTGGGAAAGAGGAGGCAGGAAATGAAGCTATGGAAGTGGGCTGGGGCCAGGTCCAGGTGGGTCTTAAGTTATAGCTTGGAGCCAGCCCAGAGGTAGTGGAAGGCTTTAAGTAGGGGACATATTTGTGCCTTATGATGGTGGCTCTCAAATAGGAGAGCAAGGTACAATATCTCAGAGGAGGCAAAGGAGCAGCAGGGACGGTTGGGGCAGTGGTCCAGGGCCTGGGTGGGAGGCATGGGCAGAGACAGCGGGAAGGGAGTGGAGAAGACGGAAAGCCAGCTCCGAGCAGCTGATGGGTTGACATCGCCTGTCCCACTATGAAGGATGGTACATTAAACCCTCTAAATGGAAGTAGCGACCTGATTAGAGACGGAGCAGGAGGGCCCGCCCTCGGGATGCACACAGATTAACACGGTTATTCAAACAGCCTCGGGGAGCTGAGCCAGGGAGCCGGCGCAGCCCGAGCATGTACACCTGCTTACCCAGGCTTAGCCCCTCCTCACCGCCCCGTAGTCACCCCCAGGGTCACCAGGGCGCTCACACCCAATCCCACAGGTCCACATGCATTTGTCCTGCTCTTCCTGGGATCCCTTCTACTTTGTCAATATTCTCCCTTGGGGTGAGGCTGGAGCTGGGGGAAGCCAGCACAGTCTCAACTCCTCTCGGGAGTGAGGACTTGCCATCTGGTCCTGTACCCAAAAAGGAGGCCTCCCTCCACTGCCTGGCCCTGTCGGAGGAGAGGGAGGGGGCAAGTTGGAGGGGGGGGGACAGGTGCCGTAAAGCCGACTCTGACTCATGGCAACCCCATGTGTGTGAGTAGAACTGTGCTCCGTAGGGCTTTCAAAGGCTGTTTATTCAGAAGGAGATCACCAGGCCTTTCTTCCAAGGCACTTCTGGGTGGACTGGAGCCTTTCAGTTAGCAACTGAGTGCGTTAACCATCTGCAATGCCCAAGGACTCCAAGTTCAGGGGAAGAGGGTGGAATGTATCTGTGCCAGGGATCTGGATGGAGTCGCTGGTGCTGAGGTTAATCTTTTTGCCCAGTTCTGAGGACAGGAGGTCCTGGAAATAGATTCCCCAAAGATTCCCCACCCTGGATTAAGTCACTGGTAAAACCAAAAACCAAGCCCATTGCCGTTGAGTTGATTTTGACTTACAGTGACCCTCTAGGACAGAGTAGAACTGCCCCATAGGGTTTCCAAGGAGCGGCTGGTGAATTTGAACTGCTGACCTTTTGGTTAGCTGCCACAGCTCTTAACCACTGCACCACCAGGGATCCAGGCCACTGGTAGCCTCCTTCAAATAGGTTTAAGTATTTGAGCCCTGGGCCCCGTGATGCTGCTCGTGTGTGTGTGTGTGTGTGTGTGTGTGTGTGTGTGTGTGCACGCACGTCTAAGTGTAAAAACTTCCGGACATAATGACAGCCACATGCATCTTACATCATGTCAGATCTCTGCTCAAGAGCCTCTGGGAGCTTCCAAAACTACAAGATGAAATGCAGTGTGGCACTCCAGGACCCCACGGTCCCACTCTATCCAGCACTCTGATCTCATCTTCTCGTTTTCTCCTAAAATGAACCTGCTGCTCAAGCCAGACCAATCTCTTCAACATCCCCCAAACACACCCTCTTAATTCTCCACCCCAGGCCTTTCTACCTGCCGCTTCCCTCACCCCCTTAAGGCTCCACTCCCTGCCCTTTCGCTTGCTGGTCAATGTCCTACTGATCTGATTCCTTTGATATCCTACTTTGATTCCCATCTCTTCTCCAAGGCTCCCTCAATGTCTTCAGGCAACACCCTTCTCCAGTTACCTCCTACAACACTAAGTTTTGGGGCCAGGGGGCATTTTTACTCAATGGTCGTGTTTGTGGACAAGTGCTTTGGCGGGTGGGTGAGTGGCAGAGGGGAGGGTCTGGACAAGTATATTCACTGGTTTATTCCTTTTTTTTTTTAATCTCAATCTTCACCCCAAGCCATAGGCAACCACCAGCCTACTTTCTGTCTCCATAGATGGTCCTATTCTAGACTTACATATGGATGTAATCATATGGTACGTGGTCTTTTGTGTCCGTCTTCTGCCACTTAGCATACTGTTTTCAAGGTTCGTCCACGTTGTAGCGTGTATCAACACTTTGCTCCTTTTTATGGCCAAGTAATAGTCCATTGTGTGGATATATCACATTTTGTTTATCCATTCATCCGTTGATAGCATTTGGGTTCCTACCACTTTTTGGCTATTATAAATAGCGTGGCTATGAACATTTGTGTACAAATTTTTGTATGGGGATGTTTTCATTTCTCTTGGGGTAATCACCATTTTTACTGCTTTCTTTTATCCCTGGTCATCAAAGCTGTTGTTGTTGTTAGCTGCCATTGAGTTGGCTCCTGACTCATGGCAATACCATGCCCAACAAAATGAAACACCGCCCTGTGCCATCCGCCTGATTGGTTGGGGACTGGACGCTGTGCTCCATAGTGTTTTCACTGGCTAACTTTTACGGAGCAGACCCCCAGGCCTTTCTTCCTAGCCTCTCTTAGTCAGAAAGTTCCACTGAAACCTGTTCAGCGTCATAGCAATACACAAGCCTCCACCGACAGATGGGTGGTGGCTGCACGTGAGGTGCATTGACTGGGAATCGAACCCGGGTCTCCCACATAGAAGGCAAAAATCCTACCACTGAACCACCACTGCCCCCTCATTGAAGGGGGAGGTACGTCAATTTACTTTTTATTCTGCTGGCCACCCCTATGGGAATTAGATACTGGGGTCTCTGCTTTAAGCAGGAAAATCTGGATTGTCCCAACAAATACAGGATCTAGTGTTTCTCATTTTACAAAAGGATTCTTTATTTTACAGAAGAACAGAAGAGTCCAGACATTGTCAGGTCACCGGGGCCGGTACCTTTCGGTGCAGCAGGCTTCAGAGTTCATCGTTTGACACACCAGCTGGGTTTCTAGAGGAGTTGTAAGTCAACGTTTAGTGAATTGAATCATGTTTTAAAGCATAGGTAAAAGAATAGGACCGTGAGTCCTTGGGAATAATGTGTGTGTGAGGCCATAATCAGAAACAGATTTATGACTTTAGTAAAGACAAAAATCAGAGATAAATGTCAACAGCAACAGGCAGCCTGTGATAATTAACTAAGAGCCTAGCAGCATAATAGACACTGCCTTAGCTTTAAATATGCTTTCTTGTTTAAACCTTGCAAAAATACCTTAGAGGTAGGTGTGATTTATCTCCAGCTTAAGAGTTGGGAAACCAAGACTCAGGGATATTAAGGAACAGACCCACAGAGCTGAAGGTAGAACTTGGATTCCAATCAGGCCCACTCTTTCTCGGAAACTCGGGCTCTGTTCAGAAGACAGTGCGGTGGTGTCTTAGTTACCTAGTGCTGCTGTAACACAAATACCACAAGTGGGCAGCTTCGAAGAACAGAAATTCATTTTCTCATAGTTCTGGAGGCTCAAAGTCCAGATCAGGGTCGTGGCCACGTCAATATCATCCTTGTCGGTATCCTCAGGAGTTCCTTGGTTGCTTGGCATTTCTTGACTTGTAGATGATCCTCACATGGCATCTGTCTTCCCTCATGTGTGTCTCTGTGTCTATACCGGTTTTTTTTAATAGCTAAGAAGTGATTAGGTTTAGAACCCACCCTACACTGGTATGACCTAATTAACATAACAAAAGAAACGCCTTTTGTCCAAATAGGATCACAGCCATAGATACAAGGACCAGGACTTGAACGCATATTTGAAGGGGACACAATCCAGTCCATAACAGTGGTTGCATGTACGACTCTGGGATCAGACTGCCCGGTTGGAGTCCCAGCTTACTTACTGGGCATCTGTTTCCTGGGCTGTAAAATAGGGCTACAAAAACCCTACCTCAGAAGATTGCTGTGAAGTTTAAATGAGATGATTTATTTAAGTACCTAGCACACAGCAAGTGCTTAATAAATGTTAGCAATCATCATGCTGAACTGCTCCTGTCATGGAACTAGCAATACTAACAACAGCATTTATCAAGCACCTATAGTAGCCAGAACAGCCCAAGGCCCCCAGAATATCAGCATTATAATCAGGTTGTTTGGGACTCATAGCTGTCCTGCCACTTACTCACTGTGGGATTTGGGCAAGCTGCTTAACCTCTCTGAGCTTTGGTTTTGGTAAGAAGGGGCTATAGGTAGCACCCACTCAAAAGAGTAATTGTGAGGCTTAAATGAGCTACATAATGTAGAGTTCCTTAAACTACAAATCACTCAGAAAGTAAATTTTGTTACTGTGGAAATAGCTTTACACATGCTATTTTAAGTGGCCCTCAGATGGCAATCCTAGGACATGGTTTCACAGAGGAGAAGTCTGTGGTCAGAGAGGTTAATAACCTTCCAGGTCCCATCACCAGTCCAGGGTAAAGCTGGCATTCATACTCAGGTCCATTTGACATTGTGCAGTCTCTGTTCAATGGCCATTCTTCTGCACCCTGTTTTGTTTGTATAAACACTGTTCTGGAGTCTCTGGGTGGTGCAAATGTTTAATGCGCTCAGATGCTAACCCACAGGTTGGGGGTTTGAGTCCACCCAGACGCACCTCAGAAAAAAGGCCTAGCAAACTACTTCCAAAAAATCAGCCATTAAAAACCCTGTGGAGCACAGTTCTACTCTGATGCACAGGAGGTCGCCAAGAGTCAGAATTGACTTGACAACAACTGGTTTTAGGCCATGTGTAGGGAATGAGACCTGACCCTAGTCCCAGAAGACTGTGTGGCAATCTGGGGCCTCTGGAAAGCAGATGTGCAAGAGATTTGCTGTGATTAGTTGTCAATGAGTCGATCCTGACTCATGGCGACTCCACATGTGCAGAGTAGAATGTGCTCCACAGGGTTTGCAAGGCTTTGACCTTTCAGGAGCAGATCCCCAGGCCTGTCTCCCAAGATCCTTCTGGGTGGTTTTAAACCACCAGCCTTTCAGTTAATAGTCAAGTGCTTAACTTTCTGTACCATCCAGGGACTCTGCTGGTGGGAAAGTAAAATGTGCAGTCGCTTTGGAAAACGGTCCAGCAGTTCCTCAAAAAGCTAACCATAGAGTTGCTATAAAACCAAAAACCAAACCAATCCCATTGCCGTTGAGTCGATTCTGACTCACAGCGACCCTATAGCACAGAGTAGAACTGCCCCGCAGGGTTTCCAAGGAGCTCCTGGTGGGTTCAAACTGCCGACCTTTTGGTTAACAGCCACAGCTCTTAACTGCTACGCCACCAGGGTTTCCAGAGCTGCTATAGGACGTTACAATTCCACTCTTAGGTATATACCCAAGAGAATTAAAGCATACGTCCACATATAAACTCATACATGAATGTTCACAGCGACATTATTCGTCCAAGTCAAAAAGTGGAAACGACCCAATGTCTATTAGTAGGTGAATGGATAAACAAAATGTGGAATGTTCATGCAATAAAATCTTATTCAGTCATAAAAAAGAATGATAAATAAAATGTGGTATATCCATACAATAGAATACTATTCAGTCATAAAAAGGAATGACAAACAAATGTGATATAGCCACACAATGGAATATTATTCAGTCATCAAAAGGAACGACAGCGAGGATGAACCTTGAAAACATTATGCCAAGTGAAAAAGAGGGAGCAGTGGTGGTTAGCGGTAGAATTCTCGACTGCTATACAGAAAACCCAGGTTCGACTCCTGGCCAGTGTACCTCATCTGCAGCCACCACCCCTCTGTCAGTGGAGGCTTCAATGTTGTTAGGATGCCTAAGAGGTTTTAGTGGAGCTTTCAGACTCAGATGGAGTAGGAAGAAAGGCCTGGCCAATGAAAACCCTGTGGATCACAACAGTCTGCTCCACAACCAATCATGGGGATGGTACAGGGTGGGGCAATGTTTTATTTTACTGTACATGGGGTCACCATGATTTGGGGGCGGACTTGACAGCAGCTGACAACAATACCAACAACAAATGAAAGAAGCCAGTCCCAAAAGGCCATATATTGTATGATTCCATTTACATGAGTGGCCCAGATAGGAAACCCCAGCCTAGGGCTGGTGTTGGGGAGGAAGCATGGAGAGTGACTGCTAATGGGTACAGCTTTCTTTTTAGGGTGATGAAAATATTCTAGAAGTAGATCGTGGTGATGGGCGCACAACCTTGTGAATACACAAAAAACCATTGGACTGGACACTTTAAAAGAGTGAATTTTATAATATGTAAACTATATTTCAATTAAAAATTTTTTTTAACCATGTTATATACATAGGTCTCATCTTAGTTATCTAATGCTGCTATAACAGAAATACCACAAGTGGATGGCTTCAACAAACAGAAGTTTATTCTCTCAGTCTAGGAGACTAGAAGTCCAGACTCAGGGTGTCAGCTGCAGGGGAAGGCCTTCTCTCTGTTGGCTCTGGGGGATGGTCCTTGTCATCAATCTTCCCTAGTCAAGGAGTTTCTCAGCGCAGGGACTCTGGGTCCAAAGAAGGTGCTATTCTCCTGGCTCTTGTTTCTTGGTGGTATGAGGTCCCCTGTCTCTCTGCTTGCCTCTGTCTTTTATATCTCAAAAGAGACTGTCTTAAAACACAACCTAATCTGGAAGATTGAGTCCTGCCTCATTAACATAACTGCCTCTAATCCCACCTCGTTAACATCATAGAGGTACGATTTACAACCCACAGGAAAATCACATCAGATCACAAAATGGTAGACAATCACACAGTACTGGGAATTACAGCCTAGCCAAACTGACACACACTTTTGGGTGGCACAGTTCAATCCATAACAGGTCTGGGTTCATTTGTTTTCACTGCAGTATAGTATTCCGGTGGTCCGACTAGTCTACAGTCTCTCCTCCCATTAATGAGCATTTGTGTTGTTTCTCACTTCGTTGCTATTGCAAGCGGTGCTGCTATACACATTCCTTGCACGTCTCTTTGTGCATGTGTGCAGGGTGCCTTGAAGAAACGTCCCAAGGAGTGCAGTTGCTGAGGTACACGGTATACACATCTTCAACCTTACACCCTCACTCTTTACAACTCCTCTGTGAGTCTGGGGAGGGAAGGCGAGGCAGCAGGCTCTACGTCCACCCTTGCCCTCGACAAACCTCCTGAGGTCTCAGAAAATAGGGCAACTGACATGGAAAACAAATAGCAGAAATCAAGTGGCGTGAGGCTTCCCCTGCCACCGCTCTGAGACCCGCTAGATGGGCATCAGGGCCTCCCCCACCAGAAAATATTAACAGCATTTAATGAATATTCACGAGGATTCATTAAACATTTCCCCATGTGGCTGAACAAAACAGTGTTCAAACCCCCAAGCCATTAACAAAAAAGAAAGAAGAAATATTACGGGGACGATGTGCACAAGCTCAGAACACCACAGGCAAGAAACAGCTTTTCCTTTAAAAAAAAAAAACTCAACTTGATCTCACTTCATCTCACTGGTGTTTAAAACGGCCCCCACATCCTAAGTCTTTGTGACTTCTTCAGACAGGACAATCCTGATTGATACTACTGTGATTACAGTTTTTGTTTTGTTTTTTGTTTTCTGGACATAGAAATTTGCCTTCATCACAGCAACAAGATTCAAACACCACATTTAAGTTTGAAAGGCCTTTTCTACAAGCCACATCATTGGATCCTTGCAGCTTCCTGGTGGGGTGGCCCAAGAACTGGTTTCTTCATTTGACAGACAAGAAAACTGAGGCCCACAGTAGTTAGTGGGCTTACCTAGGGTCATTGTACTCAGTGTTTCGGCCATCTTCCAAGGAAAGTGACTCCATGGCCTCACCACCCTGACCACAGCCAACTACAGTAGGCACAGGCCTGGCCCAAAGACTGAGCCTCACGGCAGCCTTGTGTTAGAGTGTTGCCAGTGGGAATGCTTTCCACTGGACAGTGTCTAGAAAAGCCAGTTAGCACCTCTCTCTAGAACAGTCCAAGTCTATGAGACAAGCAGGTAGAAGAGTTGGGAGCCTGCGAAGATGCTGAAAGACACACAGAGGGAAAAGCCAGTAAACAAAAGTGATGAGTCAGGAGAAGCTCTGAGACCGTGGAAGCACAAAGCAACCGAAGCCATGGGACTGAGATAGAGAGGATGGGGGAGAGAAACGTTGGCTGGGAGAGTCAGGAACAGTGGAAGTGGAGCTAGACAATGGTTGGGCCAGTTTCATGGCAGAACACTGTAGCAGGGCATAACCCAACTGCTGGGCAATGGGTACCAAAGAACTTTCTACTCCTAGCAAGCACGGCTCTGATAAACTTGACACTGTCCCCTTTCCCTACTTCCCTGTGTATTTCCACTCTGAGCCAGTGGCTCTCAACCATTTGCTACGTCTGGAGACATTTTTGGTCACCATAATTGTAGTGTGGGTTGCAGACGTATGTGGTGCTACGAGTATGTAATGGGTGGAGACCAGAGATGCCCTCCAACATCTTACAATGCACAAGACAGCCTGCCACAACAAAGAATTAATTGGCCCAAATTAGACACACAGAAGATATCGCTTGGTCTGCATCAAGATGAATGAATGAAAAATAAATTAATGAACAAGATAAGGACACTTAAGATGGTACAAGAAAAGAAAGGAAAATAGCAATGTTGCTGTTGTTGTGTGCCATCGAGTTGATTCTGGCTTATAGTGACTCTAAAGGACAGAGCAGAACTGCCCCTAGGGTTTCCTAGGCAGTCAATCTTTATGGGAGGAGATCACCAGGTCTTTTATACCATGGAGCAGCTGGTGGGTTCCAACCTCCAACCTTAAGGTTAGCAGCTGAGCACTTGACCATTGCACCACCAGGGCTCTACTGAAAACAACAGTAAAAAAAAAAAAAAAAACCAAACCCATTCCCATAGAGCGGATATTGACTCATAGCAACTCTACAGGACATAGTGTTTCCAAGGAGCAGCTGGTGGATAAGAACTGCCGACCTTCTGGTTAGCAGCTGTAGCACTTAACCACTGCACCATCAGAGCTCCGAAAATAACAATAAAACTTATTGAATGTTTATTGTATGCCAGTAATTCTGTTAAGTACTCTCTATATATTCTTTCCTTTAAACATCACAAAAACTTTTTGAGGCAAGACTTTGCTGCATAATAAATTACTGAAATATTTGGCAGTTTAAAATAATGATAAAGGTTTATTATCTCACAGTTTCTATGGCACCAGCATAGCTTTGGGTGGTTCTGGCTCAGGATGTCTTGTGGGGTTGCAGTCAAGATGTGAACTAGAGATGCCATCATCTGAAGGCTCAACTGGGGCTGCAGGCTCTACTTCTATGATGGCTCGCTCACTCACATGGCTGTTGGCTAGAGGCCTCAGTTCCTCTCCAAGTAGACCTTTCCATAGGGCTGTTTGAGTCTCCCCTTGGCATGGTGCTGGATTCCTCCAGGATGAGTGATTCAAGAGAACAAGAAGGAAGCCACAACGCAACATATGGCCTAATCTTGGAAGTCACATACTCTCACTTTTCCCGTTGCCGTTGAGTTAATTCCAATTCATAGTGACCTTTAGGACAGAGTAGAACTGCCCCTAGGGTTTCCAAGTCTGTAAATCTTTATGGAAGCAGACTGCCACATCTTTCTCCCAAGGAGCTGCTGGTAGGTTCGAACTGCTGACCTTTTGGTTAGCAGCTGAGCCCTTTAACCGCTGCTACCAGGGCTTCTTACTGTCACTTTAGTCACGTTCTATTCCTCAGACATGACTCATTAAGTCTGGCCCACACTAAAAAGGGGAAAGGAATTAAGTTTGAAGGAAAGAGCATCAAAGAAAAATAAAATGTGAGTATTTTAAAAGCACCCCAATGCCCAAGTTATATAACTGGTAAAATGGTGAAACCGAGATTTAAAAATCCATTCATTTCACAAATATGGGCACCTATTATATCTATGGGAAACCCTGGTGGCGTAGTGGTTAAGTGCTACAGCTGCTAACCAAGAGGTCGACAGTTGCTCCTCAGAAACCCTATGGGGCAGTTCTACTCTGTCCTATAGGGTTGCTGTGAGTCGGAATCGACTTGACAGCAGTGAGTTTTTTTTTTTTTTTCTTGGTTTATTGTATCTATGATGTCCAATATGATAGCCCATAGCCACTAGCCACATAGGCTATCGAGCACTTGAAATATGGCTAGGATGCCTGAAGAATTGTATTTCTAATTTTATTTACGTCTGATTTAAATGTAAAAACTGTCATTGAATTCAAGTATTAGAAAACGTTTACATATGTTTGCAACAACTTGGGCAAGTAAGCCTACTCTTCCTGTAAATTTTATGAAATCTAAATAAGATCAAGTATTTCCAACGCAAAACAAGCATCCACATTGAGATGGGCTGCAATATAAAACACACACTACATTATCAAGACTTAGTATGAGAAAAAGAAATGTAAAATATCTCATTAAAATGTTTTATATTGATGGCATAACAAACTGTATTAAGAAAATGTTCTGCATCCCACTTTGGTGAGCGGCATCTGGGGTCTTCAACACGAGCAAGTGGCCACCTAAGATGCATCAATTGGTCTCAACCCACCTGGAACAAAGGAGAATGAAGAACACCAAAGACATAAGGTAAAGATGAGCCCAAGAAACAGAAAGGGCCACATAAACCAGAGACTACATCAGCCTGAGAAGAACTAGATGGTGCCCAGCTACCACCGATGACTGCCCTGACAGGGAACACAACAGAGAACCCCTGATGGAGCAGGAGAACATGGGTTGCAGATCTCAAATTCTTGTAAAAAGACCAGACTTAATGGTCTGACTGAGACTAGAGGGACCCCGGAGGTCACAGTCCCTGAACCCTCTGTTAGCCCAAGACTGGAACCATTTCCAAAGCCAACTTTTCAGACAAGGATTGGACTGGACTGTAAGACAAAAAAATGATATGAAATGACATGAAATGGTGAAGAGTGAGCTTCTTGGCTAAAGTAGACACATGAGACTATGTGGGCAACTCCTGTCTAGAGGCGCGATGAGAAGGAAAAGGGGACAGGAGCTGGTTGAATGGACACAGAGGATACAGGGTAGAGAGAAGGAGTGTACTGTCTCATTAGGGGGAGAGCAGCTAGAAGTACATAGCAAGGTGTGTATAAGTTTTTGTATGAGAGACTGAGTTGACTGACTTCTACTTAAAGCATAGGAAATAAAAAAAAATTTTTTTATATTGATCACATGTTGAAATATTTTGGATATATTGGATTAAATAAAATATATTACTAATTAGTTTTACCTGTTTCTTTTTACTTTTTTATGTGGCTACTAGAAAATTAGAAATGACATATGTGGCTTGCATTATATTTCTACTGGGCAGCGGTTGTTAGTTGCTGTCAGGTCAGCCCTCAACTCATGTGACACCATGCACAACAGAACAAAACGCTGCCTGATCCTGCTCCGTTCCAATGATCTGTCTCGAAACGGACTGTTGCGATCCATAGGATTTTCATTGGCTGATTTTCAGGAGATTGCCAGGCCTCTCTTCCCAGTCTGTCATAGTCTGGAAGCTCTGCTGAGACCTGTTCAGCATCATAGCAATATGCTAGCCTCTACTGACAGATGGGTGGTGGCTGCACATAGGTGCACTGGCCAGGAATCAAAGCTGGGTCTCCCACACAGAAGAAGAGGATTCTACCACTGAACCACGACTTGCCCCGTATTATATATTGTTCTTAGGTGCCATGGACACACTAAACACTATGAATTTATCGTTCCTGCCTCCATGGAGTTTACAGTCAAATGAAGAGACAGCTACAGAGTAATTAATCCAAAGAACTAATTGAATAATGAGTGTTACGAAGCAGAAATCAGGGAGCAGTGAGAATTTAACAAGGGACCTGACCCAGTTCGCTCTATCTCCCAGGCAATCCCGCGATTTGAGAGAGGAGAGAGTTTTTATAAACCCAGCACTGGGTGGATTTGGTGGGAGGCAGGGGGTGGGGGGTGGAGGCTCTGTACTGGGGGATGTGGCACCAGCGGAAGCGGATGTGCCAGGAGCGTTGCCCCTTTGATGTGCAGGTGGCGAGGGCGGCAGGGAGGGGCTGGGCTGCCATCAGCTGTCAGGTTGGCACTTGCCGGCTCTGCCCACACACTAGCCAGGTTCGGAAAGCCTCCAGGGCTCTTGGGGCTCACGTGGCTGTGCTGGAAAGCACCTGGGTTCCCAGAAAAGCCAGAGCACCGAGCCGGGGACTGGCCCCAGCTCTGACCAGGGTGACCCTGAGCCTCAGCCCCGTGGGCTCCCTCCCAAGCACAGGATGGAAGGTGACTTTGACAACTAGACTAGGACTTGACTTTGACAACTAGGCCTCCTTTGCTCCCTGCTCCTGGCCAATGTGTTCATGGTAGCCTTGAGTGATTCAAATCCCGTTACCGCCTACCTGGCCCCTTTGCCACATATCTCCTTCTCCCAAATCTGCCCTTTGCGTTGTCACCCAAATTCTCACTGTTCCTAAAACATGCCAAGCTCATTTCTGCCTCAGGGCCTTTGCACTTGCTATCTCTTCTCCCGAGGATACCTCCTCTCAGATATTTACATAGCTGGCGTCTTCTTATCATTGAAGTCTTGGCTCAAAGGTCACCTCTGTCCCTAACCCCTGTTTCCAAAGTTGCCTCCACATCCTTTCTCTTCGCTGTGACTCTCTGTCTCATTTCTTTAGTGGATTTTTGTTCCACTCCTATCTGAATTTTTTCACTCAGCTTTATTTGTTGTCTGTCTTCTCCACCGGAAAATAGAATCCACAGGGAAAGGGACTTTGTCTAGTGCCTAGAATAGTTCCTGGCATGAGAAAGGTGCTCTGAAAATATTTGTTGAGTGAATTCATTCATCTTCCCAAAGCACAGATCTGAAAACAATTATGGAGACCTCGTAGGAATGTGGACAAATGTTTATGATGAAATGCTAAGCTAAAAAAAGAATATAAAATTATACCCTCTGACCTGGTACGTATGAAATATGTGAGTGCAGGGACAAAAGAAGGTCGTGCACGGAGGGAAAATAGCTGTCTGTTGGGGGTGGATGAGACTGCAGGTGATTTCTGGTTTTTAAATTCTTATTTAATATGGTTATATTGCTTTTTTAATCTCAGCTTTATTGAGATATAATTCATATCCCATAAAGTTCATCCTTTTGAAGTGTACAGTTTGGTGGTTTTCAGTCTATTCCCAAAGTTGTGCATAGATCTAATACCAGAACATTTTCATCACTCCGAAAAAAAACCCTGTATCCATTAGCAATCATGCCCCCTTCTCCACTCCCCCATCCCCTAAACCCAAACCAAACTTGCTGCCATCGAGTCAATTCCAACTCATAGAGACCCTATAGGACACAGTAGAACTGCCCCATAGAGTTTCTAAGGAGTGGCTGGTGGGTTCATACTGCCGATCTTTTGGTTAGCAGCCGAGCTCTTAACCACTGTGCCACCAGGGCTCCAGTCCTTGAGTATCTTTCCAGTATATTCTTAAACTCCTTTCTCTGAGCATCTCTGTGCTCAGGTCAAAATGAACTACCACAGTTTGACCCACTAGCCATGAACCCTTAAGTCACCACGCCTTTGTCAACACCATTCCCTCTTCTACTTCCTGGAAAAATTCACCGGCATTCTGCAAAATTCAGCTCAGATGTTACCTCCCTTTGTAAAGACTCCTCCTTGTGACCCTCTGTATACAAGTCTCACCCGCTCCTGAAGGGCTCGTTGTATATTCTCCTGTCTGTTTCCTGCCTTGGCCTGTGACAGGAGTAACCTCAGGGTCTTGTTCATCTCGCCTCTCTCATATCTAACCTAGTCCCTGGCACCTAGTGGATACTCGTTGTTAGCTGCCCTCTAGCTGGCCCCAACTCACGGCACCCCTGTGCACAAAAGAATGAAACGCTGCCCAGTCCTTCACCATCCCCATGATTGGTTGGAGATCAGACCGTCATGATCCATAGGGTTTTCATGGACTGATTTTTCAGAAGTAGATCGCCAGGCCTTTCTTCCTAGTCTGTCTTAGTCTGGAAGCTCTGCTGAAACCTGTTCAGCATCATAGCAACACGCAAACGTCCACTGACAGACATGCACGGCTGCTCAGGAGGTACAATGGCTGGGAGTTGAACTCAGGTCTCTGGCATGGAAGGAGAGAGCTCTAGCACTAAACTCCCCATACTCTCATAGTGGGTACTCAGCAAGGTTAAATCAGTGAATGTATGAACGGAGCTCGTGCTGTAAATCATTGAGCAAGACCCTAACAATACCCCCACCACTTGGTTAAAAAAAAAAAAACCAAACCCATTGCCCATCGAGTCTGACCCACAGCAACCCTATAAGGCGGAGTAGAACTGCCCCAGAGAGTTTCCAAGGAGCGCCTGGTGGATTCGAACTGCTGACCTTTTGGTTAAAAGCCGTAGCAGTTAACTGCGACACCTCCCAGGGTTTGCCTTGGCAAATAAGATATTTTAAATGCTTTTGGAGGATTTTTGAGTCAGGCGGACTTAGCTGGAATCCTGGCTCTACCACTTGCTAGCTGGGTGGCCTCTTGGACATCATTTCCTCATCTTTAACAGGATCGTTTCTCCCACCTCAGAGAGTTGCTGTGGGGATGTAATGCAGGCAAAGTACCTAGCACACTGTAGTTGCTCAATAGGTGTTTTTATTAATTCTGCTACTACTACTCTTGCCACGATGATGTCCGATGGTCTAATGGTGTGGCTAAGATAGGACATGTTATTCTGAACCAGTCACAACTGTTATGGATTGAATTGTGTCCCCAAAGGCTATGTTGAAGTCCTAATCCCTGGTACCTGTGAACTTGACCTTATTTAGAAATACAGTCTCTGAAGATGTTATCAGTTAACATACCTGACTGGGGTAAGTCCTAATTCAACCTTAGCAGTGTCCTTATAAAAGAGGAGAAGACACACAGAGAGACAGACAGAGGGGCAGACAGGGAAGACGGCCAGGAGTTACACTGCAGCTGTAAGCCAAGGAATGCCTGGAGAGACAAGCCAAGGAATACCAGAACCAGGAGAGACAAAAAAGGGGACTCCAAGGAGAATACGGCTCAGCTGATGCTCTGAACTCAGACTTCCAGCCACCAGAACCATGAGGCAATACATTTCTGTCATTTTAAGTCCCACAGTTTATGGTATTTTGTTACAGCAGGCGAGGAGACTAATACCCAGACCCTCCTAAGTCTCCGCTTTACCAAAATCATTCCGCCCTCTTAAGAATCCTGGGTGGTTTTATCATCCCGGCTCTGAGAGTAAGAATGACTCGCCAAGGGCGCAGTGACACAGCCAGGCTTGCCCCGGGATCTGCGTCCTCCCCATATCTTTCTACAGCTGCCTACTAGGTTAGGATGAACCGGGTCTAAGGAGCCACCCAGTTGCTGTTCTGAGGTTTTGACTTTGGCACTGGGAGGGCTGTAGCAGAAGGCACAAGGAGGCAGCACCGTTCTGGAACAGGTAAGTGAGGCCAGGGCATCCGTCATCCTCAGCCAGGACAGCTCGTCCCAGGGAAGGGACTCAGCCCAAGGCTCCCTTCTGCGGCCCAGCCTAGTTGAGCCGCTGATGTCTTTATCGGCCAGGATTGACTCAGCTGTGGCAGGCCCAGCGCGCATCGCCCCTGTGACAAGTGATAAAGATCTCAGTCGGCACATGAGAGCCATTGGAGGAACAGAATGGAGACAACTGAAAAGTGCAGCGCACCAGCCTCCGAAGCCAGGAGCTCGCAGGTTCTGCTGATTTCAGCTCTTCTTTGCCGATTTGCTGATCCTGGAGAATCTCGCTATTTGGGCTTTTTAATCAAGTCTCCAGGACTCCTTGTGAGAACCAAGTGCCGGAACACAAGGAAGACCTGTCTCATGGAGTCTGAGACATGGAGCCAGGATAAGTGTCTGCCATTCAGCCAGTAGAGTTTCACCTTGAAGACTAATTATGATTGCTTTCTATTTCCTCACTGCCTTCCTGGGAAACTCTTAAAGCTCCCCCCTACCCCACCCCCACCACCTTAGTCCCTTTGCCACAGGGACAGATATTTGCCCTTGCAATTAGAATCCCTGCTACTGCCACCATTGCTATATTTTAGCATCTCCTGAGAGCCTGTCAAATACTAGTTAACCAGCTAATTGCAGTTGCAACTGACCCCTTGAGCGTGTGAATGAACATGACAAGTGGCTGCTGACATGCCATTTGTGCTGCCGAGTTTACCATGTGACTATGTACTTCTGTGTAAAAGGGTCTCACGCATCAGGTGATTCCAGCCCAAAGTGCCTTTGGAAATGATGGTGAAAGTGGCTGATTGACTGACTAGTCACGGCATTCACCGGGAAAGGGACAGGGGGATAAAAACTCCACAAGGACTTGACCCACCTTCCTCTTGGTGCCTCTGTTCTGGCCACAGATCAGCAAGATTCCACTTTCTTGTATAAAAAGCTTTTTAAATGAAAGGGGCGGTGCATGCATAGAATGGGATGTCCCACGTTGTTGGGTTAAGTGCCCTTGAGTGGGCTCCGACTCATAGTGACCTTGTGTGTAATAGAACTAAACATTGCCTGGTCCTCTGCCATCCTCATGACTATTGTTATGCTTAAGCCCATTGTTGCACCCACTGTGTTAATCCATCTTGTTAAGGGTCTTCCTCTTTTGTGCTGACCCTCTACTTTACCAAGTATGATGTCCTCCTCCAGGGACTGGTCCCTCCTAATAACATGTCCAAACTAAGTGAAACGAAGCCTAACCATCCTTGCTTTTAAGGAGCATTCTGGCTGTGCTTCTTCCAAGACAGATTCGTTCATTCTCTGGCAGTCCATGGTATAGTCAATATTCTTCACCAGCACCACAATCCAAAGGCGTCAATTCTTCTTCAGTCTTCCTTATTCCATCTCCAGCTTTCGCATGCTCGTGAGGTGATTGAAAATACCACGCTTGAGTCAGGCGCACCTTAGTCCCAGAGGCATTAAAAAGAAAGAGGTGCACTCCCACCCCCAGCTCTAGTCACCTGGCTTCTCACCTCTGCACCTTTGCCTATGCTGTTAAAAAAAACTTCCATCTAAATGCTTTCCTGTCTTACCTGATGCCCAGCACATGTGTGTTTGGCATACAGTCAACGTCCAATAGATGAGCTGGCTCTTTTCCCTCCAGGTTCAAAATGAGCCAGTTTCCCACACCCTAGAGGTAGATCCATGGGGCAGCTGGTAGTGCAGGAGGTTGATCTGCACTCACTGGAAAGAAGAGGTCAAGGTTCCTGGGCGGTGTAAACAGGCACTCAGTTGGTAACCAAAAAGCTGGTGGTTCGAATCCACCCAGTGGCACCCAGAAGAACCAGGCCTGGCAACCTGCTCCTGTAAAGGTTACGACCAATTCCACTCTGTGATACATGGGGTCTCTCCAAACGAACAACAAAAAACAAAACAACCAATAGAAAGAAGAGGTCTACAGTATACAGTTAAATGAAAAAAGTAGGTTATGAGCAGCGTGTATCTTATGACCCAATTTTTGTAGAAAGAAAAGTCCATATTCACATGTTTGTGCATAGAAAAGTCTAGAAGGGCGCATACTGCATCGATGGTGGTTACCCCCAGGGAGCAGGGTTGGTGGGTGAGGAGGAAGTATGAACAGAGACTTTTTGCTGTTTACTTTCTACTTTCTAGAGTGTTTTTTTTTTTTCACGATGGGTGTTGTATTAATTTTATAATTAAAAATCTAATAAAGATTTTAAGATGTGCTTGGGGAATAGAGAAGAGCTGTTTCCAAAATATTATATTTGCAAGAGGCATTTGTCACAAATGTACCGAGCTGTGAGTTACTGTGTTGGGTGCAGATATTTTACTCCTTCAAGCAGACCGTGTGCTCCAGGAGGGCAGGGACTAGGTCTCATAGCAGTACCACTAGCAGCTACCCCAGCAATAACGCCACCGTTTGCTAAGAGCCAAATAGGCTACACACCCTGTCTGGTTTAATTTCACTTATTCCTAAGTCTTTAGATCCCATACGTTGTTCTGCGCAGGCAGAAGGGCTCAATAAATATTTTTGATTGAAAGGTGTGGTTGGACATGTTTTGGGGAAACACAGGGTGGAACTGCCCCATAGGGTTTCCAAGGAGCGTCTGATGAATTCGAACTGCTAACCTTTTGGTTAGCAGGCATAGCTCTTAACCACTATGTTACCAGGGTTTCCATGTGCCTAGTGCCATGAAAAAAAGTGAGATCTGAAGTCAGACAGACCTGGCTCTGGATACCATTCTACCATAGACTCACTGTGTGACCTTGCGTAAGTCATTGCACTTCTCTGAGCCTTAGTTTTCACATTTTATAAAGGGAATAAAAAATACCTCCCTTGAAGAATTATTTGAGGAATAGACATAATTGAGAAATGAGAGTTGATATAATTATTCCTCTTTTCACTTCTTCCACTGCTCGGCTCACCTCTGGAAATTTTGGAGTGTCTCTGCTTCTCTTGGTTTCTGTCCCCAAATACTAGGACTACATTTTGGCCCAGGACCCACGTGGCCCACAGAGGGACAGGGCTTTCCAGGACACTACCGGGAAACATGGCAGACGTAAGCTCTATCTGATACAGTGAAAATCCCAACTGGAGAACCTTGGAAAGAAATGCCATCTTATAATTTTTCACACTGTTAGAATAAAATCAGTGCATTATCACTCTCTATGAAGAATCTTGTAAGTGCTTTTAAATACATATATATACACGTATATAAATACGTATATATTCATATACATATATATATTTAACTCTTGCACTGTTTGTGGCAAAAACAGATGTGAAGCATAACCTCTGGAGTTGCCCAGCCTTGGGTTTCAGTGTCAGCTCCACTCGCTGGGTGACCTTGGGCAAGTAACTAAACCTCTCTGTGCTTCCAAGTCCTCATCTGTAAAATGGGGACAGAGGAGTACCAAGCCTCATAGGACTCATAATGTAAATCCCATGCAATGTGCCAGTTCAGGGTCAGTGCCCAATATTACTATCACTAAGACTATTATCATGCACTGGGTTGGCTTCTCCCTTTCGCTTTCTGTCCCTCTTTCCCCTGGCCCTTGTCCCACACCCTTTTTCATCAACAGGGAAAAAGAAACCGAAATAAAGTCAAAGTCAAGTTGTTCGAGCGTTTTCAAGGAGACGGGTCAAAGTCAGGGGATTGTGCTGAACACGGCTTCCCGGGCACGCAGGCCCTTGAGCCTGGTGGCCTCCAGCACTGCCAGGCCGGGCCTTTGTGAGATGCTCATTCCCAGGCTGTGCGCGCGTTCCCTAGGCTGCGGTTCAGAGCAGGGGAGCGCTGTCGGGGTGCCTTGAAGCCAGAGGGGATCCAGCGCGCTCGGACCCCCTGCCGGAAGAACGCGGCATCCACAGGGCTGCTCCGCTGCTTGGTACCAGCGGGCCCGCCGCGCCGCCGCCGCGCTCTCTGCCTTGTGCATGCCAATTAGGCCCTAATTTGATTTTTGCTCTGTCTGTGAGAACCCCATTAAAACCCAATTCCGCTTATTACCAACAGCTTTCTTGCAATGCAACGCCTCTCCCTCCACGGGCTTCCCCCGCGCGGTGACGCGCGCACGCCCGGCCCGCGAGGTCCCTTTGCCTGGTGCAGCGCGCACCCCACCGCCCCCGGACACGCAGCTGTCGCGGCGGTCCCGGCCTCGGGGCTCTCCCCGCCTCCAGGCACAAGCCTGGACACAAGGCCCTGGGCGCAGCGGAGAAACCCGCCAGCCTCCGCGCCGGGCCGGCCGTGTCAAGTAGCCTCTTAGGAAACAATGGGATCCTAGAACGCTGGAATCCTTGCTGGGGAGCTAGAGGTCATCGGGTCCCGCCTCCCACGCCCTGAAGGAATTCCCTGGACTGCGGCTTGTGTCAGTCCCCTGCCTGTGCCTGGACTACTCCCAGCACTGGGAACTCACCCTGTCCTTCTAGAAGGCCTGGCTGGGTTCAAGTTCCAGCCCTTAAGCTGTGTGATCTTAAGCTAAGCTGTCCACCTCTCTGAGCCTTGGTGTCTCATCTGTAAAACAGGTGATGATAAAGCCTGCCTCCTGGGGCTGGTGGAAAGATAAAATGAGGCGCATGCAAAGTCCCGCAAGAGTGCCTGGTACAAAGTGGGTACTCAACAAAAGGTAGCTTTGAGAAGTAACCCTACAGAGCCTGCAGTAGGGTAAGGCGAGTGTCAGTGCCTCAGAGCAAAATGTAAGCGGCACCAAAAAAACTCAGTAATCAAGACAAATAATATTTTATTGCAATATTTTTAAAAACTCAAAGTTAATGCCAAAATATCAGTGATGATCAAAATATGAACACTTTAAATAAAGACAGTTTACTGAGCCTTTTGGCAGTCCCTTTTGCATTGTGCAGTGGAGGTGAGCACCTCACTTGCCTCACCCTAGTCCCACTGGAGTAAAGTCACAATTAAAACCTCTCAGAGCCTCAGGTATCATCTCCATAAAATGGGGCTAAGAATGACCCTATACAGGGATGTTCTGAGAATGAATAAATAGGCAGCATAATTAAAAGCATTTGCTCTGGAATCAGACGGAGTAAGTTCAAGGCCCTGCTCTGGCACTTACTAGATGGATGAGTCATAGCCTCTCTTAGGTCCGAAGAACTAGCCGGCAATTTAACTACAGTTAACTACACCAACACTCACAAAGCACCCAGCATATGCTTGCACACAGTAAGAGATAAATTCATACTGCTGCTATTATTATTTAAAAGAATGTACTTGACTGTCCTGGGCATAGCAGGTTATAGGGACTCATAGCATACGTGCTTAATAAATGGCAGTAAAACAAAAAAAAAAACCAAACCCACTGCTGTAGAGTCAATTCCGACTCATAGCGACCCTATAGGACAGAGTAGAACTGCCCTGTAGAGTTTCCAAGGAGCACCTGGCGGATTCAAACTGCCGGCCTCTTGGTTAAGAGCCATAGCACTTAACCAGTACACCATCAGGGTTTCCAAATAAATGGCAGTAGTGAGGATTATTTGGCGGTAGTGGAATAATCTTTCTAAGGGGCCTGGTACATAGTAGGTATGAAGTTGACTACAAACCCCTGGATAGCAGACACAACCTCTGGCTTGTTCCCCACCATAGCCCCTAAACGTTCTGCACATAATAAACAAAACCAGACCAAACCCGTTGCCATCCAGTCGATTTCGACTCATAGCGACCCTATAGGACAAAGTAGAGCTGTCCCATCGGGTTTCCAAGGAGTGCCTGCTGGATTTGAACTGCCAACCTTTGGTTAGCAGCCACAGCTCTTAACTTCTACGCCACCAGGGTTTCCTCTGCACATAATAGGTCTACACAAAACTGGAATGAATCAATGATTAAATGACGCAAGACAGACCATGCCATCTGTGATTTCTGGAACTGAGAAACTAGGTCCTTTCATGGACTGGACACCCTCCAACCAAAAACGCACCGCCATCAAGTCGATTCTAACTCACAGTGACCCCATAGGACAAAGTAGAACTGCCCCATAAGGTTTCCAAGGCCGAAATCTTTAGGGAAGCAAACTGCCATATCTTTCTCCTGCAGGATGGCTGGCGGGTTTGAACCAACAACCTCTCGGTTAGCAGCCAACTGCTTTAACCACTGGACCACCAGGGCTCCTTTGGACATCCTCACCCTTTGTAACAAGAACAACACTATTGACCAAGTGTCATGGGTTGAATTATGCCCCCCAAAAATATGTGTATCCATTTGGCTGGGCCACGATTCCCTGTAATGTGTGATTTTCCTGTATGTTGTAAATCCTGCCTCTACGATGTTAATGAGGGAGGATGGGTGGCAGTTGTGTTAGTGAGGCAGGACTCAACCTACAAGATTGGATTGTGTCTTAAGGCAATCTCTTGAAATATAAAAGAGAGAAACGAGCAGAGAGACAGGGGGACCTCATACCACCAAGAAAGCAGTGCCTGGGTCCTTTAGACCCAGGGTTCCTGCTCAGAGAAGCTCCTAATCCAGGAGAAGATCGGCGAGAAAGACCTTCCTCCAGAGCTGAGAGAGAGAGAGAGCCTTCCCCTGGAGATGACGCCCTGAATTTGGACTTTTAACCTACTAGACTGTGAGAAAATAAACTTCTGTTTGTTACAGCCATCTACTTGTGGTGTTTCTGTTACAGCAGCACTAGATGACTAAGACACAACGTAACGCCTCCTGATCACCCTCCGTGGAAGAGGCTTGCTCTCCAGACCTCACCCGTCCTGCTTCAATTCTCTAAAGCCGCACAGAATGACCCTGGAAGCTTTTGCTCTTGACACACTGACCTCATAAAGAAAGCTAAAGGAGGGGGATGAGAAACGCACCTGCAGCCAATTTCCCGACAGGTCCATGGGCCAGAAGCCCCTCCCATCATGAAAATGCTCTCCATGCCGGCAAGAATTTTAGAAACGGCTTTTGAAGGGGTGTTAAGGCTCTTCCCAGTATTAGGCTTGGGTTTGGCTGATTCAGTAATTCACTTGCCTGTCTGGTCCCTGCAGGCATTTGAGTCGGCAACCTCTGATCCATCTAGAACCTTCTCTGCCTGGACCCCCGGATCCGGCCCTGCCTTCTTGTCCCCTGGCTCCAGACCTTTGGTGTGGTTCTCCACCTAATCTTGGCCCTTGACATTCCTTTGAACTTTGGCAGGGCATGTTGCTGATTGTTCAGTATTCTGATTGGGGTTCCAGAGCCCTTCCCAGACTTCAGTGCCCTTGGGGACACTGGTGATATCTTTGAGGCTTTTGAAGGCATATGGAGTGACATGGACAGATCTGTCCATCCCCACTCATCTTCCTTGCACCCAAGGCACGCAATTTCAAGATGTTGTGTGCCATCAAGTCGATTCCAACTCATAGTGACCCTAAAGGGCAGCATGGAACTGCCCCACAGGGCTTCCTAGGCTGCAATCTCTCCTGGAGCACATCTTCAGGTCTTTTCTGCCACGGAGTGGCTGGTGAGTTGTACCGCCGACCTTTGGGTTAGCAGCTGAGCGCTTGCTTTACCATTGCACTATCACTGCTCTTTTCAAGATGATAGTTGGGCTAAAATAGCGGAGATATACAGGTTCAAAGGCAGTCCCTCATTCTGTTAGCCCTGAGGTCCAACCAGGGATGCTACCGAAAATACGTGACACTCAGTATAGCAAGGGTGCTGACCACTCAGTACAGATCCTGGATGTAGCACAGAGGCAGAACCCTGGAAGGGCCTTCCCTGCTGTACTAGGCACTAGTCCCTCAGCTGCTGGATGGTGGGGAGTGCCAGTGGGTCCTGGCCAGTTTGCTCTCAGGAGTTTAGGTTAGCAGCTGTTTACCAACTGCTGCTGCAGGCAGAAGGGAGGCTTGGTTGTTCAGTGATACAATTCTCACCTTCCATGTGGGAGACCTGGGTTTGATTCCCAGCCAATGCACCTCACGTGCGGCTACCACTCGTCTGTCAGCGGAGGCTTGCATGTTGCTATGATGCTGAATAGGGTTCAGCACAGCTTCCAGATTAAGAAACTAGGAAGCAAGGCCTGGCAACCTACTTCTGAAAAGCAGCCCATGAAAACCCAATGGTTCACAACAGTCCGACCAGCAACCCATCATGGGGATGGTGCAGGACTGGGCAGTGTTTTGTTTCATTGTGCATGAGGTCACCATGAGCCGGGGGCTGACCCGATGGTAGCTAACAGTAAGAAGCAGACAGAGGTATCCCATCATTTTAACAAATAGCCTAGCTGTGTCAGGACATGCCAGCTCTGCCCCTGAGCATGGGGCTGCCATGACTGCTCCCCTACCAGACGTGAGTTGGAATCGACTCAACACCAACTAACAACGACAACAACCCAACTCTGAGCCCCATGGGGACGGGGCCGTGTGGTATCCTGTTCGGAGCCCCAAGGTCCAGCGCCGGCATACACACTCTAAATGTTTGTTGAGGATGGAAGGATTGAGGACCTCTTGAACAGTAATGAACAAACCCGAGGCTGATGGCACCCTTTCCATGGCTGTGACTGGAGCAGCCTGACTGCCTGTCGCAGTCTAATTACCCTATTGCCTTGCTGGCTGCCTTTTTTTTTAACAGCTGGAAGTTTGGGATTGCAGGATTACACCGCATTTGTCTCAATGCCTTCCACAAGGGACCTGCTGGTGTCATCCCGACAGGGCTGGAGAGCGTCTGCTCCAGTGACTAAGGCGCACTACCTGGGTGTCTTGTCTTCTTTCTCAAAACGATCCCCACAGGAGATGTCAGTTCCCTATGGTGGCTGTAACAAATGACCACAAACTGGATGGTTTAAAACAACAGAAATGTATTCTCTCCCAGTTCTGGAAGCCAAGTCCAAAACCAAGATGTTATCGAGGCTGCGCTCCCTACGAAGGTCCTAGGGTAGAATCCTTCCTTGCCTCTTCCAGCTTCTGGTGGCTCGTCAGTCCTTGGCTGGTGGCTGCATCACTCCAGTCTCTATCTTCACATGGCCTATGCTGCTCGGTGTCTTCTCTTCTGTCTCTTGTCATTGGATTTAGGGCCCTCCCAGATAATCCAGAATGATCTCGAGATCCTTAATTTAATCATATCTGCAAAGATCCTTTTTCCAAGTAAGGTCATCTTCACAGGCCCTGGCAGGTCGGGTGGCTTGTCCCAGGTCACACAGCCACCCAGTGGTACACACCTGGGGACTAGAACCTGGTTCCCCTGGGTTCTCCTTCTGTACTCATGTTGCCAGGGTAATCACACTCAGCCCTCCTGGCCTTTTCTTTTCCATTTTGGGCCCTTGGCTTTGATGGCCAAGGAAATCTCTTTGGACAAGTCTTGCTTTCATCGTCTGGTTTGTTTGCGGGTTTATTTACTTTTATGGTGCTATTTGGAAACCCTGGTGGCACAGCAGTTAAAAGGTTAGCTGCTAACCAAAAGGTTGGCAGTTTGAATCTACCAGGCGCTCTTTGGAAACTCTATGGAGCAGTTTTACTCTGTCCTATAGGGTCGCTATGAGTGGGAATCGACTCGACGGAAATGGGTTTGGTTTTTGAGTTTTGGGCATTATGGCACGGACATATATTTTGAGGGGCCACCATTCGACCCACTATGGGGGCTTGTTCATCTGTACCCCCTGTTCTAGCACAGTGCCAGGCACATAGAAGGCACCCAATGATTATATGCTGAATGAATAAAGGATCTAGACAGGACTCCAATAGAGAGAATCTTTAGGGTCATCTTCAGGACCCTGGCCCATACCTGCTCCACTTTCAGCTCTTGCACTTTCAGTCCAATGAGACTGAAGGACCAGGCACTAGAGGAGGCCGCGCAGCAAAGCAGAAAGAGTCCTGGACTTGGAGTCAGAAGGCCTGCGCTCTGCTCTCTGCTCTGTCTCCTACTGGGTGTATGACCTTGGCTGGGTCACTGGAATGAGCCAAGCCTCAGTGTCCACAGCAGCAAAACGTGAGTGATAATAACCACCCCACAGGACAGCCATTCACATTAAATGATGTAGCCCACAGGCAGCCTCACCTACACGGCCCTCAATTAATGTAGGTTCAATTGTAATTGTTTTGATCACCCCGAGCTCTCTTTGGATTTGTTCTCTGCTTTATATCTAGTACCCAGGAAAATGTCTAGTACAACCCATATCCCTGTTGCTGTCCAGTTGACTCCAACTCCTAGAGCCCCTGTAGGATAGAACAGAACTACCCCATAGAGTTTTCAAGGCTGTAATCTTCACAAAAACAGACTGCCACATCTTTCTCCTGCAGAGCATCTAGCAGATTCAAACCACTAGCCTTTCAATTAGCAGCCAAACTCTTAACCACTGTGCCACCAGGGCTCCTTTGTAGCACAACAGTGCTCAGAAACAATTTGCTAAGTGATTTAGAAAGCTTGTGTAGCTGTCCCCACATGTCACAAGGAAATGTAGAGCAGCCTATAAAAGTGCCCTACACGACAGGTTAAATAAATCATGAAACATCCATACGATGGAATAGTATGCAACCCTGAACAAAAGGAGGCTCTGGATGCACTCATATGAAATGATCTCCAAATGATATTAACAGATGAAAAGAACAGGACGTAATAGCATGTACAAGATAGTACCATTCATTAAAGAAAAGAAGACATGAACATTTATATCATGTTTTGAGATACAGCAGATATATGCGGAAGGATAAACAAGAAGCAGGGGCACCTGGTAGTGCAATGATTAAGCCCTCAACTGCTAATCAAAAGGTCAGAGGTTCAAACCAACCAGCGGCACCACAGAAGGAAAGACCTGGTGATCTGCCCCAATAAAGAAAACCCGATAGGGCAATACTAGGAAACCCTATGGGGCAATTCTACTCTGTCATGTAGGGTCACTATGAATCAGAATCGATGGGTTTGGGTTTAAAGGTATTGTAGACATTAAACCCACCACTCGCCTGTCATACAGTGGTGGCTTGCATATTGCTGTGATGCTGGAAGCTATGCCACTGGTATTTCAAACACCAGCAGAGCCACACATGGCGGATAGGTTTCAGAGGAGCTTCCATACTAAGATAGAGTAGGAAGAAAGGCCTGGTGATCTATGTCCAAAAACTACCCAATGAAAACTCTATGGATCACAATAGAAGACTGACCAATATAGTGCTTGAAGATGAGCCCCCTAGGTTGGAAGGCCGTCATAATACACAGCGGTTACAACAGTGGACTCGAGAATGTCTGGATGGGGTGGCTTATCACACCCTGTCAGTGGTTAAGAGCTATGGCTGTCAACCATAAAGGTCTGCAGTTCAAATCCACCAGCTGCTCCTTAGAGACCCCATGGGGCAGTTCTACTCTGTCCTATAGGGTCACTGTGAGTCAGAATTGACTTGACGGCACACAGCAACAACGACAACATGCAAGAAGCTAGTAATAGTGGTTGCTTCTAGGTAAGGATCCCAGAGGCCCTAGGACTTACATGAAGAGATCTATTTAAACAAAGCATGTGATCAATTTTAGTTGTTACGATTATTTTTACTTCCCAACCAACAGAGGTGAGGCAGCCATGTTAAAGGACAGACAGAGGTGTGACACAGTGGAGACAATTTTGCCCAGGGAAGGCTGAGTGTAGACTAGTAGGTCTCAACTGAGGACAATTTTGTCCACTGGGGGACATCTGGCAACGTCTGGAGCCCCTTCAGTCCATCTGAATGATGCAAATGTTTAGGTGCTCAACTACTAACTGAAAGGTTGGCAGTTCAAGTCCACCCAGAAGCACCTTGGAAGAAAGGCCTGGCAGCGACCTACTTCTGAAAGGCCATAACCTTTGAAAACTCTAGGGAGCACAGTTCCACGCTCACACGCATGGGGTTGCCATGATCTGGAACAGACTTGATGGCAACTGGGAGGCTTTTTTGGCTGTCACAGCTTGGGGGGAAGAGATACTACTGGCATCTAGTGGGTAGAGGCCAGGGATGCTGCTAGCCATCCTGCAATGCACAGGACAGCCCCCCACAACAGAGAATTATCTGACCCCAAATGTTGAGAAACCCTGGTGTAAACATCATTCATGCCTTCGCCCCCTCACATGCCCCTGTGAGAATCTGGGGTGGAACACGGTGGGCACTCCCCGCAGAGAGCCCAGGACTAATGAGCGTTCCCACTAGCAGAAGGAAGCTCCTGACATGGCCCCAAGAAGGTGAGGTGTTGTTAGTGCTCAGCTGGGACTCCCTGGGAGGAAATACTGACTCCCACCCCAAGCCCGCTCTGCTCCCGAGTTCTGTTGTGGATGGGCGCTGGCTGACTGGGGCTACGGCTCCCCTGGCCGCTCCTCCATGGAACCCCTTGGGCTACAGCGGGAAGATGCGAGAACTGCTGCTGGCTAGCTAGGGAAGGAGCAGTCTGAAGGCGCTGGTTTCTGACAGCTCTGTGAAAATACTGCTCTGGCTCCGAAATCAGTCTTGGGGGTCCCCTGGACGTGTGACTTTTCTCACAGGCCTTTTGGAGAACGATGCTCAGCGGTGAGGGCCTCCCTCGAGGACTGCAGGCAGGAACTGAACACAAACCGTTGTCTCTATGGCACACTGAAGATCAGCTCCAAGTTCTCATCCTCCAAAGTGTGGGGCCGACCAGCGTGTACAGTGGAGATGGGTGGCTGCCTCAGGAGGCCCCGGGGAGCATGGGAGACAGCTCCTGACATGAATGAAACAGAGTTTTGCATCTCCTGGAGTCTGGTTTGTAGCTAAAACATATTCCTTCTTCGCCAGAGGACACTGCTAGTTTCCAGCTCAGGCAGACAACTTGTTTTCTGGGATACTCTGTGTGCTCCAGCATTAGGTGGTTCAAGAGATGAATTTTCTGCACGTGCAATGCCCCCTTTTTTCTCCTCCTTCCATGCCACCAAAAGGAAGTGGTTTCAATGGCTCTCGCTGTTGTCCCTTCTCCCTGAGCTTTGGAGATGGCTCTCTGGATGGCAGATGGTTCCTTTCCTCACCTCTTCTGCAGAGGCCAGCCAGGTGGTAGCATGGCACACCGGAAGGGGAGCCAGGACACCTGGGTTTGCTGCCAACACTAGGCAGAGCTTGGACACCTCATGTATTTGTTGCCCGTGGCCGCTGTAACAAATTTCCACAAACTGGGTGACTTAAAATAACAGAAATGTATTCTCTTCTGATTCTGGAGGCTAGAAGTCTGAAATCAAGGGCCACACTCCCTCTGAAGGCTCTAGCGGAGAATCTGCTTCTTGCCCCTTCCAGCTTCTATGGCCACATCACTCCAATCTCTGCCTCTGTCTTCACATGGCCTTCTTCTCTGTATCTAAATTGTAAGGATGGAGCAGATTATCCAATAGGTAAGGCTTACCAGATCATCTGTAGTGAACAATTTCACATTTTGTCACCACATCAAAGATTCTGCTTCTAGGTATGGCTGGCATCTGTCTCTCTCCCACCCCCACAGCACCTTCCTACAGAATCAAAGCCTCTTTCTAAAAGTACAATCCCTGACAGGGGTGAATGACACAGAAAGCAAGGTAAGCACAGGCTTTCTTGTGTTTACTTACTAATGTGTAGTGAACAATTTCACATGGGTTTCACCACATCTTTGATCAACAGGAGAGATCAAAAACAAAACAAAACAAAAAATCCCGTTGCTGTCAAGTCGATTCTGACTCATAGAACAGAGTACAACTGCCTCATAGGGTTTCCAAAGAGCGGTGGGTAGATTCGAACTGCCAACCTCTTGGTTAGCAGCCATAGCTCCTTAACGACTGCACCACCAAGACTCTGAAGAGATCAAAGACATGGTGAAACCCATGTGAAATTATTCATTACAGAGGACCTGGTAAGCAAGGTAAACAGTGTGCGTATTTTGCTCATTGGATAATCTGCCTGTCATGGATTGAACTGTGTCCTCCCAAAATATCTGTCAACTTGGCTAGGCCATGATTCCCAGGATTGTGTGATTGTCCACCATGTTGTCATCTGATGTGATTTTCCTCAGTGTTGTAAATCCTACCTCTTTGATGTTAATGAGGTGGGATTATGGGCAGTTATGTTAATGAGGCAGGACTCAATCTACAAGATTAGGTTGTGTTTTGAGCCAATCTCTTTTGAGATATAAAAGAAACAGGCGAGCAGAGAAACATGGGGACCTCATACCACCAAGAAAGTAGTGCCAGGAGAAGAGCACGTCCTTTGGACCCAGAGTTCCTGCGTGGAGAAGCTCCCAGACCAGGAGAAGGTTGATGACAGGGACCTTCCCCCAGAGCCGATGGAGAGAGAGGGCCTTGTCCTGGAGCTGATGCCCTGAGTTCGGACATCTAGCCTACTAGACTGTGAGAGAATAAAATTCTGTTTGTTAAAGCCATCTGCTTGTAGTACTTCTGTTATAGCAGCACTAGATAACTAAGATACCACCCCTGGGAAGGATACACGTGATTGTATTTAGGGCCCATTGGGATTACCTCAAGATCCTTCATTTAATCACACCTGCAAAAACCTTTCATCCAAACAAGGTCACATTCGTAGGCTCCAGGGATTGGGTGTGGAAATCTTTGGGGAGGCCATCTTTCTGCCAGCCACACTCACTTCCCTTCTTCAGGCCTCTCTAGAAAAGGGTGGGTTCAATGAGCTCCGAGTTCCCTTCTGGCTCTGAGGTTCTGCAGGTGACCTTCAGGCAGCAGGCTGCACCTATCCGGCAAAGCCAAGTTGCAACCACGTTATCTCCATAGAGCATCTGACGCTTTTTCAAAGAAATTTCACATCAGTTATTTCACTTTTGCTCCTGACAACCGGTGAGGCAATGGGGGGTGAAGAGTCTTACACCCATTTAACTGATGAAGTAACTCAGAAAGTCCAAACTCACTGTCTCCTGGGGTTAGTCAGCTAACGGGAGCCAGGAGCGGGGCCTCATGGTTTCCCACTGTATAGCCTCTCACCACTGCGTTTTGTTCTGGAAACCTAGGAAGGTGGACGAGTCAAAGCCTGCCATGCAGATTCAAGCCCACCGTGAATCCCTGACTCACACCCCCTCGGGAGTGTTTGCAGGGCTTTGTTTGAATTTTTTTTTTTTTTTTGTGGTTGCAGGTGGCAGGCCAGTTACCAGTCTCTGATTGTCAGAGACCTCCTCTTCCCTGTGGGTATTTTCTTAAGCAAGGGGATTTTCTCAAGCCTCAGGAACTGACTGAGGGCCTATTAGGGACACTGGCAGAATTAGAAAGATCTGCTTTGCCTCCAGGCAAAAAAAGATTTGAATTGTTCTAGGACAGATCAAAGGAGCCCTGGTGGTACAATGGCTAAGCACTCGGCTGCTAACTGAAAGGTCGGCAGTTCAAACTCACCCAGCAGCTCTGCAGGAGAAAGCCTAGAAAACCTTGTGGGGCAGTTCTACTCGGTCATGGGATCACTACAAGTTGAAATCAACTTGAAAGCACCTAATAACCAAAAAACCAAAATCCATTGCTCTCAAGCTGATTCGGACTCATAGTGACCCTACAGGACAGAATAGAACTGCCCCGTGGGGTTTCCAGGGAGCACCTGGTGGATTCGAGCTGCCGACATTTTGGTTAGCAGCCATAGCTGTTAACCACTATGCTACCAGGGTTCCTAACAACAGGAGAGATGAAATTCTGGAATGGGGGGGTGGGTGGCTGGAGGTGGGTCCTTGTTCCCAGACCCACCTGCCTATGACTTGCAAATCTGGGCAAAGAATTCCCTGTCCCAGGCCTCAGTTTCCTTGAAATAACAGCAGTCTGGAAGGAGGGGATGGCACTGGGGAACCCCTTCCCTACCTTTTGAATCTATTAATAACTCAGAAATGAGGATGAAGAAATAATCACAGCCGAGTGTTTGGAGTTCTTGAAAAGAAAGATGTGGCATCCATACAAGGTATCATTAACTTTACTACTTGTCAGGAAGAGGTGGGGGAACCAGTTAGGAATCGGCAAGATGAGAGGTGAGTACACAGTCTTACCATCCCTGGAGGGTACAGTGAGTGGACCGCCTGGAAATGACCATTATTTATTTATTGCTTTTGTTAAGCGTCTGTAATGTGCTGGGTGCTAGCCTGGGTGTGTGTATAACACAGACATATATAAACCACCCAGGGTCAACCTTCTTCAGGCAGGAGGAAGTTAAAAGCCCTCCCAGCTCATCTCCCAGCAAACAAAAATACCTTCCTCAACGTGACTCCAGGAATCCCCACCATTAGCTGTTGCTCCTTGGGGAGTTGCCTGGAGAAGCTGTGTAACTGGGTCAAAGCACCTTAGTATCTATCTGGGAGGAGTAAGGCGATCCTGGCTCCTGAAGAACACACAGTGATTTCACTGTTTTCATCCACTGTCACCCATAGGTGCTGGGAGGAACTGGGAGGGCTCCTGTCTGGATAGTGGTGAGGACTTGGCCCCTGCTGGGAGGGTCTGAGAGAGGCCAGGGGTCAGAGGTGGGGAGGGAATGGTCAAGGAAGACAGCCTTGGACAGCCAAGGAAGAAACAAGATAGAAGCAAACATTTAACTAGATTTAAGAGCAAGAGAGCAACTTCAAGAGCCTACAGCAATTCCACCTAAAAAAAAAAATTCCACCTACCAGGTGTCTAAAACCTTTAGGTATGGATTCAATTGTGTCCCTCCAAAATATGTGTTGGGATCCTAACCCCTATACCTGCAGACATTATCTCATTTGGGAATAGGATATTCTTTATTACGTTAATGAGCCGTATCAGTGTAGGGTGTCTCTTAAACCTAACCAATTTTGAGTTATAAAAAGTGCAGATTAGACACAGAGACACACAGGGAGGTGGGGGGGGGCTGGGGACAGATGTACAGGAGGATCACCAAGCAACTGAGGAACGCCAGGGCTGCAAAGCTGAGATGAAGGTCTTCTCCCAGAGCTGACAGACAGAGAGCCTTTCCCTAGAGCCGGGGTCCTGAATTCGGAGTTCTAGCCTCCTTAACTATAAGAAAATTATTTCTGTTCTTTAAAGCCACCCACTTGTGGTATTTCTGTTACAGCAGCACTAGGTAACTAAGACACCTCTTAACCTTTTGTGGATTGCAGATCTCTTTAAGGAATTGAGGGGGAGATTTTGGATTCTCTCCTTTGAAAAATGCACTCACCTACTTACACACACATGTGCAAACAAACACACACACATACTTTTTATGCAGTTTCAAAGGTCCACTGATCCCTGAAACCCATCCTGGGCTAAGGTGCTGCTCTTTATAAAGTACAAAACATCAAGTGTTTTCACTTCCCTTCTTTGGAAGTTGGCAACAACCCTGGGAGGTAGATGTGGCATTGTTCTTTTTTAAACACATGAAACAGGGGGCCCAGAGACAGCAAGCAACTTGCCCCTGGTCACACAGGTAGTGAGTGGCAGAGTTGGGACCAGGGCCCCAGTTGCACAACTCTACGGGGCATCACTTCACCCAATTCTATGTTGTGCACCAAGGTGTGCCATTTACATAGAGTCCAACGAGACTGGGACCTCCTTGGAGCTAGGCAATCTTTTGGAAGGCCTGGGTCTTCCAATAACTATTTCTTTAGAGCTCATTTATGCTGTCACAAATGGTTTATGCTTGTCTACTAACTGAAAGGTTGGTAGTTCAAACCCACCAAGTGGCACAGTGGAAGAAGGGCCTTATGATCTTCTTCCATAAGAATTACTGCCAAGAAAACCCTACAGAGTAGCTCTGCTCTCTAACACATGGTGTTTCCAGGAGTTGGAATCAACTCAACAGCAATGGGTTTGGTTTTGGTTCATTGTTGTTGTCAGGTGCAGTCAAGTCTGTTCCAACTCTACGTACCACAGAACAAAACACTGCCCAGTCCTGCGCCATCCTCACAATCACTGGTAATGTTTGAGCCAGCTGTTGCAGCCACTGTGTCAATCCATCTCCTTGAGGGTCTTCCTTTTTTCGCTGACCCTCTACTTTACCAGGAATAATTCCTTCTCCAGGGACTGGTCCCTTCTGATAACATGTCCAAAGTACGTGAGATGAAGTCTCGTCATCCTTGCTTCTAAGGAGCGTTCTGGCTGTACTTCTTCCAAGACAGATTTGTTCGTTCTTCTGTGTAATCGATTCAATGGTAATGGGTTTGGTTTTCCGTTTACTATGACATACCACGGTATATTCAATATTCTTTGCCAATACCATAATTCAAAGGCATCAATTCATCAGACAAGTGGTAGGGTTTTGGTTTAGATGGGCATGTACATAAAAGGGCCAACTGAGGGATAGAGCTAAAGAGTACCACAGGAGTTCAGATAGGAATGTAATCGCTGAAGAACTGATGGCTGGGCTCTGAAATGGAAGAACATTTCTAAGCCATTCATTCATTCAACAAATTCATATATAGAGTACCTCCCACATAAATTTCAACCCGCAGTTGAATAAAACCCAAATACTTTCCAACAGTCCACAAGGCCGAATAGAGCCTGCTCCTTGCTCTTCTCACCTTCTGCCACTTTCTTCCTTGTTCATTACACTCCAGAAACCTTGACCTTATTCAGTTCCTAGCACTTGCCAAGCTTTTCCCGTCCCAGGGACTTTGCACTTGCTATTCCTTCTGCCTTGGAATATTTTGTCCTGGCTCTTCCCAAGGCTGACTCGGTCTCATCCTTTAGGTATCAGCTTTCTCAGAGAGATCATCTTTGACCTTATCTACAAATAACCAGTTGCCATTGAGTCAATTACAACTCATGGTGGCCCTGTAAGAATATCCCCCCACTATTCTCTTGCAATCTGTTTATTTCTTCTTTGCACTTAAAAATCGGTAACTGTTTATTTCTTTATTTGATTATTCCTCCACTATTAGCTATAAATTTACTTCTTCTTAGCACTTATAACAACCTGAAACTGTTTCCTTTCTTTATTTGCTTATGTGTTTATTATCTATCTTTCCCTTTACTAAGGAGCCCTGGTGGTAGAGTGGTTAAGTGCTTGGCCGCTAACCAAGAGGTTGGTGGCTTGAACCCACAAGCCGCTCTGTGGGAGAAAGATGTGGCAGTCTGCTTCCATAAAAACTACAGTCTTGGAAACACTATGGGGCAGTTTTATTCTGTCCTATAGGGTCGCTAATTGACTCTATGGTGATGGGTTTGGCTTTCCCTTTACTATAGAAAGCTCCATGAAGGTGGGAACCATGTTGTCTTGCTCACCATTATATCCTAGCCCCTGGCACATAGTAAGGGCTCAATTGTTGAAAAATGAATGTATGTTTGGAAGCAGGAGTGTTCCTCGGCCATCACTTTACCCAACTTAGTGCAGTAACACAGTCACCATTTGGCTGCAGACTGTGGCACCGCCCTAATCTCGGGCTGGGAAGAGTATGACTCTCAAAGATGGCAGCCTCTGGGGCCATCAAAGAAACAAAGTGGAAAAAACAAAAGGTCTTGTAAGTTCAGCTTTTGAAAGCAAAAACAAACACAGTGCTGGGGGAGGGTCACAGTGCTCCTAATTTAAGAAAGATGAGACAGTGATACTGGCTTAAAAAAAAAAAGTCTTGTCAACCAGATCCATCATCAAAGGAGATCACCTTATGGACAGTTTTATGGCTCAGTCTGAGCACAGGAAGTGGGTTGCCTGGGAGTGTCAGGGGACTTTTAGAAGCTCTATTTCTTTCTTAGGAAAATGCTGCTGGCTTCTGGAACTGCAGTTTAATTAAATTCAGTTGGCTGAATACTTTCAAAGGCTGTTCCAGGTCCTCACCAGCCCTCGCAGACACAGGCGTCTTCCGAGCAAATGTGTGAGCAAGAGAGGAGTGAAGCAATCCCTGGCAAGATAAGGCCGGTGTTCTTCAATTGCAGATCATGCCACGCCACTGAGCAGTGGGGCAGAAGGCTGGGGGACAGAAGCATTCAATCTTCCTCCACCCACCTCACCTTGGGCAGTGGAGGCCAAACGACACCCTCTTTGTGTGGGTGGTGCCAGGCATTCGGGCTATTACAGAGGCACCAGAAGGGGCAGACAGACCCACTGCACTCTCCCACAGGGTGTCTCACCCCACTCCAGGGGCGGAGTCTGAAAGGACTGGTTTCTCCATGTTAGTTTCCCAGGGGAAGGGGCTGTAGGGGCCACAGGGGCATTTTAGAAACTTTAGCTCTCCCAATCAAGCTCATAACACAGGGGAAAATAAACCCGGCTCTGAGGCACTGGGAGCCCTGGCGGCAAAGTGGTTAAGAGCTCAGCTGCTAACCATAAGGTCAGCAGTTTGAATCTACCAGCTGCTCCTTGGAAACCCTATGGGACAGTTCCACTCTGTCCTATAGGGTCGCTATGACTTGGAGTTGACTCAACGGCTACAAGATGTTTTTTTTTTTTTTGATGAGGCATTGGTGGGTCAGTGGTAGAAGTCTTGTCTTCCAGTCAGAAGATCCAGGTTTGATCCCCGGGTAACGCAACTGCTGCGCAGCCACCACCCGTCTGTCAATGGAGGCTTGCGTGTTGGTATGATGCTGACCAGGTTTCAGCGGCACTTCCAGACTGAGACAGGCTAGGAAGGAAGGCCTGGCGATCCACTTCTGAAAATCAGCCAATGAAAGCCCTATGGATCACAGTGGTCTGATCCACAGCTGATCACTGGGATGGTGCAGGACCAGGCAGCATTTAGTCCCATTGTGCATGGGGTTGCCATGAGTTGAGGACTGAACTGACAGCACCTAACAACAGCACCGAAATGTCTTCTTAATGGTTCCTAGAAAAAACCAACACTAAATGGGTCAGAGACACGGTACAGACAGCACCACAGGACATTCTGGATATCGTGTTCAAACACAAACATGAACATGGAGCCCATCAGATAGAAGGTCTCAAAATATAATTTTCTTTTTCAATCTTACTTTTAATAGCAATAATAGTGAACAAACAAAAAGTCCCTAAAGAACTGAAAAATACCCTCAGGACTCCAGGAAAACAAAACAAAACCCCAGGCTAATGTCAGACTCAGCTCAGCCACACTCCTAGGATGAACCCAGGACTATACAGGCACTGATACACCTTCCATCTCACCTGACTGCATCAACAATGTTGAGAAAAAGGTTTTATAGAGTCCATCTTCCAGATGAGGAAACCGAGGCACAGAAAGCTCATCATGACTCACCCAAGGTCACTCACTTGTAATTAGCCAGTGGTATAAGCTGAGATGGTTGGGGTCCATCATGCATTCAGCACTATTTGTTAACGACTTATCATTATTGGAAATCCGTGGTGGCGTAGTGGTCAAGTGCTACAGCTGCTAACCAAAAGGTGGCCGGTTCGAATCCACCAGCCACTCTTAGGAAACCCTATGAAGCAGTTCTACTCTGTCCTATAGGGTCGCTGTGAGTCAGAATCGACTTGACGGCAGTGGGTTTTTTATCACTATTGAGTATCAAGCACTGCTTTGGGCGCTATGGATATAAGTTAAAAAATAATAATAATAATGCAATCCTTGCCCTCAAAGAGTTCACTTTTCCCCTTACATTTAAAGTTGCATCTTACACATTGCCATGTGTATTTGTCTCATTCTCTCATTAGGCTGGCAACTTTTCAAGAATAGGAATATCAGCCCACTCAGCTTCCCAGGCACAGGCTCTGAACCCCTTGGGCAGTTTGGTGAAGCTTATGGAACACTTTCAGAATCATGCTTTTCAATGCATAAAATAAAACAGAATTGCAAAGGAAACCAGTTATGCTGTAATGCAGATATCAAATTATTAAAAACCAAGTTTGTGAAATAGTTATGTTCACGAGCTTCTTATTATGCATTACGAGCCCTGGTGGCGCAGTGGTTAAGAGCTTCCGCTAACCAAAAAGGCAGCAGTTTGAATCCACCAGCTGCTCTTAGGAAACCACATGGGGCAGTTCTACTCTGTCCTATAGGGTCACCTGTGGGTCAGAATTGACTCGACGGCAACGGGTTTTTATTATGAATCAAATAATAAGATCTAGCAGCTGGTCAAATAACTACTGTAATTTCCAAGGAGCGAGAAGCACAGACAATATTTTGATGTATCTGCAACAACCGTTAGTGATAGGACCGTCTCTGAGATTTAAATTGGTACCAAAGTCACAAGTACTGCTGATACCACGGTGGTTCCTAATAGAAGAAAATGCCGCCTTTTGGCTAGAAAAAAAAAAAAAATTTTTTTATACCACGGTGGTTCCTAATAGAAGAAAATGCTGCCTTTTGGCTAGAGGGTAGTGAAAATAAAGATGTCACTTTTCTCTCCAGCTAAATTCATGGCACCCCGAATTCTAGCCATCCTTCCCCAAAGGATCTGTGGACCTCAGGTTAAGATTCCTAATAACCAAGTGTCATTTCCCACAATGTGCTTCTGTCCACCACAATAAAACCCAGGCCGCAGAGGGAGTCAGTAATCAGGCTGGGAAGGAGGCCTCCTGGAGTCCCTTTTACACCTTGTTCTGTGACTGAATCTTTTCATGGCATCAAGAGAGTACGGGTGCATGGCAAATTCCTGGTTGTGGTAGGAGTGTAAAGTGGTCAAGAGCACAGCCACGAGGGTCACATGGTTCACATTCTGTTGCTCCCACTCATTAGTGGTGTGTCCTTGAGCGGGTCAGTAATGAGCCAGAGGCTAAGCTCAACTCTTCTTGCTCTTTGGCTTCATCTTCCCCTTCTACCTGCCGAAGGCCAAGACCACTGGTCAGTCCAAGGGCTTTGCCTTTATCAGTTTCTGCCATCACTGGGCAGTCCAGCTTCGGCTACGACCACCTCACCCTCAGTGTTGAGGGGGCCAAGCCAACAACTAACTAAGCCAGCTGCCCCCATAGCTTCACCCCGGAACCCACAGTGAGAGGAGGCAGCTTCCCAGAGCAAGGGACTCCAAGAGCAGTAAAAAGATGGTTGCCTGTCTGAAGAATCACCTCAGTAGGGTTGCTGTAAGGTCCCAATGAGATAAGGGACAGAAAGTTCTGGCACAATGCTGGCACAGGCAAAGCACTCAGTCATAGGCAGCTATTTGAATACCACCTCGCACGTTCATGGCGCCCTGGTGGCACAATGGTTAAAAGCTTGGCTGCTAACCAAAAGTCCGCAGTTCGGATCCACCAGCTGCTCCTTGGAAACACTTTGGAGGCAGTTCTACTCTGTCATATAGGGTCAGTTTGAGTTGGAATCGACTCAATAGCAACAGGTTCGGTTTTTGATCTGATGGCACTTTCACTGTTTATCTAAAACCTCTCTACAAAGCCCTTGAAGTATAACAGATAGCATTTGAATTAGATCTTTCCAGATCGCTGCTTCTCAATCTCTCTCGGAATCCCACTTGAGGAAGCGGCTGTTCACAGCTGGGAAAGTCTCTCCGTGGCCTCTGCAGCTCTTGGAAAGGGTCTTTCCCCCACCCCCAACCCACCCACCCCAGCCCAGCCCAAGCTGATGCTCCGGGGAGTTTAGGGAATGCACTCTCAAACAGCGGCTCCAGTGGCTTTTTCTTTTCTTACTTTCTTCTTCTTCTTTTTAATTGTCCACCAAAGCCAAGTTGCTGAGTAAATCGTTAAGGGAGTGAATTCCAAGAGCGTGAGTTTCTCTGTGGTTCCAGGACAGGTTTGGGCCAAGACAAACCCTGACGATGCCAACAACAGTTGCTTACACAGTGGAGCTTAGAGCTGGCTTCCCGGCGCAGTTTGCAGGGCCGTGTTTGAACTTTCTCTTCTCTCCTTCCACCCAGTGATTAAAGGAACCACGTGTGACATTCTCCTTATTCTTCTTTTCCTGTCCTTCTCCCTGCACCCCCTTGGAAAGGCTCTGAAAAGTCCCTCAGTGTGTCTTAAAGAGACTGGAGCCGGGGCCTCTTGATTTATGTTCACTTGGCAACGTGGCGCTGAAATGGTCTGAGAAGACTGAATAACTGGAAAAGGAAAATGGAGAAGGGCAGGGGCTGATGGGAGTGCCTTATGTGTGCCTTATGCTTGGCACTAGCCCCATCAGGCCCGAACCATGGACCCCAGAGCCTGTGTGGAAGAGGAAAAGAAGACGAGGTGGTCAGAGTTTGGAAAGGAAGTCAAAATTGTTCAAAGAAACTGACCGCGTCCATTCTTTCTGGGTGCCTGACGACTGGTCAGCTTTTCTCCTTCCACAGGGACCTCCCAGCCACTTCAGGTTTAATTTGTCACCAGCACCGTACACAGTGGGAATTTTAATCCTGTGGTTCTAACCCAGGCCCCTGGGTGGCACAAACAGTTTGCACTTGACTACAGACCTAAAAGTTGGCAGTTGGAATCCATCCAACGGTGCCGTGGAAGAAAAGCCTGGCAACCTACTTCCATAAAGATTACAACCAAGAAAACCCTATAGTGCAGTTTTACTCTGAAACACACAGGGCTGCCATGAGTCAGAATTGGCTCAACGGCAATGAGCTCATTTTTTTGTTTTTGGATCTAGACCATTGTTGTTGTTGTTAGGTGCCACTGAGTTGGTTCCCACTCATAGCGATCCTGTGTACAACAGAACAAAACGCTGCCTGGCCCCAATCATTGCTATGTTTGAGTCCATTATTGCAGCCACTGTCAATCCATCTCCTTGAGGGCCTTCCCCTTTTTCTCTGATCCTCTACTTTACCAAGCATGATGTCTTTCTCCAGGAACTGGTCCCTCCTGATAACATATCCAAAAGCATATGAGATGAAGTCTCACCATCCCCGCTTCTAAGGAGCATTCTGGCTGTACTTCTTCCAAGACAGATTTGTTCGTTCTTCTGGCAGTCCGTGGTTTATTCAATACTCTTCTCCAACGCCATAATTCAAAGGCATCAATTCTTCAGTCTTCCTTATTCATTGTCCAGCTTTCACGCACATATGAGGCAATTGAAAATACCATGGCTTAGGTCAGGAATGCCTTAGTCGTCAAAGTGACATCTTTGCTTTTGAACACTTTAAAGAGGTCTTTTGCAGCAGATTTACCCAATGCAATCCTGGTCTGTTGGTTTGTGGTACTGTGGTGGCTTTCATGTTGCTGTGATGCTGGAAGCTATGTCACCAGTATTTCAAATATCACCAGGGTCACCCATGGTGGACAAGTTTCAACGGAGCTTCCAGACTAAGACAGACTAGGAAGAAGAACCCGTCAATCTACTTCTAAAAAAATTGGCCAGTGAAAACCTTGTGGATAGCAGTGGAACACTGTCTGATATGGAGCTGAAAGATGAGCCCCTTGGGTTGGAAGGCACTCAAAATATGACTGGGGGAGAACTGCCTCCTCGAAGTAGAGTCAGCCTTACATGACATGAACGAAGTAAAGCTTTCAGCCCATTGTAGGGGATCAAAACAATGTTAGTTGAATTATACTACAAGTTGGAAGTTTGCTTTTTGGCAGTTTGGTTCTGTTGAAAAGTCTTGCCTCAGCCTGCAGAACATTAACTCACGTCTCTGTGGAAGCTGGCTTTCATCTCCAGTACAAAGCTACTTGGTGGTGTCTGTTTCCCTCACTGGACCTTGAGCTATTTGAGGGCAAGGGCTAGCCTTTCTTCCTTTCATGAATATTTACTGAGCATCTACTACATGCCACCATTGCTTCCCCTCCACTCGCATGCTAACATGTAACAGGTCTGTCTCCTATTTGGTGCTTGGTAAGCATTGGATGAATGAATTAATAAATAAAAAGATGGAGTTTGAGGTGGGACTCCAGGCAGTGGGCCAGGGTCTTTGGTTCACCTAGAAGGTTGTACACGTGGTTTACATCTCAGAATTAGAATACCAGGCAGCAGAGAGGCAGACTTGGTCTGGAACTAGGGATCAGGGCCTTTGGGAGTCAGTCCCAGTTCCGCCACCACCTTGGACTAGGAACAATGAATTTAACTGTTTGTGTTGTACTTGCCCTCATGTAAAATGACAGACTTGGACCAATCTCAAGATTTATTCTAGATCTAAAGTTCTATCATTCTTGAGAACCATTTACCCCCGATCCCATGAAATCAAGTGCTCCCATAGAAGAATTGTGAGGCCACCAGACACATCCCCAGCTCATTCACTTCTTGGACTATTTCTTACTGTGTCTAGCCTGGAGCTGGCCATGTCTTCTCTTGTTCAGGAATCTACCCCAAACCCCTTGCCATCAAGTCAATTCTGACTCACAGTGACCCTATAGGACAGGACAGAACTGCCCCATAGGGTTTCCAAGGAGCAGCTGGTAGATTTGAACTGCCGACCTTTTGGTTAGCATCCTGAGCTCTTAACCACTGGGCCACCAGGGCCCCAGGAATCTTCAATGGCTCCCAATTTCTTATCACAACCCATGTAAGTTCCTCTCCTTGGCTTTCATAAGAAACAGAGTCTGTCCACAACCCACAAATCAACCTTCTTTCTCACATTCAGTGTTTGGAATCAACCCCTCTAGTCATGCTATCTTCCTCCCTGACCCTGACTTGCCTCCAGCCTTTACTGAGGCTGCTCTCTTGGCATGCCCCTTCTCTCCCACTGATGACTTCTAACTTGTAGTGATTTCATAAAGTTTCTAATTAGAGTCAACCAAATCTAAATTGGTTTTGAATAACTAATCCAAAAATAAGAATTTATTAAAGGAAATTAAAAAAAAAAATTACCCACATTTGCACACCCAAAGACAAACTCCGTGAGTGTCTTGGTTTACTTCCTTCCAGTCTTTTTTCTGTTTTAATCTGAGCGAGGTATTAAAGGATGAACTACATAATCTATTTATCAATTTCTTTTGGCTGGATCTAGAGATTGTTTCTAATCTTCCACTGTAGTCTACACGTTGTGAGGAACATCCTGTAACAAAATCTTTCAACACGCCTTTAATTATTTCCTTGGGCTAAATTCCTAATAGTGGAATCACTGGGATTAAAGGCTTTTTGATGATGGGAGTGGATGAGGGAGGTGGGGAGAGGAAGCACACTGGGACCCAAATCCTTCTGTGAGTCCAGGGGGTCCACTGGGTGAGAAAGTAACAATCCCATCTTTGCCTTTGGGAGCGGGACAGTTTACTAGGCATCCCCCACCCCCTGCATCTCTGCCTACTAATATTCTGGCCCAACATCAAACTTCTGGAAGGTTCTCTAAAGACAATCTGCTAAACCCAAAACCTACTAGGTATCTTTACCTAGTGGCAAAAGTTGCCACATGGGGCTAAGGATTCCAGAACAAGTCTCCCCTGAGGACTTCTCTCACCCTCCTTCCCCATCCCTCCTGAATCCTTCGTTGATAGAACTATGCACTTGGACGTGTGTGACTGACTGTGGTATTAAGAAAATATGTATGACACAATGTTTTTCAGCTTTTTCCAGAGATATTTATATCACACAAATGGCATGTTGGGCCCCCCCCCCCGCCTCAGCTGCTAAGAATGAATAAATCAATTGTCCTAATCAAGCTAATGGAGAGCATATGAGCTGGAAAGAGAGGTGGGGGCTCTTCACTGTTGCTCCCTTACGGGGAGGAGGAGGGGTGCCCTGGCAAAGCCACTCACTATCTATGGGCCTCTGTTCCCCTGTCTTCGAGATGGGCATGCCCACATCTGACTGTGAATGATTTCACGGGATAAAGCTGGCTGGAAGCATTGGGAGTTCCTTGGAAGAAAGTAGTTGTGTGAATTTTTAATCCTCTATTTTGAGCTCTTTGGGGTTGTATGTGGGAGCAGGGCTGTAAACACAGAGAACTCACTGCCACATTCTAGGTTATACACTTTCTGTCTCACACAATCCCACAGATCTGACCTTAAGCATGACTCAGACTACGTGGGAAATGGAGTTTGTTGGAGTCATTGTTATTACATGAAAATTAACGGCTTGGCAAACATGGGTATCATCCTGTGGAGCTGAGGTCATATTTACACCAAGCAAATATATTTCAGGGCTCCCGAAACCCACAGCAGCCTTGCAGGGCAGAATAGACACAATTCCCACGTGACACTCGGAATCTCATGCCAGATTTACCATTACTCCCAAGGAAGACGTTAAAAAACCAAAACCCATTGCCATCGAGTTGATTCCGGCTCAGAGAAACCCGAAAGGCAGAGCAGAACTGCCCCATAGTATTTCCAAGGAGCAGCTGGTGGATTTGAACTGCTAAACTTTTGGTTAGCAACCAAGCTCTTAACCGCTGTGCCACCAGGGCTCTGTGAACGAAGATATTAACGAGCATTAATTCTGCAGCCAGAACGCCAACAGTCTCTAAATTCCTTATGGGTGGAGCGGATCTTTCTGTTGCTAATTTATTGAGGCCTGCTAGCTCCACTGAAGGAGTCCCTGGGTGGCACAAAGGGTTAAATGTTGGACTACTCGCCAAAAGGTTGGCAGTTCGAACTCACCCAGAAATGCCTTGAAAGACAGGCCTAGCAATCTGCTTCTAATAGGTCACAACCTTGAAAGCCGTATGGAGCAGTTCTACTTTGCACACATGGGGTCACCATGAGTTGGAACTGACTCAAATGCATCTGGCAACAACAAAGCTCCACTGAGCAGTGAGAAAAAAGAAAAGGAAAATCCACAAGGATGTAGGACCCAAACTTGGACCTCATTCATTGTTCATCCCTCCATTCACCAAATGTGTCTTGAGCACCTGTGGTGTGCTAGGGACTGTGCTAAGTGCTGGGGATACAGTGGACGGCAAATGCAAACATGGTCCCTGCCTAGGTGGCAGTCAAGTCAAGAAGTCAAGAAGAAGGACATCAATCAGTAATGATTCACACCAAGGAATGTAAAATTGCAGACGAGTTGGGAGCTATGAAAGGAAGGCACATGGGACCAAGGTGTATGGTCAGAGGGGGACCTGGTTTAGCTTCGGGGTAAGAGTGAGCAGAAGTGAATGATAGCGCGGGCAAAGCAGAAGGCACTGCATGGACACAGGCTCCTTGTAAGAGAGAGAGTGTGGTGTAGTTGAGGTCATGAAAGGCCCATGTAATAAGGTGAGGGGGAGAGAACTGAAAGATGTAGCTAGGCATACATCTTTTGGTGGCCATAATTTCAGAAATAAAAAATGACAAATGTTGGCAATGAATGTAAAATGGTACATCCACCGCGGAAAACTGTGTGGCAGATCCTCGACGAGTTAAACATAGAATTAGCATATGATCCAGCAATTCCGCTCCTAGGTATATACCCCAAAGAACTGAAAACAGGCATTCAAACAAAAACTTGTACACGAATGTTCATAGCAGCACTATTCACAATAGCCAAAAGGTGGAAACGACCCAAATGTCCATCAACAGATGAATGGATAAACGAATGTGGTACATCCTAACAGCGGAATATTATTCAGTCCGAAATGAAGTTCTGATACACGTTACAACATGGATGAGCCTTGAGGACATCATGCTAAGTGAAAGAAGCCAGGCATGAAAGACTAGACACTGTATGATTCCATTTATATGAAATGTCCAGAATAGGCAAATCCATACAGACAGAAAGCAGATCACTGATTGCCAGGGGCTGGGGCAGGGAAGAACCGGGAGCGGCTGCTTAATGGGTCCAGGGCTTCTGTTTGGAGTGATGCAAATGTCTTGGAACTACATCGTGGTGATGGACACACAGCACCAAGAATATGCTATATGCGACTGAATTGTACACTTCAAGGTGGTTTAAGTGGTAGATTTCATGTTGTGTGTATCTTATCACACACACACACACACACACACAAACAGCAAAGTGGGGAGTCAGAGAAAGGCCAGCTGGGGAAGGACCTGGAGGCTAGTTTTTATGCAGACAACTAGGAACAGGTCATCATGGCTGGTAGGGAATGGAAGGGAAGAAGGCACGGGTATTAACAGGGAGACCAGTGATGATGCTGTCCAAGGCAGAGGTGCAGGTGGCTTGGACTAGGGGGTCCCAGGGGTGGTAGAAAAAGTAAGCAGACTTGAGGAATATGTAGCAGGTAAAACCAACAGGGCTTGCTGAAGGGTTGGATACACATCATTAAAGTAAACTCAGCTCAACTTGGTCATATACATGTGTGCCCTTATTATTTATGGAGCTTGGTGGGAGAAAGTATGTGCCCTCATAGGGATTCTGGAAAGCATTCTGGCAGAATACCCCTGGATTCAATTTTTGACTCTTTCCTTTCTTAGCTGTCAGACTTATAGGCAAGTAACTTCATTTCTTTGTGCCTCAGTTTCTTTGCCTGTAAAATCGGGAATCTAAGACTTACCGCTGGCTATCAGAGGAATGAACAAATCAGTCTTAAAAGCAATACAACCAAATTGCTCCTTAGAAGCAAGGATGGTGAGACTTTGGCTTACTTACTTGGGACACATCACCAGGAAAGACCAATGACTAAAAAAAGACATCATGTTTGGTAGAGGATGGGTGAAAACAAAGGAGACCCTCAATGAGATAGACTGACGTAATAGCCTCACCAATGGGCCCAAACATACCAGGGATGGAGAGGATGCCACAGGACTGGGCCACGTTTTGTTCTGTTATACAGAAAATCACCAGGAGTCAGAACCAACTGGGGGGCAACTAACAACAGCAACAAAGACCTGCTTCATAAGTTGTTGTGTGGAGGTGGGAATTAATAAGTGTATGGGGACAAAGACACCTGCCCTAGCTATTTCCTTAGCTTCTTGGGAGACCGAAATGAGCTGTTTGTTAATCCTGGGCAACACACGTAAGGCAGCCACAAAACTACAGCTTTTAGAAGGCGGGTTCCCTCAACAGATTCCCCCAAAGTGGTGGGTGACTTCACAGTATTCTCGGAGGTAATAGATCATAGTTGTTAAAGCTATGACAAAAAGGGAGAAGAAGCAAGCCCAGGAGACTCGAATAACAAAACTCTTTTAAAAATTTGCCTCGCCCACTCCGGCGCTGGCCCCGCCCCCTGCTCGCGCAGGCCCCGCCCCCTCACTCCCAGGTTCCCAGGTGGAAGGCTTCCACTTGTGCTAAGTATTTGGCACCTGAGCAGGGATGAGAGGGTGCTAGATGGATGGAGTGGGGGGCAGGGTTGGAAATTGACGGATTGAGGATTGGGAGATTAGTCTGAGACCAAAGCCTCCACGTCCCCCCTCTTCTCTCACCCCCTTGTTGAGGGCTTTGGCTTTTGCATAATGTAAGTACTTATTTAATGCGTGCGCTGGCTCGAAAGCCCTGCATTTGTCTTTCTGTCCTTCATATGCCAGCGTGCTTCCGCCTGGGGTCTCTCTGGGTTGTGGCGACTGGAGAGGAGAGGTGTTTCCTAATAGCTCCAGTTCGACCCCCAGCCCGGGGCCGAGAGCAGCGAGAGGCTGGGGGCGGGGTGGGGGCGGGGTGGGGGCGGGGAGGAAGGAGCGCACATAGGACAGTCCTGGAGCCAGATCTGGTGCCAACTTGGATTCTGTCCCTTTGCTCAAACAAAAGGAACTTTTAACTTGTTTTTCAGACACGCTTTTTAAAATTGATTTAAAGGACTGGTTCCTATCCATCTGATTGGAGGCATCTTAAAGCAAAAAGCAAAGCGAAGTCCTACACCCGAGCCTGCGCGCGCGCGCACACACACACACACACACACAAGCGCACACACACACACAAGCACACACCCTCCTTCCTCGGTTTTCCCAAATGTATCTCCTCCTATTACAACTCGCCGCGGCCCCTCCCCCACCTCGCCTTCCCCCTGCCTCTCCTCAATCTTTGAAGGAGCGTTTACTGTGCCTTCCCCAGTCCCCGTGGGGGACCTCCTATATTGGAGTGGGGATGGAGGGGGTGGTCATAGAACGAAGAGCCAGGAAGAACAAATGAGATAATCAAAAGAATTATAGTAATTGCTTTCACTTTCCCAGGGCCCCGCTCTGCGGATGCTCTCCCCCGCCCCTTCCCTGGCTCGCGTCTTTTGGGAATCCGCGGTCTCTCCGACCCCCTTTCCTCCCCCAGGTCCCTCCTCTCCTCTCCCCTCGCTCCCGCGTTCCCGCTCTTCCTCCGTTTTCTGGTGTGCTGGAACGTTGAGCGGAATATGATGAATGATCACCTGTCACGGCTTGTTTATTATAATACAGGCAATCAATTACACATCCCCAACGCTGGCCGGCCTGCAGGAAATTTATATGCTCAGCACAAACCAATGTGAAAATGGAATCGCATTTGCCAAATGTCTTTCTCCCCGTACTGCACGATGATTACAGTCTGTGTTTGTTTCAACAGTCGTGTACAACTGACAGTGCCATCATTTACTGCCTGGCACAGGTCACGTTACTCTAAGGCTTTATTTATGGTGTTACGAAGGCCAGTACAGGAAAAGGACAAGGGTGTCTGTCAGGGATGCCACCGTGTTAAAAAGTGGGTGGGCAGGGCCGCGTTCCTGGGCAGCGCTGCAGCCTCAACCCAGCGCCCTGCCTCCTCCACCACCCCCCGACTTCCGGCGGGGAGACTTGAAGCCCCGCCCTGGGGAGGCAGCTCTGGGTATCAGAAGCTCCACAGGTCCTAGAATCAGACGCAACAACGTTCCAGAGTTCGAGTTCTGGTTCTGCTATCTACTAGTTGTGTGGCCGCAGGCCCAGGGACTCAACCCTTCTTGTACCTCCTCTAAAAAATGGAAGTATTCCCTGGGTGGTACAACAAACCCTTACACACTCAGCTGCTAACGGGAAAGGTTGGAGGTTCAAGGTCACACACAGGCACCTCAGAAGAAAGGCCTGGTGATTTACTTCCGAAAAACCAGCCAATGAAAACCCTCTGGAGCACAGTTTACTCTGACACACATCACCTGCCATGAGTAGGTGTCAACTCCACGGTAACTTTTTTTTTTAATATCCCCCTCGCAGGAATATTGTGCGGATAAATGTTAGTTCCTATGACTTAGGTCACGCTCTGGCCAGCCTAAGACCCACCCAGAGGCAGAAAGGAAAAAGGTACTGTCGGAAGAGATGTGAGCTGGAAGCCATGCTCTGTGTTAAAATACCCCCAGTCTCTACTTTCTGAGACTCAGCTGTCTCAAGCTCTTCCGTTTCCCTTCCTGGTGGAATTGTGCATTTTCACTTCCTCTGCGCAGGCACTCACACAGTGTGCCTTCAGGAAGATATATCTGCCACCTCGTTCTGCTTCTGTTTCTGCCATTGTAAAAACCGGCATAGCAATCCTGGCCTTTCCAGTTTCTTGAGCTCAGGCAGGGTACTCCCTTGTTATCACTGCTGTGTACTACTGGGTCGATTCTGACTCTTAGCGACCCCATGTGATGGAGTGGAACTGCCCCATAGGGTTTTCTAGGCTGTAGTCTTTATGGAAGCAGATTGTCAGGTCTTTCTCCCCAAGTGCCACTGAGTGGGTTTTGAACCACCAACCTGTCGGCCAGCAGCTGAGTGCTTAACTGTTGCACCACCAGGGCTCCTTAAGGCAGTCTCTTAACCTCGCCCAATCTCAGATTCCTCCTGTGAGAACTGACAAGAATAACACCTAAACAACTGGCAGGATCCAAGGTGTCCATGGACGCAAAAAGTGCCTTCTAAACTGTAAAGTTCAGTTACTGCTGCTATCCAGCCTACTTCTGTCTGGAGTTCTGGTTGGTCCTCGCAGTTTTCTTGTGCAAAGCTTTGGCATAAATCTGCAGTTCCATAACCCCCAGCACTTGGCCTAAAAAGTGGGAGCTCAGTAAATGAGGGGCAGGAGGGTTCTCATATGTGTGTTCCATTGTTCGTTATTGTATTATGGTATTATGTATTTCTTTATATATGTGTTTGTTTAAATATCTTCAGTAAGTAAGGATGGTGAGACTTTGGCTCACTTTCTTTGGACATGTAATCAGGAAAGATGACTAGAAAAGAACAGTGAGATGGATTGACACAAGAACCACAAGAACGGACTCAGACCTACCAATGATCCTGAAGATGGCGCAGGCCCAGGCAATGCTTCATTCTGTTACACATAATCTCCGTGAGTCAGAGCTGACTTGATAGAAACTGATGGCAACAAAGTCTGTTTAATGGTTAGCTCCAATACTAGTATGTAAGCTTCAAGAGGAAAAGCCCCAGGTCAATATTGGACATTTCTGTATTCCTAGCACCTAGCCCATGACTTAGCACATTCTCATTGCTCAGTAAATATTTGTGGCCTTAGTGAATGAATGAATGATGGGTGGTTTACAAGTGTCTTCACTTTTTCTGATCCCTGCAGAACCAGGCCATTCCATATGCACCCAGCCTTCACATTACGTGCACTCAGACCACGTGAACTGGCGATAACCCCACACGTGTCTGCTGGGGACTCTTACGCACTCCCTGCATTAACACCCCTGAAAAAATTCCCAGCCACTCTCATCTTCATGTGCTCTTGGTATCTTATCCATCCTCTTGACTGAGCACCCGCCATGCTGCCTTAAAATCTCTGCTCCCCCTAGACTATAGCCTCCTTATGGACAGGGAGTTACACCTTCTTCATATTTGGGTACCCCAAATGCCCGGCGCAGTGCTTACCTCAAAACAGGTGCTTTTCAATCAACTGATCAATCAATCGAGATCTTTTTCTAAGCACCAGTGGAGGGAGCCCTGGTGGCACAACGGTTAACCGAAAGGTTGGGGGTTCGAACCCACCCAGCGGCTCCATGGGAGAAAGACCTGGTCATCTGCTTCCGTAATGATTACAGCCTTGAAAACTCTATGCAGCAGTTCCACTCTGTCACCTGGGATCCCTATGAGTCAAAGTCAACATGACAGCACCTAACAATGACAACAACAGTATATGGAATACAACTTAGAATTCCATTAAATCACACTGGGTCAGGAAAAAAAAAATGATTCATGAGTTTAAAGAGTGAAAAATCAGTGGATGCATTGCATATTTTGGTCAAATGGCTGGAATTTGTGGACAGGATCTCTTTCTATAAATCTAATTATTAGTTTAAAGGAGCCCTCGTGGTAAATGGTTAAGCACTGAGTTACTAACCAAAAGGTCAGTGGTTCGAATCCACTGGCGGCTCCATGGGAGAAAAGGCCTGGTAATGATCTGTTCCCATAAGGATTTACAGCCTAGGAAACCCTATGGGGCAGCTCTTGGTCACATGGTGTCGCAATAAGTCAGAATCAAGTCCATGGCACCAAACAACAACAAATATTAGTTGCCGTCATTTTAACAACAACCAGGGTGATAGCACAGAGCCCGCGCCCCAGCAGTGTGGGATGGTGGAGTCGGGTATTCCCTCCGCTGACTTGCTTCACTAGTTGACTAACAGACCTTATTCCCCAGCTGAGCTGAGGATATCCTGCCAACGCCAGCTTCCCAGCATAGAGGGGAAGCTGGAGCGAGCGCTGTGGGATCCTGGGGGAAACGCAGCCTGGGTTTGCTGCTGCTTTGACAGCTGAGGCTCCAAGAGGGGCTGGCAAACAATGGGAAATGAAACATTTGAGCGGTTGCAAAAAATTCCGTGGGAAATCCCCCCTGGTGGTATTTGTATATGACGGCTGTGACAAGGGGGAGCTCGGGACTTTCGGTTTCAAGGGCTCCTGAGCAGACCACAATGGTGTTCAGAAACTGCTGTTCGGGACCAGCTCGCCTGGACCACAAAAGGCCAGTCTGCCTGTCCCAGGAAGATGTGGCCACATGCATGAACTTGGCGATGAACTGCAAGAGGCTTGTTTGGGAGCTTGCCCACATTTGGAGAGTGGGCCTCTGAACTTCCTGCTCCTAAAATCAAGGAGTCTCAACTCTTTCTCCAGGTTTCTCTGAACTCCTGAACCTGGGGCTTGTGGGGCTGCCTCACCTGCAGAATTGTAGGAGGCTCCGCCCCCTTCAGGCCCCACCCATCTAACTGAAAAATTCCAAAATGGGTGCCTCATATGCCCTCCCCACAGCATCTTCTGGTTAACATGTGGCCTCCTCCTGCTTTTTGCCTTTTTCCCATGGATACTTATTTTGCTGTTGCCCCCTCCCCCTCCCAGAACAAAAACCAGTTGCTGTCTCAGCAACTCTGACTCAAGGCGACCTCATGTGTGTTAGAGTAGAGCTGTGATCCATAAGGTTTTCACTGGCTGATTTTTCAGACGTAGGTTGCCAGGCCTTTCTTCTGAGTCACGTCTGGGTAGACTCTAACCGCCAACCTTTTGGTTAGCAGCTGAGCACATTAACCATTGGCACCACCCAGGCACTCCTCCCAGAATAAAGGTTAACTGATACTAACCGATTCCGGTTTTGCTTTCTTGAAAAGTAATAAATTTTCAAAATACTCACTGCTAGAGTCAGTGTCTCAGTGATAATGTGGTATGATGTATGTGTTTACAGATGGGCTTAAAGATAAGGTTTATAGATTTTTAGGGACACTAAGTAGATGAGAAAACTGAAACTTAAAAAGGTGAAATAACTTGCAAGGGGGTATTAGTCATGACGTTTCAACTCCTAGTGACACAATTCTAACGGACTTAAGTCAGATCGAAAACGTTTTACATTATTTAACTGAGAAGTCCAAGGGCTGCATTAGTTCAGGCATGGCTGGATCCAGGCCCTCGACTGGTATCATCAGGAATCTGCTTCTCTTCATGTCTTTGGCTCTGCTTTTCCCTGTATTCCTTTCAGTTTTAGATTGGCTCTCTCTACCTGCAGGCCCTTCTTACCTTTAAGCTGATCTGTACACACATGTGTTGTACAGCATCACAGGCAACAAAACAATGGCGGCACTAGTGGTATGTATTTTGGATATTTATTACTTCTTCCCTCAGGGACCCTGGCTTACGTCTTCCCAGAATCAAAGCCAGCCTTGCTCCTGGTTTTCTCCTAAAAGTGCCAGGATGAGGTCAGATAGGTTGAGTGGTTGGCTCTGACAGGTTCCGATTGCTAAACCAATGACTACAGCCAGGAAGGTGGAATGATCTCAGCATCTAGGTCTCAGGCACAACCTCACCTCCAAAGCCATGGACAGCATAAGTGGTTACCCAAAGAAAACCGGGGTGCTCTTACCAGGGGAAGGAGGAACAAATGCCAGGTGGGCAGAAAGACCCGGGGTTCTATACTCTCAGGCCGCACTGCCAGTGAAGGGCAGGCACCCCGTACCACACTTCTGCCGTCCCCTTCTCCATGTTGCCTGAAAACTCCTCGGGAACCGTCTCGAGCTCCATCCTGCCCTGAGACTCCAGCCCTGCCCCTGCAGCATGAAGTCAGAGTCTAGCCCCGGTTTGCAAAATGAGCATCTTGGGAGCTGTTGGCGAAAAAAGACAGTGGAGGAGAATGAGGACGACTGACGATGGGGCAGCTCAGTGCCTGTGGCCACTGCACCCTTCCAGCTCCAGCTGCTGTGGAATCAGTTCCAACTCATGGCGACCCCAAGTGTGTCAGAGTAGAACTATGTTCCATAGGGTTTTCAGTGTCTGGTTTTTTGGGAAGTAGGTCGCCAGGCCTTTCTTCTGAGGCATGTCTGGGTGAATGCAAACCTCCAATCTTTCGGTTAGCAGTAGAGCATATTAACCATTTGCACCACCCAGGGACTTCGATAGGACCCTGCCTGCCCCTATTTCACGCATCCAGCTATTTTTGTGTTTGTCTGTATATTCAGTTCCCTGGTACAGTTTCATTTAAACAAAAGCCTCCCTTGGATATTTTTAAGCTTGAAAACCAGTGATTTTCTGCAACCTCTACCCTTTCACTTACTCATAAATGAGGAACAATAGCCCAGAAAGAGCCAGTGACTTGACCAAGGTCGCACAGCAAAACAGTGCGGAACAAGTATGAGAGACCACACTTGCTGGCCCCATCTCCTGCCCTTTCCACTTTGCAGCCTTGTCAATGAATTAGGGGGTTGTGAGCAAGACCACCGCATACACACGTCTGCCTTCCCTTCCTGATTTATTTAGCCAAGGACGCAAACCTTAACACACGTGGGGCAGCTTCCCTGAGCAGATTAGAGAGACAGTAAACCTTGGCCAGCTTGTTTCCTGTCTCTGGGTTCCCGGCACCCAGGGCAGGCAGCTGCTGGGAACGTGGGATACTGCCAGAATTGAGAAAAACAGCCGGATTTCTGCGACTCCCTCCCTGCGCCCGGAGCTTCCGTCACCGTTCCAGAAGAGCTTACATGAGTAAGCATGTGCTTCCATTTAGGAGGATGTTTACAAACAACTGCTCAGTCCTCCCAGTGCCTGGAAAGCTTGTCTCCATCAGTGCACCACCACAGCCCTACTGGGTCTTTCAAACACATCTTTCTGCTGCCCTGGTCACTACTACGACTAAGAATAATAATAAATTGCTAACTTTTTTGAGTGCTTACAATGTTCCTGGGGCTGTGTGTAAGTATTACTTCACTGAATCTGCCCAGCAACCCAGTGCTATAGGTGCTATTATTATCCCCGTTTTACAGATGAGGAAACATAGGTGCAGACAGATGAACTGATTTGCCCAAGATCCTTAGCCAGATTCAAACACAGGCGACTGGAGTCAAGAGACTGAGCTTAGTTACTTTGCTGCCCCAGACGCATAAAGAGGGCTTTTGATGACAAGAAGGCAAATTGTCGCCTGCACGTGTATGCAGACAGACAGAAAGTTCTCTGTCTCCCTCAGGCCCTGGTCACTTTTTCCACTTCCCAGGGACTTTGAGCTCAGGAGAAGAACCGAGGTATTTTTCTTTGACTTCTTCCCTACGCTGTCTCACCCAGAGTCTTCAGCAAAAGCACACTCGAAGGATTATGGGGAGAAAACAATGATGTTACGGAGCGGGGGTGGCTCAGAAAGTGCCAGCAGGACACAGGTAAGTCAGGTAAAGAAAGGCACATGGTCTCATTACTTAGGCTACCTTGCAGCCGCTTATTGAATTAGTGCGATTCTTAACATGTTCAACTTGGATCTCCTCCAGGCCAGCCAGCTGGTGCATTCAGTAGGCGCAGCTCGCCTTAACTCAATTAACTAAGCGGGGCTGAGCTGGCTGAGCTGAACTCAACAAGCCTGTCGGGGTGGGGGAAGGGGGAAGGAGGGTAAGATGCAGTCTGTGCCCTTAAGGAGTTCAGAACCCAACCTGGGGATGGCACAGGACCTGGCCGCTGCAGCAGCGCTTAGTTCTTTCAGGGTTGCCGTGAGTCTGGGGCCACCTCTGCTGCAGCTAATGGCGCTTTTATTGGATAATACGGTGCAATGTTTTCCAAGGGCCACCTGGACAATTTTGGCCATCTCTGCATGCCCCCGTGCTTTTATTTGCGTCACAGTTTTCTTTAAATAAGTTGGTTCCCTCTTTTAGCTTAAATAAGTTTTTTTTACACTGCTCCAGGTGAAATGGACATAAAATTAAGCATTTTAAAGTGAACAGTTCAGTGGCATTCAGCACATTCACGATGTTGTGCAACCGCCACCTCCATCTAATTCCAAAACTTTTCCATCATCAGCAAAATGAAACCCCGGACCCATTTAGCGGTTTTTCCCCATAAGCCTTTCTGGAAACCACCAATCTGCTTTCTGCCTCTATGAATTTACCTACTCTGGGGCCCTGGTAGCACAGCGGTTAAGAGCTTGCCTGCTAACCAAAAGGTGGGTGGTTCAAATCCACCAGGCACTCCTGAGAAACCCTATAGAACATTTCTACTCTGTCCTATGGGGTCGCTATGAATTGGAATCAACTTGACGGCAACGTGTTTTTTTGTTTTTTTGTGGGGGGTGGATATTTCATATAAATGGAATCATACAATATGTGACCTTCTGTGTTGGGCTTCTTTCACATAACATCACGTTTTCAAGATTCGTCCACATGGTAGTGTGTATCACTACTTCATTCCTTTTTATGGCTGCATAATATTCCGTTGTATGGATATACCACATTTTGTTTTGTTTATCCATTAGTCTGTTGATGGACATTTGGGCTATTTCCATCTTTCGGCTATTGTGAATAGTGCTGCTAAGTAAGTGTATTTTAAAAGGAATTTTTATGTCACTATGGTAAATGCGAAACCTGTATTTTTCTAACGAATAATAAAATAGACACATTACTATGAGAAGCAAAAAATGTACCCCTGCTTAGCACATAAAATCATCTCACATACTGTTAGTATAAAACCTGGGCTCAGAGGGTGTTCAGACTTGAATTTGAATCCTGACTTTGCCATCTGTGTGACTCTGGGCCAATGCCTTGTCCTCTCCCAGCCTCAGCTTCCTTATCCGTAAAATGGTAATACTTATAATTGCTTCCTCACAATGTTGTTGTAAGAATTGAAATCAAAGTGCTTAGCCCTGTGCCAGGCACATAGTAAACATTCAGTAAGTGAAAGCTAATAGGTAAGAAAACAAATTATAAACACAGTGGTAGTAATAACGTCGTTGCTTTCGTTAGTTGCCGTCGAGTCAGCTCCAGCTCATGGCAATATTATATACATTAACGGAACGAAATGTCGCCCGGTCCTGCACCATCTTCATGACTGTTGGTGTGCTCAAGTGCATTGCTGCACCTATTGTGTTGATCCATCTTATGGAGAGTTACCCTCGTTTTCACTGACCCTCTACTTTACCAACCATGATGTCCTTTTCTAGTGATTTGTCTTTCTTAACGACGTGTCCAGAGTGAGCAAGCCAAAGTCTCTCCATCCTCGCTTCTAAGGAGCATTCTGGTTGTATTTCTTCTAAGACTTATTTGTTCGTTCTTCTGGCAGTCCATGGTATATTCAATATTCTTTGCCAATACCACAATTTAAATGCATCAAAGTAGTAATAAAAATAGCTGTTACTTGCAAGTATTTGTTGTGTGCCAGAAATGGGGCGAAGCGTCTTAATATGCATTATCTCATGTAATCCCCACAACGTTCTCAGAGCTAAGTAGTACTACTATCCTCATTTTGTAGATCAGAAAATGAAGGCAAAGAGAGGTGGAGCCTATTGCTGAAGGGCACACAGCTAAGGACTTGAACTCAAGGGAAGTTAAATGACAGTATGAGAAGTAGCTAAGAGTCCCCGGGGATGGAAAGGCTGTCCCCAGGCAGAAGGTGATTCATTGCAGAATGGCTGCCTGGACACTTGAGGTCCAGCCCTTGCAACTTGCTGCAAACCTGCCTTGATGGTTCTATCCTCACTGGACTCCTTCCAGCAGCTTCTCTTTATCAGGTTACTCTTTCTCAGGTCTGCCAAGATGAAGCTCTGGGAGAGACTGCTCTTGGCCTTGGAATCTTTTCTAGTTGACTTACCTCTAGCAGTTAATGGACTTCACCTGCCCTTACTGTGTCTGTCATCCTGCTGACGAATCTGGTGTCCCTGAAACCTCTTTTCTCTGCAACCCAGCTTTCCCAGGCGACGCTGGGTCTAAGTCCTTAAGGCCAGCAAGCAGCCTCTTGCTAACTATTCACTGCTGGTGCAAAACTTAGCACGTGTTGAGTTCACATGCATCCATTATAACTTCGTCTACAAGGATGCAGCATGATTCACGGTTTCAGTCTGGCTGGGGAATCCTGTCCCACCCATCGGTGACGACGGCATGGGAATTGTATTAGTTTTCTAGGGCTACAACACGTCACTATCAACCCAACGGCTTAAAACAACAGAAATGTATTCTCTTTGTTTTCACAAGTCTGAAATCAAGGTGTCAGCAAGGCCACATCCCTTCGAAGGCTCTAGGGGAGGATCCTTCCATGCTTCTTCCAGCTTCTGGTGGTTCCTGGCATTCCTTGGTTTGTGACAGCACTGCCCCAGTCTCTGCCTTTGTCTTCACAAGGCATTCTCTGCGTGTGTCTCTGTGTGTCCTTTGCTTTCTCTTACGAGGACATTCTCATGGGATTTAGGGCCCAGTCTGATCTCATCTCGACCCCTACCTTAGTTACATCTGCAAAGACCCCACTTCCAAATAAGGTCACATTCTGAGGTTCTAGGTGGGCGTATCTTTTCGGGGGGACACCTTTCAAGCCACCACCGGTTGCCGCTGAGTTGATAGTGACTCATGGCCCCCCCTTGAGTGTCAGAGTAGAACTATGCTCTATCAGGTTTCCACTGGCTGATTTTTCAGAAGTAGGTTGCCAGGCCTTTCTTCTGAGGGGCCGCTCCATGGACTTGAGCATCCAACTTTTTGGTTAGCAGCTGAGCACATTAACCATTTGGAGCACCCAGGGACTCCGCAGCCCATTACAGGGGTCTTTCGGTAGAATAGATGCCTGGTATTCTTTGTAACGGGTTTACTGTGTATTTCAGCCTGGTGAGCACAAATGTCAAAGGGTTTGATTTTCCTCCAAAGACAGTTGTTAGCCAAGTTCTTTCAAATTTCCCTTTCCCAGCCCTTAGTGGCGTCCTGGGAAGATCCTGTAGCTTTCTGGCCACTTTCCAATATGTAAAAAGTCCAATCCAGGCCAGATCAGTTTAAAACTTCCACCCCAGTCCCTTGTCCCCCAACTCAGGCTTGCCCAGTGGCCAGAGAAGCTTGGAGTAGCCCTGGCCACCCCTTGGCCTATCCCTCTCCTCTGCTTCTAGCTCCCCAAGGTCACCAAAGAGGACTGGATAGATGGTCAAATAAATTTGGCCAATGCCACATTAAACTAAGTTAACCATATGTCTTTAGACTCAGCCCATGTGAGAATGTACTTCCAAGAGCAGGTGGTTTCCAAACTTAGTTAGCCCAGGAAACTATTTTTCCACAGGATATCCCACTACCCTGGTGTTCCCCAAAGCCCACCGTGGGAAATGCCACACTATATAAAATATTGTAAAATGGAAAGTACATCCACACCTATTATAGATGCATAGCAATAGAAGACATGTTTTCCAGTAAATACACCAACTCTGGAACAGTTTTGTGACTGACTCAGAAAACTGGCTACCAGATCACTGTGGACGAGACTCAACTTGGCTGGAAGATTGCAATCCCTCGGCAAAGCTACATGGACAGCTAAGCTGTCCAAGTTTTATTCTGAGAAAGGATCAGAGCTGAAATAGCTCTGATTTTCCTAAACCTGGCTTCAGGAACCAGGAGGATATAAGTGTCATATTTAACAATGAGTACTTTCAGTAACATGCCTGTCAGTTTGCATGTTGCCGTGATGCTGGACGCTACGCCACTGGGATTTCAAATACCAGCAAGGTCACTCATGATGGACAGGGTACAGCAGAATTTACAGACTAAGACAGACTAGGAAGTAAGGCTTGGCGATCTACTTCTGAAAATCAGTCAGTGAAAACCTTACGGATCACAACAGAACGTCGTCTGACCTGCTTGCTTCGGACATATCATCAGGAGGAACTGATCACTAGAGGAAGACATTATGTTTGGTGAAATAGAGGGCCAGCAAGGGCAAGGGAGACCCTCAGTGAGATGGATTGGCACAAGAGCCTCAGTGGTGGACTTGATGCAGAACCAGGCAACATTTCATTCTGTTGTACATAAGGTCACCACAAGTTGGAGTTGACTCGGTAGTAGCTATGTATCTACTTTCAATAAAAGTTTACATTCTATGTCGTCCCAGAGTTTATAGAATTATGTCAACTGAACTATAGGAACCCAGAGGAATAACAATAATGATGATGATGATGGTAAATAGTACGAAAACAGAATGAATAATGGTTCCACCTGCCACTGTTCTCTGGGCGTGGATCTGGGGTCCACTCAGTAGGCTCAGGTCCTGGGTGCCTCTGTTGGTGTGAGAATTTCTTGGCTTTGACTGTGAGTCCAATGTTGAAATACTTGTTATTTTCATATAATATGGCCTCCAAAAGCTGGCCAGTTTCTTCATCTGGTGCTCAACTGAACAAAGGGCTACTGCTCATTGCTACTCATTGCCAACTCATAGCAACCCTATAGGACAGAGTAGAACTGCCCCATTGGGTTTCCAAGGCTGTGATCTTTACAAAAGCAGACTGCCGCATCTTTCTCCCACAGAGTGCCTAGTGGGTTCGAACCACCAGCCTGCCAGCTAGTAGCCAAGTGCTTAACTGGTGCACCACCAGGGTTCCTCAAAGAAAGGGCAGCCTGGAGGAAAACCAGCTATGCTGGACTGACTGGAAAAAAGCATGTCAGCTTCTGACTTCATGTCCTTCCAAGAATTTTGAAGGGTAATTTCTGACCATACTCTGTGTTCTCCTCGGCATTTACTGTAGAGCTGAATTGCCATGTCGTCTGTGTATCAAAGTGGAACAGAGTCTAGTCTTGCCTTAATGGTCAGGACAAATCTTTTCTGAAAGACAGGACTAACCCTATGGTTGGATCCAGTGGAAGCCACTGAGGTGATAAGATTTAGGGAAATTCAGTCAACCTCTTGCCATGCTCCCTTCTCCACTCCACCCAACCCTGTCCCAAAAGCCTGGTGACAATTCTTTTTATCAGATTGTGTTACCTGGATAGGGTAATTCATTAATACATATTAACAATCTAGCAACGGTCAGTTTGTCTGTTGGCTAACAGCCACAAAGCTCCAAAGAAATGGAAAAGGTCAGAGGGGGCAGGGGTTCAGAAAGGTTCAGTAGCCTGGAGAACATACAGCCTATTCTCTCTCTCTCAACTCTGTCCTCCTACCTAAAAATGCCCACTACCCATGGAATGATGTCCAAAGTCAAGACCCTTTTTACGCTAGGCCCAGCCTACCTTCATGAGCTGAACCACCCAAGGCAGGGTCTGGTTCTCATTCACTTGCAAGTCTGGCCAGCGCAGACTTTGGCAGATAAACCAGAGCTCAATGAAGCAATATTAAATGGGTGAAAGAGTAACCCACGTAAAACTCAGGTACCACATATACAAGTCTCACACACACACACACACACACACACACACACACACACAAACTGGAGAATAATTTAAATCTTTACCAAACTTCTCAAAGCACATCAAAAATGAAATCTTATTTATAATGTAAAGCAAAAATTTTGAGCTTTTATATCTCAGCTCCATGGCAGCAGGCCCCTAAATCTCTCTCAGATTCCCTCAAATTCTTCTTCAGCTGTAATGTTTCTATTCACCTTCCTCTCTCATCTTTCAAATACAGCTCTCACTCATTCTGAGGAGTACTTGGTAGCTGATTTAAGAGCATGAGCTCTTGGGCTAGACTTCCTGGGTTCTTATTAGTTCTGGCATTCTCTAACTTGGGCAGGTGCCTAGCATGTGGTAAGTGTTCAATGGTTGTGACTTCTTATTATCATTCAACCCCACTTGACCACTCCAGTATTTTCCCCCCCCCCCACTTGGCTCATTTTTCCATTAATGCAGCAAGCAATGTGCATTAGCTTCCTAGAGTCACTGTAACAAATTGCCATAAACTTGGTGGCTTAAAACAACAGAAATCTATTCTCTCACAGTTCTGGAGTCCAGAAGTTCAAAATCCAGGTGTCAGCAGGCCTATACTCCCTTGAGAGGATCTAGGGGAGATTCTGTTCCTTGCCTTTTCCAGTTTCTGGTGGCTGTTGGCATTCCTGGTGTGGTGTAATGAATTACTTAATATGGCCCTTCTAGCCATGATCTTTGTGACTTACTCACAATGATTGAGTGGGACAATGCAAATGAAGTATATGGAACCCTAATGAAGGGATTGGTCAGTTTTCCCATCTTGCTATGCTTAAAAAGAACCATCCCTGAGGTGGAAGGAGAGGATCTCACCACCACCAAGAAAGAAGGAGAGGATCTCACCACCACCAGGAGTAGAGTGTGTCCCAAAAGACCCAGGATACCTGCACTGAGAGGCTTCTGGGACCAGGAGATAGAGAGAGAAGGAGCTGTAACACCAAAGACGGCAAGAAGCAGCGGCAGAGAAACAGCAGCAGCAGAGGCAGGATATCAGCAGAAGATGGCATGGTGGGCCACCTGGCCCACAGAGAGAGAAAGCTGAGCACCTTTGGACTGGAGGCTTGCTGGCACAGTAGGGTACCTCCAGGCACTTGGTGGACCCAGATTTGTGGACCTACAGAGTTAGAGCTGAGTGGCTTCGAGCCCAGGCTTACTAGTGGAGTGGGGTGCTTCTGGGTACTTATCGGTAGAGCTAAAAAAAGCTTTGTAACACTTGCCTGAGCAGGACAGAGGCCAGGCAGAGGGGCCGAGGGCCAGAGAGAGACCTGCCTGTGGGCATGGCTGAGAAGAGTCTGCCCAGATCCAAGAACTGTATCCTGAGTGTTCCTGAATCTGAATTACAACCTATTACTTCCCTAATAAACCCCGTAACTGTGAGTATGGTCTGCGAGTTCTGTGTGGCCATTGCAACGAACTAACTAACCCAGTAGAGAAGAGTGCCGTGGGAGGGATGGCTGGTGTCAGAATTTCTAAAAAGGCTGGAGAGGGGAGGTATGGCTGACCTCTGCTGCACAGGAATCAGCCTTGGGCTGTTGATCTTGATTCTCCTTCCCCCACATCATTTTTACACCTGAGCTTGTGGCTGCATAACTCCAATCTTTGTTGTCTTCATACTGCCTCCTCCTTGGTGTGTCTCTCCTCTGTGCGTGCCTTCTAAGGACATTTGCCACTGGATTGAGGGCCCACCCGGATAATCCAGGACGATCTCATCTCCAGATTCTTAACTTAATTACATGTGCAAAGATCCTTTTCCAATGAGGTCCCATTCACAGGTTCTGGGGATCAGGATGCCCGCATATCTTCGGTGGGCTACCGTTCGGCCCAGTGCAGAATGACACTGAATTTTTCCTCCTGTGGGTTGTGAGCGGGGAAAAGAGCTGCAGACACCTCTCGTTCTCATTTTTTGCCTTTTATCCTTGTCATAAATGAGTAAATCAAGTCAGCAGGCAGCATCAGGTGCTTGAGGGTGCAGAAGGAAAGTGAGGCAGATGGCAAAAAGGCGCTGCCAACGTCTCCATCTCACTGCCGGTCATGCCACTCTTTAAACGGTACAAGTTTGCAGCCATAGAATGACTAACTGTAAGAACCACCATGTCCCAGGTGGGATGAGTGCGCCTTGGGCACCAAGCAGTGAATTTCAGCACCAAGGTCGGCATCTTAGGTAAACACATCCTGTCTAAGGACTGGGAACAGGCTATCTCGGCTTTCCCACCAAGAGTGGTCAGCTGCAGGCATCGCTGGCTGGCGGCCGTGGTGCAGGTTGGTTATTTATTGATATCCTGTGTTAAGATTCCTTTCTCGGCTGCACTGAAGGGATCCGGGCAGCAGTGACTTCACTCGACTCAAATTGCAATCAGCCAGCCTCTTGGCTCATGTGTTTATCTCCTCGGGACTATTTTGGGTGCGTGTTCATAGACAGCACACACCAAAGTATTTGGTATTTGAGATGCAAGCGTTAAGGCTGATTAAAGTTAGCTGATAATGAGCATGCCTAGAATAGATACACCCTGTGTATGTGTGTGTATGTGCGTGTGCGTGCGTGTGCTTCATTGTGAGTCTGCAAAGCAGATGTCTACGAACTTGCCCTCAGGTGACCTCACCAATGTCCATGACCTAGTGCTCCTAGATCAGCTCAGATACTCATGAATAGAAGATGGGAATGGATGAAATTAGGCCTGTCTCAAAATACTTGCTGACCAGGCACTGCTGCTCCTCATCTATAGTCTATCTATCCTTCAAAGCCTAGCCCACCCTGCCTTATCCAGGGAGCCTCGCTTGGCCACCCTTGAACTCAAAGACCAGGGACAGCGAATATGTTTCTCATCTCAAGTGCCAATTCGGGTCAAACTGACAGTGCCTACCAGCCACTCCACATGAGAAAAGGCCTCATGATTTCAGCCTAGGAAACCCTGTGGGGCGGTTCTACTCTGTCCTGTAGGGTCGCTATGAGTTGGACTCAGCTTGACAGCACCTAACAACAACAACAACAATTTGGAGCACTGTGTTCAGGAGGATGCTGAGAACAGATCTGGGCTGGGATGGATGATACTGTGAGCAATTAGTGATGTCTGTCATGGGTGGGAGGAGCCCTGGTGACACAGTGGTTAAGCACTCAGCTGCTAGCCAGAAGGTCGGCAGTTCAAACCCACCTGCCACTCTGTAGGAGAGAAAGATGTGGCAGTCTGCTTCCATAAAGATTTACAGCCTTGGAAACCCTGTGGGGCAGTTCTATTCTGTCCTCTAGGGTCGCTATGAGTTGCAATCAACGCCATGGCAGTGGGTTTGGTTTAGATCATGGGTGAGAAATGGGAGAGGGCTATCTATTTGCCAGATCTGCCCTAGAGTACATATTTTTGGTATCATGTATTTGGAAATGAGCGCAGGCTCTCATGACTACTAGCTATCTTTCTATCCATCCATCCATCCATCATCTATATCTATTTACCTTGTTAAGTAGGTCAAAAGTTCCTTGAGGGCTGGGATTAGAGTCTAAAACCTTTGTTTCCCCACTACCTAACACAGGACCTGGATGTAGTAAGCACTCCACAAATACTTGCTAAGTAATTAATTTTCATTGTTTTGATTCTGAAATTAGATGAGGACAAATGTCTCTCTCTCAAACACAACTGCCTTTCAGTTTCCCAGGGTGAATTGGAGGCTCCCTAAAGGGCTGGATGCCTGGGCTTTCCTACCCACCTTCTGTCTTCCCAGCCATTCCCACAGGCAGCAGATCTCAATTCCCAGATCTTATGTGTGTACTGGGTCATCTCCCTCTAATAGGACAGCCTGGTAATTGTTCAGCGAGATTACAACGTCAGGCTCATCTATCAAACTCTTCCTCTAAGTAGTTTGGCTTTCCTAATGGAATGCAGTGTCCTAAACAAGAAGGGAAGCGTCATAATGTGGGGTTTTATATAGGCTGGTTTCGAGCTATGAGCTGTGGACCTGAAATGATAGTTAAATCAATGGAGAGGCACTAAGGTATAGCCTCTGAATCTGGGCGTCCGTAAAACGCAATTATTGACAGCTCTGAGTGGATTCGTTGCAGGGCCGGCTCTCCCAGCCTTGGCTGGGGCTGGTTCTCTGTGTGTGTGTGTGTGTTTGTGGGTGGGCAGGAGCAGCCCAAGAGAAGTGGAAATATTATGGCTAGCTGGTTGTTCTCACAGCCTACATGACAGACCACCCCCCTAACAAGACTCTAGGTCAAGTGCTCTCCTCTACTTTGTGGATCTACTGGGGAGAAACGAGCTCTCAGTGGTATTTCCAACTATGGAGAAAGGCAATTTCTCTCTGTCCTGGCTGTAATGTGTCTGGCAGTGGACCAAGAGGTGGGAAGCTTGTCTTCGACCCCAGCCTCTTTCATTGTCTCACTGTATGACCTTGGAGGTAACTTCACCTCTCAGCTTCTTTGCTGCCTCATCTGTAATGAACCCACCTTTTACTACCTTGTCGTTCTGCTCTAGGATAAAGGAGATGAGCCTCTACGTCCTTCAGTGGCCCAGGAAGACTAGAACCAGGTAATTGCAAAGTGTAACCATTTCTTTGTCTTTGCTGCATGCGTTGCCAGCTGGTGGATTGTTGATGACTAATGGCAAAAATGGATGGATTTACACAATTGCTTTTTTCCTAGCGTCCTTGAGCCATCTCAGGGGTAGTGTATTCTTTCTTACCTATTTTATTGAGTGGCTCTTGTTATGCCCATTTCTTAGTCAGCAAATTGAGGGAGGCTGGATTCGAAGGAAGCCACACTGGTGGGCTGGAACTAATTTCTGAGTCCTGATACCTGAATGCCAATCCCTAGGGGGCATTCAGGAAATACTGGCTCAGACACAATTATTAAGCCACCTTTCAGGCCATTCTCCTGCCCTCCCTTCACTCCAGCCATGCTGACTTTGTTTTATCTCCTCATAGCACCGAGCTCTTCCCCACTTCGAACCAGGTACACCTGCTCTCCCTGTGTGGGACTGTCTGCCTGTACATGCCTCCTACCCATCCCTCACGTGTCTGTTTCAATGTCACCTTTGCTTTAAAACCTTCTATGACCCTAAGGCTATATCAGGTTTCCCCTCCCTCCCCTTCAATGCTCTCACAGGCACTGTGTTTCCCTTTACCGAGCTTATCACACTTGTAATTAAATCATTATTAGTTCAATGTTTATCTTCCCCAGTAATAATGAACTCTAGGAGGGTGAGGCCCTGTTTGTCTTGTTCATTACTGTGTCCCCAGCATTGAACAGGCACTCAATGCAAACCTGTAAAATAAGTGGATGGATAGATGGATAAATGGATGAATGATGAATGGATGGAAAGACAGGTGGGTGGATGGATGGACAGATGGATGTTTGGGTGGATAGGTGGATGGATAGATGGATGGATGAACACATATATGGATGGATGGGTGGATGGATGGATGGATGAATAGAAATATATATGTGCATACATATGTATATGAGGGTAAACCAAATTACCAGCATAGTCATGCACCACATTATGTCCCTTCAGGCAATGTCCGACCACATATATGTCCATGGTGCTATTTTTTTTTTAATTCTGTTCTTTATTAGAACTCTTTAAATTCATGTTTGCGAACATTTAACACAGGAAAAGAAAAAAATAACCCACCCCATCTTTCTTAACCCAGAGGGTAGAAGCAGGAACTATAACAACAGGGTTCAAAACAGGGCTTCCACTTTAACCTTGACATGGTTCCTGCCCTGGGAACCTACCTTCAAAGCTTGGTAACCCAGACCTGTGCAACCTCTGGATCCTGCGGAGTGCCAGCCTCCTGGGCTGCCTCTGGAGCCTTCTGGGTCCCAGTTTTTAGGGCAGGGCCCTTCTCTGAACTGTGCACCTGGTGCTGGTGGTGATAGTCAACCAAATTCATGATGATTTTTGCTATGTCCTTCTGGTAATAAGGCCACCCAAATGACAAGCTCTCAGCCTCACCTCAGGGGTCCAACTGACTCACGTGGAGAATGATCTGTGACACACACTCAGTATGTGGGAGTACTCTCCGCCCAGACCAAAGATCACTTCCACCAGCCATGCCTTGAGGTGAACTCTATACAGTATATAATATGGTGTTCATACAATGTCAAGATCACATACCTTTCTATTTCATAGACCATATCATGGACGTTAAGTGACACATGACTGTATTCATCATTGAGAGAAGTTCTAAGAAGAATCCAAATGTTCAGAGAAATTCAAGGATACAGGCCTAGGATACCTCTTGCCAAGCCCCACATTTGGGTTTTAGCTATGGGCATTTTGTGCTGGACATCTTCCATTTGCCCTTCTGGAACCATTCTCCATCCCTCTTTGCTCTGTCTCTGGGAGACTATCCAATAAGGATTGCATCACAGGTTTTCTTGTGCTCTGACTTCCAGCTGGGTTTGACCAGTGTGGACAGCAGCAGGGATCATAAGGAGGAAAGAGGGAAAGGTTGGGGTATTTATTCCGCTGGCTGCCTTACTGTAGGGTCTCTGTGGGTTGGTTGCCACCATAGTCAAAGGTCATAGCTTCTATCAGGTAGACTTCTCCTCTGAGCCTCTGATTCAAGATTCCAGTAACCACTTTCTCCCTTCACCCACCAGGCCCAAGGGTGGTAGCAATACCCGCTGTTGATAGCCTCAGGGTGCTGCACAATCCCTTGTGGTTTCCCTACTCCCTGCCCACACCTTTAGAAATAGCTCCTTTATTAATAACACTCCTTGAATTATACAGTTAGAGTGTTCTGTTTCCTGCTAGGATCCTCACTGATAGATCATGGTAAGAGGAAGAACTGTGTTAAAGTTTCATTTTGGTCTTAATGGGTGAGGCCACATGGAGAAAGAAGGGTGAGGGTAAAGGTAAGACTTGCAATGCAATGCCCTTCAGTGCAAGGTGTGCACTTGGACTTGATGGCTGATTATGTCAAAAAAAAAAAAACCAAAGCAACTGCCATCAAGTCGACTCTGACTCATAGAGACCCTGTAGGACAGAGTAGAACTGCCCCATAACGTTTCCAAGGCTGTAAATCTTTCTGGAAGCAGACTGCCACATCTTTCTCCCGCACAGTGGCTGGAGACTTCGAACCACCTTTTGGTTAGCAGCCTAGCGCTTCACCACTGCACCACCAGGGTTCCTGATTGTGTCAGGGGAGGAGAAATGGGGGTCTGTGAAGAAAGGAAATTCAACAAACTCTGTAGTCACTAGGTAAAAAAAAAAAAAAGCCCATTGGCGTCGAGTCAATTCCAACTCATAGTGACTCCATTGGACAGACTAGAACTGCCCTGTAGGGTTTCCAGGGAGCAGCTGGTGGATTCAAATTGCTGACTTTTTGATTACTACGTAGACGGGCATTTATTAGTTTTGCCTGCCTGGTGTCCATTCCCTGCTCTTCTGGTTACAGCTTCCCAGTTTTCCTTTAAGGGTCAGCTCCTCCTTGAGTCCCTGTTTCAGGTGAGCTGACCTCAACACCTTGCTCCAGAGAGGGTGGGGTGGGGATAGGGGACAGTCATGTGTCCCGGTCTGACCACACAATTTCCCTGTCCACAGGGATCAATTCAAAGAGATCATGTGGCCTCAGTAGATCCAAAGAAAGTAAACCCTAGGACACCAAAACTACTAGCAAAGAAGTTCTTTTTTTTTTTTTTTTTTTTTTTTTTGATGTTGCTAAGTTTGTAGGATATAATAAGCCAGCAGCTGTTAAGAACCATCTGTGCCATCACGTAGGGAAAGCCTGCCTGAGGATGAAGAAGCCCTGGTGGTGCAGTAGTTAAGTACTCGGCTGCTAACCAAAAGGTCTGCAGTTTGAACCCACCAGCCACTCCATGGGAGTAAAGATGTGGTAGTCTGCTTTTGTAAAGATTACAGCCGTGGAAACCCATGGGGCAGTTCTACTCTGTCCTATCGGATAGCTATGAGTCAGAATCGACTTAATGGCAATGGGTTTGGTTTTGGTAAGGGCCTGAAAACAAACACAACCCAGAGGAAAAAGAGCAAAGAATGGAGAGATAGAGACACCTTGTGACATTATTTAAACACCTGGATCCAGCCATGCCTGAAGCTAGACTCTCCTAAACTTTTTATTTTTTTCTTTTTTATTGTGCTTTAGATGAAGGTTTACAGAGCAAATTAGTTTCTCATTAAATAATTAATACACATATTGTTTCGTGACACTGGTTGCCAACCCTGTAATATGTCAACACTCTCCCCTTCTTGACTCTGGGTTCCCCATTACCATTCGTCCGGCTTTCCTGTTCCCTCCTGCCTTCTTGTCCTTGCCCCTGGGCTGGTGTACACATTTAGTCCCATATTCATGGCTGAACTATATGTATTCTTGTTTGTTTTATAGACCTGTCTAATCTGTGGCTGAAGGGTGAACCTCAGGAGTGACTTCAGTACTGAGTTAAACAGGTATACAGGGCCCATGCTTTCAGGGTTTCTCCAGTCTCTGTCAGATCAGTAAGTCTAGTCTTTTTTTGTGAGTTTGAAGTTTGTTCTATATTTTTCTCTAGCTCTGTCTAGGACCCTCTATTGTGATTTCTGTCAGAGCAGTTGGTGATGGTAGCTGGGGACCAACTAGTTGTGGTGGACTCAGTCTGGTGGAGGCTGTGGTACTTGTGGTCCATTAGTCCTTTGGACTAATTTTTCCCTTGTCTTTGGCTTTCTTCATTCTCCCTTGCTCCGGATGGGGTGGGATCAGTGGAGTATATTAGATGGCCGCTCACAAGCCTTTAAGACCCCAGACGCTACTCACCAAAGCAGGATGTAGAACATTTTCTTTATAAACTATCTTATGCCAATTGAACTAGATGTCCCCCAAGATCATGGTCCCCAGAGCCCTCGGCCCAGTAACTCGGTCCCTCAGGGAATTCTGGATGTGTCTATGAAGCTTCTATGAGCTTGCCTTGGTCAAGCTGTGCTGACTTCCTCAGTCTTGTGTCCGGTCTAACCCTTCACCAAAGTTACCACTTACCTATTGTCTAATTAGTGTTTTTCCCTCCCCACCCCTTCCATCCCTAGTTCCCATCAAAGACTGTTTCTTTCTGTGTGTAAACATTTTCATGAGCTTTTGTGATAGTGGTCTCATACAGTATTTGTTCTTTTGTGGTTGACTTATTTCAGTCAGCATAATGTCCTCCAGATTCATCCATGTTGTGAGATGTTTCACAGATTCATCATTGTTCTTTATCGTTGTGTAGTATTCCATTGTGTGTATGTACCACAGTGTGTTTATCCATTCTTCTGTTTATGGGCACTTAGGTTGTTTCCATCTTTTTGCTATTGTGAATAATCCTGCAGTGAACACAGGTATACATATGTCTATTAGTGTGATGGCTCTTATTTCTCTAGGATATATTCCCAGGAGTGGGATTGCTAGATTGTATGGTATTTCTATTTCTAGCTTTCTAAGCAGGTGCCAAAATTGTTTTCCAAAATGGTTGTACCATTTTGCATTCCCACCGGCAGTGCATAAGAGTTCCAATCTTCGCACAGCCTCTCCAACATTTGTTATTTTCTGTTTTTTTATTAGTGTCAGTAATGTCGGAGTGAGATGGTATCTCACTGTAGTTTGATTTGCATTTCTCTAATGGCTAGTGATCTCGAGCATTTCCTCATGTGGCTGCTTGAATGTCTTCTTTGGTGAAGTGTTCATTTCCTTTGCCCATTTTTTAATTGGATTTTTTGTCATTTTGTTGTAGAGGTATTGGATTTTCCTACAGATTTTAAAGATTAGACCTTTGTTGGATATGACATAGCCAAAAATGTCTTCCCATTCTTAGGTTCTGTTTTTACTCTTGATGAAGTCTTTTGATGAGCAATAAGTGTTTAATTTTTAGAAGATCCCAGTTATCTAGCTTATCTTCTGGTGTTTGTGTATTGTTAGTTATGATTTGTATCCTGTTTATGCCATGTATTAGGGCCCTAGCATCTATTTTTTCTTCCATGATCTTTACAGTTTTTGGTTTTACACTTAGGTCTTTGATCTATTTTGAATCAGTTTTTGTGTATGGTGTGAGGTATGTGTCCTGTTTCACTTTTTTACAGATGGACAACTAGCACCGTTTGTTAAAAAGACTGTCTTTTCCCCATTTAATGGACTTTGGGCCTTTGTTGAAGATCAGGTGTCCACAGGTGGATGGATTTACGTCTGGGTTCTCACTTCTGTTCCATTGGTCAATGTGTCTGTCGTTGTACCAGTACCAGGATGTTTGACTACAGTAGCTGTATAGTAGGTTTTGAGGTCAGGTGGTGCAAGGCTTCCTACTTTGTTCTTCTTCAGGAATGCTTTACTTATCCGAGGCCTCTTTCCTTTCCACATAAAGTTAAAGATTAGTTTTTCCATTTTGTTAAAGAATGCTGTTGGTATTTGGACCAGGACTGCATTATATTTGTAGATTGCTTTGGGTAGAATTGACATTTTCACACAATGTTGAGTCTACCTATTTATAAGCATGATTTGTTTTGCAGTAGTGTTTTGTAGTTTTCTTTGTATAGGTCTTTTATAAGCCTGGTTAGAGTTATTCCTAAGTATTTTATTTTTTTAGGGGCTATTATAAATGGTATTGCTCTCCTGATTTTCCTTTCATAGCACTGGGTTTGGTTTTTGGTTTGGTTTAGTTCTCTTTATTGATGTAGAGGAATCCAGCTGATTTTTGTATGTTTATCTTGTATCCTGCCACTCTGCTGAATCTATTAGTTCCAGTATTTTTCTTGTGGAATCTTTTGGGTTCTCCATGTATAGTAACAGATCATCTGCATAAATTTTTCATTTATGTAAGTCAATACATTTTCTTTTTTGCTTAAGCCAGTTTGAATATTGTCTATTACACTTATAATCAAAAGAGTTCTAATTAGCACATTGGGCATACCAGTTCAAATGTGATTGCTTCTTGTAATTTATTTACATATTTATTCATTCTATATATTTCTACTGAGCACCTACTATTAGATTAGATGCTGGAGATATGTCTGTGGATAATGCAGACACAATTCTTGCTATCTTGAAGCATATACTATAGGGGAGATAAACATTAAAGAAATAATCACACAAGTGATTTAATATATACAGTGAAGAACAACAAAATATATACCGTGAGTGCTACAAAACTTATACAGTGAGTGTTACAAAAAGAGTACATTATGTACTACAAAAGAGTACATTATGACCAAGTAGGATGCAAGGATGGTATATAAGAAATTTCATCAATAAAACCACCCATTAATGAACTAAAGGAAAAGAGTTGCACGATGATCTTAATAAATGCAGAAAACATTTTTGCTAAAGTTCAACAACTATTTATTTTTTAAAATCTTTTTAAAAATTAGGAATGAAAGGGACTTTCATTAACTGATACAGCTTGTGTACAAAAACCTACAGCACCATCATTAAACTAAACAACAGTCTAGCCTAATTAAAAAGGACTGTTTGCCTCTGGCATAGTATTCTTATGAAGAATTATCTATATGAGTGTAAACTGACAACAGTTAATCAAAAGCAGAGATGAGAACTTTGAGTGCAGAGACCCTAAATTAATGGTGATGAAACAATACAGGTAGAGACTGTGATGATAGTGACACAATGTGAAGGATGTAATCAATGTTATTGAACTGTTCATGTAGAAACTGTGAGTGGACATAGTATGGTTGTGTATATTACCATCAAAAATAAATAAAATATTTTTTTAAAAAAGGAAAAAAATCTACAGCAAATATCATACTTAATATAGAAATGTTAAATATATTCTATGTGGTTAAAGTCAGGAATTAAACAAGGATACAGGCTATCACTGCTTTTGTTCAAGACAGTACTAGAAGTTCTAATCAATACAATAAGATAAGGGATATAAGAAGAAGAGATAAAACTGTCTTTATGTGAAGATGGCATGATCACGCATGTACAAAATCAAACAAAATCAACAAACTATTAAAACAAATAAGAGAGTTCAGCAAGATTGCTAAAGAGAAGACCCACATTCAAAAATCAATAATATTCCCTTAGTATCTATGACATTTGAAAGTAAGATATCTTCTTCTATAAAAACAAATGATAAAGTATGTAGGAATACATAAGGACTTGATGGAGAAAAAAAATTAATTCTATTTAAGGATTTCAAACATTTGAATACATGGAATGAGTTTTAGCCTTTTTTAAAGCTAGATATTGTGTCTAAGTGCTTTTTTTTTTAGTTTTGCTTTTTGTTGCTGTTGTTTTAATTTGAAATAAGTGGTAGTATTCCCAATTTACAGAAAGCTAAGGCACAGAAAAGTTAAGTGTCTTATCCAAGATCACACAGCCAGCAAGTAGAATACCCTGGATTTGAACCCAAGCAGAAATGGCACCAGAACATGTGCTCTTAACCACAACACCAGCTGCCTCACATTAACTGGCAGAAAAACTTGGCACATCATGATGACTCTTCTCTGCAAATTAATCTACACATTTAATGTACTTTAAATTAAATATATCATCAAGATTTTTTAGGAGGAGAAATTGAGAAGCTCTTTGAACACTGATATGGAAGAACGAAGGTTCTAAAATACCCAGACCACTGTGATAATGAAGAGCTATGGTAGGTGAGAGAGGGAGGAAAGACTCACCCTCCCAGACATTAAGGGTGTATTACAAATAAAAATGCATGACGCTGGTATAAACAGAGAAGCAGGGTGATGAAACACAATAGAAAGCCAAAGATATAGTGTACCTGGGATATTACAGGGGTGGCTTCCTGATAGTGGAGAGAAAAGATGAATTATTGAGAAGATAGTGTAAGGAAATCTGGCTCACTATATACAGAAAAATAAAATTGAACCCCTACCTCATTCCATATACAAAAATTAACTGCAAAGAGATTAAAAGCTTAAATATGGAAAGTAAACGATCATTCTGACTGAAAAAGTATAAGAAGGCCTTCGTGACTCTGGGATGAGAAAGGATTTCTTAAAGAAAGCCTGAAAGCCACAAGAGGAGAAACTGAAGAATACGACAATAGCAAAATTAAAGATAAACATCATAGACATGGTTAATAGACGGATGAGCTGAGTAAAGGCAATTGCCACATCTAAAACAACAAGAAACCCTTGAAAATCACAGTAAGAATAGACAGAAAACCTAATAGAAGAAAGGACATGTGGATAGACAATTCATAGAAGGGAAAACCTAGGTAAGTATATGAAAAGATGCTCAAACTCACTAGTGACCCAGGAAATGAAAATTAAATCAATGAGATACTAGTTATATCCATTAAAAAGGCAAAAGTTTAAAAGGTAGAAAATAAAAAAAAAAATAGAAAATATCAAGTGGGAAAACAGGACCCTTCAGGCTCAGCCTTCTGTAATCTGATGGCACCTCACACACAACAGAACCAAACTTCCTGATCCTGCACCATCCCCATAATCTGTCTTGGATTGGATCATTGTGATCCATATGGTTTTCACTGGTTGATTTTCAGAAGTAGATTGCCAGGCCTTTCTTCCTAGTCTTAGTTTGGAAGCTCCACTGAAACCTGTTCAGCGTCATAGCAACACACAAGTCTCCGTGGACAAACAGGTGCTGGCTGCATATGACGTGCATTTAGCCAGGAATTGCACCTGGGTCTCCCGCATTGAAAGTGAGAATCCTATCACTGAACCACCAATGTCGTCTATATCATCAGAAACAGAGCTTAAAAAAATAGAGTGAAATGAAACATGTAGACACTAGGGTGAGATTTATGATGCAATACCACTGACATAAAGGAGCGAGTGGTATTCCTAAAGTTTTCATTACCTAATTTTCAGACATAGATCACCAGGTCTTTCTTCCTAGTCTTAGTCTAAAAGCTCTGCTGAAACTTTGGCGACCCTGCTGGTATTGGAAATACTGGTGGCATAGCTTCCAGAATCACAGCCACAGAGTGACAAATTGACAGGTGGGTGAGGAAGTCCCTGGGTGGTGCAGTTACCACACTCAGTTACTAACTGGAAGGTTGGTGGTTTGCGTCCACCCAGAAGCACTGCACTATTTCCTCAGCAAAGTCTTCCCTGACACTCCAGAGCAGATCAAGTAGCCCTGCTGTGCACACTCACAGGACCCCAACCCTGCTGAGCTATCCACACAATTGCCACTAATGACTCACTTGTGTGACTCCTCTCTTTATAACATTTGGATTTCAGGTGCACAGCTTTCATCAAATCACACTTCTCAGTTTACGGCATCCATTTACCATTTGTCCGTTTAAGGCATGTCTTGTGCTTTCCTGTATTATTTTTTGCCTTCATCTACCGCTACCACTTTCCATTGCCCTCACTCCCACAAGCACCAGTAGTGTATTCCAAATAAATCCTTCCAATCCACTTTCCAATGCTTATGAAATGTAGTTTTTTTTTTTTTTTTTTTAATGAGCATATGTTTTTAATTCACGTCAGTGGTAAACCCATTGCCATCAAGTCGATTCCAACTCACAGTGACCCCATAGGACAGAGCAGAACTTCCCCCATAGGGTTTCCAAGGCTGCAGTCTTTACAAAATCAGAATGCCCCACCTTTCTCCTGTGGAGCCACTGGTGGGTTCAAACCTCAGACCTTTTGGTTAGCAGTTGAGTGCTTAACCACTGAGACATCAGGGCAAGAGGGGCCTAAAAGAAATCAGTGTACAGAAGCTAAAGACTCTTCACAGATCTCACTACTAGAGGTGGCGTGAGTCATCCATCTGCCTCTTGGCTCTGAATGAGGCCACAGGTGAATTCAGATTAAAAAAATATTTATTGAGCTGTGTATTACTTGGAGCCCTGGTGGCACAGTGGTTAAGGGCTCTGGCTGCTAAACAAAATGGTCGGCAGTTTGAATCAACAGCCGCTCCTGGGGAACCCTATGGGGCAGTTCTACTCTGTCCTATAGGGTGGTTATGGGTCCGAATCGACTCAACTGCAATAGGTTAGGTTTGGTGTATTACTTCAGACTCTTCTGATTTCAAGACGCAGAAACCTAACCCAGACTGGATTCACTAAAAAAAAAAGGAAACGTATTGGCTTACATGACTGACAAGTTTGAGGGGTTTCTGACTTCAGGCATGGCTGGATCAAGGGGCTCAAATTGTGATAAGATGCACTTTCTCCATTTTTCCCCCTCTGTCTTCATTCTCAGGCAGACTCTTCCCTCCATTATATAAAGAGAACAAATAGCAACACGAAGTTTAAAACTTGACCACTTAGAAACTCAGCAGAAAGATTTTCTCTTTACTGGTAATTCCATTAACCTTCCTAAAGTTGGCTCTGGTTGTTTCAGCTTGGGTCACATGCCCATCCAAGAGCCAGTCACTATGGTCAGAGGTATTTAAGACTCACGGTGGTAAGGGAGGGCCACTGCTCACCTCAAGCTTGAGGGTAAGGTATGTCCCCCAAATCTTATGGAGAAGAGTGAGAGGAGAAAAAGTGGGCTGCTGTGGCCAAAAAACAAGACCACAAGCCTCATGAGATGAAACAGAGGTCACCACATGCCAACACCCACTAAGGTGCACCTGACCCAAGCCATGGTGTTTTCAATTACCTCATATGCATATGAAAGCTGGATAATGAATAAGGAAGACCAAAGAAGAATTGATGTCTTTGAATTACGCCGTTGGTGGAAAATATTGAATATACCATGGAAGAAGATTATATACCATGTTAGAAGAATGAACAAATTTGTCTTGGAAGAAGTACATCCAGAATGCTCCTTGGAAGCAAGGATGGCGAGACTTTGTCTCACATACTTTGGATATGTTATGAGGAAGGCTAGTCCTGAAGAAGGACAACATGCTTGGTAAAGTAGAGGTCAGCAAAAGAGAGGAAGACCCTCAACAAGATAGACTGACACAGTGGCTGCAACAATGGGCTCAAGCATAACAACGATCATGAGGCTGGTGCAGGACTGGGCAGTGATTCATTCTGTTATACACAGGGTCACTATGAATCGGAGCTGACTCGACAGCTCCTACTAACAACGACACACCAAGAACTGGGCTAGTCGTGTTCAATAGATGCCATTTAATCCTTATCAAGCCCTATATTACTGCTGTTTTACAGCTAAGTGACCGAGGCTCAGAGAGGTTCAACGTTGTACGTGGCTAGAGTGTCACTTACAGAGGCACCCTGCCGCTAGGTGGTGGGGCTAGGATTTGAACTCGGGTCTGTCTAACTCTAAGTCCACAGCCTGTTCCACAAAAAACCCCATCATGCTGGTGAGCTCCATTAAACCTCCTCAGAGCTTCGTTCCAGTCTTTTCACTTGCAAACCCAGTCAGCGAGTTCTTTATTTCCACAAATGGTGCTATTAAAGTAATGGCATTGGGAACTACAGGCTAGCCTCTGAGCACTCACACATCTCTATAACCCTCCCCATGTTCTGGCTCCCCCAAAAACACATTAGAAATTCCAGGAGTCGAAGGCCATTTGGAAACATGCACTAGCTGCCATTTTGTTTCAAAATGGCAAAAAGAACCTCCTGCCCTAAACTCCACCTCCTCCCTGCTCGGCCTCTAACTAAGAGCTAAATAAGGCCAGAGTCAGTTACCTCCTTTGAAAATCCCTTGTAAAGGGCGTTAGCAGACCACATTAGGCAGAAAAAAAAACGGGCACGCCAGGTTGAAATAGAGGCCTCTTTCTGTTTGGTCAGTAAGCAGCTGTGGAAGACGCGTAGGATGGAGCTAAATTTATTTGTTCGGTTCTTTCTCGAAACAGCAGCGACGGGGCTCAGGACGCAGCTGTCTTCTTGCCTGAGAGTCGTCTGCAGGCTCCAGCATGCACACAGGCTGGGGCTGACTCTCCAGGATCCAGATTCCTTTCCATTTTGTTCCCTCTGGCTCCAGGCAGGGCTTCCAGAGCCTGCCGTCCAGAGCTAGATCCTAGGCCAGTAGGTAGAAATTTGTATTTGCCTCCCCAGACCCAGGGTGAAATCGTGACCTTAAAAAAAAAAAAACACACACACACACACATACAAACTGCAAAAAGTAGATACTGAGCTGTGGTGAAGGCAACTTGCAGCCACACCCTGGAAAACCACAGAAGTCCCTTTAGCCTCTGCTTTCACTGCTCAGACCTGTGGGAAACTTGTAAGACACCATACATGTGAGGAGGGGGTGGGGGCATCTTGGGAGGTGCCTTCCAAACACAAAGCTGGGCTGGTTTGCCAGAGAACTTTCTGGAGTCTGTCTCCCCTATTTATTTATTCCATCAAGCCCAGCTGATGGCCATATTGTGTCCAGCCCTGGAGTATACTGGTCAAAGTGGTTTTTCAGAAGTGCTTTGTGAGACTTTCAAAAGGTACTCAGGGGTGGGGAAGTGAAAGGAGGAGGGGGCCGGGGAAGAAACTGCTTCTTTATTTCCAGCCTTGCTTGAATGGCTTCTTGACGGTTACTGCTACGGTTTTGCTGAGTCAGAAGAATCCCCCAGCTGCTCACCGGAAACACAGCTGTTAGGCGAAAATAACCACAGAGGCGAGCATCGTGCACCTTCCAGAAAATAGGGCAGAAAAAGCTCAAAACAAAAGAGGAAAATACAAAAAAAAAAAAAAAGAGAGACAGAGAGACTGTCAAAAACCCACTGCAGTTCACTCACTCATCCAAGCCCGTGGCTCTCCTGTGCTCTCTTAACTACTCTCTCACAGGCCAAGCAACCGCTCTGAAATGAGACAAAGTTGGGCTGCTTTTCCACTGTAGGGGATTGTATTGTTAGTTGCTGTCAAGCTGGCTTCAATTCGTGGCCCCCCGATCTACCTTAGAAGGAAACAGTGTCATCTTCATGGTCCTGCATCATCTTCGTCATCGTTGGTATGCTCGAGTCCATTGTTGAGGCCACTGTTTATTCTGAGTAACTTCCAGCGTGCGGGGCTCATCATCCAGTACTGTATCAGACAATGTTCTGTTGTGATCCGTAGGGTTTTCCTTGGCTAACTGTCAGAAGTAGCTTGCCAGGCCTTTGTTCCTAGTCCACCGTGGATGACCCTGCTGGTATTTGAGATATTGGCGGCACAGCTTCCAGCATCATAGCAACACACAAGCTCCAGAGTATGACAGACTGACAGATGGGTGGTGTGTTGAATGGTGGCTCCCAAAAAGATCTGTCCATGTCCTAATCCCTGGAACCTATGAATGTGACCTTATTTGGACAAAGGGTCTTTGCAGATGTAATTAATTTCAGGATCTCAAGATGAGATCCTTCTGGATTACCTAGGTGGGCTCTAAATCCAATGACAGGTATCCTTGTAAGAGTGAGGCAAAGAGATTGGACAGAAGAAGAGGACACACAGAGATACACAAAGGAGAAGGCCATATAAAGACGGAGGCAGAGACTGGAGCGATGCGGCCACAATGCCAAGGATTTAGTACATCAACCATAAGAAACTAATACATCCACCCATGCCTTCCATTTGCCACGTTCTTTCTCTGGCTACCATGGGCCGTTCCCCTCATCCAGATTGGAAACACACAGCATCTTGTTTGCAAGGCATCTTTCACGTATTTTATGTTGAGGTTCCCCTTTCTGTTGGGCTTAGTAATTACCTGAAAGTAGGGTGGGAACGTGAAGAGACATGGGGACTAGGGAGCAGCGGGGCCCTTAGTTCTTAGTGAGACTCTGCCACAGACCAGGTGTGCGACCTCATTAAGCAGCCATCATTCACTGAGGCAGTTGAGTAGGGTGGTCTGTATTTGAATCCTCATTCTTCCATTTACTAGCTGTGTGGCCTGGGATAGGGTATTTAACCTCTCTGGGCCTTAGTTTCTTCACCTGTACCATGAGGATAAAAAGGAATCTCCCCTTATACAGCTGTTGTAAGGAGTTAGTACATGCAAAGCACTTGGTCGAGGCTTACTTATTGCCCAGGGCTTTATAAAAAATTTATACAAGGTAGTAAATGTCTTTTTTGTTTGTTTTGTCTGTTCAGCATCTATGACACCATCTTCTAATGACAACATTCTAGAAATCATCTCTCATCCATCCTCTTGCTCGAGGAGAAGATATACAATCCAGGCCTGGCCAATGAGAGTCAAGACAGTTCAGGGATGGGAGTGTGATCCTAAGTGGGTCAATCAGAGTGAACAGTTGCCTAATTATTGGGAAAGAGGAACTCACTTTCTCTTGGCTTTGCTATGTAGGTAGACTATGAGCCTGAAGCTGCTGGTGATCATCTCTGACACTGACTGGGGAGAGCCTACCTGAGAATGACATCAAAACCAAGGAAAGCAGAGATAAGGGACAGAGAGATTCCCGATGATGTTGTATGAGCCCCTGGATCCAGAAGTACCTACAAACTTCCCAGTTCCATAAGAAAATAAATATCCTTTATGCTTAAGATGATTTAAGTTGGTCAGTTATAAACAAAAGCATTCTGACTCGTGTTAACGTCAGCAACTCAAAGAGGTGGGCATTCTGTTATCTCCATTTTATGAGTAGGAGGCTTAGAGGAATTTAATGACTTGTGCAAAATCACACAATTAATAAGTGGCAGCACTGTGATTTGAATCCAGAGCTGTGATCTGATCTATTTGACCCTGGGAAGACAGAAAGGTGATGTTGTTTCTGGTTAGTGCACCTAGGTGTTTGGGTCATGCCTTGAAAAAGGCACGTAAATCTCAAGGCCATGAATGGTTCATCTATAAAGGATTATATATATATATATGACAATTAACTCTGTGTTTGCTCTCCATAACTAAAAAATCGTAGCATATTTTCATATTTGCTTCAGAGACGAGATGGTGTCTGAACTGCCAAACAGCACCAGTATTTCTATATGTTGATTCTAGATTCTGAAATGCCAGGGGGTTCTGATCTGGATAACTTGAAGAAACCAAAAAACGAGAATACAAAAGTCTTTTATATTTACTCACATATTTACTATTTCTGGTGTTCTTCATTTCTTTGTGTAGACCTGAGTTTCCACCTGGTATCACCTTTCTTCAGCTTGAAAAAGAGCTTCTTTTAACATTCTTTTATAGTGCAGGTCTTCTGGTAACAAACTCAATCACAGTTTGTTTGTCTGAAAGACATTTTTATTTCACCTTCATTTTTTAAGGATATTTTCACTGGACATAGAATTCTTGACAGTTTTTGTCGCTGATTCATTCAACACATTAAAGATCCCATTCCATTGTCTTCTGGCTTGCAGTGTTTCTAAGGGAAAATCCGCAATAATTTATCTTTATTAATTCTTATCTTTGTATGTATGTCTTTTTACCTTGGCTCCTTTTAAGATTTTCTCTTTATTTCTGGTTTTTAGCAATTCGATTATGATGTAACTTTATGTCATTTTCCTTGTGTTTATTCTGCTTGGGATTCATTGAACATCTTAGATCTGTGGATTAATAGTTTTTATCATATTCAAAACATTTTAAGTCACTATTATTTCAGGTATTTTTTCTGCCCTCTTCTACTACTGCGACTTCACTTACATATAGGGTGGAGCACCTAATATTGTTGCATATGTCCCCAATTCCATGATCCTTTTTTTAGCCCTTCTATATTTTATCCTTATGCTTTAGTTTCAATACTTTCTATTATTATGTCATTGTGTTTAGTAATTGTTTTCTTCTGCAATCTTTAATCTGCTGTTAAACCCATCCAGAGAATTTTTCATTTTATTTCTTTTCTTTGTTTGCAATTTTCGTTTTAGATATTCTATTTTTCATCTCTAGAAGTTCCATTTGGTTCTTCTTTTATATCTTCCATTTCTCACTATGCTCACGTTTTCTTTTAAATCTTTGAAAATATTTATAATAGTTGTTTTAAGATCTTCATCTTTGTCATTTGTGAGTCTGTTCATAGTGACTGATATATCTCTTGATAATAGGTCACATTTCTCCGCTTTTTCAGATGCCCAGTAATTTCTTATTGAATGACAGACATATTTTATTGAATGCTGGAGTTGGCCGACATTCAACCATTTCAGGAGGTAGCATCAGACCAAGAATCAATGATATTGAAGGAAGAAGTCTAAGCTTCACTGAAGGCACTGGTGAAAACAAGGTTCCAGAAACTGACAGAATACCAACTGAGATGTTTCAACAAATGGATGCAACACCAGAAGCACTCACTCATCTATGCCAAGAAATCTGGAAGACAGCTACCTGGTCAACTGACTGGAAGAGATCCATATTTGTGCCCATTCCAAAGAAATGTGATCCAAAAGATGTGGAAATTATTGAACAATATCATTAATATTACACACAAGTAAACTTTTGCTGAAGATAATTCAAAACCAGTTGCAGCACTACTTCAACAGGGAACTGCCAGAAATTCCATCTAGATTCAGAAGAGGACGTGGAACAAGGGATATCATTCCTGATGTCAGACAGATCTTGGCTGAAAGCAGAGAATACCAGAAAGAAGTTTAATTGTTTTATTGACTATGTAAAGACATTTGACTGTGTAGATCATAACAAACTATGCATAACATTGAAAAGAATGGGAATTCCAGAATATGTAATTGTGCTCATGAGGAACCATCTTGGGCTGGGTTCCCTAGAGAAACAAAACCAGTGTCATGTCTATATATACACACACACACACACAGAGAGAGAGAGAGAGAGAGAGAAATTTATATCAAGGAAATGACTCATGTGGTTGTAGAGGCTGGAAAGTCCCAAGTCCATGGGTCAGGCTAGAGGTTTCTCCTGAGTCATATAGTTGCAGAGGCTGGCGAACCCCAAGATTGGCAGGTCAGACAACACGGCCCTGGCTCACAGGCTGTGAAGGCCGACAATTCTCAAGATCGGCAGGTAAGCTGCTTGCTCCAGTCCCAAGAACTGGAGGTCAGATGAACAGGAGCCAGCTGCAGGATCCAGGGCGAGCAAAAGCCAGTGAGGCTTGCCAGAAAGTCCACCTATATTGGATGCAGGCCATACCCTCAAGGAAATTCCCTTTCAATTGATTGGCTACTCATAACAGACCACATTATGGAAATGATTACATTATTATATAACTGCCAAACTACATCATAACTGAGAACAATGGCCCAGCCAAGCTGACACACAACCTTAACGATCACAGTAGCCTGAACATATAGACCAAGAGGTGGTTGTTCAAATAGACAAAGTGAATACTGAATGCTTTGAAATCAGGAAAGGTGGGTGTCTGGGTTATATCCTTTCACCATACTTATTCAATCTGTATGCTGGGCAAATAATCTGAGAAGCCAGACTATATGAAGAAGAACAAGGTATCAGGATTAGAGGAAGACTCATTAACAACCTGCATTATACCAAAAGTGAAGAGGACTTAAAGCACTTACTGATGAAGGTCAAAGACCACAGCCTTCAGTATGGATTACACTTCAACATAAAGACAACAAAAATCCTTAGAACTGTCAGCCTTGTAGCATTTTGCCCAATGCCTGGGCAAATTAGTACTCAACCAACAACTCAAGGGACTCCCGAAATAGATTTCTGGTACTGTTTATCTATATAACTCCTTCCTCTCTGGGTCACCGCCTCATAAATTCCAGCTTCTTTAACCTCCACATACTATAACCTATGTCTCCTCAACTCAGAGACCACCATGCTCTGCTTAGGATTCTCTGTCCTTCCCACAATCTTAAAAGTGCCTCCAGACAGGCAGCCAGGGTGATCCTATGGCTCACTTCATTTGACTCCTTCCTTTTAGGGTTCACAGTTCTGCACTTCCTGTTTCCCAGTATCTGAAAACAGTTGTTGCATATACTTTGTCCAGTTTTCTAGTTGTGTACAGCTGGAAAACAAGTCTGGTACCAGCTACTTTATCATGGCTAGAGGCAAAGTTGACTCTGGCTAAGCAAAAAAAAAAAAAAAAATGTATTGGAAGGGGCCAGAGGGATTCACAAAATAGAAGTAATGGTCAAAGAACAGTCCTCAGAAGAGACAGAGACCAGACCAGCTCTGGGAATGTAGGAGAGCTAAGAGACAAGTTTCTTCAGGGCACAGATGCCTGGATGGATTAGCTCCAACCTTATGGAGTCCTTCAAGGCTCAAATTTCTGGAAGACTATGTCTGGCCTAACCACAATCATGGGCTTATCCTTTGCATAGGGAAAGGAAAGGCACTTTGATTAATGGTGCTACCAAGATGATATCCAATGGGGGAGGATAGAGCCCCAAACCAAAACTGCATGCCAGGTCCAGAAGAAAGGAAATGGCTGCTGGGCAGGCAAAAACAACAGAGACCCCTTACACAATGTTTAACTGAGAACAAAATCTTCAAGTAGGGTTATCTTTTAAACTCAGAGCCCTGGGGTTTCTTTTTGTTATTTAGCCCCTAGACTACATACCTTCTTTCTTTTCCTTGACACCCCGTCCTTCCCCCAGCCTTGTCTTTCCACTTGAGAATCCCACTTTATGCCCAGCATATGGACAATATGAACTTTTCATCAGGCCAGGAAACACTGGTTTGGGGCCCGGTGAAAACAGATTCTCCGAGCTGGCCGATGTGCAAAGAAGACTTCCAGAGAATAAAGCTTGCTTGGGGTGAAAGGCAAGTTTGAACCTGTGTCCAGGGAACAGAACAAGAAACTAAACGTGTTCATTCCCCTTCCTCTGCTCATAACCACCAGAAATTGGAAGCTGCTGGCCTGAAAGAGAATGTTGTGCTTTGTGTTTCAAGACTGAGTATGAGGTGGCTGCAGGCTAGTTTATTAAGCAGCTTAATTTAGCCAAATGTATACACAAATGCACCGGCAGATAAGGGAATGGAGATGTTTTCTGCTTAGATTGTTCTGAGGAAATTCCACTGCCTCCTCTGTGCTAGAGGCTAATCAGATTGTATATGTGTGTGTGTGTGTGTGTGTGTGTGGCTTAAACCTTTACAAAGCTAATTACCAGAGGTCCTTAAGATTGCCACAAATATTATTTTCTTGTGTTATCATACCCATTTCAGAGATGAAAAATCTGGGGCACAGTACATAGAACTGTGAGTCAGTGATGAAATCAAGAATTAAGTTCAAGACTGCAGGATGAGGCTCTCCCAATGTGACTTGGGAACCCTGACGGTTCAGTGGTTGACAGCTCAGCTATTAACCAAAAGGTTGGCAGTTTGAATTCACCAGCCACTCTTTGGAAACCCTATAGGGCAGTTCTACCCTGTCCTATAGGGTCTCTGTGAGTTAGAATCAACAAGACGGCAATGGGTTTTTGGTTTTTGATATGACTTGAGGACAATTTTGAAAGAAAAAAGTGGGAAGGAGATGGGAAGGTGGGAGGGAAGGAATAAGGGAAGGGTGGAGGAGAAGAGAGGGGGAGGAAGAAAGGAAAGCAAGCTACCTCTTTGGCTAATTAGTGCCTTCAAAGGTGCCCTGGTTCTTGGAGACTTAGGGTGTTGAGAGAGGCTGTCTGCACACAATTGAGATTCACATTGAAATTATACTCAAAACTTTGCAACGACAGTAATAACAACCAAAAAATATGTGCATGGTTACACAGGTAGATACATACGCATATATGTGTCTGGGAAGGCATATGCAAATAAATGCATGTACATATATTGGCGTATCTGGAGGTAAATGTATATACATGTTTGTGCTGCATATATATCCATATATACAATAAAGCACATACGGGACACAGTTATAGAGACTTCCTACACATATCCAAACAAGTCATGGGATTGGTTTACTGGGTTAAAAGGTTTAGCACTATGGTCTCATGGGACAACTTAGTCAACGGGCATAACATAGTTCATAAAGAAAATGTTACATACCTTAGTTTGGTGAGTAGTGTCTGGGGTCTTAAAAGCTTGCAAGCAACCATCTAAGATACAACCCTTGGTCTCTACTCGTCTGAGCAAAAGAGAGACTCAGAGATGAAACCAGTCCACAAGACCATGGCCCACATGAACCATGGGCTCTTCTAGCCTGAGACCAGAAGAACTAGATGGTGTCTGGCTACCACTACAGTTCTGACCAGGGACACAATAAAAGGTCCCAGGTAGAATGGAGAAAAACGTAGAAAAATTTTCAGATTCCTAAAAACAGCCAGACCTATTGGACCAAGAGAGACCAGAGGAACCCTTGAGACTATCACCTTCAGAAGCCTTTTGAACTGGCACTGAAGCTACTTCTGGAGGTCACCTTTCAACCAAATAATAGATTGGCTTATAAAATAAACAATATCACTCATGAGTAATGTGCTCCCTTAAACAATCAACTGTATGAGACCAAACGGTCAACATTTTCCCAAAAGGAAAGATGAGAAGGCAAGGAGGGGCAGGGAAGCTAGATCAATGGAAACAGAACAAACAGAATGGAAATAATGAAAAAGCTGACACATTGTGGAAATTATAACCAATGTCATGGAACAATCGATATAAAAATTATTAAATGGGAACCTAATCTGCTGTGTAAAATTTCACCTAAAACACAATAAAATATTTTTTAAAAATCTTTTCAATAACAGAAAATACCAAAAAAAACAGAAAGAAATTATACCCAAGTAAAAGCACATCACATCCCGTAGCTAACTTCTTTCTTCAGATGTGTCCATTCTCTGATCAGCTTAGAAAGACATCATTTCATTGCTTGCATGGGTTTCACTCCAAAAAGGGCCTGGTACTTTCATACTGGTTGGGAAAAGGCCAAAATAAAGTTACAAAATTCATTCCTGGTAGAGTTTTAGTGACTCGTGTCTTGTTGACTGCTTTATAAAGTAAAAAAGGGGCTCCTGGGAGAGAAGAAAATGGAACCCAAAACACATAGGGGACTAATGGTGGACTCTGAAGTCATCTCACAGGCCAGGGAAAGAGACTTGGGGACTTGGAAGCACTTCTGGGGAAGCATCTAGAGCCAGCCTCCCTCTCTCTTAACCTGGGAGGCCAAGGCTGTGTTCCTGATGCCAAGCACAATGCCTGATCCATAGAAAGTGTTCAATAAATTATTTATTGGACGAAAGAATGATTAAGTGAGCAAATGTGTCTCCCTGGTCACTGCTACCCTATACAGTTGCCAAACCACACTCTAATGCTTCTGGGCCTTTGCCCAGTTTACTGTTCTTTGTTGTCCAAGGAATCGTCTACTAACTCTTTTAAGGCAATGAGTTTTAATCTTTCGTGGGTCATGAGCTCTTCGGACAATCTGATGAGAACTATGGACCCTCTTCCCAAAAAAAGTGCACACACACATATACATTATTTGGCGTACGTGTTGGAGTTGTGGGCAAATTCCCTGAATATCACTCCTAGATCCAGCCTAACAATCTCTGGAGCTATCCCAGCTCTCCCTCCCAACTTTCCTCTTCCTCTTCTCCACAAAGTTACTTGCTCCTTCAACACTTTCTTTCCTTTACTTTTTAGCTTAAGACAACAGCAACGCTTACTTTGCTCACAAAACTGTAACCCGGGCAAGGCTAAGAGATGCCCCCTCTCTGCTCCACTCAGTGTTAGCTGGATGGCTCCAAGGCCGGGGCTGGGATCACCTGGAGCTCATTCACCCATACATCTGGAGGCTGATGCTGGAAAGACCTAAACAGTTGGGGGTCCTCGGGCAACTTTTCCTATCTCTGTGTGGTTTCTCTGCATGGTCTCTCTGGCCTGTCAAGAGCCCTTTAAACATACTTCTCTTATATGAACACACAATGTTGCAGTAATTTACTCATACCATTGATTAGCGTAATTTATTCATGCCCACCTCACCAGCAAGACCAAAATTTCCTCAAAGACAAGGACCATAGCTTGTTCATCTCTATTTCCCAGGGCCTGGCATGGTGCCTTGCACACAGTAGGCATTTAATATATGCTAGTTGAAATATATGAGTCGGAATCAACTCGACAGCACTGGGTTTGGTTTTTTTGGTTTTAGTTGAAATATGCAGGAGTCCCTGGGTGGCACTAATGATTGAGCACCCAACTACTAGCCAAAAGGATGGCGGTTTGAACCTACCCAGAGTGCTTTAAGAGACAAGTCTATTTTCTAAAAGGTCACAGCCTTGAAAACCCTCTGGAGCAGTTCTGCTCTGCACACGTGGGGTCACCATGAGTTGGAATCGAATTGACAGCAACTAAAAACAACAATAAGTTGGAATACACATGTAAATATGTACATATTTTGCCCCATTATATTTCAAAACAGGATTCCAAAAAAAACCAAACCTGGGGGTAGCTTATATACATGTCCAGAGGAGCCCTGGTGGTACAGTGGTTAAAGCACTCGGCTGCTAACCAAAAGGTCAATGGCGCGAACTTACCAGCCACTCCACAGAAGAAAGATGGGGCAATCTGCTTCCCTAAAGATTTACAGCCTTGGAAACCCTATGGGGCCATTCTCCTCTGTCCTATAGGGTCGCTATGAGTCAGAATTGACTCGGCAGCAGTGGGTTTTTGGTTTATATACATGTCTACCATCTGTCGGTTTGTCGTACTATCAGTGGCTTGTGTGTTGCTATGATGCTGGAAGCTATGCCAATGGTATTTCAAATACCAGCAGGATCACCCATGGTGAACAGGTTTCTAGACTAAGACAGACTAGGAAGAAAACGCCTGGCTATCTACTTCCGAAAATTAGCCAAAGAAAATCTCATGGATTACAACAGAACATCATGCCAGCCATCATGAGGATGACGCAGGACCAACCAAAGTTTCATTTTGTTGTACATAAGTCAGAGTTGACTCACAGGAGCTATCTATCTAGCTATCTATACATATGTAGCAATACAACAAAATAGCATTTTTTAAAATGAGGAAATGTTTAGTGAAACTAAACGTAGGAAAATGTTGAAAATATGTTGAAACCAAGGATAAGATCAGTAACCAAAATATATACCACGGAGTTCTATATAATTATTGGCAGCAGACAAGGAATCTGGTTTGAGGATCCTGGCAGGAAGAGTGAAGAGGGAAATATAATCGGTTACAAAATTCATGGTGTTAGATACAAGGAAACTGATTGCTCAGGAAAGTACTGCTTTTTCCAGTAACAGGCTATAATTTTTTTTCTATTGGTTGCAATTTTATTGCAACATCTTTGCAATAAAAATGACAGCAAGTTTATACAACCAGTTCTCTATAACCTCCCTTAAAAGAGGCTAATGGAAATTCAATTCAAGCTAATCTATAAGTGGCCAAAACAAAGGGGTTAAAAGATGCAATTCTCTGAGGATCTAGTTTATCTAAGGAAAAATTTTAGACTAGTTAGTCTAGCTTTTTCCAAACGGCATGATCAGGGAACACCAGTCCTATGAGAAGGTGGGACATCCTACACCTGTCTTTCTTCCTGGAATGCCGCCGTAAATGGCGGTATTTTAAAGGCTCTCGGAAGTCCTGCAGTGAAGAACCCCAGCATTTCCCGAGCTTCACTGACCGCTGTTGTGCAAGAACCAGGAGCCCTGATGGTGCAATGGTTAAAGCACTTGGCTGCTAACCCAAAGGTCATCAGTCAAACCCACCAGCCGCTCCATGGGAGAAAGACGTGGCAGTCTGCTTCCATAAAGATTACAGCCTTGGACACACTATGCGGCAGTTCTACTCCATCCCACAGGGTGGCTGAGTCAGAATTGACTCGATGGCAACGGGTTTAATCTTGTTTGGTTTTTGGTACAAGAACCTAGGGACACTCTCTATATAGGATTTGGGTCCACTGATCCTACCAGGTAATGATTTTTTCCTTTCTCATGAGAACAGATGGGATTAACGAACTATTCTTAAGTAAGGTATGCTATGTCCTCTTTCCTTCGTCCTTTCTTTAAAGGACAAGAAGGAACCAAAGTAATATCTGCAAATCTCCTGCTTAAAACAATTTTATTTAAAATCCTTTTTGCTTCCTTTTTTTTTTTTAAATAAGTTTGATACAAAAAAAAAAATTAGGGAGAAGCTTGTCCTTCTAAATTCCAATAAAGTGGAAACAATTTCTGCCCCCAAGAAAATGAAAAGGGGTCAATACACCCCCTTTTCTTGCTGGTCAACTCTGTAGACATCAGACAAGACTCCTCTGTTATCCTGATCACTAACTGAACAATAGTCCCCGAGAGGTGTGAATAGTTAATGCACTTGGCTGCTAATCAAAAGAAAGGTTGGAGGTTTGAGTTCACCCAGAGGTGCCTCAGAAGAAAGGTCTGACGATCGACCGCTCAGAAATCAGCCACTGAAAACCCTATGGGACACAATTCTACCCTGACACACATGGGGCCACCATGAGTCGGAATCCACTCCACGGCAACTAGCTTGGTTTAAATGAGTAATACTTGCTCAGACAGAAAGCTATGAGACCCACCTTCAGCAGATGGCTGGGAGCAGCAAAGGCAGTGAGTGTCTATTTGTTGGGGCATAGTGTCTGAAAAGAAATAAAGGGTGTGTGTCACTCTTTGTCCAGTTCCTGTCTCTTGGTATACTGACATTTCCATCTCAAAAGAAGGAAAGTGTGATCTAGTCAGAAAGGGAAGGCATGCCTAATTTTGGCCCAGGCCAAAAAGAACAATCCCAGAGTCTCTTCTTCACAGGGCACTGGTTAAAATTCTACTTCGTATTCACGATATTGTATGGAACACGCCGTAGAAAACTGTGACTGAGGGACTGCAGCCTTTAGGTCAATGACTCTCAAACTATGCTCCATGGGGCACCAGGGTTTCTGAGTGTCTCATGGGCCGCTGGAGGGGGGTGAAGAGACCTTTAGCAAAGATCTAAGCCCCCAATTCAACCTGAGATATTTCTTTGTATTATTTATTATTGTAATAATTATATTATACTATTTATATTTTTGGGGGGGCCCTGGGTCATGCAAATGGTTAACACCTTTGGCTGCTCACCGAAAGGCTGGAGGTCCTGGTCCACCCAGCAAGCCTGGGGATCCACTTCCAAAAAATCAGCCACTGAAAACCTTTGGGAGCACAGTTCTACTCTGACACACATGGGGTTGCCATGAGTTGAAAGGGACTCAACGGCAACTGGTTCTTGTTATTGTCCTGTCATTGTGGAAAAAAGGGTTCTGTTACTTCAAATTAGAAAATGTTTAAGGACCACTGCTTTCATCAGTAAAAAAAAAAAAAAAAAAAAAAACTCCTCATAAATTATTCCTCAGAGCTGCAATTCTGGTAAGAATTGAACGGCAAACAGTTTTAGTTAGATTCTTCCCAAAAACCTGAGGGACAGGTATTTTCTTTTTCGAATCAAAAACAGACCCGTGGCAAAACAGACAATAAGCAAATAAAATATCTGCAACACTTATAGTTAATATCCTCAATTTATAAAATGATCCTACAAGTTAGTAAGAAAAAGACGAGTAAGCCAGTAGAAACATGGGCTGAGGCTACAGAATTCACAGAAGCAGAAATGCAAATGGCCAATAAACATATGAAAAGATGTTCAGCCTCACTTGTCAGGGAAATGCAAATGAGAACAATAAGATACTATTTTTTACCCATCAGATTGGCCAAAATGGAAAATATGTGTTAACATCCCAGAGCGGGCAAGGATGGGAGGGATCCAGTTCTCTCAAACACCATTGGTGGAAGTGTAAATTATTATAACGTTATGGAAAATCAACTCTTGGTATTTTTGAAAATCTAAACTGTGGCCCAGCACTCCCACTTCTGGGAATATATCCACCAGAAAAGAAAATGCCAGTGTATCAAGACATAAATATATAACGAAGCTCATTGCGGCATCGGTTGTAATAGTTAAAAAAAAATAAAACCTGGGAACAACCTATAAACCAATAGCAAAATGGCTGAACAAACCATGATATATTTATATTGAGGAATACAGTGCAGCTATTGAAAATTATAAAATAAATCCATACCTACTGAAAATACGTGCACAACAGCTTGTTAGATTTTAAAAAGTACACGAGTCCACTTTTATTTTTTTTAAAAAGAGAAAAACAAAAAGACAAAATTGAGCCCTGTAAGTTGGCATTTCTATTTGTTTACACAAACCAATAAAAAAAAAGTAGGGAAACACTTATACCAAATTGTTAACAGTGATTTCATCGGGGAGGTTGGTGTGGAGAAGAGTGGAGAGAAGATTCACCTTACTTTAGACTCTTCTTTATTATTTGAATTTTCACAAAAGATATAATTGTATTACTTTCGCAATTCAAGTGATTATATTTATAAAATCAAAATCGAATTAGATTACCCAAATGCTGAATAGTGCTGGCCTCCTAGAATGGAATTTTAAAGCCCCAAACCCTACTGGGTACATGCCTACTAGAAGGCAACCCAACTCTGCCTGGTGATGGGTTGAAAAAGTGTCTTTCAATAGGGCTGACATCTTCCTTGAAAAACAGCCCTGGCTTTTCTCTAATACGTGGCAAATGGTTGAGTGAAGTCCCCAGTGATATGCTATAGAGCACGGGTCAGCAAACTTTTTCTGTAAAGTGCCAAATAGTAAATATTTTCAGCTTTGCAGGCCATATGGTCTCTTTCACAACTACTCAGCTCTGCTTTTGTAGCACAAAAACATCCAGAGACAACGTGTAAATGAACAGGTGTGGCTGTGTTCCAACAAAACTTTATTTATAAAACCGGTATGGGCCAGATTTGGTCTATGGCCCAAAGTTTGCTGACCTCTGCTATAAAACATGAGCATAACTATCTTTTAAAATAAAATATTCTAATTGAAGGAGCCCTGGTGGTGCAGTGGTTAAGTGCTCAGCTGCTAACCAAAATATCAGTCATTTGAACCCACTAGCAGCTCTTTGGGAGAAAGATGCGGCAGTCTGCTGCCGTAAAGACTGCAGTCTTGGAAACTCTATGGGGCAGTTCTACTCCAACCTATAGAGTCACTATGAGCTGCAATCAACTCAATAGCAAGGGTTTTGTTTTGTTTTAACATACTGTCACAGAGCCCTGGTAGTGCCGTGGTTAAGCACTCCTCTGCTAACTGAAAGGTCAGAGGTTCAAACCCACCGGCTGCCCCACAGGATGAAGATGTGGCAGTCTGCTTCCATAAAGATTACAGCCTTGGACACCCTATGGGGCAGTTCTACTCTGTCCTGTTGGGTTGCTATGAGTCAGAATTGAGTCCATGGCAACAGGTTTGTTGTTGTTGTTGTTATATAATATACACTTAATAAAAGTACACAAATCTTAAGCGTACAGCACATCTTCATAACCACCACCCAGGTCAAGATACAGAACATTACCAACATCGCAAAAGTGTTCCTTGTGCCCCTCCCAGTCACCCCATCCACCACTACCAAAAGTAACCACTAATTTGACTTCCATCCCCATAGATTTGTTTGGTTTGGTTTTGAACCTTATGTAAGTGGAAACACACAGCATATATTCTTTTGTGTCTGCCTTCTCTCACTCAGTGATATGCTGGTGAGATCATCCATGTTATTGTGGAGGTCTGTCCAACTTCATTGCTATATAGTATTACACGTATAGTCTTGGGATTATAGCATTGTATGTATACATCACATTTATCTGTTTCACTATTGATGATATTTGGGTTGCTTCCAGTTTGAGGCTATTACAAATAATGAAATCTTTTAACATGTCTTTTGGAGCCCACATACACACATTTCTGTTGGGCATTGTCTTAGTCTGGGTTCTCTAGAGGAGCAAAACCAGTGAAGCATTTATATACACATACAGAGAAAGATTCACTTCAAGGAAATGGCTCACACAATTGTGGAGGCCAACAAGACCCAAATCCATGGGCCAGGAGGCAGGCTGAAGGCTTCTTCTGGCTCACGTGGTTGCAGGGGCTGAGGAACCCAAAACCTTCAGGGCAGGTGGTAGGCTCACAGGGTTGCGGGGACTAGCGAATCCAAATCTGCAGGCCAGGAAGCAGGCTGAAGATGTCTGCAGGCTTACATCCCAAGAACCAGCGGTTAGGTGATGAGAGGCGTGCAGGATCGAGAGAGAGCAAGCCTTGCCAGAACATCCATTTATATACTGGAGACAGGCCACACCCCCAAGGAAACTCCCCTTTCGGCTGATTGGCTGATCACATCAGCTCACATCATGGAGGTGATTACGGTAGGGAAGAACAATCAGTCCAGTGTCTGCCAAACCACTGAGAATCATAGCCCAGCCAATGTGACCTCTAACATTAAGCATCACATGCATACTCTTAGAATGTGTGCGCAGTTCAGTAAATACGGCAAGACAATTTTCCAGAGTGGTTGTACTAATCTGCGTTCCTCCCAGCACTGTATGAGAGTTCCAGCTGCTCCATACCCGGCTAACACTTGTTTTGACAGGTTGTGGTTTTCTGTTTTTTAATTTTAGCCGTTCTTGTAGGTGTATGTGTAAAATCGACAAAGAGAAAAAAGCAAAAATCTTAGGTGTCCAGAGAAAAGTTTTTCTGTAGGTAGAAGTACTCCTTGTAGTTTAATTATGTTTCCCTGATGACTAAGGATGTTGAGCCCCTTTTGACAAGTTTATTGGCTCTTTTTTGTGTGAAAAATGTATTCATGCCTTTGCCTATTTTTTTAAAAAATTGGGTTTTTTGTTTTCTTTATTGAGTTGAAGTTCTTTAAGTATTTTGAGTATGAGTCCTTTGCTGGCTATCTTTATTCCAGCTGTCTTCCCCCACTCTGTGGTTGCATTTTCATTCTCTTAATGGGTCTTTTGATTAAAAGAAGTTCTTAATTTTAATGAAGTGCAGTTGATCGATTGTTTTCTTTACGATTAGTTTGTGTGTGCATGTGTTATTTTTCAGAACTATTTAGCCATCCTAAGGTCATGAAGATATTCTCCTAGGATATCTTCTGGAAGTTTTATTGTTTCACTTTGCACATTTAAGTCCATCATCATCATCATCATAATCTTAACCAGAAATGTTTCAGAGTAGGTGTTATGGGGCACATTATGTCCCACCAAAATATGGGTTGAAGTCCTAGCCCCTGTACCTGTAAATATGACCCTGTTTGGACATAGGGGATTTCTTTTGTTATGTTAATGAGGTCACAACAGAGTAGGGTGGGTCCTAAAGCTAATCACTTCTGAATAGTGTCTTGTAAAAAGAGCAGAATAGACACAGACACACATGGGGGAGATGCCGTGACAGAGGCAGATAATCTATAAGCCCAGAAATGTCAAGGCTTGCTAGCAGCTTCTAAAAACTTAAATACAGAAGGACTTCCCCCTAGATCCATGCCCTAAATTTGGACTTCTAGCCTCCTGAAATGTGAGAAAATAAATTTCTATTCTTTAAAGCCACTTATTTCATTACAGCAGCCCTAGGAAACTAAGACAGTAGGCTTTGCCCACTGCAATATTTTCAGTCCCTCATGGTCTTCCAGAACCTTGCCATACCCCATCAAGAGGTGGACTCTATTTTCTCTCCCCCCATTAACCTGGGCTGGTATCTGTGACTATCTCGACCAATAAATGTGGTAGAAGTGACGCTATATGACTTCCAAGAACAGGGCATAAAAAGTGAAACGGCTTCCACCTGGAGCTCTCTCTCGGGACACATGCTCCTGGTGCCTTGACCACCATATACGAAGTCCAGTTCCTCTGAAGCCACCATGCTGGAGTGACCACATAGAAATACCCAACGAGCCCCACTGTTCCAGCCCCCAGGTATACAAGTCTTCCCAGTCTGGGTGCCAGACATGAGAGAGAAGAAGCCTTCAGGATGACCTCAACCCAAGCCACATGAGAAAGCCTGAGCTAGAACTGCTTAGCCAGGCTGCTCCCAAACCCTTAATCTACAGAAACCATGAAAGATAATAAAAGACAGTTGTTTCAAGCCACTATGGTTTAGTCTCATTTGTTACAAAGCAATAGCTTACTGGAATGGTAAGAAGGAAGGGCAGCCCTCTCTCTAGGTTCTCACCTAAGAACTGACTTTATTTCAGCAGTGTGTTTTCAACCCCCAGAGGCAAAGGGAGCTTTGACTTTCCTTTTTGAAGCCTCAGTTTAATCTACTTAGTGCTTATGCAAATGGAAGAGCACATTCATGAAAAGGAAAACACCCTTGGAGAGAAAAGAGATAGGAAAGATGAGATGCGAACGATAAGAAGCCCCCTGGGTAGTGAAGTCTTGGTTCTCATCCAGACAGATTAGCACGGGATCACTTCATGGGCAACAGTCAGAAAGATGAGATCTAAAGGAGGACTGGGGGAACCCTCACCCCATCCAAACACAGAGATGAAGCAGATTTCACGGACAGATCTGTGGCTCTGGAGTGTCTGTCTGCTTTCGCCAGCTCTAAGGGATCTAGCAGCTCATGCTGGAGAAAGCTTTTTCCAACTGGGCCGGGGTCTGAACAACCCTGGGATACAACCCGAGGGAATAAACAGCGATTTTACTTACTGGAGGCTTAAACGCAGAAGGCGATTTGGGTGGCTGATGAATTAACAAGACTGCACTTTTCCCTTTTAAACACATGCTTGACATAATGGAGCCCTGGTGGCTCAGCAGTTAAGAGCTCGGCTGCTAACCAAAAGGTCAGCAGTTCAAATCCATCAGCTGCTCCTTAGAAACTCTATGGGGCAATTCTACTCTGTCCTATAGGGTCACTATGAGTTGGTATTGACTCTGTGGCAACGGTTTGGTGTTTGTTTTTTGGCTGATATAATGGCAATAAGACTTCTATCCAAAATCCTATTATTTACATGTTTACCAGTTTGAGGATAGCTACTTCCCCCTGCCATATACACTACCTGAGATCAGGAACCTTATTCATCTGGTTCTTGAAATCTCCCTGCACAGGGCTCCCGAGTTATTTCATGAACGAACAAACAGAGTGAGTGAGTGAATGAGTGAGTAAATGAATGATAACAGCAACCCTTGGTGACTCCCTACTCCGTGCAGGCACTGTGCGTTATTTCCTGTCCACCTTCAGCCTCCCCAGGAGGGAGGGGAGGTTTCGTGGTTTTACAGAGGTTAGAAAACTTGCTCAAAGTCACATAGTCATTAAAGGGCAGGATTCGATCTCAAACCTGGCCCCTCTGACTCACACACCTGTGTCTTGACTACTAACCACACCCCTGGTCACTGAGGGGCTGGGAGGGAGACCGCCCACCATTTTTCTTCCCTGAGATAAGGCAAGAGTGTTTGTGCAGGGAGCTTGGACATCAGAGAGCCAGATTCCAAGCTGCTCTGCTCGGTGTCAACCAGGTGCAGATGCTCCAATTTAGGCGAGGGGTTCTCTTCCCACTCTGTGGCCTGGGAACTCGGAGGGGAAAGGGCAATTAAATTAAAGGGGTCAAGGAAGGAGGAGGAGGGTGGGGAGCGGATGGCCAAATCCAGAAAGGCCAGATTTCAATTTGCATAATAATTTTGTTAGCGACAATGGGCATCCAGGACAGCTATTTAAAGGCTGTAATGTTAATTTAATGGGAAAAAAGCTAATACGATTCCCCCAGAATTTTTCAATTAAATTAATGTGATGGGCTTTAATGGATAGCTTAAGTAGAGAGCACGAATAGGAGAAATATTGCATAAATTATACATACATTTATATGTATGCTGCCCATATATATAATCTCTTTGCTCTCTGGTTTTGACATATGAGAGGCCGTATTCTTAAATCTGGCAACCAGTTATAACTCTATTTCAATTAAAGTGACCCTTTTATCATTCAAAGAAGGGGGGCTCCTCCCTGTGGAGTTTCTGCACGCCCCTTCCCTTCAACAAGGCACCAGAAGATTCAGGTCTTAAAGAAACAGAGGGCTCTTTGAACAATAACCTGTAACAGTACGCATGTGTTCAAACAGTCAATGACAGGATAAATCTAGCAGTGCAGAAGCCTGATCTCCAATCTTTGCTCCCAAAGACATCTGATGAGCAATCAATAAGATGGACGGCATTTCAAGGGTCACTTTACTCATGCATGTATGTCTCCATTCACGTTTCATTCAGCAAGTGTTTATCGAATCCCTACTGTAATGGTTGAATGGCAGGCCCAAAGAAAGATATGCCCAGATCCCATAACTTGTGAATGTGACCTTATTTGGAAAAAGGGCCTTGGCCTTGATTATCCAGAGGGGCCCTAAATCTGATGACAAGTGTCCTTATAAAAGACGCACAATGGAGAGAAGAAGAGAAGGCCATGTGAAGATGGAAGGAGAGACTGGAGCAAAAGAGCCACAAGCCAAGGGATGTCTGCAGCCACCAGGAGCTGGAAGAGGCAAGAAAGGATTCTCCCATAGAGTCTTTGGAGAGAATGCAGCCTTACTGACACCTTGATTTTGGATTTTTAACTTCTGCAACTGGAAGAGAATAAATTTCTGTTGCTTTAAGCCACTAAGTTTGTAGTACTTTGTTATGGCAGCCACAGGAAACTCATACTACCTACTAAGCATTGGACAAGGTTCTCGGCTGGTGCAAATGGTTTGCGCTTGGCTGCTAACCAAAAGGTTGGCAGTTCGAACCCATCCAGCGGTGCCATGGAAGAAAGCCTGGCAATCTGTTTCCATAAAGATTACAGTCAAGAAAACACTATGGAGTTCAGTTCTACTCTGTAACACATGGGGTCGCCATGAGTTGGAATCAACTCAATGGCCACAAGTTTTTTAAGTGGTGGATACTGTTCTAGGTGCTTCTAAGAATACTGTAATGAACGATCAAACATGATTGCTGCCCATGTGATACTTTCAGTCTTGGCCACACTTGTTGTCCAAGTCTCACAACTCTTTACAAAGCTTTGCTGATTTGATGGTCTCACAAAAAATCCAGGATATATTCAGGTAATCTCTCTATGCCTCCATTTCATCACTTGTAAAATAAAGATAATAACTGTGGTAGCTGTAAGTCAGCATCCAAGATGGTCCCCATAATCTTGCCTCCTGGTATTCATAGTCTCATGTGGTAAATGCTTCAACCAAGAGGATGCTGTAGAAACGAAGGACTGTGACTTCTGAGACTAGATTATCAGAGACAGTACAGACTCCTCTTTACTCTCTATCAGCTCATTTACTCAAAGGGAAGCCAGCCACCATGTTGTGAGGAACCTCAAGCAGCCCTATGGGGAGGACAATGTGGTGAGGAACTGAGCCTTCCTGCCAACAGCCATCATCACCTTGCCAGCCGTGTGAGTGAGTCACCTTGGGAGCAGATCCTCCAGCCCAGGCAAACTTTCAGATGACTGTAGCCCAGGTCGTCACCTTGACGGCACCCTCTTGAGAGGCCCTGAGTCAGAACCACCCCAGCTAAGTGGCTCCCAGATTCTTGACCCATGGAAACTCTGTAAGATAGTAAATGTTTGTTGTTGCTTCCAGCAGCTAAGTTTCCGGGTAATTCATAATGTAGCAACAAATAACCGATACGATACGCGCTTTTTTAAGCTGGCCCTAGGTGAGGCTGTGATGAAGACAAGATGGGCTCTCTCTCCACGGTCCACGCATGCTCTCCGCCTACCTACCTTCCTGCATCTTCTGCCTCTTTCCCACAGCCTCACTCTCTGCTCCCTTGCTTATGCTTTAGCTGATGTGCAGACTCAATGTTTAATACAACCACTCTCAAAGAAATTGTCGTTTTAATGGAGGTCTCTTGAAAGTCAAAAAGCATTTCAGTATATTCTGTTATTATGTTCTCAACAACAACAAAATAAAATAAATTTTTAAAAAAGGCATTTTAGGCCCAAAGAAAGGAAGGTCTCCAAATGAAATCTAGGGAAACAGGGGGGCTATTAGGTGATGAGGATCCCTGGGTAGTGCAAATGGTTAATGTGTTTAGTTGCTAAAGGAAAGGTTGGAGGTTCAAGTCTACCCAGAGGCCCCTCGGAAGAATGGTCTGGCAATCTACTTCTGAAAAATTAGTGATTGAAAACCCTATGGTGCACAATTCTAACTCTGACACACATGAGGTCGCCATGGGTTAGAGTCAACTCAGTGGCAACTGTGTACTGGGATTAGATGATGGGAGTTCTCAGGAATCCTCAAATCCTGTCTCCTAGGGGCCTGTGCTTTTCACTCAATCCCTAGCATGCCAGTAGGCAAAAGAGAAGGGCCACAGAAGTGATAACACTGACTCCTTTCCAGTTCTTTAGCATCGCTCTTTGCTTCCATGTGCTGTTTTAGTCCCCATGGGCCATGATGGTTCAAGAATTGCTGACAAAATAAAAAGTAAAGTGTGGTTTTGTTATGGATTAAATTGTGTGCCCCCAAAATATGTGTTGGAATCCTAAACCTGTGGATGTGATCCTGTTTGAAAATAGAGTTTTCTTTGTTATGTTAATTAGATCATACCCGAGTAGGCTGGGTTCTAAATCTAATCACTTCTGAGTTATAAAAAGAACAGATTAGACACAGAGATACGTACACACTGGGGAAGGCAAACAGCATGCGAGGACTGTCTACAAGCCAAGGAGCACCAAGGAACCAAGCAAAGCCTGGGGCTAAGGACAAGAAGGGATTAACACAGCTTTAATCCTGGTTTGGACTTTCAGCCTCCAGAACTATGAGAAAATAAATTCCTGTTCTTTAAATACTTGTGTTATTTTTCTGTTACAGCAGCTCTAGGAGACTAGGATAGGTTTCTACTGATTAAACTCCGAAATAGACCAGCAGTGAGTCCCAGTGATGTCCTGGTCACACCAGTCATTAGAGGCAGCCAAGAACTCGTGGGGAAATAGGCTTTCAATCTTGGCTCTGCCACGTACTGGCTGCAGAAGCAAACGTGAGTGAGTCCATCGACCTCTCAGAACCTCCTTCTCTCTTCTATAAAGTGGGGATATTAATAGCTGCCTCACAAGGGTAGCACAGAGCCTGACATGAAGAGGAGCTGAAGGCACTCACGGCCGCTTTTGTCCGGCACCCCACCAAGAGTGTGGCAGAGGCAGCAAGAAATAGCGTTTCTTCTCAGCACCCAGTAAACTATTTAATTTAGCCTCACAAGGGCTGACACCCAAGGGAAATGGATGATCGGCAGCATGAGGTGGTGAGTGCTTTCTGCTTGGCTCTCTGGACTCCGGAGGGCTGCCCTGAGCCATGGCCAAGCAAGCCAGAACCCCCACTGCCCGCTGGTGCAGGTGGCTCCCTCTGGGCTGATTTCCCAGGAGGGTTTCCCTCTGAGGCTGACTGCTGAGCTGGCCTTTTTCCAGGGAGGCGTGAAGGCAACAGCGAGGGGAGTAGAGGAAGCCAGAGCTCCCTAGGGCGGTGTGCAACGTCCACCCTGGTAGGCCACCTTGGATCTGAAGTGGAGGTAGGCTAAGAGCTCAACCTCCTTGGGCAACATACTTAGGGACGTCATGTTAGGGCTGCCTCCGGAGCACCGTACCCAGGATTCTTGGTGTCTTCTCCCAGCTTGTTTAAGTCGAAGTAAGAGAAGTGCCTTTCTCCACAAAGCCAGAAGGCTGTGACCTGAGGGTTAGCCCAGGCACCTTCGCCACCACATGGAGAAAGCCTGTCTGCAGGAAGCAGGGAGGGCACACATCTCCAAGTTTTTAACAATTTCCTTCTCTTTCTAAGCAGGCGCCTGGACCCTTGTCCTCTATGACACAATTAGCCATTCTCCTCCATAATAAATTGCAGAATCAGAATGGAAACCCACTAGGCAAAGTAGCATTAACATCCCTATATTATAAAGAAGGTTGAGTAGGGAGAGTCACAAAAATCAGGTAACCAGAATATAAAAAAATCAGTGAGCACTGTCTGCCCTTGACAGATGCTGTATGTCAATGTGTGGTTGAGTGATGATCAAGGCAGCATCCATCAACTCACCCATCCATCCATCCATTCATCTACCAATTACCCATCTACCTATCCATTCATCTACCAATTACCCATCCATCCAACCAACCCACCACCCATCCACTCATCCGCCCATCCATCCATCCATTAATCATCTACCCACCCACTCAGCTTTTCATCCAACCAACCACTCAACCACCCACTTATCTATCTATTCACCCATCCATTCATTCATTCACCCATATATCCATCCATCCACCAAACATCAACCCATCTATCCACCCAACCACCCATCCATCCAATTAACCTCCTATCCATCCATCCATCTATCCAACCAACCAACCAACCAACCAGCCAGCCAGCCAGCCAGCCAGCCAGCCAGCCAGCCAACCAACCAACCAACCATCCACTCATTCACATATCCATGTATCTATCCATCTACCCATACATTCATTCATCCACCCATTATTCCTTCCATCCATTCATCCACTTACCCACCTAATCATTCACTCATTCATTCAGTAAACTGTTATGGAGTACCCACCATATCACCGTCCCTGTGTGAAATTCCCAATTAATGAACATTTATTGAGCACCTAGTGTGTGCCTGCTGTGCTAATGCTGGGAATGCAAAGAAAAATAAGCTAGGGTACCTCAAGGACCCCCACAGTCTTTGTGGTGGTGGGGGGGGGCGGAGAGAAAATTCAGCACTCAGTAGAGTGAAGGAAGTCCTAGAGAACGAGAGAGTTGGCGAAGCAGGCTCTGGTTCTAATCTGTTGGCCTTGGTGGGGATGGGGTGGCCCAGAGCCTTTCAGTTCCCTTGCTGAACCGTCACTGTATTTATCTGCATATTTGGTGAAGGTTCAGTGAAGAAGGAGCAAAGCTAACACACTGTAGTGGACAAATGGGTTCTTCTAATGCCTTTTGGGGGAACCAGTGCTTTCCGTCCTCAGTCCTTGTGGTTCAGGAGGAGCTGACCCCACCCACTTGCTCCATGTCTGCTCCAACACAAATATGCTCCAAGCCTGGCCAAGCAGGGAACTAAATACTCCTGGCTAAAGGGATGGGTTCCTGAATATGGCAATCAAAGCCCTCAACAGACCCTTGGCTGGAGACTGGGGACAAAGGCAGATTCTCCTCACTGCTGGTGAGCCTAGAGCTGCTAGGGATCTTATTTCCTCATGAAGACAGAGCACGTCATTCTCAGAGGGAAGCAGAACCAAGAGAACGAGAGGGATGATGACATTGTTTGAGCTCCTGGATTCAGCTGTGCCTGAAGCCACACTATATCCCTTACCTCCTCTGATAAAACAAGCCAATAAATCCCTCTTTTGGCTTCGGCAAGTCTAGGATGGTCATAGAACCTGCAGCCACCAAGAACACACTTGCCCATTCAGAAATGAGATCTGTGTTCAGAGGAGTACAAATTGCTTTGCCAGGTAACTCTGCTTGCATGTTGGGAGATACAGCAGTGGAGTGATGAGTGGATGAATGAATGCGTGCGTGAATTGATCATCAGCCAGTCACGGACTCATCTACAAGTATCAGCTCTTATCAAAGGCAGACTAGGCTCGCTGATTCTCTCATCCAGGAGACAGGGAACCTGGATTAAAATCAGCCCTGTCTGTACCCTGCTGTGTGACCTTGGGCTAGTCACCGCCTCTCTCTGGGCCACAGACACCTCAACAGTAAAGTGAAGAAATCATGTTAGATCACATTTCTTGAAGCATAATTAATAGGACTCTGCATTGCAATTTAGCAGCATCCCTGGCCTCTACCCACTAGGTGCCAGCAGTACCACCACCTCAGCTGTGACAACCAAAGATGTCTCCAAATATTTCCAAATGTCCCCTGGGGAGCAAAGTCGCCCCCAACTGAGAACCACTGATAAAGACCTAACTTTTTCTTCTTAAGGGTTTTCCAATGTTCTGTTGCATGGGGGAGGCGGGACACCGTAATTCATAATTTACTTAACTAATCCCTGTTGATGGACATTTACGGTCCACCCCCCTGTCTTTGGTTAGAATAATAAACAGTGTTATTATGAATATTCTCTTACATGTGTCTTTGGCACATATGTAAGTTTATCTGTAGGATAATGTGTGTAAGTGAAATTACTGATCCAAAGAGCATATATATTTAAAAATTTGAAAAACATTTCCAAATTGCCCTCTACAACCACCACCAGCTGCTGTCAAGTTGACTCCAACTCATGGCGACCCCATGTGTGTCACAGCAGAACTGTGCTCTACAGGGTTTTCAAAGGCCGATGTTTTAGAAGTAGGCCTTTCTTCCCAGGTGACTCTGGATGGACTCAAACCTTTAACCTCGCAGCTAGAAGTCCCTAGGTGGTACAAACAGTTAAAATGCTCAGCTGCTAACTGAAAGGCTAGAAGTTGAAATCCTCTCAGAGGCACCTCAGAAGAAAGACCTGATGATCGACTTCTGAAAAACCAACCACTGAAAACCCGACGGAGCACAGTTCTACTTTGACATACATGGGGGTGCCATGAGTCAGACTCGAGGACAACTGGTTACTCAGTAAATACTAGCTAAATAAACAAATGAATGGAAGGAGAAGAATGTGAATAGGGCTTCAAGTTTCTGTCTTTTCCACCAAGAAGGGGAAAACCTTGCCTGTGGTTGGAGGAAATACGGCCAACACGCGTAGAGGAACAGGACCAAGAGAAGGAGTTTTTATTTAAGCAGCTTGATCACCAGCCATTCCTGAAGCCACCGTACGCCTGGATTTGCCTGTTCTGTGAGCATTCTCTTTATGGCCTAATCTTGTTTGAGATGGGTTAGTGTAACCTAAAACTGAAAGAACCCTGGGTATCAATGAAAGCATTACTCCTCCAAGAAGTCTGTCCTCACCCTTACTCTGGGTCCTACAGACCCTATGCTGTTGGTCCTTGGTGAAATACTCCCTCACTGACAGTCACTGTCCCCTTACTGGTTTCCTCTGCCCTGTATCTGCAGCATCTGGCCCAGAGTGGATACCCAAAAAGGGCCTGTTGAATAAGCACGTGTGAGTATTGTATAACTCACAGCCTTACCACCCCTGCTAAGTGGGGGCTCAGTAAGTCCAAGCAAGGAGTCTCCGGCAGCCAAAAGAATTCTCTGAACTTGATTCGGGGAGCTCTGCCAATAGAGCACAACAATGCCCTGCCCCTGGGCACAAGACTGTGCTGGCAGAAGGAGGAGCTTCTTCTAGGAGGGGGGGCCATCTTCCAGGAATCCCTGCTGCTCCCTGGACATCACTGGGCAAATGGCCCATCAGCCCCTGAGGTCTCTGACTGCTTCAACTTTCCTCTCACTTCCAGAACAGGCTTGGCTTCACTGAGAGCCACCTTACTTCTGTGGACCGCGCCGCACCTGCCACAAGCACAGCCTGTTATTTGCATCGCTAATGTTTATAAAGTGCTCTGAGGGCCTTGGACAAAAGCCTCCACATAAGTACCGAGTTTCATTGGCCAGCACGAGTGACAAGAACCTCCTTGGATGCTTTCCAATCTGAGGATGGCATAAATCCACACCAGCTCACACAACGGAATCCCAAAAGGCTGAGAGGAAGGCAAGCAACCAATATTCGTGCACATCTAAGTGCATATTCACAACAGATACTAAATGAACACCTACTACGTGCCAAAGGAGCCCTGGTGGCAGAGTGGTTAAGCTCTTGGCTGCTGACAAAAGGTGGGTGGTTCGAATCCACCCGCCACTCAGAAGAAAGATGTGACAGTCTGCTTCTGTATAGATTACAGCCTAGGAAACCCTATAGGGCAGTTCTACTCTGTCCTATAGCATTGCTATGAGTTGGAACTAACAATGGGTTTGGGGTTTTTTTTGTTTGTTTTTTTACTGGTGGCACAGTGGTTAAGTGATATGTCTGCCAACCAAAAGGTTGGCAGTTGGAATCCACAAGCCATTCCTTGGAAACCCTATGGGTCAGTTCTACCCTGTCCTATTGGGCCACTATGGGTCAGAATTGACTCGGGGCAACGAGTTTTTTAGGTGCAGTTCTAGGCACTGGGTGTTAAGCGGTGAACAAAAGTTTTCATTCTGGTAGGGGCAGCAGGCAAACAAACAAATGAGTCATTTCAAACTTAAGTAAATGTTATGAAGAAAAGAGAGCAAGGATGCTGGGGTAAAGAAGGGCTTCAGAGAGGTGCTCCTTGGGATTAGGAAGTCACTTCTGTTACCCACTCAGTCCCCACAGCTACCAATGTCACTGTCCCCTTTTGCTCAGAGAGCAAAGTCACTGCCTCAGACACACAGACGGAAAAAGCAGACCCAGCCTGTGGCACCGGCTGCCACCCCTCGGCTGCCCGAAGTCACCAGCTGGACCAAGACCCAAGAGGACCCCAAGATGGACTTCCCACGTTTTGCAACAGGTTGGCTTCAGCTACAAATGGACAGGGCAGAGTTTCTCTTATGTCCCTTAAGATACTCTTTTAGCATGGGCTCGTTAATCCTCATTAGTCTGTGGACAAAAGGCTAAAACGAGGTACGGAGAGGCCCTTACATGGTGACACTGATGAGAAGCAAAATGACATTTTGTTGGAATATCCAAGAATTGTTTTATTTTATTATAAGTTCTCACCCATTTCAATCCAGAGCTTGTTTTTAGGGTGTGTATAGGGGTGAGGGGGTGAGGGGATGCCTTTGATTGAAACAACAAACACACTGTTTTCAAAAATGTAGCTGGCTGCTGCCCATGTTGTTTTAATTTGCTGGGACCAGATTGTCCGGCCCTCATGGATTTGATCCCAGACAGGCTAGCTTGACTTATTCAGAGAAAAACTGTTTTTCAGCCACAAACTGTACCCCTAACCCAGGCCAAATATGTCGCAATGCTCGTGAAAGGTCCCGACAGTCGCTGCCCAGGAATCCCTAGCCCACCTTCTCCCGATCCCATCTCCAGCCGCATCCCATATGCCCTCCACATGCCACGGGAGGGGCTGCCCTGAGTGGAAGCCACAGAGCTAGTCAGGGCTTAGCCCCAGAGCAAAACAAGACAAGGTTCTACTGACGATGAGCCTCCTGTATTTCAGGATGAGATTTGGGACCTAGAGATGGTATAGCACAGGGCTAAATGTTTTGGAGTCAGAAAGAAAAAAGATGTAGCCTCTCAATTAGAATCCACTTTGTATAGCTGTCACAGGAAACATAATGTGTACACCAAGCCTGGCCCAGATGTTTATTATGAACAGGGGTGAAGCTGTTGTGATCAGAGGATACTGACGAAATAGCCTTTGGCTGAAAAATATCTCTAGCCCAACCCAACCCCCTGCCAGACTGATACGGGTCCAAAAATTTCTGTCATTAGAAATTCAGACCTTCATGGATCATAAGAAAAAGCACAAATGACCAACCACATGAAAAATAAGATTCAAACTCACTAGTAATCAAAGAATTGCAAATTTAAATAACCAGTGAGACATAAAATTAGCAAAAATTTCTTTTTCTGCACAAAAAAGCTTAAGTTTGGTAAAAATATTCAGAAAGGGATACTCTAATATAGTGCTTAATGGGACTATAAATTAGTGATTTGGCAATTTGTACCAAGAATGTCAAAAGTCATATCCTTTGACCCATTAATCCTATTTTTAGGAGGTGGCCCTAAAGAAATAACCAAGGATGTCATCGAAAGTTTAGATATGTAGGATTTTCATTGGCTGGTTTTCAGAAGTAGATTGCCAAGCCTTTCTTCCTAGTCTTAGTCTGGAAGTGCCACTGAAACCTGTTCAACGTCATAGCAACATGTGAGCCTCCACTGACAGACGGGCGGTGGCTGCACTGGAGATGCATTGGCTGGGGATCGAACCCAGGTCTTCCACATGGAAGGCAAGAATTCTACCGCTGAACCACCAATGCCTCCTGGCTCTTCCTGCAGAGACAAATAAAAATATCATTGTGAGTTTACAAGATATCTTCAGGGTCTTGATGCTCTTTATTATGTATTTGCCCATGTGGATGGCTCATTGGCTCTCAGAGGGGAATACAGTAAAGAGAGAAAAGCAAACTTGCTTGCATTGTGTCGCTGGTATACCCAGGTCCTTGACACAGGTGATCTGTGAGTCTCACTACTTCCCGGTGTGGCAAGCATTACTGCCTCCCACTTATCAGAGAAGGAAACTGAAGCTCAGAGATAGTAATCCGCTTATTCAAGGACACACAGCTGGTGAGCAGCTGAGTCCAAAGCCCCCTGCCCCCTCCACTGCTCCTGCTGCCTGGCTGCTCAGATGGAGTAATTCGGGCAGCAGAGAGCTGGACCACATCTCTTAATCAAATGGTCAGCACGGGACTTTGGCCTTGGTTCAAGTGTTACTGGGCTGGGAAAAAGAGTTTCTTCCCTCTTTTCCAATGAAATGTCTCCATCCTCAATATATTGACTGTCACAGCTTCTTTCTTTTGAAAAAATGCCACGCCGGCTCTTTAATGTTTTCACTTGTTTTACGCCTCCGGACAAGCCTGATGGTGGAGAGTACAAGGAGTTCATGAATCCAGCCTCTCCTTTCAAAATGACCATGATCTCAGCCCCCCACCCCTACCCCCCAGCCCCTGTGGAAACTGGACCAGGGCTCAAGAAGACGCTGCTGTCACAGGATCTTGCTTACGGCCACAAAAGCCGGGAAATTTCAGAGCCAATCTGGGCCAGAGGAGGCCAGCTTGTGGGCTGGGCTGCAATGATTCTTCCAGCCTGCAGACGAGAGTCGCTCGCCTGCGCGCAAGCCCGCCCGCCCGCCCGCCGAGCGGCAAACAGGAAATCCCAGAATTTATAGATGACCCCGTCACAAGGCAAATGTTTTGGAACAAATTGTTCTTCTTTTAAATCCTTGTTTTCCACTAGTTTTTTTTTTTTTTCCTTTCTAAATTCCCCCCTCCTTTCCACCTTCCCACTGTCCTTGCTAAGCCAGGGCCATGGCGCCACCTGCTGCCCATCGTGGGCAGTGGGACTCAGCCCTGGGTCTTCTCTCCAAAGCTCCTGTCTCGAAATGTGAGGGAGGAGGGGAAAAAGTGGCTTTCTGGCTTCTGTGCTGAGAGTTTGTGCTTACGATCACAAAGCAAGCCACAAGAGAACTGCTCCTGCGGTTACGACGTGACCTGGAGGCTGGCAGCTCTTGCTCTCCCAACCGCCCGCCCTCTGGATGACCCCAGGCTCTCTGGTCGAAGGAGCAAGTTATGTGCTTCACCATCCACGACCAGGTCTCCGCTCCCTGCAAACCAGCTGTGCCACCTTTGGCCAAGCACGTCAACCAACGAGCCTCAATTTCTCCTGGACTCAACCACAGCTGCTCTGCCAGGTTGTTATGGGAAATGTACATAGAAGCGCCTGGCACATGCTGTTGTTAGCTGCTACCAGGTTGGCCCAGACGCGTGGCGACCTCATGTATGAAGAATGAAATGCTGCCCAATCCTGCCATTCCCATGATTGCTTGGGGATGGGGCCACTGTCATCCAGAGGGTTCTCATTGGCTGATTTTCAGAAATAGATCGCCAGGCCTTTCTTCCTAGTCCATCTTAGTCTAGAAACTCTGCTCAAACCTGTTCAGCATCATAGCAACATGCAAGCCTCCAGTGACAGACTGGTGGTGGCCATGAATTACACTCTGGTCTCCTACATGGAAGGCGAGAATTTTACCCCTGAACCACCAATGCCTCGCCTGGCACATAATAAGTGCTTAATAAACATTTGTACACTTTCTCTCCTATTTGGAATGTTGCTCACTGAGAAGGAGCAGCTTGGAGAGTCATTGAGGCAGACGCCGGACCTCAAAAAAAAAAAACGAATGTTTATGTCCTTACAAGGATGTAAGCTCTGTGAGGGCAGGCCACACTGGTGCGCACCAGGTAAAGCAGGTACTGAGTGCAGGCTCAGCGTGCTAAAATCCCAGCCCCGCTACTTCCTACCACTTGCTAGCGGAGCAACCTTGGGCCAGCAGCTTATTCCCTCTTAAGTCTTGCTTCTCACCTGTGTCACGAGGGCAGTAATAGCAACCATACCTCAAAAGATTGCTGTCAGCATTTAAACAACAGGGTGTCAAGAATTTGGCAGAGGTACTTGCAGAACCACAAACCCTCCACAATCCTCGCTGCAGTCGTTCTTGTGAAACTAACACAATGCCTGGCACATAACAGACATTTAATAAATACCTGAGGAATGATGAATGAAAACAGCAGAGGACTAGCGGTCAGAAGACTTGGATTCGTTATGGTCTGGTCACCAATTCACTACGAGACATTAAACATCACTGTGCCTGCCCCTCCTCATCTAGAAACCTTTCTTCATTGAGTTTTGGGTTCTCTGCCCCGTGCCTCAGTTTTCTCACCTGTCCAATGGGCACAATATCCCCTTATCTGTTGCTCAGAGACACGGAGGGGGGGGGGATCTGCGGAGTAATGCACGTGAAACAGCTTTGAAAGGTGTAAAGCGTATAGGCTGGAAGGAAATCTTACATGCTGCACGTAGGGTGGTCCCGTGTGCCTGGTGCTTTCCCCTCATCCTCATCCTGGAGGCTCTGGGACAAATGTGGTGCCTCCTAACACAAAGTGGTAGTCATAGCCCGAACCCCAACTCCCAGGAATCAGATGAGTTTGAAAACACAAGGGTTGGACTGATTAACTCCTTCACTGCTAGCACGAGTTGAGCACACTCCAAGAAGTAGGTTTCCTTTCTTGAGTGTGTGTTCTAAAAAGCTCCTCCTCAAACCCAGGGGGTGGAAGGGAATGCACTGTGGGTCTTGAGTATGGTGACTAGTTGGGGTGACTCCTGGCAGGTGTGCAGTGGGTCAGGTGACGTTTAAGAAGCAAGGCTGGGGCCACCTTGAACACCCATGAGGAGGCTTTCCAACTCGGCTCAGTAGGCTCTGGAGAGCCACAGAGGACTTATAAGCAGGGGAGGAACATGTCCAGAAAGAGAATTCAGATAGCAGCATGAGGGATGGATTATAGCGAGGCTGACAAAGAAGCTCCTTCCACGACACCTGGCCTAGATTCAGGGAGACCAACAGTCCCTGTTTGCCCAAATCTAAGCAGGTTCCTGGGACAAGGGACCTTCCGGTTCTCAGCTAGGAAAGTCCCCAGAAAACCAGGACGAGCTGGTCACTCTCATTCTGTGTGATTGCTGCCTCTTGAAGGTGTGTGAGGCAGTGATTCTGACCCTTGCCCTGCAATCCACTCTTTTCCCAACCTCCTCACCTGCTCTCAGAAACAACCTGTCTTCAAGGGAAAGATGAGTTCAAATGACCAATGGACCATATCTATCACGGCCTCCACCAGTCCAAGTTCAGCATAACTAGACAGTACCCGGCTACCAACACAGACTGCTCTAACAGGGATCATAATAGAGGGTCTCAGACAGAGCTGGAGAAAAATGCAGAACAAAATTCTAACTCACACAAAAAGACCACACTTACTGGCCTGACAAAGACAAAGAGTGTGGCCCTCGGACACCCTTTTAGCTCAGTAATGAAGTCACTCCTGAGGTTCAACCTTCAGCCAAAGATTCCAGACCCAGTGCCGTCAAGTCGATTCTGACTCATAGAGACCCTATAGGACAGAGTAGAACTGCCCCATGGAGCTTCCAAGGAGCGCCTGGTGGATTTGAACTGTTGACCCTTTGGTTAGCAGCCGTAGCACTTAACCACTACGCCACCAGGGTTTCCAGCCAAAGATTAGACAGGCCCATAAAACAAAATTAGACTAAAGGGGCACACCAGCCCAGGGGCAAGAAGGTAGGAGGGGACAGGAAAGTTGGTAATGAGGAACCCAAAGTCAAGAAAGGGAGAGTGTTGACATGTCGTGGGGTTGTTAACCAAAGTCACAAAACAATACGTGTACTATTTGTTTAATGAGAAGCTAGTTTGTCCTGTAAACCTTCATCTAAAGTACAACTAATAAATAAATTAAAATTTAAAAATAACCTGTCTTTGTTCCATTCCCTCTCAACTCTCTTTGCTGGGTAACAACTAGTTTCAGGAATTAATAAACTGGGCTGGGTTACATGCTTAACCCTTCTAGGTACTATTCGTACATTTAAACAAAGGCCTCCTGGAGACGATGTTTTAATCCAACAGAGTGACTTTAATAGTAACGGTTTTAGCCCACGAAAAATGGTGAGGATTCTAGGGCGTAAGTGGGGATTGCTTCATCATCCACATCACACCGTGTTAGCAGCTGTCTGTTCCACCTTGCACAGAGCCAGCTTTGTCTTCCTGGCTTTCAGCTCACCAGTCTGCCAAGCGAGCCTGCAGGAACCTGGGCTATTTAAATATTCTGTAAATAATGCTGACTCTAGAACTTTATAGATAGACTCATGGAATGTCAGAGTAGAAACAGACGGTAGATATCGTACAGTCCGGGGTCAGAAGATACACTGCACTCATGCTGCCACTTCCCCCTGCCTTGCCCACAGCAGACATCGCTAATCAATCATGACACTCTGGCTAGCTGAGCTTGTTTGCAGCCTTAGAGTCCTCCATGGCATTCCAGGAAGCAACTACCAATTATCTTGGCTCTCCTAATAACAACTAAGGTTTCTTGAATATATTTACTCTGTGCCCACACCCTTTTTCATTGTTGTTGTTGTTCGCTGCAGTAAAGTCAGGTCTTGACTCACCGTGACCCCATGATAATGGAACAAAATGCTGCCCAGTCCTGTGCCACCCCCATGATCTACTGTCAAGGGGGTCATTGGGATCCATAGGGTTTTCGCTGGCTGATTTTCAGAAGTAGATCGCCAGGCCTTTCTTCCTAGTCCATCTTAGTCTGGAAGCTCTGCTGAACCTGTTCAGTATTAGAGCAACATGCAAGCCTCCACAGACAGACAGACGGCGGCTATGCATCAGATACACTGGCCAAGAATCAAACCCAGTCTCCTTCGTGGATGGTGAGATTTCTACCACTGAACCAACAATACCTTATATCCTTTTTCATTATCACCACTTTAATGGTCTGTCTGCCAGGCTCTTTACATTAGGGTTTCTTAACCTCAGCACCATTGACATTCAGGGCTGGATAATTATTTGTTGTGGGGGACTGTCCTGGGCATTGCAGGGTGTTCAGCAGCATCCCTGGCCACCACCCAGGAGATGCCAATAGCACCCTGCTCCCCAGCTGTGACAATTAAAAAAAAATGACTCCAGACATTAGCCAACGTCCCCGGGGGGAGTGGGGCACGGGGTGGAGGGGGTGGACAAAGTCATCTCTAGTTGAGAACCACTGATTTACATGTTATCTCTGATCTTCACAACTATCCTCTGAAGCGGGTTTTCCTCATTTTTATTTTCCAGATGAAGACACTAAGGTCAAGAAAGAGCCCAAGGTGAGTTAGTGAGGAAAGCAGGATGCAGAGCCCAAATTCCCCATGGACAGCTCTTCCTCCTAAGGCCAGCTGGGGAATTCCATGCGGTTCACTGTCTTCAGGACAAAGTCCCAGGAGGAAGGAATGGAACCTGGAAGGCTGAGAAAAACCAGATGCTCAGTGATGTGCCTTCCTGTCACAAGGGCGCTGGACGTGGACAGGGCCTGGCACAGCATGGCGAACATCTCAGGCTCTTTCCATCCTGAAAATGGCTCTGGGTGTGGAGACAGCCCAGGGCGGAAGCTGTCTGGGGCCATATGGTGCTTGCCAGTGGTAGGGAGGCTGTTAGAGGCAGCAGTGGCGGTACTACTAATAATACTTCCCGTGTCGTGAACACTGACAAGGCGCTCCCTGCTTCATGGGAAGCACATGAAATCTGGCCTGGCCCCCAGAGACTTGGGATTGAAAACCTGACAGTTTGGACATACAGCCCGTGGGCAATGTTTCCTTTCTCTGCACTTGTGTCTGTGCCAAGAATTCTTAACAAAGGGGGGGGAAGTTAATTAATTTTAAAAAACCCATAAAGAAAAAAAAAAGACTCATGAAACTGACAAGTAAGAAACTGTCCATTTTTTCTCCTTGGTTGCGATCACAATGTCAAGAGCTTCTACACACATATTTTACAGACGTTCCATAAATCTTCCCACGGAGCTGCTTCCCCGTAAGGAAGGTCCCTGGGGAAGTCATTGAGGCTTCCTCACTACATGTATTCAAGAGAAAATTGGATATAACACTTAGAGAAGGCCTCGGTCAGGGAGGGGGAGGCAGGGGGAGTGGGCAGGGCGTCTGAGGAGAGCAGCTAGGCGTGCGTAAGTTCAGTGCCAAGGACAGAGAGACCAGGAAGAGGCCTAGGCTTGGAAAACCCTGAAATCTCCAAAATGCTTCTTGCTTTTCTACTGCACAAATCATCTCTTCGTCATGTGTTTTCTCTCTTTTTGTTGATTTATTTCCAATCACAAAAGTGATTTTTTTTTTGCACAAAATCTGAAGATGTAGAAAGAAACAAAACAAAATAAATAAATAAATAAGAAACCCCAAATCTCAAACCATAAGGGAAGTAGAGGAAGGGAGGAAAAGGAGAAAGGGAAAGAGAGAGAGGAGAGAGAGAGGGAAGGAGGTAAAGAGAGAGAGAGAGAATGCCCTGATGGCACAGTGGTTAAGCACTCAGCTGTTAACCAAAAGGTCAGGAGTTCGAATCCACCAGCTGCTCCTTGGAAACCTTATGGGGCAGTTCTACTCTGTCCTGTAGGGTCACTATGTGTTGAAACTGACTCGACAGCACATAACAATAACAACACTGGCTCCCGGGAAGAAAGATCTGGGATTCTGCTCCTGTAAAGATCACGGCCTAGAAAACCTTATGGGGCAGCTCTCCTCTGCCACATGAGGTCACTATGGGTCAGCATCAACTCAACAGCACCTAACCACAACAACAACAACAACACACACACATATATGGAGCCCTGATGACACAGTGGTTAAGAGCTCAGCTGCTAACCAAAAGGTCAGCAGTTTGAATCTATCAGCCGCTCCTTGGAAGCCCTATGGAGCAGTTCTACTCTATTCTTACAGGGTCGCTATGTGTTGGAATCGACTTGATGGCTATTTATATATATATATGTGTGTGTGTATACATACATATATACATATTATATATATATACATATTTTTTAAGGTTTTCCTGGGCAGTTTGACAGCACCATTTCAGCAAAAGGCGTCCATAACAATCACCCAGGGGGCTTGTTAAAAATGCAGATTCCCCAAGCCTGCACCCCTGAAACTGGGTGTTTTGTACGAGATCTGGGGCCGTCCCCCGAATCTGCCTTTTTAACAAGCCTTTTTTTTTTTTTTTTTGGGGGGGGGTGATTCTGATGTGGTCACTGGCCCACACCTTGAGAAATAACGAGTTTCAGGTTTTTCGGACCCTCAGCAGACCAGGGGCATGAGAATACCCACGGAAGACAAAAGTTGGGGGTGAGGATTTGTTTTCTGGAAGGGCTGCGTTTCAGTAGGCATTTCCCTTAGTGCTGGTAACATATGATTCCATTCACACTCGGTGATTCGGCAGCACAGCCAGGACTTCATCTGCACCACTCTGGGCCAATACGGCACGCCGCCACCTTTTTACAGAGCAGCGTTGACACCCATCTGCTCAAATAAATTAACGTTTCCATCTCAAATAACTCATTTGGCTGGATCATCGAGGTCACATGCCAACTCAAAGAGAGGAGGGAGCAGACGAGGCAGAGCTGGGGAGGGGTAGGAGAGGCGTTGTGCAGCGTACATGTTGCAAGTGATACCGCTGCATTTTCTTAGCCAAAAAGGAGGGGTGGGTGGGTGGGTGGGAGGGAGGGAGGATGAACACAGTTATCGTAGAATTCATACGCACCACACTTTTCACAAAATGGGAACTCCAGAACACTTAATCGTGCTCATGAGGAACCTTTACATAGATCAAGAGGCAGTTGTTCGGACAGAACAAGGGGATACTGATTGGTTTAAAGTCAGGAAAGGTGTGTGTCAGGATCGTATTCTTTCACCGAACCTATTCAACCTGTATGCTGAGCAAATAGTCCGAGAACCTGGACCATATGAAGAAGAACTGGGGCAACAGGATTGGAGGAAGACAACCTGCGATATGCAGATGACACAGCCTTGCTTGCTGAAAGTGAAGAGGACTTGAAGCACTTACTAATGAAGATCAAAGACCACAGCCTTCAGTATGGACTGCAGCTCAACATAAAGAAAACAAAAATCTTCATGTCAACATAAAGAAAACAAAAATCCTCACAACTGGACCAATGAGCAACATCAAGATAAACGGAGAAAAGATTGAAGTTGTCAAGGATTTCATTTTACTTGGATCCACAATCAACAGTCATAGAAGCAGCAGTCAAGAAATCAAAAGACGCATTGCATTGGGCAAATCTGCTTCAAAGGACCTCTTCAAAGTGTTGAAGAACAAAAATGTCACCCTGAAGACTAAGGTGCGCCTGACCCAAGCTATGGTATTTTCAATCGCATCATATGCATGTGAAAGCTGGACAATGAATAAGGAAGACCGAAGAAGAGTTGATGCCTTTGAATTGTGGTGTTGGCGGAGAAAATTGAATGTACCATGGACTGCCAAAAGAACGAACAAATCTGTCTTGGAAGAAATGCAGCCAGAATGTTCCTTAGAGGCAAGGATGGCGAGACTGTGTCTTACATACTTTGGACGTGTTGTCAGGAGGGATGAGTCCCTGCAGAAGGACATCATGCTTGGCAGAGTACAGGGTCAGTGGAAAAGAGGAAGACCCTCAATGAGGTGGATTGACACAGTGGCTGCAACAATGAGCTCAAGCATAACAACGATTGTAAGGATGACGCAGGACCGGGCAGTGTTTCGTTCTGTTGTGCATAGTGTCGCTATGAGTCAGAACCGACTCGACGGCACCTAACAACAACAGCCCTGGTGACACCAGAAACCCTGGTGTTATAGCGGGTAAGAGCTACGGCTGCTAACCAAAAGGTCGGCAGTTTGAATCTACCAGGTACTCCCTGGAAACTCTATGGGGCAGTTCTACTCTGTTCTATAGGGCCGCTATAAGTTGGAATCAACTTGATGGCGATGGGTTTGGTTTTAACAGGTTTACTCATGCCTTAGGAACCCTGATGGCTCAGTGGTTAAAGCACTTAGTTGCTAACCGAAAGGTCGGCAGTTGGGACTCACCAGCCACTCCGCAGGAGAAAGATGTGGCGGTCTGTGTCTGTAAAGATTACAGCCTTGGAAACCCTATGGAGCAGTTCTACTCTGTCCTACAGCGTCAGTCGGCAACGGGTACAGGCTTACTCATGCCTTGGGGCAGGTCATAGATAGAGCTGGGTTAGCTCCCTGTGCAAAAACACCGTGAGGAGTTTGTGTGTTTAGGGTGGGAGGACAGGTGGGGGCGGGAGGTCGTCCTGGACTATTACATCAGGAGACTCAGTGAAAGACACAGATGGCATATAGTGGAGGGAGCAGCTATGTTTTTTGGGTTTTTTTTTTTAACTTTTCATTTGGAAATCATTTTAGACCTATAGAAATGTTGCAAAAATAGTACAGAGTCCTGTATACCCTTCACCCAGCTTTCTTTAATATTAACATCTTACATAACTTCCAACACATGGCACACACCAGTTGCCTTCAAGTCGATTCCAACTCATGATGACCCCATGTGTGTCAAAGCAGAACTGTGCTCCATAGGGTTTTCAATGGCTGATTTTTTGGAAACAGATCACCAGGTCTTTCTTCCAAGGCACTCTGGGCACACTCGAACCTCCAACCTTTCAGTTAGCAGCCAAGAGCTATTGAGGGACTCCACCCAGGGACTCCGTAATAATCACACAAGGATTAAAACCAGGAAACTAACATAGGTGCATTATCACTAAGTAAACTACAGATCTGATTCCGATTTCACCCGTTTTCCACTAATATCCTTTTTCTGGAGAACAGGTACTTTCAAGTCAGAGAGATTTGGATATGAATCCCAGCTCTGTCACTGAATTTGCCCAAGCCATGTAGTCTCTCAGAGCCTTGATTTCCCCTCTGTAAAACTGGAGATAATGACAACTACCTAAAAAGATTCCTGTGATGACTACATGCAAAAACATGTGTCAGGAGCTTGGCACACAAGTAGGTATTGATGTTGATTTTATTTTCCCACCTTTTTTCAAAAACAAAAACGAACTAACAAAAGCATAACCCATCCTCAAGGATAAATGGGCATATGCATAAATTCCCGCTGGACCGACCTGACTGACTACTCTCAGCTGTTGGATCAAGTTTCTCTCTTTTGGGGGAAGAAAGAAAGAAAAGATAGGAGGCAAGCAGTTAGGAAGCTGTTGCACAGTGGCAGCAGAGAGGAAAGAAGGGTACAGGATTAATAAACATGACAAATGCAGAATAAAGAGGAGGTGGTGGTGGATTGGATGTGGACAGTGTAAATGAGAGGAGCCAACAATTAGGAGATTATAGAGTCTACCCAGAGGCACCTCGTAAGAAAGGCCTGACACACATGGGGTCACCATGAGTTGGAATCAACTCGATGGCAACTGGTTGGTACTGATTTAGGAGACTGGTGATGCCCTTAACTGAGATGGGCAAGAGGGAGGCGAGAAATAATAACAACCCTAACGGGCAATTGCTGAGCACCTGTTGTTTATGTGGCAGTCACTGTGGTTGGTGCTTTCCAAGCACAGTTCCACTAAACTCCCTCAATAACCCAAGAAAACCGAGACACAGAGAAATCAAGTCATTTGACCAAGTACTTTTTGGGGGGGAAGTTTTACTAAAGTCTGAGCGATGAGGGCAGTGGTGCCGACAGATCCAAACGCAGCACAAGGGTTAGGAATGAGAGGATTAAGGAGCTCCTGTGTTGGCTGATTAGGCCTTTGGGAGCCCAGTTTCTCAGCAGTAAAGATTTAATGGAAGAGAAGGTGCAACACAAGCAACCCTGGCATTGTGACTTCAAGACGCTCTCCATCGCCAAGATAGGAGGGCAAGTTTATGCCACTGCGAAAGCAGCTCTTAAAAAATCGAACGGCTTAAAGGCTACTTCTCATTTAGTCCCACCGGCGCTAAGGAATGGCTTCCTTTCTCTGCCTTTTTCTCCTCCCACTTAGCCTCACAAGTGGTTGGCTGACTGTCCTTAAATTGTGTCCAGGGACTGGAGCTGAAAACACTTTAGAGGATTCATTCCTCACCAGCCGCTAAGATCTCTTTCTGGAGACCTGAATGCCACTGAGGCTTCAGGGCGGTCAGGGAAGACGCAGACCCAGGAACAGGCAACTTTCCTTTGTTTTGACAATGGCAGCACTAGAGGGACAGATCATCGTGGTCTGTTTATTTATAGATATTGGCTGGGCTGCTGGGGTAATTCCAAAAAAAGATACTAAAAGGAAAAGAGGCAGCCCACCAGCTCAGACAGGCCAGCCTCACAGATAGAAACTTGCCTTCGACTTCCCAGCCTTAGGTGTTTTCAGCATTATCCTCCTGAATGTTCTTACTCCCCCTTTTCCTTTCTAAGTCATAAAGTCCCACAGGTCCCCAAACTACTGGAAGCCCTTTAAACGACTAGGCTTACACCCAAGTACAAAGATTCGGCATCTACATTGGCACTGAACAGCTAGATTTGCCATGACTGGTCAATTCCTGAGTCTAACAAGCTGTGTTTGCAGGAATTTTTATGTTTCTAAAGCCATGGGAAGGAGCCCTGCCAGCACACTGGTTAAGCGTTCAGCTGGTAACCAAAACGTTGACAGTTCAAACTTGCCAGTCCTTCCACAGTAGAAAGATGTGGCAGTCTGCTTCCATAAAGATTACAGACTTGGAAATCCCACAGGACAGTTCTACTCTGTCCTATAGGGTTGCTATAAGTCCGAATGGACTCGACGGCAACCGGTTAAAGTCACAGGAGTCCCTGGGTAGTGCAAATGGTTAACACGCTAGTCTGCTAACTGAAGGCACCTCAGAAGAAAGGCCTGGCAATCTGCTTCTAAAAAATCATCAGTTGAAAACTCTATGAAGGTCAGTTCCATTCTGTCATACATGGAGTTGTCATGAGTTGGAATTAACCTGACGGCAACTGGTTGAAGTCATAAGAATGGTCCGTACCATAGCAAAGTTCAACTTTTAAGACTTCTTTTTAATTTAAAAGAATCCACATGCTTGATGTAGAAAAATCCAACTGTACAGAAGCATATACAAATTAAAGTGTGAGTTAGTCCGGATAGGTATGCCAAGGCTGCAGTAACAAAGAAACCCTAAAATCTTAGTCTCTCGTAACAACTTTCTCACTTGCACAAAGTCTGATACAGGACAACAGGGACTCTCGCCCCATCTCAATATATGGCTTCCAGAGTTACTGCAGCAATGAAAGACAGAAAGAGGAGAATTCATACCTACTTTCAAATGCCCTAGCCCAGAAGTGACCTAGAGACATGCTCGCTGCCCAATGGCCACAAAGAGTCACTCAGCTCCCCTCTAGCTCCATGGGGACTAAACAAAGGGAGCACTGGGGAACATTTAGTGAGCATGACTGTCTCTGTCACCACTGAAAGTTCTCCCCACCCCATCCCACTCTACAGAGCCAAGTCCTGTTGATGGTTCAGTTAGTATCCTTCTAGAAATTTCTATAACGTATACACATATATGTATATCACTTATAACTTACTCTATTACATATTCATATATAATATATAAAAGTTCTTCTTTTACAATATTGGGGTGATGCTCTGCACACACTCTTGCAGTGTGCTTTTTTCACTTAACAATAATATATCTTGGACATTCGTTCCAGTAAGGGATGAGCTCAAAAATGACTTTAAAGCAAGATGGTGAGACTAAATGGTTTTCTCTTTGGTGCTCTCTGCTCTGGCTGGGAGCTCCTGGGCCACAAGGGGAAGCATCTCATTACTGTGTGTTGTTGTCGTTCTTAGGTGGCTTCGAGTCAATTCTGACTCATAGCCACCCTATGTGACAGAGCAGAGCTGCTCTATAGGGTTCCCCAGGCTTTATGGGAGCAGATCACCAGGTCTTTTCTCCCACAGAACTGCTGGTGGGTTCAAAGTGCCAACCTTTTGGTTAACAGCCAAGTGCTTAACCATTTCGCCACCAGGGCTCCTTCATTCCTATGTAGCTGCCATTAATTAAGACTCTTGTTTACCTGGCATGGTGCTAAGGTACTTGCTCCTTTCCCAACAATCCCATGAGGTGGTTAGTATTATCTTTTTCCAGTATGCAGATGAAGTACCTGAAGCTTAGAGAGGTGAAGAAACTTACTGTCGAAGGTCCTACAGCTGGTTAAGTGACTGGAGGCAAACCACTGAACCTTAAGCCTGTGTTTTCTCCTTCTTACTCCTACAGTGCGTTTTCAGAGCCTCAGAGCCTCAGTGCCCAGCCTGGCTTGGTATATCACAGGTGCTAATTCAGTTTTATTGAGTAAATAGCTAAGAGGTGTCCTTAAGACTGAACAGAGACAAAGTCGACATGGATGTGGCTGTGTTGTTGTTGTTGTTAGGTGCCGTCGAATCGGTTCTGACTCATAGCAACCCCATGTGCAACAGAACGAAACACCACCAGGTCCTGCGCCATCCTCACAATCTTTGCTATGCTTGAGCCCGTTGTTGCAGCCACTGTGTCCACCCATCTCCTTGAGGGTCTTCCTCTTTTTTGCTGACCATCTACTTTATCCAGCATGATGTCCTTTTCCAGGGACTGGTCCCTCCTGATAACATGTCTTACGTATGTGAGATGAAGTCTCACCATCCTTGCTTCTGAGGAACACTCTGGCTGTACTTCTTCCAAGACAGATTTGTCTGTTCTTCTGGCAGTCCATGGAATATTCAATATTCTTTTCCAACACCATAATCCAAAGCCATCGGTTTTCGTCAGTCTTCCTTATTCATTGTTCAGCTTTCCCAGGCATATGAGGCGATTGAAAACACCAGGGCTTGGGTCAGGCGCACCTTAGTCCTCACTTTGCTTTTCAACACTTCAGGCATGTAGGCTTCTATAATACTCAATGCTAATACAAGCATCAGACTCTTAAATGCAACTTGTACTCGTATTCATATTCTGATGATACCGCATGTTCCCGTGGGCCTAAAGCATGTCTTTCCTACTATGCACCCTCCCTGCCCCTGCCAACACACAAAAACTAGGCAGAGTTTTAGGCTTGCAGTAAACATACAACGGAGTCCCTGGATGATGCAAATGGCTAACATGCACTAGGCTGCTAACCAAATGGTTGGAGGTTCCAGTCCACCAGAGGCACCTTGGAATAAGGGACTGGCAACCTACTTTTGAAATATCAACCACTGAAAGCTCCATGCAACACAGCTCTACTCTGCACACATGGGGTCACCCTGAGTTAGAATCGACTCAATAGCAGCTGGGTTTTTGACCTACAATGCCTAGTTCTCTATTTCAGGGTTGTCCATCTCAGCATTACATCTCTTGTTTTGAAAACAGCAACCTCCCACCTGGTCCCCTGCTGCACCTTTGCCCCCGCAAGCAGTTCTCTACCTAGCCGCCGGAGGACACTGTGCAAGTTTAAGTGGCAGCTTGTCATGGTCCTGCTGGAAACCCCCCAGGTGCCATCAGGCTCATCCTGGAACCCCCAGTTCTTGCGTGTAGTGTGTTGCTCTTACTGACCTGTGGCCTGTGTCCTGGTGTGCCCCTTCTCCCAGCCTGTCCACCCCCAGACACCCACCCATTCAGCACACTCCTTCCCTCCACCCGGTCACTGCCCAAATGTCCCCCATCAGAGGCTTTCCCAGAGCCCCACCTTCCTGCCTTGAAGAGCATGTGCTGTCTTCTCCAGCCAAGGGGCTCTCAGCCTCGGGCACTGCGGACATGAAGGGCTGGCCAATTCTTCGTTGTGAGGGGCTCTGCTGAGCACCGTAGGACGTTGACCAGCATCCCTGGCCCCCACCCGCTACGTGACAGTAGTACACCACCCCTACCAGTTTTAACAACCAAAAATGTCTTCAGAGCTTGCCCACTGTCCCCTGGGAGTAAAACCACCCCCGGTTGAGAACCACTGCTCTAACTGATTAGCATGAAATAGAAGGCTGTCACAGAAGGTAGAATGGATCCACCCTAGGAAAAATAAGGCTAGTACAAATTCCAAAGACGCTTTCTTCTGTGCCCTTCTGGAAACTACTCAGGCCACAACCATAGCAGCTCTGGAAGTGACCTCAGACTGGTCTTCTTTTAGACACGATTAGACCTTCGAAGCAAAGGTCTTCTTTTAAACAGTCCTTCAGTGACGTACAGGGGAAACGCTCATGTTTTCTCTTCGCTCCATAACTAGCCACTAAGGGGGAAGTGAACAGAGGAAGTGATAATGTCATTTTTCATTGAAGGAGCTGCGAAAACCTGCTTGGTGTCCTTATTCTAAAACAAAACAGAGGCTGCTGACGGTAGCAGCAGGGCCGAGAGGCAGGAATAACTGGCTAGCTCAAAACTCTTTCCTGGTCTACTGCATGGTAAGTGGAGCTGATGTGGTGGTATCTCTGTATGTAACTAACTCAGTCCTGTGTTGGATAATGCAAATTCAGAAGGAGCTTACAAATGAGAAATTCATGCTATGAATGGTGGTAGTTGAGCCAGAAGCAATAAAATGCATTCATTTGGACACTCTCCTCCTGAGGCTTTTGATTCAGCGCAGGGGGTGGGGGGGAGGTGGGCTTCAACAGGTCAAACCACTGCTTTAGATCAGAACTTCCAACCATTTGTTTCGGTTCGATCCCCTGCTGAGACTTTGCATTTCTAACAAGTTCCCAGGCGATGCTAATGCCGTTGATGAGGGACCAATCCTGAGAACAGCTGGTAGAGTTCTCAAAGTTTATTATACATTAGAATTACTTTGGGGTCTTGTTAAACTGTATATTCTGATTCAGTATATCTGGGGCAGAAATGCAACTTCTCAGCAGAGCATTGAACCGGAATGAACAGATTCAGAGCCTTGATGCAAATTTTCAGCAGGGGGTCAAAAACTGAAGCAAACTGGTCCAAAGCCCTGCTTCAGACTTTGTTATTCTTCCACATCCGTGACTCCAAGGCAGGCATGAACTAAACCAACCAGGAAGCTCCTACATGCACCCTCAGCTCAGGGCTGGAAACATTCAGGCACCAACAGGGATATGTGATAACTATTTTGTTTCTTGGAATGATTTACAGATTCATTAATTCAAACATTCTTCAAATACTGAAGAGCCCTTAGCATGTTACAGTGGTCAAGAGTGCTTGCTGAAAACATTCAGCTCACTTAAATATCAGCTGTGCCACTTACTAGCTGTGTGACCTTGGGGAAGTTACTTAACTTCTCTGAGCCTAAGTTTACTCACATGTGAAACAGGAATAAAATACCTACTCCTCGGGCAGTGAGAATTCAATGAGATTATACATGTAAAGTGCTCAGCAGAGAAACATCAAATGGGAAGTGTATATTGCATTATTATTATTATTATCATGCCACACTCCAAAAAAAAAAAAAAAAAAACCAAACCCAGTGCCATCGAGTCGATTCCGACTCATAGTGACCCTATAGGACAGGGTAGAGCAGCCCCATAGAGCTTCCAAGGAGCGCCTGGTGGATTCGAACTGCTGATCCTTTGGTTAGCAGCCGTAGCACTTAGCTACTACGCCACCATGCTACACTCAGGGCACTGTAAATAGCTTGCACTCGAACACAGTGCAAATGGACAGTGGTGGGAAATCAGGCTGTCGAGTAGGTGGAACAGTATCATTTCTGACTAACAGTAAATAAAAAAGCACTTGCCACAAGTCAACTCCAGTTCATGGCAACCTCGTGTGTGTCAGAGTAGAACTGTGCTCCACAGATTTTTTGTGTGCGTGTGCAGTTTTTTTTTTTTTAATTTTGGTGAAAACCCTGGTGGCGTAGTGGTTAAGTGCTACGGCTGCTAACCAAAGGGTCGGCAGTTCAAATCCGCCAGGCGCTCCTTGGAAACTGTATGGGGCAGTTCTTCTCTGTCCTATAGGGTCGCTATGAGTCGGAATCGACTCGACAGCACTGGGTTTGGTTTTTTTCTGGGTGCTGAAAATAAAATACATACACCGAAGCATTCGCCAACACAACAACTTCCACATTTACAAGTCAATGGCACCGATTACCTTTTTCCTATTGTGCCACCATTATTTCTATCCTTTTCCAGAATATTCCACCACCATTAACTTAATGCTCCCCAGACAAAAACTCCCCTGTCCCACTCCTCCCACCCCTAGTAATCATTAAAAACCTTTGGTTTCTATATATTTGCTTATTTCCTGTAAGTGAGATCGCACGGTATTTGTTCAGTGTTTGTGACTGACTTATTTCGCTCAGCACAGTGCTTTCAGGGTTCATCCCCGTTGTGGTATCCATCGTAACTTCATTTCTTGTGCTTCATAGAGTTTTCAGAGGCTAAGTTTTCAGAAGAAGATTGCCAGGACTTTCTTCGAAGACATCTCTGGGTGGACTAGAACCTCCAACCTTTCAGCTAGCAGTTGGGCCCTTAACCATTTGTTCCCCCCAAGGACTCACAGAAACACTGAGTTTCAGAGCAGAAAGGAATACTGACGATGATTTGGTTCAACACCTCTTTAGAAATAAGGAAGTGGAAGTCACTGGAGGTGGGGGGTGAAGTGACTTGCCCAAGATGACAAAGAACGTCAAGGGCAGGCCGGGGGCCAGAGCTCAGGCTTCCTGGCGGCCAGAGTCTGCTTTTCCATTGCCTTATCTATCGCTGCTGAGTTAATGGAAGGGAAGTACCTCCTCCCTCAATGTAAACCTAGCCCATGGCCACAGACAAATGTTCCAGAGACATTGCTGCTGGAAAATTCAAGTTGATATATAGTATTTTTAAGGAACGTTTCCATAGAGACATACAAATAATTGGGAACAATCATCCCTTATATAGACAGAAAGAGCCATTCATTCAAATAGGAGCTTGCAGAACAAGGAGGGCGACTTGCCTGCTGATCTAGAGTGACGTACAGAGAGGCCAGGCCGAGATTGAGGAGATCTGGGTTTAAAAGCCAATGAGCCGGAAGTGGGGGGCTGAAACCCACTGACAGTCTTATACACAAATAACACCCAGCAAGACATCTTCACTGAACAAACATTTGCTGGGTCCTCCTATATAGTGGGCAGTGAGTATGGTGCTGACGGCACAACGACAGCCTCTTCTCTTGCAAAGCAGATCCACGTGTATGAGTTTCCTATTGCCACCGTAATATATTACCACTTAACTTGTGTTGGGGCTTAAAACAACTCAAATGTATTCTTTTGCAGTTCTGGAGGTCAGAAGTCTAAAATCAAGGTGTCGGTAGGGCTGTATTCTTTCTGGAAGCTTCAGGGGAGTATCGGTTTCCTTGGCTTCTTCAGCTTCTAGCAGCCACCTTGGGAGAAAGATGTGGCAGTTTGCCTCCGTAAAGATTTACAGCCTTGGAAACCCCATGGGGTCACTATGAGTTGGAATTGACTTGACAGTAGTGGTGAGAGGCTGCCCGCATTCCTTGGCTCATGGCCCCTTCCTCCATTATGCTGATCTCTTGCTTTCATCATCACATCTCCACTACTTACCACGGTACAACCACAGGAATTTATTGGCTGAAAGGCCTTTAGAAAGTACTTAACTTCCCTGAGCCCCAGTATGTGCATCAGTAAGATGTTGCTAATAAGAGCACTCACTCCATAGGGTTGATGTGACCGGAACAGATGAGCTCCATGTAAATGCTGAGCACTGGTACACAGTAAGGACTCAATAAAGGTTCCAATTTTTATAATAATAAAAACAATTATTATTATTAATGTCATCATCATCATCCAGCCTCTCCTTTCCATAACAGAGCTTGGGGACACAGATTCAGAGGTGTGACTTCTGCCTGAGGTTTCAGAAAAGGCTTTGCAGAAGAAGTGCCCTGAGCTGGCCCTGATGGGATGGCCATAAAGGAATCCAACAACAGTCAAGGGAAGAAGAGGCACTCTGGACAAATGAACCAGCACAGTGAAAGGCACCAAAACAAAAACCAAACCTGTTGCCATCGAGTCGATTCCGACTCACAGTGACCCTATAGGACAGGGTAGAACTGCCCCATAGAGTTTCCAAGGAGCACCTGGTGGATTCAAACTGCTGACATTTTGGTTAGCAGCTGTAGGTCTTAACCACTATGGCACCAGGGTTTCCATCGTGAAAGGCACAGGCATTAGAAAATGAACTGTGTCCTCCCCAAATGTGTATTTAAGTCCTGGCCCCTGTCCCTGGGAATTGATCCTGTTTGGAGATAGAGTTTTTCTTTTGCTGTCTTAATGTGCTCATACCAGAGTAGGGTGGGTCCTAAACCTAATCACTTCTAAGTTATAAAAAGAGTAGAATAGACATGGGGGGGGGGGGGGGAGATGCCTTGTTAGGATGGAGACAGATGCATCTGCAAGCCCAGGAATGCAGAGATTGCCGGCAGCGCCTAGAAGCTGAAACAGACAAAGAAGGACCTCTACCTAGAGCCACACCCTGAATTTAGATTTCTAGACTCCTGCACTGTGAGAAAATACATTTCTGTTCTTTAAAGCCACCCACATGTGGTATATTGTGTTACGGCAGCACTAAGTAACTAAGACAGAACGTATCTGCAGTGTTTGGAGGATAGGGAGGCCTGGAGTGGCCAGAGCAGAGCATCAGGGGACAGGAGGCAGGACAGCAAAGGGCAGAAGAGCTAGGTCTTTGGAATCAGACAGGCTTGGGTTCAAGTCCTGCCCCTCCACATGCTAGCTCTGGGGCACCTTATTTATCCTCTCTTGGAGCCCTGGTGGTACAGTGGTAAAGTGCTCAGCTGCTAACCAAAAGGTCAGCAGTTCGAACCCACCAGCCACTCTGTGGGAGAAAGATGTGGCAGTCTGCTTCCATAAAGATTACAGCCTTGGAAACCCTACGGGGCAATTCTACTCTGTCCTACAGGGTCACTATGAGTCAGAATCGACTTGATAGCAATGGGTTCGGTGTTTGTTTTTTAAAAGGTGGATGATAATAGCCTTCCTCATTCTACAAAACCAAAAAAACCAAACTTATTGCCTTCGAGTGGATTCGAACTCATAGTGACCCTATAGGACAGAGTAGAACTGCCCCATAGGGTTTCCAAAGAAGCAGGTGGTGGATTCGAACTGCCAACCTTTTGGTGAGCAGTCACTGCTTCTAGCCACTGCACCACCAGGACTCCCCAAAAACAAACCCATCGCTGTAGAGTCGATTCTGAGTCATAGCAACCCTATAAAGGAGGAACCAAACAAACACCTTCTTCATAGGTTTGTGGAGCCCTGGTGGTGCAGTGGCTAAGAGCTACGGCTACAAACCAAAAGGTCAGCAGTTCAAACTTATCAGCTGGAACTTGGAAACTTATGGGGCAGTTCTACTCTGTTCTATAGGATGGCTATGATTCGGAATCACCTCAACGGCAAGGGATTTTTGGTCACAGGCTTGTAGTGATTAGATAAACAGATAAGTAGTATCTGCCAATTCTGACTCACGGTGACCTTAATAAGGGCAACAGGACTAACCGCTGCCCTGTCCTGTGTCATCTCACAATCACTGGCATGTTTGAGACCACTGCTGTGGCTACTGTGCCAATCCACCTCACTAAGGGTCTTCCACGCCCTCGCTGGCCCTCTGTTTCACCAAACATGAGGTACTCCTCTAGCGATTGATTCCTCCTGATGACATGTCCAAAGCAAGTGAGTTGGACAATGTTCTGCTGTGACCCATAAGGTCTTCATTGGCTAATTTTCAGAAGTAGATCACAAGGCCTTTCTTCCTAATCTGTCTTAAAACCAAAAAACCAAACCCAGTGCCATCGAGTCGATTCCAACTCCTAGTGACCCTATAGGACAGAGTAGAACTGCCCCATAGAGTTTCCAAAGAGCACCTGGTGGATTCGAACTGCCAACCCTTTGGTTTGCAGCCGTAGCACTTAACCACTACGCCACCAGGGTTTCCCTTAGTCTGGCAGCTCCACTGAAACCTGTCCACCATGGGTGGCCCTGCTGGTATTTGAAATACTGGTGGCATAGTTTCCAGCATCACAGCAACACGCAAGCCACCGTAGCATGACAAACTGACGAATGAGCGGTGGTTGTAGTGATTAAAGGCCAGTGGGAGCTGAAGCTGACGTGGCAGCTTGGAGAGGGCTTTGCTGGCCTGGCTGAGGAGTCTGGATTCTCTTTTCTCGTTTACTCTTTCCTCAGTGTGCTCTCTCCCTTTCCCTCCGGCAACAGGAAGTCTGGGTAGTGACCTTCCTAATCTTATGTTTCTGTTACCGTTCTCCTGAACTTCAAAATAACAGATTTCTCACAGGTGGAAAAGATGTCATGAGACCTTTCCTCATCTATAAAATGTGGGTCGTGACAAAGTCTATTTCATGTGCTGCCCTGAGGAGTCACAGAGAGAATGTACAGAAAGCACTTATTATTTTATGGGAGGTGAAAAGCTTAGGCTACAGAGTCACACCATCTGAGCCCAAATTCTGGCTGCGCCACTTACTGTGATGGCGTGCGTGTGACTTAACCTTTCTGCGTCTTGCTTCCTCAACTGCAAAACGAGGATGATAATACCAACCACGAGGGTCCTCTGGGGGTACTAAGGGAGGGTGTCTAGGATGTACTCATTAGCCATTATCACGATGCTGGTGGTGACAATGATGATGACCTTTCATTTACATACGAGGACAATTAAGCCCAGAGAGGGGAAGGGCCTTGCCCAAGGTCATACCGCAAGTTGGCAGTCCATCAGAGGCCCAGGTAAACTCATGGCATGCGTTCTGGGGACTGGAACCTGAGACAATGCAAAGCCCTCCCCACGGTAGGCTGTTTCCCCATGTGAAGGGCAAGGTCACATCCCCACCTGCAGCCTCTAAGCCTGCCCTGGTGACCACTGCATCCTGGATGGCGGCTTTGCCTGCTGAGAAATCAGATGGCACCAGCAGACGGCCACTCCATGCGACTGGAGCCAGCACTGTTCCCATCATTTATTTTGGACAGGAAACAAGGTGGAATATCAAAGAACTCAGCTGCTGGCCGGCTGCTGGTCAGAGGAGGCAACTCGGGGGCCAGGACTCCTCCCAGCGCTTCTAGGTACGGAGCAAATGCCCCACGCGGACCCGAACCGGGCCCCCCCATCTTAACCCAACTTTATGAATTGAAACTTAATTCAAAGAAGTAAGAGGCAAACTATTGTCTTGGAATTAAGCTTTTCACTAAAAACATTAGTGATATACACATTTTTAAAAAACTGTAGGAATTTATAGAATAAAATTACAGCTGAGATTGGAGCATTTCGGGCAACAGTTGAAGCCAATGATGTAAAAAGTCAGGACTTCTGGCCCCTCAAAATCAAATGAGTCAAAGGATGCCCTTAAACTTGTCCACTCGGGTTTTTATCTTTCCATCTCACTCTGCTGAATAATTGAGCTTTTCAGACCTCTCTGGAGCAGATGTTGATGTGAATAAAGCTTTCCTTTGCTCAAGGCACAACATAAATAGCCCCAGATGCCCAGCCAACAGACCCGTAAGACTTCAATGATTACTCTGGCCAGTAGGCGGCATTGCAATTAAGAGACGATTGTCAGAAAACCGGCCCGCCTGAAAGCAAGGATGCTTGAAGAGGGGACTCAGGTGGCTCTTAGGGGCTCCAGATTCAGTGTTAGCAGAATTCCTTCCTGGGTGTGAGCGTCAGGTCACAGAGGGGTTGCTACTGACATTTTCCTTGGTAAGTAGGGAGCAGTGGAAATAACAATGACCTCGAGGGTCTGGAGACAGAATCTGATCCCAGCTGCGCCCTGAAGCCTACCCTCTGTGTTGTAGTTGTTAGCTGTCACAAAGTCGGCCCCTGGCTCATGGCGACCCCAGGCACAAGTGAATGAAATGCTGCCCGGCCCTGCACCAGCCGCATGATTGGTTGTGGATCAGGCCCTTACGATCCATAGCGTTTCCACTGGCTGATTCTTGGATGTAGATTGCCAGGCCTTTCTTCCTGGTCTCAATCTGGAAGCTCTGTTGAAATCTGTTCTGTATCATAGCAACACACAAGTCCCCACTGACGGACAAGCGGCTGCTGTGCATGAGGTGTACTGACCTTCAGCTTACCTCTCTGTAAGGAGGCGGAACTCTCCAAGAGCCCACCCTCCAAGCTTTAAAACACTGGAGAAGAATATTGAATATACCATAGACTGACAGAAGAACAAACAAGTCTGTCTTGGACGAAGTACAGCCAGAGTGCTCCTTGGAAGCGAGGTTGGCAAGACTTCATCTCACATACTTTGGACATGTTATCAGGAACAGTCCATGGAGAAGGACATCATGCTTGGTAGAGGGTCAGCAAAGAAGAAGACCCTCAAAGAGATGGACTGACACACTGGCTGCAACAATGGGCTTGAACGCAGCAACCGTTATGAGAATGGCGCACAACCAGGCAGTGTTTCATTCTCTTGTACACAGGGTCACTTTGAGTGGAACCAAATCAATGGCACCTCAGAACAACAACATAGCCCTAAAAGAAAACCGAAGCAGCTGTATCTCAGACGTAAGGCCTCCTTTTGACAGTTTGCAGACTATAAATAAGCTTGAAGGAATACCCTGCCTGTATGGTGCAGTGATTAAGAGCTTGGCTGCTAACCAAAAGGTCAGCAGTTGGAATCCACCAGCCACCCCTTGGAAACCCTATGGGGTAGTTCCACTCTGTCCTGTAGGGTCGCTATGAGTCAGAATCAACTTGACGGCAATGGGTTTTGTTTTGTTTTATTACTCACATTGGTCACTGGAATCTGAAAATATGTATCTGAGAATACCACGGAAATGGCTCAGTGGAGACCAGAGAGTATGAATTTTCTCTATACCCATAGGTAGTAGTGACTTTTTTTTTTGTTCAACCTATTTTTCATAGCAAAAGCAAAGGGTTATCAATGGAACCCCCCCCCCCAAATCAATCACTATTGTTACGATGAATAACAACAGAATTGCCCTTCGCTTCCTGTCTCTCAGTCTAGGATTCAAAGTGCTTTTGGAATGCTAATCTATTCATCTTTGCAGTAACCCTGGAAGCCTTTCCATTAGGCAAAATCTGTATTATTTCTGCCACTACAAAATACATAGTGCCGTTCTCTTGACGGAAAAAAATAATTGAGCTATGATCTGAAAAGAATAATTAGGAGGAAATGCTTGGGGTGGTCAGAGCTGACATCGACAGTTTGAATAACTCCCAGATTTAAACGGTGCGCCCCAGACCTCGGCCCTGGCAGGGCAGCGTTGCTGTTGAAAGGTCGGAGCCAGGAAACACCCTCTGACTGGCCTGAGGACCCCGGGACCCCAGGAAGCCCATAGGTTCACTGAGTGAGAGCCTCGTGAAATAATATTATTTATTATTCTTGGCTGTCCTTCTCACTTATTGGGTGACTTTTGGGAATGCTGTAACTTCCCCAGCTTCCTCATTTGTAAATGAGCTAATTGTATTTGCCCACTTTGAGGAGATGTTGTGCGGCTGAAACAATTCACAGCAGAATAGAAAGGCCTTTTAATCCCCGGTGGGCAGCTAGCTCTGTGTGCAGTGAAATGTGCTAAGTGTCTTATGTGGGTGATTAGAATCCTTGCCAGCAGTCACCAACTGGCCTAACAACATGACAATCTGCAAGCTAGTGCCTGGCTGGGTGGGTGGGGGATCTGGGCAGTGCAGGTTTGGGGTAAACACACAGGCTCAAATCCCAGCTCTGCCACTTCCTGGCCGTGTGACCTTGGATAAGTCACCTAACCTCTCTGAGCCTCTGTCCATTTATGAACTGGGAAAACCTTTATCTGCCTCTTAGACTTATTGTGTGCATTAAATGACGCACCCCGCATTTAGCAGTTGCTTCATAAAGGGAAGCTATTGGGAGGGTGAGCAGCCCTAGTGGCACAGTGGTTAAGCACTTGGCTGCGAGCTGAAAGCTTGGCAGTTCGAACCCACCAGCCGCTCTGTGGGAGAAAGATGTGGCAGTCTGCTTTCATAAAGATTACAACCTTGGAAACCTTATGGGGCAGTTTTACTCCATCCTATGGGGTCACTATGAGTCGAAATCGATTCAACAGTGATGGGGTTTTATTGGGAGGGCCTGTCATTTCCATCGGGACTTACAAATTTAATTTTTTTAAATACAAAAACAAAATAAAGACATCATGACTCCATGTGAACCTTAGCTTCTAGTGTGGGGGTTCTAAGTCTGGTATCCTTAGGCCCCTAAGGAGTTTAGGAACCGCATGATATTTGATTTAGGAGATACAATTGGATCATATTGTACTATTTGGGTCATATTGTATATTAACGTTACAAATGGGCAAAACCGTTGAAATGTGCACCTGTTCACAGATTGGCTAGAAACATTTTGAATACTTGTACTGCTTAAGGGAAACAAGGGGGATTTTATGTGGTCCCTGGAAATTCTCAGATATGTGCTAATTACAAACAAACAGAAGCGGCACATCGAACTTAATGTCATAACTGTTACTGATTAGAACGAGGCTAAGTTGTTAGAAAGCAAGTCCTTTTTAAAATGATACAAAATGTAGACCGAAGAATGACCTCTCTCAGTTACAGTTGCTAATAAGTTAGGTGCAGATGCTGTAGCCAGCTGTTGCTTCATGAGTTGCGGTCAGCTAAGTCTGAGGAGAACAAGAATCTAAGCCTTACTGAGTTGATAGACTACCGTGGGTTAGACGATAAATTGTTACACTATAACAAAGGTAAAGAAGAATTTATAGGTGTTTAGTTCATTTTTTTTTTCCAGAATTATCTTTGGGAACAACAATTTAACGAAAAGATGCTTATATTTTCAAGGGAAGGTATAAACCATCAAGGTTAAAGGAGGCGTCCTGATAAACATCAATTTAGGATACTCTGCACTGGGTTTTGGGTGGGTTACATAAATGGAAACCCTGATGGTGCACTGATTAAGAGCTACAGCTGCTAACCAAAAGATCGGCAGTTCAAACCCATCAGGTGCTCCTTGGAAACTATGGGGCAGCTCCACTCTGTCCTATAGGGTCCCTATGAATTGGAATTTTGCATTTGGTTTTTGTTTGTTTGGTTACATAAATATAAACTAAGTTCTAAAATAGAAATTTAATATTTTGTATAAATTTGCCAAACAAAACTATACATTTAAAGAAATGAAAAAACAAACAAAAAACCTTAAATTATGTTTTTTAAGAATTTGGGCAATTTCTGGAAAACATTTTAATAAATCTTTTTGTTTACTATAAATCTGTTTTTAATTATAGTAAATAATTAATCATAGTTGTACGTAGATAAGGTAAACATTTTAAACAGAGTATATGAAAGACTTAAACCATGAAAGGCTGACAGTATAGGAAAAAGGCTCTGGGCTAGCAAAACGCACTGCTGTCCAGTTGATTCTGACTCCTAGCGACCCTATGGCACAGAGTAGAACTGTCCCATAGGGTTTCCAAGGAGCAGCTAGTGGACTTGAACTGCCAACCTTTTGGCTAGTGCCTGAGCTCTTAACTACTGCACCACCAGGGCTCCTCTGGGCTAGTAGTGGGTTCTCACCCTAGGTTTACACTCATCAGTTGTATGACAGAAGCCAGGCTCCTAAATCTCTCTGAGTCTCAGTTTCCGGGTGTAAAACCATAGGGTTTTCTTTGGATAATTTTTGGAAGCAGATCGCCAGGCCTTCCTTCCTAGTCCTTCTTAGTCTGCAAGATCTTCTGAAACCTGCCTCCCATGGGTGACCCTGCTGATATTTGCAATAACTGTGATATAGCTTCCAGCATCGCAGCAACACCCAGATCACCACAGTACCACCAATTGACAGATGGGGGATGGCCTGATACATTACAGGCGCACAATTAATCATCTGTTGAAGGGAGAAAGGAAGGGAGGGAGGGAGAATGAAAGAATGACGGGGGAGGTTCATACGCTCTCAGTAGGCTGATGGCAGAGGTGGAACGATAGCATGGACACCCCACTTTCAAGGGCAACATTTCAGACTAAAACACTGGTGTGGCCATCTCTAAGCTGCCATAATCACTTGAGTGTTTTAGATGAGGCAGAAGAGACCTCAATTCTGAAACATGAATTACCTTGGTAATGCTGGGGGAACCACCTAATTAAGATACTTGCCCACCCCTATTCTTATCCTTTCATCTCCATGTGAGACATACATAGCTACATCCATTTAAGTACAAAGTGCTATTATTTCCTGCTTTGGGTGATTTCTATGTATAGATACATGGCTATACACTGTGTTTATCTACTGTAAGTTTTTCTTTTTTCCCCCCTCCATTTCCTCTTTCAGAAGCTTTGACAAGATCAACCCCTCCTCACTGCATTTTAGAAAGAAAAATCCTCTCCAGTCAGTAGTTCAAGATGGTTAGATAGCTCAGAGCAAAGTGTACTGGAAAGTAGGCGGGAACCAAACCTCGGATCCCTTCTCCTGTGGCGCCTAACTGTCCAGGTATCCTCAGGCAAGTCACTTATAACTCTAGGATTCGATTAAAAGGACTAAAAGAATAACCCCCCAAAGTGTTAACAGTAGCTACCTCGGTGGGGCACAGAGAGACCAAGAGGAAGGGATAAGGTGGAGGTGGGGACTTGCAGGTTCACCAAGGATCCTTCTAGACTGCTGGAATCTTTTACAATGAGAACGCATTACTCATGTAATTTTTTAAATACAAAAAAAAATAATAATAAAGACGTCATGACTCCATGTGAACCTTAGCTTCTAGTGTGGGGGTTCTAAGTCTGGTATCCTTTGGCCCCTAAGGAGTTTAGGAACCGCATGATATTTGATTTAGGGGGTACTATTTTATTTTTTTTATTGGAGCCATTATTCCCTGCCCTAGAATGTGACCCAGCTGGAGCTATACTCACAAGGACTCCCAAGGACCCATCAACTGGGCCCTGAGGTATAAAGGCCTTAGCTAGGACAATCTTGGAAAATATCTTCTGGGGAACTTTTCACATAAACAAATCATAAACAGAGCACAAAAGACCCACATACTTCACACTCTTCCCTTTATTAGCCTTTAAGAAATAGTAAGATTTGGTGGACCAGGGAAGACCCTCCTGGCTGTCCTTACTGAAACCTGTACCAATGATTATTAAGAAAGACGATTCGAAATGTTTCTAGCCAATCTGTGAACAGGTGCAGCTTTCAATGGTTTTGCCCATTTGTAACGTTAATATACACCGATGACTCTAACACTCTTCGGGCTCAGGCAGACACGGCAGCAGCAGTATGCCTGTCTGTTTTCCCATTCTTGCCTATTCTGTAATATTCCTTGGACTTGGCCAGACATGGCTGTGGCAACAGGGTTGTCCATTTTCCCACTTTTGCTTATTCTGTGATATTCCCTGGACTCAGGCAGACATGGCTCTGGCAGCATGCTTGTCCATTTCCAACTTTTGCCTCTTTGAAAATATGCTGAATAAAAACTTTCTTTTTGCTTTGCTAAACTTTGTGATGTTTTTACCCTAAAAAAAAAACAACACATTATATGGAGAAAAGTTTTTGTATGCAAGTAGGTGGCGCTCCTAGGAAACTCTACGGGGCAGTTCTACTCTGTCCTATTGGGTCGCTATGAGTCAGAATCGACTCGGCGGCACTGGGTTTGGTGTTTTGGTTTTTAGGTACATTTGGGAGCCTTAGCGGCGCACTGGTTATGCTAACCAAAAAGTTTGGCAGTTCAAATCCACCAACCACTCCTTAGAAACCCTGTGGGGCAGTTCTACTCTATCCTATAGGGTTGCTATGAGTCGGAATCAACTTGACAGCATGGATTTAGGTACGTTGGTGGGGGGGTGTCCATTGCTTTTATCAGGTCTTACCATTGACTACCTGTGGAGCCCTCAGGCAAGTTACTCAACATCTCTGTTCCTCAATTTCCCTATCTGTAAGTTGGCTATAATAACAGAACATGAGAATTAAACAAGATAGTATCACAAAGCGTTAAATACAGAGCCTGGCATATAGGAGGGGGCTGAAGAGATGGTAACAGCAGGAGTAGCAATAGTAGCCAGCATTGTTATTGTTATTCTCAAAGGTTGCCTGCAGACTAAAAGAATGCTAACAACTAGGATTCTACCATTTTTATGAAGAGCTAAGATTCAGTGAGAGAAGACGTTCGTTGATGGTTCAGCGGTAGAACTCTTGCCTTCCATGCAGGAAACCTGGGTTCGATTCCCAGCCCATGCACTTCATGTGCAGCTACCACTTGTCAGCGAAGGCTTGTGTGTTGTTATGATGCTGAACAGATTTCAGCAGAACTTCCAGACTAAGACAGACTAGGAAGAAAGGGCTGGCGGTCTATTTCCGATAATCAGCCAATGAAAACCCTACGGATGGATCACAGTGGTCTGAATCACCATGACTTGGGGGCCATGAGTCAGGGGCCGACTCGATGGCACTAACAACAACAAGATTCCATGGGATATGTGACTGTGCATGGGTGTGTGAGTGGGTAGCTGTCTCTCAGGGTGAGTTATCAATAGAAGGTGATCAATTCCTGAAGTGAGAAACTTATCAGGAATTTTGGGCAAACTTGTTTGGATTTTTTAAAGATAAGAACTCCCTAGGGACCCAACCTTCTCTTTTGTGGTTTGAACTTAAGTCTCAGCTGTCGTTTCTTCTCTCGGCAGCCCCCTGCATTTAGTCCCCTGGTGGGGTGACCCATGGAAGGGCTGGAATTCCATCAACTTGGCCTTGGTCTCAGCTGCTCCACTGCCTGGAAACAGGCGGCCACTGACATAACAACCTGACGCACTCACACAGGCACCTTCCACCCAGGCTTCTCACCAGGCTCCACGTGCATTTATCTGTTCTCACAGCACCCTGGGGAGCTGGGCAGGGTTACCATCCTCATTTTACAGATGTGGGAACTTGAGAAAACAAGAGGTTAAATGATTTGCCTGAGGTCACCAAGGGAGGCAGTGATGGTTCAGGGAAGTGATCACACAGAGCAACATACTGCTTCCTGGTGAGAAGGAAAAAAGAGAGAGGGGAGAGGGAGTGAGAAGAGGAGAGGAAGACAGAGAGGGAGAGAGGAACGGAGGGTAGAAGGAGAAGGAAGGAAGGGAAAGAAGAAGGAATAAAGAGAAAGAGGAAGGAAGGGAGAAGAGAGAAGAAAAGAAGGAAGAAAAGAAAAAAGAAAGGAGGGAGGGAAGAATGAAAGAAAGAGAAGGGAAGGAGGGAGGGAGGGAGGGAGGAGGAAAAGAACAAGAAAGGAAGGAAAGAGGGACAGAGGAGAGGAAGGAAGGAGGAGGAAGGGAAAGAAAAAGGAAGAAAGAGGAAGAGAGGGAAAGAAGGGAAAAAAGGAAGGAGGGAGGGAGAGCGGGAGGCAGGCAGGCAGGCAGGGAGACCTTTCCCAGATTTTCAGCCTGACTGTGCTGGCCACAGGTCCCCTGAGGATAGGACAAATGGGAGATGAGAGGCGATTCCGATAGCCCTCAGGATGACTTCCCTCCTTTTATCTTGGACAGGTGTTCCTGTCCCTCCCAGACTTTTAGAGTGGATGGCTACAGGTTTTTGTCCTGCCTATAAAACAGGCTTAGGCTGTGATTTCATGTTGTTACAAGGCTCAGGTCAAACCAAGGCACTGCCATCTCTTCTGTTAAACTAAAACTAACAAGTGACATGTCTCTAGTGCACCTTCCTTCTGCCAACCCTGCCTTCAGCGGTTAAACTAAAGCATGATCACCATTGTTGTTAGGTTCTGACTCATAGCAATCCTATGCACAAAAGAACGAAGCACTGCCCAGTCCTACACCACCCTCACAGTTGTTGCCGTGTTTGAGCGCATTGTTACAGCCACTGGATCAACCCTTCTTGTTGAGAGTCCTCCTCTCTTTTGCTGACCCCTCTATACCAACCATGATGTCCTTCTCCAGGAACTGGTCCCTCCTGACAACACGTCCAAAGTATGTGAGACAAAGTCTTCCCATCCTTGCTTCTAAGGAACATTGTAGCTGTATTTCTTCCAAGACAGATTTGTTCTTTCTTCTGGAAGTCCACCGTATACTCAATATTCTTCGCCAACACCATAATTCAAAGGCATCAGTTCTTCTTCAGTCTTCCTTATTCATTGTCCAGCTTTCACATGCAAATGAGGCAACTGAAAATACCATGGCTTGGGTCAGGTGCACCTTAGTCCTTAAGGTGACATCTTTGCTTTTTAATACTTTAAAGAGGTCTTTTGCAGCAAATTTGCCCAGTGCAATACCTTGTCTGCTTTCCTGACTACTGTTTCCATGGGTGTCGATTATGGATCCAAGTAAAATGGAAATCTTTGACAACTTCAATCTTTTCTCCGTTTATCATGATGTTGCTTATTGGTCCAATTGTGAGGATTTTTATTTTCTTTATGTTGAGGTGTAATCCATGCTGAAGGCTGTGGTCTTTGATCTTCATCAGTAAGTGCTTCGAGTCCTCGTCACTTTCAGCAAGCAACGTTGTATCATCTGTGTAAGGCAGGTTGTTGATGATGCACATTCGTCTTTCTTGGATTATTTGCTCAGCATACAGATTGAAGATACAAACCTGACATACACCTTCCCCGATTTTAAACCACGCAGTATCCTCTTGTCCTTTTCGAAGAGCTGCCTCTTGATCTATATACAAGTTCCTCATGAGCACAATTAAGTGTCCTGGAATTCCCATTCTTTGCAATGTTACCCATAATTTGCTATGATCTGCACAGCCAAACACCTTTGTGTAGTCAGTAAAACACAGATAAACACCTTTCTGATATTCTCTGCTCTCAGCCAAGATCGATTTGCCATCAGCAATGATATCCCTCATTCCATGTCCTCTTCTCAATCCGGCTTGAATTTCTGACAGTTCCCTGTCAATGTACTGCTGCAACCATTTTTTTATTATCTTCAGCAGAATTTTACTTGCATGTGGTATCAATGATATTGTTTGATAATTTCTGCATTCTGCAAACCTATCCATCATAGGTGGCCCTGTGGGCATTTGAGATACCAGTGGCATAGCTTCCAGCATGACAGCAACACACAAGCCACCACAGACAGTGGAGGTGATCACCATTGCCACAGAGGAGTTCCAGCATATTCCCCAGGGCCAAGCACTAAAAAAAAAAAAAAGCACTAAGTAAGGAGGTCTCAAATGATCTAAACCTGAGCTGCCCATGGGTGAGCGCCAATGGAACTCTTCTTGATCAACGAGTACCACACAGTCCTTTGTTTTCAGGGTAAAACAAGCCTTTCTCCTGACATATTAGAAATATTCCTGCATGATGTCTTAAAATTCCTCAAAGAGGGAAAAAGAGGAAGGTAAAATAAATGTACTTCCGTGACTTCCAATATAAATCTCTGTGGCCAAGGCCTCCTGCTCTCCTCAGAGCTGGGCTTGAGCTATTTTAAAACTAATGTTGCGCAGGAGGAAAACCTCCTCGACTGACAAATCTTCTGTTACAGGAGAGAGATGGGCCAGAAATCAGTGCTGGGGCTCTCAGAGTGCTTGATTACGGTTATAAACGTTACCGGCTGCATCAGCAAAGCTGCCGGGAGTTGGCCGTAAACATTTCGCTGGGGACTCAGGAGGCAGGGCTGACAAGGCAAGTTCAAAACCTGTGCCCGTTTTACTTGGAGACTTCGCTAAGCTGCTAAAAATACCCAGTAATCTGCCTGAAGCAGGGGCAAGCAAGGGAAACCTTTTTCCTGCTCTCTGGCTCCCTGTCACTTATGAGAAAAGGAGCCAGCTAAGGAGATAGGAGAAGGCATTGTGGATGGGGCAGCAGTGGTTCAGTGGTAGAATTCTCGCCTTCCACGCGGGAGACCTGGGTTCGGTTCCCAGCCAATGCAGCTCAAACACAGCCACCACCTGCCTGTTAGTGGAGGTTTGCATGTTGCTAAGATGCTGAACAGATTTCAGTGGAATTTTTTTTTTTTCAGACTAAGACGGACTAGGAAGAAAGGCCTGGCAATGCACTTCTGAAAATCCACCAATGAAACCCTATGGGTCACAACTGTCTGATCCGTAACTGTCTGACACCCAGATGACCCTAAAATAGCAGATCACGGGGATGGCGCCTGGAGTCCTGGTGGCACAGTGATTAAGAGCTCAGCTGCTAACCCAAAAGTTGGCAGTTCAAATTCACCAGCAGCTTCTTGGAAACCCCGTGGGGCAGTTCTACTCTGTCCTATAGGGAGGGTCTCTATGGGTCAGAATCAACTCAATGGCAAAACAAAAATGAGCTTGATTTTTGTTGGTTTGGGGATGGCATGGGACTGGGCAGCATTTCAGGGACACAGGTTTACCTGTGGGCCACAGTGTGGACTTTAGATCCAGAGTAATATGTGTTCAAATCCCACTTCTGCCACTTACTCATTTGTGCAGCCTTGTGCCCACAGCCTGAGTCTTTTTGTAAGCCTTAGTTTCCCCATCTGTAAAATGGAAATAACAATACCAACTTGTGGACTGTAAGCATTACAGATAATATATAGCAAGCATCTGACACAGAGTGGGCTCTTTGTAAGTGGTAACTGTTATGGCTATGAAAATCCAGTGGCAAAAGCAATGGGAAAATCAAACAAGAAGGAAGAACGTACACAAGCCCAGAGCTATAAGGTCCGGACAGTAAATGTCAGAAAAATTCTCAGAAAGGAAAGGTTCCTGCCAAGCTCTCTCCCACTTTCTAGTGCGTGGAAGTCCCATCCTTGCTTTCAAAGCCAGATCAACTCTAGATTTCCTTCAAGGCTACCCAGGTTTACCAGAGGTCTTTCCTTCCCTTGCAGCATCCCTGTAATACCCAACCATTCAATGTTTATGGAAGTGAACGGCATCATTCATTTGCTGATACCCAGGTGACTCTAAAATGACAGGTGGGTAATAAATGACTGGATTAGTGGGGCGCTGGTAGAGAATGAAGAATGCACTGGGAGGTGGAGGCAGGAAGGTGATATTGAACATGGCGTGCTTACCAGCCAGGGTTCAATCAGAGAAGCAGGGTGTCCCCCCAAAAATATGTGTCAACTTGTTTAGGCCATGATTCCCAGTATTGTGTGGTTGTCCTCTATTCTGTGATTGTAATTTTATGTTAAGAGGATTAGGGTGGGATTTTAACACCACCCTTACTCAGGTCACCTCCCTGATCCAAGGTAAAAGGAGTTTCCCCGGGGTGTGGCCTGCACCATCTTTTATCTCACTAGAGATAAAAAGAAAGGGAAGCAAGCAGAGAGTTGGAGACCTCATCCCACCAAGAAAGCAGCACCAGGAACAGAGCACCTCCTTTGGACCTAGGGTCCCTGCACCTGAGAAGCTCCTTGGCCATGGGAAGATTGAGGAAAGGACCTTCCTCCAGAGCCAACAAAGAGAGAAAGCCTTCCCCTGGAGCTGACGCCTTGAATTTGGACTTTTAGCTGACTTTACGGTCAGGAAATAAATTTCTCTTTGTTAAAGCCATCCACTTGTGGTATTTCTGTTATCGCAGCACTAGATGACTAAAACAGGGCCACTCTGCATACTTACACACATATACAAGTATGTGTGTGTGTGTGTGTGTGTTATAGGCAATTGTGCAATTAGGAGCTGGATGAGCACAGTTGTCGCTGTTTTTAAGGCTGGTGTCTTTGTCCTTGGAAGCTGGAGCTTGAAGTTCCCAGGACAGGCAGTTGGGAGTGGTTGAGGGCTGGAAGGTGAGGCGATAAGAGCAAGGTAGAACCGAAAACCACGAGCTGGAACCCCATGAGATGAACTGAAGTCAATGTTGGCTCTCACTGCCTCTGACCTTGGTGGTGTGGGTGTCCTACACAAGCCAAGGCCCTTTGTCATGGAGCTAAACACACATACTTGGCCCAGGAGTCAGAGAAGGTAATGGGGATACCCAGGGGAACGGCCCTGGCCCTGCCTTGAGCCAACAAGGTGAGCCAGCACTTAAGCAATGATGTGTGTGAGCTACAAAAGGCCTGCTGCTCCCCTTGCATCCTCCAAATCACTGGAAGAATTTTTCTTGTGTCTCTTCCACCAGAAATGTCCAGGGCAGGGAATTCTGGGAAACGATGTCAAGCCCAGTCAAATTGACACGTCACAAAAACCACAGCATTTCTGGGAAAGTGTGAGAAGCCAACACCCAAACAAGGCCAACACTGAGAGTCGTAGTGGCGGCCAGGGGATGGGACCCTGAGGGTGCAAATAAGGGATTGTAGAAAGGGTGTTTTCTAGAACTACCATGAAGCCCCATTACTCTGGGATAACACTGACCTCTCCTTGGCCTTTTAAAAAATGCAAATACCCTGGGAGGGGAGGTCCCTAAGACAAAATCTACAGAGTCTGAGAGTTATTTTTTTGGAATGTGTTTCTATATGAGCCAAAGGCAGATACAGACATGCTCAAGATGACGGCTTTGCGACTCCTTCACTGAATCCACCTGCCCACCTCACTAAGGTTTGCAAGATAAAAGCCAAACCAAACCCAATGCCATCAAGTCAATTTCAACTCATGGTAATCACAGAGTAGAACTGAGCTCCATGGGGTTTTCCTGACTACACCCTTTACAGAAGCAGATCACCAGGCTTTCTCTTATGGTGCCATTGGGTGGGTTCAAAGCGCCAACTTCCTGATTAGGAGACGAGTGTAAACAGTTCACACCATCTAGGGACTTTGTTTTCAAGATACAAAGGACTTAAAAATGTACCTTGGAGTTCCTGGTCGCTCACTGCTAACTGAAGGGGTAGAGGTTCGAGTCTACTCAGAGGCACTTCAGGAGAAAGGCCTGGCAATCTGCTTCCAAAGGTCACAGCCAGTGAAAACTCTATGGAGCGCAGTTCTACTCTGACGCACGTGGGGTTGAAGTTGACTTCCTGCAGGCAGTCAGGATGACGGGGCTTTTCCTGCCACCTCCCTCAGCCTGCCTCTCAGCACGTCTGTCCCAGTGGAGCTGAAACCCCAAAGAGTCTGCAAGCCGTGTAGAGAGAAGGATAGATGGGAGATCAAGGAGCTAAAATGATAGCTCAGGTTTATTAGTTCCTTTCAGTTATTCATACTCTGCGTATCTGGGAGTAATTAACATATATATGGAAGCTTCATGCAAAAGAATGTGCTAGACAATGTGCTGGATAATTGATAAACTAGTAAGTAACAGGTGTAAGTAGATCCTGTATCCCCTCAATTTCCCAGGATTTGTTTCATTTCGAAAGTCCATCCTTTTGCTGGATGAAGTATCTTTATTTTTGCTTAGAAAAATATGGGCAAAATACCTATAGACTACAAGCCAGCAACTTAGCAGTCTTCCTTAATTCTTCTCTCCCTCCATACCCAAGCCATTAACAACTCCTATGGATTCTACCTGTAATTACATTTTGATCCCTCTAATGTACTATTTCAAGAACTTCACTCAAGTCCACACTCCAACAGCTCTTGCCTGGATGATTGCAGTAGCGTCCCAGCTGGTCCTTTGTACCTTCTCTCCCCATGTACATGGACCGCTGCATATTCTTGGCTGCCCATCTTCTTGGAATAAAGAATTCTTCCATGTGAATCCCACCTTCTCCATGGTTTACCCGTCAGGATGCAAAGTCCCAGATTCCCTTGCAGGCTATGCTTCAGAATACACACACCGGCCGTGCTGCACACAGTGGGCATGGAGAGTCTGTTTTCATTGGCGTGGGGGGCAGCAGAGGCTCCCAGCTTTGTGTGGCCACAACAGCAGCAGTAGTTGCCCAAAGGTTGCAGAGTCAAGATGTGACATTGGAGCAGTAATGGACAGCTGGGTTCCTGGCATTTTGTACCCAGCAGCGGCAGCAGAGATTTTAACATCAGGCTTGTTCAGAGGCATTGTTTTGGGGGGCTGTTCTTCAAAGCTTAATTTCAGGTCTGGTTCCCTGGCCCTTTCCATAATTTTGTGAGCTACCTAATAAAAAAAAATAGCCTCTAATAAATAAATCTCTTTTCTGTTTAAACTAGTCAGAGTGGATTCTGTTGTTAACCCTAAGAATGGACTAATATACCCCTTTGTAGTCCCTCCTCCATCAGTGGTCAAAATGATCATTTAAAAACTTAAACCACATCACTTGCCTCCTTAAAGCCCTCCAGTTGTATCCCACTAAAAGGCTCTGTACATAGATTAATTCTTTAAAAGAGCGCAATGCTCAAAGCAGATTTTAGTAATTAAAATATGCTATTTTTTGGTTCAAAGAAGACATCTGGGGATAGTTTTGGTTTAAGTTTTAAAGATTATCTCAGGGCAACGGTTTCGGGAGTTCATTCAGCCTCAATAGTGCCAGAAAATGTGGATTGCACTGAGAATTTGAGATTCTGTTCTTCACTTCCCCCACCCCTCCCTTTGATCAGAATTCTTCTGCGGAATCTCTGATCAAAACAGCCAGTAATGGGAAGCTTAGGGGGAAGTGAGTTGGAGATAATGGTGGTAAAATAACGTGAAAAGTGATAGCAGGAATGGTAGCTCTCCTTGAATAATGTAACCAACATCACCAAATTGTATACGTAGAAATTGTTGAAAGTATGTATCTTTGGCTATGCACACTTTACCAAAAAAAAGGCGCCGTACAACAGGTTTCTGCTCAGCTCTCCAACCTCATCCATCATGCTCCCTCTAGCTCTACTCCAGCCACACAGGCCCACCTCCATTCAGTTTCTCTAACACACCAAGTTCCTTCCCAACTCTAGACTTTGCACCAGCAATCCCCTCTGCCTGGAAAGTTTTCCCTGACTCCTGGATCAAAGCTTAAACATAGCTCCCTCAAACAGGCTTTCCTGGACCATCCTATAGCCAAAGAGCACATGTTATTATTCTCTATGGTAGTGTCCTGTCTCTTTCAGGTGATGTACCTCGATCTGTAATTACTTTACTTTTTTGTGTATTTGTTTACTGACCATCTCACTTCACTGGAATATAGATTCCAGCAGGGCAGAGATCATGTTTTCTTGCTGATGTAAGTCTGCACACCCCAGCACAATGCCTGCTCCATAATAATAACTCAGTAAATATTAGTTGGATGAATGAATTACAATAACAGCATTTATCGAGCCCCTATATGCTAGGGCTGTTCTAAGCACTACATGCATATTAATTCATTGAATCTCTATGATAACCCTGTGCGGCATGTACTGTTATTCTTCCTGTTCTACGGATGAGAAAAACTGAGCATAAAGAAGTTAAGTAATTTGCCCAAGGACATACAGCTAGTAACGAAGGAGCAAGAGTTTGTACCCAGATAGCTTAGCTTTAGAGGAAACTTTTCACCAGAGGGAGGGATGGAAGGCGGAAGGAAGGAAGGAAATAAAATAAGTGAATAATGAGTGACAAAATAAGCATTATGTAAATCCAGTATTTCCAGAAGCAGTGGATTTCCAGAGATTCCTTCGAGGCCTAAGATTCCATTATTTAATTGGATAGGAGCTGACTGGAGCTTCTACTGCAGAAGTAATATTGGAGGGTAAGAGAATTATTAGCTTAATGCGTGAACTTGACTGTGCGCAAGAGGTGACAGGAGGTGTTCTGCAGGGCTGTCCTTGGCCACAGTCTAGACCTATTGACCAACCAGCTAAGTTCAGTCAAGTTCACTAATAGAATGTAACAGAATGTAACACTGGTTACATTCTTCAGGTTGTGTGTGTGTTTTTTATATACAGACAGGGCATTTGCACTCGTCCAGTACTTAGGTATTTTACCAATTCCCCTGCCAGACACTGGAAGATTTCTCACATCCACATCTCACCAGGGAATTGGAAGTTTCAAACTGACAGATCTTTTACTGTACGCTGAATCACAGTGCCTCCTGTGAAGCTCGGAGATCCCGAGGGACGAAGGGAGATTCTAGTTTACCACATTTAAACTCTGCAGGAGTAACTGGTTGGTCTATAGGCCTACATCGTGCCCAAGGACAGCCCTCCAAAACATCTCACATCACATCTTGAGCATAGTCAAGTTCACTCATTAAGCTAATAATTCTCCTACCCTCCAAAAAATAATTCTTAATTACCATCAAACAAATAATTCTCTTACTTTTTGGACTTCATTCTAGATGAGCCAGCCAAACTGCATTTTTCATTAGCAACAGTGGAAAATACCAAAGCCATCATCAAATTATGTTGTAAATAGTAGAATCTCCATGTCTGGGTCTCTTCCAAGTATCTTGAATGATCAAATGCCGTGGAGACACAGTTATATTCTCCCCAGGCCACTCAAGAGTGGACGAATGAAATATGACATTGACCAAAAGGTATGTGACTTCAGTGTTTGAAAGATTAATGAAAGGATCGTCACAAAAATATTGACAGTGTTGTCCACAGGTGTTGAGATTCAGGGTGATCTGTTTTTTCTCTTCATGTTTCGTCTGCGTTATCTGAGTTTGTTGGCATTCTTACTCCAGTCAGCATGTTCTAGTTGCTTCTATAGTCAGAAAAAAAATAATAACAAACCTATTTCTAAACAATTAACCAAAAGAAGGCGTTTGATAGCTCAGTCTCTCTGGACGTTCACCAATGCTGCAGTCTCAGCACTCAGTAATGAGTCCTACACAGTTCTAGGGCTGAAGCGGGGAGGGGAGCATTGCCAAACAGGGTTGAGGGGAGACTGAGGCAAATGTCTGGAGACTAAAGGAGGGAGGCAACAATGAAAAGAGTCAATCTAGAGGATCTGACCAGGGTGTAGGGCTAGGACTCTCTTGCTTTTAGCACTGAAAGCCCTGCATCCCTGGAAACTCTCAGTCCTAGGTATACCAAAATGGCTGTTCACCCTATGTTATGGACTAGATTGTATCTCCCCCAAAAGTTATGTTGAAGTCCTAACCCCGTACCCGTGAATGTGACCATGTTTGGAGAAATAGGGCTTTTCTTTTGTTATCAGTTGGATCAAATGAGGTCATACCGGAGTAGGGAAGGTCCTGGTCTTAATTCTTTCAGAGTGGTGTCTTATAAAAAGGGAGTGACACAGAAGGGGAAGACACCACGGAAGAATCCATCAACAAGCCAAGGAATGCCAAGAAATGCCCAAGGCTACAGAAGCAGAACGAAACCACAGAGGACATTCCCCTAGAGCTGACATAGAGCATAGCCCTGTTGTCGCCCTGAATTCCAATCTCCAGCTTCCAAAACTGCGAGTCAATGAATTCTGTTCTTTAAAGCCACCCACTTGTGATATTTTTGCCATGGCAGCCCTAGGAAACTAAGACACCCTACCAGAGATTGAAGGGCAGGGGGACATAAAGAGACAGAGAACGTAGAAGAAAGCTGTCACTACCCTGTGACTCTGGCCTGTCACCTTCATGGATATTCAGAATCCTTGAATAAAATGGCTTACCCAAAAGGCCTGCTCTCTCTCATTCCCCGAGACTCAAAAAACTAAACCCATTGCCATTGAGTTGATTCCAACTCATAGCAACCCTACAGGACAGAGTAGAACTGCCCCACAGGGTCTTCAAGGCTGTAAATCTTTACGGAAGCTGACTGCCACATCTTTCTCCCTCAGAGCTGCTGCTGGGTTCGAACCGCCGACCTTTCGGTTAGCGGCTGAGTGCTTTAACCACTGCACCACTAGGGCTCCACCACCCCCCGAGACACCCCCTTTATTTCCTGAGAGATGACTTTATTCTCCATTTGTTTTCACAGTGGCCTTTTTAAAGTCTCAGCTGTTCCAGGGAGAGTAAATAGGTTTTAAAATTAATTATCAATTAAAGGGAGGTTAATTGGCACCAGGCTAGTCATATATTTTGTCTGTAACTGAAGCAGCCCTCTCCTCCCCCTTTCCAGAACCCAAAGACCTATGCCAGGGCCAATAAACCCCAGCAGTAGAAGCTGTTCAAGTGTGACCCATGGACTAATGAAAATAATTCTCGGTATTTATACAGCACCTTTCCCCTGTTGGAAGGTGAATTCTCTGGTCATTTTGATTTGCCAGTTCACCAGTGTGTACGTTAGCCTTCTAGGTGGGTTTACACCCCCTTTCCCCCACCCCAAAAAAAGTGGCTTGCAAATATTTTTATTGGCATAAAGATTTCTCACCATTCTCTCCTGCACTTAGGGAAATCACCAAACCAGAAAAACCAAACCCAGTGCCGTCAAGTCGATTCCGACTCAAATCACCAAGATAGAGTAAACGACAGCAGCAAGGTCCTGAAGAAACAGCACATTCGTCACCGGGCTTGAATTTCCCTCTTCCATTAACATCTTGCACTAGCTCATTGCCTCATTTCATTTAAGCTCAGTCTGGTTTCTTCTAAGCCCTTGAAATGTGATCCTGAGTCTACCCTGCCCCTACTGTCATTCCCGTGTTCATAAAGAGCCTTTGCTGAATTCTACTGCTTTCTCTGACCTCATCATTAATAAATATTTATACAGACCCAAACAGGAACATTTGCAAATTGAATTTAGACCAGACAGGTGAACACTTGCAACCAAGACAATTACGTAATCTGGGATTACGATGTGCATACATATTAAAATATACCAATTTACACACAAGGCCAAAGAGGATTGGGGGTGGGGACAGGCTTTCTCCACATTCTGGGCTTCTCTGCATTCTGGGTCACTAGCCCATAACACCTTAAAATGGATAAAACAGGACTTGTACAAGCCCGGCGTCATTTGGGTGTTCTGGGAGTATCAATTGGTGGTTTGGAACACAAGCAAATCTCTTAGGAGTTAGTGTTGGTGACAGTTGTTGGTGTTAGATGGAAAAGCATTTGGGAATTACCCTACGACCATCACCATGCCTTCTCCCCACTCTCTTACCTCCCAGCTCTGGGGTGTGGATGGTGGGAGCTGCCCTCTCTTGGTTAGGCTCAGAAATTGAGGACCTGCACACTGGTGCAGGTGGGTGGCATGGAGGCTGTCACAGGAAGCCTTCCCACTATAGATGCTTGGTTAAGCAATATGAACTTCTCAAAGCACCTTACAAAGTCATTCTTGGCCGTGATGTCAGGCAGTCAAGGCATTGCACACTGCACAGAGGAAGATACTGAGGCAGAGGGGAAAAGGCATTCATTAATTTGGGAAGGGGGCCAAGCTCACAGGAGAAAAAAAAAAAAAAAAACAGGAGAGGCGGATGGAAAACCAAGTTCATTTCCTGACTCCCATGCAGTGGCTCTATCTTTCACTCCTTATAGTATGCATCTTCTTATTTTTGCTTCTTTCTCTCCATCTCCCCTCTTTGTGATGGTTAAGGTTGTATGTCAACTTGGCTGGGACATGATTCTCAGTGGTTTGGCGGTTATGTAAATGATACAGTCTGGCAGTTATGGAATGATGCAGTTTGGCAGTTACGTAATGATGTAAATTGGCAGTTATGTAATGATGCACTTATCCTCTATTATGTGATATAATGTAATCCCTTCCATGATGTGATCAGCCAATCACCTGAAAGAGATGCGGCCTGCACCCAATACATATGGACGTTCTGGCACAGTTTGCTGGCTTTTGCTCACTCTGAATCCTACATCCAGCTCGTCATCAACTGACCCCCAGTTCTTGGGACTTGAGCCAGCGGCCTGCTGTACTGCCTGTTGATCTTTGATTTGTCAGTCCCTGCAGCTACGTGAGTCAGGAGAAGCCTTCAGTCTGATGCCTGACCCACACACTTGGGACTTGCCAGCTTCTACAACCGAGTGTGCCATTTTCTGAGATAAATCTCTCTCTCTCTCTCTCTATATATATATGGAGCCCTGGTGGCATAGTAGTTAAGAGCTCATACATATGTATAAAACTGTAACCTGCTGCCATCAAGTAGATTCCGGTTCATAGCAACCCTGCAGGACAGAGTAGAACTGCCCCATAGGGTTTCCAAGCAGTGTCTGGTGGATTCAAACTTCCGACGTTTTGGTTAGCAGCTGTAGCTTGCTGTAGCTCTTAACCACTGCACTACCAGATATATATATATATATATATATATATATATATATATGTCACTGGTTTTGCTTCTCTAGAGAAACCAGCCTAAGATATTTGGTACCAAGAGTGGTTCTAGAGAAACAAAATTGTAAGGATGAGTTTTCTAAATTGATTCTAAAGTCTGGTTAGTCTTAAAGATGCTGATGACTCCGCTTCCAGTAGTAAAGAGGGCACTGCTAATCCATGCCATGAAGCGGCAATAGAAATACACAAAAGATCACTAGCAATAGATCAAGTATTGGTAAGAGGTGAGGCTCTGGGTGATCACATGTTTGATATTTTTCTACAATTTCATCAGAATGATAAGTATAAGGAAGCTGGTTAGTTGGTCTTACTTTTGCTAGACAAAGGGGTGAAAGAAAGAGATGAGCTCAGGGTTTCAGAGTCACAGCTCAAGCACTGCATAAGCAACCTCAAAGTTGCTACTTGTGCCCTGAAAGAAAGCCTTATTTCTTGTAGTAACAGAGATAATATTGCCCAAAACCAAACCCAGAGTCGTATCCTAAGAGTGGCTGAATTACAATGCCAACTGAATTCCCAACCTTGAATGGTGTCTGAAGTTAAAATGAGGGCATGGGTTGGGAAGAAATGGGATCCGGAAACTTGAGATGGGAACATATGGGCAGACAATCAGGAGGCTGGGGACACTGAACCCCTAAATTCCACTGGATCACTCCTGCCAACAGAACCAGCCCTCTCACCCCAACTGATGAGATTAGCCCATCTGTGCCTGAAGAGCCTTTGTCTGAGATATCACCTGGGGCGGCATCTGAGTCATTACCTGGGAGATCTCCTCAGGCAGATGCCTTACAGGACACTGCTGAATGTTCTCAGAAACAACCCCTCCACCCATTTGTAAACATATAACTAGACTTAAGTCCTTGCAAGGCCCAAAAGGTGAAGTCCCAAGTGTGATCTAGGAGGAGGCACACTACACTCCACCAAAACTGCTTAACTCTTCTAATATGTACAAACAGAAACCTGGGGAATATATGTGAGAATGGCTACTAAGGGTGTGGGATAATTGTGCCAGGAGCATAAAGTTGGATTAGTCCGAGTTTATTGATACGGGTCCACTAAGCACAGATTCTTCATTCAATGTTTCAGCTCGAGAGGTTAGGAAAGGATCTAAGTTTATTTGGATGGTTTGCTGAGGCATTGACTGCGCGGTGGCCTACACTAAATCAAGCTGAAGCACCAGGCCTGCCTTGGTAGACTGTAGAGGAAGGCATCCACAGGCTTAGGGAAATTGGCATGTTAGAATAGATTTATGAGGTTAGACCCACAGACCCAGAGGACACACCTTTTACCACAATGGGGAGGAACAAATCTGTGAAGGGAGCCCCAGGATCCCTGGAGACTACTGCGATTGCTATTTTATGTAAGTCAGATTTGACAGTGGTAACAACCCTCACTGAATTAAGACACCTAACTACAATGGGGCTGATTGAACCCTGTGGGAACCCTGTGGGAACCCTGTGGAGGTAGGGGCAAATTGGCAGCACTTGATTTACAAAGACAAGTTGAGTGTGGTTACTGTAAGGGACAGCAGAGTCAAAGCAGTAATCAGAATAGTTTAACTTGTACAGACTTATGACATTTGCTACCTAGTCATGTTGTCCCTAAGAGTGAAATTGATGGGAAATCTACTATATATTTACTTGACCTGTACAAGCAGAAAAATTCTAGGTAAAAGCAACTGGCAGTCTAACTCAAATTGCCAGAATAGAGTCACGGCCCCTTACTCAATTCCCAGACTTGAGCCAGATTACAGACCCACAATCCCTTGAATGAAGGAGATGGCAGGTTTCCTCCACTACACTGCCAAAAATGTGTTGTTCATCTTTCTCCCAGCCTTCCCCAGGGGTATCTATGGCCTTTTACAAGAATGACTGTTCACTGGGGAAAAGGAAATGATAACATTTTTTGAGGATTACTGGATACTGGCTCTGAACTGACACTAATTCCAGGAGACCCAAAACATCACTGTGGCCCACCAGAGTGGGGGCATATGGAGGTCAGGTTATTAATGGAGTCTTAGCTCAAGTTCGTCACACAGTGGGTCCAATGAGTTCCTGAACTCATCCTGTAGTAATGTCCCTAGTTCCAGAATGTGTAATTGGAATAGATATACTCAGCTCTGGCAGAATCCTACACTGGATTCCTGGCAAGTAGAATAAGTGCTATTATGGTACACAAAGCCAAGTGGAAGCCATTAGAACTGCCCCTACCTAGGAAAATAGTAAATCAAAAGCAATACCGCTTTCCTGGAGGGACTGCAGAGGTTACTGCCACCATCAAGGACTTGAAGGATCCAGGGGTGGTGATTCCCACCACATACCTATTCGACTTGCCTATTTGGCCTGTGCAAAAAAGAGATGGATCTTGGAGAATGACAGTGAATTATTGTAAACTTAACCAGGTGGTGACTCCAATTGTAACTGCTGTTTCAGATGTGGTGTCATTGCTTCAGCAAATTAATAACATCTCCTGTGACCTGGTATGCATGCCTTTTTCTTGATTCCAGTTTTGAAGGAACACCAGAAGCAGTTGCCATCAGCTGGCAAGGCCAGCAATACACCTTCACTGTCCTACCTCAGAGGTGTATCAACACTCCAGTCCTATGTCATAATTTAGTCTGCAGGGACCCTGATTGCCTTCCCCTTCTACAAGATGTCACTCTGGTCCATTACATTAATGACACTATGCTGATTGGATCTAGTGTCTTAGAATACCTAACAAAGAGAAATTTATTTCCTCACAGTAAAGTAGGCTAAAAGTCCAAATTCAAGGTGTCAGCTACAGGGGAAGGCTTTCTCTCTCTGATAGCTCTGGAGGAAGGTCCTTGTCCTCAATCTTCCCATGGTCGAGGAGCTTCTCAGACACAGGAATCCAGGGTCCAAAGGACGTGCCCTGCTTCTAGTGCTGCTTTCTTGGTGGTATGAGATCCCCAACTCTCTGCTTACTTCTCTTTCCTTTTATCTCAAGAGATAAAAGGTGGTCCAGGCCACTCCCCAGGGAAATTCCCTTTACATTGGCTCAGGGAGGTGACTTAAGTAAGGGTGGTGTTACAATTCCACCTTAATCCTCTTAACATAAAATTACAACCACAAAATGGAGGACAACCACACAATACTGGGAATCATGGCCTAACCAAGTTGATACACACATTTTTGGGGGACATAATTCAATCCGTGACACCTAGTAAGAAAGAAGTGTCAAAGACTCTGGACTTATTGGTAAAACATTTGCATACTAGAAGGTGGGAAATAAATTCCACAAAAATTCAGGTGCCGTCCACCTCAGTGAAATTTCTAGGGGTCCAGTGGTGTGGGGCATGTCGAGATATTCCTTCTAAAGTGAAGGATAAGCTATTGCATCTGGCCCCTCCCACAACTAAAAAGGAGGCACAATGCCTGGTGAGCCTCTTTGGATTTTGGAGGCAACATATCCCTCATTTGGGTGTGCTACTCTGGCCTATTTATCTTAAAAGCTGCTAGTTTTGAGTGGGGCCCAGTATAAGAGAAGGCTCTCTAACAGGTTCGGGCTGGCATGCAAGCTGCTCTGCCACCTGGGCCATACGATCTGGCTGATTCAATGCTGCTGGAAGTGTCTCTGGCAGATAGAGATCCTGTCTGAGGTGTTTGGCAGGCCTCTACTGGTGAATCACAGTGCTGACCCTTAGGATTTTAGAGCAAAGCCCTGTGGATAATAACTACTGTCCTTTTGAAAAACAGCATATATATACACACTTTATTAGTTTTGCTTCTCTAGAGAACCCAGCCTAAGATGCTCTTGATGTCAAAGCTCATTTCCTCCTCCTTCCTCTTCTCTTCTTCCTTGCATCTGTTACATCAGAGTTTAACTTTGGCACCACTGACATTTTGTGCTGGGCAATTCTTTGTCATGGAGGCTGTCCTGTGCACTGTAGGATGTTCAGCAGCATTCCCAGCCTCCACCAAGTAGACTCCAGTAGCACCCTCTCCCCTAGTTGTGACATCCAAGAATGTCTCCCAACATTGCCCAATGTTCCCTGAAGGAAAAATCATCCCCAGCTGAGAATCGCTGCCTTAGACCAAGCAGTGACACTGAAGGCTGTTGGCTCAGCACACTGGGGATACTCAAGCTGAAACTCTGCTTTTGATCTGTTTCTTCTCCTCAAACCCCAAAGGCTACACATTTAGCTGTCATTTCTGAATGCCACATCAACCTAAAAGTCTCTACAGGGTGTACTACCTTGCTCCTCCAGTTTCATCTTCTCAAATGACACCAGTTTACAACTTTCTCCATAAACAGAGTGAACATATAACGTATCATCCAAACCAGGACACTTCTGAGAGTCAAAGGGCATGGCATTAGTAATTACACTGGGACAACATGCATAAACTGGGACCATGCTGGGCAGAAACGAACGTCTACTCATCCTAACATAAGCCTTTTCTTATAAGGGAAGCTGGTGGAAAAATGTACTTGTTTGTGTATTTAAAGTCTGACAAAATGACTCCCTGTTATGAACTGAATTGTGTCCTCCCAAAACATGTGTTGAAATCTAACCCTTCTACCTATAAATAGGACACTGTTTCCAAGTAGGTGTTTTCTTTTGTTAAGTTAATGGAGTATACTGGAGAAGAATGGGTCCTAAACCTAATCACTTCTGAGTTATAAAAAGAGCAGAATAGACACAAAGACATACACCAGGGGAACACAAACACCAAGGAACACCAAAGATCACCAAGAAACAGCAAGGAACACCAAAGAACTCCAAGGCTACCGACAAGAAAGGACCCTTCCTTAGAGATGATGCCCTGAATTGGACATCTAGCCTTCGGAACTCTGAGACAATTAATTCCTGTTCTTTAAAGCCACCCATCTGTGGTATCTTTTGTTATGGCAACACTTCCCAGGTCATGCATGACTTTGACTCAATCTTTGTGCTTTTGGGCTGTATTCACCAGGTTATTCTCCTCAGGAAGAGCTCGCTGAGGGAGGTAAAGGAAATAGATGTGAACCAGAATTTTAAAAAAGGAACTAGGCTGTACTCAACAGGGAAATTCCCAGGGATGGGGCCAACACGCTGGAGTTGGGTATCTGGATTCTCGGATTCTCATCTCCATTATTATTTTTGTTCCTGTCCAGGAAAGAGGGAGGAGAGTATACAGTATACCTGCACTTGTCCTCAGAGAGAAGTTATGTTGTTACAGGCTTGAGACACACCAGTTATGAATAGACGCCTTGGAAAACAGCATTTTGTAGTTCTCAAAACTCACTATCCTCCCTCTCCCCGTTTTTTTTTTTTTTTAAACCACTCATTGTGCAGACCCAAGCAGCTAACAGAAATAGCAACGTCCTCTTCGTGTCTCTCTCGGTAGCGTCCCTGCGGTCTCTTGTTTGCAACGATTTTCTTGAGGCACTATTTTTAAATTCTGTATCTGCAAAAAGGGAACACGTCTTCCACCACCGACAACCTCCCCTCTTCCCCCAGCCCACTGACCCCTCCAAATATGAAAACCAAGAACCATTTTTTCCAATCTGCCACTGCGAGTTATTAGAGGGAGGCTCAGCTGTCACCTTCTTCATGGGCTCTGTGTAAAGCACTCACTCTGAGGCTGTGCAGTTCAGTGGCTGAGCCTGCCTTCGCCAGGGCTGGGAGCAGGGTTGGCAATAAATCGGGTTAATCTATACTATCTGGGGGATGCATGCCAAAGGACTCATAAGAGCAATAGTGTGCAAGATGGAAAAACCTTGCCGCTCCAGTATTCGCAGAGTGAAGCCGGCCCTCAGCAGTTATTAGGAGACCCTGAAGAAACCTTGAGGGGCAGAGTGTAATGAGTCAGGAAGTGTGTACACAATGGGTACGGCATCAGTTAAGTGGGTGGGAAGGCGCTAAGTTTTCCAGATTCCTTTAGCATTCTTTCTTTGCCCTACAGAGGGAGGGGTGAGTCAACTGGGCAACTAATAATTCTGAATGGGAGAACTATTTGTTGCGTGTATGTGTGTCATGTAGAATATGGAAGAATCCAGACAAGGTTAACCACTCAGCTGATAACTGAAAGGTTGAAGGTTTGAGTCCACTCAGGGGCATCTCACGAGAAAGGCCTGGTGATCTGTTTCTGAAAAATCGGTCACTGAAAATTCTACGGAGCAGAGTTCTACTCACACGCATGGGTCACCATGAGTTGGAGTCAACCTGAGTAGTTTTTTTTTTTTTTGGTGTTAATGTGAAGTTAAGATTTCTGGCAAAAGCGAGAAGTCCCGCTGCTGTATCTGTTGAGCCCTGAAAGTCTGACTCAAACCAAATTTTTCCGTCATTGTTAACAGAAACTCAGTATGGGAGAGTAGTTTCTATCGTCCCATTTTACAGATTGAGGAAACGAGTGCAGAAAGGAAGTCATGCACCAAAGGTCAGGCGAAGGTCAGAGCTGGGAAGTCTGGGTAACGAACATTGTCATAGCTTTATTTTGAGCAAAGTCAGGCTAGTTTATCTTCCACCATGCTCCTTGGGAAAATATCTTCCAGGAGCCCAACTATTTTCAGCCACAAAACAAAACCTATTCGTCTTCTTTGGAGTTAAATCTGGAGGGAAACGGAGTTCACGTTTCTGTAAATATTCTTTAATTCAACAAGATGATCTTCTGGGGGGGGGGACAAGGCGCTGGGTTAATTTTGGTGATACCAAGATAAGAGCGTTTTGAAGTGACACATGTTTAGGTTAAAAAGAACACCTTGTGTTTTAAGGCTAATGTGTCTTTCCTGATTTAGGACAGACGGTAGCCAGAGCACTGGCCAGGCAAGCACGGAGCATAACTTTCCCTGGAAGGTGGGAATCGCCTTTTTGTTTGATGTTACTTCTGCTAACTAGGTTTCTCAGAGCAAAGGTAAACATGCAGGCCAGGAGAGTTTCACAAATATTTGTTCTTTGGTTAATATTAATGTATGTTACTGTTTACTTGAATGTTCACGTATAGTCTGAATTGGTACTGACTGGTCATAAACGAGCTAGTAAAACTGCAAAGGGCCATGAGAAGGCAGGTGTTAGTGCCTTCGTAACTAGCTTCAGAGCCATTTAGATGGTGTCCTGACATTTCTTTTATCCCTTTTTTTCATCTTAATCGCCAACAGTATGCCACAATACCAAAGTAGAAGAGAAGGTAACATTTAATAAGCACTCCTATATAATGCTTTAAATTGATTTCTCCATTTCATGATCTTATTTAGTCCTAAATTGCCCTCTGGAAGGGTTTTTTTTTTTTTTTTAATCATGGTGAAATATACATAGCAAAACACCTGCCATTTCAATCATTTTTGTGTGTCCAATTCAGTAACGTTATGTATATTCCCCACATTGTGCTACCATCACCACTATCCGTCACCATATTTTCCCATCATCCTTAACAGAAACTCAGTATGGGAGGGTATTTTCTATCATCCCATTTTTCAGATTGAGGAAACGGGCACAGAAATGAAATCATGTGCCAAAGGCCAAGTGATTTGAACCCAGATCTATCCAACTCTAAAAAAAAAAAACTCTAAAGCTCTCCATAATTATGTGAATAAATGCAAATGTATGCTTCCCTTTACGTAGCATAGAAATATGGAAGACAAATGAAACCAAAGTTAGGTTTCCCTAGTGCAGGATAAAAGTTTCTTTTCAGACCATTAATCACTTGATAGAAAAGAGGGAAGAAGGGGAGAAACTGAGAATGCAGGAATCCAAAGCCATGATCTCTTCGAAACGAAGAAAAAGCATCTCCGAAAACTTCGTGCTGATCAATGGGAAAATATAGCTCAATTTTCAATGATCTACACCTAATGTTCGGTGTGCTCGTTTACTTTGTGAATTAAAATACATCAGCAAAAAGGACAGAGGCAGGGGAGTGTGTTGGGAAGAAGAGAAGCTTTTGGAGCCTGACAACCCTGGATCCGAACGCCCTCGCTCTTTGCATGCTGTGTGACCATAGGCAAACTGCTTAACCTCTCTGAGTTTCAGCATTCGCATTAAAGAGATAAGGGTAATAAGCACGTACTTCATCAGGGTTATTGTGAAATTTCAATGGGATAAAATACACAAATCACCCATCACATTGGAGATAATCAATAAACATTAATTTCCTTTTCTTCCCCATTTACTAGATATAAAATTGTCACTGGGGTTTCCCAGGCTACTTTTAGGGCTAAATTGAGAATAGCATTAATAGGCTATGAAGAGATTAGGAAATAATCCCATTGGGAAACTTATTTGAGGCAGAAATATATATATATATATACACACACACACATACATACATATATATATATATAAGAATATATATATCTTGGAAACCCTGGCGGCATAGAGGTTAAGTGCTACGGCTGCTAACCAAAGGACTGGCGGTTCAAATCCACCAGGCGCTCCTTAGAAACTCTACAGGGCAGTTCTACTCTGTCTTACAGGGTCGCTATGAGTCGGAATTGACACGACAACAGTGGGTTTGGGTTTTTTTGGGTATATATACATATGGCCCAAATGGAAACCCTGGTGGCATAGTGGTAAGAGCTATGGCTGCTAACCAAAAGGTTGGCAGTTTGAATTCACCAAGTGCTCCTTGGAAACAGTATGGGATAGTTCTATTCTGTCCTGTACAGTCGCTATGAGTCAGAATCAACTCAACGGCAACAGGTTTGGTTTTTGGTTTTAGGGCCCAAATATATGTACTTTTAACCCTAATGTGGACAGGTGTCCATTTCTGGACTGGTGCTTCAAATATGCTTACAGACATCTGCCTACTTTCTCAAGTCAAAGAATTCGTTTTCCCAAGGCACATTCCTTAGAGGTCTAAGCTTATAAATATTTCTGAAATGGAAAACCATATGAGTATCCAACCTCTAAGTAAGTTTGGAAATCACAACCTCCTGTTTCTCCATTTGGATGTATAATACACTTGAATGGAGAACCTGTTTGGCCACAGAAGCCTTTTTCACTTAGCACCTATTACTCATTTTATGAAACTAGTTCCCCAGGGAACATACACTGGAAAATGCTCTTTTTAGGCTAGTCAGAAGCAACTGTATTTCAGCAGCAGGAAAAGGAAAGGATGGGGGGAGGGGGAAAGAGAAGGGGAGAGAGAGAGAAAATTTCTAGTTCCTTCTGACTTGACCTCAGCCATGGAAGCTAGTTCCCATTGTCTTTCTCTTTCAAAGTCACCTTAGCTCTCAAATGTGTTTGCTCTTTACTTCATTCTACTTAATATGATAAGGGGCCATTTATTTATTCCTGTTGAAGAACATGAGAGCTAAACTACTAGACAGTGAAAGGGAATGATATGACCAAGAATAGAAAACATTTCCTAAAGCTAATGTCCACCATGGGGAGCACACCCAGAAATAGTGCTTGTGTCAAAGTGGGCAGACACTCATTTTTTCTGCTTACAATTCCTTAAAAGTTCAATGGTCCGTATTGGGCACACCAAAGCGGATTTTATCAAGCATATCAGAGGGTATTTCTTCCAAAAGAGCCACAGAATCAAAAAAGGAAGTATAAGTGCAATTTGTCATTTTGTCAAGGTTCAACAAGGTCCCTATCAACATGTTAAGAACCCCTAAAGCCAGCAGAAGCCATCAATTAAATAATCAATGACAAGACCCAGTAAAGACAACATCAAGGAATTTACAGAATACTGTCAGACTTCCAACAGTCATTGTCTGATGTCAGCCATAAAGCTGGAACTCCTCATATGGCTGGTGCATTAAAACATTTTGAAGTTGTGGTCAGAAGGGATAGCATTCAAGTCAAAAGCCTATGATGGGCAGCATTCTAAGATGACCTCCAAGATTCCAGGCCTCTGCTATACATACACCTCTCCCAGCTATTCAATCATCAGTAATCTCAGAACTGTTATGAAGAGATTCTGTGGGTGTAATTAAGGCCCCAAATCAGCTGACCCTAAGATACAGTACAGAGATTATTTAAGTGTTGTGAGTCTGACCTAATCACGTTAGCCCTTTAAATTTGGATCTAGAGTTGAAGACAGAAAAGTCAGATTCAAAGAATGAACAGTATTCGACACATTGCTGGCTTGAAGATGGAGGGGGCTGTGTGGCAAGAAATTTAGGTGACATCTAGAGGCTGAGAGTGGCTCGCAGCTCACAGCTAGCGAGGAACTGAATTTCACCAGCAACCAGAATGAGCTTGGAAGCAGATTTTCCCTCACAGCCTCCAGACAAGAACTCAACCCAGATGATACTGTGATTTCAGCTTTGTGAGGTCCTGAGAGAGAACCCAGTGACACTGTGCTGGCCCTCTGACCTACAGAGCTGTGAGCTAATAAATGCATTTTAAGCCACTCAGCTTGTAGCAATCTGTTGCGCAGTAATAAAAAACTAATACAAGTCTCAGCCAACAACTTGGGGGAGTCTGATAGCACAAGAAGATGATTCTTAAGGGCAGAATGCAATCGCTTTTAAGACCCCCTACCTATGCCTTGAACCAACTCAAAGGCACCTAACGACAACAACCTAAGCCTTACCTGCTTTTCTAGGTCCAGTATCTCAGCTGCCAGTTTCTCCTAAGTCCATCAAATTAAAATAAAAAACAGAAGTGGTAGAAATGCAAATCAAACCCACAATGAGATTCCACTTCACACTCACTAGGATGCCTATAATTTAAAAAAAACAAAAACAACGGTGACCAAAAAAAAACAAACAAACCAATAAGAGATGTTGTCAAGAATGTGGAGAAACTGGAGCCCTCATACGTTGTTTGTGGGAATGTAAAACAGCGCAGCCACAGTGGAAAACATTTCAGCAGTTCCTCAAGTAAGTTAAAACCAAAGTTGGTGTGTGACCCAGAAATTGCACTCCTAGATACATACCTAAGAGAAACGAGAGCATACGTCCACGCAAAAACTTGTACTTAAATGTTCACGGCAGCATTATTCATTATAGACAAAAAGTGGAAGCAACTCAAATGTCCCTCGATGGACGCATGGGTAAACAAAATGTGGTATATCCATACAATGGAGTATTATTCAGCCACAAAACGGAACAAAGTACTGATACACGTCTCAATGTGGATAAACCTTGAAAACAATAAGCTAAGTGAAAGAAGTAAGTCACAAAAGGCCAAATATTTCATGATTCCATTTATATGAAATGTCCAGAATAAGCAAATCCATAGAGACAGAAAGAGATTAGTGGTTGTCAGGGGATGGAATGGAATTGGGACTAACTGCTAATAAAAAACCCGTTGCCACGGAGTCAGTTCTGACTCATAGCGACCCTACAGGACAGAACAGAACAGAACTGCCCCATAGGGTTTCCAAGGAGCACCTGGTGGACTCAAACTGCTGACCTTTTGGTTAGCAGCCAAGCTCTTAACCACTGCGCCACCAGGACTAGTAGGTATGGGGTTTGTTTTAGGGGTGATAGAGATGCCCTTGAATTATACAGTGGTGATAGTTGTACAACATAGTAAATATACTAAAAACCACTGACATGTAAACTTTAAATGGGGGGATTTTATGTTACGTGAATTACATTTCAATAAAGAAAAAACAGAACGGCAAAGAGCTCATGGATGAAGTGTTGTTTTTTCCAAATACATCTATTCTGTGTCTGTGTTTTATTCCACCTACCCGCCACCCCTGGGAAAAAGTTTTAAACTTATAGCAAAGTTGGCAGAATGAACTCCTGAATACCCTTTACTACATTCAACAATTGTTAACATTTTGCCATATTTGCTTTAATTCCCTCTGTTTTAAATTGAATGGTGTCTCCCAAAAAGAAATGTCAAAATCCTAGCCCCTCTACCTGTCAATATGATCCTGTTTGGAAGTAGGGGGTTTCTTTCATTATGTTAATGAGCCTATATCAGAGTGAGGTGGGTCCTAAACCTAATCATTCATCAGTGTCTTATAAAAAGAGTAGAATAGACACAGAGACATATACACACGCCAGGGGAAGACACAACAGGAAAGGCAGACACACAACTGATGCATCTACAAGCCCAGGAGCTCCAAGGACCACCGGCAGCTATTAGAAGGTCCTTCCCTAGAGCCACACACTGAATTCGAACTTCTGGTCTCCTGAACTGTGAGAAAATAAATTTCTGTTCTTTCACGCCACCCACTTGTGGTTTCCTTTTTTTTTTTTTTTTTTTGGTTATGGAAGCCCTAAGTAACTAAGACACCCTCTCACTCTCTTTGCACAAACACGCCCGTGTTTTTTTTTCCCCCTTAATCGATCACGGGTGCTTGTCTTGCCCACCCCATGAGTATGTTTCTCGAGGGTAATAACTTCTTCTGTATTCCCCAGATCTAAAATCTATACCACCTAGCAATGAACACTGGTGAACAAATGGAATGCCTCACTCATCTCTGAAACACGAGAGCAGGTGTTTTCAAACGCTTTGTAAGCAATGGAACTTCTCCTTAGATTGAAATCTTATTCGGAAGAGCTTTGTTCACCTAGAAAATGAAACAAAAAAAACCCAAACCTGTTGCCATTGAGTCAATTCCAACTCATAGCAACTCTATAGGCCAGAGTAGTACTGCTCCATAGTTTCCAAGGAGTGCTTGGTGGATTTGAACTGCTGACCTTTTGGTTAGCAGCCGTAGCACTTAACCACTATGCTACCAGGGTTTCCAGAACATGAACATTTGTGAGAACTGAATGCATAAGGCCGGGTGTCCAATGAGTGTTCAGTAGGTGATGTTCTTAAAAAAAAAAAAAAAAGGTGATGTTGTTAGGTTGCAAAAAAAGCCAGGGGCGACTAAAATAGTCAATAAGCAGCTTAAGCCAAAGCCTTTTGAATTAAGTAAGTTAATTAATGCAGTAAAATTTATGTCCTAAGCTTATCGCCTAGCTCAGAGACGACAGATAGGTTCATTGACTGGTCGTGGCTGCCTGGAGTGCTGGGCTGCCATGATTGATTAATGATGTCTGCCACGGTGCTGGATGTGGTCTATTCTGTGTGGACACTATGTGTTTTCCACGTCTCATCTAGATTTATAAATACAACATTAAAGCACAGTAGAGACCTGTCCAGTCGAAAATCAATTTTGATGAAGACGTCTAGGTTCTTACTCAGTGCTCTTCATCTTGCCTGACTTTTTCTTCCTGATGTCCTTTTCCTTTTACTGCTTACCTATGCAACCTCCCGCCCACTCTCTTCTCCCATCCTCCTTTCTCTATAACCAAGCTGACAGGAACCACAGAAAGTTAACAGACAAAAACAGCACATGGTATGATTGTGATCAAATTCTAACATACCGGTTACGAGTGCCTAGAAGCATGAGTAGAAGAACATAAAGCTTATCTTCCTCCCCCCCCACTCCCCGCTTTCAACTTAAAACAATTCAGAATCTCTTGCTGTCCTCCTATGGGGAGTGGCTTCCAGCCAGGTATAAGTTCTCAAACAGGGAATATACCTACATCAGAACTTTATTCATTATCTCAAGTGAGTAAAGACTCAGCACTCTAAGCCAGGGTGACGATTTCTGTAAATATTTTGGCAATTCATCCATGACTCTTTGCTGAGCCATCTCTTTTCTTTTATGTGAAGACTTTCTGGTGAAGCCATTCCTGATAATAAACACCCCTTGCCTCTATATAACACATAATATTTTTCAAACAACTTTCACAAAAATTGTCTAACTTCATTCGACTTATCTGTGGCCGGAAAGGTATACTATGATTCCCATTTTACAGATAAAAACACTGAGGTGTCTGAAAAACAAAGTGAACTGCCTGAAATCACACAGGATGCTGGAGCATGGCCCAGTATCCTCCAGGAACATTCTTTGGGTGTAGTGGAAAGAGCCTGGGACCAAATCAGCTGTATGAGAAAAACATGAAGGTTACTAAAACTCTCTGAGCCTTAATTTCTTCATCTATAAAAAAAAGCAAAAGTAATGGCTAGGTGCCTCACTTTTCCCATCGGTGCACATGACCTGTCGACAAAGCAGAGCTGGAAGCAGGAATTCTCTTCTGTGCCTCTTACTCAGAACCCGCATTAGATATATGCTAATCCCACCTGCCCCACACTGAATTCTGGGTGAGAATCAGTGTTTCCGGTCTTTCTGCAGCCATCAGCAGTTTCCTCGCCTGTCTAGAAGCTCTGAATTAGCAAAATCAAAAGCTGTGCTACGCCTAAACCTTCCAGAAGTGATCAGTGCGTACGGCACGGGAAATGTGATCACAGCCCTTCGCCAGGGGCATAGACAGCTCCTCATGGGCACAGACTGACCTACAGGCCCTTGGACGCACATATGCAGATCGGAGTCTGCAAATGACATTCCAGCTGTGCATTCGTCCAAACGGACTAACTCGGGCTTGTCCAGATGAGCATGTCCCTTTAACCCAAAGCCAACGAGAACTGGCCCTGGCACTCTGAGGTCACCTACAGCTCTTCATCCTGGACTGTCTCTTCTCCACCCACCTCCTGCTCCACTTTCAACCTCTCCTAATATGATGCCTCTGTCCCAGCTCATGGCCTCAGCGTGACGCCTGCTCTTCCAGTGATATTACTTCCTGAACTGGAGTTACTTGACCCTTGATTCATGCACGGCCCCGCCTGCTCTCCACCCTCCTCCAAGAGGCCTAGGCAGAGCCCTGGGGACGGCAGCTGGCAGCTCCGCCGGGTTCACCAAGCTTGGAAATATTTGCTGCTCCCTGCCCACCATTTTTCCACCACGTTGTTTTCCAGGCTTCTGGCTGCTCTGTACCACATGCTTTTAAAATACATTGTGACGGTAGTGACAGAACTACTGGTTTCAAACACAGATTCGGGGATCAAGGATTTGAGCTCTGGCTCAGCCACTCACCAGCCTCATGGGCCAGGATGTTTAGCCCAGGGGTTCTCAACTTCGGCACTGCTGACACTTCGGGCTGGATAATTCCTTGTTGCTGGGGGCTGATCTGGGCATTGTAGAGTGTTTAGTGGCATCCCTGGCCTCCACCCACTAGATGCCAGAAGCTGCCCTCACCAGTTGTGACAACCAAAATTTCCCCAGACACTCACTACCACGTGTCCCTTGGGGGGCAAAAGCACCACCAGTTGAGAGAGATGCTCCAAGCTTTAGTTCTTCATCTACAAAATGAGGATAACGATGGTGCCTACCTCGCAAGGCTGCCAGGAGAACTGACTGAGGTCTGTTCAGCACCTGGCACAGTTGCTGGCACATGGTTAATACTCAGTAACTGCGAGCTGTTATTATAATACAAAAAGCCATGGTCTCAAAGTAAAATCAAACTTAAGGTAGAAATCTGTATTAGCTTCCAATTGCTGCTGTAACAAAGTACCACAAATCAAGTGGCTTAAAACAACACAAATGTATGATCTTACTGTTCTGGATACTAGAAGAGGAAAATGAATCAGCAGAGCCGATTCCTTCTGGAGGCTCTAGAGAAGAATCCATTTCCTAGCCTTTTCCAGCTTCTAGAGGGCACCTGGGAAACCCTGGTGGCGTAGTGGTTAAGAGCTATGGCTGCTAACCAAAAGGTCAGCAGTTCGAATCCACCAGGCACCCCTTGGAAACTCTATGGGGCAGTTCTACTCTGCCCTATAGGGTTACTACGAGTCAGAATCAACTCGATGGCAACGGGTTTAGCGGCCACCCACACTCTTTGGCTTGTGGCCCCACATCACTCTGATCTCTGCTTCCATCATCATATTTCCTTCTCTGACTCTGACCTTCCTTTCCCTCCTCTTCTAAGGACCTTTGTGATTACATTGGGTCTACTCAAATAATCCAGGATGATCTTTCCATTGCATTAATTTAGTCACCTCTGCAAAGTCTCTTGTGCCATATAAGGTAACATCTTCACAGGTTATGGGGATTAGAACATGGACATCTTTGGGAGCCACCATGATTCTGTTTATGGTACCCCGGGTGTTGCAAATGGTTACGCACTGGAGTACTAACTGAAAGGTTGGTGGCTCAAATCCACCCAGAGGTACCTTGGAAGTAAGGCCTGGTGATCTGCTTCTGAAAGGTCACAGCCTTGAAACCCTACGGAGCAATTCTACTCTGAACACATGGAGTCGGCATGAGTTGGAATCGACTTGATGGCCACTAACAACAACAACATTCTGTTTACCAAAGAAACCCTTAGTACTCTTCTTCATCCATCAGGGGAAAGAAAAGTCCTCCAAATGGACCTACTTTATGTTTATTGAACATAGTGGAAAAGGATGGAAACCTGCATTTAAATCAGATATTTATATCCAGCAGACATTTTGACATGCTCAGGGGCCTATCAAATTAGGAGTTTTAAAACCCATCAGGCAGATCACTTACCTCATCCACATAATAAAGGAGTATGAACAGGGGTTCTTGGGTGATGCTCATCACTTCCTTTTAAAACGTCAGGGGAAGAATTTGAGACAGATCACCCAGCAACGTTTCTGCTGCCACGTGTCAGCAACTTGTGTAATCGATGGGTACATTCATTCCAATAACGTCCCCGACTCCTAATTTCCATTACGTCATTGTTTTGGTTGATAAAAATGAACCCTGCAACCTTTTCCTAAGGGATACTCTTGGGTTCAGCCCTCCCTGCCTATTTCTCTCTCAGCATCTTCTACTTTTCCTTCTCCTAAGGATCCCTAAGTCTCAATTTCATCTATATCTGCTGCCTCTCTACCCTGTTGTGTCTGTTCCTTCTTCCCTCTTATCGTCGCCTGGAAGAATGTTCTCAGTACAATAGATGTTCCAACCTGACATCCAGTGGGGTGGCAAGGGGGGGCCCGGTGCTCAGAGTACTTAAGACTCTAAAGGGCTGGGATGTAGCGGGGACGGGGAGTGACTGTTAATGGGTCTGGGATTTTTTTTTTTTTAATTTTTATTGTGTTTTATGTGAAAGTTTACAAATCAAGTCAGTCTCTCATACAAAAATTTATATACGCTTTGCTATGTACTCCTAGTTGCTCTCTCCCTAATGAGACAGCACACTCCTTCTCTCCACCCTCTATTTTCGTGTCCATTCAGCCAGCTTCTGACCCCCTCTGCCCCCTCATCTTCTCTCCAGACAGGAGCTGCCCACATGGTCTCATGACTCTACTGGATCCAAAAAGCTCACTCTTCACCAGTATCATTTTCTATCCCACAGTCCAGTCCAATCCCTGTCTGAAGAGTTGGCTTTGGGAATGGTTCCTGTCTTGGGCTAAAAGAAGGTCTGAGGACCATGACCTCCAGGATCCTTCTAGTCTCAGTCAGACCATTAAGTCTGGTCTTTTTATGAGAATCTGAGGTCTGCATCCCACTGCTCTCCTGCTCCCTCAGAGGTTCTCTGTTATGTTCCCTGTCAGGGCAGTCATCGGTTATAGCCGAGCACCATCTAGTTCTTCTGGTCTCAAGCTGATGTAGTCTTTGGTTTATGTGGCCCTTTCTGTCCCTTGGGCTCATAATTACCTTGTGTCTTCGGTGTTCTTCATTCTCCTTTGCTCCAGGTGAGTTGAGACCAATTGATGAATCTTAGATGGCCACTTGCCAGCATTTAAGACCTGGGTCTGGGATTCTTGTTGGTGACGGTTGCACAACTTTGTCAATGTATAAAAATCACTGAATTGTACACTTTAAATGGGTAAATTATATGGTATGTGGATTATATCTCAATAAAGCTGTTTAGAAAATGATTCCATCAATAGGCTCAATAAACAAGGAGGAGCCTGCTTTCCTTAGGAAGTGTGTTTGTTTTCAGGAATTTTTCACTCTTGGCCAGCCAAATGGCCATAAATTTATTTTAATATAAATGCATCCTAGTTGTTTAATAATTAATATTGATAGGAAATATATGTAATTTAATAATGTCTTAAAATTTAATCCAGCCTCTTTGGTCAGTGGGCTAACATCTTGTTTTGACTTGTTCATTTTATCATGAACAACCTGCTATGTGTTCCAGGCTCTCGGCCGGGCTGGGAACCAGAGACTAATGACAACACAGGGTCCCTTCTAAAGAATTCCACATCTATTAGAGGAGACAGACAGACTAATGGACTACGAATAACACAGTAAAAGCTGTGACCGAAATAAGCAGAAAGAGCTTCAGGAACCAGCCACTTTGGAACATATAGAGCCCACCTGTCCCATTTAAGCCAGAAAAGCTACCCCCAGTAAGAACCTGATACCCCAGTACCCTTCATAATAATATCTTGCCTCCCCCCCACCATGTCCTCCACTCCCCTGCCTGTTCACCAGTGCCGGGGCCCTCATCGCATTCCTCATCTCTTGCTCTACATGTGCCCCTGCCTTGGTTGTCTGATCCTACCTAATCCAGCCTGGGGATGGGTTGCAAAGTGAGGTACGCCCTGCTGGGGATGTCTTCCCAAAACAGGTGACACTTAATCTGAGTCTTGTAGGACAAGTAAGAGACAGGTGAGGAAGGGAGGGAAGAAAGCATTCCAGGCCAAGGACACAGCCTGTACAAAGACACAGGGGCTGGAAGGTAAGTTTAATCATATTCCAGGAACTATAAGTAATTCTGGTGGTGAAGCAATGGTTATGTACTTGTCTCCTAACTGAAAGATCGGCAGTTCAAACCCACCAGCGACTTGGTTGAAGAAAAGACCTGGCAATATGCTCCCGTAAGGATTACAGCCCTGGAAACACTATGGGGCAGTTCTACTCTGTCCTACAGGGTCACTATGAGTCGGAATTGACTTAACAGCACACAGCCACAACAGTCCATAAATAGGGATATGTCCAGAACAGGTGAAACGAAGTCTTGAGAGAAGGGGCTTCACAACAAGTGTCATACTAAGGAATGAGGGTGTTACGCTGAGGACTACTGACACTCTTCCAAAATGTATGAGCGACACACATGTTCACAGCAGCACTATTCACAATAGCCAAATGGTAGAAACAACCCAAGGGTCCATCAACCGATGGATGGATACACAAAATGTGGTATATCCATACAATGGAAAGTTACTGAATCATAAAAAGGAATGCAGTACATGCTACAATACGAACGAACTCGAAAACATTATATTAAGTGAAAGAAGACGGACAGAGAAAATCACATATCGTATGATTCCATTTATACAAAATGACCAGAATAGGCAAATCCATAGAGACCGAAAGTAGAATAGTGATTGATGTGGGGGTGGGGAGGATGAGAAGTGATTGCTTATTTGCATAGGGTTTCTTTTGGGGATGATAAAAATGTTTTTTAACTAGATAGAAATGATGGCTGCACAGCACAACACTGAATGTACTAAACACCACTGAATTGTACACTTAAGAACGGTTCATTTTATGTTACGTGAATTTTACCTCAGTTGAAAAAAAAAATATGCAGGAAACAGCTTCCTGTTTCAATAAATATCTGTCCTACAATTTAAGGGATTTACACCACAGGGCAGACTGGAAAAACCAAGGCAGGGCCTCCAATCTGATAGTAGCATTCTCCAAATTCCATGGGGACACCTGCTCTTCAATCAAAACAGTGGGAGCTTCACAGTCCAGGTTACAATGCTGTCACATTCAAATGGAAACCAAAGATAAGTGTTGTGTAAAGGAGGCAGTTAAAGACTATTTTCAAAACATAAGCCCTACCTTCCTCTTGTTCTAGCCAAAAAACAGACTTACATTCAAAAGGGTCACTATCTAATCTGCCTGAGAATGAGGACTGCTGTTTCAGTACTCTAGAAACCTCTGCAGGAAGTACACTTTGTTCTGGAAGGCTCGGTGTACCCATCTGGTTGCTTTCCCCAGTCTCCTCTTACACATACTATTTTTAAATTTCCTCCAAATGATTTCCACTCCTGGTTCTTGGTCTTTCTTCTAAAACCACAATCTTATTCCTTCTAGTTCAGTGAGTTGGGGGAGAAGTCGGCAAGGGCTTTAGAAGATTCTGGAGCATCAGGACTGGAGGAACCCTCAAGACTATGGCCCTAACATACCCTTCTGGCCTAGAACTGAAGCCATTCCCGAAGACCACCTTTCAGCCAAATAATAGACTGGCCCATAAAATAAACAATAACACCCTGAGAGGACTGTGTTCCATAAAGGGATGACCTATACGAGATCAAAAGGACAACGTTTCCCCAAAAGTAAAGATGAGAAGGCAGGAAGGGGTAGAAAATCTGGATGAAAGGTAACGGGGAAACCAGGGCAGAAATGGGGGAGAGTGCTGACATGTTAAGGGGAATGCAAGCAATGTCATGGGACACTTCATGTACAAATTATTGAATGGAAAACTAATTTGCTCTGTAAACTTTCACCTAAACCACAATAAAACATTAAAACAAAAACATGCTGGGGCATTGGAAGTGAAGTTAACACGGCTCTGCATTCCAGAGCAGCAGTTTGATTTCTTGCATTCCTCAGGCCCTTGAGTCTTTATAATAAGCAGGGCACTAATTTTGTCCTCTGCATTAATGAGGCCACCCATGGGTCCCAAATGTACACAGGCAGGAGCAAGCAAATGCCAGGTCATGCGATACACTCACAAGGCCAGTAGTCTCAGTGCTGAGCAGCCTTAAGAGACAAGTAAAGTATTAAAAAGAAAACAGAAAGAGAAAATCTGGACCATTTTCACAACTTGTGCTTTAAAATTTCCAAACTCCTTCAGGTATTCTCTGGTGGTTCTCGACTGGGGGCAATTCTGGCCCGAAGGGGACATTTGGCAACGTTTGTTGTCACAGCTGAGGAGGGGAGTGCTACTGGCACCTAGTGGGTGAAGTACAGGGATGCTGCTCAACATCGTAAAATGCACAGGACAGGCTCTCACAACAAAGAATTATCCAGTTCAAAACGTCAATAGTGCCGAAGCGGAGAAACCCTGGGGTACTGTATTTACATTAAAAGACTGTTTTTATATTTTGATTTTAAAAAGAGGGGGCAATTCCACATAGAAAGACATTTAGATAAGGCCCCAAATACTTGTTTGTTCAGAATATTTCCTAATGATAAAATTCCTGAGATAGAAAATTAAAAACACAGAGTCCCAGAAGCTTCCTTGTCCTTTTCATTAATCTACAAATCTACAGATTGAAATTTTTTAAAATACATACCTGAAATGAATGAAGACCCACAGAGAGAATCAGAACCTTAGAGGAGATGTAAAAAGTATTCTGGGACTCTGAGCTCTATTCCCAAATGAATAAAGTGGCTCTGTCCTCAGGTTACATACAATGTGATAGATTCTCCAGTAGAAGTACAGGCAAGGAGATGATTCATTTTACCTGACATGTTTAGAAAAACAACCGAGAAGGTGAACTTTGAACTGGGCCCACTGGTAATTCTCAAGGGAGAAAACTGAGAAAGATCATTTAAGACAAAGAAAGGGCTAAGACACAGAGGCATTAAATCACATAAAATCCCTTCATTCTGAAGAACAACTGGATAATGGTAATCAGTATGGTGGGAAGTAAAAGAAGAATCAATGTTGAAAGATATCTGAGAGAACATGTCACGTCTTTCTCGAAGGCTTCATGGAGGAGGTAGGACTGTGGGACCTGGGAGAAAGGAGGAAAGTAATAGAAAGGAAATTGTTTCACGAGCTGACGATTATCCCATGAATAGCTGTAAATTCTTTGATAAGAAAGAATATGTAGGTTTATCACTGCCAATCATGCCTAAGCCATTGATGGAGATCTACTGAACCCTGAGAATGAATAGTGTCCAGGACAAGAGGGTATATTTAATTTCAGGCTACAGCCAGGAAGGAAGAGATCACTTTAAAAAAAAAAAGGGGGGGGGTGGACAGAGGAGCAACAAACAATTGGAAACTGAAATAGAAAATAAAATTCCATTTACAATGAAAACTATAAAACATTCCTGAAAGAAATTTTCAAAGACTGAAAAAGGTGGAATGATATACCATGTTCATGGATTGGAAGAATCAAATAGTTGTCTATTCTCCTCAAATAAATCTATAAATTCAATGTGACCCCAATCAAAATTCCAGCATGGTTTTATGTGGAAATTGACAAGCTGATTCTAAAATTTATGTGAAGTGCAACTGACCCAGAATAGACAAAGTGAATTTTTAAAAAAGAATAACAAAATTGGAAGACGTGCCTGACAGTGTAGTACTGGTCGAAAGATTAGACATATAGGTCAATAGAACAGAAAAGAGACTTTAGAAATATACTCATAGGAATATGGCTAACTGATTTATGGCAAAGATGTCAGGGCAATTCAATAAAGAAAGAAAAGTTTTAAAACAAATGGTGCTTGGACAACTGGATATCTGTATGGAGAAAAAATAAACATCAACCTTTACTAGAAATGGATCATAGGCTTAAATATAAGAGCTAAAACTATAAACTTTCTAAAAGAAAACATAGGAGAAAATCTTTGTGATCTCAGAGTAGGTAAAGATTTCTAAGAGACAGAAAACACAGACCATAAAAGGAAAAACTGATAAACTATTGAAAATAAAAACTTTTGCTCTTTGAAAAACACAGTCAAGAGCATGAAAAACAAGCTATAGACTGGGAGAAAATATTTGCAAAAATACATATGTCTCACAAAGAACTTATACCAAGAATTTTAAAAGAACTCTTACAACTTAATCATGAGAAGACAAACAACCTAATTTTTGTAAAAAAAAAAAAAAAATGGATAAAAGACTAGAAAGATACTCCTAAAAGAAGATTTATGAATGGCGAACGAGAATGTGAAAACATGCTCAACACTAGTTATCAAGGAAATGTACATAATAACCACAATGAGACATTACCACATAACCATTAAAAAAAAAATTCCGTGGAGTCAATTCCAGCTCATAGCAACCCTATAGGACAGAGAAGAACTGCCCCATAGGGTTTCTAAGGGGCAACTGGTGGATTCAAACTGCTGACCTTTTTGGTTAGTAACCGAATGCTATGCCACCCAGGCTCCACACACCCATTAGAATGGCTAAAATGAAAAAGACTGACAATATCAAGTGTTGGCTAGAATGAGGAGCAACGAAACTCATAGATTGTTGGTGGGAATATAAAAATGGTACGACTGCTTTAGAAAAGTTCTGGCAGTTTCTTACAAAGTTAAATATACACCTAAAAAAAAAAAATACACCTACTTTTTGGTATTTACCCAAGAGAAAAGAGAACATATGTCTATACAAAGATTTGTACACAAATGTTTATAACAGCTTTATTCATAACAGCGAAAACCTGGAAACAACACAAATCTCTATCGACAGATGAACAGATAAACAAACTCTACAATACTATTATTGTGAAAAGGGAACAAACTACTAATATATGAAACAACATGGATGAATCTCAAACATCAGTAAAAGAAACTGTGCAAAAGAATCCAGACACAAAATAGTACATACTGTATAATTCTATTTATATAAAATTATTTTTAAAATGCAAACCAGTAATGACAGAAAGCAGATCAATGGTTAACTGGGGCCAGAGGTAAAGGAGAGAATGACTTCAAAGGGGTGTGAAGGAATTTGTGGGGATGACAGTAGAACTGTTCTGAATCTTGACTGAGGTGATGGTCAACTGGGTGTATACATTTGTAAAAATTCATCAAACTTTACATTTAAAGTACAGCCACTGTGGAAAAGTTGGGTGGTTTCTCAAAATGTTGAACAAAGAACTACCATATGATCCAGCAATCCCAATCCTAGGTAGATACCCAGAAGAAATGAAGGCAGGAATGCAAACAGAAACCTGCACATCAATATTCATTATGGCACTTTTCACAATAGCCAAAAGACAGAAACAATGGAAATATCCATCAACAGATGAATCGATAAACAAAATGTGGTATATACACACAATACACTGGTGGTGGTGTTAGGTGCCATCAAGTCAGTTCCGACTCACACCGACCCCATGTACCACAGAACAAAACACTGTCTGGTCTTGTGCCATCCTCACAATCATTGTTATGCTTGAGCCCTTTGTTGCAGCCATTGCGTCAATTCACCTCCTTGAGGGTTTTCCTCTTTTTCTCTGACCCTCTACTTTACCAAGCATGATGTTCTTTTCCAGGGACTGGTCCCTCCTGACAACGTGTTCAAAGTGTGCGAGATGTAGCCTCACCATCCTTGCTTCTAAGGAGCATTCTGGCTATACTTCTTCCAAGACAGATTTGTTTGTTCTTTTGGCAGTTCATCATATATTCAATATTCTTTGCCAACACTATAATTCAAAGGCATCGATTCTCCTTCAAGTCTTCCTTATTCTTTGTCCAGTTTTTGTACGCATACGAGGCAACTGAAAATATCATGGCTTAGAACGTTTCAAAGATTAGACTGGGCTATAAGACATAAAATGATACTCGTGAAGACAGTGCTTCTTAGCTCAAGTAGATAAGAAGGCAAAAAGGGACAGGAACTGGTTGAATGGACATGGGAAATTCGGGGTGGAAGAGTGTGCTGTCACATTATTGGGAGTGCAACTAGGGTCACATAACAATGTATGCATAGATTTTTGTATGAGAAACTAATCTGAACGGCAAACTTTCACTTAAAGCACAATTAAAAAAAAAAAAAGAAAAGAAAATATCATGGCTTGGGTCAGGCGCACCTTAGACCTCAAGTGACATCCTTGCTTTTTAACACAATCTCTGCAAAAGCGGTCTTTTGCACCAGATCTGTCTAGTGCAATGTGTCATTCGATTTCTTGACTGCTGCTTCCATGGCTGTTGATTGTGGATCCAAGTAAAATTAAATCCTTGACAACTTCAATCTTTTCTCTATTTATCATGAAGTTGCTTATTGGTCCAGTTGTGAGGATTTTTGATTTCTTTATGTTGAGGTGCAATCCATACTGAAGGCTGTAGTAAGTGCTTCTTAATTTTCAGAAAGCAAGGTTGTGTCATTTGTGTATCACAGGTCTTCCTCTAATCCTGATGCCACATTCTTCCTTATATAGTCCAGTTTCTAGGATTATTTGTTCAGCATAAAAATTGAATAAGTATGGTGAAAGGATACAAACCCGAGGCACACCTTTCCTGATTTAAACCATGCAGTATCCCCTTGTTCTGTTTGAATAACTGCCTCTTGGCCTAGATACAGTCTCCGCATAAGCACAATTAAGTGTTCTGGAGTTCCCATTCTTCGCAATGTGATCCATAATTTGTTATGATCCACACAGTCGAATGCCTTTGCATAGTCAATAAAACACAGGACAACATCTTTCTGGTATTCTCTGCTTTCAGCCAAGATCCACCTGACACCAGCAATGACATCCCTCCTTCCATGTCCTCTTCTGAATCTGGCTTGAATTTCTGGCAGTTCCCTGTTGATGTACTGCTGTAGCTCCTTTTGAATGATAAGCAAAATTTTACTTGTATGTGATATTAATTATATTGTTAGATAATTTCCACATCCTGCTGGATCACTTTTCTTTGGAATGGGTACAAATATGGATCTCTTCCAGTCGGGTTGGCCAGGTAGCTGTCCTCCAAATTTCTTGATACAGACGAGTGAGCACTTCCAGCACTGCATCTGCCTATTTAAACATCTCAATTGGTATTCCTTCAATTCCTGGAGCCTCATTTTTTGCCATTCCATTCAGTGCAGCTTGGCCTTCTTCCTTCAGTACCATCAGTTCTTGATCATATGCTACCTCCTCAAATGGTGAACATCAAACGATCTTTTTGGTATGGTGACTCTGTGTATTCCTTTCATCTTCTTTTGGTGCTTCCTGTATCCTTCGATATTTTTACTGAGTTTCTCCATCATCCTTTCCACAGATGTAGTTGATTTGATTCCTGTGTATTCCATCTGACGAGGTCCATGTGTATAGTCCTTGTTTATGTTGTTGAAAAAAAAAAGGTATTTGCAATGAATATGTGTTTGGTCTTGCAGAATTCTACCACGTAATCTCCAGCGTCGTTTCTATCACCAAGGCCATATTTTCCAACTACTGATCCTTCTTCTTTGTTTCCAACTTTCACATTCTAATCACCAGTAGCTATCAATGTATCTTGACTGCATGTTTGATCAATTTCAAACCACAGAAGTTGATAAAAAAATCTTCAATTTCTTCATAGAATAGACTACTATTCAGCCATAAAGAGAAAAGAAGTCCTGGGGCATGTCACAATATGGGTGAACTTCGAAAACATTATGTCGAACAAAATGAGTCAGTCACAGAAGAACAAAATGATATGACCTCGATTATATTAAATTAGCAAATACACAGAGAGCAAAGATTATTAGTGTTTATCAGGGGTAGGAAGGAGAGGGAAAGAGGGAGTTTTTGCTTAGGCAGCACTGAATTTATGTTAATGGGGTGTAACAACCCAGAAAAGGACAGTGAAAATGGCTGCACACCTTGAAGAATGCAATTAGTGTCGCTGCATTCTACACGCAGAAATTGCTGAGAAGGCATATGTTTTGTTATGTATATTTTTACAACTGAAAAAAAAAACGAATTTTACACTCAAAATGGATACAGTTTATTGTATGTCAATTATACCTCGATAAAGTTGATTACAAGCATAATAAAGGCAGAGGCAAAGATCTATATATTTTTGGAGCCTGAGAAGGCTCAGGCTGCGGTGTTGCTTGATTTTGCTCTCTGTGTCAGTAGCCTGCATATTATTTTGTTGACATGCAGCTAGACACCAGGATTCTGAGTTTTCCTCTGCTGACTTATGTGTATGTCTTTCCAGCACTCAGTAAATGACAGCAGTAAAAGGTTTTAGATCAATTCTCATCTCGTGTGCTCTGCGGCAGGAAACTCTAATTGTGATTCCCAACGCTATCTCTCTGTCAGTCTCTCTTCCAAAACGCAAAGAGACTGGAAAATGTGTCATTAGCCTGAAAGTGGGAGGCCAGTATTCGTAAGCAAAGGCCTGAATCGGGAGCCACTGGGCACAGCCTCTGGGAAGAGTTGAGACACACAGCTCCTCCCTGTTCATCTTCAAACCAGGAGCCCTAGTGGGTTCACCCAGAGTGAGAACTCTGGGCTATAAGAAGGTGACAACCTTATTGATTTATTCCCTACGACCTAAACCAAAAACCAAACCAGTTGTCGTCGGTCCCGACGCATGTCAACCCCATGTGTGTCAGAGTAGAGCTATACCTCCATCAAGTTTTCAATGGCTGCTTTTTTTTGAAATAGATCACCAGGCCTTTCTTCCAAGGTTCCTCTGGGTGGATCTGACCACCAACCTTTTGGTTAGCAGCCAAGCGCACTAACCATTTGCAATACCCAGGGACTCTCCCTACTGCCTAAGCCGAGCATACATCCAGACTCAAAGGGCTGGAAGGAACCTTGAGAATTACTAAAAGGTTCATCTCCCACTCACAGCCCTAACACTACCTAAAGAAGGACAGTAATAAAAGTGAACAAATGAACAGGACCTAGGCCAGAGGTGGCAACTGTCTGCCCGGGATGTTCCTTGCTAGGGCAAGCAGTACAAAGGCTTCCTCATCTAATAAGCGGAGAGCGAGGCCCACAGGTAGAGCACAGCCTCAATCCAGCAGGGAGGGATCTCAGTCCTAATCCAATCAACACTTCCAAATAGCCCCAAGGCTTTTCTCCATCTTTTAAATCCTTTGCCTGGTGTTACAGCTTAGTTCTGAACCAACTGTCGTTTCCACTTAAGACCCTGGGCTTCCCTTTCTCCCCTACTCCCCAGGGGCACCAGTGACGCAAATGTAGAGTCCCTGCAGACCCTTCATTTCAACCCACCCTGACCTCTCACAAATCAGATTCAATTCACCTCGAAATCAAAGTTTCTTTATTTGTCTTTTTTAAGGAAAACAAAAAAAATCCTGAAGGAGCTATTCTAATGAATTTTTCTTTAACTTCAGGGTAGACGCCACCACCCGTCTGTCCATTTGTCCTACTGTGATGGCTTGTATATTGCTGTGATGATGGAAGCTATGCCACCGATACTTCAAATACCAACAGGGTCACCCATGGGAGACAGGTTTCAGCTGAGCTTCCAGGCGAAGACAGACTAGGAAGAAAGGCCTGGTGATACTTCTGAAAAATAGCCAACAAAAACCCTATGGAACTTAGGAATAAATCTAACCAGAGACATGAAAGACCTATACAAAGAAAACTACAAGACGCTACTGCAAGAAACCAAAAGAGACCTCCATAAGTGGAAAAACATACCTTGCTCACAGATAGGAAGACTCAAAATTGTGAAAATGTCTATTATACCCAAAGTGATCTACAGATACAATACAATCCTGATCCAAATTCCAATAACTTTTTTTTAAATTAACTTTTATTGAGCTTCAAGTGAACGTTTACAAATCAAGTTAGTCTGTCACATATAAGTTAATATACATCTTACTCCTTACTCCCACTTGCTCTCCCCCTAATGAGTCAGCCCTTCTAGTCTCTTCTTTTGTGAAAACTTTGGCAGCCTCCAACTCTCTCTATCCTCCCATCCCCCCTCCAGACAGGAGATGCCAACACAGTCTCAAGTGTCCACCTGATATAATTAGCTCACTCTTCATCAGCATCTCTCTCCCACCCACTGTCCAGTCCCTTTCATGTCTGATGAATTGTCTTCGGGGATGGTTCCTGTCCCGTGCCAACAGAAGGTTTGGGGACCACGACAGCCGGGATTCCTCTAGTCACATCCAGACCATTAAGTATGGTCTTTTTATGAGAATTTGGGGTCTGCATCCCACTGATCTCCTGCTCCCTCAGGGGTTCTCTATTGTGCTCCCTGTCAGGGCAGTCATTGATTGTGGCCGGGCACCAACTAGTTCTTCTGTTCTCAGGATAATGTAGGTCTCTGGTTCATGTGGCCCCCTCTGTCTCTTGGGCTCTTAGTTGTCGTGTGACCTTGGTGTTCTTCATTCTCCTTTGCTCCAGCTGGGTTGAGACCAATTGATGCATCTTAGATGGCCGCTTGTTAGCTTTGAAGTCCCCAGACACAACATTTCAAAGTGGAATGCAGAATGTTTTCATAATAGAATTATTTTGCCAATTGAATTAGAAGTCCCCTTAAACCATGGTTCCCAAACCCCCACCCTTCCTCCGCTGACCTTTGAAGTATTCAGTTTATCCCGGAAACTTCTTTGCTTTTGGTCCAGTCCAGTCCAGTTGAGCTGACCTTCCAATAACATTTTTTAATGAGATGGAGAAACAAATACCAACTTCACTTGGAAAGGGAAGAGGCCCGGATAAGTAAACCATTACTGAAGAAGAAGAACAAAGTGGGAGGCCTCACACTACCTGATTTTAGCACCTACTATACCACCACGGTAGTCAAAACAGCCTGGTACTGGTACCACAACAGACACATGGACCAATGAAACAGAACTGAGAATCCAGATGTAAATTCATCCACCTATAAGCAGCTGATACTTGACAAAGGCCCAGAGTCCATTAAATGGAGAAAAGACTGTCTCTTTAACAAATAGTGCTGGCATAACTGGATATCCATGTGCAAAAAAATGAAACAAGACCCACACCTCACACCACATACAAAAACCAACTCAAAATAGATCAAAGACCTAAATATAAAATCTAAAATCATAAAGATCGTGGAAGAAAAAATAGGGACAACAGTAGGAGCCCTAATACATGGCAGAAATAGAATACAAACCATAACTAACAGTGCACATACATCAGAAGAGAAACTAGATAACTGGGAGCTCCTAAAAATCAAACAATTATGCTCATCAAAAGATTTGATCAAAAGACTAAAAAAAGACAACCTACAGACTGGGAAAAAACTTTTGGCTACGACATGGCCTATCAGGGTCTAATCTCTAAAATCTATACAAATCCGCTGCCGTCAAGTCGATTCCAACTCATAGCGACCCTATAGGACAGAGTAGAACTGCCCCATAGAGTTTCCAAGGAGCACCTGGCAGATTCGAACTGCTGACCTCTTGGTTTTTAGCAGCTGTAGCACTTAACCACTATGCCACCAGGGTTTCCCTAAAATCTATAAAAAAAAAAAAAAAATCTATAAGATGCTGCAAAACCTCAACAACAAAAAGAAATAACCCAATTAAAAAGTGGGCAAAGGATATGAACAGGCACTTCACCAAAGAAGACATTCAGGTGGCTAACAGATACATGAGAAAAAGCTCACGATCATTAGCCATTGAAGAAATACAAATCAAAACTAGAATGAGATACCATCTCACCCCAATGAGGCTAGATCTAATCCAAAAGCAAAAAACAATAAATGTTAGAGAGGTTGTGGGAGACTGGGGTGCTTATACACTGCTGGTGGGAATGTAAAATGGTACAACCACTTTGGAAATCAATTTGGCACTTCCTTAAAAAGCTAGAAATAGAAGTACCATATTGTCCAACAATCCCACTCCTTGAAATATGTCCTAGAGAAATAAGAGCCATCACATGAATAGATTCATGTACAGCCATGTTGATTACAGTACTGTTCACAATAGCAAAAAGACAGAAAAAACCTAAGTGCCCATCAACAAATGAATGGATAAACAAATTATGGTATATTCACACAATGGAATACTACACAACAATAAAGAACAATGATGAATCTGTGAAACAACTCACAACATGAATGAATCTGAAAGACATTATGCTGAGTGAAATTAGTCAGTCCAAAAGGACAAATATTGTATGAGACCACTCTTATAAGAACTCAAAAAAAGGTTTAAACACAGAAGAAAATAGTCTTTCATGGTTACAAGGGTGGAAAGGAAGAGGAGAATTCACTAATAGACAGTAGACAAGGTGAAGGGAAGGACAACACACAATACTGGAGAAGTCAGCCCAACTGGACTAACCAAAAGCTAAGAAGTTTCCTGAACACAGCCAAACATTTCCAGGGACAGAGTAGCAGGAGCAGAGGTCTGGAGACCAGGGTTTCAGGGGACATCTAGGTCAATTGGCATTAACAAAGTTTATTAAGAAAGATGTTCTGCACCCCACTTTGGTGAGTGGCATCTGGGGTCTTAAAAGCTTGCGAGGAGCCATCTAAGACACATCAATTTGTCCCAACTTACTGGGAGCAAAGGAGAATGAAGAACACCAAAGACATAAGGAAAATACGAGCCCAAGAAACAAAAGGGCCAGATAAACTGGAGACTCTATCAGCCTGAGACTAGAAGAACTAGATGGTGTTTGGCTACCACCAATGAGCACCCTGACAGAGAACAAAACAGAGAATCCCTGATGGAGCAGGAGAAAAGTGGGGTGCAGAACTCAAATTCACTTCAAAAGACCAGACTTAATGGTCTGACTGAGACTATAGGAACCCTTGAAGACATGACCCCTAGACTCCGTTAACCCAGAACTAAAACCATTCCCAAAGCCAACTCTTCAGACAAAGATTAGACTGGACTATAAAACAAAATTAATACTCGTAAAGAGTATGCTTCTTAGTTCAAGAAGATACATGAGACTAAATGGTCAGCTCCTGTCCGGAGGCAGGAGGAGAAGGCAGAAAGGGACAGGAGCTGGTTGAATGGACACGGGAAACCCGGGGTGGAAAGGGAGAGTGTGTTGTCACATTACAGGGATTACAACTAGTGTCACATAACAATACTAGTATAAATTTTTGTATGAGAAATTAACTTGAGCTATAAACTTTCACCTAAAGCACAAGGAATAAAAAAAAAAGGAAACCCTATGGATCACAAGGGAATATTGTCCAATGAAGTGCTGAAAAATGAGCCACCTAGGTTGGAAGGTACTCAAAATACACAAACAATGGACTCAAGCATACCAATGATTATGAAGATGGTGCAGAACCAGACCATGCTTCATTCTTTGATACGTGGAGTTGCCATGAGTGGGAGCCAACTGCACAGCAACTAACGACAAGAAGGATGTTGTTATGTTTGGGCATTTTAAGGATCCCTCCTCCATTTTACTACAATTTATTTTGTTTTGTTTTTCGCCTAGCAGGTATACTGTAAGAATTAACTGAAATCCCTGGACTCCTACCAGGGGTACATGGCTTCAGTGGGTCATAACCCTTTAAAATTATATATGACATTTTTATGTACATTCATGATTTTTTATCTATTAGTCATCCATGACTTATTTATGGATTAATAAACTGTGGTACATCCACACAATGGAACATCACTCAGTGATAAAAAAGAAATGAGCTATTAAGTCATGAAAAGGTACAGAAGAACCTCCAATGCATACTGCTAAGTGAAAGAAGTTGGTGTGAGATAGCTACATGCTGTATGATTCCAACTGGAAAAGGCAAACTATAGAGACAGTAAACAGACTGGTGGGTGCCCGAGGCTGGGGTGCGGGGAAGGATGAGTAGGCGGAGCACAGAGCATTTCTAGGGCAGTGAAACTATTCTCTATGATACTGTAATGATGTACACATGACATGCATTCGTCCAAACCCACAGGGCTTTACAACACCAAGAGTGATCCCTAACGTAAACTATGGACTTTAGTTAATAACAATGTATCAGTATTGGATCAATTGTAACAAATGTGCTGCACTAATGCAAAGATGTTAATAATAGGGAAAAATGTGTGGGGAGAGGGTGTAGATGGGAATTTTCTGTACTATCTGCTCAATTTTTCTGTAAACCTAAAATTGCTCTAAAAAATAAAGTCTTTTTTTTCTTAAATCACTGGTATAGTTGAAAAAGCATTATCTTTGTAACCAAAAACCTGTGTTTAATCCCAGTTTTATGCCTTACAAAGGAAATAACTACAGACTAATATTTTAACTCACGTGAAAGTGTTACAGACGGCCGCTGTGTGATCTTACTAGACCGTGTGCATAAAAGCACTCTTAAGCCACAAAGCTCACAATACAGGTGTGTTCTCTCAAGAACCTTGGCCAGGTGCCTCTAGGCAATTACATTCTCTTCCTCTCATTTAACACTCCTAATCACTGCACTAGGGAGACCTGGTGGTACAAGGGTTAAGCACTCAGCTGCTAACCAAAAGGTTGGTAGTTAGAACCCACCAGCCACTCCACGGGAGAAAGATATGGCGGTCTGTTTCCGTAAACATTACAGCGATGGAAACTCTGTGGGGCAATGGGCAATCACTGCATGGGGGACAGCAGTGGGGCAGTGGCAGAATTCCTGTCTGCCATGTGGGAGACTTAGCTTCGATTCTCAGCCAATGCATCTTATGCCCAGCCACCACCCTTCTGTCAGTGGAGGTTTGCAGGTTGCTAACGGAGCTGAACAGGTTTCAGGGGAGCTTCCAGGCTAGGATAGACTAGGAAGAAAATCACTCAACGAAAACCCTATGGATCGCAACAGTCCAATCCACAACTGATCATGGGGATAGTGCAAGATCCAGTACGTTTTGTTCCCATAAGATGGGAGCCAACTCAATGGCAGCTAACAAAAACAAATCACTTGTGTGAGGTCTTTACAAGTCATGTTGTTGTTAAGTGCTGTCAAGTTAATTTAGACTCCTAATGACTCCATGTGGCAGAGCAGAGCTGCCCCGCAGGGTTTTCTAGGCTGTAATCTTCACAGTAGCAGATTGCCAGGTCTTTCTTCCACGGAGCGACTGGGTGGGTTCAAACTGCCAAGCTTCCAGTTAGCAGCTGAGCACTTAACCACTGTGCCACCAGGGCTCCTTGTACAAGTGATACCCATGAGGAAACTGAGGTGAAGGTAGGTTATTGAATATCCCCAAAATCACAGCAAAATAATTGAAAGAGGCTGAAACTTGGAAGTAGAAGGAAAAAGGAAAAAAGAGAGAGAGAGAGAGAAAAAAAACTGAGACAAAATCACACTTCTTTTCTTTGTTCTCCTTCTGGAACTCAGACACCCATCTCTCCGGGGCGAGCATTCTGTGGAGTTTTGGGATGTTTTTCAAGACCAAGATAGCTTTCCCATCCTGTCGTGCTTTTCGCTCTCCTCTGAGTCCCACCTGCTTGTTGCTATCTGCTGGCGTCACACCTTCTGCACGCGCAGAGCTCAGAGCAGAGTGCGGCTGGGTGAGACCGGGGCTCCATCTGCCTGCGTGCTTTCTGGGGAAGTCTGAAGGTAACTCCGTGCCGGCACCCTTTGCCAGGAGGCTGAGAAGCCGTCTGCAGTGCCACCCGGCTTCCATCTACTCTCTGCAGAGGAAGCTGGTACCAAACCCAGCCCCTGGTGCCACTCGTGCATATGGCAGGGGAAGCAAAACAAAAGTGACCTTGTTAGCATAATGTGTCTTCCTCGGGAGAAGCTATTTTTGTTGTGGTTGTGAACTGAAGTCGTCTAGGCTGAATTCTCCTTCCCTGTGAGGGCTGTGGAATGTTAATGTGTTCCAAAGTTCAGTATTTTGATTAGAACCAGGAGTGCCAGATTTTGTCAGAAACATTTTGGAATGGGTAGGCTCGCACGCATGCTCTCTCTCTTGGCCTCGGTACAAAGTAAATGTTGTTGCAGCGGCTGCTATGGGGGGCCAGCCCATCACAAATGGGAGCCGAGGCAAGTCAGCTCCTCCATACAGCCAAGACCTCACTGCCCCAGAGGCACCCAGACTGGGGACAAAAGGGGGGCAGCGGTGCAGGACACACACGTGCTTGCTTACAAAGAGCAGCTACCTAGAGCCCAGCACAGAGCCTGGAACACAGGGGTTAAGAAAAGAGTGAGCTGCCCTGAGATTTGAAGCCATTCAAGTGTCTGCATCCAAGAGCTCATGTTCAGAGGCAGTGTTCTGTGTTCTGAGAAGCTTCCACTTCTCTTTACTGTTGGTTTTCTTGCCCTGACCTCTTCACGTTCTCTCTCTCTCTCTCTCTCTCATAGAGCACCCAAGTACCAATACCAAGCCAGTTGCTGTCAAGCTGACCCCAACTCACGGTGACTCCATTTATGTCAGAGTAGAGCTATGCTCCATAGGGTTTTCAATGGCTGATTTTTCAGAACTCAATCACCAGGCCTTTCTTTCGAGGTACCTCTGGGTGGTCTTGAACCTCCAACCTTTCAGTTAACAAGCACTTTTAGTTAACACTTAACTGCAAGCATGCTGTAGGGCTGGCTTTCACTGTCACTGCTATTATTTACTCCATTGCTCATGGTGTTGGGCAGCCCCTCCTCCCTGCGCCTTCACTTTCAGGTCCATGTGTACAGTATCTTATATTTCCCAGGTTCCGCACTAAGGCTGGGAAAGAACCCCTGGGCCCTGAATTCTGGGCTTCTGCTCCAGCTGCCCCACAGCCCTGCCGGCCTCTCATGGGGGCTCTTCAATGGTCGGCCCAAGAGGAACTTGGCCCCTAGGACGTGGTAGCTTTTCTGTTCCTTCCAGATGGGACAACTAAAGTCTCAAAGGGGTAGGAACTCCTCCGGGGGCAGAAGCCACTGGGGCAGAGCCAGGACCAGCACCCTACAGCTCCCCCTCTCCAGCTCCAGGGCCAACCCCGCTGACTGGTGGTAGTTTGCCAAAGGATGGGTTCCTCTGAGGCTGCATCGGAGCTGGAGGAGGGGCAGCCAGCCTGAAGGGCAAGCAAGGGTGGTGGTGCTGCATACTGTCCCATTCTCTCCTGCCCCTTCGCCTGCCGGGAAATTCACCCCTTCACTGAGTGTGAGGAATAGAACCCTTGTGGGCCCAGGCTTCCTTGCTGGGCCTCTTTTCTTCTTCAGGCCTGATCTGAAGGGCCTCATCAGTCTGGGATTCTGAAGGGTCGGCTGATCTGTGCACAGTCATCTCCAGCAAGAGCAGCTGTGTGCCCTGGGCCTCTCGCTCCTCTACTTAGCGGCCACGCGGAGGTTTTGCCAGCCTCTCAGAAATGCAGTGGCACGGCCTCCTGGCACCGATCGTTTCAGGAGCACTACTAAGCCTGCAGCTAGACTTGAGCTCTCCAGGATGTCTATAAACTCTCAGCCAAGGATCGATACTTGGGAAGGGGATCGGACGTGCACACCATGCCACAGAAGCTGAGGTTGCTGCCTGAGGCTACAGCTCCGAGAGGAGCCTCGCCGGCTGCCCCTCCCTCCCATCTCTTGCAGGGCCAGCAGGAGTGTGGAGGGCTCTGTTGGAGTCTGCCATCTGCTGCTGCAAACATCTGTGCTTGCCGCCTTGAACACAGGCGAGCTGTCCCCTTCCTCCTACCCCTCCCTCCAGCTGCTTCTCCTCCCCTCTTCTCTGAGAAGGCTATTCAAGCAGTGTTTAAGCTCTCCACTTGCTGCTAACCTAAAGGTTGGCAGTTCAAAGCCACCAGGCGCTCCGCAGGGGAAAGATGTGGCAGTCTGCTTCGGTAAACATTTACAGCCTTGGGAACCCTATGGGGCAATTCTATTCTGTCTATAGGGTTGCTATGAGTCAGAATTGACTTGATGGCAATGGGTGCAGCCTGCAGGCAGATGTTCCAGATGCTCCCCGGCCGACCTGTCCAGGTATGAGACAACCGGCCCTTCCACACAGGTGGAAGCCCGAGATAGCCCACCAGTGCGCCCCGATTTAAGAAAACCCAATCGGAGTAAAGTTCATATTTGCAAAGTGGACACCTGTGGGCAATGAGTCTCTCTGTTGCACAAAGACCATCCTACCCCATAAGATGCTTCCTTCCCACTGTTGGTTCCAGGTTCTTAACCAGAAGGGGCGGGGGCAGGTGTGTAGTGAACCACCTGGGAGCTTTCCTACCCTTCACCTGGTCAGCCACCATGTCTCCCGCTCCCAGACAAGCCACATTCAGAGATGGGAGGTAGCTGAAGAGCTGTCCCTAGGGCCCAGGTGATTCTAATAGATGCCACCTCTCCACCACTGCTATCCTTGTGCATCTTAGCTACACATTACCTGAGGCGGAGGAGGGAGGACTTTAAAGTTGAACCGTTCCACAGCACTGCGAACTGAATATCAATTCGAACTGAGGTTTAAACACCTCAGAAAAGAATATGCATGTCTATTTGATAATGGGATCATTTTTAAATTTTCTTATTTATACAAACTAGGTCCAGAACACAGCATTTATATAAACCAAACATATCTGAGGCAAGTCCCTGCCTCTACAGAAGTCATTTTATTTCATAGAACAATCTCTTTTGTGAGCAGGAAGGGACCTTTAAAGTACATTAACTAGCTGGCTAGCTAGCTGCTGTCAAGTCTGGCTCATGGTGACCCTACGTACAACAGAACAAAATGTTGCCTGGTCCTGCATCCTCCTCACAACGGCTGGCATCATTGAATCTACAGTGCTAATGCCTCTCACTGAGGGTCGCCCTTGCCCTCGCTGGTCCTTTCCTTCACCAAACACAGTGCCTTCCTCCAGAAATTGATCTCTCCTGAAGTTGTGCCCAAAGCAAGCGAGTCAGTGTTCTGTTGTAATCCATGAGGTTTTTATCAGTTGATTTTTGGAACTAGATGGCCAGGCCTTTCTTCCTACTCTGTCTGCCTTAGTCCGGAAGCTCCACTGAAACCTGTCCACCATGGATGACCCTGCTGGTATTTGAAACACCAGTGGCATAGCTTCCAGCATCATAGCGACACGCAAACCACCACAGTACGACAAACTGACAGGCGGCAGAACGAGCATAACAGCCTCCTTTACCTTAAGGATGACGATTCTGAGGTTGACTCGCTTCCCCAGTGCAGGTCTGGATGAGCGGTTCTCTACTAGTTCGTTTCTTAGACTGTCAGACTCCTTCTGATCAGGGACTGTGCATTGGTTTCCCAGGGTTGCTATTAAAAAAAAAAAAACCACAAAGTGGGTGGCTTCTAAGTACAGAAATTTATTGTCTCACAGTTCTGGAATCTGAAAGTCCAAGATCAGGGTGTCGGTTGTGTTGACTCATTCGGAGGCTCTGAGGGTAAATCTGTTCCCTGCCTCTTTCCCCCCAGGGGTCCCTTGGCTTGAAGCTGCGGCATCACAAGGTGTCCTTCCTCTGTCTCTCTCTTCTCCTCTTTTATAAGGACACCAGTCATATAGGATCAGGACCCACCCTACTCCAGTACAAACTCATGTAATAATTGATGCTGTCAGGTGCCGTCAAGCCGATTCTCAACTCACAGTAACCCCAATATGACAGCGTGGAACTGCCCCAGAGGTTTTTCTTCTCTATAATCTTTATAGGTGCAGATTGCCAGGTCTTTTTTCTCATGGAGCCACTGGGTGGGTTCAAACTGCCAACCTTTCGGTTAGCGGCTGAGCACTTAACCATTGTGCCACCAGGGCTCCTGACCTAACTGATTACATCCTGAAAGGTACAGGAGATAGGTTTTCAACACGACTTTTTGGGGACACAATTCTATCCATAACGGACCATGTCTGCTTCCCACTGCTGCATCCCTAGTGCCTAGAACAGTGCCTGGCATGCAGTGGGACCTCAGTGTTTGTTGAACTAATGAATGAGCGTGTGAACATATCTACCTGTGGGTGTTGCACCGTAGGGAACTGTGAGAGTGCAATGATACATACAGCCGTGTCGTTTTAACACGTCCACTTCCGTGCACGTCTGTGTTACTAATATACATTTTTGTGGACAAAGGACCCAACTATACATTCAGGTGCTGCTAGCTAAGATAACTCTTCTGAGGCAGCAGGCATTGTGTTATTACATTTTACAAGTGAGGGTACAAGGTGCACATACTGAACTCTCAAATCCTGAAAGACTAGTTCTGAGAGATGCTCTGAGAAACAAAGTTTCCAAGGTCAGATGCGTTTGGAAAATTCAGGATTAAGCAAAATTAAACAGGTCTCTAAATGTGGAAGTCTTTAAATGCCAAAGCACGTCATTAGGTGCCGTCGAATCAGTTCCGACTCATAGTGACCCCATGTACAACGGAACAAAACACTTCCCAGTCCTGCACCATCTTCACAATCGTTGTTATGCTTGAGCCCACTGTTGCAGCCACTGTGTCAATCCATCTCATTGAGGGTCTTCCTGTTTCGCTTACCCTCTACTTTACCAGGAAACCCTGGTGGTATTGTGGTAAAGAGCTACAGCTGCTAACCAAAAGGTCGGCAGTTCAAACCCACCAACCACTCCTTGCAAACCCTGTGGAGCAGTTCTACTCTGTCCTATAGGGTTGCTATGAGTCAGAATCAACTCTATACAGCAACAGGTCGGGTCGGTCGGGTCTACTTTACCAAGTATAATGTCCTTCTCCAGGGACTGGTCCCTCCTGATAACACGTCCAAAGTGTGTGAGATGAAGTCTTGCCATCCTTGCTTCTGGCTGTACTTCTTCCAAGACAGATTTGCTCGTTCTTCTGGCAGTCTGTGGTATATTCAATATTCTTTGCCAACACCATAATTAAAAGGCATCAATTCTTCTTTAGTCTCCCATATTCATTTTCCAGCTTTCACATGCATATGAGGCAATTGAAAATACCATGGCTTGGGTCAGGCGCACCTTAGTCCTCAAAGTGATCTTCGCTTTTCAACACTTTAAAGAGGTCTTTTGCAGCACATTTGCCGAATGCAACACGTGGCCACTCTCTAAATGTGGAAATAATATGCAGCATTCCTCAAAGTCATTTGACCTCGGGCCCTTCTGAACTCTCCTTTTGGAAGAGTAAATACAAGTAAATGCTGAACTAGAAGAATTTTGCTTGGAGTAAGAATTCATCCTGGCTGGGATAAGAGAGGGCTGGAGGCAGGCAGACGCACCCAGACTTAAAAAAGATGCCTTCTTCTCATTCATTCATTCACTCAACACACATGGTTGAGTCTCCACTAAGAGCCAGGCCTTCTGATAACACTGAAGATACGAAAATAGATGAGAGAAATGAGCTGTTGCCCTCGACCTGGCATCCGGTCAAGGGGAGAGAGAATTCTACTATAAATGTCAGAAGGCCAATCAAGCTCACTTAAGCCAAAATGTGGAAACAATAGGCTCAAACATTTGAAAAGTCTAAGGAAATGGAAAGGAAAGCAAAACAGCAGGTTATTGTTAAGGTCTAAGGAATAGACTATGGAGGGCCTCGGGCAGCATAGTAAGGGTGGGATCCAAGAGATGTATCACCTTTGGAAGAAGGAGATTTGGCCAATCAACTCATAAGTGATCTTAGAATGATATTTTATTCCAAGCACTGTAGACGTACAGAATAAATAAATACAGGACATGATTCCAATCCTGCAGGAGTTTACATCTAGTTGATCCACTAACAATCATCTTCTCAACAAGGCTTATCAACCTTGTCGAAAGCAAATGCATCCCAGGATTAAAGGGACAAAAATGAAAGAGCCACTCAGACCCAGGCTTACAGATGCAGGAGGAGGACAGAAAAGACCGAGCTGCTCCTCTGAACCAGCTGTCACAAGATGTGCTGCCTTTGGGGACAGAGACAACCACTGGGTGACAGATTGAAACGCTGCACTTTTTTTTTTCTCCACGACAATCCAGAATAATTCCAGTCCAAGAAGGTGGGGGCGGGGGGGGGAGGTGTGACTAAAAAAAGTGAAACAGGACAACAAATGAGCCAGAGGCAAAGCAGGGGCAAGAGGTGTCAGGTGTATCTGTTGTCGTTGATGCTGTTGTTGTCCTTAGCTACTACTGAGTTGGCTCCCAACTCATGGCAACCCCCATGAGCAATGGAATGCGATGTCACCTGCCCGGTCCTGTGCCATCCACGTGATCTGTTTGCAGGTTGTACAGTTGTGATCCACAGGGTTTCCATTAGCTGATATTTTGGAAATAGATCGTCAGGTCATTCTTCCTAGTCTATCTTAGTCTGGAAGCGCCACTGAAACCTGTTCAGCATCATGGCTACACATGAGGCATGCTGCCAAGGAATGGAACCAGGGTCTCCTGCATGGAAGGAGACCCACGGAAGATGTGTCTGCAGACATCCAGGAAGATGAATGACTTCCACCACAGAAGGGTCCTCCAAGGAGGGCAATGTGCTTTGGGCAGTGTGGCTCCCTAAAATGGACTCTGCTCTCCCCCAATCACTTCTTTACCCCTCAAATTAAGTGGCAGCCAACACTGATGTGAACCATGAAAGCAGGTGAAGGGCCGGACACTTGTAGAGGAAAGAGGTCAGGTTGGTGGTGAAATTCAAGGTTGCCAGTGAATTAGTTTCAGCCTTGGATTGTGGGTCTTAGAGGTACAAAGGCAAAGAAAATGTTCCCCTTGAGCACTCTGGGCTGGGTTATTACTATTTGCACTTGTGTGGGGGTTGGGGAGAGGAAGGGTGGCTAGAGAATGTACCCTTGCACTCGAAGCCATTCGAAGGCTTCTTCCAGGCAGCTGTGGTGGGGGAAACCCGATCCCAGAGACTGTGATTCATCATGATGACACATCCCAAGGCAGAGCTCAGCACGGGCCACTTAAGACACACACAGAAATGAAACTGTGAGAGGTGAAGGCAGGGGAGGGAGGCGGGGAAAGAGGATTGCTGATTCCTCCATAAATAAAACGGAAGGAAATCGTTTGGTTTGGGTTTTTGTTTCAAGTGACTTTCACACCGCGGGAAACTTCCAAAGATCCTGCACCAACCCTGGCTCCATTTCCCCCTCATACATCTTCAGGATGTCACCGGGTTCCTTATCAGACACGTTCATCTTCACATGAACCTTACATGACCCAGAGAGGCCCGGGTCTGAGAGATGGTGCTGGTGGTAAAATGCATCCATGGTACTTCACACCGTGAAATGTGAGTCAGGATTGCTTTAACAGAACCCGCTGCTTCCAGCCCCACCTAACCCCATCTCAGGAGCTCAGTTTTTAGAATTATTCCTGTTTTACTGAAAGGAGGTTGAGGGTAGAAGGCAAATGTCCCTAGCCAACCAACCAACAGCAGGTTCAAAACATTAAACTTTACTGTCATGTTCAAGACGTTAAACTTTATTTGGTAGCCAACAGGATCTCCTAGGCACTCAGCGACTGAGTGGCGCAAATGGTTAAGCGCTCTGCTACCAACCAAAATGTTTGGTGGTTCAAACCCACCCAGGGGAAGCACAGAATTTGAAACTTTTCGTTTTAGGTTTCAAATTCTGTACTTCCTGTATCCCTCTAGGCCAGTGGTCAGCAAACTCTGGCCCGCGGGCCAAATCCAATCCTCTACCTGCGAGCTAAGAATGGCTTTCACATTTTTTAGCTGACTGGAAAAGATCAAAAGAACACTAATATTCCATGATACATGAAAATTACATGAAATTCAAATTTTGGCATCCAGAAATAAAATGTTATTGGCAAACAGCCATGTCAATTCATTTCTGTATTGCCTACGGTACTTCAGAGCCTCCACGATAAAGTAGTTGCAACAGAGACTGTATAGCACACCAAGCTGAAAATACTTACTACCTGCCTCTTTACATATATATATATACATATTATATATATATATAAACCCAGTGCCGTCGAGTAGATTCTGACTCATAGAGACCCAATGGGACAGAGTAGAACTGCCCCATGGAGTTTCCAAGGCGCGCCTGGCGGATTCGAACTGCCGGCCCTTTGGTTAGCAGCCGTAGCACTTAACCACTATGCCATCAGGGTTTCCAATATGTATATATATTATATATATTCCATATATATATATTATTTCCATAGAAACGCATATATATTTTATATATATATAAAAATTCCATATATATATGGACTATATATATTATTTCCATATATATGGAAACCCATATATACATATATGCATTATTTCCATATATATATGGAAACCCTGGTGGCGTAGTGGTTAAGTGCTACGGCTGCTAACCAAAGGGTCGGCAGTTCGAATCCGCCAGGCGTGCCTTGGAAACTCCATGGGGCAGTTCTACTCTGTCCCATAGGGTCCCTATGAGTCGGAATCGACTCAATGGCACTGGGTTTGGTTTTTTTTGTTTTATATATATATATAAAGTTTATTGACACTTGCAGAAGGCCACTGAGTCCCTGCTGTTGTTAGTGGCTGTTGATTCCAACTCGTGGCAACCCAGTATGTGCAGAGTAGAACCGCTCCATAGAGTTTTCAAGGCCGTGACCTTTAGGAAGCAGATCACCAGGACTGTCTTCCAAGGCACCTCTGGGTAGGTTCGAACCACTAACCTTTTGGCTAGCAGTCAAGCACTTAACCATCTGTGCCACCTAGGTACTGAGACCCTAAAAGAAAGCAAAGGGGTCCCATTGTCTACTGAATAAAGTTTACCGTCTTGAACATGGTATTTAAGAAATCTGAAAATCAGCCTCCCCCCTCACTTTCAATGTTATGCCGCACTCTGACTTATTCGCTGTAGGCCCCGTTTTTAAGTGCTGGGCTGTAGTATACGCTCAATAAATATCTGCCCCACACGTGGCTAAGCAAGGACAGTGCACCTGCACAGGTTATCCCACTTTTCAAGGGAGAACCCTCACTCGATGTACTTTTAATGGTCCGCCTTGCCTGCAGGTCCAAGAGGAGGGGCCAGGACGGAAACCAAGAGGAAAGACTCACAATGGACTGGGATACTGGTGCCAAACTTCTCCCCTGAGGACCAGGCCAGGAAGAGGCGGCAGAGCTTTAGTGTAAACAAACATTTCCTTGTCTGGTAGGTCATTCTGTAATTATCTGCAGGTCAAGCACTTTAGAGCTCCCGGAAGTCAGACAATATCTGCTTCCAAAGGCCATTAATGCTCAGGGGCCACCAGAGTGAAGAGAGACTTTCATTAGACGGTCTCTTCCCATTCAGGCAGGAAGCTTGCTAAGTGACAGTCCAGTGTGAAACAACGAAACAAGCAAAAAGCAATAGGAAGGGCATCTGACCCTAGAGTTCAGAGAAGAGAAGGGCAACAAAACAAACGTACAAACTCAGGGAATCAGTCAAGTGCAGCCTGAAACCCTCCACAAGGTGCTCTGGGGACAAGGGGCTGGGAAGGACTTTGGCAGGTCTGCTCTCAGCAAGGGGAGCTGGGAGAGAAATGGAGAGCGGTGCCTTTCTCTATTATGTTATGTCAGCTGTCATCGGCTTGGTCCCCAACTCACGGTGACCCCATGCATAATGGCATGAAACACTGCCTGGTCCTGTGCCATCCCCACTGTTGTGATCCATAGAGTTTTCATTGGCTGGTTTTCAGAAGTAGATCGCCAGGCCTTTCTTCCCAGTCTGTCTTAGTCTGGAAGCTCTGCTGAAACTCATTCAGCATCATAGCAACATGCAAACCTCCACTGAGATAGAGGTAGCTGCACATGAGGTGTATTGACTGGGAATCGACCCGAGTCTCCCTCATGGAAGGTGAGGATTCTACCACTGAAAACACCATTCTAAACTATATTTGCATGCTCCATGGAGAGCATGTGTGTCAGGCCAGTTAAAGACAGGCTAATGACCAAAAAAAACCAAACCCGTTGCCATCGAGTCGATTCCTACTCATAGCAACCCTATACGGCACAGTAGAACTTCCCCATAGTTTCCAAGGAGCACCTAGTGGATTTGAACTGCCGACCTTTTGGTTAGCAGCCGTAGCACTTAATCACTACACCACCAGGGTTTCCAGAGAGGCTGACAGGAGGAGGCCACTAAGAGAGAGAAAGCAGGAAAGGCTGAGGCCAGACACAGAATCTGGTTCTTGCCAACTGGCTGCCCTCATTCGTTCTTCTCGCTCTGCAAAGATGACCCAGGACTCTTCACTTAACCCTCCTGACTGGGGTTCATGCACCCAGGGAGGTGCGACAGTTAGAGGACAAAGACTGGAAAAGAAAGGCCTGAGTTACAGCCACAATGAAAACTTAACTGCACATGCACAAAACCCGCAGCAGGTAGTAAACAAGATGGACTGGGTGGCCATGTGCCAAGACTCTTTCTGTTCACATACTTGGGCTTGGTGGCACAGTAGTGGGACTTCCCTCTTTCAGAACTAGACAGATTATGGGAAGAGGTACAAGCATTCTTACAATTCTCCTGCCCTCACCTAAAAGTAACGTGACTGCCTACTTGCGCTGGGTATGGACTTGCAATATCATATTAGTAAATAATATGAGAAAGATACAGTGAACCAGTAATGGAAATCTGAACTGGGGTTATTTTTGCTTATGCCTCCCAACAGCTAACAAATTGAACAGGTCATAATTATCAGCAGTTATGTCACTGTCCTTTGAATTCAAGGATAATGCTGACTGATATTGTCTCAGTATCTCAGTATGTGGCAAAGGCATACCACCGCGGTGCATAAACCCTGTCATCTTTTTCTTTAAACAGATTTTTGAAATATAATTCACACACCATACAATGCACCGATCTAAAGTGTACAGTTCAATGGTTTTTAGTATATTCACGATGTACAACCATCACTACAATCTAATTTTAAAATATTTTTATCTGCTCTGAAAGAAACCCCGTATCTATTAGGAGTTAATCCCAATCACCCCGACCCTCCATTCCCTGGCAACCACTAATCTACTTTCTGTCCCTTAAAAAAAAAACCAAAACCTATTGCCATCAAGTCGATTCTGACTCATAGCAACCCCACAAACCCTACAGGACAGAGCAGAACTGCCCCATAGCATTTCCAAGGGGCGCCTGGTAGATCTGAACTGCCAACATTTTGGTTAGCAGGCATAGCACTTATCCACTACACCACCAGGATTTCCTCTGTCTCCATGGCTTTGCTTATTCGGAACATTTCATAAAAAACTGAATTATACAAGATATAGTCTGTGGGGAATGGCTTTTTTCACCTGTCAGTTTGTCGTATGGTGGTTGCTTGCGTGTTACAATGATTCTGGAAGCTGTGGCATCAGTATTTCAAGTGCCAGTAGAATTACCCACGGTGGACAGGTTTCAGCAGAGCTTCCAGACTAAGACAGACAAGGAAGAAAGGCTTGGCAATCTGAAAATTAGCCAACGACAACTTTATGGATCACAACAGAACACTGCCCAACTTGCTTGCTTTGGAGACGTCGTTAGGAAGGATCAGTCGCTGGAGAAGGGCATCATGTTTGGTGATGTAGAGGCCCGGCGGGGGGAGGGAGACCCTCAGCGAGATGGGCTGGCACAACAGCCGCAGCGATGGACTTGAACACGCAGGCAATCATGGGGATGATGCAGGACAGGGCAATGTTTCATTCTCTTGTGCACAGGTCACCGAGAATCAGAGCTGCTTCAGCGGTAACCGGTAACCGGTAAGGTCACACGGCCTATAAACGTGGAGCCAGGATTTGAACTAAGGACTTTCTCTGCAGCCCAAGCTCTTTCCACTAAGTTGCCCCGGTGACCTCAGGACTATGAACCCTGAAGATCTTTTTTTGGACCTAACAGGGAATGAGAAGGCACTATACTTTCCATCTTATCTTTTCCCCAAAACGCAGCTTTGGGCGGCAGATGATGGCAGCCGTGAGGTGGAGTAGTAAAGTCTACAACAATCTTCCTTTCTTTTCAGATTTCCTTTATGATACTTTTGTCATCTGGAGAAATAAAATGTCTTCCCTAGGCAATACCTTTCATGCGATAATGCATGTTAATCGGCACGTCTGTCCTCTAACCAGGCGGGCCAAACTCAGAGATTGCAAACCGTGGGGCCCACGGGCCAAACTCATCCCTGCAGGCATGTTTTCTTGGTCCAGCATATTATCTTACTATCCAACGTTTAAAAATGGTAGATAAAAATCTAGATATCTGCTTTCTCTCGAAAACAGCGGAGCCTTCCCCACCCCCAGGAGTGGTCCCTGGAGATGGGGCCCACCCTTCCCAGGTTGCCTGGCCCCTCCGCTCCCTTTCTTCTCCCTCATTCTGAGGCTGGGCTCAGCTGCTATTTATCATCTCATGTGCACGGTTGTTTTTCTTATGGTAGAGAACAATTTATCTGTAGCCAGGCCTCCATTAAACATGAGAAAATCTAGCTGAGCGAGCTTCAAGAAAAATGGAGAAAGAATATCTCTTTGTGAGAAAAAAAAAGATTATTCCTATGTGATTTAATATGCACAAAGTATATAATGGGTGCCTGTCTGTCCCCCACAGGCATTTGGGTTTGCAGCCCTTGGTGTTCATTTCGTATGTGTTTGTGGCATCTCTCCTAGCAGAGCAGAAGTTCTTTGAGGACCACCCTTCTCATTTCTGTTAGTATTCACTGACCCTGTTCCCCTATATGGCACTGTTGTATGGCACTGCTGACCAAAGATGACAAAAAACATAACAGGCTCTCATATTCCAAAGAAATTCTTGAAGACAGTAATAGGTACATTTATAAAGCACTTGCTGTGTGCCTAGCTCTAAGCTCCCTAAGTGTTATGAGCTGAAATGTATACACCCTCCAAAAGATACATTGAAGTTTTATAGATCTCTATCGGAAAGTCTGAGCCAAAACACAAAACATACAAAGGATATAAAAAATCAGTTTGTAAAAGAAATATAAATGGCCAATAATCACACAGAAACCTACTCATAATGTATTAGAATTAAAATGCGCTAATTCTCCGGCAGTACGATTGGCAAAGATTGAACAAGTCAATAATGCCTGGGTAGGGGTTGGGTATGCAGGGTGGCACTTCCACAGATGCCTGGGGGAGGGTAAATGGTGCAGCTCTTTGGAGCACAATTTAGTAAGATCTATAAAAATTTAAGAAAGGCCTGGTGATCTACTTCTGAAAATCAGCCACTGGAAATCCTATGGATCCCACAGTCCGATTTACAAGTGCTCATGGGGATAGCACAGAACCAGAGAGCATTTGTTCTACACTCATGGGGTCACCATGGATCAGGGGCCATTTGACGGCAGCCAACTACAACAACAAATTTTAAGGTATATATACTCCGACTCATAGCGACCCTATAGCGACCCTATAGGACAGAGTAGAACTGCCCCATAGGGTTTCCAAGGAGTGGCTGGTAGATTTGAACTGCCAACCTTTTGCTTAGCAGCCGAGCTCTTAACCACCATGCCCAGGGCTCAGGTCGTAGTAAGCACTGTCTAAATACTGGAGTTTTAAAACTTATTATCACCAAGCAAAAGAGCAAGAAGTAGAACAAGGAATATGGCATATGCTACATAGTATTTGCATAAAAAACGGAAATAACACATTTAAGTATTAGCTGCATATGCATAAACTATCTCTGGATGGATACATAAGAAAATGGTGACACTGGAGGGAACAGGGTGGCTGGGGACAGCAGGAAAAGAAATTTTTCCCTGTAAAACCCTTTTGAATGCTGAACCATGTGCATATATTAACTGGCCAAAAATAGACAAAATTAAAAACCAAAAAAGGAGGCTATGCATAAACGTGTATTTGTATATATACATGTGAATAGAAAATTTCAGGAAACCCATACAAGGTTACACTTGGAGAGCGAGGCAGGGGTAGACAGGAGACTTTGACTTTCATTCTCTTTTCATAACACTTAGTATTTTTTAACTTGATTTTAAGCTTTATAGCAAAAAACAAAAAAGCATATCCAAGCCAAAAAAGCATAAAGAAAAGAAAAAGACTCCCTCTCCACGTCACTAGCAGGCTCTTCCCCATGGAGAGCATGACTCTTTCAGCTGAATGGCTGACCATATTGGAAGGCTGGGCAAGAAGCTGGGTGGGTGGCATTTGAATTCGGATAGGTGGTCTCGGTTCCAGGCTGCAGCCCCACCAACATAGGGTATTTCTTCTTTCCATCTCCCATTGGTAATGGAATCAATATCCACTTTAAAAACCTCTGCCGGCTTCCCACTGCCTACAGAAAAGGGTCCAAACTCTATAACACAGCGTGAAAAGTCCTTTGCAATCTGTCCCCCTGCACCTCTCCAGTTTCATCTTCTACATTCAAGTCATACCAAGCAGGCGGCGTGGGGGTAAAGAGAGGAGCACCAGGCACAGGCAGACCTGGGAATCTCATTTCTCCTAAACTGGTTAGCCCGTGACCTTGGCCAAGCAATTCAGTCTCTCTGGGTTTTTTTAAAAACAGGGATAATACCCCCTTCCCCTCGCAGGCTGTCAGAGGATTCCATGAGATGATGTATGTTAAAGCATTTAGCATACTGCTTGGCATATGAAATGGCATGTAATAATCAAATCATGCTATCTGACGACCCTGGTGTGTTTTTTCAGAGTCACAGCTGCTAACCAGAATGTCTGCAGTTCAAATCCACCATCCACTCCTTGGAAGCCCTATGGGGCAGTTCTACTCTGTCCTATAGGGTCACAATGAGTTGGAATGAACTCAATGGCAATGGGTTGTTTGTTTTTTGTTTTTTTCTGGTCTTTCTAGAAATTCTTCCAGTTGCCCCCTAAGGTCCTTCTTCCTTTCCTACTTCTCGTGAAACCTTCCCTCATTCCCCCTTTGGATTCTCATAACATTAATTTATTTCCCCATGGTGCCTTTCAACACTTTGTCTTATAATTATGTTTGCCTGTCCATCTGCCTCGCACGAATTGTGAAGTCCTCAAGGGCAAGGACTGGGTCTTATTTATCACCTTCTACAGCTCCCAGAGGTGGGGAGTGTGGTTCAATGGTAGGATTCTCACCTTCCAGGTGGGAGATCTGAGTTCCATTCTCTCCAATGCACCTCATGCATAGGCACCACCCGTTTGTCAGTGGAGGTATGCATGTTGCTATGATGCTGAACAGGTTTCAGCAGAGCTTCCTGACTAAGATGGACTAGGAGGAAAGGCCTGGCAATCGATCAGCCAATGAAAACCCTACAGATCACGAGAGTCTGACCTACAAATGATCACGGGGATGGTGCAGGACCAGGCAGTGTTTCATTCCACCGTGCATGGGATCCCCAGGAGTTAGAGGCCAACTCAACAGCAGCTTCTGTACCACCCAGAGGCTCTTAGGGCAGAACAGATGCTCAATAAATGTTTTCTGAACAAATACATATACTCACCTGCCCTCAGTGAGCCCCTGGGCATCAACTTTACCATCTTTGTTGTGAGAAAGGAATTAACTGAGAAACAGAAACAAATTCAAGGAAGCAGAAAGGGGCTGCAGCCGACTCCCAGCGGCAGGTCTTTTGTTTAAAAGACAGTGGCAGAGACCTTGCAGTTGGCTTCCATAATGGCTTTCCCATTTCTCACTGACTTCCATTTAATGCATACCTGTTTGCATACAATGTAACTCCTGGGCACAATCAGCTGCTTTTTCTTTGGAATGAAATGTTTATGATGAAATGGAGAACAAAGGCAAACCACTGTGCTTTCCAGTTACAGATGCGCTAGGCCCCAGCACCAGAGAAGCGGCGACCTTGTACTCTGCCTGTCTGTGACCCAGAAAACGTCAGCACAGATGTTTCTAAATTGTGTATAAAAATAAACAAACAAACAAGTAAATGGCTCCCTGGCTGGACCCTACATGCCAAACTTCAGTCTGGAGTGCAGTTTTATGGCTGTGGCGTAAACCCTTGAAAAGAGAAGCCCACAATGAGAACAGCTGCTTCCCCGTGTCGGTAACCACCTGGTCAACGGGGAGAGAGGGGTCCCAGCCCGGTGAGATGGGGGGCCTGATGAGAGAGGCGTGCAACCTCCCCATCCTGAGAGAGAGTTAGGTATAGCAGGGTCAGGGTCTCTGTGAGACTCTGGGATCTGGGGTCCTGAAGTCTGACTTAGCACTTTTGTAGCACAGATTATATATAGGGCTGGTGAAAAGAACGAAGGCATGAAGGAAGGAAAGGGTAGGCGAAGGACAAGAAGGAAACCGCATTTATGCAGCAGCGTCTATATGCCTGGTCCTGTGCTGAGGGCTTTCAGATACATTATCCCATTTCATCCTTAACAACCGTTCTGGGAGATGGGTATTCCCATTTTGCATATAAGGAAACTGAGTCCCAATGGGGCCACACGGACACTCAGTAGACCAATTAGAATTCCATGCCAGCTCTATGTAGCTCCAGTCCAGCCCTTTTTGCACTACCCACGCCTGCCCCGCCAAACCCTTGCAAAAGCAAGGAGAGGAAGCCAGCAACAGACGGGGCAGGGCTTTACCTTCTGCAAGAGGGGACACTCTCTCTTTAGGTACCTATGAGGTTGAGTTTTGGGGAAGCCTGCACCCCCATCTCCCTTGCCCAGGAAGCACTAGCCTTCCCTCAGAAGAGGAAAAGCTATTCCCAGAGAAGTCACAATGGTTAAGTGCTCAACTACTAGCCCAAAGTTTGTGGTTCAAACCCTCTGCCCCAAGAGGTGCCTCAGAAGACAGGCCTAGTGATCTGCTTCTGAAAGGTCACAGGTTTGAAAACCCTATGGAGCACAGTTCTACTCTGTACACGTGGGGTCGCCATGAGTCGGAATCAACTCCAAGGGAGCTAACAACGAAGGCAGAGAAGGAGGTAATACTGCCCCCTAGTGTTGGATGAGCTACACACACATCAGCCGCTCACCAGGCTATCAGCTTTAGGTGACATTCACTCTCTTAGGACAACTCTTTCCCTTTAAGTCTGACCTAGATATCCCTTTTGACCAGATTCCAACTTTATAAAAATGGAGGAGTGCTCTCTTACCCATCCTGCTGGCCATCCAGAACTCTAGGGGTGGCCCCAGCTCAGTGTTCACAATGCGTAAAAAGAAGCCAAGTATGGGTAGGTGCCTAGCAAAGCTCCTGGCCTGCCCTGGGTGCTCCACTTTAGGGGAATTAGATTCCAAGTGCTTTCCTTTTACAGGCACATCCACCAGCTTGCTTTAGTGGAACGAAGGCTCTGCTCCCAAGCACATTTGTGCTGAAACAGTGTTCCTGAGGAGGCAAACACTGACCCTGCCCCATTTCCTAAAGACAGTAAGACTCGCCCACATAAGCAGAGTACAGACCCCAGTTTGCTTGGGGGATCTCCCCTACTTGGAAAAAAAAAAAAAAAAGTTCATGTGTAATTGATGCAAGATGTCAGTTTTCTGGATCTGATCAAAGATTTTCTGGTCCTCCACTAAAGAGGCTTTCTACGAGTTTCTTTTTATAGCGTAAGTGCTCAGTAATCAGAAAAGAACCCAATTCCTGATAAGTCTATGTTTTAAGACAGAATCCTGGGCACTTTCTCCAATAAGGGATGGATCCTTGTTTTCCAATGCCCATTCTGGCTCTGCAACTTCCTGGGAATTTCCCAGTCTTGTGTTTGCCTTGGTTTCTCCATTTGTAAAACGGAGTCCTGCTATCTACCACTCATAAATAGAATCAAGGAGGTTTAAGGCTCTTCTAGAAGCTTTCAAGTATCCTGCACTTGGAATTCTCACTACCAACAGCTGGTTTCACCTTCAAAGTATACAGCATTAACTAGACCTGCCTGATTACGCTGTGGGAGGAGGAAATGGTTTGCACTTATTCTGCATGAATGTGACAGAAACCGGGGTGGTCATCTGTCAAAAATCTGCCCGTGCTGGAGAGATAAGATACATAGACTCCCAGTCTTATCTGATTACCCATGAAGAGTGGGTGCGTGTGGGTGCGGGTGTGTGTTTGATGGTCTAAATATTGGATGTGTGATGAAAGAACGGTTCCTCTTTTTGCAATATGCCAGCCGTCATGGGTTTCCAGGAAAGTTATTATTTCTGATAAATAGACATGGACAATAGATAATGTCTACATTAATATCACTAAAAAGTGGTCCTTTCCTGCAGCTCGCCCAAGACGGGGACGACGGCGTATGAAGAGGCAGCCTACAGATGCCAGACCAGAGACTTTCTTCTTGTGACAGTCTGAGCTCCCCTGCTGCAATTAACCTGCCCCCCCCAGCCCCGGCCTCCTTCATCTCATGCAACGCGGTTCAGAAAAAGGGGGCCTGTATTTTCCTCCTGCTGATGGAAGTTGATTAGCAGTCAGGTGGAGTGATGCTCAGGGGACAACACGGCGGATTAATTAAATCACTTCTACTGGCTAAGTGGTGACACTTTGATTTATAGCAGAGCTCACTCAGCCAGACAGCGGCTTTTCTTGCATGCCGGAGGAAGAAGGGCCAAACTGGCCGGGGTTTGGAGGACGAGGGCTTTGCACGCTTTAAAGAGCTGCATCCTGGTCATTAAAGCAGAGGCCCCTGCTGAGCTCTTCTCCCCAGGGCAGGAGGGACTCACAAGGCAAAGGAATTGGAGAGAATGAAGCGGCTGAAGCAGGCCAGCACTCTTAACGAGGAATTCGGGGATCCCTTTCAGAACACACAGAACTATATGACGCCTCTGAAGAAAAGCAGGCTTGAAACAGTTCGGCTCGGTTTTCTCCAGGTCTATTTTTAGAGAACGGCTCTTTGGCACTGTGCCTTGGCTTGTCCTGAAGGAACTGCCCTATGATAGTCCTACAGTGTTTACTCAGCGGCGTTCCTAACTATTTTCCACGACAGCAGTGGAGCCTCTTAATGAGGAGACAGCAGAGCAATGGATTGCAGGCCAAAAGGTACGGAGTAGCTGTGCTTCTGGTGGCAGGCTCTACTTTAGGAGCTGGATACATCTTCTCACTGTTCCTATTTCACTCTTTGCTTGGGCTGGTAAGAAGCTCAAAGTCGTCATTGTGGAAAAGAGTTTGGGGGTTACGCAAAAACTTAAACATGAAATTACAACATGACTTAGCAATTCCAGTCCTAGATATGTTGTTGTTAGTTGTCATCTTGTTGATTCTGACTGATGGCGACCCCATGTGTGCAGAGTAGAACTGCTCCACAGGGTTTTTCAGGCTGTGATCTTTCAGAAGCAGATTGCCAGGCCTGTCTTCCAAGGTGTCTCTGGGTGGGTTCAAACCACCAATCTTTTGGTGAGTAGTTGAGTGCTTAACTCTCTGCAGCACTCAAAGGCTCCTCTCCTAAATCTATCCCCTCAAAACTGAAAACCGGTGTTCAAACAAATACACATACACGAATGTTCATAGCAACGCTATTTCCAGTAGTCAAAAGATGGAAATAGCCCAAATATCCATCAACGGATGAATGAATAAACACATTACAGCATATTCATACACTAGAATATTACTTGGTCATAAAAAGGAATGAATTCCTGACACATGCTACTATGTGGATGAATCTCAAAAACCTTACACTAAGTGAAAGGAGCCAGTCACAAAGGCTTAGATATTGTATGGTCCCAGTTATACGAAATATCCAGAATACACAAACCCATGGAGACAGAAAGCAGACTGGTGGTTGTCGGGCTGGGGAGTGACTGCTTCACGGGCACAGGTTTCTTTCGCCAGTGATGAAAATGTTTTGGAACTAGACTGAGGTGATGGTTGTACAATGCTGTGACGGTACTCAATATGTCACTGAATTTTTCACTTTAAAATGGTTAATTTTATGTTATATGAATGTCACTTGAAGATAGGTGGGGGAGGAAGGGAGGGAAAGAGGAAGGAAAGAAGCAAGAAGGAAGGAAGAAGGGAAGAGAAGCTCAGAGCGGAATGAGCAGTCTAAACTGCAGGCCCTCACACAGGCTCCTGTGTATGAAATCTACATGAATTCCACATGTAAGTCTCTCCCAACTCTCTTTACCTCTCTTTGACATTTTATCTTAAAATATTTTAGGAAAGCTGCTTCAAGTTCCTTTAGGAATGAGGTCATGCAGGGTACCAGTCAAACCCCTAGACTTGAGAGCATATTTTGCTCACTGTAGTTCTCTGAGAACCTATATAGGAGAAGGGTGCTTGTTAAAATACAGATTTCCGGGTCCCACACCAGACCTTCTGAATCACAATAGCTCAGTCGGGGTCCGGGAAAAGTGACTATTAGTAGTGTCCCCTAACCATCCTGGAGCACACCAACATTTGAGAACCATAGTTTTAGAGTTAGCCCTAGATCCAAATCTCAGTGCACCAATTAACAGCAGGTTGCCTTGAACAAGTTTCTTCCTCTCTAGACTTCCTTTTCTCAACCATAAAATGGTACTGGTGAGAATTAAACTAGATGTTTAAGTATGTAAACACTCATTGTGGCTGACTGTCACCCTGACGCTTCAATAAAGGGCAGATGGTGATGCCGTGATTAAGCACTCACCTGCTAACCGTAAGGTTGGCGGTTAGAACTCACTAACCGCTCTGTGGGAGAAAGATATGGCAGTCTGCTTCTGTAAAGATTAACCATATAAAACCAAACCTGTTGCCATCGAGTCTATTCCAACTCATAGCAACCCTATAGGATAGAGCAGACCTGCCCCAGAGGGTTTCCAAGGAGCCGCTGGTGGATTCAAACTGACGACATTTTGATTAGCAGCCAAGTGATTAACCACTGTACCACCAGGGGCAGTTGTGACCTATAGGTTCCTAAAAGACCCTCTGTCCTATAGGGTTGCTATGAGTTGGAATCAACTCAACGGCAAGGGACTTTTGTTATTACCACCACCACCAAGAGTAACAAACATAGTTTATTTTTCAACTTTCCTTTGCCCTCTTGCCCCCTCAAATCCTCTACCCTCAATTTGCAATAAGCACCTAGTTGACATGCAAGAGGAAGGGGGACAAACAAGGAATGAGGAAGAAATAACGCACTCTGGCCCTCCAATTGCTTTTCCTTAACCTAGGAGTCCAAAAAGTCCCCAAGAATCCCCAGAATGCTTATCCCGACAGTGAGAGAAGCTGATGGGACATCAAATATTAAAAGGGTGGAGGAACCAGCATAGTTTTCCATATAAATGAATCCACTTACATCTATGAAGATAGTTTTTAAAATTCAAATATAATTATTTTTTAAAAGGCATTCGGTGCTCTCTGTCTCTCTCCCGACACTGACACTTCTGGGCTGTTGTCATGTTCTCGTGAGGTGCCTGTTGGCAGACAGCCCAAAGCACTTTGTAACGTGCCCTACAGATCCTAAGTGAAAACTGATCAAAGAATTGGCACGGGCAAAGACAAGACTGAAATCAGCTATAAAAGGGGTGGGGTTGGACTATTGTCCCTTTTTGTGGGAACAGCTGCTGAACGGGGAATTGGGGCGGTGTGATTATAATACGCATACGGACTGCTCTGTTCCCAGAAGCCGGCTTAAAGTACTCGGGGGGCCTCCACCTTGCGCTTTGGCACAGGGATCTATGAGTACGTTGTGTCAAATCTTTTTGAAAATGTCTCCTTGACGCGGAGGGTGAGTAACACGCCTGCGAATCTCATCACTGTCCCACGCCTCCCTCGACTTGTCTCCTGCTCCCGTTTTTTGCTGCTGCTGCTGCTGCTGCTGCTGCCCTGTGGTATGGGCACCGTGGTTGTCGCGTCTCCGGGTTTAATCAGGACGGAGAAAGTGCGCAAAATCAGGGCTGCCAGTTACCTGCGTGGACCGGGAGCCCAGCTCCTGAGTCATCCGGGGACGATCATTTACTTGTCTGCTGATTCCCTGAGGGCCAGCAGAGTTTCACTGAAGTTCTCACAAATTATAACACACCACCAAGCAATTACTCTTCTTTGTGCTGTGTACTGAATGGGCTCACCAGCTTCTGAGAGGAAGAGGAGATAGGACGGCCTCAGGACACGAAGTGGAAAGGGCTGTGAGCAACTCAGGGACACGTCTGACCTCTGGCACCAGCCAGAGGCCAGGTGAGGGAAGCGAACTGTCTAGGTGGTAGAGCGCAGTGCTGGGTTCTTCCACAGTCGTCCTCTAACTTAATTCTCCAGGCGTATTAGAGGTCAAGATGCTACTGTCCCTGTTTCAACAGAGGAAAACCCATTGCCATGGAGTCTATTCCAACTCATAGCGATCCTATAGGACAGAGTAGAACTGCCCTATAGATTTCCCAAGGCTGTAATCTTTATGGAAACGGACTGCCACTTCTTCCTCGCACAGAGTGCCTGTGCGTTCGAACTGACGACCTTTCAGTTAGCAGCTGAGCTCTTAATCACTGGGCCACCTGGGGCCCTTTCAACGGAGGGAAGGTGAAAGCCATTTCACTGAGTTCTCATTGCTCGTAAGTGGCAGGGCTAGGAGACAAACCCGGGTGTGTCCTGAGACCAAGGCCTGCTTGTTTTGTTTGGTGGATGTGTTTTTACGTGCACATATCGAAAAAAAAGGGTATGTGTCCTAGGGGCACAGAGCTGACTGCCCTCACTGACCTGCCCCACTTCTGAGTGGTTTCAGGGCCACTTCCTCTGCCTGTTGGCAGTTAAAAGGCCCCCTGGTCCACACCTCTGCAGTGCCGGTGGGTAGAAGGCAAGGTGGGGGGTGGAGGAGGGGAGCAGTTTTCAAATGAATATATGCATGTGTCTCTCTTGCTAATCACTGGAATGCATTTTCAGGAGAGGTGAGCAGAAGCATTAGCTGCAGGACTCCCATTAATGTTAACTTTATTTCAGTAATGAGGTGCCAAGGCATAGAACAATCACTGTGGCTAATACGGTGTAATCACAGTGATGAAATGAGCATGCTGGGAAGGGAGGGAGAGAGGAAGGATAGGCAGGAGGGGGGAGGTGCTCATGGGGACAGATGACACAGAAGAGAGGCAGCAGGAACAAAATGGTAGAGGGGAAGGGAGGGGGCTGGTGAGCCCTGGCGTGTGACCAGGTCAAGAGAGAGCCCCAGCAAGAAGGAAGTGACAACAGCGACTCTTCCGTGAATACCTGCTATTTACCAGGCTGAGGGATAAACACTGCTCATTCAATTTAATCCTCCTGACAATGCGGAGAGCTGGGGGGTATTCCCACTGTATAGATCAGCAAACTGAGTATTAGACAGTTAAGTAACCTGCTCAAATTAGTGGGAGGACTTCAAGGCGAGGTCAGGCATCTCCTAATCACTGCTTTATAGTACTCCACCCTCTCTGTGAAGAGGTGGAGAGGGGTAATGTGCAAACACCAGGAGCGTAAACAGGAGTACTTGGAGGAGGGAGAAGTGGCTTTGACTAACATCGTTAGTCATTAGGAAAATGCAGATCAAATCCATGAGCTACCACTTCACACCCACTAGGATGGCTGCTATTAAAAAAAGGAAAATAACAAGTGTTGGCGAGAATGTGGAGAAACTAGCACCCTCTTCCGTTGCTGGTTGGAACGTAGGATGGCGCAGCTGCTGTGGAAAACAGTTTGGTGGTTCCTCCAAAAGCTGAACACAGAACATCACGTGACTCAGCAACTCCACTTCTAGATACATACCCCGAAGAGCTGTGAACAGGGTCTCAGACAGATACTTGTGTGCCGGTGTTCATCGCAGCATTATCCACAATAGCAAAAAGGTGGAAACAACCCAAGTCTCTGTCGACAGATGAATGGATAACAAAATGTGGTCCATCCATACCACGGAATATTCTTCAGCCATAAAAAGGAACGAAATTCTGATACCTGCTACAACACAGATAAACACTGAAAACGTTATGCTAAGTGAAAGGAGCCAGACACAACAGGACATATATTGTATGATTCTACTTTTATGAGGTATCTGGACTTCCCTTAGGAACAAGGTCATATAGGGTAGTAGTCTACTCCTAGACTTCATAGAGACAGAGAGTAAATTAGAGGTTAGTGGGGTGGTGGAGGGTGAGGAACTATTGTTCAATGAGCACAGACTTTGTTTGGAGTGATAAAAAAGTTCCAGTGCGAGCATGTTGGCATGTGGGGGGCTTCGAGCAGGACTGTGACATGCTCTCACTTCAACTTACGCTGGGTCTTCTGGCTGCTGGGAGGAGAACAGTCTGGGGATGGGGGGAAGGTGCCACAGGGGGACTGGCTGGGACGCTGCTGCCCTCATCTAAACAAGAGATGGTAGGGGCTCGAGCCAGAGCAGGGGCAGGTGAGAAGAATATACACGGACAGAGGAAAGCAGGTGGTAAGAAGTGGTCTGATTCAGAACCAACTGTCAGGATGCAGCCACTGGGATTCACAACGGATTGGATGAGGGCGTGAGACAAAGAGGACTCCAGAAGCATGCTTACATGCCCTGCTTTTCCATCTCAAGGGCCCTGTCTCTTAGATCCCTACTCAAGTGTGTCCATGAAAAAAGTGACTTCTAAGCCTGACCTTGTCGTTTTCAACTGAGGGCAATGTCACTCCCAAAGGCCACCTGGCAATGGCAGGAAACGTTTCTGGTTGTCACAACTGGGGGATAGGATAGAGGCCAAGGATCTGCTGCTGTTGTAGCTGCTGTCAAGTCCGCCTCTGTCTTATGGCAACCCCATGCATAAGGGAACGAAATACTGCCCCGTTCTGTAGCCATCCCCATGATTGGTTGTGGATCGGACCATTGTGATCCATAGCGTTTTCACTGGCTGATTTTAGGGAGTAGATCGCAAAGCCTTTCTTCCTAGTCCATCTTAGCCTGAAAGGTCTGCTGAAATCTGTTCAGCATCACGGCAACACAAAAGCCTCCACAGACAGGTAGGCGGTGGCTGTACATGAGGTGCGCTGGCTGGGAACTGAACCCGGGTCTCCCACGTGGAAGGTGAGGATTCTACCACTGAACCAACAGTGCCCTTGGGATGTGGCTAACCATCCTCTAACGCACAGGACAGCCCCCACCACAAAGAATTATCTGCCCCAAGTAGCAACGGTGCGGAGGCAGAGAAACTGCTCTTGCACACAGCCCGGCCTCACCTACTTCGCAGGGACTTCATCATAGCCTGGAGATTCCAAATCGATACATCTCAGTGGCTAAGTCCGTATTAACTACATCTCACTTGCTCTGACAGTGACACAGATCAGATGCTGCTGCTGCCACCACACGAAACAAGGATGTTGGAGAGCAAATTCATTATCCAGCTGTTAAGAGCCCCAGCGCATGCACACATCTCCCCCCGACTGGGTTACCTGAGAGCTGGCCCTGCTGTCTGATTGAGCGGCTGCCAGCCTCCTCCTCTCCATAACCTTGACTCGGCAGAGCAGGGCCCCTGGTGCACAGGCTAAAAATCCAAAAGGCAAGGTCAGTGACAACAAATGGACAGGTTCACATACTTAATGCCCGCAGCTACCAGGCTCTCGCAAAAACCCTCCATTTGCAGGGTTTAACATCCCAGAGCCATATATATTCAGTTCTGTTACCATAAAAACTGTTTGTCATCTGCAGGTTCTTTTTGCAGGCACGGACCTCAATCAACAAAATATCACCCTTCCAGGTGGTATCTTTAAGGAAAGCTGATTAGAATTATTGGCGCTTATAGCACGAAACATTTTACAATTTCCTTCAAAGCAATTTGCTGACATTAGCTAATTAAAACACCCAGCCCTCTCTGGAAGGGAGCACAATATTCCTTTCTCAGCATCTGCTGTGAGGTTAAACAACTAAATCCCTATTGCTTCCACTGGGTCAAGTTCCTTCGCTGAAGGTGGCCTTTCATTGTCTTTAGCAATCTTCCTGGGGAGGACTCAGGAGAAGACTCCAGCTACTGTAGCACTTGGGTTCTAATGTAAGGGATGATACTAGGAAAGGAATCTGAGCAATTTAGGCTGGTCCACTAAGCCATGGATCAGCAAACTACAGCGTACAAGCTGAATCTGGCCCGCTTCCCATCTTTGTAAATAAAGTTTTATTGGAACACTCAAACCAAACCTGCTGCTGTCAAATTGATTCTGGCTCATAATGACCCTATAGAACAGAGTAGAACTACCTCATAGGGTCTCCAAAGCTGTAAATCTTTACAGAAGCAGACTGCCACATTTTTGTCTCATAGAGCACTGGTGGATTCGAACTGCCGACCTTTTGGTTAGCAGCCAAGCTCTTTATCCACTGTGCCACCAGGGCTCCTTTACTGAACACAGCCATGCCCATTGGTAAATGTACTGTAAATGGCTGCTTTTGCTCCGTAACAGCAAAGCTGAGTAGTTGCAACACAGACCATATCACTTTCAAAGCCAGTAACACTTACTATCCAGCCCTTAGCAGAAAAGTTTGGCGACCCCTGCACTACGCGGTTTCTTGGCATCTGACCAACCATAACCTTTCACGGCAGCAGGTCTAATTCCATTCTTCCACCCTAGCCCTGACCCAAGACATAGATACATCTCCAGCTGTCTATATCACCATGGGACTTCCCCAACTCAGCACTCTAGTTCAAAATATAGAAATAGCAGGCCCACCGAGGGAGAGAAAATTTCTCCATACTTTGACAGGTTACTCAGGGCAATACTCAACTTTGATGCATGTATGTTGTAGACAGAAGGCACAAGAGAGACCAAGAAAAAGCACAGGTTACCTTAACTGTAAGTCACCCCATACCTAGTGTTACTGCACCGTGGTTCAACAGACCATGTGGCAGGGCTCAGGAACCAGGCCAGGCTGGGTCTGAATCCCGCTTCCCCACTTCCTCACTCCTCCACCCTGGACAAGTCACCTCTTGTGGCTCGTTTCCTTGAGTGAAAAAAAGGAAATATTACCTACTTTACAGGTTGGCTGTGTTGTGTTTCATTAAGTCTTTCAAAGTCCCATTGTCAATCTTGTCACATCACACTCACTGAATCAAGGGTTAGAGAGGAAAACAGACCCCCATTTCCTGGTCTCCCCTGTCAGAATCAAACCCACTACTCTCAGTTCTTTGCTCAGCAGCTCCCCTTTTCCTGTAGTCTCCGTATGGTTATTAACACTAGACCCCAAATAAAGGCCTTCGACAGCAGGAAGGTTATTAAGCAAAAGGGAATTTGCATTTATTTTCCCCTAGTGTGGAAAGTAAGGAGCCCTGGTGGTGCAATGGTTAAGCGCTCAGCTGCTAACCAAAAAGTCAGCCGTTAGAACCCACCCACCAATGGCTCCGCAGGAGAAAAGATTTGGCAATCTGCTGCCATAAAGACTGCAGCCTAGGAAGCCCTATCCTGTCACATGGGGTCGCTATGAGTCGGAATTGGCTCGACGACGACGGCACTCAACAACAAGTATGCAAGTGAGAATCTGGAAATGTAAAAGCCCAGGGGACTCTTTCTCCCTTCCGTGGTATCTTTTTCATAAGAATCACAGCATCAGCCCTCCCTGGCAATTTATCCAAAACATTCCCCCTCTCCAATGCCCACCAATGAAAATTCCATCTTTGGGCATTCGGTTCCCCATCTGAGCACTGCCCACTGGGTGGGGCCTCTTCTAAACACAGGTGGTTGAAGAAGAGCCTTGGTCTTTGTGGACGGGGCTCATCAGGTCACCTGGATGCAGCGGGTGGGGGCAGTGATAACGTCGATTTCATCCGGGTCCTAGGGCGTCTGATGACAGGACCAAGGCAATGTGTCGGTTTGGGGATGGCAGGAATATATCTAGTTACCACTTACATTTTTCCCAGCCAAAATACATCCTTATTTACCTTTATAAAACACACAGTTTACGTTGAGTAGCGTGAAGGGTCCTTATTCATTAGGGAGAGAGCTACTTCAGAGAGTGTAGGAAAAACTGCTGGCTGCCACACCACCAGGGTCCCCCTTTGTAATAAGGCCCCTCTGTAAATCAGCCCCTTACAGAATGAGTTGGTAAAGGGAGGGCTGGGAGTCACCAGCCTGAGGGGAGAAAAGTACCAGGCCTAGAGACGGTGCAAAGTCCCTGGGTGATGCAAATGGCTAATGCACTCAGCTGCTAACCAAAGGATTGGAAGTTCAAGTCCACCCAGGGACACCTTGGCCTGGCAATCGACTTCCAAACATCAGCCACTGAAAACTCCGTTGAGCTCAGTTCTACCCTGACACACATGGGGTTGTCATGAGTCAAGGTCAACTTGATGGCAACTGGTTCTTAGAGACGGTGCACTGTCAGTTCTGAATCAGCCGGAGACAACGGTGTGGGTCCCACAAACTCACAGAGCACCACTCTAGGATCCTGTGATGTAGAACAGAACCAGTCTAAGCCAAACACCTTAATTCAGGGAGGGCACCTACACAAGGAAACCGCTGCTGCGACTGCAAGGATTTCAGCTTAGTCCAAACCCCTTGTTTTACATTTAGAATCCACTCAGCTACACTGACCACTAGAAGCTTTTGAGGGCCAAGTGTACTTAACAGAAAGCCATTTCACTCACGTGAAGGTCACAAAAGCATAATATCTGAGGGTTGGAAGGAGATGGGAAAGAATATTTGTTGAATGCAGCGCGCACAAGAAATGGTACGAATGTTATCTATTTAATCCAAAGAAAGCCTGTGAGGAGGTATTTTCATGCCTGTTTTACAAATAGGGAAACTAAGATTCAGAATGAGGAATTATTAGTATAAAATCATGCTCCAGGAAGAAGCAGCAAACCCGTTGCTGTTGAGTCAATTCCGACTCATAGCAACCCTATAGGACAGAGTAGAACTGCCCCAAAGGGTTTCCAAGGAGCAGCTGGTGGACCTTTCAGTTAGCAGCTGAGCGCTTTAACCACTGCCACCAGGGCTCCAGTAAGGGGCAGGGCTGGAGATTAAGCCCAGGTCTGTCTCGCTAAAGCCTGTGCTCTCCACGCTGCGTTCCACTGCCTCCTTGAGGGGCCCCAATTAAAACCCACCACACACACACATTACCCACTGCCATCAAGTCAATCCAGACTCACGGAGAACCTATAGGGCTGGGTAGAACTGCCCCACACGGTTTCCAAGGCTGTAATCTTTACAGAAGCAGGCTACCATTATCTTTCTCCCTCAGAGCGGCTACCAGCCTTTTAGTCCTCAGCTGAGCACTTTAACCACCGCACCACCAGTGCTCCTTCCTACATACACACACACACAAACATACACATCTAACTCTGTACAAAGCTTTACAGTGTACGTTTTTAAACAGCTTTATTGAGATATAATTAATATATCATAAATTCTTATCTATTTAAACCAATTCAACGATTTCTGGTATATTTAGAGTTGTGCAACCATCACCATAATCCCAGGACATTCCCATCGGCTAACAGAAACCCTGTACCTATTAGCAGTCACTCCCCAATCCCCGCAACCTCCAAGCTCTAGGCAACCACTAGTCTACTTTCTGTCTCTATAAATTTGCCTATTCTGGACATTTCATATGAACAGAATCATAATATGTGGCCTTTTGTGTCTGGCTTTTTTCACTTAGCATCACGTTTTCAAGGGTCATCCATGTGGTAGCACAAAGCAGTACTTCATTCCTTTTTATTGCCAAATGATATTCCATTGTATTCTGTAGACCACAATTTGTTTATCCATTCGTCTGCTGATGGAACGTTCGGGTTCTTTCCACTTCTTGGCTATTACGGTGAAACCTGAGAGAGCAGGAACTCGATGACAATGCCTTGTGTTTTCGGGTCCCACAGGTTTTCCGCCTTTGACAGGCTGCAGTCTTATCACTTCTTTTAATGGAAAATATTTGAGTTTTCCTTCTCTGACAGGTTCCCGCCTTACATTGGTTCCAGCTCCTGCAGGTTTTACTGCATAAATAATTCCGCTATGAACATGTGTGTACAAGTTTTCCTGCACATTTAAAAAAAATCACATTTTTACCCCTTTCACGAAAGACTGAAAGAAAAGTTATAAACACGTGCTCTCACTGAACAACATTGCAGGTACTTACTGAAAAGACTGAAGCATTTGAGAAAGAAAGCAGCAGCTGAGTACGCTGAAAAGAAAACTGTGTTGGGAGTCAGGACACAGGAGTCATTAATTATTCTTCATTCGTCCAATAAATACGAATAAAACACCTCCTGAGTATAAGACACTACACTAGGCACAAATGATTTTGCATTCTGACTTTCTATCATTTATTTAAAAAAAAAAAAAAGTTGTCTGTGCTGTTCCAGGAACAATCAAAGGTCAGTCCTTTGGCCTCATTCTCCTCATCAGCAAAGCAGGGAAAATACAGGTACCTGGGTGGGCTGGGAGAAGCAGGTATGATGACACACGTGAAAGAACTCTGGCATTATCAGGGACTCAACAGATATAATGACAATAACACAAACATTAATGATACAAGAAGTGATCTGTACCTTCCCTGCAAACAGTATTGCTGCCTGCTCGATGATGAAATACCAAGAGTTATAAGCTTCCTTCCCTTCTGGAAAAGATACAATTTTAGTAAGTGGTTTAATATTTAATACCACCTCCAAAGGTGGACGGCCACAGGTGCAGGGCAGAATGAAAACAATCAGCCGATGGTACCTGACAAGCGGCGATGGGCAAGTGAAAGACAGAAAAGAACATCTGTAGAATCTTGATTCCCGGCCTTGCACTTGCTCGGCTCTGCCAGCAGATGGCGACAAGGTTCTGCATGGTGGCATTAGTGCAACCATTGGCAATGAAATGACAAGGACGGGGGCACCTGAAGCTGTGCCACTTGGAGACCTGTGCACCTTGTCAGTTACCTGGAGAGGTTTAAACACTGCTAAGCACACTGTAAAAAAAAAAAAAAAAGAGGCATGTGGAACAACGATGTGTTCACAACAGCTACAGGAATCTGATAAAACTTGCAAATGGTTTGAACTTCAACTCCAGACAATCCCCAGAACAAAGACTTCGGGGGGGGGGGGTGGGGGGCATTTAAAACAACTTCATGCAAACTAGAATCAAATAATTAGTTTTCTAGGGCACATCCTACTGAGTTTAGGGCACATCCATTCTAAGGAATATCATCATCCATTAAAAATCAAGTGGTATTAGGCAACAAAAGCAGAAGCAACAAAAGAAAAAAACAGATAAACTGGACTTCATCGAACTTAAAAACCTTTCAGCTTCAAAGGTCACCACCAAGAAAGTGAACATACAACCCACAGAATGGGAAAAAATATTTTCAAACCATCTATCTGATAAGGGATTTATATACAGACTACATAAAGAACTCTTACAAATCAACAACAATCAAACCAATAACCCAATTAAAAAATGGGCAAAGGATCTGAATAGCTATTTCTCCAAGGAAGATATGCAAATTGCCAATAAGCACATGAAAAGATGCTCAACATCATTAATTGTTAGGGAAATGCATATCAAAACCACAATGAGATACCACTTCATACCCACTAGGATTAAAAAAAACAACAACAACAGATAACAACAAGTGCTGACAAGAATGTGGAGAAATTGGAGCCCTCACATGTTGCTGGAAGCCCTGGTGGCATAGTGGTTAAGAACTATGGCTGCTAATCAAAAGGTCAGCAGTTTGAATCCACCAGGCACTCTTTGGAAACTCTATGGGGCAGTTCTACCCTGTCCTACATGGTCGCTATGAGTCAGAATTGACTCAGCGGCAACGGGTTTGGTTTTTTGGTTTTTGCATGTTGCTGCTGGGTACGTAAATGGTGCAGCAGCTTTGGAAAACAGTTTGGTGGTTCCTCAAAAAATTAGAGTTACCATGTTGTTGTTGTTAGATGCTGTTGAGTCGGTTCGGACTCATAGCGACCCTATGCACAACGGAACAAAACACTGCCCGGTCCTGAGCCATCCTTACAATCGTTGTTATGGTTGAGCTCATTGTTGCAGCCACTGTGTCATTCCACCTCGTTGAGGGTCTTCCTCTTTTCGCTGACCCTGTACTTTGCCAAGCATGATGTCCTTCTCCAGGGACTGATCCCTCCTGACATGTCCAAAGTATGTAAGACGCAGTCTTGCCATCCTTGCCTCTAAGGAGCATTCTGGCCACACTACTTCCAAGACAGATTTGTTCATTCTTTTGGCAGTCCATGGTATATTCAGTATTCTTTGCCAACACCACAATTCAAAGGCGTCAACTCTTCTTCGGTCTTCCTTATTCATTGTCCAGCTTTCACATGCATATGATGTGATTGAAAATACCATGGCTTGAATCAAGCACACCTTGGTCTTCGCAGTGGATTAATTACTTTTATGTGTTATCTTTCTAGCCATGATCTTGAGTTCCCACACAGGTGATGGGGGGGAGGGATGTATGATAGGGCAATTGTGGTTCACCAAGGGGACTGGTCAGTTTTGCATTAAAAAAGAGCATATAGGGAGCACAACAGAGAATCCCTGAGGGAGCAGGAGAACAGTGGGATGCAGACCCCAAATTCCCATAAAAAGATCAGACTTAATGGTCTGACTGAGACTAGAAGAATCCCGGCGGTCACGGTCCCCAAACCTTCTGTTGGCCCAGGACACGAACCATTCCCAAAGACAACTCATCAGACATGGATTGGACTGGACAATGGGTTGGAGAGAGATGCTGGTGAGGGGTGAGCTACTTGTATCAGGTGGACACTTGAGACTGTGTTGCCATCTCCTGTCTAGAGGGGAGATGGGGGGTAGAGAGGTTTAGAAACTGGCAAAACGGTCACGAAAGGAGAGACTGGAAGGAGGGAGCGGGCCAACTCATTAGGGGGAGAGTAAATGGGAGTATGTAGTAAGGTGTATATAAGTTTATATGTGAGAGACTGACTTGATTTATGAACTTTCACTTAAAGCACAATAAAAATTATTAAAAAAAAAAAAAAAAAAGAGCATATAGGATGATCCTACCACCACCAAGGAAGAACAGCTAAGAGCAGAGAGCACATCCTTTGGACCTGGGATCCCTGCACTGAGAAGCTCCTGGAAGCAGCTGTCCAAGAGGGAGAGAGAGAAAGAAAGGTGTAACCCCGAAGACCGTGAGATGCAGTGGCAAGAGACACCCAGCAGCAGAGACCCGGCAGCAGGAGACAGCGGGTGGACTTCCCAGCCAACAGAGAGAGAAAGCTGAGCACCTTTGGGCAAAGGCCTAGGGCCAGGGAGAGGAGTGCCTGTGAGCACAGCTGGGGAGAGGCTGTCCTGATGGAAGAACTGTATCCTGAGTGTTCCTGAGCCTGCACTGTAACTGTTACTTCTCTAATAAACCCCATAATCATGAGTATGATCTGTGAGTTGTGTGTGGCCACTGCAAGGAATTATCGAACCCAGTAGAGAGAGCTATGGGAGGGACGGTTGGTGTCAGAATTAGTCAAGATGGGGGAGAGAGGAGGCTTGTCTGGCATTCACCTCGTGGGAGTCAGCCTTGTGCTATTGATCTTGGTTCTCCTTCCCCCTTGTGAGGTTGGAGGTCAGACACTGCTCCACACAGTTTTTATGGTCCTCAAAGCTACATCTTCACTTTTGAACACTTTTTAAAAAAGGTATTCTGCAGCAGATTTGAGTCCCCCAAGGGAAGGAGACGCGGGGCCGCTGAGCCTCTGGAGGAGAGTACAGAAGGTTCCAGCACTACACACTGCCCACTGATGAGTCACCTGGAGCACTGAAGATCACTTTAAAATCCACGGTCCTTTATGCTCTTTTGGAAGCCTGTCCTACAGACTGCAGACCTTGACAGAGCAGAGTTGACTTTGGGGGACACGTGGGCTGTCTTGAGCTTAGATAAAAGGGCCCTGGGTGGCACAAGCGGTTTTTAATCAGCTGGTAATCTAATTCCGGCCGTACTTCTTCCAAGACAGATTTGTCCATTCTTTTGGCAGTCCATGGTATATTCAATATTCTTTGCCAACACCACAATTCAAAGCCGTCAACTCTTCTTCGGTCTTCCTTATTCATTGTCCAGCTTTCCCATGCTTATGATGCAATTGAAAATACCACGGCTTGGGTCAGGCGCACCTTAGTCTTCAAGGTGACATCTTTGCTCTTCAACACTTTGAAGAGGTCCTTTGCAGCAGATTTACCCAATGCAATGCGTCTTTTGATTTCTTGACTGCTGCTTCCATGGGTGTCGATTGAGGATCCAAGTAAAATGAAATCCTTGATAACGTCCATCTTTTTTCTGTTTATCATTATGTTGCTTATTGATCCAGGTGTGAGGGTTTTTGTTTTCTTTATGTTGAGGTATAATCCATACTGACAGCTGTGGTCTTTGATCTTCATCAATAGGTGCTTCAAGTCCTCTTCACTTTCAACAAGCAAGGTTGTGTCATCTGCATATGGCAAGCTGTTAACGAGCCTGCTTCCAACCCTGATGCCCCATTTTTCTTCATATAATCTGGCTTCTTGGATTATTTGCTCAGCATACAGATTGAATAAACATGGTGAAAGGACACATCCCTGATGCACACCTTTCTTCATTTTAAACCACTCAGTATCCCCTTGTTCTGCCTGAACAACTGCCTCTTGGTCTATGTGCAGGTTCCTCATGAGTACACCTTTATGTGTTCTAGAATTCCCATCTTTCACAATGTTATCCATACAATAGAATATTATTTAGCCATCAAGAGAAATGAAGTTCTGATACATACTATGACATGGATGAACCTTGAAAACACTACGCTGAGTGAAATAAGCCAGACAAAAAAGGACAAATATTCTATGATCCCACTTATATGGAATGTCTGGAGGAGGCAAATGCATAGATGGGAAGAGGGAGGAATGAGGAGTTACTGCTTAATGGATACTGAGTTTCTGTTTGGGGTGATGAAAAGTTTTGGAAATGGATAGTAATGGCTGTAAAACATGGTGAATGTAACATCACTGAACTGTACATTTAAAAATGATAAAATGACAGATTTTGTTATATATATACTCTACCACCATTAAAAACCAAACCTGTGTCAGAAGACGGTGCAGTTTGAACATGTCACTGCATGTGGAGAATGTCACACAGGAGGTATTACATAAATGTTGGTTTTCCTTGCCTGGATAAAAATGGTTGAGGCCCATCCCACCTTTTGTCTTGGTGAATGACAGGGAGAGAAACAGGGGTGGCCATGGGCTACAGGCGATTATTTAAGCCTTGGGTCTTACCTTGCACCAGAGGAACCCCTGTCTTTCTTCCCCAAGGGCTACGTTCCTGAGTCCCTGTCTACAAAAATGACAGGACCCAGGGAAGAGTCCTGAATTGTCAGCACCACCAGATGGTTCTGCAGCTATAAAAACGGTTTCATTGTTTTAGAAAGAGGGGAGCTCCGCACAGACACAGGTCCCACAATCCTTTGACAAGGACCTTACTAAGGGCAGAAAACCTGTGGAATTGGTGCCACCAAGTGGTACAGCAGGCAACTGTTGGTGTCCGTGCTCCTCTCCCATTCCTTTTCTTCCCATTCCTCAGTCCTCTCCCCCATCCCTTCCCCTGAAATAGTGCCCACAAGCGTCCTTTATCTCTGCTGCTGTCCTTCAAGGTCTGAAAAGGCTGCAGTGAAAAGAGAGGGTTTTAAGATCACATTGAACTCCACCACACAGTTCCTCCGGGTGCTCAGTGGGGTCAATGAGCTTATTTGTGTCAAATAAACGAATCCGCCTTCCTGCTCAGCTGCCTGCAATAGTGTTTATCTCCGGTTTCCAAGTCGGCACGGAGCAGGTTGAAGGCAAAGGCCAGGAAGGGTCCGCATGCTACAGGCTGAGTTCTAAGAGCACATTCAGAGCTGCTGCCAAAATGGAAACCTCCCGGAAGAAACTGAGTCCCCCAAGGGAAGGAGACTCAGGGCTGCTGAGCCTCTGGAGGAGAGTACAGAAGATTCCAGCACTACACACTGCCCACTGATGAGTCACCTGGAGCACTGAAGATCACTTTAAAATCCACGGTCCTTTATGCTCTTTTGGAAGCCTGTCCTACAGACTGCAGGCCTTGACAGAGCAGAGTTGACTTTGGGGGACTCGTGGGCTATCTTGAGCTTAGATAAAAGGGCTCTGGGTGGCGCAAGCGGTTTTCAATCAGCTGGTAATCTAATCATTGGCAGTTCGAACCCACTCAGTGGCACTGCAGAAGTAAGGCCCAGGGATCTGTTTGCATAAAGATTACAGCCAAGAAAACTCTATGGAGCAGTTCTACTCTGCCATCACATGGGTCGCCATGAGTTAGAACCAACTTCACAGCAATGGGCTTGGTTTTCAGTTTTTTGAGCTTAGGTATTTCTCTCACTGCACCAGACACCCAGTAAGACTACCCATATACCCTTCCCTGACCCTTTTTTTTTTTTTAATTTCTGCATTTACTGATTGACTAAAATGAATGCCCTGCTTAAGAGTCTTGGAGTGGAATTTTCCCCATCTCTCTCAGCTCCCTCAGGAAAGTGGGAGTCGAAACGCCAAGATGCACTGGCCTGCGTAGATCAACTCCGGTCGCGGGGGAGGGGGGGACGGGGATGGCTGTAATTTATTTGCCAGTAACAAAAAGACTTCTCTCCCCACTGTGCATAATCAGTCAAGGAAAACGGATGCAGAAATTCAAAGCCAAACTGGTGTGGAAAGGTAAAACGGCTTTAACCTCTCTCTTGGCTTCAAATTTAGATGCAGGAAGACATAAGTAGCTTGTGCATTTTCTGCTCTGCAAATGGACTGGCTAAGATGGGATTAAATCGACCCATCGGGAACTGTTTATTTTACAAATTATACGTGTGGCAGGAGTCTACTTTTATTTACATACAAATACAAAATACACAGTTATTTACCAAATCCAGGCAAAGCTTTATGTCACCACTTCAATGAGTAGTTACCTTTGGGGGGCAGGAAGATAACTAATTTGGAACAATTTCATTTCTTTGCAATTTCCTACGTTTTATGGTTTCTGCTTTGTAAGTACAAAGAAGTGGAAGGAAAACCTTTTACTGAGCAATGACTACGTAAGTCCTAAATAGGATTTCCAAGACGCTCTGAGTAGCTGGGGTTAAGCACACCTACGTAATTTAGCACTGTATTAAGGTCCAACTATTTTTTTTTTTTATGTAGAGCAGCTCTGTGCTTCCCTGCCAAAAGGCAGCTGTTTTCATGATGGAAAACACGGCAGCTGTTTTCACAGGCGCAGAGCAGCAGTGATACGTTGAGAAGAACATGGCATCTATTTAAAAATTTCAGAAGAAGAGGCAGAAGCAGTTAGGTGCAGTCAAAATCATCAAGAGTGCAGGGTGAGAGCCCTGGTTTGAGGAAAGCAGGCTCCAGGTGGCTCGTCCCACTCACCCCGTGAGAATCAAAGCCTAGGACCAAACTGCTGGGAGACAAGGGGTCTGAGGGGTCTGGTCAAGCTATGGGGCCTTTGGCCACATGCAAAACCCAGAATTTTAAAAATCTGTAAGCTACCTTGGCAATCACTCTCATTTGACAAACGTGGGAACCAAAGCCAGAAAAGGTTAATTTACTCAAGGTCATTAATGCCTGTGTGGTTCTAGTCAATAAAATTAGGATGCTATCACATACTTCCTGTTGTTACCTACACACACACACACACACACACACACACACACAGCCAAAGTATGGAAATATACCCAGAGAAGCATATATAATGTCATCACATTTACCATTCAAATTAGCATCAACTGACCAGATACTTACAAAGGGCTAAGCGGCAAAGAAGTATTTAATTCAACATTTCTTTCTATCTTGACATCCCCCCAATAAAACTTGATACAACACCCCAATCCTTTATAGGATAGAAAACACACACATCTCGTCAGAAATAGTAAGGCGTGGCCAACATAGTCTAAAATCTTGAATTTCGGTGACAATAGTGACGTCTCATTTAGACTTTCCACCCTTTTGACTTTTGATTTTGGGATTATTTGACTGCAAACTTACCAGAAGCTTGCTTACTCTACCCTGAACACAAAATTTACCTATGAAAAAATTCCAACAAATTTGAAGAAACTATTTACCCTACCAAAAACTTTGAACACATTCACTTACAAACAATGCGTTTTTAATAGCGGCATGTTTTGGTCCCACCGATCCCGTAAAATATGCAGTCCTGAGAAACCAGGGAACTGAACTTCTGTTAAAGTATTTGAAAACCTATCTCACCCATTGGCTGTGACTGGAAAGTTGTTTTGTTTCTTTTACTACATTATCAGGGACTGTACTTTCATTTTATAGAAAGTTTTGGAGTTGAACTTAATAAAGTTGTACGAACAAAGACAACAGCCGGGGTCCCATTCACGAACAAGTCTGCCCGCGTGAACGGAACCCCTCTGCTGCACCCACCACCTGGCCGCAAGACTGCTGTGGGCCACTTGTTTAACTCCCTTTATGTGAAAGCAGACTGGACCAGGAGTGTGGTAGTAATCTGACTAAATGAAAATGGGGTCATTGATACACAAAGCTGCAGTCAAACTGTGACTCTATGGGGAAAAAAGCCTCACAGGAAAAGAGCCTGGAAGACAACACACCCCACATGAGAAACACTTGTGTTAGGAAAGAAAACACCAATAACTCCACTATCTTCTTAACTTTTTTATTGTTACTATTTACTTAAGTGGAGCCCTGGTGGCACGATGGTTAAGAGCTCAGGCTGCTAACCAAAAGGTTGGCAGTTCAAATCCACCAGTAGATACTTGGAAACCCTTTGGGGTAGTTCCACTTTGTCCTATAGGGTTGCTATGAGTCAGAATCAACTCGACGGCAATGAATTTTTGTTGGGTTTATTTACCTAAGTACCCTGGTGTCGCAAATGGTCTTCGCTAGACTATTAACCTAATGGTTGGCGGTTTGAATTCACCCAGAGGCACCTCGGAAGAAAAGCCTGTAGATTTGCTTCCATAAAGGTTAAACCAAAAAACCAAACCTGTTGCCGTGGAGTCAATTCTAACTCATAGCGACCCCGTAGGACAGAGTAGAACTGTCCCATAGTTTTCTAGGCTGTAATCTTTACAGCAGCAGGCTGCCGTATCTTTCTCCCGCAGAGCGGCTGGTGGTTCAAACTTCAGATCTTTTGGTTAGCAGCCAAGAGTTTAACCACTGTGCCACCAGGGCTCCCTCCATAAAGATTACAGCCAAGAAAACCCTATGGAGTGCAGTTCTACTCTATAACACATGGGGTCACCATTATTTGGAATAGACTTGACAGCAATAAGCTTGTTTTTTGTTTCATGTAATATTTTCTTTATGGAACAACTGGTTTTCTAACTGAGATCAGTTAGCACCTTTTTTCCATCCCCCTGTCCTCAAAGTAACTCCATTCAAAATACAGCTGCCGAGGCAGTGATGAGAGCAAATCTGTTGTGGAAGGGAGGGGAGAGGTTTACAAGCCTCCAGTTCGTTCTGCAGACAAGAGGCTTTCTGCACTTCGTGGATTATGTTATTGCAGTAAGAACACCACGGCAGAGTAACAATGCCATACCTGGAGGCAGCGCTGGGCTGGTAGAGACCTGCAAGGAAGTACACGTGTCCTGTGGGAATTTCAGGGTAATTTAATCAGCAGCTCTTCAGCACAGCAGAAAGCAAGTGCAGGGAAATAATAAAGTCAGCACTAGGTTACTGGTAGCTCCTCTGTTCAGCCGAAGGGAGATATACGACCTGAGACAGGGTTTCTCCTCTGTGGCGCTACCGATATTCTATGCCGGATAATTCTTTGGTGTGGGGGGCTGTCCTGTGCGCTGTAGGATGTTTAGCAGCATCCCTGGCCTCTACCCTCTAGATGCCAATAGCACCCCAAGCCTTCACCAAGTTGTGAAAAAAATGTCCCTAGACATTGCCAAATGTCTCCTGGGGGACAAAATCATCCCGTTGACAATCACTGCCCTAGATCAACTGGAAAAGCTGGCTTGTGATGTATGAGCTACTTGCTTCTGAGTAATACAGGACTTAAGGAGAAAACGCAACAGGCTCCAGGCTTCCTCCGTTTAAGGACGTTCTGTAGTAATCAGTATGAATAAGGCAGAAAAACTGGCCAAGGTCACACACAGGCAATTCACCAAGTATGAATCACAAATGGCCCATCAAAACATGGAAAAGGGTTCACCCCAGTAGAAAGAAAATAAACTCAAATTAGAACACTGAACATCATGCTTGGTAAAGTACAAAGTCAGTGAAAAAAAGGAAGACCCTCAACGAGATGGACTGGCACAGTGCCTGCAACAATGGGTTCAAACCCAACAACGGTTGTGAGGATGGCACAGAGCCGGGCAGTTTTCTTCTGTTGTATGTAGGGTTGCTATGAGTCGGGACCTAACAACGACAACAGAACATTGAGATTCACCAGCAAAGAGTTAATACACGATAACACAGGATTATCAAGGATATGGATTAACAGGTACTCCCATAGGCTTCTAGGTAAGTGTATAAATATACAGAAATAAGTATACAAAAAGTATGTAAAATGATATCGATGCATTATTTGTGGTTAAAAAAAAAAACCTAACCTGGAGACAACATAAATGTCTTCAATACAGGGTTAACTACGTTATTGCATATCCAAGCAACTGAACACTATGTGGCCATTAAAAATAATTATACACTCAGCAACAAAATAAATTTTTTAAAAAATGATTATATAGTTTGTCGTACTGTGGTAGCTCGTGCGTTGACGCGATACTGGAAGCTTTGCCACTGGTATTACAAATACCAGCAGGGTCACCCTTGGTGAAGACATTTCAGCTGAGCTTCTGGACTCAGACAGACTAGGAAGAAGGACCTGGCAGTCCACTTCTGAAAAAAATTAGGCAGTGAAAACCTTATGAATAGCAGCAGAGGATTGTCTGATACAGTACCAGAAGATGAGCCCCTCAAGTTGGAAGGTACTCAAAAGATGTCTGGGGAAGAGCTGCCTCCTCAAAGCAGAGTTGACCTTAATCACGTAGATGGAGTCAAGCTTTTGGGACTTCATTTGTTGATGTGGCGTTGACTCAAAATGAGAAGAAACACCTGCAAGCAGCCATTAATAATCCAAAAACGGAAGGTATGAAGTATGAATCTAGGAAAACTGGAAGTCATCAAAAATGAAACGGAACACATAAACATTGATATCCTAGGCATTAGTGAGCTGAAATGGACTGGTACTGACCATTTGGAATCAGACAACCATACAGTCTACTATGCCGGGAATGACAAACGGAAGAGGAATGGCATCTCATTGTCCATTGTCAAAAAGACATTTCAAGCTCTAGCTTGAAGTACAACACTGTCAGTGATAGGATAATATCCATACGCCTACGAAGATTAGTTAACAATGACTATTCATATTTATGCAACAACCGCTAAGGCCAAAGATTAAGAAATTAAAAGATTTGAACTAACTTCTGCAGGCTGAAATTGATCAAACATGCAATCAAGATGCAGTGTTAATTACTGATGACTGGAATGGAAAAGCGGAAAACAAAGAAGAGCTGGTAGTTGGAAAATATGGCCTTGGTGATAGAAATGACGCTGGAGATCACATGATAAAATTTTGCAAGACCAATGACTTCTTCATTGCAAATATCATTTTCCAACAACATAAACGACTATTATACACATGGAGGAAATCCTGGTGGTGCAGTGGTTAAGAGCTACAACTGCTAAACAAAAAGTCCGCGGTTTGAATCCACCAGGTGCTCCCCGAGAACCCTATGGGGCAGTTTTACTCTGTCCTATAGGGTCACTATGAGTCAGAATTGACTCGACAGCAATGGGATTGGTTTTATACACACGGACCTTACCAGGTGGAATACACAAGAACCAAATCAACTACCTCTGTGGAAAGAGACGATGGAATATCTCAGTATCATCAGTCGGAACATGGCTCATAAGCAAATTCACGTTGAAGCTGAAGAAAATGAGAGCAAGTCCACGAGAGCCAAAGTACAATCTCTGCGATATCGCACCTGAATTTAGAGACCATCTCAGGAACAGATTTGACACAACGAACACTAATGACAGAAGACCAGATGAGTTGTGGAAGGACATCAAGGACATCGGACATGAATAAAGCAAAAGGTCATTAAAAAGACAAGAAAGAAAAGACCAAAAAATGTCAGAAGATACTCTGAAAGTTGCTCTTGAATGTCAAGTAGCTAAAGTAAATGGAAGAAATTGATGAAGTAAAACAACCAAACAGAAGATTTCAGAAGACAAAGTAAAGTACTATAATGAAATGTGCCAAGACCTGGAGACAGAAAACCAAAAGGGAAGAATACACTCGGCATTTCTCACGCCAACAGAATTGAAGAAAAAAAATCAAGCCCTGAGTTGCAACATTGAAAGATTCTAAGGGGGAAAATATTAAATGACGCAGGAAGCATCAAAAGAAGGTGGAAAGAATACACAGAGTCACAGTACCAAAAAGAATTGGTCAATGTTTAACCATTTCAGGAGGTAGCATATCATCTAAAACCGATGGTACTGAAGGAAGAGGTCCAAGCTGCACTGAAGGCACTGGCGAAAAACAAGCCTCCAGAAATTGACAGAATACCAATTGAGATATTTCAACGAATGGGTGCGCCGGTGGAAACGCTCACTCATCTAGACCAAGAAATTTGGAAGACAGCTACCTGGCCAAAAGACTGGAAGAGATCTGTGTTTGTACCCATCCCAAAGAAAAGAGATCCAACAGAATGCGGAAATTATCGAACAATATCATTAATATCACAGGAAAGTAAAATTTTGCTGAAGATCATTCAAAAGCAGTTACATCAGTACATTGACCAGAACTGCCAGAAATTCAAGCCAGATTCAGAAAAGGATGTGGAATGAGGGATATCACTGCTGATGTCAGATGGATCATGGCTGAAAGCAGAGAATTACCAGAAAGACGCTGTGCTGTGTTTTATGGACTATGCAAAATCATTCGACTACATGGATCATAGCATGGCAAAGAATGAGAATTCTAGAACACTTAACTGAGGAACCTATACTTAGACCAAGAGGCAGTTTTTCAAACAGAACAAGGGGATACTGAATGGTTTAAAGCCAGGAAAGGTGTGCGTCAGGGTTGCATCCTTTCACCACACTTACTTAATCTGTATGCTGAGCAAGTAATCTGAGAAGATGGGATATATGAAGAACAACAGGGCATCAGGATTGGTGGAAGACTCATATTAATAACCTGTGATATGCAGATGACACAACCTTGCTTGCTGAAAGGAAGAAGACATGAAGGACTTATTGATGAAGATCAAAGGCCACAGCCTTCAGTGTGAATTATACCTCTACATAAAAAAAAAAAAATCCTCACAACTGGACCAGCAACATCATGGAAAAAAGACTGAAGATGTCAAAGACTTCATTTTACTTGGATCCACAATCAACACCCACAGAAGCAGCAGTCAAGAAATCAGAGGATGCATTGCATTGGGCAAATCTGCTGCAAGAGATCTGTTTAAAGTGTTAAAAAGCAAAGATGTCACTTTAAGAACTAAGGTGCGCCTGACCCAAGCCAAGGTGTTTTCAATGGCCTCATAGGCATGTGCAAGTTGGACAATGAATAAGGAAGACCAGAGAAGAACTGATGCCTCTGAGTTATGTGTTGGCGAAGAATATTGTATATACCGTGGACCGCCAGAAGAACGAACAAATCTGTCTCGGAAGAAGTACAGCCAGAATGCTCAGTAGAAGCACGGATGGCGAGACGTCGTCTCACATACTTTCAACATGTTGTCAGGAGGGACCAGTCCCTGGAGAAGGCGATCACACTTGGTAAAATAGAGGGTCAGCAAAAAAGAGGAAGACCTTCAACAAGATGAATTGACACAGTGGCTACAACAATGGGCTCAAACACAGCAAGGATTGTGAGGATGGTGCAGGACTGGGCAGTGTTTCTTTCCATTGTACATAGGGTCACTATGAGTCGCAAATGACTCAAAGTCACCTAACAGCAACAATATGTAACATTGAAGGATGTCCACTATAAGGCTGTTTTCTAGAGGAAAAATGTCCAGAAAAAAGTCATGCATAAGTTGCTTTTAAAACGGAATAAAAAAGAGATGTAATGATTACCCTTCCACACCAGGGGTCCACTTTCCTCCACCTTTGCTTATGACCTGACATTGTCCCCACAGGGTCCTTTCCCACACTGACACCTCACAACAACCCAGGGGAGGCAGACGTCGTTATCCTCATTTTTCAGATGAAAGGCCAGAGACTCAGTAAGACGCCTGCCCAAGACCACACCATTAGTAACCCGTAGTCACTAACTGTTGTTCGTTGCCATCAGTCGATTCCAACTCACGGCAACCCCAAGTGTGCAGAGTATATGCTCCACAGGATTTTGAAGGCTGTAACCTTTCCGGAGCAGATCACCAAGCCTGTCTTTAGAGTCACCTCTGGGTGGGTTCGAATCCCCAACCACTCGGCTAGTAGTTGAGTGTTTAAGCATCTGTGCCACCCAGGGACCCCTAGTTACTAACTACAAGGTAGGATTCTACCCTGCCTAGGAATAGTATCCCAAATAAGCAACATCTCCACACATTTCCAAATTATCTGCGAATCCTACGGCGGTAAAAGCTTTGCTAGAAACCCTTCCCCCAGTTCCCCTGGACTCACCATCACTGAGGCATTCCCCTGAGGCCCTCTGAATCATCTTTGGGGAGCACGCTGAAAGGTGTAATCACTACCCTAAAACCCTGCCTCTTTTTCCAAGAGCTACCAATACCAGCCCCAGGGTTCCAAGCCATGGAGGTGATCACGCTCTCCTTTGGATGTGCCTGTATCAGAGCCCAAAGAGCCCTAGTGACACAGCGGTTAAACACCCAGCTGCCAACAGAAAGGTCTGCGGTCCGAACCTCCCAGCCACTCCGTGAAACCGAAGAGTAACAATCTGCCTCTGGAAAGATTACAGCCTTGGAAACCCTGTGGGGCAGTTTTACTCTGTCCTATAGGGTAGCTGGGAAACGCTGGTAGCATAGTGGTTAAGTGCTATGGCTGCTAACCAAGAGGTCAGCAGTTCAAATCCGCCAGGCTCTCCTTGGAAACTCCATGGGGCAGTTCTACTCTGTCCTATAGGGTTGCTATGAGTCAAAATTGACTCAACGGCAGCGCGTTTGGTTTTTGGTTTATAGAGTAGCTGGGAGTTGGAACTGACTTGGCAGCAATGGGTTTAAGTTTTTTGGGGGGGCGGGGGGAAGTATCAGAGCTCTGTTCATACTCTACCGTACGTTTCCTTTCCCGCTAGGCCCATAGCTCATCTTTATAGCTCCGGTAAATAAAAGAATCAGAACGAGGGGAAAAGACTTTGAATTACCAAATTACCTTTAAGCCCAAAACACCCAACAGATAACACATTTTCTCCTAACCAAAGATGTTTTCTCCCCTTCTATGACCCTTTCCTAAACTCTAAGCATGTATCACACACTTTGCTGGGCTCTGGTATACAAAATATGACAAGGTCCCTATTTCTAGAAACAAATCAGAGTGGAGAACAGGGAGTGGAGGGCAGAGAGGAATCTTGGTTGGAAGGTTAGGGAGGCTGACGACATTCCAGGTCCTTCAGTGTCCTGGCTTCATTATGCAGTCTGAAGTGTCGCGAATTTGCAAAACAGTGAACATACCCCTAATAGACAGTACAAAAAACATATTCCATGGCCAAAGGAAAATGACCTTTGGATTATCAACCTAATTTGGTATTTACGCCACCTCTTCCCTCTTCTGACCTGGACAACTGAAACATATACACCCTTGAGGGAGATGTTTACAGATGAGTCAGCCTAGGAACAGATAAGAAGCGGTGGAAAGTGCGTTGGACCAGGAGTCGGAGATGAAGCTCTTGTTTTGGCTCTGCCATTAAGTCTCAGTGGGGACTCTGGGAAGTTAGTTCGCCTCTCGCTGTTTCCTCATCAATGAGGTGGGAATACAAGCAGGCTTAATTCTCTCTCCAAGGGTGACAGTTATTGTTTGGGAAAGCACTAGAAATATACAATGTGTTTTTCAAATACCAAGCTGGAGAGGACTGGTCAGTAGACGTGGTTGACCTACAACACAATCTCATCACGTTAAATCTGTGTTATATTGCTCAAGAGTTAAAATAAGCTCAAAGAAGAAGTTGACACCAATGACAACCTAGGAAAGACACTCAAATTCTGAGTTACCAAAAGGAGTAAGATGGTAAAACATCTAGACGTGCCACAATTCTTTCACATGCAAAGATTTAGCACCACTGAATACAGAGAGACTCCAAGAAGTACAATGCCAACAGAGTAAATTCCTTTGGGTCTAGCATTAAAAAAGAACTGCCTCACAGTTCTGCCTCTGTTGTTGCTGTCAGGTGCTGTCAAGTTCGTTCCAACTCATAGTGACGCTACGTACGACAGAATGAAACATTGCCCAGTCCTGCACCATCCTTATAATCACTGCTGTGTTGGAGCCCATTATTGCAGCCACTGTGTCAATCCACCTCGTCCAGGGTCTTCCTCTTTTTTGCTGACCCTTTAAGAAGGCTTATTTAGAGAAGCAAAGTACTTTGGGAAGGTAAGTGTGAAAGGTAGGAGGAGGAAGTTAAGGATTACCACTACATACTGTAAAAACATACTGGAAGACAAACACGGCCAAAGGAGAAAGCGTCACAGAAAAAAGCACTGAAAGCTCCTCGTAAAACTAGACGTAAGTTCAACGTGATGGGTAAACTCCACGTGGTAAGATGGCGAGTGGTGAGCCCTGTTCCTAGGTCCACAATGTGAACAACCAAGAAAATGAAAGAGGCTTGTCCAATCCCAGGGATAGTGGGGGATTCTAAAAGGGTTGTGAGTTAACGTGGCTCCTGAAATCAAAAAGCAGTACTATTGAAGGGGCACAATAGCCTGACCTTAGGACCTAATACTTTAAGCCTCAAGCTAGAGAGATTCAGTGTTACAGCGGAAAAACAAGGAGCCTCTCAAGTGTGTGGATCCAGGACATACTGCAACCCACCAGCCCGCATCCTCTAAGCCGTGACGGTCAAACACAGCCCCCTCCCCTGACCCAGGGCATGCCTGAAAGTCTTTTCCAGCGCTTTGACAGGAAGTTGGGCTTTCTTTTCTTTTTCTAAACACAGGCTAGCTATGCACTTTTGCAACTGCAAGTCTTAGAGTACCAACTGCTGTAGATCTTGCATGTGATTAGAATGGAACAGTGTCTTCAACTTTTCGGGTAATTTTATATGTCAGTGTATGGTTAGAAGGTTGGTGTTCAGGGCCCACTCTGGAAGATGCTGTTAAAACAAAAACAAAAATAACCTCCTAGAGAGAAAATCCACGTTCTAAGAGACAAAACATTTTACCTGGGCAACAGGATAATTTAACTCATGAAATACAAGAACACAGGACAACAATAAACAACTAAATTTCCTTGAATATAGTCAACTAGAAAGGCAATGCATTTTCCTACACAAAACATTGTACCTTTCCTACTACACCAAAGAAATTCAATAAATAATTTTACAGTGGAAGGGCCCAGGTCAAAAGTGTAAGTGAAAACTTGAGTTTTGACATGGAGGTAACACAAGTCATGATTTCCTTTGCAGGAACCGTAGAGTCATCCAAGAATGTCACCAGGCCTGGAAGCTCGGCCCGCAGTTTAGTCTTTTCCAGGTGAGGGAGCTGGAGTTTCCAGGCTGCTTTACAGTACAGTTCCATCTGGTAAAGCCCAGGCACTGAGTGAAGCCAAAGCGTACAACACAAGAAAGGGTCAAAGCCAAGGTTTCTTCACGCCGCCTTTGTCTTCTTCCGCCGAGGCAGCGTGAACACCGAAGTCGGGCTTCAGGCTGGTAGTTCTTCTGCAGCGCCCTCTTCACCCTGCTTTAAGTCCTCTGTGCCCATCACGCAGGGAAGAGTTCGGGAGGGCTCTCTCCATAGCAGTACTTTGCTATGGGATCCCTATAGGTGTTCTCGTGCTGCACGCTCTGTTGGCAAGAGGGAAGATAAGACCGCCGTGAGAGACAGTAGAGTTTCGCTGACACCTCCCTCACAGAATGGCAAAAGTCACAACAGGACTGCCATCAGACACTCCCTATAGGAGCCTGCCTGCATCCATCTCCAAATATCACTAAAAGGCTCCAAGGCACTTTCTGGAACAAGGAGGAACACTTGACACAGGCTGTCACAGAAGAGTATTAAAATGGAAATGCACATTAAAATGGCATGCACACTTCTTTTTATGTACACCAGTGAGTTTTTTTTTTAACAACCTGACTGTAACCTGGGTATCTCAAGACAGCTGATTTTTCTCACATTATATTAAGTGAGATTAAGAACCAATAGGTATTTTGTGCCTGATCCTGTGCTTCAAAGAAATTCAGCTCTGGGTACCGAACCCTGCAGAGAGATTAAGGAGATGCACTTCGAGTCGCTGCCACAAAGTTTATGTACCTACAGGTCTGGCACACAAGCCAAACCCCACACCACCACTCAAGCCTTATTTGGCTCAGCAAATTGCAAGTGTGCTTTCAAGCAGACAATCATCCCCAATGGCTAATTTTTGAGCAATTTGTTTTCATACAAGCAACTTGAGTTTTTGGCTAGTCTGGAGTTCGTTAATTAGCCCAAGAACAATGCTAAGCAAATAAATTGAAAGTATTAATCCAATTTGACAGACACACAGCCAAATCTTCTCTTTCTTGGGATACTGTTATCAACACAAATTGAATGGCAATTGGGAAGTCTCTCTTTACAATAAAAAACAGTCAGAAAGCATAGCAGCTTCACTGAAGATTGGAACTCCTGGGTTTTATCAGTTAAGGAAAAAAACACTTCACCTTTTCTAGCATTTCTCAGAATTAGAGAGACTCTGAATCAAAATGAGTCATGTGTTCAGCCTTCTTCCACATTTCCTTTAGAGCCCATTCAAGTGGAAAGCTCTTCAAGCAAAACAAGACTATCAGGAATTTCTTAATGTTTTCAAATGCTCGTTATAATCCCTGAAATATTGATCCAATGATGCTGAACGTGCTCAGAGCAAAGCAGAGACATGAAAGAGGGGTAAAATCAAAAGGTGAAATACAGAAGCCTGACCAAGGGTACGAGGGTTCTGGAGAATGACAAATAACTCGGTTATCATAGATGAAGCCAGGACAATCTGGGACGCACCATGAATAGAAGCCAGAAGAAGCGTGCCTGCGTAAAAAACATGTCTGGGGATTGCACAAAGAGCTACGACAAATGCCCAATCACAAAAGCAGGGAGACAAGAATACAGAGAGCGAAGGGAAGACTAAAGACTTTCAGACGCTGGCAGCAGCAGGTGCAATATGTGGTACCCAAAGGACAAAGCAGTTAATGACAGCATGCAAATAAGTATTGAGAGCTTGACAGCCAGCAGATTTACTCATGTATTTTTGAATACCCACCTGCCCATCCCCTTGAAGTTCTAAAATAAATCGCAACTCTGCACAGAACAAATTACTATTTAAACAAGTGGCTGCTGCAAAACCTTAGTCAAATTTCAGTCTGACAGAGTGGAGAGAACTTCTCTCAGGAATTAAGGCACACCACCCAGACTTAAAAATAATTTTAAGCTCCCACTTAATGCGCAGACATGCAATTCAGATAGGAGAGATACGAGCTGATTAGACTTTGATTTATATAAATCTTACTTTACCATTCTAAATGCTACCATTATGCCACACAAAACCAAACAATGCTTGACATGGCTTCACGTGAGTCATTTCTCCCTAATCATATCACAAAAATGACCTGAGCACACCTTGTCTCGCCCCTGCCTCTCACCTGCCCATCCCCCAGCAAGAGAAATTACAGCTTCTGACCTGGGATGAGGTCCTGCATTTAGCCAAGCACAATTCAAAGTGATCTTCTACCGCCATGAAGAGGTTCTGGAACGCCACGGCTGCCCGGCTGAGGAAGCGCTCCAGGAGCAGTTGCTATGGAAACAAAAGTTTGCACCTGTAATAAATTCCAGATGAAGCCAGCAAAAGGTAACCTTGGATATCTCTCCTTAACTAAGAGAATGTGGCTACAGGGACAGAGAGGGAGCTGGGTATCTTATTCATCAGCTACCTGAACAGCAATACAATGGTCCACTCTGCAGAAGAACCATTCGAGCAACTGAGCACCATCTCCTTCCCTTGCAGACAAAGGCGACTTCACAGCAGCAATTTTCTGACACCTACAAAGCTCCGTTCCCAGTTCTGTTTTCAAAAGACTCTCACACGAAGAGTCTAGCACTCACCATGAAGTAAAGGCAGAAAGGAACAGGGGGTGTAGCACGAGGCGACGCCACATACCTTGCTGGGCTGCAGACAGCAGGAGACACAGTACTCGTACGCGCTGCAGCAGCCGTTAGACAGGCAGCCGTTGCAGCAATACTGCTCTGTGCTGGGGACGTTGACATTACAGCAACCGTTCACCAGCAAATCCTTCCTTTCACAAACATATCCTGAAAGTCAGAGACTAACCTTAGCATAAAGCCAGCAGTCCTCCCATCCCTGATCGTGCAGAAACAATGCCAATACCGCGCTCGAAGAAGCCAGAGACAGAATCTGCAGCCCGGAACATCCCAAGCACCAAAGAGCCAGAGGTCAGACAGAATGTGTTACGGGAAATGCGCACTCCCGGGTTATAACCAGGTTCCACACCACAGCCCGCCTACGCTTCAGTCTGCTGTCACACATCTGATTTAACCACGTCCACATTTTCCTATGCTAACCTCTGCAAGGCTATCTTTCATCACGCCTGAAGAAAAATGTCAGTCTTTTTCAGACAAAATCTGAAAATAAAAAAAAATCAAGGTGAGAGCCTTCTAAGTTAGAAAAAACTCTTTAGAAGTATCTTTCGAATTCCTGCCATTTATTCAGTGCCTTTAATTTTTTTATATATTTTTAAAGAAGTAAATAGCTATTACCTGACCTTTATAAATTAACTTAGGTTGTTTATAAGTACAAATGCCAGGATTCAATAACCGTCAGCATTAGGGAATACAGAGTTTTCTAATACGCAAGGCAGAGCAACTTCTTAACTCCCTCTATCCCTCAAATCCCATGGAAACCCTGGTGGCATAGTGGTTAAGAGCTACGGCTACTAACCAAAAGGTCAGCAGTTCAAATCCAACAGGCACTCCTTAGAAACCCTATGGGGCAGTTCTGTCTTATAGGGTTGCTTTGCTATGAGTCGGAATCGACTCAACAGCAATGGGTTCGGTTTTGGTTCTCAAATCCCATCATTTATCCACATACATACCCTCCGACCCAGTTAATTCATGCTCAACTTTAGGGAAAGAATCTCTTTACAAGAGTTAATTTATTGTTCAGAGCTGCTAAATCGACATTTCTCTACATCCTTCTGGGAGTGGGGTAGAAAAATGTAGAATAAGTCCATGAGGGATACCACCTGGCCCTTGGGAAACCCCAGGTGCACGCACGGGCCCATGGGTGCACGCACGGGCTCTCAGGTACAGAGCAGCTGTTACTAGCATCACTCCAGTCCAAATGCCCCAGCTTCTCAATCCTCAGAGACTGAGACTTGGTGAAGTGTAAGGTTGTTGTCAGTAACTACTCTGGAAAACAAAGGCTGAGCAAAAGCAAGTGGCTGCCAGTAGAATGATGACTGTGGGAAGAGACTAAAGAAGCCCTCACTTAACAGAACCAGGCCCAGTTACCTGGGAGCTGATGCCTTTTTTTTTTTTTTAACAAGGCAAGGCAATTCTGTCTTCTAAATTAAGACGGCAGGATTCTAATACCACAGTAAATGTTTCCGGGAGTCACCTTAGCTATTCCTACTAATTTTTGTCACGGGGGTTATAAACAAACAAAATGAATCCAAATAAGTCAGCATTTTTCTCAAAATTCTGCCCAAAATGACAAATGCACAACAACCCTATGGCCTCGGCATCCAGAAGATACCAGATATTATGTGATCTAAGCTCCGCTTGTTGAAATTATTTTTTTCCCCCTTCTTTTCCGTATCGTATCATAAGTGTGAGCTTCTCAGGCCCTCTTTTTCCTCCCAGTGCTAACTTCCAATACTTGGCCTTGAAAGCCACACAGGTCCTTCTAACTTCTTCTCAAAGAAAGCTCATCAAGAGTTCTTATTCTGCATCATCAATCTACTCGTGCAAATGTTACTTCCAATGAGTCCTGTAAGATCACAACCTCCAAGTGTGTTGCTATGACCTGGGAAAGTAATTCCCAGCCTCCGGAAAGTTTGTAATTCTAATTGGTTGTCTTATTTAATAATGTGTTGCTCTGGCAATATTCATGCTGGCATCTAGTTTTCTAAATGGCATAAATTCTTGGAAGTTTTCTTTATTAAGCCAACTTACCTCTTCTCCCCCTTTCACAGAGCTGAGGTAAAACCTGTGGCTCTTGGATTTTTATGTATTTATTTTTGAATCTTGGGAGTTTTTTACACAAGGAGCCTGAGAGTGTGTTTTGCCTAAATGAATCAGAAAAAAATCTCCTTTGATAGGTAAGACAAAAGAACATGACAAGCTGTTCATAATTCAATGCTAAATATTAAAATATAACATCTCATATTTTCTCACTGAATGTCATACAGTCTGAACTCGAAGTCAAGATACTTGGTCCTTGTCCAGTTTTACTCACTGACATGCTGTATAAGTTGCAGAAGTAATTTTCCTCTGCTATTCTCTTAAACCTTACTCTGTTAAAAAAAAGGTTATTTGCCACATTATTTGTTTCTTAAGTGGGACTATAAAAACAGAGATTGTAAGTGGCATCATTGCCGAGTAGAGTGTTTTAGTTGTGCAAAATTTTCCAGCTCTTCTACTCTATCTGGGTAGTCTTCCTGACTCCTTCCTTCATCTCTCATCTCTTGATGACATTACTTGTTAATTTTGAGATCTTTTGGAAAGAATTTTTTTTTTTTTTTAAACAACAGGGCATTGTGGTCTTCATTGTAAGGACAGTATGTATCTTCATTTTGTTTAGCTTAAGTATAGATGAAGATTCTAATACAAGGCTCCCTGTATCAATACACACTGTCAGGTTAATAACCCAACTGTTCTAGGAATCTTTGAAAAAGAGTAAATTTTATTTTTGCAAACAAATAGAAAAACAGGTTATTGCAAACTGCCTGTTGAAAAAGAAAAATATTCATCATCAGGGAACTCTGGACGCTGGTTGGCTGTTTAACATTAAGGAACAATTGGATTTTTTTAGTGTGGTAATGGTGCTGTGTTTATGATTTGCAAAAATCAGATGAAATATTTAAGAAAGGCTTTCCGCACAGTGCCCAGTAGGAAGAAAGAAGAGCTCTACCAGTTGTCTAGGCTAGCCACCTAACCCATGCAGGAAGCTCCTCTCTTAAAGCTTACAAGGAAGCAAGAAAGCTCCGGGAGAAAGCCCCAAAACAAACAAACTCATGTTTTAGCTGCAACAGTAACACATTTTGAATGTGTTTATAATTCATTTGAAACTATTTGATCAGTCACTCAACAAGTACGTTTCCTAAGTGCTAACACCACAAGGGCATTATTGAGGTTACCGAGGAGGAAAACTGAACTCTTATCCTATAGAGTTTACCAACAAGATGCAAAGGGTGGCAAGATTAGAAAACACTGGGGATGGGGAGATTGGCAAGCCGTCACCTGGGGACCAACGCATGATCAAATGCTAAATGACAAATTACAGGCACAAAGAACGCTTAAGAGTTATCAAACCAAGCTTCTCTGACATTAAGGGGATCCTCAAACAATGAGTGGGGCAAGAAAGAGAAGATGTGAGAAATGCTGGAAATGAAAGGAAAAATGTATCGTAGAGAAATCCCTATAAAATGCCCTACAAATGGCCCCACCAGTGTATTTCACCGATTGCAGGAGAGGAGGAGACTCAGCCTTACCAAGTTCATCCGTGATGAGGTGCTTCCCTTGAATGGAGTTACGGCACTGATTGCTTGGCCGACTGCTATTGCCCAAGTTAAACTGTACTTTCCAGGCAATGGGCTGATCATGGTCTTGAACCTGGAGGAGATTCCGATCTCTCACTGCCCTCTCCTCCTACAAAGAGACCATAAATGACAAAGTTAAAGTATGGTTTCTCTCATTTTCACCAATTTCGCATAGAAACTACAGCGAGAAGACAGAAATGCTGTAAAAAGCCTGAACAACGGGCATCTGTATTCCTCCACATAAACAAAGTCAGAGTCAATGTCATAAAACAAAATTAAAATAAAGCTGGAAAAAAAGTGAAGCCCTGGTGGCACATAGTTAATAGCTTGGCTGCTAACCAAAAGGTAGGCAATTCAAATCCATCAGCCGCTCCTTGGAAACCCTATGGGGCAGCTCCACTCAGTCCTATAGGGTACTAGGAGTTGTAATCGATTCAGCAGCAATGGGTTTTTTGATTTGGAAGTAAAAGAAATTAGGGTTATGCTTTAGAACTGTCATACTTACACGCTGGGCCCCCGGGTTACGTGCATATTACAAATGTGCCTCATATTCCTGAAGTGTTAACTTTACGAAAACCTTTGAATGGGGAAGAGTTTTGAGCTTTTCCTTTCTGACGGCAAGTCTTTCAACACATTTTTTGACACTAAAACAAACTGTGGAACAGAATACAAAACCTGAACAAACTTTTACAGGAAAAGAGGAAACTTCAAAGAAATGTTTCAACTGTCATTTCAGGCAATACCCAACACCTCTGGAGCACAAGGCCGCTTTCATCTGCAGTTAGGAGTGTTGCAGTAGTGCACGTACGGGAATACTGAATGAGGAAGCCAACTTGGGGCAAGATGAAGCATGTCAACTTGTAAATCCCTTCTATGAAAGAATACTGAGTATGTAACGTTTATAGCATCCCTTTCTTTACCCACATACCAGAGTGAAGAGTTACCCCAGAGGAAAGAGTTTAGACCACCCTTTTCCTAGCCTTGAAGCTAGGTGGGATCGAGCTTTCAAAACTGCTGTTAAAGGAACTAAGAAGAAGGTGCCTGAGTGCCAGAAAACAAGCCAAGCATGACAGTCATCTTCTGAATGCTTAAGCCCATTGTTAAGAAAACAAAACAATCAATACAAGATTCCCTCCTAAAGGCTTTTTGAGTACATTAAACATTCTACCATTGTAACGAGAGTGCCAGTGTTCTGTGGCTTCTGCCATTAAGAATAATCTGTCATGTGTCATTGTTTAAGCAAAAACGACTAACCTTGAAAGTCTGATGGTAAAGCTTACACATATAAAAAAGAAAAAAAATCCTTACAGTTACTAAAATTTCTTTAGGAAAGTGAACTGGGAAGGACTATTAACATTTAAAACGCACATACCCACATACACTCCTGACCAGTAAAATCATTTTTGAGCCCTGGGCAGCGTTTTGTTCTGTTGTAAATGGGGTCATTAGGAGTCAGACCTGACTTGATGGCACATAACAACATCCTATAGAGACCATCAATGTATAAGGATGCATGAAAATGTTTAATTACACACAGCATTGCTTAAATGATGGAAAAAACCTGGAAACTCATCAACAAATGACTCAACAAATGACTCAACAAATACCGGCGTAGCCACACCATAAAAAAAAAAAAAAAACCTAGCTACGATTGATAACTATCTAGTGTACTGGTTCTTAGGCCTGACTTCGACATTATATTATGTAGGGAGCTTTAAGAAATTCTGATTCTTGAGCCCAATTGTAAACTAACTGAGAATCCAGCAAAAATACTGGGAATCAGTATTTCTTTAAAACAGACATGGCTGGAGAGCATGGTATGTTTTTGGTGGGTGCTGCCGATGGCAACTCACAGCAACCATTTAGGACAGAGTAGAATTGCCCCATAGGGTTTCCTAGGCTGTCAACTTTATGGGAGCAGATCACCAGGTCTTTTCTCTTGCAGAGCTGCTGGTGGGTTCGAACCGCTGACTTTTCAGTTGGCCACCGAGTCCTTTAACTGTTGTGCCACCAGGGCTCCTGTTTTCCATGGTATATTAAGTGAAAAAAGTTGCAGAATGGTATTATCACAAATTACATTATCCTAATGATAACAATAATATACACAGACACGTATGTAAGAGCACAAAGGTACACTCCAGGCTACTAACATGGGAGGGATACTGGTGATGATTAACGTCTTTTGTCCCCTTTGGAATGTTTATATTTTTAATTTAAAATAAAAATTATAAAGATACTATGAAAAACAGATTATTAACAGGGCAATTTGGGTGACAAGACTACGGAAACTCTGTACTATTGCTCTTTGCTGTAAATTTTAAATTGTTCCAAAATAAAAAAGTTTACTAAAAAAATAAATCACCAACATTAAAGACAAAATATCATCCACAATCCAATCACATAAATAAAGTGCTTTTTACTTTTGCATATTAATGTCTAGCCTTTGACCCCTGGCATTTACACTACAAATTAGTATGCTTTATATTCAGTTCTTCTTGACACTAATTGGACAGTAACCAATTTTCAAGTACCTACATTGTCTCGATAATCCCATTTTCCAGACTATATAATAATCCATCATGTTCATAAGCTATAATTTAGTAAACACGTCAACATCTAGTCAACATCTAGGCCCATCCCAGGATTTTGTTGTCATCGATAACACTGCAATAAAAACGTGGAGCTTTTTTCTATTCCCTTGAATAACGTGTTGCAGTAAATATTACCGGAAGTACTGTCAACGCTATACGAAGCCAATAACTTCCCAAAGGTTATATTGCTTCTAGGATTGCCAGCATTACAACAATAGTGCTTACAATTTTACCATCACAAGTACCAGATTTTGTTCTTTCATTTACTAGGCATAAAACAGTCCCTCATGGTGGCTTTAGTTTGTATTCTGTTCCCCCCCTTTGGTTTCTTTTCAAGGAAAGCACTGAAAAAAATTAAAATAAAGGAAATCGTGGTCTCTAGCAGAAGCAGGACAGGTTATCAAAAACAACACCTATATTCCTCAGTTAGCGTGAGACGCTAAGCGGAGAAGCGTTGGGGATATGAAGCGATCACTTTGGTGCACGCTGTGTAACTACACGGAAATTCATACTTCTCTGCCCTGCTGGGAGCGTATCAGGTAACTGCATAATCAAGCTATATGCAAGCTACACTGAGCTTCAAATGCGACCCTAGATAAATAGCCATAAAGACCATTAAGAGGTGGTCAACATAAGTAAACTGAATCTATGACAAGGTTAAAATGCTCTTAACATTACTCCCAAACTACCCTGTTAGTCTTCCTTGGGGAAAAAAAAAAAAAGTTGACGACATCCCGGAAGGACCTCTTCAACATAATTTCGTTCCTGATAAACAGGAAATCAATTCTCCCAGCACTTGAACTTGTTTTCAAACATGAATATTCAAGACTTTGCCAAAGAGCCAGATAAGTGAGAGTGCCAAGACGGCACACAATTGTAATGAAGTAGCACTCCCTCACTTTTTCAAAGGCCCAGTCCCGCAGAGGGTGCTGTGAAGGGACACTGGGGGAGTCCTTCAGGGGAACTTTCCCAAATTGTTCCACTGATCCTATTAGATTGTCTCAGTTTTAAGTTTTTCCCTGTATATATTTTTTTTCATTCAAGGTTCATTCAAAACGTATTTATTGCATTCTTACAATGTACTAAGGATACAGAGACAAACATAGAGAGGGTCCCTAGCCTCAAACAGCTTCCAAAGTGGTGGATAAAGAGATACGTACATAAACCAATGCAATAACTTGCTGTAGATGCTACAAAAGCTGTCCACATGTGGTGCACTGGGGGACAAAGAAAAGAACAGGAGCAAAAAGGAGTGAAAAAATACACAAGAACTTTCTTCATAAATTGTGAAGAGCTACAGGAGTATTTTTTAATTACTAACGTTTGTTGCTTAATCAGAGTTCCTCAGTTTTAAAAAATGGATATATTAACATCTGCCCTGTGTATTTTTCAGGGGTTATCCTGAGAGTCAAATGAGATAAATTTTTTTCCATGTAAGTTGTTAAGCACAAGGCAGCATTGTCATTTAAAAATGTACTTTGGTTCTTAAAAAAAAAGAACAAAGTGATAAAGATCAGAAGGTATACTAGATGTCCAATATTCGGGCAAGCTTAAGTACCACCAGATAATGGGAGATTCTCCTCATAAAAAAAAATTATGCTTACAATGAGCTTTTTATGATGGAGGAAAACTCATATGTTATATGAAGAAGTGGTATGTCTCAACTATATTGAGAAAAAAAAATCTATGGAAAAACAGTAGAAAAAATATAAATAGTGGATACCTCTGGTTGGCAAGATTACAGGTAATTATTTCTCTCCTTTACTCTGTGTAATGTTTTACAAATTTTCTGAAAAAAATAAATGAACCCTGGTGATTAGTGAAAAACAAAACAAAAAACCAGATTAGCAACTTTCTCCTACGGTTTATCACACTTCACTTTAAACCTGTTGCTGATTCCGACTCAGAGCAACCCTTTAGATAGTGTCTGGCTTGGCAGTAATTTACATACTCAGTTACTTTAAAGCTGAAGATGTTACCATATTTTCAAAGAGCCAGGCGAATAGCTCGGAAACTTTCAGGAGCTGCACCACTTGTACAAGTATGAGGGCATTTATTTACACGAGAAGACCTCTACGGTCCCTTGCAACTCCCAAATTCTGAATTTCTTTCATCGCAGTTCTGATGTCCCACACAGAGTTAGGATCGTTCTATCATATCATCCTGTTTTGTTCTCTTCACATCAGAAATCATGATCCAGAATAATTTTCCTTATTTACTATTTGTCCTTCCTACCTTCTTGCAGAATATAGGCTCTTGGAGAGCAAAGGCCCCTTCTGCTTTGTTCTACACTGCATCTAGCAGAACAGGGTCTAGCACACAGTTGGTGTTCACTAAACATCTGTTAAATAAATGCATCCAAGTCACCTGGCACCACTCATCATTCCCAACCCTCTCCCCTAATCGCATCCCCACCATTGCCACTAATTCCTCCTATGCTCCCATCTCTACGATTTAAAATTATCCCCCAAAGCATTAATTAACTTGAAAACGAAAGAAAAGAGGAATTCAAAGCAGCAGAGGGTAAACACCTGTTCTCTAGGCAAAACGCTGCCGCATCTGCTCCGTGAGCTCATAGTCTCACTGAAGCAGAGCTAAGGATCGTTCGGGGCTCTGAAGCTTCTCATAGCCCCTTCTCCATTAATCCTAAAAGCCCCTGGATGTTCCATGCCGCATCTCCATTTTACAGATCAAGAACCCGAGGCTAGGCAAGAGGAAGCAAAGCTGCCTGGCGTCACACAGCTAGGGAGCCACACAGCTAGTGAGCCACACAGCTGGTGAGCCACTCAGCTGGTGAGCCACACAGCTGGTGAGCCACTCAGCTGGTGAGCCACACAGCTAGGGAGCCACACAGCTAGGGAGCCACACAGCTAGTGAGCCACTCAGCTAGTGAGCCACTCAGCTAGTGAGCCACACAGCTAGGGAGCCACACAGCTAGGGAGCCACACAGCTAGGGAGCCACACAGCTAGGGAGCGGCAGGTGACGGAAGCTGCAGCCTGTAGGGGAGCATTAGTCACAGCGGGCTAGGTCTGCGCTTCTCAGAGGTTTGGGTCCTAGGACTCCTAACGTTACCAAGGACCCCATTATGTGGCTTTATGTGGGTTATTGCTATTGATGTTTACCACGTTGTAAATTACAACGTAAACTCTTAAAATGTGTATTAATTCATTTGAAAACAATAATAAACCCATTACACGTGACATAAATAACATGCTTCTGTGGAAAAAAAAGCTGATTTAAAAAAAAAAATTAGTGAGAAGAGGGGTAATGTTTTTACACTTTTGCAAATTTCTTTGATGTCTGGCTTCACGGAAAATAGCTGGATTCTCATATCTACTTCTGCATTTAATTTGTTGCTATATGCTGTTTTAGTCGATGCAGAGGAAGAAAACACACCTCACAAAGATCTGTCATTGGAAATGGGTGAAGTATCTTAATAGATAATTATGATTATTCACCTTTGAAACGACCCAAAAACTTGGCAAGTGGTACTTTCTTAAATTCACAGCAAATGGTGCAGCCACTCTGGAAAACAGCCTGGTAGTCCCTCAAAAAGTTAAATATAGTTACAATTTGACCCTGCAATTTCACTCCTAGATACATACCCCAGAGAAATGAAAACATCTATTCACATAGAAACATGTACACAAATATTCAAAGCATCATAATAGCCAAAAGGTGGAAATAACCCAAATGATCATCTAATGATGAATGGATAAACAAAAGGTGTATCAATACAATGGAATATTTACATTAAGAAAACGAGGCACTGATACACGCTGCAACATGGATGAACCCCAAAAACACTGTACTAAGTGAAAGCAGTGAGTCAAGGAATCTCTCAGGCAACATGAAGGGGACTCCATCTCGACACGTGGCCTCCAAGATCAACGTGGCCAGCAAAGGAGCAAAGGCAACGTACACTACCCAAAGCTGCCTGGAAGTGACAGCCTACATCTTCTTAGCCAAAAGAAGCCACACAGCCGCTCCTAACTTAAAAGAGGTGGCAGAGTTGATCCCCCCATGTGCCCAGAAGAAGGGTAACAAGGTTATTTGTGAATTACGCTGATAACTAACACAGGAGGTAAGGCTGAAAACATACATGAGGGTATGGCCCAGCAGGCAAAATATATTCCAGAATCCGAAGGATGCAGCCTTGACTTAGTTCCCTCTGCCTGCTGCCCGACTGGAATGTAGACCCACTGCTGCCAAATCGCCTTGATTTTCAAGAGAAACTGGAAGTAAGGATTTACACACAAACTCAAAATTTTTCAATTTTTTTTTTTCTTAAACATTGTACAGATTATCTGTTTTTATCTCTGTAACAATGGTTAAGAATTAAGAACAGGGGCTTTAAAATCAGGCAGACCTGAATCCACTTCTCTTCTTGAACCTTCACAAAGGAAGAGTGTTTCACATACAAAGAATTTCCACTGTGATTAAAAAGAGAAGCCAATACATCAGGGGTCTTAAAAGCTTGCCAGCAGTCACCTAAGATGCATCAATTCGTCCTGACCCATCTGGAGCAAAGGACAATGAAAAACACCAAAGACACAGAAAATATTAGCTCAAGAGACAAAAGGGCAACATAAACCAGAGGCTCCATCAGCCTGAGACCAGAAGAACTAGACAGACGGTGCCCAGCTATCACCAATGACTGCTCTGACAAGGAACACAACACAGAGTCTCTCTCTGATGGAGCAGGAGAAAAGTGGGATGCAGAACCCAAATTGTAGTAAAAAGACTAGACTTCAAATGGTCTGACTGGGACTGGAGGAACCCCAGAAGATATGGCCCCCGGACTCCCTGTTAGCCCAGAACTAAAATTATTCCCGAAGCCAACTCTTCCGAAAAAGATTAGACTGGACTATAAAACATAAAATAACACTCACGAAGAGCGTGCTTCTTAGTTTAAGTAGATACAAGAGACAAAATGGGCAGCTCCTGTCTGGAGGCGGGATGAGAAGGCAGAAAGGGACAGGAGCTGGTTGAATGTACTTGGGAAACCCAGGGTGGGAAGGGGGAATCTGCTGTCACATTACAGGGATTGTGGCTAGTGTCACATAACAACGTGTATAAATTTTTGCATGAAAAATTAACTTGAGCTGTAAACTTTCACCTAAAGCACACACACACAGAGAAGACAAGCCAATAGTAAAATGGTCAAAGAATATGAAAAAGCAACATAAGAAGCTCAATGTTCAAATTATTGAAAAGCATAAAACGTTCAACTTGACCAACAGTCAGAGAAATATAAATTAAAATAATAACGACTAGGAATAAACTTAAATTTATAAAACTTATTTGAAGACAATGTTTAAGTGTTATTGAGGGACACAAAGAAGGCAAACACTCGGAAAGGTATATCATGTTTGTATCAGTCAGCTATTGCCACAACAATGCTGCATAAGAAACCACCCCCAAACATGGCAGAATAAAACAATATGCATTTATTTCTCATTCACGCACCTGCAGGTTGGCCGGCATTTTTAAATATAAGTTTATATAACCACAGAGATGGCGCGAAAGAATAGAGACCAAACTTAACAATGGTTATCTCAAGGGAGTGAGAATAAAGAAAACTGAGGCGCAATGAGTACATTTTCTTTTACATCTCTTTATTGTCTGATTTCATAATGGGCAAGTATTACTTTCAGATATTTTTAGACACTAAAAATGTGGCTGATGTTTTCTCAGAAAAATTGCAGGGGAGGGAATGGGCAGTTCATATGATTTCAGAGATCATCTACTTCAACTCCCTCATAATAGAGGCACCTCTAACCTTAGAGATATCGAGTGGCAAAGCTGGATCACTAGTAGCCCTAGTGCAGTGGTCACAGGCATGGACTTTGAGGCCAGGCTGCCCCCGGCTTGAATGCTCACCCACAGTGTGACCTTCAGCAAACCCTTTTCTCTGTGCCTCACCTTTCTCAGCCAGGAATCAGGCGATAGGGTTACTGTACGTTTCAGAGAGTTAACACATAAGAAAGTGAGCATGGAACACAGCAAATGCTTAGTAAGCATGAACCGCCATTATCATTATATCTATGCTCCCCGGGCTTGCAGGTCAGGGCTTCCTTTCATAACTGCAGTATAGAACCTGAGAAATATGCTTAAGTTTGAAGGGAAAAAAAAAAGAGCAGGTCGGGCTGGTTCTTTAATTTAGTAAAAATGTACTGGGCACTGTTTCAGGTTCAGCACTGAGTGCTGGGCATAGAGAAACAAAACGGGCAGGCCCTCTCTTTGCGAAGTTCAGACATCTCAGAGGGGGAAAGACCTTTGGCCACAATGATAATTAAAAAAAAAACAAAAAAACAGTGGCTGTCAAGTCAATTCCGACTCATGGAGATACCATGTGTGTCAGAGTGGAGCTGTGCTCCATAGGGTTTTCAGTGGCTGATTTTTCAGAAGTAGTGACTGCATAATACAATGTGTTAAGACAAAACAGAACAGTGTTTTTTACACGTTGGGGAAATTAGAAAGCAGAGAAACTTAGAAAACTAATAATTTGCCAATGGTTTCAGAGAATTGTCATCATCATCCCTCCCCTAGATCACAGAGTTAGATAAGAAAAAAAAAGACACGCTATAATAAAATATATATATATATAATAAATATATAAAAAATATAATAAAAAAAAGGAACAAGGCACCCTGGAGTGCTTAAATGGCAGGTATAGGGGAAGGTGAGTGTGGGCAACATCTGAGCCACAAGAGGAAAAATTAGGAGGAGTGTGCCAGAGAGAAGAAAAGGAAAAGCTATTGCAATTAGAAAGATCAACACTCAATGTTTGTTCAACCGATATTTGAGTGTCGGTGAAGTGCCAGGCAGTATTCTAGGGGCTAGAGATTCTATGAACAAGACACGTAAGATTCCTATTCTCAAGAAAATTTCATTCTAAAAAGGAGAGCGAGGAGAGACAGATAAACAAGTATCAAGAAATGTTCAGTTAAGTGATCCCTATCGCCAAAAATAAATAAATAAAGCAGGTCAACGGGCAAGGAAGTAATTTGACTATGCCACTGGGTACAGCTGAAAGCTGTTAATGGTTAGTTTGACCTGAAATGACAAAAAGATTCAACCATGCAGAGATCTTGGAATTCCGTCTGGATTTTGATCTGAGCACAACAGGAAACCAAGGAAGAATTAAGCTCAAGGGAGTGTTGCATTGATTTTTGAAAAAGATTATCCTCCCTACTGCTAGGTCGAGAATAGACTATAGGTTAAGTAAGGAAGCAAAGACCTGCTGTAGGCTACTACTGTGGTCCAGACAAGAGATGACAGTGGTTTAGATGACAATAGCAGCTGGACTCTAAGGAGAGATGAACAGATTTAGGATATACTGAGGAGGCAGAGCCATGGTTTGGACACAGGGAGTGAGATTAAGAGAAGAATGACGTATTCACAGGTTGAACAAATTGGTGAACAGTAATGCCATTCCGGGAGACCGGGAAGACTAGGGGAGGAACAAGTGTTGGCAGACAGCAGGCGGAGGAAAATCAAGAGTTCTGTTTCGGCCCCGTTTGAGAAGTCTACAACACATTCAAAAAGATCTATCAAGTAAGTAACTGGGCATAAGAATTTGGGTTTTTCTGGACAGGTCTAGGCAGGAACTATAAATTGGAATATCAACAGCATACAACTGGTATTTAAACAGTGGGGCCAGAGGAAATCACCTGCGTCAGGTAGAGAAGAAGGCAGAGGACTGAATCTTGGAACATTCAACAGAGGTCCATCAGAGAAAAGACAACACTCGACTATGAGAAGGCGTCTGTGGAGTAGCAAAAAACACAAGTCACAGAAACACAGCAGTTCACATGAACTTCACCCATACATTCCAGCCAATGAAGAGGCTTACAACACTCAGCCCCTGTTTGCCTAAAGTCAGGTGTTCACATCGCTTATTTTCTATTCTTTTACACATTTTATTTACGAACTTGACTCTTGAGAGGGAAAGGTGGAGCATTCAATAATTACATCAGGATAAGAGCACACACCAGAGCTGTCCACTTCTAAAAACTCAAACGCTCAAGTTGGACTTCTAAACAAACTTATTAATGCCTTGGGTAACATTTACCACCAAGGCACCTTGCCATTTCTCCCAGAAATTGCCACAGGGAAGAAAAGCTCAGAAGGAAGGAGGGGAGAAGAAAATTCCACTCAACCAGGTTATGCACAGAAAGGGCACCTCACTGGGCCTGGTGAGTCACCCAGGTGGAACCGCAGAGCCCCAAAATAAACGACTGGCAGCCCCGCCTATGCTGATTTTGCGGCTCACTTACTGGCCCCAGTCACCTCCACCTCTCCAGTCTTGGTTTCCCCGTAGTAATACGGAGCCCCCCATCTTCCAGGGCTGCTGCGAGGTTTAAGCGCGAAAATGCACGCCCCACTCTCAGCACAGGGCCTGGGACTGGAATGCACGTTGGCGACTAGAAGAAGAATAACAACAGCCTAACAGCCCACGGACTGGGTTCTAGTCCCAGCCCTGCCCCTGGCCTAACCCACGCCTTCTGCTCCCAGGCATCGATGAAACCAGCAGGTCCTTTCGCCCGTCTGTGGACCCGAGAGAGAACTCCTCGCCTCTCCGGCAGCTTCCCTCGCTTCGGGGAGGGGCCGGGCGGCCAGGGCGGCTCCCCGGGGCGCCCGAAGCAAAGATGGGAAGGAGGGCGGCCACTGACCTGCTTCAAGGTGCTGGTGAGGAAGTAGACGAGGGAGAGCCCGAAGACCAGGGCGAGCACCCATCTCTTCCTCAGCAGCCGGCGCCACACCATGGCCGCCAAATTCACCATCCCGGCGCTGACGCGGGGTGTGGCGGCCGGGGCGGGGAGCGCGGCAACCCCGGGGCCCGGGCGGCATGGCCCCTAAGTGCCCGGCAGCTCCATCCCCTCAGGCGGGCGCCGGCCCCACGGCCGCGACCCACCAACTCCCGGCAGCCTCCCCGCGCCGGAGCGCGCCGCGCCACGTGACCTCGGCCAGCGCCCCGCCTCCTCCGCGCGCGTCACGCCTCAGCTCACTGGTCCCTGAGGAGGGGCGGCCTCCTATTGGCTATAGCCCGGGAAAGGGGGCGGGCAATCGTGTGCGTAAGGCCGGAGTGGCTGTACTCGGGTTCTATCTCAAACCGAGGCAACCCTGAGAAAGAGCTGAACTGGAGGCCGGAAGTACTCGGAAGTCACGTGCTTCCCGCGGCGCGTGAGTGATTGGCTTGACGAGACGTGAACGATGCTGCTGTGATTGCTGAATTGTCTGGGCAGGTAAAAAAGAGAACCGGGTTTTTTTTTTCCCCCCCCGAACGTTCGGTGTAATCTCCTGCCCTTGCAGCTCTAGAGCGTTCTGCGCTGTGCTTTGGTAGCGGGAATGAGAAACGCTCGCGACGTTGTATCCGACGTGCACCTGTCTGCTTCCAATTCAAGTAATGCAGAAGTCCTTCCCTTGCATGTGTTTAGGTGCAGCCTTGTAGCGGCCCGGGGATGCAACGTTAAACATCGCATGCACAAAAAGTCTTGATGTAATTTTTCATAGGGATGAGGTATGATTTATGAAGCAAAGGGTTAAAAAGCGTTTCATTCTGTCATTCAGATGCATCCCACATGCAAAAAATACATTCCACAATTTGATGTTGGAATAATTATGTACGGCCTAATTCCAACGGAGAATCTGAAACCCTTTCGAAAGCTAGCATCTGAAAGTAGAAGCTGGGGCATTTGATTTAGGAAGCTTTGTCAGATTTATGGATGGAACCTCAGACCACTGTATTTTTTTGCCAAGAGGATTTGCAGGTGATGAGGAATAATTGGGGTGGGGTGGGCATTAAGCTGAGTTTTGCAGGCTCTTGAAAAATATTTATGTAATGACCCATTTCTCAGCTAGTTTTCTAGGCGAGAAGAGGCTTAAGTGGTGCTGCTCCCTCAAAAAGGCTGATCAGGGTTAGGATTAAACAGAATTAAACAGCCAATAATGGTGCCCTGAAAGGAGCCCTGGTGGCACAGTGGTTAAGTGTTTGGCTTCTAACCAAAAGGTTGGAGGTTGGAACTCACCAGCCGCTCCATGGGAGAAAGATGTGGCAGTCTGCTTCCATAAGGATTACAGCCTTGGGAACCCTGCGAGGCAGTTCTACTCTGTCCTGTAGGGTAACTCTTAATTGGAATCGACTCAACACAATGGGATTTTTTTAATGGTGCCCTGAACTGAGGATCAGATACCATCTTTGGTTCTGGTACAAAAAAATATCCAAGGATGCTAAACCTATGTATGGAAAATATATGGCCTTTTTTTCTTCCCTACGGTGAAAGAGCTATTCATAAGGTTTTCCTATGCATGTGAAAGCTGGACGATGAATAAAGACCGAAGAACAATTGATGCCTTTGAATTGTGGTGTTGGAAAAGAACACTGAATATACTATGTGCTGCCAAAAGAATAAACAAATCTGTCTTGGAAGAAGTACAACCAGATTGCGCCCTAGAAGCAAGGATGGTGAGACTACTACGTCTCACATACTTTGGATATGTTGTCAGGAGGGATCAGACCCTGGAGAAGGACACCATACTTGGTAAAGTAGAGGGTCAGCAAAAAAGAGGAAGACCCTCAATGAGATGGATTGACACAGTGGCTGCAACACTGGGCTTAAGCATAAAAACGATTGTGAGGATGGCTCAGGATTGGGCAGTGTTTTGTTTTCTTGTACATAGCGCTGCTATAAGTTAGAACCGACTGGATGGCACCTAACAACAACAACCGTGGTGAAAGGGGTGGAGGGAATAGGAATCTAGGAAAAGGTAACTGGGAAACCTATAAATGTATTCATTGAATAAATCCTTGCTGAGTGCTACTCTGTGCCAGACCGTGTTCTAGATGCTGAGGTAGAGCGGCCCATGAAGCAGACAGGATCCCTGCTTTTATGATGTTTACATTCTAAGGGAGACAGATCAGAAACAATTAAGCAAGTGTGTAAATAAATAACAAAGCAGGGCAATTTTAAGAGGGATCCTGAGGTGAGAGGACACTGGGAGGAGGTGCCATTTGACCTGAGGGAGCTAGCCATGCAACATTCACAGGGAAAGGCATTCCAGGGAGAGGGAACAGCAAGCACAAAGGCCCTGAGGCAGGGACAAGCTGGCGTGTTGAAGGAACAGAAAGGTCAGTATGGCCGGGGCGGGGGGCAGTGGCAGAAGGGTAGAGTGCAGAGAAATGAGGTTGGGAACATAGATGAGGGCATATCAGGTACAACCTGTAGTCATGGATTTTAATCTGAGCTTGGATTTTATTCTTATCTCATTGACAAGCTATTGGAGGCTCCAATGCATGTTTTGTGTATTTCCCAATCAGAACACATAGTTTGACAATAGGATGAAACACATGAAGGTCATAACTGTCCTCAAGAGTCCACAGAGGGGCCAATGAGAGGCTAAGGAGACATGTTGAGCAGAAGGAATGATCTGCTTGTAGCTACTCATGATGTTCCAAGACTTACGAGTACTGGTGTCCTCAAGGTGTCCCATGGACTGTTCACGCAGGTATCTGTCCCATCCAGGGTCTGCAGTCTTGCAAGCTCCCCTGACCTGTGCATCCCTCTGGAGAGAAAAAGGAGGTGGAGGCCTGCTCTCTCTGGGATCCTGGGATCACAACCCCACCAGGAGCCCTGAATGCCCACCCCAGGTGTCGTCAACATGGAGTTCTGAAGTCCATGTGGCTCCTCACAGTGAACCAGGTGATGTGTCTCCATTAGCACTCACGTCTCCATTACCACTTTATTAAATGTGAGAAGGGAAGGAAGCTTTGGGGTCAGCCACTCCACCCTTTCCTGTTTAACAGTGGAGAATCTGAGGGCCAGAGAGCCTACTGATTTGTTCAGGGGTACATAGCAAGTTCAGGGCAGCATCCGTCCCAAACCCATGTCTCCTGACTCCCAGTCATTCACTGCTCACTTGACCACCTCCAGCCCCTTCTTCAACTGCTGCCTGATTCACTCCTTTCTCCATTCACCTTCCCTTCAGACCCCTCTCTGGGTCTCTTCATCCTCATCTGTGAAATGGGCTGACAATTCCGTCCTCATAGGATTGAACGTTGAATTGAGGGCTGAATGGCTTAAAAGACCAAAATGTGGCTTTGAAAATGTATATGTACTCTAGGAATGTGAAGTATGATTATTACCGCCCTATGATTACCATAGCAACCTGACAGGCAATGGGAGCGATTGGAAACTGGCTCACGCCCTGTGTTGGCTTTCAGGTGTTAAGGAAAATGCAGAGGCGCCACAGCAGCAACACGGATAACATTCCACCTGAAAGGTAGGCTCCCCGCATATTGGTGCCATCAGGGAGCACTGGGCTTCGTATGGTGAGGGGGACAGCCCAGAATCACCCAGGGGAAGCCAATTACCTAAAGTCACACAGGCAGGAAATGGCAGGGCGGAGATATGGGCCCAGTCCATTGGCCCCCCGAAGTCTGTGCTTTGAGCCAGCCATATTTCAGCTACGGTTCAATCCTGCTCTCCTCTCCTGGGCTGCCTCAAGCTCCAGCCCTTAAATGAAAAAGTTGGAAACACAGCCTCTGCCCCTAAGGAATATTCTTTCTTGGTGAGGCTGAAATCTCAGCTGCATGCTGGGCAGAGGCCCAGGGAAGGCAGGCCAGCTATAAAAAGCCCCTTGGTGGGCAGAGTATCCCCTGAGAATACCCAAGGTCCCCAGAGCCCAGTGAACTCAGAGTGCTGGCAAGTTCAAGGAGGGTGGGAGGGCTTTCTAGGGCCCCATGGGACAGCAGGTGAGAGAGGATAGTCCCCACATGGGCCAACATGGGCACCTGCCAGGATTTCTGCTTTCTGATCAGCTTCTTGAAGTGCAGAAAAAGCTCAAGGACCCTTGAGGATTATAGCCATGGTGTTGGTTGTTGTTGTCACTATTAATACTATTATTATTATTATCCAGAACCCAAAGGAGTTGGACCACACACTTCCTGGCTCCAAAAGCCAGCAGGGACAGGGCACCCAGGGAATGAGTAGCTGTCTTCAACAAGTACCCTACCTTGTACAATGTTTATGAAAACTTAACCCTAGGTCAAGTTTTCAAAGCCAAAGGAACCAGCCCTGAGATTTCTCCAGACTGGTGTTGCCTCTACTGTTTAACAGGGGTTCTGCAAGATATTAATAGGCTTTCCATGAAAAAAAAAAAAAGGTAGTAATTCCATGATCAAATAAGTTTGAGAAACACTGGATTGAAACAAAGCTAGTTTTTTCAACTGCAGGCCTTCTCAGAGCCTTTAGTTTGCTCATTCATTCATTCTCTCAAATAATATTTATTAAGCATTCTGTGTGTGCTGCCCTGGTGGCGCAGTGACTAAGAAGTTGACTGCTAAAAAAAAAAAAAAACTTGGCTGCTAACCAAAAGGTCAGCAGTTTGTATCCACCAGCCGCTACTTGGAAACCCTGCAGAATAGTTCTGCTCCGTCCTGTAGGGTCGCTCTAAGTCGGAATCAACTCAATGGCAGTGGTCTTTGGTCCCCTGGAGCAAGGCCTAGGCTAACGCAGTGGCGGAGGACTTGAAAGAAATATAAATGCCTGGGCCCACACTCTAAGATTTTGGTTCAGCTGGTCTACAGTGGGGCCGGGCACCTGTATTTTTTCTAAAGCTCCCCTGAGTGATGATAGTGTGCGGCCAGTATTGGGAAAGGTTGATAGGAGTAGAAGAAGAGATAAGCAGTAAAACGATTGCTGTGGTCAATCCCATGCAGGTGAGGTTAGGGTATCAGTTTCCTAACTACTGTAGGAAATTACCACACACTGGATGATTTAAAGAGAGCCCTGGTGGCACATTGGTTAAAAGCTCTTGGCTGCTAACTGAGAGATCAGCAGTTCGAACCCACCAGCTGCACAACGGGAGAAAGACGTGGCAGTCTGCTTCCATAAAAGTTTACAGCCTTGGAAACCCTAGTGGGTAGCTCTACTCTACCTGATAGGGTCACTGCAAGTTGGAATCAACTCGTCAGCAGTGGGTTTGGTTTAGTTTTTGAGTGATTTAAAACAATAGAATTTATTCTCTTACCATCTGGAGACTAGAAGTTCAACTTCAAGGCCATACTCTCCCTGAAGGCTCTAGGCGAGAATCTCTTCCGTGCTTTTCTCTGAGCTTCTGGTGTTGCCAGCATTGTTTGGCTTGTAGATGCATCACTCCAGTCTCTGCCTCCATTGTCACATGGCTTTCTCCTTATGTATCTGCCTGTGTCTTCTCTCCTCTCCTTATAAGGACACCAGTCATATTGGATTAGGGCCACCCTAGTGACCTCATCTTAACTTGGTTACTTCTGCAAAGACCCTGTTTCCAAGTCAGGTCACATTCAGAGGTACAGGAGTTTAGAACGTTAGCACGTTAGCATTTTTTTGGGGGGGATATAATTCAACATATAACAAGGTGCAACATGAACACGGAGCAGGGGGCTTGGCATTGTCTGGGAGGTAGGGGAGGCTCCACCTGGGAAGAAAGATTTTAGCTGAAATCTGATCAATGAGCTAAAGTTACACAGATGAGGTGGGGTGGAGATGGCAGCCAGTGCAAAGGCCCTACAGAAGGAAGCACTTGAGTAGTGAGAAAGAGGCACATGGTGAGGTTGGAGTTTACAGCTGGATCATAAACTCTGGCAAGTGCATCTGTCTGAGCCTCAGTTTCTTTATCTGTAAAGTGGGGGTTGATTTGGGCTGCAGCAAGCAGTCTAGAATGGGCAGCCCTGGAAGAATAGTGAAATGATCGCATATGTGTTTTTTAAAAACGCAGCCTGGTTTCTGAGTGAAAAATAGATTATACAGGGTCAAGTGTGAAAGTGGTATAAAACCTTCTCTGGAGCCTCCTTCCTGCTGGCATTTTTTGACTAGAAGATACGGGGCATACATTTATTAAGCACCCACTGTGTGCCCCAGGACTGAGTCCGGAGGAGAAACGAAACTCAGCTCTTGTTTTCAGTAAGCTCAGGGTATATTTGGAGTGTCATAGGATCTGTGGAGGTGCCTTGGGGGCTCTTTGCCCCTCACATACATACACACATCAAGCACTTATATCTGTTGTGTAGATTGAGTTTCCACATCATGATTCTATTTGAGAAGAAGTCCAAGAGAAGAGAGATGGTATCCAGAACCTTTGGACAGGGTGTCCCTGAGAAACTATACCCAGTTTGGGGCTCTCTGTTCCCAGAAGGGAAACCCTGGTGGCATAGTGGTTAAGTGCTACGGCTGCTAACTAAAGTTCAAATCTGCCAGGCGCTCCTTGGAAACTCTACGGGGCAGTTCTGCTCTGTCCTGTAGGGTCGCTATGAGTCAGAATCAACTTGATGGGAATGGGTTTGGTTTTTTTGGGGTTTTGGTTCCCAGAGGTGTGACCCCAAGCTCTCTGTTCCTCCAGCAGTGGCTCTGAAAGGGCCACTGAACCCTTTGCCTGATTCCGACACCAGAGGCCTGAAGTCTTCCATAAGGACTAGAGATGATTATTGAGCACTTACTGTCTACCAGGTACAATGCAAGGGGTGTTTTTAAATGTGATCCCGCCACAGGAATCATTCTTTGCATGAATGAGGTTCCTGCTGAGGAAACTGAGTGCAGGGCTGTTAAGGCCTCTGGAAAGGATGGAGCTGGGGTTTGAATATGGGCCTCTTTGTTAAGTCTTCTTCCCATTAAAATCTAAATCTGCTGCCGTCGAGTCAATTCCAACTCATAGTGACGCTGTAAGACAGAGTAGAACAGCCCCATAGGGTTTCCAAGGAGCGCCAGGTGAATTCAAACTGCCGACGTTTTGGTTAGCAGCCATAGCTCTTAACCACTGCGCAACCAGGTTTCCCATTACAATCTACTGCCCCCCAAATACCACCTATGGCCAAGGCTGAACTCCCTTGGGAACTGGGAGCCGTTGAACTTGATTCTAGAGCCAGGGCCATTGAGTTCTGAGGTTATTCTAGAGTCGTAGAATTCTGTGCTTCCTATTCAGTAAAGTATGGTGGTTAAGATGTGGACTCTAGAGTTAGTCTGCCTGGGTTCGAGTCTCCCTTAAAGCATTGATTACCAGCTGTACCACTCTGGGCAAGTTACCTATTTCTTTGTGCCTAAGTTTCTTTATTTTTTTTTTAATTGTACTTCGGTTGAGGGTTTACAGAGCAAACTAGTTTCTCATTAAACAATTAATAAACATTGTTTCATGACGTTGGTTGCAAACCGCACGACATGTCAACACTCTCCTCTTCTCAACCTTGGGCTCCCTGTTACCAGCTTTTCTGTCCCCTTCTGCCTTCTAGTCCTTGCCCCTGAGCTGGTGTGCCTATTTAGTCTCGTTTCATTTTATGGGCCTGTCTGATCTTTGGCTGAAGGGTGAACCTCAGGAGTGACTTCATTACTGAGCTTAAGTGTGTCCAGGGGCCGTACTCTCAGGGTGTGCCTCAATTTCTTAATCCGTAAAATAAGGATATTATTACTAGGGGTCCCTGGGTGGCGCACATGGTTAAATGCTAACCAAAAGGTTGGAGATTTCAGTCCACCCAGAGGTGCCTCAGAAGAAAGACTTGGTGATTTACTTCCGAAAGGCCACAGCCGTAGAAAACCCAGGGAACACCGTTCTAATGTGATACTGATGGGGCCATCGTGAGTGGGAGTTGACACAGTAGCGGTTAGTTTCTATATTATTATTACATTATTGTTGTTATTATTACCAACCCACAGGGTTAATAGGAGGATTTAATGATTTTGTTAGGCAGAGCACTTAGAAAAGTATCTGGCACATAAGAAGTTTTCAATAAAGGTTATGACCCTATTTCTGTCATTGCTGATACTGTTGTTTGCTCCCAGTCTTCCACTGGAATGGTGTCTATTTTTCTATCTGCCTGACTTGGTGGGTTTTCTCTCCCCCTGCCCCCAGAAACCGCAGTCAAGCGCTCAGCTCCGAGGCGAGTGTGGATGAAGGTGGCGTCTTTGAAAGTCTGAAGGCAGAAACCACCTCTCCCCCAGCACTCTTCTCGGGCTTAACTGGCTTAACCGGCCTCCCCACAGGCAGCATCCCTGCCAACCCCTTCCCGTCCAGTCTGGTGCTGGGGTCCTCGGCCAGTGGCGGAGACGTGTTCATCCAGATGCCGGCCTCCAGGGAGGAGGCCGGGGACCGGGGGCAGGGGGGTGCCTACCACCACCGCCAGCCCCCGCACCACTTCCACCACGGCCACCGCGGGAGCTCGCTGCTGCAGCACGTGGGCGGGGACCACCGTGGGCACTCAGAAGAGGGGAACGATGACCAGCCCGGGACGCCCGCCCCTGCCCTGTCAGAGCTAAAGGCTGTCATCTGCTGGCTTCAGAAAGGGCTTCCATTTATCCTGATTCTCCTGGCCAAAGTCTGCTTCCAGCATAAGCTGGGTGAGTGCCTGGGTGTGGTTAGCCTGGGGCATCACCTGGAACCTGTGAATCCGGGCCAGGTGAAGGCTGTAAAGGCAGACGGCATTAAAAAAAAAAGTTGCCCTGGAATCAATTCTGACTCATAGCAACCCCACAGGGTTTCCAAGACCTTTGGGTTAGCAGCTGAGCTCTTAGCCACTGTGCCACCAGGGCTCTGACGTGGTGCATAGTGCTTAAAAACCCAAAAAACCAAACCCATTGCCGTCAAGTCAGTCCCAACTCACAGATACACTATAGGGCAGGGTAGAACTGCCCCATAGGGTCTCCGAGGCTGTAATCTTTATGGAGGCCGACTGCCACATCTTTCTCCTTTGGAGCAGCTGGTAAGTTCAAACCACTGACCTTTCAGTTAGCAGCTGAGCACTTTAACCACTGTGCCACCAGGGCTCCTTTTGCATAGTGGTGTGGCATTCTAAGTCAGACCTGGGTTCAAATCCTGACGGATGAGCTGTGTGACTTTGGGCAAGTAACTTGCCTTCTCTGAGCCTCAGTTTTATCATCTGTCTGGAAGTGGTAATGATAGAAATGTCCTCAGATGGTTGGTTGGTGTGAAGCAGTATAGTAAATAAGGTCTGAATCCTGGCTCTGCCTCTCCCTAGCTGTGTGGCTCTACGTAAGTTATTTAACCTCTCTGCGCCTTGGTTCCATCATTTATAAAACGGGGATTCTAATAGTACATATTTCAGAGAATTGCAGTGAGGTTTAAATGAGTTAATACTTGTAAAGCACTTAGGACGGTGCCTGCAAGTAGTAAGTGCTGTGTAAGTGTAGATTATTATTTTTATTGTATCTTTTGGAGTCCCTGGGTGGCATAAACAATTACACGCTTGATATTTATCATGAAGACGTAAAATACTTAGCAAAGAAACGCACATAGCACCAAACCAAACTTGTTGCCATCGAGATAATTCCAACTCATAGCAGCCGTATAGGACAGTAGAACTGCCTCTAGGGCTCCAAGGGGCAGCTGGTGGATTCGAACTGCTGACCTTTTGGTTAACAGCTAAGTGCTTAACCACTGCACGACCAGGGCTCCAGTACATAGCAACTGCTCAATAGGTATCACCTATTATTGTTAGGAAATAAGGTAATGATTCATAAAGTACTTAGCCTAGTACCTAGCTCGTACTTAACATTCAATAAACGATGGGTGTTCTACCGTTATTATTACGGTTATTTCTTTTTGTTTTGTGGTCACGATGCTGCTGTGCCCCAAAGGAATTCTCAAAGTGGTTGTATTTGTCTTATGGTAGGAAATACCGCGTAGCCTACTGCCTGCCATAAGAAAATATCCAGAGGAGATTAGGCTTATTTGTCCCCCAAATCACCAGCCAACTCAAAGCACCCCACGTTTCTTGGGGGGGCGTGCTACTGGATGAACTCATTTTCTAGTCCTGGAAATGGAAGTGACCATGCCCCACCTTCTCTTGAATTTCGGCATACGCACAGCTAAGTTTTGTTCTTGAGTGTGGTTGTTTTCTTCTTCACTTGGCAATTTTTTTTTTAATCAAATAGGAGAGTAGAAGGAGAGATTGTGACATTAACTAGTTTTGATTTTCTATGTATCCAGTGAAGAAACGCACCATCTCTTACAAAGCCGATTTGGGGAAATACCTGGAGTCCGTATACTGTGAAAAAAGTAAAAGCTGGCTCCGAGCATGATATTTAATTTTTTTTACTGAGCAGCATGACAGCTTCAGCGTATTGTATAAAATGTGAATCCTGTCTACGGGAACCAAAAGTAGGATGTGAAAATCACTCAACCCACTGGTTGCCATCAAGTCAGCTCCAACTCGTGGCAACCCCCTGTATAGCAGAATAGAACTCTGCTCCATAAGATTTTTTGAAAGCAGATTGCCAGACCTTTCTTCCAAGGTACCTTTGGGTGGACTTGACTTGCCAACCTTTCAATTAGTAGCTGAGCATATTAGCTGCTTGCACCACCCAGGGACTCCATAAAAATCACTACTCAGGGAAAACTCCAGGATTCCAGCTTGGCAAAGCTTGGGAACAATGAAATGAAATACAGAAAAAAATTCAAGTATGTCTCCCTGCTGCCTGGATGATATTTACCTGTCAGCTTGGAAACTTTTTCTCCTTTAACATTACACTTTAATTCTTTATGGTGTTGCCGTCTTCTTTGTGTGCTTTTATTACAAACACGTATTTTGGGTTCTTTTTAACAGTGAAATGATATAGATACCATTTACTAAAGCTAGAGATAATACAATTTAGACATTATCACTTCAAAGTGCCTGCTGTTGTTATTCTGCCCATTTTACAGATGAGGAAACGGGCTTAGAAAGGTGCGGTGTCCTGCCCAAGCTCACACACAGAAGAAGTGGCAGAGCCTGGGTTTGAGCCCAGGTCTACAGAGCCCATAGTCCTATAGTGCAGTAAAATGCCCCACAGTGGCCTAAATTCCATCCCTAAATCAGATGCCTATCCTCAGAGTGGGTCAGGGTTCCCAGTCGTCTACATGGCAGCCCAAACCCTCCAGAAGTGGGATTTTCCCTCTTCTGTGAGTTTTTTTTGTGTGAGTAGCCTGTATGCTCCGAGGGCACCAGGGATGGGTCTTTTTTAACTTTGCTCACAGGCCCTCACAGGCCCAGTGCCAAGCCTGATGATAAGTCAGTATTGTTGGACCCTCCTCTATCCCGCAGGCATTGCTGTGTGCATTGGGATGGCCAGTACCTTCGCCTACGCCAACTCTACGCTCCGAGAACAGGTCTCGCTGAAGGTGAGTCACCTGGTGTATTAGTCTTCTGTGGCTGCTACAAAAAATGATCACATACTTAGTGGATTAAAACAGCACAAATTCATTACCTTACCCTTCTGTAGATCAGAAGTCCAAAATGGGTCTAAAATCAAGGGATCAGGATATTACTTTCTAGAGGCTCCAGGGGAAAATCTGTTTCCTTGCCTTTTCCAGCTTCTAGAGGCCTCCTACATTCCTTGGCTTATGGCCCCTTCCTCCATCTTCAAAGCAACAGCATTGCTTCTCTCTAACTATTCACCCAATGTCACATTTCCCTCTGACTCTCTTCTGCCTCCCCCTTTCACTTTCAAGGGCTCTTATGATCACATTCGGTGCACCTAGGTAATCAAGAATAATCCCCCCTTTTTTTTAAGGTCAGCTGAATCACAACCTTAATGCTGTCTGCCGTCTTGATTCTCCATTGCCATGGAACTTAACGTATTCACAGATTGCCGGGATTAGGATGTGGACATCTTTGGTGACCATTCTTCTGCCAGCCACCTGTGGGCAGATCCCCAGAAATGCCATCCTTCTCCTGCAGCCCCCAGGAGCAGTGTATCCTCTGTGTGCTCCTGGCCCAGTCCCTTTCACCCTTCTGGCATTCAGTCTGTTAGCTCAATTCCAACCCACCTTCACAGTGAAGACCGTTCCACTGGTGCTACTGGGTTTCACCACCATCATCGTGAGTCCGCTGTAAGATTGGCTTTTTAGTGACTATTTGCCTAGCACAAGTCTAAGCCCACTGCATATGTCATCTTGCCAGTTCATCAGTAAACAATGGCTCAGAGACACCAAGTTCTTTGTCTGAGGTCACACAGCCAGTGTAGGTGGTGGCCTCAGCATTTGAACCCAGATGGTTGACCCAGAGCCTATGCCCATCCTGGGTTGAAATCCCAGTTCCTCCACCCACTGTGAGCTTTTGAACAGATTACCTTGGTAACCTCAGCCTCCGGTTGCTGCCTCAGATGAAGGGTCTTTTCGTGCTAACATCATAGACCCATTGAGAGGACTGGATGAGATTGTGCATGGAAGGTATTTAGCACAGGAAACATTTAATGGCAGTTTTTTTTTTTTTTCATATATTTTTTACACTTATGATTTCTACTGCACATGGGATCTCATAGTGATTGTCCTCACCTTTGACCTTTCTCTGTGCCCTCTGCTTTCTCAAAATTGCTTTAGGCTTCCCTGAGGCATAGAGGACAGCTTAGCCTCCATTTGACCCATGAGCACCTTGAGGTCCACAATTGGGACTGGAGCCAGAGGTTCTTCTTGACCCTTAGTCTCATCCACTTCATTTAAACTCCTGCTGCTGTTGTTAAAACAGCAGGTAAACTCAGTACCACAGTGGGAGGCTTTGGAGGCTGGCTCCCTCTCAAAGGCAATAAGACCCAGATGGGGCCTTGAGTTGAATTTTAGGGGCCTAGAGTATTTTTTTTTTAGAGTGTGCCTGGATCCGTGGGCAGGCTTCTAGGAGTCCTGGAACCCTATGAAGCTACACGTGGCGTTTTGCCTGAATGCGTGTATTTCCTGTGAAAGAGGCTCCATGTGACTGTCAGAAAGCTTAGGAATCTCAGTTTCTTACTAGACAGCTACCCCCTTTGTCCTTCAGAGTGTAACTGCTCAGAGCATGGCTTCTGCCCCCTTTCTGCTCCACCGTTGATCTGGATTTACCGAGAATTAAACTGGAGTCTGTTATTTATTGGGGTAAAAAGGACTGCCAAGTGGATTAATCCCATTGATAAATAAGAGCAGTTGGTTTGTTTGAGGTGGTTTCTAGGGTCGTTGACCTTGAATGCTCCTGGAATAATGGGTAGATGGAGATGCACCATTTATTTTGTCCACTCTGTGGACATGTGTATCATAACAGCACGTGGGGCACTGGGCTGTGTCTGGAGACAGTGCGTATTGAGCATTTACTGAGACCACAGGCAAGGTTACACTGGGAAGGTTATGACCTCATCTTATCCCAGCCCTGCAGCCACCCTGGTCCAGGAAAAGATGCAGGTTTGAGCATTAGCAGCAGAGGGGTCTGTGTCTGTCTGCCAGGGTACACACGCTCTGCTCTGTACCTCCTCCGAACATTTCCAAGGATTTGCTCTCAGGCCGAGAAGCTACTATGAAATGACAAATTGAGAAAGGTTTCCCGTTTCTCTTTCTGAAAGTAAACAGAAATGAGGATGGAGAAAGATACTTGGGGCTGGATTGTGAAGGGCTTTAATGGTCAAGGTGTATGAGTTTGAATTCCATCCTATAAATACGGCTCTGCAATGAACAACCAGCCCTGGGGAGTGTCCCAGAAGTCCATTCCAGGAAAAGTTAGAGCAGATGTTTCTAACCAGTAGATCTGAATCTACTGCTGGGTCATAAAGCCTTAACAATCAGACTTAGCATTTAGTGAGCCTGAAATATGTGTCTGTACCAGACTGAATGTTGTGAATTTCTGACTCACAGACAACTCGTACTTGTGCGTTAATGTTACGTAAATTCACCCTCACGTTGACACGCTTGAACCAACCCCCACTTGCAACAAATTCTTCATCACAATCACCTTCACTTGGTACACATGCAGCTTTTAAATCACTGAAAAGTCTTTGAGCCTTTTCTTGGACTAACCCAAACCCACTGCCATCGAGTCAATTCCAACTCACAGCATCCCTATAGGATGGAGTAGAACTGTCCCTCAGGGTTTCCAAGGCCATAAATCCTTACAGAAGCAGAAGGCCACATCTTTCTCCCACAGAGCAGCTGGTGGGTTCGAACTGCCGACCTTTTGGTTATCAGCTGAGTGCTTTAGCCACTGTACCACAAGGGCCCTTGTCTTGCACTAAGACCAAAACCAAACCAAACCCTTTGCCCTCGAGTTGATTCCGACTTGTAGCGACACTATAGGAGAGGGTAGAACTGCCCCATAGGGTTTCCAAGGAGTGGCTGGTGGGTTTGAGATGTCAACCTTTTAGTTAGCGGCCAAGCTCTTAACTATTGTGCCACCAGGGCAGGTAAGGCCAAATAAGAACCATATGCACCTGTTCTGATGTACCTACAAATTCTTGAAAACACACTTAGGAATGGATCTCATTCATAACTCAGGGACAGCCTGTAGAAATGTTAATCCTTAACAACACCCCATTTCCAAATGAGGACACTGGGGCTTAAAACATGTGCCCTTGAGCAACAGTTACTTAACCACTCTGTGCCTCAGTTCTTAGCAATAAATGTAAGTTAACAGATAGCTGTGTGCCAGCCAGTTTTCAGCATTTTATGTACACAAGTTCTCAGAACTCTGCAACGTAGCTACTAATATACCCATTTTGCAGATAAGAATAGGGAAATACAGAGAGTTTAAGTGGCTTGCCTGGGCTGCACAGTTCCCAGGTAGCAGACCGAGGGTTTCAACCTAGACTGTTCAGCTCCAGAGTCTGTGCTGCTAACCACAGTGCTTTCCTGCGTTTCTGGATAGTTCTCCATGAAGGTTTCCACCACTCTGTCAGCTTCTCTGTGACCACCCCTTGAGTTCAAGTGAAATGGAAAGATGCTCATGTCCTTCCATTCAGCATCAGCTCTGCCTTCTCCAAACCCTCAAGAAAGGAAAAAGTTGGTACTCATCACGGAACATTCTAGAGTGTTCTGCCATGGGTGCATTGCAGCTTTCCCACAGGTCTCTTGCTTTCTCTCCAGGAGAAGAGGTCGGTGCTGGTCATCTTGTGGATCTTGGCCTTTCTGGCGGGGAACACCCTGTATGTGCTCTACACCTTCAGTTCTCAGCAGCTATACAACAGGTCAGCAGGAGAGTTCCACTCCTACAATGGTGTGAAGGGGAGTCGGGGCTTGGTGGGCTTGGGACACCGAATCCCTTTACCTGAGAATGATGTAGCAGTAACTTTCAAATTCCTCCCTGTTATATACACACATATATCTAGAGCAGCACCCTCCAGTAGAAACACAATGTGAGCCAAATATGTAATTTTACATTTTCTAGTAACCACATTAAAAGTTTTTTTAAAGAAATAGGTGGAATTAATTTTAATAGTAGATTTTATTTCACTGGACGTACCCAAAATGTTATCATTCCAATAAGCAATCAATATAAAAAATTACTGAGATGTTTTACATTTTTTTATGTTAAGACTTTGCAACCTGATATTTTATACTTACAGAACGTGCCATTTCAGACTAGCTACATTTCAGTCCCCAGTATGGCTGGTGGCCTCCGTATTGGACAGTGCAGACCTAGAATATTTCTGGAAGGATGCATGGGAAACTTGGAACAGTAGCTGACCATGAGATGGGGACTATAGATCAGAAACTTACTTTTCACTGTGTAGCCTTTTGTCTCTTCAGTCTTTTTTCTTCCTTATGAATGTAATAGCTTTTAAAAATTATATTAATGTATATATATATATTTTTAGTCTATAAAGATACACACTTAAACAGAGGTTAGCGAACTACAGCCATCCACCTGTTTTTATAAATAAAGTTTTATTGGAACACAGCCATACCCATTCATTTACATGCTACTTTCCTGCTACAGTGGCAGAGTAGAGTCATAGCAACAGAGACCATATGGCCTACAAAGCCTAAAATATTTACACTCTGGCCCTTTCCAGAAAAAGTTTGCAGACCCCTAACCTAAAATATTAGTTATATTTCTCTAGGTGTTAGATAGGTGGGTTATTATTTTTTTGTAGTCATCTATATTTTATAGTTTTTTTGTAATTTTTTAGATAGGTGGGTTATTATTTTTTTGTAGTCATCTATATTTTATAGTTTTTTTGTAATGAATATGTATTTTTTCATAAAAATAATAGTGCTTTTTTTTTTAATTAGAGGGTAAAAATGTCTACTCATCTGGTTTGAGCTGGGCAGAAACAAGGGTACAGGGCTCTTGACCCAGTCATGTAACTTCTCAGGTGACTTATTACCGCAGCGTTCTGTGCAATGTGACAGGCGTGCGGCAAAACCAGAGAAATCAAATGGATCACTTAGCCCTGATTTAGCATAAACTTCCTTAAAATATCCCCATCACATTGGTAGCCCACCCCCTAGAAATTCTTTTGAAACAAGGAAGCTGCCCTCCTAGATCTGCCAGCGTTAACTAAGCAGGCAGGACCTCGCTCGCTCACTCACATAAGTGTGTTAAAAGGCCAAAAGTTGTCTTTACTAAGTTCTTTCAGGACTGTTGCTAGTCAGTTAGGAGTGAGTTTCCCCTGGTGCCCAGCGTAGTGCTTAGTTCATAGCATTTGCACTATTATATTTGTCAAATAAATAAATATATCAGAATTTTCTAATAACTATATTTTAGAGCTGTTTTAGGTTTATGGAAAATTGTGCAAAAAGTACAGAGAGTTCTCCTATTCCTTCTCCTGCCTGTGCACTGTTTCTCTTATTATTCCCTTGCATCTGTGTAGTATCTGTGTTATAACTGATGAACTGATATTGATATGGTATCACTAAGGTCCATAGTTTACCTTAGAGTTCACTCTTTGCATTGTATAGTCCTATGAGTGTTTACAAATGTCTGTCACTTCCACCTTTACAGTATCTAGAAGAATAGTTTCAGTGCCCTAAAAATACCTTATGCCCCACCTATTAATCCTTTTCCCTGCCCCCCGGAGCCCCTGGCAACTACTGATCTTTTCACCGTCTCCGTAGTTTTGCCTTTTCCGGAATGGCACATAGGTGGAATCGTACAGTATGTAGTTTTTTCTGATGGGATCCTTTCACCTAGCAATATGCATTTAAGGTTCATCTGTATCTTTTCTTAGTCTCTGAATTTTAAAATTAACTTTATTCTTCTAATTTCAAAAGTAGTTTATTTTTAATGGTAAAAAGTTGGAAAACACATAAAAAAAAACCCAAAATCATTTCCAATCCTATCACCCAACAAAAAACTAAAACCAAACCCAGTCCAAGGAGCACCTGGTGGATTCGAACTGCTAACCCTTTGGTTAGCAGCCATAGCACTTAACCACTACACCACCAGGGTTTCCAATCACCCAACAGAAACTCTTAATTTTTACGTATATGTGCATATTTGTTATGGAAGTTTTATCAGACAGAACATACCATTTAATAACCCTTTCTTTTTTATTTAGCAGTGTATTACTTTAAGTCAACAGGTAGCATTTATTGAAGCTTCCGCTGTGTGTGCCCAGAACTATATTAAGAAAACCTATCAAATAGGGCCCTTAGGGTTACTACTTTAGCCAGTCGGGCATTCTTTCTTTAGGCATTGCATGATCCAGGGGCTCAAACAATTCAAGAAAAGGTTAAGAAGAAGGCCTGAAAAAAAGACAGGAACCAGGGAAATTTCCGGAATTTGACAGCCAGAATTCATGGACATTCACTCTGATGTCCAGCTATTGGCATGATTTGATTTTTTTGCTGGCAGTCTCTATTTCTCCTTTGCAATTCAAGAGAAGAGCCCCTGATTGGCTTTTCGTAGGTCAGGGGTCTAGTCCTGGCCCAGACAGCTGTGGCAGGACAGGGCCACAGAGTCCAGTGGGGATGTAGGGGTTTTACCCGAGAATGGCTGTGGTGAGCGGTTTTCAGAGTAGAGAGGCACGGGTTGGGAAGACACCCCATGTTAGCTACTCCACAGAATCTGAGGGCTCTTTGCGGAAGGGTCCTAGGAGACCGAGGGGAAGTCACAGATCCATATCAAACAAAAAATAGCCCTGGTGGCACAGTGGTTACGACCTCAGTTGCTATCCAAAAGGTCAGCAGTTTGGATCCACCAGCCACTCCTTGGAAACCCCATGGGGCAGTTCTATTCTGTCTTATAGGGCTGCTCTGAGTCAGAATCAGCTAAGGGTTTTGGGTTAAGGCACCGCCGAATACTGTGTTCTTTTTATCAATAGTTTACACAGCCAGACACCGTGCAAAAGTACAGTCTTCTCTTTTAGGCAGTTATGGTGGCATGCTGAGTTTTTTCCATACCACGTCATTATTACAGGTGAATACAAATAAATTAACTAATACCAAGCTTAAGGAGCCCTGGTGGTGCGACGGTTAAGTGCTCAGCTGCTAACTGAAAGCTTGGCAGCTCCTACCCACCCAGCAGCTTCGTGGGAGAAAGACCTGGCGATTTGTTTCTGTAAAGAATACAGAAAGAATATAGAAAACCCTATGGGGGCAATTCTGCCCTGTCACGTAAGGTCTCTGAGTCGGAATCGGCTTAACGACACCTAACAACAACAACGGTAGTGCTGAGCTGGCAAGAGCTGCTTAAGTGCTCGTTAAATTGAACTGTTCTGCAAGTTAAATGTTAGCTGCTTGTACTACGGCTTTCAAATGCAATATTTACATTGCTATGGTCATAGTGAACCATGATTCTCAATAAATTAATGGCTTTTATTAAAAAAAAAAAAAAAATGGTTCCTAGACTTTGGGATTTCACAGACCATTAAAACATCCCCAAAACAAAGTCCAGGGGTCCACCATGTATACCAACATGTTCTTTTAATTAAGAACATCTTAAAAAAAATGATGATCCCCCCCCCACCATTATATCCTAAAAGAAAGGGATTTTAACACCAAAGGATTAATAAAGAGCAGTCCTTTAGGTGGAATAAATTTAGATTCATTTAAAAATATGTATGTTTGATTTGAATAGATGGAAGATTTACAATGAATTTGTATTACGATTCTAATTTTAAACTGTAATGAAGTAAAAAACCAGTATGTAATGGTGGGAAAAAAAAATATTAGGGAGTCACTGAGCTAGAGAATGTCACCAGGCTGGAGGTGCCCACTGCAGAAACCAGCAGGACTGTTGTGATTGAAAGAAGAGTTTCTTGTGGATGAGCTGGGGGCTGGGGGAAGAGAGAAAGAAGGAGGGGAAGAATGTCCGTCAGGGAGAGCCTCTAGGACAAGGTGAAACTCGAGCCAGGCTTTCTGATGATGTTCATCTGCCTTGAAAATGCACTTTGAGGAATGAACGGTTACCCTACCCTCTGAAGACCACCCCAAAAAAGCAATTTGGAGAGGCTGTTCCAAGGCATCAACACCCATCTCACATCCTGCATTAGTTATGTGGTTCCTGGTGGGGAGCAGAGGAGGTGCAGTTTCCCAGAACCTTCGGTAGATTTCCAGCTGAATGCTATTCTCTGGCCACGGTCAGGTTCACAGGCTCAGACCTCTGTGCCCTCGTCAAGCCAGGGCCGAATCAGACTGGCAGCACAGAGCGAGAGAGCCAGAGTGGCTGGAGAGAAACGGACCAGAGCAGACTCCTCTTCCTTACTGCTGTCTCAGATCTCAAATCTGGTTGCAGGTGATACCAACACCACCTTTTCTTATTTTGTCCTCCCAGTGACCAAGCAAGGTATCACTATGTGTATTTCCCAGGTGAAGAAACAGAGCCCTAGAGAAGCCAAGTACATGTTTTCAGAGTCACATGGCTCTGGACAGCAGAGCCAGCCACCCAACAGCCAACTCTGTCCAGAGCTTAGGGTCTTAACCACCATCTCTCATCAGAATCACCCAGAGAGTGTCTTGTAAAAATGTGTATTCCCAGGCCCCACCCCAGACCTAGTGAATCAGAATCTCTAGGGTGGGGCCCAGGAATCTGCCTTTTTTATGATGTTGCCTGGTCCCTCAAAGTGTTTGGATGTGTCTAGGAAAGTTCTATGCTTTCACTTTGGTCCAGTTGTGCTGACTTCCCCCGTATTGTGTGTCGTCCTCCCCTTCACCGAAGTTGACACTTGTCTGCTATCTACTGATTTCCATTCCCCCTACCTCTCCACCTCAGGTGATTCTGAGGCATGCGGAAGTTTGAGAACCTCTCAAGTGTTTTCTGGTTCTTAATTCTTGCTGTGCATTGGAAATTCTGTTTTAATTGGGCTGAGTTGGAATGGACATCAGCAGTTTTCAGAAACTTCCCTCTTGATTCACATGCACAGCTTGGGTTAAGAACCTCTGCTCTTTGCTCTAGAATTGGAAAGATTTGACACCACCTTGCTAACTATATTCTCAGAAAGGAGGATTTCAATCCCAGTGACATCATCAGAGAACTAGGTGTGGTTGGCTGCCCATCTCCTCTGGAAGTAGGGATGGTACCGTTGACACCCTTTTTTTCTCTTTTACTTGGAAGAATCCAACCCTTCTGGGCTGACTAAGACAGCACTAATCCCAGACCGACTCTGTCGAGCTTGAGTCTCCACCTTCTCCCATCCATGATCCCTTCCATACAGCACAATTGTATCAGTCAGGATCAGTTTTGCCATTGCTGCTATAACAAACTTCTACTTTCACAAACAATTGGACACTTGGCTACTAACTGAAAGGTTGGCAGTTTGAATCTACCCAGAGGTCCCTCAGAAAAAAGACCTGGCGATTTACTTCTAAAAGATCACAGCCATTGAAAATGTTATGAAGCAAAGTTTTACTCTGATACCCATGGGGTTGTCTTGAGTCAGAGTCAACTCAACAGCATTTGGGTAAAACAAAAAACTTTCTCATTAGTTTATTTCTTGCTCATTCACAACCCAATGCAGGTTGGACAGCCTTCCCCCATCTTTTAGCTATACCATCTGGAACATGTAGCCTCCAAGGTCACTTTGGCAGAGGAAGATAGGGAAGCAAGGACTCCCACAAGGGCTTTTAGGGGAACATCACTTCCTGGAAGTGGTGACTATCCCTTCTACCTACATCCCATTGGCCAGAACCCAATCACACAGCCCCAAATTAACTACAAGGGAAGCTGGGAAATGCTGTTGCTGCTGTTATGTGCAGTTGAGTGGAACTGCTCCATAGGGTTTTCTAGGCTGCAGTCTTTACAGGAGCAGATCGCCAAGTCTTCCCCCCATGGAATCACTAGAAGGATTCGAACCACCAACCTTTTGGTTAGCACCCAAGCACTTAACTGTTGCACCACCAGGGCTCCTTCTAGGAAATGTAGTCTTCGTCTATTCCCAGGAAGGGGGAACTGTGGTGAACACAGTTACCTGTGCCACAGGAATCCATTAGTTAATAGCAAACCAAAAGACCAAACCCATTGCCATCGAGTCGATTCCGACTCATAGCAACCCTAAAGGACAGAGTAGAACTGCCCCATAGAGTTTCCACGGAGCACCCGGTGGATTCTAACTGCTGACCTTTTGGTTAGCAGCCATAGCACTTAACTACTATGCCACCAGGCTTTTTGGTTAATAGAAGGAGTGTAAAATGATAATAACCTATCAACTGTGCCGACCTGACCAGGGTTAGCAGAAGAAACTTCTCAGACAGTTCCCAGGTTTGCTTAGTTTTACGTATGTTTTTTTCCCAACCAAAAACCCTTCCTTTCTTTGTTCCGCATCTTGACTGTGCTCCATACCTCTCTGAATCTGTTTGTACCACTGATTAGGGGGATTGTCTGTGGTGCTGCCTACTTGCATTCCTAAATTTGGTTTATACACCCATTTCTTATTAGGTGCCATCAAGTCAATTTTGACTTACAGCAATACCACGTGACGAAGCAGAGGTGCCCCATAGAGTTTCCTAGGCTGTAATCTTTATGGAAGCAGATTGCCAGGTCTTTCTTCCTTGGATCCATTGAGTAGGTTCAAACCTCCAACCTTTCTCTTTGCAGCTGAGCACTTAACTGTTGTACCACCAGGACTCCTTTTTTGGTGGCACCCTGCCATGTTTATAATACAGGGAGGGTTTGGTGGTCCTAGGTCCCTCTTTGGTCTGTGGTCGTGCCTTTCCCTGTGATAATCCCAGGCTAGCTGATTGACTTCCACAGTCGGCCCTCTCTGTTATCTTTCTATGATTGCAGCTAGATGGAGACCTGACTTACACTTTGTGTGTTTTATCTCAGAGGCATTGGTTGGTGTTAAATGCATTTATCAGGATTTTCTCTTTTCATCATTTTTGTGCTTTTCCTGTTAGTTTTTTTTTTTGGGGGGGTGCAAGGGTGTTTTTCCACAGGTTGATAATTGTATTTATTTTTAAAGTACTAGAAATTTAATTTAATCCTCTAGGAACTAAAAGATTTGACATCACCATCACTGTTATATTCCTAGAAAGGAGGATCTCCATCCCAATGACACTATCAGAGAACTATAATAACTTAATTAACTATGTAACTAATAACATACCAGTTATGAAAAAAACCAAACCCATTGCAGTTGAATTGATTCTGACTCACAGCAACCCTTCAGGAAACCATAGGGTTTCCAAGGCTGTAATCTTTATGGAAGCAGACTGCCACATCTTTCTCCCATGGAGTGGCTGGTGGGTTCAAACCACTGACCTTTCGATTTGCAGCTGAGCGCTTTAACCACTGTGCCACCAGGGCTCCTTACACCAGTCATATGAACTGATAAATATTTTATTGTCAGTTTTATTTCTCATTAGGTGCCACTGCCAGTAATTACAGTAATTAGTCATAAAATAATAATATTAATTATGGTACAGTTATGATGTGTCAAATGTTTCATACTTTATCAGAAACTTTCGATTGTCTTTTAACATTTCATTTTCCTAGTTAGCCTGTTCAAGTGGATAAGGTAAGAGTTAGCTTGCTTCTGGTTTCAGAAATGAGGAAACTAGGAACGACTGAAAGAGATTAAATTATCTGCCAAAGGTCACGAAGCTGGTAAGTGACGGGATTAAGAATCCCAGATGTTGGGGATTGGTCCCTGAATCCTGGGCAGATTCAGCCCCAGCCTTCCCTGGGCTGAGACTCATCAGGAAGGGCCTAGAAGTCCCCCAAGTATACTTTGCTCCTTGGGAGACAGCTAGAGCCTACGGGACCCCACCGACCTTACATGAATGGCCGCTCAGACTTGAAGGCAAGGAATCCCTCAGAGACAGAGCTGGGATGTGGGAAGGACACTGGTGGTTTTACAAGCGATTGCCTACCAACATAGATTTTTTTGCTAACATTTGCCTGCTAACGTTGTTTTTGCCCTGCTCTAGCTTTTTTAAGGTTTTTACTATAAATAGAAATGTATTGTTTTCTTTTTCTTTTTTCTAATAGAAATAGATATTTTTTAAAATAAAACAGAGGCCAGTGCATTCCTGTTATCGTTAGCTGCTGTCAAGTCAGTCCCCAACTCGCGGTGACCCAGTGTACAACAGAACGAAACGCTGCCTGGTCCTGCACCATCCCCATAATTGGTGTGAAACAGACTGTGGTGCTCCATAGGGTTTTTATTGGCTGAATTTTCAGAAGTAGATTGCCAGGCCTTTCTGCCCAGTCCATCTTAGCCTGGAAGCCCTGCTGAAACCTGTTTAGCACCATAGCAACATGCAAGCTTTTCCCTGACAGATGGGCGGTGGCTGCTCATGAGTTGCACTGGCCAGGAATCAAACCTGAGCCTCCTGCATGGAAGTGAGAATACTACCACTGAACTATCTCTGCCCGCCTCCCCTTGTACTCCTACCGTGCTACAATAAGGAGGCCTCACTTTGCACCCGTTTCAGACAGCCTGGCAGAGTACTTGCATAGCATTTAGAAAGCAGCTATTCTGTGCTGTGTATACTGTTCCCTGCTTTGGCGGAGACAGATGGGACTCAGTCTGGCCTCTGCTCAAAGCCACTAATCCAGTGAGAAGAGAGGAGAGGGGAACCCACACAGATTGAGTGCCGCTTCCAGTCCCAGCTCCACATTCTAGCTGAGACACCATGGGCAAGTCATTCCGCCTCTTAGTGCCCCAGTTTCCTTTACTCAGAATGGGACAGTCGTAGTACCTGCTTCATAGCATCTTTGGGAAAATGAAATGAGTTGAAATATATAAAGTGCAAGGAGCCAGGCTGCCATGGTGTAAGGTGCCAGAAACATTTAAGCTGCTGTTATTACAAATAACATCATCATCCTCAGAGGTGGTGGAGACCAGAGCTACTCGCAGTGTGGTCCATGGGCCAGCACCACGCTGAGAACTGTTTCTTGTCTGTCTGCAACGAGATAAGTACAGAAATTGAGCGCAAGTTTAACTTACCTGGTCACGGACAGGTAAAATGGGTTTCCACGCTCTAAGTAACACTGCTGTAGTATTAGGTCTGAGAGCCCTAACTGCAACCAAGATGCCTGGGCTCAAATCTACCTCTGTCCTTTCCGTTTTGTGTGACCCTGTGCATGTTACTTTACCTTTTTTGTGCCTCAGTTTTCTCATCTGGAAAACAGGGTGGATAAAAATTTTTTTTTTTTTTAAATGGGGTGGATAACAGTGCCTGCCTTGTAGAGTTTCTGTTTTCATCATCATTGCTGCATGGCAGAGACTGCGCTGTGTCCATTATCACATCGAATCCTGCCAACAACACCATGAGGGAGGGAGTGATTCCTGTTTTGCTGATGAGAACACTGAGGCTTTCCGAGATGATGTTACCTGCGCAGAGCTAGGCAGTAAATAAATGGAGAAGCTTAGATTCACATTCAGGTCTCTGACGCGAATGTCTTTGTGCTTATCACAAATGAGTTACCTTTTGCTTGGGTAACTCTGAGCTTTGTTGTTATTTCTAGCTGCCACAGAGTCGGGCCCCAAAGCATGGTGACCCAGTCCTGCACCATCCCCACTGGGGACTGGACACTCCAAGCTTTAGCAGCTCACTTATAAAGTGGAGATAAGCAGTGTTCACTGTGCAGGGCTGTTGCAAGGATTTAATGAGATACAGTGAGTAAAGAGCTTAGCAGAGTCCCTGGCACATCAGTTTCCCCTCCTCCTTCCTTTCCTTCCACCTCTCTTCTTGTGAAGCTTGTTGTGGACCCATAAAACTAGAGGGACCACGGCAGTGCTCTAGGCCAGTCTCTTCATTTAACCCTTGGGGTAACTGAGGCTCAGAGAGGTTAAGAGACTCTCCTGAGATCACACAACAGATGAGTAGCAGATTCAGGGATAGGGTGAAGATGTCTGAGTCCCTGTTCAATAATATTACATGGCTCCCAGTATGAGTAGCAGAGCTGCTGAGGGTCACGCCCTCAGTGAGCATCCTGACTCTGGGAATCTTCCCCCATAGCCTCATATTCCTGAAGCCCAACCTGGAGACGCTGGATTTCTTCGACCTGCTGTGGATCGTGGGGATCGCAGACTTTGTGCTGAAGTATATCACCATCGCCCTCAAGTGCCTTATCGTGGCCCTGCCCAAGATCATCCTGGCTGTCAAGTCCAAGGTAGGCACTGGCTGTGGCCACCAGGCAACCCCAATCGTGCTAATTATGCAGGCACTCAAAGTGCCTTCTGGAGGAGTAAAGACGGGAACAGGCACAGTTGATGTCACCATATAAAATAAAGAGAACCTGACCTAGTAGATCCCATCTGCTGTAACTGTTGTTGTTATTGTTAGCTGCCATTGAGTTGGCTCTCGACTCATGGTAACCCCGTGCACAATAGAACAAAGTGCTTCCCAGTCCTGCACCTCCCTCATGAATGCTTGTGGATTGGACCGTTGTGATCCATAGAGTTTTCATTGCCTGACTTTCAGAAGTAAATTGCCAGGCCTTTCTTCCTAGTCTGTCTTAGTCTGGAAGCACCATTGAAACCCGTTCAGCATCACAACACCACACAAGCCTCCACTGACAGACAGGTGGTGGCTGTGCATGAGGTCCATTGGTGTATATCAAACCTGGTCTCCTGCATGGAAGGTGAGAATTCTGCCACTGAAACCACCACTGCCCACTGTTTTTTGTCCATCATCTACCTCTTATAAGTCCTTTAAGCTGAGCATGGCTCTTCATTGTATCTGCCTTTCTGTCACATCTCAACTCTCCAAGTTCCTACATTTCTAAGTTTCATTGTTGAAGGCTGCCTCTTCATCCAAATTTTACCTGAGAGAGAGAAGCATGTTGACTTGCCTTGGGCTCTGCATCTCTCAGGGGAGAATAGCCCCAATAGGTTTTGACACTCCGTGGCTTCTAGGAGCATGTTTTAGAAAGAAAACTGAGGCTCAGAAGGAAAGAGCTCTGTGATCGATTAGTGATGTCTGCCATGGACACAAGAGGGGGAAATTGTGGCAGTAATGCCTTGCAGTGGATCATAGGCAAAGGCCTGCAGGCAGATGATAAAGAGATCTTGGGGAATGACCATTGAGGACAGGAGATGTGAACCTAGGCACGTGAGAAAGCTAGCTCAGCAGTGACTGCCTAGAATAATAATAGCCTTAACAATAATAGCTTGGAATTATTGCGTAGCAAATTTGTACTCCAGACTCTATGCTAAGAATGCTTTAGGTATGAATTATTTCACTTAGCCTTATGACATCATCTGAGGTAAGCACTGTAGTGGGTTGAATGGTGGCCCCCCAAAAGATAATGTCCACCCAAAACCTGTGAATGCAACCTTATTTGGGAAAAAAAGGGGCTTTTCTGATGTGGTTAAAGACCTCAAGATTAGATCATCAAATGTCCCTAGAAGAGAAAGGGAGGACACAGAGACAGAGAAGGCCATGTGAAGATGGAGGCAGAGATGGGAGTGATGCATCCACAAGCCAAGGAATGCCTAGAACCACTAGAAGCTGGAAGAGGCAAGGAAAGATTCTCCCCTGGAACCTTCAGAGGGAGTACGGTGCTACTAACACTTGATTTTGAACTTCTGGCCTCCAGAAATGTAGGGGAATAAATTTCTGTTGTTTTAAGCTACCAAGTTTGTGGAAATTTGTTACAGTAGCCCTAAGACACTAATGGAAGCCTCGTGTGCAGTGGTTAAGTGTGCAGCTGCTAACCAAAAAGTCAGTAATTCGAATCTACCAGCCACTCCTTGGAAACACTGTGGGGCAGTTCTACTCTGTGCTGTAGGGTCCCTTTGAGTTGGAATCAACTCGATGGCAATGGGTTTGGTTTGGCTTGGTTTAGAACAGTAATAGAGGTACCATTACACTCATTTAGGGATGAGGAGATCGAACACTGGATAGGTCACAGTGTCTCGTAGTGGTAGAATTAGAATTGCAGCCCAGGTCTTTAGAGCTACAGTGAATTTGAGAGAAAGATAAGGAAGGCAAGAAGCTAATGGTTACTCATCACCTACTCATTCGGGGTTCTTGCTGGATTCTTTCCCATGACCTGACTCATCTAAGGCTGCCCACACCTCTGTGAGAGAGAATTTATCATCACCTCTTCAGAGAGATGAAAAGCTGAGAATATCCCTGTGGCTGCTGTAAGAACGTACTGAAACGATGGCTTAAAACAACAGGAATTTATTCTCTCACAGTTCTAGAGAAAGGAAGTCTAAAATCAGTATCTCTTGGCGAAAATGTAAGTGTCAGTAGGGCTGTGCTCCCTCCAGAGGCCCCAGGGAGAATCTATTCTTTGCCTCTCCCAGCTTCTGATGGCTGCTGATTGTCCTTGGCTTGTGGCCGCATCACTCTATTCCCTGCCTCTGTCATCACACTGTCTCCCTTTCTTCTGTGTATGAACTCTCCCCCTCCTCGTTCTTATAGGACACACGTGATTGCATTTAGGGCCCACTTGGGTAATCTGGGATTGTCTCCCCATCTCAAGATCTTTGATTTAATCACATCCGCAAAGACCCTTTTTCCTTATAAGGTAACATGTACAGGTTCCAGGGATTAGGACCTGGTGTCTTCGTGTGGCCCTAATTCAGCCTACTGCACTGAGGCTCAAAGAGGGGTGAGGTAAGTTGTCCAGAAAATACCAGCTTATCGGTTAAAGAATCAGCATAAGAACAGAAGTCTTCCAACTCCCAAGGCCGTGGCTGCTGCTTAGGACCAAGGGATTATTGCTAGGCACTAAATGGACCAGATGCCACAGCACCCGGGCCAACCCTAACCCTGATACTTTTCAGCCACTGGGTCTTGGGCAAGTCAGTCCCTTGGCTTCTTGAGTTTCTCCCGCAGAAAGCTAAGGTGTTAACAATGTCCCGCTTGAGATGCCGAAAAGATAAAAAGACTTAACGAGGATGTGGGTTCATTATCACCCGTACCAGTGAGGCAGGTGAGCTTTATGCAGCCTTCCACTGCTGGTCCTTACCTGTCCAGCATCCTTTCTGGTCTCCACTCCCTCCTGCCCCCTCACTCTGTTCTCTCTCCTTTAGCCAGACCCTACTTCTTTCATTTCTTTACACATGTTGTATGCCACTGAGTCGATTCCAACGCATAACGACCCTACGCACGTTAACTTACTGCATTCTGACAGCAGCCCATGTGGTAGATACTCTTCTTATCCCATTTTCCAGATGAGACAACTGAGGCACTAAGGCACTGAGTAACTAGGCCAAGGCCACAGAGCTTCCAGAGTGGGCTGCATGCTCCCCTTACACCTGCTGATCCTTTTGCCTCAAACACCCATCCCCCTTCTCGTGTCTTGATTAACTCCTGCTCCTTTTTGTTTGTTTTTATATTTTATTTGGTTTTTGTGTGTTTTTAGTTGAGGCAAAATTTACACAACAATTAATCATTTCTAAGTGTATAATTCAGTGGCATTTAGTACACTCACTGTGTTGCGTGACCATCGCCACTTTGTAGTTCAGAGATATTTTCATTCCTCCAAAAGGAAACCCCGTGCCATTAAGCAGTCACTCCTTATTCTTCCACCAGCCCCTGGAAACCATTAATCTGTGTTCTGTCTCTATAAATATGCTTGTTCTGGATATTTAATATAAATGGAGTCATACAGTGTGGGACCTTTGGTGTCTGGCTTCATTGACTCAGCATAAGGTTTACAAGGCTCATCCACATTGTAGCGTGTGTCAGTACCTCATTCCCTTTTTTTTCCGGAATATCCCATTGTATGGATATACCACCTTTGTTGATCCATTCATCTGTTGGTGGACGTTTGGTTTGGTTTTGACCATTTACCTATTGTAAATAGTGCTGCTATGAATGTGCGTGTACAAGTATTTCTTTGAATGCCTGATTTCAGTTCTTCTGGGTGTACTCCCAGCAGCAGAGTAGCTGGGTCATATGGTGATTCTGTGTTTAAGCTTTCAACAAACAGCCAAACTGTTTTGCATAGTGGTGGCATCATATTATATTATGTTCCTGGCAGGTACTGTTTTATCCCTGTTTCTTAGAGGAGAAAACAAAAGCAGTGAGAGGTGAAGCAACTAGCCCAAAGCCACACAGCTTGTAAGTTGCTGAGCAGGGATTTGAACTCAGGCAGTCCAACTCCAGAACCACTGCTCTTGGCTACTAGACATAAAAATACCCACTCCCAAATAAGATCCCTGCATTTGTTTGGAAAATTCCTCAGCGTTGACGTAGGAGTCAAGTGTCCATACACCATCTACACAAAACTCCCCCATAGCCAGGCCAGAATTACCTCCCTTCCTTCTCTGTATAGCAGGCGCTGCTGGGGGCTGAGGGGGCGGGGACGGCACCCGGTACCCCTTTCCTACACCACCGAGTTATGGGCGACAGTTATTAATGCCTCCCTGGCAACTGTCCAGCTCCCTCTTTTTGATTATTACTATTTTATTCGGTGAGATTAATGTTGCAGGTCACAACGTAATCCAGCCTGTGAAAAGTGATGTGAATAGTCTCCTCAAGATAAATTGCAGGCTTGGAAAAGGTTCACAGCCTTTTCTTGCCTGTCTGAGTGCTGTCCCAAATCCTCATCAATCCTTGTCTGGGGAGAAGAAAAGGACAGGTCTTCATTTGCAGCTGGGGTGGGAGGGTGGTAAGAGCGCATCTGTCAGAGACCCCTAATGGCTCACAGCACAGATGCTCTTCCTTGGGCCTCCACACCATCCACGGAGAGGATGGGCTTCTTTTTAATATGATCATTATTCTATTGGAAGGGCTGTTGGTATTTGGGTTTGCTCGAAGGCCCCCGACGTGTGAAGCTGAGTGAGCCATCTTGTCTGGGGACTTTGGGAATCTCTTCATTTTCCTCCTGTTCTTAATCATTCCTCTGGCAACACCAATTCCCACCTGCTTCCTGACACAGGAGGGTCTGGTAGGCATCCTTGCACACCTGGGCCTCCCAGGAGAATCAGGCTGGTTGGCCAGCTATGATGAGGATGAGGTTAAAGATGGCAGCCACTGGTCTTCAAACTCAACCCAAACCACCACTCTGGCTGGGTGTTGAGCTGCCGTTTGTGATTATAGATCCAGATAAATTTTGTGTGTGTGTGTGTGTGTGTGTGTGTGTGCTTTAGGTGAAAGTTTACAGCTCAATTTAATTTCTCATACAAAAATGCATATACATATTGTTATGTGACACTAGTTGTATCCCTATAATGTGACAGCACACTCCCCCTTCCCACTCGGGGTTTCCTACCTCCATCCAACCAGCTCCTGTCCCTTCTTGCCTTCTCATCCTGCCTCTGGACAGGAGCCGCCTATTTGGTCTCATGTATCTGCTTGAACTAAGAAGCACGCTCTTCACAAGTTTTATATTTTATAGTCCAGTCTAATCTTTGTCTGAAGATGGCCTTTGGGAATGGTTTTGGTTCTGGATTCAAATAACTTTTATATATAACCCATATGTTGTGGCCTTGTCTAATCTGGTGCCTGCCCACCACTCTGACCTCATCACCCGTGGCTCTTTACATTGCTCACTCTGGACCAGTCGCAATGGCAACCCCACTGTCCCTCCAATGCGCCCAGTGCCTTCCATCTCAGGCCCTTTGCACATACCATTCCTTCTGCCTGGAGCGATTTTTCCTCTGATGTTCCCATGGTCATCTCCTTCTCATCATTCAACTCTTGGCTCAGATGTCACTTTTTCTGAGAGGTTGTACTAGGCCACACTATTAAAAATAGTTTCCCACAAACTACCACTCTGATAGCCCCATTTCATGTCCTTCGTATCATGTATTACCAGTATCTCAAATGATCAGATTGTTCGTTGATTTTCTCTCTCCATTGGAATGTGAGCTCATGCGAATAAGGGCCACTAGGTCTGTCTTGAGAGTCGGTCTGCCTTGAGCGTGTAATAGATATTAATGGCTGAGTGAAGTGCCTTGTTAATAGTTGATTATCTGTTGTTGGTATTAGCTGCCGTCAAGTCAACCCCAACTCACGGTCACCCATTAGACCATTGTGGTCCATAGGGTTTTCATGGCTGATTTTCAGAAGTAGCTTGGCAGACCCTTCTTCCTACTCTGTCATAGTCTAGAAGCTCCCTTGAACCTGTTCAGCATCACAGCAACATGTAAGCCTCCAACGACAGACAAGCGGTAGCGGTGCTTGAGGTGCGTCAGCCGGGAATCAAACCTGGGTCTCCCGCATGGAAGGCAGCAACCAGGAAACCCCCACTGCCCTCCACCTGCTTATCCCCCGCTGCAGAGAGCTCTTCTCAGCCACTTCTCCTTTCTCTCACCAATTCCACGTTATTTAAGGACCTGTTCGCTTACAGTGAATCCTTGGATGGTGCAAACAGTTAATGTGCTTAGCTGCTAACTGAAAGGTTGGCAGTTCGAGTCCACTCAGAGGTGCCTTGGAAGAAAGTCCTGGGGATCAACTTCAGAAAAATCGACCACTGAAAACCCTATAGAGCACTTTTCTCTGAGTATAGGATTGGGTGAGGGCAGGGCAGACCAAAGTAAGAAAAGTAGTTTTCTCAAACGTGAGAGCCAAGAAGATTCACGAGGCTTTTTGTGCCATTGAAATCCCTACAGTTTCTGGGCCCTGAACCCAGCACTTTTGCCCTCAGAGTGCTTTCCCGTTGATTGAGTCATCTTCCCTCTTGGAGGGCAAGCTTTCCCCCTTTCCACTCCTCCCCTCCCAAGCAGACACCTGTCTACGCCGGGGAGCTCTGAGTTTCTAGGTCTGCACTGTGGTTCTTGCAACACTCCACGCTCTAGGCATAAAGGCAGTGTGTTCGCGCCCCTCCAGGAACCAGAGCTTTGTTACGTGGGATGCTGGAAAGGGCTAAAGCAATGCTTCGCAACCTGGAGTGATTGTGCTTCCCAAGAGGCATCGGGCAATGTCTGGAGACATTTTTGGTTGTCATACTTGGGGAAGGGGGTGCGACTGGCACCTAGTGAATAGAGACCAAGGATGCTGCTGCTGTTGGTAGCTGCAACTCAGGGCGACTCCACGCACAGTGGAACAGAATGTCGCCTGGTCCTGCGCCATCCCCAGGATTGGCTGCAGATCAGACCATTGTGACCCGTAGGGTTTTCATTGGCTCCTTTTTAAAAGTAGATTGCTACGCCTTTCTTCCTAGTCCATCTTAGTCTGGAGGCTCTGCCGCAACCTGTTCAGCATCACAGCAACACACAAGCCTCCGCTGACAGGTGGCTGTGAATGAGGTACATTGGCCAAAATCGAACCTGGGTCTCCTGTGGGGAAGGCGGGAGTTCTACCAGTGAACCACCAATGTCATGAAATGCACAGAGTATCTCCCCCACAACAAGGAATCATCTAGCCCAAAATGTCCATAGTGCCAAGTTAGAGATACCTGGGTTACAGGTTTGCTTTGTGGCCCTGGGTCACCTGTCCCACCCACCAGTTCACCTGTAGTTCTCTCTTCTGTTGAACACTTTTGCATTCATTCAGACGTTTCCCAGCTTTTTGCCATCCCTTTAAGGATTTTTTTTTTTTTAATAGATAATGTAATCACAGGGTTGAAAAGTCAGAGTATCCAAAATGGTACACTGAAATCTGTGAGAGCCAGAACTCTGTGGGACTGCCCTGTTTTTCCAGGTCTCTCAAGTTTCCCACCTTTGACAGGGTGCAGCATACCACCTTTCCGTAACAGTCTAGTAGTGGAAAATATTTGAGTTTTCCTTCTCTAACAGGTTTGTGCCTTACACAGGCTCTGACTTTCACAGGTTTTACGGTACACAGTGAAAAGTCTCCTTCCTCCTGACCCTAGGCACTCACTTCTCCGTGGAAACCACAGTATTATCCCTGAATCCGTTCATAGCTATTATATATGTATGTGTATATACAATATATATATAAAAGCAAATGAATTTATGTATTCTCTTAATCCACCTTTATATTTACCAATGGTAATATTACATACTTAGCTGTCATTTTACTTACACACTTAAATATCTGTCTTGGAGATTGTTCCTTATAGATAAAAAAAAAAAACAAATCCATTGTTATCAAGTTGATTCTGACTTGTAGTGACCCTGTAGGACAGAGTAGAGCTGCTCCATCAAGTTTCCTAGGCTGTAACGTCTACAGAGGAGCCCTGGTGGCACAGTGGTTTAAACATTTGACTGCTAACCAAAAGGTCAGTAATTCAAATCCACCAGTCGCTCCTTGGAAACCCTGTGGGGCAGTTGTGCTCTGTCCCATCGGGTTGCTATGAGTTGGAATCAACTCAATGGCAATGGGTTGTTTTTTTATTTTTTTTAATCTTTACGGAAGCAGACTCCCACATCTTTCCCTTGCGGAGCTGCTGGTGGGTTTGAACCACCGACCTTTTAGTTAGCAGCCAAGAAATTAACCACTGCAGCACCAGGGCTACACAGAAAATATAGCATAATGGTTAAAGCATGAACTCGAGCCAGATGCCTGTGTTCAAATCCTGTTTGAGAAACCTGTTGCCATTTACCAGTTGTGTGGCCTTGGGCAAGTTACTTCACCTCTCCCTGCTTCTGTTTCTTCATCTGTAAAACAGAATAGTATGTACCTATATTAGTTGTTGGAATCGACTCGACAGCAACAGATTCGGTTTTATGTTAGTTTCCAGAGTCTTTGAGTGTTACAAATCGTTAACGTGTTCAGCTGCTAACACTAAAGGTTGGAGGTTGAAGCCCACTCAAAGGTACCTTGAAAGAAAGGCTTGGCGATCCGCTTCCAAGAAATGAGCCATTGAAAACCCTATGGGGCACAGCTCTGCTCTGACACACATGGGGTCTCTGTGACTCAGAGCCAACTTGACAGCAACAGGCTTATGTTAGCTTTCAGTTGCTGCCTGACAAATTACCACGAACTTCAAACCCATTGCCATCGAGTCGATTCTTACCCACAGGGACCCAGTAGGACAGAGTGGATCTGCCCCTTAGGGTTTCCAAGGAGCAGCGGATGGAATCGAACTGCCAACCTTTTGGTTAGCAGCTAATGTCTTAAAAACTCCTGTTTATTAGCTTACTGTCCTATAGGTCAGAAGTCTAGGCGGGCTTGACTGAGTTCTCTGCTCAGGGTCTCCCAAAGCCAAAACCAAGGTGTCAGCAGACTGGGATCTTAGCTGGAGGCGCTGGGGATGAATCCACTTCCAGGCTCATGTAGGTTGCTGGCAGAATTCAGTTCTGTGCAGCCGCATGACTGAGCTGCTCGTTTCTTGCTGGTTGTTGGCCAGGGGTTCCCCTCAGCTCTTAGAGGCCACTAGCTGGTCCTTGCATGTGGCCCCCTCCATCTTCAGGCCAGCAACAATATCTCAAACCCTCAGGCTTCACATCTCTCTGACGTCTCCTTTGCACCAACCAGGGAAAACTCTGCTTTTAAAAGGCTCATGTGATTAGATCAGACCCACCCAGACAATCTCTGTTTTGATTAACTCCGAAGTCACGTATTACTAACTTTCATTACATCTGCAGAATCCCCTTTGTCAGGTAACATGACATCTCATCATATTCACAGTACTGGGGATCAAGGGGAGGAATATTGAGGGGCCACCCTAGAATCCTGCCCACCACACTACCTCGAAAAGTTGTTACGAAGAAGATTCAATTGCACATCCCCTCGTATGCACTATATAAAAGTTAACTTCTTTTTCTGTTTTTTTAAGAATCCTGGATTTTCTTATTGTGTTTGGATTAAGGACTTTTGAAAGGGATTCCTCTAGAGACTCTTTGGATGGTTTTGAATTGCTTAGCCCTCTTTGCCCAGCTGACTCTGTTGATTCTTCAGGACTCTGCTTAGGTGTTACTTCCCCACAGCCCTGTCAAGACACAGTTAGTGCCTCTCCTTTACCTTCCCACCACCCCCGTCACTTATCTCCTCCACTGGGTTATAAGTTCCATGGACAGACACACGTCTGTCGTTCACTGATGTAACCCACCTCTTTAAAAAAAAAAAATCCTTACATTGGCCCTGTGAGATGAATGGTCAGGTTTACCTATACCCATTTTATAGATAAATAAAACTGAGGCTTGGGGAGACTAACTGGTTTGTCGAGAGTCACTAGGCTTGTAGGTGGCAAAGCTAAGACTCAAACCCAGCTCTTTAAGATATAACAATAACAGTTAATATTTGTCAGGTTTTTGTTTTTGTTTTTTTCCTTGTTGGCTTATTTAACTACTGTGTGAAGTACTTTATTTACATTATTTCGTTTGGTCCTGTCAACAACACGATGAGGTTGGTAATGTTATTATTCCCATTCTACAGAGGAGGAAACCAAGGGTCAGAGAGGTGAAGTCACCCAGCCAGCCAGCAGCAAAGACAGAGTGTGAGCCCAGAAGGGTGATCTGTCTGTCTACAGCTGTTATTAAAGTTCTCTCATCATCAGTTTTCACAGATGGAACAGAAAGTCAGCAACAAAGATACTAATCATTAGCAATATTAATATTACCTGAAGTTTAGTGTGCTTTATGCTCTTTAAAAACTTTATCTCCATATCTGTCCTTGCTAAGAAGATTCTAGAGCCCATACAGAAGGCTAAGAAATTGTCTTTCACTATTCAGTCCTGATTAATAATCAAAGAGGTGCTAAGTAAAATAAAAAGATACCACTGTCACCAATCAAATTTTCCAAGTCCAGAAATAATGGAAATATTCAGGTTTAGTGAAGGAATCCGAAAATGGACAGTCTCAGACACTGATGTAGTATTTTTACTTTTATTAATGTATCCTAAGGAAATGATTAAAGATGGAAAGAAAGTTTTATCCATACAAATGTCCAATTAAAGAAAAATTGGAAACAACCTAACTGCCCACTAACAGGGGATTAGTTAAATAAACGATACCACAGCACATGAAAAAACAATGGTTGGTCTTCAGTTTCATAAAAAAGAAATTGTCTTTCTCTGCAGAATCATAGGGTTAAGGAAAGAGTACAGACTCTGAAATTAAACTTAGATTCAGGTCCCGGCCACACCACCTTCTTCTGCCTCTGGGACCTTGATGAACCTCGCTGAGCCTCAGTGGCCCCATTTTTAAATGGGCTGAGGCAGATGCCTCATGTCAAGGAAGTCTCCATCACAGTAAAACTTACTGAAGTTTTAATTCAAAAAAGGTTGTTGGGCTTGATCAAAAAGCACTTGATTTTTCTCCTGAGACCTGTTCATAGGAAGAGCTACATCATCAGGTTTCCTACTAACCCTTGAGTTTCTGCAAGGAGCCCTATTTGATATATTATCCTTTTAATATGCTTCGGGATCCTGTGCACTGCTGTTTCACGTAGGACATCTGCGTCAGCGTTCATAGGAGTCCTTCTCCCTTTTAAGGTGACTTCCCAGAAATTGCTCCCATCATTTCACTTCTATCTCATTGGCCACCACTGAGTCACACTAGCTGTAGGGGAGGCTGGGGAGCCACATTTTGCAGCTGGGTGTCGATAACACATTGAAGTAACCCTATAGGACAGAGGAGAACTGCCCCCTAGAGTTTCTAAGGCTGTAATCTTTACAGAAGTCAACTGCCACATCTTTCTCTTGCAGAGCAGCTAGTGGGTTCAAACCACCGACCTTTAGGTTGGCAGCTGAGCGCTTAGCCACTGCACCACCAGGGCTCATCAGTGTGACAGTAGACCTAGGCAAAAATCAAGATTGTTTTAAAGGAGAAAGAAAAGAATGAATATTGGGAGGCAATAGCAGTCTGTGTCCCAGGATGCTTATCCCCCTTTAGTCTATGAGAAACTCAGCGAGGCACGTTCACTTACTCAGGCTCACACAGCAATGTAACAGAGCTATGACTTGAGGCCCTATCTCCTGAACACCAAGGGAGATGCCCCTGGAGAGCAACAGTAATGGTATCATAAATAGTACATGGTAGTATAATTTAGTAAATAGCTTTTTAATATGCCAAGTAGTGTGCTGAGTGTTTCATATGTGTTAACTAAATCCTCCCAACAGCTCTATGGAGCAAAAAAAAAAACACCACACCTGTTGCCATTAATTCAATTCCAACTCATAGTGACCCTATAGGACAGAATAGAACTACTCCATAGGGTTTCCAAGGAGCAGCTGGTGGATTTGAACTGCCAGCCTTTTGGTTAGCAGCTGAGCTCTTAACTAGTGTGCCACCAGGGCTCCCTCTATGAAATAAAGACTCTCATTACCCCCAATTTGCAGACGAGGAAACTGAGGTACTGCTCTGACGGATTGGTGGAAGGGTGAGTCAGGTGTGATGCAGGAAACAGGAGTCAGGAAGGCCGTGAAAGGTAACTACTAGATTCACTGTGCTCACAGGTTCCAGAGACAAGGAAGCACAGAAGGCCATGACGCAGGGCCACACGGAGGTGTGCCAGGGACAAGGTAATCACAAGCTGGAATTGTAGGAGACGAATTATGTATGGCAAGCAAGGTGGGGTTGGCTAGGTTGTGGGGACTCCCTGGGGACTGGGCATTTTGAATATTTCTGCAGGTTCAGGGGACAAAGGGACTGCTCCTAATTGTTGGGTAGCTGGCCCTGGGACAATTAGGATGAGTGTGTAGTGGTCTAGGAGCTGAGAACCTGATAAGGGGAGTGGCTGGAGAGTGGACTTAACTGCTCAAGAAGGAGGAAAGGACCAGCCTCCAGCCAGAGCCTCAAAACTGTGTCAAGACAGCATTTTAAGAAAATGGTATTGCAGGCATAGAGAGGGTGAGTGACTTGCTAAGGTCACGCAGCTGTTAAGTAGCAGAGCCAGGATTTGAACTTGGGCAGTCTAGTTCCAGAGCCCATGCTTTTAACCCCGTATACAGTCCTACCTCTGTGTCCATCTTTCCCCACCCCCACCTCCTGCCCTGCTGACCCAGTTTCCCCAACTCAAATGGTAGCAGCAACTACTCGGCAGCTGAGTCAGTTAGAATGGCTCCCCACCAGTCCTGCACCAGGTACCACCTCTTCCAGTATCCTCGGACCCACCTCCTCCTCCTTTCTCAGCTATCCCAGCCTTCCCTCCTCCGTCTTAGGAGCCAGCATATCACTTTTTGTTGTTGTTTTTGTTTTGTTTTGTTCCCTTCACTCCATTGCCTGGGAGACTTTCAAAGGCTACGTTCTGCTGACAAGGGATGCAGCAGGGACAGGCCCAAGCAGACACCTGGGACTTCCCGAACCCAGCCTCTGCATGGGCCTTTCGTATTCTGTATTATCTAGCTCTCTCTTCCTGCCTGCTCCACACCCCCCAAGCTGTTGTTCCCCCACTGGGGCTGATGAAAAACGGTCTCAGACAATGGGGGACAGGGCTTGCCACATGGCCCCTGCAGTTTAATTTCCTTTAATTCATTTTATATTGAACCAAATGATACTGTTTGTTTTTAATGGCAAACACTCAGCACAGAGGAGTGGCGGCCAGGCCTCCTCCTGGGGAAATTAGGAACACAGCTGCTATTTAAACTCTCGAGCCCACCTCTTAACCCCCCACCCAGCCCCTTCCAGAGCACTGAGCCTTTGGAATCATTTTTTCCAGGTTGAAAGATGACACTTTTCACCAGCACTGATGGTCACTGTCTAAAGAGCTGGCCAGCTCTACCGCGCTTAGAGCCACCGCCCCGCCCCAAGGCACACTCTTCTCTGAGAACAACAGGATACCAGGAAGCGGTGCTGGGTCATGGCTGTTGGGTGTGCCCTTGCTCCCCTCACCATCACTGACCATCCTGGGCGGGTGCCTGGCCCCACCAGGGCCCACCCAGTACACTTTCCCACAGAGGCCGGGCATGATGGTTAGAACTGAGACCCCTTCACAGCAATTGCCTGAAAGCCAGATCTTGGGCTTCCTCCATGGTCCTGCTGCCTCAGAGTCTGCATGTTACCCATCTCCCCAGGTGACTGCTGTGCAGAGTGGGAGCAGCGCTGGTCAAAAGGAGAGGCTCTCCGCTCCCACTCGTACCGCAAGGTTTCCCGAGTTGCCCTTTGTGAGGTCTGGTGATCCAGTGCTTCTTGGAAGCTTGAGATGACTCAGAATCCTTCCAAAGTCCCTTCGTGCATAAGCGGGCCAGGGTCGGTTTCAGTTCCTCGCAGGCAAAGAGAACTTTCTCGCATCCACAAGCCCCTTCAGCAAAGGCTGAAGGGATTCCAAAAGGGCTTTGGTCTGCTCCTGTCTTTGACGGGGCCCAAACTGAGATGATTAGAGATGACATTCCTGAGGCCTCAGATCCCTCAGAGGCTGAGCTGCACCCCTGCCCACTTGTTCACAGACTGTTAGACCCAGGATGTTGTTAGTTACCATCGACTCAGTTCCAACTCATGGCGAGCCCATGTACAACAGAACAAAACATTGCCTGGTCCTGCACCATCTTCACAATTCTTGGTAAGCTGGAGTCCATTGTTGCAGCCACTGTGATTTGGAGTGCCTTCCAACTTAGGGGGCACATCTTCCAGTACTATATCTGACAGTGTTCTATTGTGACCCATAGAGTTTTCAATGGCTGATTTTCACAAGCAGATCACCAGGTCTTTCTTCCTAGTCTGTCTTAGTCTGGATGTACCACTGAAACCTGTCCACCATGGGTGACCCTGCTAGGATTTGAAATACTGGTGGCATGACTTCCAGCATCACAAAAGGAGGCAAAGCACACAGTACAACAGACCGACCAGTGGGTGGTGGTAGACCCACGACCACCAGCTGTCATCTAGTTGACTTCAACTCCTGGTGCCCCCATGGAGTCAGAGTAGAACTGTGCTCCATTGCATTTTCAGCAGCTCATTTTTTTATAGTAGATCACCATGCCTTTCTTCCAAGGTGCCTCTGGGTGAGCTCGAACTTTTGACCTTTTGGTTAACAGCCAAGTACATTAAACATGTGCACCACCAAGGAAGGCTCTTCCCCCACCATCCTCCAGATGAGGAAACCAAGGACCAAGAGTGACTGGTTCCTGGTCACGTAATTTGTCTTTTCATGTGTTCATCCTGCAAACATTTATTAGACTCCAAGTGCCAGACACCATGCTAGGCTATGCAGACGCAGGACTTTCAAGTTCAAAGCTCATACTCTGGCAGGGTGGCAGGCAGGGAAGCAGTAACCCCAGGGCCTGTGGGAAAACAGAGAAGGGCCACCTAAGCCAGCCCCCAGCAAAATCTTCCTAGAGAAGGCAACCTTGGGGCTCAGTTTTAGAAGATGGATGGGAGTTAGGTGGGTGAAGAGAAGCCAAAAGGGCATGCCAGGGAGAGGGGACAGCTGGAGCCAAAACACAGAAGGTGGAGACAGTGTGGCCTGTGCATATTTCCGTATTTCTGGGTAACTGTTGAATGTCTCATCCCCACTAGACTCCAGGCTCCATGAAGGCGATGATGATGTCTGCCATGCTCGTTCTTATGCACAGGGACATACAGTAGGTGTGCAATGAGCAGCAAACGAGTGAGTGAGTGAAAGATAAATGTTTGGTATGAATGTGCATGAAGGGCAAGGCAGGGAGGCCCACACCCTGGCTCCCAGACCCGCCCTGCCCACCTTCCCAAACCACATTATGGGTATGCAGCTGCAGCCACCACTCTGGGGTGCTGCGGGGATTAATTAGCCAGCTAAGTGGTGATTATTTGCCTCTTCTCCACCTGAATGATTAGGGAGGTAACCAGGCTCCCTGAGGTGGCCTCAGCGGCGTCCACTTCACCTCCCTCCTGGTTGTGTGAGGGGCTGCCCGTCCACAGGGGACGCCAGCCCCAGGTGAGGTTAGGTTCCTGTCGTTTGCTCCTCCTGCTGTGGGTGGGTGGCTGAGGTTGGCCTGCACTCACTCATTTTTCTCCAGAAGCTCCTCCTTTCCTTTGGGGGAAGGAAGGGGGTCGAGGGAACCTACAAATGACTTTTCTCAGTTTCAGTCTGTCAAAAGGTTCTAGAGCAGACCCCACCGCTTTCCAGATGTATGAATGTCTCCGAGTTCCCTCACGAATCACATGTTTGTCCTCTCTCCTCCTGGCCAAAGGCACAGTGGCTGTTCCCTCTGCTGGGAATACTGTCTCCCTAGCTCCAGTCCCGTCAGGCTGACTCCTAATTTCCCTCAAGTCTTTGGTTAGTTGGCACTTCCCCTGGGAAGCCTTGACCAAACCCTGGCCTGGTAGGACCACTCACCTGCATGTTCCCCTGGGTTGCTTCTGTTTTGCATGCATCATGCAATGTTGTAATTACTGGTTTGTCTGTCTCGCTGGAATGCAAACTGGGTGAGGCCAGAGACCAGGTCTCTGGTCTGTTTCATTTTATCCCTCGCCCGGTGCACGAAGTAGGCACTCAAAACACATACATTGAACTAAGTAACTAATGACTGAGTGTTGCAAAGGCATGTTTTCTCCAAACCAAAACCAAAACCCATGGCCATTGAGTCGATTCCAACTCATAGTGTCTCTGTAGGACAGAGCAGAATTGTCCCATAGGGTTTCCAAGGAACGGCTGGTGAATTCGAACTGCCGGCCTTTTGGTTAGCAGCCAAGCACTTAACCACTGTGCCATCAGGGCTCCTTTTCTCTAAAGTAGGCAGTGCCAGACCAGTGGAAATGGTCTGCTAGAGCTGGAGTAAAACTGAACAGGTTCAGTCGCAGCAGCTCCACTCATTTGCCATAGGACCTTGGGTAAGTCACTAGATTTTAATAAGCCTCAGTTTTCTCATCTGTTAAATGGGGATAGTTTCAGTGGGAAGATTAAAGGAGATCATGCCTGTGAATAAAGCCTTTTGATCAGTGCGGCTTAATAAGTGGTAAACTAGTTGCCATCAAGTCCAACTTGTGGCGACCCCATGTGTGTCAAAGTAGAACTGTGTTCCACAGGGCTTTCAATGGCAGATTCTCTGGAAGTAGATCGCCAGACCTTTCTTCCAGGGTATCTCTGGGTGGACTTGAACCTCCAGCCTTTTAAATTAGTAGCCAAGCGCATTAGCCATTTGTACCATCCAGGGACTCCCAATAAGTGGTAGCCACTGTTTATTATTTAATGAAAAAATAAAGTAGGCAGAGGAGAAGGGGCCCCAGAAGACATGACACTGCTCCTTCCCGTCATTCCTCAGGAGTCTGATGATAGCAAGTCATTACAGCAGCCAATCGCCACACAGCTCCTATAGGCCAGGCACTGTCCTAGGCTCTTTCATTCATTCACTCATTCAACAAGTTTTTGCTTTTGTTTGGCCACCTACACTATGCTAGGCCTTGTTCTAGGTCCTGGAGATGCATTGGTGAATAAGACAAGGCTTTACAGTACTGCTGGGGAGATAGATAATAAACGAGATGCTGAAATAAATATGAAATGTATCAGGTGGAGAAAAGAGAGCAGGGAGTGCCGTGGTGGGAGTGGTGGGGGGCTGTTCTTTTAGACAGGGTGGTTAGGGAAGGCCCACTAAGAAGGAGACATTTATGCAAAGACTTGAAGGAAGCAAGGGAGCCTACCGTGCAGTTATCTGCAGGAAGTGTATTCCAGGCTGAAGAAATAGCATGTGCAAAGGCCCTGAGGTGGAAGCATGCTTGGTGAGTTCAAGGAGCAGCAACCCAGTGTGGCTGGAGCAGAATGGCAGTCAGGGGATAAATGGGAGGAGGGCCGGCTTCATGGGTGTGTGATCTGTGAGTCGCACAGGGCCCATGCTTAGAAAGGCCCTGCACTTGGTTTGGAGCCATGGTGGCACAGCAGTTAAAAGCTCAGCTGCTAACCAAAATGTGAGCAGTTCAAATCTACCAGCCGCTTCTTAGAAACCCTATGGGGAGGTTCTACTCTGTCCTGTACAGTCACTCTGAGTCAGAATTGACTCAGGGGCAACAGGTTGGTGTTTTTGGTTGCCATCTTAAAATTTTTAATACTGTTTTTATAAGGGGTCCTGCATTTTCATTTTACACTGGGCCCTGGTGGTAGGACATACAGTCAGAAAGATGGCAAGGAATCACAGCACCAGAGGCCACTGCTTGTCTTGGGTGTATTTTCTGACCTCTTCCCATCCTGCTTTGGAAGCCAGCCATCAAGGGAGAGATCTTAAAGTGAGATGCTCTGACTAGTCCGTCCTGATGGTCCTCATGGTGAGGAACAATTTCTCCCCTGCATGAGTCTCTTGTTGCTTCTGTAACAAATTACTACACACAGGGCCTTAGATCAACCCAAATTTATCATCGTACAGTTCTGGGGTCAGAAGTCCAAAATCAGTCTCACTGGGCAGAAGTCAAGGTGTCAGCAGGGTGATTCCTTCTGGAATCTCTAAGAGAGAACCTGTTTCCTTTCCTTCTCTAGCTTCTAGAGGCCAGCGGCATTCCTTGGGTTGTGGTCCCTTCCTCCATCTTCAAAGAGCATCACTCCAACTTCTATTTCTGTTGTCACATTTCCTCTTTCGCTGCCTCTGCTTTTGGCGTTACATCCGCTTCCTTCCCTCTGGCCCTCCCGCATCCCTCAGACCCTTGTGATTACACTGGGCCTACCCAGGTCGCCCAGGATAATCTCCCTAGCTCGAGATCCTTAACTTACATTGACAAAGTTCATTTTTCCATGTACAATAACATATTCACAGGCTCCAGGGATTAAAACATGTACATCTTTTGGGGGATCCATTATTCAGCCTATCACTTCCCCCGCATTGCAGATGAGGAAACTGAGGCCCAGAGGAGTGACTGGGCCAAAGTCATCCTTTCCCTTCCCCCCTCCCACCAAACAAAAGAACAGATCCATAATTGGGACCCAGATCTGTCTAGTTCCAAGTCGTGGGCTCTAGACCTGCAGGAAAGGAGGTAGCCTCTGCCTATCTCTGTCTCCTTCTCTCCCTTGCACTTTTCCCCCTGTACTTTGGGAGGCAGTCAGGCTTGGGCAGTTGAGGCCCAGAGCATTTGTGCCCAAGATTGTAGGTGACACAGGGACAGATAAGCACAACCATCCACCTGGGACCAGGACAGAGGGAAGAGGCCACCTTTCCGCAGCTAACAGGGTCCCAGGCCACCCCAGGCTTAATCATCAACACCTTATAATTAGGCCTCTCCTGGGTCCAGGGGAGCAGAGCCCTGCCCCTGCCATGTTGCTGGGGCACGTGGGTTGGGCCCTTGACGTTCATGGACCTGAGGCTCTTAAATCACTGGAACCATGGCCAATGAAATTAAGCTCCTCACTATTACTGTTGGCAGACAGATTTCTTCTTGCAGCTTAGCAGCTCCTGTGGGGCCACAGCCTGACCCCAAGGACTCCCTGCAGCTGGCCCCAGGGACCTCAGCAAAGAGGCTGATCCTGGCCACCAGCATGCTTTCTGGCTTCTTCCCCATCTTGGGCATGGGAGCCAGGGAGCAGAGAGAAGATCTTTGTAGGAAATTGGGGGTGGGAGGGAGAAGGTGACACACATTTTCCCTGGCTCTGGTCTTTAATAGTAAGTGTCCCCTTATCAGGAGGCAGGAGACAGTAGTAAGTAAGAGCATTTTTTTGAGTTGACATCAGACAGACCTGGGTTCAAATCCTACCTCTGCCACTTCAAGAACTTTTCTGAAACTGAGTCTTAGATTCCATTATCTGCAAATTTGAAGTAATAATCTTACCTGCTCATGGAGCTGTTATATAGTCAGTAAAAAAAAGGTAGACAAGTGCATTTTCCGCTTGTGGCATTTTTTTAAAACAACATAATATCTGTATACCCAGCTTAAGTAGAAATTTTTACTAGTGCTTTAGAAACCCCCTGTGTATGCCTCCTGGGTTCCATCCTTCTCCCTCTCTCCCTCCCTTTGCCCTTGGAACCAACTCTTCGTAGTTTTTCTATCTCCTTCCTTGCTAAGCGATTATTAAAGACCAGTATAACCTTCTCCCTTCCACATACAATTTCCTACCAAAGTTCTTCCTCCTGTCTCCTCCTCTCTGTTACCAAGCAAGGGAAACTAGACATCAAACTTACCAGTACTGTAGTAAATGCAGAATTAATAGGCCCTGACTAAGCAGCAGAGGGACTTTACTTTGAGTAAAGTGCATACGTCAAGGGGCTTAGACTTCCTAGAAAGTACAGAATGAGCCCAAGTTTCACGCTCAGACAAACCTGGATTTGAATATCAGCACTCCCCCGCAGCCTGCGCCACTAATTCTTAGCATTCACTACAAAGTTATTTATGGAGTGTCTACAGTCTGCCAGGCACTCGTGTGAGAGTATGATAGTGAATGAAACAGACAGGGCCCCTGATCTCAATTCGGGAAATCAAAATCACCGTTAAACAAATAAATGCATAATGGGGCTTTCTCTGTGGAAATGACATCGAAGCTGAAACGTCTTTGTCATCTGACTAGATTAAATTGTTTTCTCATCTGCAAAATGGGGCTGGTGATACTCGCCCTCCTCACAGCTTTGCCTGTGGTTACAGGCCTTGGCACAGTGCCTAGCCCAGCACAGAGCTCAGGAAATGTCCTGTCTCTTGCTCCCTGTCCACCTTGGTGGAGTGTGTTGCTGGACGTCTGCTGAGAAGTTGTGTTCATAAGCAGCTGTGTTAGTGCACATGTTGTAACCCCAGGTCTAGTGCAGCGATGGAGAACTTGCTGCGGGCAAGTGAAGGGTGGAGCCCTGTAATGGGGGTGAGGGGAGGACGAGGGACGGGGCGGGGGGGTTTGTCCACTGTCAACAGGAGAGGCTTCATCTTTTTCCAGAGAAGGTGCTAGAGAGTAATACAAAGATTCTGCTGGAGAATCAAATAAGCCTGGGTATAAATCTTGGCTCGGCAGCAGGTCACTTCACCTCTTTGAGCCTTCTGTACCTCATCTGTAAAATGGTTCATGTAATAATACCTCTTTGGTGGGTGTGTCATGTGGAACAGTGACTTCAATATAACGTGCCCAGCACATCATGAACACCAGCAAGCGTATGGGCCATTATCGTCACTGTTCCCACTAGAGCAAAGAGGAACTGAGGAAAAGGTGCGGAGGTGACTTCCTCAAAAGCCTTTTGGGTAAACTAGGGAGAGGGGAAGGCAAAGGACTAACACCACCTCGATTCATGTGCCTGCGCCACCATTCCCTGGCTGGGTAACCTGGGGCGGGTCCCTTACCCCTCTGAGCCTCCGCTCCCTGGTCTGTTAAGACAAGGCTGAGAACAAAACTTCCTTCACCGGGCGGCTGTGAAATGATGCAGGCTAGTCACCTTGCACCGCTCCAGAGCTCAAGTCCAGGGGACACTCGGATGACATTTTCAAATAAAAGGGCTGGTGTGAGCGGGCGAAGACACGTCGAAAAAAAATGGAAACGACACCTTTGCCTTTCGCAAACGGCCAGCTCCTTTGTCCAGAGAGCCAAAAGGACCTCAGGCCCGGGGTCTCTTACTGGCCAGGGGCAACGGGAGGCACCAGCCCGGAGTCGGCTGCACGGGCGGCACGGGGCGCGGGGCTGTGACCTCATCGGCCAGCGCCGTCCCGCGGGGCCATGAGATCATGAGATGCCGGCGCTCGCCGAGGAGTCGATTCGTTGGCAGCGCGGGGACGGACGGTCGCCCGCCGCGGTGATCTCATCCGGGCCCGGGGGAGGAGGAGGCAGGCGGCCCGGCCCGCCCGCGCCACCCGGGGGGGGGCGGGGATCGAAGGCCGCCGCCGGCCGGTGACGTCACCGGCAGCGCCCGTTGCCAGGCGACGCGCGGCCGCCGGCCCCGCCCCCACGGCCGCGCTCTCGGCATCGTTCTGTCCTTGCTCGCTGTTTTTTTTTTCTTTTTGTTTTAAGATATAACCCGCGTACGGTAAAGTGCTCTAATTATCAGTATACAAGCTCGGTGAATTTTGTATAAAAAAAAAAATTTTTTTTTTTTTGACCACTACCCAGATCAGGGTATCGTACGGCTCTATCCGATAGAAATGGAACACAGTCGCATAGGCAATGTAAAATTTTCCAGTTAGCCACATTAAAAAAAGTAAACAGAAACAGGTGACATTAATTTTAAGAATATATTTTATTTCGGTCAATATGTCCAACATACAATCATCTCAACACGTCATCGGTATAAAAAATTTAAAGGAGATTTTTTACCTCTTTTTTTTTGTTGTTGTTCCTTTTGATTGGCACAGTGGTTAAGCGCTACCGCTGCTAACCAAAAGGTCAGCAGTTCGAATCCACCACTAGCTCCTTGGAAACCCCGTGGGGAAGTTCTCCCCTGTCCTACAGGGTCACTATAAGTCGGAATCGACTCAACGGTGATGGGTTTGGTTTGGGGTTTTGAATGCTTTGAAACCCCCTATGTAATTTACACTTTTGGTGCATTGCAGTTCTGAGTAGCAACATTTCAAGTGCTCAGTGGCCACATGTGATGAATGGCTCTGTATTAGGCAGTGCAGTTCTATAACGTTTTCAGCATCTAACTGGAAGGCTTCCTGGTGACCCCTTGCAGTCAGTACTCTGTCAAAGATACCATTATTCTGAATTTTATCGTTATCTCTCTTTTTTCTTCCTCTCTCCCCACATCACACTTTCTCTCATTGAGTCTCCCTGTCTTAGTGGCTCAAAATGCCAGGTGGGAAGTCACGTTGGATTTATATCCTAGCTCTACTGCTTTTTGGCAATTTTAGACAAGTTGCTTCACCTCATTGAGTATCTATTTTACTCATCTGTTAACTGCTGCTAATTGGTCTTAACTGTTAACTGGTGTTACCTGGTGCTATCTCCTAGGGTTGTTTGTTGTTAGAGTCTGGGCGCAGCTTGCAGGTAGTAAGTGTTCAACCAAGAAAATTTCATCACTGAATTATGAGCCTGTCCTAACCCATTGCTCTTGAGTTGATTCCAATTCATAGCAACGCTGTAGGACAGACTAGAACTGCCACATAGGGTTTCCAAAGAGTGGCTGGTGGATTTGAACTGCCAACCTTTTGGTTAGCATCCATAGCTCTTAACCACTGAACCACCAGGGCTCCAGGTCCATCCCTGTCCTTCCCTTTTTCCACTGGTCTCGTCCCTCTGCCCTCTTGTAATCCTCTCACTTGCTTAGCCTCCGACAGTCTGTCCCTCCCTCCTCTGCCTCTGTGTTTGCGCTTTCTCACCTGAGAAATGGAAATTGGCCATACCTACCTCATAAGGCTATGGGGAGGATCTGATGTGCAATTCCTGGTCCGTGTTGTTGTTAGTTGCCATCACGTTGGCTCTAACTCATGGCAACCCATGTACAACAGAACAAAATGTTCACTGGCCCCATGCCATCTTCATGTTCATTGATATGTTTGAGTACATTGTTGCAACTATTATAGCACCTTCCAACCTAGAGGCCTCATCTTCTAGCACTATATCAATCAATGTTCTGTTGTGACTTATGAAGCTTTCATTGGCTGATTTTTAAAAGTAGACTGCCAGTCCTTTCTTTCTAGTCTGTCTTATTCTGGAAGCTCCACTGAAACCTGTCCGCCATGGGTGGACCCTGCTGATATGTGAAATACTGGTGGCATAATGTCCAGCATCGTAGCAACACACAAGCTCCCATAGTAGAACAAACTGACAGATGGATGGTGGTCCCGGCCCATAGTAAGTGCTTAATGAAGAGATAAATTTGGTTCCTCTCCACCTCCACCTCTCCTGGTCTCTCCCTCCCAGGTTCCCTTTTTATTCAGGCCTGTGACTATCATTCTCCCCTCTCTTCTGCCTGCAGTCCCTTTTCCCCTTCTATTTCTATCTCACCCCCTCCCTCCCTTACTGCATCCCCCTCTAGACTTTCTTCCATTGCTTGTCCCCCCGCATCAACACGACTTTCTCTCATGATTACGTTAGTTCTAAACTTACTTGTCAAACCTCCCCCTGCCTTTAAAGCCTTCTCAAGATGGAGCAGACCTGGCTTGGGTGGTTTGTCCCCTCCACCCATCAGCTCAGCATTCCAGAGGTCGGTGTTCAGGCTATTTTGTTCTGAAGGGCTCTGTCAGCAGCTGTCCCCACCAGAGCCCTACAATCATAACAGACCTGCAGGCCACCTTCCCAGGAAAACAAGTCTTTGTTTTCAGGCCCCTGCACCTGCCCAGCCTGCTCGTTTCAGAGCAGGAAATGTGGCCCCATCCCCTGTGGCCGTTAGGCTCTAACAAGCAGTCCAGGGGAAGGAAAGCAAAGGAGGGAAAATCACCGTAGAGACAGAATGACTGTTTGGACTTCCCAGGGGCTCTTCTGACAATGGAGGCTAGAAGAAATTTCTGCTTACTTTCCCCCCAAGTTAAAGGAGGGCTTTTAAATGTGGTCTCCTTTCCTGCAGTAGTTCTGGCTAGCTTTCTGTTAAGGGGGTGTCCTCTCCCTCAAGGTGACTGTGAGTCACAGCGCTGTCCCACCATGTGACTGGGCCTGACCAATAATGGAACTCCATCACCTTGCTTATTCTGAGACCTTGGTTTTTACCAGTGGACACTGGACTCCAGCAGGGCTTCCAATACCTTCCACTCGATTTGGTAATTGTACCCAGGAAGGAAGAGGGTCACTTTTCCTTTTGGAATTCAAGCTGTAAGAGTATTGACGTGGAGCTGCCAGTGGCCATCTTTCCTACCAGATATAGGTGGATCCAGCACTTCTAGCTGTGTGACTAGAGGCAGGTTACTTAACCTCTCTGTGCCTCCATTTCGTCATCTGTAAAATGAGTGTTAATAGCACTTAACTCAGACTGTTGTGTGCAGAGTGGTCCCTAGCACATAGTAGGAGATGAACTATCATCGTCATCATTATCGTTGCCATTATGGTGGAAGAGTATCCCCTTGGCAGGAGATAATGAGGCCTGCACACCAAGAACAGCTGAGACAACCCAGGCTGAGAGGTATGGAAGAAGAGGAGAGAGAGAGAAAGACAAAGCTGTATAGCAATATAGAAAGATCTTAGACCACATTGTTTGCATTCCTGGATCCAACTGTACTTGAAGCCAGAGGTACCTCCATATTCCCAGTTTTGTGACCCAATAAATCTCCTTCTTTGTGTAACTACTTGAGTTAGCTTTCTGTCAGTTAGAACCAAAAGTGACACAATTATGCATACTCTTAAATCACTAGTTCTTGTAACAGTGCTTGGGGCCCAGAATATCAGAACTGGACCAACACCCCCATTACACAGAACAGAAGACTGAGGCCCAGAAAGGGAGAGCAATTTGTGAAGGCCATGGGGCCACAAAGGATACACTCTAGCTAGCTTACTTCAAACTCTACATTTTTAACATTGACTTCATATCACAAATGTATTCTTTCCCACCCTGTTTTCCTGGTCCACTGCCATCCCGTTTAATCAGGCTTAATTCATTTTGTCTGTTTTTTTTTTTTTTTAATGGTTGCCAAATTGCTAGCCATGGCTATAGCTAACGCTTACTGAATACATACCATGTGCCAGGCACTGAACTCAGTGCTATCCATGCTTTAGTTCATTTAAAACCTAGTGCCGTCAAGTCAATTAGTTCATTTATCATCCCAGAAATCCTAGGAGGTAGATACTGATGAGGAAACTGAGGCATAGAGGGATGAAGCAACTTGCCTATGATCACCCAGCAATTCAAGCCCAGGTCACCTGACTCCAGAGTTCATGACTTCACCATCATGCTTGCTCAGACTCCAGGGTCTTACCAACTTGTAAGAGACAAAGGGCAAAGAACCCAAAATAATAGTGGCTTAAATAAAAGAGAAATTTATGTCTTTTTCATGTAAAGTCCAAAGATAGGCAGTCCAAGCCTGGTATGGTGACTCCTTCCAGCTTACTGCCCTACCAGTTCTAGGGTGTGGGATTCCTCCTCATGGTCCAATGTGGTGGCTAGAGTACCAGTCGTCACATCTAAGCTCCAGACCACAGGATGGAAGAAAGGGGGAAGAATAAGGCCAAAAGTTCCTTGAAATTGCCACATGACACTTACATTTATGTCTTAGCGACTAAAATGATATCTATCTACACCTAAATGCAAGGGAAGCTGGAAGATGTAGTCTTCATTTGAGATAGCTGTGCATCCAACTAAGAAATTGAGGGCTGTAGTACTAAGGAAGAAGAGAAAAAGAGATGCAGGGGTGACAGCCAGTAGCTAGCACCACACCCTAGCTAGCCACAGGGGAAAGATGGGGAACGAGATATGGTTGCCTACACTCATGAAGCTCATAGCCTAATCAATGAAACAGGTAACAACAGCAGTAATAAAGTTATTGAGCACTTACTCTGCCAGGTGCTTTACATGGCTTATTTAAATTCAGAGATTCTTGAATATTTTAGACTCAGAACCTCTTTATACTCTTAAAAATTGTTTAAGACCCCCAACGATCTTTTGAGAGTTTTTTTTACAATACTTATTTACTAATTAAAGGAACACTAATTAACCCATTACACTGTTAACGTAAATATTTTAAATGAAACATACCTATACTTAAAAAAAATTTTTTTTTTTGTTTTTGTGAAGGGGCATTGTTTTACATTTTTGCAAATTTCATTAGTGACTGGCTTAATAGATGATAAGGAGCCCTGGTGGCACAGTGGTTAAGTGTTCGGCTGCAGGGTCGGCAGTTCAAACTTATCAGCCACTCCTCAAGAGAAGGATGTGGCAGTCTGCTTCTGTAAAGATTTACAGCTTTGGATACACTGTGGGACACTTCCAGTCTGTCCTGTAGGGTCACTGTAAGTCAGAATTCACCCCACCTCAAGGGGTTTTTAATAGAAGATACCAAGATTCTCACATTTGTTGGAACATTACATGTCATGTAACTTCAGGAAAACTCCACAGTGTACTTGTAAGAGGGAGTGAAAAGCAAGTAATGTCTTGGTATTATTATGAAGTGGAGCCCTGGCAGTGCAGTGGTTAAGAGCTATGGCTGCTAACCGATCAGCAGTTCGGATCCACCAGCCGCTCCTTGGAAACTCTATGGGACAGTTCTACTCTGTCCTGTAAAGTGGCTATAAGTCAGAATGGACTCTGCAACAACGGGTTTTGGTTTGGTATTATTATGAAAGTAGTTTTGACCTCACTGACCCTCTGGAAAGGTCCTGGACCATACTTTGAGAAGTGCTGATTCAGTTTGATGCTCATGGTAACCGTATATAGTAGGCACTGTCAAGTTCACAAGGTTCCCCCGATGCAAACCCTGAAACAGGGATTTGTGTGCAAGTTGTTTTTTTGGAAGGTGACCTCTGGACGCTCAGTGAGGGAGTAGCAAAGAGGATTTCATATATATGTATAAAATCATCCCCAATTTACAGATGAAGAAACTGAGGCTCAGAGAGGTGAAAATTAGCATCCAAAATCAAGATTTAGTAAGTGGCAAATTTCAACTTGGAATCTCAAATCCCATACCCTTAACCGCTGTACCATCCTGCCTCTAGATGAGAGAGTGTGTATGAAAGAGATTGGTAAAGAGGCCGAGCTGTATAAAAATTCATTATTAATCTTGATGCAGAGAAAAAAAATTTTCATTTGCCTCTCCATCCTTGATGCATTTGTACCACTAACCGCTCTGAGTTTGTGTCTCCTCCCTTCCTCCCCATCCCTGTAATTCTTCAAATCATCTTTCCTGTGTAGATGTGTTTTTTCCCTTAAAAAATTCCCCTTCTCTGTTCATTGCTCCTTGCTTCTCAGCATCCCACTCTCCTTCACGTACCACCCCCTTCTGGAGTCAGCCCTCTGTTGTTTCCTATTTCACTTTTTGTCAAGCCCTCCACCCCACCTTCCATCCCACCCGAAAAGTCAGAATAGAATCCGCCTTCCAAACACGACTGCTCCCGCCCCGAGTATCAGAATCCAGGCGGAGAACCTTCGGTGCCCAAGCACGTTCCACAGCAGTTGCTACCGTTCCCCATTCCCCCGTCACAGGTGGCAGGGAAGCCAGACTGCTCAGCGTCTGTTTGCTTTCCTTGTTCTCTGACACCCCGGAGAAGCCACACACTCTATTTGGTGGTCGTCAGAAATAACATGCTTAAGAAACCTGGAATTATAAAACTGCTTAATTAGGCAGACATGGTTTCCCTGGGATATGCCCAGTTTTCCCCGGTGGTTTTATCTCCTTCTCAAAGTGGCCCGCCCCTCCGCAGCTAATTGCTACCTCTAACATGGTGCCACAGGAGCACTCACTCCTTTTCATTTTCCGTGACATCGATGCTTGCTTACACAGAGAAGTTCTCTCTCCCATGTTCCAACATTCCTTCTCCGTTAGTGAACTCTAGAAGTGAGCTTTAGCCTCTGAGGCCCCCGAGTATTAAATGAGCACCTGCTGTGTGCTCGATGCTGGGGATGCAGCCACAAAGCAAATTATCTTGTCTCTGCAGTGGGAGAGACAGATACTAAGATAATTTTTAAAACATTGTGAGAAGCACTTTGAAGGACTGCTTCAGGGTGCTCTGGGAGGGTATAACAGGAGGATCAAACTTAGTAAAGGAGCCTGGGAGGGCTTCTCATAGGAGGTAACATTTAACTGAGACCCAAAAAATGGATAGGTAGGTGTTAGCTCAGCAAAGAGTAGAACCAATTGCTGTCGAATTGACTTCAACTCACAGCAGCCCCATGTGTGTCAGAGTGGAACTGTGTTCCATAGGGTTCGGTTTTTTTAAATTTTCATTGTGCTTTAAGTGAAAGTTTACAAATCGAGCCAGTCTCTCATACAAAAATTTGTATATACCTTGCTATATACTCCTAGTTGCTGTCCCCCTAATGAGACTCCATAGGGTTTTTAATGGCAGATTTTTTGGAAGTAGATTGTCAGGTCTTTCTTCCAAGGTGCCTCTGGGTGTACTTGAACCTCCACCCTTTCAGTTAACAGCCAAGCGCGGTCATTGTTTGTACCACCCAGAGACTACCAACAAAGAGTAGGGGGACTGGTGCTCCATCAGCAAAGGAAGAGCTTGGTGTAGTCAAGGAACAGGAAGGAAGGGTGAAGAGGCTGGCATTTGAGCCTCCTGAGAAAGTCTAGGGATGTGTTGGAGTCCCCATTGTGACTTATGTCGGTTCTGATATCCTAGACCAGGTGATTGACAAACTATGCACTGTAGGTCAAATATGGCCCTTCACCTGTTTTTGTAAGTAAAGTTTTATTGATACACAGCCATGCTCATTTCTTATATGTTTTCCATGGCTGATTTCACTCTACAAGGGCACGGTCGAGTAGCTGCAATAGAGACTATATTGCTTGCAAAGCCAAAGTATTTGCTGTCTTGTCTTTTTTCAGAAAAAGTTTGCTGAACTCTCTTCTAGATCACCTCAATAGACAAGTGAGAAGCTTAGGGTCTGGGATAGGGGGTGAACTCACAGCTAATCTCTGAGGATTGAGGGATCCAACGACAGTGATCAAGTCTAAATAAGAATAATAAGCTGGTAGGTGACAGAGCCAGGCTCCAAGCCCAGGCTGTCTAGCTCTCAAGGCTGCCCTCAACCACTAAGCCAGCCTGGTTATGGGAGGTTAACCTAAGAGGGGGAGCAGAAGGGGGCCAGCAGGATCTGTCAGGAGAGTCAGCCAGACACCAGAATGCAGAGACTCCCAGAGACACAGGGACATAAGACCTTTTATCTAGTGGATGTGTCCTGACATGCCATGAAGCCAGGCAGACTGAGCAGGAGACTGCCCACTGACAGAGCACAGGGGCATTAGCCATCCTTTCTCTCACTCTTTCTCCCTTGTCCTCCCCACATTCCCTTCACCTGCCTGACTCCTACTTGCCCATTAAAATAGCACTTCTCCAACATGACTGTGCACAGAAATCACCTGGGGGACCTTGTAAAATTGCAGATTCCAATACAGGAGATCTGGGGTTAGTCCTGAGATTCTGCAGTTCTCACAAGCACTTAGGAGATGTTGATGCTATTGGTCCATGGACCACACATTGAGTAGCAAAGGTTTCAACATCACCTTAGGTGATACCTTCTCTTAGAAGGCTTGCCTAACCACCACCACCATCACCACCCCCACCCCGATACACACCATACCTCAGCTTTGCTCCCGGGTTCCCCTGGTGTTTCCCTCAAGCATAGTTCTACTACACTATATTGTAATAAATTGTTTACTGCTGTCTTCCTTAATAGGTGGCAAGTTCCTTGAGGACAGCAATGATGTATTAGTTATTTTGATATCACCAGAGCCTGGTTCACAGTGGGCACTCAGTAACAGGAGAGAGAGGAGTATAGTGGGAAAGTGAGAGGAGGGAGGGAAGGAGTAAGGGGAAGGTAGATGGTGGATAGATGTATGGATGGATGAGAGGTGTCATGAGGAGGGGGTCGCAATGACTACTCCAGACGATTTGTGTCTTTCCACAATGTCTTCATTAGTTATTAGGCACACAGGTTCTTGGCTACCCTGGATGCCAGAGATCTCAATTCACCAGGGGAAAGGAGAGGGAAAGCAAGCAAGCTTACGGCAAATGAGGATGGTATTTGGGCTTTGTTGTTCTCTGGTCCAGGCCAACTCTTGACCACGCCATCATTGGTGGCTCAGATGTCACATCAGCCTCGGTCCCTGAGAATCTCTCGTGGATTTTTGTCATGTCCCTTGAGGACAAGGGCTTATTATCCCTTATCTCTCAACGTATGACTGAAGCAACATGTGTCGGTTCGGGAGTGAACTAAGGTAAGCCTGGTGAGCTGCTGCAGCCCACTGTTTCCTAGCTCACTGAGTCTCGACCCTCAATGTATGACCGAGTTAGCAACATCCCTAGGACCTGGGAATAAGCCCAGGCGAGCTGCCGCAGCCCACTGCTTCCCAGTCCGCAACATATGACCGAGTTAGCAACGTCTCTAGGACCTGGGAGTAAGCCCGGGTAAGCTGCCGCAACCCACTGCTTCCCAGTCCACAACATATGACCGAGTTAGCAACGTCCCTAGGACCTGGGAATAAGCCCAGGCGAGCTGCCGCAGCCCACTGCTTCCCAGTCTGCAACATATGACTGAGTTAGCAACGTCTCTAGGACCTGGGAGTAAGCTCAGGTGAGCTGCCGCAACCCGCTGCCTCCGAGTCCACAACGTATGACCGAGGTGGCTCTGGTTATGACTCCAAGTAAAGCTGAGTCATAGTGTCCCTTGTTTTGTACACACTGGAGCTCTTTGAGCCCGTTTGGTTGGTATTGATAAGTCCTTGTTTGTGACTTCGTTGGTCCCAGTGTCTTCTGTTAATAAGGTGGTTTTTCTCCTCTAGGTTACATCATCTTCGTTATCTCTTTTCTTCACATGTTTTTCGCTTCTACATTTGCTTTCAGCTAGCCTGCTCTCCACAGGAGGGAAGGAAGAAAGGAAAGAAGACGGATGGATGGATGGGTGGGAGGATGAATGGAAAGAAGGAATGTTGAATGGATGGATGGGAGAGGAGGCAAGAGGGAGGGAAGAAGGAAGGGTGGATTGACGGATGAAAGGAGGGAGGAAGAAAAACACAAAGACAGGAAAGGAGCGTTCTCTGGGAATGCCCTGAAGTCACAGAGGCATGGCAAAAGCAAGTTAAAAGTGGAAAGTTGGGAGAGACTGGGCTGTTGATCCTAGATGAGATAGAACATGCATTATTTGAGGAATTTGAGAGAAAAGAGGGAAGTGTGGGGCAGCTGAAGTCAGGTGGTTCAGGAAAACAAAGTCCAAAACATGGGTATTCTGTAGAGCCTGGGGCCTGCTGTCAAGATATAGACAGGATGGGGCAGCCCTAGTCATTCACTGAGCAGCTATACCATTGGTCCAGTATCCCATCATGCCATTGGTCATGTAAAACAAAGATGGTGGCCATCTCCCACATCTCTCCTCCGCAGCCCCCTCTGCCTTCCCACAGGCTCCAGAGGGATGTTTGTGGGAGTAAGGAGAGGAAAGTCCCTTGGGAAATGGGGATCTCACAATGGGGAGGGGGCCAAACAGCCACAAGGTCAGGCAGTTGGGTGAGTGTCCTTGATCCTTGGCAGATGTGGGAACATCTGCTTCAAGGGATCCCTGCCCATCAGAATGGAATATAAAGGGGTGGCTATAAGTCTCTGGAAACCCTGGTAGCGTAGTGGTTAAGTGCTACAGCTACTAACCAAAGGGTCGGCAGTTCAGATCCACCAGGCGCTCCTTGGAAACTCTATGGGACGGTTCTACTCTGTCCTATAGGGTCGCTATGAGTCAGAATCGACTTGACGGCACTGGGCTTGTTTTTTTTGGTTTTATAAGTCTCCATCCACATGCTAGGTATCATCCATCTGACGGATATACAATATATTTTTATAACATTTATTTTTTCTCTCCAATTTAAACATATATGCTTAGTACAAAAAAAAATTGGAAAAAGACAAAGAAAATGAATCATTTTGTATGCAGCATAGGTTAATAACAGTCTTTACCAGGATGAATATTTTTTAATTTTTAATTTTGAAATAATTTTAGACTTAAAAGTTGCAAAAATAGAGCAGAGAGCTCCCATATACCCTTCGCCCAGCTTTTCTTAATGTTAACATCTTACATAATGATAGAACAGTGAGCAAAGCCAGGAACTTAGGGTGGATACCATTAACTACTACAGACCTTATTCAAACCACCAATTGTCCCACTAATGTCCTTTTTCTCATCTAGGATTTTTTAGGATTGAATCCAGGATCCTACATTGCATTTATTTGCCATGGCTCCATAATCTTTTCCCATCTGACAGTTCCTTGGCTTTTTCTTTGTCTTTCATAATCTTGACTGTTTGGTTAATGTGTCCCATGGCCTGTTTCTTCACTGTGAAGTTACTATTTTTCTAGGATAATTTTTTAGTGGCTACATGGTTTTCTGCTGTCCAGTTCTGCCAGAATCAGCCCCTCTTTTTGTATCTTTAGTTTGTTACCTTTTTCCTGTTTTATTGTTACAAAGAGTGTTGCAGTGATGTTTCCAACTGGCACAGCCTTGCACCTCTCCCCGGTTATTTTGTAAAGATACATTCCTAGAAGTAGAACTGCTGGAGCAAAGATTATTTGTATTTTTAAGGCTATGGATGCCTGAGACAGTGTTACTTGTTTGTATGTTTGTTTGTTTTAATCGGCTTTACTGAGATATAATTTAAATACAGTAGAATGCACAAAAATATATGAAGCATACATTTCAATGAATTTTAGCCAACATACACATCCATATAACCAGCATCTCAATTAAAATATAAAATATTTCCATCACGCTCCCATCAAGATTGCTCTTTGCCCCCTGGAGGTTCACTCCCCTCACCCCTTACCCCAGGCAACCACTGATTTGATTTCTGTACTCACAGTTTAGCATTACCTATTCTAGAAAGCCGCATAAACCAGAATTATATAGTATATACTCTTAGGACTGGTGTCCTTGAGTTGACACTAATGTCTATGAAATTCGTTCATGTTGTTGCATGTCAGCCATTCCTTCAATTCTATTGCTGAGTAGTATCTTATCTTATAAATATACCACAGTTTGTCTTTTCCTCCATTATGGATGTTTGGGCTATTTCCAGTTTTGGGGTATGATGCATGAAGCTTCTATGAACATTTGCATGCAAATGGACATAATTTTTGTTTTTTAAATATTTTATGTTTTCAGTGAAAGTTTAGGAAATTGGACTCTGATTTAAAAATTTCTGTCTGTATTGTTCAGTGACCTTGGTTACATTCTTCACAATGTATCAGCATTCTCGTTATTTCCATTTTGGTTCTGTTTCTATTAATCTAGCTTCCCTGTCCCCGCTACCCTTCTCATCTTTGGTCTAGAGTAAATGTTAACCATTTGGTTTCATCTAGACAATTATTTTGAGGAGTACAGTACTCACAAGTGATATTGTTTGTTCTATGGGCCAGTCAGTCATTTGGCTGGAAGGTGACCTTTGGGAGCAGTTTGAGTTCCAAGTTTAAAGAGTATTTCAGGGCAGTAGTCTCAGAAGTTCGTCTAGCCTCTACCGTAAATGGACATAATGTTTATATTTCTCCCAGGTAAATACCTGGGAATGGAATTGCTGGCAGTAAGCTAGGTATGTGTGTTTAAGTCTGTTAGAAACTACAGGCAGGGTTATTTTCACCTTCATTTTATAGCACAGGCTATGGAAAGCTTGAGGGACTTGTCCAAGGGCAAAAGGAGGAAGGGAAGTAGAATTTGTTGACCACTACTCTGTACCAGGAACCCTGGTGGTGCTGTGGTTACGAGCTCAGCTATTAACCAAAAGGTCAGCAGCTCAAATCCACCAACTGTTCCTTAGAAACCCTATGGGGCAGTTCTACTCTGTCCTATAGGGTTACTATGAGTGGCAATCAACTCCACGGTGATGAGTTTTTGGTTTTGACTCCGTACCAAGAAAGAGCCCTGGTGGTGGAAAGGTTAAGCACTCAGCTGCTAACTGAAAAGCTGGCAATTTGAAGCCACCCAGCAGCTCTGTGGGAGAAACATCTGGCAATACCAAAAACCGAAACCTGTTGCCATTGCTTCAATTCCAACTCATAGCAACCCTATAGGACAGAGGAGAACTGCCCAATAGGATGTCCAAGGAGCGGCTTAGTGAATGCAGTGGATTCTAACTGCCAACCTTTTGATAAGCAGCCCCACTGTTAACCACTGCACCACCAGGGCGCTTCCATAAAGATTACAGCCTGGAAAACCCTATGGGGCAGTTCTGCTCTGTCACATGGGGTCAACAAAATAATCAGAGACATGTGAAGGATGTGCCAATTGGAAACATTATGAACATTCTTTATAACAAAAAAAAGTGACAAACTAAATGTACAAAAGAGGGGCAGATTATGAGTCAGAATCAACTCGATGGCACCCAGCAAGACTCTGTTCCAAGTAAAGAGTAGTGGTTCAAGGGTAGAATTCTCACCTTCCATGCAGGAGACCCAGGTTCAATTCCCAGTCAATACACCCCATGCGTGGCCACCAGCCATCTGTCAGTGGAGGCTAGTGGTTGCTATGACACTGAACAGATTTCAGCAGAGATTCCAGACTAAGAATACTAGGAAGAAAGGCCTGGCAAGCCACTTCTGAACATCAGGCAACAAAAACCCTATAGATCACAACAGTCCAGTCTGCAACTAATCATGGGGATGGAGCAGAACTAGGCACCGTGTCTTTCCGTTGTGCATAGGGTCCTCACGAGTCAAGGCCGACTCGATGGCAGCTAACAACAACAAGCTCTGTGTCAGGCACAATTCTAGGTGCTTTTCATGTTCAGCTCATGTAATCCTCAGAACAATCCTATAAGGTAGGAATTATGATTCCCACTTTGTAGATGAGGAAACAGAGACTGAAGAACGTCCAGCAATGTCAAGATTCAAACCCAGCTCAGTCTGAGTCCCAGAGTTCATGTTCATATATCAGATATTCCTCCTGCCTCCTTGGAGGGTGTAAGGGGTGGAGCTGGGAAGGAGGGCACGTGTCTCCCCAGCTCTCAGCCTCATGGCCTGGCCTCACCTGCACCCTGTGGCCCATACCCAGCCCATGGCCCCGGAGACAGCCTCCAGTCATGCCTAAGTCAGCCCTCTGGAGATGGTGTCTGGGTGCAGGGGCAGGAACTGGGCCCCACATTTGGCTGCAGCAGGAGCCAGGGAGTGACTCCACGCTCCAGTCCTCTGCCAGAGGTGTACAGTTTCTGCCTCCCTGAAATGCGACACTCAGTGGTTTGATCTTCAGGGCTGGTGGGCTACAGGCGAGGGCAGTGGGCAGGGGCCGCATCTCCCCAGCTGTATCTCGGCCCCATTAGGAGTGGGTCTGAGTGCTTTCCAAAGCTGATTAATGGTCTGCCAGTGACCTGAAATGTTATTACTGCTCAGGCCAGGGCCCCCCAACTCGGTCCTTTGGGTCTTTATGGCTAATAATAATTGATGCTCTTGGTGTGGTTGCAGGGAAAGTTCTATCTAGTCATCGAGGAGCTGAGCCAGCTGTTCCGATCACTTGTCCCCATCCAGCTCTGGTACAAATACATTATGGGCGACGACTCCTCCAACAGCTACTTCCTGGGAGGGGTCCTGATCATTCTCTACAGCCTCTGCAAGGTGAGGTGGCTTGGGGACTGGAGGAGTTACTGGGGAGTCCCCATGGGACAACCACCCTAATTTCTTGCCTGTGAAGCTCAGCATATGCTAACCTTTCACACAGTCCTCTTGACAACAACCCTTTGAGATACATACCAATATTGCTTCCATTTTATGAATGAGGAAACTGAGGCCCAGGGAGATAACATAACTTGCCCAAGGTGTCACTCAGCTAGAGATAATAGGAAGAGCATGAAACCCAGGCAGAGGTGCCCCCCAAAACCTGGAGTTTTCAACTGACGGAAAACGTTGCCACTAAACTTGTTTTCTGTCCTTCTTAAATTGCACAACCTGTACCTCCTCAAATCAGTATGCAGTCCTTCTCTCTTCATCATTATTACAAATTGATTTTTCTCCCTAACAATAAAAATACCCTCCTCTTTCTTTCTCTATTTCTGGCTTTAGAGAACTCTGGGGAAAATACATGTGTTCTTCTCTTTCCTGCCTCCCAGGAGGACTAGCCAGGCAGCGCCAGTCATCGGAGCTAATCCTACTTGCAGATTCTGATTGGTAGTGGCTGACTGGAGTGCCGGGTGGAAAAGGATTATCAGGCTCTGAACAGGCTGAGGAGTCCTGGTGGCATAGTGGTTAAGAGTTTGTTTGCTAACCAAAAGGTCAGGAGTTCAAATCGACCAGCCACTCCTTGGAAACTCTATGGGACCATTCTGCCCTGTCCTGTGTAAGGTTGCTATGAGTTGGAATTGACTCAGTGGCAATGGGTTTAGGTTTGGTGGTCAGGCTGAGAAGAAGAGTGCTGTGATCAATTAGCAATGCCTGTCCTGGGGTCGGGAGGGAAAAAGGTAGTATGCGTGCCACATATTTGCAATCCTGGCCTAGGCAGAATGGGAGACTATTGATACAAAGCAACAAGACAAAAGGCAAGCAAACCTGGCAGGGATAAGAAAGTTCGAATCTGATGAGGTGCTCTGAGAAATTCTTGAGTCAAAGACTGGGGTTGTCTTAATTTCCTAGGGTTGCCTTAGCAAAATGCCACAAAGTGGGTGGCTTTGGAGAACTGAAATTTATTATCTCACGGTTTTAGAGGCTGGAAGTCCAAATCAGGCTATCAGTCATGTTGATTCCTTCTGAGAACGCTGGGTGACAACCTCTCCATGTCTCTCTGCTGCCTTTCGGTGGCTCCCAGCGATCTTTGGTGTTCCTTGGCTTAGGGATGCACTGTCACGTGGCGTCTTCTCCCTGTGTCTGTCCTTTTTTATAAGAGACCACTCAGATGGGATCAGGACCCTCTTTACTCCGGTATGACCTCATATTAACCTAGCTGATAACATCTCAAAGACCCAGTTTCCAAACAAGGTCATATTCACAGGGACAGGCATTAGGACTTCAACACATCTTTTGGGGGGACACAGTTCAATCCATAACAGGGCAGTTGTTCAGGGGTGGTTGGAGAGAACCTGGACAACCCTTTCAACTATCACCCTGTTGTTGTCCTTTCAGTCATTTGACATCTGTGGCCGCGTGGGTGGCGTTAGGAAAGCCTTGAAGCTTCTGTGCACTTCTCAGGTGAGTAGGCTTCAGAGGGTCCCGATGGAGGTCATGGGAGCCCAAGCGGTCCTTTTCTCACCCCACAGATCTCACAGTGCCCCCGAGGCTGTCGCGCCTCTGAGAATCTAGCGCTGAGTTTGTCCCTCTCCTCCCTCACACAGAATTATGGGGTCCGGGCCACGGGGCAGCAGTGCACGGAAGCCGGTGATATCTGCGCCATCTGCCAGGCTGAGTTCCGAGAGCCTCTGGTCCTCGTGTGCCAGGTGAGCGGGGTTCGGTTGAGGCCATGGGAGGCTTGAGGCTGGGGACAGCAAGGTCCCATGAGAAAGCTGGGAAAGTCTGTCCCGTGACCAGACCTTGGGGCTCAGGGATGGGTCTTTGGGGGCAATCTGGCCTAATCAAGACTGGAATCAGTCAGACCTAGGTTCAAATCTCAGCTCTGCTTCTTACTAGCTGGGTGGCCCATCTTGTAGATGAGAAACCTGAGGCTCAAGGACATGCAGCAAGACAAGATTTCAAACTCGGCTCAGTCTGAGTCCCAGAGTCCATGTTCTTCACCAGATACCCATCCAGTGAAATGATAAAATGGTGAATACTTCACCTCCCCGAGCCTCAGGTTCCTCATCGGTAAAATACCAAATTCAGCATGACATAGGGTCAGAATATCCTGCATTTGAATCCCAGAGGTACCTGTTATGCCGGGTGGGTCACTTTGTCACCCAGAGCTGTAGGCATGATAATAACGCCTACTTCATAGAGTTATTATTATGATTAAATGAGATCATCTATGAAAAGAGCTACATTTGAATTATTCAGCCATAGAAGCTGCTGTTAATATCATTACAATCAATATTATCATTTGTTTTCATTATTAGTTGTAGGTCACTGTCATATGGTGGTAAGTGCTGCTCAGTTGCTTTCCACTCCCCAAAGGCATCCCTTTACCTCCTTCCAGCATCAGGGACAAAGATATCAATTCAGCAAATGTGTATTGAGTCAAAGCATCACAGCAGACATCAGGGTGGGGGACAGAGGGCACACACACACTGTCCCCTGCTCTCGAAGCTCACGGCCTCCCTGGGGAGACAGACACATACATAAATAACTATGAAACAAGGCAGGCAGTGATAAATGCTGTGTAAGAGAGATTCATGCCTTGTCTCTGGGGACGGGGGTAGAAAGTGAGGGATTCCAGACTGGGGAGGCTTTTAGGGGAATGGGTAAGCCTGGAGACCTGAAGGAGTGGGAAGGCATCTATCCCCCACCATGTCTTCCCAGGGATCCTTTTTGTACATTAGAAAAAAATACTTTGTGATTGCAGTTTTGGAGTTTTAGGGATTATTTTTAATTTTTTACAAAAATTTTAATTTTTTGGAGCCCCTGGGTAGTGCAAACGGTAACGCACTCGGCTGCTAACTGAAAGGTTAGAGGTTCAGGTCCACCCAGAGGTGTCTTGAGAGAAAGGCCTGGCCATCTACTTCCAAAGCAACAGGAGTTGAAAACCCTGCGGAGCGTAGTTCTACTCTGACACACGTGGGGTTGCCCTGAGTTGGAGTCAGCTCCACAGCGACTGTTTGGTTTTAATTTTATTTATTTTTAAGTTGGTCATATATTTGGACAATTCCAAATTTAAAAAGACTATGGAGACATGACAGCTCAGTGCAGTGTGGGACCTGGATTGGATCCTGAAACAGAAAAAGCCATTTGTGGAAAAATGGATGAAATCCAGTAAACTCTGGAGTTGAATTTTTTTTTTTTTTTTTTTTTAGGTACCAATGTAGATTTTTTCTTTGTGACGCTTGTACCACGGTCATGTGACCTGATAACATTAGGGGAGACTGAAATTGGGTGAGGGGTGCTTTCTTTGCAACTTTTCTGTAAGTCTAAAATTATTCCAAAATAGTTTACCTGAAAAATGTTTACAATAGCCAAGGAGCCCTGGTGGCGCAGTGGTTAAGAGCTCGGCTGCTAACCAAAAGGCTCGCAGTTCAAATCCACCAGCCATTCCTTGGAAGCCCTATGGGGCAGTTCTACTCTGTTCTATAGGGTCACTGTGAGTCGGAGCCCACTTGAGGACAACGGGTTTTCCAACAGCCCAAAGGTGGAAACAACCCAAGTGTCCATGAACTAATGAATGGATGAACAAAATGTGGCATACATGTACAATGAAGTATTATTCAGCCATTAAGAGAAATGAGTTCTGATATATGCTACAATATGGATGAACCTTGAAAACATTATGCTGAGTGAAATAAGACACAAAAGGACAAATATCGTATGATCCCACTTCCATGAAATATCTAGACTAGGCAAATGCATTGAGACAGAAGTAGATTAGTGGTTTCCACGGGTTGGGGAGAGGGGGCAATAGGGAGTTACTAAAAAAATAAAAAATTGTTTTAAGATACAAAGAAGAGAATGATGACAAGCCTCCCACCCTCTAGTTACCGACGAAGGCAAACCATTATCACCAGTTCCCTTTATAGCTGCCTACCGTTGCATTTTATGGCTAGGCCACAATTTTTTTAACCATTCTCCACTTGATGGGCATTTAATAGTTTATGATCTTCTGTTATCTTTACACATAGGGCTGTCACGAATAATCTGGGAGATGGGGAGATTAATCAAACCTACCTGGGCCCATTGTGTTGATTAAATGAGTTGATCCAGATGAATCATTTAGAAGCACACCTGGCACATGGTCAAAAAAATACTAGCTCTTATTATCACGCAAACAGGCCTGGTGGGTCAGTGGTTAAGTGCTCAGCTGCAAACCCACCAGCCACTGTGTGGGAGAACGATGTGGCAGTCTGCTTCTGTAAAGATTACAGGCTTAGAAACCCTATGGGGCAGTTCTACCCTGTCCTGTAGGGTCGCTAGGAGTCAGAATCGACTGGATGGCAACAGGTTTGGGTTTTTGGGTTTATTGTCACACAATACATTTCACACATGTGCGAGTTCTTGGTAGGATAAATTCCTAGAGGTGGAATTACTAGGCCAGAGGGTGTATGGTTTTGACAGATATTGCTAAATTGCCCTCCATAAAGAGCGTATCAGTTTATGCCTCCAGAGCGGAGTGTGACAAGGCCTCTTGCTCCCCGCCCTTACCAACACTGCGTTGTCAAGCCTTTTTTTTTCCCTTGAGCTTTGCCAATCTGACAGGTGAAAAACACTATCTCCGTGCAGCTTTCATTTGCATTTCCCTAATTATGAGTGAGGTTGAGCATCTTTTCATATGCTTCAACCATCTGTATTTCCTTTTCAGTAGCAGTGATTATTTGAGCATGATGCCAAGGTCAGAGTCTTTTTTTTTCTTTCCTTTCTGGCAATCTCTCCAAGCCTCCGTCTGTTTGTCTCTCTTCTATTCTTCTCCTGGTACCACTATCTCTTCACAAACCTGATAGAATTCTTGGGAGGGGCCAGACAAGAATCACCACTGTCCCAGATCTGGGAGCAATGACCCTGCCCAGTGGTGGCTCAGGACCACAGACATGCCCAGGCCAAGCACAAGCACACACCCTAGTCTTGCTCTGTCGTGGGGAGGAGATGGGCTGTGAGCCAGACCTGGAATGGTAGAGATGACTTTATGGGTGAAAGCACCTAATGAATTCCTAAATGCATTGAATGAATGAGTGAACAAATGAATAAATGCTTCAGGTTAAATGTTGCTTCCTCAAAGAAGCCTTCTCTGATGCTGTCTCTTCAGACTAGGCAGTGCTCCCAGCTATTTGGTTTCATAGATCTCTGGGCTTTTCCTTCACAGCATGGTTAAATGGTTGTATCAGGTCTGTCTCACCTGTGCCAGATGATTAGCAATTTAAGACTGGGGACCACGTCTGCCTTGTTTAGCAGCAGAGCTATAGTATGGCTTAGTAAACATTGGATGGATGGGGTAGGTCGGACGGATGGATGGGTGGATGGGTGGATGGATGGATGGATGGATGGATGGATGGATGGATGGATGGATGGATGGATGGATGGATGGATGGATGGATGGATGGATGGATGGATGGATGGATGGATGGATGGATGGATGGATGGATGGATGGATGGATGGATGGATGGATGGATGGATATGGATGGTGGCAGGGTGGAGGAGTTAGCAGGTGAGTACAAGCGTGGGTGGATAGAGGTATAAGTGGATAAGTGACCGAATAGATGGGCAAATGGATGGACAGGTGGATGGGTGAAGAGGTGGGTAGATGGGTGAATGGTTGGATGATGGATGAATGAATAGAGGAGTGGGATGGATAGACAGAGGAGTGGATGAAGAACCCACTAGGCCAATGGAACATCCTGTCTCCCTTTCAAAGGGTTATCAAATTAAGCTCAGTATTTAACTCCCACCCCTCTCCTGCCCAGAGCCAGGCCTGGGAAGCAGACTGTCTGTTGAAGCTAGTCAGGCAGATGCTGAGCATACCCAGAGGTTGGAACTCTTGGCTCAGACAGAGTGCATCTGCCCAGTTAGTCAGTCAAGTATCTACGGCATGCCTCCTGCTCAGGCTACAGGGGTCCAGGGAAAGGGCATTTGGAACATGAAGTCAGAAACTTGGTTCATTTGAAGGAGTCCTTTGCTAAAGAGAAGAGTTAAGAGTGCTTTTAGAGAACAACCTGGCTGCAATTCTTGGTGACTTTGTTTTAATATGCTTTATGATATAAAGGAAAAAGGGCAAGAGAATGGTGACTGTTACTGATTTTGCATTCACTGTGCCCACACTTGATGCTTTTCCAGGTCTTGTCTGTTTCTGTCCTCACAGCCATCTCATGAAGGAAATATTAGTCCTATTTTAGAGAAGGAATCTTGGGCTCAGAAAGGTGAGTGGGTTTGCCCGCAGTTCCACTGCTCCTAAATAGCAGAGTCAGGATTCAAACCCAGATCCAGAGGCCATGTCTTTTCCACCAGGCTTAACCTCTTGTTCTGAGACATTCTAAAGGCTGCATTAAAAGATGCAAGTGCTTTTCCTGGGCATTCCTGAGAATCCCCTGTCTGCCTGAGCCTGTGCACAACACACTGCCTCCCAGGAAGGAAGGAATGGCCGTGCTGAGATCAGAGCTCTTCGCACCTGCTTCCGACACCTACATCCATCCAGCCATCCGTCCGTCTGTCCGTCCGTCCGTCTACCCATCTGTCCATCCACCCATCCGTCTATCCACCCATTCGTTCATGCATCAGCTATTGATTGAGCACCTACAGTATCTCAAGCACTGACTTCCTAATCCTGAGCAGAATATTTCTCTTCTGGGACCCTCCCTGTCATTTGTCACCCAAGAATGAAAACACTTGTCTGGAAAGCCTGCATGTTAATACAGTCAAATGAGATGACGTGCAAAGATAGCTATGCGTGGGTTTTGAAAATCATAGTGCGCTGCACCAATATTCAGCATTAGTGTTTAATTCAAAGGTCTGGACATAGCTGGCCTGGTTTGTGCAATCAAAGGTCTGCGGTTAGGGGTGCGTGTATGTCTTTTCCCTGTCTGGTGGTGGTGGTTAGCTGCCGTCAGGTTGGCCCCCAACTGATGACAACACCATGCCCAACAGAACGAAACACTGCCCAGTCCTGTACCATCCCCATGGTCGGTTGTGGATCAGACCATTGCAACCCATAGCATTTTCCTTATTTTGGAAATAGATCGCCAGGGCTTTCTTCCTGGTCTGTCTGAGTCTGGAAGCTCCACTGAAACCTTTTCAGCATCATAGCAACACGCAGTAGCTGCACTCTCAATAATGTCATGTTTCACAATCTTCGAAGTACTTCAGACATCCCTTCCCACATTTTCAATGTGTGATCACTAGACACAGTCATGGTCTTCTAGGTCAGCTGGACAAGAGTACCTGCTTTCATACACTTCTTGTGTCAGTCATCTATTGCTGCAGAACAAGTTACCCTGAAACTCAGTGGCTTAAAGCAGCACACATTTATGATCTCACAGCTTCGATGGGTCAGGAATCTGGCCACGGCTTAGCTGTGTCCTCTGCTTTAGGGTCTTGCACAGGCTGCAGTTAAGGTGTCAGTCACAGCTGGGGTCTCATCTGAAAGCCAGGCTGGTGAAGGATCGGCTTCCAAGCTCAGTCATGTGGATGCTGGCGGGATTCAGGAGCTTCACACAAGCAGCTTCTCAGCCTGTAATGCTCTCTCTCTACCACCCAGTTAACTCCTGTACATCTTTCAGACATCAACTCATGCATCCCCACCTCCAGGAAGCCTTTCTTGACCACACCCAGATCAGTCTGGCCATCCTGTTATACACCCCCGTAGCACCATGGAGCTCTCCTGTAGAGCAGTATCTACAACTGGGCACCTACTGAATGCTGTGCTAGGAAAGGGTTTACAAGGAGTTTATAGTCTGGCCTGGAAAAGGAGATAATAAATGATAAACATAGGATAATAATTATAGTAAAGGTAATATTTGTAGAGTACTTACTATTTGCCAGGCATTATTCTAAGTGATGTTAATTTTTTTACTTTATCTTGCTTAGATTTTTATATTACTATTTCCCCCAAACCTTTTATTTTGAATAATTTCAGCCCTACAGAAAAGCTGAAGGGCGTTAGATTGAACGTCCTTCTATCCCTCACCCAGATTTGCAGATCATTAACATTTTACCCCATTTTCCTTTTCTTGGTACAATTTTTTCCCCTAAACCAGTTCAGAGTAAATTGCAGAAATGTTGATTCTTCATCCCTAAATACTCAGTGTGCATCTCCTAGGAGAAGGACATTCTCCCTCATAACTACAATTCCACTTTCACAGCCAGGAAAACTGATATAATATTATCATAATCAGATTTCCCCAGTTGTTTTTGAAATGTGCTTTATAGCTAGGGCTTTTTTTCCCCCATCCGGAATCCAATCAAAAATCATGTACTGCATTTGGTTGTCATGTCAGAGTAGTTTTCCTGTGTTAATTAATCCTTCTATAAGGGGGTTACTAATATTATCCCCATTTTGCAGATGAGGAAAGTGGGACTCATGGAGCTTAAGTCACTTGCCTAAGTTTATAGAGCCAGAAAATGGTGGAGCCTTCTGGCCTCATTCATCATTGATCATTCTGGTCCCCCTGCCTTCTACTCAACCCAGCAGCCAAAGGAATCCTTTTAAAACATTGATCAAATTAGGTCATGCCTTTGCTCAGAGCCCTCCCAGGGCTCCCTACTTCTCTCAGAATAAAAGCCGAAGTCCTCACAATGCCCTACATGGCCCTACACTGTCTGCCTCCCCAGCACCTCTCTGACCTCATCTCCTCTATTCCCCTCACCCCTGCCCCAGCTCAGCCATATTCTTCTCCTTACAGTTCCTCCAGCAACCAGGCACACTCCTACCCTGGGGCCTTTCCACATGCTGTTCCAGGTACCAGAAATGCTGTTCCTCCAGATATCATCAGGGTCACTCCTCACCATCTTTTAAGTTTTACCCAAGTGTCACTAATCTCACTGAAGTCTTCCCAGGCCACCCTGTTTAAAATCACAACCCTCTGAAGCACTCTGTATCCACCCCTTGCCTACTTTTTCATCCTACCACTTACCACAAACTTTCTCTGTATTTTAGTGATTTATTTTGTCCATCATCTCCCCCACAAGAATGCAAGCTTCCTGAGGGTGGGGCTTGTCTGTTTTGTTTGCCGCTGTGTCCCCAGCTCCTAGAGCCGAGGGAGGCATGCTGTTGATGCTCAGTAACTAGTGGCCGGTCATGCTGATTCCTGTCCCCCCAGCATGTATTCTGCGAGGAGTGCCTGTGCCTCTGGCTGGACCGCGAGCACACCTGCCCGCTCTGCCGCTCCGTTGCTGTGGACACCCTGCGATGCTGGAAGGATGGGGCCACCTCTGCGCACTTCCAGGTGTATTAGGGCCGGAAACCGAGGAATCAATGCCAGGCCCTCTGCCGCCCTCCCTTTTCCTTCCTCTCTCGTTCTGTGTGAGCAGTGCACCCTTCCCCTGTAAATGGGGAAGCCTTCCTCCAGCCCCAATGGAAGTCAGTTGAAAGGGAACTGATAATACATAAAGTCCCACCTCTTGGTTATTTTAACTCGTGGTGACCTAGTACCTAAGGCTGTGAACCGGGAGGGTCCTGAAGAGCCCTGCCTCTCCACAAAATGGCCCAGGACCACGGATTAGAGTCACTATGAAGCATCTTCAGTGTACACATGCTAGGCCCCACCATATACCTATACTCATTTAATGTACCAACCACTTAGCATGTACCAGGTACAGTATCTCGCATCCTGCTTGGGATTCCTTAGGTAATACAACAGGTCTATGATAGAGGTACTGTTGTTTCTCCATTTTACAGATAAGAAAACTGAGGCACAGAGCTTGATGTGGTGACTTCGCCCAAGGTCACCCAGCCAGCAGTGGCAGGCCAAATTTCCAACACAGGCCTGCCTGGTCTCAGAGTCTGCTTTGTTACCCACCAGTGCTGACCATCCGCTCAGACGCCCCAGGTGCAGGGCCCAGGAGAAGTGATTTAAAAAATCACAACAGGTGACTCTGATGCCCTATCTGGTTAAGGGTCAGTGGTCCAGGTTCGCAGCATGTTAAGAGTTGGACTGCATAGTGTATGCTAACAGTGAACATCATCTCCTAAAATCTAGTAGCGGCCGAATCCACAGAAAGACTGGGTCCTTAAAATTACTATTTTTCTGGGCTGTGCCTGGGATGCTGAGTCACATGTGAGTATCAAGAAAGGCAAGCTACAGCCCAGATATGGGTACCACCCAGTCCCCACTCCCATCTGTTTGTTTTTTTTTTTTTAATTGTGCTTTAGGTGAAAGTTCACAGCTCAGGTTAATTTCTCATTCAAAAATTTACACACATAGTTTCTGACATTGGTTGCAGTCCCCACAATGTGACAGCACACGCCCCCTTTCCACCTCGGATTCCCTGTGTCCATTCCTTCAGTTCCTGTCCCTTCCTGCTTTCTCATCCTGCTCTTTGACAGGAGTTGCCCGTTTGGTCTCATAATGTTTGATTGAACTAAGACACACATTCCTCACATGTGTAATTTTTTGTTTTATAGGCCTGTCTAATCTTCGTCTGAAAAGTGGGCTTTAGGAATGGTTTTGGTTCTGGGTTAGCAGGGTATTTGTGGGGCCATAGTTTCGGGGGACCACTCCCATCTTTATTTCTCTCCTCTTCCTTCTGTCCTTGCCTTCTCCCTCACTTAAGCCTCAGGCCTGTCAACAGCTCCTGTGGAGATTGTCTTCTCCGCCAGTAGCCTTCAGAGCAAAAGGGACGATCCATGTTATGGGTTTTTCCACAAGCCACAGTGGTGGCAAAGAGCACAGTTGCAATCAGTGTTTCTTTTTGTAATGTCTGTAACAAAACTCCTTCTCCACCTGTGAGACCCTCCCCCCTTAGAAGTCTGAGATACGATGGAACAGGTGACCACATAGAAGCCACTGGAATCTTGCCTGCCCTACCCCTCTCCCAACTCTATTCTCTCATTGTCAGCCTGAGCACAACCGGCTGGTGCCCGCGGCGTTACCAAGAAAGCAATCTGTAAGGCTGGTAAGCAGATTAGCCTGCGAGCCCCAGAAGAAATGGTGGGCCCCTGGCTACCCCCTCATCCTGAGCCTGTATTAACATGCTCCTCACCCTTGTAGATTCAGGGCATCTGCCCCCGGATGCCACCAAGCCAGCACTTTTTCCTTTGCTTGACAACCCTGGCTCTTTCTCAGTACCCAGCAAGACATCTCTTCCAGGGCAGTGTGGCATCTTTCAAGCTCTGTTACTATGGAAATGGCCGTGATGTTATAATCCCACTTGCCCAGATAATCAAGTAGGAAGGGGAAGCCAAGGGAAATGGGGCTGGATGGGTGTGGCTGCTCTATTCTCTACGCCTTGAGGAGTAACTGAAGGAAGGCAACAGGAGCTTCTGTCATTGGTTTTTGTCAGAAAGATCTCCCTGCCTGCAGATGCCACCAAGGAAGCACAATAAATTAGAGCTGGAGAAGACTTATTAAAGGGGCCGCTTGGGATGGAGCAGACAAAGCTGTTTGTTGGGAGTCAGACCTGGGACCTCTGATTCCAAACTCTGCATGGATTTGGGAAGTCACTTTAACTCCCTGTAGCCATCTCCGTGGTGACAAAATGTAGTATATTACCTGCTGGGTAACAGTGTAGCTTACCAGTGAATATGCCAGTGGTTTTCTCTAACATTCTGAAAATAATGAGCCATGCCTCTGATGCTGTAAAGAGCATGATATGTGGGGTGTGCTCGGGGGTGGGTGGGCTGGTTTAATTTAGGATTTTATTTATTCATTCCAAACCCTCTGCGGGGAAGCCCCATCTGGAGGTTTCCTTGTGGGTGGGAGGATTTAACTTCTGCCCAAAAGAGGAAATGTGGAGAATGCCATGTTCTAAGCGTCAAAGAGGAAAATCGGGCTGCATGGTTTCCCCAATGCTAGTTCAACAGCAGCCTGGAGTCCCTGCTGTAAATCAAGAACAACATTACTCTCCTTTGCCCGTCTCGGCTCTGTAACTCATTTGCTGTAAGAAGGATTAATCAAGTATCAAGTTCACAGTCTCCTGCTCTTAATATTTTATGATTCACTGACTCGAGTTCCACAAATATAAAAGAACTTGAGAATAAGAAATGCGATAGAATTAAAAGGCATGATTTGGACCCGGGTATAATTTCATCACTTCCAAAAGAGGAGAGCGTGCTAAACACTGGGGAGGCATCCAGACTGCTATGACTTGGAATTGGAGAGAGGAGATGTGAGGTGACTGTTGGAATCTTCTAGTACTTGTGCTCTGAGCCAAACAGAGCTGCCTGTGGTGTTTTTAATGTCGTAAGTTCCCGTCTGCTGATAAATATCACCCTTCAATGTAACCTGTGTTTGTGGTCTTGATTCTCCTTTCCCCTGTTGGAACCAAGTGGAACTGTTTTAGAACAAATGAGAAGTACATGGTTGTTCAATGTATATGGCTTCCAACCGGTTTAAACCGGTTTACTCGTGGCCCAGGAAGCGAAACCAGAACAGACTCAAATTGTTGGAATTCGAGTGATCCAGAGAGATAACTGGAATGACAAAAATTACAGGTTGAAGCCCTAGAATGGGAGACTTGGAAGAGGTGTAGTGAGCCCTTTCAGGAGCCTGATGCATGAGATTGGATTATTGCCAAGACTGTGGAGAATGACACATTCGAAGTGGCTCAGTCAGCCACCATCTTTGAGTGGCGTTTCCTGCTCTGCTCAAAATCCATTAGGTGAGAGATTTGGTTGCTATACAACATGTACACTGCCCTTGTTTTCTAAGAGGGAGATTAGGTTTCTAGCAGGGCCTCAACTCAATTTTTTGTTCAATTATCCATCTGGTTCACCCAAATTTTTAAAAAATTTTTAAAAATTGGATCTGTTCCAGTTTTGGTTCCTCATCCATGACTGAACCAGGAAGAACTGGCTCAAAGCCCTAGTTCAGTGGAGTTATCCTTCAAGCAGACCCTACTGAGGTACACGTGATTTACTGTGGAAGCACCCCCATCCCAGTAGAAACCATCCATAAATGAATGAAATAGGACAGAGAAGGGGAAGAAGCCAGTCAAGAGTGTGACTTCAAGGTAGGTCCCAGCCTCAGCCTGATCCTGCAGGGAGTTCTGGAGCAGAAATTGCACCTCAGAGTTTGTCTGTCCCCAAGGAGAGCCAGTCAGTCCTTGCCTGTGAGTTGGTGGGGGGATCTTGCAAGCACTTCAGGCTCTCCATTGAGGAGGCTCCAGTGCCCAAGGGCAAGCCTCTGAAGGCTCCAGCAAAACTCACAAAGCTGTGGGATTTCAGTGTGGTACCCACAGTGCCCACTAAGTGGTCAACTATAGGTTGGATGGACCCAGACTATAGAGGCTGGTCAAGAAGTGCTGCCAGATTATGATAGACATTTAAATGTAAATTAACAGCATTAGGTGACAATTCCTGCCCCTCAGGGCAACGTTATGAGGCCAACCATGAAAAGTATCATCACCCAGAACCTTTTGGCTCCAAGTGTTAGAAAATCAACTCAAACTGGCCTGAATAAAAGAAGGATTTCATTTGGCTTGTGTACTGGCATAGGCTTCAGGCACAGCTGGATTCAGAGGCTCCAGTGCTGACACTAGAAGCATGTCTCCCCATCCCTTGATGCTGTTTACCTCTGAGATGGTCTATTTTCGGGCAGTTGCATCCTGTGCAAGATGGCCTCCAGCATCTCTATGCTCACATTCTACCAGCTTAACAACCCCAGCAAAGACAGTTCCAGCTTCCTTAAAGCTCCCACAAGAGACCTGAGCCTGACTCTCATTAGTTTGTCCCTGAAACAGTTACTATAGTCTGTGGGATACAGAGCTCTAGTCAGGCCTGGGTCAGGTGTCAAGCCTGGAGACAGGGATAGAAGTGAGTGGGAAGGATGGGATCAGCCCCCCTAAATCACATGGACTGAGGGTGAGCAAGGGTCTCCAAAGGAAAGGAGGGGATCGATTTTCTAGAAAAACAACCTGCCCTTCGCCCATCATTCTTAGGAAGATACTAGAACCTGGTTTCCTGGTACATCTCAGACCAGATAAAAGCAGGTGAAAATCACCCAACCCAGAGTGGTTTATTTGCCCATAGCTAGAGAATCAACCTACAGGCTCATGAACATATCACATGATGCCATACATTAATTATAGTTTTGTCTACTGGCCTTGAAATGCTGGGTAAGTTTCCCAAACTCTGTTGCCCAACCCAAGGGTACTATTTAGGGTAACCTTTCTCTTGGGGGATTCTTAGGAATAGGACAGAGAAGGGAGGTGAGTGTCTGGCCTTCTGTCCCCAAGGAAGATTGGGGTGTGCAGGATACAGGGGCCAGGATTCTCTCTCCCTCTTGTGAAGCCAGATACTCCCATAGTCTTTGGGGATCAACCTTCCAAAAGGAAATGAAAACACAAAGACTGTTGGCTACAAGTACACAACCAATTTTTTAATAAAGTCATTACAAATATGTACAAAGAGTCTCCAAGGTATGAAATTCCTCTTACAAAAGATGAATGAACCAACCACGTCAGAAACCAGAACGGAATATACCCAAGCTTATTGCCTCTGTGGCTGGGTGAGGGGCCTCACCGAGGTTCCAAATACCCCCACAGCCATCCCTACCACGCACACAGGCTCCTCAACACTTATAGTGCAAAAGACCTTGGGGAGCAACTTGGGGGCTCAGGTTGGGGGGAGGGCAAGGAGGAAGTAAAAGCATCCCATGTTCTAGGAGAAAAGTGGGACGGACCCTGTATGCAAATTAGATGCTTCTCCTGGGACCTTATGGAAACCTGGAACAGGAAGGGTAGGGAATAAATATATAAAATCCCAAGCTAAACTGTCCAACCTGCCTCTCACGATCCCCAAAGGTGACACTTTACAGCAGACCTAAGTCAGGCTTCCTGCTGTGCACTTTGAACAAACAACTCCATGGAAGGACATCAGGAAGAGATCCCACTAGCGTAGCAGTCCATTCATGGCCTTGGGGATCACACAGATGTAACCAAATCCAAGTCAACCACTTAACTATTTGTGTGGCCTTGGGCTGAGTTGATTAACTTCTCTGAGCCTCAGTTTCCTAAACTGCCAAAGGGGAGTCATTATCTAGAGTTGGTGTGAGGAAGAACTGAGGGGACTCCACACAAAGCATTCAGCACAGTGCTCGGGAATGGTGAGCACTCAATGAGTAGTAGCTTTTATGGTTGTGGAAAGCAGCAAAAGCCAGGCTTCCCATGCTGGGAATGAGTTAAGATCATAGGCTAAAAATTTTTAACAGCCTTTAGATGCCTCAAGAGCATGCTAAACACCACAGAGCAACCTGCCAGCAAGGTGTGGGGTTACAGTGGTGATCCAAGAAATCTGTAAAAAATCGTGAAGCAGACGAAAGGGGCATCTAACATCATCTGGTTCCACAATCAGTAAGTGAGTCTCTTCAAGACGGTGTCCACAACTTGGCACATTGTTGGTGCTCAGTAAATGTTGAATGGGTGAATGAAATCTTTTAAAATAATTTATTTAAACTTCAAAAGGACTTTGACATCAATTTCCTTCCTCCATCAACTCCCATGGGTCAAGGCCAGGGTGTCTAGCCTGCTCCTTCGACCCCCTTGCTTCTGACCCTCTGACTGACCCAGGCTGACTCAAGGGAACATCCAGAAAAGGAATTAGTATCAACACAAAGGAACAAAACTTGTGTGATAGTCACTGCAGCTTCGAACACCAGGTGGACCCTCAAAAAGTCCACGGGGGTGAGCCAGTATCCCAAAAGATACTTGTGTAGGAATGGGGGAGGGATCCCCTAATTTCCCAGCAAGGGGAAGTGGTGTTTTGTAGCTGTCTGAAATACAACAGATCAGCTACATAAATTGTGAAACAGAAATCACAGCTCCATTGTTCTGTGACAGTATTTTTAAATCACTAGTTTTTCATCAAAAGAGGAAAAAAGTGACAACTGGAAGAAGCGGAAGTCACCAGCATCGCAATGAAGGGGGGGGGACACGAATTGTGCCCTAGAAGACTCATGACAGAATGGACAACGGCCAGTGGGGCTAGCAGGCTTCCCTAAAGAGACACTTCAGAGTCCCTGGGTAGTGCAGTTAACAGCTCTCGGTTACTAACCAAAAGGTTGGAGGTTCAAGTCCACCCAGAGGCACCTTGGAAGAAAGGCTTGCTGATTTATTTCCCTTGGAAGCCCTATGGAGCACATATGGGGTCACCATGCATCTGATCAGCTCCACGGCAACTGGTCAAAGAGGCATGTTACTCATGGTACACCTATGGCAAGGGGAATACGAAATGGAAGCCCACGTTTGAAAGGGAGGAAAGAGATCTTACTTGCTTGTGGCACACAGGGTGGGGGAGAGAAGCTTCCTAGAAGGGAATGGATCTCATCTGGGATGCTGAAGTCCCAGGAGGCCCCAGACTCTATGGCCTCCCCCACCCCCACCTCTGAGAGCAAGCAGCCCCATCAGCAATGAGGAGGCCCTTCCGTTTGCCCCTCACCTCATTATGCAGTGAGCTACCTAAACGATGATCTCAGAGGCCTCCTTCTGCTTTGTGCGGACACACACACACACCCCACTGTCTGCTGAAACCCGATGAGGTCTTTTTTAAAATTTATTTCAAAGCCTCCCTCCCTCCCTCACTCGCTCGCTCTTCACGGATGCTCTACAGTGAAGCTAATCAAAATCAATGACTCCTTGGCAGCTGGAGAAAAAGGGGAGAGAGAGAGGGAGGGATGGTGCCAGCACTTTGCACACTGTGGAAATAGTAACAAGAAAAACAACCCACCCCGCTATCTCATGCAATCCAGTAATGCAACAGGACAGACACTGGGAGCAATATATACATATATACACACATACATACATATATATATATGTGTGTATATATCATGCCTCAATTTCCTAATACAAATGTCCATCAAGAAGTCAAATTTCATATAAAAACAAGCATTAAAAACAACCCCTTGACAAAAATCGGGGGCAGTCGAGAAGTGCACTCGAATGATGTGCAAGAAAATGCAGGGATTGGATAAATACACGGTTTGTAATAATACATGAGAATTATGTACAAGGAACTTGGCTGTAAAGCATCCTCAGGAGGTCATGGGTGCCCAGCTCTCTCAGCAGTTTGGCTTCATTGAAATCAAAATGGCCCGAAATGCCAACCCCACCATTTGGGAGTTTGGATCCTTCAGGGGAGCTGTATTAAGGTAGGCAAGTCAGGGTCCAACAAGGGTTTCTCTGATCTTTCACCCTTCTCCTGTGCTTAAGTGGCCAAGTATGTCCCCATTGTGGTCTTGAAGGTACAGGCTTCTAAAAGCAGAGAACTGTGATCAAATCCAACAGTAGCGATGCCAACCCCCTCCCCCGGAAAATGGGGTGAGCTGGAAAGACCTAGGCTACGGCTAAAACCCAGCAGCTAACAGGTGCCTAAATATAAGCAGAGACCATGTCTCATACCCTTCTATTTAATTTGCCTTCTCTAAGTCCATGCCTTGGTGGGGATGTCACCAGCTGCTCTTGCCACCCCTGCTTAAGTGCCTGTGCCTTGCACACATCAGCTGTAGGGAGGGCTTGAGCTAGGCTGAGAAACAAGTTCCCCCACAAACAAGCTTTCCTTTTCGCTTTGCTGAGTTCAAAGGTGTCTGAAGGGGCTTCCCTTGCCTTCAGCAGTTCTGGGTTGCATTTTTCTTTCAAAGGTTATTTAGGAAAACATAAGGCATGGATTAATAAAAAAGAAAGTAAGAAAAGAAACCATGCTCCCAGCTTGCAGCAGCATGGGACGTGGGACCTGGCTATTTGCAGCAAAGGCTATGTGGGGAGGGACCTTAACAACACCTGATCCCTCTGCTGACTGCTTAGAACTGGAAGGCTTTCTGCCAGCCAGCCCACTGAACCCACTGGACCCCCTGTCCATACATATTGAGTGGTGACTGCAAAGCCAGCCTTGTAGAATGACTCCATCTCAATCTGCAGCCTGACACCCCACCATTTCAGCTTTGAAAATGGATGTGCCTGATACTCTGTTCAGAGAAATAATACCTGTTTTTATTGGATTTTTAAAAATGAAAGCAAAAAATAATTATTGCTCCCTGAAGAGTCTTTGCAGCCAAGTCTCAGTCCAGCACACATCTTTTTTTTTTTTTTTAAAGCCCTTCTAGAAACTTCTGAAAATAGCAGCTTATCCTGGAAAAAGTAGACTGTCTGTCAGTCATTGAGACGCTGGTGCATTTCATTTGAATGACCTGTTCCCTCCCCCAACATCCCTTGCTTATAAATCACCCTTGACCCAGAACATAGCCATTTCTTGGCTCTTTAATCCATAAAACCTAAACCCTGAAATCCCCTTGAGGAGTGGGGGAGGCCATGGGCTGAACTCCCAGGATACTTCTGCAGGGGTGGAAAGAAGACAAACTTGTCACCTATAAGGCCACCTTTCCATATCACTGGAAACCATGGAGTCACTCAATGCCATCCCCTCTCTTTTCCCTCCCAGAGCCCAAGGTTTGCTCCACAACACTTCTGGCTCCATCCCAGTATAAAGAGAATAAAGAATCAAGTGGCACTTTTGCGACTCCTCCCTTTAAAAAAAAAAAAAACCCTAAACAGCAAAATAGAAATCTCTCTTGTCCCCTGGCCTTAGAGGTCTATCAACAAAATAACATGGCAGCACCAGCAAAAACACAGGTAAAAAAAAAAAACCACAGGTAGCACCGGCAAAATTTACATAAAGCACCAGAGACACCAAATCGGTAGGAAAAAAAAAAAAAAATCCCATTTCTCTTGCTGTGACAGCGGGATCCATCTATCTAGGTATGGAGACATAGAGAGATTAGGACTTGTCAAGATTTTTAGAGATGGAGATATCCCAGACCGCCCTCACAAAATTGGCTCCCAGTCCACCTCAATGTCTTTTCTATCTTGCCTTTTGCAATTTCCCCTCCTCCACCACCAGCATCTATCCCCCAGGCAGTTGGTGGACTCTGAGGCTAATTCCCACCAGTCTTTGGACATTCTCTCGGCAGGCATCTCTCTTCGGGTGCCCCAGACATGAAAGAGAATCAAAGTTCACATTGCAAGGTGCAGAAAAGGAAGGGGACCACGTCCTCGACAAGGCATGCACTGATTAGCAATATTCATATTCTTTTTTTTTTTTTTTAATATATAGAGCTGTATGTAAATAGCATCAGGGTGTCTGTTTCTGCAGCTGTATAGCCAAAGGGCTTCCCCAGTCCTGTTCCACATTTCTACTATTGCTCCAGGCGCTGTCTTTATTCTTCACTTCCTTCTCGAAGTGCCAACCACCGCCTCTCAAGCTCTGAGCTCCCCCTCAGGAAAACGGGAACCAGCTTTCTCCAAGGACACAGGGTTTTTACCAACCTGCAGAGAGAAAGATTTGGATTTCGGTCAGTAGGCACATGCAGACAGCTGATGGGGATGACGTCAGCGCAGAGGGCTCTGCACAGCCAGCCTCCAATTGTATGTCGGGGCAGAGGGGGGATGGGGACAGCAACTAGACACCGAGCTCTGATTTTGGAAGAAAGGTCCCCAAGAGCTAGTCTTTGGGGTCTCCACATTAGCTCTGTCCGTGTAGCAAGCTCGCTTAGTATACACTTGCACACACACAACACCCTGCTCTGTTTTCAGACTTAGATCTTTACATAAGCATCTTCTGTGTCTGAAAACAAGAATACAGCCATGCTATCTTCTCACTCCTCCAGATTAGGAACAGGACCTTCATCTATTTATTTCATAGATCCCTCGTCAAGGCAGAGTTGCAAGACAGCCTCTGCTCTCATTCTTTCATTCATTCATTCAGTCACTCATTTATTCCCAAGCATGCCAACCACCATTCAAGGTGCTGAAGATCCAACGATCTTGCCCTTGAGGGGCTCAGACACCAACAGAGGAGGACAGAAAGAAATTGATAATGACAGTCTTATGTGACAAGCATGAACCTGGGTGCCCATGGGCGGCTCACGTGGGAAAGGGGGAGTCCTCGGAGAAAGATGGGGTCCCCTGCTGAGTGTGGAAGGATATCAGGGAATTACCCAGGAAGAGGAGATGAGGCACTCTGGGCAGAGCAGAAGAAACAGCACATACTCAGGAGAAATGAAAACATGTCCACACAAAAACTTGGACGCCAGTGTTCACAAGCAGCATTATCCAGAATAGCCAAGTAGAAGCAACCTAAATGTCCATCAACTGATGAATGGAAACATACACTGTGGTCTGTCCATACAAGGGAATATTATTTGGCCATAAAAAAGGATGGATGAAAGTTGGAGACATTATGCTAAGAGAAAGAAATCAGGCACAGAAAGCCACATACTACATGATTCCCTTGACATGAAATGCCCACAATGTGCAAATCTTTAGAAACAGAAAACAGATTAAGTGGTTGCCTAGGGCTAGGGGGACGGAGATTGAGGAGTGGCTGCTAATGGCTACAGGGTTTCTTTGGGGGAGATAAGAATACTCTAAAAATTGATCATAGGGAGCCCTGGTAGTATAATGGTTAAGAACTCAGCTGCTAACCGAAAGGTTAGCAGTTGGAACCAGCAGCTGCTCTAAAGGAGAAAGGACCTCAAGATGTGCTTCCCATAAAGATTACAGCCTAGGAAACCCTATTGGGCAGGTCTACTCTGTCCTATAGGGTCACAGTGAGTCAGAATGGACTCAAAGGCACACAATAACAACCGCAAAATTGATTCTAGTGGTAGTTGCACAACTCTGAATATACAAAAAACCAATGACTTACATACTTTAAAAGGGTAGAGTTTATGGGACATTAATTATATCAGAAAAAGGGAGAAGAGAAGGAGGATAGGGTGGAGGGGAAGAGGGAGAAGAAACAGCCCAAGAGAAAGCAAAAGGAGAGGACCGAAACAGCATGACTAGGTCAGGGCCCCGCTGGAGCTGTTGAAGCTCATGCAAAGATGGTTGATGAAGCCTGGGGAGGGAGGAGTGTGGGCAATTAGCAAGGGCTACGAGTTAGCAGGGGAGATAAAAACATTCCACAATAATTGCCGTGCGTGTAATGCAAACCAGCTGATATAGACGAAAGCGAGAAGGAAGAGAGATGACATTATTTCCATTTGGAAGAACAGGAATGGTGTGCTACAACATCGCCCATTCGTCCCTCCAGACCCAAACTCACCTTCTCCTTCCCCTGCCCCCATGCTCTGTGTCCCCACATGTTGACCTCATCAAGAGGCTCTCTTGCTCTCTGGCTTCCTGCTGGACACAGGCTGGCCACAGCTCCTGCCAGGTGGCCCACTGGTAGAGCTATAGCCCCCTCTCTAAGATCCAGATCCTATTTTTTCCGCTTGCCCCTTCAGGCTAGGAGTAGTAACAGCTCCCCTCCATCACCAACCCTGGGGTATTGCATCACTCCTTGTTGGTTTCCTACATACTGCCCATACCGGCCCAAACCTTTACCAAACTCTCCTGTGATTTCTCAGTTTGGGGGTGCTCTCTGCCTCTTTCCTGGGCCCTGATCAGTACATATAGCTGCATGAAAGAAACAAACAAACAAAAAAACCTGTTGCCGTCAAGTCAATTCCAACTAATAGCGACCCTCTAGGACAGAGTAGAACTGCCCCATAGAGTTTCCAAGGAGCACCTGGTGTATTCGAACTGCTGACCTTTTGGTTAGCGGATGTAGCTCTTAACCACTACGCCACCAAAAGGTGGGTTATGAACACTGGACCACACAATCCACGTTAGCTGACCATCATAAGGATCAGAATTCATGACTGCAAGCCTTCTGCTTTTGACCTGCTTCTTGTTGCTGTTAGGTGCTGTCGAGCCAGTTCCGACTTATAGCGACCCAATGTACAACCGAACTAAAACATGGCCAGGTCCTGCACCATCCTCACGATCGTTGCTATGCTTAAACTCATTGTTGCAGCCACTGTGTCATTCCGTCTTGTTGAGGGTCTTCCTCTTCTTCGCTGACCCTCTGCCAAGTGTGATGTCCTTCTCCAGGGACTGATCCCTCCTGACAACATGTCCAAAGTGCGTGACACAAGTCCCGTCACTCTCACTTCTAGGTAGCATTCTCTGTAGGCAGCCTATCTGATTTTCATTCTTCTGCCTCTAAATTGCTGAGTATACAGGGCGTTTTTCTAAGGGAGTTTCCTGAGGTGGTTAACCAGACAATTCCTGCACCCACTTACGTGTCTGGGTTGGTGTCCACAGTGACACATCAACAGCAGAAACATGACAGCACCAACAGAGGTGTGTTTCCCGTGCCACGGACACCATGTCACCATGTCCCATGATCAGGGGATGGGCCATTTGAAGGGATCTAAATTGGACACCCTAAGCTGGGGATCTGTTGTCGTTAGTTACCACAGAGCGGATTCCGACTCGTGGTGAGACTAGAACTGTGTGCAGACTACAACTGCTCCAGAGTTTTCGGTGCTGTGACCTTTCAGAAGCTGATCACCAGCCCTGTCTTCCCAGGTACCTCTGAGTAGGTTCGAGTGGCTTACCTTTCAGCTAGTAGTCCAACGCTTAACCCTGTACGCCACCCGGAGAAAGTTGCGAGGGATCCAGCACACAGAAATAGTCACATAAATGTGCAAGGACGTATGCCTGAGGGTGCTCCCTCCAGCTGTATTCATAGTAACAGCAACTTGGAAACAACCCACCTGGCCATTGATAGAGGACTAGATTAACATGTTAAGCTACACACATCTTAGAAAGACTCCATATTAGAAAGAGGTAGATCTATTTTTATTCTATTTTAGTTACTATTTAAATGCTGCTTGTGACCCATTAAATTAATCTCATGACTCACTAACCCATTGCTGTTGAGTTCATTCTGACTCTTGGCAACCCCACGTGTTTCAGAGTAGAATTTCACTCCATAGGGTTTTCAGTAGCTGGGACCTTTTGGAAGCAGATTGCCATTCCTTTCTTCCAAGGTGTTTCTGGGTGAGTTTGAACCACTAACCTGTCAGTTAGCAGCTGAGTGTGTTAACCGTTTACACTACTAAGGGACTGTAGAAAGAGGTACATCTAAACTGTGCTCAGACAGGACAATGGCTATGATTCTTAACTGAAAAAAGAAAATGGTCAGAGCATGATCCCAGATGGTTTTCCTTTAATTAATATGTGTGCATGTGTTTCATATATATAGATTTGAAAAAAAAAAAAAACCCAAACCCATTGCTATGGAGTCAATTCCAACTCATAGCGACCCTATAAGACAGAATAGAATTGCTCTATAGATTTCCAAAGAGTGGCTGGTGGATTCGAACTACCAGCCTTTTGGTTAGTAGCCATAGCTCTTAACCGCTGCACCACCAGAGCTCCATATCTATAGATAGATAGATACACATGCAAATATATATCTGCATGTAAGTATTGCTGTGGGTTGCTGTCAAGTCAGCTCTGACTCATAGGAACCTTATATATTAACATTGCCTGGTCCTGTGCCAACCTCACAATTATCAGTATGTTTGAGTCCATTGTTGCAGCTGTTGCGTCAGTCCATCTCATGGAAGGTCCTCCTCTACTTTACTGAACATGACGTCATTTTCTAGCGACTGGTCTTTCCTAATGTCATGTCTAAAGTGAGCAAGACAAAGTCTTGCCGTCTTTGCATCTAAGGAGCATTCTGGCTGTACTTAAGCACATAAAAAGGTATGACAGAGAGGCAAAATAAGAGCACAGACTCTGGAGCTGGATCCCTGAGTTGGAATCCTGATTCTGACGCTTAAATCTATGTGACCTCAGGCCAGTTGTTTAACCTCTCTGGGCCTCCATTTCTTTGTGTGGGCGAAATAAGCGTACCTGTATCGCTTTACTTTACATACTTTTGTATTGTTTTCTCTTTCTTTTTTTGGAAGGAGCAAGTATTAATTATATAGTTGCAAGCTATTTTAAAACCGTCAAGTCCACCACCAACTAGGTGTCACTGTCCTGCACTAGGGATGTGTCCTCTCAACCTTGGCTCATAAAGAACTTTCTCAGATGCTGACTCACAACCAAAGCTCAAGACTGAAGACAGTAATGAAACATCTTTTTAAAAATTTCCCTGGTCCCACTTTTCACCCTGATGCGTAGTAGTTAAGTGCTATGGCTGTTAACCAAAAGGTCGGCAGTTGGAATCCACCAGGCGCTCCTTGGGAACTCTATGGGGCAGTTCTATTCTGTCCTATAGGGTCGCTATGAGTCGGAATCGACTCAACAGCAAAGGTTGGTTTGTTTTTTATTTTCATGTGGAGAGAAGAGGAGGGCACAGGTGCGGAATGTGAAAGCTCGGGGTCCTGACTTCTTGAGCTGCAAACCGTGACACCCTCACTGCAGTATTCAGTGAATCAGGACCCTCACTCCCCTTTTCCTGTACAAGATCCCTCCTCCCCCACGAAACCTTTCATAAGCTGAAATGGCATAAAGCAGAGAATCGATTACCATTAATTTATATGGGAAAAATTTTTAAACATTCCCAGGCCCCAAAAATAACCTACTAATTCATCTTAGGCTTTTCTAATACCTCAGGACACATCTTGCTAATGGATAAATAAAATAAATCGCGATAAACCACAGATGCTCACAGACGCAGTTCAAAGCTACGACAGCTTGATGCTGAGTGTAGTTCCCTGGGAAGGAGCCTGGTGACTGTACTCTGGATGGTCGGGGTGCACACTGCCTTTAACAGCTCGCTGCAAAACAGTGAATGCTATTCCCGCTTTTTACCTTTTTTTGTAAAATCAGAAATCCTCTTCAGATTTCTTTCAGTTGTCAAAAACAGGTACTAATGTAGATCTTTTGTAAAAGTGAAAAATGAACTTTGGAAAAGCAGGGAATAATCACATCTGAGAAGAGTGTTGTTAGGTATTCGAAGTCTTCGGTTCCCTCCTAAACCAAAACCTGTTACCGTTGAGTCAATTCCGACTCATAGGTTCCCTCCTAAGAGGTCCCAATTAAAAAAAAAAGAAAAAAATTACTGTTCTTGGTGAAAATATATACACAGCCAAGTACGACACCCATTCAACAAATTCTATAGGTACAGTTCAGTGACAGTGGTTACATTCTTCACATTGTGTCTTCATTCTCACCATGTCTTTCCAAATTTAACCACCATTAATTTAGACTAAAAAAGAAAAAACAAAAACCCAAACCCATTGCCATGGAGTCGATTCCAACTCACAATGACCCTGTAGGACAGAGTAAAACTGCCCCATAGGGTTTCCAAGGAGCGGCTGGTAGATTCGAACTGCTGATCTTTTGGTTTGCAGCCAAACCCTTAATTACTGCACCACCAGGGCTCTGCCCCCTAAACTTATCATCTGTGCTTTAGAGTTACTGTTGTCAATTTGATCTCATATACAGTATATAATTCTTTAAAAGAGCTTAGTGCTCAAGGCAAACACTCTTTACTAATTGAGCTAAGCTGTTGTTTGGCTTAAAAGTGACTTCAGAAAGGGCCACATGAACTAGAGACTTACATCATCCTGAGACCAGAAGAACTAGATGGTGCCTGGCTACAACTGATGGCTGTCCTGACAGGGAGCACAACAGAGAACCCCTGAGGGAGTAGGAGAACAGTGGGATGCAGACCCCAAATTCTCATAAAAAGACCAGACTTAATGATCTGACTAAGACTAGAAGAATCCCGGCAGTCATGGTCCCCAAACCTTCTGTTGGCCCAGGACACGAACCATTCCCAAAGACAACTCATCAGACATGGATTGGACTGGACAATGGGTTGGAGAGAGATGCTGAGGAGTGAGCTACTTGTATCAGGTGGACACTTGAGACTATGTTGCCATCTCCTGTCTAGAGGGGAGATGGGAGAGTAGAGGGGGTTAGAAACTGGCAAAATGGTCACAAAAGGAGAGACTGGAAGGAGGGAGCAGACTGAATCATGAGGGGGAGAGTAAGTGGGAGTATGTAGTAAGGTGTATATAAGTTCATATGTGAGAGACTGACTTGATTTGTAAACTTTCACTTAAAGCACAATAAAAATTATTTTAAAAAAATGACTTCAGGGAATAGTTTTGTTTCAAGGTTTAAAGATTGTTTCAGGGCAAGTGGCGCCTGGGGTCTTAAACGCTTCCGAGCAGCCATCTAAGATGCATCAGATGGTCTCAACCTACCTGGAGCAAAGGCGAGTGAAGAACACCAAAGACGCAAGGTAATCATGAGCCCAAGAGTCAAAAAGGGCCACGTAAATCAAAGACTACATCAACCTGAGACCAGAAGAACTAGATGGTGCCCAGCTACAACCGATGACTTCCTTGACAAGGGACACAACAGAGAACCCCTGAAGGAGCACAAGAGCAGTAGAATGCAGACCTCGAATTCCTGTAAAAAGGCTAGACTTAATGGTCTGACTGAGACTAGAAGGACCTCGGAGCTCATGGTCCCCAGACCTTCTGTTAGCCCAAGATAGGAACCATTCCCAAAGCCAATACTTCAGACAGGGATTAGACTGGACTATAAGATAGAAAATGATCCTGGTGAGGAGTGAGCTTCTTGGGTCAAGTAGACACATGAGCCTATGTGGCCAGCTCCTGTCTGGAGGGGAGATGAGAAGGCAGAGGGGGACAGAAGCTGGCTGAATGGACACGGAAATAGAGGGTGAAGAGGAGTGTGCTGTCTCATTGAGGGGAGAGCAACTAGGAGTATATATATAGCAATGTGTATATAAATTTTTGTATGAGAGACTGACTTGATCTGTAAACTTTGACTTAAAGCACAATAAAAACTAAACTAAAATAAAAAATGCCACAATAGGAAAAAAAAAAAAAAGGATTATCTCAGGGCAGTAGATTCAGGGCTTCCTCCAGTCTCAATGGGTCCAGGAAATCTGGCTTCTATAAGAATTTGAACCCAATTTTAATTTAAAAAATACCTTTTTTTGGCGCTTACTATTTGTACAAATGATAAGTTACAAATTCCAATAAGAGAGAAGGAAATAAGAGGAAAGTTCCCTTTTCTCTACCCTAAATCCCACTCCCCTTCCCAAAGGCAGCCAGTATTAACAGCTGGTTGTATAGCCTCCCAAAGTATTTTGTGTGCATCTACAGACACCTTATTTATTTAAGGAGCCCTGGTGGTGCAGTAGTTAAAGTGCTCGGCTGCTAACCAAAAGAGTGTTGGTTCAAACTCACCAGCCACTCTGTGGGAGAAAAATGTGGCAGTCTGCTTCTGTAAAGATTTAAAACCTTGAAACCCTATGGGTCTACTCAGTCCTTTAGGGTCACTGTAAGTCGGAATTGACTTGATGGCAGTGGGTTTGCCTTTATTTTTTTCTGCCTACCATTATGTCCCCAGAGCTCAGCACAATGTCTGGCACATAGTAGGTGCTCAGTGCAAGAGAATAATGGTGACAACCTCCCAGCTCTTCATCTTTGGCTTCAGAGAGTTGGTTTTAACCAGGGAGCTCAAATGATACCAGCTGTCCTAGTGCCTAAGATCCATGGGGAAAAGCTCTCCACAAAAAAAATTCTTCTAGAAGGAAGAAGGTTGCTTTGGTCTCTTATCACTTAAGCCTCCATCCATCCATATAGATTATACTGGCAAGTTAGGAATCCGTATGCTAGGAAGACTTTGAGGTTTTGAGTGTGCAAAAAAGAGGCCATCTGATAGCCTCTGGAAGAAGTATTTGCTCCCCTCTGTCCACCCCCTTAACTATCAGTGAATAGTAACCAATGTTATCAATGAATAGTAATTAAGTACCCAAAGTCTCATGGCAAGGGAAGTAGTATTTCACGGAGGCAATGAGACCTGCAAACTGTTTCCGTCTCTGATACCTGGATCTCCTTCTTTCTCTGTTGCTCCAGGTGATTAGATACCAATTGTTGTATATTGGATGGCCTCTCGCAAGCTTTTAATACCCCAGGTACTACCCACTGAACTAGGAGGAAGAGCAGAAACTCTTAAAATACCATTAGGCAAATCGACTGGACAAGCTCATATAACCATCTGGTGGTTTCTTATTTCACCCAGTTTGTCCCCAGCCCCTGGATTATCTTCCTCTCCCCTGCCACTGTTTTAGGCTAGGTTTTCAGAGGGGCAAAACCGGTGAAGCATAGAGAGAGAGAGAGAGAGATTTATTTCAAGGAAATGGCTCATGCCATTGTGGAGGCTGGCAAGTCCCAAATCCGTGGGACAGGTGTCAGGCTAGAGGCTTCTCCTGACTCATGTGGTTACAGGGGCTAAGGAATCCCAAAGTACCCGAAGTCTATGAACAAAGACTAGAAAAGTCCTAGCTCCCACCCACTACAAAATTATGGTAGGTGGGCCTTGAGTGCCAAACTAACTTGACTTCCAAAAGGAGAAGCACTGAGATTTGGGAGGAAATAGCTCAGCACAGAATCAACACCAAATAAAAGGTGCAGACCTTTCTTAAAGTAAACTGTGACCTATAAAAATAGTCATATGTACCAAAAGACCCCTGGTAGTGATGTGGTTAAGAGCTCGGCTGCTAACCAAAAGATCAGCAGTTTGAATCCACCAACCGCTCCTTGGAAATCATATGGGGCAGCTCTACTCTGTTCTATAGGCTTGCTATGAGTTGGAATCGACTCAATGGCAATGGCTTGGGTTTTTTTATATGTACCAAATGTTTAAATATGCTTCTCCCTTAACTCAGCAGTTTCACTTCTAGGAACTTCACTTTCTGTTTGCAAAGTTGTCCAAACAAGAATTTTTGGTACAACCTTGTTTACAGGGTCAGAAAATGAGAGATGACTGAAATGTCCCTTGGGAGAAGTGACCGATTAAGTCAATCATGGTCCATCCAAGCACTGGAATAGCATGCAGCCACTAAAAAGGATGATGAAAACCATTCTTCATAGACATGGGGAGACCCCAACGACCTAGTTTTGGGGGGGGGGCGCGGACAGCAGGTTACCAAACAGCATGAACAGTATGATCTCATGTATTTGAAATAGAATACATGTGAGGGTGTGTACAGGCGTCAAGGAATGTCTGGCTGGATGGTCCCCTAAATCAAGGGTCACAAATTTAAAGGCATTGAGCCTAATAAAGTGCACCCTTTAGGGACTGGAGCTAGCTGAAGTGTTTGCATCCCATCTGTTGATGTTTTTGACCCTCATCTCCAGCCTGTTGCTGCCATATGGGAACATAGACTCAGCGTTATCTGATCTTTCCATTTTTCAAGGAAAACTGGATATACAGGCATCTACATGAAAATGCCTGATTTTTAAGTGTTGGGGGAAAAATATGCAAGCCAACTAAAACTCAAAAAAAAAAACAGACACGTTGCCATAGAGTTGATTCAGACTCATAGCAACCCTATAGGACAGAGTAGAACTGTCCAGTAGGGATTCCAAGGAGCAGTTGGCGGATTTGAACTGCCAGCTTTTTGGTTAGTAGCCAACGCTTAACCACACTGCACCAGGGCCCCAATAAAACTCAACTCAACCCAACAGTCTACCAATTTTCCACCCCTTCCTTAGATACTTAGACTTTCTTATACTCTGAGTCAGCTAGTATTTGAAACCAACTAGAATTTACGCACTCAGCTGCTAATCGAAAGGTCACAGTTCAAACCCACCCAGCAGCTCCATGGGAGAAGAGACCTGGTGATCTGCTCCTGTAAAGACTGCAGCTTCAAAAACCCTATGGGGCAGTTATGCTCCATCACATGGCATCGCTATGAGTCAAAATCAACTCAATGGCACCTAACAAGAGTATTTGTGCTATCTCTGGGCCTCAGTTTCCCCATCTGTAAGGTGAGGGAGTTGGGTTAGATGGTCTCCAAAGTCCTGTTGAGCTCTGGCTGTGACCTTTAGAGTCACAGATCCTTGGAGAATTGGATAAAACTATGGTTTTTCTCTCTCAGGTAGGGAGAAGCAGAGGAGTATGAAATCAGCTGATTTTATGTCTAATTTCTAGGGGTTCACAAATTCCCTGAGGCCTACCCTTATTCATTCATTCGTTAGTGAATGCCCCCTCTGTGCCAGTCACCATGTCACCATTCTAGGATACAGTCATGAGCAAAATAGACATGGTCTCCACTCTTATGGGCCAGGTTGGGAAGCCCTGTCTTTCTGATTCTCCCAGACCTCGCCAAGTGGCTTAAGCAGCTGTTGGGGAGGCAGGATTAGCAACTGCTTTAAGGAAAAGGCTCAGATAAGTCCCCAGAGCTCCCATCCATGCCATGAATATTGACCCCTGGACTGAATTTTATACCAAATAAGGACAACACCCAAGGTCCCTGGGTGGTGTAAACAGTGTGCTCTTCACTACTAACCTAAAGGTTGGTGGTTCCCTCGATGGTGCTGCAGAAGAAATGCCTGGCGATCTGCTTCTGTAAAGATCACAGCCAAGAAAACCCTATGGAGCAGTTCTACTCTGTAACACATGGGGTGGCCATGAGTTGGAATTGACTCAATGGCAACTTTTTTTTTTTTTTAAGACAACATATACTGCACATCATTTCACCATTTTCTGAATACCAACAGCATGGTTTATCCTGTGCTAAGTTAGATCATAGCATGTGTCCCTTACACTAGGAGCTCACAGCTTAATGACAGAGACAAGACAAGGTCAGCTCTTACAGTGACTCACACCTAGTGACTGCCTACTACATGACAGGCCCTTTATACACCATGTCCCTTGAAATGCAGGTGCTATTATTATTGCCAGTTCACAGATGAAGAAACTGAGGCTCAGAAGGTAAAGGGACTTGCCTAAGGTCACACAGCTGATAAACGGCAGATTGGAGACCTGATCAGAAAATCTGCCTGGTTCCAAAGTTCATGTCACTTTCCACCAAGCTGCCCTGCCTCAGCCTAAAATATTGGTGAGTAAGACAAACGGTGGCCAGTGGTTACCTATTGCTAAACAGTGCTAAAATATTTTAAACTGGGGCTGTCCTTGAACATAGAATGACTGCATATGTGATACCTCTTCTTGAATCCATCCATTTCATTGTCCCCTGACACAGCCCCACTCTCTGAGGACCCCCAAGGCTACTTTTTCTTAGTTTCCCACTATCTGTAATTATTAAGCACTGTGCACCTGACCCAAGCCATGGTATTTTCAATCAGCTCATATGCATGCAAAAGCTGGACAATGAATAAGGAAGACCAAAGAAGAAATGATGCCTTTGACTCCTGGTGTTGGTGAAGAATATTGAATATACCACGGACTGCCAGAAGAATGAACAAATCTGTCTTGGAAGAGGTATGACCAGAATGCTTCTTAGAAGTGAGGATGGCACATCGTCTCATGTACTTTGGACATGTTATCAGGAGGGACCAGTCCCTGGAGAAGGACATTGAGCATGGTAAGGAAGAGGGTCAGCCAAAAAGAGGAAGACCCTCAATGAGATGGATTGAGACAGCAGCTGCAACAATGGGCTCCAACACAGCAAGGATTGTGAGGATGGCACAGGACCAGGCAGTTTTGTTCGGCTGTGGGTAGGCAGGGTCACTGTGAGTTGGAACAGACTTGACAGCACCTAACAACAATACGCGCTACACCCAATAATATCAAATTGACACAATTCCTGCCCTCAGGGCGACTGAGTACAACCAAGCAAGCAGGGACGCTCCCCAAACCTTAGTGACATCTAGCCATTTTTAGAGTATGTGAGAGCACACGTGGCTCCTTGCATGCCTGTCCCAACTTCAGAAAAAAGGCTGCAAATCCTAGTGATGTCACTAAGGTTTGGTCTCCTGGATACAAACAACATTCAACAAGGAGACAAAAGATTTAGCTGAGGACAGTAACATCCAGCTCAAGAGCCAAGTCAATAGCCACGTTAAGTACATGGTCAGTGTTACGAACGAGAAATGGGAACAAATGGTAATATTTGTCTAGAAAACCCTTATGGACCCTTTCACAAGATTTTATACTCTTCAGACAACCTTTACGGAGTTCCTGGGTGGTGCAAATGATTAACATACTTGGCTGCTAATGGAAAGGCTGGAGGTTCAAGTCCACCCAGAGGCACCTGAGAAGAAAGGCCTGGGGATCTACTTACGAAAAAATAGTCACTGAAAATCCTACAGTGCGCAGTTGTACTCCGATGCACAAGGGATTGCCATGAATCAGTTGACTTGACACCAACTGCTTTTTAGATAATCTTCATAAAAGAATATTAGCACAATCTTTGATATCAAAGTTCCACCTCTAGAAATTTTTAAGAAAATAACCATTGATACGCAGCAAGAGTTATCTACAAGGATGCTGCTGTTCACTATGTTGGAAACAATCAAAATGTCCAAGAATAGCAGATTGGGAAGTAATGATGGAAAACCCCTATAATAAATACTAAGCAACCACTAAGAAGAATGTGATAGAAAAATATTTTATGACATGGAGAAATGTCCATGATGTACTGAAAAAGGCAGATTACAAATAATATATTCAGAGTGATTCCATTTGTTAAAGTACCTGTCGATGCATTATAAAAAATGCAAAGAAATATACCAAAATGTTAACAATCAGTAGAGAGATAAAAACCATCAACTAACAGTTTTTTCCATCATTTCCAAATATTTGATAATGAATTTGCAATATTTTTTATAATCACACAAAAAAATTAAGGAACATTACATGAAATTTCCCAGAGCAATTAAAAAATTTCATCTTGCCCAGTTCTGCAGCCCATAGGACAAGGGTTCCGTGGTGGTAAACCTCTGTGGGGCAGCCATTTGGGCAGGCCGATTTTCTGTCCAGACAGCAGACTGTTAACGGATCGAACTATATGCCCACAAAAGATGCGTTGAAGTCCTAACCCCTGTACCTGTGAATGTGACCTTGTTTGGGAAAATAGGGTCTTTCTTTGAAGATACTACCAGTTAAATCATACTGAAGTAAAACCAGAAAATCAAACCCGGGGCCGTAGAGTAGATTCTGACTCCTAACAACCCTGTAAGACAGAGTAGAACTGCCCCATAGGGTTTCCAAGGAGCAGCTGGTGGATTTGAACTGCTAACCTTTTGTTTAGCAGCCAAGCTCTTAACCACTGTGCCACCCAACCGAAACAAAAACAAACCATGCCATCCTATCGCCCTGCATTTGGACTTCGAGCCTCCAGAACTATGAGAAAATAAATTTTTGTTCTTTAAAGCCACCCACTGTGTGGCACTTTGTTATGGGTGATACAAATGGTTAACACACTTGGCTGCTAAATGAAAAGCTGGAGGTTCAAGTCCACCCAGAGGCGCCTCGGAAGAATGGTCTGGCAATCAGCTTCCAAAAATCAGGCATGGAAAACCTAATGGAGCACAGTTCTACTCTGACCCTCGTGGAGTTGCCATGAGTCCAAATCGACTCAATGACAACTGTAGGAACCTAAGACAGGGGTAAAGGAGCTTTCTCCTTTTCTTGGTATCCAGCAGTAATAAAAGGATGCATCTCACAGATGTGGGTTAGACAGAGGCAAATCCCCCACCCAATAGCAGGAGCGTAGTTTACAGCAGGAAGCAGAGGGGAAATAATGCCAGCTTGAATGGTGAAAGTTCTTAGGCAATGGAAATGCAACCAGTATCCATAACATGCCCCCTTACACTGAGGTCTGAGCTGGCACAGGGGTCGATAGGACCTTGCAGACCTTGGCTTGGAGCTGAAGTGGTTCACTTCCCCTGAGAGGTTAGGGCAGGGCTCAGAGCCAGGCCTCCTGCCTCTTGAAGGAGTCTGGGAGCACCTGGAGGGCAGGGGCCTGGCCTTGGCCATGTCTGCATCCCCGCATTCTAGTGCCTGGCTCAGAGCTGGTGCTCAGTTCATGTTTGCAAATGGGTGACGACTGATGACAGGATTCAGTCCCCTTTATTGCAGCCTATCTAATCCCACTCTTGTTAAGTGTCTCCTCATTCACCATTGGCATTTGTGAATCCCTTTACTTGGAAAACCTCTCTGAGCTTGCTTTTCTCACCCACTTCAGCGTGTCCAGTGGCTTCCCATTGATCAATCTTTAGACTCAGACTCAAACTGAAACTCCCACCCATGGTCCAGTCTAGCCCCTGTCTACTTCTCTGGCTTCTTCTCCCCCAAGTTCATATGGCCTTAGCCACACTGCTCGTTTTCCCCTTCCTCATGCACACCGTGCAGAGTCTGACCTCTAGGCCACTGGACTTCCTAGTCTTTCATGGTCTTCACATGGCCACGTCCTTCTTGTCATTCAAGTCACAACTCCAGTGGTTCCTCCTCAAAGTGGCCTTCCCTAGCTACCAGGGGTAAGGAGTCCCCAGGCACTTTCTGCTGCATTGTTGTTGTCGGCTGCCATGCCGTTGGCCCCCGACTCATGGCAAGCCCATGCACAACAGGATTGGACCATTGCAACCCACAGAGTTTACACTGACTGATTTTTGGAAGTAGGTCACCAGGCCTTTCTTCCTTGCCTGTCTTAGCCTAGAAGCTCTGCTGAAACCAGTCCAGCACCATAGCAACACACAAGCTTCCACTGACCTTCACGGATTATCTTCAGAGAACCTCAGCACTTTCTGAAATTATCTCTGCATAAGATTGCATATTCCAAAGATGGCCACAACAATATCTCCTGTTTCACATGGTCTTCTAGAACCTGTAGAAGGTTCTACTCCCCCACACCAAGAAGTAGCATCTGATTTGAATTTGGGTGGGCTTGAAACTCACTTCTAATCAACAAGACCTCCAAAGCTAGGTCAGAAAAGGCGAAGCAGCTTTCACTTTGTTCTCTGAGTCACCGATTTTTGGAGCTGAGTCACCGACTTTTGGAGCTGAGTCACCATGCTCTGAGGCTGCCATACTGTGGGAAGCCCAGACCACGTGAGGAGGCTCAATGGAGGTGTTCTAACTGACAGCCACACTGAGATCCCAGCTGACTCCCAGCATCAACAGCCAAACATATAAATGAAGATGCTTCTTGATGATTCCAAGCCCCCACCATCCTGAAGCAGAGATAAGTCACCCCTGTTAAGCCCCGCCCGAATTCCTAATCCACAGAATGTGTGAGCATAATAAAATAGTTTTCAGCTGCTAAATTTTGGGGTAATTTGTTACACAGCTATAGTAGCTAGAACAATCTTTATTTTCTTATTGTCTGTCTTCTCCCACTAAAATGTAAGCTCTCTGAGAGCAGCAGCTTATATGTCTAGGTCCTTCGTGTATCACAGTGCACTGCACACTGTAGGCACGCAATAGTTAATAGCTGAATGAGTGAAATAATCTGAATTTGGGGAACAATACTACCTATCTTGAATAGTTTTTCACTCATGGATTCAACACATATTTAATGTGCACCTACTATGTGACAAGCAAGACACCAGGGGCTAGCTCACTGTTCTGGTGAAATTCTACAATTCACTCAGTGATGATAAGGAGGGAAACAGAAGCCCCCATCCCACCCCTCCCTACCCCCCAACGCAGGTCTGAAAAGCTGACTTTTCAAAAACCAGAGGAAGCTTGCCAAGTCCACCCAGCCACATCTGGGGGTGTATTTAATTATCCCTGAGTGTAGCTGTTTTTACATCCACAGCTCTGTCACTTTTGTGCTGGCCTCTCACTAGACAAGCCTATGACTCTCGACAGGGACCATGTGGCAGGAAGGCTGCCAGGGACCTGCACATCTGGCCCCTTCACGGGGTTCCTCCCCAACAGCTATCCTTTCCAGCTCCCTCCCAGCCTCCTAGCAGAAGCCCAGGCTTTCAAGATGTAAATGTAATCCTGGCTGGGGTGCAGCGGGCAAGGAGGGAGGCTGGCCTGCGGGATGTGCCTGCAGGTTTAACCACTTAATTCCCAAAGTACCTGCCAAGAACTAGTTAGCGAGTCTGGCTGGTGGGCCAAGCTGTCATTAATTCATTAAAGCAGGCTCCTGCTGGCCCATTAGCTTCCATGCCGCTGACCACCTCGCCTCCTGAGCCTGCAGAGTTCTCCTTTTTCCCTTCTGTGCAGTCCCAAGGCAGGAGTCTGCCTATCCCAGCCTCACTTCCCAGCCAGATTCCTAGGCTCCATGCCCTCTCCCTCCCGCCCCCTCTCTTCTCCCTCCCACGCCTCCCCCAGCCAGCACTCACCATAAAGCATCTTTTGTTTCCTCTCTCTTGTATCTCTGAGCAGTGACTGGTTAAATCCTACCCATCCTCCTCCAGGCCTCCCCAGCCTCCTGAGGAGCTTCCCCCAGGGAATCTCACTAGTGCAAGAATTCACTGCTCACCACCCCTCTGCTTGCTGCCCAGTGTTTCTTTTCTTCTCCTGCATTCCCCAAGGCATCTTCAAGAAGCAGGCCCTCAAAAACAGAGACTGCGGTTCTGACTTTGCTCTTGATCCTTTGGATGACTCAAGTGGACTCTTTTGTCCTTAGTTTCCCCTTTGAAATAATAAGAATGGGAACCAATCATATAATATATAGGGCCCTGGGTGGCACAAATAATTTGTGCTCAACTAACAAACTGGAAGTTTGGCTGCTGGAACCTACCCAGGAGTGCTGCGGAAGAAAGGCCTGGTGATTTGCTTCTGTAAAGATTACAGCCAAGAAAATCCTATGGAGCAGTTCTACTCTGTAACACGTTGGGTTTCCATGAGTCAGAATCGTCTCTATGGTAACAGATTTGGTTTGGTTTTCTGGTAACCATATCATAACATCCTCTTGGGTGCACTAAGTGCCAGGCATTGGACTGGGCTTTTTAACGGATGAGCTTCTATTATTTTCCCAACAGCCCTAGGGGAAGTTATTGTTAGGTGCCATCGAGTCCATTCTGACTCATAGCAACACTATAGGACAGAGTAGAACTGCCCGTCGGGTTTCCTGGGCTGAAATCTTCATGCGAGCAGATCTTCGCTCATCGCGACATCTTTCTCCCACGGAGAGGCTGGTGGATTCCAACCTCTGACCTTTCAGTTAGCAGCAGAGCAGTTAGCCACTGCACCACCAGGGCTCCTTCTGGTGGTCTTAGCTCCATTTTACAGATAAAGGATAGGCTCAGAGAGGTAAGGGTGCTTACCCAAAGTCACACTGCCAGCAGGGGGCTGGACTGGGACTTAATCCGTTCCATCTGACCCCTAAACCCATGCTCTTAATCATTATGCTATCTTGGCCCTTCTGGCACTGACTTCCCAAGAGGGCAAGTAAGAATGGTGCGGAATTGCTAGCAAAAACAATGGTAAAATGTTGTCTACTTTGGGAAAGAAAAATGTTAAGTGCACTATAATACAACATTCATGTCTGCTTCTTATGCACCAGGCACTGTTCTACAGCTTTCTGTATATGAATTCATTCAGTCCTCTCAACAGCTCTTTAGATTAAGTGCAGCTATTGTCGCCATTTTACATATGGGAACACTGAGTCTCAGGCTTTCATTTTTAGATGTCTTCTGAGAAAAGGATGGCGGGGCTCACAGGAAACATTTAAAACAAGTTTGTTGAAACTATTGATCCTGCATATAGATATAGGTAAGTCCACCCTTAATATCTAAGAGAAGAATTAGAAGTGGTGACTCCTGCCCTCTGTGGCTGGGACAGGCCTCCCTGAAACATCTATGGTACTGATGACCATTCCCGTTGCTCGGATAGGGTCAGGAAAGGTGGAGAACACCCTACGTTCGTACAGAGCTCAACATATTGTCCTTTCTTTAGTGGATCTTCTTTCACTTCTTCCTAATTTACTGGACCTGGGAAAAGATAGGTTTCCACAAATTAAACCAAAACTACCAGAAAAAAAGCTCAAAGCTGCAGGTACTCAGATCAGGATGTTGGCAGCGCTGGAGTGGTCCAGGGCAGGCCGAGCCCGGGAGGGGAGCGCGGAAGGGGTGGAGCTGGAGGGCAGCCACGGGGCTTTCCGGGGTCAGGGCCCCCCCGGAGCGGGGGAACCCCGGAAGTTGTGGCTGCTGGGGAAACCCAGGTTGGAGAGTGCGGAAAGTATAAGAACCTAGAGGCGTCGTGAGAGGGTGACCGGAGGTCAGGACGCAGCAGAGAACTAACTGGGGCAGAAACATAGTGAGGAAGGGGAAAGAAATTCTGTGACGTCGTCCCTCCACCAAGACGCCGCCCCAGAGAAACTCCTCTCTGCCTGTCACCTCTGCGGTGTGGGCCCCAGTCTCCCAGATGTTCTCCCGCGCCCGGGCGCAGAGGGGCGCACTCTGTCCGCCTGGCGCGGCCTCCTGGTGGCCTCAGGCCACCTACAGGCCCGCAGCCTCCCCTTCGAGGTCCCGGAGTGCCCCCACCCTGAACACACACACACACACACACACGCCTTCACGGACACACATAGTCCCCCCCTGAGTGGGGGGCCTAGCATCCTGCACCCCCTAGTCCCAAGAAAGGGAGCGCTTTCCCAGACTGGCCTGGATACCAAGACCAGAGGAAGCCGTGTTCCGGCCCCCTCCCCCATGTCTAGGAGACTTCTCTCCCTTCCCATCTTCCCTTCTAAATTCACTTTTCCACTGTCTTGCAACTTGTTCTCCACTCAATTTCTGTTTTGCTCTAGCTCCTCCGGCCTTCCTTTCCCTCCTGGTCTCGAGGCCTGTGTTTTCTCCCCTCTCCTCCTTTCTCCTTTCTCCTTTCCCCCAAATTCCTCGCTTCTCTCTTTCGCTTGAATCCCTTTTTCCATTCCCGCGCTCTGCCCCAACAGTTTTCTCGGTCCGGACTTCGGCAGCCCCAGGCCACGCTTCTTCCGGCCGAGGGAGCCCCGGGCCCCTCTTCCGGGTGGGGCAGAAGCAACGGAGGGGAACCTCAAGCGCCCGGGATCTGGGCGCCGCCTGCGAGCCGGGCAGAGAACGGCCTGAAGCGCTCACCTCTCGTCGCCAGCGCCCGAGCTGCGCCGGCCCACGCGGCATCTGTCGCCCGCGCTCCCGGCTCACACCCCGCGCACCCCCGCAGCTCCCCGGGCGCTGCCACCCCCACGCTCCGGCTGCCGCCTCTCCCCGAGGGCGCAGACGCTCGGGCCTCGCCTGCGGGCGCCGCGCCAGCTTCCCGAGGTGTCGGTGCACGGCGGGGCTTGGCCCGCATCTGAGCGCAGGGTACCCGTGAGCCGTGTATTCATCCTGGTGCCTCTGGCTTTCTCACCTTCGACCTTCACCTTCCGGCCCTAGACCCACCTTTGATGGGCTCCGCCAGCTTCTCTCCACCCAATTTCTCTGTGGCGCTCTCCTCATCTCCAAAACCTCTAAGGAGCTCCTCACCCACGTTTGTTCCCCCAAGGCGCCTAGAGCACTGCATGGCGTAAGCTGGTGCTCAATAATTTCCTCACTCCAAAGTCCTAGCGCACAGTAGGTGCTCAGTACCGTCCTCCCATGGTATCAAACACTCTAGGCGCTCAATACACACCCGCACCTCCACTGCCTGCTCTCAAAACATCCCCTCCCTAAACCGGACCCAGCACCCAGAAGGAGCTCAATAAATGCTCAGATTAAGGCCTCTCTAAAAAAAAAAAAAAAAAAAAAAAAAATTTTTTTTTTTTTCAGGGGTTTGCCTTAGGGCTTCCGATCCCAACTTCCTTCGGGGACATCTTCTCCATCGCAGCTCCAACCGTCAGGTCTGGAGAAGATGAGGCGACGCTCCCTAAACGGGACACCTCACTGGAGAAGGAGCTAAGAAGTTGACAGAGTGGAGAGAAACTGCAAAGTGCGCGGGCCTTGGGGAGGAAGACAGAGCCAGCCGGAAACGCAGAGGGGAGAAAGCTGAGAAGCGGGCTGGAAGCAGAGGTGATGGAGACAGTGGCGACTTAGGGGCGGAGAACTGCTTCGAAGGGGACCTGAAATTGTCTTGAAACCGCGATAGATTATAATTATTTGCCGAGGCTTGAAACTACCTTCTCATAGCAAGCACACTTTTTACTTGCATTGTGTGTTTACCTGAAGGGCTTGTGGGGGCTAACGGTCGCCCCATCCCCCCACCCCGCAAGCCACCAGGCTGGAGGGAGTGGCAAGATGTGCTTAAGAAGTAGAAGAGAAATGGACCGAAACTGTAGACGTGATTCTTGGAAGGAGAGACTGGGACTCTGTCGAAGGGGATGGAGATCCCGGCAAGAGGGGAGAAAGAGAAGGGAAAAGAAGAAAGCTAAACTTGTCGTGCTCCCGCTCCCGGGCCAGCCCGCAGTCTCCAATCCCCAGCTGCCGCGCCCTGGCTCTAGCTCGCGTACCTGTTGCTCGCTCCGGCTGGGTCTCGGCTCCGGCCCCACCAAGATGCCCTGCGTTCCTACAAGTTCCGCCTGCGGAGCAGCCAGGCCGCCAGCGCCGCCACCTGCGCCGCCGCGCACAGCCAGGGCCAGTAGGTGGGGAGCGCGCCGGGCGCCGGCGCCCTCCGGCTCCTCGCGCGACGCCGCCACATGGTGCGCTGGTGCAGCTCGTCTCCAAGCGCCTTGAGCCGAGCAGCGGTGAGCTGCGCGGCGGACGAGCGCAGACCCAGGCGACCTGCGCTGCAGGCGCACACGGCCGGGGGGCCGCGGCCACGGTGCAGGGGGCACGGACACATGACCGCTCGCCTCGCTTTCTCCCCGCGCTCGGGTTGCGCCTCGCGTCCTCTCCCTCCGGCCTGTGCGCCCGCCGCCGCCGCCGCCGCCGCCTCCGCGCTCCAGCAGCCGGGGGCCTCCCCTGGACACCAAGTTTCTCCTTGTGTTGTGCGTTTGTTGTGCTGACGGCGCTATTATTAATTAAAGTGTCACATGGTGGAGGGGGGCGGGGAGGGCGCGAGGAGGGGGGTTACATCATCCGGCCCCCGGGGGGGGGCTGCAGGCAGAAGAAACCGAGAGGTAACTTTTAACCCTAGCGACGCCGGCAGCGAGGGGCGCGCGGTGGGGGAGAGAAGGAGCGCGGCGCGCGGGGACGCGAGAAGGCGCCCAGCTGCGGAGGTCCTGGGCTTTGGGGGCTACGGGAGGCCCCCGCGGAAGCGAGGAGAGGTTTTCTTCTTTCCCCTTTTTCTGAATTCAGCTCCAGTTCCGATTTGGCGAGAAGAGGAAGCTTGTTTGCCGTTTTGGATGAAGCTAATATCGAATTCTGCTGCTTTATTCAAAAATATTCCGAGATTGTTGTTTGGCTTTGGGGAGGTGGGTTGATTCAAAACCTTATGGGAGGGCCAGATTCAACCCGACTTGCCTAATTCAGGGCTAAGCTGGCACCTGAACACACCAGGCACACTCCCCCACCTCGCCCCTGGGATTCGCGGCCTGACCCTAATGCACCCGAAGCAAGGTAACAGTGATGGTGGAGGGGTGGTTTGGGGAGGTCGGTCCTTAAACCCACAGGGCGCGGACACACACATTCGCGGCAAGGAGCGCCCGCACCCAAGAGAACCTCACAAGGGCCTTTCTAGAAGGAAACTCTTCTTTTTGTCTGCTTGCTTTTGTGAATATTATTTATCCGAGCAGGGTTACAGTTTCTAGCGGCGATCCCCAACTAATGCGCAGTGGCGACCCTAAGTGGCCGGCGGAGGGGAGGGGGACTTTAGCTCCCCTTCTTTGCAATCTGACAGCAGCCCTTGTGCCCCTCCAGTTGAGAAATTCTGCAGTTGTCACCACACCACTAGCGAAGGTACAGATGGGCGAGAAGGACACAGGATTCTTTGGGGGAGAATGAGATCTTCCAATCTTAAATCGATTGGGGGGGGGGGCTTGCCCTCCCCCACAGCACATCAGAGTATCTGCACACCTCTAGCTCCATGTAGGCCCCTAAGTTCATACAAGATTAAAGGACAGGTTTAAGTCTCCAAAAAGAAGCAATCACAGGCCCCCACCCTCATTGTGGCCAAGTTTCCTTGGGAGAGAAACTGTGTAAAGGCTGAGGACTGAGAGTTGTTTTGGGGACAACTTTGGGAACCAGGAAATGGAGGACCCCAGAGGTGGCTCCAAGATGCCGGTGGTTCTCGGTCCTTCCATTCTCTCTTTGCTACCTACCGGAAGGCCCGATGATTCCTTTAGTACCTGGGAAAATGTTCTTCGAAGCCTATGAAGATTTATCGGGAGGAGCTATTTCCCCTTGGCTTCTGCACATGTTCAAATGAAAAGATCAAGGCTCAGATTGTCAGCGCTACTGTGTGGTCTTGGTGGCGTTTACCCTCACTGAGCCGGTTTTCCTACCTTCAGCAATACCCAGCACTTAACTGAGCCTGCTGTGTGGGTCACTGGTCTAAGATCCTAGCCCATGCTGTCTCAGGGAAATCTCCCAACAGTTCTATGGAGAATGTGCTCTTATATTCCTATTTTACAGATGAGAAAACTGAGGCACAGCAGGGAAGGTCTCTTGCCCAAGCTCACAGAGTTAGTAAAAAGCTCAGCCTGCATCTCAACTCAGGCAGGCAGTCAGCTGCAGGCTCCAAAGTCTTAACCATGGTTTTATACTGCCCCCTGTAATCTGTGAGTATAATACCTCCCTCCCAGGATTGGGGCAGAGATTAAATGTGAGAAATGTATGCCAAGCACCTGGCATGCAGTGAGGCCTGGATAAACCTCGGTTCCCTTTGCTTCTGGCCAGAACCATTTCCCCATTCTCCTGGGACTTGCCTCCTTAATCCTTTCTAGTCTTTGCAAAGGGGCCCTGATCCACTGCCCAAGTGCAGCCTTCCAAGAATGAAGATACAGTGTCTATTTAAAAAGCCCTTTGGATTTAAATTGAACAATTCCCTCCTCCCCCCCTTTTTAATCTGCACACTTTTAACGGCTCACTTCATGGACATTAATTTTAATGGGACGATTATTACCCTGTTTGGAAGCCTGCCCCTCGAAATGCTGGGCTCACGAGGTGGCTGGGTCGGGTCCCAGCCGCTTGGATGTTTTCTGCAGCAGAGTGCAGCCTTGGCCAGGGGGACACATGATTCAGCCGAGGGAGAGGAGAAGGGGGTGATGAAAAAGTGGGAAAGAGGGGAGATCACTCTCTCCCCACTGTTCTGCATCTGACAGTCCCTAATCTGCTCACAATAGAGTTATCCTGCCCTATCCCACCACCCACTAACTGGAGGACTTGGCCTTGGGCCTTAGCTTTTTGGAGCCTCTGTTTCTTCAACTGCAAAGTGAGAATAATAACAGTACCTACCTCACGTGGTTGTTGGGAGGATTAAGTAAGATAATGTTGGTAAAGCTCTTAGCACAGTGCCTGGCATTGCTACTATTAATATTTTAAAATAGATTGTGTAATCACTAAATGATATGTTTCAAAGAATGTCGGTGATTCACACCCTCAAATATGTAGTTGCCCTACTATGAATTCACTGATGTTGAGCAATGTCCAGGAGTCCCTGGGTGGTGCAAGCAATTAATGCACTTGACTGCTAACTGAAAGGCTGGAGGTTCAAATCTACTTAGAGGTGCCTCGGAATAAAGTCCAGGTGATCAACTTCTGAAAAATCAGCTATAGAAAACCCTATAGACCACAGTTGTACTCTGACACGCATGGGTTGGCCATGAGTAGCAAGAGACTCAGTGGTAACTTTTTTTTTTTTTTAAGCAGTGTCCAGAAAAAGCAAAGTTTCAGGGAGAGTACCATGAGTCCTAGTGGTACAGTGGTTAAACGCTCGGCTACTAACCGGAAGGTTAGTGATTTGCACCCACCAGCTGCTTCATGGGAGAAAGACGTGGCAGTCTGTACTCACGAAAATTTACAGCCTTGGCAACCTTGTGGGGCAGTTCTGCTCTGTCCTACAGGGTCACTATGAGTTGGAATCAACTTGATGGTAATGGGTTAACACTTTAGTATAAACGAGTTTTTTATTTTAATGTTTAAATTAATAAACACATTATTGTTGTTATATGCCATCGAGTCGGCTCCGACTGACAGCAACCCTGCGTATAATAGAACAAAACGTTGCTCAGTCCTGCGCAACCCTCACAATCATTGCTATTTTTTAAGCCCATTGTTACAGCCACTGTGTTAACCCATCCCATTGAGGCTCTTTCTCTTTTTCTCTGACCCTGTATTTTACCAAGCATGATGTCCTTCTCCAGGGACTGCTCTCTCCTGATAACATCCCAAAGAAAGCGAGAGGATGTCTCCCCATCCTCACTTCTAAGGAGCACTGTGGCTGTACTTCCTCCAAGAAAGATGTGTTCATTCTTCTGGCAGTCCAAGGTGTATTCAATATTCTTTGCTAACACCATAATTCGAATGTATCAGTTCTTCTTTGGTCTTCCTTTTTCACTGTCCAACTTTTATATGCATACGAGGTGATTGAAAAGATCATGGACTGGGTCAGGTGCGCTTTAGTCCTCAAAGTGACATCTTTGCTTTTTAAGATTTTAAAAAGGTCTTTTGCAGCAGAATTACTCAATTTAATCTGTTGTTTGATTTCCTATTACCTGCTTTCTTCTGGTGCTGGAAGATTTCTCTTGCTGTTCTCTTTCTACTTGTTCAAGTTCTTGGGTTAATTCTTTGATTTTGGCCCTTTGTTATTTTTGGATGTGTACATTTATTGCTATAAATTGACCTCTGAGTGCTGCTTTTGCTGTGTCCCAAAGGTTCTGGTAGGATGTGTTTTTCATTCTCATTCGATTCTGTGAATTTCTTTATTCAATCCTTAATTTCTTCTATAACCCAATAGTTTTTGAACAAGGTGTTGTTGAGTTTCCATGTGTTTGATTTTTTTTCCCTTGCTTTTTCTGTTATTTCTACTTTAATGGCTTTATGGTCAGAAAAGATGCTTTGTAATATTTCGATGTTTTGGGTTCTGTTAAGGCTTGCTTTGTGGCCTAATATGTGGTCTATTCTGGAGAATGTTCCATGTGTACTGGAAAATAAATTTTACTTGGCTGCTGTTGGGTGGAGTGTTCAGTATATGTCTATGAGGTCAAGTTGGTTGTGGCATTTAGATCTTCCATGTCTTTATTGAGCTTCTTTCTGGATGTCCTGTCCTTCACTGAAAGTGGTGTGTTGAAGTCTCCTACTGTTATTGTGGAGCTGTCTATCTCTCTTTTCAATGCTGTTAAAGTTTATCTCATATATTTTGGTGCCCTATTGTTGGGTATGTAAATATTTATTATAGTTATGTCCTCCTGGTGTATTGACCCTTTAATCTTTATATAGTGTCCTTCTTTATCCTTTGTGGTGGATTTTACTTTAAAGTCTATTTTGTCAGAAATTAATGTGGCCACTCCTGCTGTTTTTTGATTGTGGTTTGCTGATACTTTTTTTTCTAGCCTTTGGATTTTACTTTGTGTCTTTAAGTCTAAAGTGTATCTCTTGTAGGCAGCGTATAGACGGATCATTTTTTTTTTTTTTTTATCCATTCTGCCACTCTCTGTCTCTTTATTGGAGCATTTAGTCCATTTACATTCAGTGTAATTATTGATACGTATGAGTTTAGTGCAGTCATTTTGATATCTTTTTTTGTGTGTTGTTGACAATTTCTTTGTTCCACTTAATTTTCTGTGCTAAGTCATTTTTCCTTACATATTTTCTTTCCCTCTTTTTCATTGTTGTTGACTTTGTATTTGCTGAGTCTTTATGTTTTTCTTGTTTTTTATTTTGATGTGTAGGATTGTTAGTTTCCTTTGTGGTTACCTTAATATTTACCCCTATTTTTGTAAGTTTAAACCAACCTCTTATTTCTTTCAATCACCTTGACTTCCTCTCCATATGAAAGATCTATGACTACATTTTTTAGTCCCTTTTTTTTGTTTGTTTTAATGTTGTTATCTTTTACATAATGACGTCTCTGTTTCCCTGTTTTGAGCCTTTTAGCTTTGATTTATTTTTGTGATTTCCCTATCTGGGTTGATATCTGGTTGTTCTGTCTCGTGTTCTAGTTTTGGGTTATCTGCGTTTGATTTCTTGACAGTTGCTTCCATGGGCATTGATTGTGGATCCAAGTAAATTGAAATCTTTGACAATTTCAATCTTTTCTCCATTTATCATGATGTTGCTTTTTGGTCCACTTGTGAGGATTTTTGTCTTCTCTATGTTCTCCTGTAATCCATACTGAAGGCTGTAGCCTTTGATCTTCCTCAGTAAGTGCTTCAAGTTCCCTTCGATTTCAGCAAACAAGGCTATGTCATCTGCATATCAAAGATTGTTGGTGAGTCTTCCTCCAATCCTGGTGAAGTTCTTCATAAAGCACAGTTTCCCAGATTATTTTGCTCAGCATACAGATTGAATAAGTATGGTGAAAGGATACAACCGTGGTGCACATCTTTTCCAATTTTAAGTCACATAGTATCCGTGTCTTTTGGAACCAGCGCTTGCATGGTGCTAGATCTGTGCTGGACACTGTTCTAAGTGCCTTAGATATTAACTTCTTTAATCTTCTAACAAACCTACGAGACAGGTACTTTATTAGTCCTGTAATGTGGATGAAGAAACTGAGGCAAAGCATGTAAGTAACTTATCCAAGATCATACAGAGTTTGTGCTCTTTATCATTATGTCACCACTGGGGACTTGGGAAGAAGGAGGAAAAAAAAAAAAAAAAAGAAAACTTGCAATGAAGAAACTTCATAAAAGGAAAACCAGAAGCAGAGACTTCACTAGACCATGACTGCCCTTACTGGTGGGCACGTAGTTGCACATTTTTTGAGTTCTTGAGAAGTGGTGAGATCTAGTACTATTGAACTGTCCCCCTTCTTCCTCTTAAGTGTCTTACTAGAGACCTTTAAGGGAGTAAGTTTTGGGGGGGATTATTTTGAAAACAGGGTTATATCATTTTACCGTACGTATTCCATCTGTATGCTGAGCAAATAATCAGACATGCTGGACTAAATGAGGAAGAGTGTGGCATCAAGATTTGAAGGAAGACTCATTAACAACCTGCGATATGCAGATGACACAACTTTGCTTGCTGAAAACGAAGAGAACTCACATCACTTTCTGAGGAAGATCAAAGACGACAGCCTTGGGCGTGGATTACACTTCAACATAAAGAAGATGAAAATCCTCACAACAGTATCAATAAGCAACATCACGATAAATGGAAAAAATACTGAAGCTGTCAAGGATTTCATTTTACTTAGATCAACAGTCAACACTTATGGAAGCAGCAGTCAAGAAATCAAATGACAGAGTGCATTGAGCGAATCTGGTGCAAAAGACCTCTTTAAAGTATTAAAAAGCAAAGATGTAACTTTGAAGATTAAGCTGTGCCTGACCCAAGCCGTGGTGTTTTTGATCACCTCGAATGCATGCGAAGGCTGGACAATGAATAAAGAAGACCGAAGAAGAATTGATGCCTTTGAATTATGGTGTTGGCAAAGAATATTGAACATACCATGGACTGCCAGAAGAATGAACAGATCTGTTTTAGAGGAAGTACAACCAGAAGGCTCCTTAGAAGACAGAAGGCGAGACTTAGCTCACGTACTTTGGACATGTTACTAGGAAGGATCAGTTCCTGGAGAAGGACATCATGTTTAGTAAAGTAGAATGTCAGTAAAAAGAGGAAGGCCCTCAACGAGATGGACTGACACAGTGGCTATAACAGTGGATTCAAACATAGCAGTGATTGCGAGGATGGCAGTGTATTGCTCTGTTGTGCATAGGGTCACTATGAGTCGGATTCGACTGGACAGCACCTAACAACAGTGACATTCTGGAAAACAGTTCCTGGAAATCCAGTTGATACCTTCATGTGGAGAAAACTTTTCCTACCAGTTGCAAAGATGTACAACCTCACTCACATAGACTGAAGAAATGAGGCATGCATTCTGGTATTTGTTGAAAGAAAAAAATGAGTGAATGACTCATAGGACAACTCAGTCAATGGAATAATATAGTTCATCAAGTTCATGTTCTGCATTGTAGTGAGGTGAGTAATGTCTGGGGTCTTAAAAGCTTGCAGGCAGCCTTCTGAGATACAACTATTGGTCTCTACTCATCAGGAGCAAAAGAAAAAGAAAGAAACCAAAGTCTCAGAGAAGAAACTAGTCTACAGGTCTAATAACCTACACAAGCCATGGCCTCATCTACCCTGAAATGAGCAGAAGTAGATGGTGCCAAGCTACCACTATGGACCGTTCTGATCAGGGCCACAATAGAACCCTGATAGAATGGGGGAAAAATGCAGAACAGGATTCAAATTCTTAAAAAGTCCAGACTTAATAGACCAGTTGAGACTAGAGGACTCCCTGAGACTACCACCCTGAAATAATCCTTGAACCTTGAACCAAAACTATCCACTAAGGTCACCTTTTAGCAAAATAATAGATTGGCACACAAAATAAAGGATGTTACCTGTGACTACAGCGCTCCTTTTAAAAACCATCTGTATGAGACCAAAGGTAAACAATTACCATAAAGCAAAGATAAGATAAGGCGGCAGGGAAACTAGAGCACTAGAGACAGAACAACCCGAAACGCAATTAAAGAGGATGTTGACACATCACGGAAAACATAACTAATGTCACAGAACAATTTGTACAGAAACTGTCAACTTGGAAATCTGATTTGCTGGGTAAACTTTCACCAAAAACACAATAAAATATTATTAAAAAAAAATGAATGAACATATGTTAAGCATCCCTATTTATCTGCCTCCCTTTCTTATACACACTGATGTATGTGGAATTGTTATAATCAATAACATAAAAAATATTTCTTGCCCTGAATCATTCTGTTACCTCCTGCAGAAATCAATACTAAAGTGTCTTGCGTAGAAAATGAGGGGGTATTTCTTTTCTCTAATTAAAACAATAATTACCTATGCTAGCAGTCAAGACCGAGTGAGCCTTACCTTATGGTGTTTCAATTCGTGTGGCTTGGTGGAGTGGTGAATGAATGAACAGCTATTACCTCCTCCAGATACCTGTGTTTCCTGAAGCCACATATTAGTGCCAGGGCCAGATTTGGTGCCAGGAGTCTGCGTGATGAACGACAGAGTTCTTAAACTGAAGTCAGAGTAATAGTAGAGTGGATTGACTCTAAGGAGCCATGGTGGTGCAGTGGTTAAGCGACTGGCTGCTAACCAGAAGGTTGGCGGTTCAAACCCACCAGCTGCTCTGCAGTGGGGAAAGATGGGGCAGTCTGCTTTTGTGAAGATTGCAGCCTTGAAAACCCTATGGGACAGTTCTACCCTGCCCTTTAGGGTAGCTATGAGTTGCAATCGGCTCTACAGCGACAGGTTTGGTTTGGTTTTTGGTGGTTTGACACTCCAAGCCAGAGAGACCTGGATCTGAACCTTAGCCCTACCGTGTAACAGCTGGGTACCTGAGGCATATTTTCACCTCTTTGAGCCTCCATTTTCCCATCTGTAAAATGGGAATAATAATAACAGGACCTACCTCATTGGGTTGTTGTGAGGATTAAAGGAGATAATGTATGCCAAGTGTTTAGCAAAGTGGTTGGCACACAATAAATGTTATTGTCCTTGTCAATATCTCAAGGTTAGTAAGCACCCACTTAAGAAACAGAACAGAGACTCAGACCTAAACCCACTGGGAAGAGGACTCAGATTTCAGTGAGTCTGATATTCAATTACATGACACTTACTCCCAGGAAGCTTCACTCCATTCGATAACCCTGGATATCATCTCTCATATTTCTCCTATTTAACTCTTGGGTACCTGAAAAGATGGGGTAACCCCTTCTCCAGGGACTTCGTAATTATTCATTTGATACCTTTCCCTCAAGGATCTTTTTCTTGTGAGTAAAGAGAGAACAGCAGACAAATGTCCACAGAGGGGAGAAACATTAACCAGCCCATATTTATTGTCTCATCAATACATTAAGTGTGAAGAGTATAGTTCACTTAAATAAAGCCTAATGGTTTTATTAGCAGAGCCACAAGAGAGAGGGCTAATTAAACGTCCACCCCTACTGTGCAAATTCAGACATGTTGTCCTTTACTCAGGCAATAATCACTTTATTGAAGGTGGCTGAGCTTCGTTTAAACAAGCAAATCACCAGACTTGAAATTATACTGATGGGAGTGTAAATAAGGACCAATGTTGGAGGAGAGTTTGGGGGATCTGCAAACACTTGAAAGTGCATGCCCTATGACCTGGTGATTCCATTTCTAGCTATTTACCCTACATCAGTGGTTCTCAATTGGGGCAGTTTTGCACCCCAGGAGACAAAAATGTCTGGAGATGTTTTTGATTATCAAAAATTATGAAGAAATCCATATTTGTGCCCATTCCAAAGAAAGACGATCCAACAGGATACAGAAATTATCAAACAATATCATTAATACTACATTGAAGAAAAATTATGCTGAAGATCATTCAAAAATGGCGGCAGCAGTACATCAACGGAAACTGCCTGAAATTCAAGCCAGATTCAGAAGAGGACTCAGAACGAGGGATAACATTGCTGATGTCAGATGGATCCTGGCTGAAAGCAAAGAATACGAGAAAGATGTTTACCTGTGTTTTATTGACTATGCAAAGGCATTCACCTGCATAGATCATAACAAATTATGGATAACATTGGGAAGAATGGGAATTCCAGAACACTTAATCGTACTCACGTGGAACCTGTACATAGATCAAGAGGCATTTGTTGGAACAGATTTTAAAACATACTGCATGTTTTAAAATCAGCAACGGTGTGCACCAGGGTTGTATCTTTTTACCATACTTACTCAATCTGTATGCTGAGCAAATAATCTGAGAAGCCAGACTATATGAAGAAGAACGGGGCATCAGAATTGGAGGAAGACTCATTAACAACCTTCGTTATGCATATGACCCAACCTTGCTTGGTGAAAGTGAAGAGGACTTGAAACACTTACTGATAAAGATCAAAGACTACAGCCTGCAGAATGGATTACACCTCAACATAAAGAAAACAAAAAACCTCACATCATGATAAGCGGAGAAAATATTGAAGTTGATAAAGGTTTCATTTTACTTGGATCCACAATCAACACTCTTGGGAGCAGCAGTCAAGAAATCAAACAAAGTATTGCATTGGGCAAATCTGTTGTAAAAGACCACTTTAAAGCATTGAAAAGTAAAGATGTCATCTTGAGGACTAAGGTGTGCCTGACGCAGGCCGTGGTATTTTCGATCACCTCATATGCATGTGAAAGCTGGACAGTGAATAAGGAAGACTGAAGAATTGATTCATTTGAATTATGGTGTTGGTGAAGAATATTGAATATACCATGAACTGCCAGAAGAATGAACAAATCTGTCTTGGAAATAGTACAGCCAGAATGCTTCTTAGAAGCAGGAATGACAAGACTTCATCTCACTTTGGTCATGTTATCAGAAGGGACCAGTCCCTGGAGAAGGTCATCATGCTTGGTAGAGGGTCAGCATAAAAGAGGAAGACCCTCAACAAGATGGATTAACGCAGTGGCTGCAACAACGGGCTTAAACATAGCAATGATCGTGAAGATGGTGCAGGACCAGGGAGTGTTTTGTTCTGTTGTACATAGCATTGCTATGCATCGGAACTGACTCAGCGACACGTAACAACAACACTGGCATCTAGTGGATAGAAGCCAGGGATGCTGCTTAACGTCTTACAATGCACAGACAAGAATTATCTGGCCTAAAATGTAAGCAGTGCTAAGTTTGAGAAAACCTGCCTTAGATATAGCATTTAGTATGTGTTTAGTGCAAATAACAGAAGATTCAACTGGTAGAGTCTTAACTCATGAGGAATTTTATTGCTTACATGATAACAAGTCCAGAGCAAGGGTTGGCACACTAAGGCCCCTTGGCCAATTTGGTCTGCTGCCTGTTTTTGTAATATTTTATAGGAACAGAGTAACGCTCATCATTTACGTGTTATCTGTGGCTGCTTTTGTGCAACGACAGCAGAGCTGAACGGTTTATCTCAATAATAATTTTTGCAACAGAAACTGTGTGGCTCACAAAGCCTAAAGTTTTTACTTTCTGGCCATACAGAAAAAGCATGCCTACTCCTGGTCCAGAAGCAGGCTCAGGATTGGGTTTGTGGTACGAATATTTAATTAAGGATAAGACTTCACCCTTGTATCTTCTTCACCGCTATTAGCATGTTGTTTTTAGAACTCACGTGTATTGCCTCATGGCAGCAAAATGGCTGCTGCAGCTCCAGTTATCACATCCTTAGTAACAGCAGCCAAAGTAGAAAGAAAGGGAAACAGTGAAAAGATCCTGTTTGGGTGGCAGGAAGGCGGTGGGGGGGGGGGGGGGGAGGCAAATCTTTCTTAAAAGCCTCCTTGTGGATTTCCTTTTTCTCATTGTCCAGAAATGGGTCACGTGGTCACCTCTACACCAATGGCTGGCCAAGGCAAATATGATTGCCCTGTATATCAATTAGAGTTAGGTTAGGCTATGAATAACCAAAAACACTCAAAATAACAGTGGCTGCATCCACAGACATCAGGGTCATAGACTCCCTCAATCTTGCTCTGCCACTAATCTTATCATGTTGCCTCATGACCCAAGATGGCTGCTTGAATACCCAGACACTTCCACTTTCCCAGAATTACCATTTAACACTTTCACTTACATTTCATTGGTTCGAACTTGATGGCGACACCTAGCTACATGGGATACTGGGAAATGTAGTCTTTTAGCTAGGCAGCGCTATGAGAACTCGACAGCAACTGGCCTGGTTTGGTTTTGATGACTAAAAGGGAATGGAAGGATAAATGTTAGCAGTTAACCAAAGGTCTCTGCCTTTCAGTGGTTGCCTTAGGCCAGAGGTTGGCAAATATGCCCTGCAGACCAAATTTGGCCTTCTACCTGCTTTGCTTTTTCTTTAATTAAACTTTTTATTGAGATAATTATACATTTACATGCTATGAAGTAGTAATATAGAGAGATCCCTTCTACATCTTGCCCATTTTACTATGTTACCATTGGGAATTTTGCTAGTACGATATCATAACCAGGATATTGATATAATCTACTGAATTAATTGGATTTCTGATTTTTACCTGTGTGTGTGTGTGTGTGTGTGTGTTAAGTTCTATATAATTTTATCATCTGTTTAGGTTCTCGTACCCATCACAGTTCTGACAATACAAGGACCCCTCTTGTGGCCCTTTTATAACCACACCCACCTCCTTTCCACCAACCCCTGACCCCAAGCCCTGGCAACCACCAACTGTCCTCCATTTCTAAAATTTTGTCATTTTAAAAATGTTGCATAAATGGAATCACACAATGTGCAACCTTTTGGGATTTTTCTTTTCTTTTTTTTTTTTTGGTGCAGCATACTCTTCTGGAGATTCATCGAAGTTGTTGTGTATATCAATAATTCATTCCTTTTTATTGCTGAGTAGTATTCCATGGTATAAATGTACCATACTGTGTTTCCAAGCTTTGGTTATTACAAATAAAGCTACTATGAAAATTTGCATACAGGTTTTTGTGTGAACGTAAGCTTTCATTTCTTTAGGATAGATGTCCAGGAGTGTAATTATTGGGTCATATGGCAGTTACATATTTAGTATTTTAAGAAACTGCCATAATATTTTCCAGAGTGGCTGTAGTGTTTTACACTCCCACCAGCAATGCATGAGTGATCTAGTTTCTAAACATTCCTCCAACTCTGGATTGCCCAAATCCCCAATTCACGGCACCTTTGCTCCTCTCAGAGCCCTGGGGACAAGTGGTTAAGAGCTTGGCTGCTAAACAAAAGGTTGGTAGTTCAAATTCACCAGGCACACCTTGGAAACCCTATGGGGCAGCTCTTCTCTGTCCTATAGGGTCGCTATGAGTCAGAATTGACTGGACAGCAATGGTTTTCACTCTTCTCATTCAAAGCTTTCCATTTCTCTTGCTACATTGTACTGTTACTTTTATTCTGATACATTTGATCTGCCTTTCCAGAGAGACTGGAAATTCCTTAAGGAAGGTACAAAGTATCTTTGTATTCACCCAGAGCCTTGTGTGAGGTAGATCCCCAGTTAATGTATGCTGAAAATAATAGTATTGATAATAGGAATTGGCAGGGGAAAAATGAAATTGAAGGAGAGTGGCATAGACTGTGGGGTCCACATTATTACTTAGCATTGATTATCATTTATCCATTCCATAGACATTTACTTAGCACTTAATGTATACTAAGTGCTAGATGCTGGGGCCCAGCCATTTTCCTCCTTTTTTTCTAGAGAACTGACCTGTTCTTATTCCATGTAGTTCTGATGGTGCTAGCAATGTGTACACAGGGCATATCACAGTAACACAGTGCCTTAGATTGGCCAATTCCAGTGTCACACCTCCTGAATCAGACTCTGGCCATGTGACCCAAACTGAACCAATCAGTGTCCTCCCCTGGGATATTTATATATGGATGCTAGGAATGAGAAGTGTCTTTTCTCTGACATTGCTGAATTGGGATAATATAAGCTTGGAGCTGCCTATAACAATGCATTTTCCCCAATTGCAATAGAAGGAAGTGAGGCCAACAGAGAGGGAGTGAGTGAGACAGAAAGAACGAAAGAAAGAATCAGAAAGAGACTTGAATCCATTGTTTGAAAACCCAAGTTACTTCCACCCTTGGACTTTCCAGAGCAAATAAATTTCCTTTGTAGCTAACATTATTTTGAGTTAGGTTTCTGATACCTTCAACCTAAGAATCTTCAGTAATGCAGAACACACTCCAGTCTAGCAAACGAGGAAGGCAGGGAAGGCTTCTTGGAGGAGGTGAACTCCAAAATGAAACCTGGTAGAAGTTAGGCAGGTGCAAGTGAGAGGGGATAAGCATTCCAGGCAAGGGAGAACATGGTGGGTGGAAAGTTTAAGGGCTTTAGATGATTAAAACTTGGAGACCAAGGAGGGAAAGTGTTGAGAGATTAGGCTGTAGAGGTGCCTAAAGCCAAATCTCAGAAGGCCTTAGATGGCCTTCGCTTTGGAGACATCTTGTGAAAATGGACATTAAGATTCACAATACTGACACATCTTCAGAGAGCTCAGGCGTGCTGCAAACATCCCTGACTTCTTCTTCATGATGGCCCCTGTGAAGTCCATCTGCAAAGTGCTTTGAGGAAATTCTGAGTGGCTTCGGGTACTTACTGCTATCAAGTGTGCATATAAATCCCAACTTATTGGCTCAGATGTTTGATTTCCTATTTGTCTTTCCATTTGTGTGTCACCTGTAATTAGAATTCCAAAGTGCACAGAATGATTTTTCTGCTAAAACAGAGAGAAGAGTCCTTGCTCATTGGCAGATTACAAAGAACAGGCTGAGCAGCTGTTTCTACCTCTTGAGTGGGCATTTGCATTCAGATTTATGAGATTTATAATGGCACTCCCTACTTTTTTCTTCGAGAAGTGAATTCATCTTTCTTCTGCTGTGCGTGTGTGTGTAATTGTGTATACCTCTATTAATTGCAGTCTCATCAGCAACACAAACATTTATTGAGCACCTACTATGTATATGGGGTATCCCTGGGTGGTGTGAACAGTTAACGTGCTCAGGTGCTAATGGAAAGGTTGGTGGTTTGAATGCACCCAGAGGCACCTCGGAAGAAAGGCCTGGCAATCTACTTCTAAAAAATCAGTCACTGAGAACCGTGGAGCACATTTCTATCCTGACACACATGTGTCTCCCTGAGTCATAGTCGACTTGATGGCAAAGGGTTTGCCTTTGATTTACTATGTGTCAATACAAACTTCAGAAATACTTTCATCCCTTTCTGAGCTCCATCATTCAGTAAATCATTTGTTTATTCATTCACTCATTCAACCAACCAACCAACCAACATTTACTGAGCCCATTCTGGGAGCTAGGTTCTATGTTAGGGGCTGACGCTATAGGGATGAATAAGATAGACAAGGTCCCTGCGCTTAAGGAGCCTATATTCTAGTGGGAGAGGCACACAAAATAAATAATAAATAAAACAATTTACCCACGGGGGAAGGGTCAGTGTTCGGTGATGGAGAAAATTGTGTGTGGGTAGAGGGCGTCGTCAGATGGGGTGGTCCGGGAAGGCTTCTCGGAGGAGGTTACATTTGCGCTGAGAGCTGAAGGGTGGAAGGGGCAGCTACACTGAGAAGTGTATGGGAAGGGTGTGAGGTGGAAAAGGGCTTGGCTTCTACAGACTACAGGTTGTTTGTGCAGGGAGGTGGCCGGAAAAGAGGCTGAAAAGTTAGTGAAGAGGTAGAAGCTGCAGGACCTCGTGGCCACATTATAGAGTTTGTTCACTTCTTCAGATGGTTAAACATAGAGTTACTATGTTGTTGTGTTACCGTGGAGTTGATTTCCAACTCATAGCCACCCTAGGTGACAGAATAGAAGTGCCCCATAGTGTATCGTGGGCTGTAATATTTATGAGGGAGTAGACCTCCAGATCTGTTCTCCCATGGAGTGTCTGGTGCGTTTGAGCCACCGACCTTTTGGTTAGCAGGCAAGCACTTAACCATTGCATCACCAGGGCTCCTTAGTGTTACTATACCAAAAAAAAAACCCGTTGCCATTGAGTTGATTCCTACTCACAGCGACCCTATAGAACAGCGTAGAACTGCCCCCTGGGGTTTCCAAGGAGTGGCTGGTAGATTTCAACAGCCAGCCTTTTGGTTAACAGCCAAGCTCTTAACCACTGTGCCACCGGGGCTCCTTACAGTTATGATATTGTCCAGCAGTTCCACTCCTAGGGATAGTCTCAAGAGAAATGAAAACACATATCCACACTGAAACCTGTACATGAATAAATGTTCATAGCAGCATTATTCATAAGAGCCAAAAAATGAAGCAATCCAAATATCCATCGAGTTATGAATAATAAACAAAATGTAGATATTTATACAATGGAATATTTTTCGGCAATAAAATGGAACAAAATACTGATACATGCTACAACGCGGATGAACCTCAAACACATGATGCTAAGTGAAAGAAGCCAGACACGAAAGACCACAGGTTTATGAAATATCTAGAATAGGTGAATTTATAAAGACTGGAAGTAGAATAGTGATTGCTTATCGCTGGGGGAAGGAGCCCTGGTGGCACTGGGCAGCTAACTGCAAGGTTGGCCATTGGAAGCCACCTAGCAGCTCTGTGGGAGAAAAGACCTAGTAATATGCTCCCATAAAGGTTGTAGCCTAGAAAACCCCGTGGGGCAGTTCTGCTCTGTCACGTGGGGTCTCTCTGAGTTGAAATCGACTCAACAGCACCTAACAGAACTGGTGGCGGGGAGTTTGGAGGTATTGGGGATGAAGGCTAAAGGAAGGAGGTTTCTTTTTGGGGCGATGAAAATCTTCTCAAATTAACTGTGGTGATGTACGATTCTGTGAATATACTAAGAGCCATTGAATTGTACACTTTAAATGGGCGGATCGTATGGATACATGGATTGTATCTCAGTAATCTCAATAAAGCTGTTAAAAAAAACCTGTATGTCAAGAATAGTGGGGCACCTTGAGTATTAAACCAAGGAGTACCCTGACCTGATTCACAGTTTCAAAAGATCCCTCCAGCTGTTGCGTGATTAATTGCCAGTAGTAAGAGTAAAGGCAGGGAGAACGGTGAGGAGGTTACTGCAGTGGTCCAGGCATGATGCTAATGGTGCCTCGCGCTGAGCTTTGCCAGATTTAGCCAATAAAAATACAGGATGCCCAGTTAAATTCGAATTTCAGACAAGCAGAGAATAATTTGTTTTTAGTGTATCTCAACTGCTGCATGTTGTGGTGAGTTGCTGTTCAGTTGGCACTGACTCATGGTGGCCTATATATAACGGAATGAAACGTTGTCCAGTCCTGTGCCATCTTCACAATTGTTGGTACGTTTGAGTCCATTTTTGCAACCACTGTGTGTTTTGAGTGCCTTTCAACCTATGGGACTCATCTTCCAGCACTATATGGAACAATATTCTGTTGTAATCATAGGGTTTTCATTGGCCAGTTTTTGGAAATAGATCTCCAGGCCTTTCCTCCTAGCCTGTCTTAGTCTGGAAGCTTCACTGAAACCTGTCCACCCCCGGTGAAATACCAGTGGCATAGCTGACTGAAGGGTCAGTAGTGATGTCTGTCATTTGCTGAGACAGAAAAATTTGGTTGAGGGGGTAGTGTAAATAAACAGGTTGGGAGTATTTTGAATTAAAAAAAAAAAATCTAAATGTATACGAGATTAAACGGGCATTCCAGCCCAGGGGCAAGGATGAGAAGGTGGGAGGGGACAGGAAAGATGGACAAATGGAAATGGGGAACCCAAAGTTGAGAAGGGGAGAGTGTTGACACATACCAGGGTTGGCAACCAATGCCACAAAATAATATGTATGTTAATTGTTTAGTGAGAAACTAATTTGCTCTGTAAGCCTTCATCTAAAGCACAATAAAAATAAAATGCTGAGTAAAATGACAAATGCCATTGTACCTACCACGCAACCTAATAAAAACATTAAAATTAAAAAAAAATAATAAATCTAATCAGAGCAGCTCCTTAGCACAAGTGTTCTTGTTTCATAGGGATCAAGGCCAAAGTCATGCTAACAACAAGAATATCTCTTCCCCAGACTGGGATGGCTCCTTGCCTTGGTAAGATGTGTTGCAAGCCATCTTCTGTGCCTTCAGGAAAGTACATTGATGGGGACAACCTTGAACCTGCCCTCATTTATTAAAAACCCACTGCCATCCAGTCAACTCCAACTCATGGTGACCCCACATGTGTCGGAGTGGAACTGTGATCCCTAGGGTTTCCAGTGGCTGATTTTTTGGAAGTAGATTGCCAGGCCTTTCTTCTGAAGCATCTCTGGGTGGACTCGAACCTCCAACTTTTGGTTAGCAGCCGAGCACATTAACCACGGCACCACCCAGGGGACTCATCTTGGAAATCCAGCACATTATAATTCCAGCCTCCATCACAGGCTTGAGAATGTGACTCAAACTGGGCCATTCAGATGATTCTCTGGGAAGTGATTTTCAAACTGGAGTGCTAATCAGAACTACCTGGAGGGATTGTTAAAACACAGATAGATGCGTCACATCCCAGAGTTTCTGATTTAGTTGTCTGGGCTGAGAATTTGCAATCCTAACAAGTTGCCAGGTGATGCTCGTTCAGTGACCACCCTCTTAGTACCTCTGCTCTGGGAATTTAAATCCCAGAAGATGGAATACAGGTGGTGAATTCACCCAAAAGAGGTGGTTTATCGATTTCAGCAATGAAGTTCTTGGATCTGATCTGGCTCTGGGCTTTCCGAAGGTCTGGTTATTCTTCTTTACCTTCGACTCTGTGAGCCATCCTCCCTGTTCAATTCCATTTTGTTTAAGGTAGCCAGACTTGGCGTCTGTTGCTTGCAACCAAAGAACTTTAATGGATTGAGCTTGCAAGGAACACTTCGGTATGGGAAAAAGTGGGGCTGTGGAACACCAGATTTAGAGAGCATTGGTTAGAAATAATCCTTATCTGCTGAGATAATATGGATTATAACCAAAAATAACATGGGTAATCATATGAATAACATGGATCGTAACCAAAAACCAAACCAGTTGCCATTGGGTTGATACCGACTCATGGCAACTCTGTGTGTGTCATAGCAGACCTGGTCTCCCTAGGGTTTTCAGTGGCTGATCATTCAGAAGTAGATTGCCAGACCTTTATTCCGAGGTGCCTCTGGGTGGACTGGAACAAGGAGCCTTTTGGTTAGCAGTGAACAAACACACTGTTCGCACCACCCAGGGACTCCTAATATAAATCATAGCTCTCATTTATTGAATTCCTACTATGTGCCTTATGGGTGCTAGGAGTTTTACAGGCACTTTATCAGCCTCACAGTCACCCCGAAGGGAAAATATTTTATCTTTAATTTTCACTTGAGGAAATGGAGACCCAAGAACTTACTGTTGGGAAGATACAAAATCAACGTAAACATCATCAGAGTGAGTAGTGGGCAATATTGAGAAAAGGACTGTATTTTCCTACCTTTTAGCATGTTTCTCTCTCTTTCACTTTCTCTGGGTGACTAATGGCTCCATTAGCCTGCCTATGCTGCTCCTGTAAAAATTCTTTTAAAGGGGCAAGATGAAGCATTGACCTTGACTAGTGTAATTAGGTGTTTTAAAATTTCCAATTTGCTTTAAATATGAAAGGTTATATAAATTCGAGGGATATCAAAAGAGCCATATTTGACTTTTGACCCACACGTAGAGATAGTCAAAGCAAGTTTGACTGACCCTTGGAAATCCGTATGGAAGGCATCTCAGATGAAGTGGGATGGTAACAATGTTTGGGGAAAAGAGTGCCTTGTTTTTGTCATTATTACAAAAAGAATATGCATTTGGAGCAGACGCCTGTTTGACCACCTCACATCCTCCTGAACTACTTTTTACTTTATCATTGCTGTAGCAACTGGCTTTGGGCAGGAGGCAACCTGACAGTCCCTTTTTTTTAGCTGCACAGAGTATCTCTTGCTTTCTGTCCCAGGGCATCTCCACTGACTTGGTGTAGGACACCCATGGGAAACCCACTTACTTTAATACATCCTGGAAGTAGAGGTTGTTAAATCCCCTGGGTTTTAATGGAAGGAACTCTTCTTTAACAGAGGATGAGAGTCACAAAATAAATGGTCCCCTTTCCTGACTCTAATTGCTTGGGAGAACAATTTTGAGGTGTGTTCTTCAAGGCTTTTCTGAAGGTCTCAGTCGAGTGGAGCCTATGTTGCTTACAGCAGTATCAACTCAAGGATTCACATTTCCTTCCTTCCCTGTTTCACTCTTGTCGGTACTCTGCTCCTCCTACCTGGAATCACTTCTCCAGATAAACTACCTGCTCAAAAGCCCAGGTGTCAGGCTGTGCATTCTGGGGCAGCCCAGGCTAAGACAGCACTCACTGTAGAAAATTAGAATATGCAGATAAAGAGAACGAAAAACACCAAAATCACACCTAATCTCGCCCTCTCTACAGCTCTTTTCTGTTAATATGTGGATGTATAGCTTTCTTTTTAAATATATACAAACTAAAGGAAACACACATACAACTAGGGTCACACTGGTTTACAGTTTTGTATCCTGACTTTTTTCACTTGTTATATTGTGATGTCTTTTCATGCGATTAAATTTTCTTCTCCAAGGTAATATTTAATAGCTCCACAGCATCTTGTTTATTTGTTCATTATTTATTGAGAAACTACTATGCTCTTTTCTTGGTGCTGGGTTCAACAGTGACCCCCTAAAATTGATGTCCACCCAGAACCTCAGACTGTTACCTTATCTGGGAATGGAGTCTTTGCAGATGTAATTAGTTAAAATGAGGTCATACTGGCTTAAGGTAGGCCCTAAATCCATTATGTCTGGTGTCCTTATGAAAAGAAGAGAAGACACACAGACACAGAGAGACACACAGAGAGTATGCCATGTGATGATGGAGGCAGAGATTGGAGTAGTGCATCAACAAGCCATGGTACGCCAAGGATCGCTGGCAACCACCAGAAATTAAGAAGAGGAATGTTCTCTTTTGGGGCCTCCAGAAGGAACCAGCCCTGCTGACACCTTGATTTCAGACTTCTAGCCTCCAGAACTGTGAGAGAATAAATTTCTGTTGTTTTTAAGCCACCTAGGTTATGATGATTGCTTGTAGCAGTCATAGAAAACTAGTATATACCGCAATGAACCAAACAGACAAAGCCTCTGATCTTACGTTGCTGATGTTCTAGCTAGGATCTTACTTAGATTCTAACAGGACATAATTTATTTAACCTGTGCTCCTTTGTCAACAATTTAGATGCTTCTGATTTTTCAGTACCACAAACTATGCTTTAGTGAACATCCCTGTAATTATTCTTTGAGATCATCCACAATTTTCCCCCCTTAGGATTAATTCTTGGAGGTGGAATTGCTGGAAGATAGGAGACGTGAGGAAATGACAGTGCTGGAATTCCAACTTAGATCTGTCTGTCTGACTCTGGAGGGAGCCCAGGACAAATTTCTTAAGATTTTATGCCTCAGTTTTCTCAACTGTAAAGTGGCGATACTTCTCATCTTAAAGCGTTGTTATTCATTCAGTAAACATTTAATGAGTATCTACTGTGCATCAGCCTCTGAGCTAAGTGTTGACAGTCTAGTTGGGGAGGAAAGTTGTTGTGAAGTCTAGTGTGAGAGTAGAACTGTGCTCCGTAGGGTTTTCAGAAGTAGATTGCCAAGCCTTTCTGCCGAGGTCCCTCTGGGTGGACTGGAACCATCAACCTTTCTGTCAGCAGCTGAGTGCCTTAACTGTTAGTACCACTAACAGAATCCAAGGAAGGTATTAATAAATAATTACACAAATGGAAAATTATAAATTGTGTTATGTGCTATCTGTGGAAGTACAGAGTGCTGTGAGAAAATTATAGGGAGACCTGATTTTGGGAATGGGGACAGGGAGATTAAGTGAGGTGTGAGGTGAAATAAGAAAGATATGGAGGAGTTGATCAGGTCAGGTGGAGAGAAAAATATCCTGCCATGAAACAAGGGGTACAAAGCAGCTTGAAGATGGAACGCGATTGTATGCCACTCTATTTCCCACCTCACAACACTTGCCCTTGAAATTTCTTCTGGAAATCTCTCTTCTGACATCTGATATTCCCAGAACTGGTTTCTCTCCTCATTTAGCTCAAGTGTCATCTCCTGAGAGGGGTCTTCCATGACCACCTTTTCTCAAGTTAATTAACCCCCGCTGTGCCCATCACTTTATAAAATTACTGTCAAGGTTTGAATTGTGTCCCCCAAAAATATGTGTATCAATTTGGCTAGGCCGTGATCCTAGTGTTGTGTGATTGTCCACCATTTTGTCATTTGATGTGATTTTTCTGTGCGTTGCAAATCCTATCTCTATGATGTTAATAAGATGGGATTAGTGTCAGTTGTGTTGATGAGGCAGGACTCAAACTATAGGATTATATTGTGTCTTAAGCCAATCTCTTTTGAGATATTAAAAAAAGAAGTTAGCAGAGAGACATGGGCAACCTCATACCACCAAGAAAGAAGCACCAGGGGCATACTGCGTCCTTTGGACCCGGGGACCCTGTGCTAAGCAGCTCCTTGACCAGGAGAAGATTTATGACAAGGACTTTGCCCCAGAAACAACAGAGAGAGAAAGCCTTCTTGTGGAGTTGGCACCCTGATTTCGGACTTCTAACCACCTAAACTGTGAGAAAATGAATTTCTCTTTGCAAAAGCCATCCACTTGTGGTACTTTCGTTATAGAAGCACTAGATAACTAAGTCAGAATTTGGTACCGAGAGAGTGGGGTGCTACTCTAACAGATACCTAAAATTTGGAAGCGGTTGTGAAACTGTGAATGGACAGAGGACTCAGATGGAAATGAGGAGAGCTGTTACACTGGAGATACTGCATGTGGCGAGAGAGAAGTGGCAGCAGCGGAGAATCCGCAGCATTAGAACCAGGAGACCAGAGCCAGAGAGCAACAGAGCCCACCCACGGTGTGAGACAGCTGAGTGCCTTTGGCAGGAGGCCTCCTGGTAAAGTGGGGTGGCTCCAAGCTTTGGAACACAGCTTTGGAACGACATTGCTACATAGCTTTGGAACACTTGCCCCTGCAGGGCAGATGCGGGCGGCGAGGCTCGAGGGCCAAGAGGCCAAGGAACTAGGAATCAGAAGCTGAAGAGACAAGGCACGCAGAAAGCTAAGTTGCTTCAGTCTCAAAGGGTATGGCCTCGACCCCTGGGGCCTCAAAGGGTGGAGCCATGGCCTCTGGAGTTTCTAAGGATGAAGTCTTCACTCAGATGGGCTAGGAGAATGATGTGCTTAAAGCCAAGGGAACAGAGTTGCCATTCCAGTGGGTCTGAAAGTTGGAGCTAAAGCCCAGGGCCCAGGGGCCTCCACCCAGAATTTGGAGAACGTGGCCAACACCCAGAGTCTGGAAGGCATGGCCATTGTGTAAATGGTCTCAAAGAACAGAGGATTATTTTCAAGCCTGGAGGGCTAATACAATGTGTTCTGCTGACTTGCTTGGTGCCTGTTATGCCTTCTTTCCCTCCAATTTCTCCCATTTGTAATGGAAATGTCTAACTTGTGCCTAGTGTGCCATTGTGCTTTGGAAGCAGATAACTTGTATTCTAGATTTCACAGATGAAGAGGAATTTTTGAACGTTGGACTTGGAGTTGATTTAAGACTTGCTACAGGCTGAATGTGTTTTATATGTGGCAAGGACATGAATTTTTGAGGGCCAAAGGGTGGAATGGCATGGATTGAATTGTGTCCCCCGAAAATACGTGTATCAGTTTGGCTAGGCCATGATTCTCAGTCTTGTCTGATTGTCATCATTTTGTCATCTGTTGCGATTTTCCTGTGCTGTAAATCCTATCTCTATGATGTTAATGAGATGGGATTAGTGGCAGTTGTGTTGATGAGGCAGGACTCAATCTACAGGATAAGATTGTGTCTTAAGCCAATATCTTTTGAGATATAAAAGAGAGAAGTGAGCAGAGAGACATGGGGGACCTCATACCACCAAGAAAGAAGCACTGGGAGCATAGTGCATCTTTTGGACCTGGGGTTCCTGTGCTGAGCAGCTCCTTGACCAGGAGAAGATTTATGACAAGGGCCTTGCCCCAGAGCCAACGGAGAAAGAAAGCCTTCCCCTGGAGCTGGCACCCTGATTTCGGACTTTTAACCTCCTAAACTGTGAGAGAATAAATTTCTCTTTGGTAAAGCCTTCCACTTGTGGTATTTTTGTTATAGAAGCGCTAGATAACTAAGACAATTGTCTTGCTTCTGCACTAGTTTTTAAAAATTTTATTGGGCTTTAGGTGAAAATTTACAGTGCAAATTAGTTTCTCATTCAGAAACTTATACACAAATTGTTTTGTGACATCAGTTGCGATCCCTGCAATGTGTCAGCACTCTCCCCCTTTTCCTTTACACACCAGGGTCTCCATGTCCATTCGTCCAGGTTTCCTGCCCCTTCCTGCCTTCTCGCCTTTGCTTTTGGGCAGGTGTTGCCCGTTTGATCTCGTATACTTGATTGAACCAAGAAGCACATTCCTCATGGGTATTACTGTTTGTTTTATAGGCCTGTCTTATCCTTGGCTGAAAGTAGACTTCAGGAGGGGCTTCAGTTCTGAGTTAGCAGGGTATATGGTGGCCAGAGTCTCAGGGGTTCCTCCAGTCTCTGTCAGACCAGTAAGTCCGGTCTTTTTTTTTTTTTTTTTTCCTGTGAATTTGAATTTTGTTCTACACTTTTCTCCTTCTTTGTCCAGGACTCTCTATTGTGATCACTGTCAGAGCAGTGGGTGGTGGTAGACAGCACCATCTAGTTCTTGTGGGCTCAGGCTGGTGGAGGCTATGGCCCATGTGGTCCGTGAGTCCTTTGGACTAATATTTTCCTCCTGTCTTTGCTTTTCTTCATTCTCCTTTGCTCTAGACAGGATGGGACCTATAGTTGTATCTTAAAAGGCCGCTGGCAAGCTTTTAAGACACCAGATGCTACCCTCCAAAATAGGATGTAGAGCATTTTCCTTATGAACTATGTTATGCCAATTGACCTAAATGTCCCCCAGGATCATAGTCCCCAGCCCTCAGCAACTCGGTCCCTCAAGGTGTTTGGATGTATCTAGAAGCTTTTATGGCTTTGCCTTGTTCGAGTTGTGCTGACTTCCCCTATATTGTGTGTTGTCTTTCCCTTCACCAAAATTAACACTTGTTTACTATCTAGTTAGTGATTTCCCCTCTCCACTTACTCCCTCCCTTATAACCATCAAAGTGTTTTTTGGTCAATTGTCCACTTTATGGCCACTTGCAAACTTTTAAGACCCCAGGCACTATGCAATGAACTAGGAGATAGAACAGAAACACTAAATGTGTTATTAGACCGGTTAACTGGGATGCCCCGTGAAGCTATAACCCTAAACCTCCACACCAAGGAACCAAATCCCATGAGGTGTTGGGTTGTACATATGCAGGTCAGCAGCTACTCTTCACAATAGCCAAAAGGTGGAAACAACCTAAATGCCCATTAACAGATGAATGAATAAACAAAATATGGTATATGTATATGATTGAGTGGTACTCAGCCAGTAGGAGAAATAAAGTCTTAATACACGCTACAGTACGGATGGAACTTGAAGACATTATGCTGAGTAAAATAAACCAGTCACAAAAGGAAAATATTGTATGACCTCACTTATATATAAGGACAAGAAAATGTAAATGTATAGAGACCGCCCCCCAAAAAGGTCGTTTTTTATCTGTGTATAAACCTTTTCTTGAGTTTTTATAATAGTGGTCTCATACAATATTTGTCCTTTTGTGATTGACTCAGCATAATGCCTTCTAGATTCATCACGTTATGTTTTGAGGATTCATCATTGTTCTTTATTGTTGGGTACTGTTCCATTGTGTGTAGGTACCATAATTTGTTTATCCATTCATCTATTGATGGGCACTTAGGTTGTTTCCAACTTTTTGCTATTGTGAATAATACTACAATGAACATGGGTATGCACATGTGTATTTGTGTGATGGCTCTTATTTCTCTAGGATATATTCCTAGGAGTAGGATTGCTGGATCATATGGTATTTCTATTTATAGCTTTTTAAGGAGGCATCATATTGGTTTCCATAGTGGTTATAACATTTTATATTCCCACCAGCAATGCATAAGAGTTCTAATCTCCTTGCAACCTCTCCAACATTTTTTATATTTTGTTTTTTTAATTAGTATCAGTAATGTCAGGGTGAGATGGTATCTCACTGTAAATTTGATTTGTATTTCTTTGATGGCTAGTGATCTTGAGCATTTCCTGAAGTGTTGTGTTAGCCCCTGAATGTTTTCCTTGGTGAAGTGTCCACATCCTTCACCCATTTTTTAACTGGATTGTCTTTTTGTTGCAGTGTTGAAATATTTTATAGATGTTAGAGATTAGACCCTTGTCAGATTTGTGGCCAAAAATTTTTCCCAGTCCATAGGTTCTAGTTTTATTTATTTTGTTGTTGAAAAATATACATAGCAAAACATACACCAAATTCAAGTTTCTACATGTACTATTTAGTGACATTGGTTACATTTTTCAAGTTGTGCAGCTATTCTTACCCTTCTTTTCTGAGTTGTTCCTCCTCCTTTAACATAAACTTACGGCACCCTTAGCAAGGGCAGATTATCCAATTTTTTTTTAAGGTAAGCTTACCAGATCATCTGTCGTGAACAATTTCGCATGGGTTTTACCATATTGTGCTTACTTGTCTACTGGATAATACGCCCCTCCCCCTTAGGTTCCTATCTAATCCTTAGAGTTGCAGTTATCAGTTTGATCCCTTAACAGAGAACAATGCTCAAGGCAGACATTCTTTACTAATTTAGCTAAAATATTGTTTGGTTTTAATACTTCAGGGGTTATTTTTGATTTAAAGTTTAAAGATTATCTCAGGGCTATAGTTTCAGGGGTTCATCCAGCCTCCGTGGATCCGGAAAGTCTGGAGTCCATGAGAATTTAAAATTCTTTTCTGTATACATGACCCTGTTTTATTTTCTTCATAATAGCTACGACTGATTCAAACGTTCATATTCATTTGTTTAGTTGTTTAATGCCTCCCCATACTTGAATGCAAACACCTAGAGAAGAATATTTTTCAGAATTAATTGCTAAATCCCCAGTGCCTGGCATATAGTAGTTGCTCAATACACGTTTGTTGAATGAAGAAGGAGGGCTTGGTGTAAAGCCAACCTTTGGCAAATGCCCCTTTCACAGACTGGAAAACAGAAGAGCTGGGAGGCCGGTCGCTGGGGCTCCAGCCCAGCTAAGTCTTGGGCGCTGCTAGCCCTGCGGTCACGTGGGCCAGGGCCCTGCAAGAGGGGCTCCGGGTGGGGAGGGGCACGGAGGGGGCGGGGCCGCCCACCCGGAACTGGAGAGTCGCAGGGGCGGTAGTTTCCGGCCGCAGCGGACACTTCCGGAGGAGGCACTGTCCCGTGGCACCTGGCTGGGCGGAGGAAGACGCGGAGAAGCGCGAGCGCCCGCGATGGATAATCACGGACTGGAGGAGTTCCGCCGGCGCTGGCAGGAGGAGCTGGCGCAGGCCCAGGCGCTGAAGAAGCGGCGGCGGCCCGAGACTGCCGAGCGGCGGCCACGGCGGCCCGAGTTAGTTCCCGGGCGCGGCGAGCAGGCCTCGGGGTACCTGGCACTGGCCCAGGGCCTCCTGGAGGGCGCGGGGCGACCCCCGGCAGCGCGGGCCACCCAGGCTGAGAGGCAGGACGCGGCGAGTCGTTCTCGCTCCCCTCAGGGCCGCGAGGACACCGAGGGAGGGGACCAGCTGTTGGACCAGCTCATTCGCGACCTGGTGAGTGACCGTCGCCTCCTGCCGAGTCCTGGGCTGGTCCCGTCCCTGGGACAAATCCCGCAATGGGTTGGAAAGTAACTCTGTGTGTGTCATCAATTATAGGACAAAATGAGGAGGAGTACACAGACGTTTGTGCTTTTATAAAGTATACTGGAAACAGTGGTTCTCTACTGGGGGCTGTTTTGTTCAGCAGATTTGGCAGTGTCTGGACTTCGGGTAGCGCAGTGGTTAAGAGCTCGGCTGTTAACCGAAAGGTTGGCAGTTCGAATCCACCAGCCGCTTCATGGGAACCCTATGGGGCGGTTTTACTCTGTCTTACAGGGTCACAGTGAGTCGGAATCGACTGCAGTGGGTTTTTGGTTTGGTTTGGAGACATTTGTGGTGGTTACAACTGTTTGGCGGGGAGCAGGGGAGGAGATGGTGCTAAATATCCTACAATGCACAGGACAGCTCCCCAGGACAAAACATGATTAGGCCCAAAATGCAGTAGGCCTGAGGTTGAGAAACTGTGCTGAAGAATACCCAAACTATTAACAACTGTTGCCATTGGGAAGGAGACCAAGACAAGGATGGGAAGGAATGTTAACTTTTCTGGGTATACTGTTTGTGCTGTAGGGTCACTGTGAGTTGGAATTGACTTGAGGGCAACGGGTTTGGTTTATGGTTTTATATACATTAAAAAAAATTAAAGTGAAAAAAAATAAGAATCCCATGGACGCTATCATTAGGATAAGGGTTCTTACGTTTTAGAAGGACATGGATCCCTTGGAAAATCTGGAGGAAGCTAGAGACCCTTCTCCATGAAAAAAACCATATGCACAGGTTGGGAGGATCAAGATCAAGTGAAACACATGCATGGAATTCAGGTTAGGAGTCAGAACAAGACAGCAAGTTTTAGTAGGTTAACTTAAACCAGGCTTAAAGGAGGACTCGATGGCAAAGGGAAAGGGCATAGCTTCCCCAGCAAGCTAAACCCGCTGCTGTTGAGTTGATTCTGATTTGTAGTGATCCTATAGGACAGAGTAGAGCTGCCCCATTGGTTTTCCAACGCTGTAAATCTTCACCGAGGCAGACTGCTACATATTTCTTCTCCAGAGTGGCTGGTGGGTTCGAACTGGTGACCTTTCAATTAGCAGCTGAGTGCTTTTAACCATGGCGCCACCAGGGTGCCTCCTTATAAAGCAGTAATAATTTTTTTTTAAATTTTGGTGAAAATATACACACCAAAACATTCGTCAATATGACAAGTAATAACACTGAATTTACAATTCAGTGACATTGATTGCATTTTTCATGTTGTGCCACCATTTTCGCTATCTTTTTCCAAATATTTCATCACCGTTAACATAAACCCAGTTCTCCCCACAAAAAACTCCGTCTTTTTCCCTGCCTCTCATCCCTGTTCCCATTAATAATCTTTGGTGTCTATATGTTTGCTTGTTTTACATAAGTGAGACCATATGATATTTGTCTTTTTGTGGCTGACTTATTTCACTCAGCATCACGTTTTCAAGGTTCATCCATGCTGTGGCATGATCAGGCATTTATTTCTCTTTTTGGCTGTGTAATATTCCATTATATATATCTGTAGATGCCACATTTTGTTTTTCCATTTATGTCCATGATGTTGGACATTTTGGTTGTTTCACAATTTGCTTATTGTGAAAAATGCTGCAGAGAATGTTGGTGTACAGGTTCCTGTTTGTGTTCCAGCCTTCATGTCTTCTGGGTATGTCTTAAGACTGAAATTGCTGGGTCATATGATAGTTCTTTTTTTTTTTTTTTGAACATTTTATTGTGATTTGGTTGAAGGTTTACACAGCAGATTAGTTTCCCATGCAACAATTTACACACATTTTGTTTCATGACATTAGTTGCAATCGCGTCAACGTGACAGCACTCTACTCCCTTCCTCCCTGAGTTCTACGCTTCCATTTGCCCATCTTTCCTGCCCCTTTCTGTCTTCTGAACTTTGGTTTTGGGCAAATGCTGCCCTTTGATCTCATATAGTTGATTGTTCTGAGGAGCACATTCCTCGTGGGTGTTATTGTTTACTTTATAGGCCTATTGTTTGGCTGAAAGACTATCTCTGGGAGTTTGTTGTGTTCCAGGTTTGAAGGGTGTCTAAGAGCCATAGTCTTGGGGGTTACACCAGTCTCTATCAGAGCAGTAAGTCTGGTCTTTTTTATGAATTTGAATTTTTCTCCCACTCTGTCCAGGACCTTCTATTATGAGCCTGCTCAGAGCAGTTGATAGGGGTAGCCAGGCACCATCTACTTCTGATCTCAGGCTAGTGGAGGCTGTGGTTCAAGTGGTCTGTTAGTCCTTTGGACTAATTGTTGCCTTCACTCTTTGATTTTCTTTTCTTTGCTCCAGACAGGAAGAGACCAATAGCTGTATCTTAGATGGCCATTTGCAAGCTTTTAAGACCCCAGACATTATTTACTAAAGTAGGATATGGAACATCTTCTTTATGGATTAGATTATGCCGGTTGAGCTAGATCTCCCCCGAGTCAATGGTCTCAGCCCTCAAGCCCAGTGATGCAGTACTTGAAGGTGTTTAGTTATGGCTAAGAAGATTTCCTCCCAAGCATCTGTCAGTTTGTCATATCTTGGGGGCTTGCGTGTCGATGTGATGCTGGAAGCTATGCCACCGATACTCAAATACCAGCAAGGCCACCCATGGTGGACAGGTTTCAGTGGAGCTTCCAGACTAAGACAGACTAGGAAGAATGACCTTCTGCTTCTAAAAAAATTAGCCAGCGAAAACCTTACGAATAGCAGTGGAACACTGTCTGATATAGCGCCAGAAGATGAGCCCCTCAGGTTGGAAGGCACTCAGAATATGTCTAGAGAAGGGCTGCCTCCTCAAATGACCTTAATGACGTGGATGGAGTCAACCTTTCCAGACTTTGACTTGCTGATGTGGTACGACTCAAACTGAGAAGAAATGGTGGGAAACATCCATTAATAATTGGAACGTGGAATTATGAAGTATGAATCTAGGAAAATTAGAAATTGTCCCAAATGAAATGGAACACATAAACATTGATATCCTAGGCTTTAGCGAGCTGAAATGGACTGGTAGGGCCGTTTGGAGTCAGACAATCACATGGTCTGCTCCACCAGGGATGACAATTTGAAGAGGAATGGTGTTGCATTCATCGTCAAAAAGAACAAGATCTATCTAGAAGTACAGTGCTGTCAGTGATGGGGTAATACCCATACACCTACGAGGAAGACCAGTTAATATGACTGCTATTCGCATTTACATACCAAGCACTAAGGCCAAAGATGAAGAAATTGAAGATTTTTACCAACTCCTGCAGTCTGAAATTGATCGAACCTGCAGTCAGGGTGCATTGATAGTTACTGGTGATTGGAATGCGAAAGTTGGAAACAAAGAAGGGTCGGTATTTGAAAAATATGGCCTTGGTGACAAAAACAATGCCAGAGATTGCATGATAGAATTTTGCAAGACCGCCGATTTCTTCATTGCAAATACCTTTTTTCAACAACATATCAGAGATTATACACGGAACTCACTGGGTGGAATACACAGGAATCAAGTCAACTGTATCTGTGGAAAGAGATGATGAAAAAACTCAAGATCATCAGTCAGAACGAGACCAGGGGCTGCGAGTGGAACAGACTATCCATCAGTTGCTCATATGCAAGTTCAAGTTGAAGGTGGAGAGAATTAGAACAAGCCCAGCTGAGCCAAAGTATGACCTTGAGCATGTCCCACCTCAATTTACAGACTGTTTCCAGGATAGATTCGATGCATTGAACAGTAATGACTGAAGACCAGACGAGTTGTAGAATGATGTCGAAGACATCATACAAGGAGAAGGCAAGAGGCCATGGAAAAAAAGACAGGAAAGATATCCAAAGTGGATATCAGAAGAAACTCTGAAACTTGCCCTTTAACGTCGAGTAGCTAGAGCAAAAGGAAGAAATGATTGAGTGAAAGCAGAACAGAAGATTTCAAAGGGCAGCTCAAGAAGACAAAGTATAGTAGTATAATGACGTGCAAAGACCTGGAGTTAGAAAGCCAAAAGAGAAGACACTTAACATTTCTCAAGCTAAAAAAAAACTGAAGAAAAAATTCAAGCCTCAAGTTGCAATATCGAAGGATTCTACCAGGAAAATCCTAAATGACCCCAGAAGCATCAAAAGAAGATGGAGGTAATATACAGAGGCACTGTACCATAAACAGTTGGTTGACGGTTAGCCATTTCAGGCGGCAGCATGTGATCAAGAACTGATGGTACTGAAGGAAGAGGTCCGTGCTGCCGTGAAGGCACTGGTGAAAAACAAGGCTCCAGGAATTGATGGAATACCAACTGAGATGTGTCAACAAACGGATGCGATGCTGGAGGTGCTCATTCATCTATACCAAGAAATTTGGAAGACAGCTACCTGGCCAGCTGCCTGGGAGAGATCTGTATTTATGCCCATTCCAAAGAAAGGTGATCCAACCAAATACAGAAATTATCAAACAATATCTTTGATATCACATGCAAGCAGAGTTTCTCTGAAGGTCATTCAGAAGCAGTTGCAGCAGTACTTTAACAGGGAACTGCCAGAAATTCAAGCTGGATTCAGAAGAGGACATGCATGGAAGGAGGGATATCATTGCTCATGTCAGATGGATCCTGGCTAAAAGGAAAGAATACTGGAGAGATGTTTGCCTGTGTTTATTGCGGAGTCAGTCGACTGTGTGACTCCTAACAGATTATGGTTAACATTGCGAAGAATGGAAATTCCAGAACACTTAATTGTGCTCATGAAGAGCCTGTACATAGGTCAAGAGGCAGTTTTTGGAACAGTACAAGGGGGTACCGGTTGGTTTAAAGTCAGGAAAGATGTACATCAGGGTTGTATCCTTTCACCGTATTTATTCAATCTGTATGCTGAGCAAATGATCCGAGTAGCTGGTCTATATGAAGAATAACAGGGGCCGTGAGGATTGGAGGAAGACTCATTAACAACATGTGCTATGCAGATGACACAGCCTTGCTCGATGAAAGTGAAGAGGACTTAACTGATGAAGATCAAAGACTGTAACCTTCAGTATGGATTACACCTCAGTATAAAGAAAACAAAAATCCTTACAACTGGACCAATAAGCAACATCATGATAAAGAGAGAAAAGATTGAAGTTGTCAAGGAATTCATTTTTCTTGGATCCATAATCAACGCCTATGGAAGCAGCAGGCAAGGAATCAGACGACACTGCATTGGGCAAATCTTTTGCAAAAGACCTGTTTAAAGTGTTAAAAAGCAAAGATACCACTTTGAAGACCACTTTGCACCTGACACAAGTCATGGTTTTTTCACTTGCCTCATATGCATGCAAAAGCTTGACAATGAATAAAGAGACCAAAGAATTGACGCCTTTGAATTATGGTGTTGGCAGAGAATATTGATTATGCCATGGACTGCCAGAAGAGTGAACAAATCTGTCTTGGAAAAAGTACAGCCAGAATGCTTCTTAGAAGCCAGGATGATGAGACTTCGTCTCACGTACTTTGGACTTGTTATCAGGAGGAATTGGTCCTTAGAGAAGGATATCAAGCTTGGTAAAGTGAAAAGAACATCACTGAAAAAGAGGAAGACCACAAACGAGGGATGGGCACAGTGACTGTAACAATGGGCTCAAACATAACAATGATTATGAGATTGGTGCAGGAATGGGTAGTGTTTTGTTCTCTTGTACGTAGAATCAGTATGGGTCGGAACTGACTTGATGGCACCTGACAACAAGAAGTTTTCATAACTGTAAACATGGGTATATTTGCAGCACATACCAGTAATGTACATAGAAATATCCTCTGCTAAATCTACATATGCTTGTAGGTATACTCTCATATGCCATCCCACACCTTTGCAGCTTACATATCTAGCTTTGTAACCACATGTGAATTATTGTTTGTTATTATTATTAAGGGTTTATGAATGTAATATTATTTACTGTTTTCGTTTTACTCTTGCATTCCTCCCACTCTCTTCCTTTGCCTTGGTCATATTGTGCTGACACCTCTCTTACTGTGTGTTGCCTTTCCCTTCACACAAGTTAATACAAGTCTATCTAATTAGTGGTCCCCCTCTCCCCTTCTGTCCCTGGTAAGCACCAAAGAATATTTCTGTGTGTAAACTTTTTCTTAACTTTTTATGATAGTGGTCTCTTAAAATATTTGTCATTTTGTGAATGACTCATTATTATTCTTTAACGTTGGGTAGTATTCCATTATGTGTATGTACCATAGTTTGCTTATCCATTCATCCGTTGATGGGCACTTAGGTTGTTTTCTTCTTTTTGCTATTGTGAATAATGCTGCAATGAACATGGAAGTGCATATGTCTATTCGTGTCACAGCTCTTATTTCTCTAGGATATATACCTAGTAGTGGGATTGCAGAATCGTAAGTTGTCTCTATTTCTAACTTTTTAAGGAAGTGCCATACGGTTTCCCACAGTGGTGATATCATTTTACAGTCCCACCAGCAGTGTATGAGAGTGCTCATCTCCCCACACCCTCACCAGCATTTATCATTTTCTGTTTTTTGATCACTGCCATTTTACCAGGGGTGAGATGATATCTCATTGTTGTTTTGATTTGCGTTTCTCTAATGGCTAATGAAGGAACTCTGGTGGTGCAGTGGTTAAAGCATTCAGCTGCTAACCAAAAGATCAGTGGTTCAAACCTACCAGCTGCTCTACGGGAGAAAGATATGGAAGCCGACTGCAGACTTGGAAGCCCTATGGGGAAGTTCTGCTCTGTCTTGTAGCGTCGTCATGAGTCAGAATTGACTCCATGGCAGTGAGTTTTAGTGAGTTATGATTGTGAGCATCTCTTCATGTATTTGTTGGCTGCTTGAATGTCGTCTTTGGTGAAGTGCCTGTTCATGTCCTTTGCTCACTTTTTAATTGGATTGATTGTTTTTTTTCTTACTGAGGTGTTGAAGGTTTCTATAAATTTTAGAGATTTAGTCCCTTGTCAGATACGTTGTTGTCAAAATTTTTTCCCCAGTCTGTGGGTTCTCTTTTTACCCTTATGGAGAAGCTTTTTGATGTGCATATGTATTTAATTTTTAGGAGGTCCCAGTCATCTAGTTTATTTTCTGCTATTTGTGCATTGTTTGTTATGTTTGATAGTCTGTTCATGAAATAAATTAGGGCCCTTATGTCTGCCCTTATTTTTTCTTCCATGATCTTTATAATTTTAGATTTTACATTTAGGTCTTTGTGTTAAGTTTTTGTTACATTTAGGTCCTTCTTGTGTTAGTTTTTATATATGGTGTGAAGTATGGATCCTGTTTCATTTTTCTGCAAATGGATATCCAGTTGTGCCAGCACCATTTGTTGAAAAGAGTATCTCTTCCCCATTTAATGGATTTTGGCCCTTTGTCAAAAATCATCTGTCTGTAGGTGGATGGATTTACTTCTGGGTTCTCAATTCTGTTCCATTGGTCTCTGTGCCTGTTGTTGTACTGGTACTGGGCTGTTTTGACTACCATGGCAGTTCAGTAGGTTCTGAGATTGAGAAGTGTTGAGACCTCCTACTTTGTTTGTCAATAGTATTTTGCTCATCTGGGGTCTCTTTCCCTTCCATATAAAGGTGGTGATTATTTTTTTCCATCTCTTTAGAGAATGTTGATAGAATCTGGATTGGAATTGCATTATATCTATAGAACACTTTGGTTTGTATTGACATTTTCACAATGCTAAGACCTCCTATCCATGAGCATAGTGTGTTCTTCTATTTACATAGGTCTCTTTTGGTTTCTTACAGTAGTGTTTTGTAGTTTTTTTTTGAATAAGTCTTTTACATCCCTGTTGAGGTGTATTCCTCAGTATTTTTTGTGGGGGGGGAGGCTGTTGTGAATGGTATTGTTTTTCTGATTGCCTTTTTGGAACTGTCTTTGTTAGTGTAGAGGAATCTGACTGATCTTGTACTCTGCTGCTTCTGTTAGTTCCAGTAGCTTTCCTCTAGAATCTCTGGGATTTTCTGTGTATAGGATCATATCTTCTGCAAATAAGGGATAGTTTTACTTCTTCCTTACCAGTTTGGATGCTTTTTATTTCCCTTTCTTGCCTTATTCCTCTGGCTAGGACTTCCAGTACAATAATGAGTAAGTAGTGATAAAGGGCATCCTTGTATGGTTCATGTGGTAGTTGTACGTTCAGCTTTTTGAGGAACTGCCAAACTGTTTTTCGCATTTTAAATTGCCACCAGCAATAGATGAGGGTTTTAATTTTTCTACAACCTTGTCAACACCTATTGTTGTCTGTTTTTTTGATCATTGCTGTTCTAATGGGTGAGGCAATATCTCATTGTGGTTTTGATTTGCATCTCCCTAATGTTGAAAAATCTACCACACAGGCTTTTCCAATTTTTAATTGTTGGTAATAATTAAAAACATTAGGTGCTAACACTGTGCAGGTTAAACAAAATCTACCTGTAGACTGGATTTGGCTTGGGTCACCAGTTTGTGATCTTTGCCTTTGGCCTTCCCAAGACTGCCTGTTTGAACCACAGGTGACTCCTGAAAAGGAAGGTTTATTCCCATTTGAGACTCCTCAGAAACTCTAACAGAGGCATATTCAGGTGACTTGAACGGGAAATAAAAGTCACATACCCGTTCCCAGCACCTCGTTTTCTTCACCGTATTAGTCCACTCTGTTAGTGCATCCTGCTGTATTTTTGGTTCAGTCTCTTCAGTATCGTCACTGGAGTGAGAACAGCTAAGTTAGTAGTTAAGAGCTAATTTGCCTCTTGATGAGCATGTGGACAACGCTGCTTTGATGGACCTTTGGTGGACAAGCACAGTTAAAATGAAAACTTAGAAATGTCACCTTGTGAGCTCCATCTTCTCTTTTGAAACTTAAATAGTTGCACTTAGAAACCATCTCTTTTTAGGTGGTGAGTTGAGAATTTCTAAATTGGAATGTACTTGATAGTCTTCTTGATATATATTTAAGCTAGTGGAAGAAATTACATAACCCAGGATAATCTCAGAGGCAATAGGCATTTTCTCTGGGTCCAACATTTTGATTTTTGGGACTGGTAAGAGCTTTAATACTTGCTAGCCAGTATTTATCACTTACTGATACCAATATTTAATCTGTCAGAGCCTGCTTCTGTGATGCCAACAAGAAGATCATTTTAATGGCTTCACTTTCTTCGTTTTTAAGTTAGAAACAAATAAGAAAACTCTTTAACATGAACACCCCTGGTCTGGTTAATATGAAATGAGAAGGCAAACTGATTCAAATGAGAACTCATGAGTTGACTCCCGTGGAATGACTTCCCTTCTTCTTTGCTTGTCCTTTGCCTTCTTTCAAGTCTCAGCTTGAATTCCATCTCCTATGTTAACTGTGCCCTGACCCTTCCAGCCCACAGTTTTCTTCCTTCTCTCTTTCCCGCAGCTGAAAAGTTCTTATTGTCAGTGCCATTTGTTGATTCATGGTATTCATGAATTAGCAGGTCTCTAGTTACATTTTGAAGTGGCATCTTTGTATGCTAGAACACCTTTGTAGCTTAGGTCATTTTTTCACTGGGGAGTACTGCTTGCTGCTTGAATCAGCTTGGGGTTCATGCATTCCTTACAGAAATAGTCATTAAATGGCTTCTAAGTATCGGACGTTCTTCTAGGCACTGAGGATACAACAGAAAACAACAACAACAAAAAGATGCCCTTACATTCTGGGGAATAGGGAGCATTAGACAATGAATAAATAAATAGACAATAAATACTCTGAAGCAAAATAAAGCAAGTAGAGAGGACAGGGTATGTCTGTGTTAGGGGAGGGGCTACAGTTTTTATCTGAGGAGAAGGCCTTCCTGCGAAGGTCCCATTTCCTGGAAGGCCTGAAGAAGGCGAGGGGGCAAGGACACAGATCTCTGGGGAAGGCATCCTAGACAGAGAACAGCAAGTGCGAAGGCTCGAAGCGTCCCATGCTTGGTTTAATGCTTTGCTGTTGCTGTCTTGAAATTCTTAATTTTGAACAGTAGATCCTGCAAATTATGTAGCTGGTCCTGATGGTGGCCATGTGCTTGGGAGTGTTTGGGGCCTTTGACATGAAACTCTTTATTTCCCCTTTCCACAAACAAATCCATATCCACTTGTAACTCTTTTGGACCTGCATTTTCTTGAAGGGGAGCTCCCTGCTTATCTTTTCTCCCATTTTTGACTCAAAAGGCCCGTCCTGTTGTGACTTCCTTCATCCTCCTCCAGCACTCAATCCCCTAATTCTTTAGATTGGTCTTTTGTCTTCATCCCTTGCTAAAGCCCCCAGGGGACCAGTAGGTGGTGAATGAGAGTGTCTCCAAGTTGGATAGCCCATTCCAGTAAAACAGTGATAAATCAGACCCCTGCACACATTTACAGTGGATCTATGTTTGCAGGGCACTGTGCTGGTTAGATTCTATAGCATTATAGTTCAGTTATATCATCCCCGCATGCCATTAACAAATATTTATTGAACACCTTTTGTTCTTTTTCATAATGAGGCATGAGGATTGGGTTAAATGTTACGGGACAAATTGGCTTTTTGTGGATTGTTTGGGAGCTTAACCACTCTTTCTAGCATTGTTTCCTTGGAGAAATGATTTCCAAGTTCTAAATAGCTGACTTACTAATGAACTTTTGGCATACCTTAGGGAACTATCTTTGTTGCCTGTTGTCTTCTGTATGTATTTTAAGTGAGAATGACTTAGCTCTAGAGAAAATTTTACGTTCTTTGAGCATAGAAATAATCGCGAACAGCACCCTTCTCCTTACCCCCAGCACATGGCGCGGCCCTGAATTCAGATAGTATTATGAACACAAAACACCTTATTTTAAAAAAGTATTGATTTTCTGTGCCCATGAAAATATTGCACGCTGTCTGTAAAAATATTTATGAAATGCAGATGAGTACAAAGGAGAAAACAAAAATCTCTTGCAATCTCATTGCTCTGAGACTATCACTGATAACGTTCTGGGGGACTTCTGTCCATTCTTTTTTTCTAATTGTGTATGTAAGTAGGAAGAAGTCCCCGTGGTGCAATGGTTAAGCACTTGGCTGCTTAGCCAGATGTCAATGGTTCAAACTCATCAGCCACTTTGAGGGAGAAGGATGTAACAGTCTGGTTTCGTAAAGATCACCCATTGCTGTTAAGTCGATTCCAACTCATAGCAACCCTATAGGACAGGGTAGAACTGCCCCGCAGGGTTTCTAAGGAGCGGCTGGTGGATTTGACCTTTCGGTTAGCAGCCGAATGCTTAACCACCACTGGGCATTATAAACGGGTATCTGTTTATTTTGAAGTGTTCCAAACTCCCCCGCATCAACAATTTTTTTTTTTTTTTTTTTTTGGTCTTCTCAAAGAAGAAACAGGTGAAACTGGAACATATCCATTCCTTCTGATGGAGATTGTGTGGCTCTGCGCGGCGTTCACAGTATGTGGAGAGCTGAGATAAATCCCTTTAAGAAAGTAGTCTCTTCTTTCAGTCACAGACTTAGCAGAAATGTTGTTACAAACCTACTATTTGAACCTGAGGTGCTTTTCTCAGTTTCTTAAACCACCACCAAGAGAGACCTTTCCTGTGTTCTGCTTGCTCTGGAGATGTACTTTGGGAACAAACCTTTAGTCGGTTTCCTCACTTCTTACTGATTTGGCTCTTAGTAATTATCCCTTCTTCTATTAAACAAGAGAAGACAGATTAAATTTCCAGCAGTAAGGCACAAAACCAATCCATTTACAGAATTAGTCTTACATTAGCACATAGGAGTACAAATCAGCCTCCCTGGGGATGGATCTGTTTGCAATTTCTCTCAGCATTTTTGGACTAAGTCCAGTGGACTTTGGGAAAATCTAGTATTCACTGACTTTGAATTAACAAAGTAACATGACCCCTTTGTGTGTGTGTGTGTGTGTGTGTGTGTGTGTGTGTGTGTGTTTTGCTTGATTGGCGAAGAGGGTATGGGTTATTTTTTTAATGCCTGTCTAGGATTTAGGATTGTGGTTCTCAACTGTGGTGTTTCTCAGGACGCCTGATGAAGAAATGCATGGGCCTCACCCCTGGAGATTCCTGGGCAGCAGGTCTGGGTGGGGCTCTGGATGTTTGTTGTTTAAAAAGCTCCACAGGCGATTTCGATGGGTAATAAAGAATGAGAGTCATTGAGTGTGGTAGAGAATCAATATCTGATCCACTGTAAAGAACGAAAAGTCAGGTTGTATTTTTTTTTTAAATAATATTTTATTGTGTTTTCAGTGAAGGTTTACACAGCAGTTTAGGTTCCCATTTGACAATTTCTACACAGATTGTTCGGTGACATTGGTTACATTCTTCACAATTTATGAACATTCTCAGTATTTCTGTTCTGGTTGTTCTGTTTCCATCAGTCTAGTTTCCCTGCCCGCATACATTCTACTCTTTGTTTTAAAGTAATTGTTGACTGTTTGGCCAGGTTGTATGTTACCGAAAAGATATTTTTCTTTACATTTGAAGGAATGTTAATACTTTGAATTTTATGGTCTTCTGTGGCATAATTTGGCCATTCTCACATTGCTTGGGGCAATTAAATTAATGTGAGATTACTCTCTTTAAACATTATGGTCACTCTGATATTTTGATAGTGTGATCAAGTGTCCCTTCTTAGTGTGTCCGGTGTCTTTAATCTCTTCCCTTCCTTCTTGGAATATCTTTGTTTCTGAAATGTCAGCTTGTCCATTGTCTTAGTTATGTAGTACTGCAATAACAGAAATACCGCAAGTAGATAGCTTTAACAAACAAATTTATTTTTTCACAGTTCAGGAGGTTAGAATTCTGATTTCAGGGCACTGTCTTTAGGGGAGGCTATAGGGTCGCTATGAGTGGGCATCAGTTCAGTGGCAACGGGTTTGGTTTTTGGTTTTTTCCCTGTCTGTTGGCCCTTGGGAAACCCTGGTGGCGTAGTGGTTAAGTGCTACGGCTGCTGACCGAAACGTTGGCGGTTCAGGTCTGCCAGGCGCTCCTTGGAAACTCTATGGGGCAGTTCCACCCTGTCCTGTAGGGTCGCTATGAGTCAGCATCGACTCGACAGCAGTGGGTTGGATTGGGTTGGGTTGGCCCTTGAGGAAGATCTTTGACTCAGTAGTCTTTATGTGGCTTGGCATCTGTCTTCCCCCATCTCTGCTTGCTTGCATCAAGGATTGCTCAATCAGCTGTTTTTATATCTCAAAAGAGATTGATTCAAGGGACACCGTACACTAATACTGGTACATTAACACAACAAAGAAAACCCATTTCCGAATGGGCTTATAACCATAGGACAGGGATTAGGATTCACAGTACCTGTTTCTGGGGGACACAGTGCAATCCTCATGGCTTTGGGTGAGTGGGTACGGAGTCGTACTAATGTGGCCCGTAGCGTTTTAGATGACTGTGTGCTTAGAGATAAGTATAGGTGAAAGCCTGATAGCAGCCTTTGGATAGCGAGATAGGTTTTGTCTGCACACTAGCAGTAAAGTGACTTGTATTTATTAACTGTGGGAAGTAACAAATGAGAGTGCTAAAGACAGTGTGTTGCTGTTGCTGTTAGGATTTCCATGGTTACCGGGCTAGAGCCCTTGTCCAGGTTGTGGCTTATCTTTGTCGAATTATGCATACCTCTCAAAGACTTGTGTTTTCAACTACAGGGTCGAACATACTCATAACTCTAAATCTTTTGTAAGCGTTTCCCAAGTGATATGCTTCTAATAATAATAGACTGAAGTTCATGGATGATTTACTTCACTTTGAATCTACTCTCATGTTTTCAATTTTTGTTTTTTTTCTGTAATAACGTCACTTTCACTTCCTTACATCCCAGTATGTCTCCTGGAGTAGAGGAACCTGAAATAGTTACCAAATAAATGTCTCCGGAGTAGTGCCTAAGAACCCTTGAGAATGTGTTGAACATGGGACTATAATGTGTTATATCTGTTGTTTTGGAGAAAAGATCGGATTCCTCATGAAATAGAACCTGAGATGGAGATTTGCACGCAGGTGCTTTAGTGGGGGTGGCCTTTCTGAGAGGTCCGGAATTGAGGCAAGTGGGCCAGGCCTTTGTACCCACACATTGATAGTCATTGGATGCAACCTTGGGTGAGGCAGCTCTTGGCCAAGGACAGTGCCTACGAACGGACTCATCTGTGCCCATTTGCAGGCAGCACTCTGGGCTTCTGGGTAGGAGTGTCTAGAACTGAAGTGGGGATCTGAGTGACCCACCACAGCATCCACTATAAGAACCATTAATGGAATATCTTGTATTCCAACTTATGGCATGAAACTTCAGTATTTGGTCTCCTGCCCTTGTGGGGCTCCATGTTTCTTAAAATGTGTAACTTCCTTTAAAGTATTGGATTCTTTTTTCCTGCTATTCCCCAACCAGGGGTAGCTACAGGGAAGGGATTTGATGTATTTTGGGCTGATGATCATTTTGGATTTTAGATGTCATAATTATAAAAGAGCACAGTATTAAAAAAAAAAAAAGTTCGGCTGCGTAATGCTGGTGTTAATGTAATTATAATTCATTGCTTTGAAGTAATTGTTCTGCAGAACTTATGAACAGTCAAGAACCGTCACAACTTGGGCATCACCAGTAAGACCAGTGTGGCATCTCTGTTATCGTCTGCTGGTGTGGGTGGCCAGGACACCACTGTATAGTCGTATGCACCCTGATAGGTCTCTTCTTTTCCTCCCACTGTGAACCTGAGCAAATCCTTCTTTAGTTATTTCTGTAGTATAACCTTTGAAAATGGATTATTTTTTTTGAAGTCCTCTTGGAAACACCTCCTGCTAATGGATACTTCCAGTGTCCTGAACTCCTGAATAACTTACCTTCTGCTGTCCCATCCCATTTCCACTGTCATCAAACTGTCATCTGCTTGTAGTACAAGGGGAGACAGTTTTTTCCTCGGTGTAAACAACAAGCTGGTTTAGGAGTGATGTGGAATGTGGGTCAAATGGATAAATACTTGCTGAAGGCAGGGAGTTGGAGTGCCACTTCATAGTGACAATACAAAAAAAACCAAGCCAAACCCAGTTCCATCGAGTCGATTCTGACTCATAGCGACCCTATAGGACAGAGTAGAACTGCCCCATGGAGCTTCCAAGGAGCGCCAGGTAGATTCAAATGGCCAGCCTTTTGGTTAGCAGCCGTAGCGCTTAACTACTATGCCACCAGGGCTTCCGTAGTGACAATAGCAATCATTTATGGCACGCTTAGCCCTGGTACTTGTGCCAAGCCTTGCCATGTATTCATTTTATTCTCACAGCTGGCCGAGGAAATAGGTACGTTACTATCACTGTTTTACCAACGAGGAAGCTGAAGCCCAGGTGCACATAGCATGGCTCTCACGGCAGGTGGGGTGGCCGAACTGGGATTGTCACAGTGAATCTGTGCGTTAAACCTCCATGCTCGGCCTCATCCCGGGGATCGTGGTGGTTGGCATCCAGGAGGACGGGGGCAGGGTTGGGGTGTGCTAAGGTAGCGAGCTGCGCTGTCTTCCAGGATGAGGATGCAGAATGGGCAAATGAATAGGCGAAGGAGGGCAGACTCCTGCTACCAGGAGAGGGAGTTTCTGCACTAGGAAAACCAAAAAACAAAGATGATTTCTCGTGCCTTAGTGTCAAGCACAGACACCAGTTCCTAGTGAATCCTGAGTGGAACCGATTCCAGAAAGCAATGCCTGGCAAGTCCCTAACAGTGAAACACAAAATACGACTTCAGTTTGAATGGGTGCGGGCTTTTCTGAGCCTTTGTCCCGGTTCATTTCTTTCTCTCTCCCTCTTTTTTTTTTTTTTTTACCAATACTTGTCAGTAGACGTCTCCACTTCACCATAGTCAAAATAATCCAAAAGAGAAAGCAGAAGGAAGTCCAGGGTTCCAAGTGTTGTGTGTGTGTGTTGGGGGGCGGGATTCCCAGTTGCCTCTGGGCCTGGGCAGAGGGTGATGTCTCTTGCTCTTGAGCAGTGAAGCTGATTAGTTGTGGGAGGGGACCTAGCCTGACATCAGGCCAATGACTTCCTATTTTTTGGGGGGCAGGGACCCCTTTGCCGCCCGATTACACTTGCAGATATTTTCCTGTTTTTTTCTGTCTGGCCAACATTTCTCTCCTGATTTAACATTCTGTCCTTTGTTGCCCACAGAGAACTGTCAACACGTACTCCTTTTTCCTCTAGAGACCCTTTTTGGCCTGATACTTAGCCTTGCACTGTTTTGCAGCCAAATGCCACATTTCCTTCTTATGCATGGGGTTACCTTTTAGCCCCGAGACTCCTATATGAACAGAAATGTGAATCCAGAAAGATCTCCACTCTGGTTTTTGGTAGGTATTAGTCAGTCCTCACACTCTTAAAAACGCTGAGACTCTTTTCTGTTTTGAGAACGTAGCTTTGTAGTACACAAGACGGTTGTAGTTAAGAGGGGAATTAACAATTTGCTTGCTACCAGTAAGTCACGGATGTCAGCCAAAGCTAATTAAAAATGAATTTTATTAAATAAACAAGTTCTATTGGGACAAAGAGCACAGCTTTCCTGAGCTCTGCAGAAGCACACTCCAAAGTGAGCTTTGGCAGGTGGGTTTGGGACCAGGCAGAGGGGCACGCAGGCACACTTGGCTTTTTTCTGTTTCACACTCGTATTTCTTTGTGCTCCAGGATCGTCATGACAGCCTTATCTCTCAAATAAAGCCTGTTACCTCATCTCTAATTGCTTATCCAAAGGCAGGCGAGCTCTAATTTCTCCGCATTAATAAATGACACCGAAGAAGAAGAGCTTTGTTTGCACTGGCTCGCTCAGGTTAACCAGCGTAACCCCCTGAGTGCATTAGGAAGCCTTGCGCTTCTCCAGCGGCCAAGGAGAGATGGTGTCCCCCTCAATCACAAGCAGCCTTTCGTTTATTTACTTTTTACTCATGTTCACGGCCCTATTCGCCTTTTCCTAATGAAAATACGTCGGTGACCTGGGTCACTGTTCTTCTCTCTGTGAGTACCTCCAAGTCGGGGGTAGCAACAGTTGCCTGGGAGGAGGGGTGGCCTCTGTGATTTCAAGGCTCACTCTCTTGGCCACCTGCTGCTCATCTTTCCTTCCAAGCCAAGAAGCTCTCCATGAACCTGGGCACTGATTCCTGTGGTGTACCCAGATTGTAATATGGCACCCGCTTTTCCTTTTTGAAGCCTTATGGGACATGGGCTTATGAATTTCAGAGGTGAATGTGAGGAGGGCAGGTTTGTGAGGGTCAGAGAATTGAAAGTGGCTGTTAGGCTCTGAATCAGTTCTGTGACTGTGCTACGTGGCATAGTGAGGATGCTTTGCTTCTCCCGGGACAGTGTGATCGCTCTTGTCACCTAGGAGTTCCTCTGATGATTTTAAGGTCCTCTAAATATGAGATATTTTCATACATCAGACGTGTAAGCTTATTTCCTTTCTTTTTCTCCTCAGAATGAAATGGATGATGTGCCCTTCTTTGATGTCCAACTGCCTTACGAATTGGCAATTAATATATTTCAGTACCTGAACAGGAAGGATCTTGGAAGGTGTGCGCAGGTAAGCTGTCATTAACCAGTGTTCCAGGTTTGCCGAAGTAGAATTACAGGCTCTAAAGCATTAATGAATTGGATAAGAATTGTACTTGAAGGAACGCAACCCTGAACTTAAAGGATCATTTCCCACGTCACCACTTGGTGTTCATCTCTTTATTGACCGACCCTGCAGTCTCAGTTCCGGCTGACCTCTGGCCGTGTGCCCAAGTCTGACAACTGTGCTCAGCCCTTATGGAGCTAGCCTGTGGTGCTCCTGTGGAGATGTGAGCCACTGGTTCAGACGAGGCTGTCATTAGGTTGGTAGCTGAGGGGTCAGCACAGGGCCAGAACAGTGAAGCCATGTTTTAGGCAGATAGTCCACATTTCCCTGTAACCACCAGAATCTCATTCAGTAAGGTGCAAGGCATGTGAGAACTTAGAGCCCATTGAGGAAACCGCAGATTAGCATCACCCTCCTCATGCCTGCTGGGGGCCATGTGCCCATGGATTGGTCTGCTGGGAGGTTTCATCTAGGCCAGACTCTGTTGTGCACATGAATCACAGTAGAGCTTAATAAAAGGCAAATTTGGATCCAGAAGGTCTAGGGTAAGGTCAAGGAGCCCTGGTGACACAGTGGTTAAAGCACTCAGCTGCTAACCGCAAGGCCAGCTGTTCAAACCCACCAGCTGCTCTGGGGGAGAAAGGTGTGACAGTCTGCATCCATAAAGATTACAGCCTTGTAAACCTTAATGGGCAGTTCTCCTCTATCCTGTAGGGTCGCTATGAGTTGGAATTGACTCGATAGCAGTGGGTTTGGCTTTTTGGTTTGGAATACCAAACCCGTTTCTGTAGGGTTGATTCCAACTCTTAGCAACCTTATAGAACAGAGTATAACTGCCCCATAGAGTTTCCAAGTAGCAATTGGTATATTCGAACTGCCAACTTTTTTTTGGTTAGCAGCCGAGCTCTTAACACTGTGCCACCAGGGCCCCTTGGTTTGGGATAAAAAAACCAAAAACCAAACCCATTGCCATCAAGTTGATTCTGACTCATAGCAACCCTATAGGACAGAGTAGAACTGCCTCATAGAGTTTCCAAGGAGCACCTGGTGGATTTAAACTGCCAGCCTTTTGGTTAGCAGCCGTAGCACTTAACCACTACTCCGCCAGGCTTTCCTGGTTTGGGATGGGTTCTGATAATTCTGCATTTCTATCCAGTTCCAGGTGATGCTGATGTGGCCACACTTTGAGAGGCAAGAGTTTATGCCGTCAAGATTGTTATCTTTGTGTTTGGCCACAAGTTTATAATTGACTTCTCGTAAGTGTTATTGATTTGCTTAACATTTGGCTTTTAATGAACAACTGTGTTCCCCAGAAGATACTGAAGTGTCCGTTTTCCACACCTGCTAAAGAATTAGATTGTCTAGTGGTTACCATTTCCCATCCTGGATTCTATAATGATTTTATATACCTTCAAGAGAAAGGGATGAGTAAAACTGAGTGGTAGGAGAGCCATACACCAAGGTTCAAAGCACCACCGAGAATGCAAAGTTAAAAATACTAAGGTACTTTGAAGGTGGTGAAAACTGTAGCCAAATTTAGAATTTAGAGCTTGCCTGCTGCTTTGGCAGTTCAGTGAAGTAACAAATGATGTAGGGCAATTGAGAGAGTTTCAGGTGGTGTACTATTTCCTGATGAAGCATTTGCTTAATCAGTTATTTTTCTACTTAAATAGAAATTTGAAAAGGTTTTCGATGTTCTTGGTCGCCATAATATTACTTAAGCGGGGGTGTTGGCCAATATTTTTCTAGCAGAGTGGGTCTTTAGGAAATGATGGAAATTATTTAAATGCTGAAAGTCACTAAATGAAAATTTACTTAAGTGTATGTAAATCTTACTCACAGCCTGCCGATTGCATCAAGTCAGAGTACCTGGATTGTCTTTTTCTTTTCCCTTGGAAATTTGATTTGTTATATTCTAACTTTACAGATTGGCTCTGCTCCCAAGAGTTGAAAACAAGGGTGTAGCTAAATGAGTCCAACTCCTGGATTTCAGCCTGATGCTGTTAGCCAAGGCCTTGGAACAGAGTCTGATAGCCAGCTGCTTTACACAAAGTCAGCATTAGATGATAAAATCTTCATTCTTGCTAGGGAGCTGCTGTTGAAGGAATCATTTCTTTTAACATTGCTTTTTGCTCTCTTGCTGTGTTAGAGGGCCATGCGGCTTTCACGTCTGCTGCTGGATTTCTCATCCAAAGAGCTAATCAGCTGAAGATAGGATCTAGTGGGAGAAGAGATCCTGCTTTTGGTGCAGTGGGGCTGCATTTCAGGATAGATGGGTCATGCTGCTGAGATTATTCTGGACGTGTGAGCAGTTTAATTTGCAACACGGTAGTCCAGTTGTCCACCAGAATTCTGCCTCTTTGGCTGCTTGGATTTTTTGTTGTTATTGTTCAACCTAGTTTTTAGAACATGGAGAAGAATTGAAAAATTCTTAAATAGAACCTCTTTAGTAATGCGCAGTGGCCAGGGTGGCTCTGATCTATGAGGCCAGGCATTTTATAGAGCTTTCCCACTAATGACAGTGGATGGCCAGTAGTGTGCAGAATTGGCTTTGCTTTTTCAAACATTAAAGCAAAAACTAACAAGTAATAAAAATAAGTAGCATTTTTATTTGTTTCTTGTGGTGTTTTTATTTTTGAAAGCGGGAAAATGTCCTCCTATTGAATGGCATGTCCTGCTGCTTTATTATTTTATTTTAGAGGTGCTCTCCCCCTCCCCCGCCAGCCACCCCTCTCTTCTCTCTCTCATCTCTCTGTCTCTTTCTTTTTAATCTAGGTGCTTTGGGATTTTAGCAAAATTGGGCCAGTTATGTGAAATTGGCACCACGAGCTGTTATGTGTGCCCTTGGAGAAAACCTGTTTGCTTAGATCCTTATGCCAAATTGGTAACTGACAAAATAGTGAGGAACCTTGATTGAGGAGGACTTTTGAGATTTAATTATGCCACAAACTATGTTGGAGAACTGATTTTGGTTTTATTTTGCCTCCTTTCCGCATTTCCTCCCCTTCTCCTGCTTTATAATAAGGCTTTATGTGTTCAAAGTTGACGTCCTACTACGTTAGTTTGCAATCCTTGTGTACTTTTGATGCTCACCTCTCCACCTCCTTGTTATCAGTTGTACCTCGAGGGATTTAGTATGTCTGTGGGACGGTTTCATGCTGCGGTGTCTCTAAAACAGTGGTGTTTAATAAGCAAAGTTACGAGTTAGACAATTCATTGAACGTCTTCATTATTTTGCTACTTATAATTTTATATTTATCTTTTTTTGTGCCCACAGGATTCCTGGCACTTTACTCGATAATATTTTTAAATGGATAACAATTAAAAAATTACAAGTGGTTTGTTTTTATGAGAAAAATAAGCCTGCTGTTAGATGACAACATGAATAATTCTGAGGAATGATGAGTTTTAGGTATTATCATCATTTGTTTTTTTCAAACTTTTTATTTTGAAATAACTATAAATTCACAGGAAGTTGTAAAAACAGACAAAAAAAAAAGTACAGAGAAGTCTGGTGTGTCCTTCGCTTAGATTCCTCCAGTGGTAGCGTCTTACATAACTTCAGTGCAGTGTCACACCAGGAAATTGACAGTGGTACAGTCCATAGAGTTTATTTAGATTCCTCCGGTTCACATGCACTCATTTGTGTGTGTGCATTTAATTCTATGCAGTTTTATCAGACGTGTGGGTTCGTGTCACCACTGCCACAGTCAAGATACAGAACATTCCGTCATAAGGAACTCTATAGCCAGAGCCAGTTCTCCCCTCTGTAACCCCAACCCCTGGCAACTGTGAAGCTGTTCTCCATCTCTACGACTTTGTCTCTTTTTGTTGTTTTCATGTTTTTAATATTTTAGTTACGTGTATTGCCTAATATGTAATTCTCTGTTGTACATAAGGTCATTGTATGAGTCGGAACCGACTCAACAGCACTTAACAACAGTTTTAGAAACTTAGCTGCGTAGGCAACAGTGTCATGCTATTCAGATAAAAGGCAGAAAAGTATGCATAAAGAAAGCAATAAGGAAAAAAAGGAGGGTAAAGACTTTATGATAAAATTGGCAAGCAAGAAGTAGATGCTACCAAAATATAGAGGTAATTCTGGAACTAAAGTCCAGTACGTTAGATTTTGATATTTTCAAGTGTGAGGGAAAATGGGATCTTATATTCTTCCCAGGTGTCCAAATAGGGTAAACTAAAATTTCAGTGCTTATAAGCACAAGATCTTTTTTTTAAAATTTTGCTTTAGGCGAAAGTTTACAGCTCAAGTTAATTTCTCATACAAAAATTTATACACACGTTGTTTTGTGATACTGTTTACAGTCCCCACAATGTGTCAGCACACTCCCGCTTTCTACCCCGTGTTCCCTGTGTGCCTTTCTGCCTTCTCATCATGCCTTCGGACAGGAGCCGCCCATTTGGTCTCGTGTATCTGATTGAACTAAGAAGTACATTCCTTGTGTGTATTATTTTTTGTTTTACGGTCCTGTCTGATCTTTGTCTGAAGAGTGGGCTTTGGGAATGGTTTCTGTTCTGGGTTAACAGAGAATCCGGGGGCCACCAGTTTTAGGGGTTCCTCTAGTCTGTGTCAGACAATTAAGTCTGGTCTTTTTACTTAAGCATAAGATCTTAATGAAAGTCAAGAATTCATAGCCAAGTAAGGCTGAATTGATTTTCATGGCAGAAATGATTCTGAAGGCCTGCGGTTGCTGGCAGGGTTCCTTTAGTGCTTAACTCCCATGTTTGCCACTGGACGTTTCTCTCAAGAAGATACCTGGAAGGTTCCTTGCATGCCTGAGACCCAGGCACCTTTAGGAGTTCCCTCTTAATTTACCTGGCTGCAGCAGCTGCCTCTTAAGGAGTTTAGGGAAAAGCAGAGCAACTCTAGAAAAGAAAAAAGATTGAGAGCTAGATGAAATAAGAATGGCAAAATATTGTAGTCATTGAACTGAGTGATGTGTACTTGGGAGTTCTTTATATACTCTACTTTTGTGTGCTAGACATTTTCCACAGTTAGAAAGTTCATAAAGAGAAAAAGAGGAAAGCAAGAAAAAGATTGCGTTTGAATAAGAAAGTCAGACCTGCTGAGGACAGTACCTGTCAGGAGCTGAGCTATTTGTATGACCTTTGAAAATCAAAGCAATCCAGTTTTTTTCAAAGTTAAATTTAAAAATTGGACTTACCTATATGGGTTCAAATGGACAATAGTAACTCAAAATATTAAATAGGAACCTTAGAGGGCAGTGAGTTAATGGGGACGAAAAACTCAGAGGAGGAGGATGAGAATGGTTGCAGAACTCGAAGAATGTAATCACTGTCACTGAATTGTACGTGTAGAAACAGTGGAGTTGGTGTGTGTTTTGCTGTGTGTATTCTCAACAATAAAATTTTTAAAAAGTTGGACTTATTCTTTCATCTCTGTAATTATTTACGCTATGTACCATGTACCATTCTAGACAATGAGTTACAGCAGTGAACAAAACAGATTAAGAAACCCTGCCATCAGAGGGCTTACGTTATGTGCAGTAAACACGTAATTAAGTATAGAAGATAACAGATGGTGGTGATGCTGGAGATAGGATACAATTTTAAATGGCCAGGGGTGACTTCACAGAGAAGGTGACCTTTGAGCAAGACCTAAAGGAGGGATAATGTAAGCTGTGCAGGTGTCTTGCAAAGGGGAATAGCAGCGCAAAGGCCCGGAGGCAGAGCATGCCTGTTGAGCTTGAGAAATAGCCAAAAGGTCAGAGTGGCCGGGGTACAGTGAAGGGGATATGAGCAGGAGATAAAGTATAAGAGATAAGGAAAGAATGTCAAAATGAGGCATTTTTTTAAAAAAATGTGCTTTAAGTGACGTTTACAAATCAAGTCAATCTCTCATACAAAAACTTATACACGTTTTGCTGTGTACTCCTGGCTGCTCTCCCCCAATGAGACAACACACTCCTTTCCACCCTTTATTCCCCTGGACCATTCAACCAGCTCCTGTCCCCCTCTGTCTTCTTGTCTCACCTCTGGACAGGAGCTGCCCACATAGTCTCATGTGTCTGCTTGAGCCAAGAAGCTTACTCCTTACCAGTATCATTTCCTGGCTTATAGTCTAGCCTAATCCCTGACTGAGAGTTGGCTTCGGGGATGGTTCCAGTCTTGGGCTAACAGAGGATCCCTCTAGTTTCAGTCAGACCATTAAATCTGGTCTTTTTATGAGAATTTGAGGTCTGCATCCCACTGTTCTTCTGCTCCATCAGGGATTCTCTGTTGTGTTCCCTGTCAGGGTGGTCATCAGTTGTAGCCGGGCACCATCTGGTTCTTCTGGTCTCAGGCTGATGTAGTCTCTGGTTTATGCGGTCCTTTCTGTCTCTTGGGTTCATATTTACGTTGTGTCTCTGGTGTTCTTCATTCTTCTTTGCTCCAGATGGATTGAGATCAATTGATGTATCTTAGATGGCCACTTGCTAGTGTTTAAGACCCCAGACGCCACTCACCAAAATGAGATGCAGAACTTTTTCTTAATACATTTTGTTACCCCAGTTGACCTAGATGTCTTCTGAAACCATGATCCCCAGACCCCCATTCCTGCTACTCTGGCCTTTGAAGCCTTTGGTTGTATTCAGGAAACTTCTTAGCTTTTGGTTTAGTACAGTTGTGCTGACCTCCCGTGTGTTGTGTTGTCTTCACTTAAAATAGTTCTTGTCTATTATCTAATCAGTGAATACTCCTCTCCCTCCCTCCCTACCGTCATAACCATTAACGAACGTTTCTTGTGTGTTTAAACTTTTTTTTGAGTCCTTACAATAGTATCATATGATATTTGTCCTTTTGTAACTAATTTCACCCAGCATAATGCCTTCCAGATTCCTCCATGTTATGAGATGCTTCACGAATTCATCATTGTTCTTAATTGTTGTGTAGTATTTCATTGTGTGAATATACCATAATTTTTAATGCATTTATCCGTTGATGGGCATCTAGATTGCTTCCATTTTTTTGCTGTTGTAAACAGTGCTGCATTGAACATGGTTGTACATACATCTGTTTGTGTAAGGACTCTTATTTCTCTAGGATATATTCCAGAAATGGTGTTGCTGGATGGTATGGTAGTTCTATTTCTAGCTTTTTAAGGAAGCGCCAAATCGATTTCCAAAGTGGTTGTACCATTTTACCTTCCCACCAGCTGTGTTTAAGTGTTCCAGTCTCTCCACAACCTCTCCAGATTAATGCCAGCCTTGTTGGGGTGAGATGGTATCTCATTGTGGTTTTGATTTGCGTTTCTCTAATGGCTAATGTTCGTGAGCATTTCTTCATGTATCCGTTAGAATGTCTTCTTTGGTGACGTGCCTGTTCATATCCTTTGCCCATTTTTTAATTGGGTTATTTGTCTTTTTGTTGAGTTTTTGCAGTGTCATATAGATTTTAAAGATCAGATGCCGGTAAGATTTGTCGTAGCCAAAAACTTTTTCCCAGCCTGTAGGTAATCTTTTTACTTTCTTGGTGAGGTCTTTGGATGAGCATGAGTGTTTGATCTTTAGGTGCTCCCAGTTATCTAGTTTCTCTTCTGGTATTTGTGCGTCATTGGTTATGTTTTGTATTCTGTTTATACCATGTATTAGGGCTCCTAGCATTGTCCCTATTTTTTTCTTCCTTGATCTTTATTGTTTTAGATTTTATGTTTAGGCCTTTAATCCATTTTGAGTTAGTTTTTGTGCATGGAGTGAGGTACGGGTCTAGTTTCATTTTTTTTTTTTTCTTGCCGATGGCTATCCACTTACGCCAGCACCATTTATTAAGAGAAAGGCATTTAGTTCATTTAAAGGATTTGGACTTTTATTCTGAATGAGATGGGAAGCCATTGGAGTGTTCCAAGCAGGGGAATGACAAGATCTGACTTAAAACATTTTGCAAAAGATCATTTCGGCAAATGTGTGGAGAATAGGCTGGAGAATAGGACAGCAGCAGGGAGACCAGTTAAGAGGCTACTGAAATAATTTAAGCAAGAGAATATATTGGTTTGGACCAGGTTTGCCCTAGTAGAAGTATGCAGGGTCAAGAATGCTGATGGTTTGGATGTGGGGAGAGAAAGTCAACAAGGCTTCTAGGTGTTTGGCCTCAGCAACTGGAAGCATGAGGTTACCATTTACTGATGTGGGGGAGGCTGTGAGGTGAGCAAGTTTGGAGGGAAGATCAGACTCCTGCTTGAGATGCATGCTTACTAGAAATCCAAGTGGCAGTAATGTCAAGTAGACAGTTGACTCTGAGACTGGTGATGAGGAATGAGCTCTGGACTGAAGATAGAAATTTGGGAACTGTCAGCACACTGGTGGTATTTAAAGCCAGGAAACTGGACGAGATCATGAAGGAAGTGAGTGTAGACAGAGAAGGTGTTCAGAGTTGAGCCCTGGCACACTGCAGTGACTGGAGGCCAGGAGAGGAGGAGGAGCCAGCAAAGGAGACTGAGGAGGAGATACCTGTGAGGTAGGAAGAAAAGCCAGAGTGTATGTATAGTCCCTGGGACCAAGGGATCAAAGTTTTCAAGGAGGAAAAGTGGTCAAAGGCGTTGCTGTTAGTCAATGAGATGAGAACTGAGAAATGGCCATTGAATTTAACAACTTGAAAATCACTGATGACCTTGACCAGAATCAGTGGCATGGCGGGGGCAATAGCCTGATTGGAATGGGTTCATGAGCGAGTCGGAGGAGAGAGAATTGAGATGTCCACAAAGACAGCTCTTTTGAGGAGTTTTGCTGTAAAAGGTTGAATGGCATGTCCTTCCCAAGTAGACTTGGTATGTGAACATGTGACTAGAACAATGGCATTTTCCCCCTCTTTCTGGGCCTCACTCGTAACTCTATTCCAGGCAGAGTTAATAAAGCTAATTTTGGAGCCAAGGGCTTTTTTTCCCCCCTTTTCTTTTTTTTCTTTTAATGCAGCAACTCACAGTGGTGCTATAAAGCAAAATGCTGGAGACACTTTTATTAGCAAATTCTTGCAGCTGAGGCTCACTCAGTTGGGCTTTTACTGGGCAGGGCCATTCCAATTCTGGTGTATTAAAGAAAGACCGTAAGGCCCTTTGGAAAATTCAGGCTTGTAAACTTGCTAGATTTAATACACTGTAAGAAACCCAAACGTTACCAAGATTTCCTTTTGGTGAGACCCTTTAAAATGGGCTTGTAAAATTTTAACTAGGTGTTTTTCTTGTTCATTTTTCCTTTAGAATTAAAAGACATTCCTAAAGCCTGTCATTTTTGTTCTCCTTTAAAAGAACAGAAAAAAAAAAAAACCCACACCCTGCCTTTATAGTTTGCTAAAGAAGTTGTTGGTGCCATTTTTATCTTTAATACCTAATTGTGAGTGCAACCCTGATCCCTTTTTGGAAATAATTCTCACCTCTAGCACTTACAAATCTCTGAAAGAGATTTTTTGTTTGTAATCCAGGATTCGAACTTTATCCTGAATATTATTTTCTACAGATAAAGCACTTGCGATCCAGGGGTTGGGGTGAGGGCAATGCACCAAAACATCAATTTTCTGTCCTTAGTTTTTCACCCCAGAAATCCTGTTGTACCAATTTCAGGTTGTGTTATTTAAAACTACTTGGCATTTTCCTTGAAACCGATGTGAAAATATGCTTTCAGCTTCCAAAAGTTTTTAAGATCTGACGTATTTAAGACTTCCTGAAAGTCCCACTGAAAAGTTACCTCATTTGAAAGTGGCTGAAATTTGTACAGATTAGCTCACATGGAAACTCATCCAGAATGTTGAATTGAATTGGGGTCGTCTTGTTTGTAATCACTGGATTTGGATTCTGCTAAAATGCTGGCAATTCAAGGTCTTCATCTGACATAAAGCAGCCATGTAGCTAATTTTTAGACTACAAAATTACAAAGATTGTCCCGTTACGGCCCAGACTTGTGCTCCAACATAACTGTAAGGACAGGGACCAAAACTTTCCCTTTGAAGTTCCCTGTAGCTCTCCCAACTATGAGGAAGCAGCCCCCAGTTGGGCACATCCATGAGATGGCTTTCAGATGTGAAAGTCATCAGTTTGGCAGGCTGAGGTGGAACTTAGTGTCCAACACATACCTTAGTTGATTGACGATGAACCCATGTTAGTGTTCTCTAAAGCATCTTCTGCAGAGCACTAATCTTTGAGGTACTCTTCGCAAGAAGAGTTTAGGAACCAAATAAGTTTGGGGAATGCAGCTTCATACAGTTCCTTCTTTGAGAGTTTCAGCACATTCCAGTCTGTTGGAAGCTCTGAGAAGTCCTGCAGTGAAAAATTTTGCTTAGGTTTGTTTAAAGTTATCTGACAGTGGAATCCTTTTTGAGTTATTTATTAACCTCTTGAGAAGCTGTTGTACTGAACATGCTTTGGGAACTCTGTGTAATGAAATCCTGACTACATTTATATGCTCTTTCCTACTCTTAACTCCATTGTCCAGTAGAGTTATGTTTCATAATTTATATTTCATTGACTCCTGAAAAGAATTAGCCAGTGAAAACCTTATGAATAGCAGTGGAACACTGTCTGATATAGTGCCAGAAGATGAGCCCCTCAGGTTGGAAGGCACTGAAAATACAACTGGGGAAGAGCTGCCACCTCAAAGTAGAGTCAACCTTAATGATGTGGATGGGGTCAACCTTTTGGAACCTTCATTTGCTGATGTGGCATGACTCAAAATGAGAAGAAACAGCTGCAAACATCCATTAATAATCAGAACATGGAATTATGAAATATGAATCCAGGAAAATTGGGAACTGTCAAAAATGAACTAGAACACATAAACGTTGATATCCTAGGCATCAGTGAGCTGAAATGGACTGAATCGAACAATCGTATGGTCTGTGTCAGGAATGACAGCTTGAAGAGGAGTGGCATTGTGTTCATTGTCAGAACATTTTAAGATCTACCCTGAAGTACAATGCTGTCAGTGATAAGAAAATACCCATATACCTAGAAGGAACACCAGTTAATATGACTATTATTCACATTTACACACCAACTACTGAGGCTAAAGATAAAGAAATGGAAGATTTTTACCAACTTTTGCAGCCTGAAATTGATTGAACTTACAGTCAGGGTGCATTGATAATGACTGATGATTTGAATATGAAAGTTGGAAACAAAGAAGGATCGGTAGTGGGGAAATATGGCCTTGATGATAGAAATGATCCTGGAGATCACATGATAAAATTTTGTTTAAGACCAATGACTTCTTCATTGCAAATACCATTTTTCACCAACATAAACAGTGACTATACATGTGGACCTCGCCAGATGGAATACACAGGAATCAGGACAACTACATCTGTGAAAGGACAAGATGGAAAAGGTCAATATCAGTCAGAACAAGGCCAGGGATTGACTGTGGAACAGACCATCAATTGCTCATGTGCAAGTTCGGGTTGAAACTGAAGAAAATTAGAACAAGTCCAGGAGATCCAAAGTACGACCTTGAGTATATCCCACCTGAATTTAGAGACCATCTTAAGAGTAGATTTGACGTGTTGAACGCTAATAACTGAAGACCAGATAAGTTGTGGAATGACAAAAGGACATCATACTTAAAGCAAAAGACTAGAAAGAAGGAAGACCGAAATGGAGGTCAGGAGAGACTTTGAAACTTACTCTTGAACATTAAGTAGCTAAAGCAAAAGGAAGAAATGATGAAGTAAAAGCTGAACAGAAGATTTCAAAGGATGGCTCAAGAAAACAAAGTTAGGTATTATAATGACATATGCAAAGGCCTGGAGATAGAAAGCCAAAAGGGAAGAATATGCTCAGCATTTCTCAAGCTGAAAGAACTGAAGAAAAAATTCCAACCTTGAATTGCAATAGTGAAGGATTCTATGGGGAAGATACTAAACAATGCAGGAAGCATCAAAAGAGGAGAGAAGGGACTACACAGAGTCACTTTACCAAAAAGAATTGGTCGACATTCAGCCATTTCAGAGGTGGCATATGAGCAGGAACCAGTGGTACTGAAGGAAGAGGTCCAAGCTGCACTGAAGGCATTGGTGAAAAACAGCTCCAGGAATTGATGGAATACCAGTTGAAATGTATGAACAAACAGATGCAGTGCTGGAAGTGCTCGCTCATCTATGCTAAGAAATTTGGAAGTCAGCTACCTGGCCCACCAACTGGAGGAGATCCATATTTATGCTCGTTCCAAAGAAAAGTCATCCAACCGTATGTGGAAATTATCGGACAATATTGTTAATACCACACACAAGTAAAATTTTGCTGAAGATCATTTAAAAGCTGCTGTAGCAGTATATTGACAGGGAACTGCCAGAAACTCAAACTGGGTTCAGAAGAGGATGTGGAAGGAGGGCTATCCCTGCTGATGTCAGGTGGATCCTGGATGAAAGCAGACAATACCAGAAAGATGTTTACTTGTGCTTTATTGACTATGCAAAGGCCTCTGACTGTGTGGATCATAACAAATTATGGATAACGTTATGAAGAATGGGAATTCCAGACAACACTTAATTGCGCTCACGAGGAACCTGTACATGGATCAAGAGGCAGTTGTTTAAACAGAACAAGGGAGTACTGCGTGGTTTAAATCAGGAAAGGTGTGCGTCAGGGTTGTATCCTTTCACCATGCTTATTCAATCTGTATGCTGAGCAAATAATCGGAGAAGCTGGACTGTATAAAGAAGAACGGGGCATCAGGATTGGAGGAAGACTTATTAATAACCTGCATTATGCAGATGACATGACCTTGCTTGCTGAAAGTGAAGAGGATTTGAAGCACTTACTGACGAAGATGAAAGACTATATAGCCTTCAGTTATGGATTACACCTCCATATAAAGAAAACAAAAATCTCACAACTGGACCAATAAACACCATGATAAATGGAGAAAATATTGAAGTTGTCAAGGATTTCATTTTACTTGGTTGCACAGTCTATGCCCATGGAAGCAGAAGTCAAGAAATCAGAAGAGGCATTGCATTGGGGAGATCTGCTGCAAAAGAGCTCTTTAAAGCGTTGAAAAGCAAAGATATTACCTTGAAGACTAAGGTGTGCCTGACCCAAGCCATGGTGTTTTCAATCACCTCCTGTGTGTGCAGAAGCTGAAGGATGAATAAAGAGGACTGAAGAAGAATTGATGCCTTTGAATTATGGTGTTGGTGAAGAAGAGTGAATATGCTACCATGGACTGCCAGAAGAATGAACAAATCTGTCTTGGAAGAAGTACAGCCAGAATGTTCCTTACAAGCAAAGATGGTGAGACTATGTCTCACATACTTTTGACATGTTATCAGGAGGAATCCGTCCCTGGAGAAGGACATCATGCTTGGTAAAGTGCAGGGTCAGCAAGAAAGAGGGAGACCCTCAACGAGGTGGATTTTCACAGTGGCTGCAAGAATGGACTCAAGCATAACAATGATTGTGAGGATGGTGCAGGACCGGGCACTGTTTCATCCTGTTGTAATAGGGGTCTCTCTGAGTTGAAACCGACTACACAGCACCTAACAACAACAATAACAGCATTCACAGAAAAGGCTGGTGTACCCCCAAAATCAGAGAAAGTGGCCTTGTGTTCAGTAGTGGCCCTGTGTTTAGTTAGCACTCTCTGCTTTAGGGACCTCATGAGGGTCTCTGTATGTTACCCCTTATACCGTACTTAACCCCTTTTCCGGGGTTCTGTTAGGGGGAGTAGAATGTTCTGCTCTGTAATTATTTAAATTATGGCCTGCCCCATCACAGCCTATGTTGGTCTGTCCCTGTCTTGCTTCATGATTGTCCAGTCCCCAGACTCACTCTAGCACAGGCAGATGGACGGAGACCACCTGGGTAGTGCCATGGGTAGGCTCAGCTGTGGACCAAACATGCCAAAAATAAACCACGGACAAATGTGTTCTGTCTTCCCAAAGCTGGAGCTCCGGTGTTGTTGAGTCATTATCCCATTCTTTACTGCCTGACCACTTGTGATCAGTTGAGGGCTTGTTTCCCGACAGCCTATGGCTAAGGTGGAGAACGCTGCTGGATGACAGTGTGGTTAAGTGGGTTTGTAACTGATGCTGTGGCCATGCCCAGTGTGGCTTGCTTAATGGACCTGTGTCAGCCTGTGGAGAGGGTTCCAGTGTTTGCCACAGGACTTAGTCCTCAGCCCCATCTTGCTTAACTTTTTTTTAATAATTAAGATATGAGTGCCCACAGACCGTATTTTTGTAAGATTTGCAGATGACTTACGGATGGCAGAAGTAGCTAATGCAATGGATGGCAGAATTGGGATTCACAGATGATCTGAGGAGGCTAAAATGCTGGGTGAGGGGACCAGTGAGATGGGATTTAAAAAGGATACCAAAAACCAAACCCGTTGCTGTCAAGTAGATTCTGGGTCATGGTGACCCTGTAGGACAGAGCAGAACTGCCCCATAGGGTTTCTAAGGCTGTAGTCTTTGCAGAAGCAGACCGCCACATCTTTCTCCCTTGGAATGGCTGGTGGGTTTGAACTGCCAACCATTGGGTTAGCAGCAGAATGCTTTAGCCACTGTGCTACCAGGGCTCCCTATGAGCTGCCTTGAGTTGGAATTGACTCAACGGCAACAGATTTTTAAAAAGGATAGACAGAAAGTTAAGCACTTAGATTAAAAACGTAATACTGTTGATGTAAGAAGTAGACTTTTTTATTTGTTTAACTGCAGTGTTGAAAAGTCCCCTGAAGAATGATGAACATCAAATCCAGGTTACTGTTGGGGGGAAGATGTGATCACTGAGAGCTACACGGGAGTTTTATGCTTATTAGTAATATTTTATTTCTTAAGCAGAGTGGTGAGTCCATATAATATTCTTTATAGCCTTTTATTTGCTTTAAATATTTAATAAATTAAACAGACTCCAGAAGCTTTAGTGGACCATTAGTTCAGTAGACTTGATGAAGTGTCTACAACAAGTGAAGCAGTAAATTAGTGTCTGAGAAAAATCTGTTCATGGCACTTCACACCCCATATTTCGGGTACTGTTCCGTCCTGATTACCACATATGAAGAGGGACATTGTGGATGCATAAGTATTAGGGTGCATGTGGAGAGGTGATGACTATGGAAACTAGCGTGAAAACAGTTAAGGGAAACAGGTAAGATCTTACCAACGAAGAATGACCAAGAGGAAATGTGATGACAGCCGTTTGAAGGGATGTCATGTAGAGGAAGGAAGAGATTTTTTCTTCAAAAGGACAAAATTAGGGCCGTGGGTAGAATCAGTTTTGTACACAGCGGAAGGAAGCACTTTCTAATAGGCTTCTTTCAGGGGATCAGACTGACTTGGGAGTTCAGTTCTCTACTAGAAGCATTCAGAGAGAGGCTGGACTTCTACCTGCACGGATGCTGTGAGGAGCCTTCCTGCAATGAGGAGGCGATGCACCTAGGTGATCTCCAACCAAATCAGTCTGACTTGTGGTGACCACATGTGTGTCAGAGTAGAACTGTGCTCTGTAGAGGTTTCAGTGGCTGATTTTTTAGAAGTAGATTCTCAGGCCTTTCTTCTGAGACGTTTCTCAAATCTCCAGCCTTTGGTTAGCAGCCGAGCGCATTTCCTGTTTGCCCCACTTGGGGACTCCAGTTTATCTCCAAACCCTTCTTAATCCTTCAGTTTCTAAAACACTGAAGACTTGAGTGAATGTGACACCTTCAGCATTTCAGTGTGATACTTTGTTTCAGAAAAATAACAGAAGTCCTTGTCACCTGTATTTCTGCTGCTGGGTCTTAACTTCTGATCTGTATTCCACACAAAGTGTCTGTGTCTGCAGAGAAGATGACATAGGTGATATGACTGTTTGTCACACATAGGGCTTGCATGTACACATACATAGCAGAAGTGTAATTAAAGCAGCCAGAACTTCAAGGTGCCATCAGAGTACTCCCTTCATCAGTGTTATTTTGGCATACTTTTGATTGAATAAGGTAGTGTAGTAATGATTATTTTTTAGTATAGATTGCTTGAGTTGGAAAGTCAGAAATTTTGAGACTGAGACAAGCTGAGCTCTTAGATCCTGACTATTTTTTACTTTGAAAGATTTGAGCCTCTTTCTGCTGCCATGGGGTAGATAGAAACCCTTTTTAGATTTAATAAAAGTTCCTTATAAGAAAGTATGTTGTGGTTGTTGCTAGGTGCTGTTGAATCGGTTCCTACTCACAGCAACCCTGTGTACAACAGAAAGAAACACTGCCTGGTCCTGCGCCATCCTCACGGTTGTTGCCATGCTTGAGCCCATTGTTGCAGCCACCGTGCCCATCTCATTGAAGGGGCTTCCTCTGTTTCACTGACACGCTTCTTTGAGGCAGCTCTTCCCCGGTCGTATTTTGAGTGCCTTCCAATCTGAGGGACTCATCTTCTGGCACTGTATCAGACACTGTTCTGCTGCTATCCATAAGGTTTTCATTGGCCAGTTTTCTCGGGAGTAGACTGCCAGGTCCTACTTCCTAGTTTGTCTTAGTCTGGAAGCTCCGCTGAAACCTGTCCACCATGGGTGACCCTGTTGGTATTTGAAATACCGGCAGCATAGCTTCTAGCATTGCACCAGCATGCAAGCCACCACAGTATGACAAACTGACAGACGAGCGGTGGATAAGGAAGTATAAGGAAGCTAATGGCTGGCTTATTTAAGGTGATATTTAGAACAGCAAAATTTCTTAATTATGTCTCTGTGGGTCCTATATACCATGAGTCAGAGTGGACTTCATGGCGGCGAGTCTGCTTGGCTCTGTTTTATAGTGCTGTTAGCAGTGGTCTGTAGTAGTATCCACATACTCAAAAGTAATTGCATTTGTGGGGTGCTTTTCTGTGAGCTCTTTGTAAGACACAACTGTCCTGTCGATGGGGTATGATTATTTACATTTCAAAGACAAGGAAACCGAGGCCATAACGTCATAAAATTTAGTGTTGTAAGGGACATTTTAGGGTCTGGCTCCTCCTTCCTGCCATCTCACAGAGGAGGAAAGGGGTGCACAGCTTAGTGACTTTGTCGTAGTAGCACAGGTAGTTAGTGAAAAGCCTCTTAGTGGGAAAGAATGTTGGTTTCTGTCCGTGAGTGTAACCAGATTTCTGTTACACCTTCCTGCTTCTTGATAATGCAGCTGATCATGCAGATACGGCCCTGAAAGTGTCACCAAATGGATATATGTTCCATCACTTTAGGTCTCCTTGGGAAAACCAGTGCGTAAAGGAACTCTGCCATGAGTTCTTTAGTAAAATGTAGGTGTTCTGAATATAAAGAACTCCCTTCCTAATTTTTAAATTTATAAGTTATAACTTTCATATATGAGAACTTCATGTGATTTTTGTCCTTTATTAATATGGTGTATTGTATTCATTGATTTTTTTATGATTAACCTACGTTGCCTTCCTGGGCTAAATCCTACTTGGTCATGGTGTGTAATACTTTTTTATGTTACTGGCTTTGTTTACTAGTATTTGCTGAAGATTTTTATGTGTGTATTCCCAGGAGATATTGATCTGTGTTTTTCTTTTCTTGTGATGTCTTTGTCTGGTTTAGAGATCAGGGTGATACTAGCCTCATAGAATGAGTTGGAAAGTGTTCTCTTCCATTTTGGGGAAGAGTTTCTAAGGATTGGTGTTAATTCTTCTTTAAACATTTGGTAAAATTTGCCAGTGAAGCCATCTGGGCCTGGACTTTGCTTTGTGGGAAGTTTTTTGATTACTAATTCAATTTATTTACTTCTTATAGGGCTATTCAGATTTTCTGTTTTTTCTTGAGGCAGTTTTGGTAGTTCGTGTCTTTTTAGGAATTTGTTCTTTTCATCTAGATTCTCTAATTTGTTTACATACAATTGTTTCTAATATAATGTGGTAACTCAGAAAATCAGATTGTCCCCCTTCCCCAGGGACTGTTGTTGTTGCTGTTCATCTTTTCTGTGCTCTTCTGTAAAGTTTGTATTTTTTGCCATCTTACGTCACGCCACTGAAGTCTGCTCACTTAACTTAGTCATCAGCTAATTGAACACAGATTTCCTTAGATGCCTTGAACAATAACTTGCCCAGCCTTTGCTGAGGGGCTTTCTATGTGTGTTGGGCCATGACTCCAGTGACCCAGTGGTTTACAACTCTGCCCTAGCCTTTACTTCCTGCTCACGCAGAGTCTCAAGGTCAGCAAGAGTTGACAAATTAGGGTCTTCTCAGGTTTTTTGTGGGCATACACACAGTCCTGTTAATGCACACGACATGCTTCATTCCCAGGAATATGTGAGAGATTTTCAAAGCCCCCTATGGACATCTCATTTCCCAGTTTTTCCTCTTAAGTTTTTTGGTCAGCCTCTTATTACCCCCAACTGATAATGTCACTTCAGACCACTGCAGTGTTCAACAGTTGCCCTGACTGTTCTTGACAAATACCTTGGGATAGGATTGAGTGAGCTCTGATTCAGGTCAAATAAAGACAAACCCTGAGAATGGAGCTTTTCACTGAGTTACCAGACAGGTCAAATAGTGACAGTTCTCTGGGGATGGAACTTTTGGGGAGCTCCAAACTTGCTCTGCCCCCTCCAGTGGCTGCTAGGCAGCTGGTTTTCACAGCTACCATAGTTATGAGGCCGTTGGTTTTCAAGGTTACTCTGGAGCTAGGGAGCAGCCCTGGTGGTGCAGTGGTTAAAGCGATCAACTGCTAACCGATCAGTAGTTCGAAACCACCAGTGGCTCCACTGGAGAAAGATGTGGCAGTCTGTTTCCTTTGAGATTTACAGCCTTGGAAACCCTGCGGGGTTGCTCTGAGTCAGAATCAACTCAACGGCAGTGAGTTTGGTTTTGGGTTTTTTGTGGAGCTGGGGAGAGGAGGTATGGGATCAGAGAAAGTTAAAATGCCAGTAAAGTTACTGTTCTTACCAAGATTCTGCTAGTTTTTCTTGAATAAATACTCGTTGGAATGTTGCAGGCCTTTAGTTAATTGTGAGAGTTACAAAAACGTTGATTTTGATCATTTTTGCCAGTATTCTCACTGATTTAATGGAAGAGGAGATATCTGGAGGTCTTCCCTCTGCCACCTTGAATGTGAACGCCCTATCGGTACTTCAGAAAATGAGGCACACTAGTGCAGCGAGAGCCTATCCTGCACATGCATGTGTGCACGGTCTCACTTTGTTGCATGTTCTCTCTTGTCTGTGTATTTGATGTCTTGAAGTGGCCCTAAGGGAGTGTTTCAGAGCACAAGTTACTGTAAACTACTGGTCACTGCTCTCATTTTATTTGAAGTAAGTTGCAACCCTAGAATGGGGAGCAAACCTTGTGCACTTGATCCCTCATTACTAGACTGTGCTGCAGACCCCGTGTCATGTTGATCTGGTTATCCTGCCAGCACAGTCCATCTTTTGCAGTTCAGCCAACTTTGTACATTATACTGTGATGAAATCCGTCACTCCCCTAAGTTAGGGTTGGAAAAAACAATTAATAACCTAAAATGGCCCATTTCCTCTGGATACCGTTGGGATTTGAAATTCAGTCCAGACATAAGATTAATTTCTGTATGTCAGATCTTACAGGCCTAGTTAACAGCTTAAATTTTCTGGTAAAAAAATTTTTTTAATAAATCTGTACATTTAAAATCTAAATTCCCACATCTAATAAGAATTTGAGTTTTTTACATGACCAGAGGAGCCCTAGTGGTACAGTGGTTAAAGGACTTGACTGCTAACGGAAACATGGGCAGCCGCTCCTTGGAAACTGTTTGGGGCAGCTCTGCCCTGTCTTATAGGGTTGATATGAATTGGAATCGACTCAATGGCAGTGGGTTTGGTTGTTTTGCTTTTTGAGACATAACCAGAAGTCTCGAGTTATAGACAATTATTTGGTTACATCCTTTAATTCCAGAGGCCGTCAGTCTCCAGTTCTGTAAGATGAAATTACAAGTGCCTATTGGTAAAAAGTAATTTTGTTGTAAAAATCTGTATGATTGTGTAGCTGTTAACATGGTAAAGTGTGTACTTTTTGTCTCTCATGTTAATCATTTAATCGAGTAGTCTAAAATGCGATATTAGATGGTAGTACAACAGTTTTGAAATCTTGAAAGATAAAACTGGAAACATTTGCTTGTATTTTTTTTCACCTCGAAGTGTTTTGTTAATGAGCCACTTTATACTGCCATAAACCCAGGGCATTAATAAAGGCGTTGATTGATTTTTGGATGATAGGGGCTTCTCTAATTGCAGAGTTTGACATTTGTGTCACTTCTGCTGTTTTAGGTGAGCAAGACGTGGAAGGTGATTGCAGAAGATGAAGTGCTCTGGTACAGACTGTGCCAGCAGGAAGGGCACCTTCCCGAGAGCAGCATCTCTGATTATTCTTGCTGGAAGCTCATCTTCCAAGAGTGCCGAGCCAAGGAACACATGTTAAGGACCAACTGGAAGGTAGGCAGTGGCCAATATCGTTACCTGTAGAAGAATAGCCGGCCAAGGGTATGGGAGCCCAAGCTGGGGATTAAACTCAGTCCCTTGAATTATAGCCGGAGGTTCATTGCCAAAAGTGATGGTAAAGGAGTGTGCACATCCCCCTCAGCTGTTGGTGACTTCTTGCCCATTTTGTTCTCCTTTAGAATATCTGCCCCATTGTCAACCACACGATTTAAGAGCACCCTCTTGGTCTCGGGGAGAGGAAGGAGGAGATTGGGTGGCCAACCAGTTGCCCGCTGATGGTTTGGCTCTTTAGGGCCCCCTTTTGCTAATGTAGCCCCCTTTCTTTCACTTTTACCAACTCTCTGAATGGACAAAAAAAGCAAAAAGTACCACCTGAATACAAAAGAAGAACTGGAAAATGTTGATTCCAGTAAATGTCAGAGACAGATTATTAAATGTCTCTAAGTACTGTATTTGTTTCCCTCACATAACCTATTGGCTTGCTTCCATAACATTTATCACTTCAAAATCTCTGCAGAAATATTAGATCACAGCTCAGAATCTGCACAGTGAAGTGTTTCTGTAGGAAATAACTGTCAAGAACAGTGTTACCTAAAGCTGTCTGAAGCTTGACAAGACGCCATTGTGCTGATGGTGTTTCTTTTCCAGCTGGATATTTCCAGCTGGATATTCACTTGTCTGGAAAGGGCAGAATGATACTTTGTTTCCTCTCCTGTAAAGGTCAATCCTAATAGACTTTGAGGTTAACAAGCTCTTGCTCTTTACTGATGGTGACATATTGCCTGTGTGTATGCCTGAACCCAGTCACCTCATAACCTAATTAGTGATAGATATTCTTTTTTTTTTTTAATTTTGATTGTGCTTTAAGTGAAAGTTTACACATCAAGTCAGCCTCCCATTCAAAACCTTGCTATATATTTTTTTTTATATACTCCTTGTTGCTCTCCCCCTAATGAGACAGCACACTCCTTCTCCCCACCCTGTGTTTCCCTGTCCATTCAGCCAGTTTCCGTCCCCCCTCAGCCTTCACATCTCCCCTCCAGGCAGGAGCTGCCCAGATGTGACAGATATTCTTGACCTAGGCAACCTCACTAGTTTCTAGTGAAGTAAGAACGGTATTTCTCTAATTCGTGGTTTCATGACCACAATACTGTAGACATTTTGGACCAGGTAATTCTTTGTTGGGGAGGGGGCTGCCCTGTGCATTGTAGGAGGTTGAGTAGCATCCCTGGCCTCTACCCATCAGATGCCGATAGCATTCTCCCACTCCCTTCAGTTGTAATAACCAAAAATGTCTCCACACATTGCCAAATGTCTCCCAGGGGGCAAAATTGCCCCTTGTGAGAACCACTGTTCTAGGGACAACTAGTCTAGCTACCCTTTCCTAGGCCACTAAGACACCACCACTACATACAATCATGCTGGCCCCACAGGGTCAGTTTGCATCCATGCAAGGTAATAAACTCATCTCTTGGGGACCCACTCAGCCTCCTGTCTGCAGGCCTGATTAGGCTGGTGTGATGGGCACAAGTGAAAGGAAGGGATGAAAACCTGAAAAAGGAAGCAGTTTAGACAAACTGGGACCAGAAAGCAGAGGATCTAACCCTGGGCTGAGGAGTGTGGTGGGATTTAAAGAAGGCCGGAGAGTTGGGCATTAACTGGGGCCTTCCAGCCCAGAAAGATGTGATAGTTTAAGGGGGATTTGTGAGTGAGGCTGTCAGAGATAGTCATTGTCCCTGGCTCAAATTCAGAGGTGTCAGATCTGGAGGGAGAAAGTAGCAGGTAAATTTTTTGCTTCCTCTTTGGTATTAGAGAAAGCGAGGGAGGAAGGCAGGTACAGCCTCATCAGCTGGGCTGGAGGTGGCAGAAGTGAAGGTGTTTAAAGATCCACCTTAGAGCATTTGGCACTTCACAAAAAAAAAAAACACAACAGTTATGTACAATTTAATTGAACGTCTATTTTTGTTTTTCCCTAACAAGCACGAAGCCATATGTTTGGTAGGTGCTCAGTACAAGGTTGTTGATTGAGTGAACCGGAGGCAAACTGCAGGCAGAATATAAGGGAGCTAAAAAAAAAAGAAAAAAATTTTTTTTTTTTCCTCTTTGGAGTGTCTTAGGCCAGGTTCCTGACACTGGTAACAGTGAGAAGTACATAAATGAGATTTTAGATGATGAATCGTTCCTTAAATGTAACAGTGGGATTTTTTTTTTTTTGTTTGTGCTTTAAGTGAAAGTTTACAATTCAAGTCAGTTTCTCATACAAAAACTTATACACACATCTTTATGTGACCCTAGTTGTTCTCCCTATAGTGTGACGGTACACTCCTCTCCACCCTGTATTTCCCATGGCCATTCAGCCAGCAACAGTGGGATTCTTTTTTTTTTTAAAAAACCATGAATCTTTTTTTTTTTTTTTTTAAGGGGGACGGTCGGGTTGACCAGGGCTGACCTTTTTTTTTTTTTTTTAATAATTTTTATTGAGCTTTAAGCGAACGTTTACGAATCAAGTCAGTCTGTCACATATAAGGTTATATACACCTTACTCCATACTCCCACTTACTCTCCCCCTAATGAGTCAGCCCTTCCGGTCTCTCCTTTCGTGACAATTTTGCCAGCTTCCAACCCTCTCTACCCTCCTATCTCCCCTCCAGACAGGAGATGCCAACACAGTCTCAAGTGTCCCCCTGATACAATTAGCTCACTCTTCATTAGCATCTCTCTCCAATCCATTGTCCAGTCCCTTCCATGTCTGATGAGTTGTCTTCGGAAGTGGTTCCTGTCCTGTGCCAACAGAAGTTTTGGGGACCATGACCGCCGGGATGCCTCTAGTCTCAGTCAGACCATTAAGTCTGGTCTTCTTATGAGAATTTGGAGTCTACATCCCACTGATCTCCTGCTCCCTCAGGGGTTCTCTGTTGTGCTCCCTGTCAGGGCAGTCATCGATTGTGGCTGGGCACCATCTAGTTCTTCTGGTCTCAGGATGATGTAAGTCTCTGGTTCATGTGGCCCTTTCTGTCTCTTGGGCTCATAGTTATCATGTGACCTTGGTGTTCTTCATTCTCCTTTGTTCCAGGTGGGTTGAGACCAATTGATGCATGTTAGATGGCCGCTTGTTAGCATTTAAGACCCCAGACGCCACATTTCAAAGTGGGATGCAGAATGTTTTCATAATAGAATTATTTTGCCAATTGACTTAGAAGTCCCTTAAGCCATAGTCCCCAAACCCCGGCCCTTGCTCCGCTGACCTTTGAAGCATTCATTTTATCCTGGAAACTTCTTTGCTTTTGGTCCAGTCCAGTTGAGCTGACCTTCCGTGTATTGAGTATTGTCCTTCCCTTCACCTAAAGTAGTTCTTATCTACTAACTAATCAGTAACTAACCCTCTCCCACCCTCCCTCCCTCCCCTCCTCGTAACCACAAAAGTATGTATTCTTCTCAGTTTATACTATTTCTCAAGATCTTATAATAGTGGTCTTATACAATATTTGTCCTTTTGCCTCTGACTAATTTCACTCAGCATGATGCCTTCTAGGTTCCTCCATGTTATGAAATGTTTCACAGATCCGTCACTGTTCTTCATCGATGCGTAGTATTCCATTGTGTGAATATACCACAATTTCTTTAACCATTCATCCGTTGATGGACACCTTGGTTGCTTCCAGCTTTTTGCTGTTGTAACCAGAGCTGCAATAAACATGGGTGTGCATATATCTGTTCGTGTGAAGGCTCTTATTTTTCTAGGGTATATTCCGAGGAGTGGGATTTCTGGGTTGTATGGTAGTTCTATTTCTAACTTTTTAAGAAAACGCCAGATAGATTTCCAAAGTGGTTGTACCATTTTATATTCCCACCAGCAGTGTATAAGAGTTCCAATCTCTCCTCAGCCTGTCCAACATTTATTATTTTGTGTTTTTTGGATTAATGCCAGCCTTGTTGGAGTGAGATGGAATCTGATCGTAGTTTTAATTTGCATTTCTCTAATGGCTAATGATCAAGAGCATTTTCTCATGTATCTGTTAGCTGCCTGAATATCTTCTTTAGTGAAGTGCGTGTTCATATCCTTTGCCCACTTCTTGATTGGATTGTTTGTCTTTTTGTGGTTGAGTTTTGACAGAATCATATAGATTTTAGAGATCAGGCGCTGGTCGGAGATGTCATAGCTGAAAATTCTTTCCCAGTCTGTAGGTGGTCTTTTTACTCTTTTGGCGAAGTCTTTAGATGAGCATAGGTGTTTGATTTTTAGGAGCTCCCAGTTATCTGGTTTCTCTTTGTCATTTTTGGTAATGTTTTGTATTCTGTTTATGCCTTGTATTAGGGCTCCTAAGGTTGTCCCTATTTTTTCTTCCATGATCTTTATCTTTTTAGTCTTTATGTTTAGTTCTTTGATCCACTTGGAGTTAGTTTTTGTGCATGGTGTGAGGTTCATTTGTTTTTTAAATACACAGATAACACATGGTCATTTTAGAAAAACAAGAAAATACAGATAGGGAGAAAATACTAAACTCATCCCATATCCAACTATGCAAAGTTAACCATTGCTAACATATTGAGATAAATCTTTCTAGAAATACGTCTGTGCAAGACAGAGATTCAACACTGGGATTCTTAACGTAATTTTAGAATGAAAGCCCTATATGGACATAAATGGTCATGTTAGAACGAGCTCCTTCAGGTCTGCATGTCCCTGTATTTGCAACGGCAGAGCAGGGCTAAGAGCAGCACCGCTGATGGGCTTGTGGCGAGATGACTGCAGTGGTACTTCTTACCCACCTCCCACAGAGCTTGCTCAAGTTCAAAGCTAAATCAGTATTGGCTGTAGATGCTCCTAGGGCTTTGCACACAGAAACAGTGATGCAGTGCTCCTCATGGTCAACTTCAGGATGGGATGGACAGGTGATTTGGTGTGATATCTGTCAGGTCAGTGTCTGGGGAAACCCTAGAAGGGATCCCAGAATTCTCAGGAACCTCCACATAGGAGATGAACCTGCAAATGCTGAACTTACCTGATCCTGCAGTTGAGATCCAGCCTGGACACAGTTTGCATACTCTTTTCCCCTCTGGTATTCTAGAATCTCTCCAGGACTAGAATGCCAGGATGGCTGTGAAGCCCATGAGGGGCAGGGAAGTCACATGACAGAAATTAGTGAATGCCATAAGCACACAGGCTTTCTTCTCAGGCACTCGTTTTTCCTCCAGTGCCTCAAAAGAGCTTTTCTACTCTGGTCGGTTTGGCTGTGACCCTCACATAGATGCCTCCCAAATCCTGACCTCTCCTCCCCATATCACTAGCAGGAAAGGCCCAACTGGATATGCTTCGTTTTATCTGTCAGTCTTAGACTTGGCCCTGAGGTTAAGTAAGCTCGTTAAGCAGATAATGAGATCATATTGCACAATGCCTGGGACACAGCTGCTTAGTAAATGTTGATTTTAAATGGAATGATGTCATCATCCTTCTAATAATATAAATAATGTAATAATAATAGCCACTGCCATTTATTGAACACTTACTGTATGCTCAGAATTGTGCTTGGCACCCACATACACTGTTTCTAATCCTTGTTCCAGTGCTGCAGAGTTGAAATTATGGGTTACTTGGTGGTGTTGAATACCTTTATTCATGCTTGCTTTTTGGCTTGAACTGTCTTCCTTTTTTTTACCTTCCTCATTTTTTTTCATATAAAAGCTTAATATTCGTCAAGGTTCCCTTTATTTTTATCTTAAATACAATTTTATAAACCCATTGCTGTTGAGTTGATTCTGACTCATAGTTCCCTACAGGACAGACTAGAACTGCCCCACAGATTTCCAATCTTTATAGAAGCAGACTGCCATGTCTTTCTCTTGGAAAGTGGCTGGTGGGTTTGAACCGCTGACCTTTTCTGTTAGCAGCCCAATGCTTAACCACTGTGCCACCAAGGTGCCTAAAAAATTAATTTTTATATATGTATATGTATAAAATCAATGAAAAATGATCCTAGTACAGTAATTCAGGATTCATAAAAGGGTATATAGTGAAAAATACATATCCTCAGCTCTCTCCACCTACCACCCAGTGTCCTACCTCAGGAGGTACCTGTTATGGGTTTTTAGGGTTTCCTTTAATTACAATTTTCATGAAACTTCTAATCTGTCAGTCAAAAATAATTTCTTCTCTTCTTCCTTTTCCCCCATCCTGATTTTTATCTATTTGTGTGTATGTGTGTGCACACGCGCTTGCGCGCACGTGTGTGTGTGTGTATTTTATTCTCAGGGTTCTTGTAAGGGTTGTTAACAGGTAATATACCACTCAGTACTTTCTCTTCTCTGAACTGTACTTTTCCTACACTTTATATACAGGTAGTCCCCAACTTAAGATGGGGTTCCATTCTGACAACTCTTTAATAAGTGAGTTCTGACATAAGTTGAATACCTCTTTTTTTTTTTTTTTAGTTTTCATTATCTTTTTATATCAGTGTCTATAAATCCAATCTTTGTGTTTGGGGGTTGGAAACATTATACATAAACATCTGTGAATGAACATCTAAGAATAATAACATCACCAAATTACATGTTGCAAAATTGTATGTAATAAAAATGAAACGAAAATAGGCGTAAGTGGGGTTCATTGTAACTCGAGTATGTCGTAAGTTGGGGGCTACCTGTACTTGCTCTCCCAGCAGATACTTACCAATATATAGTGTGTTGTGCACATATTTCCTGTAATTTCCTTTAGGACAGGGCAGTATCTCACTCATCCCCCTCTGGAGGTCAGTGCCTTCATGGGTATGGCAACTTGAAAATGCTCAGTCGCTCAACATACTAGTTGTTGTCGTCTTCCTTTTAATAACCAAGATGATCTTGAATCCAGTACATGCTGTTGAAAATCGCTGTGGACTGTAGATGAAAGCTAAATGCTCTGTCTTTGGCTATCCCAAGAATAGTATAAACTGCACCTCCCTTTGTCCCTCTGCAGAATCGAAAAGGTGCTGTGAGTGAGCTGGAACACATTCCCGACGCAGTTTTATGTGATGTACATTCCCATAATGGAGTCGTCATTGCTGGGTAAGCAAAAAGTATTTTTTAACTTAAGGCTCTTCATCTTAGAGTCTTTCATTTTTCATGTGCCACCGTCTAAGTATTGGTGACCTTGTTGTCCCTTGAGAGTTTATACCTTTCTCTTTCCTAGCTTTTAAATCACTCTCGTGGCACGTAATGTTAGATTTTCATTAAGGTAAACAGTTTGCATTTTACGAAGACATAAAAAAGTCAAGCAAGGATAATACGCGTTGGCACAGAGTGGGTCCGTTCTTGTTTTCTTTTTCTGAAGCCTTTATTATGAGGAAGGGCTGTGGCCACACATAAGCTTTAAGCTTCCTTTCCCACCACATAGTATGTATTTGGTGTGTCAGTTATCCTGAAATAGGCTTTTTATGTGTCTCCATGGTCAAGAAATTTAATTTTAGCCCCTGTAAATCCCTTTGGCTTCTGTTCCAAAAACCACTTTCATGAATTCTTCATATTTTGCTACAGAGATGTGTTTATGTCTTTCTTTAATGTGCAATGAGAAGATCAATTTTCTTTTTGGATTAGGAAGGCTGTCTTAAACCACAGTGTCAATGTATATCCTTAAATTGCCACCAAGTAGAGACCAGAACATTTAAACTTCCGAGTCTGGATTGTTTTTGGAGGGAGCCACCTAAGAGAGGTTTCTACCTATAGGAAACAAACCCTAGACTTCCAAACCTAGTAGTTTAGACAAAAACCTTTCCTTAGGAAACATTCATTAAAGAGCAGCCTTTGAAGTGAGATTCCAAGCAGTCAGATTATTGTAATATTTTGTAGTATGCAGTGCCTATGAAAAAGTATTCTTACTTTAAACAAGTTACATCCAGGAGAAGCACATTTCTCTAGCTTCTGTTTACTGGCCGCAGTTTAGAGGCTAATGCCCTTCTTGGGGGTGTTTCTGTTATATTTAGAAAGATTAATGGACCAGAAATCTAGCTTTCCGTCCCTCTAGTTATCAGCGAAGGAACCCTGGTGGTGCAGTGGTTAAGTGCTCGGCTGCCTAATGGAAGGTTTGGTGGTTTAAACCCACCCAGCGGCTCTGTGGGAGAAAGGCCTGGCCATCTGCTTGCATAAAGGTTACAGCTGGAAAACTCTGTGGAGCAGTTCTCCTCTGTCACATGGGGTCGTTACGAGTTGGAATCAGCTCAGTGGCACCCAGCAACAACAGTTATCAGTGTCATGTTGGGCTTCTGTACCTCTTTGAATGTGGGCCTAAGAGTGCATGATTTGTAAGGCTTTTCCTGGCCCACTAATCCTGAGATTTGGTGATAACTTCAAAAGGTACTTATATTATTCTAATTTCAAGGGGTCTCTATCTAGTGTGTCAAAAGGCACTTGAGGACGGAAGATTGAGATTGGACTAAAACAGCAATAAAAGAAATTAGAAATAAAGGAGAGACTTTCACCTCAAAAGCCAGTTATGAATTTCTTGTCTGGATGTAGACCTCACGAAAGGAAGGCCACAAGCCCTGATGCCAGGCCCTCTTTCCCTGCCTCTCTGTTCCCTTGAGGTCTGTTCAGCATTACTGATTATGCCAGCACAAAGCAAAGCGATGGCAGGGTTTTGTGGATCGATAAGATGAAACTTGATCTGTGGGTCAGAGAGGCTCCTCACGTCTCCTCTTTCTAAGAGAACCTTACGTTTGTGGCCTAGCATCAGCTACTTCAGTCTTGACTGTATGTGGAGCATCTTGTGTTTATCATTAAATTTTTATCTGGTGGTTACGATGCTTGTTTTCTGGGTCAGATCTTGAATCCCTTTTCATTTGAGAAAGCGGTGTTTGTGGTTACCTCATTCCCAATCAATGTTGTATTCACCAGGCTTTCTACCGTTATGTATCTCCAAGGAGTTTCTTAAAGAGACCTCTTCACCATTTCGTTCTGTTGTGGTTATCTTGTGTTTCTCTTATTTTTCCTTTTCCTTCCCTTTTTTCTTTCTTTTACGTAAATGGAACCTGTTCAGGGACTTCATTTTATGTGTCTAGAGCTAAAGTGTATAACATTTGTGCATTTAAACCTATTAAATGTATTTCTTGTAATTGAGGGAGAGCAGAGACTGTTCAGAAATCTCTTGCTGTGTGTCATCTTTCCAGTTCTCCATGTAAAGGTTCCTGGTTTGGGGTTGTGTTCCCTAGGCTTAGACTCCTTTTTTGTGGTAAAGTACATGTAACATCAGTCTGACCGTTTTAACCATTTTACAGTGTATAAATCAGTGGCATTTAGTATATTCACCATGTTGTGCAACTATGACCGTCATCTAGTTCCAGAACATTTTCATCATCCCAAAGGAAGCCACATTCCCAATAACAATCACTTGCCATTCTCCATTCCTCACAGCCCCCTGGCAACCTCTAATCAGTTTCCTGTTTCCATGAATCTGCCTCCTAGACTAATTTTTATTACAGTGAGCCTCACAATTGACCCAATCTTGGTTCTTCCCTACTCTTCTTTCTGCACAAACCAGAGTAACTTTAAATACTCTTGCACTGTTAAAATCGCTTGACAGATACTCAGATACCAATCATGTGAACAGGACCTGGCCCCTGTGTACATGATGTTTGCTTTCTCAGTATTGCAAGCAGATTTTTCACTCTTTTGTTCATAAGTCTTTATTTTCTTACTGTCTCTCTTAGTTATCTAGTGCTGCTATAACAGAAATACCACAAGTGGGTGGCTTTAACAAACAGAAATTTATTCTCTCACAGTTTTTAGGAGTCTAGAAATCCAAATTCAGGGCACCAGCTCCAGGGGAATGCGTTCTCTCTCTCGGCTCTAGGGAAAGGTCCTTACCATTAATCCTCCCCTGGTCAGGGAGCTTCTCAGTGTAGGGGCCCAGGGCCCAAAGAACGTACACTCCTGGAGCTTCTTGTTTGGTGGTAGTGAGGCCCCCCTGTCTCTGCTTGCTTCTCTCTTTTATATCTCAAAAGAGGTTGATTTAAGACGCAGCCTAATCTTGTAGATTGAGTCCTGCCTCATCAACACAACTGCTGCCAGTCTCACCTTATTAACATCATAGAGGTAGGATTTACAACACGCAGGAAAATCACATCAGATTATAAAATGGTGGACAGTCACACAATACTGGGAATCATGGTCTAGCCAAATTGGCACATATCTTTGGGGGACACAATTCAATCTGTAACACTATCTCATGGACAATTTCCAGTAAACAGTTCCTGACATTCAGAGCCCTTAAATTTATTTCCAGTCTTCCTTTGACTTCGTGACTCTCCTCAGTGGACCTTTGGTTTTTTCCACACTGGTCTCCTTAGTCACTTGTGACCACATCTTTTTTTAAAAATTGAGATATGATTCATATATCATAAAATGCATCCTTTTAAAGTATACAGTTCGGTGGTTTTTTAAAGGTATTTACAAGGTTGTGCAGCTATCACCACTACATAATTGTAGAACATTTGTGTTACCCCAAAAAGAAACCTGTACCTTTTAGCTATCATCCCTTAACCACCCCACCGCCCCCACACCCTACTTCTCCCAGCCCTAAGGAGCCACTAATCTACTTTCTGTCTCTATGGATATGACCATTCTGGACATTTCACATAAATGGATGATACAATATGTGGTCTTTTGTAACAGGCTTCTTTCATTTAGCGTAATGTTTTTGAGGTTCGTCCATGTTGTATCATGTCTCATTACTTTTTATGGCTGAGCAATATTCCATTGTATGTTGTTGTTGTTGTTAGGTGCCATCGAGTTGGTTCTGACTCATAGTGACCCTGTGTGTAACAGAACAAAAGACTGCCCAGTTCTGCTCCATCCTCGCAATCATTGCTATTCCTTGTATGGATGGAGCATATTGTTCCTCCACTCATCAGTTGATGGCCATTTGGGTTGGTTGTCTCAGACCACATCTTATGTGATGTTTCCTCCTCTTTGCTCCTGTTTACATAATTCCCTCTGTTGTATTCCTGTTCTTCCCCTCACAGCTTTGCTCATCCTTTAAGGCTCAACTCAAGTCATATCTCCTCCCTGAAACCTTCCTAGAGCACTTCAAATCTACCCTTCTCAGAACTTCTGGAGAGGCGATTATCTGCAGCTTATAAAGGAGCTAACCGTGTGGCCTTGTGGGTTTGCCTAAACATTTTTGTTTTATATTGTTATTTTACCTTGAAATAGTTCTTAACCTTAAAGCCATGTGTTTTCTTTCTGGTTAAATTGTGAGCATCTTTTAAAAAATGGGTTGTATGCAGTAGTCTCAGTAAATGCCCTATTGTGCTTGTACACTGTTGTGTATAGAGGAAGGTTTCAAATTTAACATACTCCGCCTGCCCTTGCCACCTGTGTACTATGTGTTATATAGGAAACTGGAGAAATCTCTAATTTCTCTTGACTGTCCCCTAATTTCTTAGTTTTTCAACTTAGAATCATACACTTTAAGCCTAGAAAGAACTTTAGAGATTGTCTTTTCCTACGTACTCATTTCGTAAATGAAAAAACTGTAAGTTGAGAGACACTTACGAAATCATTCCTTTTAGGGACAGAGATGCAGACTCCTTAGGCTCAGCACTCTTTCCACTGCATACCCTGCACCTTCCTCTCTAACCTGTGAAGCTTCCCGAAGCCTAGAGAAAGGAGGCGCTTAAACCTAAGGGTTAAAAGGCCATTGTGCCTGTGGCTGGCTCACCTCCATTGAGTTGAGACCGGCTTCTATAGGATTCCTAACGTCTCTTATCAGTCTCTTGAGAGTTGTTCTTTCCACATATGGTTAAAATCTCCTTCAAATCTACTCAGAATTGTGCTCTTTTCCTTATTTATGAGAAAACATTAGTCAGTTTTAAACCACAATGTATTTTAAGCTGCAAATGCATAAATAGTGTTTCTTGTACATTGCTTTTTGTTGTTATCACTGTCCTTGAAATAGATTATTTCTCAAGGGACATTGCTTTTTTTGTTAATAACAGGAAGTACGTAGACCACTGGGCATCGTGAATTGTTAATCTGTGTAAACCACATGGAATTGTAGCATAGTCCCTTTTCTGTCTAACACACACACACTTTTTTCAGAAGTAGTACTAGCCGCCCCTTACTACTGAGCCTTCACTAAGTGGCTCACACAGTGTAACATACTTACATAACCTCCCCACAGTCCGGCGAGATGGGGCTGTTGACGTCCCTGCTTTACACGTGAAGGACCTGAGGCTCAGAGAGTCTAGGCAGCCAGGATTTGCGCTGGTGATGGGTGGCTCCAGTGCATGTGCGCTGCCACACTCTGCTCTGCTTCTAGAACGTCCGTCTGGGGAGCTGTGACAGAGCTGCTTCCGCTCCCTCATTTGCTACTCTGAGGGCGTGGCTATTGTAAGGCCATTTTGGTTTTCCTCCTGTGGCATGAATATTTTCTTTTAAAAATAAAAGCTGTAATAGGACCATGTTGTTTTTGCAACATTTTAGAAAAGAGAAAACCACCCATATCACAGCAGGCTAACACAGCCCCTGTTACAGTTTTTGGTGTATATGGCTTGTTTTTTCTCTGCATTTTTTTTCGTTTTAATTTTTATTGTGCTTTAACTGAAAGTTTATAAATCAAGTCAGTCTCTCATACAAAAATTTATATACACCTTGCTATATACTCCTAATTGGTCCCCCCGTAATGAGACAGCATGCTCCGTCCTCCAGCTCTCTCTTTTTGTGTCCTTCTGGCCAGCTTCTGACCCCCTCTGCCTTCTCATCTCCCCTCCAGGCAGGAGATGCCAACATAGTCTCATGTGTCTACTTGATCCAAGAAGTTCGTTCTTCACCAGTATCATTTTCTATCCATTGTCCAATCCAATCCCTGCCTCTAGAGTTGGCTTTGGGAATGGTTCCTGTCTTGGGCTAACAGAAGGCCTGGGGACCGTGACCACTGGGGTCCTTCTAGTCCCAGTCGGACCATTAAGTCTAGTCTTTTTATGAGAATTTGGGGTCTGCATCCCACTGCTCTCCTGCTTCCTAAGGGGTTCTCTGTTGTGTTCACTGTCAGGGCAGTCATTGGTTGTAGCCGGGCATCATCTGGTTCTTTTGGTCTCCGGCTGATGTAGCCTCTGGTTTATGTGGCCCTTTCTGTCTCTTGGGCTCATAATTACCTTGTGTCTTTGGTGTTCCTCATTCTTCTTTGCTCCAGGTAGGCTGAGACCAATTGATGCATCTTACATGGCTGATTGCTAGCATTTAAGACCCGAGACGCCACTCTCCAAAGTGGGATGCAGAATGTTTTCTTAATAGATTTTATTATGCCAGCTGACTTAGATGTCCCCTGAAACCATCTGCATGTTTTTATATAATGCAGTTGCAGCCTAGATAGCATTTTGTGGTTTTTTTTCCCTCAACTGGTGAGATCTTTTTTTCATGTTATTACGTACTTTTTGTTACTGTCTTTGGTTGACTGTAAAATAAAATAAAAACTCCTTGAATAATTATATCCTGATTTTCTTATTCAGCCTTCTAGTATTGGATATTACAATTATTTCCTGTGTTGCATTATTATGGTATGGATATTTTTTGCAAAGAAGTTTGTAGATTTTTCCCCTTTTTAGTATTAGTTTTTTTTTTTAACAATTATAAAATTATAAGGCTTGTTGTATAGAAGCATGTAGAATAAAGAGTTAAAGTTATCCCATTATCTTCCCCTAGTCTCACATTCCTAATTATTTTCTTGGGGTGGAGTCCCATAAATGGAATTACTGAATTTTGGGGAATGAATTTTTGTGTTTTCCGGTTTAAAAATTATTTCAAAATGTTTGTATAACCCTCAACTTTCCAATTTAACTTTTTGGTTTGGAGTCTCCACATTCTACTAAAATTATCCTTCAAGTCCTGAATACATCTTTCTTTTTCCTACTGGTGCCATACATAATGAGGGAGGAGGCCTCCCTTCTTACTCTCTACATCTCAGCCCCCTAAAATCTGGCTTCCCTCCCCGCCCTTCCACTGAACTACACTCCTCAGGGTCACTGGTGAGTGACTGTTTCATCAACAAATCAACAGGCCTTTTCTTGGTACCTGCTCTTGGCAGCATTTGTCCTGTTGACTGCACCCCTCTTGACATGCCCAGGACCTTGTGTTAAGGGTCTTTACAGCCTCAGAGCCTAACACCAGCCCCAGCATCCAGAAAGCTTTGCGGAAAGTTGTATGGAATGAAACTTATCTCACTCTGTGACCCCGCGCATACTTGGAGGTGCTGGGGGGCATTGATGACCTACCCAAGCACCTTCTTGGGCTCTTCTTCTTGCCCGTCTGTGGTCTCATTTGGTCACTTAGCAGTATCAGTCGTTTTCTTTGCTGGTTAAATAAACGGAAGTTCCGTCAATGATGACTAAACAACTTCTACTTTGACCTTCCAGCTAAATTATCCCATTTCTTTAACTTGAGGAAAACCTGGGCCATGCATGAGTCACCAGTCTCTTCAGAATAAGCCTGCTGTCTCTCTCTCTCACAGTCGGCCTCTGTCCATGTTCTCTGCAACGGTAGTGGGGTTTAGTATGTGACTTCCTTTTATTTTAGAAGAAGAGATATTTTCAAGAAAGTTTGTTGGTAATAAATGGATAGGAAAGATGTTTTTTTGTTTGTTTGTTGCTAGTGACAGCTCCTAGAATTGTTTTTAAAATTACATATTTAAAAAGAATAGAAGAGCTGGGGATAAGGAAGCGTCCCCTTCTGTTCTGTGACTTTCAGACTGTCCCCTTTCTCCCCTGCTGTGCTCTGGAAGTTAAGAGTGTTGGAAACAGATGACATCATGAGTTCAGGACGGTCACGTTATAAAACCTGAGACCTAAGCGTAAGTATCATCCACCTAGCGAAGGAGAGCACCTCAGGTAAAACCTGTGCGAGAAAGTCCAGCCTGGGGCTCCTCGGAGGCCCTTGTGCCAGCTCGGCTAACCATTAAGCTATTAGCTTACCAGAAGCTTTTATCAGATGCCCAGGAGTATGGTGGTGTTTTGCAATGAACTCCCGCCTCACTGTTACTTAAGAGTCATAAGTCTGAAGCATTCCAGTTTGCGTAAGAAAGCACAATTTTCTGGTCATATTCGAGGGCCATTTTACCACCTTTTGGTTAAAAACAGTATTAACCAACAAAAAAAAAAAAAAAAATTTTTTTTTTTTTTTGTGTTGAGGTTTTTTTCCCCCGTACTCCTTAATGTTTTTCTCCCATTCTCCGCCAAAGTGATCTGACTTTTTAGTGTACAGTTTGTTGCCTTTACAGGAAGGAGCAGTGACTGGATCCATGTATCTCCTCTGCCAAAATGTAGTTGGAGTGAAAACTGTATCATTTTATTTTGTGAAATATTAGCTGTCTTCTCCTCCTAAAAATTACTCTGTTGTCCCTTTGTGTCTCACACATTTTCATCCATCTGCATTCCCTTCGAGGCACGCGAGCCCAAGCACGTACATGACAAAACTGCTTGCACCTCTTTTAGCATCCATGTGAGCTCCAGCTGTGTGTCCTGATTCAGATTTGCCTTTTCATCTTTTATTAGTTTTGCCCACCCGTACAACCTGTACTTCAGAGTTGAGAGGGGTTCCAGCCTTCTGTGGACATGAAGCAAAAATTTGAGGTCCTGGTTATTATATTTAAAATTTGATGTGTGAATCTGTGGTTGGTTCAAGTTTGTGGTTGGTACTGTTGGAAAATATCAGTTCAAACATTGTCGTGCATCTCTGATAACTTCTTGAAATACCTTACCTTTGGCCAGTTTTAATCCACTTTTCCAAGTAATTTAAAATGTACTTTGTACTGACCATATACTGTGCCAAAATATTAATAGTTGTTTCAGTCCGAAATAGTATATTGTTATGGATTGAATTGTGTCCCCCCAAAATACGTGTTGTAGATCCTAATCTCTATGCCTGTAGTTATAATCCGCTTTGGGAATGGGTCGTCTTTGTTGTATTAATGTGGCAGGATTAGTGTAGAGTGTAGCGTTGAGTCACTCTTTTGAGATATAAAAGAGATTAAACAAGCTAGGAAGCAGAGATGAGGGAAGAGAGATGCCAAGCCACATGGAGATCTCCAAGGAACCCAGAAACAGAAGCTCAGAAGAGACAAGGACCTTCCTCTGGGGCTGACACAGAGAGAAAGCCTTCCACTAGAGCCCGCACCCTGAATTCGGATTTCTAGCCTTCTAGAAAGGTTTCTGAGAGGAAACCCTGCTGGTGTAGTGGTTAAGAGCTATCGCTGCGTAGTTTAAATCTACCAGGCACTCCTTGGAAACCCTATGGGGCATCCATTCTACCGTGTCCTTTAGGGTCGCTATGAGTTGGAATAGACTCACTGGCGACTTTTTTTTTTAGCCTTGAGAAAATAAATTTCTGCTTGTTAAAGCCACCCATTTGTGGTATTCTGTTACAGCAGCACTAGTAACTAAGACATATGTATTTGCTCTGAATTTTAAAATGTTTTCTATTCAAGCACCTATATCTTCATGGGTGGTGTTTCTAATACTCTACTAGTTTTATGTACTTGTATGAAACAATTGGATAATACCTATGGATTACTTTGAGGCTCTTGAGATAATAGATGCTTTGTAAATACAGATTGGTGATAAAGTTGTGTTAGAGAAATATCACCCATATTTATACTTACTAAGGACATGCTTTTTTTCTCCTTTAAAAAAAGAAGGAAAAAAGCTTTCTCTTGACAGTTTTCCTTTCAGCCTTGTTTTGTATAGATTTTGTGCTCCTGCTCATTATCACATTGGACTGGTTCCCATAAGGAATTCGATCATTACCCGTTAGGGACCTCTTTTTAAAAATACTTTAAAATTTATTTATCTTTTTCTGCTGTGAGGTATACACGCTCTTCTGGTAAATAAGTCTGAGGTAAGCTATTGATAAAGGGAGAGAAGAGAGCATTACATTTATTATACCCTTAATGAAGGAGCTCCAGAATGTCCTTAATAAATACTGGTGAACTCATGGCTGCATTTATCCATTTCCAGTTCTCCAAGGAATAATGGGAAGGGCCACAGCTACAATAACTCTGCATAATCATCATTGACTCTGGCGCTATTGATTGTGATTAACCAAGATGTATGGAATACAGTTTTAAGTGTTCAGTGCATGTGTCTTGTAAGGTCCATTAAGATGTTCATTATTTTTCAATTGATGCGTCTTAAGCTCCCCTTGATGTTTGCAGTCGCGCAGTCCCACAGAAAGACTCTGCACTGTGGGATTGAGTTCATTTTGTTAATTGTATAATACAACATAGCCACGTTTCATAAAAACACAGTAAATACTCTTGCTTTTATTGATTGGTAACCTTTGGTATCACTAAACAAGGCCTGGAGCAAGTGAATAGTTCTTAAAACCTCTACACATAAAGGGTGTAAATGTTTCTTGAAATGGGGGGCTGCACTTTTAGGGGCCTCTGCCTGATCGCTTAGTAGCCTTTAGACCACTTCCGTCTTCCGGGTGTAAGTCGGTAGACTCATTCATTCAGTCAGTCAGCAAGTACTAAGTAAGCACCGATGAATACAACAGACATATCCCTTGATCTCAGGGTGCTTTCAGACTGACAGGAGATAGTTACATGTGGTTACAGTTCAGGGTGGAGGAGGTGTTAGGATAGGGGAGGAGCTGGGTGCCACAGCACACCAGGACAGGCTCAGAGTCAGGCCAGCTCAGCCTTGAAGGATGACTAGGAGTTAGCCAGGTAGAGCTTTGCATGGGGCAGAGATGCCATAACTTAGCACATATGCTGCCACTTCCTGCGCGCAACCCCTTGGTGGACATTGAGAATCCATTGTAGCATTTATTTTTCTTGTGAGATGGGTGGTACTCAGCCACCGTATTCTTCTCAATACAGTGTTCTAGGCAGCCACTACCAATTTATTGGATTTGAATTAGAAATGAAACCATTATTTCCTAGCATGAGGCCTCATAACAAGGCCCCTCTTGACTGCTCGGGGTACCTGATCAAAATAAAATTGCTGTGTGAGTTCGTTTGGGAGTGGCTGGAGTCTGACTCTGTAGAGGGTGAAGTTTTACCAACCACTCTACATATCCCCCCACATTACCTGTGAAGCAGGTTTGGGAGGCACGGATTGTGTCTGCCCAACTCACACCGCTGTTGCCAACATATTGAGCTTTTCTGTTGGCCTCTTGCCACCCAGTTGGATATAGTGGTGAATTCGATGGGCTAGGGTTAGGGGCTGTGTCCTGCAAGGCTGAGTCAGAAAATTGAAAACAATAAATTCCTTATATTGCGCTTAAATGGAGATGGTTCTTAAAAGCAGCATTTGTTTAAAGACACTGTCATCTGAGGAGGCAAAGTGGCTTGCTGGCTAAGCGGCAGATTGAGAAAAACCTAGGGACCAGTTTTGATCCCAGCTGTGCCACTAAAATATTTCTTGTGACCCTGAGTAATTCACTTAACCTTACTTCTCAGCATTCTTAAATCAAGATGCTGCTGCTTGCCCCCCCCCCCCCCCCGCCACTGTTAAGAAGAGCCTTGAAAAAAAATAATTTTTAGCAAATTAAGTTCTGGCACCTGGAAACAGAATGGGTGTCTTGGTGGGTATTTATACAAGAAGGAAGGTTTAAAGTTTTTTAAGCTGCACAGCATTTTTTCCTCTTATTTCTTCTAGTCTCCCCAGTCTCTTAGTCCAAATGAGTAGGCTGCTTATTGGAAACTTGCTCGTTAATAAAAGCTCCTTGGTGGTAAATCATTTTAAATTGGTGATTGCTTTGGGGTGCTGTGCTTGAGAGAGGCTCCATTCCCATTCTTAAAAAAAAAAATCAGCTGTGGTCTCTGACCTATTTATTTAGAGGTAAACTCAGCCTGATCAAGTGTAAAAAACATGGAGAAAAGAATACGTCTCGTTGGTCCATGCCATGGGCTGGGGTACATCTTGACTAGTTTGGAGAAGACTTCTTTCTCCTTCAGTTTTTCTTTAGTGTTCTTACATGAGCTAGTATATTAGTTGCAGTTGTACTTTGCACAGACAGTAATTAGAGAGCCATCAGCATTGGGGTCCAGAGGTTTACTGACAATGCAACTGTCATAGTGGCATCTTAATTGGTTGAGTGTAATTGTCATTAAAAAAAATGGTAAAGACATCTGGAGCTCTGGAGAAAAAGCCTCCTTTTTTCCTACCTCCCTTCAATATTTGTTCTTGCTTCTTCTGGCCGATGTTGTTAAGCGTTTTTAGATCCCATTTAGGGCTTGGTCCGGGTTCCTCTGCCGCAACGAATATTTACCCTCGTGAAAGTGCCTTTTCCGTTAGCATGAGTTGGTCAGCCCTCAGCCTGACTCCCGTTGCCACGCCTGCTTCCGCTTCTGTTAGACGGCAGAGCTCGCTGCTGAGTCATCACAGGGTACCTGCTGCTGAAATAGGACTACTTATTCCCTGTTCCGAGCAATAAAGGAGACATAGAGTCGCTTATATTTTACCTCCCAAGTTATTTTGCAGGAAAACATTTGTGTTATTATTATCCTTTTTGGCTATGGAGAATGGCGTAATTTAAGTTGACATCTGTGGAAAAACTCATGTTTACTGAAATAATTTAGCTTATCTCCTGTTTTTAAGAGGTATACTTTAAACAGATTAGAAATAAATGCACCAAGTCTAATGCATATTGTTGCATTGCCTTCTGGATGTTACACGGATCATTTCTGATTATTAGCACTAGAAGGTAGTTGGTGGAAATAAAGGAGGTGCCACTCCAACCAGTCATTACCTGTAGACACTTCCTTTCAGTCACCATTCCTTTACTGAGTATATTGGCTGCGTGAGCCTTCTGGTGGAGGCTACTGCATTGAGCTACAGCTCTTCTCAAGGACTTTATATTCCAGTTGAGGAGATAAGACCTGTACATATGACATGTAGCAATAAATGCTATTTCTTCAGGTGAAGGGCAGATGGTTGAGTCAGAGAAGGCTTCATGGAAGAGGCAGGGCCTGTTGTAGACTTGCAGAGTGGGCAGGATTGGGCTACCTTAATGGTTCTCAATCTTGCCTGTATGTTGAAAGCACTGATGCCTGGTCCCATCTCTTGAGAGTCAGATTTAATTGGTCTGTGGTTGTTGGGGCATCAGGATGTTTAACAGCTTCCTGGGTGATTCTAACATTCATCCACGGTTGATCCCTACTGGGCCTGGTCTCGAGGAGAGAAGGCACTTCAGAAAGGTGGATAATGTGAGCAAGAGTATTTGAAGCCAGGGAAGGGCAGGCTTGTCTGGAGGCAGACACATGCTAAAGAAGGGTAGAAAATGAGTTTGTGGAAGGTTTCCAGTGTTAAAAAAAAAACTTTTTTTTTTTTTTTTTTTGACCCCAGTAATTAAACCTTCCTTCAGTAAGGTGTTAAGGGGTAAAAATTTATAGACAGCTTCCTAGCTGTTAGGCACTGTTTTGTCATTGAATGCACAGCTTCGAACAAGACCCAGACTCTGACCTCAGAAGCGTATAGCTTAGTAAGGGAGACAAAAAGAAAACCACATACACATAATTGACACGAAGGAGAGGTTTAGGCTGCCGGCAAGGGAGATCATAAGGCGACATGGCCTCATTTGGAGAGTAAGGGAGAAACGGAGTGTTTCCAGAAGCACGATTCACACAGGCAGGTATTGTTGAGGTCTTGGCTTGCACAGGGCCGATTGAAGGTGGCTGAGGCTCACGAGTGGGGAGGCTAATGCTCCAAGTGTGAGGTGCTGGGGTCTTCAGACCAGGGTGGTATTCCTGGGAAAGAGAACATAAAGGGCTTAGTGACCTGAATATGTATGTCTGTGTGGGTGGGGGCAAAGGGGAGCTTGAAGGGACCCCTCCATTTCTACACCAGTGACCTGAGACTGAAGCTCCTATCGACAAAAATAAGGAATTCAGAAACAGGCTAGCTTTTCGAGGAGAGCATGTGTTTAATCTCAGATGTGTGGAGTTGGAGTGTAAATGAGACACCTTCTTTTATGGAAGAAAAGGCTCGTCAGGAACCTTTTAGATAACGACAGAGTGCCATTACCCGTGGGATCCCTGCCCTCTCTCCTCCCCCACTAATAAGAAATATCAAAAATTTGTGTTTTATGGTGGAATTTTGCATGGTTCGGCAATTGAAGCACCTTTCCCAAGTTTTGTTGTTGCTGCTTAGCCTCAGAACTCTTTGTTTAAAGGAGTCCTGGGGCCTGGAGCACAGTCCACTTACATTCTCTCCTCCACGCTCCCCACTCCCTACCGGAGGCCCTAAGGGATGCCACAAAGAACACCGGGGAGACTACTGGTGTGGTCCAGTGTACTTGTTGCCATCGAGTCGATTCCAACTCATTGTGACCCTATAGGAAAGAGTAGAACTGCCTCGTAGGGTTTCCAAGGCTGTAACCTTTACAGAAGCAGACTGCCACATCTTGTAGCTAGTGGGTGTGAACCTCCAAGCACTTAATCACTGTGCCACCAAGGCTCTTTCTGGCTCAATATATATTAGTAAAGAATAGAATGACCAAGACTGACAGAAAATAAATACGCTTTCCTGGTTTGCGCACTTTCTTATTCTCAGCATTCCTTCATTCTCTGATGTCTTAAACTCCTCTTTTTTCTTTCTTTTACTTACCTTCTCTCTGTTTCTGAAAGACATTGCCACCCTCATCTTTATTTTCTGAACTGGCTGTTTCCTTTCCCATAGAATTTAACCCAAAAGATTAGATCATGGACAGTTCAGAAATTCAAATGTGTTATCTCTCCTCATGTCCCTGGAGCTAAGCAAGTAGCCTTCCTCTGGGGACTGGCCTGGAGTCGTTTTCGGCAGTTCATGTTGACTCTGGTAATTGTGGGACAGTGTCGTCTGTGCTTTGCGCAGGGTTCCCAGTAAAGAAGGGGGATTTGGATTGTTGCCTGGAGAGCCTGGAGCCAGTGCCTGCCTTGGCTGTGATGATACCAATATCTGCCCTTGCTTGGGTATCACTCCCAGTCTTTATGATACTCTTGTGGTGAGTATTTTTATGTACCACAGGATCAGTGGTCAAACAGAGGTACGTCAGCCCAGTGTCGCAAAGAACATCTCTCCTGTTTGGCTCTTTACACAACATATACCCTCCCTGGCTCCGTCCTGCAGGCAGAGCACTGAATTCTCCGACCAGGGAATTTGTGTGACAGAATGACCTTTGAATGATGTCACGTACCTGTATTTAACGCAGATGAACAACTTGAGGTAACTACTCCTACGTTTCGTAAATGAAGCCCTCCTGAATCAGAGTGTTCATAGTTTCTTAAGACACATTGCATAAGAAATTGACCTTCTGTAGCCATTTCATAAATGCATCGTGTCCTAGATTTCAGTGATGAAATCGATCTCGGAGGTTATCTTGTTTGACTGCATACTTTTAACATGGGATCAAAGGAATGCTGAGGGCTGTATGGCTAGGGCCTCAGGACGACTGTGAATCCCCTTGAAATTGTCTGCCCGTCGTCGTGTGGGCACATCATGAGGTCGCTCTTGCAGGCATCTCTAGTATTCCTCTCCAAAGTTGCTACCGTGTTGAATAGAACCCCCTGCAGCAGTCAGGGACCTTCGCTTGAATAGCTCAGCGGCAGGCAGTGTACCACCTCATCATCTGTCCGTTCCATTATCCCAGAGGCCTCGTGACTGAGCGGGCCTGGCCCTGCCTGGGCTTTGATGGAGAGAGTCATTTGTCGGAGTGGCAGTAGTAATAGGAGAGAGTGAGTGCTCCTATTTTCTAAGTGGGCAAAACCAGGGCGCGTCATGCATTTCGGCAAGAGCTTTTCATGAGAAGGCAGCATTGTCTGGCTGCTAAAGGCAAGATTTAATTGTTTCAGCAAATCAATTAGTCTTTAGGGACTTTAATCAGTCAAATCTGATGCATGGATGAGGTATGAGAAAGCTTATGCCTGTAAGGCCATTAGTCCTTAGTATCTCTGCAGCCTTTCTCTCCCTCTCTCTCTAGTGCTGTGCCTGTGTGTGTCTCTGTGTGGTTCTCTCTGTGTGTCACTACTGCTGCTTATACGCATTTCTGTTAGTGATACTTTTAGGGCGAGAACTTAAGGTAACAAATTGGTTGTAATCGTGTAAAAGGAAAGAAGGCGATCTTGATACCCAATTTATTATTATAGCTTTCTCATTTCACATTGCTGCCATCGTGCTATGAGAACGTGAGCCACGTTCACACCCTGCCGTTACCTAGTTGACCTTGTCTCCTGTTGCAGTTCCTCACCTAAATCGTGTTGTAGGGGTGACTTCTCACTGACCACATCATACACGTCTGCCGTTTCAAGGCTCTCGCCATTTTCTCCACCATGGCCCTGCTTTTTAAGCCCCTTTTGGAACCAAGTGTGTCCTTCTTTTCCAGATATACATCAGGGGACGTGAGGGTGTGGGACACCCGCACCTGGGACTACATAGCCCCCTTCCTGGAATCAGAGTATGAGGAGGACGAGCCTGGAATGCAGCCATATGTCTCCTTTGTGAAGATAAACAGCTCGCTGGCGGTAGCAGCTTATGAGGATGGTAAGTAACCGCAACCCTCCTCCCTATTAAGGAAAAAAAAAAGCTTTACAAAAATTAAGCAGCTGTGCCCGGCCCTCCCCCCATAATCCCTACATATATACGCGTGGGCACACACACATGTTCTCTCCCTCTCTCTCACACACGCGCACACACACTCTCTCTCTCTCTCACACACTCCTGCCTTTATGTGAAGAAGTTGGCCAATAACCCTCAGTGCATTAGTAGGCATTGGAACACAGCACCCATTAAAAAAAACTGGTGTTTAATTCCTACTGGAACCGTCAGGCTGGGTTTTAGTGCCAGACATGAGGCTGGCCAAGCCATCTTAAGCAAATAACTTGTTTGGTGTAAAATATTAAATATACTTGGCTTACTTTTCCTTTAGTCTCTACCTAGTCCAAAGGGAATAATGAAAAGGGGATAGACACAGATAAATCTATTAACAAATACGGAAATAGAAAAATAAAAGTCAGTGCCTACCTTTCCCTGGCACTTATAACCCAGCGAGGTAATTTATGGTAATACGGTACTATGTTGTCTCTCAGGGACTGAGAGAGTTCTTTCTGTGTGTGAGCAACTGTGGATTTATAGCACTAAGGTAAGGATAATTTAGAATTAGTTTTACCTGAATAATGAAATCTCAGAAGTTTATAGCTAATAGACATAATAATTTCAAGGGCCATGATATCCTATACTCATACCTCATACGCCCCTGACCTCCATTATATTGTAAGTTTGAATCTCCAAAAGCTTGGTTTCCCCACTGGCCTGAAAATTGGACCACAGAGTGTTTTCAAATGTTCGTGTTGATGTCATGGCACCATTATAAATCTTCAGAGGCAGTGTAACAGTATTGGTTGGCTCAGAGGGACAGAATTAAAATAGCAAACGGGGAAATTTTATATCCATATATAATTTAAAAATAAAAATTAGGGCTGAAATCTTACCTATTTTCATTTTATTACTTTAATTACATGAACTCTATTATTTTGGTTTGATATTAGTAGGTACCACTGATGGATTATTTCCTTTCAGCCTATAGAAATTCAGCTAAGATATCTCTTGTATACCAACTAATTATTTTACGTGTGTTCATTGAGATCCTGGGTAGATAACATAAGAGCAGCTTGAGCATGTTTGCTGCTTTCGAGATCATCAGTGAGTTCTCTTGTTTTTTAAAACAGTCATGCTAAAGGTTGCAGTGCTTTTAAGATTAGAATCATACAGCTTTAGAATCACCTAGTAGCCACGCTTTGCCATATACACGCGTTCTCCTACAAGACGGGAAACTGAGGTCCAGAGAGGCCTGCCAAAGGATTTGCCTGAGTCACGTCACTAATCTGCGTGAATCCAGAACTGTGGCTGTGGTCTTTCAGGCCGGGCAGTGGTATAATGCTGCTGTTTATGTCTTGCTACAGACAGAGACTCTTGTAGAATGGGTGCCTGATTGATTCGCATCATGTCTTGTATCTTGTGAGCTTGGAGATAAATCTTGAGGTGATGTGCAAGCGTGCCGCTGGTTTTATATTGTTAATGAGAATTGGCCCTGTCGCCCTCATCCCTGTTGTTGGATGGAAATATTGGGAGACTATTTTTTATGTAGATGTGACAAAGAAGATACTTTCTTTGGTGAATATTGGCAAATAATTGTCAAAATATATTTTAAACACTTAATTAAAAAAAAATTCATGATCAAAATTCAAACAACAAATATGTATAAAACAAAAAGCTAAATGTTCCTTCCTGTTCCCCAACCATTAATCACTCTCACAGGGGTCCTGTTCTGTATACTTTTCTATACCTTGCTTTTTTCACCTAATGATATATCTTGGCAATCTTACAGGTAAGCCTTCTTTTTTTAATGGCTGTATATTATTGCATTATGTGACTCTACTATAATTTATTTATTAGGCTCTTACTGATACACATTTGGGTTGTTAACTTTTCGTTTTTAAGAAGAGTGCCACAATATCCTCAAACAAATATCCTGATGGACTTGTACAGTTTATCCATAGAGTAACTTACTGGGTCTAAGGCTACGTACGGATGCGTTAAGTTTTGACAGCTGTTGCCAAATTGCCCTCCAAAGAGGTTTCACCGGTTTGTATTCTTTTCTAAAGTGTATAAGAGGAGACTCTTTGCTCATACGTGTCTGATCGGTAAAAATGGTATTTTGATGTTGTTTTTATTTGCTTTTCTTTAATTTTCAGTATTGTGAACATCAGTCACTTCACTGAGTTATTAGTTGTTTGCATTTCTTTCTCTATAAATTGCTTGTTTCTGTTTTGTCCCTTTTTTTTTTCTTCATTATTAATCTTTTCTGGTTGATGAGAAAGGGCTAAGGAAATAACCCTTGTCATAGTATTTAGAATAATTTTTCAGATTTGTCATTTATTCTTCAGTAGACTTTGTTTATGGTTTATTTTTTAGATAGTAGTTGTGTATATGTGTGTATATATGCAAAGGCATGTGACTCTCTGAATCATAACAAATTATGGGTAACATTGTGAAGAATGGAAATTGCAGAAGACTTAATTGTGCTTACATGGAACCTGTACATAGACTGAGGCAGTCGTCTGAACAGAACAAGGGGATACTGTGTGGTTTAAAATCAGGAAAGGTGTGCATCAGGGTTGTATCCTTTCACCGTTTTTATTCAGTCTGTATGCTGAGCAGATGATCTGAGAAGCTGGGCTGTATGAAGAAGAATGGGGTATCAAGATTGGAGGAAGCCTTATTAGTGACCTGTGATATGCTGATGACACAGCCCTGCTTGCTGAAAGTGAAGAGGACTTGAAGCACTTACTGAGGAAGATCAAAGACCAAGCCTTCTGTGTGGATTACACCTCAACATAAACAAAATAAAAATCCTCACAACTGGACTAGTAAGCAACATCATGATTGTGATGTGATGAATTACGTAGTTTATGGCCTTTCTCAACAAGGTCTTGTAACTCCCATTCAGGTGATTGGGCAGGGCTGTGCAAATAAGATAATTGCCGCCCACCAAGAGGATTGGTCAGTTTTGTCTTAAAAGAGAGCCAACTCCAGAGCAGAAAGAAGCGTCCACCACCACCAAGGCAGGAGAGATGGATAGGAGACCTTGCAGAAGGAGATGGCGTGGTGGGCGTCCCAGCCCAGGGAGAGAGAAAGCTGAGTGCCTTTGGGCGGAGGCTGAGGGCCAGGGAGAGGCGTGCCTGCGAGCACAGCTGGAGGAGGCTGTCCTGATGGGAGAACTGCATCCTGAGTGTTCCTGAGCCTGAATTGTAACTGTCACTTCCCTAATAAACCCCGTGATTATGGGTATGGTCTGTGAGCTCTGTGTGGCCATTGCAGTGAATTATTGAACCCAGCAGAGAAGTAGAGAGTGCTGTGGGAGGGACGGTTAGTATCAGAATTAGTAAAGATGGCAGAAGTAGGATGCGTGTCTGACCTCCGCTTCATAGGGATCAGCCTTGGGGTGTTGATATTGGTTCTCCTTCACCCTTGTGAAGTTAGAGGAGATCAGACACTGCTCACATGTCATTTTTACAATGCTAAAGGGAGAAAAGATTGAAGTTGTCAAGGATTTCATGTTACTTGGATCCACAATCAATACCCACGGAAGCAGCAGTTAAGAAATTAAATGACATACTGCATTGGGCAAATCTGCAAAAGACCTCTTTAAAGTGTTGAAAAGCAAAAATGTCACATTGAGGACTAAGGTATGCCTGACCGAAGCCATGATGTTTTCTATTGCCTCATATGCATGCGAAAGCTTCACAATGAATAAAGAAGAAAACCAAAACTAAACCAAACCCAGTGCCATCGAGTCAATTCCGACTCATAGTGACCCTATAGGACAGAGGAGAACTGCCCCATAGAGTTTCCAAGGAGCGCCTGGCGGCCTCGAACTGCTGACCCTTTGGTTGGCAGCCATAGCACTTAACCACCATGCCGCCAGGGTTTCCGAATAAGCAAGATGGAGGAAGAATTGATGCATTTGAATTTTGGTGTTGGGGCAGGCTATTGACTATACCGTGGACTACCAGAAGAATGAACAAATTTGTCTTGGAAGAAATACAGCTAGAATGCTCCTTGGAAACAAGGACTTTGTCTCACATACTTTGGACAAGTTATCAGGAGAGACCAGTCCCTTAAGAAGGACATCATTCTTGGTAAGGTAGAGTGAAAAAGAGGAAGACCCTCAATGAGGTAGACTGACACATTGGCTGCAACAGTGGGCTCAAACATAGTAATGATTACGAGGCTGGCGCAGAACCAGGCAGTATTTTGTTCTGTTGTATTTAGGATCACTATGAGTTGGGACCAGCTCAATGGCACCTGATGATGACAGCGTATATGTATGTGTGATTTTACTTTTTAATCCATAAGTGAGTGGGTTTTATTTTTAAGATGTTTGACTAGGTAACATATTTTAGGGTCAAAGATCAAAACAATATAAACAGTGTACATTGAGAAGTCTTGCTTTCACCATTTTGTCTGCTCCATTTCCAGCCTCCATTAAAAAAAAACAAAAAACAAAAAACCATTGCCGCTGAGTCGATTCTGACTCATAGGAACCCTTCAAGACAGAGTAGAACTGCCGCATAGGGTTTCCGAGGCTGGTGGATTTGAACTGCTGACGTTTTCGTTAACAGCTGCTAGCTTCTTGTGTATCCTCTCAGTATTTCTCTAATGCAAAAAAAAAAAAATGAGTATTCTTATTCTTTCCTCCTTTTTTCCACAAAAAATAGCATACTATTTTACATTATTCCACACTTAGCCTTTTTTCACTTAATAACATATCAAAGCCTGCCCACAGGGGAAAGGGGGCACCCGCCTTTTTCACACCTGCAGAATAAGTATTACATTGAATGTAAATACTGTCATGTGTTTACACAGTCCCGTACTGAAGGACAGTTGGGTTGCTTCCGATCTGTTGCTTATTACAGTGTTGTAATGAAAAACTTTGTACATATGACATTTGATGTGTTCAAAAAGGATATTTTTCTATTAAAGGGATTTTGGGGTCAAAGAGTAAATAGAAATGAGATGGTCCTGTTTTATACTCTCACCCAGCATGCATCCATTCTCTTACAGTCGTATCAATAAAACAAGTTTCAGATGTTCTGATCTCTCAATTTGATGAAGTGCTATCTGAATGCTATTAAATTTCCGTTTCTTAGTATGAAAGAGATTGATTTTTTTACTCAGCATACCTGCTACTTGTTAAGGAGCCCTAGTGGTGCAATGGTTAAGCACTCGGCGGCTAACTGGAAGGTCAGCACTTTGAACCCACCGGTGACTCAGCAGGAGAAAGGACATGGCGATCTTCTCCCGGGAAGATTATAGCCTAGAAACGACCAGAACGGAAATACGGAGAGTGTTTATGCATTGTGAAGAATGTAACCGTTGTCACCGAACAGTTTGTGTAGAAGTTGTTCAGTGGGAACCGAAACCGTTATGAAGACCTTTACCGAAAACACAAAAAAATGTTTTTTTCTAAAAAAAGATGACAGCCAGGGAAACCCCATAGGGCACTTTGGCTCCGTCATATAGGGCTGCTATAGTTGGAATCAACTCAACGGCACACAACAGCCACCTGCTACTTGTAGTTCTTTCTTTTTGTTCTGTTGCTGTTGTAACTTTATTTTTTTAAACTTAAATCTTGATTGTCCTGGAGAGTTTATCCTACGATAGGATAAAGAATGGATCTGAGTCTATGTTTTTTCCAGCACCTCTTATTAGGAAGACCCCACTGGTTTGAGGTGCTGCCTTTACAAGCTTTTAGATATGAAATGCTTTTTGTACTTAGATCTGTTTCTGGAATTTATGTTCCGTTCCAATTAGTCTGTTTTATAGTTTAAATTTATGTCATCACATTTGTCAGTTTTGTCCTTTTGGGTTTCACGTCACGCTCAGGAGGACTTTCCTTAGTATAGTCTGTGTAGTACTTCCATGTTTACATTACATTCTATACTATACTGTACAGTCTACTGTACTTCCATGTTTACATTACCTTGTATGCTATACAATACAACCTATATTGTACAGTCTATAGTACTTCCATGTTTACATTCCATTCCATATACCGTATTCCAAGGACCATGTTTATAGTACTTCCATGTTTATGTTACATCCCATTGTTTACATTTTTTTATTTCTCAAGTTCATTTTGGCCTTAAGGATTATTTCTTCTCTAAGAGTTCTGTGTTTTCTGGCTCTTCTGTCACACTAAACTTGTTTTACCAGTCTTATCAGGACTGTTAAACTATTTCTGTGATAAATAACAACTTCTCATTCTTTCGACAGACCTCAGGTGGCATTGTCTTTGGTCTCACTTCAGTTTAACAGATTGACACTGTGATATTTATATCAGCATATTCATGAATAGCTACTCGGGGCAAAGCCAGACTGAAACTGTGTTTCAAACAATCAAAGGCACATTTTTACATTGCTCCTTTCCAGGAGCTAACAGACACTTCTTAGGTATAACTTGGCAAAAAGGAAATTTACCTTGTGGGGTGTAGATGTTGTCATTGTGCTCCACAGATAGAAGAGTAAGATAATAAAATGAGTTAATGAACTTGAGTTCTCTGATTATGCCAAAGGGGAGCTCTGCAGGCACTGAGACCCTCTTGATGATCTGGTCTGCACACATAGTATGACTCAGACTCAGAGGAGAGATGGAAACTGCTCTGGGGGAAAGTAAGCCATCCGGACCACCTTTTTAGCCTCCTTGCCGTGTGGGGACACTGTACATGCACCTGGGGTGTTGATATTTGGCAAGGTGTGCCACAGTTGTGATTTTTTGAATTCCAACCCACCGGCCTCATATTTCTTCTGCCTTGTTTCCGATTGTCAGCACTGGCCATCCTCCAGTTTGATTTTACCACTAATTGTATTACACGTTACCATACTGAAATGAATCAAATCAAAATGCTTTTCCTGGAGCATTAGATAAAGCAGGCGAAGATTCTGAGTAATGAGCAGATGCTGCCAATGCAGGGACAGTGGAGACCTCGCCAGGACACCATCTGCTCCATGGTTGCCTGCCTTTGGCCTCGAGCCATGGCATTGGGAATGGCAGCATATGTGAAACCTGTGCCCTGGCCATGGAGTTTGTCTTGAAAAACTCACTCTTTAGTGAAAAGTGAGATTACACACTTCTTAGGTGAAAAGAAGTTCTTTTTTGTCCCCCTAAGTGGAGAAAAGTGATACAAGACCCAGTTTATGTCAGCATGTGGAAACCTGGATGGTGCCATCAAGCAAGGCCAAGTGGCTTATCCACTTTGCAGCACTCCCAGTGCAATTGTCTGAGCACACACAGGCTCCATTGTCAGGGACCGTGCCTGCCCAGGGCCAAAGTGACTATGATTTCTTATTTCCTGATGTATTAACAATGAATGGGAGTGAGTCTCTCCAAGCTTCATTTTAACACTGAACAGTGGGGCCATGTTTTAGTTAGACGGCTGTGGAGACTAGGTGCGTCTAAAGCATCCTTTATCATTTTATGTTTAATAAACAATCAGTCCTTCGATAGTTTTGCTTCTGTCTCTTGTTTGTTGATGACATGTAACATTTAAATGCAATATACATACAACCCCCTTCTTTTGATCAACATTGAAGTTTTAGAAGCAGATTATTAACATGCTAAAGTCCTTGGAAACTCTATGGGGCAGTTCTACTCTGTCCCGTAGGGTCGCTATGAGTCGGAAATGACTCCACGGCACTGGGTTGGTTTTTTTGTTTAAAGCATTGCTTGGGAGATGGCTAAGACAATTGGATATGTCTTGTGGAGACTTGGGCATTTCTTTTCTGGTCATTTTTCTCTTCAAAGTTTCAGCTACCAGTTCCTGCCTGATACCTTTGCGTCCCCTTTCTTAGAGCGAGTAGCCTTCTTATTCAGATACTTGGCCACAAAACAACTTTCTGACCCAAAAAACCCAACTCCCCACCAATAAAATACCAGGTATAGTTTTTTTCTTTTCATAGTCTCTTTAAAAGATAGGGTACATTTATAAATTGAAACAGTTTTCTTAGCAGTGGGAATGTTTACATTTTAAAGATACTCAGGAATTTAGAAATTTAAATATGGAAGTTCTGAATGGAGGCGGTTCTTTGATTTTTAGGAAGTATTTCTCAGGGTGTTGAACTTTAAAATTGGTGGCCACTTGGCGTGGTCTTGGGTGTTAGATTTTGTCTCATGGACAAGTCGTGGAGACTCTATGGGATGGAGGAAGTTGCTGAATAAAAAATCCTCTTTTAAAGATTTTTCTACTCATCAGTGAAAGTTTGACATTATAGTTTTATTTGCTTATATATACTTTGGGCTGACTATGATTATAACTGAGTAATAAGGCAGTGTTTTTAAGTGGGAGTCCGCAGATAAAATCTTGAGTGAGAGTTGTGAGATCACTAGGAAATCTGTGCATTTATTTTATTTATTTATTTTTAGGGTTTCTTGGCTGTAATCTTTTTTTTTTTTAATTAACTTTTATTGAGCTTCAAGTGAACGTTTACAAATCAAGTCAGTCTGTCACATATAAGTTTATATACATCTTATTCCGTACTCCCACTTGCTCTCCCCCTAATGAGTCAGCCCTTCTAGTCTCTCCTTTCGTGACAATTTTGCCAGCTTCCGACTCTCTCTATCCTCCCATCCCCCCTCCAGACAGGAGATGCCAACACAGTCTCAAGTGTCCACCTGATATAATTAGCTCACTCTTCATCAGCATCTCTCTCCCACCCACTGTCCAGTCCCTTTCATGTCTGATGAATTGTCTTCGGGGATGGTTCCTGTCCTGGGCCAACAGAAGGTTTGGGGACCATGACCGCCGGGATTCCTCTAGTCTCAGTCAGACCATTAAGTCTGGTCTTTTTATGAGAATTGTGGGGTCTGCATCCCACTGCTCTCCTGCTCCCTCAGGGGTTCTCTGTTGTGCTCCCTGTCAGGGCAGTCATCGATTGTGGCCTGGCACCAACTAGTTCTTCTGGTCTCAGGATGATGTAGGTCTCTGGTTCATGTGGCCCTTTCTGTCTCTTGGGCTCTTAGTTGTCGTGTGACCTTGGTGTTCTTCATTCTCCTTTGCTCCAGGTGGGTTGAGACCAATTGATGCATGTTAGATGGCCGCTTGTTAGCATTTAAGACCCCAGACGCCACATTTCAAAGTGGGATGCAGAATGTTTTCATAATAGAATTATTTTGCCAATTGACTTAGAAGTCCCCTTAAACCATGGTCCCCCAACCCCCGCCCTTGCTCCGCTGACCTTTGAAGCATTCATTTTATCCCGGAAACTTCTTTGCTTTTGGTCCAGTCCAATTGAGCTGACCTTCCATGTATTGAGTGTTGTCCTTCCCTTCACCTAAAGCAGTTCTTATCTACTAATTAATCAGTAAAACAACCCTCTCCCTCCCCGCCTCGTAACCACAAAAGTATGTGTTCTTCTCAGTTTATACTATTTCTCAAGATCTTATAATAGTGGTCTTATACAATATTTGTCCTTTTGCCTCTGACTAATTTCACTCAGCATAAAATCTGTGCATTTATATTGATGGTAATCGTAAAAAAAAAAAAAAAAATAAGTAGAATCCAGGCCTTTTGACCTTATTACTGAACCAGGCTGCAGGATTTCAGTATCTGAATTTTCATTTTGTGTTCACAGGCTCTTGGCACAGAGTGATCACCTACGTGTCTGTGCTTAACTTTTAATGTATTGTTTTCCATGCAGAGGGGTCCACAGATGAATTGGTAAGGGTCTGCAAGTTCTCAAATTTAAGAAACACCAGAAAGGGAAGTTCTCATGCTATTAGGCACAGACTAGCAGATGATCAATTTCTGGTATAAGCAGGAATTTTGGAACTTACTAGTGAAAATAATTAGACACAATTTTTCTCACACAGAAAAAATTGGTGTATAGAAATTATGATAGAAGATTTGGTGTTAATACTTTGGTTTGCTGGAGTGGTTTTATTGAGAAGTGATTTTTAATAATGCACAGTATCATGCACGGATTCAAAGTAGCTCCCCTGTCTCGTTACAGTTGTGGTTAAAAACTCCAAGAAGTGATAAATAACACACAGTAGCTTTTGGGAGATAGTTTAGACTAGAGAAATGACTTGTCTGAAGTTCTGAAATGTACCTAATGAAACCACACATGACTTTGTTCTTTGGGGGGAAGATAATTTGAATTTTAAGTGTTTAAATATTTAAATTATTTCAGTATATGCCTACCCAAAAAACAAACAAACCAACCCACAGCCATCGATTCCAACTCATAGCAAACCCTGTAGAACTGCCCCATAGGGTTTCCAAGACTGTAATCTTTACAGCAGCAGACTGCCACGTCTTTTCCCAGCAGAGTGCTTGGTGGGTTCGACCTGCTGACCTTTTGGTTAGCAGCCGAGCACTTTAACCACTGTGCCACCAGGGTTCCTGTATATGCCTACTAATGTAAGATTGGATAGGGAAAGAACAAAATAAGACTGGGACATCTTATTGTGCCGGAAAATAAGGAAGTGTTTGAGGAATGATGGTGACATGTCAAAAAACAAGGAAGCTAGCTAGAATGTGTTCCCGATGACCAAATCTGGGACAGTTAGACTATCAAAATAAATAGCGATAGTAACAGATTACAACCCACTGAGTAAAATAGGAATCCACGTGTATACACTCATAACAAAAAAATAGATGAATTATAAAAAGGGAGAAGAGAAAAAAAGTCCTTACAGTAGAGTGTCAACTACAGTGAAAATGGTGAGAGCTGGAACTCAAGAGGACTGCCTGGTTTTTCTGCATCTTGGAAGTTTTCTGACTTTGATGGGATGCAGTCTTACCACTTTTCTGTCGCTCTCTATTAGTGGAAAATATATGAGTTTTCCTTCTCTGACAGGTTTCTGCCTTATAGAGGTTTCTGCTTTTGCAGGTTTTACTATAGTAAATCTAGAAGGAACAATGGCTTTAGAAAATCACTGTTAGGCATCATGGTGTAATAATTGATTCAGACAAAAAAAGTGATGGTAAAAATTAGTGGGTGAGAGTGAATGAGGGCCGGCATTTTACAGTCTCAAAGAATCTCCCCGCAAAGAGAAACAAACAAAACACTTGTTATTTACAAAGGGAGAAAGAAGTAATTTTACAGTTGAGAAACTTGGCAGATATTGTGTTAATAAGGTAATTAAAACTAAAACCATCAGTAACGGGGCAAATTGACATTCTTTGCGACACGGTAGAATTCAGTGAGAAGAACACAGGATCACTTCTGTGATCCTCTGGCCGGCAATTCACAGCCTGGCCTAATCATGAGGAAATAGTGGGCAAACCCAAATGGAAGGACAATCCACGTAATGACTGGTGTGTCTTCTTTAAAGCTGTCAAGGTTCTGAAAGTCGAAGTCTAAAGAACTGTTCCAGGGCGAAGAAGACGAGAGACACTGAGTGCAGTGTGTCACCCTGGATCGAATCCTTTTGTTTGGAAGGACATTGCTGAGACAATTGGCTGTGGGGTCTGAGCAATGGGCACACAGGAGTTCTTGCACTTTTTTGTAATCTTGAAATTGTTTCAAATAAAAAGTTCAGAAAAAAAAGCTTTTGGTTTTGGTCACGAAGAAGTAACAGGAGCTGGATTTATCTTTCTGCCTCAAAAAACTGGAAAATCAGACAAAATACATTAAGCAGTAGTTTCCAGATTCTGGAAACAGGTAGCCCAGGGCTGTGATTCCTTAGAAAATGAGAACAAACAAGATGAGCTACACCAGTTTGCCCACCGAGACAGCTCAGCACAGGAAGGGGAACCTAAGCAGAGTCTGGTGGCCATGCTGAGTTGAGGAGACACTGATTGGAGTTCAGGGAAGCCAAGGTGCATAGAACTTGTGGCAAGAGTACCAGAAAGGTGGGAGCCGCACAGACAGAGTCTGGAGAGCTGACCCATCTGCAGAGGGAGCCCTTGGAATCTTCGGCTGAGTTCTAACCTATGCATGTATGAGAGGAAATACCTGAGCCCAGGAAAAAAACTACTTGAAAGGTGTAGGCAGAACAGTTCTTGGAGCTCACACAGGGCTAGGAATAGTTTGTGTTCTCACCAGCCAGAACGGAAAGACTTTGTAATACATGGCTGGTTAGGTAGAATGTGCAGAAGGGTATCTATCACTTTTTAGTAAAGGTGATAAATTAACCCTAGACTAAAAGGTGTTCTGGACTTGTTCTAACAAAATTTAAAAGCAGGACTCAAAAGGATATAGTCGATTCTAAGTAACTTAATTTTGCATCAGAACAAAAAATCTTTTAGCAAACTAATCATAGAAGGGAACTTTCTCCACTTGCTTAAGTTCCTCTTTGAAAATCTTACACTAGCATCCCACTTCATGGCAAAAGACAATGCTTTCTCCTTAAAATCAGAAACAAGGCAGGGATGTCCACTTTCACTGCTTTTATTCGGCATGGTACTGGAGGACCTAGTTAGTGCAGTTAGGCAAGAAAAAGGAATAAATTGCATACAAACAGGAAAGGAAGAAGTAAAACTGCCTTTATTTAAAAGCAACATGATCATTTATGTATAAAATGCTAAGCAACCTGCAAAAACATTACTAGACCTAATAAAATACATTTACAGTGCCATTGGATACTAAGGTTCAGTATACAGAAATCAGTTGTATTTCTGTACATTGGCCACAAACAATTGGATATTGAAATTGCATCAGAAATATAAAATAATTGGTGATAAATTCAGCGAAAATATTTTGAAGACCTGTATGCTTAGAACTACAAAATATTGCTGAGAAAAATTAAGGGAGGCCCAAATAAATAGGGAGAGTTGCTGTGTTCATGGATTGGAAGATGGAATGTTATTAAGATGTCAGTTCTCCCCAAATTGATCTAACGTTTCAATCCAATCCCAATCAAAATCCCCGCAGACTTTTTTTAAAATAGAAATTGGTAAGCTGAGTCTAAAATTCATAAGAAAATGCAAAGGACCTAGAGTAGCTGACATGACTTTGACAAAGAAGAACAGAGTTGGAAGATTAACCTACCTGATTTCAATACTAAAACTACAGCAATCAAGACAGTGTGAGACTGGCGTAAGGACACACCCATAGATCCATGGAACAGAATGAAGTCCAGAACAAAAATCCACACAACTGACTTTTGACAAAGGTGCCAATGAATTCAATAGGGGGAAATGATAGTCTTTTCAACAAATGGTGCTAGAACCAGAATCTGTTGTCCTCCTTCCCTCCACAAAATTCACCCTACTGTTCATGCCATACATACATTAACTTAAAGTGAATTATAGACTTAACTGTAAAACTTCTAGGCAAAAACAACAGAATATCTTTGTGACCTTGGGTTGGTCAAAAATTTCTTAGATACGACACAAAAAAGGACAAATTAGAAAAAATCGGTAAGTTGGATTTCATCCACATTAAAAAGTTTTGTTCATCAAAAGACACTGTGAAGAAAATGAAAAGGCATACTGTAGGTGGGGAGAAAATGTTTGCAAAACACACGTGATATAAGGTGTGTATCCAAAAGAAAGAATTTTTATAACTCAAACGTGAGACGACGCAAATGACAGAAGACTTGAATAGACACTTCGCCACAATTACACGAGTGACCAGCAAGCACATGAAAATGATGGAAAGCAGGCAAGTGATTGCTAGAGGCTGGGACAGGGAGAAGGGGGCTGACTCCAAAGGGGCACCAGGGCACTGTGGGTGTTGGAGAGATTCTGGATCGTGCATGGTGGTGGTTACAGGACTCTACTTGTCTAGTCTTGTCAAATTTTATACTTTAAACTGGTGAATTTTATTGCACATAGGTTAAACCTCAATATAGGTGATTTTTTAAAAAAAGGGCTTTAAAAAAAAGTGCCATTTTAAGACATGTTGCAGTGTAATTGTTGCTGCTGTTGCAGAGCTCATAATTGTGCTCAGCAGAACAGGGCAGTGTTGCTGAGGCTTTAGATGAAAAGGACACGAATGCCTTTCTGCTCAGTTCTATATCTGGATGGATGACCAGGAGAAGAGAATTCCTTTGGTGGATTTCATGGTCCCTGAAACACATTTCCTGACTTTTTTTTTTCTGAATTTTTAGTTCTGTAGTAATTCTTTAGGGGGAAAAAAAACCCTGTACATATTCCAAAGGGATCCAAGGAAGTAGATTTTACGTTTATGGACTCATGGTGCTGGCAGGCCTGGGTAGAAATAGTGGCCACATATATGTACCCTGACTTGTTCTCCTTTCCCTACTTCCGGCTGTTTCCCAAACAGGATTTAAAAACCAGAATTGTATAATATTGCAAAAAGGAGTTCCTGGATAAGCGCTTTCCCCAGATCTCTAGTCCATGGCCGTAGAATACTTTTCTGCATAAGCTTTATTTTTGACCTTTGAGGTGAAGACTTGGACCTGCTCATTTTAATACCTCAGAGTTTAAGAATATATCGTGTTGCCCTGGTAACACTGAGCACAGCTAGCGCCCAGACTGGGGCGGATTAACCAGTAAGCAAGGCCTACTTGTGTTTACTTGCTCGTCTGTAGTGCATGATTTCACATGTGAAAATTTGTGCACTACAGATTAGTAAGTAAGCACAGTTAAGCCTGCGCATACCTTCCTTATTGGGTAATCTGTCCCTGTGCCTAGATTTTGGTTTGTAAATATCCTTTATTTGTCAACAAAAGGAACCAGGCCTAGGGTAGGTAAATACGGGACCAGTCTGGCAAGGGAATATGCTATCTATAGGACAGAGGAATCAAATTGGAGCTCCCAGTGACCAAATCAGTGACAATTTGAGCAATCAGATGTGTTGCTAGTAGTGGATAGAATAAAGTCCATGAGTCCAAACTGATATAAATAAGTAAGTGAATAAATAAAGGAGTGTGAAGCGACAGCTCCTCCTCACAGTGGAATTTCACTTAGTAAATGGAGAAAGGACAGTGGAAGTGGGGAATCACCATTTGGCAAACACCATGATGATAATTGTTGCAGGCAAAGGCTCATCAGTGGGTGCTAAAATTAGTTCGATGAGAAACAGGATATTTGCTTAGTCTGGAATTATTTTTTCACAAGAGAATAACGGTAGCTTTATGGTAGAGACGCCTGATAGATAGCACCTTAACCAGTGATGGAAGTTAGCATTACCAGCGATGAGGTGTAACACATGCCTCCTGACATAATGCACCGCAAAGGTACAGCATCGCTCCTGTGACGCTTTTACCAACAGTGCATAACCTGATCTTAAACACAAGGAAGCATCAGACAGTTGAGAGACCTTCTATAAGATACCTGACCAGTACTCTTCAGAAGTGTCAAGGCCACTGATGACAAAGACAAACTGAGGAATTGTCCCAGGCTGGGGTCGACTAAGGAAATAGGACAACTAAATGCAATGTGGCATTCTGGATTAGATCTTGGACCAGAAAAAAAAAATGGTGAAATTTGAATAAAGCCAATAGATTGAACATACTGTATCAACGTTCATTTCCTGCCTTTGATCATTCATCTGTAGCTATGTAACAGCCTGCCATTTGGGCAAGCTGGGTGAAGGGTATATTAGATAGAGGTGTATCGTTTTGGCAACTTTTTTTGTAAGTCTGAAATTACCAAAAAAATTAGATTATTAAATAAGGTCCCCCCCCCCATAACAATATGCTTTTCTTTTAAATGTTAAATGATTACTCGGAAAAGACGGTGCCTTTTTTTTTATTGCTCTCCTATCGTCTGGTCGAATTGGGTATGTGAATTAGATGGCCCAAGATGTTCTTCTGGCTGCAATTATGTGGGTAGGGATTCTCAACTCTCCTTGTTTCTGTGCCTTGCTGTTTATCTTTGGGCTGTGCCCTGCTCCTCTTTTAAAGAGTGCATGGTGGTGAGTATCTATAGTATTTCATTTCTAAAGAATACTTCTAATACAATGATGTTGTTATTTTATTTTAAAATGTTAATATTTACAAATACCCCAGAAATTACATTTTTTCCTGCCACTTAAAACTTACAATGAAAAATGTTGTCCTTTATATATAATTAATATATATTAATGAACCCTGGTGGTGCAGTGGTTAAGTGCTCAGCCGCTAACCAAAGGTCAGCATTTCAAATCCATCAACAGCACTGCAGGAGAGAGATGTGGCAGTCTGCTTCCATAAAGATTACACCATTGGAAACCCCATGGGGCAATTCTGCTCTGTCCAATAGGGCTGCTATGAGTTAGAATTGACTGGGTGGCAACAGGTTTGGTTTTATATATGTGAGTATTTGTGTGCATATATATGTGTGTGTGTGTATATAAACCCATCGCAGTGAGTTGATTCTGGCTCACAGTGATGCTAAAGAACAGAGCAGAACTGTCCCATAGAGTTTTCAAGGAGCGGCTAGTAAATTAGAACTGCCAACCTTTTGGTTAGCAGCCGAGTACTGCGCCACCAGGGCTGCGTATGTGTGTGTGTATGTATATATGTGTATGTATATATGTATGAAAAGGAAGCCTTGGTTTTTCAAAATTTTATTTCAGGGGTATGCAAAAAGAAGTCTGAAGGTCTTATAGGCAGACGGATACGTGAGTCTGAGGTTCAAGGGAAGCACCTCTATTAGGCTGTTGTGATCCATGTCTATTGGGAACATGGAAGGGAAAATGGAAGAGTCCCAAATGTTTAGAGTCCTTATTTGTTTTTGTTGTTGCTGTTAGGTGCCGTTGAGTCAGTTCCGACTCACAGCGACCCCATGCACAACAGGACGAAACACTGCCCGGTCCTGCGCGATCCTTACAATCGTTGTTATGCTTGAGCTCATTGTTGCAGCCACTGTGTCAGTCCACCTCGTTGAGAGTCTTCCTCTTTTCCACTGACCCTGTACTCTACCAAGCATGGCATCCTTCTCCAGGGACTGATCCTTATAGTAAAATTGTAATCAGTATCTAATTTTTTTGTACATCAGTATTAGATACTGATTATAAAATCATACAGATTATGATTGTAAAAATAGAAATATCCCATCACTAATCAGATTATAATTTATAATGATATATATACAAATAATAAAATTTTTTTGATATAGTATTACATGTAGTAAAAGTGTAAATAGAACCAAAGGGTGGATAGTCAAAAGTCGGTCAGTCCTCTTTATCTCCTCCCCACCATCGGTCCCGCGGTCTTTTGTTTACCCCAGTCTCTTCCCTAGAGGCGTCTGCAGCTACCAGTTTCTGACACGTGCTTCCAGCTATACCCTCTACCGTGTCTGTATCAGTCATGTTGTAGGGAAAACCAGGCTGCAGCCAGCGGCTGTGTGCGATGATCTCTCTTTCACGTTATCTACCTTCATGGCACTTCCCCTTACAGAAGAGCTGGTCCAAATTCTTCCATTTGTCATCTCCATCAATCTGGTTTTCTTTTGGCTTCATTAACCCTAAATTCTTCTAGTTAGTCACATTGTTATATAGTCTCACAGCTTCCTTTTAAGTTTGCTCTCTTTCTTCTTTTTTGTTTCTTCTTTTAAATGTCCTTTCCTTTCTGCTTTGAACTTGAGAGCTGCTAAATATATTCAACTTTTCATCTTTCTTCTTTAGAGTCAGTTTCAGCTTTGGTGAGCTCATGTCTGGTCCCTGCTTTGCTTATGTCCTAACCTATCACTTTATTGGCTCACCAGGCCATTCAGATTCTCTTACTTGTTGGTCTAAAATGCAGCTTCCAGAATGTTTCATATTTATTGTTCTTCCACCTTAGGCACCAGATAGAGTTCAGCCTTAGAGCTGTGTTGGGCTGGAATGTAGAGATGACATACATAGCAGATGAAGCATGGGGGAAGGACAATCTCCAGTCAGCTTTTTTTCCTCTTCAAGGCCCTCTGTGATGTAGCCCACACATTAGCCCTGTTTCACTGAACTTCATCTCCCGCCGGTCTCCTCTTCCATGAAAGCAAAACTTCTTTTGTCCTCCCTCAAGCTTTGTGCTTTTACTTCTCTGGCCTACATTTCAGTGTGATGTTGTGTGGGTTTAATAAGTGAAGAACTATAGGTGTATTTTAAATTTCTGTTGAAGTACTTCTTCCCCTGCTGACAGAATTTCTTTTTCCTGCCTTCTTTCTTGTGGGCAAGTGTTTATTTACATGGTGGGAATTGAGTCTGCCAGCTGTCTTTATAAATAGTCTGCTTCGTTCAGTGTCCCTGAACACAGTTAATTGATCCTGTCTATTTAACCATCAGGACGCTGAGGCCAAGCCTCAGGTATTTTATTGTGTGAGCTCCGAGGATAGAGGTTCATGGCAAAAATAAGGTCTAATCAGGACCACAAGTAAGACAAACTCTGTAGTTGAAGAAGTGACCAGTCTCTGACTTCCTAAACTGTTAACCTGTTTTAAATTTTATGGTGCATGCAAAACATCAAAGGGGAGGGGCAATACCAATTGTGCTTTTTTCCCAAAACCAGTTCAGCAGTTATTTACCTTTCAAGCAATTAACATAATTACCATTATGCTAAAAAGTAATTTTGGAAAGTTCTGCCCTGAGCTCTTATGACTCCACCGGGACAGTTTTAGTTGGGACTTATCTTTTTGATGGAAGCCTAATTGCAATTTTGGCTTTGTGCACACAAACAGAAGCAGCTAATTGTTTAGGCAAATAGCAGATTAATTTAAATATGCATCCTTAATAAAACAAAAATGGTATCCATTATGGTCCTTGTTCCCATGATGAGGAATATAAATATTCTGTGCAAGTACCATTAGGCGAAGGTCTTAAGGATTGTCGACATTATTTCACAGTGGTAGCGCTTTCCAGATATCGAGTAATCTTTACAAAAGCTAACATAAATCAGTTTAAACTCATTTAGATCCCATTTCCACCATGTGCAGTTTCATTACCACACTCTGGCTGGCCTCCTTTGGGAGCTGGGAGGGGCACGCTGCAAACTGGCATGGGTGCCCATCCACAGCTGCTGAGCAGGCTTTATGTCTCCTCAAAAGACTAGCCATCGTTACTCATGTCATTGTTAATGACTGTAGTCTAGGGTGAACTCGGACTTCCTTCAGCGCTGCTGCTGCTTGTCAAGGTGCAGGGTTCTGAGCCCAGCAAGCAGGTGGGACTGCCAAATCCAAGGCTTCACGACTTTATTGGGCTGATGCCCTCATGCATTGTGTTCCTTCATGTTTTTAGAGACCCTCTTTCTTCTTTTGTCTGCATCCTTTCCTATTTCTCATGAATGAAACGATACTACTGTGATCCCAGTACTACCTCTGAATTCACATCTTTTATTGCGCTTTTGGGCTTTGGTCAGGGAGAAGGAAAGACACCTGCTCTGCTTTCTGTTTTCCCGGTGTGGGGCAAAATGGGGGCTGCAAGCTCTGGCTCTTAGGGATTATGCCTGTAGGGGGAATGGTGACCAAGACCTGCTTGGCCTAGTGTGTTTTTAGTGTGTGAGATAAATGTAGTGGACACCTTTTGGAGTGACTGTCTAGTTCATGGGTGATGCAAGTGGTTAAAGTGCTCAGGTACTAACGGAAGTTGGCAGTTCGAATCTACCTAGATGTGCCTCAGAAGAAGGCCTGGTGATCTATTTCTGAAACATCGTAGCTATCGAAAACCTTGTGGGGCACAGTTTTACTCTGAAATACATGGGGTTCCCATGAATCAGGATCTACTTAACGACATCTGGTTTGTTTTGGTTTTGCTTAGTTTGTACTCCTTGCTCTGAGATTTCCCCCCACAGCCCCGCAGAGTGTGGGCATATTCATAGGATTTAAGTTGGTCTTTTTGGCCACAGCTGGTTGGACAAGAAATGGGGGCCCCTGACTCTGGGGGCAACTGATTCATTGATTTGGATGAGTCAGGTGAGACTCATACTTCCAGTCTTTGTTGTGTGTTTGGACTAGAAGACCTCGTGGGGCTAGGACAGCCATTTTTCTCCATATATTTGGGGAAAGTAGAAAGCTGGTTTGTAGAGAGAGGGAAGAACAAAAGAGAGTTATAGAGAGAAACAGAGAGAAGATGTGGTGTACCCAAGAGTCACACACTATCTTGGTTCTGAATGTCTTCTGATACCTTATGATTCGGAGCTTTACTTCCTCCCCTTGGTTCCATGGAAATAGCCTGGTTCCTTTCCAGTTTCCCTTTTACGTTTAAGCCAGTTTGAGTGGGTTTCTGTTTCTTACAACCAAATGTTCACTTGATAAAACATAAGATAAGCATTCAGCGAACTCTTCAGTAATGTTCAGCCACGTTCAGTGCTCTGAATTCACTGCTGTGGGGGAATATAGAAGAAAAAGGACACAATCCTGCTGCTTTAAAAATCTACACAGTATCAGAAACCAAATCCATTTTAGTGTTGGGCCTACAGTATGATAAAACATTAGCCTTTCAAGGGGCTTTACATCAGATGAAAATAATTACCACTGTTTGCTAAGTGAATTTATTTGGCTCAGGCAGGTACTGACTACTATTTCCTTAATGTCGTGCTCTGAACATGGGCCCAGTTCAATTTGAAATGTCTGGAAAAGTTAGCTGTTGCTTTTTTGGAATCTTAAAATAGTGTGATAACACGACTGAAAGTTAAGCTTATCCATTGTCCCATTACACTGTGTGTGTGTATATACATACATACATACATACATACATACATACATACATACATACATACATACATACATATATATGTTCTGGTGCTTGTTATGTTTTCGTTATTAAAATGTTTGGCTTTCTCCAGCGTGAACCTTGTGAGAATAGAAATCATACCTTTTCCCTCTTTGCACACCTAAACCAGATGAATGGTACATGCCACTAGAATGTCAGCTCCAGGCAGCCAGGGACTTTTTTGTTTTATTTTGTCTTGTTCACTGCTTGATCTCCAGTGCCTAGAATAGTGCATGGCATAAAGCATAGTAGATACTCAGTAGATACTTGTTGGGTCTTATTATTGCATCGATTCCTTTTTGGCTAAATTTTGGGTAGTATGGGTGATAATCAGCTATGATATGATGTTGTTGTTAGGTGCTATTGAGTCAGCTCTGACTCTTAGAGACCCTATATACAGCAGAAAGAAACATTGCCCTGTCCTGCACCATTCTCACAGTTGTTGTTATGCTTAAGCCCATTGTTGCAGGCTCTGTGTCAGTTCACCTCATTGCGGGTCGTCCTCTTTTTCACTGACCCTCTACTTTACCAAGCATGATGTCCTTCTTCAGGGACCGATCCCTCTTGACAACATGTCCAAAGTACGTGAGACGTAGTCTCGCCATCCTTGCTTCTAAGGAGCATTCTGGTTGTACTTCTTCAAAGACAGATTTGTTCATTCTTTTGGCAGTCCAATATTCTTCTCCAACATCACAATTCAAAGGTGTCAGTTTTTCTGTCTTCCTTACTCATCGTCCAACTTTCACATGCATGTGGGTGATCAAAAACACCATGGCTTAGATCGGGCGCACCTTAGTCTTCAAGGTGACGTCTTTGCTTTCCAATACTTTAAAGAGGTGTTTTGCAGCAGATTTACCCAATGCAGTGCATCTTTTGATTTCTCGATTGCTGCTTCCTTAGGTGTTGATAGTAGATCCAAGTAAAATGAAATTCTTGACAACTTCAGTCTTTTCTCCATTTATCACGATGTTGCTTATTGGTGCAGTTGTGAGGATTCTTCTTTTCTTCATGTTGAGGTGTAATCCATAGCGAAGGCTGTAGCCTTTAGTCCTCATCAGTAAGTGCTTCAAGTCCTCCTTACTTGCAGCAAGCAAGGTTGCTGCCATCTGCATATTGCAGGTTGTTAATGAGTCTTCGTCCGATCCTGTTGCCCCATTCTTCTTCATATAGTCCAGCTTCTCAGAATATTTGCTCAGAATACAGATTGAATAGGTATGGTGAAAGAATACAACCCTGACACTCACCTTTCCTGACTTTAAACCACACAGTATCCTCTTGTTCTGTTCGAACGATTGCCTCTTGATCTATATAAAGGTTCCTCATGAGCACACTTAAGTGTTCTGATATTCCCCGTCTTCACAAAGTTAGGATACTTTGTTAGCATCCACACAGTCGAATGCCTTTACGTGGTCAATAAAACACAGGTAAATGTCTTTCTGGTATTCTCTGCTTTCAGCCTGTCTCCATCTGACATCAGCAATGATATCCCTGGTTCCACGACTTCTTCTGAATCTGGCTTGAATTTCTGGCAGCTCCCTGTCAATATACTGCTGCAGCTGCTTTTTGAATGATCTTCAGCAAAATTTTACTTGTGTGTGGTATTAATGATAAAAAAAAAAAAAAATTTCCACATTCAGCAGGATCACCTTTCTTGGGAATAGGCATAAGTATGGATCTCTTCTAGTCGGTTGGCCAAGTAGCTATCTTCCAAATTTCTTGGCATAAATGAGTGAGCACTTCCAGCACTGCATCCATTTATTGAAAAACATCTCCATTGGTATTCTGTCAATTCCTGGAGCCTTGTTTTTCGCTAATGTCTTCAGTGGTACCATCAGTTTCCACTCGTGTGCTGCCTCCTGAAATGATTGAATGTCGACCAGTTCTTTTTGTATAGTGACTCTGTGTATTCCTTCCATTTTCTTTTGATGCTTCCTGCGTCTTTTAATATTTTCTCCATAGAATCTTTAGATAGTGCAACTTGAGGCTTGAATTTTTTCTTCAATCCTGTCAGCTTGAGAAACGCCAAGCATGTTCTTCCCTTTTGGTTTTCTGTCTCCTGGTATTTGCACATTTCATTATAGCACTTTACTTCGTCTTCTTGAGCTGCCCTTTGAAATCTTCTGTTCAGCTCTTTCACTTCATCATTTCTTGTTTTGCTTTAGCTACTGGATGTTACAAGAGTAAGTTTCAGAGTCTCTTCTGACCTCCATTTTCGTCTTTTCTTTCTTTCCTGTCTTTTGCTTTCTTCATGTGTGATGATGTCCTTGATGTCATTCCACAACTCATCTCAGCTTCAGTCATTAGTGTTCAATGTGTCAAATCTATTCTTGAGATGGTCTCTACGTTCAGTTGGGATATACTCAAGGTCGTACTTTGGATCTCGTGGACTTGTTCTAATTTTCTCCAGTTTCAACTTGAACTTGCATATGAGCAATTGATGGTATGTTCCACAGTCAGCCCCTGGCCTTGCTCTGACTGATGATACTGGGCCTTTTCATCCTCTCTTTCTACAGATGTAGTTGACTTGATTCCTGTGTATTCCATCTGGCAAGGTTCACATGTATAGTCGGCTGTTTATGTTGGTGAAAAAAGGTGTTTACAATGAAGAAGTTGTTGGTCTTGTAAAATTCTATCATGTGATCTCCGACATTGTTTCTGTCACCAAGGCCATATTTTCTAACTACCGATCCTTCTTCTTTGTTTCCACCTTTCGCATTCCAGTCACCAGTGATTATCAGTGCATCCTGATTGCATGTTTGATCAATTTCAAACCACAGAATTTGGTAAAATCTTCAGTTTCTTTGCCTTTGACCTTAGTATTTGGTGTGTAAATTTGAATAATAGTTGTATTAACTGTCTTCCTTATGGGCGTATGAATATTATCCTATTGCTGACAGCATTGTACTTCAGGATAGATCTTGAAGTGTTCTTTTTGATGATGAATGGAACGCCATTCTTCTTCAACTTGTTGTTCCCAGCATAGTAGACCATATGATTTTCCAATTCAAAATGGCCAATACCAGTCCCTTTCAGCTCACTGATGCTTAGGAAATCGATATTTGTGCCTTCCATTTCCTTTTATGATATGATAGAACATTCTTAAAATGAACATATTCATTGCTCAAGTCCCCACAATTTTGAGGTTACAAAAGCCCTGCTATAACTATTTTAACTACTAAATCGACCATTTTTAAAATTAGCTCTCACTCAAACATTCCTCCCTGGTAACTGCTGTATCTATTTTTGCCCACGTGTTTTGGGGTGAGATATCCAATCATACCATACAAATCAGTTGCAAAGTGAAATTGCAAATCTTGCAAAAGCTGCAGGATTTAATGATGCTGGCAAAAGTGATAGTGGAAGAGTACGGAAGTGGTAATTACATGGGTAAATATAAACGACTTTTTTCTTATTATTTAAATCTCTTTAAAAGATAATTGCCTGCTTATGCAAAAATAATAAGTGTATTTTGGGGTTTATAACGTGGAAATAAAGAGTATGACAATAATAGCACAAAGGCTGGGAGGGAGGAAATGGAAGCATACTGCTGTAGAGTCCTTACACTACATGTGATGTGGCATAATACCACTTGAAGGTAGGCTGAGAAGTTAAGGATGTATGCTAAAATCCTAAAACAGTGACCGGAATAACAAACAAACAGGTTTAGCTAATAAGACAACAAAGGAATTAAAACGGAATACACACATACTTAATTCAAATACTCAATCTAAAAGAAGACAGAAAAGGAGGCAAAAAGGGAACAAAGAACAGATACTTTTATGGATTAAATGGTGTCCCCCCAAAACGTGCGTCAACTTGGCTAGGCCATGGTTCCCAATATTGTGTGGTTGTCCTCCATTTTGTGATCTGATACAATTATCCTACCTGTTGTAAATCCTAACCTCTGTGATATTAATGAGGCAGGGTTAGAGGCAGTTATGTTAATGAAGCAGGACACAATCTACAGGACTAGGTTGTCTTTTGAGTCAATCTCTTTTGAGATATGAAAGAGGGAATTGAGCAGAGAGACGGGGACCTCATTACCACCAAGAAAGAGGAGCCAGGTCCTTTGGACCCTGGGTCCCTGAACTGAGAAGATCCTAGACCAGGGGAAGATTGATGACAAGGTCCTAATCCCAGAGCTGACAGAGAGAAAGCCTTCCCCTGGAGCTGGCACTCTGAGTTCAGACTTCCTGCCTCCTTAACTGTGAGAGAATAAACTTCTGTTTGTTAAAGCCACCCACTTGTGGTATGTCTGTTATAGCAACAATATAGCAGCACTAGGTGAATAAGACAGATGGGAACAGAAAGCGAAATGGTAAATTAAAGCCAGCCTTATTTATCGATAGTTACACTAAATGTGAATAGTCTAACCACCCTAGTTAAAAGTAAGACCAACTATGATATCCACAGGAAACTCACTTTTAAATGTAAAGACACAAGATAAAGTAAAAAATGGGAAAAAAAAAAAAAATATACCATCCTAGCACTAATCAGAAGAAAGCCGGAGTGGCTGTATTAATATCAAACAAAACAGATTTCAGAGCGAATAACATAACCAGGGAGAGAGAAGGACATTTCATAACGATAGCGGGTCAGTTCATCAAGAGCACATAGCAGCCCTAAACGTTTCCGTACCTGAAAGCGGTGCTGGAGGTCTGTGCAATCGACAGCAACACCGCTGACAAGTGAAGCTTTGACCAGGTTATATCACTCCGTAGTGGAGTAGAGGAAATTCATAAAGGTGATGACACAAGAAAAGGCTGAGACCATTAAATCGATAGAGCCCTAAAATAGTCTTTTCAAAAATGACCCTTCTTAGCTCTGTGAAACTCAGTCTTGTGGTGAAGGATATTTTATTGCCTATGATTCTGTTGGAAAAAACTATGCCAACAAAATCAATAATGAAAAATGTGTTTATAGATAAACTCCACGGGTGCTGTGAGTGAGCCGTGGTTTAATCACTTCCACACTTGGCAGAGCACCCAGCTGAGGTGGGTGCTGTGTGGCAGTTGCTTATCGAGCTGCTGGTCCCTTCGTGCACTTACCAGCGCAGCCGCTCATCCTGCATTTTCTGGCTGAGCTCAAGCCCAGCCGCATCAGTTGTCAGGTGACTTTGGACCAGTTGCTTAACCACTCAGAGCTGCTGTTAAAGTGAGGCTACCGATGCTCCTCCCGAGATGGAAGTGACAACTCAAAGAGAGGAGACAAGCAGAAGTGTCCGAACGCACGAAATTTCTGTGCAAATAGCGGTTTTTATCTCTGTTTTGTTGTTTATTGTGCTTTCTCAAAGCCAGCGCAGAGCGGAAGTATTAGCAAGAGGAGCGTGTTAGGACAGGTCATCCTGGAGCAGGAGCATGTGTCTCCTACTTAATGTAGACGCCCGCTGGCATCTTTTGCAGCATATCTGTTTCTTTTGAGTCAGAATGAAAATAATTTGCTGAGATATTTGCTGGGGGAATGTGTTGTGTGGCCTTTTGTGATCTGTCTGTGCCCCAAGTTTATCAGAGTTCTCAGGGAAGTAGAACTGTTGTACATACGATGCAACATTTAGCTACAGAGGACTCTGTGTTTGTTTATAATCACCTACTTAGCTTACTGACAGCTTGAAAATCTTGCTAAGAGGCCCCAAAGAATTATTTTCTCCCAATTCTTTGTATTTATGTAGAGCTGAGTAAAGTGATACTTTATAGTAAGATCCTAAGTTCAAAGCATTTATGTTTAAAGACAAAGTACAAGACGAGAAAAAAGCAAAGATGGGAAGATGGATTGCAAAGAGAAGAAAAGTGAAAAGCTTTGTCCGGACAATAGGAAGGTACAGGAAATAGATCTGGATGTATGGGCGAGCAGCAGAGAAAATTAGCATTATTGGCAGGTTAAATATGCTTTTATAACCCAGCACTATAGAGTATACAATAATAAAAGGCAAAAGTGATTGGCCTGTTCTCAGCATTTTATATGGCTTATGTCTTTTTAATCTGCCCAGCAGTCCTGCATGGCAGGCAGTGTTATCATTCTCGGTTTTACAGGTGAGGAAACAGGCTTCCAGATGTTAAATAACTGCCCCGAGGCCTTCAGCGACCCAGTGGCAGAGCTGGATTTGAATCCAGATGAATGAAACCAGAGCGTGTTAACAGCCACACAATTATTTCTCAGTGAACACTGAATAGTGAAATCGTTTGGAATGGGACATGATCCAGCATGATGTGGAAAAGTAAAGCGTTTCCTTGGGTGAATCTTTAAGGGGAAGAGGTAACTTAGTGAATGAGAGTAATAAAAAAATTATATGGTGAGGAAAGGAGAATAAATGACATTCCAAATACAGAAATGCTTATGCTTCTGCTAGAACAGTGTGGATTCCTGTAGGCCACTCATCGGCCGACTTGAGCATCTGTCCCTGGAGTGTCTGGAGCCTGAGAATGTAGATGCCTCACAAGCCCCCAGGTGATACTGATGCTGTGCTCAGGGACCTCGCTCTGAGAATCGCCATGGACAGTTCAAGGAAGGCTAGAGACATGGTCACTGGGGTCCAGAGGAATTGATCTGGGCAGCAGCATTCATGCCGCTGGGGAGGGGGGCGTAAAATCAGAATTTTGAAAAAGTGTGGTGATAGTTCAGTTCACATTTTAGGATAGTGCAAGATATAAAGCACTGCTACTAAAACGTGTCTGGGGAGTGGTGAGGAGGGTTGTAAAAGACTTACTAACCCAAAACCCGTTGCCGTCGAGTTGATTCCAACTCATAGCGACCCTATAGGACAGAGTAGAACTGCCCCATAGAGTTTCCAGGGAGTGCTTGGTGGATTTGAACAGCTGACCTCTTTGGTTAGCAGCTATAGCTCTTAACCACTACACTACCAGGGTTTCCATTAAAGGCTTTTATTTGTAAAAATCACTTACAATCTAAGTTAAAGGCTAGTTTCAGGCACTGCTAATGCCTAGAACAGAGCCTGGCCTGTAATTTAAAATAAAATAAAAAGTTGCTGTTGAGTCGATTCCGACTCATAGTGACCCTATAGGACGGAGCAGAGCTGCCCCATAGAATTCCCAAAGAGCGCCTGGTGGATTCGAACTGCCGACCTTTTGGTTAGCAGCTGTGGCACTTAACTGCTACACCCCCAGGGTTTCCTGGCCTGTAATAGGTGCTCAGTAATTATTTGTTGCATGAATGAATGGATAAACAGAAGAATGAATTAAGTACTCCATATGTTAAAGCCACTCAGCATTTAATTGAGATATATATATATATATATATATATATTTACACTTACTTTTCTAGATCTGTCACATACAAGGAGCCCTGATGGGGCAGTGGTTAAGAGCTCAGCTGCTAACCGAAAGGTTGACAGTTCGAATCCACCAGCTGCTCCTTGGAAACCCTATAGTGCAGTTCTACTGGGTCCCTATAGGGTTGCTGTGAGTCAGAATCGACTTGACGGCAACAGGTTTGGTTTTTGGGTCACATACAAACTTTTTTTTTTTTTTTTCAATTTATCTTTGTGGTAGAGATAATTTTTGGGGAAAAAATTCAAAATGTGTAAGTGAATATACAGTAATTTTCTTCCTAACCCTGTCCCTTTGCCCCAGTTTCTTTCCTTAGAGACCAGTCTAGGATATCAGTGTCTTGTATATTCTTTCAGGATATTCTGTGTGTGTGTGTTTGAATATTTAAAAACACTAAGGTAGTATAGCATATTACTACTCAGTACCTTACTTTTTTTATCTAACATTCTATTTTGTTGATCGTCTCTTACAGGTTACATTACATATAGGGCTAACTCTTTTTTTTTTTTTTTAAACTGCTCATTTTGTTCCAAAGTGTGGAGGTACCATAGCTTAACTAGGTTTGTACTGATGGACAGTTAGATAGATTCCATTCTTCCCACGTAGCTGATAGCACTTCAGTGAATGTCATTGTGTGGACTTCTCTGTGTACATACGTAGGCAGATCACTGGATCAAAGAGCATATACATTTGTAATTTGGCAGATGTTATCACATTTCCTCCAAAGTTGGTGAATTAATTTATGCTGCCACCAACAATGTAAGAGAGAGCTTGTTACCCCCCAAAATAAAATGATATTAAAAAAATATATAAAAAGAGAGAGCCTGTTTTTCCATATGCTCAACAGAATGTTTGAAATTTTCTGTCTTTGTCATTCTGATTAAAAACGGTATCATATTGCAGTTTTTATTTGTATTTTTCTAATTGTGAGTGGATTTTTACTTTTTTACACGTTTAAATGTCAGTTGTATTTTCTTTTTTGTGAACAGTGCGGCTCAGGTCCTTTGCTCACTTTTCAGTTGTTCTTTTCTTATGGAATCTTAGGGATCTTTCATATACCAAGGAAATTGGTCCTTTGTGATATGTGATACAATTTTTTTTAACAGTTTGTCATTTAATTCTGTTTACATTACATAATTGTTACAATTGTGCATGTTAAGTGAATTTAAAATCGTTCCCTACATTGTTTCTTTCTACATAGGAATTCTTAATATTTGGGATCTAAGGACTGATAGGTATCCCATTCATCGTTTTGAGCATGATGCAAGAATCCAGGCGCTGGCCCTCAGCCGGGAAGATGCCACTGTTGCCACAGCTTCTGCCTTTGATGTCATAATGTTATGCCCTAATGAAGAAGGATATTGGCACATAGCTGCAGAATTTGAAGTTCAGAAACTGGTGAGCTGCTAGTCTGGTCATTTTATTTTTCATTCTGAGAATCTGTGTGTCTAGTGTAAATAAATAGTAATGATGTTGGCAGCTCTTATTCACTCCGGGCTTCTGTGGGCTTTAAAATTGTAAATCTCATAACCAAAAAAACCACCTTGACTTCAAGTCAGTTCTGAGTCTTAGCAACCCTATAGAACCCAGTAGAACTCCCCCATAGTGTTTCCAAGGCTGTAATCTTTACAGGAGCACACTGCCACATCTTTCTCCCATGGAGCCATTGGTGGGTTCAAACTGCTAGCCTTTTGGATAGCAGCTGAGTGCTTAACCGCTGTACCACCAGGGCTCTTTTAAGTCTCCTAACAGCCCTGTGAAATAGGTAGTATTATGTTCCCCATTGACCAAGAGGAGCCCTAGCGGCAAAGTGGTTAAGAGCCCAGCTGCTAACCAAAAGGTCAGTAGTTCGAATCCACCAGCCGCTCCTTGGAAACCCTATGGGGCAGTTCTCCTCTGTCCTATAGGGTCACTATGAGTTGGAATCGACTCAACAGCAGTGGGTTTGGGTTTGGTTTGGTTTGGTTTGGTTTGGTTTGGTTGACCAAGAAGCAAACAGAGTCTGAGAGCAGTGAACTGACATCCCCCAACTCCGAGAGATGAGAAGTTTTGATTCAAACCTCAGGGCTGGCTCTCATCGCTGTGGTCCTCGGTCTCACTAGGACTGACATGATGGACTTTCACCCCTGGAAGCGGAGCTCAGTTTCTGGCCTAATAAGTGAAAATGAGTTCAGAGGTGTCATCCCAGTCCATATGGGAAGGAAGGTTTCCATCCTATGCTTTCTTGTCCCAAGATTTTCTCACCTGGAATTAAGAGTAACTCTTGAGTGAAAACGATTTAAGTGAGTGTTAATTGGGTAACTATGTTTCAGGATACCATGTGTGAAGCTGTGCCAGCCTTAAGAATTCTTTGCTTAGTGCGCATTTCAGAGTTCAGTCACTAGTACCTGTCTTGTTTGTACACAGACCCTCTACATTTGCCTGGTAGAAGATGATTTGCTAGCGTGAAGGAAAGTAGTATATGAAGGCTCAAATCTGTGCTGAATTTTGGTTCAATTTAAATAAACTTGATTTTGGCACTGATAGGAGAATGAGCAGAAAAGTCAACATGGAAATAATGAATTGATGGTCTGACTTGGAACAAATCCTTATTCCTTTCCCTTTTTCTTGGTAGAAATCTGTTAGACTTGAATAACTTAAAAAGCGAGGGCATTACTGCATCACCTTCGTCAGCTTCTTGCCCCTTCAGTGATCAGATCTCTGCCACTGGGATATGGTATTCCCCCAGAACTGCCTGATATTGTCATCTCATCTTGGGGTTTTATTAGAAAGCACACTGATTCCTGTTTGTTTTTGAAGCTACCATAGTGCTTATTACTTGGTCTCGGATCCAAGAACACGGTAGACTAGCAATAACTCTATGAACTCAGTTACTCGAGATGTGAGCCCCTCTATAAAGGGTAAATCCTGCTTTGGCAATAGGTAGCATCCTGGCACAGTTGAACAGCGTTTTGAAGTCATTTGCAGCTCCCACCGAATGGCACAACTGTCTTCATCCTGAGCCTCTTAGTCTGTCAGGTATCCAACATGATGATGAAGTCAAATGGCTAGACTGAGGATGTCAGTGGTAGGAAAATAAGTAATGGTTTTTAGAATAGGAATGAGGAGAAGTAAGCAATCATTGCAGGAGCATGTTTGATAACACTTTTTATGTATTATTTCTTGCTCTGGGTAAGGGGTTGCCACAGAACGCTCTGAGTATCCTTGGAAAAGGTCCCCTGGCCTGTAGAGCTGGACTGTTTTTTGTCTTCCCCAGATACACTCCCTGAATAGCCATGGCAGCGTTCCCAGGTTTGTAATATTAGCCTAGTACATCTATCCTTTGTGATGGATCCACGGCTCAGGACGTGGGCTGCCTGCTGCTTACACTGCTGGGCCCCGGGATTAGCAGAGTCACCTAGATGTTTACTCTCTTCCAGCTTCTCTGGACAGTCTTCAGGGCTTGGGCTTTTGAATTCATTTGGCGCCATTGTCAGGTGAACGCTGTCCTTTCACACTGGATTTTCATGATTACAGAGTGTGGCGCACCTTCAGCACGCAGACTGTCCTGATTTACTCAAGGGGGATGTAAACTGTGCTAGTGGGAAATGGGCTGCTTCTGGGTATATAAAAGCAAATTCTTCTTGAAGGGCACTTCTCAGACCCAGGCAGGTTAGAGAAGGTGGTAGGAATAATGCATGTCTTGGGTACTGTGGTAAAATAAAAATGCTTGTTTGTAATGGCCTTCCTCCCCTCCGATGGCTGGACGGACTCTCTGTGGAATCACCGCATAGCATTGAAACCAGGAGAGGGCAGTTAGTGCAGACACTTATAACCTTTAGCAAAACATTTTTTGGGGTGTACATAGATGTTAAAATGCAGTTCTTGTTCGTTTGTAACTAAGTAAGTTTTATTTATTCCTTTTCTTGTAAAAAAAAAAATCAGCATTAATTTCTTGAACAGTTATTACACTCTCATGGCTCATAACTTAGAAGACATAAGGTTTACTGAGAAATCTCCCTTCCATCCCATCCCACAACCAGTTTCCCTCCCTGAAGGCAGCCGTTGTTAGTGGACTCATGCACGTAGAAGCCAACTGCAGTACCTCATAGGCTTCCTCTGCCCCCATCTTTGGTACATATGTTAGCATGCTGAATCCTGGCTCTCACCTTGCTTCCTTGCTTCCCCCAGAAAATTAGCCCTGGAGTTTATTTCATTCGCTTCACTTTGTAAAGACTTTCTTCATGTGTTTTTGTGTGACTGCATAATATTCCACTGTTTAGCTGTACTAAATGTCATTCATTTAGTCCCTTAGTGAGGGATGTTTAGGCTTTCCAGTGTTTAGCTGTAACAAAATAGTGCTGCTGTGAATTACCTTGCATGTACTTGTTTTACATACATGTGATTTTCTTTGTAAGTAAATTCCCAGAAGGAGACTTACTGGACCAGAGCATATGTGCATTTGACATTTTTATAAGTGTTGCTAGGTTTCCCTCTATAGAAGTTGGACCAGTTCATATCCCACCAACAATAAGTGGGATATGAACATAAATGTGGTTGTGCCCTTCTACTTCCAGCCAAGTGTGTTATCAGACTTTTTGATCTTTCCCAATACAACTGGTGAAAATAGTATCTCAGTCCATTTTTACTGTGTATTTCTCTTATTAGGAGTGTATTGTGTTTTTCTTATGGTGAACATCTTTTCATTTATATCTGAGCTATTTGTGTTTCATGTTTTGTGTCCTGTCCCTCTGCCCACCTTTTTTTGTTGGGCTGCCGGTCTTCTCATTGATGTGTAGGAGCAGTTGTATATTTTTGACCAAGTCAAGATGAATTTTAGGTGCGACATCAAGGACTAAACAACTCTCATCCATTAACAGGTTGACTACCTTGAAATAGTTCCAGATACCGGAAGGTACCCTGTGGCAATAGCGACTGCTGGAGATCTGGTCTACCTGCTAAAAGCTGAAGACTCTGCCCGAACCCTTCATTACGTCTACGGCCAGCCTGTCACATGTCTTGATGTCTCAGCCAACCAAGTTGCTTTTGGCGTGAAGAGTTTGGGATGGGTATACGAAGGAAACAAGGTACTAAAAATAGCAAGATGTACAATTAATAAGAACATAGATTTTCTTAAAGAAGGCTTAAGAAATTAAAGCTCTCTGATATTTTTCTGGATAGACTAGGGTAATAATCAGAATAATTAAAAAAAAAATTAGGCATCTCAAAAGGACATAAAATGAAAAGTAATTGGCTCTATTCTCCTTCCTTGCCCTAGTCCTACTCCACAAAAGAAGCTATTAACATTTTTTAGATATCCTTCTAGAAAAATTTAATGTATATGGGATTATAGTATACATACTCAATAGTATACCTTGGAGAGCATTCCGTATCGGCATAGACGAAGTTCCCTCTCCAGAGGATTCCAGTATATGCTTATAACCCATAGTTTTTGTTCATTTTTAATCATTCTCCTCACCGGTGGGCATTTAGATTGTGTTTACTGTTTTGGCTATTATAGACAATGCCACAGGAAATATTGCAACTTGCAAAAGTCCTTGCGTTGTAAGTATATCTCTAACATAATAAATCCGTGCAATTATATTGCTTGGTCAGAGGGTGTGTACATTTAAGGTGTTGATGGACATTGTCAAATTGTTCTCCAAGAAGGTTGCATTAAAACTTACATTCTTACCAACAGTGCGTAAAAGGGCCTTCTGATACTCTTTGAGCCAGAAGCAGGGAGTCAGGTTTTTAATTGAAATTCTTTGAATGATGACTAAATTTCATCACTACCTACCATTTTACTATCCTGACTGCAGGCCAAGTACTTAGCCTTGAACCTTATTTATAGAACTTCTCTTTCCCTTTCAGTAGGATGAGGGTGTTGTGTTTTGTTTTGTTTTTCCTCCAATTTGCCTGCTCCTGACCCTGCTGGCAGCCTCCTCTGATGACACCTTCTCCCTGGGAAGGAGCCCCCTTTTCCACATAGCAGTATAGTGACTGGTGAGGAATTGGGCTCTGGCCACACATTACCTGAGTTCGAATCCCAGCCCTACTACCTACTAGTTATGCGACCTTAAGCAGGTTGCTTAAACCTCTCCGTGCCTCAGTTTCCCCGTTTTTAAAATGAGGATCATAATAGGACCTATTTTACGGAGTTGTAGGATTAAATGAAAAAAAAGTACGTAGGATTTTAAACAGTGCCTGGCACATAAGAGTTACCTATCATTGTGTGCGTCCTGCTATTTCCATTACCCATAGCTGGACTCTGGCCTCTGGTTTGATTTTGTATGTCCTATTTCCCCTGTGTTAAGTCACCTGTACGGTCAAATCGTATTTATGTAGGTGCCACTCGTTTTGCATCCTAGCAAGTGCTCAGAGAATTGAAGCATCCTGGATTCCAATGATACACTCTTCCTCCGGGAGGGCAAATAAAACAGTAGAAAATATATTTAGCTTATTTTAATTTCACGGTAAGACGGTCCTCCCTTTGTGCTCAAGTCAGACTGTTTCCTTGGAGCATATCCAGCATATCTTAGCTGGAAGGTCTATGATGATATAATTTAACTCCTGTGTTTTATCATCCCACAAAGCAGGGGGAGGGGGAAAGAGTCAGTTTCCTAAGGCAGTTTCCTTTCTCAGACTTTGAAAAAACTTTCTTTTCAGATCCCTGGTGAGCTCATTTGTTGAGAGAGGAGAGACTGTTTGCTTTCTAATTTTCCGTTCATTATGTTTTCAGATTTTGACTGTGATTTATTTCTAGATGTCTCCATGTAGTGAGGTGGTGGTTGCGTCTGATACTCGCCTGGTTTAAACTTTTCGTACACCTGGCGGGTCCTGTTTCCCTTTATCTGAATGGATTTTTTTCTGTAGTGGTAGAATCGTAGTGACAGATTTGAGAAACCAGTGAAGAGGCTAGTTCAGCACAGAATTAGGGTGGGAAGATGCTTTAGACACAGATGTAGGTCAATGTTTTTTTGGGTGCCTCTCAAGATTTCCAGTCCAATTAAAAGCATTAGTTGTAAGAATCAGCTGATTAATACATGAATTTTACAAAACTGTATTTTAAAAAGTTTATAGCCCCTCAGAGTACCTTTGACATGTTTCATTGGTGTTTTAAAATTAGGAATAGATATAAATTTGCTTCAGGAATGTGTCTCAGTATCCCACTGAAAGCTAACAGTAGCGTTTAGTCATCCAGATATACTTGTGAGTATAACAGGAAGCCTCCAAATACTTGGGTGGGTGGGTAACTGGTTGTTGTTGGTAATAACTGGTAATAACGTTGCATTGAGGTATTTCTTCAACATGAATGCCACCCACTGAAACCTGAGAAATGCCAGTCTTCATCTGTGGCACTTTCCTTATTTTTGCAGAGGCAGGACTTGCCATCTGATTGTGTTTAATGGATTGTTTTGAACTTCTTCGGAAAAGCCTCCATTTATAAGAAATGTAATTGCTGTGTATCGTTTCTGTGAATTAAGCCCTATCCTGGTGGGTCTGGGAGATTTCCATATTGTCCTGCTATGCCATAATGAGATGTTGTAATTCCCAAACAGTCTCCTGTGCAGGACATAGTGTCACTGTGCTGGTGAATGCCATGTTTTGGCCGTGTTTGTGCTTCGCCTGGCATAGCGTGCCCCAGCACATTTTATTAGGTTGGTGTCAGCCCATTAGCAGTGGAGTTTGCCTGGAGCTATATACGCACTGGGGTTTGTGTCTCTGCCTCTGGCCTGTATCTCTAGGATTCAGATGAAGGCTTTATGAGAACAGAGAGTTTGGTTTATCTTTGTTTGTACCTGATACAGAACTGGAGTTCATCTGTAGTCCATTATTGATTAACTGTGATAAAAGCAGACAGTGAAGTCCAAAATGTCAAAATCTAATTGTAGTTAGAAACTTAAATCTGTCTAACCTGTAAAAGTATTACAGAGGTCTTATTTTTGTTCAGTTAGTGTCTTTGCACTATACAATGACCATGTTAGCGTTTTACAGGCACCACGGCTATATGAACATTGAGTAATAATGATTCAAATTCATCCATTCCTATATCTGGCTAGCCATCACCAAATGGTTACAGAGCCCCACTTGTGTTTCTGGCATTGGAGCGTTAAAATAGCATTACGCACAGATTTTTACCAATGGGTGCTTGTTAGGTGACCTCGCTCTGTTTACAAACATGGTTTTCTAAGGAAATGAAACCAGGTAATTTAAGGACGGCTTATCTATTTAATCTTTTTAAAAAGCTTGTGAATACAATTCAGATAGGGACCAGAGAGCAAGGTCATGCTCTGGCCTTTCTCAGTTTCCCCATGAGGTAGGGATTCCCAGACTTGGATTTCAGAGACCAGAGACAAGGGTTACACTTTGGTTTGCCAACATTTTCTTTGACTAGTAAAGTCATAGAAGAATTGGCTGGTATCTATTCGTACCTTTTCATAAAAGATCAGCTCTTTAAACATCTTTAAAAAAAAAGTATTTTTTGATTAGGTGATACATTCATCTCCTTCAGAAATGAAAAGATAGGAAAGGATGTACTGTGGGGAGACTCCATCTACTTCTTTCACCCTCTCAACCAGTTTCTCTCCCCGCAACCAAACCAATGTGGCCAGGTTCTTGTGCGTCCTTCCAGGTTCTGGGTTTATAAACAAATTACTGTTGGCACAGTGGGTAAAACGCTCGGTGCTAACCAAAAAGGTCGATGGTTCGAACCCACCAGGAGGAGAAAGATACGGCAGTCTGCTTTCATAAAGATTACAGCCTTGGAAACCCTGTGGTGCAGTTCCAGTCTGTCCTGTAGGGTCTCTGTGAGAGTTGACTCACCAGCAATGGGTTTTTGAAGCAAATTACCAGTACATGCACTTAACCTGCCTTTTTTTTTTTTTTAGTTTGTTATAGAAAGCCTGTTTTTTTTTTATTTTAAAGTTTTTTTTTTTCTTTATTATTGTGCTTTAGATGAAGGTTTACAGAACAAAGTAGCTTCTCATTAAACAATTAGGACACATACTGTCTTGTGACATCAGTTACTACCCCATGACATGTCAACACTCTGCCTTCTCAACCTTGTGTTCCCTACTACCAGCTTTCTTGTCCCCTCCTGCCTTCTAGTCCTTGCCCCTGGGCTGGTGTGCCCCTTTAGTCTCGCTTTGTTTTATGCACTTACCCCTCTTTGTAATATAAATGGTAACATACCATGTTACTGTTCTGCATCTTTCTCTTCCCTCAACAAAATCTCTTGGAGATTGTTTCCTCATTTCTTATGACCTAATAAAGAGCTTCGTGGTGTTTTTTTTTTTTTTTTGCAACTTCATGATATCCCACCTTGCTGGATATACCATAATTAATTTGATCAGTCCCCTACTGGTGGCCATTACGTTGCTCCCAGTCTTTTGCTGTTGCTAACAACTCTTGGCCCACGTAAGTGTATTTGGAGGATCAGCTCCTCAAAGTAGACTTGCTGGGTCAGAGGGCCACGTGCCTTCACCCTTTTGTAGATGTTGCCCTCCATGCCAGCTGTGCCGTGGGCAGTGGTGGATGAGCCTGCTTCCTATTCCCTTGACCTCTTGTGGGCTTTACAGAAAGATCACAACACACTAAGGCCACAAGAGCTATACAGAGATCTGTCTGGTCCTGCCCTTCACTTGAATTATTTGGCAGTGCCCTGGTATTAGGCAGATGGATGACTAGACCACAAAGCTCCACGTAGAACGAGTACAGTGGAGCCGCCAGCCCTCTCAGGTCTCGGTTATGGAGGAGAGAGCTGAGCACACACTGACCTGAGCCCCCTCTTGGCTTACTTGATACCCATTTGAGGGAGAGTCTGTATCTCTTAAGCCAGTAAGCTTACCTGCCTCTTTTTTGTAAACTGAGGAGGGCTGAGCACAATGGCCTCTGGGCTCCTGTCCTGCACCCGTAGTCCTTGATCCTTTGATTACGTGACTAGGTGGCTTAAGCGGTTTTTCAGTCACCTGTGGAGTTGCGTTGAGCCGATCCGCCAATGGAAGATGCTGTGTAGCTGAGGGACCCATTTGCTCTGCAGTTTCTCTCTAATGAGATCTCCTAAGGTCCGTGCTTATTACTGGTAGAAATGATAGGGCAGGAAAGTGTTTGGTATTTTTCATCAGTTCCTATGTCTTGCTGGGCAAGGGGTATGTGGCAAGAAGGGCTGCTCGAAGGTCTTTTTTGATAAAAAATACTCTTTTTTGTGTGTCTGTGTTTTAGGTGAAAGTTTACAGCACAAATTAGTTTCTCATTCAAAAATGTATACGCAAATTGTTTTGTGACATTGGTTGCAATCCCCACAATGTGTCAGCACTCTCTTAACTTTCCCGTTACACCCCAGGTTCCCTGTGTCCACTGGTCTAGGTTTCCTGTCCGTTCCTTCTTGTCTTTGCTTTTGGGCAGGAGTTACCCATTAGGTCTTGTATACTTGATTGAACTAAGAAGCACGTTCCTCACCTGTGTTATTGTTTGCTTTATAGGCTCAAAGGTGGACTCCGGGAATGGCTTCAGTTCTGAGTTAGCAGGGTGTCCAGGGGCCATAGTCTCGGAGGTTCCTCCAGGCTGTCAGACCAGTAAATCTGGTCTTTTTTGTGAATTTGAATTTTGTTACACATTTTCCTCCTGCTCTGTCTGGAACCCTGTATTGTGATCCCTGTCAGAACTGTCAGTGGTGGTAACTGGACACCATCTAGTTCATTTGGGGTCAGGCTGGTGGAGGCTGTGGTTCATGTGGTCCTTTAGTCCTTTGGACTAATGTTTTTCTTGTGTTTTTGCTTTTCTTCTTTCTCTTTTGCTCTGGACAGGATGGGACCAGCAGATGATCTTAGATGACTGCTCACAGCTTTTAAGACCCCAGACCAAAGTAGAATATAGAACATTTTCTTTATAATGTTATGCCAGTTGACCTAGATATCCCCGAAGACCATGGTCCCAGCCCTCAGCCCCATTAACTCTGTCCCTCAAGGTGTTTGGATGTGTCTAGGAAGCGTCTATGGCGTTGCCTCGGTTATATTGTGCTGACTTCCCGTATATTGTGTTTGTTGTCTTTCCGTTTGCCAAAGTTAACACTTGTCTACTATCTAGTTGATTTTCCCTCCCCACCCCTCCTCTCCCTTGTAACCACCAAAGGTTGTTTTTTTCTGTGTGTAAACCTTTCCTTGGGTTTTTGTAATTGTGGCCTTATACAGTATTTGTCCTTTTGTGATTGACTTACTTCACTCAGCATAGTGCCTTCCACATTCATCCACGTTGAGACGGTTTGCTGATTCATCATTGTTCTTTATCATTTCGTAGCATTATGTATATGTACCGTGATTTGTTTATCCATTCATCTGGTGATGGGCACTTAAGTTGTTTCCATCTTTTTGCTACTGTGAATAGTGCCGCAGTGAACGTGGGTGCAGATGTCTCTTCATGTGAGGGCTCTTATTTCTCTAGGATACATTCCTAGCAGTAGGATCACTGGATCATGTGCTATTTCTATTTCTGGCTTTTTAAGGAGGCACCATAGCATTTTCCCTAGCGGTTGTCCCATTTTACATAAAACACATACTCTAAAGTATCGGTGTAGCATTCTTACGTTCTCAGAATTCAGAGGCATAAATGACCACAAAGGCAGCCACTGCAAAGAGGCGTGTGACTGTAGGAGAAAACAAGTGTCAGAAAAGGACTCCTGCCCAACTCGTCATCGTGCTGCAGCACAAAAATGAGCATAAACTCTGTTAATGTGGCCCTTTGTGCCCAGGCGTCCCTTTAACATTTGTTTTTATTCTCATACAATCCCTGAGTCTGTCAGAAATACTTCCATACATGAGAATGTATTTATGATCCCATATCATCTTTATTAATTCTTTTCTTGCTCGAATTTAATTTTGCTCTCAGAGGTAGAGTGGTAAAATTGCCTTGTTTAAGAGCATTATGCTGACGAGGAGTCTCATGCCTCATAAAGAAGGAGAGAGCTCCACCGAGGGCTCGTAGCATCATTCCGTGTATTTGGACATATTTCCTAATTCACTTCTGAAGTACTTGGCATTTGATGGCAGATTGTATTGAGCTGCATGTCGGCGCGCATCCTAATCAGGGAGATGTGAGTGAAGTAATCCAGAAGGCTGCGGTGTGTTTGACAAGGACGCTTGCTTGGCGCTGCTGCCTCAGCTTACATCACGCTGGAAAATAATTGCTAACGTTTCTTATGATAGATAATCCTTCCCCACCCACGGACGTGAGAAAACTTGGGATTGGTTGCTTACACTCGTCATGAGTTGGAATATCAGTCTGGGAGAGCCTTTGGAATCCGAAATGCATAGCTTGTGGGTTCTTGCCCCATGTTTCCATACCTGCACCGGAGCATGAAATCCCGATAGAACCACCGACCTTTCACTTAGCAGCCAGACTCCTAACCACTGTGCCACCAGGGCTCCTGTGTGAAATCCATCTTTTCTTTTTGTCAAGGGTCCATTCCAGAGGAAGATAAGAACTTGGTATTGTGCACACAGAATGAATACTTTAAAGTGGAACGTTCACAAAGTGAATGTCTGATTTGATTTTCACTTTCCCCTTAAATCTTGACCGTTTTTTATATTTACTTTTTTCTTGGCGAAATTGAGAAAAAGCTGTTGGAGGCCAGTTTTCTAGGTTATTAAGTGTCGTTGACACCAAAAGGATCCATTTGTGCTGCTAAGATTACCATCATTGTTATTAATACATACTGAACACGAACTGTGTGCTAGATTTCTGATGCGTGCCGGAAACCAAGATGAATCACGTGTGCCATCTGCCTTGTGCTATACAGCCTTGAGGCCCTTCTCAGTGACTTAGCATCATAAAGGTGTTTTTCTCCAAGTTGAGATGGACATAAGATCATGGGGAGACCTTCACAATGAATTTGGTCAGTTCCAGGGATGATGAAATATTATACAGATAAATGGATGGGAATTGAACCAACATTCAAACGTGTTTGGAAATCCTGGTGGCATAGTGGTTAAATATGATGGCTGCTAACCAGAAGGTCAGAAGTTCGAATCCACCAGGTGCTCCTTGGAAACTGTATGGGGGCAGTTCTACTCTGTCCTCTAGGGTTGCTATGAGGCGGAACCGACTCGACAGCAGTGGGTTTTGGGGGTTAGTATTAGAATGGTGTCAGTAATTAATATAATTTTTAACCTGTTGTTAATAATGCATAATAATAAATTAAATTCTCATCAGATGTTATAAAAACCCTGAAACACTTCCAGAGAACCCTAGCAATTATATTCTTAGTTCAGGGCTTGAAAACTCTGACGTAGAGGCCCTTGGAGGACCTGGCCATCTCTGATATTTTATACAGCTATGATGAGTGGTTCTGTGAAAAGTATTTCTTGGAGTGCTGCTGCTTTCTGTTGAAGCTACAAGTGTTTAGGATCTCTTGGGATCCTGGGAGGGAGTGATGAAAGTAAAGAGAAGAAAAATTTCTTTTCAGTCATGGTAGTACAACCATTGTGGAACCATCAAGGGCTTCGGAGTCAGATAAGTCTGAGAAAAGCAACTTACGTACCCCAGGTTCCCCATCTGGAAAGTAGGGATACTGATACTAGGAAAGGTAGGTAATGTTCTCTGCATGTGGCTAGTATTCTGTATGTGTTAGGTTCCTCCTTCTCCTCCCCACCTCCACCAGCTTTGCAGTCAGTTTGGAGATTATCAGTCAAAGACTGGGAAACAGGGTGGGCGGTCCAGACAGGGGCAATGGGGCTAGAGGGGGCACTGCTGGGGCATGGGCTGGGGAGCAGGCATGGGGTGACCCTGCCTGCTGGAACACGGGTAGATCGTGATCTGGTAGGGAAGTTGTGCTAAAGCCATACTTGTAGTGATCGCAGTCTGTGGTTCTTCACAAGATTTAGTTCCTCAAGAACTGGTTTGAAAGAATACATTTAAAATAGCAAGGGACGGGTCAATTCCGCTTTGGTGAAGAACTCATGCAGTTATGTGACTCCTGAGTCACTTTGTATAAAAGCCTTTGAGATGAGGGCTGACGCTGAGTCTTAAATTTCATTTGTCTTTACACGTACTTGTATAGTTTTTGTATAACAATATTTCTATTATTTTCTAATTAAAAAAATTTGATCAGCGTTCTGGAGACTCTGAGCAAGTTTATAAAGCCATTATAAGACAGGAAGCAAAGGCCCTGAGATAGAGGGTGCCTGTTTGAAAAATAGCGAAGAGACTGGTGTGGTTAGAGGAGAAGCAAGTAAAAGAGAAATAGACTATATTATCAGGGAGGTAATAGGGGGTCGAGTGTGGAACCTAGAGACTTAGTAATACTGACAGAGAACAGAGGGGCCCCCAAATCTGCAAACAGAATAACAAGAAATAGGTCAGAGGGCAGAAACAAAGCCATCCCCCAGAGCAGTGGGGCAGGGTATCTAAAAATAGCCCGCAAACTTCTTTAAAGTTACGTTTCAGAAGCAGCTGGAGAAAACCAGGCCCCGGGACATGCGCAGAACATCTGTGTGACCTTCCACCAGGGGCAGTGAGGGGCTACGGCCCCAGCCGGGGAATCAAACCCAGGGGGCAGGAGACTGTGCAGGCGCGATACCCCATAATAAGTCCTGCTACGAATCCCAGAGGCCTCCGGGACAGGAGCCATCTTGGAAAGCTGCTGCGCGCACACCTTAGTTAACATATCCCCCCGCCTGTGCCTATGAATAAAAATGAATCTTTTCCCGTCCAAGAAGTTTAAGAAACTCAGGCGCGTCTTTTGTTCTGTGAGACGAAGGTAAGCGTTGCTCTAGACCCTCCTCGTCTCCGCTTGCAAGCCTCTTCAGTAAAGCTTTGCTTCGGCGGCAAACTACGTGTCTTACCTGCTCATTCTTGACCTTATTCCGGTAACGATTACATTGAAGTGTACGGTGCTTATCGTCTTTCTTCCTTTTGGCTTTTGAATTAAGCTTAGAATTTTATTTAGGGCCTCATTTTTATTCTAATGGCTTCCCTGTTTATGTGGAATTTCCGTCTCGGTTTACCGTTCTGCACCCAAGGGAGCATGTGAACTTGGAATGGATTTTGTGCGTGCATTTATTTCACCTCACAGACAGGTGTGGCTTTGGTTTCTTCACGCTGGATGAGTCTTGGAGTCAGCACTGCCCGGCAGCAACACGATTTGTGAGGGTCAAAAATCAGCTTGTTTGGCAGTGAGTGAGGACCAAGGGAGACCTACTGGAAATGTCTGCCTTTGCTCTAGAAGCGAAAACTTTAACACTGTAGCACAAAGTGAGCGCTTTAGATACACATTCAGACAATGGAGACAGGGTTGAGGGTGTTAGCTTAGGGGAGGGTAGGAGAAAGAGAGGCACGCAGAAAATGGCCTGTGTTAGGCTTTCAGAGTATTTGAAACATTTGACTGCAGATACACAGGGCAGCTTAAGCCAGACTAACAAAGTACTCTAAAGTAGAGAACTTTTGTTTTTTCGTAAGTATATGATTTATTAATTTCCCCAACACTTTAGTCTCCTATAAAGCACTGTTAGAGAGTGGGTTTATAATTATCAATCATTGGTTGCAGATGAGCCCTCCTAATGGAGTCAGAGTTACTCTTCTACGTTCCCTTAGTGTGTTATTAATTTTCGGGGTAAGTCTGGATTTCTAGATAAGCAAAGGAAAACTCCAGCTCAGTCCTCATTTGAGCGATCACATTCCAAATTACTGGACTTAGGAGGAGTATGGTGTTCACGGTGTCTTCAAGTGAGGCCCAAACCTTGCAGATTGTGCCACTCACTGAAAGCCACTCAGTCATGAGCTGGGTCCCAGCCTCAGCTCACCTTTCTTGCTTGAGGACTGTGCCGTTCATATGGGATGTGGGACTGACCGACCGGACCTGAACAGGATTGAATGCTCAGGTTTCTTTAGATCTTTCCAGCTTCGGACTAGCATTCCCCTGCTCTCCTAGGCAGCCTCTTTAAAATCTGGTGTTTCCTTGGGGTTGTGTACAATAAGTTTTAAAATACATTGGAAATGACACGCAAACATTTCCTTCCTGAGTTCCGCTTTTCTTCATGAAAGGGCAGGATCTCCTCTAGCTTGTATTCCTTCCCCAGGCCCCCTTCCTGCACTGGCCACTGCCCTTTCCTGCCTTTGCACTCTTGTACCACCTGTCTGTGCCTGTCTTCACAGTCCATTTCCGGTTTTTTCAGACTGATGGCTGCATGCTCAGGACTGTGGATAAGGCCCTGGTGCCTGTCTTCAGCCTGGCCTTCAAGACTCTGGGGGGTCAGCTTCTCATCTTGGCTTCTAGCTCTCCAGTCCCACACCTCCAAAACAGGCCCTTTGCTCCACCCTGGCCAGGGCAATCCTGACTATACCAAGTTCATTCCTGACCAGGGACTAGCAGTATCATCCCCTCTTCCCTTCCTGACTCTCTTTGCCCTTCGAAGAAAGGGCCAGTGTTGGTCCAGCCATCCAAAAATCCCACTCATCACCAGAAGCCTTACCACATCTGTCTCTGGTTGAAGTCCCCCTTTCTCTGAGCTCTCACAGTGCACACGGTGTGTGTCTCACATGTTGGTATTGTTACTGCCTAGCACTGTGGCTTACCTGTTTCACAAGTCTGGTATCCCCAACCTATACCAGGAAGCGGGATAGGTGTAGTGCAGGGGCTTTCAAACTCAAACAGATAATAGAATTTCCTAGAGACCCAGTTAAAATAGAAACTCTTGGGCCCAACCCCTAGAGATTCTGATTCAGTGAGTGCGGATGGAGGCCCGAGAATTTGCATGTCTGTTGGGTTCCCTGGTGCTGCTGATGCTGCTGGGACTGCACTTTGAGAACTCTGGAGTAGAGGTTTAAAGAGCATGGGCTTTGGAGCCCATCCACCTGGGTTTGAATCCTGGTTCCAGAACTTTATAGCTGTGCACGTGGTTTGGCGACCTCTTTACATCTTCGTTTCCTCACATGTAAAGTGAGTAAAATCATGGTACCCACCTTATAGAAATGTGGGAAGTAAATGAAATCATGCATTTTAGCAGTGTTTTGTACGTAAGAGAAAGCCTATAATGGTTACTAAACCCATTGCCAAACATATTCCCAAAACACCAAGCCTGTTGCCCTCGAATCGATTCTGACTCATGCTGACCCCATGTGTTACAGGGTAGAACTGCTCCATAGGGTTTTCTTGGCTGTAATATTTATGAAAGCAGATTGCCAGGCCTTTCTGCCAAGGTGCCACTAGGTGGGTTTGAACCACGAACCTTTAGGTTAGTAGTCTAGTGCAAACTGAGCCACCCAGGGGCAGTATAATGATTATTACTACCCATTTTTTGACAGAGCTCAGGAAAAGGCATTGTGATACAGTAGCAAACATTGGTATAGGACTGTGAATAGCTGGGCCCTGCCTTCTGCTTCCACAGCTACTGTTGTTAACTCTGTCATTTGGGGCAAGTTGTTTAAAATGATTTAAGCCTCAGTTTCTTTATGCATAAAATACAGACAATAGTATTTTTCTGCCTCATGGTGGTTGTGAGACTCAAATGGGATGACAGTCTGAAAGGATTCGTGTGGAAAGCAAATCGTGGTTATTAACAACAGCTAACATGTATAGGGAGCTCTGGTGGCACAGTGGTTAAGAGCTCAGGCTGCTAACCAAAAGGTTGGCGGCTCGAATCCACTTGCCAGTCCTTGGAAACCCTATGGGGCAGTCGTACTCTGTCCGTAGGGTCACTAGGAGTCAGAATTGACTCAATGGCTTAATATGTATAAAGGAGTCCTGGTGATGCAATGGTTAAGTGCTGGGCTGCTCACTGAGATGTTGGCAGTTCGAACCCACCAGCCATTCCATGAGAGGAAAGATCTGACAATCTGCTTTGTAAAGATTAGTCTAGGAAATCCTATGGAGCAGTTCTACTCTGTCCTATAGGGTCACTATGAGTCAGATTCAACGGCAACAAGTTTGGGTTTTTCTGGAAATATGTATCGTGTTCTCTTACGTGCAGTACACTGCTAAAGATGTCTCTGCTGATACAGCTGTGTATAACATAGTGTTACTAAACATAGCTCTGCCCTGGGGGTGGGAGGGGCGCCCATGGAGTGCCGGACTGTGTGCCCCGCATTAAAGACCCTGATTGTTCGCTGCAGGTGTCCAGTCTCCTCCTTCAGCTCTTTGTTTCAGAGATCTGATTTTAGTGACATTCTGCCTGTCTCCTCCCTTCTAAGCCTTTGTCCAGTCTAACTTGAGGCCACACTAGAAGTTGCCAGGATAGTCAACAGAAAATTGATAACCAAACTAGCGAGATACCCTGAACTTCATGCACACTGTTAATTAAGGCTTATGGATATTTTGACGTTACGAGCATCTCACTTGTAATCTTCCAGCTTTTTTTTTTTTTTATAATGTCTCAGTTGCCTTTAATTTGAAAGAATTAAATTTTATTGTTTGCAGCCTCAGTTTTCCTCCTTATGGAACAGGTTTAATGATAGCATTCTTTCTATGGGTGACACAAACGGTTAAGCCCTCAACTGCTAGCCAGAAGGTTGACTGTTTGAACCTGTCCTCGGAAGAAAGGCTGACGATCTGCTTCTGAAAGCTCAGAGCCCTGAGAACCCTGTGGAACACAGGTGTACTCTGACCCACACAGGGTCGCCATGAGTCGGAATGGACTCGACGACAACTAACAGCAACAGTGATAGTAATAACGTTCTTTCTAATGGGAACCGTGACAAGTTACATGGGATTAATATTTGTGAAGCGCTTTGAGACGGCCCGTGTTCTTTATTATGATGAGGCATGTTGGGGGCACTAAATGAGGATGGGAGGATTTTCAGCTTTCCCTTACACATTTGCATAATAATTACAATGTCTTCATTGGACTGAATGCTTTGACATTGAACATTTCCTGTTTGTTTTTTATGTAACCGTTAACCAGTTCTTTGTGATCACATCTCTTATCCTTATTCTAGCACCAGGACAGGGATTCTCTGAAGACCCCTGAAGCAGAGCAGAGAGCTGTGTTCTGCTCACTCCCTGATGGAGACTTGGTCTTCCTCTGTTGTTGTTTTATTATTTGGATTCTTTTGCCTGGATTTCTACCCCCATGTACTCTTGCTCTCTGGGCTCCTTTCAGGCATAGGTCACAATAGGTATGGGTTTGGCCTCACTCTGGTCCTTTGTAAACATCTGCCTGCATCACAAAACCCCATGTTTGGCATGGCCTGCAGTGATTGGCAGTGCCTTCCCGGGAAGAGTCCAGTCCTGGTACAGCGGGGGTTGCAGGTGCACTGGCACTTGGTAGTGGGGAGCGCGCACAGTCCTCGCTTACCCAGTGCCTGAAATACTACCCAGTCCCGTCCCTGAAATATCTTGGCCTCATGGACTTGTCACTCCAATTAAAACTTCAACGTGAAAGCAGCCCAGGCTTCCTCTCCCTTTGTGCTGAATTTGGTGTGTGGACTGTGCCAGAAGCATGTCATGGAAACTGTTAGGGGGTGCCACGTTGCAGGGCACTCTCATTGTGTCTGGGACCCATTTCTTCCAGCTCTGCATCTTGCTGGCTGTGCTGCTGAGTGCACCTGAGAGGCACATTTTTGTTTGCCAACAGAAAGTCACCTTTGGGATGGTGGTGAAAGCCATTTTCCACATGTCCGCAGATACGGCTGCGTTACCAAGCCTTTTGCTATGACTTGTCTCTGGCAGGGACTTACAAAATAGTTTCTCTGGCTGACTGTCAAAAGTTACATCATAGTGGAGTAACCTGCTTTTAAATCAGACATCCATTATTCATGTATATTAACTGCTTTTTTATTTTTTTATTGGCTGTTTGGGGTATGATTTACTCTGTTCTCCCCAATTGTCTGTCTTTCTCATCTTGTTTTTTTAAATCTTAGCTCATCTGTGAATTTATAGAGCCTGCTCACATGGCTTTGTGAACGTGGATATGCAGAGCCTGCATTTTTTATAGTTGAACTTCACATTTTTGTAGGTCATATTTATGGTGGGTCAGAATAGCAGCTTGGGTCATTTTTGTGAGTAAATGCCACCCCAAAGACACACAGACTTTTTTCTTTTGTATCTTAAAAAAAAAAACAAAAAGCGAGCATTATAGACTTGTACTTCAGGGTCTGTGCTGAATGAAACTGTACCTGCCATTTGTGAAACTGCTAAATATACTGCTCTTGGGGGAAAGCAGATAGACTTTGTGTGTTCATTTGAACGCGTGAAGCATATCTTTGCTGTAAGACCCGTGTATCATTCGCCTGTGATCGGTAGATAGAGGCAGAGATGTGTAGCATTTACTCATTAAACTCACACTGAGCGCCTCCTGTGTGCCAGACATGGTTACAAGTATCCAGAGAAGCATCTAGTCTCTCCAAAATGTATTATATTTCTCCAGTTTGTGAGACTTGACTCTCTGGAATAATAAGGACCAGACTATTTAGTTCTCCTAAATCAGCATAATTAGTGTCGTTCTATGCAGTGGATGTTTGTATACTTTTATATATGTTTCCCTCAATCTTTTGCTCACTCTTTCAGTATCTGAGACCCTTTTTCTGGAATGATTTTCCATATTCCAAAAGCACACTGTTGGGAAGTCCTGTTAGGGTCTGTTGGCAGAAGTGCTCTCTGGGAGTTGTATCTGGAAGCATCTGTTTCATCCTCATTCTTGAAAGGCAACTTTGCTAGCCCTTTACAGTTCTAGGTTGACACTTATATTCTCTCAGGTCTTTGAAGACTTTTTTTTTTTTAATAACTGTTTTACAATAGTTTTAGATTTACAGGCCTTTGAAGATATTAATGGTGTTGACGTCTGCCAATGTTACTGAGAAGCTGCCGATCTAATTGCCATTCCTTTTTAGAACTCTGTCTCTTTTTTTGCCTTCTTTTAAGAGTACCTTGTCTTTAATTTTCTGATGTTTCACTATAATGCATCCAGGTGTGGATTTATTGTTATATAGCCTGTTTAGGATTTCTTGTGCTTCATTCCTTTCAGGTGTAGAAATTCTTCAGCCATTGTCGTTGTTGTGTGTCGGCAAGTCGATTCCGACTCCTAGTGTTCCTACAGAACAGAGTAGCACTCTCCCATAGGGTTTCCAAGGAGTGGCTAGTGGATTTGAACTGCCCACCTTTTGGTTAGCAGCCTGAGGTCTTAACCACCGTGCCACCCTGGCTCCTTTCAGCCATTATTGAAAATTTTTTCTCCCTCATACTGTCCGTTCTGTCTGGAACTCGGGTTGCACATGTTAAACACCTTCTCTCCCATGCTGTTCACCACTCATTCATCTCCATCTCTCTGCTGCATCCTGAGTGATTTCTTCAAATCTATGTTCGGTTACGAATTCTTTGAATCTAATTTATTGTTTATCTCATCAGTTGACCTTTTCTAGAGATTGTTTTTCAAACCTGCTTAATCAGTTTTGCTACTCTTGACCCTTGCCCTCTTTTCTTTCTGTGAAGATTTTCAGCATGCTTATTTTGTATTCTTTATCAGCTAAATATTGATGAGTTATTTCTGTATTTGGGATCCTTTTTTTTTCTTTTATGCGCTCACCAGTGGTTGGTCTTGGTTTGTAGGACTCTTAATTAAGGGGCCTTCATGGGAAGTTTCTGCCTCCCAGAAAGACTCTGCCAGGTACCTTGAGGCGTGTTGCCAAACAGAAGACATTTTAAATGGATTACTAGACTTGGGTTCCTTTGGCTTTGCAGGTAGTGTAAATTCAAACCCTGAACCTGTGTGAGCGCAGACATGGGATTGCGGATCCTAGGGCAAATGTTTCCACCCAGAGCTGAACCTGAGGGAGACAAGTTTCCGAGTAGGCTCTCTTTGCCAACGTAGAGCGTTTTTCTTTTCCTAGCTTACTTTTTACTGAAGCTGTATAGCCCTACAGGGCCCCCAGCTTTAAGCAGAGATCTGAGTTCTGAGGCTGCACTTTATACTGGCCAAAAACTGTCCCCTGTTTTTCTGGTTCTCTAGGCTCCTTTTTATTTAGGCTCCTGTCACTGGCACATGTCCCCAGAGCAGCCTGTGGCTTTGGTGCTCACTTACCTTTCTGGTGTTTTTGTACTTTTCATTTTTGGCCCCTGTGGGTTTCCCTGACTTCTTATGCATTAAACAATGTGTTGTAAAGGATGCTGGTTAATAGAATGACTCTTATCCAGCGTTTTCAGTGTTGGTAAGGTGGGTTTTTCGCATAATCTAGTGTGCCATGTTGTCAGAAGTAGAACCTTAGGACTTGACAGAGTTGGGTGTTAGAGAATCTAGAATCTGAATATTATGGAGTGAGATCTGTGAAACCATCTTCTGTTTTGAATAGAATAAAGCAGTCCCTTTGTACAAGTTGGCAGCAAGATTAGACATTTAGGAACGAGGGGGATGTATTAAGCCAAAAATGAATGTTTGAGTATTTACTGTATACTAGACTCTATACCAGCCCTGAGTGTGCCTATAATGGTACACCAACCAAAAACCAAACCCATTGCCATGGAGTTGATTACAACTCATAGTGACCCCATAGGTCAGAGTAGAACTGCCCCATAGGGTTCCCAAGCAACAGCTGGTGGATTGGAACTGCCAACCTTTGGGTTAGCAGCAGAACGCTTAACCACTGCACCACCAGGGCTCCATAATGGTACACTAGTCAGTGAACATACATACACTTATTGCATACCCGCCAAATGCGAGCACTTAGGCAGAGGCAGGGAGTGTGTAACTAACACAGTACCTGGCACATACTTGGTCCTTGATATATGCTGAATGAATGAATGATAGCATGTCTGCCCCAAAGTACTTATAGCCTAAGTCTAGGACAGTGTTTTTCAGCATGTGGCGTGGCACTTATTAACATGCCACTTCCAGAAACTCACCTGACCTGCTCAATTCAGACTCCTGAGATGACTTTCCTACCCTCAAGAGTTCAAGAGCCGGGGGTCTGGGAAAAACTTGGAGGAAGATAATATGCAGCTCAGAATGGTACCCCAGGAGCAGCGGATGAAGTGTGTAGACAGTAAACCTTCAGCCATGACGAGAGGGAATGGACTGTGTGTTGAGGGTTTCATGGACTTGAGCATAAAGTCAGCTTGATTGGGATGGAGAAGGAGAACATGAAGATTATTTGCTTCACTCTCTAGACGTTGGCTTTTCAGGACTTTTTCTTCCTCAGAAGAGCATAGTATATGTGGTAGTGATGACCCAGAACAAAGGGGGGGAGGGGGCGGTGGTGAGTTATTAGGGATCAGGAAAGAAAGTAGGTCTCAACGAAATCTTTTTCCCCATACTTGTTATCTTTTACTCCGCATCAATCCAGGAAAACATCTCCTAACCTTTGCTCTCTTTGTCGCCTCCCTTTTTCAAATAATTTACTGATTGACAAAGCCTTTTTAAATGCTCTAGTCTTATAAGGAAGCCTTCTGACTATTCCTTTTACCCTTTTGGAAAGGCAGTGTTGGGGTTCTGAAGAGGAGAGCCAGCAGCTCAGGTTGTTGTTGTTGGCTTAATGCCTTTGACAGATATATGAGTATGAAATGAAGCGAAGAAAACACACGTGGAGCTCCTTTCCACCATCCAGCCCATGACCAAAATTCTGGGCCTATAAGACTTTTCACAGTGATTTCTGTATACCGGCAGTTTGTGTTTTTTGTGAGGGTATGTCCGTCCCAGATTTAGGAAAAGTTTACAGTGCTAAATCCAGTTCTGATTGGGTGAAGGAGGAAGGTGGGCCTGCCTTGAGCTCACCCCATTTTAGAGACAGGCCATTTCTCAGCTTTTTCCTTCATGGTTTCATTGAGTCAAACCGTGGTTTTCCTGGGCGCACACTAAGTGGCCCAGGTCACACGTGGAAGAAACAGTGCCTGCCCGCCTGACCAGGGAAGGTTGTTAATGCTTCCTTTATGTTGGGCCTGTGGCTGCCTTCTTCTTCTTGACCCTGTATAGCTCCCCTGGATGCTTTAGACACCAGCCGCCAAGACATGGCTATAAGATGAGGTGGTAGGTCTCCTTGGAGAGCAAGTCCTGTGGATTGAGGAGCAGGACAGCTGGTGGCTGTGCACCAGCTGGTGAAGAGGTGGATTGTTTCAGCTGGCAGCAGGTTGAGGCTTCTGGACATCATCTGCTGTCCCTGTTCATTCCTGTGCTGAGTACATAGAAAATGATTAATAAATATCAGTCGATTAATACATATTTGTCGACTGGCTGTTGAATGGATTACAGTATTATTTCTTTTATGTAAAAAATTAGAAACAACCAAATATCCATCCATATGAAATTCTATATCCGTAGAGAAATTATATGCAGCCATTAAAAAGAACAAGATCTAAAAAAAAAAGGAACAAGATCTATCTATAGGTGCTGACGAGAGAACAACTCTCAAGACACGTTGCTCAGCGGGAAAAACAAGTTTCAGAACATTAGTCCCATTCAGAGAACAGAAAAATTTTATACATACAAACATAGACGTGTGTGGAAAAGTTCTAGAAGTATATACACCAAACTGTTAAAGTGGTTGTCTTTGAGAGATGGCTGTACAGAGGGCTACCACATTCCTTGAGGTGTATAATTCTACTGTGTTGGAATGTTATAAGAATGTATTATGTTTGGAACCAGAAAAAAGATTTTTCAAAAATTAAAGAGATGTCAGAGAAATCTAAATAATTTCAAAATTGAAAGTTAAAATTTTAAGAGTAGGGTTTTTAAAAATACTCTTAAGATCGCTAAGGAAAAACAGTAAAAAAACTTTGTGCTGAAGTTCTTTTTAAAGATAATCCTTGCTTCTACGTAGTGCCTTCTCGATCTGCCTGGAAGCCAGAGAGAAAGAAAAATCACCCAGTTTATTGTGATTCTACACATCCCACTTTCCGTAGTCATCTTTGCAAAATGTGTACCTGTCTTAACGTGGTGTAGTTGTTTTAGATAATTCTTAAAGATCCGACTCCTGTAAAATTTGCTCTGTAATCACTGTTGAACCTCCTTGGTAATTTACACTTGGTACTTAAAGAAAAAATCCCAACAATACGTATCGATTTGGCGGTCACATTAGTGCAGAACATTTTCTCCAAGATTTTAGCTATGGGTAGTTTTTTCCTTCTTTACAGCATAACCATACACCTCTGAGATGAGTCAAGTGGCCGTGGATCGAGACTCACCCAACTAGAGCAATAAAGAGAAAAATTAGTCTAATGCATGGTCTTAACAAGAGGGAGTGAGTGAGCATGAATAATTAATCTCACTAGTCTGTGGCAATCAGATAAAATGAAGTCCCATTTGCTCAACCTTATTAAAAGAGAGAGAGTACGGGAGGGAGGGAGAGATGGTAAAGGTCGTTAAGGGACTTGTAACATGGAAAGAACTGCCTTTGAGACGGGTAATATATTTTATACTCTCTGTGGTCTTTAACTAAACGTCATGGTAAAGGTACTCTTTGGATAGTTCTGATTCATTAAATTATTAAACATTCTAGAAAATACTTGACTCGCGACTACTAACTCAGATGTCTTTATGATGAATTTGCAGAGAGTCTTTTTTACCAAGGGATTGGATCTCACTATATCACTCAGAAATGAGCCATCTACTTATCAAAAGAGAACTAGAAAATCTGAGTCAGTATCAGATTTCAATTATTACATTTACCACGGACATTTTACTGATTACATAAGCCTGCTTTCCTGCTACAGACGTTGAAGTATTTTATAAACAAGAAAATATGGAGCTCAAGAACCCTATTAAAAGCTCTATGCTGATACGGAAGCACAGAATATTATGCTTAAAATAGACTATGAGGTGACTTGTTTATAGCTTTTTCTCCCTTTAAACCCATTGCGGTGGAGTCGATTCTGACTCACAGCAACACTGTAGGACAGAGTAGAACTTCCCTATAGAGTTTCCAAGGAGCGGCTGGTAGATTCAAACTGCTGACCTTTTGGTTAGCAGCCATAGCTCTTAACCACTGCACCACCAGGGCTCCTTTCTCCCTCTAGGAGCTGGTTTTGTGCAATTAGGTTATTAACTGTAGATAGAAGGTTTGATTATTTCTGTGTTCTCATTCGGAATAATCGTATTTTGGTTGTTCTGGAATTGTTGAAATTTTCTGAGGCAGAAACTTACGTTCAGCTGCGTCTTAGCTTGTCTTCTCTGGTCTTTATGGGTTAAGAAGGCACTTTTAATTTTGAAATGGCCCTCTTTCTTTCAGAAGCTATTAGCTTCTGAAAATAATTAACTAATATTTTAATGATGTTTTCACTCTTAGCAGTTTTCAGAGATTCACTTGTTCGAAGTATGTGCTGTTGGAAAAATGAGATGGTTTTCAAGGTGGAGATCATTTAGAACTTCCCAATAAACCAACACCAAAACCAAATCCGTTGCTGTCAAGTTGATTCTGACTCATAGTGACCCTATAGGACAGAGTAGAACTGCCTCATACCAAAATAAAAATCTATACACTGATAATTGATAAATTTATAGCTTAAAAAGAAAAAGCACACCATTTTTATGTGTGCGCTAAGAGGAGGCAGTATCTATAAAATATTGATATTTAAACTTCGGAGATCAGTGATTAATTTTTTTTAAGCACATGGTCAATAGAAGGCAATGTATGCTCAGAATGTGTATGTTTGTGTATGTGTGCGTATGTTTCAATTAGGAGGAGGCTTTTGAATTGCAAATTTTGGCACAAGGACTGTGTTCTCAGCACCTACAACAGTGACTGACAATAGCAAGTATTAACTGAATTGAGTTACTAACATTTTTAATAAAAAATTTAATGTCCTTATGAATCAGCCTTTTTTTTTTTTTTAATTTTTGCTGGAGAGCTGGTACTATAAAAGTATTCTAATACAATGATATCTTGTCTAGAGATGGAGCCCTGGTGGCGCAGTGGTTAAGAGCTTGGCAGCTAACCAAAAGGCCAGCAGTTCAAATCTACCAGTCGCTCCTTGGAAACCCTATGAGGAAGTTGTACTCTGTCCTGCAGGGTCACTGTGAGTCTGAATCGACTTGACGGCAATGAGTTTGGTTTTTCAGTTTGTCTGGAGATAAAAGGTCCCTTTCTTATTTGCCTCCATGCCTATGGAACAGAACTTTGTAAAATTAGAAAGTAGACAGTGACCGAAGAGGGATGTTTGGAAGTAAGAGCTTGTGTTTTGGTTTGTAGTTCAATCTAAAAAAACCCAAAATCAAACCCATTGCTGGGCGCATAGAGACCCTATAGAATGGAATAGAACTGCCCCATAGGGTTTCCAAGGAGCACCTAGTGGATTTGAACTGCCGACCTTTAGGTTAACAGCTGAGCAGTTACCTGCTGCGCCACCAGGGCTCCAGTTTAAAGGAATCATCTAATAGTTAACTATGCCAACTTTTTCTTCCTGGATACTTGTACTGTTTTTTTGTTTTTGTTTTTTTTTTTTTAACCACCTTCTTTGGTATAAATATGGAGCCCTGGTACGCAGTTGGTTAAGAGCTTGGCTGCTAACCAAAAGGTTGGAAGTTCACATCTACCAGCTGCTCCTTGGAAACCTTATGGAGCAGTTCTACCCTGTCCTGTAGGGTCGCTGTGAGTCACAATCAACTCAGTTGGCAGTGGGGTTTGGTATAAATGAAGAGGGCGAAAGAAAGAGAACCGAAGGTGGCTCACCTACGAGTTCCCTTGTTGATTTACTGTTATTTCTAAGTCAGAAGCAACAAGTGGCCCTTAGTTTCCAGACCTCTTTTTCTATGCAAACACTCCAAAAAGCAGCCAGAATACCTGATTTCCCCATTTTGCATTTTTCTTTCATGTCTCCTATGAGTTTATTTGCCCCTGGGCCTGTGGAACTCTTTGGTCGCATTTTCCTTTGGTCAGATGGTATAGCCACATTGCTATAGGACCGCTAACCTGAAACGGTTGGGGAATTGGGCAGCAGAACATATTCTCTAATAAGGGCCTAGTGGTAGTGAGCATGCCCTGGACTGTGCTGAAATGAAAGTGTTGGATGCAGTTCTGAGGTATGTAATTGTACACCCTTCTATTTTTCTTCCTCCACCAGATCCTGGTGTGCAGCCTGGAAGCCGAACGCTGCATCTCGAAGCTGGGTAATGCACTTGGTGACTTCACGTGCGTCAACCTCCGAGACAGTCCTCCCAGTCTCATGATCAGTGGCAACATGGACAGGAGGTAGGTCTGAGTGATAAGTGGCATTTTGCAGCATCAGGCAGCTTCTGTGGAGGCCTTGCCACTCAGCCTCACCATGTACGCCGATGGTCTCTACTGCTCACCCCCTCAGTGCTCACTCGACAGCTCTGCCCACCTGGAGTTCAGCTCTGTGCGTACGCACTGTCTCCGTGAACTTGGAGAACAAAGTCTTGTATTAGGTAATAGTTGGGCATAGCTGTGTCTCTGCTTCATTTCTGAAGCACCATGGGAAGGTTTTCTTTTAAGCCATTTGGTGGACGCAGTTGGTGGAAGGTCCAGTGAGACCACTTGGAATATTTTTTGTCCCCCTGCTGCAGAATTTGTTTGGCATTTAAAAGCTCACTTTTAATATTAAAAACAATAACCTAAGGGATGAATCATGTTCAGCAAAATAGGGTTGCCTGCCAAATGATGTCAAGAGTGTATTTCAGAGCACTATGGTGTCCCTCTGGTGATGGGGAAAAAAGAGTCTTCATGTGGACGGATTCCAGTTTCTATTTAGCTGATTAGTAGTCTTCTCTTGAACGCATTGGCTCTGGGAGTCAGATTTTCCCGGTACAGGGTCCAGTGCCAGCCACAAACGCTCCAGGAACCATCATCACGAAAGGATTAAAGTGTTTGAAAAAGACCCTCTGAGTCCAAATTTTAGGTTTTCCCCCCCTCGTCTTTTCTTTTCCTTTTCTTTTTTTTGGCTGGTTATCTGCCGTGTCTGATCCAGTGCCCCAAAGAGAGGTAGCATGGCTGGAGGCCAGGCTCTGCCGGTGCCACCTCCCCTGTGCCTGGCCCTGGGCTGCAGGTGGTGGTCTGCTTGGTGTTGGGTATCAGATTGTGAGGCGGGTACGCCTCTGTGCCAAATCCCAGACCACTGTCCCGCCAGTGCAGCAGCTTGCAAAAATAATTATTTTGTCAAATAATATTTTCAACTCTCGACCTTTCTAGCTACTCTCCCCTCTTAGAACAAAAAGATAATGTGAGTATTCTTTACAGGAAATACTCAATCTTTTTTTTTTTTTCTCAAGGCGTCCTAAAATGGCAGATATCCTGATGCTTGAGAATTGAGCTTCTCAGTGCACGTCCAGGCAGTTTTTCTCTTTAAAAAAAACAAAACAAAACAAAACTGGACTTGGTAAGTGTCCTCTACATGTGACACAGCAAATGAAAGAAACCAGTTTTTATAGCCTGATGCTCACGTCTTAGTTTCCAGACGGTGCTATACAAAGGGTCCAAGCTTCTCCAATAGGATCTCCCCTCAGGGACCCAACAGCTACTTGTTTTCCAGGAGAGCGAATGCAGAGGGCTCTTGGGGGCATCCAGATGGAAAGGTCTGGGATCGTGGATTCTGCTTCAGAGCTCGTTTGCAATGTGAGATTTCGGTGTTCAAGCACAGCTAGGCTCCCAGGAAACCAAGGTGATGTTCCCAGAGGAGAGGCCTCTGCCTTCACCATCACTTAGCCCAGTTTGCTCTGGAAGAATGCTTTCCAGCCAGATGGTGATGACCACTATCAGCTATACATTGCGTCGTCAGTCAGGAGACCCAGGCATACTTAGTAAAGCAGACTCCTTCCTCGGGAGCAGGGCTGCCAGATTACGTAGCTATTGCCAGAAGAGGAGCTAAAATGCCTGGTGAAAGGGCTCTCTGGTCATTTTTTAAAATACTTTATTGTTTTTGGTGAACATTTACAGAGTAAATTAGGTTCCGATTTGACAATTTCTGTACAAACTGTTCGGTGACATTGGTTACATTTTTCGCAATGAGTCACCATTCTCTTTGATGGTGTTCTGGTTGTTCTGTTTCCAGTACTCTAGTGTCCCTGACCCCTTATCTTTTCATCTTTGCTTTAGAGTAACTTCTGACCTCTTGGTCTCATGTAGATGATTTTTTAGTAGAGTACCATACTTATGGGTAATATCCTTTATTTGGTGTGCTACTCTGTTATTTTGTGAAAAAGTCATCTTAAGGGATAGGTTTGGTTCCCGGTTTAAAAAGTATCTCAGGGCAACAGTCTCAGGAAGTCCTCTGGTCTCAACTGGTCTACTAAGTCTGGGCTTTTTAAGAATTTGAGTTCTGTTCTGCATTTTTTCCCCCTTCTATCAGGGTCCATATGTTATGGCCCTGATGAGAATGGTCAGTAGTGGTAGCCGGCCACTGTCTAATTCTCCTGGTCTCAGGGCAGATCAGGCTGTGGCTTGGGTAGGCTGTTAGCCCTGTAGACTAGTTTCTTGTCTGAGACTTCGGTTTCCTTCTCTGGTCATTCTGAAGTCCAAATTTGACCGTGTTAAGTCCATTTTATTAGTAAACCAATGTTACAGGTTTTTTAAAAAGACTGGCTGAGAACAGATGAGTGATACGCAGTTGGCAGAGGGTTGGGCTGTCCAAAATGGCATTAATCAGGGCCCATCCTGGGGCTGTGTGCCGCTATTTGAAGACTGCTGGTCCATCCGGGGCCAGCCTCACATATGAGGCTGCTTTTTATGAATCGTAATAGCAGTGTTAGCAATATGCATTGGAAACGCAGATGCTGATCTGTTTTTTTTTTTAAATAAAAATTGTACATCTGGAAAAAGGAACAAGAAATTGAGACATTTAAATGTGGTGGAGGGAAGTCTTATTTTTTTTTCCCCCAAAGGCTTAATAGCTATGAGTAAGACTGCTTTAGAGATGCATGCCCAGGCTTGTGTAGCTTGTGTTTTATTTCAAAAATGGGAGTAGGGGGTGAAATATTAAGAGAACTCTGAGAAGAACTATGTCCTTGGCCGTCTCTTAATGGCTGAGGCAACTAAAAAAAAAAAAAAATGGAACCTCCCTTTTTTATTTAAAAAACTGAATTCCCACTGTATTCCCTTAGTACTTTATAAATAACTTGAGAGTAAAATGGACTCTGGAGATACATAAAGCTGTCTCAGGTTAAGACAAAAATAAAGTAATTTTTCATTAAAGTAAGGAAATTAGCTTGAGTAGTTTGCAAACATAGGTAGAATTTTGCAAGGGTTTTTTTTTTTTTTTTTCCTGGGTGGAAACCTAGGCTTAATTTAAAAAAAAAAAAAAAAAAAATAGCTAACCTAGTATGTCACCCATTGCAGAAAAAGTCAGAGGGTAATGAGAGTCTCATGAAGAATAAGGGAATGAGTAGAATGGAAACTTGGCTATTGTTAGATTGTGCTTTTCCCTTGCTGGGAGGGAAGCATTGTACAGTTGTGGGAAGAGAGTGAGGTGGGGTTTTTGCACAACAGTTTTATCAGTATGGATCAATGAGTCTTTCTAAACACATCCTTTTCTTCTTTTATTGTGCTTTAAGTAAAAGTTTACAGTTCAAGTTAGTTTCTCATGCAAAAATTTATACACACATTGTTAGGAGGCCCTAGTTGCTCTCCCTGTAATGTGTCAGCACACTCCTCCTTTCCACCCCAGATTTCCCGTGTCCATTCAACCAGCTCCTGTCCCCCTCTGCCTTCTCATCTTGCCTCTGGACAGGAGCTGCCCATTTAGTCTCATGTATCTACTTGAGCTAAGAAGCACACTCCTCACAAGTATCATTTTATGTCTGATAGTCCAGTCTTTGTCTGAAGAGTTCGCTTTGGGAGTGGTTTTAGTTTTGAGCTAACAGAGAGTCTGGGGGCCATGTCTTCCAGGTTCCCTCCAGTCTCAGACCATTAAGTCTGGTCTTTTTATTAGAATCTGAGTTCTGCACCCTACTTTCCTGCTGCTCCGTCAGGGACTCCGTGTTGTGTTCCTTGTCAGGGCAGTCATTGGTGGTAGCTGGGCACCATCTAGTTCTTCTGGTCTCAGGCTGATGGAGTCTCTGGTTTATGTGGCCCTTTCTGTCTCTCGGGCTTATATTTTCCTTGTCTTTGGTGTTCATCATTCTCCTTTGCTCCAGGTGGGTTGGGACCAATTGATGCATCTTAGATGGCCATTTGCTAGATTTTAAGACCCCAGATCAGATGCTACTCACCGAAGTGGGATGCAGAACGTTTTCTTAATGAACTTTGTTATGCCAGTTAACCTAGATGTTCCCCAATACCATGGTCCCCAGATCCCCGCCCCTGCTACTCTGTCCCTCAAAGTGTTTGGTTGTGTTCAGGAAACTTCTTAGCTTTTGGTTTAGTCCAGTTGTGCTGACTTTCCCTGTATAGTATGTTGTTCTTCCCTTTACCTTAGATAATTCTTGTCTACTATGTAGTTCTAAACAAGTTTTTTTTTGTTTTTTCCTTCTGAGACCGAGAAGAGAAATGAGTAATGTTACAGGACGAACGATGAACGTTAGATATTAGGACTGGGTGCTTGTGTCTGTTCTGTTTACCAGGGTCTTAGCACAGCGCTTGGTACGTAGCATGTTCTTAACACCAGATGCATTTTATTTATTCTAAGGGGCGTTTTTTTTTTTTTTTTTTTTTTAAAGTTTCACATCTATGATATTGGGATTTTTAAATCATTGGCATCTTAAAATTGTCAGTGTGTTTTTAATGTTACATAAAATAATGGTTCTTCTTATAATCGTGTCTTTAATTGAGTGAAGTATGTATTTGTTCGGTGAAAGCAAAAATGAATTAATATCTTGGATTATAACATTATGAGAAGCTTGATATGTTAGGACAGAATTGGTAAGAAATAGACCACTTTGTTTTTAGGGAGCTCACTGAGTTTCTAGAATCTGTAAGTTTATGTCTTCCACCAAATTTGGGGTGTTTTCAGCCATTATTTCTTCAAATATTTTCTGCACTAATCCCTTTCTCCTCCTCTTCTGGGACTCCACTGACACGAAGGTTTGACTTTTTGGTATTGTCCCATAGGTCATTTAGACTCTGCTCATTTTCTTGCCCAAACTTACTTTTCTTTCTGTTCTTCAGATTGGATAAATTTCTATTGATCTAATTTTAGGTTCACTGACTGTTTTCCTCTATTATGTCCATCCTGTTACTGAGCTCATGCAGTGAATTTTTTTAGATTGTGTATTTTTTGGTTCTAAAAATTACCATTCAGTTTTTTTTACAGTTTCTGTTTCTCTGCTGAAAACATCAGTTTTTCCACTCCATTTTATCTTTACTTCATAGAATATAGTTAACAATAGCTGCTTTAAAGTAGTTGCTAAGTCCCAAAATGTGAGTAATCTCAGGGTTGACATCTGTTAATTGTCTTTTCCCTTGAGAATTAGTCACATTTTTCTGGGGTTTTGTTTGTTCTTGTATGTCAAGTAATTTTTTGGATATATCTTAGACATTGTGAATGTATGTTGTATACACTTGGGATCCTGTTGTGTAGTCGTCTGGAGAATTTTAAACAAGCAGTAACCCTAGTTAGGTTCAGGCTGCAAGTTCTCTCTTGCTGATGTGGCCAGTAGTTCTAATGTCAATGCAATTTCCAAAGCCTTTGCTGTGCCGCCCTAAGTCTGTACCGTGCATATGCCCAGGGGTTAGTCTGAGACTTGGCAGTGATTTAAAGTTCGTTCAGTTCTCGTGGCCTTTGTTACACTGCGTCGGACTACCCTGCACAGCTCAAGGGTGAGCCTGGGATTTGCGTGGGTTCATATACAGTATTATAGGATCCCCCTCTGCAGTTTCTTCCTCTCTGGAACTTCGTATGCTTTCCAGGGTGGAGGAGCCCTTTATCGTGGTCCACTGGCCAGAAAGAAGGGGTTTCTCTCCAAGTTTTATCTGCCTGAATTGCTACCACCATGCAGCTCTGTGACTGGGGCCTATCCTTGGGGCAAGACTTTAAGATAAAGAGAGGGAAAAAAACAAACAAAAAAACCCCAAAATATTCCTACACTCTTTGGACTGCAGGGCCCCTTTTCTGGGTTCCTTTGGTCAGAAAGGTAGAGATTCTGTTGAGTTGTAGCCTTGAGCACCACCACTCAGCTCTGTTACTGGAGCCCATACAAAGCTGTGAGAGAAAAGGGGGGGAAACGAGAAACTCTTTCCCTATATGTGTGACTCATCCACAATCTGCCTACTTTAGTTTACTTTCACAGTCCTCGGGTGTTTACTTGTTGTATTTTGTTCAAAGGTTCTGGTTGTGATCAGCAGAGACATAGGCAGTACTGGGCTTACTCCATCTTGCCCAGAATCAGAAATTCCACTTTCTTTTAAATGATTTAAATATACAGTGTAGTTGACAATACAGGGCTGTTATTAAAGAGGTCCTTTACGTTCTGTGGTCTCATTCTTCTCCAGTGAAATCAGGGATGGAGTATGGAGAAGCTTATCACTGCTCCGCCAGTAAGAGTGGTGTTAACAGCACATGTCAGGCTGTTCCTGTGTTGCCAAGGCAACATTTGTTGAACCAACAAATCCCACAGTTCCTTTCACCGTGTTCTTACATTATTCAATTTTATAGCAGCTTTATTGAGAGAGAATTCACATACCACACAATTCATCAGTTTAAATTATACGAATCAGTGGTTTTTAATAAGTTCACAGGGTTGTGCAACCACCACCACAGTCCATTTTAGAACATTTTTATTTCTCCAAAAAAGAAACCCTACACCCATCAGCAGTCACTCTCCATGTCCTCCCGGTCCCACCAGCTCTAGGCAGCCACTCATCTTCCTCTCTCTGTGAATTTGCCTATTCTTGACATTTTGTGCAAGTGGGCTCATAATATGATGTGGTCTTTTGTGACTGGCTTTTTTCATTTAACATAATGTTTCCAAGATTCGTCCATTGTAGCAGGTATCAGTATTGCATTCTTTTTTATGGCTGAATAATATTCCATTGTATGGACACACCACATTTGGCTTATCCATTCATCAGTAGATGGCCATCTGGTGGTTTTCCTTTTTGGGTTATTCTGAATAATACTGCTGTTAACATCCATGTACAAGCTTTTGTATGACCATGTTTTCATTTCTCTTGGGTATATACCCAGGAGTGGAACTGCTAGTCATATGGTAATTCTGTTTAACCTTTTGAGGATCTGCCAGAGTGTTTTCCAAAGCAGCTGCACTGTTTTACATCCCCACCAGCAATATATAAGGGTTCCATTTTCCCTACATCCTCACCAGCACTTGGCTGTTGTCTCTGAGAGGGCGTGAGGTAGTATCTCATTGTGGTTTTCATTTGCATTTCCCTGATGGCAAATGTTGAATGTTTTTTTACATTCTCATTGGCCATTTGTGTGTCTTCTTTGGAGACATGTCTATTCAGATCCTTTGCCCATTTTTTTTTTTTAATTGTGCTTTTAGTGAAAGTTTACAAGTCAGTCTCTCATGCCAAAATTTATATACACCTTGCTATATACTCCTAGTTGCTCTCCCCCCAATGAGACAGCATACTCCTTCCCTCCACTCTCTATTTTCGTGTCCATTTGGCCAGCTTCTGACCCCCTCTGACCTCTCATCTCCCCTCCAGACAGGAGCTGCTCACAAAGTCTCATGTGTGTACTGGATCCAAGAAGCTCACTCTTCACTAGTATCATTTTCTGTCTTACAGTCCAGTCCAATCCCTGTCTGAAGAGTTGGCTTTGGGAAGAGTTCCTGTCTTGGGGTAACAGAAGGTCTGGGGAACATGACCTCTGGGTCCTAGTCTCAGTTAGACCATGAAGTCTGGTCTTTTTTACAAGAATTTGAGGTCTACATCCCACTGCTATCCTGCTGCCTCAGGGGTTCTCTGTTATGTTCCCTGTCAGGGTAGTCATCGGTTGTAGCCGGGCACCATCTAGTTCTTCTGGTCTCAGGCTGATATAGTTAGTGTGTGGTTTATGTGGCCTTTTCTGTCTCTTGGGCTTTGCCCATTTTTTAATCGAGTTATTTGTCTTCATATTGCGTTGTAAGAGTTTTTGTATGTGCTGGATACCAATCACTTATCAGATAAGTGATTTGCAAATATTTTCTTATATTCTGTGGATTGTCTTTTTACTTTCTTGATGGTGTTGTCTGAAGCACAGAAGTTTTTAGTTTTGATGAAGTCAAGTTTATTTTTTCTTTGGTTGTCATATCTAAGAATCCATTTCTTAACCTAAGGTCATAGAGTTTTACAGTTTTAGTTCTTATATTGAAGCTAATGATCAATTTGGTATTAACTTTGGTACGTGGTATGAGGTCAGGGTCCCACTTCATTCTTTCGCATGTGGATAACCAGTTGTCCTGGCACCATTTGCTGAAAAGACTAGTCTTTCGCCATTGAACTATCTTAGCAGCCTTGTTGAAAATCGTTTGACCATAAATTGGAGGGTGTATTTTGGACTCTTAGTTCTGTTCTGTTAAATGTCTATCTTCATGCCAGTACCTAACTGTCCTGATTATCTACAGCTATTCGATTGTTACCTCACCACGTTTTAACTAAGTAAGACATGGTAAGCTTCTAAATGTCAGGCATGTTGAACTTTAACATTATATATGAGAGCGAAAGGAAACCCTGGTAGCCTAGTGGTTAAGTGCTGCAGCTGGTAACCAAAAGGTCAGCAGTTCGAATCCGCCAGACGCTCTTTGGAAACCCTGTGGGGCTGTTCTACTCTGTCCTTGTAGGGTCGCTCTGAGTCAGAATTGACTCGATGGCAGTGGGTTTTTTTTTGGTTTATGAAAGTGAAAAAGTCATATTGGAGTCTTCATGTGCTAAATGGGCATATGGAACATTCAGTAGTTCCAATTTGGGGTCATGTCCCTTATTGTTCTGGCATTATGTACGTTCTCATCTTTTCCACAGGCAGTATCGTGGGGCTGGCATGCGGATTGCAGAATGTTTGGTCTAGCAGGGATCTCTGAAACCCTCCAGTGCTGCTCCAGCTGAGGAAACAGGTCTAGAAAGGTTGAGTGATCAGTTTGCGGGGCGTGTTACTTTGGCCATACTGATTTTAGGGGCAGTGTAGAGAATGCTAAACTTCAGAGATACAGCTTTAAAATACAGACACCTCTAAGCTTAGCCTAGTTGGATTAAACTGGGTAGTTCTACTTGAAAATACATGTGTTTCTAGTTGCTCTGCTTAAATCAGTCATTCACAGAAGACCCTCATTAGTGCTATGTAGATAAAGCTATTGATTTGGGCATACAGGTTATATTTAAAATCCTCTTTAATAACTCAGGTTCAGTGAAACCAAACGAATCATGTATTGATTTCTTTTTTAAAAAATACTAGTTTTCTTGATTAATTAGGTCATTTAAAAAAAAAAAAGCTTTACATTTTAATACCTTATTGCTTGTTCTCTTTGTTTGCTGGATAGAAATATAAGCGGAGGTCAGGTCCTTCTTAATGACACTCCCAAGCCAGACTCTGAATAGGCTTTAGCTTTGCTATCGAATATAGTCTGCCTTATATATGGGACTCTTTAATCCAAACCATTGGGAAGCTCACCCTGAGTTGTGAGCCCCAGTTGAAGAGTCTCGGAGCGTACTTCTGCCCTGATGCATAGAAAGTCGTGGTACTGCTTCCCGCTGTGAGAGAGCGAGTGAGTGGGGCGTAAATGTTGTATTTGCTCCATCTGCAAGCATTATGATAAGTTATTCCAAGCTCTCAGCACAGGACCAACCAGAGTGTGCCTCCCTCTCGCTCCAGCACGTTTTCCTGCCCATCAGATGGCTGCTCCTCTGCTGGAGTCTTTGGAAGGTTCTGGTGTCTTTTGTTTTAATTGGCGGGCTAGAGCCGCCTCCTACCGTGTGATTTTCATTAGAGAGAGGCTGGGGAGAGGGGAGTGTTGGACCGTCCTCCAAGCCCAACCATGAATATTAATACAATTACAGCTTTCGGACCAATTATTTTTTCTTTTCAGCGGGCAAAGTTGATGAAATATGTGCTAGATAGGGATTTACAAAATCTACCGTTGGCTTCTCTTTGTCCCTGGAATCAGTCGACTTGGCATATCTGTGTGCCCGTTTGCTGGGGCTACCTGTTTCCCAGCTTCCAGCATCTGAGTGCTGAGGTGACAGGCTTTGCCAAGGTACGCTGCATTGCAGGTTGGTGCCACACGTTGTCAGCTGTGCGTGCAGACACCGGTTTCTTCATGGGAATTTGAATGGCCAGTGTGGACCTCACGTGCTCTCTGTTGTTGGCAGGTTCTGCCCGTCAACAAGAAACCAGAGTGGCGCCTCTCTAAGGAGATGTCACAGAAACGCTCTTCTTTTTTCCTGTGGGGAGAAGTTCAAGTCTTTTTTGGCCCATTTTTGTTTTCCTTACTGATACCAGTATACTGTTGCTGTATCTTTTGGTGTAGTTGTTTATTTTGTTTGGAGCCACCATGCTGGTATCTAAATACAATGGGAAAACAGATGGCAAACTTTGAACTTCTGGACCAAATGTGTGTTTGCCTTTGTCTCCTTAACAGCCAAACTGTAAATTATGGAGTATAAATATTGAACAGAGGAACTCGTCATGAAAATCACCATGGCATAATAGACCTTTATTAACCAAATATGCACTGAAAAGTATGTGGGCTGCAATTGTTTTTATCCATCCTTTTCAAGTTCCCATCAGTAAGCAGGGCAGTTAGAGCCTAGAGGCAGAGTTCCTTTTACTACAGCATTTCTACCTTTTCCCTTTCTTGGCCAAACATCCTTCATTCTCTTACCCACGATGCCTAAGGATAAAAAAGAACAGGCGTCTCTAAATGCTGACAGAGAGACCTGTTTTAAAAGTTTACTTCATGCTCACTCTCTCTGCATCTTTCTAGTCCACGTCCTTCTCTGTAAGTGGGGGATCTGATGGCATTCCATAGCAACAGAGCCCCCATCAGAAGCATCACTGGATCTCCTCTGTCTTCTAAGACCAGATAGTTTTTAAACTTGTTTTAAACCTTGGTGGCATAGTGGTTAAGAGCTACGGCTGCTAACCAGAAGGTCAAGCAGCTTGAATCCACCAGGCGCTCCTTGGAAACCCTGTGGGGCAGTTCTACTCTGTCCTATAGGGTTGAGATGAGTCAGAATTGACCTGATGGCAACAGGTGAAGTGTAGTAGTAGTCGTCATCGTCAGTTGCCATCGAGTTGATTCCAATTCATGGCGACCCCATGTGTGCAGAGTAGAACGCTTCATAGGGTTTTCCAGGCTGTGACGTTTTGGAAGCAGATCCCCAAGCCTGTTGCCTGAGGCTCCTCTGGGTACATTCAGACTGCTAAAGTAAATGAATATATGTTACCTTAAACACTGTGAAACAAAGCATGCATATGTGAGTGTCTATAAGGTATGAGAACACTTTGAAGAATAACAGTACCCACCACCCAGCTTACAAAACAGTCACTTGGAAGGCCCCTGAGTGCCCCTTCCTTCATGAAGGAGTTCTTGTCCTTTAAACTAAACGACATAGCAGGTACAGAAAAAAAAAAAAAAAAAACACAAAACTTGTTCCTTTATTCCTCTCATCTTTCCCTTGCCTTTCCTCTTTTCCAAAGTAACTGCTCTTAACGGTTTGAGTATGCCCTTCCAGAATTTTATCTTTAAAATATTACTTGGGTAACAGGCACATTGAGAACTGCATTCAGAAGAAGCTCAGAGAGGTACAGTGGAAGGTGCCAGTCTTCTGTGCACCCCTTCCGGAGTCTCCCAGCCAGCCTACTCAGCTGGGACTGCGTAACAGTGAGTGCTCTCCAGGAGTCATTTAAACATGCACAGTGTGCTGGTGTCACCCCCACAGACCTGTTCAGTGCTGTGCCCATGCTCCTTGTGTGACACAGAGGTCACTGCCTTCAGTACATATAGATCTGCCTCATCCCCTAATGACTGCCCCCTCCCACTGTGCAGCTCAGCCGTAATCGCTTTAACTGTCCCTCAGTCAATGGGGTTAGTTAGTTAATTGGGAAGTCCACATCGAGTCATTCCCATTCATGACAACTTAAATATTGTATCTAATTTTTCCTGTCAGTCTAATTATCTTTCCTCAATTTTTTTTTTTTTTAATGTTTTTTCCTCAGGTTGCTTTTAAGACCTCATTCTCTTTTCTGTTTTCTCATTTTATTATGGTACACTTGGGTATGCATTCCTTTTTATGTATCCTAATTAGCACTCATTGAGTAGGTATGCCTTTCGTTGCTTTTGGAGAAATCACAGCTATTAACTATTTGGATATCGCCTCTTCACCATGTGTGCTACGTTCCCCTTCTGGAACTTCTTTTGGACATACGCCGAACCACCCTCCTTCCAGCCTCCTTGTCTCTCAACTCCTCATTCATGTTCTTCATCTCTTTGTGCTCCATTCTGGGTACTTCCTTCAGACTTACCTAATTCAGATATGCTCTTATTTGCTTCTTACCCTATCTAATGAATGTAATTTCAGGGGTGATATTTACAGAAACCCTGGTGGCATAGTAGTTAGAGCTTCGGCTGCTAACCAAAGTTTGAATCCACCAGGTGTGCTTCGGAAACCCTGTGGGGCAGTTCTGTTCTGTCCTATAGGGTGGCTGTGAGTTGGAAGCAACTCAGCGGCAACAGGGCTGATTTTTTAAACTTGCATTTACAGCAGTTTTATATGGCTTTTTTCTACAGTGGGTATCTCAGTACTCCTCTCTCCCCTTCTGGTGGGCCCAAGTCTTACACTCCTGCCCCAGCATTGTGTTGAGACCCAAACACCCTGGTTCTTGAGATTGGTACCTTCCAGCACCACTGCTCCAGGCACACACTTACGTAGGCAACAGCAGCTCCAGTGGTCCGTGCTGGCTTTCAGCTTGGGCCCTGTAGAAGTTGCTAATTTGGTGAGCTCAGCAGTGCATTTAAAAGGATGTTATATAATGTTAAGTGATTTGCAGTGGGAGAGTTTTCAGGTTACCTAGTAAACACACTGCCTGAAACAGAAGCCCCACCTTTTGCTACTAAAAAGCAGGGCTGCAGCTAATGGCCTTTTGCGTGTGTACATGTGTAGATATAAACCAAAAAGCTAAATCCACTGCTGTTGAGTCGATTCTGACTCAGAGCGACCCTATAGGACAGAGTAGAACTGCCCCATAGAGTTTCCAAGGAGCACCTGGTGGATATGAACTGCCGACCTCTTGGTTAGCAGCCGTAGCACCACACTACTACACGGCCAGGGTTTCCCACGTAGATAAAACCAAACCCAGTGCCGTCAAGTTGATTCCGACTCATAGTGACCCTATAGGACAGAGTAGAACTGCCCCATAGAGTTTCCAAGGAGCGCCTGGCGGATTCGAACTTCCAACCCTTTGGTTAGCAGCCCTAGCACTTAACCACTAGGCCACCAGGGTTTCCATATTAACGCCACAGACATGTTAAGGTCTTACTTCAGCTGTCTGTCGTCTTATACTATCTTTGAGTGTTTTGTATTTCACTGTATGGCCTGAGGGTTGGCATAGCCTATTCCTTGTGGTATTTTGCTTTAAGACTTTGAGAAATTCTCTCAGAATATCCATAGGTAGCTTACTTTGAGTCCTTTGTGTTAAAATAACTTAAAATAATCCCCCTCAGAATGTACAAGATTTGTGTGTGAGTCTAGGACACAGACTTTCAGATTTTATGATCGAGTTTAATGTATTATCATTGTTAATGTATTATCATTGTTTGTCCAGCTCCCCTCCTAGATGGTAGGATCTTTTCAAGAAAGTGATTGTCTCTTCCTTTCAAATTAATCTGTACTTAAATTTTGCCAAGTTCAATTTTAGTTATTGTGGCTTATTTTAGGAACCAAGTATGTTGGTGTTTCTGATGGGCAAGAGATTTCCATGCTATTATCTAATTTATTCGTATGTGGAAATTCAGCATTAGTTTGTATAAAAAATGGTTTTTAAAGAAATATTTTAAGACTTCAGGTGAGTGACTGCATTTGTTGTTGTTAGGTGCCATCGAGTCACTTCCGACTCATAGCAACCCTGTGTACAACAAAATGAAACACTGTCTGGTCCTATGCCATCCTCCCAATCATTGTTACGCTTGAGCCCATCATTGCAGCCACTGGGTGAGCCCATCTCATTGAGGGTCTCCCTCTTTTTTCCTGACCCTCTGCTTTACTGAGCATGATGTCCTTCTCCAGGGACCGGACCCTCCTAATAACATGTCCAAAGTGAGACAAAGTCTCAGTATCCTTCCCTGTAAGGAGCATTCTGGCTGTACTTCTTCCAAGACAGATTTGTTCGTTCTTCTGGCAGTCATGGTATAGTCAATATAATCTCTTGATCCCAGTGATTCTGTTATGCGTGGTCAACAACTACAGGAGAATTCCCTCTTCACCAAGATGGTGATGAACTTACAGAGTTAAATACCCAAAAGTGTTCATTTCCCAGCCAGGTAAGGGTTTGACCTATAGACAAGTAATAGCTGATTTAACTCTTGCCCTGAAGAGAATATACCACTGGTAGAATTACTGTACTTGGCAGAAAATCTACCATTTGAACAGCCTTTTTAGGCTGACTCCCATGAGAAGTCAGAATGCCCATCAGAGCCAAACGTTGAGCTCAGCAGACTTTCTCCAGGCAGGTCGTCTTTTCCCTGTTCAGCAGATACAGTGAGTGAGTGTCAGGGCAGCTAGCGTACTTGTCCTGGGTCTGTCTTGTTCCACACGCTTTTAAATAGCTGTGGGTACTCTCAACTTGTTCGTTTCTGTTGCATCTTAGGCTCCTATGAAAGCATACTCATAACGAGACTTTAGAGGTCTGCAACAGAAGGGTTTGATTGTTTTGTTTGATTGTTTTTTAGATAGGCGTGCACAGACCAACACAGCTGAGAAGGGATCTAGATTCCAGCTGTAACTAACCCCACGTCCCTTCTCTGCTCACTTAGGGTGAGGATCCATGACCTCCGCACTGACAAAATCACCCTGTCGCTCTCTGCCCACCAACTCGGAGTCTCCTCAGTCCAGATGGACGACTGGAAGATTGTCAGCGGAGGCGAGGAGGGCCTCGTCACCGTGTGGGATTACCGGATGAATCAAAAGCTGTGGGAGGTGCATTCCCGGTAAGGTCCGTTCCCCAGGGGCTTTTCGTGATGACAGGAAGAGTCAGGACAACCTCGTTACTCTGAGCCAGGCACTGTGTGCTTTCCATGCCTTCCCATCTTACTCCTCACTGTAACCTATTAGTTAAAAAAAAATTAGCTGCTGTTATCTCTGCTTTTCAGATGAGGAAACTGACACTTGGAAATGGCCAGCCGGTCATTGGAGCTGCAGCTCCTCTCTCTTACAGCCCTAAAATGAACATAATACCCACAGGTATTAGTCAGGTCCCGGCTTCTCGAAGAACAGAGCTCATTTCTTGAAAATGCTGTTCTGGTTATTTTAGGATTCCTCCACTTTAATAAAGGTAGAAGCAGGGCTTCCAACTGGTTTGTTCCGGTTCGAACCCCTGCTGAGACTTGGCATTTCTAACAAGTTCCCAGGCTATGCTGCTGGCTAGGGACCAGTTCTGAGAACCACTAGAGCAGTACTAGGGCAGTGGTTCTCAGAATTTATTATACAGAAGAGTCACCTGAGGAGCTTGTTAAAGGGTAGATGCTGACTTACTATCTCTGGGGTGGAAACGCAAGTTCTCAGCAGGGGGTTTGAACCTGCTTCAGAACCCCTGGGTAGAAAATAAAAGGTAACTCAAAAATGTAGGAAGCCAGCTAGAGACCATGATGTGACTCCCCCCCGCCCCGCCGCCCCTCTGCGATTCAGCAGAGAGAGGTAGGTGCGCGGCAGAGCTGGTCCAGGCCCTCTGACCTAAACTCCAGAGAGTCATGACAAGCATACTGTTAGTTTCTTGAACTTCAGTTAAACTGTTTCGAAGGGCACTTAAGGCCTGAATATTTTCAGTCTTAAACTAAGGATGAATTTAACTGTATTATTAAAAAGGTTCGCAGATAGAGCCTCGCCTGTGCTGATAGGAAGCCACCCTCCTTTGGCCTCTCCCACATACACCTAGAGGCAAAGTTAAGGGAAGAATTGGTTTCTTCCTTGGAGGCCAGTGTCAGCCACTGCTGCGGCCAGCAGCTCTTATCACATGGCCCTCAGGGTCTAGAGCCCTGTGTGACGACTACACCGCCCAACTTCGTCTTCATCTGTCCATTCCTCACTCAGCAAACAGGTACATTTGCCCTTTTTGGTTTTGGTGGCGATGCACTGAGTTGCCACCAGGTGGAGCCAACAGGCGATTAAAACTCCAGTTCTTGGTTTAAAGAGCTGGCTCAACCCCTCCCCTAGGGCAACTCCCACAGCCATCCAGGCCCCAGAGAGGCACTGCAGCCCTGCTTCTTAGTTCACAAGCCTACAGCCAGGAGGGCTTACTTTTCTCTGCCTTGAAAGCTGTGCTCCCTTGGATGGCTCAGGCAGGCGAAGCTGGGGTTAGTAAGGTCTTCCCCAGAGCTGTGGTCCTGTCACACCATTGCATGGCCGCACTAGGCCACCGTTTCCACCCGAACAAGGCCAGTGCCTCACTTCTCTCTTTACTTGGTCTCCTGCCCAGACCCAAGGACTCAGATCCGTACCCCCCAGGCCATACGCCCCCCCCGCCCCGGTTTCTCTTGTTTCTCTTCTGTGCACTCGCCCAGCATCCTCTGTCCAGTGCATATGACTGCCTTGCTGTCCTCTTTGATCTTTCAGCATCTTCTCCCTGTGCCCAACCTCCTTTCTGTTGGTAGAACCATCAGTCAGCCAGATTGCAGGCCTGAGTCTTCCTCTTCCAGTCTTTATCACAGCCCTTCCCTGGGGTAGGCCGGGCAGGGCTCAGACCTGCTGTGTCACTTGGCCCAAGACATCAAGTTGGTGCCCCAAACCTTGGACAGCTGGGCAGGGCTCAGACGACTCCTTCACTGCTCTCAAAAGAACCCTCTGCTCTGGCCAAGAAGGAACCTTGTCCCCAGGTACCCCAGGAGCAACCCTGGCCTCTCCTCCCTACACCAGCTTCTGCCGAGTTCCTGTAGCCTCTGACATTTCTCATGCTGTAGAAATGTTACCTGTTTGGGCGGGGGCGTATGTATCCTACCTTCCTCAGTAGTTAGGCGCCTCCTTGATGGCAGGCACCTGTCTCTATCCTGTGGCTCCGTGCTGTGAACATAGCAGGCACCAGGTATTTTTCAGATCAGGGAAAATCTGCTAAGTGGATTTGACACGGTTTGAGTCCACAGTTTTCTGCATGTGCTTTCACAGTGCAGAGTACAGTGTCATCTGCAGCCCTCTGAGTTTCGAATGGCAGGGGCCTTTACAGATACCAGTAAATACCTCCTGCCCCCTTCACAAATGGGGGGATACTGGTTCTGAGAGCTGGAGTGACTAGGCCGAGGCCACCCAGCCTGGGAGGCAGATGTGGGGCAGTTTGCCACCGTGTGGTGGTGAGTAGGGTCAGGTTTGTCCTCTGTGTCTAAACCACACCAAGTGGCCGGGGCATCAACAAGAAAGCAAGTGCGTCCAGACTGGTTACGAAGTAGTGTTCGGTGCGAAGACAAGTCTTGTTCTAACCACCTTTGGAACTGAGGTGAGACGCTGCTGCCCCTGTCAGCCCAGTTTCCTCCTCTGTAGGAAAAGCTGGGCTAAGAGGGTTTCTAGAGTTCTCTGCAGCCCCGGCCCCCGAGGCTGCGCCAGCAGATGTAGGATGTGCTCCGTGTCTGTAGGGCTCACCACTAGAGCAGTCTGTCTCCCTTCACTAGAGCAGTCTGTCTCCCTTCATGTTCCAGGCACCCCGTTCGTCACATCGCCTTTAACAGCCACAGCCTCATCACAGCCAACGTGCCCTACGAGAGGGTAGTTCGCAACTCCGACCTGGACAACTTTGCCACTCACAGGAGGTCAGCTGGGTGGGGCTGGGTGTGCAGCTGTTCAGAAAAGATAAGCATCGTTTGATTTGACTGATAGCCAACTCTGTGCCACACTGTTCCCAGCAGGATGTGCCCTAAGACATGGTGACTCCTTTTATAGGAAGTTGGGAACATATATGTGGATGATGTGGGTGATAGTAGCCACATCTGAAGGCCTGTTTTAAATCCTGCCCCCACAATTGCTCTGTGGGACAGATACACAGGCCAGGGGCCTGCAAGACCTGCTTGTGGTTGACTTTACCTCGTCACAGGAGCAAAGCCCAGTCAAAGGGAGACCCTGACTGCAAGTGGCCCAGGTGCCTTTTATTAGCCTGCTGGCCTGGCTCTGAGTGAGTGTTCCCCCCGTGCTCCATCAAACTTGTCCATTAGCCTGTCATCTCTCTAGTCCCAACCCTGTGTGCCTGACACACTGTGGGTACACAGTGCACATTTGTAAAGTGGGTTCTGATCCTGTCTGAAAGGCGCCTGCAGACAGAGCAGATGCCGTGGGGGCCGGAGCTGGTAACGCAACCCTGAGCCCTGTTGTCACTTCTGCTCTCTCTAGGCACCGGGGGCTGATCCATGCCTATGAGTTTGCAGTGGACCAGCTGGCCTTCCAGAGTACTCTGCCCATCTGCCGCTCGTCTTACATCAGCATGGCTGGCTACAACTACGACCTCGCGCTCACCTTTCCCTATGACAGTATTAGGGAGTGACCTCAGTTGGGAGCAGGGAGAAAACGAGAAGAACCAATTTTATGAAGTCTAAAACCACAGAGGAACAGTGCACTGGGCTTTCAGTGATAAGGAAAGAAAGCAACCCCAGGGTGATACCACATCTTCCTGTCTTGCCTTCGCTTGTCCCCTTTGACAGGTCATTCTCTAGCTGGCCATGGAAATGGAGTCTGTCATGGTGTGTTTCTTCTTAGCCTGTTCTCTCTCTGCTGCTCCCAGATGACTCAAATTTCTGTCTCCTTCCCCCACACCCTCCAGACGTGACATCTCCTCCTGTCCTTCCACACGTCTCCCTCTAGCCTGGTCTTAGGGAGTGACAGCACTGTTGCCCTGCACAAGCCAGTGCTGGGATCACACACTCCCAGATGCCTCATAGGCCCCCCTGCATCGTCCTACACACTACAGCGAGAGGCCGCACCTCTTCGGGCAAGGCCAGAATCATCACGGCCTTGCTGGCTATCTTACCACTCTCCAAACTCCTTCCTCTTTTGGCGTCTTTGGATGGGCTGGTCTCTGGGCCAGCAAGACCCTCGCATCTCCCTGTCCTTTGGATCTCAGCTCAGCCCCTTACTCAGGGTGGCCTTCTTTGACCCCCACCCTCTATAAATTTGCTGTAGTGCTACTTTTTCTTAACAGCAGTTACCGTGGTTTAGGATGACGTGTTTATATGTCATTACTGACTCTCTTGCTTACTCTTGGGTCCAGAAGACAGGATGCAAAGTAGATACATTCTGACTATTCGTTGACTAAACCCAGTCCTCCACGTGGAACGGACGGTGGTTCCACAGGAGAGAATGAGTGAGAAGAGGCGTAGGTACGGGAGGAACCATTATCACCATTACCTTAAACTGCTGAGATAACACAGGACAACCCGAGACAGCTGTTCAGTTTAATACATAAATGTCACCTCCAAAGTACAACAAGCACAAGCTGTTGCTTTCTCTTGATTTAGATTTGTTCTAAGCTGCAGCCCCCGTAGCGTCCACCTAATAAACCTTCAAATTATCAAGGCAAAAATGGAAAGAACTACAAAGAAAAAAATCCATACTCATAGTGGGTGGTCATCAGATTAAATCAGTAAGAAACTTCAGGGTACGCAGGACTTGCCTAATAAAATGAACAAGCTTGAACCAATAGGTGTGTATAGGATGTTGTGTTTCCAGTATCTGCAGACCATACACAAATGACAGGTGTGAAGGCCTCAACGGAAAGCTCTGATCCCACAAAGATTGATGCCCCGCCACCAGATCCACTGAGCCCCACCCCAGAGAATCAGAAAGCACAAAACCGTAACAGGAAAATGTTCCAGACACTTCTGCATTACCTTGGGTCTAAAGAGAGAAATAAAAACAAACTATAAACCTCTCCACACCTGAACGGCAGTGTGAGCACAGAATGTCAAAACCTGTGGGGTGCAGCTGAGATGAGACAGAGATGTTACGGCTTTAAGAGAGACTAAGACAAACCGAATAAATGAACTGCCCCCTTAGAAAGCTTAACCAAGGAGGAAAGCATGTATTAATGAAATAGAAAGCCAACAGATAGTAATCTTTAAAGCCTTTCAAGAGGAATTTTTTCAAAAGACAAAATATATAATTCTTGATAAAGAAAAAAGATGCAAGGGACCATCAAATAAAAAAGGAGATAACTCGGTGGGGGATACAGAGTAAGGGCTTTTAACGTGCAGATCACGTGCCCACCCTGATCCAAGAGAAAAGCTAAGTTTTTCCATGGTATATGCTGGGAAGTGCTTGCCATCACTCAACGGCCCGGAACTTTGGAGTCATGAAGGTTTTGGAAGGTTTTTCAGATTGCTTAAGATGTTTAGTCGTTGAAAAAGTGCCACCCCATATCCGACTAGAAAGGAAAACCAGGCCAGATGAAGAGCCACGCCTGGGAAGCATCTCTTAACCCAGAGAGCATGCTTTATTTCAGACAGCCTTCCTGCGACGGTTGACTTGACAGGATGGCTTTCTGTTTCCTCTCAACCAAATGGCTTCCAACATGAAGCCAGTCCCTGGCAAGCAAATGAGATTTTTACTTATTCTCACCATCCTGTGGTGGCCTGACCCCAAGTGACCTCGCTTTATAAGGCTGTAATTCAGACCTACTCTTTTTCTCTCTCAGTCCCAGTGCAGCCTGCACCTGGCTGGACCACTGCCTAACACATTTTTTTCTTTTCAAGAAGGAGCCCCTTGCCATCTGAGTTCACATTTCCTAGCTTTACAGCAATTAAAGATAATTTAAAGATTTAAAAGAAAGTAGGCCCAGAAAACTTTACAAAAAGTAACAGACACCAGAGTCAAAAACTATTGTTATCCACTGCTAACAGCTGGTCCCGTGTGAAAGTGTGACCAGCACAGGCTTCTTTCCCTAAGCTGTTTGGGGCCTTTCTCCCAATTGTGAAAACTTGCCTGGGTTTCACGGAGGACGGTTCATTGGACCCAAACTGGGAGCTTTGAGCACACCAGCCTTAGTGTTTGCTGCTGCAGACCTTGGCATCCCGGGAGAAGAGAATGCGCCCTGGTGGGGGAAGGACAGGTGCCCCTTCGTAATCGACATTTACCCAAACGTAAAAGTGGCCCATGTCCCTCTCCTGCGAGCCACCTTACCTTTATACCTGCTGGCTCTTTGAAGGGAGCATCTTTTGCAAGTTGTCACTGAGTTTTTAGCAGATCTAGTTTTCTTCATTAGCTCTTCTGCTTCTCAAACTCTTTGACCACCATGTCTCCTAGAGACAACAGACTGAGATCTGCCACTGGGGAAGCTGGAGGCGAAACCCCTGAGGTTTTCTGTCTTACCTTCCAACGCTGTATAACTTTTGCTTTCCACTTTATCCATGTCTGTTTTGGTATTAAAACTCTGCAGTTTATTTATTGCTCAAATTACTCTTAACACTCTGACAGTGTACCACGATAAGCCCCTGGGAGATACCACTGTGCCAGCCGCCACTGCCCACCCCTGTCACATCAGCCTTTAAATCTCACCTTGTGTGATTACCTGCTTGACAACCCACAGTTGAATTGTTTTTTCCAAAACTTCCAGTACAGGGGTTCTTAGCCCAGAATCCAAGGAGCCCACAAAATTACATGTGGGATTGTGCACAAGGACATTTTCTGGGCAGCAGTGTGGTACGTTTCATCAGTGTCTCCAAGGGGACTCTAGGCCCCCCGAGAATTTCATCTCTGCCACTGGACTGTTTTTCAGTCCCAGCCACAGACGGCCTTGGTAGCGGCTGTTGCCCAGGTGATAATGTAGGTTAAAAGATTGTAGAGAAGGCGTCACCTTCCCTAAAGGGGAAGTCTCACCCTGACTTAAGGCTTAGATTTCAGCTGCTCAAAGGAAAAACAGTTTCCCTAAGAGTAGAAGTTTCGGTCCTTTCTGAAAGGGAGAGCTCACAGCCCCAAGGTGAAGGCCTCTACCCCGGCACCCCCAACAAAAGCCAAACCCATTGCCATCGAGTTGATTCCGACACCTAGAGACCCTATAGGACAGAGGGGAACTGCTCCACACGGTTTCCATGGAGCAGCTGGTGGATGTGAACTGCTGACCTTTTTTTTTAGTTAGCAGCCAAGCTCTTAGCCCTTGCCACCATAGCTCCTCTGACATCCGGGAGAGCTAAAAAACCAGCTGCCATTGCGTCAACTCTGAATCATGGTGACCCCGTTGTATGTCAGAGGAGAACTGCTCCAATAGGGTTTTTAATGGATGAGTTTTGGGAAGTAGATCTCCAGGCCTTTCTCCTGAGTTGTCTCTAGCTGCACTTGAACTGCCAACTTTTCAGTCAGCAGCCAAGCCCTTGCTGTCTGTGCCACCCAGCAACCCCCCGGGATGAAAACCAAAAAACCCACTGCTGTCAAGTCACTTCTGACTCATAGCAACCCTGTAGGACAGAGTACAACTGCCTCATTGGGTTTCCAAGGAAAGGATAGTGGATTTGAACTGCTGACTTTTTGGTTAGCAACCAAGCTCTTAACAATTGCACCACCAGGGCTCTGCCCCAGGACTGGAAGCCCCAAATTAAGGAGAGGAGGGTATTTCCCGTTTTGTATGTGAAATCACAACCAGCAGCCGCTTTGAACTGGCTTTCTCCCATTTGTAGAGAAATGGCTCTTTCCTGCTGAAGTCACAGCCTCCCAAGTCCTTGCTCTCCACAGAACTGTCTGGTGGCCTGCTATTGTGGGCGAGATCCTAATGGCGGGCTCGGACGGGGGCTAGCTCCTTCCTGACTCAGGGCTTTTGCTTTGAGCAGCAGGTGCGGCAGCAGAGAGCTGATGGCACTGGCCAGCCCGGGCCGCAGCCCTGGGAGCCGCACAGCCCTGCGGCTTCCCCCAGCGTGGCCAGGACAGATGGTTACCTGGCTGCTGCAGCGGAGCCTGCAGTGATTTGGACGGGGCCTGCCTCTAATGTGGGATGGCAGATACGCTCTCACTGGGCTGCAGCGGGTGCCATGTGGGCAACTGTGAGCGCTCAGCCTCTGATGCTGAGTGTGGGCTTTCAGCAGCGGGCACTCGCCTGGTCTGTACCAGGGCCTGCCTTTTGTAGGACGGGAGAATGCTCCACCCCTGGAGCCAAGCCTGCCATGTTAAATCTTCCCTTGCCCAGTGCTGGGCAAATGCTTTCTGGTTGGTGTGTAAGGTGCAGGTGGCAGCACGCTGCTCCCAACACATTGCTGACCTGACTACTCCCACTGGAGCCATTCTGGGGTGCTGACACTGTAAAGACCTGAGCTAGGCTCTTGCTCATTGGCTCAGCAGTGGATTAGAAGGCCCAGCAGTCCACCCGGGGCACAGGTCGTCCTCCACCAGACCCCTGGAGGCACGTGTTAAGTGATTCTGGAAGCACCCAGGAACAGGCACAGCTCTATGGAGCTGCAGTGGAAACACTGGCTCTTCCCACTGGACTTGAGGCTTCCCAAGGTCACTGTGTGGGTGGACAGCCTGTGAGGCAGGTGTTTGCAGAGCCCTTGCCAAAGCAACTTGTATTTTTAACTCTCCACCAGCCTAGTAATGTCACACTGTGCCATTCCCAGCACGGCAGGTTGAGCTTCAGCCTTGTTAAACTGCAGGCAGGTGGGGACAGGTTGAACCACTCAGTGACAAGGATCAGATCCATGGTTGAACTGTCTTCTCTTAGCAAAGCACAAAAAGAACTTTTTAGACCCTTAGATCAGGAAATAATGTAATTGTTTTGTTAAAGTAGTAATTTGTTCCTTAAGAGGGTGCTTGGACAAAATTGGAAGCTGTTGTAATCTTACTCTGTTCCCTTCTCCATAATTCATGTTTCACGGGGCTGCAGAATGTTCCCTGAGCTTCTCGTATTACATCTCCATCACACAGCCCTTCGGTAAACCCACCAAATTAATGTGTTTGTGTCAAATCGCCATATTCTTTAATGTCCAAAACCCAACCTCTGGTAATTTTTCCCCTTGGTAATATGGCAGTATTACAGAACTGTACCCCCTTTTGACCAGCTTCTTGGCAAATGGGTGAAAGAATATGGAAAGAGAAGTGAGCTTGCTGGCAGCCTGAAGGCAGGGGCCTGCTCAGCCTGCTCCACGCGCGCCCCAGGCCCTTGTACGTACTTAACACCTTCCTTCAAATATTTGTCTCCGTATTTATTTCTGCCTATTTCCTTTTAGTCACCAGTGTAGTTTCTGATAGCAGGAAAACTCCTAACACATGCACTTGTTTGATTTGTCCCTTGCTGGCTTCAGACCAGATTCCAGAGCAGACACATCACCCGCTTCAGGCTGCTGCGGACATACACGCAGCTCATGTCCCCATCCAGGCACTGGCAGGCCTGCTGCACTAGGGGCAGGTCTGTGCAGGCTAACCCACAAATCCAGCAGGGGCAGGAGCTGGGTCCGAGGCCCCTGCCTCATCCTGCTGCACAGACGGCTCTGCCCAGAGACGGGGCCTTGCTGCAGCCCCAAGTGGTGGCCTCCCTGCCACTAACCAGAGCCAGCAGCCCCACTGGACTGTGCACCCAGCCTCCCCTCTCCAGAAGCAGGTCTGCACCTACCACTGGCCACCCTGATCACCCTCTGAATGACCGGGACGGGCAGAAACACAAACCCGTCCACATAGCACACGGTGGCTGGGCAGGCCAGCTCTGCTGAATTCACCAGCTGACGCTCTGGGAGAAATGAGCACTCACCCTGCCAGTTAGATGGCACCCTTAGTGATTCTCAACGAATTGGTTTTCTTTTGAGCTGTGTGGACTGGGCTCACAGTGAATGAACCTCATTTTAATTAGTTGTTTAGGTAAGCAGTGGCCTGAATCATCAAAGCCATTAGGCTGGCCCTCAGTGTCTAAGCGAATGGAAACGTTTGACACGTGCCCATGGTGACCACATCTCCCAACTGGAACTCAGGGCCCAGGGGCCAACAGAACATTATTTATTATTTATAAAAAAAAAAAATTCACATTAATGAACTGCCTTTGTTGAAGACAACAAAACTGAAGCAAATTGGGAGAGAGTCCCAGAAAACCTGGGGCCTGTGGTGCCTGTGCCAGCCACCCCGCTGCTCGGTAACACTGTGGTCTCAGCGACTCAGGAAAGGGCAGGTGCAAGGGGAGAGGGGAGGGCGGCCCTGCTGCACGGGAGGTGCTTTCTGACACACTTCCCAACAAGGGCTACTAGCCTTCACGTCCCCCACCCCGCAGGCCGTCAGCGAATTTCTAGACTTGCTCTCCGGGCGACCAGAAACCAGAGGGCCCCTCCTTCCCCTGCCAGCACAGTGAGGAGCAGCAGGGCAAGGCCTGAGGAGGAGTGAGGGGCTCACACCCACTTCCTCCCAGGACACTATCTGCACTCTGATTCATATTCTGGGGTTTCTCTCTCCCACCACATGCCAGCCCTTGAGGGTGGAAACCAGGTCTCACCCCTGACCCACTGCTCTGAACATCAGACATTTGACCCATCCTCTGGACAGGGCTTTAGAGGGCTCTCTCATGTACCTGGAGAGACTAAACCTGCTGCCTGTAATGGCCCATTTGTCAGGGCAGTTAAAAGTGGAGGCAGAATCCCATTTTGGAGAATGGCATCTGGGGTCTTAAATGCTAGCAATCAGCCATCTAAGATGCAACAGTTGGTCCCAACCCACATGGAGCAAAGGACAATGAAGAACTCCAAAGATGCAAGGTAAGTATGAGCCCAAGAGACAGAATGGGCCACATAAACCATAGACTCTATCAGCCTGAGACCAGAAGAACCAGATGGTGCCCAGCTATAACCGATGACTACCATGACAGGGAGCACAACAGAGAATCCCTGAAGGAGCAGGATAGCACTGGGATGCAGACCCCAAATTCCAGTAAAAAGACCAGACTTAATGGTCTGACTGAGACTAGAAGGACCCCGGAGATCATGGTCCCCAGACCTTCTGTTACCCCAAGACAGGAACCATTCCCGAAGCCAACTCTTCAGACAGGGATTGGACTGGACTGTAAGATAGAAAATGGTACTGGTGAGGAGTGGGCTTCTTGGATCAAGTAGACACATGAGACTATGTGGGCAGCTCCTGTCTGGAGGGGAGCTGAGAAGTCAGAGGGGGACAGAAGCTGGCTGAATGGACGTAGAAACACAGGGTGGAGAAAAGGAATGTGCTGTCTCATTAGGGGGAGAGCAACTAGGAGTACCTAGCCAGGTATATATAAGACTGACTTGATTTGTAAACTTTCCCTTAAAGCACAATTAAAAAAAAAAAAAAAGTGGAGGCAGAGGCCCAGGTTTGTGAGTGCACAGAGGAGCCTAGGGTGGAGTCAGGGTCTGGGCTGGCTCCCACCCCAGCCCAGTCCATTCTGCCATGTGTTTACTAACAAGGAGAGCCCGGGCAAGATTCTCTCCGCCTCAGTGTTCTCATCTGTAAAACGAATGTAGTAACACCCACCTCAGACACTGTGCATGTCAACCAAGTGACGAGGGCTGTCTGATTGCCACCATCAGGCTTTCTGTTCTGTCTACTAATATTTCCCTTACCTCACCTCACAGCTTTGTTTTTTAAATTTAAATACCTACTTTAACTTACTTTTTAAAATTTAAATACCTACTTTCATCCTAAGCACATGCAGCCACCACCCATCTGTCAGCGGAGGCTTGTGTGTTGCTACGATGCTGAACAGGTTTTGACAACGCTTCCAAACTAAGACTAGGAAGAAAGACCTGGCGATCTCCTTGTGAAAATCAGCCAATGACAAATCACAATGGTCTGACCCGCAACCAATCACAGGGATAGCGGAGGACCAGACAGGGTTTCATCCTGTTGTACATGGGGTCACCACGAGTCAGGGGCCAACTACGGCAGGCAACAAAAGCAACACTGTGGCCTCACTGATGTGATACAAAGTTATTTTTTTCTTACGCATATTAAAACAAGGATATAACTGTTAGAGTATATATTCAGCCACGTAACACCTACAATCATCTCAGACACCTCACTTGGGGGAGGAAGCACTGAGAGCTCGCAGAAGAGCCTTAGTCAACAGCAGAGCCTCGGGGAAACACACAGCATTGCTTCTGCCTCCCGTGCCTACGGCTGCACAGCTCCGTTCACCGTGGCAGGCGGTGTTCCCACCGTGCCCTGGGCTCAGTGCGTTTTCAGCTAAGATCATTAGTCACTGTGCATAGAACAGTGTCAGGGTGGTTAGGCTTATGGGCTGCACCAGAAGAAACCTAAAGTGGGAGGGCTGCTCAGGTTGAGCTTCTCCTGGGCCTTTTCCTCTCATTCAGAAGTTTCCACTAAAACCCACAAAGCAGGTATTTCAAACCTAAGTGTTTACCATTTATGGGGGGGGGGAACATTGCCATCGAGTTGGTTCTGTCTCATGCTGACCCTATAGGACAGAGCAGAACTGCTCCATAGGATTTCCAAGGAGCAGCTGGTGGATTCGAACAGCCGACCTTTTGGTTAGCAGCCAAGCTCTTAATCACTGCTCATGACCACCAGGGCTCCCTATACATGTTTGGTGTTATTAATAACCATGACATGCTTTTCACATGAATCCTTTCAGACTGTCAACCCATTTGAGTCTCACAGGCAGACAAATACTATTGTCTGTATTTTATGCATAAAGAAACTGAGGTCCCTGGGTGGTGCAAATGGTTTGCACTCAGCTACTAACCAAAAACTGGCAGTTCAAACCCACTCAGCAACGCCTTGGAAGAAAGGCCCGGCAAACTACTTCCAAAAGATTTCAGCCAATGAAAACCCTACGGAGCACAATGGTCTGATCTGGTTGTACGCAATTCACCGTGACACAGGCCAACTTGATGACAGCTGCTAACAACAACTATAGATGTATAAAGCACCTCTGGATGGATGACTGAGAAAGGGGTTAACGTGGTTGCCTCTGAGAAGGGCGACTGGGTAGCCAGGGGCAAGAGCCAGAGATTCCAAGGAGTGCCTTTCTGTTCCTTTGAAATGCTGAACCGAATGTGTGACCTGCTGCTTTAGAAAAAATAAAATGAAGCACAAATTTATTAAAGCTACAAATTAAAAGTTTAAGACTGCAAATAACAACAGCACTTGCCAGTTACCAAGAGCATGTTCTTGGAAAGCTGGAAAGGCACCTCCCGGCTAGTGTCAAGAAAAGAGCCGTGCACTATAAATGCAACTACCAGAACAAGGCCTAGAAAATAAATATTAGCCTCCAGTCACGATGGGACCACTGTGTCCACTGAACAACCACTGCCGTCCACCAGCCACGCAGGACGATCAGAAATAACTGCCCAGCAGGTCACCCTGGAAGCCACACATAGTGCGCCACCAGCTATGCCTGTCCCGCCTGCGTGCACCCTTGTAGACTCACAGGCTGCGTCAACCAAAGTACAGACCTTGTTTCTTTGTCCCCCCCAGCCCATCTCTGAATCAGAAGGTAAGAAGAGGAGCCGCTGGAGACACTTACCTGGGCAGATGCCTGGAACTCCGAGTGATGAGCCTCCCCTGCTGTGTGTGGCCTTCGCCGCTTCCACTTATGCTGCAGGCAGACAGATGGCAGCCACGGGCCCTGCTGCGGCCCTGTCCTGCCAGAAAGAGCTCCCAAGACCCAGCTGGGCAGACCCCCGTGGTTAAGAGCCAGGGTCTGGAGTCGGCCAGCAGGCCTTGAGTCCCAGTCTCTGGTGAGCTCACAAATCACTGCGCTTCCTCCACCCGTCTGAACACGTGGTCAGAAGCAGCCCCACGCCCAGCCCCAGCCCCTCCAGGAGGCCCTCTGATCCGCTGGCCTGTGTTAGGGGCTGTTCCTTATTTTACTGCCTGGGATTAAGAAGGCAGACGGGCCTCCAGCATTTATGCGAGGAAAGCAGCTGGCACTCTGAAATAAACCCAAAATAAACCCCAGAACACTGGAAATAATAAAGGGGGCAAATCTTTGTCCTCCACACCAGCCATTGCATGCTTTGCTCATGCAGGCTGGCTCCACCAAACGGCCAGGCTGCAGGCCGGAGTGAAGAACAGACAGGGACTCTGCGCTCAGTAACAAACCCAGGTTTTATTGGAGGTAAAAACAGCAGTCCCACCTCGCACACCCTACAGAACACGGCGCAGACCAGGGAGCAGACGAGTAGGTGGTGGTTTACAGGAGGTGCGGCGGAAGGCCCCCGCCGGCCCGCGGCCATAGCTGCTCAAGGCCACTCGGGGAGCATCCCCGTTGCAACGTGGAGTGGATCGGTGGTGGTGGTGGCGGCGGGTCAGTGGCAAAGGGCCATGGTCTCCATGTTCAGGAAGCGGACGTGCATCTTGGTCTCTATATCGATCCCCTGCCAGATCTGCAATAGGACAGGGTGCCATCAGAGGCCCTGGTCCCCAGTTGCTGCCACCACCCGCCCTCCTCCTCGACTGGCTGGCTGAGACCTTCTGGGCAGGTGAGCGCCAAGGGTTGGGTTACAGCACTGAGCCAGGTGAGGAAGAAACATTTCCATCTGGGTCTTGCTCGCTGGTTAATCTGGCACTGACGTTTGGGTTCTTTGTGAGATTGTCACGGCCAGGTATTGGGAAGTATTGTATCGGAGCTCGGAGCTGAAGAAGTCACTGGAACCCCACCTACCACTTCAGGCTCTGCGGTGTTCACGCGAACAACTTGGCCTCATTAACCACCCCCCTTTTTATCTGTAGACAGGGGGAGCCGCCACTTGTGTTGCCCACTCCACCCAATGCTGCGGACTCAATCTTCAGGGGAGAGCTGTGCGAACGTGAGGCTCCATTAGGCTGTCGGCGTCAATGTAAAGGTCGCGAAGAGTTTGGTTTTCATAACTTTCCTGGGATGAGCAATCACGCCCAGGAAAGGTGACTTCTCCCCAAAGGCCACGTCCGTGACCATATACCTGGTAGCAGCACCACCAGCACAACCTGACCCGGCCAGCGCCCTAGCGTGCATCTAGGCTACACAACTCTTTGGCCCACGTTATAAGGCCTCCTCGCTCCCACGACTGTGCTCTTGCCGGCGTCTTGGCCAAACAGGGCCCAGGACACCGTGAGGGGAAGGGGGAGCAGGAAGGAGCTGCTTGGTGGGCGGTGACTTCAGGGTCTCTCTGCTCAGGCAAGAACTTCAAAGGCTCCAGCTGTCACTCTCAGCCTCTCTGGGGACAGCCAGGAAGCTGGAACGGGGGAATCTGTGCTTCACTGGCACCCCGGTGACAGGGATGCCTCCAGGCACTTCTTGCCCCATAACGTCACGCTGCCCGAGCCCCCCCCCCGCCCCACCCCATGCTCAGTGGTCTCCTGCTCCGCGGGCTGGAGGACGGGGAGGAGAGCAAGTCTGCTTCCTTCGTTGTGGGGCAACGTGTTCCAGGAACAGATATCCAGACGCCCGGGGCAGGTGCCCAGAGTGGTTCTGCTAAATGCCAGGTAGGCTATATGGCCGCCACAGATGCTGGGCAGTGGGGGCTCCAGAGAAAGGGAGGGCCGGGGCGACAGGACTGGGCTTGGGGCACTAGAGAGGCAGCAGGAGGCAGCGGCCAGCCTTCCAGGGAAGGAAGCTGTTCTCAGGCAAAACCATCCCATTCCACCTTCTGGCTTAAGGAAGAAATCCCTTCCTCCTCCGCCTCCCCCAACCTCCTGTCTCCTAATTCCTTCCCTGAGCGCATCGCTTCCCAGACAGCAGGCCTCACAACAGCCAGAGTGACCTTGTGGTACAAACACAGCTTCTCCTTCCTCTCCCTGCCCAGCCCTGAAGCAGGGGCTGTTGCATGGGATGGAGGAGGCGGCCCACCTCCTGCCAACAGTCCAGGTCCAGCCTTTGCCTCAGGGCACAGGGTTTGCTCTACCCCTTGCCCCCCACCACTCCTCCATCTGTTTGCTGGTGACCTGCCTGGTGATGGCACCAGCTTCAGTACAGCCCAGACTGAGCTGCTTGGCCTTGGCTCCACAGGGCTGTGCCCAGCTAAGTCCCTGGCCTACTGTGGGCATGAGCTCACCTGGCCCCCTCCATGGAGACTGAGTGCGGCCTGGTCGCCCGAGTTCCTCCAGCTGGACCGGGACCTACGCTCTGTCCTGCTCTACTGTGAGAATGGCTTTTCCCCGACTTCCTTGTCTTGATCAAGTCCCGACAAGGGCTTGGGGACACTGTTATTGGGAACGTCAGACAGAGTGGACTCTTGTCCCTCACAGCGTGGGAAGTGGCCTCATTCCTAAGCCTGAGCCGGGTCTGTAACAGCAGAGGCCCAGACGGTGTCCCCTGGTGGGGCCAGGTAGTCAAGTGGGGGCAGCAGGCAGTGTGTGCAGCCATCTTGAAACTGGACGCCCACAGCTGGGGACCTTAAACGATCCACAAGACAGAGCAAGTGAGGAAAGCAGGGGCGGACTGTGTGTATGGACTGTTGCCATCTGTTAGTGAGAAAAGGCTGTCCTATACACAGGGAAGTGTCCAGAAGCAACACCACCTGTCATCCGGGCTGCTCCTGAGAGGGGACCGGGATGCCAGGCGGGAAAGAAACTGGTTTCGCCGTATTCTGTTGGTGCTACTTCATTTGTCCTGGCCACGCGTCGATATTATCTTTCCGGTAAAAATGGCTACAACCAGTTTAGACTGTTTCAAAGGCCGTGCTGAGGCTCTGACCCCTTCCCGCCAAGATGCCTGTCTTCCTGACTGGAGGCTCCCCCCTCAGCCCCAACCCTGCCACTGCCCCTCACCCCTGCACGCTCCTCCCAGACACACACCTTCAGGAAGTCCTCGAAGGTGATCCCCTCGTACACCTGGTCAGGTTCCTGCAGATGAAAGCAAAGGACAGACGTGAGTGGCCCTGGGTCCTCGCTGGACCTCAGCCAGACCCACCCTCTCTCCCCTCCTCCCCCCTCCCCTAGAAGCAAACAGCTGGGACTATTCAGGCAGCATCGGAGGGAGGTGGTTCCAGATTGTTTGCCACCAGCACACACAGGAAGAAGAGCCAGGAGGCTTGAACTCCCGTCCTCACTCGCTGGCTGCAGGGTGGGTGGAGGGCTGGGTGTGGCCCACCCAGAGCATCAGCAACATGGGACTCAGGCTCATACCCTCCCCTCACCTCGCACCCAGCCTCAACACCGGGCCATGGTCAGTGGATCAAGGTGGAAAGAGAAGGTGGAAGTTGATCAGGGAGTCACAGGGGCTCTCCTTCCCCACACTGCCCGCCTCACGCCACCAGTGTCCAGCAACCCAGCCACCAAAAGCCCCTCCTGCCATTTCCTCAGTCCTGCCTTGATCCTCCTGTGGTGATAAGAACTACAGTTGACTCGACTCTGACTCACAGCGACCACGTGTGTGTCGGAGCAGAACTGAACTCCATAGGGTTTTCGAGGGCTGATTTTTCAGAAGTAGATGGCCAGGCCTTTCTTCCAAGGTGCCTCTGGGTGGGCTTGAACCTCCAACCTTCTAGATAGCAGCTAAGCACTTCACCATTTGCACCACCCAGGGACTCTGATAACAACTAGCTCTAGGCTAATCTAAGCTCCCTGGGCGCTAGGAAAAGGGGCACAAGGATAAAGGGGCTGGCCAGGCCACCCACCCTTCCCAGTCCAGTGAGTCACCATGATAAGGGCCAGAGTGTGGACACAAGGCGGGCTTGGCCTTACTCAGGAGCCTCTCCCTGCCAGTCTGCTTGGCACAGCCAGTCTCCAACTGTGTCTCTCCTGCTTTGGTACGTGGGAGCCCTATGTGATGATAAAGGGGGGGTTGCTGTCCCTTAAACACCGACTCTCAGGCTCAGGCACAACCAAGCCTTTGAAAACATCAGCCCTGCAAATACCCTGTGTGACAGTGAAAGCACAGCTGACATCCCAGGTGTCTGTCTGTAGAAGACCCGCGACACATCTTGATCATTTGCGCTATTGGTGACCACGCGACCCTTAAGAAAAGGTCAAGCTATACAATCTGATATGGAAAATGCTCCAAAATCTACACACAGAGTGGAAGACCATGGAGCCACAGGACATCTGCAGGCCCTGCGTGCGTGTGGGGGGTTTCCACACGCGCTCACCAGACTACCACCACATCCGTGTGGGGACGTGGGGTCAGGTATGCAACAGAGGAAAAGCTACCAGTTAAATCCCATTCTGTTTGAATAAAAATGAAAAAAACATACATTTATATGGTGCCATGTGTCGAGAAAAAAACCTGCCAACGGTGGGCCCCTTTAGGGCGGGGGCCTGGCGCGGGTGGGGAGAAGGGCAGGGAGAGACCCGCTTCACTTTGGGTACCTCACTGACGTTTTTCACAATGTGCATTTACGAAAGTAACAGTAGGTGCTCTCTAGGTGTTCGCTGTGACAGGCACGTCCACAGTGCTTTACAAATGTTGTCATCGGCATTCACATTAGCTCACGCAGACTTCGCAACAGCCCCAGGACGCGAGTCCTGTTCTTGCTCCCATTTCACAGACGAGGACACTGAGGAGCACTGAAGGTGCCTGTCCAGCTGGTGAGTGATGGAGTGGCTCCAGGTCTGTGCAGCAATGTGCTACTGGCAAGATTCTGCACCCTTTTTGGTTTCTTATACTTTTACTCTGCAATACTTAAGTTTATTTTTGGTGAAAATATACACAGCAAAACCTGCTCCCATTCCACAGGTCCTAGAGACAATGACCAGTGACACTGGCTACATTCTTCACACTGTGTCAAATTTGTGTTATTTCTGTTCTAGTTTTACTTCCATTTACTTAAACTCCCTGCCTCGCCCCAACCTTCTCACGTACTTTTTAAAATAGCTTTGACCCTTTGGTGTTACGTAATTTTTTTTTTTTTTTAATGCAATACTCAAGGGTAGCAATCTTCACTCTTTGGACTAAACTATTATTTAGCTTAAAGGTGACATCAGGGCATAGTTTCAATTCAAGGTTTGAAAAGCAACTCAGGCCCCTAGGCTCGGGGACTCTTTGAGCCTAAATAGGTTCAGCAAGTCTGGATTCTTCAAAAAATTGAAATTCTGCCTTATATACAGATTTTTTTAAACAGAACAATCAAACTCCTAATCTTGTCGTTGTTGTTAACAAAAACAGCCAGCTCTTGGATGGCCTGGGCCGGCCCTGTCCCGGAGGGCTCCTTTTGCCCTGCTCTTCCCGTCCCAGATTCCCTGGGCACCAGAGAGAACTAATTATAGACAAGGCCCCACTGGCCGGCGTCCAGGGCTGGAGGGGGCCACACGGTGGAAGGAGGAGGGTGAGGGGACTGGGGCAGGAATGTCCCCAGGCTGCAATCCCAGCAAAGGACCCCCAGCTCTGCCCATCCTCCAACCACAAGATGTATTCCGCAGAGAAAGCAGCTAAAAGCATCCCTGCCCGTCAGTAACTGGCTGTGACGGTCCATCACAGCGGGATGATGGATCACCCGTCTCTGGTGGGCTGCATGGTCCAGGCACGTAAGTGTCCTCAGAGGCGGGTAATATTCAACTGCTGTGGCTTCTCACCCCCGGACATACGCTGTGCACATGCTGCTGTGCTTACATGGTCCATGTTTACACAAGGAAACATCTTAGTGGCACACACAGGACCCACAAATTAAAGACAGAGGGGTACGTGAGCTTTCAGCGTCACAGCTGCTGCCCCCTCTGGCTCCATGGGCCCGTCTTGGCCACAGGAGGAGTACGTGGACACCAGGACATGCTGGACCCGCACAGGGAACAAGACACACACCTGGGAAGTCAGGCACCAGCTCCCAAAATACCGCAGCTTCCGAGGTGGTGTGGGTTTTATGAAGATCAGCAGCTGCCAGCTGCCAAGGATTTTACTACAGCAAATTAAGAAAACAGTCGCCAGTTCCAACTAGAAAGGGAAGGGGAGCCGTTTAGAGAAGGAGAGCTTAATTAAATCAAGCAGAGTCTGGCTCAGCAGCCCGGTGGGGGATCCCTGCTCTCCCCACTGAGGTCACCGGCCCTGTTCTGCAGCAGTTAATGTGCTGAGCAGAGTGGTTTCACCAAAGCCAGACCACCTCACCCTGGGCCTGAGAACCAGACAGATAAAACAGAGGTCAATAAAATGACCACAGACCCTTGCCTCTGGGGATGGGCCCGAGCCTGCCATCACCGCCCCTCAGTGACAGGCCAGGCACACAGCAGGTGCCAGCATGAATGCAGCTCCCCTCCAGGCTACAGTAAGCTTCGCAAAGCCATTAAGTGTCTGGAGAAGCAGCCACGTTAAATCCACAGAAGCCAAGAGGTGGGAGTGTCAGTAAGCAAAGGCCATCAAGATGCCACTGTGGGTTCCTGTGGGCTCTGGCTGCTGTGTCAGGGCTGGACCCGGCCCCTCAGGGTGAGTCCATTGTGCCCAGTACAGAACACAAACCCCTGAAATTCTGCCTGTGCTCTCAGCCTCAGTTTCCCTACCAGTAAAAAGAGGATAAAAATCTATGAAACAGGCACATGAAGTGCTTAGCACCTCACCTGTGCACGTTATACGGTCAGCGCACGGCAGGGGGCACACTGCAGACCTTCCTGCCTACACCCCCCTCAGGGGATCAGTGTAGTGGCCTACGGCGCCTGACCACAGCGCTGGCCTCAGAGAGCCGCTGAGGACTCACCCACAGAAAGCACAGTCCAGCAGCAGCCTCTAATGTGGTCCAAGCATGAATCCCCACTGATCCCCCCCGGGGAGAGTTTAAAATGTCAGGAGATGTTTTGGCTGTCACAACTTGGGGTGTGGTAGTGGCATTAAATGGGTAGAGGCCAGGGATGCTGCTCAACAGCCCACAATGCCCAGGACAGCCCCTCACAACAAAGAACTATCTGGCCCCAAATGTCACACCCTGCTCTACTTGACCGAGTTGACCAGCAAGCCCGAAACCATGGTTCTAGGAATTGGCACCACCATTTCTACACTAACGCGGCCCTGACAAGTCTCGAGAGTCGGTGCATGTCCACATGCCCCCTGGTTCCTGCCACCCATCGTCCTCACCACGGCTCTACTTCAGACCTCCTGCCTCGGCCAATGGGGACACCTGGGAAAAGCTCCTCCAGCCCACCTCAGCCAAAGGAGTCTGCCAAGATGCTCTCATGTCTGTTTTAGGGCTAGGTGGGGTACCTTTCACCCTCCGCAGTGTACATGGCCTGAACGCTGAGGCCCTCTCTTCTGCAGCCCCCATGCCAGCTCTTGGCACAGCCCCGGGCCAGGATCTGATGCTGTCCTAGGCCCAAAATCCCCATCTGAACCATTTGTTAGTAAATAAGTTACTTAAAGCTCGCTTGTGCCGGACACTGACCAGGACCCGGCACCGTCCCGAGTGCTCTCTGTGAGCTCCTTGCCTAGGCTCTGGAGGCCGTGCCTACATGCCCGGGTCACAACACTGTGCCCCTGCTCACACGGCTCCCCTGTGGCCCGCGCCCCCACAGACCTTCTGGGAACACACACTACACAAAGGGTAAGGCAGTCCCTGAGCTAGCAGGCAGCGCTGAGGTGGAGATGGGTGGGTGGCTTCTTGGATTCAAGCCCGTCGTTCCCATCTCCAGGTCCCAGAGAGAAGAAGAGACACTGAGTGTGGGTATAAGCGGGGCTCAACATAGGGGGCAGGGTGGTGTTAGGGAGGCTGACTTGTCCTGAGCGGCCCTTCTCTGTGCAGCGGCTAGTTGGGATTCTTGCGCCATTTCCACAAGCTGAATGGCCTGGGCACAGCCAGGTCTGAGACCAGCCTTGGAGGACACAGACCCAGCTCACCATCCTAGCCATGCACCTGGACACCTCCCTTCACCCCTGGCCTCGGTCTCCCCATCTGCAAAGTGAGGATCTTGATAGCCTAGCCGCTGGGAAGAGGATAGGGGAAGTTCCCTGAAGGCCGTTTGCACTTGGGGGATAAACGCTAACTAACAGTAGGGTCCAGACACCGTGTGGAGATGACATCCATACAGGAAAGGCCGTGGCCTCCACCCTGGCTCTGCCACTTACTAGCTAAGTGCTAGGCACGACCTCTAACCTCAAAGTGCCTCATTGTTCTTGCCTATAATATGGGGATAACAACAGTGATTCCCCAAAAGCTGGTGATGAAGATTACACGAGAAGGCACAGGTAAGGGGGCTGGCCTTCTCCTTCCCACCCACAGACAGTGCTCACCATCTGGCCCACGCAGACGCTGGCAGCCTCCATCATGGCCCCGTCTGCAATGGAGCGAGCTGACTCCTTCTCAATGTGGGGGTTTCCTGAGAGCAGCTCCTCGACCACCTGAGGGATGGGGGGCAGAGACCAACCAGGAACTTGGGCCTCCACCAAGGCCGCGGGGTGGGGGGGTGCCAGGAGCCGGGGCAGGCGAGGGAGCACACTTTACATTTCGATATTCTTCCAGGGTGATCCGGCCATCGCTGTCCGAGTCGTACATGTGGAATAGAACTGGGGAGCGGGGAGGGCAGAGAGAGGGGACTCGGTCAGGAGGGGCCCAGCAGCTGGCCATGCGCCCTGCCCTCCCCTCAAAGCCCTGCACGGGAGGGCGGGCCCAGTCCTTCTGCTCCCCCTACCTTCCTCCACAGCTGCCATCTCCCCCGGAATCCCTAGCAAATGGAGCAAAAGACCCCAATAATGAGCCCCAAATGCCAAAGCCATAGGGTCCGAGGGCACAGGCCACGAGACCAGACTGACTACTCCCTAGCTGGGTGACCTCGGGCGAACAACCTAACGTCACCGGGCCTCAGTTTCCCCTTCTGTAAACTAGAATAACTGCAGTGTTGGTGTAGTTGCAAGCATCCAGAGAGCCAAAGCCAGTGGAGTTAGGACCTGGTGATCGGCTGGCGTACTGCAACCATGTATGACATGTAACAGTTAATACCAAGCCAAGTCTATGTTGTTTTCAAACTGTCATTCCCTACAGACACAGGAGGGTGGCCGGCCATTGCGGCCTGGTGGAAGGATCACGGACCCAGCGCCCCACATGCCGGATCCCTGCTGGTCTGAGTAGCCACCCAATGGCAGGTGGGGGCATTAGCCCTTCTCTGGTTACCCCACTCTCAGCGACACCACGTGGCTCCTTCCTGACATTCCAGGGGCCCCTGGCCCACAACCCAACACCAGCCAGAGCAGAAGGGGAGGTGGCCTCCCGACCCTGGCTGAAGGGGAGGTGGGCCCCTGACCCTGACCCAGCCTCAGGGAGCCCCAGGCCCCAGCTCTCCTAGTTCTCTGCATTGGCACTTACGGCGTGCTGACCAGCTGCCCGCCCCGTGCAGAGGTATCTTCTCATCTGATCCCCGTGCACCCTGAGACCAGGGCTGCCCTGAGCCCCACCCCAGGCGGAGCTGCTGAAGCTCGCAGGAGTTAAGGTGCCTGCCTGTGGCCACCCCACTGGGGGGACCCAGGGACTGGACTGGAGTCTGTCCACTGACTCGGCCATGATGCCACAGCCCCAGTCACCCTGATCTGGCCCTCAGGAGCAGATGAGAAGCTGGGCCAGAGCCTCATAGGACAGCAATTCCCACGAGCCCCCACAGACACATTCCAGAGCTAAATACAGCTGATCCTTGGGGTGGGGCAGGGAGATGTCATGGGAAAGGCCATAGTGGGGGGGCAGGGTGAAGTGGGCCACCACTTAGGGCTGGGATCACAACCTAACATGCCCAGGCACCAAGAGAACCAGTGCCAGCATCTCCAGGGCCGACAGGATCTCGGGCCCCACCCAGGAGGTCTTGTGTGTGAGCCCGGCAGCCAGCTCAGGAAACACGGAGTGGAGGAAAGTGGCTTTCAGGGAGCACCAACTGTGCACCAGGCTGGGACCAGCCAGGCTGTGTGAGACCCTTGCAGGCCCTCAGAAGCATCCTGCATGTCCACTGTCACATATCCATGTTCCAGGCAAGGACTCGGAGCTCGGCCTCAAGGCCACACAGCCACTAAGTGGAAGGGCTGGATTTCAAAGGAGGTCTGTGTGAACCGCATCACCCCACACCTTCTTCTATACCTCAGGTCCCCGAAAACCACAAACTGCTCAGAAACACTCATGATGAGGACACTGGGCGGGACCTCAGGAGGAGGGAAACCACCTGGTGCTGCAAATTGGGGCCATGCTAGGGACGCAGGGGGTGGGATGGGGTAAAGGGGGTGTCCCCAGCATTTCTCTGCCTTCCGCCCCCACCCCCTGGTGTGGGCCAGGAGAGCTGGGGCAGGGGCACTCAGGGATACGCACATCTCAGCTTCTCCTTCCGACACAGCTCCACCTGCTCCTCATCCATGGAGATGTCGATGGGCCGGAAGTAGGACATGATGGTCAGGAAGTCCTCGAAGTTGATCTCGTCGGCCAGGCCGCTGGGCCCCTTGCGCAGGTTCCTATGGGAGCAACCAGGGAGATGTCGTTGCGCACAGCTCACAAGGGCTCGCCTTTCTGGGCCTGTGCTCTGCCCACCAGGAGGTTAAAGCCCAGCCCCTGCCCGCCCAGAGCTCACGTCTGGGAGGAGACAAACATCTGCCCAGCCACGTGACAAGGGATAGGACAGGGAGTGTCTGACAACGCCCAGGAAGGGTGCCAACAAGCGGGGAAACTGAGGCAATAACTCACCCAAGGTATGTGAGTACGTCCTCACCTTTTCCTCTACATCAGAGGTGAGCAAACTACAGCCCACAGGCCACATCTGGCCTGCACCTATTTTTGCACACCCCACAAGCTAAGAAGGGTTTTCACATTTTAAGTGGTTGAAAAATGGTCAAAAGAATAATAGTATTTCATGATACATGAAAACTACATAAAATTCTAATTTCAATGTCCATAAATAAAGTTTGATTAGAATGTATCCATGCCCATTCGCTTACATATTGTTGGCTACTTTCGAAGCAAAGCTTAGTAGCTGTGATAAATGGAGAATGGCCCACAAAGCCATAAATACTTACTCTCTGGCCAGAAAGTTTGCTAACCCAGCTGTCTATCACAGTTCAAGTTTCTAGGATAGTGATCAGCCACAAGCCACTCCGAGTTGTTTTGTGCCTAAGTTTGCCAGTGATTTAAAAGGCTTTAATGGATGAGGAAAGGGCCGAAATGGTTCCATGGTAGAATTCTCACCTTCTGCACAGGAGACCGGGGTTTGAGTCCCAGCTAACACCCCTCATGTGCAGTCCCCACCCGTGTTGTCAGTGGGGACTTACATGTGGCTATGATGCTGTTCTGAACAGGTTTCGGCAGAGCTTCCAGACTCAGAAGGACTAGGAAGAAATGCCTGGAGATACACTTCTGAAAATTAGCCAGTGAAAACGCTATGGATCACAATGGTCTGATCCACAACCCATCATGGGAATGGCACAGGAGTGGGCAGCACTTTGTTCCATTGTGTACGGGGTCTCCGTGAGTCAGCAACCAGCTCCACCGCAGCTGACAACCGCAGAAGTAAACGAGGGTGGGTATGGGTTGTCCCCGCTGACGTGCTTTCCTGCGAGGGCAGGAGACGGCTCCGTCCCAGTGGGACTCTGGGAGCTGACCCGATGCTGGGTCTGCCAGGAACGGCACGGTGCCAGGCGCCCAGTGGGCCTCAGAAGATGTGTGCCAACCAGGAGCAGGCAGGGTGGTCACAGCTGACGAGCAATGGCAGGGCGGTCACAACCATCCACTGCGTGTCCTGGCTGAGAAGAAACGCTGTGGAGAGGATGGCCTGGGGACACCCATACCCACAAGCTTTGGGAGCCACTCCTAGCAAGCCCTTATCACTAACCCGCTGTAGCACTTGAGGCCTGCTGGGGCGCTTCTCTGAGGGCTGTCCTCTTCCCCTGCTGGTCCTTAAAAACGGCCCAACCGATCAGGGCTAGTGTGTGTAGGATTTACAGGAGTCCTGTCTGAGGTCACAGCTGGAACCCAGTTTAAAGGAATGAGTTGTCCCACTCACCACCCAGCAAGTATCACCTGCCCCTCAAGTGTCTACCGCACTTCACAGTTTTCAGGTCTCACTCTCCCCAGGTTTCCATTCCAGGAGATTATCCAGAGAGAGGTAGATCCCAACCTGGAATAGGGAAGGTGGACCACGGAACTCCAATCTAGAGACGAGAAGAGAACACCCCTGAGACCCAGGAAGCCCAGTCTCCAAGGGCTTTCACAGTCTCCCCTTAAACTTCCCATCTTAGCTTCCTGCCAATCCTCCTGACAGTTTTAATACTTTCAAAGTGCCGGCTGTCAGGGCACAGACAGAACTGGTGAGGCATAAAAATAGTCCCCGGATTTAACGGGCTGCTTGGGAGGTGCCTTCTGCTGCAGCTGGTGCCCGTGTCCTTCCCAAGTGGTCTGGGGTGCGAAGAGGGGTCAAGTTGAGCACCAGGGAGAATGGGACAGTCCCAGAGAGGGTTCCAAGGGTCCCTGGTTGGTTGATGCTGACCTACATCACAGTCCCCTAGGGTGGTGAGAGCACAGACACCAGGGAAACCGAGGTACAGCAAGGTTACCACCTAGAGCCAGACCAACCCAGTATCCAGTCTCATTTCCAGCAGGCTCCAGAGTGGGGGACCCAAGGCCAGGACTGGTGGGCGGAGATGGGCTGCATTCAAATCTGCTGCCTGGCGTGAGAACGGGACAGTTTCTGGATTTCATACCAAGTAACTGATTCAGGGAAAAATTTTCCACTCCATAACCTTCCAATTATTCTGTAAGGAATGGAGACCTTGGAGGTGGGGATCAACGCCACTCAACTGCTGCCCAAGACTGGCTTCTCACTTCCCCTGTTCTGTTCCTGAAAGGCGTCAGGACACTTGTATTTCTTTAAAAGAAACTCCCATTTCCAGCCCCCCCTATGAAATCCTCCCTGCCTCCTCTCAGGTATTAAGGGTGCGACCTGAACCCTCTCCTGATGTCTGCAGGCTCGCACCTGCGTCCTGGAGTTGGCTCTGGGTCCGGGCCGGGGATGCCTTTTCCTTAATCACCGCCCCCCGCCCCCGGGGGGCCTTCTGGGCTGCCAGTGCGGAGTCCCTGGCACGTCCCCTTTTCCACACCCAGTTTCTCTAAGTAGCTGTGAGGGCTGAGGTCCCAGGACACTAACCATCAACCACCCTCTAATTCCTGCATGGGCAGTCTCCCTGTGGTGGCCCAGGCCTCTTCTCAGCCCTGAGACCCCCTCAAGCAGGCCTATCATAAGCTGCCCCAGCTCCAGACTCAGGAGTCCCCTCAACTCTCCCCTCTGGGGTCCACCATATCCATCACACCCGCGGACCCTCCAACCTGCCCTCTGCATAGCCAAGGTGGCCTTTGCAAAATGCACGCCTGACCCCGCATAACCCCTCCTGGGGCTCCCTCAGCTCTCGGATGAACCCCAACCCAAGGTGGAGTGTCTCCCTTGCCTCCGCCTGATGCCTACACCCCGGGGTTCCTGCTCAGGGTACGCCCTCCTGCTGTCATCTAACCAGATGAGCGACTCAACCCAGCCTGTTTTCCCACGCCCTGTCCTTGCAGAAGCAGCCGCTCACGTGGGACAGCCAGCAGACACTGAATTTCACCCTGAGAGCAAAAAAGCACAACCTGATCAGCTCAGGGTCTCAAGGCAGACTGACCAGAACCAGAATCCCAGCTCCCACAGTGAGGGCCAAGAGCCCACGGTCCATGGGTTGCATTTTTGAGAAAACCACACACAGTACAACGCAGACACCTTGAGATACCGTTCAAGGATATACCTGTGCAACCTGCCCTATAATCAGCACACAGATGTTTCTCACACACCCCAGAAAGCTCCCTGTGCCCCTCTAACCTAAAAGGGCACCCTCCCAGGGTGGCTCACACCCACACAGGTGGTCACACCCAGATGCCCCCCTGCTCAGTAATGCACGTCTACACCTGCCTGCTCACACCCAGATACACGCATCCACACCTGCCTGTTCACAGCCACACATCCACACCCATGTGCTCACACCCAGATACACGCATCCACGCCTGTCTGTTCACAGCCACACGTCCACACCCATGTGCTCACACCCAGATACACGCATCCACGCCTGCCTGTTCACAGCCACACGTCCACACCCATATGTTCACACTCAGCTACATGTGTCCACACCTGCGTGCTCACACCCAGATACACGCCTCCACGCCTGACACCTGTGTGCTCAGTGACACACACGTCCACGCCTGCCTGTTCACAGCCACACATCCACCCATGTGCTCACAACCAGCTGCAGGTGTCCACACCTGCGTGCTCACACCCAGATACACACCTCCATGCCCGCCTGCTCACACCCACAGTCCACGCCCATGTGCTCACACCCAGATACACGCACCCACGCCCGAGACCTGTGTGCTCAGTGACACATGCATCCGTGCCTGCATGCTCACACCTCAGATACGTGTCCACACCTGTGTGCTCACACCCAGACGCCCATATGCTCAGTGACGTATGCATCCACTACTGTGTGCTCATACCTCAGATACACACGTCTACTCCTGTGTACTCACACCCAGAAGCCCACACTCACGTAATCACACCCAGACACCAGCATGCTCACAGATGCCTGTGTCCAAGTCTGTGTGCTCACAACCAGATGCACGCTCACACCCACATTCAGCCCTCATGCACACCCACATACGCCCTCCCAACTTTTCACCTTCCTGTCAACATCTCCAACTCCAGATCCCAACAGCCTGTGTCGACTCTCACTAGGAGCGGCATCTCTGCCCTGGCACCTGCCCTTGGCTGCCTGCCTGCCCCCTACCATCATCCCAGACAGGGACTAGGGCCATTCTGCACTCACTCGGGCCCTTGCTTCCAGAGCACTGACCGCCGAGTCTTCCCCAGAAACCTCAAGACAGACTGAGGACTAAGGAGGAGGGGCTCAACTCCATTCCACCTCTGCCACTGACTGTGAGGCTTTCAACGGAGGCTATGCGACCTTCTTCCTCTGTGAGGAGGGGTCACTGCTCGGAAGACTCCTGTGGTGACGGGTCTCTCACCTCCACGCCTGGACACAGCCCTTCTCTGCCCCCTCGGGTTAGCACCTCCCCCAACTCTCTCTTGAAAGCAGCCTATTGCTGACGATTTCCCTTCGCCATGCTGGCCCAAGGACCACAAACCCCCTCGCTGGCCTCCATGTCCCCGCTTCCCCCTCCCACCATCAACTCTCCACCTAAACCAGTCACCGTGGCATCGACCCTGACTCACAGCAACCCCGTGTGTGTCAGAACAGAACTGTGCTCCCTGGGGTGTTCAACGGCGGATTTTTTCAGAAGTAGCTCACCAGGCCTTTCTTCTGAGACAACTCTGAGTGGACTGAAATCTCCAACCTTTCGGTTAGCAGCCGAGTCCTAATTGTTCGTGCCGCCCACGGACTCCACTCTCCACCTAGTTCCCTTACATGCCTGCCAGGGCCTCCCCGACCACTGCCCCAGGTTAAAGTCAAGCCCCTCTTGCTGGTTTACGGGGCATCGCACAATGCAACCCCTACCCTCCCCACATTCACCATGCTTGGCCTCCTCTTGGCCACTCACGATGGCCATGCTCCTGGTACCAGAGTGCCTTTGCATGTGCTGTGCCGTTCACCCAGAGTGCTCTCCCTCTGTGTTGCCTGGTTAACCTTTTTTTTTAATTTTTATTGTGCTTTAAGTGAAAGTTTACAAATCAAGTCAGTCTCTCACACAAAAACCCATATACACCTTGCTACATACTCCCAATTGCTCTCCACCTATTTAGACAGCCCGCTCCCTCCCTCCACTCTCTCTTTTCCTGTCCATTTCACCAGCCCCCTCATCTCCCCTCCAGGCAGGAGATGCCAACATAGTCTCACGCGTCCACCTGATCCAAGAAGCTCACTCCTCACCAGCATCCCTCTCCAACCCACTGTCCAGTCCGTGACCACCAGGGTCCTTCTAGTCTCAGTCAGACCATTAAGTCTGGTCTTTTTATGAGAATTTGGGGTCTGCATCCCACTGCTCTCCTGCTCCCTCAGGGGTTCTCTGTTGTGTTCCCTGTCAGGGCAGTCATTGGTTGTAGCCGGGCACCATCTAGCTCTTCTGGTCTCATTGCCTGGTTAACTCTTGATCACTCTCTGCTGGGTGTCACCCCCCGAGGCCGAGGAAGGCCTCTGCATCTTGCAGAGCAGCCTCAGGCCCCCAACCTGTGAGCAGTAATCACAGTCCCCGGTGAGGCTCAAAGACAGGAGGCATCTCCCCAGGGTTCCATAGCACTGGCAGAACCAGACGTGAATGGTTCACGATTGCGTGACTCAAAACCCGTCGGGGAAGTCGTACCAGTCTTATCACCCGGCCATGCCCATTCCCTTCCTTCCTCTTTCTGCCTGTCCTCCCTATTTCTCAGTGATCTCTGCAGACATGGGGCACCAGGCCTGGGACATTAGCAAACACGATGACCAGCCCCAATGAGTCCAGCAGCCTGGGGAGTGTGTCCCCACACCCCACACCTCCACAGGGCCTCAGACACCCTCTACCTCCCATCTCTGCCACCATAACGGATGGTTGTTTTTGTTTTGTTAATTACGCTGTAAGTGGAAATTTACAAATCAAGTCAGTCTCTCATACAAAAACTTATATATACCTTGCTATGTACTCCTAGTTGCTCTCCCCCTAATGAGACAGCACACTCCTCCTCTCCACCCTGTATTCCCCGTGTCCATTCAGCTAGCTTCTGTCCCCCTATGCCCTCTCATCTCCCCTCCAGACAGGAGCTGCTCACATAGTCTCATGTGTCTAACTTGATCCAAGAAGCTCATTCTTCACCAGTATCATTTTCTATCATTGTCCAGTCCAATCCCTGTCTGAAGAGTTGGCTTTGGGAATGGTTCCTGTCTCAGACTAAGAGAAGGTCCAGGGACGATGACCTCCAGGGTCCTTCTAGTCCCTGTCACACTATTAAGTCTGGACTTTTTACGAGCATTTGAGGTCTGCATCCCACTGTTCAGGGGTACTCTGCTGTGTTCCCTGTCAGGGCAGTCATCGGTGGTAGCCAGGCACCATCTAGTTCTTCTGGTCTCAGGCTGATGAAGTCTCTGGTTTATGTGACCCTTAGCGATGCCTGAATTTAAGCAACACTGGACATTTGGGGACATGAGCTCTGGTCTGGGCTTCACCTCTGGGCCAAGGTGTATAAGTGCTCTGTGCCTCAGTTTCTCCATCTGTACACAAGGGTGGTCACCATATAGCCAGTAACTAGCACCTTAGCATGTGTCATCTCAGTGGATCCTCAAGCAACCTGATGAGGCAGATGCTATTACTGCCTCCATTTACAAATGAGGAAACAGGCGTGGTAGGTGGCCTCCAAGAAGACCCCAGATGATCCCTACCCCTGGCACTCAGGCCCCTGTGTGGGCTGAATCGAGTGATCCACTTCTAATGAAGAGAACGTGGCAAAAGTGAGAGGATGCCACTTCCAAGAGTAAGTTGTAAAAAGGCTGTTGTTGCATAAGGGTATGATATTCACAATATATAAAGAATATGTAAGATAGAAAAAATACATTCTACAACCTAACAACAAAAAGACAAACAACCTAATCAAAAAGTGGGCAAAGCAACTGAATAAACAAGCATGTGAAAACATGCTCAGCATCATTAGTCACATCTTGTCGTTAGGTGCCGTTGAGTCGGTTCTGACTCTTAGCAACCCTACAAAGAGCTGAACAAAACACTGCCCAGTCCTGTGCCATCCTCACGGTTGTTGTTATGCTTGAGCCCATCGTTGCAGCCACTGTGTCAACCTATCTCGTTGAGGGTCTTCCTCTTTCTCGCTGACCCTCTGCTCTACCAAGCATGATGTCCTTCTCCAGGGAGATGCAAGTCAAAACCACAATGAGAGAACACCTCACCTCCACTAGGATGGCAATGATCAGAAAAACAGAAAATAACAAGTGTTGGCGAGGATGTGGAGAAACTGGCACCCTCGTCATTGCTGGAGGGAATATAAAATGGTACAGCCACTGTGGAAAACAGTTTGGTGGTTCCTCAAAAAAGTTAAACATAGAATTACTGTATGACCCAGCAATTCCACTCCTAGGTATGTACCCAAAAGACCTGAAAGCAGGGACGCTAACAGGTAGTTGTACACCAATGTTTACTGCAGTGCTATTAATAATAGCCAAAAAGTGAAAACAACTCAGATGTCCATCAACAGAGGAATAGATAAACAAAATATGGTGGATAATCACAACGGAATATTACTCAGCCATGAAGTTCTAATACGTGCTACAACATGGATGAACGCTGAAAACATAATGCTGAGTGAAATAAGTCAGACACACAAAAAAACAAATACTGTATGATCCCACTTACGTGAAATATCGAGAACAAGAAAATCCATCGAGACCCAAGTTTACTAGGGGAAGGGGGAGTTATTGTTTAAGGTGCACTGAGTTTCTGTTAAGGGTGATGAGAAAACTTGGGAACACACAATGGTGATGGCTGTACAACATGGTGAATGTAATTAACGTCACTGAATTATACACGTAAAAAAAAAAGGCTGAAGTGGTAAACGTTTTGTTATATATATTTGTACTACAACAAAAAGGATAATAAAAAGACAGTTGCTTCTGTCTCAGGTATTCTCCTCTGTTCCTCACTCTGTGGGATGCCAGCCGCCATGTTGAACATAGCTCTGTAAGGAGGTCAACGTGACCATCAACATGGCTCCATCAAGAGCCAGTGAGGATCCGAGACCTGCCAACAGCCACGTGAGCAAGCTTGGAAGGGAAGCCTCCCCCTAGTCGAGCCTTCAGATAAAACCCTAGCCCCAGCTAACACCTTAATTTCAGACCCTGAGCCAGACGACCCACCTAATTTGCACCCAGATACATGATCTGCAGACACCCTTAACAAATGTGTGTTCTTTTAAGCTGCTAAATTTTCACATAATTTGTTATGCAGCCTTAGATAACTAATACAGAGGCCCAGAGAGATTGAGCAAGCTGCCCAAAGGCACTCAGCCACAAATCCAGGAGTATCTGGCCCAAACCTGTGCTTTTAACCTTTCCCCAACATGGCCCTTCTTATCTCACTACACTTAAAGGGATGTGTGGAAGACATGGCACCTTGAGAAATTAAATTCGTTGCTGTCAAGTGATTCTGACTCATAGCAACTCTACAGGACAGAGTAGAACGTCCCCATAGGGTTTCCAAGGCTGTAATCTTTATGGAAGCAGACTGCCACATCTTTCTCCCATGGAGTGGCTGGTGGATTCGAGCTGCCGACCTTTCAGTTTAGTAGGTGAGTGCTTAACCACTGTACCACCAGGGCTCCTCCCATGAGAAATTACAAACCTAAAATATTCCCCACAAGGACAACGTCATCCACCACAGGCTGGTCTCAGGGAAACGCACCCACCTGTTGTCAAAGAAGGCACGGACGATTTTGGATCGGATCGGATTGAGGTCTAGGTCAGGGACGTTGTTGAAGTTCTCCTTGCTGGTTTCCAAGGAGGAGAAATGCCAGAGAAAAGAGCAAGAAGAGAAAGCAGACATCAGATGATTCTGTCATTGCTTAATCAAAGTGTATTTTTATCCCTAACTGGTCCCATGGGAATAGTTCAGAGTTAGAGAAAGGACTGGAATATGTTGTATTTCTCTGTCCACCTCTCATATGCTATGTGGGGGAGGTTTAGGAAGCTCAAAGATGTCTCTAAGAATCTGATCAACACACTGGATATTCATCCCCAGGAAATGCAAAGACATGGAACATGTACCCTATTCCAATGGGTCAGAGGCCACCTGGGGCCCAGTGAGACTCCAGGGAAGGAAATTTTTGCTTTGGCTGCTCTGGACTGAGAGCAGCAGGATGCTGGTATGGAGTTTTGAACCACACTTTGGCAGCTCCTCCAAAGGCTAAGCTCTGAATTACCATAGGACCCAGCAATGCCACTCCTAGGTATGTACCCAGGAGGAATGAGAACATATGACCACCCAAAAGCTTGTACACGAATGTTCACAGCAGCACTACTCGTAATGGCCAAAAAGTAAGAGAGAGCCCAAATTTTCCATCAGTGGATAAACGGATATACAAAATGTGGTCTATCCATACAGTAGGATATTAAGGAATGAAGTACTGATACACGCTGCATGGACGAAACCTGAAAATATTATGCTGAGTGAAAGAAGCTACACAGAAAAAGACACATATTGTATGATTCCATTTATACGAAACATCTAGAGGAGGCAGCAAATCTATAGACAAAGAAAGATTAGTGGTCGCCTAGGGCTTTTTTTTTTTTTTTTAGGGCTTAGGCAAGGAGCTCTGGTAGCGTAATGGTTAAGGTGCTTAGCTGCTAACCAAAAGACCAGTGGTTCAAGCCCAGTAGCCACTTCATGGCAGAAAACACCTGACCATCTGCTCCCATAAAGATTTCAGCCTAGAAAACCCTACGGGGCAGTTCTACCCTGTAGGGTCCTATACAGTTGCTATGAGTCAGAATCAACTAGATGGCACACAAGTGTCTGGGGTAAAATGGGAGTGAATGCTAATGGGTACAGGGTTTCTTTTAGGCAAAAGTGTTCTCAAATTAGATTATGGTAATGCTTGAATAATTCTTTAAAGATACTAAAAACCATTGAGTTTTACACTTTAAATGGGTAGATTTTACGGTATGTGAGTTATATTTCAAAAAAGCTTTTTTAACGATAAGAGAAAGAGTAAGATGCTGGCTTGGGGAAGGAGTGGCTGCATTTCACAGACACCTTGCAGCTGGGCCCATGTTGCTGGCTCCCAGGGGCTGTAGGTTTGGGAGGTACTGAGTCTAGGTGGACTCCTTACCTGCCTGCCCTTCTCCCTTGACCTTCCCACATAAGGTTGTCCTTTGTTCTCAGAATCTGTTTCCTGCTCACCTTTTTCTTCTGGTCCAAGGACTTCAACAGCAGTAGCCTTGGAAGGGGCCCAGACCACAGGCTGGTAATCTTGAGGAACCAACAAGCGTGCCCAGGAGGGAGAGGTGCAAGGAAGTCAAATGACTTAAAATAGAACTTCCAGCATGGAAAATGGGGGGAGGGCTGTGGGATGTTCATCAGCACTTGGGACTCAAAACCACAGCCAGCCGGTGCTGGGAAAGAGGGAAGAGCTACCCAACGTGTCTTGTCTACACAGAATCACACACTATGAATTTAAGGTTCTCTAAACGCAGTGCTTTGCCCTTCCCCCACAACACAGATGAGGAAGCTGAGGCCCAAGAGAAGCAGAAGCCTGGTCCCAATTCTGGCTTCCTCCGTGTCTCTTCCCCCTGCGCTGGCTGCTGCTTCTCTCTCCCACCCCCACCCCTGGCCTGGCTTTCTCGTGGCGTCTGGCCAAACGCGAGAGCTGGCGCCAGCGGGCACCAACACCTCAGATCCTTGAGAGCCCAGCTCCAGAGAAGGTGGCCCGCTCAGGACAGCTGACCTGGGGCAAAGCTGGGAACAGTTAGGTTTCTATTCTAAATGCGAGGGTGGGGGGGAGCAATTTATCTTTGGGATCCACGCACCTGCCCTTCACCTGCCACAACCTGAATGTTGATGGTTGGAACCTGCACAATTCTAACGTTCCCCAGAGGGGCTGGGGTAGGTGTGAGGCCCACAGCAGTTCACTTTGATCTGTTTTATGGAGTGGGGTTTCTCACCAGATTATATTTGAGGAAAGGAGTCTATTGTTTAAGAAGTAAAAATGCTAAAAAAACATTGCCAACTACCTCTCACCTGTCAGTCTGTTGTACTACGGTGACTTGTATGTCATTGCGATGCTGGATGCTGTGCCACTGGTATTTCAGATACCAGCAGGGTCACCCACGGTGGACAGTTTTCGGCAGAGCTGCCAGACTAGAAAGGCCTGGCACTCTATTTCCAAAAATTAGCCAATGAAAATACTACGTATGGATCACAACAGAGTAATGTTCGATATAGTGCTGGAAGGTAAGCCCCCTACGTTGGAAGGCACTCCAAATACACAGTGGCCACAACAATGGACTCAAACACGCCACCCGTCATGAAGATGGCACAGGACCAGCCAGCATTTGAGCTGGAGCCAACTCACCGGCAACTAACAACATAAACAACATAAGTGCCCAAAAGTAAAAATAGTCCAAATTTCCCTCAACTGACGAGTGGATAATAAGATGTGGTATACTCGTGCAAAGGAGTGTTATTCAGCCGTAAAAAGCAGTGAAGCCTTGATACATGCTACGACATGGATGAACCTCAAAAGCTTTGTTAAGTGAAATAAGCCAGACACAAAAGGACAGATACTGTACCATCCCGCTTGGATGAAATATCTAGAATAGGCAAATGCATGGGGAGAGAAAGTAGATTAGTGGTTGTCCACAGGTTAGAGGGGATGGGGAATTGGGGTGTTAAAGGCTAAAAGGTATAGAGTGTCTTTTGGGGGGGATGAAAATGTTCTAAAATTGAGGTATACTTTATATGGGTGAATTGCATTGTATATTAATTATATTTCAATATAGCTATTATAAAAATATTTCCTTAAACTCTCACAAAAAATCCAAGGATCAGTGCGCTGTGAGTCATTTACGTAAAGAACAAAAATACTGCCCAAGCTAATCTATACAGTTAGAAGACTGCAGCTAACTGTCCTTGCAGGGTGATGACTGGGAGGAAGTATGGGGGATTTCTGGGGGCCTGGAATGTTCTGCTCTTGATCTGGGTGCTGGGTTTGCAGGTGTGTTGAGTCTGTTGAGGTTTCATCTCACTTAGCACACATGCATTTTTCTTTATGCACGCATATTCCCCACTGTACTAGAATTATATGGCTGGCCTCCCATCTCTCCTCGTCAGTGGGAGGCAACCACAAGAGAAAAAGATCAGAAAGACCAGAGCCCCCTGAACTGGAACAAGTCAAGATTACCAAGAGAGAAGATGGAATTCTCTAAAATCGTGATCGGATGACTGTAAGAGCTGCAGCTGATATTTATGGCACAAAGGACTTTATCCCCGACATACAGGTGAGGAGAATGGCATAGACAGGTTAAGTGACAGTGACCAGCCAAAGGTCACCCACAGGCATGGGGAGAGAGTCAGAATTTGAACCCAGGCCAGGCAAAGCCAAGTTCTTAACTCTGACACCAAGCTGCCCTGCTCTTCCAGGCTGAGCAGAGATCCGTTTGCTAAATTCTAGAAATTTAGCAAAAAAAATTTGGAGAAAGAGGCCGTGTGGAGCGTGAAAAAGGAAAGCAGGTAACTCTCCGCTAAGTGGCTCATTAGCATGTGAGACCCCAAACCTCTCAGGCTTTCATGGGCAGGGGGTCTTGGCTTCTGCTAACCCTCTGTCAGCCTCAGTTTCTTCATCTGTGAAGGGGGCATGACAACACTCACCGCAGGGTGAAAGGCACAGGTTGTGGGTCAGATCTGGGCTCTACTCCAGCTCTGCTGCCTGGGGCAAGTGACTTTGCCTCTTTGCCTCATTGAGCCTGTTTGTTTCTGGAAACAGGCAACTTACAGGGCTGTTACATGGATTATGCGAGATAAATCTGTGACATACTTAGCGTGGTGCTTGGTGAAGAGTAACGACAGGCCTCTCCCAAGCCTCAATTTCTCATCTGTAAACTGGGGATGGCTGAAATACCCAGGTCGTATCATGGAGTCTCTGAGAGGTGCAAATGGTTAATCTGCTCCGCTGCTAACTGAAAGGTTGGCGATTTGAGTCCACCCAGAGGCACCTCGGAAAAAAGGCCTGGCAATCTACTTATGAAAATCAGCCATTGAAAATTTCACGGAACACAGTTCCACTGTGATGCACACGGGGTCACCATGAGTTGGAATTGACTCAAGAGCAACAGGTGTATCATGGGGTTAATGAGAGGATGAGATAAACCCATGTAAGGTGTTTAGCGTACTGCCTGACACACAGTGACACTGAATTTTCAATGATAATAATAGTAATAACCGCAGCAGCAGTAGTAACACTAGCACTGTAATAATAATAGTGCAACCTTCTCTCCATCTCCAAGGTGTCAAAGGCTATCCTGAGAGCTTTACACTTGATTTCATGCTCACGACAACCCTATGAGGTAGGTACTGCTATCATTCCCATTTTAAAGGTGAGGAGACTGAGGCAGAGAGGTGAAGGAACTTACTGTGACTAGCATAGGTAGTCAGTTGATCATGAGAGTTAGGTCTTCCTCTGTGGTTCTCGGTGATACTCCGACTCTGCCAACCTCCCTCTTCAAGGACCAGAGCACAGGCCTTGAGCAGACTAACCAGGAAATGCTGGTTTTGGTCTTATTTCCCTTCCTTCCCACCCTTCCCCAGGTGTCCCCTGGGCTGGTTGAACCGGCTTGGCCTGGAATCCAGGCAGCAGCCATAGGAACTGGGAAAGGGCCTGCTTCACCAGGAGGGCAGGGCCAGGGCAGGTCGCTGCCTGGGGACCTGCAGGGTGGGGTGTCTGCCCAGGAGAGCTCTGGGGCCAACAAGGCCCACACCTCCACCCAGGGGAGCCTGAGCTCTGGGCGGTGGAAAATTCCCCTCCCATCCTGAGTCACTGTGCCAGGCTGTTGTGTCAACACTCTGCAGGCACTGCCACCTTCAATCATCCCCACACCCACGGGCAGTGGCACCAAAGATCCTCATTTTACAGACAAGACAGCGAGGTCCAGAGAGTGGAGGTGACAGTCACAATCACACAGCTGCTTCTGAGGCTCGGCCCAAAAGCAAAGCGCTCTCTGGGTGCTTCATGCCTAGGGCTCTGCACCACAAGGCTTACCGACCTCAAAGTTGAGAGTTCCGCAAGGCCCCAGGTTCGGAGCTCCAGCTGCTGGCTTAGCCTAGCATTCTGCCTCCCTTCTCTCTGCTGGTCCAGGATCCAGACCCTCCCGTCTTCTCTCCCCGGGGCAGCCTACTCGGCTTCCCCAGACCCCCTGTCCACACTTACCTTTACAGGCCCTCACTGTTCAGCATATGTTTCCCACATGGGGGTGATGATATATTAAACGCTGGGGAAACTGAGGCTCCATGGGACACCTGAAGACAGGGACCAGGTCTCATTTAGGATGTGTCTTCCCAGGCAACACCAAGCTACTCAAAGTGTGGTCCCTGGACCAGCAGCTTCAGCATCTCCGGGGGGCTTGTTAGAAATGCAGACCTTCGGGCCCTGCCCCAGACCCACAGCATTGGAACCTGAATTTAACACCATCCCCAGAGGATCCATGTACACGTTCAGGTTTGAGACGTGCTGTCCTCTGCATTGCCAAGTGTTTCAAACTTTCTTGGAATTCCCCAAACGCATCAGGCATTTCTCCCTTCCACCAGCCCGGAAAGACCTGTCCCCTTCTCCCACACAAATGTTGTTGTTGTTAGGTGCCGTCGAGTCGGTTCTGACTCATAGCGACCCTATGCACAACAGAACGAAACACTGCCCGGTCCTGAGCCATCCTTACAATCGTTGCTATGCTTGAGCTCAATGTTGCAACCACGGTGTCAATCCACCTCGTTGAGGGTCTTCCACTTTTCTGCTGACCCTATACTGTGCCAAGCATGACGCCCTTCTCTAGGGACGGATCCCTCCTGACAACATGTCCAAAGTATGTAAAACACAGTCCCGCCATCCTTGCTTCTAAGGAGTGTTCTGGCTGTTCTTCCAAGACAGATTTGTTCGTTCTTTTGGCAGTCCATGGTATATTCAATATTCTTCACCAACACCACAATTCAAAGGCGTCAATTCTTCTCAGTGGCTCTTCCCAAAGCCAGGGCAGCATCACCAATGTCAGCCCTCCTCGGCCCCTGCTTCCTCACCTTCTCCTGGAGCTGGTCCACGCCTGGGCCCTGCCTTCCCCCACCCCTACTACCTGTAACTTACTTATCACAGTGAGAGCCACTCAGCAACTAGCATGTGAACACCTACTATGTGCCAGGCACCGGTCTAGGTGCTGGCTACCGCAGGGAACCAGACAGACACATAATGGTATCTAGTTGATTTCTGGTGTGTGTGTATGTGTGTAAACACAATAAAGAAGTAAAATAGGGTGTGTTGGGCAGCGATAAGTACTCTGAAGAAAAGCTCAGCCAGAGAAAGGGGATAGAGGCCACACGGGGCTGGGTACAAGTTTAAATCAGGTGGTAGGGGAAAGCGTTGAGGAGGAGTTGACATTTGAGCAAAGACCTGAAGGAGCTGAGGGCAGTGATTCCCAACCCCAGGGGACAATTGGCAATGTCCACTGTCCTTTTTGGATGTCATAACTACAAGTGGAGGTACTACTGGCATCTAGTGGGTAGAGACCAGGGATGCTGCTAAACATCCTACCGCGTGCAGGGCAGCCCCCCACAACAAAGAATGGTCCAGCTGCAAATGTCAAGAGTGCCAACCGAGGCTGAGCGACCCTGATTCAGGGGAAAGGCATTCTGGAAAGCAGGAACGGTGAGTGCTGAGGCTCTGAGGCAGGAAGTGGCGGGACAGCCGATGTGTCTGGAGCAGGACGAGCAAGGGGAGACTGGTCGAAGAGGTTGGCGAGGTAACAGGGGGCCGGATCGCGCAGGGATCTGCTGGCCACAGAACAGCCTCAGCAGCTTTGACTTTCACTCAGCAAGACAGGAAGTTCTGAGCAGAGAAGTGACATTTTCACAGGACTACCCCTGTGCGCTACCGTGAGTCCAGACTGTAGGAAGAGATCCCTGGGTGGTGCACAGTTAACACACTCGGCTGCTGACTGAAAGGTTGGAGGTTCAAGTACACCCAGAGGTGCCTCAGAAAAAAAGCATGGCAATCTACTTCTGAAAAATCAGCCACTGAGAACCCTGTGGAGCAGGGTTCTGCTCTGACACACATGGGGGTCACCATGGTTTGGAGGTGACTCCAAGGCAACTAGTTTTTAGACTGGGGTGGCTGGGCGGGGGGGGCGGGGGGGGCATTGAGAACAGAAGCAGGAGCTCCAGGGAGCAGACTACTGAAATAAGCCAGGGAGAGACAATGGCTGCCTGGACCCAGAGGAGCAGCGGAACGGGGGAGGAGGAGCAAATTTTGGATTCAATTTGAAGGTGGGTGAACTGGACAAAGGGAGGGCCCACAATGCCTGGGCTGAGCACCTGGAAGGCTGAGGCTGCCTTTTACTGGAAAGGGAGGAAGACTGGGGCTCGGTGAGGGACCTGGCAAGTGTAAGATGCCTTCCGATGTCACATGGAGTCTGGAGTTCAGGGTGGAGGTCCTGGCCTGAGGCGTGCATTTGGGAGTTAACAAACAGGTGGTGTTTTCAGCCATGAATCCTTTTTTTCAAGGACAAGGGGAAGTCCAAGGCCTTGTTGAGGCTAAGACGACCTTCTGACATCTATCCCCAACTCTCCAACCTTCTCCCACCACCTACCTGCCCTCACTGCACCCTAGCCACATGGCTACAGAGCTTGGCCCCACCCCTGAGCCTTTGCACCTGCCATTTTCTCTGCCTGGGGCGTCCTGCCTTCTCTCCATTCAGGTCTCAGCTCTAATGGGATCTCCTCAGAGGCACTTTCCCCAACCACCCTAGCCCATAGTCCCTCTCCTCCAAACATGCCCTTAAGGACGCAACCCTGCTGCCCATTTCCCATCTGGTTCCACCCGCCTCCCCCCGCAGTCTGCTAACACACAGTAGAATAGACGTCCCCATGGGGACGAAGGGGACCTCATCTGCCTCATTTATCATGAACCTCAGTGCTAGCACCCCCCTAGAGAAGATTTCCAGGTCTATTTGTTGTAAGCAAAGACTGCTATCGGCTCCCTCTGGGTTGGCCTCCGACTCACAGTGACCCCACACACAACAAATGCTGCCCAGTCCCATGACTGGTTGAAATCAAACCACGGTGATTTTTCACGACTGGTTTTTGAAAGTAGATCTCCAGGCCTTTCTTCCTAGTCTGTCTTAGTCTGGAAGTTTCACTGAAGCCTGTTCAGCCTCAGAGCAACACGCAAGCCTCCAGCAACAGGTGGGTCGCGGCTGCACATGGGGTGCGTTGGCCAGGAATCAAACAGGGGTCTCCCAAATGAAGGCGAGAGTTCTCCCACTGAACCGCCGCTGCCCCCCAACGAGGAATGCTTCAGTATTAAACATCCTGGGAAAGAAATCCCTGTAAAAATGTTTATCTACGAGTGCCCACTAAGAAACCTGCGACACACAGAAGCGTCTTCCTGCTTCAGTGCCGCCTCTAAATACTTTCACATCCAGTCTACTCCTCTGTGGCTCTCCCCGCCATCGCTTCCTGGGCTGTGAGAGCCCCAGCCGCCTCACGCTGGCTTTTTCTGAGCAGTTTTTCAAGCAACTGCAGGTTTACCTTTTTTACATAATTCGCTACCATCTTAGCTGAGGCTTGAAAGCAAGGTCTCCTTAACCCTATCGATGGTGGAACAGCCTGAGGGCTAAGCAGGGCCTCGGCTCATCACTGCTGTGGGTACTTTAAAAAAATTGTCTATGCTGAGCTATTTCACAGATTAAAAGCAAAGTGTCAAGGTTGCATTAAATTCTGGAGAAAAGTGTTATCTTTGCGGTGGTTCTGGGCTCTGTCTCTGCAGTCAGAGAGCTCTGGTTTCAAAGCCCAGCCCTCGTTTGTGACCTTAACCTCTTTTGCCTCAGTTTCTTAATCTGTAAAATGGGGATAATCCTGTGAGCCTCAGGAGGTTCTTAGACCTTTGAGACCACGCAGGCAAATATTTACTCCAGTGCCTGGCATATGTTAGCCCTCAGCTGGCGGCAGCTGGGGCTTCCAGTGACACTGTGACCCCGTGCTAACACCCACCACAACAAAGCTATGGTCACCAGCAAATAAAGCGAACAGAATCCGGGGTTACTTTTTGCTGGCACCTTGTTGTGTGGCCAATCAAGATGTCACCCTCCACTCTGGTGGCATTTAGGAAGGAACACAGCGTCCTTCTCCTTCCCCAGGTATGTCTGTGGCTATGCTTATCAGCGGATCACTCCACATTCGATGGCTTGATGAGTCTAAAAATATGTCTGTAACACGGCTGTATCTAATCGGCCTTCCTAACGGCCTGTGTAAGTACGTTTGAAGTATTCCATGAGGTCTGCTTCTGGGTGTTTGTAAGCCTGCCAGAGTGCTATCAGGAAGTAAAAGTTGCTGTTTAAGGCATTCACCAGTTAAGTGCTCCAACGAAAGAAAGAAAAATTGCAAGAAGTCATTAGGGGATTTTCCTCACTACCTGAAATCGTTGTCGTTGCTGGATGCTGCACGGTCTGCCCCCACTCATGGCGACCCCGTGCACAATGGAACAGAATGCTGCCCGGTCCTGCCCCATCCCCATGACCAGCTGTCAATCACATCATTGTCATTTATAGGGTTTTCATCGGCTGATTTTCGGAAGTAGATCTCCAGGCCTCTCTTCCTAGTCCATCTTACTCCAGAAGCGCCACTGAAACCTGCTCAGTGTCACAATAACATGCAAGCCCTTGACGACAGAAGGGTGGTGGCTGTGCATGGGGTGCACTGGCTGGGAATCGAACCTAGGTCTCCTGCATGGAAGGTGAGAATTCTACCACTGAGCCACCACTCCCCTTGTCTAAAATAGTGCCTTTCAATTTGTCTACTTATGGAGTATCTCCCCTGCTGGAAGGCAGGCACCTGAGGACAGGGAAGGATGTCTGTGTAGCAGGTGCTCAATAAGTGGGCTAAGCAAATATCTGCTACTCAAGCGTTTTGCCAAGGGGACGCAGAACTCAGTGCTTTGTGGTCTGGGCAGGTCCAGGTTTGGAAGTATATATAATTTGGGGGGGCCCTCTTGAAGAAAGGAGCCCTGGTGGTGTAGTGGTTAAAAGCCTGGCTGCTAACCGAAAAGTTGGCAGTTTAAATCCACCAGCCACTCCTTGGAAACCCTATGGGGCAGTTCTACTCTGTCCTATAGGGTTGCTATGATTTGGAATTGACTCGAAGGCAATGGGTTTGGTTTTCTGGGTTTTCTTGAAGAACCATGACATTATGAATAAAAACTGAAACAAAAAGCCAGTACTGGGCCTTATCAGGGACCCAGGCAGATGTGGGCCCTGAAGCACTGGCTACAAAAGCCTCAGGGTAAACCACCCCTTAGACATTTTCTGAAAAGAAAGGGGAACAAGCCGAACACATGTAAGAAATGGTGGGTTAAACAGAGCAAAAAACAACTTCAGTCCCTTTTAATCGTGTGGGGTTTTTAAAAGCTAGATTGGATTTAAAGAGCCCTGGTGGCGCAATGGTTAAGCGCTTGGCGGCTAACTGGAAGGTCGACGGTTCAAACCCATCAGTGGCTCCAGGAGAAGAGACCTGGTGATCGCCCATAAAGATGACAGCCTATTGGGTCGTTCTATTCTGTCACATGGCATTGCTATGAGTCGCAATCGACTTGATGGACCCATCAATGACAGATTCAAATTTATTATACCTATAAATTCAGAAACGCAAGTCTTTAAATGTTAAAACGCAACTTACAAACCTCATTACTCTTTATATACAGCCCCGAGTTTGAATGGTTCCTTCTACGGGCCTTTTACACCCCCGGCATTCAAAAGTCACCTTGTGGGATCCTAATAAGCTCACGGGCACCATGGCCGTCTGAGAGAGAGGGGCAGAAGGACGTCACCCGCATATCCATCACAGACAGGGTGGGGGGCCTTGCTCTGGGGGACCTGGGTCCGCACCTTTCTCACGGGAGCGAGGCTTCCCCACAAGGAAACCAGCTTTCTGGAAGAAGCTTCTAACTGCTGAAAAACTGAATCCTTTTTACACTTGGAAATCCCAGCAAAGCCCAGGGCTCCCCGGACAGCCCCCTGTGAAAATGGCGTGGCGGAGGCATCTGACCTCCTTGTCTGAGTTCACAAGGCGAAGGAGAGAGCCCGAGGCTGATTCCCAGGAGATGGAAGTCAGACGTGCCTCCAGCCTCCAGCGTTTTTACCAGTTCTGACACCAGCCGTCCCTCCCACGGCCCCCTCAACTTCTCTTCTGGGTTCCGTAATTCATTGCAATGGCCACACAGAACTCACAGACCATACTCACAGCTACGGGGTTCATTAGGGAAGTAACAGGTTACAATTCAGGATCAGGAAGGACTCAGGGGGATACAGGTCTTCAATCAGGACAGCCTCTTCTCAGCCGTGCCTGCAGGCAGGCTTCTCTCTGGCCCTTGGCCCCTTGGCCCAGCCTATGCCCTGCTCAGGCAAGTGCTACAAAGCTCTTCAGCTCTTCCAGTAAGTATTTGGAGGCATCCCACCTGACCAGGAAGCCTCAGCTGGAAAGTGCTCAGCTCTCTTACTCCATGGGTTGGTACACCCACTGTAACCACCTTGTCCCATGGCCCAGGAAGCCCGTTGTGCCGTCTTGTGCTGGACTCCTGGTTCTGGTGCTGCCATTTCTCTGCTGCTGCTTCTTGCCATACCGCACTGTCGCCGGTATTACAACCTTGTCTCCTGGGTCTAGGAGGTTCTCAGAGCAGGAGCCGCAGGTCCAAAGGATGTGCTCTGTTCCTCTCTTCGGTTTAGCGGTAGCGAGGTCCCCACTCTGCTCTGGAATCAGCTCTTTTAAGCCTAGCAGGATGCCAAAACTACCAATCCCCTTGTTAGGGTTCCATACACCTTATTTGCACGGTCCCACCCCTACAAGAGTGCCACGCACATATCTGCATTATTAGCAAGCTGTCCAATTCCCTTGATGGGCCACAGGCACCTTATTTGCATAGTCCCACCCAATCATTTGGTGAGAGTTACAAGGTCATGGCTAGAAAGGCCATATAAAAATGATGCATCACACCACACTCCTTGATGTGCCCGGGAATCAGAGAGGTTGGTGCCCTGGCCTGGGGCCACATAGGAAGTCCCTGGCAGAATGGGGATGGCATTGGAGACCAGAGCCCAGCCCAGGAATGGGAGCCCCTATGCATTGGGAGGATAAGCAGGAACGATTCACCCTTCTGCAGGCCCTCAAGTGTGGAGGACTAGGCAAAGCGGTTCCTGGAGGCTGGGAGGAGGCCCTTCCTGCAGGCCCGGTTACATAAGAGGCCGTGGTCAGTCACCTCCTTCCTGAGTGCCTGGTGGGCTGTCACTGCCTGCAGCTGACGCTAACCTCACAGCAGTGGCTTCAAGGCAGCACTGACGGGCTGGGGCTGCAGTGACAGCAATTATAACACCACTCCTCTGGGGCACGAAGGGTGGAGGGCCCTTAGACTGCAAAGACGGGACCCTGAGGTCCTTGGAGGACATGGCCACCTCGGCTTCTGGACAGCAGGACCTCAGCAAAGAAGAGCAAGAAGCCTGGAGCCACGGCATCGAGTTCAAATCCAAGCTTATCCGCTTATTAGCTGTGTGACCCGGAGGCAAGCACATAGCCTCTCTGAGCCTTATTTCCCCAGCAGAAAAATGGGGAGAACGAGTGCTCCTGTCACACTTTCCTGTGCGGTTTTATAAGGCTGCAGAATCTGGACAAACAAAGCCCTCACTGACTTGGATGCAGTAGGCACCGTGAGAAAGAAACCGTGAGCAGTGCCCAGCGCACAGAAAGTTCTCAAATAACAGCACTTATATTTGTGAACACCTCCTATGGGCCAGGCCCCACGATAAGTTCTTTTACTTGGAATCCATAAACCCTCTGAAGGGTCCTGAAGGAAGAACTATCAGGAACAACAGATCTCATGTATACGCTGCTGTATGGATTATAAAGAACTGTCCTTCCTAGTCACTATAGTCAAACACACTCCCTTGATCTCTTGCTTGATCATTAATTCATTCACTCATTCACTCAACTATTCCCAGAGGATCAACTATGTTACAAGCCCCAGACTCAGCACTTGGGCCACAGAGAAAGAGACAAACCCAGTTTCTGCCCTCAAAGGGCTGACAGTCTGATGGGGAAGGGGGCAGTTGCAATTCATTGCTATAAATGTTGAGTGGGGGCACCCCCAGGAGGCGGCCATGGTGGTGCAGGGGCCAGGAGAGCTGTCTTGGAGGAGGTGACATCTAATTCAGTCCTCAACAAGACAGCGACCATTCTGAAGGTCTTTGTCAGCTCCAGCTGAAGATCATGGCTAAGACCTTGAGTGCCCTGGGGAGCCACTGTGGCTGGTAAGCAGGGCTGTTCCCTGGGTCTTTTTCACAACCTGTCAAGCAGACACATCCAGGCTTCTGCAATGGCAGGTGTGGCAAAGGTGATGCAGAGGCAGCGGTGCTGGGTGGGGTTGTTGGGACAGGAGCAGGGCCAAACTAAGTGGGAGGGAAAAATTAACCACCACACACTTAATTCACACCCAAGCTGCTGCAGCACCTACTAACAGAGGGCCCAGGACGACTGATGATATTGACAGGCAGAGCATTAGAGACCTGGGTTCGATTCCCAGCCAGTGCACCTCAGGTGCAGCCACTACCCATCTGTCAGTGGAGGCTTGCGCGTTGCTGTGATGCTGAACAGGTTTCAGTGGAGCTTCCAGACTAGGCTGGACTAGGAAGAAAGGCCTGGCAATCTACTTCTGAAAATTAGCCAACAAAAACACTATGAATGACAACATAATATTGTCCAATCCGCAACCGATCACGGGGATGGTGCAGGGCCAGGCAGCGTTTTGTTCCGTTGTGCATAGGGCCGCCATGAGTTGGGGCCGACTTGAGGACAGCTAACAACAACATGTAATGAGGAGCCACCTGAGCCCAGCTTCTCTCCATCTGTTGTCACTGTGGAGGCAGCAGGGCCGACACGCGGGGGCCTCACGTCCCCCTCATGCAGCCCCCACCCACCCACCACAGATCAGGCACACTCTATCACCTGCAAAACACCAGCCCGGATGCTGCCTGGAAGCCAAGCAGGCGCTTCCCCCAGCGGTGGGCTCTGGGCCCAGCCTGTGCAGACTGGGAAGTGGGAGCCAGGTGTCACCAGCACAGAGCTCCTGAGCTCAGGCCCCTCAGCGCCTGCACGAGGAGAGGCCTGCACGCATCCAACCCCAGAGAACCTACTGCATGCCGGGCTCAGTGCTGAGAGACCTCCCGGGTCCACAGATGCTGAAATCACCTTATGGGGCAACAATCACTAGGACTGCTAACCCAGTGCCGTCGAGTCGATTCCGACTCGTAGTGACCCTATAGGACAGAGTAGAACTGTCCCATAGAGTTTCCAAGGAGCGCCTGGTGGATTTGAACTGCCGACCCTTTGGTTAGCAGCCATAGCACTTAACCACTATGCCACCAGGGTTTCCTGGACTGCTACCAGGGCAAAACATTAAGGGGAACTGGGGCCAGTAAGGGTGCTCTGGTCAGTTACAGGGTCAAGGCAGACTTCTCTAAAGAAGCACGGTTTCTGCTGAGACCTAAAGATGCCCTGGATTTAGTCAGGCTGAGATGTGGAAGTAAGGTGGGAGGACCACAGGTCTGAGGAGAGCAGAGGAGGTTGGAAATGCCTGTCATGGGGAGAGACGCCTGAGGCCAGGTGGAGGGGGGCTGGGTATGCTCAGGGCTTACTAAGTACTGGAGGCGGGAAGGCAGGGGCGTTTGCTGGGCACTGCTGCGCTCCAGGTTCTGTGCTCGCCACCCTGGGGCCTCACGAGGCCTGTGGACCTGCAGCATGCTTGACACTTGGTGCTTGCTGGTAATGCAGAGTCCAGTGCCCCACCCTGGTGCTGCTGAATCAAACCCTGTGTTTCATTAAGACTCCCCAGACAATTCGTGTAGCACACTCAGGTTTAAAAAGCACTGTAGTCCATCCTCACCAAGGGCCCTGATCAACTTTAAAAACACAATGTAGGATGTCTATTTCTCTTCACAGAAACCTGAGGTTGCTGTCCACCTGCCTTCTTGCCTGAGGATGGAACTAAACTGGAGGGAGCAGAGGAAAGAAACAGAGTCTTGACTGAGTGCCTGAATCCAGCTGCCTTTCAGGAGATTCATCTTTGTGTGCCCAACGATAGCTTATAGCAAATCAGGGTCAGGTAAGGGGAAGAGGGACTCTTCCTTCCCTCCCCTTCTCTTCTCTCTAGCTAGAATTTCCTGGTCCCAGTAGAAGGAGACGTAGCTCTTTCCCTCCTGTTTGAGAACATCTTATGTCAGACAAGGCCAGAAGAATTAAAACAGCTACAGGTTACTACAGGTTCCTGAGTGAAGCAAATGGTTTGTGCACATCTACTAATATAAAGGCTGGGGGTCCAAACTCATCCAATGGCCTCAGGGAAGAAAGGCCTGGAGATCTGCTTTTGTAAAGGTTACAGCCAAGAAAATCCTATGGAGCACAGTTCTACTCTGTCACACATGGGGTTGCTATGAGTCAGAACCAACTCCATGGCAATGGCTTTGGTTATGTTAGTTATAAATCACTAATGGCTCTACTCTGGTGGTTAGGTGGTTTTGTGTGGCTCCGTCCACACAAAAACCTGCACATGAATATTTATAGCAGTTTTCTCCATAACTGCCCCAAACTGGAAGCAACCAAGATGTCCTTCAATAGATAAATGGACTGTGGTACACTCATACAATGGAATATTATTCAGTGATTAAAACAAATGAGCTATCAAGCCACAAAAAGACATGGAAGAACTTTAAGTGCACACTGTCAAATGAAAGAAATCAGTCTGAAAAGGCTCCACGCTGTATGATTCCAACTATAGGACATTCTGGAAAAGGCACAACTATGGAGATGCTAAAAATATCAGTGGTTGCCAGGGGCTGAGGGTGGAGGAGGGAGAGAGGGACGAAGAGGTGGACCACAGGGAAATTTTTAGGGCGGTGAAACTATTCTGTACGAGACTATAATGGCTGACACATGACCTTTTGCAGCTTTCAAAACCCATAAAACTACGCCATACAAAGAATGAACCCTAGTGTAAACTGTGGACTTTGGTTAATAATATCAATACTGGCTCTTTAGTTACAACAAGCATATCACACTATAGCGAGATGTTAATAAGAGGGGAAACTGTGTGTGAGGAAGAGAGGGCACATGGAATCTCTCTGTACTTCCTGTTCATTTTTTCGGAAAACCTAGAATTGCTCTAAAACAATTAGGTCTGTTCAAAACAATAACCACCACCTAAAATCACAGGTATGCCTCAGGAAATGGGGCAACCCAGGGGTTCTTCCATAGCCCCCTGCCCTCCAAAAAACCAAACCAAACCCCTTGCCATTGAATCGATTACGACTCATTTTGACCCTGCAGGACAGAGTAGAACTGCAAATAGAGTCTCCAAGGCTGTAATCTTTACGGAAGCAGACTGCCATATCTTTCTCCCCCAGAGCACTTGGTGGGTTTAAACCACCAACCTTGGGGTTAGCAGTCGAAAGCTTAACCACTGCACCAAGAGGGCTCCTCCCCTGCCCTCAGGGAAAGAGATATCCCCAAGGGTTTTGGATCCTCCCAGGGCTCAAACCCAGTAGCAGACCTTACCGAATGGTGGGCTGGTCTCCACTCAGCTGCTTAAACCTCCGATGGAGCTGCTCGATCTGGTCCGATGAGACTGAGAAGCAGGGGAAAGAAAGAAAAACATCAGTGATCACCAACTCGGAGCTGTCACAGGGAGACTACAGGCATGCTTCTGCCTCTTCCCCCATCCCCTACTCCCTCATCCCCACACCCCTGCTTCAATAATTCTCATGACATCACCCACTATGGCAATGGGGCTCTGGATGAAAAGCAAAGAAAGGGTTTGGGGATTCTTTCTGGTAATGCCGCTCTGGGTTATTAGTTCTGACTCCCTTAACGATAACGCCAACTATTACTAATAACCGCAGCTCCTGAGCCAGGGCAAATGTGAGCCAGGCTATGTTCTCAACCTTTCCCTTCCCCTGTCCACTAAAGTCCACCTTGTATCTGTGTGTCTGACTTTCCCCTCTCCCACTCCTAAGGATGAGTTTGTTGCCAGCTGAGGAAGGGGCTTTGTATCGTCACATAATTAAGAGATGTAAGAGTAAGGAAGGGGAGAAACGTGGTTCAGGCTGATGTTGTGAGTGATGCCGTAGACCCGTTGTAAGAAACGTACAGAGAAGCTCGTGGCACGAGGAAGTGGAAGGAAAAGAAACAGAATTTTGATAATCGTTGCTATGGATGACGTATTTGGGTTCCCCTGATAGACTTAGAAAATCTAAGTATAGGAGTTTTGATTTTTAATTATTATTTTTGACTGCTGGGCCATGTTTCTTTCACAGAGCCACTTCAAGACTGGACCTTGGGGGTTCCAGGTTTTATAAGGGTTACACTCACACGTGAATGCGTATTTTACGACGAGCACAATGCTAAACGCTTATATGCACTTTCTCGCTTCAGCCTCAAAACAGCCCTGTGAGTGTGTAGATACAGTAAAACCTGCAAAAGCTGGAACCTGTGTGTTATTGACTTGTGTCCTCCAAAATGTGTGTCAACTTGGCTAGGCCATGATTCCCAGTACTGTGATTGTCCACCATTTTGTCATCTGATGCGTTTATCCTGTGTTGTAAATCCTACCTCTACGATGTTAATGAGGCAGGATTAGAGATAGTTATGTTAATGAGGCTAGGACTCAATCTAACGGATTATGTTTTGAGTCAATCTCTTTTGAGATATAAAAGAGAGAATCCAGCAGAGATGAGAGGGACCTCACACCACCAAGAAAGAAGTGCCACGAGCAGACTGCACACTTTGGACCCGGGATCCCTGTGTTGAAAAGCTCCTAGACCAGGGGGAGATTGATGACAAGGACCTTCCCCCAGAGCTGACAGAGAAAGAAAGCCTTCCCCTAGAGCTGGCACCCTGAATTTGGACTTCTAGCCTCCAAAACTGGGAGAGAATGAGTATCTCTTTGTTAAAGCCATCCATTTGTGGTATTTCTCTTATAGCAGCACTAGATAACTGAGACACTGTGTAAGGTGGGAATCTGTCAGAGAAGGATAACTCAAATATTTTCCACTAATATCAACACAAAAGTGGTAAGAATACACCCTGTCAAAGGTGGAAAACTTCTGCGATCCAGAGAAACAAGGCAGTCCTGTTGAGTTCTGGCTCTCACAGGCTTCACTGTACTATCATCTGTGTTTTGTAAATATGAAAACTATAGAATGTAATGTCACTTTCTCAGGAGCATACAGGTAGGTGGTGGAGCTGGGACCCAATCCCAAGTCTGTCTGACTCCAAAGCCTGCCCTTAACTGCTATGTAATAAAAAATACTGTCTATTTATCCCAAATATCTTGGCATTCAAGATCCTGAGGTCTGATTCTCAGGGACTATATCCAGGTCAGAAAAAACTTGCCCAAACAGTGGCTGAGCGGACAAACTGCTATCTCCTGCCATGGTGCCCTCAGCGCTTCCCAGCCCTTAAGCAGTTTTCTCCTCTTATAAAAACCCAAAACCCACTGCCGTTGAGTCAATTCTGACTCATAGTGTCCCTAGAGGACAGAACAGAACTGCCCCATAGGGTTTCCAAGAAGCAGCTGGTAGATTTGAACTGCCAACCTTTTGGTTAGCAGCCGTAGGTCTTGACCTTTAGGCAGCCAATTTCTGGCACTAACTGGCCACCTCACCTTCAGCTCACAGTTTTTTTTTGTTTTGTTTTGTTTGCATCAGGCTCCAGTTGTGATCTCTTCAAGCATCCACAGCTCAGAACTCTCAAGCCTCTCTAAACCAAAACTCATTGCCATTAAGTCAATTCCGACTCACAGCAACCCTACAGGACAGAGCAGAACAGCTGCATAGAATTTCCGAGGCTGTAAATCTGACCTTGAGTGCCCTGGGGAGCCGCTGCGGCTGGGGAGCAGGGCTGCTCCCTGGGTCCTTTTCACAACCTGTCAAGCAGACACATCCAGGCTTCTGTAATGGCAGGTGTGGCAAAGGTGATGCAGGCGGCGGTCCTGGGGTGGGGTGGGTGGGACAGGAGGGGGCCACATCTTTCTCCTATGGAGCTGCTGATGCCTTCGAACCACTGACCTTTTGGTTAGTACCCGACCGTTTAACCACTGGGCCACCCGGGCTCCTTTCAGGCCTCCATAAAACCAAAATCAAACCAAACCCGTTGCCGTCAAGTCGATTCCAACTCATAGCGACCCTATAGGACAGAGCAGAACTGCCCCATAAGGTTTCCAAGGAGCAGCTGGTGGATTTAACTGCCAACCTTTTGGTTAGCAGCCGAATCACTTAATCACTGTGCCACCAGGCCTCCCTAGCAGCTAGGAAATACTCATTAGAACTGCCAACCTATCCCGTGGCTCACAGGGCCCGCTTCCACACATTAATGCATCGCTTCATCATGACACCCTGGGAGGTGGCGCGGCATTAATGTTCATGTTCAGATGTGGAAAATGACACTTGGAAGGGTCAAGTAACCACTGGGGCAATGACAACCTTTCTGGTAGAAAATACGACTGTATCTATCTCCTGTAGGCCGGTACCATCACCCATCTGTCAGTTCATTGTACTGTTATGGCTCGCATGATGCTGGATGCTATGCCACCCACATTTCAAATACCAGCAGGGTCATCCATGTTGGAAAGATTTCAGCAGAGCTTCCACACAAAGGCAGACTAGGAAAAAAGGACTGGCAATCAACTTCTGAAAACTAGACAATGACAACCTTATGGATCACAACAGAACACTGTTTGACTCGCTTGCTCTGGACACATCATCAGAAGGAACAATTGCTGGAGGAGGACATGAAGTTTGGTGAAATGAAGGGCCAGTGAGGGCAAGGGAGGCCCTTGCTAAGCACAGTAGCTGCAACAATGGACTTGAAAATGCTGGCGATTGTAGAGGATGACGTAGGACTGGGCAACGTTTCTTTCTGTTTTACGTACATTGCTATGAGTTGGGGTCTACTCAATGGCGTATATCTATTTATCTATGTCGGCAAGGACATTAACATACAGATAGCCCAGCAATTCTACTCCTAGGTATGTACCAAACAGAAATGCATACTTCTGCTCACCAAAAGACATGTAGGAAGATACTGATGGTGACATTATTTGTGATAGTCCTAAACTGTAAAGTACCCATATGCCCATCATGGCAGAACAGATAAATGAATTGTGGTATATTTGCCCAATAGAATAGTATACAGCAATGAAAAGGAATAAACAATACGTGCAATTACATGGGTGAGTCTCACAAACACAATAATGAGTGAGAGAAGCCAGACGTGAAATAGCACACACTTTATGATTCTATTTACACAAAGTTCAAAAACAGGCAAAGGTCACCTTTGGTGTTAGAAGTCAGGATAGTGGTTGCCCTTGAGTGGAGAGTAATACATTGAATGTGATGTGAGGGAAGCTTCTGGGTGCTGGGAATATTCTATTTCTTGATCCAGGTGCAAGCAACACACGTGTGTTCTGGAAAGTTCACTGAGCTATTTGCTTAAGAAGGACACACTTTTCTGTACGTATCTAATATTTCAATAAAAAGCTTACTTAAAAAAATTCAGTAATTCTACTTGGCAGGAGTTTATCCTGGAAAAAAAAATCCAATAAGTAAAAAAAAAAAAAAAGAATCATAAGTGTGTCATATTAGTTAAAAATTGGACCCAACCAAAATGTCCATCAAAGACAGACTGGTCAAATACTTTGTGGCATGTCTATCCAATAAGAAGTATGCTGCCTTTAAAGGTGACAGTTGTATACCTGACAAGAAAAGACGTTCCCCATAAAAGTACTCTGTGACAAACACAGCATGATTTGATGTTTGGGAAAAATATAAATATATACACATGTACATAAAAAATGTCTTAAAAACGTAGAATGATTTTATCTAAAATAACAAAAGGACTATCTGTCAAGATTTTTTTGCTTTGGATTCAACTGTATTTTATTATTTTTCTCTAATATACAATGTACATTTATTAATCATATAATAAATTTTAAACACTCGACATCATCTCATACGGAACAACTCATGCATTTCAGAAGTACTGTAATTAATATTCCAGGCATGCATGTTCTTAATCCTTTCCATGCCCCTATGAAGGATGCGGAGCCCACTGGGAATCCTATGGGGTGGCTCTACCCCGTCCTATAGAGTTGCATGAGTCTGAATCAACTTGACAGCAATGTTTTTTAATGACGGATGTATCATTCCCATTTTACAGAAGGGCAAACTGAGGCCCAGAGGGGCTAGATAACATGCTCAAGGTACTAACCTTGAAAAAGACAGATCCAGGGTTTGAACTTAGCCTGTCTGAGAGGAAATGTGAGGCTTTGTGTTATGTTTATTTTTTACTGCCACCTCATATTTCCTCCCTTGTGTGACCACAGACAGTGCCCAGCTCTAACCCACAGATTTAAAACAACACACTAATCTGATAAGAAATGATAATTAAAAAAAAAATTATAGCTAAACACGTGCACCTGAACAAAAACTATTAAAACTACATTACCTTGACAGCATTATGTTAAGTGAAAAAAGCCAGTTTGGAGACCACGCATTATATGGTTTCATTTATACGAAATGTCTGGAATAGACAAATTCACAGAGACAGAAAGGAGACTAGTGGTTGGTTGCCTAGGGCTGGGGTAGGGGTGGGAGGGTAACAGGAAGAGACTGCTAACGGATACAGGGTTTCTTTTGGGGGCAACAAAAATGTTCTAAAATTAGATTGGGCTGATGGTTGCACAACCCTGTGAATATACTAAAAAAAAAAAAATTGAACTGTACACTTTAAATGGGTAACTGTATGTACGTGAATTATATTTCAATAAAGTCATAAAAAAAAAAAGACACTACATGCATAATCATGAAATAATAGCCAACATCACCAGAACACTCACTGTGTGCCGGGTACTGTGCCTAACTCTTGGTAAGCCCTGGCAGACACAACCTCTCATCAATTCTATAAAGCAGGTACCATCTTATCGCCATTCTAGAGATGGGAACATCAAGACTTGCCCAAACTTGCAAAGGAAGGAAGAGGTTTATAAATCTGCACCAGGTTTATCTAATGAAGAGTTTCTAGCACATCAAAGTTAAAATGCAAGCGTGTGCACACACATACACATGCGCGCACATTCACGCCCGTACACACATTCACATGTACACACACATTCGCATGCTCACATACGCTCGTATGCTCACACACATCCACACACATTCACATGATCGCCCACTCACACTCACATTTGCACACACACACTCATACTCACACATACACGAATGTGCACACATTTGTATGCTCACATATATTTGCACGTTCATGTCTTTGCACACTCGCACATATTTACACACTCACACATATTTGAACACTCATTCATGCTCACATTCGCACCCTCACACACACATTCACACACTCGCACGCCCCTCCCCTGTCTGACTGAAAGCAGAGGGATCAGCAGACAACCTACCACATCTGGATCTCCTCTTCAGACACCTAAATAGCCAAAGCCGAGGCCTCCGTGCTCACCTGACATGACAGTCCTCTGCCACGAAAACCTGGGAGAAGGAATGAGTTTTGAGGCCTCCTAAACTGACTTTAAAAAATACCCCGGGTTCTGGCAGGTCAGAGCTGGGTTAGCCCCGTGGACCCTGGGTGAGCTGCCCTCAGCTTTGGCCTTCCCAGAATGCCTGTGGGCATGCTCATACGGTCCGTCCCGGAAGCACCTGACAGGTGTCTGCACATACCACCCAAGCAAAGGATGGGGGAGGGCCCTGCTTACCACTCCTCTTAATGACTCCCATGAACGGGAGCTCGTCCAGTTTCTTTTCTCACCTTGAGCCCTTTCTCTGGGCCCTATGAGGTCACAGTTGCCATGCAGATGATGGGCAAGAACAGGTATCGATTTCTGGCATCTCGACCTCATTTTTCTTGGTTTTGGATTTCAGCCTGCAGGAAATGTACACCTCTCCATGTGGCTGGAGGGAGTTTAACCTGCCTAAGCTTTGGAACCACCACTAGTCTTTCAGCTTGCTGTACTGCAATAGTTTCCATGTTACTATGATGCTGGAAGCTATGCCACCGGTATTTCAAATATCAGCTCCCTCACCCATGGTGGACAGGTTTCAGCAGAGCTTTCAGACTAACACAGACTAGGAAGAAGGACCTAGAGATCTACTTCTAAAAGAAAAAAAAAAAATTGTCCAGTGAAAACCGTATGAATAGCAGCAGAACACTGTCTGATATAGTACCAGAAGTTGAGCCCCTCAGGTTGGAGGACACTCAAAATACAACTGGGAAAGAGCTGACTCCTCAAAGTAGAGCTGACCTTAATTATGTGGATGAAGTAAAGCTTTCAGGACCTTTGTGTGTTGATGTGGTATGACGCAAAATGGAAAGACACAGCCCCAAACATCCATTAATAACTGGAATGTTGAATGTATGAAGCATGAATCTAGAAAAACAGGAAGTGATCAGAAATGAAATGGAATGCATAAAGATCGATATCCTAGGCGTTAGTGAGCTGAAATGGACTGGTATTTGGCCATTCTGAATTAGACAATCCTATTAAAAAAAAAAAAAATTTTTTTTTTTAATGGTCTACTATGCCGGGAATGACACAGTGAAGAGGAAGTGTGTCGCATTCATCGTCAGAAAGAACATTTCAAGAACTCTCCTGAAGTACATCTCTGTCAGTGATAGGGTAATATCCATACACATATAAAGAAAACCAGTTAGTTAATACAACTATTATTCGAATTTACTCATCAACCACTACTGCCAAAGATGAAGAGACTGAAGATATTTACCAACTTCTGCAGTCTGAAATCAATCAAACGTGTAATCAAGAGGCATTGATAAATACTGATGATTAGAATGCGACAGTTGGAAACAAAGAAGAAAGATCAGCAGTTGGAAAATATGGTGTTGGTGGGAGATCACATGATAGGACTCTGCAAGATCAACAACTTATTCACTGCAAATACCTTTTTTCAACGACATAAATGGTAACTATACATGTGGACCTTGCCAGATGGAATAGTCAGGAATCAAATCAACTACATCGGTGGAAAGAGAGTCAGAAGGCGGCCAGAGCCAACTGTGGAACAGACCATCAATTACTCATATGCAAGTTCATGCTGAAGCTGAAGAAAATTAAAACAAGTCCACGAGAGCCGAAGTATGACCTTGAGTATATCGCATCAGAATATAGAGACCATCTCAAGAATAGATTTCATGCGCTAAGCATTAATGACCAGAGACCAGACAAGCTGTGTAATGACATCAAGGACATCATACATGAAGAAAGTAAAAGGTCATTAAGAAGACAGGAAAGAAAAAAAGACCAAAATGGATATCAGAAGAGACTCTGAAACTTGCTCTTAAATGTAGAGTAGCTAAAGTGAACGAAAGAAATGATGAAAAGAGCTAAACAGGAGATTTCAAAGGACAGTCTGATCAGACAAAGTAAAGCATTACACTGGAATGTGCAAAGATCTAGAGTTAGAAAACCAAAAGAGAAGAACACGCTCAGTATTTCTCAAGCCAAAAGAACTGAAGAAAAAATTCAGGTCTTGAGTTGTAATATTGAAAGATTCTACAGGGAAAATAGAAGATGGAAGGAATACACAGAGTCACTGTACCAAAAAGAATTGGTCCATGTTCAATCATTTCACGAGGCAGCATATAATCAAGAACCGACGGTACTGAGCGAAGAAATTCAAGCTGCACTGAAGGCACTGATGAAAAACAAGGCCCTGGGAATTGATAGAATACCAACTGAGATGTTTCAACAGATGGATGCAACACTGGAAGTTCTCACTCGTCTATGCCAGGAAATCTGGAATACAGCTAAGTGGCCAACCGACTGGAAGAGATCCATATTTGTGCCCATTCCAAAGAAAGGTGATTCAACAGAATGCAGAAATTATCAAACAACATCATTAATATCACATGCAGGTAAAATTTTGCTAAAGATTATCTAAAAATGGTTGCAGCAGTACATTGACAGGAAACTGTCAGAAAGTCAAGCCAGATTCAGAAGAGGACATGGAACCAGGGATATCACTGCTGATATCAGATGGATCCTGGCTGAAAGCAGGGAATACCAGAAAGATGTTTACCTGTGTTGTATTGACCATGCAAAGACATTCGACTGTGAGGATCATAACAAAGTATGGATGACATTGCGAAGAACAGGAATTCCAGAACACTTAACCTTGCTCATGAGGAACCTATACATAGACCAAGAGGCAGTCGTTTGAACAGAACAAGGGGATCCTGCATAGTTTAAAATCAGGAAAGGTGTGTGTCAGTTTTGTATCCTTTCACTATTCTTATTCACTCTGTATGATGAGCAAATAATCCGAGAAGCTGGACTACCTGCACAAGAATGTGGCATCAGGACTGGAGGAAGACTCATTAACGACCTGCAATATGCAGATGACACAACACTGCTTGTTGGAAGTGAAGAGGACTTGAAGTACTTACTGATGAACCTCAACATGAAGAAAACAAAAATCTTCACAACTGGACCAATAAACAATATCATGAGAAGCGGAGAAAATATCGAAGTTGTCAAGGATTTCATTTTACTTGGATCCACAATCAACACCCATGGAAGCAGCAGTCAAGAAATCAGACGATGTATTGCCATGGGCAAATGCGCTGTAAGAGACCTCTTTGAAGCACTGAAGAGCAAAGATGTTGCTCTGAGGACTAAGGTGCACCTGACCCAAGCCAGGGTATTTTCAAAATTCTCATATGCATGGGGTCACTATGAGTTGGAATTGGCTCCACAGCAACAGGTTTAGTTTGGTTTGGTTTATATGCATCCATTACTTGGACAACGAATATGGAAGACTGAAGGACTGACGCCTCTCAATTATGGTGTTGATGGAGAATACTGAACATACCATGGACTGCCAGAAGAACGAACAAATCTGTCTTGGAAGAAGTACAACCAGAATGCTCCTTAAATGCAAAGCTGGCAAGGCTTCATCTCACATACTTTGGACATGTTATTAGGAGGGACCAATCCCTGGCCATCATGCTTGGTAGAGTAGAGAGGCAGTGAAAAAGAGGAAAACTCTCCAGGAGATGGATCGACACAGTGACCGCTACAATGGGCTCACACATAGCAACAGTTGGGAGGATGGTGCAGAACCTGTGTTTTGTTCTATTGTACACAGGGTCCCTATGAGTCAGAACCGACTTGACGGCACCTAACAGCAACAACAACAAACCTTTGGGAGGAGGATAACTTGGTAGTTTGTATGAAAAGCAAAAAGTGATATACAGTTAGTTCTTGTTATTCGTGGTATTTATGTTTTATAAAGTAATTGTGACACAGAAAACTGTCTAAACAAATCCTGGTATGTCCTGAAGACAGGCTACTACACACCTTTAAACAAATATTTTAAAAATATTTCGAGGCACAGAAAAATGTTTATGGCATACAGTTAGGTGGAAAAAACCACAGGCTACAAGATTTCATTTATATGTGAATTCATATATATATATGTGCACACGTAGGAAAAAATAGGCGTCTACAACAAAATAGCAGTAGTAAATTGCTTTGGAATAGAATTACAGGGTATTTTTCTCCTCTCCTTCCTTCACTCCTCATTTGTGCTTACCTGCCCCTTAATTTTGCCATAATTAACAGGAATTACTGTATTTTTACTCAAGTAACGTGCACATTATAATTTTTTTTTTTTGCCAAAGTCTTCCCCCCAGTAGGTATTTTCATAAGCCCACTGTGCTCGTTTCTTTTTTTTTACATATTGCTGTGAAAAATTAGCATAGTACACTTATGAAAATACCTCTGGGGGGAGGGCATGGTTGGCAACAAAACGTGTTTAACACCCACATTATCTGTGTAGAAATTCGGTACTTATATAATTTTAATTAAGTTAAAAATTTTTAACATTGATGGCTAAAAAACACATACACACACACAGAAAATAAGTGTTGTCAAGGATGTGGAAAAACCGGAACCCTAATATATTGCTGGTGGGAATTCAAAACAGTTCAGCCACTGTGGAAAACACTGTGGCAATTCCCCAGAAAGTTACACACAGAATTGCCATCACCCACAATTCCACTCCTACCCAACAGAAAGGAAAACATACACTGAAACAAAAACTCATACATAAATGTTCATAGCAGCCTTATTCACAACAGCCAAAAAGTAGAAACGACCCAATGTCCGTGAACTGATAATGGATAAACAAAGTGTGGTACATACATGCATACGTTATTACTCAGCTGTAACAAGAAATGAAACACCGATACATGTCACAGTGTGGATGAACCTTGAAAATATTGTAAGTGAAAAGAAGTCAGTCACAAAAGGCCACATATTATATGATTCCATGTATATGAAACGTCCAGAATACGAAAATCCAGAGAGACAGAAAGTAGATTGATTAGTGGTTTCCAGAAGCTGGGAGGTATGGGTTCATGGTTTCTTTTGGGGGTGATGAAAATGTTCTAGAACTAGAGGTGATGGTTGCACAATGCTGTAAATGTCCTTAAAGTCACTGAATTTTACACTTTAAAATGGTTAAAATGGTAAAGTCTGTGTTATATGTGTATTTTACCATAATTAAAATAAAATCATACACATACTTAGCACTGGGGCTGGCACATGAGAGAAGTGACACACAGGAGTTGGTGTGACTGTTATTATGCCCTTAAACCAATATTCCTGGGGTACCACCTTGGCTCTTCAGCTGCCTCCAGGCTCCAGAGGAAAGTGACAACTTGTTGAGTGCCACCTGGGGCTGCGGCCAAAGCAATGACTAATCTCGGCCTCACGAGGAAGAGGGAGGGACGGGCCCCGTGAGCCCCACGGAGACCATGACAAGTGGGAGCCACCCTCTCGTGCCCGGTACACACGAGATGCTTCATGATGCTGGAAGCCCTGTGTCTTTACCTACCTACCTGCTCCTCAGAAGGCATGTGCCAAATCTGCACATATCATAGACCACGCCTAGCTGCCAAGATTTTCAAATGAACCAAAGATGTACTTGGGTACACTTGGCCTTTAGAAGAAAGTTCTCAAGCCTAATTCTGTTCTCCAAAACAACAGCAGGAAAATCAGGATTAATTGCTGGCTTTTATGCAGCATTTTAAAACCTTTTTCATGCAAACTTCAACTCACTTTGTGAGTGCCAAAGCCAAGGAATTCCCGGCTATGAACAGCCCAGGCTCACATCAGCACAGATGAGGTATACATTTTACTCTCGTCAACATGTTGTTGTTATTTTAGGTGCCGTTAAGTCGGCTCCAACTCATAGCTGCCTCGTCCTGTGCCATCCTTGTGATGGTCGTTATGCTTGAGCCCACTGCTGCAGTCACTGTGTCAATCCGTCTCCTTGAAGCTCTTCCTCTTTTTGCTGACCCTCACTTTACCAAGCATGATGTCCTTCTCCAGGGATTGGTCCCTCCTGACGACATGTCCGAAGTATGTGAGACGAAGCCTCACTACCCTCGCTTCTAAGGAGCATTCTGGCTGTACTTCCTCCGAGACAGGTTTGTTCGTTCTTTTGGCAGTCCACGGTATATTCAATGTTCTTCGCCAACACCATAATTCAAAGGCGTCAGTGTGGATGCAGTATTATTTTAATCCTGAGGACCAAGAGTCTTGTTAGGATCTTTGTGGGAAAGGGGGCGGTCCCAGAGCAGCCACTGCCTTTCCCTGTGACCCGCAAGTGAACTTTAGGCTCTGGACCAGCTGTGTCTGCCTGGCTTCTTAGACCGGATGAGAGCGTGGGATGACTCCCCTTTCTGGGATGTCTCAACCAAAGTATATCCCATAGCAGCTGGTAGACGATCAATACATCCCTCCCGCCTTGTCCTGAGCACATGTCAACATTCCCAGGAGCTGCCTGGCTAAGCGTGAGCGTTCTACGGCACCTCAAGTGGCCAATCCTTCTTCTCTGTTCCCGGCAGGGGAGGAATACGGTGCTTCTCCCACCACATGAGAGGGGTGCGTGCAAACCATCTCTCTGCGTCAGCGGCCAAGTGAGACCGGCTGGCGGTGGGAGCCTCCACCCACTACTGAGGCTGGCTTTGCTCTGTCTCTTCTCCATGTGAGTCAAGTGTTGTTCCATTGAGTGTCTGTGTAGCAGTCACGCTTTTTCTGGTGGCCCAGACATTGGCAAACTGTGGAATGCGCTACTATCCTCCATGGGATGGGGCTCCTCCCCTGGAGGTGGTAACAAGATGTCCCTTGCTTGACATGTGGGTTTTTCTACACAAGACGAACCCTCCAATTTTTGGGACTGGAGCAGAACCTGGGACAGAGGAAACTGACTTGACTTTAGGATATTTTCTCCTCTCAAGAGCTATGAGGCAGCTTGAAGCGCTGTCAGAGTGCGTGAGTGGGTGAGGGTGGCTCTAAAAATCACAGAGTATGTGTTTTGCTCGTCTACGCTCACCTTCCTACAGCTATGCTCTGTGCTTTGCCATTTGCTTTACGGCAGTAATAATAACTACCATGTGTTAGCATTTACTAAGAGGCAGGAATCCAGCCAAATGCGTGGCATGCATTATCTTACTTAGTCCTCAAACAGTCCACATAACCTTATCTAGTCCTCATAATCACCTTCTAAAGGAACTCTAGAGGCGCAACCGCTAAGCGCTCAGCTGCTAACCAAAAGGTTGGCGGTTCGAACCCACCCGAGGGCTCTACAGTAGTGAGACCTGGCGATCCGCTCCTGTAAAGATTACAGCCTAGAAAACCCTATGGGCAGTTCTACTTTGTCACATGGGGTTGCTATGAGTCAAAATTAACTCGATGGCACCTAACAACAATTACCTTTCTGGGGTGGTTATCACACCCATTTTACAGATTAGGACACTGAGTCTCAGAGAGGTTAAATCCCTTGCTGAGGTCACACAGTTATGAGCAGCAGAACCGGGATGTGAACCAAGGTCTGTGACTTCAGAGTCTGTTCTCACAAACATTTGCTATGCTCTACGTACCACAACTGAGACTTGACTGGAACAATGAACACACGTCATTTATGCAATTAAAGAGACAAAGACATCTCAATTTTAATGAAAAGACTATAGATGGAAAGGGTAAAAAGCTGCAGTGAATCAGTAGAGATTTGGAGAGTAGGCGTCTTTTAGAGCATCTAAGGAACTGGTTTTCACATCCTTCCAGAACTATCACAGCTCCAAATTTATAATGAGGCTAAACCAAGTGGAGATGGGCTTACCAAAAGCATGACAGCTTAAGGTAGGATACCTAAAGAATTCTAGTTCCTGCTACGTGAACTTTCCCTTCCACTATAAACAATGAAAACACTGGATAAAATAAGAAAAAAAAAAAAGTAACATACAGCTAAACTTGAAATAAAGGAAATCCATGGCCAGGAGGAGCAAGCAGAGAACTCCGGCTCAGTAGGGTGAGCTAGTCAGATGCTCCAGAGGTGGTGTCCAGGGGTGTCAGAATGGTTACAGGCTCTAACAGCTAAAGGCTGGGGTCTTTAAGCCCACACAGTGACAAAAATGGCTTTGGGTCTTCTGTACAAGCCAGAACTGATACTCCTATAAAAACAGGAACACAGAAGGCTGCCCCTCCATTTAGAGGATCAGCAAAAATGGGGAAAACCCTCAATGAGAAAGACTGTCACAACAGCTGCAACAATGGGCTCAAACACGCTAATGGTCATGAAGATGGCACAGGACTGAATGCGCAAAGTTTTATTCTGTTATTCATAGGGTCACCGTGAGTCGGAGCTGACTCGATAGCAACTAACAACAACAACCATGTAAGATGGGCCAGAAAAATGTTCCCCACTAGCCCAGAGGCTCAATAAGGAAGGTGGCTCCTCTAGGGAGGTGGCAGGGGAACAGAGGAAAGGAATATGCTTTTTTGATAAATCAAAACTCCAAGCTGCACCACGTGTGGGTGAAAAATCGAAACCTCTGTGGTGCAGGAAACCCAAATGGAGGAATTTTGTTAAAAGTGTTTCCAGACCAGTGAAATCTCTGAGGTACACAGCACAACATGTACAAAAGCACTGTACGACCCTTGTATAATCTAGGGCACACAGGACTTCTACGGGAAAGGAGGGAGACGAGGGACAGCTCAATTGAAGATGAGTCCCTAATCAATAAACAACCACACAAGCAAATGAACCACCATGAGAAAATCAGTAGACACAGTTAACAAAAGGAAAGTAGCTCAAAGAAAGTGAAACATAACAGACTACACAGTATAGTTTAAATAATTACAAATTATATATTAACAGTACACTATTGCAAAAGAGGTAAATTTAAAAACCATATAGAGCACATAAAAACATTTAAAGTAGCTGGAATTTTAAAAGTCTCATAGGTTAAGCTAACAAAACTGTAATAGCTGGAGAGAGAATCAGTGAACTGGAAGACCAATTTAAGGAAATGACCCAAAATACAGCATGCACAATAGGAAGACAGAAAAAACGAAAGGTTAAAAGGCATGGAAAACAGAATGAGATGGTCCAACCATTTCTAACAGGAATTACTGAGGAAAAAGATAAAGACACTAAGCTGAGTGAAATAAGTCAATCACAAAAGGACAAATATCGTATGACCTGACTTATATAGAGAGACAAGAAAAGGCAAATGTATAGACAACAAAGTCTATTAGTGGTTACCAGGGATGAGAGGGAAGGCGGGACATTTAACAGTGATGGAAATACCACATTGATCAAGGGTAGGGTTGAACAGCCAATTACTGTAATTGTCAATAAGCTGTACACCTGTAAAAAGTTGAACTGACATAAGTTGTGTGACAGATATATCTACAACAACAACAACAGCTACTTAGGCTGGTTATGTACACCCAAAAACCTCATAGGTTTTGATTTCTTGGTTTGGAGGTCATGGTTTCACGGGACATCCCAGTCAATAACAAGTTCAGTGCTTCTGTTCTACCTTCTAGTTCAGTGCGTAGTGCCTGGGGTCTTAAAAGCTTGCAAGTGATCATCCAAGGCACAGCAACTGGTCTCTACTCACCTGGAACAACAGAGGCAGAAGGAGAGTCAGGAATAGGAGGAGAATGTGGAACGTGTAATTAATTGCCTCCATAAACAACCGCCTCCTTTGCCATGAGACCAGAAGAAATGGATGGTGCCTGGCTACCATTACTGAACATTTTGATCAAAGATTCCATAACAGAATCCTGACCAAAATAGGGAAAATGCAGAACAGAATTTCAAATTCTCATGGGCTCCAGACTTCCTGGAGCCATAAAGGTTGTATGAACCTCTGAAACAATTGCCCTGAGATAATCTTTAAACCTTAAACCAAAAACAGCCCCTGAAGTCTTCTTAAAAACAAACAACAGTTTAGCTTAACGAGCAAAAAATGTCTGCCTTGAGCGTTATGCTCTTTTAAGAACTATTTATATGGAATCAAACTGATAACAGCAACTTGATACATAGGAATCCTAGGGAGCAGGGAATTTATGTTAGTGCGTGAGGAACAACTCAGAAAAGGAGGGTGAGGTTGGTTGCATAACCCAAAAAATGCAACCAATGTCACTAAATGGTACATGTAAACTGTTGAATTGGTGTATGTTTTGCTATGTGTATTCTCTACAAGAACTGATTTCTCAATAGCAACAAGGGACCAAAAACAAAGTGCTGATAGAAAATACCCAGCAACCTTGAATTTTATACCCAGCTGAGTAATCATTCATGTATGATGGCAAAATAAAGCCATTTTAGACAAAGTTTACAACTTACAGAGCCTCACTAAAAAATCTATGGAAAGGGGGCATTTATTTAAGAAACTAAATCCCTAAGATTGCAAGAATTAATAGTTCATGCATAAAATAATAATAATGACCAATATGCAGGTTTTAAAGACAAAGAAAAATACTATAAAGTGATACAAATTAAAGCATGCAAAAGTCATTGGTGGAAATGCAGGTGGCATAGTGCTTAAGAGCTACGCCTGCTAAGCAAAAAGGTTGGCAGTTCAAATCCGCCAGGCACTCCTTGGAAACCCTATGGGGCAGTTCTACTCCGTCCTATAGGGTTGCTATGAGTTAGAATCAGGTTTTTTTTTTTTTTTTTTTTAAGATCGTTGGCACAAGGGCAGAGTCATGTCAAAGATGGCAGACACGTCAAAAATGGAATGATTTACTAAGGAAAGTTACAGAATTCCCTTAAAAAGGAGAGGTGTGGTCAGTTTCTGAAAGGTTTACAACAAAAATGATCGAATGAGTCACACGGGGTCACAATGAGTTGAAATCGACTCAGTAGCACCTAACAGCAGCGCATCGTAAGCACTCAATAAATGTTCGCATCATAGGTCAAATATTTTGTAAAAAGAAAAATACCGTTAAAAGATGAAGGCTGTTTTTTAGATCATTTTGTTCTTGCTGCTAGGTGCCGTCGAGCTGATTCCTACTCATAGTGACCCTGTATACAACAGAACGAACCACTGCCTGGTCCTGCGCCATCCTCACAATCCTTGCTGTGTTTGATCCCATTGTTGCTGGCACCTATTCCCCACTACAATCTGGAGTTCTCATACAGAAGAATTTTTTTTTTCCAAGAAAAACATTAGGATAAGCCTTAATAAAACATGGGTTCTGTGCACTACTTGAAAAAGGTAATCCTAGAGAAAACAAAACTGATGAATGTGAAAATCAAAAAAGTGTTAAAATGACTAGTACCTGCCAACAACTGCCGAGCACTTAGGACCTGTCAAATGCTTTACCCGAATTCTCATTTAATCCTCCAACAATCCTATGACACAGGTTTACTTGTATTCCTATTTTACAGATGAAGAAACTGAGACTCAGGGAGGCGAAGTACTGTGCCTAGACAGTAAGAGGCACTGCCATAATTCGAACCCACATCTATCTGCTGGTAGAAGCCCAGGTGGTGGGAAGACTGCCTTTGCACCCCTGTGGGACTCTGGCTGAGGTCCCAGGGGATGCGGGTCAGGGTGTGACAAGGGAACCCCTTAGTATTACCAGGTAGGTGAGACCTGCACATTGGAGGTGCTCACTCAGTGCTCATAGTGGAGAGAAGGGACCCTCCTTCAAGCCCTTGCCCATGGGGACATTCGTCCACTGCAGCCAGCTTTGCTTATAACCAGCGTTCTCTTTCCATCCAGCTGCCCATGACTCAGCCACATCAATAGTGATGTCTGCTGCCTGGCTACCTGCCCTCCCTCCCGGAGGTACCCAGACCCTGACACGTCCTCTGACTGCTCCTCTCACCTCCCAGGGAACCGAGCCGAGAGCGGAAGACCCACTTCTAAAAGCCTTTCCGTCCGCAAAGGTCATGTCGCAGAGACAACAAAGGACCTTTTTGTCCTAGCGCTGTAGGTGGCCGCCACCACCAAGGGAAATCACCTAGTCGACCTTCTGGTTTTATGAATTAATAATACAGCCGGATGGTTGGCAGGACCCGAGAGACCCGGCTCTTCCCCCACACCCCCTCCAGTGTGGACACATGGAGGCCCTTCCTTATCTTCCCAGAACAGTAAGCACTTGTGAGCCAAAAACAACTCGTTCCCCAGGCTTGAGATAATAGATACTAAAGTGCTTTGCAAAAGTAAAAGCAACTTATCAACACACGAGGTATTTAGTCTATGTCATTGGGCCGTATGGCATGTCTGAGCCTTGATTAAATTCCGAGCTACTTTCTGGGGACCATTAGCTTACAAAAAAATATCCTGCCAGGCCATGTGTTGGGGAAGAGGGAGGAGGTGAGAAAGAAAGATGCATAAGGGATCTAATTACTACTAATCCACAGAGCTAGGAGAAGCCTTCGGGTGGACTGCCAATTGCTTTCATGCAGAGAAAACACGAATTCTTCTTCGGAAAGAGACGTGAGCTTCCAAGTAAGACCCTAGGAAATGGAGGGGGCAGTGTATTTCTGCCTCTTCCTCCCAGCAGCGAACCCTATTCTCATACTGCCCGCAACTGAGCTGGCCCTCCCCTGGGATAGCCCACCATTCTGGATCTTTCCACATCACACAGAACCACTCCTATCTGCTTTGAGGTCTAATTTTCCCCTTGTCAACTCAATAAACAAGTGTGTGTGGAGCACCGTGAACGCGGTTATGGGGTAACAGAGTCGCCTCTCCTAGATAATAAGAGACTTGCAGACTCTTAGAGTCTTGGCTTCTGTCCTCTGGGAGAGGTAGTTTCGCCCTACACCTCAATAACCCACTTCAAAGGACTGGTTCTGAATTTGGGATCCACACTCAGCATCTAAGTGACCTTGGGCCAGTCACCTCACCTGCCTGAGCCTCAGTTTCCTCATCTGTAAGCTAGCAATAGGAACAGTTCTACCCTCACTGGATTATTATGAGGACCAGAAGGTGACTGCCATAAACAGTCCAAAAAGAGTAAGCCAGATGCTGTTGAATTGGTACTGATTCATGGCAACCCCATGTGTGTCAAAATAGAACTGTGCTCCACAGGGTTTTCAATGACAGATTTTTTAGCAGTAGACTGCCCGTCCTTTCTTCTGAGGTACCTCTGGGTAGAACTGAATACCTAACCTTTTAGTTAGCACCTGAGCACAATAACCATTTCTACCACCCGTGGACTCTGCCCAAGAAAGTATAGTTATTGTCTTATTAACAGCTGAGCAAACGGACCACAGATCATCTGGTCAACCCCCACATTTTCTAAGGGAATTTGCGGCTCAGAGAGGAACGTGGCCTAGACAAGGCATCTCAGCAAAGTGGCACAGAGCAGGGCTCCTAGCTAGGGGCTCAAATCACACAACACAGTGAACACCAGCTTCTGGTAGCACTGCTCTGAAGCTGTTGCTAACAATGACATTATCAGGCCCAGCTGAAGAGAGCGAAAAATATCAGCGTGGGCCAGAACGAGGAGGTGCTTTTGGGTGCCCAGTAATTACCATAAAGTTCATCAGCCACCCAGCCCTTCCAAAGCTTCCAAAGCCAGCCCCCTCTCCTACACCTGTGTACATTCTGAGCAGCCAGGGAGGTGGGGCAGACGAGGTCTAGATACCCCATGTGGCCCACGCGGATAGGAAAGCCTGTGAGCTCCTGGAAGATGGGGAATGTGTCCTGTCCACCTTGGCACCCAGTGCCTGGAATCAGTCAGAATACAACAGGTACCTGGTGAATGGGCCAAGGCCGTGGCCTGGGGCGACCTGAGGACTTTAGAACCCAGGACGGATTCTCCAGGAGCCTGAGTCCAGTGGAAAACCCCACCAGCCGACCTTGGCCGCACCAGCTCTTTTGGCACCTCCAGTTCCCTCCCCAAACAACGAGATTTTGGGAGTAGGCCAGCAATGGACTCCCAGTTCTACTTCTTATTAGCTTGTGGTCTTGGGCAAGTCATTTCACCTCTTGAGCCTCAGTGTATTCATCTGTAAAATGGGGGGTAGACAGGGTTCCCAGGAGGCTTCTATGAGTTAATGCTGATAAAGTGCTTGGCTCAGCTCAGTGTTCACAGATGACAAGCTGTCTGACAGTGAACATTAGCAATTACCATCTGAGGCCTGAACTCAGGATCTGGGAGATGTTTTCTTCTTCCTTCTGGCAGCTTCTTGGCATGCAGATAGGCATGCCTGTGGAGCTGTTTTGAGCCTGAAGGAAAAAACAGACCCTACACCTTTCCCAGAATCCTCCTCTTATTATTTCCTTTTGAACTCCAGGAGCAGGCACAGATGGGGGGAACAGGAAGTGGAGCTACCATCAGGCCAGCTCGGGGGGCTAAGGGAACTGTTCTGGGCCAAAGGCAGGTGGGCCCTCAGTGATTCCTTAGGACTCCTTCCTTCCTGTTGGGGCCTATTTCACACCTCGGCTCGCCCCCCGGAATACCCCCCCACCCCAGGCACTGCTCTGTCGCTGCCCTGGGGGGAGAGGTGGAGAAGCACCTTTACCACACAAACTCAAAACACACGGCCAGAATCCCCTCACTTGGGTTTTTAATGCATGTTTTTTTTTTTTTTTAAACAATCTAGGTGTTTCGCTTCCTTGGCCCAGAAAAGATGCTTGGGAATACCTGTTTCTGTTTTGAATCAATCAATGAGATTCTTGCAGGCAGGGAGAAAGGAAGTGGGCGTAACAGAACCCATGGTGCCCCTGCGTGGGCGAGCCAATGCTCAGGACTATTTTTGTTGGGCTGGCTGAGTGCTGAAGCCAGTGGGGGTCATTGCATAGGAAGGGGGCCGAGATGCCAGGAGGGCTGCATGGCCAACGCCAGCTGGTGGGATGCCCCTAGATTTTCTACTGAACGCACATTCTCGGGCAATACTCCTTGGGTTATAAAGTCCCCAGAGTCTTCACCCCAACACCCTTCAACGTGAACTTCTGTGATCCCACTGTGCACTGAATCCAAAGGTGAACAGACTGTTCCCCACTCCCTGGGAGCTCAGCATTTCCAGGGGATGGCAGGTGACAAAGCTGACAATTGTAACAGGGTGTGTTGCGTGCTATTATGGGAGAGAATGCAAGGACTGCAGGAGCCCCAGAAAGTCTTCGCGTCCTAAGGACAGGGCTCAGAGGGAATGTCTGACATCTTAAATCCTGGGTGGTGGCTGCAGAAGTGTTCTCACATGGAAAGATGAAACTGTGTACATGAGAGTTAAAAGAATGCTCCAGGCAGAGGCAACAGTTTGTGCAAAGGCCCGGAGGTGAGAAGAAACCAGGGGTAGGCTTTCCCTGCCCCTTCTCGGTTCCCAGAAATCCAGGCAGCAACTAAGCACAGTGAAAGCACGGAGATGACCAGAAGGTGGACTTGGGGACCCTACGATCCCCCACTCCTCCACTCACTAGCTGTGGGACTGCAGGCAAGCTGTTTTACCTCTCTGAGCCTCAGTTTCCTTATCTGTAGAATGGTGATACCATCACCTTCCCTGGAGGATTATTAGGAAGATTCAATGAGGGCACATGCAAAGTGTCTGCACGGAGCCTGGCACTCAGCAAGCACTCTGGAATGACGCTGAGCAGCACCACCCTCTGCTCACCCTTCTCACTGTGTCTCAGCAAGAGGACTGAGTTCTTCTCACCATCCTGGCCCCTCTGGAAGGGAGCAGGCTGAGTCCTGTACCAGGAAATGGAGGCCACCCTATAGGCACAGCCTGTTCTCTGGCCACCACAGCCTTAGGGTCTTTCCCTTCCCTTCAGCTCCCTTCTCAGGGACACTTACCAAGGGTTCTTACAGGAATGGCCCTGCCCAGCCCGCAGGATCCTGGGAGCTGATATCCCATGCCAAAGGCAAGCCCTTTACTTCTGTACGTACGTTGTCTTATAGAATTTGCACAACCACTCCAGGATCCAGATGGGGAAACTGAGGCTCACCGAGGTAAAATTGATTACTTGCTCAAGGTCACACAGCTGGGAAGAAGTGGGACTGGGACCTGCTCTAAGCTGTGGCTACCTTGGTGACCAGCTGGTACAAACGTGTTGCAAGTGTGGCCAATGACACTAAACACTGGCAACTGTCATATGCCAAGCACTGTTCTAAGCAGTTTACATATATAACTTACTTAATCCTTCCCCAAAACCCGGAAGCAGGTATTATTACTATCTTCACTTCACAGTAAATGAAACTGAGGAACGGAAAGCAAAAGTGACTTCCCCAAGGTAGCACAATTAGCAAGGCTTTAATCCAATCTGTTGTTAAATCAGGCACCTGCCATGACCTGAGCGCTGACTATGGCTGAGTCCTCACCTCATACAATTCTCATTTACTGGCGCCAACATGTTCCTGCGACCTGCCACAGGGCCTTTGCATTTGCTGTTCCCTCTGTCTGAAGTGTCCTTTCCATGGATCTGCATGTGGCTGGCACCTTCTTATTCGGGTTTCTGTTCCATCATCACCGTCTCAGAGAGGCTCTCCCAGTCTACCCCACCACCCCTTCCTCCACCTTCACCCCACTCTATCATATCTCGTTCACAGAGCTTACCACCTATCGGTTCCTGTGTCTCTCCTCAGGGACATCAGCGTATCTCAGTCACCTCTGAATCCCCAGCCTCTGGCCAATTAATATTTGCTCAACAGTTTGTAAAAGTGCCAGCTCCCTGCAGAGGACTAAGGGGGAACTTCCACCCTCCTAAAGTTCAGAAAGCTGAAGCAGTTCACTCCCTAGTCTACCTCAGAACCTCCTCCCAGACCCTGTTGGTCTCCCTTCCTGCTTTGAGGCGTGAAATCTGAGTTCTGGGTAGCAAGAAGGGAAACCACACCCAGCAAAAGCTACCAAAACAGACAGAGCAGGAGCCCTCGGTGTCTGTGGGGAGGTCGGGGACCCAGGAAACTGGCAAGATCCCAGCATGCTCTGCGGCCCCATCTCCTGTCAAAGCCAAAACCAGAGGAAACTCCCCCTGACCAGTCCCCCAGCCAGTGGTGATGCTGTCCGAGACAGAGGCTGGTGGCAAGCCCACCCTTCCACTGGGAATCCAAGTTATAGAGAACCCCTTCTCAACCCGCCCAGACACAACGGCACAGCGTGAGAAACCACGAGGGCACTCAAGAAATAAAAACAAAAGTAAAAAAAAAACACGAAAACAGGAAGAGACTCAAAAAGTAAGGGCAAGGGGAATCCCACCTCCTCTCTCAGGTTCGGCTTTGGTTTACATTGGACTTTATAAAACATCTAAGTGAAATATTCACATGGTTCAAAGTGAAAACATAAAAAAGTTTACAGTAAAAAGGTCATTCTGCCTCCACCCCTCCGACCATCTCCCCCAATAAGTATCCAGAGTACCCTTCATTTCTTGTGTATCCTTCCAGAGTCTTTGGTGCTAATAAAGCAGTTAGACACACATATGCTTATTCTCCCTCCTGTTTTCTGCAAAAAGGGTACCAGTTATGTGTTCTGCACCACACCTCTTTTTCTCCAGTTGTAGATACGCCTATATTTGTACGTAGGAATACACACACACACACTAGTTATTAAGGGATTTCTGTGATTTTCATCCATGCCTCCCAAAAAGTGTTTAGGTTGGGAGGTCAGGAGGAGCTACTCTGGAGGCCCCTCTCATCTAAAGCACAAATGGCTGGGCTATCCCTCCTTGGGACGACTCTGGACACTGGTCCGCAGCACTAAACTCAAAGCAGAGGCCAGGAGCCAGCTCCTTCTCAGAAGTAACATCTGCAGCTCCTATTTCTAGAGCATCTACCAGGTTCTAGCAGACCCCCCATTCCACAGAGGGAAACTGAGACTCAGGTAAAGCGACTCGCCCAAGGTCACAGGGCCAGGAAGTAGAGCCGGCAGGGTGCATACCCGGTCTGTGCCTCGCCAAAGCCAGTCTGCCCCCACACCGCAGTCTTTGGTCCACACCCTCTTCAGGGCCGGTGGCGGAACCAGGCGCCCCGAGGTGCGGTCCCAGGGTCAAGTCCCCAGCCGGACAGCCACTTCCTTCACCACTTCCCTGCGGGCCCCGCGGCTCTGCCTTCTCATGCACCCCGCCCTGGGCAGGATGCGAGCGCGCAGCCTCTGTGTGTCCCGGGCCCATGCGAGCCCAGAGAAGGATGCGAAGCTGAGGGTAAAGCGCTCTGCGGACACTGCCTCTCTCAAGCCTCCCAGCTACACCCATTGTACAGATGGGAAGACAGCGAGCCGCGCACAGATACGGACTCCTCCGTCTAAGGTCACTCCGCCCGGAGCGGCAGAGCCGGCTCCCCACCAGTTCTGGCCGACTTCAAAACTTTCCGCCCCCTGCTCCTCTCCAAGCCAAACGACTGCCAGGTGCGGGGCGCGCACACCTGCCGGGAGGCCCCGTGCGCTCGCGCTCCCCGCGGGCCGCAGCCCCAGGATCCTGGCTTCCCGGCCAACTCCGAGAGCCCTGAGGCTGAGTGGCCGTGGCACCTGCTCAGCATCGCGCGGGTTTCCTTGCAGGGTGGCCGGTGGCGACCCATTTGCAGGAGGAGGAGACTGAGGCGCAGAGAGGGCCGGCCACTTGCCCAAGGTCACAGGGCGCAGCGGCGCGAAGCCGGGCGGTGGGCTGGGGGGCCCCGCCGGCTGTTCTCTCTCCGCCCGCCCCGCGGGTACTCACAGCCGGTCTTGCCCACGAGCTCCCGCACTTCCTCGGACGCGGAGTGGGCAGCGCCCATGGTGCCCGCGGCGGGGCTCCGGGCGCGCGCCCCTCGCAGGCCCCGGGCTGGCCTCGGCTGCGCAGCGGCCGGTCCGGCCTCCGGTCCAGTGCGGGTCGGGGCGCGGGTACGGCGGGGAGCCGCGGGTTCCGCGTGGGGCCGGAGCGCGGCCTCATATAGCGGCGGGGAGCGGCGCGCCGCGGTCCTAGCGCACGCCGGCTTTGCGCACTGCGTGAGGCGGGGGTGTGCGCCCGGCCGGGGGCGGAAACGGCGGGGAGGGGAGGGCGAAAGGTGGAGGAGGGGAAGGGGACCAAGGGCCCACCGCCGAGGTTCTCTGTCCCAGCAGAGCGCTCACGCCCGTCGCGCCTCTCTCCTTTCACACCCCTGCCCTATCTGGAAAGAAGTAGGTGTGAAGAGAGTTGGGGCGAGGGTAGGAGGAACCCCTGGGGAGTTCAAGCCCACCCCCACCCCCGTCCCACCATACATCCTCCCAGATCTTACGATGGGAGACGGCCCTCGGACAGTGAAGAAGGACACGGAGCATTAATTAGCTCTGTGGTGAAAAACAATAACGGTAATAATAATAATCCGAGTGGAATGCGCAGTGGGTGCTTTCCGCGGCTTATTCCAGGAAGCCCCCTGCCTCCTCCCCTTAGCAGCCCTGTGAGGGGGACACACGGTTAACAACAAATACCTCAATGAGACGTCCACGACAAGGGTGTGGCAGAGGACGCGGAGGGTTAGTGTGTGTTGCCGCCTGTAACTCTCCATCTTACAAGTGAGGAGCTCGTGCCCAGAGGGGTCACACCGCCAGGGCAGAAATGCACAGTCAGGCAGTTCCCGTTCCGAAGGCCAGGCCTTTGGGCTCTCAGTGCTGGCACGTATGGTGACAATGACCATCAGGGATTCAGTGTCCTGGCTGCCAGGCTCTGTGATCAGTGCCCGGGGGTGGGGGTGGGGGGCGCGGACCCTTGGGTGCCCACAGACAGGGACTTGGGTGGTCGCGCCTGCATCAGCGTCACAGGGCGCTGTGGGGGAGGGGTGCTGAGCCCATTCCTTCAGCCCACGGCCAAGCGGAGGGCCAGCCCCTTCCAGGGGCAGGGGTGCCTTTCAGAGCCACCAGGGGGCTCTTCACACCAGCTGGAGCCCCCTCGTTGTTGAAAAGACAGCTTCCCAGTACATTCCCCCTTCACACTGATAAAGTTGGACAGCGCCTGGGAATCTGCATTTCAAAGTACTCCTTAGGTGGTGCTGAGACCTGGCCAAGTTGAGGAAATGTTAGCTGTGTGGTGTGAGCAGATTTTGGATCAGAAAAAAGATTCTAGAAACCCAGAGTGGCCTCTGGGGTCAGGAAAGGGGTCTCTGGGCCCCCTGGGAGGTGTGGCTGCTGAGCCAGCCCCTTACCCACAACTGCTGTGAACGATTTTACTCCGACTTCCAATACCCTTTCCTGGAATTTCTCTACATTAAATTATTTAAAGGATTCAGTAGATGAGCAGTGGAGCTTTTTGCTCGGGAGACAGACAGTGGCTTTCTCCTGTCTGTAGCCCCCCCGCAACCACCGCCAGCCCTTGGCACAGTTGTTCCCAGGGCTGGGGACAGGGCAGGCAGGTAGGGGTCACAGCCCTGGGGCCCTGCTCTGCAGTAAGAGGGGCACATGGCTGCATGCTGCCCCTCGGGTGGGGGTGGGGAGCTCCCAGAGTACAAGGTGAAGGGAGCTGGTTTCCTCTCACCTGCCTACTCCGCCATCCTGTTTCATCTGCCTGGCCCATCAGCTCTGACAAGCACTTACTTACACTTGCATTCTCTTCTGCCTGGAACCCCCTTCCTTTCCCTCCCTCTTCCCTCTTCTCAGCTCAACACAACCACCACCTCCTTGTCTGCCCTCTCTAGCCAGTAGGGAGCTGGGAGAGAGGAAGGCTGGGGGGTGCAAGGATCAAAAGGCATGTATCCCTGATGGCGGGGCCCAGAGAAATAAGCAGGGCTCCTGGTGACAGCAGGAAAGTGGAAAAGCCAAGGTAATATTCATTCATTCATTCCATATTTATTGAGGGCCTACTATGTTCAGGGTCCTGGCTGGGCCCTGGGGCCACAACCAGAAATAACACGCAGCCTTTGTTTCTAAGGGACTCCTGGTTGAATGGGGGAGAGCCAGGTGGGCAGTGACAAGGCTATGTGGAACAGCGGGGTAAATGTGGGCTGACGTGGGCTCGTACAGCCTGCAACGTTCCAGCCAAAATGGGCCCTAGAAAGACTGTTGTCTCTTATGGTGAGCTTCAGGGAGTCCGTGACTGTCCTCAGCCATGGTCCCAAGGGACATAGAGAAGCCCAACACTGGGTGAACTTGCTCGTGAGGCTCTGTGGTCCCTGGGTGGCCCCACCATTGCCTGCTCTCTGCCCTCACTGGCAGTGATGCACATGCCTGGCAGGGTTCCTTCCACACAAAGCCTGCGGCTGCCTGCTCCTGAACGTCATGGCTCTAATTCAATCCTACAAATGGCTCTGTCGGCGTCAACAGAGCAAGATTGAGGTCTGGAGCTTCTCACGGGGCCTGGCTGGGGCTGATTGTGTCTGTTGTCTGGAGCCCAGGAAGAGGGGCACCCGTGTGGTGATCTTTATCGTACCATAGCACAGCGTGACCTTCTGAGGACTGGGAAACAAGTTAGTCACCAGGCAACTGCCTCCCTTCTCCTGGAGGACATCCTCCTGGAGGAGCTGATTAAAAGCAGTGGCTGCGACTGGAATGGCTGGTACCTGGGAGGCCACAAAGGGCCCCTGAGCAGGAGAGGGTGAAGACAGCCCCAATTCCACTCTCCCACATTCCTGTCAGGGAAGTGACTTAACCTCCCTGGGCCTCAATTTCCCTATCTGTAAAATGGCCATAATAACGTGCCTTCCTCAAAGGTTCTTGTGAGGTCTACACATAGATTAACAAAAAGTGCTTAACGAGGAAGAATTGATGCCTTTGAATTGTGGTGTTGGCGAAGAATACTGAATATACCATGAACTGGAAATACTGCTGGCGTCATGGTTTAAGAACTACAGCTGCTAACCAAACGGTTGGCAGTTCCAATTCACCAGGTGCTCCCTGGAAACTGTATGGGGCAGTTCTACTCTGTCCTATACTGCCACTATGAGTTGGAATTGATTCGACAGCAATGGGTTTGGTTTTTGAGTTTGCCAGGGGAATAAACAAATCTGTCTTGGAAGAAGTACAGCAAGAATGCTCCTTAGAAGCAAGGACGGTGAGACTTTGTCTCACGTACTTTGGACATGCTATCAGGAGGGATCAGTCCCTGGAAAAGGACATCATGCTTTGTAAAGTAGAGGGTCAGTGAAAGAGGAAGACCTTCAAGGAGATGGACTGACACAGTGGCTACAACAATGGGATCAAGCATAACAATGACTGTGAGATGGCATAGGATGGGGCAGTGTTTCATTCTGTTGTACATAGGGTCACCATGATTCGGAACCCACTTGACAGCACCTAACAACAACAACAAAAAGTGCTTAAAATAGTGCCTGACATGGTACATGATAAGTACTATCCAGTGGTGTACTGGTAAACCGGCTCTCTAAAAAGGAAAGGAAAGGGAAAAAACCCTGGTTTGTAGCATTTGCCAATTTCCATGGTATAAATACTCCCACCCTGGCCAATTTCAAGCTACTGACAGCTTAACACTAGGTGATGCTCTAAAGAAATCCTCCCTCACCTGAGGGGCTCCTAAAACTTTTAAACTCATCTCCAGGAAGAGCAGACTGTAGGAGGTAGATTCAGATCTGGGTTGGATCTTGGCTGTGCCGCTTCCTGTTGTGTTCCCTTGGATTGGTTACTTTGCCACTCTGAACCTCGATGTCCTCATCTGTATAATGGGCACCACCACAATCCCCATCTTTACAGAGCTGGTGAGAGGATTCAGCAAGGGTGAGATGGCTGTCAGAGACCAAACCCTCCACAACCATTCATTCCTTTTCTTGGCAGGAAATATCCAGGACTTCATTGTTATTGTTGCTGGCTGTTGTCAAGTCGATTCCAACACATAACGACCCTATAGGAGAGAGCAGAACTGCCCCACAGGGTTTTCTAGGCGGTAATTCTTACAGGGAGACCCTGGCGGTGTAGTGGTTAAGTACTACCGCTGCTAACCAAAAGGTCGGCCGTTTGAATCCACCAGGTGCTCCTTGGAAACTCTATGGGGCAGTTCTACCCTGCCCTATAGGGTCACTGTGAGTCGGAATTGAGTGGACAGCAATGGGTTTTTTGGTTTCGTTTTAATCTATACAGCAGCAGATTGCCAGGTCTTTTCTCCCATGGAGCAGCTGGTGGGTTCAAAGGGCCAACCTTCTGGTTGGCAGTCAAGCGCTTAACCATTGCATCACCGGGGCTCCTTCAGGACTCTGTAGCCTGCCTGAATCTCCTCTTTGTGCTACTCCATTGCCCAGTTCCTCACTGTACACGGGGAGACAGATAGATGAGACTCATCTCAATCCTCTCTCCAGCCCCGCCTTCCTATGAAATCACCTCCAGTCTTAGGAGAGTAAGCTTCGCCAGGGGATTTTAGAACAGTCTCTCACTCTCTGAGAGCTTTCAACTCAACCTTGAGCTTGAAAATCATCCTCTTGGTTACCTCGGACCAGGGCCTCCTGGGTGTCCAACTTGCCTGGACTTCAGCTCCTGCAGGGCTCCTGCTGCTGTCAGCTTCATCTCTGCCTCGCTGCAGGGTTGGGGCCAGCGCCCAGACTGCAGAGGGACGCGGCTCCGCGGGAGCCCAGACTGGCCGCCTAAAAATAGGTGACTTGGGCTCTTTAGGAGAGCCAAATTGTAGCATATTTTTCTCTTATTTATATAATGATAAACAGCAATCTACTACTGGAATTTGCAGGGGGCAAATGTAATCTTGTTCCTGGTTGGCCTTCAAACCAGGCTTTGGACTGGCTCGGTCTGGTTTGAACCCCTGCTGAGAATTAGCATTTCCACCCCAGGTATACCGAATCAGAATCTACAGTTGGATGAGATCCCCAAGTGATTCTTACGTATCATGAAATTTGAGAACCACTGCTCCACTAGCGGTTCTCAGAATTGGTCCCTGACCAGCAGCATCAGGATTCCCCAAGAACTTGTTAGAAATCCAAATTCTCAGCAAGGGTTCGAACCAGAACTAACGCACTCCGAGCCCTGCTTCAATCTCTGCATTGTCATCAGAGAAACCAACTTACCAGAGAAGCAGAAAGAGGGAGCAAGGGCCCAAGGTCCATTTTAACTTCGCCATCACTTTACATGGGGGGTGGAAGGGTGGGAGGGAGCGGGATTTGCAGAGGCGTGGGAGCTGGGGAAGCAGACAGTGATAATCAGTGTCTGGGAGAGAACCTGCTGGAACCTGTTCTCAGAGGGAAACACAACAGGCCAGGAGGGGACCCCAGATGAGAATATTTTTTAATTTACTCATTATCTGTGATGCGGTGAGACTCATCCTACCCCATGAAACAGTAGGACTGTGTGGTAGCCAGTAGCCCCCCAAGGATGAATATGGATCACGTGGCAAGAGGGAATTAAGGTTGTCATTCAGCAAACCTTGGGAGGGGAGATTATTTTAGATTATCCAGATGGAGTCAATGTTATTGCCACCACTGACTGCCGTGGAGCCCGTTGCTACTCACGACCACCTCTTGTGTATCTGAGTAGGGTTTTCAATAGCTGATTTTTTGGGAAGTAGATCGCCGGGCCTTTCTTCCAAGGAGCCTCTGGGTGGATTCCAACTCCCAACCATTCGGTTAGTAGTTGAATGCATTAACATTTTGCACCACTGAGGGACTCCAGTGTAATCACAAGGGTCCTTATGAGAGATTAAAGGAGGCTGGAGAATCAGAGCCAGAGAGATGTGATGCAACAAAGACTCAACTTGCTTTGAAGAGAGAGAAAGGGGCCATGAGTCAGGGAATGCAGGCAAACTCTAGAAACTGGGAAGGGCAAGGAAAGAGATTCTCCCCTTTTGTTGTTAGCTGGCTCCAACTCATGTCCACCCTATGTATGACAGAGCAAAACACGGCCCCTTCCTGCAGTATCCCCGCAATCCTTGCTATGTTTGAACCCATTGTTGCGGCCACTGTGTCAGTCCATCTCATTGAGGATCTTGCTCTTTTCCGCTGACCCTCTACCTTACCAAGCATGATGTTCTTCTCCAGGGACTAGTCCTTCCTGGTAACATGTCCAAAGTATGTGAGATGAAGTCTTACCATCCTCACTTCTAAGGAGCCTTCTGGCTGTACTTCTTCCAGGACAGATTTGTTTGTTCTTTCGGCAGTCCACAGTATATTCAATATTCTTCGATAACACCGTAATTCAAAGGCATCAGTTCTTCTTCGGTCTTCCTTATTCACTGTCCAGCCTTCCCATGCATATGAGGCTATTAAAAATGCTATGGCTTGGGTCAGGCTTACCTTAGTCCTCAAAGTGACATTTTTGCTCTTTAATAACATTTTCAAGAGGCCTTTTGCAGCAGATTTGCCCAATACAATGTATTCTTTGATTTCTTAACTGCTGCTTCCATGGGTGTTGATTGTGGATCCAAGTAAAATGAAATCTTTGATAACTTCAATCATTTCTCCATTTATCACGATGTTGCTTACTGGTCCAGTTGTGAGGCTTTTTGTTTTCTTTATGTTGTGGTGTAATCCATACTGAAGGCTGTGGTCTTTGATCTTTATCAGTAAGTGCTTCAAGTCCTCCTCACTTTCAGCATGCAAGGTTGTGTTATCTGTTAATGAGTCTTTCTACAATCATAATCCCGCATTCTTCATATAGTCTACTTTCTTGGAATGTTTGTTCAACATACAGAGTGAATAGGTATGGTGAAAGGATACAACCCTGAAGCACACTTTTCCTGATTTTAAACCCCTGTCCTCTTCAATTGGCTGCCTCTTGGTCTATGTACAGGTTCTTCATGAGCACAATTAAGTGTTCTGAAATTCCCATTCTTCACGATGTTGTCCATAGTTTGTTATGATCCACACCGTCGAATGCCTTTGTATAGTCATTAAAACACAGGGAAACATCTTTCTGGTTTTCTCTGCTTCCAGCCAAGAGCATCTGACATCAGCAATGATAATCCCTTGCTCCACATCCTTTTCTCAATCCAGCTTGAATTTCTAGCACTTTCCTGTTGATGTACTGCTACAACTGTTTTTGAAGTCACAAAATTTTATTTGCATGTGACACTAATGATATAATTTGATACTTTCCACATTCTGTTGGATCACCTTTCTTTAGAATGGGCACAAATGTGGACCTCTTCTAGTCTGTTGGCCAGGTAGCTGTCTTCCAAATTTCTTGGCACAGATGAGTGAGCGCCTCCAGCACTGCATCTGTTTGTTAAAACATCTCAATTGGTATTCCATCAATTCATGGAGCCTTGTTTTTCACCACTGCCTTCAGTGCAGCTTGGACTTCTTCCTTTAATACAATCAGTTCTTGATCATATGCTACCTCCTGAAATGGCTGAACATTGACCAATTCTTTTTGGTACAGTGACTCTGTACTCCTTCCATCTTCTTTTGATGCGTCCAAGTCATTCAATATTTTGCCCGTAGAATCTTTCAATACTGCAACTCGAGGCTTGAATTTTTTCTTCAGTTCTTTCAGCTTGAGAAATGCTGAACATGTTCTTCTCTTTTGGTTTTCTATCTCCAGGTCTTTGCACATGTCATTATAATACTTCACTTTGTCTTCTGGAGCTGCGCTTTGAAATCTGTTCAGCTCTTTTACTTCATCATTTCTTCCGTTTGCTTTAACTACTCTATGTTCAAGAGCAAGTTTCAGAGTCTCTTCTGACATCCATTTGGTCTTTTCTTTCTTTGCTGACTGTTTAGTGACCTTTTGCTTTTTTCATGTATGATGTCCTTGTTGTCATCCCACAACTCATCTGGTCTTTGGTCATTAGCGTTCAGTGTGTCAAATCTATTCTTGAGATGGTTTCTAAACTCAGGTGGGATATAGTCAAGGTCATACTTTGGCTCTTCTGGACTTGTTTTAATTGTCTTCAGCTTCAATTTGAACTTGCATATGAGCAATTTGTGGTCTGTTCTGCAGTTGGTCCCTGGCCTTGTTCTGACTGATGATATTGAGCTTTTCCATTGTCTCCTTCTACAGATGCGTCGATTTTGATTCCTGTGTATTCCATCTGGCGAGGTCCACGTGTACAGTCACTGTTTACGTTGTTGAAAAAAGGTATTTGCAGTGAATGAGTTGCTGGTCTTGCAAAATTCTGTCATGTGATCTTCGGCATCATTTCTATCACCAAGACCATATTTTCCAACTATCAGACCTTTGGTTCCATCTTTCACATTCCAATCACCAGTAATTATCAATACATCTTGATTTCATATTGGGTCAATTTCAGACTGTACAAGTTGGTAAAAATCCTCAGTTTCTTCATCTTTGGCATTAGAAGTTGGTACGTAAAATTGAATAATAGTATTAACTAGTTTTCCTTGGAGGCATATAGATATTATCCTATCACTGACGGCATTGTACTTTGGCATAGATCTTGAGATGTTCTTTTTGACAATGAATGTGACACCATTCCTCTTCAATTTGTCATTCCCAACATAGTAGACTATATGATCGTTTGATTACAAATGGCCAGTACCAGTCCATTTCAGCTCACCAACACCTAGGATATCGATCTTTATGCATTCCATTTCATTTTTGATAATTTCCAATTTTCCTAGATTCATACTTCTATCGTTGCATGTTCCAATTATTAATGGATGTTTGCAGCTGTTTCTTCTCATTTTGAGTCATGCCACATCAGCAAATGAAGGTCCCGAAAGCTTGACTCCATCCACATAATTAAGGTCAACTCTATCTTGAGGAGTCAGCTCTTCCCCAGTCGTATCTTGAGTGCCTTCCAACCTGAGGTGCTGATCTTCTGGCACTGTATCATACAATGTTCAGCTGTTATTCATAGGCTTTCATTGGCCGTTTTTTAAATTGTGTTTTAAGTGAAAGTTTACAGTTCAAGTTAGTTTCTCATACAAAAATTTATACATACATTGTTATATGACCCTAGTTGCTCTCCCTATTTTGTGACAGCACATTCCTCCTTTCCACCGTGGATTTCCCATGTCTCATCTCACCTCTGGACAGGAGCTGTCATTGGCCAGTGTTTTTTAAAAGCGAATTGCCAGGTCCTTCTTCCTAATCTGTCTTATTCTGGAAGCTCAGCTGAAACCTGTTCAGCATGGGTGACCCTGCTAGTATTTGAAGTACCAGTGGCATAGCTGCCAGCATCACAGCAACATGCAAGCCACCACAAACTGACAGATGAGCGGAGAGTCTCCCCGACAGCCTCCGGAAGGAACCAGCCCTGCTGACACCTTGATTTTAAACCAGTGACCCATTTCAGACTTCTCACCTCCAGAACTGTAATAATAAATTTGTATATATTTAAGCTGCCAAGTTTGTGGTAACTTATTAGAACAGCAGTAGGGAAATAATACAGACTGGGTTTGCAGTGCCAAAGAAAACAGCATTGACCAGGCTGTGGTCGTAGAGGGTTGATCCTCTAACTTCTCAGTGTGTGCACATCACCTGGGGGTTCTTCTTTAGATTCAGATCCCTGGATCCAGTCTCCAGAGATTTTGATTCAGGAGGCCCAGAAATGCCTGTTGAATGGAAGCTCCAGGTCATTCTGATCTAGATGATTCTCTTCGAAGACCACATTTTGAGAAAGAAAGACACACAGTGGCTGGGGGTGTCATTCTTTTTTCCATCTACTGAATCTGTGCTACTGAGTGATGATCTGGGTGGTGCAAATGGTTAATGTGCTCAGTTGCTAACCAAAAGGATGGAGCTTCAAGTCCCCCCCCCGAGGTGCCTCAGAAGAAAAGCCTGGCAACCTACTTCCGAAAATTCAGCCATTGAAAACCCTGTGGAGCACAGCTCTACTCTGACACACGTGGGATTCCTAAGAGTCAAAATCGACTCGATGGCAACTCTTTTTTTTAAAGCACTTCATATAGCATCTCGTCGAAACCTAAGGCAACATTATGGGATATGCGTTGTGCACTCCTGCACTATAAGCACAAAGAGCTGAGGTTTGGAGAAGTGATGCCCGAGTGGAAGCTCTCGGCTGCCACATCAGTGGGTCTCAAATGGCTTTGTGTCTGTGGATTCCTAGGGAGCTTGGGTGGGGCCCAGGAATCTGCATTTTAATAAAACCCCTACTGATTCTGATGCAGGTGGTCCAAGGACCACACATGAAGAAACCCTGCACCATCCCAAACATTCCAGGCAGAAAATGGGGGGGGGGGGAAGGGGGCTGTGTATGCTTACATGAGACCCCTTTAGAAAAAAAAAAAACTTTAGGGACTCCCCCAAATCCTTTCATGAAACATGTGACAGGCTGGTGTCCAGGACAGTGTAGGGGGGTTAAGAGCCCTTCGAGCCAAGATGCTAGCTTCTCACAGCGTTGTCCTCCTGCATGTCCAAGCTCCACTCAGGTAGAAGGAGGAAGACCCCCTCCCCAAAGGGCCTCATCTGAGGCAACAAATGGGCACAGACCATGAGGGACCACCCACCTTCCAGCACGTTCTCAGTTATTACTGACTGTCCCCTTGGTGTCTGGCCTTCAGGCACCCCCCCACCCTCTGACCAAAGTGCTAGTAGGTGACAGGGCTGGCATCAGACCATGTGCTCACCCACTGGCTGTCAACAGTGGGGACCAGCACAGGAGTGCCCGCCTGATGCTGCTGGCCTTGGTCACCTCAGGCTCCCGGGTCAGGGGAAAGTAGGGTCGGGGGAGGCAGGCACAGTCTCCCTCCTCCTTCCCCCACTGGGATGCCGGCAAGCACTAGCGAGATCCAAGATCTGGCTGAGTGCCTGGGAGACAGGGATGATAAATATATGCTGGGGTTCAGAGGTGGTGCAGTCGATAATTTGGGGTTAGTTGGGAGAGCGGCAGCAGACACCTACCATTTGGGGCAGCCTGGGCAGATGGTGGCAGAGGGCCCAGAGAGGGGTAAGAGGTACCCCTGGGCCTGCCATGCTGACTCATCAACCGCAGGGCTGGTGCTCCGCTGACCCGGCTCTCACTCTACCCGGCTGTCCACCCTCGGCTGTCATAAAGCTCTCCTAGGGCAGCTGCAGAGAGCAGACAGTGAGAACCAGCCCCAGCTCTGCCCCTTCTTACAGAAGAAAGAAGTGGGAGGTGAACACAAGGCCAGAGGCTTCCCAGCGGCTCCTCTGAGGCCCTTTAAATAGAGGAAACTTTGCTCCTGCCAAAGGGACTCCAGGTGGCTGGGGGCGGGGGTGGGGAAAGATGTTTTGGAGGTTTCTGGGTCAGGGACTGTACACATCATTGGGGCAGGTGAAAATCCTGCACAGGGTTAACAGTTTTGAGCTGCTGGGAGAATAAAGCTGGAGAGTAGGCGCTGAGGTGAAGAGAGAACTCAAGGCCCATTACAAGGAATCCTGGGGATTGGATAGCCCAGCCCTTTCACATTCACAGAGCAGTCACCCAACAACACTGTGAGGTCACCCCACAAGGATGAGACTGGCTAGGCCCAGAACAGATCCTGAGACCCAGAGCAAGGTGTGTGTGTGTAGTGGGAGGGGTGACTCTCCAAGGGTCATCCCTTGGCCACTATGTCTGACCTCTTGTGTTCTTGTACAAAAATGTAGGCTTCTGGGGCCTACTGGGACAGCATTCCTGGGGTGATGTTTATGCACATTCACATCTGAGAGCCTCTGCTGTATAAGTTGTGGATGAGAGTTGGAATGCAATAGACCTGGGTTCAAATCCTGCCTCTTGCTTTAGGCAAGTGACTTTACCCCTCAAGTCCTTGGTTTCCATCTGTAAATTGGGTACATATGGTTCTACGTGAAGTGCTTCCATGGTGCTGACACATCGAAGGTGCCTGATACATGGTCGCCTGACAGCTCAAGTTTTGCTCCAAGGACAGTTCCTGGCACTGGCCTTGTCCCACTGGGGGCTGGGTGATGAACAGTCCCTGCACAAGCTGACCTGCTCATGGGAGGGAATCTGTAGAGAGAAGTTGTGTTCAGGTTGTTTGTGGCAGGAGATGGGGAAGACGACATGGTGCCTGCTCCTCGGCCTGTCTTGACCTAAGCTCCACAGAGACGGGGCCTATCTATTGCGTTGAGTCCATTCTGACTCACAGTGGCCCCTATAGGACAGAGTAGAACTACCCCATAGGGTCTCCAAGGAGCGGCTGGTGAATTTGAACTGCTGGCCTTTTGGTTGGCAGCCGAGCTCTTAACCACTGTGCCACCAGGGCTCTGCAGGGCCCAAGAAGCTGAGTGTGTCACATGGACTTCATGAAACGCTGGGCTCAAGCTCAGGCCACCAGCTGCCACAGGGAGAGAAGAGGGCCTGTCAGCTTGTGGGTAGAGTGAGGTGCAGGCAGGACTGAACTCCGCACCGTGGGGCACCTGTGGGTTACCTGCGGGTCTGCAGAGTCAGCAGCAACAGGGGGCACGTGGTGGGGTGGGGATGGCACCAGCCACTAGAATGGCCAATGGAGTGTCTCTTCCAGGGGACCTCAGTCACCAGGGGGGCTAGGGAAGACTGTGAAGGCCCAGGGGGGACTCTGGGATGCTTAAATACATGGGGAGACTTTGAGGGGCAGGTCTTGCAGGGTATCTGTGGGGCCAATAGCCAGGACCACCCCGAGGTGGGCCAGGAGGCCTGGGGGCCGGTGGATAACAGCAGAGTTCCCCTTCCCTGTCTGTGATCACAAAGCATGCTGGGGGACAGGTCACACTTCACACCACTAACACCGAGGGTTTATTTCCTATTCAGGAAGACGCAGTCCAACGACCCAGTCCTTAGGATTAGCTTCTTGACATTCATAAGTGAAGGAGAACAGAAATTTTCTCAAGACAAGTATACATTTAGAAGCAGCAACATGGGACCAAAGTCTCTTTTCGGCAGAAAAGCATGGGGCAGCCCTCTGTCTGCTATAGGGGCAGAGAGCCCAGGTGCAGAATGAGCTAGAGCAGGGGTTCTCAAACTTGGTCGCACATTAGCACCACCAGGGGAGCACTTAAAACTCTGGGGTGCACAGACCACACCCCAGGCCGATGAAATCAGACTCCTGGGGCGGGGGGGTGGGGGGGTGGGCCTCAGTATTTTTTTTTTTAAGTCCCTTAATGATTCCATTACACAGTCAAGTTTAAGAACCACTCTATGTGCCTTGGGGACAAATTATACCTGGGAAGCCCTTAAAGCAAGGAGCCCTGGTGGCGCAAACTGATGGGCACTTGGGTGCTAACTGAAAGGTTGGCAGTTCAAACCCCCATCAGCTCTGTGGAAGAAAGACCTGGCAATCTGCTCCCATAAATATTACTACCTAGAAAACCCGATGGGGCAGTTCTACTCTGTCACATGGGGTGCCTATGAGTCAGAATGTACTTGAAATCATCTAACAACAACTCTTGAAGCACACACCTGCTCCACCCAGCCCGATGCACTGAGAATCTCTGGGGACTGGAGCCCAGCTGTTGGTGTTTTTCAAAAGGTGCAACTGGGAGGGGAATCGCAGATCTCCTCAGCCCAAGGGTGTGATTCCTCCACCACCCATATTTTGTGTGTGTGCTACTGTGTTTTCCTTGAGAGCTCCAGGCTCTGTAACCTTGGGCTAAGAGGAGTCCCTTTGGCCACTGTGCTAGAAGATGGAACTCATTAACCCCCCATCATGGACTGAATTATGTCCCCCTCCAGAATGTGTGTATCAATTTGACAGGGCCATGATTTCCAGTATTGTGTAGTTGTCCTCCATTTTGTGATTGTAATTTTATGTTAAAGATGATTAGGGTGGGATTGTAACACCCTTACCCAGGTCACATCCCTGATCCAATGTAAGGGGAATTTCCCTGGGATGTGGACTGCACGACCTTTTATCTCTCGAGAGATAAAAAGGAAAGGGAAGTGAGCAGAGAGTTGGGGACCTCATACCACCAAGAAAGTAGTGACGGGAGCAGAGTGTGTCCTTTGGACCCGGGGTCCCTGCATGGGGAAGCTCCTAGTCCAGGGGAAGATTGATGAGAAGGCTGACAGAGAGAGAAAGCCTTCCCCTGGAGCTGACGCCCTGGATTTGGACTTTTAACCTACTTTATTGTGAGGAAATAAACTTTTCTTCGTTAAAGCCATCCACTTGTGGTATTTCTGTTACAGCAGCACTAGATGACTAAGATACCCCCATAGCCCAGGGCCTTGATGCTGCCGTTGGTAGCGTGCTTCCAGGAATGGCTCCCAGGTGGCTGGCTGGTGCTTAACTGCCAATCTGTGCCCTCCACCTTCTTCCATTCTGGGAGACGCACTCCCAGCTCTCAGGGACATGGTCTGGAGCTGCTCTCTGTGTGGACAGAGGGTCTGACTTCTCCTTAGGAATCTAATGTCTGTGTGCTCCCGGTGCTGCTTTCTTGGTGGTATGAGATCCCCCTTGTCTCTCTGCTCACTTCTCTCTTTTATATCTCAAAAGAGATTGGCTTAAATTGTAGATTAATCTTGTAGATTGAATCTACATACCTGCCAATAATCCCGCCTCATTAACATCATAGAGACAGGATTTACAACACAGAGGAAAATCATATCAGATGACAAAATGACGGACAATCATACAATACTGGGAATCGTGACCTAGACAAGCTGACAGATATTTTTGGGGGACACAACTCAACCCATGACAGGAGCCCTGGTAGTGCAATGGTTAAGCACTCGGCTGCTAGCTGAAAGGTTGGCAGTTTGAACCCACCCAGCGGCTCTGTGGGAGAAAAGACCTGACGATCTGCTCCTGTAAAAATTACAGCCTAGGAAGCCCTATGGGGCCATTCTACTCTGCCACATACAGTTGCTGAGTTGCAATTGACTCCACAGCACACAATACACAGATAAGGAGGCCTGCTGGCACAGTGGTTAAGCGCTTGGCTGCTACCCCGAAGGTTGGTGGTTCGAACCCACCCACAGGCTCCTTGGGAGAAACTCCTGCTATTCTACTCTTGTAAAGGTTACAGCCAAGAAAACCCTATGCGGGGGCAGTTCTACTCTGTCACGTGGGGTCGCTGTGAGTCAGAATCGACTCAATGGCACCTAACAACAGAAAAATCTGCCTTTGTCTTTCCTTGGAGATAGAGTATGTCAGTAAAGGCTTTGGGTTCTCTGAAAGTCAGGTTTTTTTTTTTTTTTCTTTTAAATGACTGATGGAGCTCCTACTGATGTCAGAAGGTAGAATCACGTTGTTGAAAGAGGAAAACTGAGGCTAAGAAGCCTAAGTTTTGTGGAGCCAGGGAGCTGGGTCAAAATCATGTGCAACCACAATTACTCCGGAAATTCCCTAAAGTGACCATAAAGTATGGTAGTCATAGCTTTATGTACCCAACCCCTTACCGTAAACATATATGACACGCGTGCACAGACAGTAACGAACCGAGTAGAAGGGCTTGGATAGGGTGAAATCTAGTCTGAAACAGCATTTCAAGTTATCCCATTCAAACTAATTTCTCTTTTCATCACTCTCTCCCCCACATAACCAAGTTGATTCCAAGTCAAGGGACTCCACAGGACAGAGCAGAACTGCTCCATAGGGTTCCCAAGGCTGTAAATCTTTACGGAAGCAGCCTACCACATCTTCCTCTCATGGAGCTGCTGGTGGGTTCAAACCGCCGACCTTCTGGTTGGCTGCCGAACCCTTTAACCACTGTGCCACCAGGGCTTCTCCTGCCCCACATCTCCACTAAAAGCTCACATCTCCTGGCGCGGAACCAGGATTTAACCTTTATTTGACCTAATCTTTGTACTCCATCTCCAGCATTTATTTTGACTCCCAAAAAGTGAACAGTCGGTTACCTGTCGGGGCTCTGAGTAAGTGTAGGAGTTTTCCCCTCAGACCACGGTGGTAAAGGCAGTTATGTTGACGTGCATAAGAATCCCCAGCTACTTCTTGTGCAGTAGTTGGGGTGGGCAGGGGTGGGAGTCTTGACGGAGCTCCCCTTCCCCACCCCGGGTGATCCTGAAACAGGGCCCTACTGCTGGGAAACCAGATCTAAATCCAAGGGTTGGCCAAGGACCTGTCCCTTCCCTTCCCCTCTGATCTTTGCCCTTTGCCCCCATCTTGACTGGTCAGGCCGGGCGGCCAGCGTTCGGCTAACGGTGGGAATGATGGGCCAGGAGAAGTAATGGATTAGAAGCCTCCCAGCTCCATGTAAAGCCGCCTCACCTGGGGATCAGCCAGCCTCTTTCCTACACCTGCTTCAATGCCTGGAGGCTTAGTGTAGCCCCTCAGGAGGACGGGGCCGAGCCTTCCAGTGCAGCTGTTGCTAATCTGGGAGAACCCCCACTTCCCAGGCTGCTGCTGCTGCTGCTTGCCGTGAAGCCGAGAAGCTAATAAATCGTGGCTGCTCTGCTCTGATGTCACCAGAAAGTGTCGCCTGTCAGCCCCCAGCAGCTATTCTTAGCCTTAAGAACACACCTCCGCCTGTTAGAAGTCTCTAGACTTCAGCTGGCATTTTATAAATTACTGAGAAACTTCTAGTGTGCAGAGCTGCTGGTTACTTATCTCTTTTATGCAAGATGTTCAAAGAGTCTCAGCGGTGGGCATGCCTTCTGTCCAAACCCGAAGGTGAAGCTTGTAAATGTAACACTATTAATGAATTGAACCTACGTGCAGTCTGACCCAGGCACTTTCAATCGTAATAGCAAACATGGGAGTCGCTGGGTGGTGCAAACACAGTTAACATGTTCATCGCTCACTGAAAGGCTGGCGGTTCGAGTCCATCCAGAGGCACCTCCGAAGGAAGGCCTGGTGATCTACTTCCAAAAACTCAGCCACTGAAAACACTATGGAGCCCAGTTCTGCTCTGACGACGCCACAGAACTGGTTTTAGCACTGAGAGCACTTTACGTGTTGTGCTCCGTGCTAAGCACCAAGCTATTTCAGAGGCAGGTACAGTGCAGCTGGACAACCTGGCTTCAAGGCCCAGCTCTGCCACTTAGGGGCCATGTGTCCTTGAGGAAGACACTTCTGCTTCTTTTTGCCTAGGTGACTGAAGCATTGCAACGATCACGAAGGTGGCGAAGGACCAAGCAATGTCCGTAAGGTTGTGAGGAGTCAGTGCCGACGCGACAGCAACTAACAACGTCCACACGCACTGGGCTGTCTGAGGGTGAAAGGAATTGGAACACACAGAGTCCTCAGGACAGCACACGAAGCCTTCTGAGTGTTTGCTACCATCCTCCTGTTGGTACTGACGTAACGAGTAACCACCCTGCGAGGAGGTACTGTTATCTCCATTTCATAGACAGGGAACAGAGCCCCTCCTTCAGGGTAAATGACTTGCCCACATTCACCTGGTTAGTAACAGAAGCCGAATTTGAACCTGAGTCTGTTCAAAGGCAGAGCATACAGTCAGTTATTAAGCTCTGCTGCCCCCTAGGGCCCGGGGGGAATCAGACACAAGACTAGAGGGATGCCCCAGAAATGGGAAAACGACCCCACTGGACCCTAACGAGGAAACCCTGGTGGCGTAGTGGTAAAGTGCTATGGCTGCTAACCAAAGGGTCCGCAGTTTGAATCCACCAGAAGCTCCCTGGAAACTCTATGGGGCAGTTCTACTCTGTCCTGTAGGGTCGCTGTAAGTCAGAATCGACTCGATAGCACTGGGTTTGGTTTTTTTTTTTTTTTTTGGACCCCACTGGAGGAGCTATCCTCCCTCAGCCATCTAGTTCTTTCCCCTTGAGACCTAGGGCAACTCAGTGCCCCTCTCTGAGCCTCAGTTTCTTTAATCTATAAAATGGGCTTATGATAATAGCATCTGCTCTGCATAGTAGTATGAGGATTCAATGGCACAACCTTTTAAAAAGCACCCTTCTTGCCCCACCCATCAGGGTCCACACCATCTCAGCGCCCTCCAAGACCAACTGATCACCACGATGTGCCAGGGCTGAGAATGTTTGCATTTTTCTCCAGAATTTTCTATAGGCCTTTCAAAATGTCGACTTTGGCACAGATCCTGTGGTGCCTTGCATTGGTTATTGACATGCTGAAGTGTCTCCCTGGATGGATGTCAAAGTTCTTCTGGTGTTCTCCCCTGGAGCAGGTGTCCCATAGGGTGACTGCTGGGTCAAACGGCACTTCTTCTCCATGTGCACCCCTTGCCACCCCAAGGCATTATGGAGTGACTCACTCTGTGTGGTGAAGCACCTTCTGGAATTTTCCAGATCTTTTCACATTTGTGACAGGACGCCACACTAGACTGGGTCCACAGCAGCGCCCAGGCCTTCGGGGCCTGGGGATGACTCGCTGAGAGAGCGGAATAGCACGCAGGGACACAACCGCCCAGAGCCAACTCAGTCCTCTGTCCCCTCGTGTGGCCAGAGCTGTCGTCAGGGGGCCGCTCCTCTGGCTGGAAAGCCTCATTCGGTGTTAGCTCCCCCCCAGAGCCCTCCACCATGTGATGTAAGAGAAGCACAGCTGTGACATGCTTGGTATGGGGAGAGGCCTGCTCAAAGGTGCAGGTAAGAGGAAATAGTGCCTTTATATTGTGGAAAAATGTGTGTAACAAAAAACTGGCCATTTTTTTGTTGTTGTTGTTGTTATCAATAGAGTTTTACTGACACACAGTCACACTCATTCATGTACATATTGTTTCTGGCTGCCTTGACTCCGACCTTCAGGTCCACAGAGCTGAAAATGTTTCTCATCTGGCCCTTTACAGAAATTTACTGACCCCTGGGCTAGACACATGGGCTCCTGTTTTTGTGAGCTTGCTTCCAGTTGGGATGGGGTGGTCAGGGAATATGGTTTACAGGAGCAGATTGCCGGGTCTTTACCCTGCGGAGGTGCTGGGTAGGTTTGAACTGCCAACTTTTTGGTTAGCGGCTTAACGCTTAACCATTGCACCACTAGGGGAGTGACTGCTAGTGGGTATAAGGTTTCCTTTTAGGGTAATTGAGGTGGTGGTCCTACAACATTGTGAATGTAGTAAAAGTCACTGAATTGTTCACTTTAAAATGACCTACAGTTAATTTTGTGTTAAGTGAATTTTACCTCCATAAAAAAGAAAAAAACAAGTGACCAAGGCCTAGGCGTTTCACGCTTTCATTCTGGCTTCAAATAAAAGAATTTACAGGTTTGTGTGGTGAGAGGCAGCTTACCCAGTGTTAACCCCTATCCCTACCAGGGCCCGGAGCCCTGGTGGCACAGTGGTTAAGTGCGCCTTTTGGTTAGTAGTTCAAATCCACCAGCCGCTCCTTGGAAACCCTATGGGGCAGTTCTATTCTGTCCTCTACGGTCGCTATGGGTTGGAATCAACTCCACAGCAATGGGTTTGGTTTGGCTCTACCAGGGCCACAGTCTGCATAGGTGGACGTGGTCTCCCAACTGCGGTGAGGAGCCCTGCACGGTGCCTGCCCATAGAGCCACTTGGAAACATCCACTTTCTGGATTGGCTGAGAGCAGGGATCAGGAGGTGGGACCGCTGCCATGATTCGCCCCCTGGCGGTGGGTAGGGCAGGACCTGGGAGTGCCCTCCATCTAACCAATCCTCAGGCCCTGTCCTGTCTACTGCTACCTATTTCTCCTTTCCTCTGCTTTTCTCTGCCTCCGCCTGCTGTCACTCAGCATAATGTTTTCGAGGCTCATTCATGTTGTAGCATGTAAAACTTCATTTCTCTTTCTCGTTGCTGGTGTCACTGAGTCGGTTCCCACTCATAGCGACCCTATGTACAACAGAACCAAACACTGTCAAAACTGGCCATTTTTAACCATTTCCATGCGTACAGTTCGGTGACACGGCATTCACCGTGTGGTGTTCCCATCACAACTATCGATTTCCAAGTGTTTTTCATCGCCCTAAACAGAAACTCAGTCCCTCATAAGCCGTAACTCCCCGTTCCCCCCTTCCACCTGGTAACCACTAGTCTACTTTCTGTCTCTGTGCATTTCCCTCTTCTAGATATTTCATGGAAGTGGAATCATACAACATTTGTCCTTTTGGAATGACTTCTTAGCATTCGCTTAGTGTAATGCTTTCAAGGCTCATCCGTGTCGTAGCATGTATTTCTCTTTATGGCTAAGGAATATTCCACTGTATGTACATTTTCTTCATCCACTCATCTGCTGATGGACACTTGTCTACCATGAATAATGCTGCAGTGAACATTGGTGTACAGGCATTTGTTTGAAGCCCTGCTTTCAAGTCTTTTAGGTCTATATCTAAGAGTGGAATTGCTGGGTCACATGGTAATTCTATGTTTAATTTTTTGAGGAACTGCCAAGCTGCTCTCCACAGAGGCTGTACCATTTTACATTCCCACCAGGGGTTCATATTTTATTTATCAAACTAGAACAAATTCCCCTCACTTCGTAGCCTTTCTCCTGTGGGCTCATCATCCAAAGCCTAGTTCTGAATTCCGCTGTCTGGAAAATTCTTCTCCAATGTCCTCAGCTCACACCAACCTCTTCCTCTCCTGAACTGCTGCAAGAATAAGAGTAACAAGGAGGCAAGGGGTACAGAAGCAGTGGGTGCCATTTAAAGTTGTCTGTAAGAGCTGTGGCCCTGGCTGTTGGGAAGAATTCAATCTAGAATGATGCAGCAAAGGCAGCTAATTCAATCCCCTGGTGAGGCAATTGGGGGATGAAGGAATGTGAGATTCAAGTTGGGGAAGAATTAGAATATTGGATTTGGGGAATTTGGGCTGTGAAACCATCACCCCACGTGGAGGGCGAAGAGGACCTGGAATATCCATCAGCATAGTGACTATAATTAGGGTTCAGCCGAGGTCTCCAGAACAATCAATTCTTCCTTCTTGGCCAGATGGCAATCTGGTACGTTCTGTGCTTGATGGGGGTGCCAACTTGCTTGAGATGGCAGAGTGCTTTCTTGAGTTGAGATCTGTTAATCTCAGAAGGTTCAGTATTAAGTATAAAAATGATGAAGAAAAGCAAAGCCACTGTTTGCTCTTTCTAGTCTGATTGGAAGGTAACCTATGCATATTTTGTGTTTTAAGTGTTTGAAATCTTTAAGATAATTTGGCATCATCTAACAGAAAGGGCTTGTGATTCCAGATTTAAAGGAATTCCGTAATCACTGAAGGCCAGATTTTAACTTGTAAGCTATGATAGAATTTTCAAATTGGTAAATAATATTCTACTGATTAGGAGAATAGAAGATTTGTCATATTTAACAGCTCAGTCTGTTAGATGTGTAAGGATTCATAAGCACTTGGGAAGGTTCTGTAAAGTGCTCTAAGAGAAAACCAAATATATTAATTTCATTAGTGCACCTAAAATAGTTAATGGAATTTAATTAAGTGGTAAAAATGCCTTCAAAGTGATCATAAAATACTGTCAATCTACAAGCAAAACAGTGAGATTCATAAACTGAAGACAAAATCATAGGGAAGCACTTGTGTTTCGATTTCATATTTGTAATAAATTGAGTATTAATTAAATAGAACAAAGTAGTCCCTGCATAATCTTCTCTTTCTTTCACAAAAGCCTTTGAGGACACCAAAAACCAACACTGACAAATAAGCGCTTTGCTTTCTCCAAGCCATTGTTACATAAAATTCCTCATTACTCAGTGGTTCCCAAACATGAGCCTGCATCAGAATCACCTGGAGGGCTTGGGGAACTGCAGATTGCTGGATCCCACCCGCAGAGTTGCTGATTCAGTGGGTCTGAGATGGGGCCTAAGCAGCATTTCTAATAATTTCCCAGATGCCTGCTGCTAACGCAGCTCTCTGGGGACCCCACTTTGAGAACCACTGTTCTAGAGCCGCACGACACCCACGGAGGTCAGGTGTTACCACTGTCACCTGTGTGATCTTACTAGCTGTTGTTATTAGCTGACTCCGACTGATGGCACTCATCTTACTAGTTACTGCCATCCTCTGGGCCTCAGTTTCCCTGTCTCTAACAGAATAACAGCACTTACCTTGCAGGGTTGCTGTGAAGATCAAAGATACAGTATGTGTGGTGCCTGACACCTGGGGGTTCACAGTGTGTGGTAGATATGACACTATATGACTGTTCTATACCCAACTGGAAACCCTGGTGGTGTAGTGGTTAAGTGCTACGGCTGCTAACTAAGAGGTCAGCAGTTCGAATCCACCAGGCGCTCCTTGGAAACTCTATGGGGCAGTTCTACTCTGTCCTGTAGGGTCGCTATGAGTCAGAATTGACTCGACGGCACTGGGTTTGGTTTTCTTGGGTTTATACCCGACATGGCTGCATTGCCTAAGTGCCTTCTGTATCTTTTGTGCACCCAGCATAGTGCAATGCACATAGTAGGTGTTCAAAAAATACTGACATTGGTGGCTCTTGCTGTCTCCTCCCCATTTACTCTGAATGATCAAGAGTTGGCTGTAAGGTACAATACTCATGTTACTCCCAGCAGCCTCACTACAAGCCCCTGGATCTCAGGATGGGCTATCCTCCATGAAGGTGAGGGAACTGAAGATGCCAAATGGCATAGGACGGCCTCGCTGTCTTGCTTGCTGCTGTTTTCTCCACTGTAGCTTGGACAGAAGGCAGGCTAACATCTGCTGAATGTTGAGTGAACCAGCAGGCAATGGAGGACCCACCGGTACAGACTGGTTGGCCTGGCTCAGGGCACCTGTGCCATCCACAGGATGGGGACAATCAGACCCCCTCCAGGGTTGCTGTGAGGGAAGAGTGCGTACAAAGTGACAAGCCGAGTGCCAGCTTGTCGTGTGAGGAAAGGGTTCCTTTGAACAGAACTTGGAGACTTTCCCAACATAGCCTTGTTCACTGAGGGACTGTTCCGCCACCCTGGGGAGGAGACAGGCCTCACGGGTTCCAACATCTGCTCTAGTTCACTCAGAAGAGAAACACTCAAGTTTTCTTCACCGACTGTTCTGTGAGAATGTTGTCATCTCCCCCATCGCTTGTGCCACCTTTTGTTCAGCTGCCTCCTGGCACATGAGTTGGACTTCTCTAGGCCTGACACGAGGGGCAGATGGCTCTCCCCAGCTGGAGCTCCTAAGGCTCCTGGTTCCCTGGTGTCTAGGTTTTCACCACAAAACCACTCAAAGATTCTGCACATTTGATTGGACAGTGAACAGTGAAAGATTCAAAATTGGGAAGGCACAGTGGGAGGAAATGTGTTAAGCTGCCTTCTCTTCGTACTAATGTGCATTACTAGAGAGTTATTTAGGACCTGTTAGACTGCAAATGAAGAATACTTGGCATAAACATCACAGATGTATATTGTTCCTCTTATCAACAGGGTTGGCACAAAAGCTCAGCAAAGTCAGGGCTCTGGGCTGGCATTGCTGTAATTCTCTGAACCTTCCCCTCATGGCTGCAATGTGGCTGCAGCAGCACCAGGCATCACATCCTGACTTGATGGCATTCAAATCCGGAAGCAAGGATGCAGGAAGGAAAGGTTCTCTCCATTTATTAGGGAGCACATTCTTCCCGAACTCTCTCTGCAGATTTAACATATGTCAGACTGGGTCACACATCCTCTCCCAAGCCAGTTGTTCACAACCTGGGAGCTGGGTACATTGCTACCGGAACAAAGTCTGGGTTCTGTGGTAAGGCAGAAGGAGAAATGGCTGTTGAATAGCTATTAGATACCTGCTTCCAAGTGATGTATTTTCAACAAACCGCCAAGCGTTTCCTGAGTGCTTATGACCCACTTGGCATTGTGCTAAGCACACAGGGATAACCTAGGGAAAGAAGGTGAGACTGGAGACAGCCCACATGGCTAAGTGTCTCATTACTACAGAGGCTGGCAAACTAAGTTTTGCAAATAAAGCTTTATTGGAACACGGTCATACCCACAAGGAACTCTGGTGGTGCAGCGGTGAAGTGCATGGCTGCTAACCAAAGTCAACGGTTCAAACCCACCAGCACTCCATGGGAGGAAGATGTGGCAGTCTGCTTCTGTAAAAATGACAGCCTTGGAAACCCTGTGAGGCAGTTCTACTCTGTCCTATTATAGGGTCGCTAAGAATGGGAATCGACTTAAGGGCAACAGTTTTTTTTTTTTTTTTTTGGCTTTCGCTGTACAGTAGCACAGTTGACTAGTTACAACAGAGACCATCTGGAGTGAAAAGCCTAGAATATTTACTATCTGGCCCTTGGTGGAAGAGTTTGGCAGCCCCTTGCATTATTGTGAGAAGCCCCATTATTGAAAAGACAGAAAGCACAGTGGCTGTCCTCAAGTTGACGATACCTTGGCTGGGAAGATGACACACACATAAAGAGAAAACAACAGACACGCCCCATCGCTGTGCCTGTATCTCTGGAACAGTTCTGGGGCAACTCTTGAAATGGCTGGCTATTTCCTCTTTCCTTCTAAGATTATTTCTTCGACCATATGCCAGCTTCTTTCAAAACATAATTAAGATACTCTCAATTCAGTTGAGCAAACGCAAAACACTTTGCTAAACCAGTTGCCGTTTAGCCGACCGTGACTCATGTATACACAGTAAAACCCGCGAAAGCCGGGATCTGTGGAAGGTGGAAACCTGTCAGAGAAGGAAAGCTAAAATATTTTCTACTAAAACGAGCAACAGAAAAGCGGTAACATTGCACCTTGTCAAAAGTTGAAAACTTGCGCGACTGGGAAAAACGAGGCAGTCCCGTCGAGTTTTGGCTCTCACAGGTTTCACTGTATATACTGGTGATCCAGCCCCCACATCTGCCCTTAAGGAGCTCAAGGCATTTGGGGGACACAGGCAAGAAAGAAAAATTCAGTGTAGCCAGTGACAACACCTTCCGCAAGTGCTCCAGCAGGGTTATACGCGGATGCCATAGGAGTGCAGAAATGCCTAAGCCAGCCCAGGCAGAGGGTGAGGGGGATGCGGAGCACAGTCAGGAAGCTTCCAAGCTTCCCAGTGAGGGGCGGAGATGGTGGAGTGAGGGTGTCCTGGCAGAGGGCACCGCCTGGCAATGGCCTGGAGGTGGGACCATGCAGGATTGCGTGGGGAGAGCTGACACAGGGTTTCTGTGCGGGAGGGTGCTAAGCTGTGCCTAGGAGTTTGAACGTTACCTGAGCGCAAGAGGAAGCTATCAAGCAAGGGTATCATTCAAAGAGATATGTATTTTCTTTTGAAAGAGCAGTTAGGAGGTAGGTGAACTTGATGAGGCAAGAGGCAATGGTGGCCTGGACCAGGTGGTAGCAGCAGGTGTAGGAGGAGGCCCAGGGAGGCCCCTCGGCAGCACCCAGCCGTAGGCAGGATGAGAGAAGGGGTGAGCCCCCAGGTTCTGGTGCCTGGGATTGGGCACCACTCATTCATGCCAAAGGGAACAAGAAGTTTTAAATGTGATCAGGGACTATATGAAGACTTCTCCTGAGTGGGAGGGTCCCAGTCACAGGGTGTGAGGGGCACATCACCAAGTTTCCTCCTGAGGCGCCTCTGACATACTCAGTGGGTCAACTTCCTCCTCCTGCGTGGGAAACAGCCACCACCGGGGAAATGGTAAGCCACCTGTGGCGGTTCTGGACCTGAGTGGTTCCTGGTCTGTGGAGGGATGGACGAGAGGAATGATTTCCTTTTCCTCTGAGTCACTTAGTGGAGCCGAGGAAGTCCCAGTTGGTCTACAATTGACACTCCGAAGACAGTTAATGCTGAAGGCACGGTGTCTCTCGCACGTCTCTCCCCAGCCTGCTGTGCTGTGGCAGATCCTTGGCATGTCCCAGAGACGCAGCGGTGTGTGAACGAACACCCAACATACGCGCCTCAGGGGCCCACATGTCGCCGCCGGACCACCAAGGGGCAGTGGCGTTAAAGTGAAACATTGACAGGAAGCCAGCTTTTAAAGGCAAGTGGCTGGGCTCCTGGCAGAGGCAGGGCTCTGTAGGGTGGAGAGAGAAATAGATCTGGAAGAGAAGGAGCAAGACACAGAGTGGGGGTAGACGAGTCTCTCCAAGCCTCTGATCTGTGAGAGAAGTGACGGGAGTAAAACAAGCTGGGAACATATTTGGCTTTCTTCTGAGTCACCCAGGGAAGGCAAATGGAAAATTACCACGCTCCCTCGCTCTCCTTCCCAGATGGGAACACGGGTTCCTTGAGGGGGAGTGCATAGCCTGGATGTGTGACCAGCTGGCAGGATACCTGGGCCATCTTGTGTGGTGGCCAGGTTCCTTCCTGGCTCTCTTGGTGTTTCCTGTTCCGCGGAGGCCTCTCTTGGCAGGTAGCGCAGTCGGAGATGCTTAATGAGCTTTTCAGGCTAGTGATGCAGTTTGCCTCTCAGTGGCTCTGCAGCCTAGACCCGGTGGATGACTCATGCAGACTGTACCTTACCTAGACAGTGACATTTAGCACAGTCTATCACTACCAGAGTGAACGACAAAACATTCGCCCCATATCCCTCACCCCAGAGCCATCTGTTTATCACCAGTACCACAGGCACAATGCTCTTGGAGATTTCTGCTCCCCTCCTACGGGGAGCTGTCTTTGGAATTGGCGTTCCACACAACACAAACCTACACATCTCAGACCCGGAACCAGGCCTTCTGTTAGCACCAAAATGTCTGCACTCAGCTCCAAGCGGAGAGAGAAACTGAACTAAAACCAAAACAAAACCCATTGCCATTGAGACTATCCCGACCCACAGCAACCCTATAGGACAGGGTAGAACTGCCCCATAGGCTTTTCCAGGAGCGCCTGGTGAATCTGAACTGCCAACCTTTTGGTTAGCAGCCGAAGTACTTAACTGCTGCGCCACCAGGGTTTAACTGAAGGTAAATGCCCACAAAGTATCAGTGAATCCAGAAGAGAGAAGGACAGTCGAAGACTGACCACACAGAGTGGGACTCTTAGCTGTTGCTAAGTAACAGGAGCCTAGATATGACCGAGCCGCCATCTTAAGAAAACAAGAAATCAACAGATGGTACTCTGGACATTTTTGACTGGCAGCTTCTAACCCCCAGAATGGCAAAATGGCAATGTGCACACAAATACACTTTGACATCGATCACAGGGTCCCGAGTCTACCCTTCCGAGTTTCAGTAACTCAACCAAACTGGTACTTGCTGAAACTTTCTCACAAGCAACATTGCTGAAAACTCTAGGCCTCTTTATAGAGGACTTTCATTATTCTTTTTGTTTTGAGGTTGGTAAGGAGTTAAACCACCACCCATCTGTCAGTTTGTCGTATTGTGGTGGCTTGAGTCTTGCTATGATGCTGAAAGCTATGCCATCAGTATTTCAAATACCAGCCGGGTCACCCATGGTAGACAGGTTTCAGTGGAGTACCTGGACTAATCCAGACTAGGAAGAAGGGCCTGGCAATCTACTTCTAAAAATCAGCCAATGAAGACCCTATGGATCACAAAAGAACATTTTTCAGTATAGTGCTGGAAGATGAGCCTCCTAGGTTGGAAGGCACTAAAAATACACAATGGCTGCCGCAATGGACTCAAACATGCCTATGATTATGAAGATGGCCCTGAACTGGGCAACATTTCCTTATGTTATACATAAGGTCACCACGAGCCAGAGTCGACTTGACAGTAACTGAGAACAACAACAAGGACTTACACTACACCGGGAGAGCTCTAAAGAACAGCTCAGGTTTGGCAGTTGGCCAGATCTGGGTTGGAATCTGGGCCCTGTGAGTGAGTAGCTGTGTCCACTTGGGCAAGTTATTCACCTTCTCTGAGTCTTAGTTTCCTCATGTGTTAAACCGGGATAATGCTAAGTACTTTTAATGCTAAGTACAGGTAGTCCCTGACTTACAACATATTCAAGTTACAATGAACTGTGCTTACGAATGTCAGTATTTTTTTTTTTTACATCTTATCTAGTAATATGTACTACATGCAATGTTATGCATAATTAGCTGATGTTATCATTCTTGTGCCAATCCCTAATGACAAATAAAGATTGGATTTATAAAGATACTGATAATAAAAGGCAGTAATAATGAAAACTTTTTTAAAAAATGAGGTATTTGACTTATCCTAGAACTGGCTTACAACAGAGTCATCAGAACAGAACCCTGTCGTAAATCGGGGATTATGTCCATCCACCAAAAAAAAAAACCAAACCTACTGCCATCGAGTTGATTCTGACTCATAGCGACCCTATAGGACAGCGTAGAACTGCCCCATAGAGTTTCCAAGGAGCGCCTGGTGGATTTGAACTGCCGACCTCTTGGTTAGCAGCAGTAGCACTTAACCACTACACCACCAGGGTTTCCCATCCATCCACAGCTGGCACAAAACAAGGGCTCGGAACAGTGGGAGCTTCGTCACAGTGTGGGATGCTTTTGCACCTTGGCAAAGCGTGGCCTATCCCAGGAAGAACATTCTAGAAGTGTTTGCCTGCTCCTCCATGCCAGCCGCTGTGGGTACAGACAGGAGTAAGGTGTGAGCATGTGCCTCAGGGACCTCCCAGTTTACACTCTCACTAAGGTCTACCTGAAAAGCAGGAGTGTCTGTTTCTTTGCACAATGAAATGAAAGAGGCCAACCAGACCAGGTGGATGAGCTCTCTGCTCCCCCAATCACACGTGGTCTAAACAGCTATTACATGACCTGACATCCGTGGTCGCTTCCTTGTTAAAACATCAACACATATGAATTGGATTATTTCAGGCTTGAGAGGGGAGTCACGTTTGATTCTAAACCTTTGTGAACTGTTTTCATACATTATGAGCACAGGTCCTGAAGGCAAAGGGTGGACAGACATACCATGACAGAGTACCGCAGCCCCACGCCCAGCAACCCAGGCTGAGCATTAAGAAGAGACAGCTGGCCCAAGTGGACTCAAGCATGCAGGTGCAGAGCTGAAGGCTTCGGGAACAGTATCAGCTACAGCCAAGAGCCTTGGCCGAGCCCCAGCATGCGGTATCTCCACTCCTTCCAAGACTCCAGGCAACGCCTCTCAAGTCTCAAGACAGATGATTAGAAGTTTCTAAAAACTGAAAGCTCTTGGAAGAGAGAGACATCTTACGTAAGAACATTTCTATTATCCAGTGCTCAGAGAAACAAAACCCCGTGAGTCTGGAAGCAGGAGAAGTGGAACGCTGTGCTAAATAGCATTGAAGATGGGATTACTAAAGACATAATTGGTTGGCTGGCTTATTGTAAGGAAGAAACATTCACTGCATAACCATAACCAATGGCTATATATTCCAAGTGGGCCAAGAAGGGTAGGAGCTTAAAGAAAAGGAAAGAGACAAGAGTGTGAAAATGTCGATGCATCAGTACAGCCCTGGCACATTCACACTGTGAGGGAGGCTCAGAAGACGAGAGATGGTTACACTCTGCGCAGACGGAAAGGGGATTGATTGCTGAGAACCGGCCTGTCCCACGCAGGAACAAATCACAGCCCCCAGGCCAAGCCTAGACGAGCGTTCTTGTGCCTCAGCCCAAATCATTTTTCTTAGGGTTTCAGATGTAACAAATTAAAAATATAAGGAAATCACAAGATTATTTATGGGTCTTTAAAAAGTGAACTCTGCTATCCTCTCCATGTATTACCTGCAGAGCTCCGTAAGGCCGGAGGATCAAGTGCACACGGGCTGTGGGCAGCCACTACACTTTGATGAAAAAATGGAAGCAACCCACTCCTTTAAGGATGACACACCTGCTTCTAAAGCACATGCTTCTAAACGTTGTTTCTAGCAAAACCACAACGATACCACCCCCAAGAGGCAGTCGTTTAAGAGAACAAGGGGATACTGCATGGATTAAAATCAGGAAAGGTGTGTGCTAGGGTTGTATCCTTCCGTAATACTTATTCAATCTGTATGCTGACCAAATAATCAGAAAAGCTGGACTTTATGAAGAACACAGCATCAGGATTGAAGGGAAGACTCATTAACAACCTTGCTTGCTGAAAGTGAAGAGGACTTGAAGCACTCACTGATGAAGATAAAAGACTACAGCCTTCAGTACGAATTACACCTCAACATAAAGAAAACAAAAATCCTCAGAACTGGACCAATAGGCAACACCAAGATAAATGGAAAAAAGACTGAAGTTGTCAAGGATTTCATTTTACTTGGATCCACAATGAACACACATGGAAGCAGCAGTCGAGAAATCAAAAGACACATCGCATTGGGCAAATCTGCTGCAAAACACCTCTGTGAAGTGTTAAAAAGTTAAGATATCACTTTGAGGACTAAGGTGTGCCTGACCCAAGCCATGGTATTTTCAGTCACCTCATATGCACGTGAAAGCTGGACACTGAATAAGGAAGATCAAAGAAGAATTGACACCTTTGGATTACGATGTTGGCAAAGAATAGTGAATATACCATGGATTGCCAGAAGAACAAACAAATTTGTCTTGGAAGAAGTACAACCTGAATGCTCCTTAGAAGCGAGGATGGCGAGACTTTGTCTCCCATATTTTGGACACGTTATCAGGAGGGAGAAGTGCCTGGAGAAGGACATCATGCTTGGTAAAGTAGAGGGTCAGTGAAAAAGAGGAAGACCCTCAAGGAGATGGACTGACACAGTGGCTATAACAACAGGCTCTAACATAGCAATGATTGCGAGGATGGCGCAGGAGCAAGCAGGGTTTCGTTCTGCTGTACACAGGGTCGCTAGGAATCGGAGCCAACTCGAGGGCACCTAACAACAACAGGATGACTATAATACAGTAAAACCTGCAAAAGCCAGAACCTGTGTAAGGCAGAAACCTGTCAGAGAAGGAAAACACAATTATCTTCCATTAATAGAGAATAACAGAAAAGTGGTAAGACTCCACCCCGTCGTAGGTGAAAAATTTTTGAGACCGAGATAAACGAGTCCTGTCAAGTTCCAGCTCTCATAGGTTTCACTATAATTAAAAAGAAAACAGTTTTGTACAAAGGCAGCCGTTACCCCAAATGTCTTACAACAGCACATTGTTCTATGCCACTTTTGTAAGAGGCAAAAAACTCTCAAATCACTCACGGGATTTTTTTTTTTTTTTAATTCAAATAATTTACCATTAACAGAAGTTCAGTGTCTCTGGGTATTTTTTTGTGTGCTTTAGGTGAAAGTTTACAGCTTGAGTTAGTTTCTCATACAAAAATTTATACACACATTGTTATGTGACCCTAGTTGCTATCCCTATAATGTGACCACCCATTTCTCCTTTCCACCCTGGGTTTCCTGTGTCCATTCAACCAGCTCCTATCCCTTTCTGCCTTCTCATCCTGCCTACAGACAGGAGTTTCCCATTTAGTCCCGTGTATTTTTTTTATCTAACTTGATCTAAGAAGCACATTTTCACAAGTATCATTTTATGTCTTATAGTCCAGTCTAATCTTTGTCTGAAGAGTTGCCTTCGAGAATGGTTTTAGTTCTGAGTTAACAGAAAGTCCGAGGGCCATGTCTTCTGGGGTTCCTCCAGGGTCAGTCAGACCATCAAGTCTGGTCTTTTTTACTAGATTTGAGTTCTGCACTCCACTTTTCTCCAACTTGATTAGGGACTCCCTGTTTTTTCCATCATGGAAGTCATTGGTGGTAGCCAGGCACCATCTAGTTCTTCTGGTCTCAGGCTGATGGAGCCTCTGGTTTATGTGGCCCCTTTTGTCTCTTGGACTCATATTTTCCTTGTGTCTTTGGTGTTCTTCATTTTCCTTTGCTCCAGGTGGGTTGGGACCAATTGATGCATCTTAGACGGCTGTTCCATAGCTTTTAAAACCCCAGACGGCACTCACAAAAGTGGGATGCAGAACATTTTCTTAATAAACTTTATTACGCCAATTGACTGAGATGTCCCCAGAAACCATGGTCACCAGATCCCTGCCCCTGCTATACTGCCCCTTGAAGTGTTTGGTTGTGTTCAAGAAACTTCTGAGCTCTCGCTTTACTTCAGTGGTGCTGACTTCCCCTGTATAGTGTATTGTCCTTCCTTTCACCTAAGATAATTCTTGTCTACTGTCTAGTTAGTGAATTCCTCTCTCCCTCCCTCCCCACCCCGTAACCATCAAAGAATGTTTCCTTCTGTGTGTAAACCTTTTCTTGAGTTCTTATAATAGTGGTCTCATATAGTATTTGTCCTTTTGCAATTGACTAATTTCACTCAGCATAATGCCTTCCAGATTCATCCATGTTATGAGATGTTTCTCAGATTCATCATTGTTCTTTATCATTGCGTAGTATTCCACTGTGACTATACCATAATTTGTTTATCCATTTGTCCCTTCATGGGCACCTAAGTTGTTTCCATCTTTTTGCTATTGTGAACAGTGCTGCAACGAACATGGGTGTGCATATATCTATTCGTGTGGTGGCTCTTATTTCTCTAGGATACATTTCAAGGAGCAGGATTAATGGATTGATGGTACTTCTATTTCTAGCTTTTTAAGGAAGTACCAAATTGATTTCCAAAGTGGTTGTACCATTTTACATTCCCACCAGCAGTGTATAAGTTTTCCAGTCTCTCCACAACCTCTCCAACATTTATTAGTGTTTTTTTGATTAATGCTAGCCTTGTTGGGGTGAGATGCTATCTCACTGTAGTTTTGATTTACATTTCTCTAATGGCTAATGATCGTGAACATTTCCTCATGTATTCGTTAGTTGCCCAAATGTCTCAGGTGAAGTGCCTGTTCATATCTTTTGCTCATTTTTTTAATTGGGTTATTTGTCTGTCTGTGGTTGAAGTTTTGCAATATCTTACAGATTTTAGAGATCAGACCCTGATCGGATATGTCATAGCCAAATTTTTTTCCCAGTCTGTTGGTTATCTTTTTACTCTTTTGGAGGAGTATTTGGATGAGCGTGTTTGATTTTTAGGAGCGCCCAGTTATCTAGTTTCTCTTCTGATGTTTGTGTATTGTTAGTTATGTTCTGTATTCTGTTTATGCATTTATTAAGGCTCCTAGCATTGTCCCTTTTTTTTTCCTTCCATGATCTTTATCATTTTTAGATTTTATATTTAGGTCTTTGATCCACTTTGAGTTAGTTTTTGTGCCTGGTGTGAGGTATGGGTCTTATTTCATTTTTTTGCAGATGAATATCCACTTATGTCAGCACCATTTGTTAAAGAGACAGTCTTTTCCCCATTTAACGGACTTTGAGGCTTTGTCAAATATCAGCTGCTTATAGGTGGATGAATTTATGTCTGGATTCTCAATTCTGTTCCATTGGTCTATGCATCTGTTGTTGTACCAGTACCAGACTGTTTTGACTACTGTAGCAGTATAATAGGTTCTAAAATCTGGTAGTATGAGGCCTCTCACTTTGTTCTTCTTCAGTAATGCTTTACTTATCCAGGCCTCTTCCCTTTCCATATGAAGTCGGTGATTTATTTCTCCATCTCATTAAAAAATGTCATTGGAATTTGGATCAAGATTGCATTGTGTAAGATCATATTATCTGCAAATAGGGATACTTTTACTTCTTCCTTACCAATTTGGCTGCCCTTTATTTCTTTTTCTAGCCTAATTGCTCTGGCTAGGACCTCCAGCAAAATGTTGAATAAGAATGGTGGTAAAGGGCACCCTTGTCTGATTCCCACTATCAAGGAGAATGCTTTCAGACTGTATCCACTTCCTATTTTGCTGAGAGTTTTTATCTTGAATGAGTGTTGGACTTTGTCAAACATCTTTTCTCCATCAGCAGATAAGATCATGTGCTTTATGTCTTTTGCTTTATTTATGTGATGGATTACATTGATTGTTTTTCTGATGTTGATCCATGCCTACACACCTGGTATGAACCCTACTTGGTCATGGTGAATTATTTTTTGATACGTTGTTGAATTCTATTGGCTAGAATTTTGGTGAGAATTTTTGCATCTATGCTTATGATGGATATTGGTAATTTTCTTTTTCTGTGGTGTCTTTACCTGGTTTTGGTATCAGGGTTATGCTGGCTCCACAGAGTGAGTCTGGGCGTATTCCATCCTTTCCTATGCTCTGAAATACCTTTAGTAGTAGTGGTGTTAACTCTTCTCTGAAAGTTTGGTAGAATGCTCCAGTGAAGCGTCAGGGCCAGGTTTTTTTTGTGTGTGGGGGGGCGGGGGGAGTTTTTCAATTACCTGTTCAATCTCTTCTTTTGTTATAGGTCTGTTTAGTTGTTCTACCTCTGTTAGTTTAGGTAGGTAGTGTGTTTCTAGAAATTTGTCCATTTCCTCTAGGTTTTCAAATTTGTTGGAGTACAATTTTTCATAGAATTCTGTTATGATTCTTTTAATTTCAGTTGAGTCTGTTGTGATATTGCCCATTTCATTTCTTATTTGGGTTATTCGCTTCCTCTTGAGTTTCTCTTTTGTCAGTTTGGCCAATGGTTTATTGATTTTGTTGATCTTTTCAAAGAACCAGTTTTGGTCTCGTTAACTCTTTCAATTGTTTTTCAACTATTTCATTTAATTCTGCCCTAATTTGTATTACTTCCTTTCTTCTGGGGCCTAAGAGCTTCTTTTGCTGCTCTCTTTCTACTGGTTTGAGCTACAGGGTTAATATTTTGATTTTGGCCCTTTCTTGTTTTTGGATGTGTGCATTTATTGCTATAAACTGACCTTTGAGCACTGCTTATGCTGTGTCCCAAATGTCCTCGTTGGATGTGTTTTCATTCTCATTTGATTCTGTGAATTTCTTTATTTCGTCCTTAATTTCTTCTATAACCCAGTACTTTTTGCAGAAGGTGTTGTTCAGTTTCCATGTATTTGACTTTTTTTCCTTGATTTTTCTGTTATTGATTTCTACTTTTACAGTCAGGAAAGATGCTTTGTAATATTTTGATGTTTTGGATTCTGTTAAGGCTTGCTTTGTGGCCTAACAAGTGGTCTATTCTGGAGAATGCTCCATGTGCCTTGGAAAAGAAAGTATACTTGGCTGCTCTTGGGTGAAGTGTTTTGTATAGGTATTTTTTTTATGAGACCCAGTTGGTTGACGGTGACATTTAGATTTTCCATGTCTTTACTGAGCTTCTTTCTGGATGTTCTGTCCTTTACTGGAAGTGGTGTGTTGAAGCCTCCCACTGTTATTGTGGAGCTGTCTATTTCTCTTTTCAATGCTGTCAGAATTTATATATCTTGGAGCCCTGTTGTTGAGTGCGTAAATATTTATTATAGTTATGTCTTCCTGGTGTACTGAGCCTTTAATCATTATATGGTATCCTCTGTTATCCTTTGTGACGGATTTTGCTTTAAAGTCTGTTTTGTCAGAGATTAATATTGCTTCTTCTTTTTATTTTTTAACTGTTGTTTGCTTGGTATTTTTCCTTTGAGTTTTAGTTTGTCTCTTTAATCTATGGTGTGTCTCTTGTAGGCAGCATATAGACGGATCATGTTTTTTTTTTATCCATTCTGCTACCCTTTGTCTCTTTATTGTTGCGTTTAGCCCATTTACATTCAGCACAATTATTGATAGGTATGAGTTTAGTGCTTCTATTTTGATGTATTTTTGTGTGTGTGTGTGTTATTCTTTGTTCCACTTAATTTTCTATGCTGAGTCATTTTTATGTATTTCCTTTTCCTCTTTTCATTGTTGTTGATTTTGTATTTGCTAAGTCTTTATGTTTGTCTTTTTTTTTTTTTTTTTTTGATGTGTAGGATTATTAGTTTCCTTTGTGGTAACCTTAACATTTACCCCTATTGTTCTAAGTTTAAACCAATCTTTTATTTATATCACCTTGACTTCCTTTTCGTATGAAAGATCTATGACATTTTTGAGTCCCTCTTTTTTGTTTTAATGTTGTCATCTTTTACATATTGATGTCTGTGTTTCACCATTTTCAGTGTTCTAGCTTTATTTTTGTGATTTCCCTATCTGGGTTGATATCTGGTTGCTCTGTCCTGTGTCCTAGTCTTGGGTTGTTATCTGATGTTATTTTCTAACCAGAGGACTCCCTTTAGTATTTCCTGTAATTTTGATATGGTTTTTACAAATTCCCTAAACTTCTGTTTATCTGGAAATGCCCTAATTTCACCATCATATTTGAGAGACAGTTTTGCTGGATATATAATTCTTGACTGGCAAGTTTTTTCCTCCAAGGCTTTATATGTCATCCCATTGCCTTCCTGCCTGCATGGGTTCTTCTGAGTAGTCCGAGCTTAGTCTTATTGACTTTCCTTTGTAGGTGGCTTTTCATTTATCCCTAGCTGCTCTTAAAATTCTCCCTTTATCTTTGGTTTTGGCAAGTTTGATTATATCTTGGGACTTTCTTTTGGGATCTGTGTTGTTCAATGAGCTGCTTGGATAGGTATCTTCTCATCTTTCATGCTATCAGGGGAGTTTTCTGCCAACAAATCTTCAACAATTCTCTCTGTATTCTCTGTTATCCCCCTCCCCACCCCATTCCGTTCTGGTACTCCAGTCACTCGTAGGTTATTCCTCTTGATAGAGTCCCACATAATTCTTAGGGTTTCTTTTTTTTTAAGTTCATCTAATTTTTTTCTCATATAAGTTGGTGCCAAGTGCTTTATCTTCAGTCTCACTAATTCTGACTTCCACTGTCTCAATTCTGCTCCTATGACTTTCTATTGAATTGTCTAATTCTGAAATTTTATTATTAATATTTTGGATTTGTTTGCTGTCCATGGATTCTTTGCATCCTGTTAAATTTGCCATCATGCTCTTGTATAACCTTCTTAAGTCCTCTAATGCTTTGTCTGTATGTTCCTTGGCTTCTTCTGTGTTTTGCCTGATCTCCTTCCTGATCTCTTGAAGAGTTCTGTATATTGAACTCTAACTCTGGTAATTCCAAGAACTTATCTTCCTCTGGAAGGTCTTGTTCCTTTCTTTTGGTGACTTGCTGAAGCCATCATGGTCTGCCTCTTTATGTGATTTGATATTGACTGTTGTCTCCAAGCCATCGATAAGTTAATTTATTTTATGTTTGCTTACTAAATTCTTGTTTTGTTCTGATATGCCCACATAGGCTGGTTATGTGAGCTAATTAGATTATTGGCATCTTCGAAGCTCTCGCATCCTGTCTCCACATGACTAGAGCTGTTACTAGGCATGTAAGCCCAGGAGTCTGTTTACTTTCCTTGTGTGGATTCAGCTCAGGTGTCCAGGTCATCAGTCACCGAGTGTGTGCTGCAGGCTGTCACCTACAGTCCTAGATGGGCAGGGGTGATTGGGGTAGGCACAGGTATCTGGCTGCAGTAGGCGGTCATGTGCTGATCAAGGCAGGGGGCTGACTGCTGTCCCTGAGTGTCTGGGTAGATGTGTCCCTGTTCTCTAGAGTGCGTAGGTAGGTGCGTTTTGCATCCGAACTATGGGCACCCAATGCTGTCGACTGTAAAGAAAAAAAAAAGTCATCACTTATTCTTGGGACCCTGTTGCAGGTGGCTTGGTGAAGTGGGTGGATCCACCAGTCCTCAGGCCCCTGATGTGCATGATGACTCTGTTTAATGGGCAGGACAGTGTCAAATGTCACAAATCTGCCACTCCCCCTTGGAGCAGATACAGATGAAAACAGGCTTCAGGTATATACCCTGTTATACTGTGCTAATCAGGGTCTATGCGGTTGAAATGGGCCCACACAGGTCTATGCAGGGGTTAAAGGCATTCTAAGTCCATAGACCCCTTATGCCTGTGCCTAGGCAAAGGGGCTGTGCCTGCCCTGAGTTCCCAGTTCAGGGGAGCTGGCAGATTATTTTTTCCCTTTTTGTTAATTTGTTCCCTTTCCAAAGCTGGGAGAATGGCTCAGGGTGCATGACAGCTCCTACTTCCAGCCCAGGGAACACAGCAATCACTGACACTGGACCAAGACCCAGAGCAGAGTGGGAAGGTGGCAAGGTAAATGGGAGAGAGGCATTTCCCAAAAGCAGATGGGTTTGATCCATGCCGTAGGTTAGACAGTTGTACTTATCTTTCCCTGATTGAGCGTCGTTTCACACTGGTTCTGGAGGCTTGAGCAGACTTTCTGCCACAAGGTCTCTCCCACTGCGGAAGATGCGTCCTGAACACCACTTGTCTCAATGCACATGCCAGCCAATCCAGCCTGCAGGGTGCCAGTTTTGGCTAGGTCAGGTCTGGCAACTCCTCGCTGCTTCTGAACTGTCTCTCCCTCCCCCTGCTGCTCAGTCCGATTCCTCAACTTTGCCTTTGATGTTCAGGGCTCCTAGCTTGTCATATGTAATTGATTCACTTGTTTTTTCATGTCTTTGTTGTAAGAGGGGCCATAGGAAGCGTCTGACTACTCTGCCATCTTGGCCTCGCATCCTCAGGGAATTTCTTTAAAGCTAGATTCCAAGAGATCTTGGGGTCAAATCAATACACTAAGCAAAAAAGATTATGTGATACATAACACAAAAAGTCTTTATAATGTAAATATTAGCACTGACAGGTGACAGAAATGGACCTCTGTATTAACCACAGCTGCAGACAAAAGGTGGGTACAACAGAAAACATTCAAAGATAAGATACCAGTGGCTAACAGGTGAAAAAGAGAGACAGCAGCTCTTCCCAATACCAAGAGTTTGCATTCTCAACAGGGCGATATTACTCCCAAGGGGGAAAAACTGGTTCTTGGTGGTCTCTTTGAATGCATTAAACATAGTTATGCTACAGCATACATGTAGATAAGGAGCATTGGTGGCACAATAGTTAAGTGCTCCTGGCAACCTGTTCCCATAAACATTACAGCCTAGGAAGCCCTATGGGGCAGTTCTACTCTGTTCTATAGGGTGGCTATGAGTCTGAATCAATTCCACAGCACACAACATATAAGCAGTTAAGGAAGCTTGGTGGTACAATGGTTAAGCACTCGGTTACTAACTGAAATGTCAGTGGTATGAACCTACCCAGTAGCTCTGCACAAAATGGCCTGGCAATGTGCTCCTGTAAATATTTCAGCCTTTGAAACCCTATGGAGCAGTTCTACTCTGTCGCACGGGGTCGCTGTAAGTCGAAATCAGCTCAATGGCATCCAACATAACATGCAGTTTATCTGCGGTATTAAATTTCACTGTGGGAGGGGCTGGGTAAGGCAATCTGAAAAGGCTCCTGGAATTGACCTAGAGGTTGAGAAACTCTGGAGTGGAGGATGGTACGAGCTATCATGTGTACAGCCTTATGCACAGTAACAGACACGTCGGAGAATAATCGATTGAGTTAGATTGCTAACTCATTCTAAGACCTTGAGATTACAGTGTCTTGGGAGCTAGGAAAACTCTCATTGAAAGCGCTCTCCTATTTCCCTTAAATTCAACTGTTAGAATATGAAAACCTCCAGTAAGAAATGTCATTTTAAGGGAAACCATGTCAAATCCTATGCCGTCAAATCGATTCCACTCATAGTGACCCTACAGGACGGAGCAGAAATGCCCCACAGGGTTTCCAAGGAGCAGCTGGTGGATTCGAACTGCTAACTTTTGGTTAGCAGCCAAACATTTAACCACTGCACCACCAGGGCGCCGGCCTGTTAAACATTTCTCAGTTAAACAAAGTGACTCAGCTCTTTGGCTAATACCAGATTAGGGCAGCCGACCACCAGTTATGTCACGGGAAGAGAGAGGTATGGGCCACAGAGATAAGGAAATAAAGCAAGCTTGAAAATTACATCTGGAAAAGAACTTTGGGTACAATTATGGCACAAATAGGTTGGCAGCCTATGAAATCCTTGTGGAAATTGTTGCCAAAGAAACCATAAACTTGTTCTTAAAAGAAAGGAAAAAAGAATCTTGTACTGGCCCTCAGACTCACAGGCAGGAGGCAGTTGTGATAGTTGTATGGCTCCCAGGGAGGACGTAGCCTCCAATGCTCACTTCTGAGGCCACCACAGACATTAAATAACTTCCCAGAAGACACGATCTGGCTGTGACAATGGACAAGGGAGTGCCTCCCAGAGAGCAGAATCAGGCTTTACTCAAGAAACGTCCTCCACTCCAGGTCTGAGGGTCTTCACAGCACCTACCCAGCAGCATTCCACCACTGCTGGATACGTGTGTCTCCTTTTTCCCAAGAGGAGTTGTTACTGCAGGCCTGTCCCTGCTTCACGGATGAACAGGAATTGGGGGAGCTGAGAAGGGAGGGAAAGATAACTTCTAGTTCATCAATTGCTGGTCCTGTGAAGCTACAACTGGCCAGCCCCGGAGAGCTGAACGCTGCGCAGGCTGCAGGGCTGGGCAGGACTCTGGGTGTGAGGCACGGCGAGGGTGGTGCCCACTGAAGTCTTTCATCTTCCTCCCAGGCCCACAGGCAGACAGCCTGCAGCCTCCTTTGTGGCTGGCTCGTGGCTCCACATCTTGAGTACTGGCTACTTTTGTGGAAGTCGAGTGTGTGACTTCCCCTGCGAGCTCTACTCCCTCTGTTCCACTGCCATTCATTTTGGAGACTGAATGTAAGACAGCAGGGAGACAAGTACAGAGCTCCCCCACAGCCAGGCACACTGTACTGTGGCCTGAGCTAGTGACACATTTTTGGCTTGAGCCACTAAGACGGGGGCTGTTACCAAACGCAGCCTCACTTAACACAGCCTGGTTCCCTCAGGAAAGGGGTAGGCGTGTCCTGGTGTGGGAAGGGCGCGCCCACAGTGGACCTTGGCAGTGGGCCACAGGGGCGAACCAAACTTTAGTTTTCTCTTCATTAGAACATAACTGGACATTTCCCAACCTCCCTTGTGGATTGAGTACCACTTCCAGACTTGGCCCACAGAAACCTCCCAGATGTACCCCTCCATGCTTTTGGCGTGGGTGGAAGGGAGAAGGCTCTGGGGTGCTCTTGGAAGCCACATGGTGGAGACAGGCGAGTCTTGGTGAGCCTGAGTCTCCAAATGACCGCAGGAGAAAGCTGCCTCACCAACCGCTCCTCTGCCCAGTGCTCTGTAAACCAGAAAGTTCTACTGTGTTTGAGCTATATTTTTGGGTCTATTTATTACAGAACTAGCATTACCCTAACACAATAAATGCTAAATGGTCTAAATACATATATTCTATAATTGCACATTTTATTCACTGAAGGAATGCCCATTACCCTCAAGATCCTCAACTTTCAAAACTGAGACGTTAAAAGTTAAAGCTGCAGCAAGGCAGAGGATAAGATCATAAAGAGGCGGTTAAGTGGTCAGTGGTGCCACTGCTAAAAGTTAAGAGCTCTGTGGTCAGGCTACCTGGATTCAAATCCCACTTACAAGGAGTAGGGCCTTAATTTTCCCATCTATACAATGGGATGATGAGCAGGCCTGCACTTTAGCAGGGTCAACAAACTACAGCTCGCGGACCAAATCCGGCCTACAAGTCTGTTTTGGTACAGCCCTTGAGTGAAGAATGTTTTTCAAATTTTTAAAAGCAAAGAGTGTGTGAGAGAGCACATTGTGAGCCCGCAAAGCTTACACTGCTTACTATATGCCCCTGCCTTACGCAGTTACTGTGTTATAAACCATTTAGACCAATGCCTGGCTCACATTAACTATTCATGTCTCCAAAAAGAAACGGCCATAGAACCAAAATTCTGCCTTTGGTTTAGGTGGACATCTTCTTCCCGCCAAAAAACAATATCAACAAACATGAAGAGCTGTATCCTGATTATGACCATAAAAAAACAAAACAAAACAAAAAAAACCCAGTGCCCTCGAGTCGATTCCGACTCATAGCGACCCTATAGGACGGAGTAGAACTGCCCCATAGTTTCCAAGGAGCGCCTGGAGGATTCAAACTGCCAACCCTTTGCTTAGCAGCCGTAGCACTTAAACACTACGCCACCAGGGTTTCCTATGACCACATAATACTTTCAAACTAAAAGTTGCTGGTAGTCCCACTTTCACTTACCTGGAACATGGAGTTTAGGGAAAGAAATGTTTCCCTTTATAGCAAAGGGACCTGGGAAGACAAAAGAACGCCTGGAGACCTGGAAGCATGACTCGGTTTAACATGTTAAGACTGAAACATTTTCAAACTAGATTTTAAGTAGATACTATAAAATGTAAAACTCATTCAGCAACAGTCTTTAATGCTGGTTTTCTCAATAAAACAGGTTAAGTCATTTAAATGCACTTATAATGAAGATCTACTTACAAGGCTCAGGCGATACAACATAAAACCAGTCTTTCAAAATCTGGTTAGCTGGACAGTGTTTTCAGATAAGACTCTTGGCAAGACTGACTATAAGGTATACGAGTTCTGGACATAACTTATGCTTCGCCCAGACAGTGTTTCCCAGAGCATGTTCTGAGAAGAGTGGCCCCCACCCCCCCGCCCCGGGTGGTATGTGTGTGTTGGCCGGGAAGAGTTCTGGGGTCTAGTAAGTCAGGAAACACAGCACACTACTTGTGCCTTGGAAATGCATCATGCACAGTAACATATTTAAGGGTTTGAGCAACACTGCAGTACAGGAAATGGTTTGACTCTGGGTAGCCCAGCATCTCCCAAATGTACCTGACCACCATCTTTATTCTAACATAGGGTCTAGTAGCACCTTTCAGGACCAGAGCTCTGCAGGACGTTTTAGCCACGCTGTCTGCAGGACATCAAATTGACATTAAAACCCACTGAAAATCTAGTCTTCCCTCAAAGCATGTGCAGTTCTGGTTTTACAACACACACCTCAACAGTCCTTGCATTACGACCGTATACTCTCAAAAATGACCAGCAGGCTCATAAAATTAACGTCTGGGAGAGAACTCGTAGTATACAGATAGCCTGTTCGCTGACCGAGGCCAAGGAACATTCAGTAGAGCAAAACTCTGCATGTTTACGTCAGAAGAGAGGTAAGAGACGTCTCACTCCTGTCACGCTGGGCTTTCTTCCGAAACGAAACTTGGCAGGCCGTTTAGGTGGTTTCTCTGGGTAAGTTCCATTTATTAATCAGTGTACAAAAAAACCCAGCCATCCATTTGAAGAGAAAAGATGTTAATATAGCCAAATATTTAATATTTTAACATTGTGAAAGCCCTACTTTTTTAAGAGGGTTTTTTTTTTTCCAAAGTGGAGAAAACTTTTAAAAAGAAACTTATGATTTATTAGAGTAGAGGATCTAAAACATGTTTTTAGAAAAATATAAAGTGCCCAGATACCAAGTTACACAGGTGATACAGGCTTCCTGGAGCCAAGTGAAGTATTCGTGAAGAAACACATTTAAAAACCATCTAGATACATATTTACAACGACGTCAGTAAAGATAAGACTATCTTTCTTGGCTTTGATGTTACTCTATGAAAAAAGGAAAGTGAACCAGAAAACCAACAGTTATTAACTCTCAGCATGCTCCAGTTCTTAGAAATGGATCTCATGAATGTTAACTCCACATTATCTACTTTCACCTTGAAATCAGAGGAGTGTTAAGATTTCCCCCCAGCTGCAGGAAGGCTGGGTGTGGGGAGTGGTCACGTTTTCAAATGCAAGTCCAAAGGACCGGGCTTTGGATTCGAGGCGTGAGGAACATGGACACTGGACAACAGCTGGTTCAGGCTGGAAGGAGCCGCTAGCCAAACCCCCACCTCTAACCGAACTGCTGTGGCCTTTCTTCACTTGCTAGTCAGTGGTCTCTGATGGCTTCCCAACCTTGGTCATCCCACGGTTTCCAAAGTGTAAACAAGCAGCAGTCATCGCACATGTTGGGAAAGTACAGCATGCAAGTGACAGACGGGCAGGGGGCACGGCTGGCGCACGGCCCCCCGAGCCTCATTCGCTAGAATTGAGAGTGCAAAGTGACTAGGTCCTAACGCCAGAGGTTATTTTCTACCGGTTAATTACAACATTAGCTCACTTGAGGGCTGGCGGGTAGAGTGGTAGGCGAACCAAGGCTGCGAAGACTTGGGACCTTCACGTTCGGTTACTAAGGACATTGGAAAGAAGTCACTGGTCTCTGAACACAAAGCCAGACTCTCTCCGTGGGACTTCATGATGGTCTTTGTCCTGGTGCTGCCCTGGCACTGGTGACAGAGAAGGCAGATGATATTTCCACCTCCTCTCCTGTCAATTGAACACTCTTAAAATGAAAGACTTCTTAGTTTATTTCTACCTCGTCACATTCAAAAAGATTTTGGAGTGACACTAAGGAATGACAAAGAGTGTGGGAGCTCCCCGCTTCCCCGGTTTTTTTTTTTTTTTTAAATGCTTAAGGTTCATTATTTCTTCTTTTTTTGTGATTACAAAAGCAAAACCTCAGTTTTAGGTCTTTGGAACCACAGAATATGATTTCTAAGATTTTTTAACATCAGATTTGTACTTGTCTCACTACAAATACAACCAGTCATCGACCGAAGACTTACTCATGATATTGAGTGCATTTTTTAAACAAAAAAAAAGAGAGGAATGAGTGAATGTGGCAAAGTCCATTCACAAGGGCCATTATTATGTGTTTTCTCAAAGAATGTTGTATCGTGAAATAGAAAACTAACGATCAGGAGAGGCATAGGGAAGGGAAAACTTATTCTCTTGATTCAAATAAAGAAAAAGACAAACACCAGAATTGGTGTTACAAACTTAGCAAAAATAAATTCGAATGATTCTAATTCCCATTAAGCTTGTTAATGCCTCCAGCTCTGAGATGTGGGCAAGAATGCGTACAACTTGACCTCTGAACATACGACTCAGTTCAGAGTAGAAAGACAAACAGTCCTGATCGAGGATTGCACGTGTTCCGTAGAGAAATTAGAAAAAAATATTGCAAATGAATAACCCCAACTGTCCATCAAATGAGATGATCTAAGACACGTGTAGACAGACATAAGGAAGTGATGAGAAAGAATGAAGAGAGAAGTGTTGATTGTGGGACCTCATGAAGACAGAATGTCACAAGCTGTCAACACAGGACAAGCATACAAGCCATGCCACTGAACACAGTGCCTTTCAAGTCAATTCACTAGTGTAGGCGGAGAGCAACATTGTCTTTGCAGCTGAAAGACAGCACACATTATTTGAACTTAGTAGGAGGCAGCCAGCACTACTGGTGAAGTGGCTTTCCTGGCGGTGTGAAACCAGAGGAATCCGTGGCGCCATCTTCTTCCGGAATCCTGTTCTCCTGGAAGATAGCAGCAGCAGCAAAGGTCAGTGCCCTCTACTAGACTCTACTCTATGTTCTCTTTCTTGGCACTGTAAATATTCTGCACCGTCTCATAGACAAACTCCAGATCCTCTGGATATCGAATTTCTAGCTCTGCATTCGGGATGTAGTGTGTGCCAGTAAACTCTGAGAAATAGCGTCCGACGTCGGGGTGCGAGATTTCTTGAGGTTCCACGTTATATTCCAAGTTTTCTGTTGGTAAAGAGGCACACGGACATTCTCGTTAGAAGTTCAATTTCGGCAGCCGTTTTTATCCACAGAACTTCCTATCCCCCTTTTGGGTGGCATTTTTTGGGGTGCAGGACAGGCAGCGTGAAAAGGGAAGACAGAGATGCTTATGGTATTTGAGGGACATAATGGGAAAAAGGGAACTCTGGTGGTACAGTGGCTAAGTGCTCGGCTGCTAACCAGAAGGTCAGTGGTCTGAACCCACCAGCTGCTCTACAGGCAAGAGACGGGGCAGTCTGCTTCCACAAAGATTACCCTATGGGGCAGTTCCACTGTGTCCTACAGGGTTGCTATAAGTCAGAATCGACTTGATGGCAATGTGTAATAGGAAAAACGCAACAAGCAGCCATCAGGATGGTGGCACGGTGGGATGGCAGGATGTGGAATGGACCCCCAGCAGCCCCACGAGGATGGCAGCATTTCGATATTCTCTGAGCAAGATGTTTGGCTCCAGCAAGACCCCTATAGGAATCTCTTGTGGGTGGGCAGGCCAGAGACTCATCGTGGGACAGGATTATCCTGTCCTGCTCATTCCTGCCAGTGCTGAAGCTTCTGAAGCCCCCACTTCATTTGGTTACAAATCTCAACCCGCTGTCCTTGTCTACTAGCAAGAGCCCAGCCCACACAGGTCACACCTTCCACCTGAGTTCCTTGAGATCCTGGTCACACGCTTCCTAAAGTGAGTCAGCCACTTCGCAGGGCTGCTGTTGGGTCCACTAAGAGGAATGGAAAACTGGTATCTACCTTGGAGCCCTTGAAGAGCATCGGTTATGACTACTTGTATAATGTCCTACGAAAACAATGCTACTTCTGCTTTTTGTTCTCTATTTTGCCACCAGAGAAAGAAGTGTCTGCTGCTACAGAGAGTAAAAACCGAAAAACCTGTTGCCACCAAGTCTGGTAAAGCCCATGGCTGTTAACTAAAATCGGCAGATTAAATCCACCAGCTTCTCCGTGGGAGAAGGATGTGGCATCTGCTTCCGTGGAGATTACAGGCTTAGAAACCCTATGGGGCAGTTCTACTCTGTCCTATAGGTTTGCTATGAGCTGGAATTGACTTGACGGCAATGGGTTAGGTTTTAGTTTTCTGTAGAGAATAAGACTCTTAAAATAGCATGATTAAAAATAAAAAAAAGATGATAAAACACGTGAGGTGAGGTATTTAAAAGGTGAAAATCCTTCCAGGTGGTTTCCCAGAGAGAATTACTTGAAGATGGCTGCTCCATGGGCCCAATGAGAGGATGGTGACATGTATGACCTCCTCCCAGGCCAAACGACTGGACCAAGACTGGGAATGGGCACTCAACTCCAGGCTTATTTCCTCCACCCTGACTGTTCTCCAAGGTCAGCCTTGGCCCCAGCCAACGTGAAGCAGACTTTACACAACCCGTTACTTCACCAAATCCACGGAGTCTCTGGGCAAACTCATTACTTGGACCAACTAACACAGCGTGGCCACCGCCACCATTGCTGTTTTTGCTACTAAATCATAGCATATTATTTCTTAAACATCTTGAAATACAAATTCAGGATAGCTGAGAAGAATTTTACTTTCTTGGAGAAAATTAGTAGTCATAAAACTACAGTTCCAAGAAGTCACCTATGCTATCAAAAGCCATAAAATAAGCATATCATTGAAGCCAGGAATTCTACTTTTAAGGATATCTTTTAAAGGCATGACTCCTCAAGCCAGAGGCCCTGAATCCCAGAGCACACAGGATAAAGACGAGGCACCTTCCTGAAGCATCCACATAAAATGATATTTGGGGGACTCATTTGAGAAAAGAGCTGCAGAATTCAACTGATCATTTTTTAGCATGAAATCCAAGTATTTAACTACATTTTGTGGCGATCAGTTGTTTTAGGTCATTTCTTCAGAGGTATACCACATTTTTATGCAAATAACACCTACGTTTGCCTGCCAACCATGCCCTCCCCCCACAAGGTATTTTCGTAAGCGCCTTGCCCCCAATCAGCATAGTGACTTATGAAAATAACTTGCAGGGGGAGGGCCTGGTTGGTTACCCGTTACTTGCGTAAAAAGATGGTATTGCTTTTAAAGTTTGAGAAGTAATAATGCTAGGAATATCATGTATAAATCATAGGCAAAAATGAACAAAAATGTAAAAACGGTATAAATGTCCAACTGTAGGTCACTATGTAAGTAAATAATGGCCCATTAATTCAGCAAAATACTAGGCAGCCATGAAAATGAGGAGCCCGTTTGCATGATTCTATGGAGGAGTTGAAAGTAAGACTTTAAACATGGCCACCTGGAAGGCGATGTATCTGGGCTGGTACATTCCAGGGCACAGCTGCACACACAGCTCCTCCGAAGTGCCAGGCACTGTGCTACCTTACAGGCACCATCTCTAATCCCTGTGTTGCTCCACAACGCAGCTCTTGTCAGTTCTCTTCTGCAGCTGAGTAAACCTTGGCACAAAGAGGTGAAGGACCAGCTCAAGATTGCAAGGTTAGGAACAGGTGAAGCCAAGTATTATGGATTGAACTGGGTCCCCCCAAAATGTGTCAACTTGGCTAGGCCATGATTCCCAGTATTGGGTGGTTGTTCCCCGTTTTGTTATCTGATGTGATTATTCTAACCTTTAAGATGTTAATGAGGCAGGATTCAATCTACAGAATTAGGTTGTATCTTCAGTCACCCTTTTTTGAGATATAAAAGAGAGAATCAAGCAGAGGAGAGGGACCTCGTACCACCAAGAAAGAGGAGCCAAACTTGTGAGCGACCATTTAAATACTCCACTGGTTCCACCCCATTTGAAGCAAGGGAGAATGAAGAAAACCAAAGACATAAGGGAAAGATTAGTCCAAAGGACCAATGGACCACAACTACCACTGCCTCCACCAGCCGGAGTCCAGCACAACTCGATGGTGCCTGGCTACCACCACTGACTTCTCTCACAGGGATCACAAACGAGGGTCCCAGACAGATCTGGAGGAAAATGTAGAACAAAACTCTAACTCACAAAATAAGACCAGACTTCCGGGCCTGACAAGAGCCTGAAGAAACCCCAAGAGTACGGTCCCAGACACCTTTTAGCTCAGTATCAAGTCACTCCTGAAGTCACACTTCAGTCGAAGATTAGACAGGCCCATAAAACGGGACTAAAGAGACACACCAGCCCGGCGGCAAGGACCAGAAGGCAGGAAGGGACAGGAAAGCTGGTAATAGGCAACCCAAGGTCGAGAAGAGTGTTGACATACTGTGGAGCTGGCAACCAGTGTCTCAAAACAATATGTGTACTAATTGTTTAATGAGAAGCTTGTTCACCAAACCTTCATCTAAAGTACAATAACAAAAAGGCACATAAATTGATTTAAAAAAGAAAGAAGAGCCAGGAGCAAAGCGTGTCCTTTGGATCCGGGAATCCCTGCACTGAGAAGCTCCTAGGCCAGGGCAAGACTGATGACAAGGACCTTCCCCCGCAGCCAACAGACAGAGAGAGAAAGCCTTCCCCTGGAGCTGGCACCCTGAATTTGGACTTCTAGCCCCCTAAATTTTAAGACAATAAATTTCTGTTTGTTGAAGCTATCCGCTTATGGAATTTGTGTTTCAGTGCCACTAGGGAACTAAAACACCAGGATTCAAACCCAGACAGTCCAATTCCAGAGTCAAAGGGGAACTAGATGTAAGAAAAAACTAACTTTGAGAGCGGTGAGGGCATGGCAACTGCAAGGGTGCACGTTAGGAGAGGGCAGGGATAAGCGGGGCTGGCCAGCTCCAGAGCCCAGGGGCCAAAAAGGGTAGCTCCAGCTGAGGTTCCTCTGCGGAAACAGGAGCCGTGGATCCAGGATCCTCCAGTTTTTCGATAAGGAAAATGGGTAGTCAGTCAACCCTACTATCTGTCCACTGTTAGCATTAGATCTTTATGTAAGTGACTTTATTTTCTTATGTTTAACTTCTTTTAATGTTAAAATCAGAAAAATTGATGAATGTAATAAATACCCAAATATTTCAAAATGCTATGGGCTGAGAAAATGCCTTTTCTGCCCGCCCACCATTCCTCTCCCCAGATCCAGGAACAGGAGGGACCGGTTAGTGGAGCGTCACAGGTGCACCTCCTTTGGGAGGCTGACCAGGATGTGACCATGGTTTGGTGCCTCGGCAAGGTCAGCTGCCCAGGGCATTGCACTTAATATGTCTTCTTGGAAAGGTTCATATGAACAGTAGAGGGAGGGTAGAGAATCGGAGGCCACTACCGAGAGATAAAACCCCCTCTGCTCTAAAGGGAGCACTGTTACCTGTTACTGGTACCCGGTGCTGAGACAACTGAAAGTGAAAAAAATGTTAAGTGGGTAATTCAGAGCAACATACTCTGTTCCCCGTTTCTCTAAAGCAGAGGTTCTCAACTGGGGCGATTCTGCCCCACTCCAGGGGACATTTGGCAATATGTGCAGATGTTTTTGGCTGTCACAAATTAGGAAGGGGAGTGCTACTGGCATCTAGTGGGTAGAGGTCAGAGATGCTGCTAAACATATTACAATACATAAAATAGCACCCACAAGAAAGAATTATCTGGCCCAAAATGCCAACAGAGTTGAGGCTGAGAAACCCTGCTCTAAAGTAACATGTCTTCGCGTTGGTCCTCTCTCCCTTTCTCCCCATGGTATTAAGCAGCAGTTGGGTAACACTTAGCTTCTGAGTGCAGGGGGAAAGGATGACAGTTAGAGCCAGATTATCACCCACGCATCTCAAAGGCAACATGGCGGGACAGCGGGCAGCACAGAATTCTGAACATGGGCACCAAGGAAAGGGCATGACGAGACGGGCAGGAAAGCCAGGGAGGGCACGTGGGAGGGAGATGAGAGCGGTACACGGGGAGCAGGACTGGGCTTAGTGCCGCCACCTGCCTGGGCACCAGCCTGCTAAGGAACACAACAGGAAGGGGCATAATAATAATTAAAAAAAAAAAAAAGAACACAAGTAAGATAACGGAGTTGGCAACAGCGCGTTACAAAGGGAAAGTAAATACCGATCCACTAAATAAGGTTTCAAAAAACTCTCTGTAAGAGGAACAAGAAATCTACTATAGAACTTAACCGAGCAAGACACTTCCACTCAAACAGCCTGTAAACGGCAAGCAGCCTCTCCTGATTCCCCTGAAATCTTCAGAGAAATGTTGTCCATTTATGCTTATTTTAAATAAACTTCCACTTACAAAAAAACATATGAAAACATTCCTTGTAAGACAATGGACGCACTACCTGAGCGTTCCTTGGCCCCTGTCCCGTCTTGGCCCCGGAGGAAACAACCATTGGTCTGTGTGTCCGTCTAGTCCTTCTTTATGAAGGGACATGCATGTATCTAAATACACCGATACAGATACACAATACACTCTTAAGAACAATTCTATATTGCTCTACGCGTATTTACACAAAACACACTGTAAGTGATAAACTGGCCATCTTTGTTTTCCACTGCAGCTTAGTGTTCCACAGTTTGGCTATACCATAATTTGTACATAATTATGTGCCATAATTCCTTACGAATGGCAAGTGCTCTGCTATTTTAACACCGGACAACAAGCCTCGTTATACGTACAGCTGGAGATCTTAGGAGAAGGGGCACTGGAGATGTTCACAATTCAACAGAGGGTGCCAACTGCCCCTGCAGGGCTGCTGCACTCTGTTCTATGCTCCATCTGCACGTGTGGGTCCCCACACGGTTCACCACAGGCTGGCCCCAGGAAGAGCACGCTCGTGTGTGCGTGTGTGTTGTACACACGTCAGGGGGAGCGTATGGGGGAGAAGTATGGTTTGAAAGCTTAAAACAAATTACAGGAAAGGGAACTAACATTTAGTAAGGGTGTGCCATGTACCAAATGCTCTATGAGGTGTGATATCATATACAAAATACACTAAAAAACTGGATATTCACATTGCAGTTGAATTCCCTATCTTCTAATATATGGGTGGCTGATTTCAATCCAGAGCATCCGTGGTATTCGTTTCCATGGTCTCTGAGAAGTATGTGTGTGTGGAAGGAGTCAGGACAGGAGCTGCTGCTCTTCAACCTAGCTGCCAAGGAGCTATTAAAGCACGCCCCCTAGTGGGAACAAGGAGTATAACTAGATGCTGGATCTCCTTCCCATTAGGATTTGGGTGAAATCTAACATATTGAGAAAAAAAATTCTCTTAATTTGCAGGCTAAAGCTGTTTGAAGACGTACACGTATGTGGTTTATAATTCACTCTCCAACTCTCTCTGGAGAGCTAATAATGAGAAAAGTATTCATTAATGGGTTCCACTGAAGTTAATCGGTTCACTGGAGCCAAAGGTTGGAAATTTAGATTAAGAAACAGTTTAAAACCAAACCAAATATGAATACAAGCAAGTCAACTCAGAAATGTTCAAAAACGTATTCAAATAAGTGTTTTAAAAATGTAGCCTCTCTAGGTCTCCTACTAGTCAAATATGGGCTAATTGGAGCATAAAATTGTCCCAAATGATTATAACACATGGAATAAACCAAACTCCAAGAATCTATGGAAAGAAAGGGAAGAGAGAAGGGAGGGGGGAGGGGGGGGAAGTAGAGTAGAACGACAACATTAGAAAAATCACTGTTTTGTAATTTCCATATAATAATTTCAGGAACCCTGGTGGCGCAGTGGGTAAAGAGATCAACCGCTAACTGAAAGGTCAGCTGATCGAAACCACCAGAGGCTCTGTAGGAGAAAGATACAGCAGTCTGCTTCCATAAAGATTACAGCCCTGGAAACCCTATGTGATCACCATGAGTCAGCCACTGACTGCATAGTGATGGTTTTTTTTTTAATATACAAGATGATTTAGGCAAGAATATTTAATGGGTTCTGAGACAAACCATAGCGCTATAGGTTATTGGGGAATAAGATATTCATGAGATGCCAAAGCAGCACCCCATGGATTTCTTGTTAATTACAAGGGAACAACTGTAGCTTACAGTGAGTCACAACCTTAGCCAAGTGAGCAAACTTTGCAGTGCCAAGACTGGGACCATGGTGTACACAGCACTGGATATTAAGTATTCTTGGCAAGAGTATTTAACTAGACTCTAAGCAAGACCTGGAAAAAATAAGACAAATCCGGAACATGAGGCATTCAATCAGACAGCCGGCTAGAACGTGGCTCAAAGTCAAAGTCATATGAAAAGAAAAAAAGATGAGGAGTGAGGAACTGCTCTTTAATGAGAAAGACTAAAGAGATGCAACAACCAAGTGCAGGGCACAGATCTGGGTTGGGTCACAATTTTATAAAGAAACAAACAGCTACAAAAAGTGTTCCTATGACCACTGGAAAAATTTAAAGATGGACAGATTAAACCCAAAACCAAACCAGCTGCCGTTGAATCAAATTCCAACTCACACGACCCTTTGGGACAGAGCAGAACTGCCCCCTAGGGTTTCCAAGGAGTGGCTGGTGGATTCGAACTGCCGACCTTCTGGCTAGCAGCCGAAACCTTAACTACTGTGCCATCAGGGCTCCGGACAAAATATTATATATTCTGAAATTAATTTTTTTTTTTTAGGTGTGGTAATCGAACTGTGGTTGTGCAGAGTAATGTCCTCATTCTTAAAAGATGCCTTCTTAAGGATCTGAGCCGTGACATCAGCAATGTTCTCTCAAATGGCTCGACAACAGCAACGTCTGTCCACAGAGAAAACAAACACAGTCAATGTTAACTGTAGGGTCTGGTGGAACGTTAACTGTGGGATCTGGCGGAGGGCGTTTGGGGTAGCCACGGTGCTCTTCTGCTTCACAGGGTTGAAAACGGTCTCAATACAAAGGTGTCAAAAAAAAAAAAAAAAAAAAAAATGAGCCTCTGGTTGATGACCTGCTATTCCCACCATCTCACTGCTCTGCACTTCTGTTTACAAGGCTGTCCCCCTTTCTCGGACAGGGCCTCGTCCATCCCACAGCCTGTGAGCATCTCCTAGGGGTCTGCAATGACACAAGGTGCTAGGCACAGACCAGCGGATGAGGCAGACTCAGTGACTGCCCTTGTGGGGTTTCTGCTCAAGTGAAGGGCCAGATCCCAACAGGAAGTAACAGATGTGAACCCACTGGCTCAGGAAGGCAGGGGAACCAGGAGGTGCCGAGCAGGGCCAAATGACCCGTCTGAGGGTTGCGGGGGCAGGGGTGAGGAAAGCCTCCTGGAGGACATGGCATTAACTGGAGCACATGAGGAGGGAAAAGGGCCTGTTAGCGAGGGGCAACAGCTGCCTGGAGACCTAAGCAATTACAACGTGATATTAGGACTGTAAACACACACTGTGTGTTTCCAAGGGACTTCTGAATCATTAACACGGATGCTGGACTAATTCAGAATATTCAAAAACCAAATACTCATTTTTACCCACTCTAAAAACCTGTTTTTTTTTTTTTTTTTCCTTTTTTATTGCACTTCGAGTGAATGTTTACAGAGCAAATTAGTTTCTCATCCAACAATTCATAGAGAAATTGTTTTGGGACACTGGTGGCAATACCCACACTGTGTTAACACTCCCCCCTCCCCACCCGGGTTGCCTGTGTCCATCTGCCTGTTGTTCCCGTCCTTCCCCGCCTTCTCGTCTGTTTTTGGGCAGGCGTTGCCTGTTTGGTCTCCATACTTGACTGATCTGAGAAGCACGTGGTTCACGTGTGCTACTGCTTTAGAGGCCCGTCTCATCTTTGGCTGAAAGGTGTACTTCGGGAGTGGCTTCGTTCGGAGTTAAAAGGGCGTCCGGGCCACAGTCCCAGGGGTTCCTCCAGTCTCTGTCAGACCAGTAAGTAGGATCTTTTCTTTATGAACGTGAACTTTGTTCTACATTTTTCTCCTGCTCTGTCCGGGGCCCTCTATTATGATCCCTGTCAGAGTGGATGGTTAACAAGCCCGTTTTAAAGTCAATACAAATGTTTCTGGAAATTCAAGTACCAAATAGCGAAAGCGCCCAATACCAACCCAACCCCATGGGCAATGAGTGCGCATCGTGACACCCCAGACACGGGCCCACGATGCTAATGAAACCTCCCCTTTAATTCCAATACATGCAATGATGTAATCCCATAAAAACGCTTACTATGTGATTAGTGGTGGTGCAAGCCATCCATGGAATCATTCGATCATCCCCAAATCATTTGCTGATTTTTAGAAACCGTCAGTGTAATTTTTTACGACAGTGCTTCAAAAGTTACGTCCTATCACCGTTGGAGACTTTGTCTGACCCGAGAAGCCATGCAAGACTCCTCTGACAACCTTCCCATCTCGTGGATAGAGATTAAATAACCTGCTGTCTCAATAAAACGTGCCCCAGTGGCACAAGGGTTAAGCACTTGGCTGCTGACTGAAAGGTTGGTGGTTTGAACCCGCGGGGTGGCTCTCTGGGAGAAAGACCTGACGATCTGCTCCTGTAAAGATTACATGCCAGGAAACCCTATGGGGCAGTTCTACTCTGCTATATTGGGTCGCCACGCACCAGAATCGACTCCACGGCACTTAACAACAGTCTGAATAAACAAGAATTTCTCTTGACATTTTTGATGTAGCATGATCCCCTCTCAGCCTCTGCTGAATTAATAATTAAAAAGAGAACTTCTAACCTTTCTGATACTCCTGAGCTTTCTACACATCCAGTATTTCTATTATTAAGTCATGAAAATAATACTATATTTAGTTAGGTCAAACCTGATGTTTGAGGCCAGACATGAAAAGGCACAATGATGATGATGAAGGACAAGGCTCTTGGCCCAGCTGGATTCAGACTCACACTAAGTTAAAGTGTAAATGACCCCCTGGACTTCAGTGTCCTCACCTGTAAACGAGGATGGGGTGACAATGGTCATTACAGTCAAAGCATCAGAACACTGCCTGTCACGGAGCTGCACTCCGTTCGCATCGTGTTCATTTTTATTAACACATTAACGTGGTGAACGCCTCAATAGACAGGCCTATAATAAACGCATCCATTAAGCGGAGGTGAAATTCACCGGAGACACAGAGAAGGGAGACTCACAGGTAAGGCGCTCCTGTCTCTGAACTGCCTCCGCAGGCTGTGTGTCCTGTTCTCAGGAGTGCCCTGGGCTCAAGCACCTTCTCAGTGGACCCATTACCAAACACCTGCTGGCTCTCCTGGTCTCTCACAGGCTCTCTGAGAGCCAGTGCTGCGGACCACAGTTTCCCCAGTGGCCATGCAAGGGTGTCTGGGCAAACACAACCTGCCAGCCTGTCTCAGGAGGCCAGAGGAACCTGAGGTGGCTCCCCCAATAGTGTCCACTCAATGCCCTCCAGTCTGGTGACTGGGAGGCAGGACTTCAGGGAATTTGACTGGCATAGGCATAGACCAATCAGATCAAGAGGTCGGCAACAGTACTGGAATAGGGTCCCGGCTGTGGTGGTAGTGAGAGGCAGAGACCTTGGGGGTCGTGACTATTTAACCCTTTGGTTAAGCGCTTGGCTGCTAACTGAAAGGTTGATGGTTCGAACCCACTCAGAAGCTCCACGGGAGAAAGACCTGGTGATCTGCTTCCATAAAGACTACAGCTAAGAAAACCCTATGTGGCAGTTTTACTTTGTCCTACAGGGTCACTGTGAGCCGAAATTCACCTGACAGCAACAGGAACCCAGGATAGCTGCGCATCAGTCCTGATGAGGTGAGCCATGGGTAATTGCCATCTCTGAATAAATTGATGACGTGTAACCATAGAACCTATGCGCTCAAAACGTGTGCCTAAAACATGCCCGGCTGTCATTAAACAGACACAGAGAACTAGCTACTTACCTTGGGCTGCATATCTACAAGAGCCATCCTCCACCAGAACATTATAGAAAGGTTGATGATGGCCATGAGGCAGGCTGTGGACATTCATGTTTCGAATCCATTCGTGTCCCATCATGCAGGTGGGGTCCCAGCCATAGATGACACAATTATAGCCATACCTGAGTAACATGAGAGCAAGGACAAATCAATCCCCTGAGCAACTCTGAGATGTACAGGATACGGCTTGGCTTCTCTTAAGCTCACATTCTTACGAGTCTATCTGCTTTTACTCCATGTTGGATCATTTTCCAGGATGACTCCCCATCCCCACCTCTTCATAAACCCCTTGTACTATCAACAGAGCATTTCATTTGGAAAAGAAGAAACTTTTAAACAAATAGTGATGGGACAACAACTGGTAATCCAAGTGGAAAAAGGTACGAGACTCCGACCTCACAACACACACAAGATCAATTCTTACTAAAACAAAGGCCCAGATGCAAAACCTAAAATGCAAGACATAAAATAACTTACATTTAAAAGATAAAATATCTTCGTGACTTGAGATAAGGAAAGACTTCTTAAACAAGCCACTAAAAGTATAATCTATAGAGAAAAGACTGATAAATTTAACATCATTAACATGAAGACATTAAAGGGCCCTAAATTAAAGCAAAGGAGCCCTGGTGGCACAGTGGTTAAGCACTCAGCTGCTAACCAAAAGGTCGGTGGTCTGAACCCAACAGCTGCTCCGAGGGAGAAAGATGTGGCAGTCTGCTTTCGTAAAAATTACAGCCTAGGAAACCCTATGGGGGCAGTTCTACTGTCACTAGGAGTCAGAATCAGCTCAACGATAAAGGGTTTGGTTAATTCAAACACACTGTTAAAAAAAAAATTTTAGGCCAACTGGGGAAACACTAACTAGATATTTGATGTATTGAGGAACCGTTTGTTCTTAAATGTACTAACAGGATGTGGTTAAGTGCTACAGCTGCTAATCAAAAGGTCGGCAGTTTGAATCCGCCAGGTGCTCCTTGGAAATCCTATGGGGCAGTTCTACTCTGTCCTACAGGGTCGTTATGAGTTGGGATCCACTTGAGGGCAACAGGTTTGGTTTTCTTTTTAATGGGCTGTAAATGTATTAAAAAGTTACACAATTAAAACACGAGCCCTTACCTTTTAGAGATACAGGGTGAAATAGCTACAGATGACCTGGCCTCTGGGGTTTGCTTCAGTCCATCCCGGGGAGGAAAGGGGGGGAGCAGACACGAACGAGCCTGACCCTGTGACCTGTGACGGTGCCTGCTGAAGCCAGAGGACGGCGACATGATCTGGCTCACCGCACTCACCTCTCTACACTTACATATGCTTGAAAACGTCCATAATGAAGTTAAAGACAGAGAGAGACAGAACACGATGAGAGTGAAAAACACCAGCCAAGAACTGGGAGAAGGTATTTACAACGTATATTGACATAGACTAGAATCCAGAATAAAGAACGACTCTAAATCAATACAGAAAAGATTAATAATGCAACAGAAAAATAAGCAAACTGCTTGAAGAGATGCTTAATGAGACCAGATGAAACTCAAACCTGAATGGCCAGTAAACATATGAAAAGAACCTCAACCTCCGTCGTAAGAGGGAAATGCAAAGTAAAACCACTGGGAAGTACCACGTGCACCTTACTATGTACGCCATTTTTAAAGGTCTGGCACTAACCAACGTTGGCGAGAACAGGACCTCTCGAGCTCCTAGCCTGCTGGTGGGACACAAATCAGTACATTCACTTTGGAAACAGTTCAGTTTGGCCAGGCAAACTGACCTCGTGCATATGCTGAGTCCTAGCAGATCTCTGCCCTCAACTCAGAGTCAAAGGGATTGAGATTAAAGAAGAGGGGGAGAATGAGGGTATGAGAGAAAAACTCTCTGCATACAGAGCTGTTTCCATTTTCCTGCACAGGGAAGTCAAACCTCTAAAGGGAACCTGAAAACATTAGATCTCTCGGTTAGGAAAATGAGTTGTCTCTCAAAACGAGTAAGGTTAACGATGCAGTTCTGTGCTGTGTCTCAGCCGTGGTGGGCACGCGGTAAATAAGCCATGAGAGACGCACAGTCATTCTTCCAGAGGCGGGTCCTGCTCGGAGCGTGTCAGCTGCTAGCTCCTCGGCGGTGCTCACGGGGCACATGCCATCCTCTGCAGCCACCTCTGGAACGGACGCCGTGGCGGGGGCGGGGGGGGGGGGCCAGATCGCACTCACCTCTTATGCTTCATAATGAGCCCAATGGAGTAGCAGACATCTCTGTGCTTCTCGTCGGAACGGAGCTTGACCTCCACGCCTACCTCCTCCTTTTTACGCTCAATGTGTTCTAAAGTGTGCTGTACCAGATAGCCCACCGCCCCGTGCTGCCCGGGGTCGAGGGTTTGGATGTGCTGGAGGATGTCAAGCACCTTCAAGACAAGACAGAAAGACTAGGAGATAATATTTTCAGCTATGCCCCTTCTTTTTCACTGCCTGGGATTCAGGCCTACATAACCTGACAAAGGGCGGCAGGGGGTAGCGACACTCAGACAAGTCTCCCGTGACCATTCTTCAACTGATTCACCAAGTCAGTGCCACAGAGGCCTGGGGTACTGGGCCCACTTCTGAAACTGGAAACTGGTTCAGGACACCCAACTTCAACCAGCGTGAACGGAAGGAATGATTTGGAAACCGCATGGGGTACTAGAATGAGCGAGTGAGGGCCTGCTATCTGCTAGCAGTTTTGGGTTAGGTGAACTCCAGAAGGTTCTAACATTCTAGGTCAGTGATGGAATTGTGGGGATCTTTTTTTGTTAAATACAGAAAGGAAAGAAATTTAACCTGCCACTCATCAATTGGGAGGAAAAACAAATGCTTAGCTTCTTCATTCAAGATCAACAGGACGTCCTGACACAGCTGCCTCAGTGCTGGGTAAAAGGAAAAAAAGGGTCACAGAGAGGGCGCCAAAGCAATGCAAATCAGTTTAGTTTATGATACTCTACTTGAGGAGTGAGGCCATGCGTATCCGGGCTGGTCATTTCAATTCACAATGGACTTCAGTATTCAAGCGGGCAGTGGGAGAAGCCACATCTCTGTGGAACTTAAGCTACTCACTAGTGGGAGCGGGTCAGTCTGACTTCACCATTACACTGTTTCGATTACGCATGTTGCTCTACAGAAAACTAAAAATCCAAAATAAATAATTAAAAAAAAAAAAGGAGCCACGTAATTATTCAGCACCGCTAAGGAGCCCTGGTGGCCCAACAGTTAAGCGCTTGACGAAAGGTTGGCAATTCCAAACCACCCAGTGGCTCCAAGAGAGAAAAACTTGGTGATCAGCTTCTGTAAAGATGGCGGCCTAGGAAACCTTACTGGGCAGCTCTACTCTGTCACATGGGGTCACTGTGAGTCGGATCAACTTGATTTCATCTGGCGACAACGCCATGTTTACAGCACTTAGCAAAGGGTCTCGACAGGTTTCTGCTTTGAAAACGTGACTTCATCCTACTTACCAAGCCCCAAGGAACAGCACGCTCAGTGGGTAAAGAAACCTGGTTCTAGTCCCAGATCTGCCAAACCAGCTATTTTTACCTTTGAATCAGTTTCTTCCTTATTACATGAGGACGAATAACTGCCCTACCTACTTCCTGGTACATTTTGAGCCTGTAAAAGCGTGGGAAATAAGTTTTATGCAACCTAAGATAGTATCATTCCAAACCCCAATCCTATCTTCCAGACTGAGGTTTGTAGGACCTCAGTATTACTGACCACTGACTCTTTTCTTCACCGTATCCTCCCACCTTGAAGGTCAGCAATAGAGCCACTGCCAGTTTACAGAAGAGGAATCAGGCTCAACGAGGTTAGGTAACTTGCCCGAAGTTATGGGGTGTGAGACGTGGAGTGAGGATTTGGACCCAGGTCTGACGCTATGCCCTCGGTCTTAAACCCTAGGACCATTTTTTATGAACTTTTTTACGAAAAACTTGGGACACATAAAAATGGGCAGAGTAATATAACCTCAAGTATCCTAAACCCAATTGCAAAATCAACTGAAAGCCGATCCCCATTCTGTTTCCCCCACCAGTGGTGCACTTCTGAGAGACAGTAACATGTATCTTTTGTATCTAAAAATGTACCCTTTGTAGCTAAAAACCTCCTTTTGAATAAGCTTCTATGTATTGTCTGCAGAAATGGCCTCCCTCATGCTTCCCATACAGTTCCAACTCGGTACTTTTCCTACACCGCTGCTATAGTCACCACACAGCTTCCCCTCTTTTCCTAGCCGCCCCACACCAGATACTGAAAACAGATCAACTTTGGAGTCTTAAAAGCACAAAGAAAGCCTTCAGCTCAGAGTATCAAAGGAGGAGACACGGTTCAGGGAGAAATCCCTTACTCCCCTTGATATGTGGCTGACAGAGGAAGGGAGGGCGGAGAGAAGGCGCTGGGAAGTGGGCCCGGTGTGTGCCTGAAAACAGTGCGGACAGCTGGGGACCATGCTGCCTCCCACGCAGCAGTTACGGCCTAGAATCCTGAGTCTCCCCCAACTTTGGGGCAGCAATCTTAGAACAGGTGGTCTAAGCCATGAAGCCCTTCCCTGTACTGGTTCTCTTCTTCTAGCCCAAGGGTTAGCTAACTTTTGTGTAAAGGCCAGAGAGTAAATATTTTCCACTTTGTGGCCCATATGGTCTCTGAGTCAACTATGCCACTGTAGCTCAAAGCAGCTGTAAGCGATATGTAAACAAGTGGGCTTGGAAGTCTTCCAACAAAACTTATACAAAAACAGGTGCTTTTGGCCCTGAGGCCATACTTTGCTGGCTCCTGCTCTGGTTTCCTCTAAGGCTCTGTCTACCTTTAGAGCTCCCTCTTCTACTTCTGGGGCTTCAGCTACCAGCTTTGACGTTGGGGTGGAATCACTGCCAAATGTTAGAGGACATCAGCAGGTGAGGGAGCCAGGTCACGTGGAGCTCAGCGTACCCCAAACTGAGCACTCTCTCCTTCCCCTGAAACAGCCCTGTCTCCAAATACCCACTTTTAAAGTGGTACGAGCAGTCTCCCTCGTCAGAAACCCTGAATATCCTCTTTGAGCCTTCTCCCTTATTCATCTCCGATGAAGTTGTTGTTTCTTATTCATTCTTTAAAAAAAAAAAAAAAATTTTTTTTTTTGGAGCACCTACTGTGTGCCAGGAATTGTGCTGGCAGTATGGGGAACAGCCACAGTAAAGGACAAAATGGGATATGGCCCCTGTCCTGAAGGAACATGCATCTAGTGGAGGACAGTTAAACAGGCTAAGTCTTGTGAAAGGGAAAGCACAGGGAGGCTACAGAGCACAGCCGGAGGACCCCACCTAGTGTGCAGGGGCCAGGGAAGGGCTTCAGGGGAGGCCAAAGTTGAAGCTGACGGCTCAGCAGGAGTCAGCTGGGTAAATGGAGTTGAGGGAAGGCGTCTTAGGCAGAGCTGCAGCCGTGCAAAGGCCTGAAGCGAGAGGGCATGGGCAGACAGAAGACATAGCTGTGAAAAAGGGACATCTGGGAGAGAGGAGAAAGGCCAGGCAGGCAGAGCCAGACCATCAAGAATCTAGACAGCTGTACTGAAGAGCATGAGCCTGATCCTACGGCAATAGGGAGCCACTGAGAGGGTTGTAAGCCTGAAGTAGCATGATTAAATTGGCATTTTGGTAAGATCACTCTGGCCACAGGGGTCTAAGAACGAAGGGAAGGAGCCTAAGCAGGAGGTCTATGCCATCATCATGTACAGATCTGTAGGAGGCATTGGGCTCCAGGGTCTAGGCAAGAGATCAAAGATTTTGGAAGCTACCAGCGAAGAGATGGTAACTGAAGCAAGGAGCACAAATGAACTCACCCAGGGAAAGGTGCACAGTAAAAAGAAGTCTAGAAACTACCCTGCAGTCTAGAGCCCCTAAGGAGCAGGCCAGGTGCCAGCAAGAGTGTGAGAACCTGAGACAGAGGCCAGGGGAGCGTGCTGTACAGAGGGAGTGGACCATGGTAGTCAAGTTAAGATAAAGCAAGAAGAGCAACTACTGGCTTTAGCAACAAGGAGAACGGTTTTAGCACAAGGGGTCACTGGCGTGCTTCGCACTTCCAGTGGAGGTTGTGTGGGAACTGGGTGGGAACCAGATCACAGTGTTCCCAGGAGTGAGTGGGAGGCGAGCAGGGCGGTCCTCACGCATGGACAGCATGTAAGAATTTAACTGCAGGGGAGGAGGATAAGGGGGACCCAGAGGGCAATGAGGGGAGTGTAGGGAGGGCAGTCATGGGAGTGTTGTTCCCCCCGCCCCCCGAAGATGAGAGAGACTTGAGTATGTTTAATGCTGGCACTCAGACAACAGAAACAGGAAGCTGAAGATACAGGAGAAGAAATAATGGAAAATTTAGTGGTCTAAGAAAAGGCAGGGGGGCTGGGGTCCAGAGCACAGGGGGAAGAGAGGGTTGCCTTGGTAAAGAAGAGGGGCCCCCTATCCACTGAAATGTAGAGAAAGAAGAAAAGGATTCCTGTGGATCCAAGCAAGTGTGCGGGCTTGGCAGCAGGAAGGAGAAAGAGCTCCTGTCTGCTGGCTTCTTCAGAAACAGCCCTGCCTCAGCCCACTGCACCACTGGTGTGAAGAGCGGGTGGGCTCTAATGCCATGCTGCCTTGGCTGTGGGAGAGACCTGGCCGTGGTAATTAGCGTCTCTGCACTTCACGTATCATCATGAAACTCAACAAATCTAATAAAGTAAAGGTAACAGGAACTTGTAATACATATCGTGGTTATCATAAATAAGTAGATAAATGAAAAAACAGGAACGCACTATTAACTCCTGGACAACGGAGCTCTAAAAGTAGGTGGTAACTTCAACAGAGAGCCCAGTTGTTCAGTTACTCCACCAAATCACACGACTGTTCTGGAAAGACGTTTGCTTTCTAGGCTACTTCTCACAGCTCTTCTTAAGACAGGAGCCTGGGGATTCTCCCACGGATGCATCCTCTCTTAGAACTATTTTAGAGGGTTGAAGCTGTGAGTTAATGAGATGATTTACATCCAAGCCATGTCGAGTCACTGAGAATATTTACTTTCTCTTGGAAGAGTTTACCACACTCTAATCACACGGGCAGATGATTTTATGGTAATATCCCCGAGAGCTCAGAATGAAGCTCTCCCACCAAGCTGTTCTCCACAAACGCAATGATCAACAGGCTCCTGGAGGGAACCAAGGGCGGGGTGGCGACGTGCAGCTGGCTCTGCACAGCCTTATCCTGCACAACTGTGTGCACACATCTGCTGCGTCCCCAGCTCACTGATGAGCAGCTCTGAGCTCAAATGTGTGGCCTTCTGAAAGTGCTTGCTGCTGGCCAACAGGGCCGTTATGAAAGAGAAAATTCAAGTGAAACGGTATCAAAACTCAGTGGTTTCTAAAGACATAATCAGCCCTTAGCGCGTCCTGTGGCTGGGCCTGAACACACCTAAAATCCACATTTTCCTTACGTATTTATATACCGGCAACTCAGTCGCTGATGGCACAGCTGGGTGTTGAACATTTTAATCTCTGCTTCTCTTTGCTGAGTGAGGGTGACTCAGGGAAAACGCATGCCTCAGGAGGTGAGTGGTGGGGCAGAGGCTACCAGCTTTCTGGTTCTGGAGTTCAAAGGGCCAAGCTTAACAAGAACTGACAGTTTCTGGCAGTATAACCAATTTTCATTAGAATTAAAGGAAACAGAACAAAATTTAATTGATTGGTCAAGACTGGGAGGCTGGATCCATGTGTGTTCAGCCCCCACGTTAGTACAAGGGCAGACTTGGTTGGAATAGCCGCCTGCTAGTTCAGCAACAATCTGAGTTCCCTCTCTAAGGCAAGTGCAAGGCATCAAGGTAAGATAATTACCTTTTCTGGCCAGATTCCCAGGTGGAAGTAAAGCCTGGCTTGAAGGAGGAGAAGCTGCACCTGGTCCGGGTACATTGCCAGGTAGAGATCCAGTGAGTCTCTCAGGAGCTGGTAGGACTGATCGATGCCTTCCCTAGCAGGGCAAGAGGAATCTCTGTCTTAGCCTGGTTGCTTTTTAGCCGAGACTCTTTTTCAACGCCTGAATTATGAAAGTCATTGACATGGATACCAAAAGTTTTCATTCAGATACTTCCTCTAAGATTCTGTTCAGCAAATAGCTAAAATGCTCTTAATAAAAAAAAAAAAAAAACACAATAAATATAAATCTTGTACCCCACTTAGGTGATGGGCACTAAATTAAAACACTAAAGTGATTTCATTAAGAAGCTCCCCCAATACCACTCTACATAGTTAAAAGTGAATGCTGATAGCAGAAAACTGTTACTACAAATCCTTCTATTTCCCTTTTAGGACAAATTTCCTTGGAATCAGAAGCAAAACCGTGTCAGATTTTTATTACCTGTTTTTGTCTAAGTGATAGAAAAGTTATGAGTTAAAAGATGACAAAACACTGGGCAAGAGAACATCCTGCCTCCTAAAACTAACCTCTGCTACCTAAGAGATTCTTGCTAGTGAGGAACGGTTTCAGTATTTACACAGAAAAGAACCTAAGTCCACTGCAAAGATCTCAGAGAAAAGTCACTGAGTACATCTCAACCCTGTACAGCATTATGCCACTGGCAACAGGTATCTTCTGTGGCGGGCAGACAGCTATAGACATCCCAACTGCGCTACCCAGCATCTGCTGGTTTCCTGTCTTGCAGGGCAGCTCATGAAATCACTTTCTCTGGAAGACAACTGAAGCCTCTGACAGCACGCCCTCTGCGGAAGTGTTAGAAAAACCAGAGCGCTCACCGCTTTCCCAGGCTCAACAAGTTTCCCACCATTCGCTGCAGCACCTTCTTGACGTTGACCACCCCGTACAAGGCGGCGGTCACGTGCTGGCCGATCAGGTATTCACATTCTTTCACTGTCAGCTGCTTGCCTTTCCCAAAAGCATCAATGTAGATGTAGTCAAAGATGTCTAGTGTCGCCCTAGCAAAAGAGCACAGTTAGGCAAATCTTAGGGGGGAACGGAACAAGTCAGTGTTTTAAATTTCTCTAGCAAGGAGCTCAATCCAAAAGCTCTGAAAACAGTACGATTTCTACTTAAAATAACAAGGCCTTATGCAAAGTTTAAAATCTGACCCTTTACACATGCTCTGCTGTGGAAAGACCAGAGGTTCATGAGCACCTAAGAAACAGCACTGACGTGCACCTACCTGATGTAGTCTTCTTAGGGAGACAGGTTCAAACCTCAGGGCCAGGAATATCCATCAGAAGTGCAGTTGAGAGTCTAAGAATCTATAGATTAGCACCACTTAACCATCTGTGGATCCCAGGCCTGTCTGATGGCCTGGAGGACCCTGTACTCAGGTCTGCTGACACGCTTAGTTTAGGTGGTCACAGACCTGCTGGAGCCCAGCCATGGACGCAGGTTAAGAGCCCTCTCTAGGCCACAGAAAGCTACGCACCTGTACTTGACCCCACTGCTCCTCTGAGGAGTAGCTTTCCAAGAACCATGCTCCCACACAGTGTGACTGGCCTGTGCTGAGCAGAACTGAAAGGCACGGTCACGCGAAGTCAGCTCTCTTTGCATTACCAAGTGGGCTCTCTATGGGGGCTGATGGACTAAGGGTTTAGTTGGGTCTTTGTTTCAGGGATAACTGTGTTTCTTTTGAGCAACTGTTTTCCTTTGATCTTAAGTCCACAGCAAATCATGTAACCTTCTCTCATTGCCAAAAAGCCATCCAGGTTTCACGCTTATGTCACATTTATAGTGCACCTTTAGCAAGGGTATAAGACTTCCACAAACAGTTCTAGAAGTACTGAATGCTCTTCAGCTCTTTTTATGAGGCTAGGATAACCTTCCAAGGATACTAAAAAAAACAAAAAATTACAGGCCAAGATCACTTACGAGCATAATGCAAAAATTCTGAGGGCAAATCAAATGCAAGAACATATTAATAAATGTACATACGATTAAGTTCCATGGACCCCCCCCAAAAGATAACTGAACATTTAAAAAAAATCTATTTTAGCACATGTAGAGTAAAATAAAATCCAATGATTACTCCAATAGATACAGAAATCTTGGGAAAAAAAAAACTAATAGTTAATAACCTGTAGGGAACTCAAGAATTTAGAGGACAGCTTCAATAACCCTGATGAAGACTACTGCCCCCAAACACCATGTTTGACAGTAAAATGGTCAAAGCCTTCTGTTTAGGGTCATAAAGCAATGGTGCCATTTAAAGTCAGACACAGGACAAGGGTGCCCACTACCACTGTTTCTATACACCTCTGTACAAGGGGACCTAGCCAGTAGAGTCAGATAAAGAAACAAAAACACGTTAAGGACCAGAAACCAAGAAACTGTCATTGTTCATAGACAATATAATTGTTTACATTGAAAAGCCAAGAGCTGACAAATGATTAGCACTAATAAACTATCTAGCACAGTGCTGACTATGAAATCTCTATCTGAATATCAACGGAATCCCTGTACACCATCGAAACTTAGAAAACGTTTAATTAAAAAAAAAATTACTACTTACAATGGCAACAAAAAAATCCAGGTACCTAGGAATAGATGTAGCAAAGTAATAAATATGTAGGAAATGATAAGATCTTTACAAAGGACATTAAGGAAGACCTTTCTCTCTGTCTCGTGTGGGTGTGGGTGTGTGTGTGTGTATGTGAGAGAGAGAGAATTTATAAAAGAATGGAAAGAAAAATTTAAGAACTCTTGATCTTATCTGCTTTGGAACAAAGGGACTTTGAGATACACATAAGATCTTGAAGACTTAATTTTTTTTTATTGAACTTTAGATGAAGGTTTACAGAACAAACTAGCTTCTCATTAAACAGTTACTACACATATTGTTTTATGACATTGGTTAACAACCCCGTGACATGTCAACAGTCTCCCTTCTCGACCTTGGGCTCCCTATTACCACCCTTCCTGTCCCCTTTCCTCCTGCCTTCTAGTCGTTGCCCCTAGGCTGGTGTGTCTATTTAGTTTCTTTTTGTTTTATGGGCCTGTCTAATCTTTGGCTGAAGGGTGAACCTCAGGGAGTAACTTCATTAATGGGCTAAATCGCTGTTAAGGGGCCAATATGCTCGGGGTTTCTCCAGTCTGTCAGGCCAGTAAGTCTGGTCTTCTTTTGAGTCAGAATTTTGTTCTACATTTTTCTTCAGATTTGTTCAAGACCCTCTACTGTGATCCCTGTCAGACCAGTCAGTGGTGGTAGTCGGGCACCAGTTGGTTGTATAGGACAGACCTAATTTCTTTTTAATTAAATTTTTTATCTTCAGATAATTGTAAATTCGTATGCAGCTTAAAGAAAAAACACAGATACCCTGAGTACTCTTCACCCAGTTTCCCCCAATATTAACATCTTGTAAAACTAAAGTACAACATCTCAGTGAGGACACTGACATTAATTCAGTCAAGATAAGAAGCAATCCCATCACCACCCTAGTCCGATTTTTAACCTGTGTTTGGTTACAGCCAATTTAATTTTGAAAAACAGTCTTTCTCTTAGCATAGAGGGAACGAATTCTCAGGACCAGTCACTACATACGTACCCTTCTGCACTTTGGCACCATCTTAATAAGAAGTGACTTGGGAAGTTGACAGGCTCCAGAGGGACTCCCAACTGCCGGGCAATTGTCAAATACAGCAGAGACATGCTGATTGGGATGCCTGTTCTGCGGATCAAAACCTAAAGGAGAAAAATGCTTTCGGTTCACAGAGATAAACTATACATTCTCACACTTTCAAGAAGACAAATCTGCTGGGCACCTATGTTGTCAGGCATGACGGCTGGTTTTGAGGCTTCAGTGGCTTGCCGCCTGTTCTGGTTCAGTCTTCATAAAAAAGAGTTTTTACAATTTTTAATGGTTGAAAAAGGCAATTGAAAGATGAATAGCTTGTGACGTGAGAATTACATGAAATTCAAATTTCAGTGTCCACATAAAAAGCTTTATTGGAGCACAGCCACACTTGTTTTTGTATTATCAGCGGCATCTTTCCCATTACAATGGCAGAACTGAGTAGTTACAAGTTATGACAGAAACTGTAAGTTACTCTCTGGTCTTTTACAAATTTAGGCCCTCCTTCAGTAACTGCATGGTGCAAACGGTTAACACACTCAGCTGCTAACCAAAAAGTTGGAGGTTCGAGTCCACCCAGAGACTCCTCAGAAGAAAGGCCTGGTGAAACACGTCCGAAACATCAGCCACTGAAAGCCCTGGGGAGCACAGCTGTACTCTGACACACACAAAGTCGCCATTAGTCAGTGTCAACTCGACGGCAACCGATAGCTGGTCTTCCAGAAAGTTAAGGCCACTTTAAGGAAAAGCGTGTAAAATACAGCAAGATAAAACAGCCTCAGGGTAAATATGAGAATGGGGCCAAATCAGGCAGCAAATAAAAAACACGGAAGACGTGTAACCTGGATGTCGCTAGGCCACAGACTTTGTCTCGCCTTTCTACAGCCAACGCAACAGGCAAAACCTGACCTGTCTCACAGTTTAGTGCCCGTAAGATACAAGCTGACCAAACTGAGTCAGAGAGATATCTACTTCTAGTCAGGATTTTACCTCAAGGGTTCTGAAACTGATAATACGCTGGCGAAACAGATAAAATCCTCATCGGTATCCCCACAGTACAGACAAAAGAGTTCTGACGGACACTCAGAGATGAAAAAGACATGGCACTTGCCCTCAAGAACTGTACACTCTATCAGAGATGAGCTTAAAAACAGATACGCAGTAAAACCTGTGAGAGCCAGAACCTGTGTAAGGTGGAAACCTGTTAGAGAAGGAAAACACAAATATTTTCCACTAACAGAGAGTGAAAGAAAAGTGGTAAGACTGCACCCTGTCAAAGGCGGAAAAATTGTGCGACCTGGAAAAACAAGGCAGTCCTGTCGAGTTCTGGCTCTCCCAGGTATCACTGTAAAAACACCCATTTATTCAACAATCTTAAGTACTGATATGTTGCAGCACTGGAAGAGTTAAAGCTTTACAACAAAGGACACTCTGGGTCTTTTTGTTTTCTGTGTAAACAACTTAAAGGATAACCTGCCACATGACTTTATACTTGTGCACTTCACCCTGGTTTACTGGACTAGGTTATTTTAATTGGGTGAAAACTACCTTCTACCTCACAAGTCTTTGGAGAGATTCAAAAGTATATGTCATGCGCTATTTACAAACACGGCACATTGCAAACGAATGTCATTCTTTCGTCCTGGTTTCTCAGCTGATGTGTTTTCTCCCCAAATTCAGGACACAGACATTTACCTGGTGCATATATAAGTTTAGGGCGTTATAGTAGTCCATTCGATTCCCCTTGAACTTGAGCTGATCATAAAGCACATAGTTGATGGCATCCAGCACCTGGCTCTGGAGTTCTATCTCCATTATCATGCAGGATTCGCCTGAAACACAGAGATCTAGTCTGAGGACACAAGCAAACAAAGCTCATGACCAGTGCCCCAAGCTGCCCACGACATGCAGACACTGGCAGTTTCCTCACAATATTAGTCAAGGGTTGCCAACCTAGGGAGCAGAAGAGACTACGTATTTACAGTCTTTTTTATATATATTATCCAGGCAAGGTGGCTGCTTATGTCATCAACCACCTTCTTCGTGACGTAATAGGAACGACACTACAGAGCCTCCCAGAGTGACCAACTCCACTCTCTTTTCCAAGTACGGCTGGATCTGTGAGCCATTCCACACCTGCCTTGAAGGCTAAGCTGGGGTGGCGACTGTTTATGCCCCGGAGAGTTTTGCAAACAAGTTCTACGATGCTGTTGATCTGGGCCTGGATGTCTCTGAGGCTGATGTCGGAAAGAGGGTTGCAATATTGATCGATATACACAGCGCCTGAAAGTGAACACACAACAACGAGAATGAAATGAACTCTTATTCTTTGCCCTTAATGACCTACCATTTACCCCCGACACCCCGAGCCGTCCGTGGCTCTCCACACCATTCCCCAGTTTACCGCCGACACCCTGAGCCGTCCGTGGCCCTCCACACCATTCCCCAGTTTACCCCCGACACCCTGAGCCGTCCGTGGCCCTCCACACCATTCCCCAGTTTACCGCTGACACCCCGAGCCGTCCGTGGCTCTCCATACCATTCCCCAGTTTACCCCCGACACCCCGAGCCTTCCGGGGGTCTCCACACCATTCCACCAGAAAAGCTTCATCTTTCGGACACCAGAACTTCCTGCTAATATACTGAGAAGCGACTATAAAAATTTTCACAACAAAGGAACTTTCACTTCACTTTTTTTTTTTTTTAAATAACCTAAAACATCTCAGAAGTCACGGACTCAAAAAACTTCACGATGTATGGCTTAGCCCCACATTCTGCTACAAAGAGAAACAAATGCTATAAAGATCTTTTCAAGCTACGTCACTCTCCCCATAACTCTCATAGCTCAAAATCCAACATTTCTCAAAACATGATGGCATAACACATGATTTCAACTTTAAGCAGGTGAAATCAGTCAGTGACAGGATATGCCATTTCAACAAATTATACATCTCAAGGGTGAAATAGTAAATGGACTTGAGACAATAACCCTACTTTCAAATTAGATAAACAGTTCCATTCAGGAACCTGAAGCCAAGAAGACGTTCAAAGCCCTCTGGAGACATTTTCTTTTGAAAACCACCACTCTCCACTGCCTTATGTAATTTCTTAACAAGTGACTGAGGGCTAACTTGATCGCTTGATTAGAAAACGTTTTCACTTGGGAAATCTAGTCATTGTAAATTCACGAGGTCACAAACCAATTCAGGATCTTCACTCCTACACCAACACCCCAAGAAGCTGAAAGCAGCTGAATGGGGGTCAAGAGACCACGGTCCCAGTCCCGACTTTGCCACTTACCAGGAACTGACTCCTGGGCCTTCTTGGACCCAAGTTTCCCCGTGTCAGTACCAGTTACTGACAAGTCGATTCCAACTCATAGCGACCCCACGTGTCAAGAGTAGAACTGTGTTCCACAGAGCTCTCAGTGGCTGATTTTTCAGAAGGAAACTCCCAGGTCTTTCTTCCAAGATGTCTCTGGGTGGACTCGAGCCACCAACCTCCTAGTTAGCAGCTGAGCAGGTTAACCATTTATACCATTCAAGGAGTCCTCCCCATCTGTAGGATGAGGGAATTTGTGCTGCACTTCTCTAAAGCCTATCCCTTCCTAATACTACAATTTCTGGACTCCATCAAGGGCACTGGCTTTATTCTAGTCCGTCACCAAGGACTCAACCCCTGGAGCCTACTTTCATTCATTCAACTACTTCAAAACCTTCTGTGGCTTCCCAACACCTACTGGACTGATTTGATGGGTTATTTGAAAATAATAATGCAACTATGTATTTACAAAATGAATCACATGTTTTCCTAAACAAGCTACAGAAAAAAAAGCTTGTTGAACTATTCCTGACTGGAATAAGAGAAGATACGATTCTCAAACCTAGCACTCGTATAGAGGATTTCAGGGTGGTGAGAATATTCTGGACCAATGGCACAGTGGTTAAGAGCTTGGCTGCTTAACCAAAAGGTCAGGAGTTCAAATCCACCAGCTGCTCTTTGGAAAAACCTGCTCTGTCCTATAAGATCGATATGAGTCAGAATCAACTTGACAGCAACAGGTTCGGTTTACGGGCTTTGAGGATATTTTATTTTAATAAAACTGAAACCAATTTTCCGTTTCCTTTTGGATGATATGAGAATTTCATACCATCGACAAGAATCTGCACTAGGCATTGTAAAATAAATAGCCATTATTACCCCAAGCCTCTGCGCGTGAGAAACCTAGTGACTAGCTGGAGGAACAAAATATACACACACGGAACAGAAATGGTGTAAGGGGAGTTACTACCAAGAATTCCTGTGGTAGCTCTGAGGCCAGCTGGAGTTGTCAGTGAAAACTTAATTGAAGAGGTGAGACATGAGCTGACCATTGAAAGGTGAGGACGAGTTTTGAGAGGGAACTGTTAAGAAGAGGGCTGCTACAAATGAGGATGTGAAGCCAGAAATATCTGTAGGGCTCCAGTGAGGACGATGGCCTGGCTGTGGCAGATGGAACATCCCGGAGAGTAATGGGGAGAGGGTGTGGCATTGGGGGTAGGACCAGACTACGGAGGGCACTAAAAAACAGGCAGAGATCTTGTAAGAAAAGGCAATCAGTTGGCCACACTGCAGGTTTCACAGGGGGTGGTGGAAAAGCCGGGTTTCAGACGGAACTGACCCTGGTGTGCTGGCTGACCTGAAGGGGTGAGGACTGTGAAGGTGTATATTTACTTAGGAAGCTGCTGCAGGGAGAAGTGGTGATGGTCTGGACAGGAACAGTAACAGAATGGAGACAGGACTATGAGAAGCAATGGGAAGACAAAAATTAACAGATTGGGTAAATCACCAGGAGAAGGGAAGGAAAGTGACTAAAATGGAAATACCCTTATTTCATAACAATTAGCTACGGGAGTGTTTGTGTAATATTCTAGGAGTCAAAAATAGTTTAAAAAAATAAGTCACATTTTGTTCCTATTCAACTTAGCAGGAACAAAAAGTTATTTCCTTCATTTTACCTGTCTACTCAACTTCATCCTCCTCATTTCTCATTCTCAGTGAGCAGACTCACTGAGGCACAAGAACATTTGGTCCTCATTAAACTTGAGCTCAAAGAGATTAAGGGATTTGCTCAAGGTCACATGGACACAGAACTGGATACATTTCTTTCTGGCTTGGAGATGATGCTTCACAGTTTAGAAAAACAGGGAATTAACCTCACTAGATGACTGGGTTTAGACGAAGTATCAGTCTTGTGTTCTGAACCAATAAAACACCTTTAGAAAATACAGTCTAAACCCTCAATGAGATGGACTGACACAACAGTCACAACAATGGGCCCAAACATACCAACGATCGTGAAGATGGCACAGGACTGGGCAGCGTTTCGCTCTGTTATACGTAAGGTTGCCATGAGTCGGAGCAGACTTGATGGCAACTAACAACAATGAAAATAAAGATTTTGACAGACTCTTAGCTCAAAATTTAACAGACCGTACAACTCAACTTTCAGAAGCCCACGCAGCGGAGTTTTTCCCCCCTGCTTTACCGTCAGGGACAGGGTTTCCACTACTGATCTTAAAGACGACTCAGCTCCTTACGGCAACAGTGTTGTCCACGTGTATGGGAAAGGACCCACCTTCAAGATACGACTCATAGTCATCAGGCTGCTGAAGAAAAGCCTTGAGATTATTTAAAATTTTCTGTTGTCGTAGATAATAAAGAATTTTCTTTGCGTAATATTTCCAGGTCAGAGCTTTTCTACGAAAGCAAACAAACATTAAAAAGCCAAGTCAGTAACAACTGAGGTTAGAAAATTTCAATTCTTTTTTTATTTCACACCTGTAATACCATGGTAGAGTCTACTTAACGAGAAAAACAGAACCGGTCTATGATGATACAGTACTTACTATGAAGGAAGTAGTACAATTTAGGACTTTGTATTTGTAATAGAACACTAAATGAGCTGTACTGAAATTTGAGTAACTGTTACCTGTCTGACTTCAGATTACCTGCCTACCTTTGGTAGAGGAGCTGAGATCTTAATCACTGCCCTGATGGTGCAGTGGTTAAGTGCTCAGCTGCTAGCCAAAAGGCTGGTAGCTTGAATTCACCAGCCATTCCACTGGAGAAAAGCTCTGGCGATGTGCTCCTGTGAAGATTGACAGCCTAGGAAACCCCATGGGGCAGTTCTACTCTGTCCTATAGAGTCACTATAAATCAAACTGACTTGATGGCAATGGGTTTGGTTTTGCAAAAGGAAATGAAAGAGAAGTCTGAGAAGTCAGGTGAGCTGGGAGAATTGTAGGAGATGGCTGTAAGGTGTTTCAAAGCCTTTGCTGGTTCCTCTGGTTCTCTGGGGAGCTCAGGCCTTGCACCTCTTTTTTCGTCCATTTATACTCACTGCCACGCTAACCTCATCTACTCTCAGGGTTTCAAATACCATGCACATTGACAAGCCCCGATTCATTTTACAGTCCAGATCCTTCCCCGCAAGCCAGGACTGCATATGCAACTCCTACTCCGCAGCACACTGGGATATCTGGGGAGCACCTTAAACCTCCCTTCCCGTAGTCATCTCCGTCTCAGATAAAGCAACTCCATTATTCTAATCAGGTCCAAAACCTGGGAGTCAGCCTTAGACTCCCTGCTTTCGCTCATAAGCCACCTTCAATCCATCAGCCAACCCTATTAGCTCTACCTTCAAATCGTATCAGAGATGCGCACACTTCTCACCACCTCCTGCTACTGCCCTCACCCAAGCCACCAGCGTCTTCTGTCTACGTTATAGCAACATCCTCCTAACTGTGCCTCCTGCTTCAGAGCTTGCCCCACGACAATCCATTCTCAATATGGCAGCCAGAGGGCTCCAGTTAAAACGTTAGGTCGCACTCTCCTCTGCTTCAAATTCTCCAGTGGTTTCCCACCTCGATCAAAATAAAAGCCCAAGATCTAACAATGACCTCTAAAAGGCCCTTCGAACTCTCACCCCATTATCGCCCTCGCCTCAATTCCTATTACCCCCCAGGTCAACCACTGGAGTCACACTGGCTTCCCCACTGTTCTGTCAACATGCCTGGCTGGTGCTCACCTTATGCCTTCGCACTGTCTGTTCCCTCCGCTTGGACCACTCTCTCCCTGTAGATCTGCAGTCTGTTGCGTCACCTCCCTTTAGGTTTCATCCCATACGTCAATTTGAATAAGGCCCCCTACCCTAGTTAAAATTACACCCACCAGCCCCCACTCCCTTGTTCCCTTCCCTGACTACTACTTCTCTATTCAATCTATCATTTTCCAGCATGATATATTCTATTTATTGTGCTTAGTGCTTATCTCCCCAAAGAATGTATGCTCCCTGAGGGCAGGGTTGTTTGCATTGTTCACTGCTGTATTCCCAGGGAACTACATCTGGCTCACTACAGGCACTCAATAAATACTTGCTGAGTGAATTAAATCTTTTTCTAGGTCTCCCGAAACTACATGGGGATTATGGGGAGTGGAGGGAGACGGTGAGTAACTGATCTGTCTGACTTGATGAAGAAACTAAGGACCCCACTTTTCAGTAACGAAAAGAGAAAACCAACAGAGCTATGTTTTGCCTCCTTCTCAATCTGAGTCGCAAACACCCTTGTTCCAACGCTCAGGCCAAGAAACAGATCTTTATGGACATCCCAGAAGCCCTGTATGGGCCCCCTCCTGACCTCCACAGTCACCACGACCAACACTTCTGTCGTAATCACCTTCTTGAGTTTCTTTATGGTTTTATCACCAAATGTGTATCCCTAAACACTCGAGACTAGTCCATTTCAATGTCTTATCTAAGGGATCCCCCTCCGTCTTTGCTTTTTCCCCCTTGCACTTTCAGGAAACCAGGTTCTTTGACCTGTAGTTGCCCACAGTTGGGAACTGCTGATTGCGTCCACATGGCACAGCTTAACATGTTCTTGTCTTCTGATTTCCTGTAAATTGGGTGCAGAGGTTTGATCCAATTCACAGTGCATTATCTGGCACAAGGACTTCACAGGTGGTAGTGTGCTCTTCCATCAGTCTTCCAATAAGGCCTGATTGTCTCTCTTTGTGATGCTAGCAGCCACTGCTACTCACTGCTCAAGTCCACTAATCAGTTAGGGGTTACAAAGCGGTGACATTCTAAATAAATTATTCCTTCTTCATCCATCAGCTGGAATACCTCTATAAAGTGAAACTTTATCTACTATTTGGTCCCCTGGTGGTATAGAAGGGCAGGATAAATGCTCATCTCTTTCTTTTTATTGACCAATTTTCAAAATAATGATTTCAGTTTCTATTATCTTCCAAAGGTGACCAATAGTTGCTACTGTTCTAAATATCATTACAAACTCATGGAGTTAAATACACTTGATGTGTTTCAATCCATTCCAATTATTCACACTGACGTTTGACATGTCACATGTTTGCCAATGGAAGCCTCTGCATGCTGGACCCTGAATACTTCTGACGTGAACTTCAGGGAGCTTCCCTGCTATCTGGTGCAACAAAATGATCCAGGCTCATCTTTTACAGTTCTTAACCAGGACCTAGAATCAGTCATTTCTGCAAATCACTGGCTTCTTTTGGTGGGAAATGGTGTATTAAGTCCACAATTTTGTTGTTAGGGAATAATTATTTCTAATGAGTTGGTTGCTGTTTGTAGACATTTTCAGGGGACAGGGCTAGTTAAGTCTAATGTGTGTGTATACATATATACATAATACACCTATATGTATATTTATATAACACATCATACATGTATATTGAAAAGGAGCCCTGGTGGCTCAGTGGTTAAGCGCTCAGCTGCTAACTGAAAGGTTGGTGGTTCGAACCCACTAGCGGCTCCTCAAGAGAAAGACGTGGCAGTCCACTCCCATAAAGACTACAGCTTAGGAAAGCCTATGGGGCAGTTCCACTCTGTCCTGTAGGGTCACTATGAGTGGGAATCAACTCAATGACAATGGATTTGATTATTATATTTAAAGACAAAATACTTTGAGTTCATACTGATACAGTTTAAATTCAGAACTACATGGTTTTTACCTTCTTCTGTCTTATATCTGTATTGTCTTTCTTCCAGGAGAATCCTGGTTCTCCTAGGGTAGGAGAGGTGACAGACGTAGAATACCACATAATTACTCGTTTGCTTAATTTCACATCTCTCTCATACACACACACCAGTTTCAGAATAACAAGATCAATAGTTTCACTACCATAATGACTCCTGAAAACAGCTAAATATTTTGTATATGTCCACCCCACATTCTCTGCTTGTTTTTAAAACAATCGTACTGTATCTACATTATTAGACCTACAGCCAATACATCCAGTACTTCCTCCCCTACAGCTCTCGTTTAGATTTAATTCTACAAGTAAACATATTTAATGCTCACCACCAATCCTAATGTCAATGTCTCTCTGGTTATTTTGGTTGTTTGAGGCTCATATTCTAACAGATTGCTCAGGAAGGACTCAAGAGCCCCCCAGGTATTGCAAGCTGATATAAGTTTGTCTTCAGCCTTTATATTGGGAAGGCAGTTTGGCTGGATATAAAAATACCTGGCTGATATTTTTCAGCCTTGAGTATCTTAAATATGTTATTCCTTTCTCCACTGATATAGAGCATTGCTACTGAAAAGCTGGAAGAAATCCTTATTTTCTTTCCATTATGAGTGATGTCATTTTTCTTTATTGGATGCCCAAAGGACTTTTCTGTACTGTTTAGAAGTCAGTCATTTTACCAGAATATGTCTCAATTTTGGTCATTTTGGGTCAATTTTCTTGGGTACAGCATATGTCCTTACAATCTTTGTTGCAGGATGTACTGATTTTTAAGAACACTAAGAACATTATATAGGCAAATAGTTTTCAAATATCCAGGGAAGGAGTTTCAGCAGTTAGGGAAACTACTTTTCTTGTTCCTATGCTTTCCACAGCCAAACCACAAGCACTGGCCAGGAGTGAATACGAACAGGGTCCTTCATGAAAACCAGCACCCCAAAATGATTACAAATATGAGAGCATTCCGTATCCTTTATGAACAACCCTGTTTTGTTGTGTCAGGCCAAAGGGTAACATATTTATGATATTTATTTCTACAAGGATTGTAACGATGCACATTTTTATTGGCTATGCATAGTTCGTCTTTTTTTTTTTTTTTGCCAATCTGATAGGTAAAAAGCTGTTTTTCATTGTTATTTAACATTTCCTTAAATAGAGAATTTAATGGTCTTTTACATGATTGCTAGCTACTTGGATTTGCTCTTGGGGATGTCATTCTCCCATCCTTTGCACACTTCTCTACTCCCTCTTAGAAATTTATGAGTTCTTTTTATTGTGGTTTCAATGGGTTAGTGACTTTGTTAAGGGGGCCTCCCCAGATTGTACATGAAGCCTCCTATTCACCTGCAGAACTTCCATTGTGGTGATTTTTAAATTTAAGTCGTTTAATCCTCGGGAACTTAATTTTGTACATCGTGCAAATTTTACTTTCTTCCAGATGGATATTCAGTTATGTCTAGTAAAAATCAAAGACGAAGCCTACTGCTGCCGAGTCGATTCCGATTTACAGCGACCCTATAGAACAGGGTAGAACTGCCCCATAGGGTTTCCAAGGAGAAGCTGGTAGATTTGAACTGCTGACCTTTTGGTTAGGAGCAAGCTCTTAACCAACTGTGCCACCAGGGCTCCATATGCCCAGTACCAAAACAAACAAACAAACCCAGTGCCATTGAGTCGTTTCCAACTCATAGGGACCCTATAGTACAGGGTAGAACTGCCCCATAGGGTTTCCAAGGAGAAGCTGGTAGATTTGAACTGCTGACCTTTTGGTTAGGAGCAAGCTCTTAACCAACTGTGTCACCAGGGCTCCATATGCCCAGTACCAAAACAAACAAACAAACCCAGTGCCAATGAGTAGTTTCCAACTCATAGGGACCCTATAGGACAGAATAGAACTGCCCCATAGAGTTTCCAAGGAGCACCTGGCCGATTTGAACTGCCAACCCTTTGGTTAGCAGCTGTAGAACTTAACCACTACGCCACCAGGGTTTCCATATGCCCCGTAACATTTATTAAATAACCCATCTTTCACCCTATGAATTTAAATACATTACTTTTTTATTCTGGGACATGTTTCTGAGTTATCCTTTGAAACTGAAGTGGCGATTTTTCTTTAACCACTGCACTGTTTTGATTATAGGAGCTTTGTAATACGTCCTTATGTCCCAATATCTAGTGATGCAAGTTCCCCATTAAGAGAATCAAAAAAAATTTTTTTCTTGGTTCTTCCTGAAAATTCATTTTTCTGTGTAAGTTTTAAGACAAGATTATCCGAGTAAACCAACCAAACCCTTAAAAAAAAGAAACTTACTCCCCCCCAAAAAATCTTGTTGGGATCCTAATTGTAACGGTATTCGCTTTATGTATTAATTTTGGGAGAACTGGCATTTTTAAGCTTCCCATTCAAGGCAGTGGGTTATTCAAGGACAGGCTATGTCTTATTTTCTGTTCTTCAATAACATTCTATCATCCGCTAGGAAACCCACTCCCAGGAATCTATTACTGAGAAATGACACTACTAGAAATATCACTATTCACAAAATGGGGAAGAAAGTAGACGGCCTTCAATGACCAAAACCAAACCCAAACCTGTTGCCATCGAGTTGATTCCGACTCATAGCGACCCTAAAGGACAGAGTAGAACTGCCCCACAGGGTTTCCAAGGAGCGCTTGGTGGATCTGAACTGCTAACCTCTTGATAAGCAGCCGTAGCTCTTAATCACTATGCCACCAGGGTTTCTGTCCTTCAATAAGGCAATGATTAAATCATGGTATATACTACCAAATAGTATGTAGTCATTAACAAAAACTAATTTGAATTTTACCAGCTGATTAGATTTTCAGAAGGTAATACTTTTCTGTATCTTTTATTTTTCTTATTTAACATTAAAAAAAAAATTTTTAATGTTAAATAAGAAAAATAAAAGATATAGAAAAATATCAACTAAATGATCTCGATTTTGTGAAATAATGACCCCCCTCTCCTCAGACCTCGGCATGGGAGAACATAACCTAGGTCCTTACCAACAGTTACAGGGGTTGGGGTAGGGGAGACCAACGCACATGGAGGGAGGGTGAGGCAGGAAGCAGCAGCTTGAGAAACAACAGCCTGCACTAAATATAGAACCAAAACAACCAACAAACCCAGTATGTATATAACCACACTTAGGTATTTAAGAGTACATACAGATATATGTCAAAAAGGCAAGTCAGCTTTTATTTTTAAGGCTGCACAATACCATTAGACCGTACTTCAGTTCATTTATAGATAAACCAAAACAGAAATGGAAGAACACCACTGCATCTGAACTCATCCAAGGCCTAGAACAGTAACACGTCTTCCTCCCCTACAGCTTTTCCACTAGTACGTATCTCTCCCTCCTACACCACCTTAACCATAATAACAAAAACATTGTATACCTGTTTGTGAGGTATTTCACAATGATCTCTCTCTCTTTTTTTAAAAAATAACATTTTATTGCGCTTTTGCTTAAAGTTTACACAGCAGGTTAGGTTCCCCTGTGACGATTTCTACACAAATGGATCGATGACATTAGTTACACTTTTTACACTGTGTCAACATTCTCTTAAATTGTGTTCCGGTTGTTCCATTTCCAGTGCTCTGGTTTCCCTGCCCCCTTATCTTCTCATCTTTGCTGTGAATTACATGTTGGCTTTTTGAACTCATACAGGTTTTTGCTTTTTTTTTAGTAGAGTACCGATCTAACAGGTAATACCCTTTATTTTCTGTTCCTCTGCTTCTCTGCTAAAAGGTGATCTCAGGGGGTGGTTTTGGATCGAGGTTTAAAGAGCGCACAAAGACTTCTCTTTAGGAAGATGCTGAACTAGTCTTCCGGTGATCTTGTATCACTGGTGAAGCTCTCAGAACTTTTAGAGCAGGAAATCTTTTTTCACAGGTAAGCTAAGCTGGAAGCCAGGTCACCTTTTAGGTAACCTGGAAATTAACCCTTGCAGCAGCAAACATAAAGCATAAACAATTTTAAGCAACAATAAAGAGAGAACAGATGCTTCTGGGTTGGAATCGACTGGACAGCAAGGGGTTTCCTCGTCAGGACAGAACCGCTGTAACACTGTCTACTAACTGGGAGATAAAAGAAAGGCCCCACCCAGTGTCTACAATGTGCATAGTCAAAGGAAGATTATTTTTCACCAAAATTTAGAAATTAAAAATAAAAAATTCATTAAATTAAAACATGCCTAAGAAATTATTTTAAAAACAATAAAAAGATTAAATTTATGACAGGTAAATTTGGTGGTGGTAGGTGTAGAGGTGGTATTAAAGGAAAATCTGCTGCTGTCCAATCAATTCCTACTCATAGCGACCCTACAGGACACAGCAGAACTGCCCCATCTGGTTTCCTAGGCTGTAATCTTTATGGCAGCAGACGGCCACATCTTTCTCCTGCAGAGCAGCTGGCGGGTTTGAACTGCCAACCTTTCAGTTAGCAGCCGAGTGCTGACCCACTGTGCGACCAGGTATCTTACTGATATTAAAGGAAAGATGATCTATACTACCCAAAGTTTCCTTAATGGCCTGACCAGGAGTAGGGGCTAAATATCAATTCCCTTTTCTTTTCCAAATACTTTTTTGCAAGGTTTCTTTAAATATCACTCATCTTGGCATATTTACCTTATAGACACGACAACTTTAAAAAAAAAAAAGGTAAATATGGCAAGGCATGAAATATTCTGGAATACATGTCCCAGGGTTCAGGCACGTACAAATTCATTATTACAACAAATGAACAAATTCTTCCTAAAGCTGTGTCTTACCTTCCTTCCATATTTAGGATACACACCAGCTCATCCTCAAAAAATATCTCTGGTCCCTCAAGGTTCTCAATGTCACTGAAACCATTACAAGGGACCTATGAAGCAGACAGACAAGTAGGCCTCAATACAGAGTAAGGATTTAGCTGTCCCTCACACACAAATCTGAGTGGCAAACAGAGATGTTCACTTTCACAAACAGGGGAAATAGGTGCCCCCCACTATCTTGTACCATCCACTGTACCGCACATGGAAAGTAACAATGATATATTCAGATCTTGCTGTTACTTGTATATTAACTATGTTTTCACAGACTGAAATTTCTGAAACTGTTTTAAGGTGAAGAAAATTAGATCGCTCTCACAGGGGGACTACAAACACAAAATCTCAGAATTCAACGTAACTATTTCCAGCCTTCTACATCGTAGTCAACTAGGAGGGGCAGGCTAGAGAGATAAGAAGAGCACTTTAGGCAACTTCCTTAACATTGTTTTCTCCTTTGTAAATGGAGGTGATATTACATGTGAGCTGTAAGGCCCCCTCAGTTTAATACTCTATTACTTCCACCACTTTTCTTTTTGAAAGTAGCCAGGAAGTTTCAGATCAACCTGGGTGCGTGCTAAGAACACAGGGTCCTGAACCACAGTGAGCACGCACCCATCCATCGGTTTTAAGCATACTCCTGCTATATTCAAAGTCCTCGCTTCAGGTCTAACGATAACGGTAAGTCATCATCATCACAGAAACGCACAGGCTGTTAAAAATGAACACAAAACCAGCTGGCCTAGACGTTGAGGCTGTAAACTAGTAACCCATGGCCAAGTGCATCAAACACATAGCAGAGAGATACATGTGTGCACAAATCCATTTCAGCCAGAACTTAAATTTCTGATGATGAGTGCCTTCAGCCAGGTCGTGGCTTCTCCAAAGTGGAACTAAATTTTGTTCATTCTAATATAAATCAACATTTATGGAAGTGAATTATACTAGAGAGTATCTATTTCTAGTTTCCATGGGGGAAGTTGAAATTTGCCCAAAGTTCAAATTTCTCCTTTCAAAACTTGAAGTCTTCAAAACACTTCAAATTTATGAACTCAATTAGCAGCAATAAAAACTTAGAAAATAGGAATTAATCTTCAGTAAATCGGGATAGTAAAATAAATTAGATTGGCTCTGTGTCTAGAGCCCAAATTGAAATAAATTATCTAACAGTTTGGTGAATTTATAATATCGCTGTGGGTTATTTTCCTGAGTTTCAAAAAGGTATGAGTTAGGAGCTAGTGATAGAGAAATTTCACGAGACATCTTGAAGAAGGGGGAAAAAAAAACAACAAAAAACCACGCATTTCAGCAATTTTTTTTTTTTTAAACTTAAAAGGAATAATGATTGCAAGATAATTTTATTGCGGGAATAATAACTGATTTATGTATAGCTTTTAATCCTTCTGTTACTTTAAACAAACAAAGCAGTTCACTAACGGTTAGAATCTGCAAAGCCAGAGAGGAGAACCCAATTAATTTCATCCACCCTTCTGGAAAAACAACTGGTGGAAATCTGTAGTGCTCAATCATCGATGATCCCCCAAATTACGAGGAGACTGCAAAAAACATGTTCAACCCATTTGACAAGCAATAATGCCAATCTGGAGTCCCTCCACGTTGTGCTTCGTGTCCCCCTCCCTACCGCCTCCATCCCCATTCTCTCTCTGGCTTTAGAAAAGTAACGCTTTTGTCAAGCAGGGACAAATGACTTCATGTTGGTGGATAGCAGGAAAAGCACACAATGACTCTTGGAGCCATCTGAGTCTGGGCTTGTGAGAGCTGAAAAGGAAGATAATCAAAAAGAACTGGATGAGCTAATTCCTACAGACCCAGACATACAGGACTACCAGGCAAAGGGTTAGTACTCCATCAACGGATCCTTACGTGCTCTGAAAAGAACCTCTTTGAAAATGAGGCTACAATCTTCCGGGCTTCTAACCCTGCTTTCTGTCGAACTTTATATTCCTCCAACCAATTGACGTAGTCGGTGGGGCTGTAGTGTTTCATAAGGGAAGGCCACCTACAAGGAGAGAAACACCCTCTCAGCTTAAGAGACTTGGGATTGCAAAGGCAGCCTGGGGAACCTGGGTGGCAGCAGTATGGGTCAGTAGTGATTAAGGGACCCTGGCTCTAATTCAAACCTCCACCAGGGCCGCACTCAGGCACTCACTCCTGGTGTGACCTTGGCGAAGTGACATCACTGCTGTCTCCATTCCCCATCTATAAAATGGGGACAATAGTAGCACCAACAATAACAACAAGTAACATGTATTGGGCGCCTTCTAAGAGCTGGGCCCTAATGTAAGGGCTTCCCACACATCATCTTATTTAGAAACCACTCTAAGAGGCAGGTCTCATTATCATCACCATTCAAAAGTCCACGAATAAGGCTCAGAAAAAGGGAAGTCACTTCTCCCAAGGTCATGAGCGAGTAAGTGGCAGGGCCGAGATTTTATCCCGGGTCCAACATTGAAATCTGCTCTCAACGAACAACCAGGGGATGTTGCGCTCGCTTCCTCCAAGGGCTGTTAGGACCACTGCGTTCCCCGATCCGTGTAAACATTTTAGCACAGACTCGGGCACAAAAGAAGCGCGCAAACTGGATTAGCGGTGACACCGCCATCGTCATCCTTCATGGAGGGCCAGTCTGCTGGCACTTCCAGATGCGCAATTTGGGCACCGGAGGGTCCGCAGCGGCGTAGACCCGCGGGGCTAGCGGCCTGGAGGCCTTTGTTTGTCTGTCCGTCCGCGGGAAAGGGGCCGGGGGTGGGGTCCTGGTGCGGCGGCCGCAGGGAGGGAGGGGGCGGCTGAGGCCCGGCAGGCCCGGGGTCCTGGGGGCGCAGGGCCGGGACTGCGGGCCGCGGGCTCGGGGACGCGGGGAGGGTCGTGGAGCCCGGAGGCGGGGCCGGGGCGGGCTGGCGGCCGGGGCCGCGGGCTCACCTCACCCGGAACTGCTCCTTCCACACCTTCCCGCTACTCTGGCATAGCTCGCGCAGCCGCCGGCAGGTGCTGGAGACGCGGCCGATGTCGGCGGCCGTCAGCGAGCCGCTGCACAGTATGTACTCCAGCACCTCGCCCGGCAGGTTGACCAGGCAGCTGAGTCCCGCCGCGTCCGGCGCGGCCTCCTCCGCCAGCACCGGCACCACCTCCATCGCGCTGTCGACCACTGCCGCCGCCATCTTGTCCGCGTACCTGGGGCCGCCGCGTGCGCGCGCGCCAGGGCGCCCCGCTTCGCCCCGCCCACCCGCCTCAGGGGGCGGGCCCCAGATCGCCCCGCCCACTCGTGGCCACAGGCCGGGCCGGGGGTTGCTCTGCGCTGCGGGAGCGGCCAGTGAAGGAAGCGGTCTGGGAAAACGTGCTGTGTCCAGGACCTGTGAAGGGTCTCTAGCCCTCTATTCAGGGGCAATAAGAATAGCAGCCATCTTTCTTATATGTATGCCGAACACCTCCTGTGCATTAGCTGATGGGACCTTCCCAACAACCATGTTGTTGTTGGGGGCAGTAGGGGGCGGGGAGGATTCCGATTCCTGGGAACCCCATGTGACAGGGGAGAACTGCCCTATAGGGTTTCCTAGACTGTAATCTTTACGGAAATAGATCACCAGCTCTTTCTCCCGCGGAATGGCTGGTGGGTTAAAACAGCTGACCTTTCCGTTAGCAGCTGAGCTAACCATTGCACCGCCAGGGCTTCTTGTCCCAACAACCACATGAACTATTATTATCCCTCATCCCAAATCACCGGTGAGGAAACTGAGGCTCAAGGAGGTAAACTGTTTGCTTGGGACCCCTTGCTCTGGGTTCTAATCCACATTCTCTTGACTTCTGCTTTACTGTGTTCTTAACCAGTATGCTGTAATAATCACAAAAAAGTGCCAAGCGCTTTCCATATATGTTTTCGAGGGCTCCTCATTCGAGCCCTATGGGATAGGTACCTTGATTATGCCCATTCTACAGATAAGGAAAACAAGGCTCATAATGGGGTTGGCTCAAAGTCAGAGATAAACAGTGGTATAGCCTGGGTTTCAACCTTCAAAGCAGGGATTACCACTCAGATGTAGGTGGGTACTCTTCTCAGTGCCTACAACTTCTTTTCTTAATTCAACTCAGTTCAGTGCCAGGCCCTGTGCTGTGTGCCCTGGGGATACCGAGGTGAGTAAGACAGAGTTCTTTGCCCCAGGAGCTCAAGGTCCAATTAGGGAGGACAAGCAGGTCTGTTGTCAGTACATGGAGGCTGCCGTAGAGAACTCCCCCTAACCTGGAAATCAGGATGCACAGAGAGTTGAACTAGTAATGTCCCTCTTAGTGGATGGGATAGAGCCATCTATGGCTCCCTACTGCCCTTAGAAATAAATCTGAAACCCCTGACATTGTTGCAAAGGGACAAACCCCTGTCTACTACTCCTTGCCTCTATCCAGCCATTCTCTCCCGCAGCAGCCACACACAGCCAGACTGGTCTTCTCTTTCCTCCCCCTTCTGGCCTTGACACACATTCTATTCCTCTGCCCGGAATGTACTTCAAGCCAGCACAGCACTCCTTCTTCTAGCTGTTCTTCCTCTTCCTCTGTAGTCATTAGGTGCCATGGAGTTGCTTCTGACTCATAGCTACCTTATAGCAGGGCTTCCAAGGGGCTATATTCCATTTCAAACCCCTGCTGAGAATTTGCATTTCCAAACCAGATTTAGTAAATACAATCACCTGGGGATCTTGTTAAACTGTAGATTCTGACTCAGAAAATCTGGAATGGGAATGCAAATTCTCGGCAGGGGGTTGAACCACGGTTGGAAGCCCTGTCCTATAGAACCCAGTAGAACTGCCCCGGAGGGTTTTCTAAGCTGTTATCCTTATAGGAGCAGATTGCCAGGTCTTTTCTCTCGTAGAGCTGCTGGGTGGGTTCAAACCGCCAACCTCTCCGTTAGCAGCAGAGCACTCTAGTCCTCAGTTTAACCTCCCTGGATGTCCCCCCTTCCCTCACTCACCTCCCTCCCACACACCAAATACAGCTCTTTCCCAGCACTTTGCAGTCGTGTAGTTATTAATACCTATTTGTTCAACTTGCATCAGAAGCGATTTCAGAATCAAGGCCATGTCTGTTTGAATCACCTCTGGATGCCCAGTTACCGGGCACAGGCCTGGCACATACGTACATAGCAGATTCTCAATAATTACCTGTCGATTGTGTTTGTCTAACCAGCTGTGTGACTAGACCAAGTTACGTAGCCTTTCTAAGGCTCAGTTTCCTCATCTGTAAAATGGGGATACTAATTACAGATGAGGAAACCGAGCCTGGTGGCACAGTGGTTAAGTGCTCAGCTGCTAAACAAAAGGTTGGTAGTTTGAACCCACCAGCTGCTCCATGGGAGAAAGATGTGGCAGTCTGGTTCTGTAAAAATCACAACCTTGGAAACCCTATGGGCAGTTCTACTCTGTTCTATAGGGTCTCTATGAGTCGGAATTTGACTCCACAACAATGGGTAATAATGTCTGCCCCCTGGGGCTGTTGTGAGGATTAAATGAGTAAATTCATGTGTAGTATGTAGAACAGTGCCTGGCACACAGAAAGTGCTCGATAAAAGTCTGTTACATTGAAGAGTGTGCTTCTTTGTTCAAGGAGGTACACGAGACAAAATGGGCAGCTCCTGTCTGGAGGCCGGATGAGAAGGCAGAAAGGGACAGGAGCTGGTTGAATGGACATTAGAAACCCAGGGTGGAAAGGAGGAGTGTGCTGTCACATTACAGGGATACCAACTAGGGTCACATAACAATGTGTGTATAAACTCCTGTATGAGAAATTAACTTGAGCTGCAAACCTTCACCTAAAGCACAATTAAAATAAAAAAAAAAAAGCCTATTATGAGGAAATGGGGAGAAAACGCTTAATGGGTACTGGGTTTTATTATTTATTTATTGTGCTTTAGGTGAAAGTTTAGAAACCCTAGTGGCATAGTGGTTAAGAGTTAACAGCTGCCGACCACAAGGTTGGCAGTTCGAATCCACCAGGCGCTCCGTGGAAACGCTATGAGGTAGCTCTACCCTGTCCTATAGGGTCGGTTTGAATCAGAATCGACACGACAGCAATGGGTTACGGGTAGGTAAAAGTTTACAGAGCAAATTAGTTTCTCATAAAACAACTAATACACAAATTGTTTCGTGACATTAGTTGCCAACCCTGAGATGTGTCAACACTCTCCCTTTCTCCACCCCGGGTTCCCCATTTCCATTCGTCCAGCTCTCCTGTCCCTTCCTGCCTTCTCATCTTTGCTTTGGGGATGGTGTGTCCATCTTGTATACACGATTGAACTACAAAGCATGTTCCTCAAGTGTGTTATTGTTTGTTTTATAGACCTGTCTAATCTTTGGCTAACGGTGAGCTCCAGAAGTGACTTTAGTCTTGAGTTAAAATGGTGTCTGGGGGCCGTAGTCACAGGGTCTCTCCAGACTCCATCTGGCCAGTAAGTCTGGTCTTGTTTTTTCTTTTTATTGTGCTTTACGTGAAAGTTTACAACTCAAGTTAATTTCTCATTCAAAAATTTATACACACATTGTTTTATGAGATTGGTTGCAATCCCCACAGTGTGCCAGCATGCTCCCCCTTTCTACCCTGGGTTCCTCATGTCTGTTCTTCTAGTCCCTGTCCCTTCCTGCCTTCTCATCCGTCCAGCTTTTGGACAGGAGCTGCCCATTTGGTCTCGTATATCTGATTGAACTAAGAAGCACATTCCACACATGTATTATTTTTTGTTTTATAGGCCTGTCTAATCTTTGTCTGAAAATTGGCCTTCGGGAATGGTTTCAGTTCTGGGTTAGTGGAGTGTCGGGGGCTATAGTTCTGGGAGTTCCTCCAGTCTCTGTCAGACCAGTAAGTCCGGTCTTTTCAGGTGAATTTGAATTGTTTTTTTCCGGGTTTGATTTTGGGGGTGATGGAAAAGTTTGGGAACTAGATAGAGGTGGCGTTAGTTGCACAACATTGTGAGAGTACTAAGTGCCACTGACCAGTTCACTTTAAAATGGTTAATTTTTTGTTATGTGGATTTGACCTCAATTAAAAAAAAAAAGTGTGTTACTACTATTTCTGCTACTACAGCTTCTACTCTCATGAAAGCAGAAAAGTGTGGGGCAGCTCCGGCAGTCAGGCAGAGCTGGGGGAGAGTCTGGGCCTTCACCACCTTTAAATCCAGTAGATGTTTTCTGGCCTTGCTCTTGCCTTCCCTCTAGCAGTAGCTGACTCTGTTTACTACCCTGCTCCCTCTGGACCTTCTGGAAACACTGGTTTGCCTTGGCATCTGTGGCCCCACCTTCTCTTGGTCCTCCCACCTCACCCAGATGTCACGTGTTGGAATTCCTCGGGTGCAGGCCCCCTCTTTCACTCTCTCTTCTGACCATATCACCCCTGTCTACAACCCAAATGACAATCCAAACCCAATTTAAACCTTCACGTTTCTCTCTTCCACCCAGCCTGCTCTTGTAACATCTAAACTCTCTTAGCCAACTGCTGACCTGACATTCCCTTTGGGCCGCTCAAAATCAGTCTCTCCAGGAGGTAACTCTTTCCCCTCAACTTCACCTTGTCCTCCCCCAGTGGTTCCTGCTTTAGGAAAGGGTTACCCATCCACCTTTTTCTTGCAGAACAGAAAGTTGTAGCCATCCCTGCCTCCTCTCTTTCCCTCATCATTCATAACCAAATGCCCAGTAGAGTTTCACTTCTCTGGGCCTCAGTCTCCTCACCTGTAAAATGGGTATCATGATAGGCCTTCCTATTAAATGAAACAATACATATACATCAGTTACTATTACTGCATAACAAATAAGCCCCAAAACTTTGCTGCTTGAAACAACCTTGTTTTTGTGCTCTTGATTTTGTGGGGCCAGGGAATGGAAAAGGGCTCCTTCCAGCAGGTCTGACTCAGAGCCTCTCATTCAGATGCAGTAAGGCATTGGCTGGAGTTGTCATCTGAAGGCTCGACTGAGCTGGATGTCAGGGGCGACTCACCCATATGGCTGGCAATCACTATGGAAGCCGGGTGCTATCATTATTATACCCATTTTACTGATGAGGAACCTGAGTCATATTGAGGTTGGGCAACATGTCCAAAGTCACACAGCTAAGCAAGTGGTAGAGATGGAAATTGAGTCAGGTCATGGCTCCACATTCTGTGCCCTCAACCACAGCACATACTGCCTCTGCTAGATCCCCAGGGTGTTGGAAAAGCGTCGGGCTTTTATGTTAAGTGGGCTGTGGAGCACCATCCGTATTCACATTCCCCCTAAAGGTTAACTTCTCTGAGCCTCAGTTCCCCCAGGGAACCACTTTTCTAAGAGATCACTTGTAATATTTCTCAAGTCCGTCTCCTTCTCCCTGTCTCCATAACCACCGTCCTAGTCCATGCTCCCACTGTGGCTCCAGATGGTCTTCCAGCTTCCTCTCTGGCCCTGAGAATGTGAAAATCATCCCCAATGGCAGTTAGACCTTGATAAACTATGTTTCCAACCACACAGCAGCAAGGCAGACCCACGGCTGCAAAGATGATTGACAAGCCTTTCTTTTGAGTGATCACTGCTTTATCAGTGATAAGAAAGAACTCTTGCATTTATCCTCTTGCCTCCCAACCAACGATGACCAAGATATTGTTGGGAAAAAATTGTAAACAAAATCTCCTGCCAGCCAAGAAAATCCTTGCCACAACATAGTAAAGAAAGTGAACAGCTGTATTGTGCAATCAGTACTAAACCAGACTGGGATGCATATCACAGGTAATCTCTTAATGAGATTACCAAGAAATCCCACCCATTTAATACAGCCAAGCAAGTCCAAGCTCAAGATTAACAGAAACTTGCCATCATGTGAGAGGAGCTGGCCATGCTGGCTGTTTGCTACATACGCTTTTATAGTTTATCCTAAACTTGCCTGACATTTGGGGTTCCAGTTTGTGTTAGCTAAATGTCTTGTCTGGAGGAATAATAATAAAACTCCTCAAATCTCTATGACAAGTTTGTGGTTACAGCTTGGAGTGAAGTGCCCAGGCAAAACTCCCAAGGGGACAGGCAGGTAGGGGTACCATTTTCCTTGATGTTTATATTTCAAAGAGATGGCTTTCAGGCCCTTGAGAAAAATATTCCTGGGGTGTAATGCTGGCAAAGGAGGTACTGGCTGGTGCAAATAGATCATGTGCTCGGCTGTTAACCAAAAGGTTGGAAGTTCAAATCTACCCATGAAGCTCCTTGGAAGAAAAACCTGGTGATCTACTTCTGAAAAATCAGCCATTGAAAACTTCATGGAGCAGAGTTGTACCCTGACACACACAGGATCACTGTGAGTCGGGGTCGACTTGATGGCAGTTGGTCACTGGTCCTCTGGTCGTACATGGCTCCAGGTGCCTTTGAGCAAAGGCACGACGACATGAAAGAGATGTTGTGGGTAGAGCAATCTGGGGCAGTGTGTCCTTTCCAAGGAAGGCAATGTCACCAGCGTGGAGGAAAAAAGAACAGGTGTCTCTCTCTCCACAGGTTTTGCCTGCTAATTACTGCATTTTCCATTATAGACTCTTCCAAGGCCTTAAAAACCAAAACTGATCCAATTTCTCACAGCACAATGTTTAATTAATGCTGCAAAGGCTACACCTTGAGTTTAACGTGTGTCTCGGGGATTTCTTGCACTTAATAGTTGCTTTACCCCATTACATCCCTGTGAAATAAACAATGGAATTGGAAAGGTGGTGGCTGGGATGGAAATGCCAGAGGTTGTCTGTTGGAGGTCTGAAAACTCAGAGAATGGAACGTCCATTTCCAACTCCATGCTCCGCTGGAGAAAACCAAGGCACAGAGAGGCCAGGAGACTCCCTCCCTCCCACCCCTAAGTGTCGTATATTGAGTTTTTTTTTTTTAACCATCACTTTGCTAATTACTCAGATCCACAACCTTCTGCTATTTGATTAACTTAATCTTCTTTCCCTCAAGAGGCCATCAGTAAAGCGATTTTCCTGTTACTAATGTGAGTTAAGCTCTGCATTGATCCTCCTGATTGGAAATACTTTCCCATTTTGCTGTCTTGGTGATTCTGAGAAGGGTTAATGGAACCTCCAGACCAAAACTTCCAACTGGTTCATTCCAGTTCCAACCCCTGCTCAGAATTTGCACTTCTAGTAAGTTCCCAGGTGATGTTAATGCTGCTGGTTAGGAACTAATTTTGAGAACCACTAGTAGATTTCAAACCCAAACCCCAACCTGTTGCCATAGTCAATTCCGACTCATAGCGACCCTATAGGACAGAGTAGAACTGCCCCATAGGGCTTCCAAGGAGTGGCTGGTGGATTCGAGCAGCTGACCTTTTGGTTGGCAACTGAATGTTTAACCACTGCGCCACCAGGGCTCCACTAGTAGAGCAGTGGTTCTTGAATTTTATTATACATAAGAATCACCCGGGGATTTATTAAAATGTAGATTCTGATTCAGTATATTTAGGGTGGAAATGCAAATTCTCAGCCGTGATTCAAACCAGAAAGAACTGGTTCAAAGCCCTATTTCAGACTAAGGTGTACTAGGAAGAAAGGCCTGGCAATGTACTTCCAAAAACCAGCCAGTGAGAACCATATGTATCACAAAGGTCTGATCTACAACTGACTGTGGGGACGGCGCAGGGCTGGTAAGCATTTTGTCCCTTGTGCATGGGGTTACCAAGAATGGGGGCCAGCTTGACAGCAGCTAACAACAACAACAACACAATGAAAAAATAATAAATGGTTACTATTCAGCTGACTCTGAAGCCCATATTCTATATTGACCTGCAGTGACTCAAAATCCTTTTATGCCCCCTGCCTCCCTTGTTTCCCACCCCCTTTTCCTTTTGACTTGTGGGTGGGAAAATCCTGTTTTGGTGTAAACCTGAATTTTTTTCACCTGGTTGCCAGGCAACAGATGCCACCCCAGTTGGGATACAAATACTTGTTAACTTCAGCCCAGCCACCTCTGAGGCCAGGCCTATCAAAACTCCAGCTGGTTAAAAATGCAGGCATCCAGTGGTAATGGCCAGGTCTGGGAAGAGACCCAGGAATCAGATTTAAAAATGACCACTTCCAATTGACTGTGTGGCAACTGATTTCATGAAGCCTGAGAAACCCAGCACTGAAGTATCAGATGAGTTCCTCTGGTGGTCAAACTGTTAACATGCTCAGATGCCATAACATAGGGCCATCCACTGGGTGGCTTAAAACAACAATCTCGAAGTTGGTTTCCTGGGGAACTGTCATGGATTGAATTGTGTCCCCCCAAAATATGTGTATCAATTTGGCTAGGCCATGATTCCCAGTGTTGTGTGATTGTCCACCATTGTGTCACCTGATGTCATTTTCCTAGGAGTTGTAAATCTTATCTCTTTGATGCTGATAAGATGGGATTAGCGGCAGTTATGTTAATGAGGCAAGACTCAATCTACAAGATTGGATTGTGTCTTGAGCCAATTTCTTTTGAGATATAAAAGAGAGAAGCGAGTAGAGAGACAGAGGGACCTTGTTCCGCCAAGAAACAAGAGCCAGGAGAATAGTGTGTCTTTTGGACCCGTGGCCTCTGTGCTGAGAAGGCTCCTAGTCCAGTGGAAGATTGATGACAAGGACCTTCCTCCAGAGCCGACAGAGAAAGCAAGTCTTCCCCTGGAGCTGATGCCCTGAATTTGAACTTCTAGCCTACTAGACTGTGAGTGAATAAACTTCTGAGTGTTGAAGCCATCCACTTGTAGTATTTCTGTTATAGCAGCACTAGATTACTAAGACGGGAACCCAATCCCTGATAGAGAACAAAGGTGTGAGCCATTCCAAGCCAATTAAACAAAAGACCACAGTCAGCCAAGTTGAGTCCACTTTTTAATATGTTAACCATAACGCAAACAGGCATAAGTAGACTTTTGTTTAATTCCATAAAATTAGAAGATGAGAACTATACCGAAGAAGAGCATGCGGCGAATACGGCCTGGACAACCTCGCAACAGCGTGGGGCAGGTGTGTCAGTCCTTGGCGGAAGGTGCTGGAGCACGGGGGTCACTTGGCAGAGACTTAGCAGCATCGAGAGCTCAGAGGTAGGGGAAGCCCAGTTCCTGACAGCATGGTGGAGGGTGCGTTGAGATATAACCCCTGCTCTGCCCACCTCCCCGGCTCCCCCAACCCCAGGGTGGAAACTCGCGGGTGTAACACCGCAGTAGGACTGCCGTTCTCAGCCTTCCGGAAACCACCGCTGAGCCTGGAGTGGGTCATACGATCACTACGACAACACCGCAACAACAAAAACGGTGGAAGCAGAGTGGAGGGCACGAGAGGGGCTGTTAGACCCAGCGCTAGGGCACTGGGACTTGTTGGTCTCCATCAAACGAAATACCAAAGGCATAGAATCTTATTGGCACGGGAGTGAGTTCATCCTTCTGGCTTGGGAGCAAGTTTGTGCAATTATACTTTTTCGTTATTTTTTTCAGAACTCCTTTGCATCTCAGCTTGGCAGCGTTGAATGGAAACAAAAGCACTGGGCTGAGAACACTCTGCCACTTCGTTCCAGAAGACCTGTGATGAGAAGGCCTGGGCCAGCCAGTAGAGACTGTGAAGTCCAAGAACAGTGGGCCTCAATTGGGGGTTCTTTTGCCTCCCTCTCAGGGGATACTGGGCAATGTTGAGAGCCATTTTCGGTTGTCACAACTGGCAGGGGGTGTTACTGGCATCTAGTGCGTAGAGGCCAGGGATGCTGCTAAACATCCTATAATACACAGGACCATCCCCCCCACAGCAAAGATTTATCCAGCGAAAGATCAATACTGCTGAGGTTGAGAGACCCTGGTCTAAAGTCTCCTAGAGTTTAGGACCCAAAGTCTGGGCACTTTGATGTCATGGAGTCATTAACTAGAAGACAATGAGAAGCAGCAGCGGGTCAGATTTGTTCCTGCCTGCCTGGACCATCTCATTAATAACAGCTCTCTTCTTGACCAGGAGTCCTGGTAGCGCAGTGGTGAAGCGTTCAGCTGCTAACCAAAAGGTCGCAAGTTCTAATCCACCAGCGGCTCCTTGGAAACCCTACAAGCAGTTCTACTCTGTCCTGTAGGGTTGCTATGAGTAGAATCAACTCGATGGCAGTGGATTCAATGGAATTGTTCTTGACCAGGCAGACATGTTTTGCTTGTTCACAACTGTTCAGGTATTCAGGGCCGAAACAAATTCATAAACATACCAAGGCATATTATTTACTTCAGGTTACCTCCTGATCAAAAAGTGATCACATTTTGCATGTGGCTTTCACAGTATTAATAGAAAACAGATTCGAAACAGATCCTGCTTTCCAGGGGTGCAAGTGTACCTAGAACCCCGGGTCTGGGACACATCACTCTTTGGGGAAAGGCGACTTTTCTTCTCGGACCCTTTTGCCACCAGGCAGAAACCCAAGAGCGGGGTGGGTGTGAGAGAAAGGAGGAGAGGCCAGGCCAGTGTCAACTCCTGGGGACAGTCTCTGTTGAGTCTTTGGGGAGACAGAGGGGACCTCCCTCCGTCTATCTGACCCATCCTGGCTCCTGGTCTCTAGTTCTTGCGTTACATGGGACATCTGAATGCTGCAGTCTTTGTGAGGGTTGGGGGAAGTCCAGGAGGGTGGATTCTGTAGGGAACCCGGATTGGGATTTCTTCCTCCTTGTCACTTGCAGCCAATCTCAGACTAACTGGCCGATTCAGACAGATGGCTTTGAGGGGGGCAGGGTAACATGCTGGAGATCAAAACATACAAGTAAGTGTGGCCCGAACAAAAAATACCTACAAGACCAGGGTTTTCTTAATGACCAAATCAAAAAGCCGTGTTGGAGGTCTGGTGCTGATGCTGTAGGGGTAAAGGGGCCCAGACATTTGGCTTGCTCATCCTGGTGGGAACCATTTGCCTTGTGATCTGGGTCAGAGAACCTCTCATTTGTTTTGGACTGTGACAGTTAATTTTATGTGTCAACTTGGCCAGGCTATGGTGCCCAGTTGTTTGGTCAAACACTAGCCTAGATGCTCTTACGAAGTAGTTACAGGTGATTAAGTCAGTTGGCCTCAAGGAAAGCAGACTACCTTCCACAATGTGGGCGGGCCTCATCCAATCAGTTGAAGGCTGGAAGGCTACAAGAGCAAAAAGGGAGTTTTCCCTAGGTTGCATTCTGTCTCCAGACTCCCTCTCTCTCTCTCCAGTTGCTGTCAAGTCAGCTCCAACTCATGGAGACCCCATGTTTGTCAGAGTAGAACTGTGCTCCATAGGGTTTTCAATGACTGGTTTTTCAGAATTAGATAGCCAGGCCTTTCTTCCGAGGAGCCTCTGGGTGGGCTCAAATTGCCAACCTTTTGGTTAGCAGCCTAGTGCATCAATTGTTTATACCACCATAGACATTTTGCCAGAACACACTCTTCACTCTTCTTCTCACCTGACCTATGGATTTTGGACTTGCCAGCCCCCTACAATCATGTGAGCCTTCCTTGAAGTAAATCTCTCCCTAAGGCACTGGGTTATATATATATACACACAATATATACAGTGTTAATGTGTATCTGTATCTGTGTATATCAATCACTGGTCATGTTTCTCTAGAGAACCCTAAGACATGGACTTTGGGCAAAACCTGATCCCTTTGGAAACCAAAGCAGGTGGCTGCTGAGAACAAGTCTGGCAAGAAAATCCTGTGGTTTTTAGGCCAGTGTCCATTGGCCAGGGGTCAATTTTCTGTCCAGGCACCTGGGCATGGCTGGACTATGGAAGGATTCACCTATTGTCTCAGGGAGAAGCTGGCTTTCATGTCAGCACTTCAACTGCCTCTTTCCCTTGAACCTGTTTTCCTTAAGAGTTGCCTTTCTCAGCTAGTGGCAAGACTCTTTAATTTCTCCTTTGTTCTCACCCTCCACAGCAGGTGGGCTCCCAGGTCCTGTAGATTCAACCTCTGGAATATCTTTGTCATTACACTCGCCCCTACCCTCATTCAAGCCTTGGTTCCTGAAATAACTCATCGCTGGCTCAACTGAGCAGCCATTCACACTCTATGTTGCCTCCAGAACATTCTTTTCCAAGCATAACTCCAATTGCCTTAATTTCCGCCTTTTGAAAAACACACCTGAGGGTTCCCTGCCTATTGAATAAAGCCTAAATTCCTTGATATGCCACTTACATCACATAAACAGAGGCTGGGTGAGGATCCGGGCTCAGGTCAGCTTCCGAACCTCTACTTGGTGGGTCTGAAGCATTCCCAACGAAGAGAGACACCTGGCTTCTCAAGCCAAGGAAGCTAAGGAAGCTCCTTCTTCTCTCAGGCAGTGTAACCACACATCACTTCTTTCACAACACGAGGCCCAGGAATTCTAGGACCTGGATTCATAGTGCTGCTGGGAGCCATGGCTACTTACTGTTTCATGCGATGTCTCATTCCTCCTGGCCAAACTCTGTATTACAAGGTCACTTCAATTCAAGATGGAGAGGGAAAGAAATGACCTGCAGGCTGGTTAACTCCCAAAGGCCCAGTAAACCATCTATTTGCTCTCTTTTCTGCTAAATCAGGTTTTGCACACCTTTGGTTACAGTCTACCAAGAGGTGCCTCAGAAGAAAGGCCTGGTAATCTACTTCCAAAAACTCAGCCATCAAAAACCCTAGGCAGCATAGTTCTTCTCTGACACACGTGGGGTTGCATGAGTTGGAATCGACTTGGCAACTGAGGTTTTTAGCACTGGCTTTACCGGGACTGAACTAAAACCAACCACAAGGGGGAAGCATTTACCCATCCTGAACTGGCCTCTGATTCTCGCTATGCTTACTCTTTACAGCGAGGCTTTCTGATATCAGAAATTCTGGCAAATGTGAGAAACACAGCGGACTCATCTCCTGTTTTCTAGCCAGGAGTTATGAAGCAGCTTGTGCTGGGGGTTGAAAGGTGTTTACTTAAAAAAAAAATCCTTGGGGAGAAAGATGAACCTTGGTTATATAATCATCTTTTGGACTCCTTGTTCCCAGCTGCCTGCCTGCTACCACAAAGGCCTGGATAGATACAAAAAAGGTACCTGGCATATTTAAGTGCTCATACGTATTTATTCGGTGATGTTAAAGCATTCATATATAAGGCTTGATTTGGAAAGGGGAGCATGGATAAATTCCTCTTTGAAGAAGGCTGGACACAGGGATCCTGGCCCTGGGGAGCTAGTGACATCTTAGGGCGCATCTCAACAGACTCAAAGGCATGGCAACAAAGGCCCCCAGGACAAAGCTACTAGGAGCTGGAGTCGCGTTTGCAGGAAAGAAGAGGTTTACACTTGGCTTCTCTCCTTGTTAGGAAGGGCCTGGTGGAGGAGGTTGAGCATTTGGTCTTTGTGTTCATGGAAGACTGAGCAGGAGAAGATGGGATTAAAGGCAGGAAGGGTTATAACTGGCATAGAGTCAAACTGCATCTGCTGGAGGTTCAGACACCAGTGGGGGGCTGCCCAGGAGGGTGGAGAAAGACAGGACGTTGTTTGCTCTTCAGCTCTAAGTCTTGGAAGTGGGCTCCTCTGGGGTCTTGGCTCTTCTGTTGTAAGGCCCCTTCAAAGACGACCAGGGCTCTTGTTGTTGGGTGCCGTCAAGTTGATTCCAACTCGCAGCGACCCCGTGTAACAGAGCAGAACTGCCCCATAGGGTTTTCTAGGCTGCAGTCTTTATGGGAGCAGATCACCAGGTCTTTCTCCGGCAAAGCTGCTGGTGAACTGCCAACCTTCCAGTTAGCAGCCTAGCGTTTAAATGTTGCATCATGCACAGTATATAAGGGAAATGCAGTGTTTCTGGATAGCAAAACAAACAAACCAACCAACCAGGGTGTGCTGAATGCTACCCTTCCATCCCTGGGGGCCCAGAGCATATTACTCGAGGCTGGGGGTCACTGAAATTTCTTGGTTCTCTCTGGGAGCTGCTTCATTTTGAATTTTCACACTTATGAGTAGAATAGGACTGTTACCACGTTTCCTCTGAGGTGGTCACCTCAGTAGGTTGACTGGCAGGGAGAAATCACACTGGCCCCAATTCCAACTGAAGGCTTTGCTCTCTGTTCTTGGTCAGAATCGAGGGTAATTTATTTGTCAAAATTCTTTTATCAGGTTAAAAAAATTTGGAACCATTCTTAGAAGACCAAAAGACTGGGGCCAGGTCCTTCACACCCTGGGTCGTATTTCTTGGAGAAGCAGCAATGTGGTACCTCATTACAGAGTCCCTCTCCAACCTGTTTCTCTTCAACTGGAATCCAGTCTTTTATCCCCAAGGGTGAAGCAAGGAGCCCCATTTCAGGGAATAAAAAGTTACAGTGACGTTCTTCACTGATGTTGTTTCCAGTATCCAAAACCTTAAATGTTCAGTCCATTCACACTCTTTATCTTTATAGGATCACAAGTTAGGGAACCCGAGGAAAAGTAGCTTGTCCAAAGTCACATGGTGGGACAGTGGCAAAGATGGGAAGATTCTTATTAGCAGTGTGCTCCCTTGGACAACATTACTTCCGGGCTTTATGGATGGGGCTGTCTGGGGAGGCGGTCCACGGATGTGACCGAATTAAGAGATCGTGGCTGGGGTGGGTGATCCATTACATGGTTCTTTGCCGTTGGGCTGCAAACTGGTGTCAATGCATTGGTGTTAACTGGTCTAAACACACCTAGTTCTGTGATTCCTCTTTCACTGGGAAATTTTCTCATGATCACCACCCCCTTCGTGGGCCCTTTAAAACCAGGACAATTAGGGACCCTCCATGTATTTCAGGGACACTTGCATGGATCCTTAATTATGGATGTGTGAAGACTTAGCCTGGGCCAGGGGCAGGTTCCTTGGCACCGGGGTCTGCTGGCAACACGCTTGCAGAGGCAAGAGGACAGATGGAGACCCAGGCCCGTGACACACACACGTACAACCAACACATCTTCATAAAAAAGGAGATGCTGAGGGACAGGCTCAGAAAACTCTTCGTTCAGTTCCTGCAGCCTGTCCAGGGGGACCCCAGAACACGAAACCCAACACGAGCAACAGCCATGCACTCATGATATGCCCTTATCCGAAGGACACAGAGGGGGAAACAGAGTTTCATAAGGGCCACTGCGGATTATAAAGCCATTGCATTGCAGCGGGTGAACACAAGGAGAGAGACGAAGAGGGCCCAGGAAACCACGGAGGGGCGAGAACCCAGGCGAGGGGAACCAGGACGCAGCAACAGGATGCCAGGCGCAGCGAGGTCACGTGGAGTCCCATAGAAAAGATTCAGGAGTGTCTGCGCTTCCAAAACCTCAGCCTCCCCAGCTACAGCACCGGGAGGCTGACCTGACATTCATCCGGGCAAGAGGGGTCCAGTTAGGAGCTGAAAACCCTGTCAGAGGAGAGCCAGGAAGGGGGTTAGTAGGATAGTACCAGGGCTGTTCAGGTTCCTTAAAGCGACGCAGTAAGCTTGGGCTTCAGTGGCTTCATGTCTTTCATTTCCTCATTCGAGTCCCAGTGTCTTGGCCAGGACTTGATATGTAGTCGGGACTCATCTTCTTGAGTGAATGAATGAGTGAACAAATGAATGGATGCTCACCAACACAACCAGCAGGGGGGAGGGACAGTAAAGTTGCTTTGTGACAACCAAGGGAGTCGCCATCTTAAAGGCAATGGTTTGAACTACAGGACACAGAAGTTTTTTTGAGGCTGCCACGTTGTCTTAAGGTTCCTGGGTAGTGCAAGCGGTTTGTATTGGCGGCTGAAGTCCTTTCTGACTTAATCTAAGTGCATGTGTTTGTGGTTTAGAGATGTTCTGTAGGAACAGTGTGGGGAGGGCATTTGGTAGTAAGCTCATGGTCAAGGTTGATGTTTCAGGGGGCTAAGGTAAGGCTTAGACAGTGAGACTCAAACTGTTCCCAGAAATTTCTAGGGGATGAGTGGGAATTGTCAAAAAGAACATTAATTGTAATTTGGATGCATGGAAAAGGCCCTAGAGATTTGTGGGATGAGGGTTACGGTGTAAAAGCCAGGGGTAGTGGGTAGGGGTACAACTTCCCAAAGGCCAGAGCCAACCTATCACTAGGGGGCACCCCAGGAGGAAGCTAGCATCCAAAACAGGGGTCCACACACTTGAGCAGGCCTCACAGACCCTGGAGAGCTTGTTAAAACACAAACCAGGGTTTCTGAGTCAGCTAGTCTAGGGTAGCGTTGGGGGAGTCTGCATTTCTAACAAGTCAGTAGGTGATACTGAAGCTGCTGCTGGTCCAGGGACCACTGTGGGAACCACCGACCCAAAAGAAAGCCACGGTAAATGAAGTCAGACATCCCGGCCCACCAGGACCCCGTGAAAGGACTCTGCCCGCCCCTTGCCCATGGGATGGAACCGGCTTACTCGTCTGTATCTTTTTTGCTCTCTTCAATGAAGGCAATGGACTCAGATCTAAGGCGGTTGGTCACTTCATACGTCCGCAGGGTGACCCCAAAAATATCCTCATGGTACCGGTTGTCATCCTAGCAGAAAGAAACAACCAGGGAATAGTCGTCAAGTGCCAGGCAAGAGTATGGAGCGTTCCAGACAATGGTAGCCCTGGAATGAAACTATACCTAAAGAGGGTGGTTCCTAAGGAGATGAGGCTGAATTCAGTGTCCCCTGGGTCCCTTTGGTCTCCAAGGCTGTTTCAGTAACACCCTCTACCCTCCAGGGCACGGGTCTCCTCTGGGCTAGGTTGCTGCTGCTTTGTCCATTCTGAGGTCAGAAGTGATGAGGCAAGAGGAAAACCTCCCCTTCCCCCTTTTCCTCTCTCCTCCTTTTTCCTATAAGCTCAGATCTGAGGAATGCTGGGTTCAGTGTGAAACATCATAGCCCATAGAGGAAATCAGCAGAGATGGGAAGAAGCAAAGTGCCCACTTAGCACCCAGGAAGCACTTTCTCATGGCTGTCCCGAGTAGAGGCTTCCTGGGTACACGTGAATTTTGCCACAAATCTTTGTTCAGCTTTGCTCAGGAACAAACAAGAAAAGAGGAGAACCTCCCTAGAAGCCTCAAGAAACAGCACAAGTGACATTTAACTTGTGGCATCTGAGAGTTGCTGAAATGCTGGAAAATTCTTTGGCGGAATTCAGGAACAGGCAGCAAAGAGTATCCTCAAAGGGCAGCGGACTGACTATTAAACGGGAAAACGTGGCTACATCATGGTACAGCTATACTGGTTGTAAAAATGTTGGCAAATAGCCACTGCCCAAACCCTCTGGGTGCTGCCCCTGACCCCCCAGCTGTCCTAGTCTCTTTCTTGGGGCCACCTGAGCCTTCCCATGATCCAACAGGAGCAAGCTTCAGTCCTGGAGTGGCAGTGGTTGGGGAAAAGTTGTTTGCAGTGAGACAGAGTTCAGTTCCAGCATTCCTTGGTCCTGAAGGTTTTGAAGAAAGTTGCCCACCTATATTCTTGGCAAGGGTGGTTTTTTCACTTTATTCTGCAGAGTCCTGGAAATCTATGGAAGTGTCTCCTGAGGGTCATACCAAAGAGGCCCAGTGTATGGGGTGGGGGTGGGGGGCCCACAGCTCTTCTCTGACCCCAGACATTTCTACCAGAAAGTTCCTTTCTTACTGGGATTAAGCATAGACTTAGACCAGGGCTTCTTCTGCAAAAATGTTTGACTACTGCTCAGCTAGGGAAGCAGGGGGAAGAATGGGATCACCCTGGAGGTTTCTGAAGCTCTGGGATTCTGTTTTTCCTGTTTAGGGCAGGTGTTCATGCAGCCATGACTGTGCTTACCAGCTGTGACTAACATCTACTGGGCCTTTGTATAAATTAGGAAAAGGTGCCCCTTCTTCTGGGCAGACAAAGCTCCATGCCAGGGCGCATAGCCTAGAGAGCCAAGCATGAGGTGGCTTTTAGCCTCCACTGCTCAGGGGAAGTATGGTGGCTTGGTTCTGAGGGCAGGAAAAGTTGGGTTAGGATTGTCTCTGACCTGCTATGCAGGGGTCCACTCTCTTGTTATTTTGACACACCAAAGCCCCAACCATATTTCATACATACACCCGCACCTGCACCCCCAGCCTTCTTTCCTTCTCTCAGAACGACCTGTATCCTCTACCCCAGTCACAAGTGGAAAAATGGGAGCAGAGATGTCATCATGGCTCCCTTAGTCATCACGGCAGATGGGTGAGGAGGGGGAGACAAGAAACCAGATCCTGGAAAAGGGATCCAAGAAGCCGGCCCACCACTCACCCTCAGTCTACTGACGAACACGCCGGCGTCCTCCACTGAGAGTTTCCCCTGCTGGGTCACGATGCGCTGGATGGCTTTGAGGACATCAGCGGCCATGGTGACGTCCCCGCAGACATAAATGTGGCCCCCTTGCTCCTTCAGGGCTTGGTACACGGGCTCAGCCAATTGCTCTTGAAGGATGTCCTGTACGTACTTCTGCGGGGAACGGGGCAGGGGACCAATGAGAAGGGGCTGGGCTGCTCCTGTGTCTGCTTACTTCCCCCCAGGAAGCAGAGCCTGAGCAGGGTAGTTTATTCTGTGAGGTGATCCCAGGGGACAGGAGCATGGGACTGGGAAGAGGGAGGGAAGTTGACAAAGCCAACCCCAGAGTATGTACATGAGTTGCTCCTCACTTTGGGAAGTGGAGCTCAACTCTGCTGAGGACCCCCTGGAGAGCCATGTAAAATGCATCCCAGAATCATGCCCTGGAGGGGGAAAAGGGGGGTATTATCTGTTACTCTCCCCCAGCGGTCAATGGTGGCTCTGAGGGGTGTTAACGCCTGCATACCTCCAGGTATGGGGTTCATCACTACGGACATTCTATGCTGGGTACCGGAGAAGCCCCAGGGCAGAAGCAAGAGGTACAGGGGCCAGGTGAGGGGCTGTCAGGTTCCACCTGTGCAGAGCTGATTGCTGCAGCAATAGCTGGCATACAAGGTGAGCCAAGAGGCTGGGGTGGGGGGGGGGCACAAGATAATACAGCCCCAGGGAATGTGTCTGGTGTCTTCAGGATGCCTTTAACTTGTCCGCAAGGGTTGACGTTCAGCACAGCTGGGGCAGCTGTTAACGCTTTTGTGACCCAGTTATTTTTCCATTTTAATATTTTGTTGATACTATGTGCTTTTGGGTTATGTGTTTTCAGTCATGGAAGGCATGCTGAATCATTTAGTACGTCTGAATTTTTAATAGGTAATATGGTTTTTGTTTTATGCCTCATTCCACAAATCATACTCTCAGAGTCCAGAGGCACATGTCTAACTCCTGTGAACACAAATTCTACCCCAGACTCCAGAGGTACATATGTGTACCGTATAAAATTTTTTAAAATTCATGTTTTCCTACCAAAAGTTCAATGATTCAGCACCACCTCAGCCCATACCCTGTAAAAACATTAATTTGCAGTGCACACCTGTTCTTTCCATTTCTAATTGTTATATAGGGTCTTGCCTGTTGGTAGCACATACTGTCGGTGGGACTTTTTGTACCCCAGAGGTACAAAAAGTAAGCAGTAGCTATATATACCGCCGATCCTAAAAGGGTTTTGGAACCATTGGCAAATAGCCACTGCCCAAGCCCCCCGAGTGTTGCCTCTGACCTCCTCAGCTATTCTGACCCCTTTCCTGGGACCCCCTGGACTTCCCCATGATCCAGTAGGAGCAAGTTCCAGTTCTGCCTGTGTCCGTTCTAATTAGTTGGTGTCTCTTATAAGCTGCTAAATACTTCAAATAGATACATTTCCTCTCCATATCTAAAGTCTAGAGGGATTTCGCCAGAAGGGAATTCAGGAAGGGTAAGAACAGGGCGGGGACGGTGGTGGTTCCCTAGTAGAATTCTCGCCTTCCACGAGGGATACCTGGGTTTGATTCCCAGCCAAAGCTCCTCAAGCACAGCTAAACCCATCTGTCAGTAGTGGCCTGCATGTTGCTGTGATGCTGAACAGGCTTCAGCAGAGCTTCTAGACTGAGGCAGACTAGGAAGAAAGGCCTGGCAATCTACTAAAAATCAGCCTATGGATCACAACAATCCGATGTGCAACCAATCATGGGGATGGCATGTTCTGTTGTTCATGGGGTTGCCATGAGTTGGGGGTCAACATGACGGCAGCTAGCAACAACAAGAGCGTGGTTCCTACTAGCAGGCTGTACATACATGTGTGAGCGAGTGTGAGTGCATGTGTGTGTTGGGCTGGGACAGGCAGACTGTGAACAGGCTAGGGTTACCTTTGGTTTCTCTGGTTCCCGGGAGTAGGCTGTGTACAGCTCTCTGAAGACCCCCTTGTTCTTGGCCTGTAGGGTTTCTTCCTTGTAGATGTGGTCTATCTTGGATTGCCGGCACCCAAAGACCAGGACCATGGGGCAGGGACTCATTCCTGCGGGCCAGGAAAACCTTGTGTCACTAATGGCACTGATGCCTGATTTAGGGAGGTGGTCAGTGATGCCAGGGGTGGAGTGCTGTGACCTTAGTGTGTGCCATGTAGATAGAGGACACGAGCACTGGGGGCAGGTGGGTGTATACATACGTGTGTACTCAGCACATACGCACACACATTCGTATGTGTACACACATGCACAGAGGTCAACCCGCATACATAAACACACGCACACACGTGCACACAGTTCAACCCACACATGTACACACATGTGCATATGTACACACAGTTCACACACGTACACACACGGAAAGAAGTAGGTGAAGTCTGTTCAGACTCTGGCAGACCATCTGGGTGCCTGATGCCTTCCTTCTACCTCCCTGGCTACTTAGCGGCCCCCACCATTGGTGAGTGCTAAGAGCCCAGCTCTGGGGCTAGACTGCCTGGGTATAAATTCCAACTCTGTATGACGGCGAGTAGCTTACTTAACCTCTCTATGCCTCAGTTTCCCCATTTAATAATAATAGTATCTACCTCACAAGGTTATCGTGTTGTAAAGCATTAGAACCATTGCTACCAATAGCAAGGACTTTATAAATGGTAGCTATACTGTTGGGATGACAGCTCCACAGGACAGGTTTTTTTTTTTTTTCCTGTCTTGTTCATTTAGATGTCCCAGTGTCTAAAACAGGGTTTGGCACTTATTACCAAAACCCAACCCATTGCCATCAAGTCAATTTTGACTCATAGGAACCCTATAGGACAGAGTACAACTGCCCCACGGGGTTTCCAAGGAGTGCCTGGTGGATTTGAACTGCTGACCTTTTGGTTAGCAGCCGTAGCTCTTAACCACTGCGCCACCATAGTTTCCCTGGCACTTATTTAAAAAAAAAAAAAATCAATAAATCCATGTTAAATGCATGCTTTCTCCTCTCAAAGCTGATTAGTGGTGGGTCTCAAACAGCAAGGCCTGCTCTTGAGTAACAGTCTTCGGGACAATCACATACATGGATCCATTTGATAAGGCTTAATGCCTGGCCTTTGTGGTGCTATTAGAATTTTAACAAAAGGTTATATCTTAACAGTCAAAGAAACGTCCTCTGGGAATGGAAGTTCAGGATCTTAAGATAGGCTGTGGGTAAGATTTGTTTGGACACAGCATTTGAATAATACCGTAATGCCATGAACTTTACAGGCCAGCTAAGCCCTATGTTCCCTCTATCGCACCCCCCAGCCCCCACTGTTCCAGGCAGTGATACAATAAGTGATAAGTTCATCATTCCACAGGGCTGTTGAGACACAGGCAGGCCTCCCCAGGCCCAGGGGGTGAAAATCTAGAGGCCGCTGGATGGTGACCCACCTTTGTGTTGGATATCAAATTGGCGCTGCTGCCAGAAGCTTCGGAAAGGGGCGATGCCGGTCCCCGGGCCAACCAGGATGCAGGGCACTTGGGGATTTCGGGGAAGGCGGAAGCTAGGTGCTCTGGACAAGGAAGAGAGAGTCAGCAGCCTTGCTGAAGTCAAAGCTGATCAACAATTGAATTTTGGGTAGACCAGATGGGTGTCTTGGGTGGAAAATTGGGCGGAAACACATTGGGTAGAAATACAACAGCTCTTGTGCCCATTTTCAGGTAGGAGCCCCACAGCTTAGGGAATTCCCAGAACCAGAGGTCCTCAGAGCCTGAAGAGCTCTCCACACTCCAATGTGCCTCATTGCTGAGCCAAGCCACCAAGGGTGGTGGGATTGATTTCACCCAGGGTTTCTCAACTCTGGCACCATTGACATTGGGGCCGGACACTTCATTGTTGTGGGGGCTGCCCTGTGTATTGCAGGATGTTGGGCAGCAGCCGCAGCCCCTACCCACACTATGCCAGTTGCACCCCCAGCTGTGACAACCAAAAATATCTCCAGACATTGCCAAACGTTGCTTGGGAGGCAAAGCCACTCCCAGCTGAGAACCACTGACTTAACCATACATCAGGGGGTCACTGTGCAAAGAAATCACCTGGGGGGTGTTAAAAGTGCTGATTCCTGGGCCACGTAGTACGTGTGGGCTCAGGACTCTGTATTTTTGAAGGAGGCTAGGGGATTCTGACGCCGATAGTATTTGGACCTTATCTTAAACATTCTGCCCTCAGTAGCTGAGAAAAATGATTGGCCAAGGCCACTGTTCAGGCAGAGAGGTTACCAGTATCGGCTGACAAGGCAGGTAACTATAGTGGGCCTAAGCTCAGACATACCATTAAAACTGAGTTTGGGGCAAAAAGTTCAAACTGATGGGGGTGCTCAGATCTCCCCCATCCCTAAGAAACTGGGAGCAGATAAGGGTAGCCAGCAGAATATGGATAGAATTTCCACTAGTCTGTAAACTCTATGAAGGCTGAGTGTTTTTGCCTGCTTCTCCACTGTAGGCCCCAATATCAGTTGCTGTCGACTCAGTTCCAACTCACAGTGACCCTATAGCACAGAGTAGAACTGCCCCATAGGCTTTCCAAGACTGTAATCTTTATGGAAGCAGACTGCCATGTCTTCCTCTTGTGGAGTGGCTGGTGGGTTTGAACTGCTGAGCTTTTGGTGAGCAGCTGAGCACTTAACCACTGCACCACCAGAGTTCCTCCACTGGAGCCCCAGCGTCTAGCATAGTACATACACTTGATAAATATTTGTTGCATTAGATTGACTTTGACAAGAGGACTTGCTTAGCTTGTCATGTTCCCTGATTCCACTTCCTTAACAACCCAAGTGACCCATCCGTCTCTCTAGAACACTGAACAAATCCTTCTGGCTGGTCCACCCACCCCAACTCACAATGTCAGCATCCAGTTTGGGGTCAGCTGCTCATTTCTCTTCATTTGCCACTTACCCTCTCACAAAACAGGGGACCACTTCATCAGCCTGTATCTGGTTGAGCCAGGAGGAGCACACGCCGTGATGAATTGGTCCTTCTCCATCTAGCAAAACAACCAAGGTGGTCCAGCTGGGCTACTGCCTTCAAGCTTCCCCTATCACTCTCCTTCCAACATGTAAATCTACCAATGCCAACGCTAAGTTTCTGCCCTGGGTCCACTGTTTACTGCCCTTTCTTTAAAAGGGAAAAGGAAAATGGCCTTGCTAGCATGAGCATGTGGCTGTGTGGTGGACCACGGCTCTGTAGGGTGGGTGTGGGTTGGATTCCAATCCTGCCCACTGAGGTCTCAGTGGCTTGCTGGAATCCACATTTGAATTGCATTGTCAAGGAGGGAAAATACCAGAGCAGAGGTTGGGTTATCTGACTGGCCTACAACTAGCTGGACATCATGCAGCAGAGAGCGCCCCTACAGGAATGTGGGTGCTAGCGTGTTCTAGTTGCTGCTCTGGGGGGCCTGTGGGGATGAAGGGAGTATAAGGGGATTTCAGGGACTGGGAGTGGCTGAGCCTTCCAAATATACACCTGGTCTCCTTCCTAATAATGCACAGCACTGGCTCTGCCTACAGGGATAGGTTGCCTCATCTGCTTCTTCCCTCGGTTTCCTAGTTTTGGGGTTGGAGCTTCTCCCAGGGATTTGGGATTTGGCCTGTGGGCAGTAGTTCTGGCAGATCTGCAGAGGTCCCTTGGGGGCAATGCAGACAGGGAGGCTCTCCCAGGTCTCTGCCCACCTTGGGTACGATAGGAGACGATGGCCACAGTGAGGTGTACCTCATCCGGGTACATGTCTGGGGACGAGCTGATGGAGTAGTAGCGTGGCTGCAGCAGAGATAGCTGGGTCAGGAGCAGAGTGGTGGGCATCTGGATGGACGAGAACTCTTCCAGTACCTCCACGATGGTGGGGTTCTTGCCCCACTTCCATTCCTCATACTCCTGCAAACCCTGTGCCAAGGAGAGAGACAGAGGAGAGCTGCAACTCCACTCCTGGTACTTATTTCCAAAGAAGGCTTAGCAACTTGCAACTCTTGAAATGTTTCTTCTGGTGTTTATTTTCATGTTTCTGAATAATACACACTCACCGAATTAGCCTCTTTCTTGCTGTCCACCATGCCAATCCCTTCTCCTGGATAGCAGAAGAAAGCTAAACCACCCTTTGCTTGGGATTTGCTTACTGGGAAGAAGCTGTCAATGGGAGAAGCCTGGGTGGTCCTTCTGGGTAGGAGTCTTCCTGAGCTAGGCTTTGCGGCAGTTTGGGGTAGACGAATCCTTGGTTTCTAAGCCAGGGTGGTAGAAGGTGTGTTTGATTCACCCTGCCGTCTGAGACTTCCTAACAGTTATACCTACCAGTCCTTTGGATCAGAAAAGATACCATATTTAAGCCAAGACACTGAGATTCTTTGTTTCTTTTTCCTCTAAGGATAAGCCAAGATGGAACTAATGGAAGATCAAGGATTTCAAAGGAAGGAGGAAAATGAATTAGAATATCAGTTTCTACTGTGGCCAGACAAATTCAAGACTCAAGGAGGTCACTCTAGTTCTGTCGGGTCTTAGTTAGAACAAAGGGAGACAGTCAGGACTAACCAAAGTGGACTAGCCAATATGGCAATGGTCTTGCAAATAGGAAAATGGTGCTCTTTCCTCAAGGCTGCTACCTACTGGAGAGCTGTTATAATAACTATACAATTCTCCAAAGACTACTGGTGAAAGGCACCCCCTAGGGTTGTACAAAGGGGTCCCTGGGTGGCACAAATGGTTAAGTGCATGGCTACTAACTGGAAGGTTAGTGGTTTGAATCCACTCAGAGGCACCTCAAGACCAGTTAATACGACTATTATTCAAATTTATACACCAACTACTAATGTCAAAGATGAGGAACTGAGGATTTTTATCAACTTGAAGTCTGAAATTGATCAAACATGCAATCAAGATGAATTGATAATTACTGGTAACAGGAACGCAAAAACTGGAAACAAAGAAGAAGAAGGATCGGTAGTTGGAAAACACGGCCTTGGTGACAGAAATGACACTGGAGATCTCATGATAGAATTTTGCAAGTCTACATTAAGAGTAACTATATATATGGAGCTCACCGGATGGAAAACAGAAATAAAATTGACTACATCTGTGGAAAGAGATGATGGAAAAGTTCAATACCATCAGTCAGAACATGCATGGGGACCGACTGCAGAACAGACCATCAATTGCTCATACAAGCTCAAGCTGAAGCTGAAGAAAATTAAAGCAAGTCCATGAGAACCAAAATACAACCTTGAGTATATCCCACCTGAATTTGGAGACCATCTCAAGAACAGATTGATGCATTGAACACTAATGACCGAAGACCAGACAAGTTGTGGGGTGACATCAAGGATACCATACATAAAGAAAGCAAAAGGTTATTAAAAAGACAGGAAAGAAAGGAAAGACCAAAATGGATGTCAGAAGAGACTCTGAAACTGCTCTTGAACGTATAGTAGCTAAGGAGAATGGAAGAAATGATGAAGTAAAAGAGCTAACAGAAGATTTCAAAGGGTGGCTCAAGAAGACAAGGTAAAATATTACAATGAAATGTGCAAAGACCTGGAGTTAGAAAACCAAAAGGGAAGAACACACTTGGCATTTCGCAAGCTGAAAGAACTGAAGGAAAAATTCAAATGTCAAGTTGCAATTTTGAAGGACTGTATGGGCAAAATATTGAATGGCGCAGGAAGCATCAAAAGAAGATGGAAGGAATACACAGAGTCACTGTACCAAAAAGAATTGGTCAACGTCCAGCCACTTGAGGACATACCATGTGATCAAGAACTAATGGTATTGAAGGGAGAAATCCAAACTGCACCAAAGGCAGTGGCGAAAAACAAGGTTCCAGGAATTGATGGACTATCAATTGAGATGGTTCAACAAATGGATGCAGTGCTGGAGGCACTCATTTGTCTATGCCAAGAAATTTGGAAGACAGCTACCTGGCCAACCAACTAGAAGAGCGCCATATTTGTGCCCATTCCAGAGGAAGGTTATCCAACAGATCTGGGGCATCAGGATCAGAGGGAAGCTCATTAACAACCTGCGATATGCAGATGACACAATCTTGTTTGTGAAATCGAAGATGACTAGAGGCACTTACTGATGAAGAGCTAAGGCTATGGCCTTCAGTATGGATTACACTTCAACATAAAGAAAACAAAAATCCTTACAACTGGACCAATAAACAACATCATGATAAATGAAGAAAAGATTGAAGTGGTCAAGGATTTCATTTTACTTGGATCCATAATCAACATCCATGGAAGCAGCAAATAAATCAAAGGACGTTTTGCATTGGGCAAATCTGCTGCAAAAGACCTCTTTAAAGTGTTGAAAAGCAAAGATGTCACTTGGGGACTAAGGTGCCCCTGACCCAAGCCATGGGTATTTTCAACCACCTTATATGCATGGGAAGGCTGGACAATGAATAAGGAAGACCAAAGAAGAATTGATACCTTTGAATTATGGTATTGGCAAAGAATATTGAATATACCGTGGACTGCCAAAAGAAAGAACAAATCTGTCTTGGAAGAAGTACAGCCAGAGTGCTTCTTGGAGGCGAGGATGGTGAGACCTTGTCTCATATACTTTGGACATGTCATCAGGAGGGATCAGTTCCTGAAAAAGGACATCATTATGGTGAGACTCTGTCTCATGTACTCTGGGCTCGTTATCAGGAGGGATCAGTCCCTGGAGAAGGACATCATGCTTGGTAAGGCAGAGGGTCAGCAAAAAAGAGGAAGACCCTTAGTGAGATGGACTGATGTAGTTGCTGCAATGATGGGCTCAAACACAGCAATGACTGTGAGGATGGCGCAGGACCAGACAGTGTTTCGTTCTGTTGTACATAGGATCGCTGTGAGTCAGAACTGACTCGATGGCACCTAACAATAACAACAGAGGCACTTCAGAAGAAAGGCCTGGTGATTTACTTCAAAAAGTTTATAGCCATTGAACACCCGATGGAGTGTGGTTCTACTCTGATACACATGGGGTCACTATGAGCCATAGTTGACCGGAAGGCAACTTTTTTTTTTTTAATTGGGTCGTACAAGGCCCAGGGACCCACCTTGCTGAGGACCAGCAGACGCTGCTTCTCCTTCTCGCTGGTGGCCAGGGAGGCAAACAGCTGCAGCTGCAAGGGCGTTGGTGGCGTGGTGATGTCCAGGTAGTACTTGAAGGCCTGGAATACGGTGCAGGGTGGGAGGCGGTGCTCGTCTGTCCAGTTACTGATGACACCTGTGGAGGTACAATGGCCATGGGGACCAGGTGGGCAAAGGCAAATCTGAGCTCCAAGGGCTTGGGTGCAAGAAGCAAGTCTGGTCCTGGAACAGAGGGTGGGCTGGTGACCAGGACTGTCCTAGAGTCAAGCAACTACTCAGCTCTCCACCTTCCACACCCTGAGCCCACATCCAGGAGCCAGCCTGGTTCTTGGATCCTGCGTCTACACCCAGGTCCCAGGGACTGTGTGGTTACCTCATGTGTGCAAGTGGCGTATCCAAAAATCAAATAGGTAAACTGGTCCAAAAATAAAAAAAAGAGAAAAGAGGAGAATAAATATTAAAATAGCATGAGCTGTTCCACTGGCATTCTATGTAGTAAGGCCCCAGGTCGGCACAGGACATGAGTCTATTTTGAGTCTGTCTGACCACTCACGGTGTCAGTGGGAGCGGCATTCTAGAGTGTAAAAATGACAAATATGTCTGACACTTATCTGTTGTTGTTAGTTGCCGTCCAGTCGATTCCGACTCATGGCAACCCCATGTGTGCAGAGTAGAACTGTTCTGTAGGATTTTCAAGGTTGTGACTTCACAGAAGCAGATCACCAGGCCTCTGGGTGGGATTGAACAGCCAACCTCTCGGCAGTAGTCGTGCACTTAACCATTTTCACCGCCCAGGGGCCCCAACAATTATCTAGCACTTTCTATACTTCAAGTACTGGGCTCAGCACTTTATAATATCAACTCGCTTAACCCTTATGACAGCCTTAGGTGGTAGGTGGTGTTACTACCCTCATTTTATAGACAACAAAAATGGAAGCACAGGGAGCTTAAGGAACTTGCTCAAAGTCACACAGCTCATAAGGGTGAAGTCAGTCAGTCTGGCTCCAAACCTTGTTCTAACTACTACACTGCATGGTCTCTGTGTGTTTCTCATCCAACATGGCGTCCAAGCACAAGCCTCTACTTGATCATCAAGAGCTCAATCCAAGACAGGAAACTCAGTTTCAACACTGGAGGAAAACCTAGCTGGAATGGATTTATTAAGAGAGGTATGTTTCTTCAAAGTGGTGCCTTCCTAAGGGCTTTTCAGTAGGGCTTGGCTGCATATTCTTTTTTACATTCTGCCCTGACTTCAGCCCCTGATACCTTCATCAAGGTGATATGTCACTGTATCACGGGTTGCCACGTAAGGCCACTATATTCTCTCACACCTGATGTCTGAGCTCACCTGCTCCTACTGAGATGAAGCATTCAGACCATTTGGTTCTGAAAGCACCTGAATGTCAATGTCAGGGATGGTTACTTCAACAGGTTGGGACTTGCTCTAATGAGGTCACCACTGTGAGTTCAATCCCATTGAGCTTCATACAGTACTTTTTGATTCAAGGAGGGGTAGGGTGGGACTTCAGTGGCTATCAGTGCGGTGGTGGTGATGAAGAAAGCAAGAAAAGTGGCCACTGCTAACATCAATTCCTAGCTGATGATGCAGGTGAGGGAAGACAGGTGATTAATCAGTGATGTCCTGGTATCATGGACATTTACTTGGCCAACTGGTTCAAGGTTGTTCAGTCATGAGAAAGGGCAAGCCTTCAATCTCATAAGCTGGAGGGATGGACACACACTCTCCGCCCTGGGCTGGGGTTTGGGAAGAACTGGCCTCCTCTTCCCCAAACTCCTACTGCCTATGGAACTCCCTGAAGAAGGGAAGGGGCCCCCTGGGAGTTACCCAAAGCTGTGTTTCGCTCCTCCAGCAGCTCCACCTTTACCAGCTGGTTGGTAGGGGGTGCATCCTCCAGCCGCTCAATCAGGGCATTCACCAGGTCCTCGTGGTTGCCGGGGAAGACACCCAGGTGGTCTCCAGGCTGGTACTGCAGCTCCTGATTCCCATTCGTGTGGAGCCGCACGAAAATGGTGGATCGGCTGAAGGGAAAGGCCAAGGGAAAAATAGGACGGGGGCCACCAGCCACTGCCCTCCTTACTTTGTGTGTCCTTGTTGGTCCAATTCTCCTCCTTCCATTCTGGTGGAGGCCCATGCCCACCAGGCTTCTGCCCATCATTCTGCACCATGGTTTTTATCACGGTCACTTAAGAGCCACTCGCTGCAAATCCAACAGCCGTGCCCAGTGCCCAGCTTCATCATCAAAGCAGCATTGGGCATCCCTGTCCACTCCCTCCTTCTTGACTCTCTTTCTCTCTTGGGTTCTAGCATCCCAGGCTTTCACGATCACCTCTCTGGCTACTCCTTTGGCTAGTTCCTTCTCTCCCCAAACTCTCGACATTGGCACCTCCCCCAGGATCAGTCCTCACACCTCTTTGTTTTTCTACCTTCCTGTCCCTGCTTTGGAAACCCTGGTGGCACTGTAGTTAAGAGTTCAGCTGCTAACCTAAAGGCCAGCAATTGAAATGCACCAGGTGCTCCTCGGAAACCCTATGGGGCAGTTCTACTCTATCCTGCAGGGTTGCTAGGAGTCGACTTGACAGCAATGGGTTTTTGGTTGGCCCCTGCTTTATTTTTCTCCATAGCACTTAACGCCGTCTGTCCCACCGTGTAGTTGACTTTGTTATACGGGCAGTCCCTGGGTTACGAATGTCTGACTTACAGAAACTTGTACTTAAGAACAGGCTGCCATAAAACTTATACTAAAAATCTGAGTTAAATACAATGGTAGCCTGATGAATGCACATACTACTTTGTGATGCTTATGAAAACATGGCATGGTTTCAAAGTGTTTCTGAAGTGTTTTATATGCATACCAAACCAAACTGGCCATTGAGTCGATTCTGACTCATAGTGACCCTATAGGACAGAAGAGAGCTGTCCCATGGGGTTTCCAATGGTTTGAACTTCCGACCTTTTGGTTAACAGCTGACCTGTTAACCACTGTGCCACCAGGGCTCCTTTATATGCATAGAAAGGTAAAATATATACTATACATTAAGACAAACATTCGATTAACTGATGCTAAATAAGAACCATGTGTTCCTGACCAAACTGACCTACAAATTTGACTTAAAGACAGACTTAGGAACAGATCTCATTTGTAACTTGGGGACTGCCTGTATAGTTTATGGTCTGTGTCCCCCCAGGACAATGTAAGCTCCAGGAGGTCAGGGGATTTGTGCTTTTTTTCACTGCTCTATCCCCTTGTGCCTAGAACCCACCATGACACATAGTAGCCGCTCAAAAGATGTTTGCTGGAAAAAGAACCTCAGGCTCCTCAGGATATCCAGCTGCAGGGACAGGTCTGTTCTCAGTACCTGACCGGGATGCTCTCAGGAATCTTGGCCCCAGTAGAGTTATAGGCACTTTCCCCGATCTGTGAAATTCCATCTCTTCTAGGAATTCCAAGCTCCACCCCACATCTGCAACCAAAGCCCCTCAGATTGTGACGGTGAAGGGAAACAGATGTGGCCTTAAGCTCAGGTTCCTGGTACGCACAAACCCACTGCTGTTACAAAAATTGAACCATGCGTCTAAACAAACATAAAATCCACGGAGAAACTCATTTAGGCTTGCCGGGTTGTGCCCTTTTGTGTTGATTTTTGTGCTTCTACAGCCAGAGAGCTGTGCTAACACAGATGGCTTCAAGAACGAATTCTCAGAATTCATATTCTAAGCCTGTTCTTCCAGTTTTAGTATAGATACACTGGATTTCATGTCATACCTGGAAACTTGGGGATCCATTACGCTTGGGTAAATCAAATAAATCATTTGCACTCTGAGTTAAATTTGCATTTCAGATCTGCTTTTCCTTCACTGCCAACTGGTTTTCTGATGATAGAGACACTTGATATTCCACATGAAGTTTCTTCATTCTCGGTGGTATGTAAATCACGATTGAAGAGTCCAATGGGGCTTGCTATTTAAAGGAGTTTTTTTGGCACAACCAAGAGTCCTTTTGTGCTGCAAATAGCTGCCATGATTAAAAATACTTATGCTGGCATATTTTTGGGGGGTGTCAAGTATTTTCTTAAAGCAAGGCACCCCTGTCCTTGCCAGGGTAGGAAACATGGTGACCTGAATTGTGAATGGCTGAATCAGGGTCTGGGGTCCCACCTCTCTTCCCTGGGCCCTCTCTGGTCTAGTGATCCTGTCAGTTGTGTGGTTTTCTACAACTCTGTCCTATCTTTTGGTCCCTGGGGAACAAAGACATCAATCCCTCCCTGCAGGCCCCAGGAAGGGAATTAGCAAAGGCTAGACACCAGCAGGGGGCACTGTGGGGCTGCTCATTTGGGAAAGACCTTTTAGAAGGTCTGTGAATCAATTCCCGCTTTCTCCCGGATCATCACGATTTCTTTCAGAAGTATATTTGCCTCTGTTCTTTTGGCCGGTGCAAAATAGAAATGCAGAGGCCTCCAACTTGCTGAGCTGGCTCATGCTCACAGCCACATCCTCCAGTCCCCTTGGAAGTAGGAGAAGGTGGTTGGGCAGATAAGGGGTGGGAAAGGCTTGCCTGGGATGTTAGCTGGCAGGGGAGCTCCAAGGTGGGTCCAGGCTCTGCCATGCTGGGAATTTAACCAAGGGGACTTTCTAAGCTGCTGACCGGTGTGGTTCGCTGAGCTGAAACCCCAGCAAGGCATGGTCACTTGACCCCAGGGCACCTTGATGGGGCAGCCTTGATGCTTCACAGAGCAGCTGATTCTCCTGCCCCTGGGACACTGGCCTGGGGACCAGCTGTCTGAAATCTCAGCTCCCCTGAGGGGTTCTAGTGTAGGATTTTCTGAACATTTCCTTTCTTAAAACCTGGAATACACAGGGGCAGGTTGAGAAGTACTGGGGGAGGGGAAAGAGGACAGTCCAGGCCTACAGTAGCCATCTGGGCTCTCTGTACCTCTTGCCCCACAGCAGATCCCTGCCTGTGATATATTTACATCCACAAAGCCTTGAAAACCCTATGGAGCACAGTTCTACTCTGACACACACAGGGTCGCCATGAGTTGGAATTGACACGATGGCAACTAACGACAAACTGAACCATCTCTCTCTCACACACACACATACTCACATACTTGGCAGTAGTTCAATGACAGATTCACAGGTGAAAGAACAGTTGGCTAACATCCAGCATTAAAAAAATACAAAAATTTAGCTAACGGTTATTCTGCAATAAAAACAGTAAACACTGTCAGCCATGAGCAGTTTGAGTTAACAAGGTACTTTCAGTCAACAAATTTGTATTGTCAGGCACTGCTCTAGGCACTGGTAAGAGGGTGATGAATAAGACCAGAAAGTGCCCTAGTCTCACTGAGAAGTAAGTTAAAAAGCTTTCAGATCGAGCTGGCGATGTGGGTAGGTGGGCGGTGATGGGCTGGGGTAGTGGGTTAAGTCAGAGAGGATGGTCAGTCAGGGAAGGCCTCTCTGGTGGTATGCCAGCGGGGCAGAGACCTGAACGATGAGAAGGAGTTGGAAGACAAAGATTTGGCAGAGGGACCAGCAAGTGCAAAGATCCTGGGGTAGGATTAAGCACGGCATGTTCAAGGAAGTTCAAGAAGGCTTGAGTGGCTGGAGAGTGGCCAACACAGGGGTGAGCAGTAGGAGAAGGGGGTCAGAGAACTGTGTAGGGCCCAGATCTGCCATGGCAAGGAGTTTGGTAGTTTCTTTAAGTCCAGTGGGAAGCCTGGGACACACCTGGAGGGTGTTAAGCTGGGGAGTTAAGCTTTAATTTACATTCTAAAAAGACTAACTACTGTGCACAACATGGACCTTTAAGAGAAAAGCTAAGAAACAAAGCAACAAATTAGGTGGCCAGAGGAGTCACCCAGACCAGAGATGATTGTGGCTTCCCTCGGTGGGGTGGCAGGTGTGGACCAAGCCCACAGCACCAGCTGAGAGAATGGATGTGCAGAGTGTGGGAAAGAGAGGCTGGAGAGAAGCAATTTTATCAGAGGGGAGATGAGACTTAAGAGTTATGTCCCATCGAGAACTCTCCGCTATAATGTCCCGCCACTCTCCAAACATCCCAGGGTTCAGTGCCCCTCCTGCACTTCCGCCCCTGCCGTTCCCTCTTCTATTCTCTATGCCTGTCTAACGCCTACCAGAACCGGTCTGTGGAGTTGACCCTGACTCATGGCAAGCCCCTTGTGTGTCAGAGTAAAACAGTGCTCCCTAGGGTTTTCAGTGGCTGGTCATTTTGGAAGATCACCAGGTTTTCTTCTGAGGCATCCCTGGGTGGGCTCAAACCTCCAACCTTTTGGTTAGCGAGAGCATATTAAAACCATTCGCACCACACAGGGATATCTAAAATCTACCCCTGCCTTTGAGGCTCATCTGAAGCTCTATGATCTCCCACGTCCTTGTGACTTCTAGGACTTATTATATGCGCTCCACCCACCCATTAGCGCTCCTACACTTTCCTCTGTATCCTTGGCTAATTGTTCTGTGTCCCTCAGAACATTTACTTCCTGAACAAGTGACTGCGGTCACTTTTGTCTTTAGATTTGCAAGGATAACCCTCAAATGGCTGTCTATTCCCTCTTAAGCACTCTGCCTGCAGTTAAGTGTCTCTGGTGGGGGTGATGTGTGATATCTTGGTTATCGTCTCCTCGACCAAACAGCCAGACCTGGGCAGGAGACCTTGGAAGAGTGCTATGCTTTTTCACTCTATCAACCTGTTTTTCTTCTTCGTCTTTTTAAAATAAACCTTATAAACCTGGAAATGGTATTAAGGCCCAAAATAGGTAGCGCTACTGAGCACGCTTTTAAGGAGATAAACACCTAGGTACAATCTGGTGCTTTTTGTGCCAACCCATAACTGATTTTAACACTATGTTCCAGTTCCTAACCTTGTTCAGAGTATTCTCTTGTAAGTCACTTTTTCCTTTCAGGTTAGAGTCACGCGCCCTTCCCAGAGGTGGACAGGGGGCTGATTCTGGGTCTTTGGTCCAACTTAGCATCAAAACACTGACAAGTTTCCTTGCTGCTTATGTAGTATGGTTTAGGGAGTAATTTCTGTAACCTGGTCTTTCACAGTTTGCTGCTGGAAGAAATTTCCAGTAGGTTCTTAGTCCCTTCTCTTCCAACGCTACTTCAGACACACCTTTCCATAGGGCAAAAATGGGAAATAAAATATGTATTTCAGAGAGAGTCCCTCTACGTAACAGAGATCTTTCCAGTAGCTGTCGAGTCACCTTTGACTCACGGCAACCCCATGCGTGTCGGGGTAGAACTGTGCTCCATAGTTATCAATGGTTGATTTTTTTGGAAAGAGATCAGCAGGCCTTTCTTCCGAGGCACCCCGGGTGGACTCCAACCACCAACTTTTCGATTAGCAGCCAAGCACGTTAACAGTTTGCACTGCCCAGTGACTCCAACATAAACATTCGTAGCTTTTCTTGACGTCATTCCCATTTTGTAGGTAAGTAAGCTGGGGCTCGGAGCACTTGACTGACTCACCCAAGGCCATATAGCTAGTGCGTGGCAGAGTTCAGTTGGAACCCAGGGCTCTCGAGCTCAAGAGCCCACCCTTTGTACCATGCCAAGCAAAGAATCAAGATTTTAAAAGATCTTCGTGGACTGTAACTGTGAGGGAAAGAGATTCTGTCCAACAGGGATCACTGCAAAGACCTTCCTTAGTGGGGAAAGAATTACTTATACAAGCAGAGGGTTGGACAAGCCTGGGTGGATCAAGGTGAAAAGTCTCGGATATCTGAGAGCGGCAGGGCTGCAAGTCTGAAGGTAGAGCGTGGGCAGCATGGCTATTAGAATTACACCTGCAATCTCGGGCGTGATTAGTGTGACCTGTTCAGATAGGGGATGGTAATAATAAATAGCCCCAGTGCACTTGGCTGTGATCACACAACCTCCAATGCACTGTGGCCAGGACTGGTAATGACATTTCCAACAGGGGGGAGTGTGTCCTTTTGCTAAAGCAAAAGGCTTGGGAAAGCAGGTCTTAGGAAGAACGCTTAAAAGAATCAGGATGTGGGAGATTGGCCAAAGTCCTTGGCTCTTTGCAGGTCTCTCATTTGGAAGAATTAAATTTGTTTTGGGTGTCATCAGGGAGTATAACTGGTATTGAAACGAAGGTCTAGGGAGACGTGCTTTGGTTCAATATTAAGATTATTGCTAACAATTAGGACTTCAACAAACAATGTGGGCTGTTTTATGAGGTAATGAACCTCCCGACATCCCAAAGGAATTTAAGTAGAGTCCGAGTGGCTATTTTTCAGACTTCCATAGCAGAATTATCCACAGTGAGGAAATGCTTGGACCAAGTGATTTCTCACTTAGATTCAAACGTACAGTGCACATTAGCAATCCTACAAAGCACGGACCACTGTAAACAATTATCCATACGACCTTTCTCTTTTCCCTTTCCGCAATGATTGCTACTATCTCTTTTTTTCCATTCTTCCAGGTCAGAGCTTGGCAAAGGGAAGCCCAGAAATATTCCAGAGAATTCAGGAATATTCAGGAAACCCAAATGCTACAAGCCAGAAAAGGGGTCTGTCACTTTACAAAAAAAAAAAAAAAGTTGCCATTGAGTTGACTCTGGCTCCTGGCGACCCCAAGTGTATGAGAGTGGAACTGTGCAGCATCGGGTTTTCAGTGATTGATTTTTCAGAAGTAAATTGCCCGGTCTTTCTTATAAGGCACCCTGGGTGGACTCGAACTGCCAGCCTTTCCATTTAGCAGCCAACCAAACGTGTGCACCACCCAGGAATTTCACAACGGCTGGCAATACGAATCCGGTCCTTGGAGTCAATAAGGACTTCCTCTCTGAGAAGGAGGTGGCATCTGGGAGCAGACAAGAGTAACCCTGAGTGAACCAAGGTGTTCCTACCTGGATTTAGGACTCTGAAGGTTTTGACGGCTCAGGAGTCGAGCAGCTGAGACCCGCTTTTTGTGAACACTGGATAGACCTGTGGGGAATAAAGTTACAGTTCTTCTGAGATGAGGTTATACAACTGTCAGGAAAAACTCCCCAGCCCAGGGTCCTCTATCCATACTTTCACTGTTCTTCTGAGTAAAGAGATACAAGAGGAGGGGTGAGGCAGGCTTTGGTTGGGGTGTGTGGGGTTGCTGCGGTTAATGCAGAACAGAAAGAAAATTTGGCAGAATTCTCGCCTTCCATGCAGGAGACCCAGGTTCGATTCCTGGCCAGTGCACCCTGTGCACAGCCACCACCCATCTGTCACTGGAGGCTTGTGTGTAGCTATGACACTGAACAGGTTTCATCAGAGCTTCCAAACTCAGGAAGACTAGGAAGAAAGGGCTGGTCATCTACTTCTGAAAATCAGCCAATGAAAACCCTATGGATCACAACGGTCTGAACCACAACAGATCATGGGGATGGTGCAGGACTGGACAGCATTCCGTTCCATGGTGCATGGGGTCACCATGAGATGGGGGCCAACTCGATGGCAGCTAACAAGTTGAAAAGAGGATGGTTCAAAGTTACAAACCATACTGCTGGAAAGAGAAATTTCTAAGCATGCCTTTTCCTGAGGGTGGGGTGGTAGCACACTATTCGTTTTGGGAGGAATACACTAAAGGGAGACCAAAGCAATGAAGCCCTCCATCTCTAAGCACCTTTGGAAGGTCAGATCTCCTGGCTGTCCTCTCTCCCCACTGTTATGAATGCCCCTCTAGGGAGGGTGCTGAGAGGTACCTTGTGTAAGTTCTGGAGCCTCAGCCACATAGGTGAGGCGGAATTTGTTCCTCTTCCAGCTGCGGTCATTGCTGATGAGGGAGTTGTTGGCCTTCTCGATGTTGACATCATCCCCCACGCAGAACACATCACAGGCTGCCTGTGGCACGCACAGGGCTTTCAGTGACCTCCTTTAGCCAAGAGGCGCCCTTCCCCAACAGCTCCGAGTCATGGAATGTGCATCCTTACCCACCTATCTATCTATCCACCCACCCTCCTATCCATCTACACAGTCACCATCCATCCATCCATCCATCTACCCATCTATCCACCCAGTCATTCATCCACCCACACACTCATCCGCTGGTTTCTGGGTGGAAAATGTATGTTTCGAGGCCACCCGAACATGTGTGAGTACTAACTGGGGGAAGTACCAGGGGGTCTCTCAAGTTCCTTCTATTTCTCAATGGTTTAGGTGCTCTGCCTTTGGGGGTGGTGGGGAGCACCCACTTGGGACTCTGAGATATGGGAAAACATTTACCTTGAAGACCTTCTTGGCCCAGGTCCTGAAAGCCTCTTCCTGCCCACAGAGTTCATCCCCCTCTCCCATCTTCAGGATCCTCTCCCCTCCTAGCTCTTCCAGGAGGGTGTCCACAGCATGTCCAAAGGCGCAGAAGTGAGGGTATGCCCGTGAGCCAAGGCCAAACACTGAGAACCTGCCAACAGGACAAGAGAAGTTCCGTACTAGGGGGCTTTATCTCCATAAGGTCCAAGCTCAGCCTGTGGTAGTCAGGGACCCCAAACCCATCTGTGGAAAGCCATCTTTAAATATGGGAGCCCCCGAGGCCTCATTGTCCTTCATTTTAGTGTCTGCTAGGAGAAAATTCCCAATTAGAATTGGTTCTGAGCAGGACTACCACTCCCACCAGTTGCTGTCAATTTGGCTCCAAGTCATGGCAACTCCATGTGTGTCAGAGTAGAATTGTTCTCCACGTTGTTGTTGTTGTTAGGTGCCACTGAGTCGGTTCCGACTCACAGCAACCCTACGCACAACAGAATGAAACACTGCCCAGTCCTGCGCCATCCTTACAATCGTTGTTATGCTGGAGCTCACCGTTGCAGCCACTGTGTCAGTCCATCTTGTTGAGGGTCTTCCTCTTTTCCGCTGACCCTGTACTCTGCCAAGCATGGTGTCCTTCTCCAGAGACTGATCCCTCCTGACAACATGTCCAAAGTATGTAAGATGCAGTCTAGCCATCCTTGCTTCTAAGGAGCATTCTGGTTGTACTTCTTCCAAGACAGATTTGTTCATTCTTTTGGCAGTTCATGGTATAGTCAATATTCTTCTCCAACACCACAATTCAAAGGCATCAATTCTTCTTCGGTCTTCCTTATTCATTGTCCAGCTTTCACATACATATGATGTGACTGAAAATACCATGGCTTGGGTCAGGCGCACCTTAGTCTTCAGGGTGACATCTTTGCTCTTCAACACTTTGAAGAGGTCCTTTGCAGCAGATTTGCCCAATGCAATGCATCTTTTGATTTCTTGACTGCTGCTTCCACGGCTCTTGATTGTGGATCCAAGTAAAATGAAATCCTTGACAACTTCAATCTTTTCTCCGTTTATCATGATGTTGCTCCTTGGTCCAGTTGCGAGGATTTTTGTTTTCTTTATGTTGAGGTGTAATTCATACTGAAGGCTGTGGTCTTTGATCTTCATCAGTAAGTGCTTCAAGTCCTCTTCACTTTCAGCAAAGCAAGGTTGTGTCATCTGCATAACGCAGGTTGTTAATGAGTCTTCCTCCAATTCTGATGCCCCGTTCTTCATATAGTCCAGCTTCTTGTATTATCTGTTCAGCATACAGATTAAACAGGTATGGTGAAAGAATACAACCCTGATACACGCCTTTCCTGACTTTAAACCAATCAGTATCCCCTTGTTCTGTCCAAACAACTGACTCTTGATCTATGTAAAGGTTCCCCATGAGCACAATTAAGTGTTCTGGAGTTCCCATTCTTTGCAGTGTTATCCATAGTTTGTTATGATCCACACAGTCGAATGCCTTTGCATAGTCAATAAAACACAGATAAACATCCTTCTGGTATTCTCTGCTTTCAGCCAGGATCCATTAGACATCAGCTATGATATCCCTGGTTCCACGTCCTCTTCTGAAACTGGCCTGAATTTCTGGCAGTTCCCTGTCGATATACTGCTGCAGTCGTTTTTGAATGATCTTCAGTAAAATTCTGCATGCATGTGATATTAATGATATTGTTTTATAATTTCCACATTCAGTTGGATCACTTTCTTGGAAATAGGCATAAATATGGAACTCATCCAATCAGTTGGCCAGGAAGCTGTCTTCCACATTTCTTAGCATAGACGAGTGAGCACCTCCAGCATTGCATCTGTTTGTTGAAACATCTCAACTGATATTCCATCAATTCCTGGAGCCTTGTTTTTCGCCAATGCCTTCAGAGCAGCTTGGACTTCTTCCTTCAGTACCATCAGTTCCTGATCATATGCCACCTCTTGAAATGGTTGAATATCGACTAATTCTTTTTGGTATGATGACTCTGTGTATTCCTTCCATCTTCTTTTGATGCTTCCTGTGTCGTTTAATATTTCCCCCCTGGAATCCTTCACTATTGCAACTCGAGGCTTGAATTTTTTCTTGAGTTCTTTCAGCTTGATAAACACCGAGCGTGTTCTTCCCTTTTGGTTTTCCATCTCCAGCTCTTTGCACATGTCATTATAATACTTTGTCTTCTCGAGAGGCCCTTTGAAATCTTCTGTTCAGTTCTTTTATTTCATCAATTCTTCCTTTTGCTTTAGCTGCTTGATGCTTAAGAGCAAGTTTCAGAGTCTCCTCTGATGTCCATCTTGGTCTTTTCTTTCTTTCCTGTCTTTTCAGTCACCTCTTGCTTTCTTCATGGATGATGTCCTTGATGTCATTCCACAACTCGTCAGGTCTTCAGTCACTAGTCTTCAGTGCGTCAAATCTATTCTTGAGATGGTCTCTAAATTCAGGTGGGATGTACTCAAGGTCATATTTTGGCTCTCGTGGACTTGCTCTGCTTTTCTTCAGTTTCAGCTTGAACTTGCATATGAGCAATTGATGGTCTGTTCCACAGTCGGCCCCTGGCCTTGTTCTGACCGATGATATTGAGCTTTTGCATCACCTCTTTCCACAGATGTAGTCGATTTGATTTCTGTGTGTTCCATCTGGCGAGGTCCATGTGTATAGTCGCCGTTTATGTTGGTGAAAGAAGGGTATTTGCAATGAAGAAGTTGTTGGTCTTGCAAAATTCTATCATTCGATCTCCGGCATTGTTTCTGTCATCAAGGCCATATTTTCCAACTACTGATCCTTCTTCTTTGTTTCCAACTTTCACATTCCAATCGCCAGTAATTATCAATGCATCTTGATTCCGTGTTCGATCAATTTCAGACCTCAGCAGCTGATAAAAATCTTCTATTTCTTCATCTTTGGCCCTAGTGGTTCGTGCGTAAATTTGAATAATAGTATTAACTGGTCTTCCTTCTAGGCATATGGATATTATCCTATCACTGACGGCGTTGTACTTCAGGAGAGATCTTGAAACATTCTTTTTGACGATGAATGCAAGACCATTCCTCTTCGAGTTGTCATTTCCAGCATAGTAGACTATGTGATTGTCTGATTCCAAATGGCCAGTACCAGTCCATTTCAGCTCACTAGTGCCTAGGATATCGATGTTTATGCGTTCCATTTCATTTTTGATGATTTCCAGTTTCCCTAGATTCATACTTGGTACATTCCAGGTTCTGATTATTAATGGATGTTTGCAGCTGTTTCTTCTCATTTTGAGTTGTGCCACATCAGCAAATGAAGGTCCCGAAAGCTTTACTCCATCCACGTCATTAAGGTCGACTCTACTTTGAGGAGGCAGCTCTTCCCCAGTCATCTTTTGAGTGCCTTCCAACCTGGGGGGCTCATCTTCCAACACTATATCAGACGATGTTCCGCTGCTATTCATAAGGTTTTCACTGGCTAATGCTTTTCAGAAGTAGACTGCTGGGTCCTTCTTCCTAGTCTGTCTTTGTCTGGAAGCTCAGCTGAAACCTGTCCTCCATGGGTGACCCTGCTGGTATCTGAATACCGGTGGCATAGCTTCCAGCATCACAGCAACACACAAGCCCCCACAGTACGACAAACTGATAGACACGTGGGGGTTGTTCTCCATAGGGTTTTCAATAACAGATGCTTTAGAAGTACAGTAGACAGTCAGGCCTTTTTTCTGAGGTGCCTCTGGGTGGACTTGAACCTCCAACCTTCTGGTTAGCAGCCAAGTGGGTTAACTGTTTGTACTACTCAGGGGCTCCCCTGAGCCAGATGAATTGGGAGTAACAATGACCCGGAACCACTGGCTGTTTCTTGTGTGTGCCTTTCTAAACTGGACTAATGGGGGAAATTAGTCTAAGTTAGTAGAAGACTTGAATTTTACAAGTGATATAACTACATTAGTTTTAAGTACAAAGATAATGAAAACGCAGTGGTCCTCGTGACCCATATTAATGAAGTGACCAGAAGGACTTGTCATGTATACATCAAGTGTTGGTGTGTAAACAGGTTCTTCTACAAGGGAATGAAAGATTTATAGATATGTGGGCTCCACCCCTTGCAATATCTATGAAATTAATTTGCTTAACCAACTGTCTTTGTGTAATACCACCAAGAGAAACAGTAGCGTAGCCCCTGGTTGAACCAGCGAGGTGCAACTTAGTAAGATTTTTTTCCATGTTGAAGCGGGAACATTTTGTCTGAAGTATGGGAAGTGGGCGGCAGTGTCGCAGAAAGCCCGTCCTGTAAATTCAGAGTTCTACAGACACTTTGCCCCCCATTTCCATGGCTTGGTCCTGCCTGTGGCTTTAGACCTCTTTTGGGACAGGGGCTATAGGCTTATAAGCAGGATAAGCCTGCCTCACTTCTTTCCAAGGTCAGAGTATTCTGCTGTAGATTGTCATCTCAGATGAGTCAAGGCATGGAGCTATTTAACCTATTCCATATAGGGTCTGTCCTGTCCATGAGCAAGTCTTTTTCAGGATGATGGGGATAAGATGGCGACAGACTGAGATGGGGGATGAGGGAAAGAGGTGGCAAAGTTGGGAAAGAACCCTTCATCATTAGTGAGTGAACTTGAGCTGGGTCAAGGTGCCTCACAGATGAACTGAAGGTTAACATGGGATACTATCTACTCCTTTTAAGTTCACACCCATGGTGTCTCGTCTCATTCTCTTCCTCCTTCCCACCCCCTTTTCCATTAGATCCAGGGCCTTTCCAATAGTGTGTGGGATTAGGCAGTGTTTTTCCTCATTATTCCTTAACCCACAATCTCTTGGATCTGGGTATCTCGCCTTTGGCTTACAGGGTAGTGGCCTTACAGGTAGAGAGAGGAGGTGAACCAGGTGTGGGTTGATTTGAGGGGTCCCAGGAAAGGTTATTCCTGCTCGAAAACATCCCCCCCTTTGCCTTAGCCTACACAGATTTGAAAACTCCTATCCCTAGCGGTGTGGACAGCTGTGGTTCAGCGGTAGAATTCTTGCCTTCCATGTGGGAGATTCAGGTTTGATTCCCTGCCAATGCACTTCATGGGCAGCCACCACCCATCTGTCAGAGGAAGTTTGTGTGTTGCTATGATGCTGAACAGGTTTCAGCAGAGCTTCTAGACTAAGATGGACTGGGAAGAAGGGCTTGGCCATATGCTTCTGAAAATCAACCAATGAAAACGCTATAGATCACAACAGTCCCATCCACAGCTAGGAATGGGCACCATTCAGTTTCGTTATATACAGTGTTGCCATGAGTTCGGGGGGCAATTCCACAGCAGTAAACAGTAATAAAAACATCACTAGTCATGCCAAGCGGTTGAGGCATTGTTTTTCAAACCTCTGTTATTTATGTTTATGATGTCCGCCATATTTGACTACCACTGATAGTATTATTTACTTATTAGTGCTCCTTAACTTGTTTTTAATTTATACTCATTAGTTCATCCGACTCAGCTCGTATTCACAGATGTGTTCACCAACAGATGGTTCAGGCAACGGATTTGTTAATTTGCTCCCTGATGGAGCTGAGATGGGCCTCACAATTACTACTAGGCTCACGTTTCCATCACAACTATCACCTTCTGATTTCAAAATTCGTCTGTGTAAGCCTCTAAACCAGAGCTGGCAAACTTCTTCCACGTGGTACCAGGCAGTAGGTATTTCAGGCTTTGTGGGCCAACAGGCAAAATCAAGGCTGTAATGCAGATACTTACATTAACAAGACAGGAAACCAAATTCCTGCACATTTTTTTTGACAAAATTAAAACTATTCAATTCTTGTAATATAGATGTACTCATGAGAAGAACTGAATTCTTTTTTGGGGGGGGCAGTTAACATTTTGCTTCATTGGGGCTCAAAGGTAGTGTTTTCTATCATCAAATTGACTGCAAATGTTCACCGGGAGAAACCATTGTTAGCTCGTGGCCATATAAACATAGGCAGTGACGGGACTAGGTTTGGTCCATAGGTTGTAATTTGCAACCCCTGGCTCTAAGCCACGGTATATTTAATAAGGGAAAAAGGGGTCTAACTCTCAAACTCCAGAACTGACATTTCAACATTGACCTACAAGGTCTACATAAATACACTGATGAACACAATACATTAGCATCGAGGAATCCTGGGATCTATATTAGCTATGACCTATTGCTCTGAGCAGTTACGGAGAAGGTTCAATTAGCGAACGTCTGAGAGACTCCTGGAGGACTGAGAACTCTGCCTACATCAGAGAGCAGTATCCATGAAATCAAGGGTTTGATATCCTAGTTATCTTTCTTTCCAGATACCCATGAAACCGAGCATACAACTATTGAAACACAGAATAATTGTCCACGTACCACCTAAAATTATCTCACGGTATGTGAGTATACTTTGGAAAACATGGGGTTAGGCCAGTATTCTTCAAACTTGGATATATATTAGAATCAATTGGGGGGAATTTTTAAAAGCATAGCAATGCTTGAGCCTAATTCTAGACCAATTAAATCAAAATCTCTGGAGGTGGGGCTTAGTTATTGATTTATCACCAACAGCCCCAGGTGATTTTGATGTGCATCCAGGTTTGAGAACCACTGGGTCCTGGCAGGGTGTTTCCAGAAGCCTCTGTTGACTGCAAAGCATATCAATGGGGAAGGGCAACACATTGAGTAATTACCAGGGATTAACATCCTCCAGCACAAATAATGGGGTGAACCCTGGGTGATGAGTCTCTGAGGGAGAGTGCACAGGAAGGGTCAAGTATGGAGCATGGGCAGACCAGGTACGACACTTTAATGGGGAGGTTCCAGGCAGCCAGGGTGTAGTTGGTTATACGTAGCTGCTTATATTCCATGAATGGGCATGGAAAGTAGGATCTCCCCTCACCCAACAAAGAGCCCACTTTGCAACTAAGTTCAGCTCCGCAAGACCCTTAGTCTTTCCCAGCCCCATGGGTCCCTTGCTCACCTCACATTTGCTAGGGGTCCAGCACTCTCAAAGTTGTCTCTGAGGTCAGGCCCTTCGCCCAGTGATTTGCGGGAGTCTGAGTAGGAGGAGACGCTATTGAATCGAACCTTGTAGCTCCTGCCAAAATGAAAGACAGCCTGTGAGCTCAGCTTGGAGCCCCCGCTGAGGTCGACACACCCAGTAGATCTTCAGATTACCAGCCATGGTTCTAGGACCTTCTCGTATGTGTTGAGTGCAAACCATAACACTCCTTTGGCTTTTTCTGGAATGTATCAATTTATCCACGCCTACCACAATGATGATAGCTCTCCATCCATACCTGATTCTACCCGTACTCAAAAGGTTTCTGATCACACTTGACTCAGGAAACTTGAAACCCAGTAAATCAAAGTAATTTGCTCAGTAAGAAGTCAGGAATAGAACAGAGCATCTCCTAGCCATTAGACCATGCTTCCTTGCTTCCCAAATTTTAATGTGTGCAAGAATTACCCTGGGATCTTGTTAAAATGCAGATTCTGATTCAGCAGGTCTGGAGCAGGACTTGAGTTTCCGTGTTTCTAACAAGCCCCCAGGAGATGACGGAGGCAGTGGTGGTTCAGTGGTGGTGGAATTCTCACCTTCCATGTGGGAGACCTGGTTTCAGTTTCCTGGCCAATGCACCCCATGCTTATCACCCACTGTCTGTCAGCAGAAGCTTGCATGTTGCTACGATGCTGAACAGGTTTTAGAGGAGCTTCTGGACAAAGACAGACGAGGAAGAAAGGTCTGGTGATCTACTGCCAAAAATCAGCCAATGAACACTCTATGGACCACAACGGTCGGATCTTCAACCAATCATGGGAATGAGGCAGAACAGGGCAGCGTTTCATTCTGTTGTGTGTCAGGTTGCCACGAGCTGGGGGACCAACTTGACAGCAGCTAACAACAACATGACAATGCTGCTGGTCCCCAGATCTCCTTTTGAGCAGCTTAGAACTAGACTGAGTTGCCCAATACGGTGGCCATTAGTCGTTGTTGTTGGTAGATGCCGTACCAGTCAGTCCCATCGAGTCAGTTCTGACTCATGGTGACCCCACGTACAACAGAACAAAACACTGCCCAGTCCTGCATCATCCTTACAGTAGTTGCTATGTTTGAGTCCACTGTTGTAGCCACTGTGTCAATCCATCTCATTGAGGGTTTTTTTTCATTTTTGCTGACCCTCTACTTTACCAAGCATGATATCCTTCTCTAGGGACTGTTCCCTCCTGATAACACATCCTAGCCTCACTACCCTTGCTTCTAAGGATCATTCTGGCTGTACTTTTTCCAAGAGAGATTAGTTTGTTCTTCTGACAGTCCATGGTATATTCAGTATTCTTCGCCAACACCGTAATTCAAAGGCATGGCTTCTTCTTTGGTCTTCCTTAATCATTGTCCAGCTTTGGCATGTATATGAATATACTATGGCTCGGGTCAGGCATACCTTAGCCCTCAAAGTGACACCTTTGCTTTTTACCACTTTTTAAAGAGGTCTTTTGCAGCAGATTTGCCCAATGGAACACGTCATTTGATTTCTTGACTGCTGCTTCCATGGGTGTTGATTGTAGATCCGAGTAAAATGAAATCCTTGACGACCTTAATCTTTCCTCCATTTATCATTTAACCATTAGCTACATATGGCTATTGAAATTAAATAAAAAATTTAGTTGTTCACTTACACTAGCCACATTTCAAGTGCTTAGTAGCTGGTGTGGCTAGTGGCTGCAATACCAGACAGCCCAGACACAGAATATCTACTTCATCACAGAAAGTTCTATTGGACAGCACTGACTACCCCATTCACCCTCTCCTCCCATAAAAGCTAGGCTTCTTACATGCTTCGAGTGTCTTCCAGCTGCAGTAGTAAACCAAAAATGTTTACCTGGCATGAGTAGAGACTGGATTTCTTAGTAAATTGTCTTTAAGGAGAAAAGAAATGTCTTTGGGACTCAAACCTCAGCATTAGACTTGGGACTCAAAATAAATCCAATTTCCCAGTTTTCCTCTAAAAGTGGTAAGTTTTGTTCCCAGACAAGAGCAAAAAAAAAAAAAAAAAAAAAACCAACAAAAAATCAAAACTAAAAACTAAAACTCAACACACAAATCTGAGAGCAAAAGACAAAAAAAGGAAATTGCGCATTCTGGCAGCAGGGTTTCTAAGCTGGATGTTCTTCAAAGTTTTCGCTCCAGCGTTGGAAAAGTTCTAAATATATGCGCGTGTATTTTCTGCCCTAAAATAGTCTCACATTGAGTCACTTTGCCAAATAAGCCATGCAACATATCAGGGGGTGGCTGGGCTGTTAGTGTGGGAGAGATGGTTGTGGGGGTAAAAAATAATAGCACGTGTATTTGTAGGAGGTGTTTGGTTTTCCCAAAGGCTTCCTTACTCGTGATTATCCTCCGATCTTCATAACAACCCTCAGAGGTGGTCAGACGAGAGATTACTTCTCCCCATTTGGCCGATGAGAAAGACTGAGGTCCGGAGAGGTCAAACAACTTGCTCAAGTTTGCTTAGTGAGTTAGTGGCATAGCCTGGGTTAGAACTCAGATCTCCTTGAGACCACATGGTGCCATGGCAGCCTGGGGATGATGGATGTGGCCTTGGATGCTTGGGCACTGAGCACATGTGTACATTCTAGCATACGCACACATGCACATACATGCACACACTCACTCTACCTGTGCCGGCTGTCACGGACTGCAGCCAGACCCTGGACTTCTGTGTCACCACTGGGGAAGGAAGGCCCTTTACGGGGAAAGAAACGCAAGGGTTCCGGGTACCTAGAGAGGAGAATGGATGGTGCCCTATCTCTCTCTCCCTGAAGGAGGGGTAAGGGGGAACGTACTGGGAGGCCACTCAAGGTGGGATGGGCAAGTGAGGACTAAGATGCCGAAGAAGGGTGCAGAACCAAGGCTGACCACAAGAGGCTCACTTACAGTCCACCCCTGGATATCAGATGCATGTGGCAACATGTGCTCAGCAAAAGAACACCAAAAGGGACTTTCTGTATAACACAGCCAATAAACACAGCCAGTTATGTCATGTGATGCTTAATTTTACACACTGGGGTTTGCTCCATGCGGGAGGCAATGCTGTGTTGGACTCATTGAAAGGTGGCTGAGTGCATACAAGCCATATGTTCTATACTTTATGGGGGAATTTAAGGGCTTTTCAAGGGTAATTTTGACTATGGGTGTTTTTTCACCTTACAAAATACCTTTCAAACCCAACCCCCACCTTAGATGCAATTCCACTGTGAATATCTTTCGGCTGTAAGTATTTTTCACCTTAAAAACCAAAAAACCCAACCCGTTGCCACTGAGTCGACTGCAACTCACAGAGACCCTATAGGGCAGAGTAGAACTGCCCCACAGGGTTTCCAAGGAGAGGCTGATGGATTAAAACTGCAGACCTTTTGGTTAGCAGCTGAGCTCTCTTAACAACTGCGCCACCAGGGCTCCACGTTTTCACCTTAGGAGGCATCTAACCTTTCAAATTCATCCTCTATATTAGCAGTAACTCCACGATGAGCATCAGATAGAAAAGCTTGTAGGGAAAATAGTTTGCTTCACTGATTTTGAACGTAGGTCTCCAAAGGGGGGCAGAATCATAAGAGCTGATATTTACACAGTACTCTTAACTTTTCACAGGGCTCTTACATCTCTTTCCTAATTTGACCCTTAGAAAGTTAAGGCAGGTATTATGATCCCTATTTGACAGAAAAAGAAACTGAGGCACAGGGCTGTGAGGTTACTTAGGTAAGACCTACTAGTCAGGGGTTGAAATACTGGCCCTCGTGAGCTACTGACACCTGCCCGCCAGTTCAAAATCAGTCTCAAATGGACTTCAGGTTGCAACTACCATCCAGAACTAGAATGTGAATCTCAGCTGCCCAAAGACACTGTGACAATGGACGGGTCATTTACTTACTTCCTCTCCTCCTGTATAGAGTTGGGATGCCTCATTTCCATCAAAGCGCAGCCGAATTTCTGGAAAGAGATGGGCAAAACGTGAACCGCGTATTACTAAATCTGGAGTAGGGCTGGGTACTGAGGGTCTGGAGTCCTGGTTGGCAAAAGAGGTTCTGATGCATGGGAGCCAGGATGTCATAGACGGTCAAGGGTGCACCTGGGCAGCCATGCTTGAGCTGTAGAAGCCCTGGGAGGGCCAGCTGTTTAAATGATTACACGTGTGACCTCCCATCTCTAGCACACAACTCCTTTTTGTGACCTTCTCTCTCTAAAAATATTCTACTTCTTTCATCTAGGGTAAGGGACTCCAGGCTCTTTATTGGCTCCTCCATTCCAACGAGTAGCTCACTCAGGTGACAAAATTGTTACTATGGTCTTGGTCATCGGTGGGCACCAGTAGATGGAGAACTTGGAATTGTACAATCTGCATTGCATGGGTGCAAATCAAAGTACTGAATCATAGGTGTAGGGAGAGGGACCCAGTTGCTGCCCCTCCTTTCTTCCCACTGATGGGACCATGTGCTGCAACAGGTGACAGCTCATCTCACCTCCCCATTCTCGGGGGGGTCTCCATTGCCAAAGGTGCTGGTAACTACCAGGACCAGAGTTTCGTGCTCCAGGTGCACGATGTCATATTCTTCCATGGACATCACCTAGGCAGGTGAGGGGGGAGGAAAGTGGGGAAGGAGAGGAAGAAAGAAGGTGACTGTCAACCACAAATGACCTAAACCAGTTTAGACCAGCCCCAGGGGCTCCCACCTATACATCTCACTTAACTGCTATTTTCCAAACCCACATTCTCCTGACACATCATCAAAGTGAAGCCAACAACCCTTGTACCTATTACAAATAACAGACACATGGCCCAATTACAATTTTGCCCCCACTTTGAAAGGGCCCATTTTTGCTTAAGTAACACCTTTCCAGAACCCATTCCTCTTTTCCCCAACTAACTTGCCCAAAGCTTCTTATAAAAGGAGTCTGCCATCTTTCTCAAATTCAAGTCTTTGGTATCTCATCTTGAGTGCCAGGCTTCCTTGTTGTAGCAGTTTGGTTTAATCCCAAATAAAGTCTTTGATAACATTTTTTAAACTCGACTACTACAGAATCCATCATCTCACATGATGAAGAGAGAAAAGTGGTAGGGGGCAAAGAGTGATGGAGGAAGGGGAAGTAGAGAAAGAGGGAAAAGATGAATCATCTCCTTGGGAAGGAGAACCGAAAGCTCTGGGTTGTCATTATTTCAGCAGGCTCAAGAGGGTAAAGCTAAGAGGTTTTTGGTAGGGTGAAACCTTATTATGGTCAGCATGATCTAAACTGCGGAGATTCTGGGGCAGTGGTTAGGAGTTGGTAGATCTTGATAAGGACACCCTTAAACCCTTGGGCTACTTATAAACAAAACAGATCCTGGAATCTCCCTGACCACACTTAGTCCAGGAATGACCTGACTGAGCTACAAATTAAGGACCAGGTCTGCTGAGTCTTCCCTATAATCCTCCTACCAATAGATGGAGGACCTGGGCCAAACAAGTCTGAGATAACTGCCTTAGGGAAAGATCTTTGCCCCGTATCTTGACATCAATTGAACAACATTTCTCAAAGCAGGTTCTGGGGAATCTCAGTCTCCTGAGATGCTCCATGAAAATAAGCAATCCATGGTCAAGTATGTTTGGGGAACATTTATATTCTGTTCCACCTCTTTCGGTGATTATAAAACACACTTGCAGCAAAGAAACCTGTTGAATTGTGTTTACTGGAGTTCCCAAACTGACATCAGAATTATTTCTCATAAACTTTCTAACAGTTTGCTCCTGAGATGAGGATTTTATCTTGTGATTCTTCGACCTCTGGAGGGTCTATGGGGAGAAGGGAATCACAGCCCCCTGACCATTATGCAAATGCGTGTATCTATATGTGTACATACATGCTAATGGGCATCTTGGATGTTCTTTTATCCATTCTCAAAGGGTTCTTCTCTGTTGCCTTCCCTCTCTCCTCTTCCCATCTTTAATCACCCCAAGGGCCCCAGCAGCTGGCATGCCCCCTACCCACCTTGGCATCAAAGGCGTGTTTGAAGATCTCACACAAGGATTTGGCATAGGCCTGCGATTTGCCAGTCTCTGTGGCATAGAGAATGGTGGCTTTGACTCTCTTAGCCATTGCCTGTCCCATCAGTTTAGCGGAGAACTTGACAGCTCTGGGGAAAGAGGATGGAGGGGAAAAATGGTCAATAGAAAAGGGAGAGAAGATGCTGGGTCGGGACTTTTAGGCAGGAAACATGATCCATGAAACATAACAGGTAAGAATTTACTCTCCACCTCTGATGACTTCAGGGATCCCCTTAGAGACAGTAGAAGTCCCTGAGTTTAGGCACCATAGTGACCCCTTTACTTGACCCTCTAAGTCCAACAAGTCACAAGCTAAAATAGTTGGTGAGTTTTTTGTTAGTTTGTTACTGGATTGATAGATAGACCTCAGTCTTGGGAACCATGATTTGCCAAGCATTGTCCCAAAGGATCATTATTCATTTGTTTGTTGACCATATATGTGTTGAGTGCCTAACTATGTGCCAAGCCTTATTATAGGAATGGAAGAGCATAGAGACCACAGCTATGAACATGTCATGGAGCTCATTCTAGAGCATGTGTGTGTATGTGAGAGAGAGGGGAATCAATCATTAATAATGTAGAGGTATACGCACCCAAAAAGGAAGGACCATGCATGTCTCATTCACTCAGCAATGCCTATCATACAGGGTCTTGCCCAGCGCCTGACACCAAATTGATACTAAATACATGTCTGTCAAGAGAAGGAGCCCTGGTGGCCCACTGGTTAAGGATTCGGCTGTAAACTGAGAGGTGAGTGGTTTGAACCCACCAGTGGCTCTGTGGGAGAAAGAAGCATTGGTCTGCTAGCATGAAGATTACAGCCTTGGAAGCCCAACGGGGCAGTCTTTCTCTGTCCTATAGGGTCAATATGAGTTGGAATCTACTTGACGGCAAAGGGTATGTTTTCTGGGGGGGTGGGTCAATGGAAGGAAGGAATTTTAAAGATGCTGCCACTGAAAGCCCCTTCACTCCCCAAACAAAAAAACCCCGTTGCCGTCGAGTCAGAGGGTAAGTTAAATGTCAAGTCCCAGCTTTTCCTAGCAAACCAACAGAGCCAGACCAGTGTTCCTTTCTCGCTCCTTGGGGAAGGGGCGGCAGTCAGGCCCGCGGCTCAGGAATACCTGGGCTCAAACCCTGAGCAAGCAACCCTCTTCTAACCAGGAATCCAAGTGTAGACAAATTGTTAATTATCCTCCACCTGGGGATTATCCCTGGTAAATTTATCATTTTTCAGAATTAGGGAAACCACCCACACAGCAGGAACGTTCCGAGCTAAGGGAGAGAAACAGAAAGGAATAAAAGGTGCCTGGAGGGTTCCCTTTGAATGATCTGAGCATAAAAAAACGCATCTATAATTAACTCCCATTGTTTCTACCCCCAACTTAATAGTGCAATTAATGTTTGAGGTTCCTCCCTCTCCTCTCCCTTCTGAGACAGCTGAACTGAACTGAAGCCAGAGGCTGCCATCCCAGAGAAAACTTGTAAACCTGTCGTTAGGGAGAGAATAGCTGCTGCTGTGTTCTTGCTTGGCTGAAGGATAGGATTGGGATGGAAGGAGAGAGAGAAGAAGAAAGGGAGAGACAGAGGGAGGGGGATACTGGGAGAGAGCCCACCGGCCTTATTAATTTAGCCAGGACCTAAGTTCGAGTCCCTCCACCAGTGTCGTGCCTCTGGGGTCCAGGGCATGATGGCATCTGATGCACAACTAGGTGTCATACATAGAGAGGAAGAGAGTGCGTAGCTTCATGCACACCTATCTCCACTGACAGAAATTTAGCTCCAAGCAGGGGTCTCTGCTGAGTGCATCCTTTGGGCAGAAGGCTGACATCCCCATTAAACCATCTCAATTGGTCCCACTCTACTTGTCCGCTGGCCTTCTACCTGGCCAAGACTTCTTCAGACAAATCACTCCTCAGTAGCCTTGGCCTGTACTGTTCCCTTGACCTAGAACCCTCTTCCTGCCCCTATTTGCCCAGTTGAGTCTTATTTATCTCATTGTTCAGCTCAATTGTCGTCTCTTCAAGGAAGCCCTCCCTGATCTCCCAAGTTTGGTTATGTCTCTTTGATGTCACCATGAATCTTTCCTCGATGGCACTTGGCACAACTGCAGTGCTGCCTATATTTGTGTGACTCTCTTACAACTGGGTGCTGTGAGCTTCATATGGGCCGGCCCCATGTCTCTTTGGTGTGCTGTGGCATTCCTAGAGCCTGGCACGGCCTGCCACAGAATAGGCACTCAATACCTATTGACTAAATGAATGAATGAATAAATGAATGAGTGAATCAGGTATGAGTCCAGCCCTGGACCCTAGTGCCCTTTAGGCAGTAAGTAGTGTGCCAGAGCTGGCTCATTGCAGCTCTTTCCAGCTCTAGGTTTAGTGACTTCCTATTGGTAGCTTGAAATCAGCCCTACTGGGAATATTTACACCAGGGAAATTGGCAAATGTTGCAAATCAAGGTATTATTATTACTTGGAGAGCCACACCACTACCTCCAGGGCAAGAATTTAGAAAGCTGGGGCAAGGAAAGTAAGGTTGGGAAGGAAGAAGGTTGTAGAAACTTGAGCATCCTAGTTTCTGAAGCAAAGAAGGCACGCAGGGCTTACAGATAACGGAGCAATCATGTCATACGGGAGGTCAGGAGGGACTCACACCAGCCCAGCGTCCTTTTCTGGGGCTGTGTGAGTCTGTGGGTACCCCCACCCACCAATTCCCCCACCCTCCCAGTAGGAGACTCACTCTGCCAGCTTCTTGAAGCCAATGGCTCGCCGCTTTGTGGGGGTCCCATTGGTGCCTTTCCAGACATGGGTGTTCCAAGGATCAGGCTGGGGAGAAAGAACTACAGTCACTGTGTGAAGGGATTTGGCTCCTCCTGGGAGATGACAAGCCCCGGTGGCGCAGTGGTTAAAAACTTGGCTGCTAACGAAAAGGTCGGCAGTCTGAATCCAGCAGTTGCTCCTTGGAAACCCTGTGGGGCAGTTGTACTCTGTCCTACCGGGTTGCTATGAGTCGGAATGGACTCAATGGCAACGGGTTTGGGTTTTTCTTGAAGGGAGATACTTGGAGTCCCTGAATGGCACAAACTCTTAAGCACTCAGCTACTAACTGAAAATTTGGCAGTTTGAATTCATCCAGAGGGAGCTCGAAAGAAAGGCTTGGTATTCTTCTTCCAAAAAATCATAGCCATTGAAAACTATGTTACACAGTTCTTCTCTGAAACACATGGGGTCGCCATGAGTCAGAATCGACTAGATGGTAACTATTTTTTTTTTTCTTCAGATGAGGGAGACTCTGAGGATGCTGTAGAGGGTTTATAACTGCCCAGCTATGTGTTGGGCAAATCTGCTGCAAAAGACCTCTTCAAAGCGCTAAAAAACAAATATGTCACTTTGAGGACTAAGGTGCGCCTGACCCAAACCATGGTGTTTTCAATCGCCTCATATGCCTGCGAAGCCTGGACAATGAATAAGGAAGATCAAAGAAGATTTGATGTCTTTGAATTATAGCGTTGGCGAAGAATAGTGACTACACCATGGACTGCCAAAAGAACGAACAAATCTGTCTTGGAAGAAGTACAGCCAGAACGGTCCTTAGAAGCAAGGATGGTGATACTTTGTCTCAAGTACTTTGGACATGTTATCAGGAGGGACCAGTCCGGGGAGAAGGTCATCATGCTTATTAAAGTAGAGGGTCAGCAAAAGAGAGGAAGACCCTCAATGAGATGTATTGACAGAGTGGCGGCAACAACGGGCTCCAACACAGCAACGACTGTGAGAGTTCTGTTCTGTTGTACACAGGGTCGCTATGGGTCAGAATGGACTCAACAGCACCAAATAGCAATAGCTATGCTCACCCCTCAGCCCCTGAAGGGGGCGACTCTGCCAGTGTTGACCACAGAGTGGTGGCCCACCTCTCTGCATTAACTTGCCAGACCCTAACTCAGCCCTCTGCCCCTGACTCCCTTTTCATGACCTTGACAGCTCATCTGTCTCTGTCAGGCCTCCAGCCTGACCAGTGCTGTCCAACACAGTAGCCACTTGCTACAGGTGGTTACTGAGCACTTGAAATGCGGTGAGTCTAATTTGAGATGTGTGCCAAGTATAAAATACACATTGGTATCAAGGACTCAGTATGAAAAGAAGAATGTAAAATATCTCATTAACAAATTTCGTATGGATAACACATTGAAAAGATAATATTTTAGATATATATTACTAGAATTAATTTCAGCTATTTTTATTTTTTAATATAGCTACCAGAAAATTTTAAATTGTTCATATAGCTTGCGTTACATTTCTTTTGGAGAACCCTGAGCTAGGATGTTAGTTTATTATGAACTAAACCAAACCCGCTGCCATCAAGTTGGTTCAGACTCATAGCGACCCTGTAGGACAGAGTAGAACTGCCGCATAGGGTTTCCAAGGAGTGGCTGGTGGATTCAAACTGCCGACCTTTTGGTTAGCAGCTGAGCTCTTAACCACTACGCCACCAGTTATTATAGGTACAAAGTAATCTCCTGGGTTTTATGAAGTTGTTGTTAGCTGCTGCCAGGTCGGACCCCGAATCATGACGACCTCATGCACAATGGAATGAAAAGCTGCCCACACTAAGACAGCCTAAGGAAAAACACCTGGTGAACGACTTCCAAAAATTAGCCAATGAAAAATCTATGGATTACAGTGGTCTGATTCATAATTGATTATGGGGATGGCACAGGACCAAGCAGTATTTTGATCAGTTGGGCACAGGGTTGCCACAAGTCAGGGGCTGATACGACAGCAGCTAACAACAACAACCATTTACAAGAATGGTGGGTCACAACTGAGCACTTGCTTTGGGTCAGTCACTGTTCTTAGTACTTTTACATGTATTCACTCATTTTGTTATCACAACCCTAGACAGGAGGTATTAACATTACTTACATTTTATAGACCAGAAAACTGAGGCAAAGAGGGGTTATGCAGTGTGCTTAAAGTCACATGGGTAGCAAGTGGCAGAGTGGGGATTTAAACCCAGATACTCTGGTTCCAAAATCCATACTTTAAACCACTGCCTTCCACTGCTTCCAAACCTCAGCATGAAAAGGGTTTACATGGTCAGCGACCCCCCACCAAACGTGGAGCACCGAACTCCATCCCTCACCAGGGGACTCTCTGAGCTTAGGAAGCAGGAAGGACTGTACTGGATGGGGGCATTCCAAGGGCATTGATGTCATTCCTGGTACTTGCCAACGCTGGCTACTGCAGCCTCAAGCCTCTCCCAGGGAAGGGTGAAAGATACTAGAATTGGGGAGGCCATGAGGATGAGGGAATGAAATGATCAGCCCCATCACAGAGGCAGGGAGGGGGCAGGACCTGGTACTCGAAGCAGGGGGTGAGCCGGTAGTTGAGCATCTCCTGGTGGAAGACAGGGGTGATGCTGCCAGACATGGGGGGCACGATCCACACCCAGTCAGCTGGGCAGCCCCCCCGGCAGCGGTACTCATTCTCCATGTGCTTAATGAAGGACTCCGTGGCAGAGTGATGGTCAACGATGGTCACTTTGTCACTCTGTGGGAGGGAGAAAGGACAGAAAAGGAGTCAGGAGTTATGAGAAGATGAGGTATTTACAGGGCAGCAGTTCCCAAAGGGTGGTCCCAAGATGATCCTAGGCAGTGCAAAGTGAGAAAGTGACTCTCTTTGAATTCTCTCTCAATCCAGATTCTACCAAAGAGAAAGTCTCTGTTTGGTGCTAATGTGTCTTTAACGCCTCTCTTGCTATTCTTCCTCTCTTCTTCCTTTTTAAAAAATTATTTAATTTTTTTTTATTGTGGTAAATGTATAGGTAACAAAACAGTTGGCCATTTCTACCCTTATTGTTATTTTAACAAGGAGAGAACCAGTCTTGGGTTTAGAACCTCAAGCAGTGTCAGACTAGAATTTAACAACTTTGCTTTGTTCTCCTTGTGCTTGTTATGTTTACTTATTTAATTTTATAATTACTTTCTACTTATGGCCACCTGTACTTGCTCTCCACTTAAGGTGGGGATACAAAATCCTCTTAAAATAAAAATGTTTAAGTTGTAAGAGTGAGCTTTTTTTTGTGTGTGTGCTTTAAATGGAAATTTACAATTCAAGTCTGTTTCTCATACAAAAACTTAAACACACATTGTTATGTGACCCTAGTTGCTCTCCCTACAAGGTGACAGCATACTCCTTCTCTCCACTCTGTATTTCCCGTGTCCTTCTGGCTTCTCGCCTCCAGACAGGAGCTGCCCACATAGTCTCATGTGTCTACTTGAGCTAAGAAGCACACTCCTCACCAGTATCATTTTATGTCTTATAGTTCAGTCTAATCTTTGTCTGATGAATTGGTTTCAGGAATGGTTTTAGTTTTGGGCTAACAGAGAGTGCAGGGGCCATGACCTCTGGAATCTCTCCAGTCTCAGACCATTAAATCTGGTCTTTTTAAAGAGCGAGCTTATTAAAAATGAGACAAGTACATCACAGCAAAGGTGGGTGGAATGAATGGCCAGTAACTTGGCTCTGGGGTTGGCTGTGGTCTGCGGGGGACAAGGTTCATATCTTATCCAAGCAGTGCTTTCCCTGTCTGCCTGCAAAACTTTGCCCCTTCCTGTACTTTTTTTTTTTTTTCTATCATCTCTCTACTCCTTTTGTTTTTAAAAAGTGTTCTGGTTTGAATGGTAAATTTTATAGCTCTCCTACTATAACTCCATCTAGCACAGAACCACATACATTTAGAGGCAATATGTCACTGATGGAAACCCTGGTGGCGTAGTGGTTAAAAGCTGTGGGTGCTAACAAAAAGGTCTGCAGTTTGAATCCACTAGGGGCTCCTTGGGAACCGAATTGGGCAGTTCTACTCTGTCCTATAGGGTCACTATGAGTCGGAATCAACTTGATGGCAATGGGTTTTTTTTTTTTTTTTTTTATGTCACTGTTGGGGTCCTTATTAATAATTGTGCCAGGACAAGAGGCAAAGACCGAGATACTCCTGGGCAAACCAAGAGACCTATGTAATAGAGGTTACTCTATGTAACAGTGGCGAGTCCCTTGGAGGTTAATGCACTTGGCTAGGAAGCGAAAGTTTGGTGGTTTGAGTCTACCCAGAGGCACCTTTGAAGAAAGTCACGGTGATCTAGTGAAAAATCAGCCACTGGAAACCCTGTGGAGCGCAGTGTACTCTGACATGTATGGGGTCACCCTGAGTTGGAGTCAACTCAGCCACAACTGGCTTTTTCTGTTTCTGGTAATGGTGATTATCTGTTGCTGTGATGTGATAGTCTGAGTCCCTAAGAGATGGTCAGACACAGAGGATGCTTGCTAGCTCAACTCTAAATAATTGTTAAGCAACAAGTCATGAGCCCTTTTCCCTGTCCATCCATCTCTTCATCGTACAGTCGCCATCCAAGGCCCACACTGAGAGGAAGGCATGCACCAAGGAAGTAGCCCATGTTGGTGGGCAGAATCCCCCTGGAGGTGTTTTGTGGGAGCTGGGTCTCTTCAACCTCTATAGGTGAGGCTCTGAAAGGTCTTAGTCTCTGTTTGGGGATGCATGCCCTGGGGCTACCTGGAAGCTGTAGAGGACGGCAATGTTGATCTCCACCAGAGCCTGGTCCTTCCACAGGGAAGATGTCTTCCTCATGTCCAAGTTCATCTTCTTGGCCACTTCCTGGAAGGGGAGGGAAACACAGACTCACAGGCTGGGGAACCTCTGGGCTAAAGAGGGACAGGGCTACTGTCATTAATTAATTTGCTAAATAATGAATCAATTCATTCACAGACTGATTCACTCACTCAGAAGACTTAATTGACAACCTACCAGCACCAGGAGTCCCTGATGGTACAAATGGTTAACAGGCTGGGCTGCTAACCAAAAGGTTGAGGTTTGCGTCTACCCAGAGGTACCTCGGAAGACAGGCCTGGTGATCCACTTCCAAAAAATCAGTCACTGAAGACACTATGGGCATTGTTTTACCCTGACACCCAAGGGGTCACCATGAGCAGGAACTGACTAGCAGGCAATCGTTTGTTTTCACCAGTAGCAGGTAACTAGAGCGACCTGGTTGGCCCCTTTAATTACTGAGCTTATGTTCTAGTGGGGGAGAAACCAAAACCAAACCCGTTGCTGTAAAGTTGATTCTGACTCATAGTCTCCCTATGAGTCAATTCTGACTCAGAGCGACCCTATAGGACAGAGTAGAACTGCCCCATAGTGTTTCCAGGCAGCGGCTGGTAGATTCGAACTGCTGACATTTTGGATGGTTAATATTGTGATAAGTGCTATGAAGAAAATAAGACAGGGAGATGGATGAAGAGGGAGATGGGGGCAGGGTGAATTCAGTTAGGGGGGTTAGGGAAGGGCTACTGAGGAGATGGCATACAAGTTGAGACCTAAATGATGAGAAGAGCCCTCATGGCACAATGGTTAAAGTGCTTGCCTGCTAACCGATAGGTTGGTAATTCGAACCCACCAATAGCTCCGAAGGAGAAAAGACCTAGCAATATGCTTCTGTGAAGATTACAGCCTAGGAAACCATATGGGGCAGTTCTCCTCTGTCCTATAGGGTCGCTCTGAGTCAGAATTGACTTTACAGCACACAACAACAACAACAAATGACGAGGAGAAAGAAGACATTCACAGACCTGGGGAGGAAACGCTCTAGCAGAGAGAACAGCCAGCGGAAAGACCCAGGAAGTGATGGGGCCAGTCGTGGGCCAGGTCATACACGTCTAGGGGGCTGTGCCAAGGGATCAGGATTGCGTTTCAAATGGGATAGGGCATATTTTGAGGGTTCTAAGCAGAGGGGTGAGTCGGGGAGTGACATGTCTGATTCCTATTTGGAAAAGTTCCCTGTCCCATCTCATTCCACCCCTGAAATGGCCACGACTTAGAATCTAGATCACAGATGCTTTGAGCTTATGGGGACACCTGCCTGACTCCACCTGACAGACGAGAAAACTAAGGCTCAGAGAGGCACAGAGACTTGCCTAACGTCCACAGAGCCACTTGGCATCAGAGCTGGAGCCCGGGGAGATATCTAATTCCCAGACCCCGGGGAGCTGCCACCCAACCAGTTGACACCTTTAGCAAAATGCCTTGAAAAATACAACTCATGACACCATCTGTCCCGGCTCGCACTGAAGCAGGAGCTGATGTCAGGAGGAGGGAAGACCCAATAACAAATTCATCAATTAAAGCTCTGCTTGTCATTTCTTCTGTCAATCCCAGTCACTCGTGGGGACCCAAGTCTCATTACGGGCTAAAAAACCAAAACCAAACCCAGGGCCGTTGAGTCGATTCTGACTCATAGTGACCCTATAGGACAGAGTAGAACTGCCCCATAGAGTTTCCAAGGAGCGCCCGGCGGATTCGAACTACCAACCCTTTGGTTAGCAGCTGTAGCACTTAACCACTACTCCACCAGGGTTTCCTAGACGGTGACAATTTTTCAGGTTTGGGTAAATTGCTTTCCAGCCTCAGCTGTCAACATTTGCACCTAATGGCAGCTGGGACCAGAGGGCTGGCGTGGCAGCGGTTCCTTTAAGTTAGCCAGTGACTACTCTTTGCAACCCAAGTGGGAGCTGAGATCACAAAACGTAAGCAGAGATCACAGTTAATACAGACTTAGAAATTCATTCTTTGAGGCTGGGACGTTAGGTTTGGCTTGGGTTTTTTAGCTGTGACATATACACAGAACGTAAGAAACCTGCTGTTTTACATAAATACATATAAAACGTGCGTTATTTTATGAGAGAGGAAAATGTATACAGCCAGGCATGCTGCTATTGTTACTTATACAGCATGATTTTGGCCAGAAGAATAAAAGTTTGCAGAATAAAACAAAAAACCGTAAGACCTAAAAATTCTCCAAATGCGACCTGCACCACATCTATGGAAGTCACCTGAAGGGTCTTTTCCTTTCCTGCCCTGCATTTGATCAGTGGCTGCTTACGAGAACCACCTGTGGATCTTTGAAAAATCCTGATGCCCAGGCCCCACCTCAAACCAGCTAAATCAGAATCCCAGGGAGAGGGAACTCGGCATCATGTAAAGCTCCCTAGGAAATTTCAATGTGCAGCAAGGCTGAGGAGCACTGGTTTCACAGCATAAACCTAAGGCCTGGTTCTGAGTTCGAATCCTGACTCTGCATCTTACCTACTGTGTGACACTGGCCCATTAATTAGTGTCTCTGTTTTTTCGTGCCTTCTTTGGAAACAAGGCCAAAGGCAGCAGACTCTTATTAGGAACAACACTTGCTGACAAAAACAGCAATCCTGATGCTTTCCCCAAAGTTGAGCTTCAGGAAGTACTCCGCCCCAGCACTCCTCAGCAGATGAGGATGAGTCAGAGGGAGGAGGGAGGGAGTCAGACCCTCCACTGAGAAACGCTGAAGGCAGAGAACCACTGTCGACCCTGCCCTGTCGTTTTTCAGAAAACAGACTCAGAAAGCCCCAAGTGTGTGGGTCATTCTCAAACCGTTCTAATAAGGCTTAATACTGAGAGGCCATGCAGCCGAATGATTATGGATTATATCTAAAGCATCCGGGTTCTGCCACTCACTAGCTGTGCGACCTCGAGTGCCTTACTTCATTCCTCTGAAAGGCCCTGGTTTCCTCATCTGTAAAAAGGGGATTATCATAGTACCTACCTTGAGGTTGTGGCGAGGATTCATTGAGAATGTTTAATACACGCAAAGTGCCTTGAAAAGTGCCTGGCATACATAGAACTATTTATAGAATAACCATTTGCTGTGCAGTCCATTCTGCCCGTGTGCAATATGAGTGTTTACTATCGTTAATCACTGTGAATGAAACGGATTTCTCTGGGATTGCCAGGGGACGTCGAAAGATCACAGCCATTGAAAACCCTCTGGAGCACAGTTCTACTCTGAAACGCACGGGTCGCCATGAGGTGTATGGCAACTGGTTTGAGCTTTTTGAGTTTTTCCCCTATGGAGGCCCTGGTGGTGCAAGAGGTTAGTGCACTTGGCTGCTAACTAAAGGTTGGAGGGTCAAGTTCACCCAGAGACAGCTCAGAAGAATGTCCTGGCAAGCTACTTGCAAAAAATCAGGCCCTGCAAACCCTCTGGAGCACAGTTGTACTCTGATGCACACGGGGTTGCCACGATCCGCTGGACAGTCCAAGCTGACTCTACAGCACCGGGTTTTTCCCCCCTAGCATCGCAGGTTCTGTTCTAACCCCTTCCAGTTTCCAAGCTCCAGGGCTCGGCTGTAGGGAAGGACTTCCGGCCCCACCCCTACCCTCTGCCTTGTGCTACCCCCTCGGGGTGACCAGGGACCGCACCTCCAGAATGTTGTAGCGCGAATTGTCACAGTAGTCCCGGACGCCGATCTCTGTGCCCATGTACCAGCCGCTGAAGGGACAGGCACTGAACTCCAGGCCACCGATCTCCAGGAGCATGTTGGACACAGCAGGGACACCATACCACTTCAGCCCCAGGTCCTTGAACCACTCGAGCCTGCAGAGAGCAACACAGCCCACTGGGTCTGTATTTAAAGTTCTGACATTTTGTTCACCATGGATTTTTTTTTTTTACATCAGTTTGATTTTTAAAAAATATTGCATTAAAATATTACTTGTCTCCATTATTGAATTTTTTGGCACCCCCTTAAATTTTGGCGGGAGATTGTGAGTCAGAAAGATGGGGTCCCCAGGCTGGACAATGAGGACTTACTGAATCTTGTGGAAGCCCGCCCCACCCAGGACGAGGAAGCAAGGTTCCTCTCGGCCTCTGACTGCGTTGGAAAGAGAGGCAGAGGCAGGGGGATGGGCAGGCAGGCACTGGGCAAGTCCACCCACCCTCCCCACCCCATCTCAGCCCCTCTTACTTGGGGTGCCTGATGGGCACCTCCAGCACCAGCTCTGGAGGAATCTGGAAGAGCTCGGGGTCGTTGCCGTTGGCCTGCAGCATGAGTGGCAGGACGTCGAAGCGGCCTCGGGGGGGCTTCCAGCCCTGCTGTATGCAGATCTACAACCAGATCCACTAGGTCACGCCGGTGCCAACCCTCCAGACACAAGGACAATGAGTGGGGTGGCGGAGGTCCTAAAGCAAACCCAGAGGCAGCTGCAGCCTCTGGAGGCTCTGGAGCCACGTGGCCTCCTATATAAAGCGCTCCCTGACATCACATAAATAATGTAACTCCTCGTGGCCCCATGGGCAGAGGTGCAAACCTCTCCTTCAGGACTGCCCTTTATGTTTTCTGGGTCTTTCTTGGCCACTGGGATTCTGGGAGGGCAAGGGCTGCATCTGACTAATTGTTGCATCTGTGGTGTTCTTGCGCACAGGGCCTGGCCATTGTAGCGGCTTATTCCGTAAATGTTTGCACTGGGGGCCACAGAGGGAAGTCCTACTGGCTTTGATGGAGGGCATGTATTAGGATGAGTGTGCAATGTGCATTTGATCAAAGCAGCGCTGTCCGATAGGAATCTATCAGCCATATATGTCATTTAAAAGTTTCTAATAGCCACATGAAAAAAGTAAAAAGAAACAGATAAAATTAATTTTAATATTATAGTCATTTTAATAATATATTTAAACAATATATCTATCGTTAACTTATTAATAAGTTATTAAAGTATTAATATTAATATATTTTAAAATACACTTACCATTAAAATCAAATATATGCTTATTAACCTAATATATTGAATATATGTAACATATAACAACATATTATAATGTTAATATTAATTATATTATATAATATAAATGTTAACATTAATGTATTAATGATAATTATTAATACATTACTCATATATTTAAATTAAAAAATATATATTTATGAGCACAATAAATATTGAATATGTGTAATATAACATATTAGCAATATAACAATAATATTGTACAAAATATAAATATAATATTAATTTATTAATCAATTATTAAAAGACATTATTAATGTTAATATATTTTAACAAAAAACTAACATTACGATTATATTTATTAACCATATAAATATATTCATTTATAGGCGCCCTGGTGGTGCAGTAGTTAAGAGCTATGGCTGCTAACCAAAAGGTCGGCAGTTCGAATCCACCAGTCGCTCACTGGAAACCTCATGGGGCAGTTCTACTCTGTCTTATCAGGTTGCTATGAGTCAGAATCAACTCAGTGCCAAGTGGTTTCGTTGGTTTGCTTGGTGATACAGTAGTTAAAGTGCTCAACTGCTAATTGAAAGGTTGGCAGTTTCAACCCACGAGCCGCTCTGCGGGAGGAAGATGCAGCAATCTGCTTCTGTAAAGATTACAGCCTTGGAAAACCTATCGGGCAGTTCGACTCTGTCCTATAGGGTTGCTGTGAGTTGGCATCAACTCAATGACAACGGGTTTTATAATACTTATAGGTACCCAGTATAGCCACAGTATTATCATTTAAACACGTAATCAATATAAAATTATTCCTGAGGTATTTGACGTTCTTTTTCTGGTATTAAGTTTTTGAGATCTGATGTGTAGTTTGCATTTACAGCCTCTCAATTTGGACTCACCACATTTCAAGCGCTCAATATCCACATGTGGTAAGTGGCTACTGCATTGGATAGCACTGGGCTAGAGGGTTTCAAAAGGTATAATGGCGTGGATCTGTCTGGAGTGATACTTTATGTTGTGTTAGCTGAAAGAGGAAGCACTAGATCAGGGGCTTTGGAGAGCAGGTCATGGAGGTTTCTAGAGCCAGAACGGGAAGCAGAAGCGGTAGAGTTTCTGTTCGGGTACCAAGAAGGCAAGGTCAGCCAAGTACACTGTTAGCGCTCAGCCAAGTGGAGCAGCGAGTCTGGCTGTGTCTGCAAGTGCACAGGTGCCACTCCTGGTTGCCCTGGTTACAGCCCCCTCCTCATGATAATAAGATTCTAACAAGAAAAGCCACATGCAAATGAAGTCAAGAGCAATGGGAGAAGAGCAGCCCTTGGTCTTGCCAGCTCCATCTTGGAGGAGGTATTAGGGTGTAGTTGGAGAGGGGTTTGGATAAAGAACAAAGATGGAACTCAACTGTGAAGGGGTTTGGGTGATAAATAAAAAGGAGTACCAGGCCTGTGTGCTTGAGATCGTTCTAGGCATGGGGTCTCCTATGGGCATAGTTGGCGTAAGCTACGAGGCCTCACCCGCTCTGTCTGTCAGCATTCCCACCTAAAAGGAACCCTTGGTGGGGAGATGGTGGTGTTTATTGTCCTGGCAGCTTTTGTGAATCAACTTGGGCTACCAGCAATTGCGGTGGTACTGGACACAAGGAGACTCAAGCCCACACAAAGAGGAGCTGGGTGGGTAGAGCAGAAGATCAACAGTTTGTTGTATAAACAAATAAATGAATGACTGACATGGGTTTGATATGTTTCTCAACTCAGAAAAGGTGGTGTTCATACATGGCTTCCCTAAGTTGGCTCCTCTGGACCTGGTGGAAGAAGTGGGCTCTGGGCTGGGAGGTAGTGGATTTGGACAGTAGTCCTGGCTTTCCCTGGACTCATTTAGTAACCTTGGATAACTCACTTGGCCTCTGTGGGACTCAGTCTACCCATCTGTAAAACGGGACAATACAATAGTTTCCCATCGCGAGGGTCAGGAGAAGTAACAGCACGAGAATGACCAAATGGCCAGCTGTAAAAGAACCCAAAGGAATGAGTCTGGGGAAGAGTAAGCTGTTCCTGCTGGCTACCTGGCTGACAGCCCTCTCCCCATCATGAGAACATTAAACTAAGAGAAGTCTGTGGATAAAGACAGATTGGGGGGATGAGAGCCCAGGTGGGGTTGGGAGTGAGGGTGGGGTCACCACGCTCGCACCTCTGTGAACTCCACGTTGGCTGGGTCCCCCAGGATGGAGCCATCAGGCTGCTTGTAGCCTGCATAGCGGATGAGCTGGGAGTTCCAGACCCTGAAGTCATGCTTGCCGTCTGTCCTCTGGGGAAATATGGTGATGGCAGACCTGTGGCAGAGAGAGGATGACACATGGAGTCAGGGTGGGACTTGCACTTTGGGGACATCCTGGAGAAAAGGCCACTCAGGCCAACAACTGCTTTAGGCACAGGATGGACTGCATCTGTGCTGAGGTCACCAGGGCTGGAAGAGCAGCTGTTGGAAGGGGGGTGACCTTGCCCCGTTCCTCTACCAGTATTCCTGATCTAAGACAGGGTGGAGGGTGGGATGCCCCATGCCAGATGCCAGCTCCCCAAAGGAAGGAGAATGCTTTTCTAGCTGGAGACTTAGACAATATCAATGTGAGCCATTCTTCCGGAGAATTCCTTTGCTGTAGGTGACCCCCAGGGAACAACACTGGCCCTGTTTCCCTTTATGAATGCACTGTAGATTCCCAGTTCCAGGCTTTCTCCTGCCTCCATCATTAACTCTTGTCCAGTCTGCCCACCATCTATACCATACTGAAGTTTACAGACTTCCGATTCAAAAGAAAACAACTTCCCCATCAAAATTCCAACAGCCTTCTTTACAGAAATAGAAAAGCCCATCCTCAAATTTATGCAGAAGAGGGAAGGGACCCTGAACAGCTAAAGCAATCTTGAAGAAAAATAAGGTAGAAGGACTCAAACCTCCTGATTTCAAAACATAACTATAGAGCCGTAGTAATTAAATAGCCTGGTTGTTATTGTTGTTAGTTGTCATACTGGTATAATAATAGACATATAGGCCAATGGAATAGAATTGAGAGTCCAGAAATAAATCCATATATCTATGGTCAACTGATTTTCCAGAAGGGTGCTAAGTCCATTTAATGCGAGAAGAGTTTCTTCAATAAACGGTGCTGAGAATACTGATTTTTCCAAATGCAGAAGAATGAGTCAGGACCCAAGCCTCACGCCATCCACAGAGATCAACTCAAGATAGATCAAGGACCTAAAATTATGAAATTCTTAGAAGAAAATCTAGGGATGAGGCTTTGGGACCTAGTTTTTTAAAAAGGTATTATCAGAATCGACTCGACGGCACTGGGTTGGGTTTTATTATCAGATATGACAACAAAAGCACCAACAGCAAAAGACAAAATAGATAAACGGAACCTCATAAAACTTCAGTACTTTTGATCATCAAAGGACTTTATCAAGACAGTGAAGAGAGACCATTTACAGACTGGGACAAAATTTTCAGGAACCATATATCCAGTAAGGGTCTAATATCCAAAATATAAATAAAATTTCTACAACTTAACAACAAAAAGACTAAAAACCCAATCAAAAAATGGGCAGAGGAGTTGAACAGACATTTCACCAAAGAGGATATTCAAACGCCAACAAGCACATGAAAAGGCAACATCATTAGCCAATAGGGAGACACAACTCAAAAGTAAAATGAGATACCTCCTCACCCCTCTAAGAATGGCACTGATTAAAAAAAAGAGGGAAAACAGGTGTATCATTTAATACCAAAGGGGTGGTGCATCACACCCACGGGTTAGTCTAGAGCTGGGGCTTAAGGTGAAAAACACAGTCAAAAGTACTCTTGAAAATCTCTTCGCAAAGGCGCCATATTGGAGATGAACAGAGAGAGTCAAACAGCCAGTTCTCCCTCCGGCATTAAAACCCACTGCTGTTTCTTTGGTTGCGCACCAGATAAAATCGTGTTTGTATAATATATATACATTTTTAAAGGCATGTTTAGAAACACAAGAATCACACTTTGGGTGCAGGATCCAAGACTAACTGAGGAGCTGTAACACATTTACACCTCCATGATCTCACTGAACGGCTGTTCTCCTCGCCTCTCTTTCCCTCTTCCTCTCTCTCTCATTCTTCTAACTTGCCTTCCTCCTTCTCTTATGTATAGAGTCTTTCCATACAAGGTATACATTCTCTTATTGCTTTCTCATAGTTTTCAGACATAAGGTTTAAAAAATGTCTTAAAAGAATCAGCTAAATACTTTCTTTAATAAAAAATTTCACAAAGACCTCCGTGGAGGTGAACTAGTTGAAGTGTGTGGCAGGGGGTGGTGGGGGGGGGGAGGGGGGCTGGGACCAAAAGACCCATCTGCCTGGCTTGTTGTCTGCAATGTCACTCCCCCACCCCCCACATATCGCCTCCTCGCATCACCATTTGAAAGCCACCTGAATAACCAAACACTCTTTGAGAGCCAAGACCTTGACTGGGTGGGTTTTTAGATGGTCTCTGGGGGTAATAAGGTCTTTTAGGAAAGAGACCTTAATACCAATTCTCCATCCAGGCCCTGGGCTTAGATTACAGGCCCCCTTCCTACTGACTCAGTCCACTGGCAACACTGTTTTCTTCTCAAGGAAGAGACAGATCCAAGAAGATCATTGCTTAATGCAAATAAGCCACATGGGGATGCACGCAGGATAGCCCAGGGACTTATGGGAATAACCCTGGAGTGGTCCTATGTGGTCCCGAGATGGGGCTGGTCCTCAGCAGCTGGGGACAGATGGTGGAGCAGGAATGAGCAAGCAGGATTAACAAATGTAACGCCTGTCTGTGGGACCCAGCTGTTCCCCTCCTGTGCTCTGCTCCCAGCTGACAGTTGCCCAGGGTAGAAGCTACCAGTCCCCACTGATGCCTTCCTTCTGCCCTGCTCACTGGGGCTTTGTTCTTTGTATCAGGGCAAGAAGAGTCCTAGGTGTGGGGCTTGGCTTGGTGGAACCTGAAGGAGCAGTCCCTATAGGAGCAGGAAGGGAAACTGCCCTTTAAACTACGGAAGATGCTGAGGCAGCGCCAGGCAACCGAGCAGGAGGTGGTAAAGCAGGTCGCTCCTGGCATTGGGATTTTTCTGTTCCTATCCCCAAGAATCTGCGACATCCTTTCCTGCCCTCTGGGTGGCCGATATCAAAGAGTGGGTTACACATGATTTTTGTTTCAGTAGTTTTGCAAACCACCTGGGAGTCTGCTTCTCCCAGAAGAGATGGCACGGGAGGGGTGGACCAAGGATGCCAGAAGACCTCCACCATCTAGGTCCATCTCCCTGGGAGGGGTAGCATTTCCTTGGCAGGTAAGCCAAGTCCAGACCCAGCTCACCTGAGGTTCCCTTTGTTGGTGGCGTACTTGATGTGGTTGCAGATGTAGTTGTACATCCCGTGAGCCGTGGTGCAGTCTCGGGCATCAAATACCTGCAAGAGGTACATTGTGGCATTGAGTGCCTCCTTATTCCCTCCTGCTTCAGCCTTGACATTTTAGGGGAACTCAGAGCCCACACTAGCTGCTACCCCACTGGGGTAGTAAGCTTCTCATTACTGAGTCCTAGACTGGGCTTGATAATAGATATATTTATTTATACCTGTTATATATAGAGATATTTATAACTTACATAACTATACCCATAAATAATAGATACATAGATATAGATATTTATGTCATATGTAATACAGCTATATAAGATAGATGGAGCCCTGGTAGTGCGGCGGCTAAGAGCTCGGCTGCTAACCCAAAGGCCAGCAGTTCGAATCTACCAGCTGCTCCTTGGAAACCCTATGGGGCAGTTCTACTCTGTCCTATAGGGTCACTATGAATTGGAATTGACTTGACGGCAATGGGTTTGGTTTTTTGTTTTTTTTAATATATAAGATAGGTCCTATCTCCATTGAGTCAATTCCGACTCATAGCGAAACTACAGGACAGAGTGGAACTCATAGGGGTTCCTAGGTTGTAATCTTTACGAGAACAGATTGCCAGGTCTTTTTTCCTTCAGAGCTGCTGGTGCATTTGAACCACTGACCTTTTGGTTAGCAGCTAAGCACTTAACCACAGCATCACCAAGGCTCCTGATAGATAGATAGACAGACAGACAGATAGATAAACCAAAAACCCGCTGCCGACGAGTTCATTTCGACTCAGCAATCCTATAAAACAGAGCAGAACTGCCCTATAGGGTGTCCAAAGAGCACCTGGTAGATTTGAACTGCTGACCTTTTGGTTAGTAGCTGTAGCTCTTAACCACTGTGCCACCAGGGTTTCCAGATAGATGTAAGTATATATACGTTTCTAGGCCAATTACCTCAGTCATTTAGACCAGGAAGCAGCCCTTAATAGTAGGCACAGAGTGTAAGTGTGTGTGGGAAGGTGATGGTGGGCAAAGGAGGGAATTTTAATGAGCCGATTACAGGGATTAGGTATTAAATCTAATAGCAAAACAAAACAGATAAAAAAAAGTTAAACAAAAAGCTCTGAACTTGATAATAATCTACTCACCACTTTAAGCTATTCCCCAGAAAAAAAACTGCATTAGGGGACGCAAAATCTAAAGCCTTTGAAGACTAGGTAGATAAAGTAAATTAGCAAAGAGAAGCGTGAGACAAAAGGGAGTGGTGGGGTCTGTGGTAAACTAGAGTGTATAAACCCTACTAGGAGATATTCATTTTTTTTTATTATTAACTTTTATTGAGCTTCAAGTGAACGTTTACAAATCAAGTCAGACTGTCACATATAAGTTTATATACACCTTACTCCGTTCTCCCACTTGCTCTCCCCCGAATGAGTCAGCCCTTCCAGTCTCTCCTTTCGTGACAATTTTGCCAGCTTCCAACTCTCTCTATCCTCCCATCCCCCCTCCAGACAGGAGATGCCAACACAGTCTCAAGTGTCCACCTGATATCATTAGCTCACTCTTCATCAGCATCTCTCTCCTACCCACTGTCCAGTCCCTTTCACGTCTGCTGAGTTGTCTTCGGGAATGGTTCCTGTCCTGGGCCAACAGAAGGTTTGGGGACCATGACCGCCGGGATTTCTCTAGTCTCAGTCAGACCATTAAGTATGGTCTTTTTGTGAGAATTTGGGGTCTGCATCTCACTGATCTCCTGCTCCCTCAGGGGTTCTCTGTTGTGCTCCCTGCCAGGGCAGTCATCGGTTGTAGCCGGGCACCATCTAGTTCTTCTGGTCTCAGGATGATGTAGGTCTCTAGTTCATGTGGCCCGTTCTGCCTCTTGGGCTCTTAGTTATCGTGTGACTTTGGTGTTCTTCATTCTCCTTTAATCCAGGTGGGTTGAGACCAATTGAGGCATCTTAGATGGCCGCTTGTTGGCATTTAAGACCCCAGACGCCACATTTCAAAGTGGGATACAGAATGTTTTCATAATAGAATTATTTTGCCAATTGACTTAGAAGTCCCCTTAAGCCATAGTCCCCAAACCGAGATATTCATTTTTTAAAAAGCACTGTATTAGATAAATAAGAGGGGACTATAGGTCAGATTTGGCTATGGTCCAAGAATTTGGGACCCCATGATCACCATCTGAGAGGTCATCAAGGCCACCAGGTGCCCTCGGTGGAAGCTGACCCTTTTTAAAGGCCCATCCTGCCCTCCCCCTCTGGAGGGCTCTTCACAGTGTGCGAACCTCACCGCCTACCTGCAGCTTGGACCACTGGATCCTGCCGACGCAGCGGGAGGCATTCCGCCAGGCGTGCTTGGCCCCGTAGATGAGCTCCGTGTCCTTGAGTTGGTAGGTGCTGGTGGTCTCAATCTCTTTGTTCACCTCTTCCAGCCTGTCCATGTGGGCTTTGGACCCAAATCTGAGTGAGGAGGGAAGGGACATGGGAGCATTACCCTCTCCCCTGAATTAGAAGTTGGTCAGAGGCTTACAGCCACAGAAAGTCCCGAGTTCATTTCTGGATACAAGAGTTTGAGCACGAAGCAGAGATTGCAAACTCAAATGTCCACAAAAGCCTGACAGTGTGTATATGACCAAACCAGCTCAGTGGGGACTGTGGCAAACAGCCAGCCCATGCCTTGTCCAAAGAGTATAGCAACAACTTTCCTCCAACCAGTTACTGCCTGATAGGATTGGGGGCCCAGAGTCACTAGATCTTTCAAGAGAAACTGGAAATCTGATTTTTAAAGGGAATTCTTCTAATTTTTTAAATAATTTGTTTTGATGTTGAGAACACAGCGGAACATACACTAATCCAACCCTTTCTATATGTACAATTCCGTGATATCAATTATATTCTTAGAGTTGTGCAACCATTCTCATCGTCCTTTTCTGAATTGTTCCTTCCCCATTACCATAAACTCACTGCCCCCTAAGGTCCCTGTCTAATCTTTTGAGTTGCTGTTGTCAATTCGATCCCATATAGATAGATCTTAAAAGAGCACAGCGCTCAAGACAGACATTCTTTACTGGTTAAGCTAAGCTATGGTTTAGAAAGCCTGGTGGTGTAGTGGTTAAGTGCTACTGCTGTTAGTCAAAAGGTCAGCAGTTCAAATCCACCAGGTGTTCCTTGGAAACCCTATGGGACAGTTCTACTCTGCCCTATAGGGTCACTATGAGTCAGAATTGATTCAACGGCAATGGGTTTGGGTTTTTTTTTTTTTGGTATTGTTTGGTTTTAAGACTTGAGGGGATATTTTTGGTTTCAGGCTTAAAGATTATCTCAGGGCAATAGTTCCAGGGGTTAGAATTCTTCTAATTTTTAAACAATGATAATGAATTCAATTTTAGAAAGTTAAAAAAGTAATATGAAAAATTTCAGGCTTCCAGAAAAGTACGTTGTTGTTGCTAGGTGCTGTTGAGTCGATTTTTGACTCATAGTGACCCCTTGTGACGGAGCGAAACTGCCTCATAGGGTTTCCTAGGCTGTTTACAGGAGCAGATTGCCAGGTCTTTCTCCTGTGGAATCACTGGGTGGATTCAAATTCTGTATGTTTTAAACATTTATATAATTGGTGCTATACTGAATGTGTCCTTCTACAACTTGCCCTTTCTTTCTTTTGTTCAAGGTTATTGGTGAGCTTCAACTTCATGAACATACAGAGCTCTAATCCATTCATTTTTACAGCTATATAGTATTCCACAGAAGTCCCTGGGTGGTGCAAATGGTTAACGTGCTCAGCTGCTAACCAAAAGGTTGGAAGTTTGAGTCCACCTGGAGGCACCTCGGAAGAAAGGCCTGCTGGTCTACTTTTGAAAAACCAGCCACTGAAAACCCTATGGAGCACAGGTCTACTGTGACACACATGGGGCTGCCATGAGTCAAGGTTGGCTGGATGACAACTGGTAATAGTATTTCCTTACACAGAACATACCACAAATTATTTATACATTCTGCTGTTGATGGAGTTGAAGTGGTTTCTTTAATTTTAATTTTATCCTATTATAAACAATGCTACAGTGACTATTGGTATACAGGCTGTCTTGTGAATATGTACGAGAGTCCCTCTAGGGTACATACCTAGGTGTGGAATTGCTTGAAATATTTCAAACTTTAAGCAACAATTTGTAGGCCAAAGAAAACATATTGTGGGCCAGATTTGGCCCCTGGGTCACCAGTTTTCAACCTCTGGCATTAATGGGCAGAAGCCCTGTGTTGAGGCCTTCGTTTGATTGTCTACAAAGTTGGAGCTCAAGTCTTTGTCCCCAGCACTTGATAACTTCCCCCAGGCTCCTCAGAGTCAACTTGAACTTGCCTTTTAATTGACGAGTAGTACTGATCAATAAACTCTTTGGCGAGAGGGAAGAGCTGTTCTTTCGTGCGGACTTCTTCGGGCTTTCGTATTTGCTGAGAAGGGAGCATGATAGAGCCCATACAGATGTGCTCAGAGCATCCCGATTCCTAGAAGGAAAATGGTGCCTGGTTATCGCTTGGTGTTACCGAATGGCATGTATCAGGCTGTGAACCTGGATTCTGACCAGGGCTTCCAACCAGTTCATTTCCACCCCAGATAATAGTGAATCAGAATCTACATTTTAACAAGATGCCCAGGTGATTCTTACGTATAAGAAAATTTGAGAACCAGGGCTCTACTAGTGATTCTCAGAATTCGACCCTAATCAGCAGCTTTAGCATCCCCTGGGAACTCGTTAGAAATGCAAATTCTCCGCAGGGGGTTCGAACCAGAACAAACTGGTGTGAAGCCCTGATTCTGACATTCATGGTGAAATTTGCCTGGTCCTTAATTCCCAAATGGAGCTTCTCAACTACCGGCTTCCAGTCATTGTTAGACATGGTCATCGGTCCTAATAAGGAACAATAAGCTGTGTCTTAAGGTTTTGAAAGTGTTGGCTTAACTTGGGAGAACAGGGAATTTCTGATTGGCATTCCCTGGCATCAGAATCATTGGCACTGAATTTCAGAATATTTTTTGAGTGAACCTTGATAAAGAATGAGCTACTTCGGTGACTACAGGAGTTCTTTTTAACACATCAAAAAAAAATTTTTTTTTTTTTTTATGGGTAGACTGATGGAAAAAATGGCCCCAGTTCTTCCCCTTCTTGTATTCACATCTTTTGCAATGTGACTTTACAGCCCTTTCCATCAAGACATAGAGCCTATCATCCACTCTTTGAATCTGAGCTGGCTTTGGCCAATTGAATATGGCGAAAGTAGCACTGTGCCAGTTCCAAGCCCAGGCCTCAAAAGGTCTTGCATGCTTCTGCTCATTCTCTTAGGACCCTGCAACCACCATGTGAACAAGCCCCAGCTAGCTTGTTGGAAGATAAACGATCACATGAAACAGCGTTGAGTACTCCCAGCCAGAGCCATCCAAGACCAGCTAGCCTTTAGCTGATCCTTCAGATACATGAGTAAGCCCAGCTGAGAAGAACTGAGTCTGATCCAAAGCAGGAGAACCACCCAACAACTGGTAGAATTTGAAAAATAATAAATTTTTAAAAATAATAACAGTGGTAGTTTTAAGCCACTAAGTTTTGGGGCATTTTGTTACACTGCAATAGCTAACTGATACATTCTTCCAAGAGGCCCACTTTCAACAAAAATTTGAAGCAACAGGTTGACTTAATGACTGTTAAAAATATGATATAAAAACTTAAAGGACACACTGTGGAAGCAAGAAAGGGCGTATTCAATACTCCATCAGTGGTCAGACAGAGACAAATAGAATATATTCTGAGTCAGTAACCTCTCCTTAGGTTCTTTTGGGTACAAAGTACACAAATAAAAAAACATTTGCATAAGTGAATGAATCTCCACCAGCATTTCTCAACTGGGTAATTCTTCTCCCAGAGGACTTTTGGTAGTATCTGGAGGCATTTTTCGTTGTCACAACTCGGGGGAGGGGGTAACAGGCAGTTAGTGGGTGGAGACCAGGGGTGCTGCTAAACATCCTACAATGCCCAGGAAACCCCTCTACAACAAGGAATTCCGCTGCCCCAAACGTGGACAGCGCTGAGGTTGAGGAAGCCTGGTCTAGCCCTGCTGGGATACTTACCAAGGTGCTCTTAAGGTGGAGGGTGTCAGTGAGAACCACGTCAGTCTCCCAGTTCTTGACCTTGAGGAAGCGGGGGCACTTGGAGGGGCTGCCATTCTTTGTGGGGGACTGTTTTTCTGAGGCCGGGGGCTGCAGGAGAGAATGCAGATGGGGCATTAGGCAAGGTCTTGAGGGGACCGTGCAATTTCTCCACAAGGGACTGGGAGACGCCTTGCTCTTCCTGGAATCTGCCGGAGTCACCCACTGCCTGAGTACAGAGAAGAATGTCATCCTCCCTGGTTGCACACGTGCATGCAAGGTGGCCGGGATCCTGGTCTGTCCACCTATGCAGAAAGAGGCACAGTGGAAGGTTCTGTTCTGGGGAGAGCGGTCAGAACTAAAAAGGTGGTCTATCTAGCACAGGGTCTGGCACATCGTAGGTGCTCAATGAATATTATTTTGTTGGATGAATAATGGCTGAAAGGGTACCGTCAGCCTCTCTGAATGCTACCAGCCCTCAGGGCCATGGAACTAAACCTGGGACTATGCCAGGTTACCCGGATTTCTGGGTCTTCCTACTATAGCCCAAACTCACCATTTCTGGCAAATATAATGGAAAACAGAAAGGTATGAGCTGGAAAGTCTTGAAGCATAGTCTATTTCCCCCAATTTTCAGGTTTCCGCCTCTCCCATATGCCAAGCCTGTTCCTGCCTCAGGGCCTTTGCATCTACTGTTGCTTCTGTTTTTAACATCTTCGGTCCCCGTTTGTCTTCACCTCTGTAAATGAACTGCCCAGTAGGCGAGGTGGGGTAAGTCCCATGTTGGCCAGTGTTGACTGATCTGTGTTAGACCTCACTGATAAGGATCCCATTCTGTCTTGCATGTTCCTGAGTAGCTGTCCTTCTGCCTGGTGTGCAGTGTGTCCACGCAGCAGACAAGCAGAGGCAGCGGGCATGCCCTGACATGATAGCCAAGCAAGGGACGTGGGAAGACAAACCAATGTTGAGTGACTCTCAGGCCCAGGAGTAGAGTAGTAGGCAGTAAGCTTGAAACAGGACATTCATTCATTCAACAAATATTTATTGAGCACCTGCAATGTACTAGGCACTGTTAGGTACTGGGGATATAACAGTGAACAATACAGACAGGGTCCATGGCCTCCTGGAGAATTCTTGAGAAAGAAGTAGAGACAAGTAATAAGTAAACTAATACATGAAAAATATGATCTGAGGTTGTGATAAGAATATAAATAGGGGTAGGCATTGGTGATGGAGTGGAGGGGAGAAGGGCAAGTGCAAAGGCCCTGGGGTAGGGAAGAGCTTGTTAAATTTCAAAGATCAGCAAGAAGGCCAATGTGGCTAGAGAGTAGGAGGAGGGAGAATGCCAGGAGATAAAGTCAGAAAGGAGGCAGAGCCAAAATTGCATCAGCTTGGACGCGTCCAGGCTCGTGAGGCAGCCATAAATATGGTTAAGTGAGCTAAGTCCAGGACAGAAATCACAAGAACTCTGAGGGTCTAATACTAAAAGTTAACATTCCATGAGCACTTACTGCATGCAAGCAACAACTTTATCATTCCCATTTTACAGGTGAGGAAATTGAGGCGCAGAGAGGTTAACTAAAGTTGTTCGAGATTACAGAACTAAAAAGCTGGAGTTGGGAGTCAAATACAGGCAGTCTGGCTCCTGAACCATGCCCTTGACTTCTTGGCTATTCTGCCTCCTGTTCATTAAAAATAATTCGCTCATTCATTTATTCATTCATTGAACACGTGCTTGTTGCATATGTGCCAGCCAAGGCGGCAAGCGGCAGGGCTACAGTAACAAGCCAGATAGATGTGATCTCTGTTCTCGTGGGGTTCACAATCCAGCGACGGGGTGGGGGGGTTGACAATTAAATGAGCCATTGTGACCAAGTACGACGGATGCCATAACGTGGGGTGTTAGTGTATAGAGAGAACTATGAGAGTACATCGAAGAGGCACCTAACCCAGAGCATTTGAGTTCTAAGTCAAGACCTGAAGGATGAGCAGGTGTTGACCAGGCAAAGAAGAGGGAGCAAGGTCTTGCAGGCAGAAAGCACGGCTCGTACAAAAGTCTAGTGGTGAGAGACATGTCATAGCCACCTCGGGGTCCAGTGGAATAGGAGCTCTGTGTGCTGAAGTCTCCATGTTGCCATGCTAGAGCCTGGGGAACAGGAGGCAAGTGAAGGCACGCCATGGTTAAAGACAGCTCTGGGAGAGGGCTCTACTGGAGAACAGATAGAAGACGCTACGACTCATGTTCTTCCCCACCTCCCTGTCTGTGGCCAAATCCGGTCATCCCCAGTGGTTCCCATCTCAGATCTGGGTCCTACCATCCATTTGCCTAAGCCACAGGTGGGAGCTGTCCTGGACGTCATCCTGCCCTCACCTCCAAATCCAATCTGTCACCAACTCCCATTGATTTTAACCTTCCCACTCCTCTTCTCTCTACTGGCCTTCACCCATTCTAAGCCATCATCATCTCTCACTTGGATAATTGCAATCACCTCCTATATGTTGTTGTTGTTAGCAGCTAATGAGTTAGACCCCAACTCGTGGTGATCCTGTGCACCATGGACAAAAATGCTGCCCATTTCTGCACCAGCCCCATGACCAGTTGCAAATTAGACCATTGTGAACGATAAGGTTTTCATTGGCTGATTTTTGGAAGTATATTGCCAGGCCTTTCTTCCTAGTCTGTCAGTCTAGAAGCGCCACTGAAACCTGTTCAGCATCATAGCAACATGTAAGCCTTCATTGACAGACGTACGCATAAGGCGCATTGGCTGGGAATTGAACCCGGGTCTCCCTCGTGGAAGGCAAGAATTCTACCACTGAACCACGAATGCTCCCTCTTTTCTAAATTTCCTAAATAAGCTATTACTTATTACTATTAATATTAGAGTGAAACCCATGGGCCGAAACTCAAAGGGACTGCCTTGTTTTTCTGGGTCTCGCAAGTTTTCTGCCTTTCACAGGGTTTAGTCTTGCCACTTTTCTATCACTCTCTATTGTTGTTGTTGTTCGGTGTCTCCAAGACAGTCCTGACTAATAGCAAACCTACATACAACAGAAGGAAATACTGCCCGGTCCTGCGCCATCCTCACAGTCATTGCTATGCTTGAGCCCATCATTGCAGCCACTGTGTCAATCCATCTCCTTGAGAGGAGTCTTCTATTTTGCGGACCCTCTACTTTACCAAGCATGATGTCCAGGGACTGGTCCCTCCTAATAACATGCCCAAAGTACATGAGATGAAGTCTCCCCATCTTCCCTTCTAAGGAACATTGTGGCTGTACTTCTTCCAAGGCAGATTTGTTCGTTCTTCTGGCAGTCCATGATATACTCAATATTCTTCACCAGCACCATAATTCAAAGGCGTCAGCTCTTCAGTCTCCCTTATGCTGTCCAGCTTTTGCATGCAGAAGGCGTGACTGAAAATACCATGGCTTGGGTCAGGCGCACCATAGTTCTCAAGGGGACATCTTTGCTTTTTAAAACTTTAAAGAGGTCTTTTGCAACAAATATGCCCAATGTAATACATTATTCAATTTTTTGACTGCTCCTTTCATGGGTGCTGATTATAGATCCAAGTAAAATGAAATCCTTGACAACTTCAATCTTTTCTCTGTTTATCACGATATTGCTTGCTGGTCCAGTTGTGAGGATTTTTGTTTTATGTTGAGGTGTAATCCATGCTGAAGGTTGTAGTCTTTGATCTTCATCAGTAAGTGTTTCAAGTCCTCTTTGCTCTCACCAAGCAAGCTGCTGTCATCTGCACACTGAAAGTTGTTAATGAGTGGTTGTTAATGAGTCTTCCTCCAATTCTGATGCTACGTTCTTCTTCATATAGTCTGGGTTCTCAGATTATCTGCTCAGCATACAGATTGAATAAGTATGGTGAAAGGATTACAACCCTGACGCACACCCTTCCTGATTGTAAACCATGCAGTATCCCCTTGTTCTGTTCCAACAACTGCCTCTTGAAGTTCAGCTTCAACTTGAACTTGCATGTGAGCAATTGATGGTCTGTTCTGCAGTCAGCCCCAGCCTTGTTCTCACTGATGATGTTGAGATTTTCCATCATCTCTTTTCAGAGATGTAGTTGATTTAATTCCTGTGTATTCCATCCAGCGGGATCCATGTGTATAGTCGCTATTTATGTTGTTGGAAAAAAGTATTTGCAATGAATAAGTCATTGGTCTTGCAAAATTCTGTCATGCAATTCCCGTTGTTTTTATCACCAAGGCCATATTTTCCAACTACCGATCCTCCCTCTTTGTTTCCAACTTTTGCATTCCAATCACCAGTAATTATCAGTGTATCCTGATTGCATGCTTTGATCAACTTCAGCCTGCAGAAGTTGGTGAAAATCTTCAATTTCTTCATCTTTGGTATTAGCGGTTGTTTCTTAAATTTGAACAATACAGGCAGTCCCCAGGTTACAAAGGAGTTTCGTTCCTGAATCTGTCTTTAAGTTGAATTTGTATGTAAATCACCACGGTTAGGTACGGTTTGCATCTAACATCAGTTAGTTAAATGTCTTAGTATACAGTGTTCCTTTCTACACATAAAAAACATTAAAGAAACACCTCCAGACACACTAAAACTTCTTTAACATCAGTAAATACAGTAATAACAATAATGTTTTGACATGCATCACAAAGTAGCCCCCATTTGTTATTATAAACCATAGTATGTACCTCGAATTCTTAATATAATAGGACTTATGGGGATTGATTCATAACTACAGAAGGTACCTAAGTTGGACGTTTGTAACCCAGGGACTGCCTGTAGTCATACTAACTGGTCTTCCTTGTAAGAGTATGACATTACCCTATCACTGACAGCACTGTGTTTCAGGATACATGTTGGAATATTCTTTTTGACAATGAATGTGACACTGTTCTTTTTAATTTGTCATTCCCGGTATAGTAGACCATATGATTGTCTGATTCAAAATGGCCAATACCAGGTCCATTTCAGCTCACTAATGCCTAGGATATCGATCTTCAAGCATTCCATTTCATTCTTGACAACTTCCAATTTTCCTTGAATCATGCTTCTTACATTCCATGTTCTGATTATGAATGGATATTTGCAGTTCTTTCTCCTCATTTTGAGTCATGCCACATCAGCAAATGACGGTCCCAAAAGCCTTCCACCATCGACATCATTAAGGTCGACTCTACTTTGAGGAGGCAGTGCTTCCCAGTCGTATTTTGAGTGCCTTCCAACCTGAGGGGCTCATCTTCCGGCACTATGTCAGACAGTGTTTAGCTGCTATCCGTAAGGCTTTCACTGGCCACTTTCTCTCTCTCTCTTTTTTTAATTGTGCTTTAAGTGAAAGTTTACAGCTCAAGTTAGTTTCTCATATAAAAATTTACATACACATTGTTATGTGGCCCCAGTTGCTCTCTCTATAATGTGGCAGAACACTGCTTCTTTCCATCATGGAGTTCCTGTGTCCATCCAACCCACTCCTGCCCCTTCCTGCCTTCTCATCTCGCCTCCGGACAGGAGCTACCCATTTAGTTTCATGTATTTACTTGAACCAAGAAGCACCCTCCTTCATGAATATCATTTTATGTCTTATAGGCCAGTCTAATCTTTGAAGAGTTGGCTTCAGGTATAGTTTTCTCTGGCTTCCCAGAGGGTTTGGGAACCAGGTCTTCCGGGGTTCCTCCAGTCTTAGACCAGTAAGTCTAGTCTTTTTACTAGAATTTGAGTTCTGCACCCCACTTTTTTCCTGCTCCATCAGGGACTCTCTGTTGTGTTCCCTGTCAAGGCAGTCATTGGTGTAGCTGGGCACCATGTAGTTCTTCTGGTCTCAGGCTGATGGAGTCTCTGGTTTATGTGGCCCTTTCTGTCTCTTGGGCTAATATTTTCCTTGACTCTTTGGTGCTCTTCATTCTCCTTTGCTCCAGGTGTGTTGGGACCAATTGATACATCTTAGATGGCTGCTCGCTAGCTTTTAAGACCCCAGACGGCATTCACCAAAGCGGAATGAAGAACATTTTCTTAATAAACTTTGTTATGTTACTGGCCACTTTTTTCAGAAGTAGATTGCCACATCCTTCTTCCCAGTCTGTCTTAGTCTGGAAGCTCCACTGAAACCTACCCACCATGGGTGACCCTGCTGGAATTTGAAATACCAGTGGCATAGCTTCCAGCATCACAGTAACACACAAGCCACCACAGTACGACAAACTGACAGATGAATGGTAGATCGCTCTGTTTAGTGGAAATTGAGATTTCCTTCTGACGGGTTTCCACCTTATACAGGTTCAGGCTTTCAGAGGTTTTACTGTAATGTTATCACGGTGACCTCTAATCTAGTACAACTCCCAGTACTGGTAGAACTACTACTGCTACAAGTATTATTATCATAATGGGCAGCATTAGGCGAAGGGTCTGGAAGCATTCTTTCCTCCATTCCCCAAATTCACTAACTGTACTTTCTACCCTGCTGAACTCTAAGCTCTTCTACTTATTCCTCCATAGGAAGCCACATACAAATAACCTCACTGCCTTTGAAGGCCTGGCTACAAATCCTGGAAACGTCTTCTGGATTCTGTCCTCACTGCTGTCTCCTCCAGCAAACATGCAGTGATGGAAGGCACATCTGGGCAAGCCTTTTCAGTGACGGATTACTCTAACGGTGCCGATATCCTGCATCCTTGAGAAAAGAAATTCTATGTTGCCAATGTGAAAGGCAGCCCAGCCACCCTCCCGCAATACCGAGCTTCACTCTGTCAGCTCAGAAACTCTCTCGAACACCAGAACACTCAGGAAGGATCACAGACAAGGTGTTGGCGCTGAGGTTGGGCTCGGGACCCAGGTTGAGAATGGGTGGGCAGAGTGTAATATGGCATCAGAGGAGGTGTGGGGTGTGGCTGGTGGGTGGGAAGCCCACCGACTTCACAGCCAGGGAGCCAAAGGAGCAAACTAACAGGCCTAATAACAGAGCCCATCTGTTGAGGTTCCAGATGTATGCAGGGCGATTGTAAAGAGTCCAGTAACTGGCTGCCCTTGCTGAGCGGGGCCTCCCTGTGTCCTGGCTTCACTGGCTTGCACACTTGAAACCAGACGTTAGCAGGCCTCTGGCAGGGCTGTTGTACTTGGGGCTTTGATGTTTTAATTAGCCGGCCGTAATATTAGATGACTCAGGAGGGGACGATTGGGGAGATTAATATAGCAGTCAGGGGCCCCGTAGGCAGGATGCAAATGACTTTTCTGAGTGGGGACCACAGGGCTTGTGCTAAATATGCAGATTAGTGGCCCTTGTGAAGTTCTTAGGTAGGGACAGGGCACGAATGGGTTTTGGGCTCTGGTTATGTGTAGGATGGGTTGTAGGTCTGATATGGAACAATGGAAGACCTCTTCAGGTGGCTTGCTAGCCCTGGGCTCTGTGGGAGGGCTCCCTGCGATGCCTGTTCCTAAATTTGAAAAGGAGGCGCTGAGCTTGTGCACATTTCAAGGGCGTTGCCAATCCCTCTTCATTTAGGGAGCCTGCAGAGGCCCTGGGGACATACGAGGAAATGGTCTTGCCACCCAGGCATAAGAGGAGGCAGTGAGGGGAGGTCATGGCTTCCTGAGGCCCCAACCAAAAACACTGCTTTGTAGGATCCTTGAGGCTCTGATGCCTCTCTTTTTTCCTTCCTTCAACAACTATACATTGAGTACCTACTATGCAGAGTTACTGGGGGGGCAAATAGTTAACAAGTTCAGCTGCTAATCAGTCTGCCAGATGTGCCTCAGAAGAAAGGCCTGGCAAACTACTTCCATAAAATCAGCCAATGAAAACCCTATGGAGCACAGTTCTCCTCTGACACACATGGGGTTGCCACAAGTCGGAGTCAACTCAATGGCAACCTGTTTACTGGGCCTACTATGTGCCAGGGACTTATGTTCTAGGCAAGTTAGACAGAGTCCCGCTCACATGAGACAATTTGGAAAAGCCTCTTACAGCCGCTTGCTTTAAAGCAGGGGTCAGCAAACTGCGGCCCAGGGGCCGAATGTGGCTTGCTGCGTGTTTTGATATGGCCCATGAACTAACAACAGTTTGTACATTTTTAAAGTATTGAATAAAAAGCAAAAGAAGAATATTTCTTGATACATGAAAATTATGTGAAATTCAAATTTCAGTGTCCATAAATAAAGTTTGATTGGAGCACAGCCACACTCATTTATATATTGTTTATGGCTGCTTTTTTCACTACAGCAGCAGGGCTGGGATAGTTGTGGTGGAGATGAAGACTTCTTGGTCCTCAGGGCTGAAAATATTTACTCTCTGGCCGTTTACGGTAAAACTTTGCAGCCTCCTGCTCAAAAGGATTGAATTCCAGGGTCTCAGGTGTTTGCTCAAATATCACCACATCAGAAATCTTTCCTGAGCATTCTTTAATAAAAGAGCGCCCCACTCGCTATTCTCTGGCCCCTTTCTTCCCTCACCATTTTTCTTCATAGCACTTATCCCTGCCTGCAGTTTGTGTGTGTGTACACGTGGGACCTGGTGGCACAGTGGTTAAGTGTTTGGCTGCTAGTCAAAAGGTTGGCAGTTTGAATCCACCAGCCACTCCTTGGAAACCCTATGGGGCAATTTTACTCTGTCCTATAGGGTTGCTATGAGTTGGAATTGACTCGATGGCAATGGGTATGTATATATCTCCATCTCTATAGAAAGGAGCCCTGGTGATGCGGTGGTTAAGTGCTCTGCTCCTAGCCGAAAGGTTGACAGTTTGAACCCACCAACTGCTCCCTGGGAGAAAGATGTGGTAGTCTGCTTCCATAAAGATTACAGCCTTGGAAACCCTACTGAGCAGTTCTACCCTGTCTTATAAGGTCGCTCACTATGAGCCAGCATCGACTTGACAGCAGTGGGTTTGGTATATCATAAAGATTTAAATATCTATGCATATATTTAAGGGTAGGCATTGGTGGTTCAGTGGTAGAATTCTCACCTTCCATGTGGGAGACCTGGGTTCAATTCCCAGTCAATACACCTCATATGCAACTACCACCCGTCTGTCAATGGAGGCTTGTGTGTTGCTATGATGCTGAACAGGTTTCAGCAGAATTTCCAGGCTAAGACAACTAGGAAGAAAGGCCTGGTGATCTACTTCCAAAAAAACAGCCAATGAAAATACCACGGATCAGAATGGTCCAATCATGAGGATGGAGCAGGACCGGGCAACGTTTCATTCTGTTGTACGTGGGGTTGCCATGAATCAGAGCCAACTTGACAGCAACTAACAACATACCTATATAGCCATAGATATAGCTTCCTGTCTGCCCATTGTTCACTTCGCTCTCTCCCCAGCTCCTAGAGCAGAGCTCAGCACACGGTACGTGCTCAGTAAAAATTAGAGGTTTACATTAATGTCAAGACTGTGGAGTCCCTTAAACGCCAAGGAGTTTGGTCTTGATTTAGCAGAGAATGGAGAACCCCTGAACCTGCTTATCAGGATCTCGTTTTAGGAAGCCTTGCTTTAGGAAATCCACGGCTGCAAGGACCTGAGGAGGGAAAGGGTAAAGGCAGAGAGCCCCAGGAGCAAGCTGTTGAAAGAATGCAGGAGAGAAGCAAGGAGGATCTGAAATACAGCTGCTGCAGGACAGGAAGCGTGAAGAAGGAGATCAGGGTGTCAGAAGTGGAACTGAGAGCCTTGGGGGTGTGAACAGATCGGAGGGAAAAGGAGAAGTCAACTTTGACTCGGAAGCTTCTGGCCTGCGTAGCTGGGAGGACGGTGAGCCTTTTAGCAGAAGCTGGGACGTGAGGAGCAGCAGGGTTGGGCAAGTGGAGGTGGGAGGTTTTTCTAGCACCAGAAACAGAGGCTGTCACAGTCTGAGGCCTCTCAGTGAAGCCAGGAGAGCAAGGGAGGGAAGGAGGTACCTATGAGACAAGCATACATATTAGGAGCTAAGGCCCAACCCTGCATGTATCACATAGTGTCATATTCTCGCACTTTTGGAGCTAGTGACTTGCCCTGCTTGGCTTGTCCTACAATGAGGCAACATGCTGGGCTGAGCCAGGCACTGGGGCATCCACACCAAGGGACAGATGCCGCACACTATGCCCTTCACTGGGTGGGTACCACCTCTTCAGGGCAGCAAGCGTAACCCAGTTACGAGTTATGGCACCTCAGGGTCTAGGACCACAGACCCACAAACCAGCAAGTATGCAAACATCCATGCAATGGAAAAGCTGCTACTTATAAAACTTAACCAGCCCCTCCTCAGTGTTGGGATTGTAAAACGGTACAGCCGCTGTGGAAAACTGTTTGGTGCCTCCTTGGAAAGCTAAACATAGAATTATCATACATAGGACTCAGCAAGTCCACTCGTAGGTATATACCCCAAAGATCTGAAAGCAGGGATGTCAACAAATATGTGGACACTAATGTTCATGGCAGCGCTATTCACAATAGCCGAACGGTGGAAGCAATCCAAGTGTCCATCAATGAACAGATAAACAAAATGTGGTGTATCCATACAATGGAGTATTATTCAGCTACAGGGATAAATGAAGTCCTGGTACATGCCACGATATGGATGAATCTTGAAAACATTATACTGAGTGAAATAAGTCAGTTATAAAAGGACAAATATTGTATGATCCCAGTGGCATAATTGTTAAGAGCTACGGCTGCTAACCAAAAGTTTAGCAGTCTGAATTCACCAGGCGCTCCTTGGAAACCCTATGGGGCAGTTCTACTCTGTCCTTTAGGGTTGCTATGAGTTGGAATAGACTCGATGGCAATGGGTTTGATTTAGGCAAATGTATAGAGGTCAAAGTTCATAAGTGATTACCAGGGTTGAGTGGGAGGGGAATAGGTGGAGTCATCTCTTAGGGAACACAGAGTTTCTGCTAAGGGTAATAGAAAAATCTGGAAACGCATGGGGGATGATTGCATAATATGGTGAACGTAATTAATACCACTGAATTTTACATGTAAAAATGTGGATATGGAAAATATTTTGTTGTATGTTTTTACCTCACACACACACAAAACTTAACCGGCTGTTTTTAGTCCACTGCGGTATAATTTCCTGGTAGTATATTCAAGGAGTACCTGGGTGGTGCGAATGGTTAAGCGCTGGACTGCTAACTGAAAGGTTGGCAGTTCAAACTCACCCAGACATATCTTGGAAATAAAGCTTGGTGATCTGGTTCTGAAAGGTCACAGCTTTGAGAACCCTGCGGAGCAGTTCTACTCTGCACACACGGGGTCGTCATGAGTCGGAATCCACTACAGGGCAACCACCATCAGCACCACCACCGAGTGTATTCGAAGCATTATTTCTAATATGATTTGTTCTTTACCATAATTCCACAGGAGCTTGAAGTGGTTCATTCTTCTCCTTTCTCCCCCTGATGAAATAGTCCTTGTTCCATATCTGCAGAGGAAGATTGTGGCAAGGGATGCTCAGGAGTTAGACCTATCGTGGGATGGGAGTGGGGGGCCAGAGGACCACTGGAGGATAAAAAAAAAAAAAAAAGCCCATTGCCACCAAGTCAGTTCTGATTCATAGCGACCCTTTAAGACAGAGTAGAACTGCCACAGAGGGTTTCCAAGGAGCAGCTGGTGGATTAGAACTACCGACCTTTTGGTTAGCAGCTGAGCTCTTAACCACTGCACCACCAGGGCTCCCACTGGAGGATAAGGGGCCTTAAAGTTAGACTGGTGATGTTTCCGGAAATGAATTTTTATGCACAGTCACAGTGATGTCACAGAACAAGCTAGAAGATGTTACCAGACGACTTGAAACACGGCTCCATCATCAGACTAGGATTGACAAGTGCACTATGGATCAATTCAAACAAGGATTTAATTTAAATAGCTATTTAATAAATGATAAATTAAAATAAATCTTGTAATTATCTTGAGACCTACCCCCATTATATTGCATTGTGTTTGTGTGTGTGTGTTTGTTAAAAGTATCAACTTGGTAAATATAAATATTTAAAATGCATAACAAGTTTTATAGTTATGTTTTAGCCTTTCTGCCTCAGAGGACTTGAAGTACTTACTAATGAAGATCAAAGACCCCAGCCTTTGGTATAGATTACACTTCAACATAAAGAAAATGAAAATCCTCACAACTGGGCCAATAAGTAACATCATGATAAATGGAGAAAAGATTGAGGTTGTCTTGTCAAGAATTTCATTTTACTTGGATCCACAATCAACACCCATGGAAGCAGCAGCCAAGAAATCAAAAGACGCATCGCATTGGGCAAATCTGCTGCAAAAGACCACTTTAAAGTGTCGACAAGCAAAGATGTCACCTTGAGGACCAAGGTTTGCCTGACCCAAGATGGTATTTTCAATTGCCTCATAAGCATGTGAAAGCTGGACAATGAATAAGGAAGACCGAAGAAGAATTGACGCCTTTGCATTGTGGTGTTGGCGAAGAATATCGAATATACCACACACTGCCCAAAGAACAAACAAGTCTGTCTTGGAAGAAGTACAACCAGAATGCTCATTAGAAACGACGATGGCGAGACTACGTCTCACATACTTTGGACATGTTATCAGGAGGGACTGGTCCCTGGAGAAGGACATCGTACTTAGTAGAGGTCAGCGAAAAATAGGAAGACCCTCAATGAGATGGATTGACACAGTGGCTGCAACAATGGGCTCGAGCATAACAATGATTGTGAGGATGGCACAGGACTGGGCGGTGTTTTGTTATGTTGTGCATGGGGTCGCTATGAGTCAGAACCAACTCGACAGCACCTAACAAGGTCAGAAAATGGAAGTGGGTTGGGTCTCTCTGGACCTCTGAGAATCTCTGTTTGGAAGGGGTTCCGGCAACTGAAATCATTTGCAAAGAGAGGAGGAAAAATGACTTTGCCCCAACATGGCCTCTAAGGGGAAAGAATCTGAATACTGGGTGAGAAATGCAATGAATGAAGCAGGGAGAGTGGTGTCCCTGAGTCCTCAAACAGAATGTCATTGCTCCCTTCAGACAACAGTCGGGACAGCCTGCATTGAATATGTTCTTGTTAGGTGCCATCAAGTTGGTTCTGGCTCATAGTGACCTCACGTACAACAGAAGGAAACACTGCCTGGTCCAGCGCCATCCTCACAATCGTTGTTATGTTTGAGCCCGTTGTTGCAGCCACTGTGTCAGTCCATCTCATTGAGGGTCTTCCTCTTTTTCGCTGATCCTCTGCTTTACCAAGCATGATGTCCTTCTCCAAGGACTGGTCCCTCCTGATAACATGACCAAAGTACACGAGATAAAGCACTGAATATACTATTAAAAATAAACAGCATAATATGTGGAAATTCTGGCCAGGCTGAACCCACACACCCATCAGTTCAGGCCCCTTCCTGGCTCTGACCCCCAAGGGCAGCAGGAGTTGGAAGACCCATCTCTTGGCTAAGTGACCTATATAGACCTGAGGTCACTGAGCAGGCAATAAATTAGGTAGAGGGAAGTGAAACGCCAGCAAGGTTTGCTCGATAGAAATTCCCAGGGAGTATCTTTCTTGAGGGGTCTTTGCTCCCTTCTTGTGAGTACTTTGGGAACGTGTAACCCAAGAAAGTGGCGGGGGTAGGGAGGGGAGCTGAAGATACTTTAGGGAAAATCCAACCTGGGTATCTAACTCTGGACATGAGGTGGATCAAAGCCAGGCCCATTGAGTAGTTGGGGGCAAAAATGAGTTTAATAGCAGCTTATGGCTAGGGATTTGGGGCACCCTCCCACAGAGAGAAATTAACCTCAAAACATTGGAGGTTGCCCACATGCTTAGAGACAGAGAGGCTTAGGGAAGGAAATAATCAACAGACACCCCGAGATGGTGGCCAGAATGGAGCCAAGAGAGCCTACTAAGCCCAACTAGGTGGGCCCTGTGGGTGACTTCTGGGGGCACTTCTGTGAAACCCCAAATATTACAGCAGGATCACTGCTATGTGTGTGTGTGGAACTTATCTTGGGAGTAGAGTTTCCAGAGGTTGAAGCAAGTATCTGGTGAGATGATGGCTAGGCTGTGAACTGCTCAAAGGCAGTGATCAGGTTCAATTTCATTTCATTTTAAGTAACATTTAGTAAATGCCTATTTGGGGCCTGATCTGGGCTGGGCCATTGGACATACACTGGCTCATTGAATCCTCACACTAATCCATTCTTCAGAGGAGGAAATAGAGGCTTCGAGAGGTGAGGTGACCAAAACCAGTTGAGTTGGTTGATTCTGACTCATGGAGCCCCCCAGGTGTGTCAGAATAGAACTGTGCTCCACAGGGTTTTCAATGGCTGGTTTTTTGGAAGTTGGTCTGAGGCACCTGTGGGGAGATTCAAACCTCTAACCTTTCGGTTAGCAGCTGAGCATATTAAAAGTTTGCAGCTTCCAGGGACTCAAGAGGTGAAGTGACTATCTCCAAATTACCAAGTTAACGAGCAATAGAGCTGAGCTTGGAATCTAGGCCTCTAAGTTCCTGCCTTTCCACTCCAGGCCCCACTGCTCTTCCCTCTGTGTGTTCCTATGGCCTGGAATGCACGAGGTGTAAATAACACTTGATACATTGATTCAAATGACTGACGAGGGTGACGATGTAGTTATAAAAGGAGAGAGATGCAGTTTTGTCACCAAAACCAAGTGGGTGGTTACTCTCCCTTTCTGGGCCACAAGGGTCTCATCTGTAATATGGGGACAGTGCTTCTTGCCTTATCTGCCTCACAGGGTTGCCGCGTGCTTAAATCAATATAATAATTCGAAAAATAATGGCAACAGTAATAATAAACATTTATTGAACACTTATTCTACGCCAAGCCCTATAAAGAATGGGCTCTGGGACTCCATGGCCTGGGTTCAAATCCCATTTCTACCACTTGCTGGTTGTGTGACCTTCATCAAGCTGCTGAACACTCTGGGCCTCAGTTTGCACATCTGAAAAATGAGAACGATAGTACTACTTTGGGTCGGGCTGGGGATTAAATGAGACTGTGGACCTAGAATGTCTGGCACACGGCCTGGGATTGCTCAATGAATACTAGCTATTATTGTTAATATTAACATTAATATTAGCTATTGCAAGTTGAAGGAGCACCAGTAGTGCAGTGGTTAAGCTCTTGGTTGCTAACCAAAAGGTCAGCGGTTCGAACCCCCAGCTGCTCTGAAGAAGAACCATGTGGCAGTCTGCTTCTGTAAAGATTATAGCCCTGGAAACCCTAGGGGGGCAGTTCCACCCTGTCCTATAAGGTGGCTATGAGTCGGAATTGACTCGGCAGCAACAGATTTTTTCGATTATTATTAAAAAAAAAAAACAGATTTGGAATTCCTGGGTTGTGCAAATGGTTAAGCACTTGGCTATTAACTGAAAGGCTGGTGGTTCGAATCTACCCAGAGGTGCCTTGGAAGAAAGACTGGACAATCTACTTCCAAAAGGTCACAGCCATGGAACACCCTGTGTACCACAGTCCTACTCTGCCACACACGGAGTCATCAGGAGTAGTAATTGACTAGACGGCAGCTGTTTTCACTTGTTTGTTTTTTTAAATTATGGGTGAAGTGGCATTGGTAGAATTCTCACCTCCCATGTGGGAAATCCAGATTCAAATTCCCAGCCAACGCACTTCCTATCTGTCAGTCAGGGCTTGTGTGTTGTGATGATGCTGAGCAGGTTTTAGCAGCGCTTCCAGACCGAGACAGAGTAGGAAGAGAGGGCTGGCAATCTACTTCCAAAAATCAGCCAGTGAAAACGCTATGGTTCAAAACAGTACGATCTGCAGCCAATCATGGGAATGAGTGAGGTCACCATGAGGTGGGGGCCGACTGGACGGCAGCAAACAACAACAACACTATTGGCTGATGTCATTATTTCACACAGGATCTCATTTCACCCTCCCCACAACCCTATGAGTCTATTAGCCCCTATTAAGAAACAGAAGCTCAGCACAGATACTAACTAGTTGCTTGACCAAGGTCACCAGCCAAGAGAGACCCAAACCTGGTCTGAGCCCAGAGCTGAGCTCCTGGCCCCAATATTATGTTCAACTGCACCCAGGAGTTAAAATAGTCACACACCTGCATGGTGGTATTGCTATCAGGGTTATTGTTATTTTTGTCCTGACATCATTAACATGGAACGAGCCAGGCTGACTTAGTAGGCTTCCCTGGCAGGCTGGGCTAATGCTCAGGGCAGTGCCTATACAGCTTTGCCTTCATTCAGACCATACCCATCCAGCTGCCCCCCTCTTAGTGCCAGCTGGCCAGTTGGTGTGTGCTGGGGTAGAGAGGGGCCTTGGTGACCTTTGATTTTCTGCAGATTGGGGCAGAAATAGCCCACAAGCCTGTCACCCACTCCCTACTTGCTCCTAATTTGGAGCTTTCCAGAGAAGCTGGGGTGCTGCTGACACACCTGGAAAGACAGAAAAGCTTCTCAACAGATTTTGACATTTTGAAAGCAGCCAGCAAGCCCTGTGTCCCCAGGGGTGAGGAAATGCCAGGTTCCTGATGAGACGGTGGGCACGGGGAGGGGGGTTTCGATATAACAGTCATCTATCTGATACCTTCATCAGGAAGAGCTTAGGAGAGGGGCAGCAGGAGACCCCCAAATGGAAATGCCACCTCCCCTCGGCCCTAGACTCTTTCCCACCTACACCCACGAAGGACTGGATTGATGCTTCATTAGGGCCTGAAAATAGATGTTCTGCCCCAAGCAGGGCGTCCTGCTACCCCAACCCCTCACCATGTGGGACACAGGAGAACAAAGGAAACAGATGCTTAGTGAAGAAGGGCCGGAGAGATGGGCTTCTTTCAAGCCCCAAGATTTTGCAGGGAGAATGGACAAAGAGCATTCCCTCCAGTCATTTAAGGAGGGCAGCATTTGTACTTAACATGATTCTTTGTTGTTGCTGTTACCAGCCATTATGTGGGCCCCCGACTCACCGTGACTCCATGTACAGTGGAAGGAAGCGCTGCCCAGTCCTGCACCATCCCCATGATTGGATGTGGACTGGCCTGTTGCGATCCACAGGGTTTTCACTGGCTGATTTTTAGAAGTTGATCACCCAGCCTTTCTTACTAGTCCATTTTAGCCGGGCAGCTCTTCTGAGACCTGTTCTGCTTCATAGCAACATGCAAGCCTCCACTGACAGATGGGTGGCGGCTGTGTGTGAGGTGCACTGGCCACAAATTGAACCCGGATCTCCAGCGTGGAAGGTGAGACTTCTACCTCTGAACCACCATTGCCTCCTAAAGGGCCTTCAGAATGGTGTCAAAACTCAACTTGCGCCTCAGGTGATATTAGCACTAAAGACAACCTAACAGATCTAATAACGATCCTTGGCAGGAAAAAAATGCAATAAGCAGCCGCTGCTATTCCTTTTACTATAATGCCATTCCTCCACTTTTTTATAAGCAAACTCCTACTTACTCTTCAAAACCCAGATCAAATGTCACCTCCTCCAGTAAACCTTTCCTGATACCTACTGAGACATTTATGTTGTCACAGCATCTTGTGTCCCTGTCTGTTTTAGTACTAATTGCACTCTATACGTCTGTCTCAGAGGCATAGTGAGGGGGCAGGGCAGAGAGGGGCTCTTGTTCCCGGGAGCAAGTCCAAGGGGGTGCCCGATAAAATGTGGAATGATATTCCCAGGCACCACAAATATGAAAGGCATCTGACTGAGGAAGCCAGACAAGAGGGGGGAAGGTGTTTCTGCTGATGCGTGGCTGTTATCGTTTATTCATCTTGAAATTGAGAGGTGCCCCTGGGCACTCCTCACCCTCGCTGTGCCCCTGGCCTGTCTCCCCTACCCTCTGTGCGAGCCTCCAGAGCAGGGAGGACTATGTCTGCTCATCTTCGCTCCTACCCTGGTGCTGTGCGCACGGCAGCCACTGGGTGAATATCTGCTGATAGGAGAACTGATCCATTCGATTTACCAGCACAGGCTAGATACAATTTGCAAATTGATGTTATAGATGAATGTCACAAAGTCATCTACACACTGAGCTCTAGTGAGTGGGGACCTGAGTCTCACCGGCCCCACCCACATCTATCCCAGACTATTAGCAACAGAAATGACCACCAGGTCAAGGTGAAAGTCTCAGCTTTCTGAGACTGAATGAAGAGAAGGTGACTCTATGGCTGATTTTCCTTGAATTTGGACAAAGGAGAACATCAAAGAAGATAGGAATCCCTTTTGGGCCAAAGGGACAGACCATACCATTCCCTCAGGGAGTTAGTATAGTCTTCTGAGTTGGGAAGTTCTTTCTCATGTCTAGCCTCCTGTTTCCTTTGGTCCAGTCCTTGGGGAAAATGGAGACTAGCTGCTCCTGCACTTGCCCTTTCTGTTCCTGATTCAGGAAAGCAGGTAGCGGCCAGGTTCTTCTTTGTGTTATTAACAATGCTAAGCTCCTCGCAAATGCTTAAAAGAGCTGTGAATGTGGGTTACAAAGGAGGAAAGGAAGCTGCCACAAGGAGCTCCAGGGGAAAGTAGCTTTGCGCAGATAGTGGAGAAGCCAAACATAGGAGACAGTCTTTCAGAAAAGGGTGAAGGGCGCAGTGTTTTCTAGTTAATTTCCTCAGCCTTGGAAACATTTCTGAACCCTGTGGCAGCAGAAATTCCAGCTGGAGGTAACGGGGCTATTTTCTTAGCTCTGAAGCTGGGACTCAAATGTAACTGAGTATGGGATCTCTGCCTCCTTTTGGTTCTATTTTTGAGAGGCATTTCGAAAATTGAACTGAGACAACAGAGCTGGGCTGGTCTCACAGGGTTCTGGATCTTTTTGGGTTGGGGACTAGATGGAGAATTTGACAATGGATGAATGAGTGGATGTAAACCTCAAGCACTGTGGGTCTACAGGTTGTGCTCCCAGGAGCCCCCAAATCTAGAACTGCTTGGCAGTCTTATCGAACCCCGGAAAGATTTGGTCTTTCCCCCTCTCCCCAGCACCCCCAGAGTCTCTTCCTCCTTCTCCAAATAAATGGGGTTTTCATTACAGAGGACTAAAGTGCGTTCTTAACACCTCTCTTAATGGGAGGTGGTCCTCCTGTTAGCCACGTTCAGCCTCATTCCCAAACTGAGCCCCGCTCCTTATTCTTGAAGTTCAAGGTGACATTTTTCAAGCTGCCCCTTCTAACCCAGGTAGGTGGCATGAAAGGAAATGGCCACAGTCCTGCCATCACCAGATTTCAGCAGTGACTTTAAGTGTCTCTTTTGGTGCAGGCAAAGCCTCCTCTGCCTCCTTCCTACACTCTTGACCTCAAGGGTTACTACTGACCAGGAAGTACAAACTCTAATACCCAGTTCCTGCGGCGTGGCTGGTGGGTTCAAACTGCTGACCTTTTGGTTAGCAGCTGAGTGCTTAACCACTGTACCACCAGGGCTCCTTGAGGGGACCAATACCAAACCAAAATCAAACCCAGTGCCGTTGAGTCGATTCCAACTCATAGCGACCCTATAGGACAGAGTAGAACTGCCCCATAGTTTCCAAGGAGCGCCTGGTGGATCTGAACTGCTGACCCTTCGGTTAGCAGCTGTAGCTCTTAGCTACTACGCCACCAGGGTTTCCGAGGGGACGTAAATCAGTGAGGTAGGCTGGGTAATTTCAAAACAGAACACTTAGGTTGCATACTAAACATATATAAGCATGTTCTTCATTTTCATAGAAAAATGTCATCTTTCTCATTTTTCCTGAAAGATGGTCTCTCTCTCCCCTCTACTTAATAATAGGGATACAAAACATATTTCATTTTCCTAACTACTGTGAGAAAAGCAACAGCTCTAAAGTTATAATACATGACAATGGACGCTGGCCTTAAGGACAGGGAGACAATAGGGAGTGGTGGGGACTGTGGCAGACTAAAGAGCCCATACCCTGCCTAAAGGGGACAGCTATTACTCAGCCCATGCCGACTGTTACCCCATAAGAATATGGGCACAACGTGGTCAAACCTTCCATAGTTTTGAGAGAAGCTGTAAATATGATATTTACGTAAAATTTTGAAACATTGGCAATAAATTCAAAATATAAAATGTCTCTTAAGATGATATGATGCAGAGCTAACGAATCATGTCTATAGTCTGATCTGGCCTGAAGCTGGCTCTTTCTGTTCTTTGTCTTGGGAAGGTTCGTATTATAGAAACACTCATTCATTTTTAAGACCAAAATAATAAAAATGTATAAAGAAATTTTTAATCATATTTGTTCATTTAGTCATTAATGTATAATTGTACCCCACTGGTTTTGAAGAATGGTTTTTGAAGAAGAGGATAGATTGACCCAACAGCCGAAACAATGGACTCAAACATACGAGTGGTCATGAAGATGGCGCCGGATCGGTCAGCATTCCATTCTGTTGTACACAGGAGCTGACTCGATGGCAACGACCATCACCACCATCAAAATACTCAGAGGATGGCCTTGATTTTTGAGGACAACAAAGAGGGGTCCACATTTGTGCTTGCCCACCAAACATTCCCAGGTTTCATTGCCAGAGAGAGAGTCATTGGCCAGTGCGACCATGGGTCTGACCTACTGCAGAATCCCTAACGTCCTCATTGTCCTGGCCAACCACCAGTAGTTAAGAAAAGCAATTTCCACCAGACTCTGGAATGTCCTATCCTCACTCCTGAAGCTATCTGGAGAGGTTTTCAGCCATCGCTTAGATAAGCTGGTAAAAGGTACCGACCATCACACATCAGAAGGAAGAACTTGGCAACCTGGCCTGTGCCATCCAGGGCTGGAGCAGGGTTGGACAGTGATGACCCAGGAAGAGGATAACTTGCTGGGTGATGTGAGCCATTCTCCCCATTCTGACCTCCCACTGGTCATTCCACCCATATAAAAAAAAAAAAACCCCACTGCTGTTGAGTTGATTCTGTCTCATCGTGACCCCATGTGTTACAGAGTAGAACTGCTCCATAGAGTTTTCTTGGCAGAAATCTTTACAGAAGCAGATCGCCAGGACTTTGTTCCATGGTGCCACTGGGTGGGTTCGAACCACCGACCTATAAGTTAGCAGTTGAGCTTAAACTGGACCACCCAAGGATCTCATTCCACCTACCTATCAATGCAAAACAGAGGATGGGTGGGAAATTCACATGCTTCACTAGAATTGCTTTGGCCAGGTCCTCCATCTGCCCAGACAGATGAGAAAAAGCCTCTGTCGGTCTCCAGCCAAACCCAGACACTCTCAGGAAATGATATTAACTTAGCTGTCAAAACACAACTTGGCAGATTGGCGCAGACTAAAAAGCGAGACAGTGGAGTGACAGTCTCCTACTCAGCAGGTGCAACTGGGACAACCTCTATGGTGAACCATTTGGCAATTCCGGTCAAAATTACAAATGTACATCATGGCCTTTGACTCAATAATTCCACCTCTAGGATTTTATTCTCCAGGTAGGCCTGCTTATGTGCCAACTGAGCTATTCGTACAATATCATTCATCACAGTACTTCGAGAGCAAAATATTGGCAATGGTCCATGGACCGTTTATGGAGGACTGGCTAAGTAAGTCATGGAGTAGCATACAGTGGAATATTACACAGCTGTGAAAAAGCAACAAGGATTCTCTTTACCTACTAACCAGGATGAACCGCCAAGATACACTGATAAGTGAAAATACATATACAATATGTATAGGGTGTCTTTATTTGTGTGAAAATAAAATATATGTGTCTTTGCCTACCTATGCATAAAATATTGCTAAAAGGACATACAAAGGACATACAAAAGCTATTCATATTGCTTGCCTCTCAGGAGCGAAACTGTGTGGCTGGGATTGGGGAGAGAGTAAAACTTTTCACCATGTATCTTTGATATGTTTTAAATTTTGAACCATGGGAATGGATTTCCTGGAGTCCCTGAGTGGCAGAATTGACTAAGTGCTCAACTACTAACAGACAAGTTAGCAGTTTGAACCCACCCAGAGGTGCCTCAGAAGAAAGGCCTGGCAATGTATCTCTGAAAGGAGAAATCCTGTGAAGCACAGGTCTACTCCGAAAGAAATGGGGTCACCATGAGTCGGAATTGACTCGGCTGCAACTGGTTTGATTTTTGTTTGGTTTGAATGCATTTCCTAGTAAAAACAGAAATAAAACTTGAAAAGTGGCAAGCCCACAAATAAAACAGAACAAAACAAGAGGAAAGGCACAATCCATTTCGCAGGATGAGCAGCGCTGGCTTCAGCCCCTCAAGCTCTCCCGCCGTGGTGGCTGTTTCCATCCCAACACAGCATGGGATTTGGCTTCCCTTCCCTCTCTTCACATCCTGGAGGGGTCAGGGAGCCATGTGAGCATCACGCCAGGCTGGCACCCCCACTTACCTGCTCCTTCTCTGAATATGGGTTGTTGAGGACGACAGGCACATTGCCTTTCCCCCACAGGTCGTTGAAGACGCGGTCGTTCTCCACGCCAAGGGGCAGTGGCTTGTGTGGTTTTCCATCCAAGTCTCTGGAAGGCAAAGTACAGGAGGTGAGGAAAGGGGAGACATCAGGAATGACCAGCTGGTGGCCTTGGTCTGAGATCCTGAGTGTGCTCAGAACCTTGGTGGCTCACTTTTATGACTCTCTATAGGACCATGGGGGTTTGGGTGACCAGGCCAACGACACGAGGGAAGGCAGTCCCAGATGTCAAGCACGAAGGTGAGCTCATCCGAGTGGGCACAGGTGGCTGGTACATGCACACCCTCTTGGTGGATGTAGCTTCAGGGTTTTGCTCATTTCTCCACCTTCCCGAATTTCATAGATCTGGGAACACAGGAGGCCCGTTTTCTGGTACAGCCCCATGTACTGTGACTCCCTGGACACCTTAGTGGAGTTCCTGGTAGTTAATGCACTCAGCTGCTAACTGAAAAGCTAGAGGTTCAAGTCTACCCAGAGATGCATTGGAAGAAAGGCCTGGTACTCCATTAAAAAAAAAAAAACAGCCACTGAAAACCCTATGGAGCACAGTTCTACTCTAACGCACATCGGGTTGCCGTACGTCAGAATCAACTTGACTTCAACTGGTTGAGATTTCTTGGCTTGGATACCTTAATGCACATGAGCCTTAATAGTGGGGAAAGTAGGAGGTGGGAGGCATAGGGAAAGTCCTGTGAGCCAGGGTCACTCCAGCTGACTCGGGCTTTGAATGATAGCAGGTGAGGCTAACGAGGAATGATTCTGACAATAAGGGGACTCTAGCAACAACAACACTGTTAATGACAGCTAGAGTTTCTCAAGCACTTACTATGTGCCAAGCACACTGCTAAGTACTTAACATGTATTTTAACTAATCTAGTCCTTGTGAAAGTTGGACGATGAATAAGGAAGACCAAAGAAGAATTGATGCCTTTGAAGTGTGCTGGAGAAGAATACTGAATATACCATGGACTGCCCAAAGAATGAACAAATCTGTCTTGGAAGAAGTACAACCAGAGTGCTTCTTAGGAGCAAGGATGGCCAAGACTACGTCTCCTGTACTTTGGACATGTTATCAGGAGGGATCAGACCCTGGAGAAGGACATCACGCTTGGTAGAGGTTCAGCAGAAAAGAGGAAGACCCTCAATGAGATGGATTTACACAGTGGCTGCAGCAATGGGCTCAAGCATAACAATTGTGAGGATGGCACAGGACCACGCTGTGTTTCGTTCTATTGTGCACGAGGTCGCTATGTGACAAGCCTATGAGGTAGGAAGGGTTATCATTTTCCATTATACAGATGAGAAAAGTCAGAGAAAGAGTTAAGTTGCTAAGATCACACAGTTAGTGGCAGAGCCAAGTATTCTAGTCTACTCTTCACATTCATTCTAGAGTAGAGACTCTCACCATTGTCATCTTTTATCATGATCCTCATCAGGGCCACAACCACCATCAGAGCCATCATCACCATCATATCCTATCACTGTCATTACTATCATCTTTCTCCTCCTTACCAGTATAACCATTATTTCCACCATAATCACCATCACCATCATCTTTGTCTTCATTATCGCCCTCATCATCACCATAACCACCCTCATCATCACCATAACCACCCTCTTCATCACCATAACCACCCTCATCATCACCATAACCACCCTCATCATCACCATAACCACCCTCATCATCACCATAACCACCCTCATCATCACCATAACTACACTCATCATCATCATCACCTTCATCATAGCCAACATTACTATCCTAATCATCACCTCCTTCCCCTCATCAGTTTAACCATCATCACCATCACCATCATCATCACCACTACCACTATCATTCCATCATAAACATCATCATCACCATCATCACTGCCGTCATAGTCACCATCATCATTACCATGTGCCATGGATTGAATTACGTCCCCTCAAAAATGTGTGTATTAACTTGGTTAGACCATGATTCCCAGTATTTTTGGTTGTCCTCCATTTTGAGATTGTAATTTTATGTTAAAGAGGATTAGGGTGGAATTATAACACCCTTACCAGGTCACATCCCTGATCCAATATAAAGGGAGTTTCTTTCCCTGGGGTGTGGCCTGCACCACCTTTAATCTCTCAAGAGATAAAAGGAAAAGGAAGTAAGCAGAGAGCTGGGGACATAATACCACCAAGAAAGCAATGCCTGGAGCAGAGCATGTCCTTTGGACCTGAGGTTCCTGCACTGAGATGCTCCCAGACCAAGAGAAGATTGATGGCTAGGACCTTCCTCCAGAGCCAACAGAGAAAAAGCCTTCCCCGGGAGCTGACCCCCAGAATTTGGACTTGTAGCCTACTGTACTGTGAGAGAATAAATTTCTCTTTGGTAAAGCCATCCACTTGTGGTATTTCTGTTATAGCAGCACTAAGTGACTAAGACACCATGATAGCCACCATCACCATCACCAGCATCCTCCTCCTCCTCTTCATCCTCATCATCATCAGCATCTTCACTGCCACCACCATCACCCTCACAATCACCATCAGATGAGGACACAGGGGTTCAGAGAAGTTAAGTCACTAGACTCAGTCACATAGCTAGTAATGGCAGAACTGTGATTCAAACCCAGGCTTGTTCTTGACTCCAGAGCCTGGCCTCTTAACTCCTAAGCTTTTCTGGATCCCTGCCCCTGGGCTCTAACAGACTCAGGAGGAAGCTCTGTCAGCAAGGCTCCTTAGCCTGGCCATCCTGAGACTGCAAGAAGTGTCATGACGAGACGTGGCTTTGGGTCCAAATCCAGATCGCCCCACCAGTCTTGCCTCCTCTCTGTTTTGCTGCACGGGTCCTGCCCTCATGTTTGACCCTCCCATCCAGTTTTCCTGACTATAGCCTCTGTCTGTTCCCCCAATTTGGCAACAGAGCTTGCGCTGTGGCCCATCTCAGTTCAGATTCCAGGGGTCCAGGCTGGCCCTTGTCTGTCCTCTGTTCTACGTTCCCAGCTTTAAGGACTCCTGATCCTGACTCCCTCATTTGCCTCCTCTCCAAATCTGGTGCTGACCATTACTCGGGATGAATCAGATATCAGGGCCAAGTGCGTGCCACCCCCCAGCTGCTTACCCAGGGCCAGCCAGACACTCCCTCTACTATGCTTAACGTAATCCCAGTGGCCCACGTCAAAGCCACTTCCGCTCTTCTCCTTCTTGGAGAGGCCTGCAATCGTCAGAGGAAAGGTTCTGTTTTACCCTCTTTTAAAATGTCACCAAAACATGCCCAGAGTGGCTCTTGATTACAGACATTTCCTGAGTCAATGGTTTACCTATGTGGTGACAAACAGAGGAGTTGTCTGTAGAGAGGCTGCATCAAATGTCACTCAGCTCTCTTGTGGCTCTAAAACTCCTGATCCGATGGTATCACGTGGCCGTGAATGAGAATCATCAGAGAAAGGAGGAGGCCAATTGTTTCTGAGCATCTACAGTGGACTAGGACAGATGTTCAAAAAACAGTAGATGACAGATGCTTAAGACACACTAAGGAGTCCTGGGTGGTTCAAATGGTTAACAAGCTTGGCTGCTAACCGAAAAGTTGGCAGTTGGAGTCCTCGGAAGAAAGACGTGGCGACCTACTTTCCAAAGATCCGTCACTGAAAACCCTCTGGAGCACAGTTCTACTCTGACACACATAGGGTCACCATGAGTAAGAATCGACTCCATGACAACCGGTTCGTATAATATACTAGGTTGCCCAGGCTGTAATCTTTATGGAAAAACAGCCCTGGCGGCACACTGGTTAAGCGCTCAGCTGCTAACCAAAAGGGCAGCAGTTAGGGACAGATTAACCAGTAAGCACACTATGCACCGGTTTGTAGTAAACCAGATACACACAGGCTTCATTGTGTTTACTTACTCATCTGTAGGAGCCCTTGTGACACAGTGGTTAAGAGCTTGGCTGTGAACCAAAAGGTCAGCAGTACAAACCCGCTAGCCGCTCCTTGGAAACCCTATGAGGCAGTTCTACTCCGTCCTACAGGGTCGCTATGAGTCGGAATTGACTAAACGGCAAAGAGTGTGTGGTTTTTTTTTTTTTTTTGGTGCTAATCTGCAGCGAACAATTTCACACGGGTTTCACCACATCACCTACCTTGCTTATTGGGTAGTCTGTCCCTGCCTGTTTGAACTCACCGGTTTCTCCAGAGGACAAAGACCTGGTGATCTGCTTCCACAAAGAGTACAGCCTTGGAAACCCTATGGGGAAGTTCTACTCTGTCCTATACGGTTGCTATGAGACAGAATCGACTGTACAGCAACAGGTTTTTTTTTTTTTTTTGAGGTACTTGTACAGAAGTTATTTCATTTTGTCTCAACAGACATTAAAAGTCTCATGTTACAGATAAAAACAAACCAAAAAAAAAAAAAAAAAAAAACTGAGCCCAGAGAGGTTACGTAAGATTCCTGAGGCCTCGCTATAAACATGTAGCAGAAATGATATTTAAAAGCAGGTCTGACTGATGCCCCGCTTAGCACCATCTCTTTTTTTTAACAGAGACAGAAAAACAGGTCAGGGTGCCCCTTCCAAGCCAGAGACTACAGAGCAAGCAACTCAACATCTCTTCCTGAATGAGGCCACTTTACAAAAATCACCACTAGCTAGGGAGCTCCGAAATGGATTTGATGGCTTGTTTCTCTCCAGCTTTCCTGTGTGAATTTGCAGGAAAAGCTTCTTTTACTGTCTTTTTCTTTTTTAAGCCATTAACACCTTTGTTTAAATAATGCATTTGCAGTGTTTTGCAACACAAACTGATTTTAGAGTCTGTGTGATGAACACAGGAGAATATTTTTAATATGGGACTGTGGGTACATCCAGGTTGAAATATTCTGCTTCCTTTCACCCAGAAGCCAAACCAGGCGTAACTTTAGTGAGACTCCCAACCTACAAGCTGTCAGGTCTAAGGGTAAATAATATATGGAATTATTGCCTCAGATCTGCTCTCCCTGGGATCTACCTGCTTCCTGAATATAGCATGCTGGTTACGAATATTGCTTGTAGAATTGAATTAAAATGAGTTTGACTCTTGGCTTTATTCATTATAAACAGTGCAACTTTGGGTACTTCACCTAAACTTCTCTGCCTCTGTTTACTCATCTGTAACAGTGGCTGCAACAATGGGCTCAAGCATAGCAACGATTGTGAGGATGGTGCAAGACCGGGCGGTGTTTCATTCATAGCGATCCTATAGGACGGGGCAGAACTGCCCCACGGGGTTGCCATGGAGCACCTGGTAGATTTGAACTGCAGACCTTTTGGCTAGCAGCCGTAGCTCTTAACTACTATGCCACCAGGGTTCTCTTGTACAGCAACAGGACTTAGTTCACAGGGTTGCTGCAACGGTTACATGAGATAAAGCTTACGACACTTAGCAGCATGGCACCCGCTACTGCACTCACTATTAATTTGTTTATGAGCTGATTACACAGAAATGGAGAAAGGAAATTCTATTGGGGGTAGTGGTAAGATTCTTGTCTTCCACTTGGGAGACCCAGGTTCGATTCCAGCCGATGCAACTCACCACCCATCTGTCAGTGGAGGGTTGCGAATTGCTATGATGCTGAACAGGTTTCAATGGAGCCTCCAGACTAAGTTGGACTAGGAAGAAAAGGTTAGAGATGTCATCCTCCCTATCTCCCCTTCCTTCCTCCAGCCCCCTCCCCCCAGCTCCTCCAATCCCTTGTGGTTCCCCTGTAAGGTCAGCTATGGAACTCTGCCTCCCACCTGGCGAGCATTTCCTAGGCTTTCTGGCAAGCACTGAAGTCCTTGTTCTTCCACTTCGCTAGCCGGATGATCATATCCAAGCCAAGTCAGTCTAGCATCTCTAAACCTTCTGAGCACCTTTGCCAACAGGAGATCCTTCCAACCGAGGTTCACAAAGTCAGGTCCCCCAATCTCTCACACAGAGGGGACAGGGTCCTAGTTCCAACTTCTCAGGAAGCATGGGCGTGCGTTTGCCGGCCCAGTGCTGACCACTGATCACCCTGAGGACCTGGGTGGGAGGCAGGTGGGCCAGCCTGTGTGCAGGGTGCAGGAGGCGGGGGCTGCCTCTGCTCAGGCTGGCTGAGGAGCAGCTTGTGTTGGCAGGAGGCCCTGCCCGCACTGTCAGCAGACACCAAGCTCTAACTGACTCCCTCTTCTCCTTGCCCTGCACACTCCAACAGCCTTAGGTTTCTGCCTCCACCTGGTCCCTGATGCTGGCAGTTGACTTAAAGCAAGAGGACTTGGGGGCTGTGAAGGCCAGGACTGGGTCTCCAAGAAGTCCTTCAGCACTGGAAGGAGTGGTGAATGTCCTCCATAAATAGAAACGTATGATTCTGAGAGCAGAAATTGTATGCTGAAAGCCGTAGCTGAAAAGTGGAGTGAGGTCCTTTGGGCTCAGGAAATATCGCGACTCTAATGAATATCACAAAAGAGGAACAGGATTCTCCAACTCAAATATCTACAGTGCCCAGGCTAGTGAAGCCAAGGGATGGACTGGGCTGAGTTTGGACGCTGGTGAAATGGAGAGCCCAGCACAGCTCCTTTCTGGAGCCTGCAGCTGGTTCCCTCAACTTGATGTGAATTCTGTGTTAACAGCTCTTCTGATTTTTTTGTGGGGAGACTGGAAACAAGATTTAATATGCAATCTTATGATTTCCCTATTTGGCCACCAAATCACTTTTTCAGAAAGCTCTGCAGGCCAAACAAAACTTGTGGGAGAACTGGCCGTGACCCTCAAGCCCCCCTCCCTCCCCTCGGTTTGTGGCCTCTGACCTAAAGGGATGTTCAAGATCCTCCCCCTGGAGTGAAATTCCAGAGAAGTCAAATGGAGCGGTGAATATCCTGCTGGCTTGGAAGGAGCTGGAGCAATCAGTTGCTTGGCCTGTCATGGGTGTGGCCACCACTGACCTTTAGGTGGAATCTGAGTGGTTATTCTAGAAGGAATCTTAGGACTCATTTGGTCCCCATCCCATCTTTAGAAGTGGGGAAACTGAGGCCCAGAGGGTCAAGAGGCTTTCCTAAAACATTTAGCTGGTGAGGGGCAAAGGGGGAGGGCTTGAAGCCAGGTCATGAGCCCTGAGTCCAGCGAGAACTTCAGAGTAGCAGTGATGGGGACAGCTATTGGGCAGCCCAGGGCCTGACCACAATAGGGCCTTCTTTAGTTCCTTGAACACCCCAACCTGTTCCTGCCTCAGGGCCTTTGCTCCTGCTGTGCCCTCTGCCAGGAACACCTTTCCCTAGATTTCACATGGTGGCACCTTCTGGCCTCAGTACAAATGTCGCCGCTTAGAGAGGCCTTTCTTGACCCCTCCATCTAATGCTCTACCCATCTCCAAGTTACTTTTCTTCAAGTTACCCTGTTTTATTTCCTTCATGACACGCATTACTATCTAAAATGACTGTATGCATCTATCTGACATTTCTTGTCTCTGTCCCCCACTAGGATGTGGCTCCATGAGGACAGACACCTTATTCCTCTGGCTTGGTCACCATTGGACCCCCAGTGCTAAGAACAGTATCTGGGGCAGAACAGACACTCAGCAAATCACTGTTGAATGGGGAATGGACAGAAGCCCTCTGGTTACACACATTCTTTGGTGGATGGTGGGTGGCTGATTCCATAGCTCTTTCCAGGATGAAGGGCTGGGTGCCCACCTGACAAGACAGCAGGGATACTCATGGGAAGAGAACACAATGCAAGAGTAGTAACTGTGACAAAGAAAGGATGGACTGGGTGGGGTGAGGGTGGGGGAGGGGGAGCCATCCACATCGAAGGGGTCAAAGCGAGAATGAAAACCTGCACTGAGATTCAGTGTGAAGGCAAAGTTATTGGATTCGGTTCTTTGGCTAAAAAATGCCATTGGAGTGATTTAAAGCTATGAGGCGTGTCAAGTGCAGCCTGGGCGGAATTCCTGACTCATAAAGTCCTGGAGTCAATACGAGGTGGTTGATCTTGAGGTCGTTCAATGGAGAGAGTTCTAACTACCTCTGTCCTGCTGAGGGAAAGCTGACCCAGCTGCCCTCCAGGCTGCCTGGAGAGTGAGTCAGGAGGAACCAACCTTCCTTCCTTCCTCCCTTCCCCTCCTCCTTCTTCCCTTCTTCCTTCCCTTCCCTTCTTTCTTTCGTTCCCTCCTTTCCTTCATCCCTTCCTCCTCTCTTCCCTCCCTCCCTCCCCTCCCTTCCTTTCTTATCTTCTTTCCTTCCCTCCTTCCGTTCCTCCTTGCTTTCTTCTTCCCTCCCTCCCTCCCTCCCTCCCTCCCTCCCTCCCTCCCTCCCTCCCTCCCTCCCTCCCTCCCTCCCTCCCTCCCTCCCTTTATTCCAACAGGGCCTACCCTAGGTCACGCTCTGAGCTAAGTGCTGGGGATTCAGAGATGAATAAAATACGGGGTTTAAATAGTGAGAATTGTGAGTCAGGAACCACACTTAGCAGAAGGGTGGGGCCTTCTGATTTTGTCCCTTCTCTCTCACGTTCCTCTCAAGTCAAGTCCATCTCTAACAATAACGGGGAGAACTAGGGATGTCCAGGACACTAGGTCTGTTTCCAGGACCATGGAAGGAGGGAAGGGAATGAGGAGTACAGAGCAAATGAGAGGGGACCCTGACATAACCCAGGGAGGCCCTCTTGTCTCGACTGACGCCTGGGGTAGCTTGATGCTGGGGGTGCTACCTTTCGTGAATGGCGTCTCAGGGCTTCAGTTTCCCTTTTGAACTCTAAGAAAATATCTCCATGTCTTCAGAAACTCAGTGGCTAACAGTAGCCGAGTGTACTGTAGCCAACAGTACAAAAGACCAGGTTAGTAACGGTCAAGAGCGTGGGCTTGTCACTTGCTAGCTGTGAGACCTGGGGCAAGTGACCGTGCCCCAGTAAACCTTGGTTTCCACATCAGGAACTGGGGACAACAAAATGATCTACATCTCAGAGGGGGGCTGTAAGGAATAAATGAATTACCTGATGCAAAGACCTTGACCTGGGGCCAGGCTCATTCATGTGCTCAATAGAAGTTAACTATAATAACGACTTTAAAACTCAGAATTGCCACAGAAGAAGGGCCCTCCATTAAGCTCACCCTCTGGATCAAAATGGATTTCCGTGGTTCTGGACACATTCTCTTGCCCAGTTTCTCTAACTCTTGGAACTCATTTGTGAGACTTCTACATAGAACCAGGACATCTCCCTGTGGCCAGTGCTGTGTGACCCTGAGCAAGTTGCTTCACCTCTCTGAGCGTCAATGCCCTCATCTATAAAAGAGGACTAAAACCATATGCCCTAGTAAGGGAGCAGAATTAACCCAAGCCTGGAAGGGGTGACTTTTGTGAAGGCACTTTGTAAGTTACCGAGTATGCTGCAAGTGGGAGGGAGCAAGGCTGACCGGCTGGGACAGATGGACGCTGGATCGGGGAGCCTGGCCTCTTTAAAACCCTCCTTCAGGGCAGCAAGCTGAGCAACCTGGATATTCTCTGACATGCAGCATTTTAAAGTGACTGCTCCCAGTGCAGAAGGTTCTAGAAGCCCCTGGATCCACCCCTCCCTTACTTCCCTCCTGTGCAGCCACCACCTGCCAGGTCTACGCTCCACCTGGGATGAAGGAATGAGACTGTCTCTAGAGTAAGCACCACTCTCCCCCACAAAATAAATGCTGCCACCCCAAACAATAGGACCAGGGGTGGCCCATGGGGCAAAGGGAATAGGTGGAGCAGGTTGCTAAGTCTGTTTCTAAGAAGAAAGATGGAAGGAAACGAATGAGGGCACCGGAGCAGGAGAGATGGGCACTGCTGTGAATTGGTGATGGTCCCAGCCTCTGCTTGGCCCCTGAAGCCACAGACTAGGGAATGAGACCTGGACGTGGAGATTGGACCTGGTGGGCAGCCAGTCCCACTGTCAACCAGGCTAGCTGGTGGCTTGGGCTGGTGGCTATTTATCCAGCATCCAAGGATACCTGGATGCAGAAGTCGTTGGAAGAATGAATTTTCCAGGCAGGTGTGGGCTCCAAGCGGCTCAAATTCTCCATTTCCTGCAGGACTCCAGAATGACCCCAAAGGTCTGTCTTTGGGTTTGCATTTCCTCACTTAGGGCACTGTTTCTTAATGAGGTACTTACTTCGGCCCCTGAGAAGCACTTGGTAATTCGCAGGGGCAGTTTTGGTTGTTACAATGACAGAGACATTGTAGTAGGAGGGAGGTAATATCAAGGGTAGAGGACATCTTACAATATAAGGGGCAAATCCACAAGACAAAGGACAATCCAGACACCCACACGACCTTTGGACATCCATGTATATAAAAACCAACCAGTTGCTGTTGAGCCAACTCCGGCTCGTGGTGACCCCACGTGTGTCACAGAAGAACTGCACCCCATAGGGTTTTCAATGTCTGATTTTTCAGAAGTAGATAGCCAGACCTTTCTTCCAAGGTACTTCTCGGTGGACTTGAACTTCCACGTAGTGCCTAGGAAGAAAAGCCTGGCAATCTGCTTCCAAAAAATTGCCGCTGAAAACCATATGGGGGCACAGTTCAACCCAACAACAACTAGTATATAAAAAAGCATGTTTTAAATTCCTGAGCCAAGGCCCTGACTCTGCCTTACACATAAGCACAGCTTTAAAATACACCGAATTTCCCATGCATGTGACTACTGGGTAAGTCAAGGAATGATAAAACATTGTCTATCAGGAGTCTTTAGAAAATCACATCACCAAGATGATGTTGCCGATGGCATCACAGTTGCCAAAACAACAGGCCTGTGTTAGTCTGCATCTGTTGCTGTCACGTTCAGAGCGCGTCTACGTTCAGGAGCAAACATCTGACCTTTCCAGTGTAGTCATGCCTGAGCATTGGTGGAACAAAATACGTGTTATTGTATTAGAAATTACTTTTCTGTTACTTCTCCCTTATTTGTTGTTAGGGCCTTACACTGATTTTAAAAATTTAACTGTAGATATGTTAAAGTATCCATGAATCATCTTCCAGTTGGGGAAAAAAAAAAGAAACCGCAGTAACCCTCCTCCCTTACCTTGTGGTTTCGTTTTCCGTGGTTTCAGTTACTCACAGTAAAGTGTGGTTCAGAAACGTTAAATGAGTACATGGCATGATGAAAGCTCACGCCGTCCCGCTCTGTCATTCACATAACTTTTATTACAGTATATTGTTAGAACTGTTCTATTTTATTACTAGTTATTGCTGTTAATCTCTTACTGTGCCTAAATTATAAATCAAACCTTACCATAGATATGTATGCATAGGACAAATCATAGTATGTATAGGGTTCGGTACTCTCCAGGGTTTCAGACATCCACGGAAGGTCTTGGAATGTATCTGCCATGGGTAAGACCGGGGACTACTGCAGTTGTTGAGTTGATTCTGACTCACGGTGACCCCATGCGTGTCCAAGTACACCTGTGCTCCATAGGCTTTCGAGGGCTGATTTTTGGGAAGCAGATTGCCAGGCCTTTCTTCCGAAGCACCTCTGGGTGGACTCGAAACTTCCACCTTTCTGTTAGCAGCTGAGTGCATTAACAATTTGTACCATTCAGGAGCTCCGATTACTAAAAATGGCATTTTAAAATATTTGTTAAAAAATGGAGCGGGGCTTTAGGTTTCACACAGGTGGGAACAAACACATTGTTATGAGATATTACATATCCTTAGAGTCATTCACCTCAGTGAGCTTGTTACTTTCTCCCAAGCCTTACTCCTCCAAAGCAGTTTTTTTTCTGCTGCTTTTGGTCAAACTACCGCATCACATGCAAGTTGAGACAGGGTCACTCGAGGGGGAACTAAGATGGGTTAGGGCAGGTGGAGAGCTTGGAGGTAGCCCCCTGAGCTGGGAAAATAGACCTGCCAGGGCAGACCCCTCATCACACCTGTTTGTCCTTCCCCGTCTTTGGGGGAAACAAAAGCAGGAGACGCTTCCTGCGATGGTTTTTGGAGAGGCCTCCCAGGGCTGGGCTACCAAGAGGACTCCCATCACGCCCAAGTCTAGTGTCCAGACCACATCTCCATGTCCCAAACTCACCTGGGAGAGAAGGCCCCCAGGCCGTAATTATGGCAGGTAGGGCATATCAAGACCCTCTGGGGGGCTTTTCCACATCCCACATGGAGATTCAGACTCCTGGGGCGGCAGGTGGTATGAAGGAGATAGAGCCCTGGGAAGTCTGATGGTTACCACCCCGTGCCCAGTTGAGAATCAGAACTAAGCTTGTAGAACATTAGATACAGTCATGGCTCATCTGTACATGAGGAGGGGGCTCTGCCTACATAAGGTAAGACATATCATGCCATACCCATTGCCATCGAGTCAATTCCTACTCATAGCAGCCCTACAGGACAGAGCAGAACTGCCCCATAGCGTTTCCAAGGAGTAGCTGGTGGATTTGAACTTACGATCTTTTGGTTACTAGCCCAGCTCTTAACCACCACCAGGGCTCTTAAGGTAAGACAGGGGTCCCCATTCAGTGCTTTCCGGCTCGTCTTGGGAGAAGTGGTACTGAGGAATAGCGAGGGACGTTCAGGCTTGGGAGGGAGAGGTCATGCCAGGGGTAGTCTTTGAGGATGGGTAGTTTTCAATACCTCCTGGGAAATAAGACCTATGTCGATTACTCTGGATTCTAAAGCCACTTTTTTTAAGTCCCTAGGTGGCATAAATGATTTGCACTAGACTGTTGACCTAAAAGGTCGGCAGTTTGAACCCACCCAGAGGTGCCTTGGAAGAAATGTCTGGCAATCTGCTGCCATAAAGATTACAGCTAAGAAAACCCTATGGAGTGTAGTTCTACTCTGATACGCGTGGGGTCACCATGAGAAGAAATTGATTTGATGGCAACTGGTTTGGTTTGGTTTTTTAAAGCCACTTTAGAATTTAAGCTGACTGAAGATGATTCGGGGGGCATATGGGATACCAAGAAGATGCTCCAAGGTCTAGATATTCCCTCAGCTAGGGACCCCTGAGAGTGGCTGCTCCCCTGATGGCTGGGTTCCAGCCTATGAGGCCGATTGTGTAGGTCCTGGGTGAACAAGGCCCCAAACCTCTGCCAGCTGGGAGAATCCTAAGGACAGATTCCACACCTCCACTCTGCTTCCTGATCCATCAGGAGGTTCACACCAAGCTCCATGCACTGAGGCCAACATTCTGCCCTTCTCCTAGAGACAGGGCCCAAAGGTGCGGGGGAGCCTCTAGGGTCCCCAGGAGAACTTGCAGAAGAGAGGAGTAGGTTGGAGGGCAGGGCCCCAAACAGCAGTTAGGGATCCTCACTTCCCTTCTGCTCAGGGACTTCTGGATGGAGCCTCCATCTTGCTACTTGGCGGATTCAGGGGTCTTGCTGGAACTGGCTGTTTGGCCCAGATGTGGGAAGTTGGGAAAACCCCAGGATGCAATGGTGGGACAAGGTGGGCTTGCCAGGGACTGAGGGGCCTGCCAAACGGCATTTTGAAGGCTGCCCCATTTGGGAGGAGAAACGGATCCCATGTGATTCCTCAAATATGCTAGGTGCTCTCGGGCCTCTGGGTCTTTGCACTTGCCTTCCCTGTTTGGAATGCTCTTCCCCGAGAAAGCTGCAAAGCTCATTCTGCCCTCCCTTCCTGCAGGTCTTTAAATGTCACCTTCCTAGTGAGACCCACCCTAGCCTCCCTAGCTAAAATTTTACCCTCCCAACACTCTGTCTTCCTGCTTTATTCATCTTAGCACACATCACTAACATGCTATATATTTTACATATTTATCTTGTTTGCGGAGCCCTGGTAGTGCAGTGGTTAAGGGCTTGGCTGCTAACCAAAAGCTTGGCAGTTTGAATTCACCAGCTGCTTCTTGGAAACCCTATGGGGTGGTTCTACTCTGTCCTATAGGGTCACTATGAGTCCGAACAGACTTGATGGCAACAGGGGTTGGTTTGTTTGTTTGTTTTGAAGATCTCATTTGTTGTCCATCTCTCTTCCCCAGTACACTGTAAACTCCTCAAAGTCAGGGATTTTTGTCTGTTTCATTCACTACTGTATTCCTAGTGCTTAGAACAGTGCCCGGCACACAGTAGGTCCCCAGTGAACATCTGTTAAATGAATGAATGCAGGGCCTGGATATTTACTTTAATCCAGCTACCTGTAGGGCTTCCTGGAGACCGCTAGATGGTCTTGGGGCACTCATGGGGTTCTTGGGGGAAGGGTGTAGGCAATCCTGGCCTTGATTCCTGGGTGGCCCCAGACCTGAGCCCTAGATAAGAAGGGTCCTAGACCCACCCTAGCAGCGTTGGCTGCTGGAGAGTCAGTGCCAGATCAAAGGTGAGAGTGAAAGGGGGGAGAGAGGAATCCATCAATGTCTGTCTCTTTCATCTCCTGGCCCACTATTCTCCAACCACCTGGCCCTGCTGGTGATTTCTCCCCAGAGAAGGAGCTTGCATCACCCCTATGTCCCTAGCTCTCCTCCCCCACATAATTGGAAAATGCCAATCTGGCAAACACAGAGGGGCTGGTACCCAGTTCTTCAAGTTCTAGCCTTAGCTCCCACATAATCCAAGCGAGACTGCTGTTTTTGGGAGTAGGGGCCAATTGTATACTTTGATTCTGTTTTCCCCGCTTAGAGCCTTCCTCATCCCCGGGTGGCAGTTGGGAGGGGAAAGCTGGTTTATGTTGAGGGTGGCCCAGGGTTCAGCTCTGCCTTCTCGCTCTTCCCAGGCTCTGGGGATAAGCCACATACACAACTGCCTCTCACTCACTGGGTGGCCCTGGAAAGACCCCTTCCCTCTGAACCCCAGTCTTCTCATTTGGGAAACACAGATTGCATTGCAAAAACGCCCACCCTGGAGAGTGTCTGGAGGATTGTATGGGATAAAGACGGGAACACATAACATTTGCTACCATGATTATTAGCTCTGGGTATCATGGCAAGAGATACACCCTAGAAGTCATGCCCATTGCCCTCTTGAAATTGTAATTCTAAGGGAGGGAGGCAAAGGTAGCTGAGTAGACATGATGTGCTCAGGTTGGCTTCGGGGCTGTGGGGTTGAACTGCAGTACACACACATGCATACATGCACACGCATACACACAGGTATGGTCTTACCTGTCCACCTGGATTTCTGCGTCTTTCATCTCCACCTTGGCAGGTCTCCCTCCATTGATCCCTTTGCTCCCACTGGTGAGGAGGTTGAGCACAGGCTCTATCTCCTTGAGCAGGTCATTGTTCTCCCCACCTCCTTGGAGACCAGTACTGGCACTTTTCTTGGCAGAGTCCTCACTCATGGGCCTGGGGGCTAGGCCATTGGCGTGCGAGAGTGAGCCAGCTTCCTGTCTGTTGTCTTGGGCATGCTGAGGCCGGTTTCCAGGCCCCAGGGACCCATCCACCGCCAGTGGCTTCTCTTTGCTGGTTGATGGCTGGTGGGACAGATCGACAGCTTTGGTGGCAGGACCCAGGGGCCGTGTCACCCGGATGGTCTTGGGGGTTCCATCCCCAGTGAAGGTGGTCTCCAGGTGTGTGGTGAAGCCCTCAGGGCCCCTCAGAATGAGGACCACATGGGTCTCAGAGGCAACGCCCCTGAGCACCTCCAGGGCGCTGTCATAGGTCAGGTCGACCAAGGGCCGCCCATTGACGGCCAGGATGATATCTCCAGCCTGGATGAGGCCGCTCTGCTCTGCAGCACCCCCTCGAATCAGGTCGGAAATAATCACGGGTGGCTTGGTGACCCGCTCCTTCACCAGGAAGCCCAGGCCTCCCACTTTGCGCTTGAAGAGGCGGACAGAAATGACGTTGGGTTGGATTTGCTGGACACTGAACATATGTTCCTCCATGGTGCCCAGCTTCCAAGGGTCCTGTCTGAAGACCACGAGTGGATCAAGCCAAGGCGATTTCACTGGGAAGAGCCAGGTTTCAGGCTTTACCCAGTGGAGGAGCTGGAGCGATGATGCCGCAGAGACTGGGGGAGTTGTGAGAGCCGAGCTGGTGTTGGGCTTCAGTCTTCTCTGGCTCTGACGTCAAACTGGCGTCACCCACTCATGGCTGTCTGGCCGTCAGTGGCATGATTCTGTGCATCTTCTGCCCCCCCTTGTTCTCTAAGGAAATGATGGTTGACCAGGCAGACGTCAAGAGAAGCAGTGGACGTGTCCCTGAACAAGAGGTCCAGTAGAGTGTAGGGGAGTGGTGTCTGGTGGATGTGTCTAGAGTTATCCAGAGATGATGCACACTACTCTCTGGGCATGGTGGGTGCCAGCTCATTAGATGTAGATCAGATCTAGGGCTTCTTGAGCTAAAGAGAAAGAAGAAGGGAGGGGGTGAAAAGAAGAAAAAAGGAGAGATTGATATGGACCGCTCAACACCACCTTCAAAACAAAAATGGAAAATGCAGCCAACTTAGAAGTCTAGCTACAAGACACTCCAGAGTTTTGAAGCCAACCTAGAAATTCAACTCCTTCTCTCTTAAAGGGAAATACCTTTCTCTGTTAGTTTTACCTCCGCAATCAAAGCCCCTAAGACCAAAGGATCTCCCAGGGAAACCAGTGAGGGGCTCAGAAATAAAATGGCAAGAGTCATAAGACCTCTCTTACGTCTTTCCCACCCCAAGAACTCACCACTCCAACTGGCTCTGTATGTTTTACAAACGTCCCCCATTCACAAGTCAGGAGCTCCGCTGGCACAGACTTCTGGAATTTCCGTTCCAGCCACTCCCAAAGCCCCGACAACCGAACCCACTGGAACGGGAATGATGCTGTCTTTCATGGAACTGCCAATGAGGGAAGACAATTGGCTTGTACACGCCATTTTTGCACTTGTTAACTTGTTTCAGCTTCAAAAGGAGAGCCTTGGCCATACCGCAAACATTATAAATACCTCAAGAGACGGGTCTACAAAAGAACATGGAGGACACTTGTGGTCCACAGACCATCTGAAGCCCTAATGGAGAAACATTTCTAGTGGACTCTGTACCTCTAGGGTTATCACAGAGTATAGGAGGTGCTCAATGACTATCTGTTGAATGAAGGCGAAAAATATCTAAAGACGAAATATTTGTTATTGTTGTTTGCTGTCATCAAGTTAGCCTGGATTAATGGTGACCTCACGCACAATGCAAGACAATGCTGCTGATACCTGCACCAGCCCCGAGATCGGTTGCAGACTGGACCATTGTGATTCGAAGTGGTTTTGCAGGCTAATTTTCAGAAGTAGATCTAAGTATCTACTAAATATAAAAAAAAAAAAATAGCAGGCATTTATTGAGCACTTACTATATGCCAAGCTCTCAGCTCTTTATGTATTACTTGCTCCTTTGATCCTCACCCCTTTAGAAACCCCTTTAATCGACGAAGAAACCGAAGCTTGGGAAGGTTCAGCAGCTCGTCCAACGTCACGCAGAGAATAATGGCGGAGGGAGGATTTTAACACAGCTCGGCTCCACTCTTAAGTCTGAGCTTTTAAACTTATGTTATAGCCGTTTTCTCAATTTCCAACTTTGCTCCCTGAAATGTGAATCTTGCTGGCAATTTACAAGTTACCAGCTCACTTAGGCTTGGGGAGACGGTGTTTGGAGGAGTGCCAAAGTCAACATAGTGCCCAGATGGGGGTGCTATGCCCCAGATGTGGGTGGGTGGGCGCCTGTGGGAGTGGGCAGGGGGCTGTGTATGTGTGTAGCTACATGAGAGTGCCTTATCTGTCTGGGATGGGGCAGGTGACCTGTGAGTTACAGGTGGGATGGGGCTGGGGGGGCAGCGAAGGACCCCTCCATCTCTTTCCCTAAGCCCCCAGCTCAAGTCCAGTCCTGTCCCAATCCCAGCATCCTCTCCTGCCAGCATCCTTATCGCGCTTCAGCACAAGGAGGGAGCCCCCATCTGCCACTACCAGCAAAGTGACACTCACTCCCTGGTTTCCCTTTTAGTGACTTCCCAGGGCTACTCCAGGGCCAAGGCAGCTGACAAAATCCTGCTGCCTCTGAGAGTAGGAGGTGGGTAGAGACTCCCTACCTCCCCGCAAAAGGAGGTGCTACCTCCTGGATCCCCTGAGGAGGTGGTTAGTGAATTCAGCCCCTCCTCACTCCACTTTGCAGCTTGCATTACGTAAGTGCGCCAGTCCCTCTGTGTGGGTGCAGGAATCATGAATCCCTGGGCCCAGTTCGGGCTGCCTTTTCCATCTGCCATAGTGGTGTGTGTGTTTCTCTCTGTGTATCCATGCACCGCCCTCACGCTGTGCCACTTCTCTGCTGTGTGTGAGTGTGTATGGCCCGTGTGTCACCTGGCTGGGTGCCTCTCAGCAGCTTGTGATTGGGGTTCCAGTTTGCAGAGAAAACCACCCAGAACCACCAGGCCCCTTTCTCACTGGGAAGACTGGTCTACCCTGTCCTTGCTCCCTAACGTTCCCCAGCCCCATTTTTCCTGGGTACTAAACCCATGGTTTAGTTGGAGACAGTGACAGCTGGGACCTCCAGATCTCTCTTGAGTTTGGAATTGGGCTCTGTTCTTTAATTAAAGAAGGGACTTGAAGGTGACCTCTTGGGGACACAAGGCTCCCAGTAGGGCTTGGGCTAGAGCTTGCCAAAGGACAAGGCTGGGCTTGGGGTTGTTGAACTCGTTCAAGAAAAAAGAAAGACGAAATAAGGAATCCACAAGCCCCACCAGCCACTCAATGTTTTCTGAGCATTCTCAGGTTTTCTTGTCTCTTTTTCGGCTGAATCAGGGAGCGATACTGGCTGGTGCTTGGGAAATTAGTGTGCTGCTTCCCTCCCATACCTTGACCCTAAAAAGGAAACTTGATCTTTGGAAGGTACTGAAAGAGGCTGGGCTGGAGAGAGGCAGGCACGTTCTGTATCTACTGAGAGAGAGAGAGAGCGAGCTGTGAGTCTGATTGAGCGGACGGAAGAGTCATACGACTCTCCATTTTCAATCATGATCCAAATGACAATTCCACAACAGTGTGTCTCTTTCTTCCTCCCCAAATCACATCCTCGCCTACTGCCAAATGCTGCATCCTCATCCTAGCCAGAGTCAGGTTTGACTGTCCTCATTTATAGATGAAGACAGTAAGTGACTCTAGGGTGACCATCCTGTCCTGGTTTGTGAATGCCCCGCATTGATGAACCCCTCAGTCCAGTGGCCTTCCTGGCTCTCTCTGCGTGTTTCTGGTCAAGTTAGTTTCTTGTCTCCACTGGACCTCCGTTTCCTTATCTGTACAATGGGGGCACTGGTAATAACCACTTCTCTGGGTAACTTGGAGGATTAAATAAAATAATGAGTACAGAGTGAGTGCTCAAAAAAAATGGTTTCTGTTTTAGGTTGAATTGTGTCCCCCAACATACGTGTTGGAATCCTAACCTCCACACTTGTGGACGTAAATGCTTTTGGGGATAGGGCTTTCTTTGTCAACCAGGCCATATCAGTGTAGGATGGGTCCTAAACCTAATCACTTCTGAGACACAAAAAGAGCAGATTCAAAAAAACCAAACCCACTGCCATCCAGTCGATTCCAACTCATAGTGACCCTATAGGACAGAATAGAACTGCCCCACAGGGTTTCCAAGGAGCGCCTGGCAGATTCAAACTGCTGACCTTTTGGTTAGTGACCGAACTCTTAGCCACTATAGCACCAGGATTTCCAAGAGCAGATCAGACCCAGGCAAGAAAGCGCATACTGGGGAAGATGGAATCCATGTGAGGATTGCCAAGAAACCAAGGAACACGGGGATACGGAAGCTGAGAGAGACAAGGACCTGCCCCAGAGGAGAAAGAGAGAGGGCCTTCCTCTAGAGCCAGTGTCCCTGAATTCAAACTTCCAGCCTCCTGAACTGTGAGAGAATAAATTTCTGTCCTTTAAGGTCACCCATTGGTAGTATTTCCGTCTAGTTTCCTATCTCTGTTACAGAAGTACCAGGAAACACAGACAGCTCCTCTTATTGTTACATGATAGATAATGACTTGGGGTTCCCGGCTTTTCATTCTGTGCACTTTCTATTCCATCACAGTCCAACCAAACAGACTTCACGCAGCAGCTAGAAGGGGGCCTTGCCCTTGGAATCACCCAGTGGAATCTCACGTGGGTCATGGAAGGGGGATTTGTAGGTGCTGGGCAGTATCTTCCCAGCCTGTCAACCCAGCCTCCGTGCTTTGGAGCTGCGATTTTGCACAAACTGCACACACACACGCCAGGGTACATGGCGTGGAAATAATACTTGGGCTCACGCCTCATTCAAGTCGCTCGGTGGTTTCGGGTGTATTTATTTCATTTACCTTGCTGCGAGGAAATTAGCGGCTGACTTTTGGGGATGGCTGCCAGTGAGAAGGAGGCAGCCAAAATAGGCCAGCGTCTGCTCTACCTCACTGCGCGACCTTGGACAGCCTGCTCCACACCCTGCACCTCGTTTGTGCAACAGGAGGGACAGGCATAGCAGCGGCTCCCAGTGACTGACTTTACCACGCTTTACACAAGGTGCCGAGACCTCTGCAGAGGCTGTCTTCTTTAATTTTTACCACAACCCGACAGGAAGTGCTATGCTAAATCCCCCGCTGTAAGGGCGAGGTGACCGAGGTTCAGAGAAGTAACTGAGGAGGCAGCCCTGGGTCTGAGCGAATGGATCCTTACCATTCACCCTTGTCAACCATTATCCACATGGCAATTTCGCCATGCTATGCCCCACCTCCTGTTCCTCTCCAAAGCATGGCCTCATCCATTACCAATAGTTTTCATTCTCACCCAGACCAGGGTCAGAACTGACTGTCCTCATTTTACAGATGTAGAAATTAAGCTGGGTGGCACAAATGGTTTGCTCTTGGCTACTCACTGAAAGTTTGGAAGTTCAAATTTACCCAGCGGCACCACAGAAGAAAGGACTGGTGATTTGTTTCCATAAGGTTACCATCATTAAAAGCCATATGAGTGTGGTTCTACTCTGACACACGTGGGGTTGCCATGGGTTGGAACTGACTCAATGGCAACAGGTTTTCAGTGTGATCAACTTGTTCCAGTTTGCCTATGACTTTCTATATTTAGCACTGAGAGTCTGAGAACATTATTAGAATGACAAAGGGTCATTGAGATCATCTAGTCTAATGCCCCCATTTCATAAACAGGGACACCGAGGTCTGCAAAAGCGAGGATTCATTCAACATGGATCAGCAACAGTTGGTGGGTCTAGAACTACTGCATCCAACATGGCAGCTGCTTGCCACCTACGTGGCCATTGAGTACTTGAATGTGGCTGGGCTGAACTGAGATGTGCCGTAAGTGCAAAATACATGGTGAATTTCAAATACTTAATATGAAAGAAAGAACTTAATATGCTTAACCACCACACGCTTGTCGGTTTGTTGTACTGTGGTGGCTTGTGTGTTGCTGTGATGCTGGAAGCTATGCTGCTGGTATTTCAAATATCAGCAGAGTCACTACGATGGGCTGTTTTCAGCCGAGCAGAACACAGACTAGGAAGAAAGGCCTAGTGATCTACTTATGAAAATTAGCCAATGAAAATCTTGTAGCTCAGGATGTTGTCTGATATAATGCTGAAAGCTGAGCCCCCTTAGTTGCAAGTCACTCGAAATACACAGGGGCCACAACAGTGGGCTTCAGCATACCGACAATCGTGACGATGGTGCAGGACTGAGCAGCATTTTGCTCTGCTGTATATGGAGTCGACATTAATTGGAGCCAACTTGATGGCTACTAAAAACAACAATAGTTTAATATTATGTTTAATACTATATGTTGAAATGATAATATTTTTGATATAATGGGCTCAATATAATTATTTCAATTAATTCAGCTGTTGTTTTTTTAATCTTTTTAATGTGACTATAAGGAGCCCTGGTGGCGCAGTGGTTACACACTTGGCTGCTAACTAACAAGTCAGTGGTTCAAATCCAACAGCTATTCCATAGGAGAAAAATGTGGCAGTCTACTTCCATAAAACTTACAGTCTTGGAGACCCTATGGGGCTGGCTGTTCTTCTCTGAGTCAAAATCAACTCAACATTTTTTAATGCGACTATGATAAAATTAAAAATTACATATGTGGCTCGTATTGTATTTCTACTGAACATCACGCATCCAGAGTGTGGCCTCCTGATTCCCGGGGCAGTGCTCTTTCCTATACCCCGCTGTCCTCGGGTCCCCTCAAGAATCTGCTGATAACTTAGCCAGGCAGAAAATACTTCCTCAAATTTTACTTTCTGAAGAAATCAGAAAAAATGACACGGAGGGTTCACACGTTTTTTGCCACTTTTTGAGGGCGTGGAGGAAGTAGGATGGAGAGAGAAAAAAAAAAGCCCATCTAGAATCAAGTGAAGGAGCCCTGGTGGTACAATGGTTAAGCGCTCAGCTGCTAACTGCAAAACTGGCACTTTAAGCCCACCCAGTGGCTTAAAGGAAACCCTGTGGGGCAGTTCTACTCTGTCACAGGCGGTCATTATGAGTTGGAGTCGGCTCGATGGTGCCCAACCATAACAACAATAACAGAACTAACCGAAGAGAGAAGAAATAGAAGGATGTCATCATGGCTAATACTCCAATATCCAAAATCTTGTCTTCCAATTGTCATTTAAAATCTAGTCTACTGTACAATGATGTTCCATTAAAAAGAATGAGGCAGATATCTACTTACAGGTTGGAAAGGAGCTCCAAGATACACCAGTAGATAAGAAAAGAAAGGTGAAAATGTGTAGATTCTCTACATGTAAACGCAGAGACGACTTCTGGAAGGAATGGCTATCAATGGCTACATCCTAGAAGGAATGCTCCAAGTCAGAAGTAGGAGGGAGACATACTTTGCCCTACATGCCATTTTGTTCTATTTAAATAGCATCTCATTTGTTTTCTGTTCCATGTGTATTACCTTGCAAATGAACAATATTAAAGAAATCAAAAGCCAGCCCGTGAACTCCTGGCAATTCTCCATTTGCACACCCACAAAATCTCTGATGGAGTTAAAGCCCTGTTTCCCATTTCTCTCCAATCTCGTTTAAAAACAAATTCCAAATCCTCCAAGTCTTAAAAAACAAAGCAAAATACCGCCACCCCCAACATCAACAAAAGACCAAAAGTGTAAACCCAACTGTGCTCCTCTTAAAAAACAAAACAACCAACTTCCTCACATTTTCTGAACCACTAATTTGCAGTCTTTCCCCAGAGAGAACACCCCCTAAGAATCAAGCTGACGTGCTTTCTCCCACGCTAGTAAGTCATACTGTAAACCCTCCAGCCTCCTGCAAAATAGGGGTATAAGCTAGTCTTCTGTGCCTCAGGGATCCTAGAGACACTAGCATCTTGGTCCAATGGAGTCTCCCCATCACTGCTTTTGCTGTTGTTGGTTGCCATCAAGTCAGCCCCCAACTCATGGCGACTCCATGCACAACAGAACAAAATGCTGAATATATGCTATCATTACAAGCGTCACGGACTTTAGATCTAGAAAGATAAAGGTTGGTGACCTTGGCCATTTACTGGCCTCAGGTTCCTCATCTGTAAAATGGGATCAGTGGGGTATCTCTTATGCATGTCATGAGTTCACTCCAGGGCTTCATACCACTTCAAACTGGTTCAGTGATGGCCAAGAAAGTGAAACCAGAATTTTTACAATTTGGGTGGTCCAGCTCCAGTATGATAACTGGAATGGGAAAAATTACAGGTCGAAGCTCTGGAATGGGGGACTTAGAAGAGGAATAGTAAGCCCTTTCAGGAGCCTGATGCGTGAGATTGGATTATTGGCAGGACTGTGGAGAGCAACATACATCTAAAGCAGTGCGATTGGCCACCATCTTTGAGCAGGGCACTACTGTTTCCGACTCTGTTCGAAATCTGACAGGCAACAGAATTGGTTGCCATGCAATGCGTATGCTGCCCTTATTTTCTAAGAGGGAGATTAAGTTTCTAGCAGGAGTTCAACCCATAATTTTTCCCGTTCCAGTTATCATTCTAGTTCACCCAAATTGTAACAATTAGGGTCTGTTCTGGTTTCACTTCCTCGGCCATGACTGAACTGGGATGAACCGGCTCAAAGCCGTGGTTCATTTACTAATTCTTACGTACTTCCCAGGTATCACAAATATAGGGATGGAGAAGACAGATAGCATTCCTGCCCTCAGAACTCACAAAATGAGGGTGGGGAGAGATATTAATGTCAAGTATAATGAGTAGTATAAAAGTAGAGATACAGGTGCTAATGGGGGCACAGTCCCCAGGTGGTGTAAATGGTTAATGCGTTCAGCTGCTAAGTGAAAGTCTAGGGGTTCAACTCCACCTAGAAAACCCATCACCATCGAGTCGATTCCAGCTCAGAGTGACCCTATAGGACAGAGTAGAACTGCCCCATAGAGTTTCCAAGGAGTGCCTGGTAGAATCGAACTGCCAAACTTTTGATTGGCAGCTATAGCTTTTAACTACGCCACCAGGGTTTCCTAGAGGTACCTCAAAAGTCATGTCTGGTGATCTACTTCCAAAAAATCAGCCTTTGCAAGCCCTATGGAACACAGTTTTACTCTGACATACATGGGGTCACCATGAGTTGGAGTCAACTCAGCATCAACTGTTTTTAATAGGAGCATGTAACAGGACTCCTAACCTAGCCTGGGTCGTGGTGGTCAGGGAAGGCTTTGTGGAAGAAGAGCCAGGAAACAGAGTTAGCCAGGTGAAGGGAGTGGATGTGGGGATGAGCAGTGGTAGAGAGAACAGCATGTGAGAAGATCGTAAAGTGGGAGGAAGCAGGTACTTTGAGGCACTGGACAAAGTCCAGTGTAGCAGGAGAAAGAAGCCAGTGTCTTGATACAAAGCTAGAGGAATCACCAGGGGCTGGACCACACGGGTCTCTTGAAAGTGAAGGTAAAAGGCTTCTGACTTGACAGTTGGAGCAATGGCAAGCATTGGAGGGTTTTGCTCAAATACAGATTGTATGAAGATCATTCTGGCTGTCCGGTAGGAAATGCAAAGCAGGCTACGGGAAGTCCAGTTAAAAGGCTGCTGCAGGCCAGAGATGATGTGGTTAGGATTCAGGTGATGAAAGAAGAGAAGAGAAGTGCGCAGATTTGAGATATTTAGGAGACTGAATCAATAAAACTTGGTGACTGATTGGATATAGGGGGTCAGGGAGAGGGAGGTGTCCATGGTGACTTTTGAGCTCCTGGCTTCCAAGAGTAGATGAAGGGTGACAAAATTTCCTGAGAGAGAGAGCACTAGAAGGCAAGGTAAAAATGGGATGAAGGAAAGAATAAGAATGACTGAATTATATTTGATAGAATTCTTCTTCCTGAGTGTGAATGAATAGTTTAACTGTGGTCTAGTACATCATGCGAGTCAATATTTCCTGATACTAAACAAACAAACAAACAAAAAAACCATTGCCCTCGAGTCAATTCCAACTCACAGCAACCCCACAGGACAGAGTAGAACTGCCCTGTAGGGTTTCCAAGGAGCAGCTGGTGAATTCTAACTGCTAATCTTTTAGTTAGCAGCCAAGCTCTTAACCACTGGGCCACCAAGGTTCAATTACCATCTCTATATTCTATTCTGAAAGCTCATGGGGATTATAGAATATACAAGGAGCCCTGGTGGCACAGTGATTAAAGCACTCGGCTGCACACCGAAAGACTGGCAGTTTGAACCCACCAGTCACTCGGTGGGAGAAAGATGTGGCAGTCAGCTTCTGTGAGGATTTACAGCCTCGAAAATCCTATGGGGCAGTTCTACTCTGTCCTACAGTGTCGCTGTGAGTTGGAATCGACTCCACGGCAGTGGGGTTTTTTTTGGTTTATAGAAAATACACTTGATTTGGCTCATTCCCCCAGCCTTGCCATTTGCTGGCTATTTGATGTTGGGCAAGCCATTTAACCTTTGGAATCTCAATATCCTTTTGTGAAATTGAAAAGGTAATAACAACTACTTCCCAAGGTTTTTGTGGAGATTAAATAAGATGGATGCTGTGAAGAGCACTTTGCAGTCTGTAAATGCCAACTGTAATGACAATGCTGAGTCTTTATTTTTAGGAGGACATCAAGAGCAGTATCTCCAAACTGCAGCTCAATGTTAACCTGAATCTCAAGCAAGTTTTCTCCTTTCATGCCTGCCGTCTTCAGGTGTCCCCTGGTGCAGGGGAGCTGGTCAAAGAGGAAGGCAGAAGGTACTTATGGAATGAGAAAGAAATAAGAATGGCTATTTAAAGAGAGTACCGAAGAAAGTTTCCTGTAAATAGATCATAGTATCCAGGTAGGCCCGAATCAGTTACAAATGAATTTCAGCAAAGAAAGAACATGTTAAACAGAAAACACAAACTACAATGGCAGAAATAACTCCACACGTCAGCTACATCAGTAACAACAATAAACGTAAATGTGTTAAATTCATGGAGTAAAAGACTCTCAGACTGGTTAAAATGCATTTACACTTGCTCTATATTAGTTAGCACAGATGTAGCGACAAGAACCAAGGATGGAAAGGGAAGTATCTCACCACGGCAAGCTTGAGCTTACATATACAACTGCTTGTCAACTGGTTTGAAGGCAACATAGGTCTGCTTTGACTTGAAAGATATAACTGACTCTCTTCTTAGGATATGTTAGCACCTAAAAGACCAGACTTACTGGTCTGGCAGAGACTGGAGGGACCCCCAAAACTATGGCCCCTGGCTACCCTGCTAACTCAGAAGTGAAGCCACTCCTGAAGCCTACCTTTCAGCCAAAGATTGTTGTTGTTGTTGTTAGGTATTGTTGAGTTTGCTCCGACTGATAGTGACCCTATAGGACAGAGTAGAGCTGCCCCATAGGGTTTCCAATGAGTGGTTGGTAGATTTGAGCTGCCAGCCTCTTTGGTTAGCAGCTGAGCTCTTAACCACTATGCCACCAGGGCTCCAGCCACAGATTACACAAGCCTATAAAACAAACAATAACACACATGAGGAACATGCTTCTTAGTTCAACCAACTGCAGGAGACCTAATGTGAAACCCCTGCCCAAAAGCAAAGATAAGAAGGCAGGAAGGGACAAGAAATTCGAACAAATGGACATGGGGGAACCTGGGGTGGAAAGGGAAAGGAGGAGGGTGCTGACATATTGCAGGGATTGCAACCAAGGTCACGAAATGACTCATGTATAGTTTTTTAAATAAGAAACTGATTTGCACTGTAAGCTTTCACCTAAAACACAATAAAAAAGAATATGTCAGCACCTAATAAGTACATAATAACTATTCAGGAATAAATGACTAGCTATTCATAGAAATACCTTTTATTGAATATTTATCAATTAGGGTGGGATAGATGAAATTGCCAGTTTTGCAGTTTAGAATTATCAAATTTACGAACTGCATATGGTTTAATCTAATGTTTCAAACAGTTTTATGTATAAGCACTTCACTGAATTATCTCACTTCATTCTTGCAACAACCATATGAAGGAAGTACTATTGTTATCCCCAGTTTATAGATGGGAAACTGTGCCAATAAGTGTTAGTGGAGGGGATTCAAACCCAGTTTGTCTGAACTCAAAGTCTTTGCTACTATGGTATGTTTTTAACTCAGTTGAACTGATCACCTGTGTAATTTTAGTAATTAAAAGTTAGAAGGGATTAGAGAGATTGTCTATTCTGAAAGTTCAGAATATGAGATCTATAGACCCCACAGGGCCCAGGAATCTCTGAAAACCTTGGAAATATGGGCACAGCTTTTGTAAGTAGGTGTGTATCTTGCGGGGGAGGGGGGGCGGGGAGGGGAGTGTTAACCACTTTACACTATTTTCTAAGCACTCCATGACTCAGAAATGTTAGAAGTCACTGAACTAACCACATATTTAACAGATGAGGAATTTGAGGCTCACAGTGGGGAAACAGAGCCAGACTAGGATTCAGGTTGCTTGCATAATTTCTCCCCAAACTCAGGTTACCCACTAATTTTTCTTGCTTCCTCCCTGAAATTAAAAAATTTTCTCAGAATCTTATTTCAGTACCAAAATCAAAAACCAAACCCACTGCCATTGAGTTAATTCCAACTCATAGCAACTCTATAGGACAGAGCAGAACTGCCCCATAGGGTTTCCAAGGAGCGGCAGGTGGATTCGAAGCAGGCAGAGAAACTTGGGGACCTCTTACCACCAAGAAAGCAACACTGGGAGCAGAGTGTGTCCTTTGGACCTGAGGTTCCTGAGCTGAGAAGCTCCTAGCCGAGAGGAAGATTGATGACAAGGGCGTTTCGCCCAGAACCAACAGAGAGAGAAAGCCTTCCCCTAGAGTTGGCACCCTGAATTTGGACCTCTAGCCTCCTACACTGCAAGAGAAAAAATCTCTCTTTGTTAAAGCCATCAGCTTGTAGTATTTCTGTTGTAGCAGCACTAGATGACTAAGATAGGGAGTCTCAGTGGAGTCCGCACAATCACCAATGATGAACACGGTCTAGTACCTCGATACTCACCCGGGAGCTTGTTAGACATGCAGAGCCTCAGGCCCCACCCTGGACCTATGAACCAGACTCTGCACTTTAACAAGATCTCCAGGTGATTGATGCGTACATTACAGTTTGAGAAACAGTGGTCCAGTTTGCCTCTAAATGCCTTTTATTTTTTTTGTACTCCCAGAAAGCTCCAAACAGGGCACTTGGGTCTAGTGAGTGTGATAATATTAGTCTGCACTGTATAAAACTGCAGGTCTTCAATCATCTTGTGACCTACAAAAATAGCGATTTCAGATGGCTCGACCTAAACTATCACCTGTTCTGCACAAAATGCTTCAGACTCAGGGTATCAAATGCTTCAAAACGGCTCCAATCAGTCTACAAATCACGGCCCACAGACATACAGGTGGGTTTCATTTGGTCCACACATTTAACTTTTTTTCCCAAATGGGTTACCAACATTTAGAAACCATGAGGTTTCACATAAAATAAAAATTTCTGGCTTTCTGGACACATGGGAAGGTGTGTTTGTATCAAGCCTATATTCCTCCATGTCAGCAATCAGCTGGAGCAGGCGGTAGCCACCCTCTTTAGATGGGGCGTGGGCTTTCCAGGTCCCCTAGGTCCCCATGGAGCCCCCCTCCACCTCGTTTGTTTCTTGCCAGGAACCTGTAGGTATTTGGCTGCAAGACGCCATTAGTTCACCACCACTTGTCATCGAATCGACTCCGACTCATGGCGACCCCATGTGTGTCAGAGTAGAGCTGTGTTCCATAGGAGTTTTCAATGGCTATTTTTCCGGAATTACATCGCCGGGCCTCTCTTCCATGACACCTCTGGGTGGACTTGAACCTCCAACCTTTCAGTTAGCAGTTGAGCACATTACCCATTTGCATCATCGAGGGACTCCTCTGCTGGTTAGTGGGTTTTAAAGGGAACCAAGGAAAGTCACCTTTAGGGGTTGCTCAGTGAAGGGCTAAGGTGTGTTCAGTGGCTTGGGTCCTGTCATAGGTGCCCCCAGTGGACCCAGGTGTTTCATTAAGCCCCCTCCCTGAAAGCCCCTCTGCATCAGGCCCCACCTGCGCCTCGCTGGCCAATGCCCAGCTTTTGCCCTCATCTTCCCTGGGTTACGTCTACTGAGATCAGCATGGCATGATAACTCCGTATCAACTTCCTCTCCCACCTCAGCACGTTTACAGAAACTCTTCCTTCAGGGACACCTTTCTCTCTAATTGGGGCTTTCTCCTTCAGTGTCAAACTAGGCATTGCCTACTCATTCCAACAAGAGCTGAACGAACCCAACCACCTTCCACCACTCGGAGGGGTCATACGATCCCAGATTCAGTAAATTTTTGTTGGTGATTCCACTGAGGGATGTATGAACTGGCTCCATCTTTTTCCCCCGTTGCACCAGCACACCCAGTGAGCTCCTAGAAGACACCACACCTCGCCACCAAGTGACACATTCCTACCTGATTTAACCCTACTGAATGAAATCACAGTCGAAAGAGAATGGCATCACCTTAACCGAGCTGCCGTCACAGAGGTGGGAAAGAAGGCTTCTGGGAGAATGTCATGGTTAAGATCATGGGCACTGGGTTCAAATGCTCACACTGCCATTTACTCACTGTGTGGGCTTGGACAAGGCATTTAGCATCTGTGTGCCTCAGTGCCCTCATCTGCACAGTGGGAGTAATAATAGCATCTACTGTGGAGAGGGCTCTTGTGAGTGTCCTGTGAAATAATGCCAGGTTTCCCAAACTGGTCTTACCACCATCACACCTACGTGCCACACCTATACCTCACCTATGTAATTATTTATTTAACAGTTTTCCTTCAAAGTGACTCATTCACTTTTTACCTCAAATATTTATGATAGCCTCATCGTAAAGAATAAAATCCACGAAATCATGGTATGAAGGGGCTAGCTACATTTTCCTGTTACCTATCAATGTTAATGAGTATGTTTTTAAAAATGGTTACCATCTCATTCCAATCGTGAGAAACCACCGAACAAACTCAAGTTGAGGGACACTCATCAGAGTATCTCAGGACACAATGTTTAACTTAAATGCCTGCGTTTTTAATTGTGCTTTAGGTGAAAGTTCACAGAGCAAATTAGTTTTTCATTCAACAATTTATACACAAATTGTTTTGTGACACTGGTTGCAATCCCCGCGATGTGTCAACACTCTCCCCTTCCTCACCCCGGGTTTCCTGTTTCCATCTGTCCATCTTTCCTGTCCCTTCCTGCTGTCTCAGCTTTGCTTTTGGGCAGGTGTTGCCCATTTGGTGTCATATATTTGATTGAACTAAGAAGCACATTCCTTACATGTGTTATTGTTTGTTTTATAGACCTGCCTAATCTTTGACCAAAGGGTGAACTTCAGCTCTGAGTTAAGAGTGTCCAGGGGTAAATGGGGTAAATGCTTGGTACTTAATTACCCCAATAACCCAGAGAGGTGAAGTTATCATTCTCCATGTTTACAGCAGAGGAGAAGGAGGTCGAGAGGGATTCTGTAACTTGCCCAAGGTTACACGGCCAGCAAGTGGCAGTGGCTGGATTTGAACCCAACGTGGATAGACTCTGGAATCCTGCCTCCTCCCTATCACCTCACCTGCAGAGGGATCGAAGGCATGCAATGACTGATGTCACGGCACTGATGGAACTTTGGAAAGAGATCCCTGCATTTGGGAGACAGCTTGCTGGCACCTAGAAGGCTGTCAAAGCTGCCATTGTGAGCAACCCTTGGAGCTGAAGCAGATCCAGGCATGCCCAGATGACTGAGGCAGCAGTGGAGAAGGCAACTTTGGAAGATATTCCAGGGACAAACCTCTAAGTCATTTCTCAGCTCCTCCAGAGGCCCCAAGCCTGTTCTGCTGCTGACAGAGGGGCAGCTTCCTGTTCACTGCTCAATGCCCCCGACGGAATGAGCTCCGCCAAAGAGAGCTTGATTGGGATGCTAAACAGCCGTAAATGACACTGTCACCAGCCTTCATAAAGCACGGTGACTCACTGCCCTAATTAAAATGCTGAGGGAAAATGTAAAGGAAGGCTGCCGTGGAAAACAGTGGCATTCTGCTAAGCTGCAAGATTATTTCTTCCAGGAAAAGAGAGCGAGAGTGGAACAGAGACAGAGAGACAGGCAGAGTGTGTGTGCATGGGTGCGTGTGTGTGTGCGCGCGCGCGCACGCACAGGATGAGGAGAGAGATGGGGAGGCTGAATGGTATTCTCCCGAGAAGCTCGGGAAAATCTAACACAGAGGAATGGCTAACTAAATCTGTCTCTGCCCCCCAAGTTTATTATGAAGAATCTAACCACAGAAAACTTAAAACAGTACAGTAACACTCATAAACTTCTAATTAGATTCAATAGCTATCAGTATTTTGCCATATTTGCCCTATGTGCACCTGCCTATCTCTTTCTCTCTACTTATCCATCTTTTTTTTAAATCTATCTACATATCTGTCTTTACACTGAAAAATCTGAAACTAAGCAGCAGACAGACACAGAAGGCTTCATCCTTAAATTCTCAAGCCTGCATCTCCGGAATGAAGACAGTTTTTTTCTCCTACAAAACCACAGTGCTGCTATTATACCCGAGAAGATTAACTGTAATTGCACAGTTTCCCCCAATACTTCCGTTAAGGTTGTTTTTAAACAATGACAACCTGAGTAGTCAATCTAATTCCGCTGCTTCGGAGAGAGAAGTCAGACAGCCTGCCTCACAGAAATGGGCTGTCAAAAGGGATTCTTGAGCAGGAAGGTCTTGGCCTCCTGGAGGCTGGGTACCGTCAGAGTCTTTCAGCGCACGATGCTTGACTTAGGTGTCAGTTCTGTACCAGGTGAAAAAGCCAGTCTGACGACCCCATATGTCTTTGAAAAGAACCGTTCTCAATACTAAAACTCCAAATGAGTTCATCCAATTCACTCACTACTTTTAAGCCTAACACCTGACTCCCAATGGCTTCTTCCTGTTTCGGAAAAGGAAATCCACCCTCAAAAGCCCAATGAGATATCAGCAGTGGGGAGATTCAAAGGGGAATGTCATCCCTTCTGAAGGCAAGTCTTAAAGAAGGTAAAAGCTGCTGACTCTGACTTATGGTGATCCCATGTGTGTCAGAGTAAAACTGTGCTCCACAGGTTTTTCTCTGGCTGACTTTTCAGAAATAGATTGCCAGGCCTTTCTTCCAATGCACCTCTGGGTGAACTCAAACCACCAACCTTTCAGTCAGCAGGTGAGTTTGTTAACTGCTTATACCACTCAGGGAGGTACCTCCAAGAAATTCAATGCCCACCCTCCTGGGCACTGCAGATATCAGTAAAGGAAACAGCATTTATCTACCTGTAGGAGTTTTACATGTTTGTTAAAAAAAAATAAGAAAAATTCAAGCCATGACACCCATTCTGTCCCGTTCTTTCATACCCTGGTTTTCGGGAAATACGGGGATTTTCATTTTAGTGACTACCCTGATATTAGGGAAGGAAAGACAAATGAAGCTCTTTCCAGCTAAGACTTACCGTAACAAACTAGCACATGGACGTATTTGCCTGTCTTCATTACCTGGACCCTGGTCCATGACATAATTGGTTTTCATTTTCCTTACTCAATATTTCAGAACCAAGATACTGCTTCAAAAATCAAAGACAAAATTATGCTCAAAATACTTCAGCTGCTATTAAGTACTATCCTGATTTATCCCTGTAGGTTGCATTTTCACGCTAAAAATTCCTGGAATGAAACACAGCTCGTGGTGATCCAGGTGTCTACTTCAGGGACCAGATAAGATGAACTACACACACTATTTGTCACACTGCTGCTGTTAGCTGCTGTCCAGTCGGCCCTGACTGTGGGGACCCCATGTATAATGGGAGCAGACCACTGATCCATAAGGTATTCACTGGCTGATTTTCAGAAGTAGATCACCACGTCTTTCTTCCTAAGTCCATTTTAGTCTGGAAACTCTGGTGAGACCTGTTCGCATCATAGCAACAAACAGGCCTCCCTTGACAGATGGGTGGTGGCTGTGCATAAGCTGTATTGGCCCGGAATTGAACACAGGTTTCCCGCGCAGAAGGCAAGAATTCTATTACTGAATCACCTCTGCCCCCATTTGTCACGTTGCATTCTAGTTTTGGGCTGGTTGATCCTTTTCCCAGATACTGTAAGTTACTTGAGTGCGGGGGCCCTGTCTTCCCCCTCTCCTTGCGCCCTGGCCTGTCTCACGGGGGCTGAGATGGAGCTGGGAGCTCAGGGCTGGCTTGTTAAGCAAAGAAGAGGCTGAGTTGACTTTTACTCAAGAGAAGAAAATCCTGAGCAACGATAGCTGCTCATCAGTGCCATCAGAAGCCTGTCAAGCTCTTGGAATCCACAAGCTGCTTTCTTCATTTCCCACTGGAAATGGGTTCCAGAAAGGCCCACCTTTATTATCCCCAAGGTAGTAAGTTAGCCGTCAGGTTTGAATAAGAGACTTTCTGACTATTATTTAATGCTGGCTGGGGAAGGTCCTCAGCAGAAGCTGAGCTGCTTTTGAGGGCACTGCTGAAAACCTGTGGAATTTCTTTCAAATTCCCTTAGTCCAAGACTCCCTAAGCACCGTGGGTGGCCAGAATGAAGGCCCGTGGCTCCTGGGAAACCCCAGGTGAGAAGCGATAAGCTTATAGTAGGTAACAGAGGTTGGAAAAAGAGAAAACACTGCCCAGACTGGAAGTGAGAATTTCTTTGTTCCCTTTGTCCAGGTACGCTGTGAGAGCTCGCAAAGGGTATGACCAACTTGGGCTTCTGGATTTCCCATCCGAATAGGGCCATCTCCCTTATAAGACCTGGCAGCAGAAATCACAAACGCAACTGACGGACGAGACTGGGGCAAACGCTTGTCTCCTGAGAGGCAGAGAATGTCGACACTGGAAGGTCTTTGAGGAAAGTTAGCCAGAGTTGGTAAACTGAACTGCCTCAAAGGGGCAGGCGAGTGACCTAAACAATATTTAATGGTGGGGTCTGTGACCTAATGGCAAGAAAATAACAAAACCAAGGGGGAAAAAAAAAAAGCTGTACCAGCCAAGCAGAATACATCTGCTTGCTTCTCAAATGGAGATGTCTTTCAAATCCAACTCCGTCGTTTCACAAATGAGGAAACTGAGGCTGAGCAGGAGGGGGAGGCAAGGCCCATATCATGTGGCTAACTAAAGGCGTCTCTCTTTTTGTACTTCACTTCTTGTTATCATCATTGGGATGGGCCTGATACTGTCCCCTTTCCAAAGTTACACATACGCTACACATCAAATCCTCCTGCCAGCCCCATGTGGTATTTAGAATCCCTGTTTTATAGACGGCACATCTGAGTTTAGAGAGGTTAACTCTCTCACCTGGGGTCACAGAGCCCACAAGTGCCTGAGCCTGGCCTCGGATGCTTCCAAAGATGATATTCTCTTTGGACTCTCAGTCTAGCGCTCTGCCTTTCAACCTGACTACACCTGGCCCAATCCATCACCAGAGACCCTGCCCCAATCCATCACCAGAGACCCTGCCCCAAGAGTGACAGTATCAATCAGAAGACCATCAGTTCAGCTGCCACCTGCTCCAAGAAGCCTTTCTTGATAGTCCCAGGTGCTTCTCCTGGGGCATCCAGCCTCCTTCTGCCTCTGCCTCTGCCTCTCCTGTAGAAGCTTCACACCTCGTACGGGGCTTGTTTGGTGGCCATGTCCCTGACTAGATAAGGCGATCACACCATGTCTCTCTGGGCACCTGCCCTCAGGGCCACGACTGGGCCTGCCACCTAACACGCACATCACTGCACACTTGACAAATGCACTGATGTCCACCGCAGTACCACACACAATCACTGCTGTTCCTCATTGGTTTACTGTCACTGAAGACGACTCTGCCGTGATCCACGCCTGCTGCACCCTGTTAGCTGTCCTCTCACTGGGAGCCTAGGGGCATTTTCGGTTGCTACATCACTTTCATGGAATAGAATGGAGTGGGCTCAATTTTCCAGCGTCATGGGATGCTGCTCCGTAATTCTTTCCTGGGAACGGGCATGTGAGCAACGTAAACATATGCGTGACTTGCAAAGACTGGGTGGGCGGCTGTGAGGGATTGAATCGTGCCCCCCCCCACAGATATGCTGAAGTCCTAACCCCTGTACCTGTAAGTGTGGCCTTGTTTGGAAATAGGACTTTTCTTTCATGAGTCAAACGAGGTCTTATCAGCGGAGGGTGCATCCTAATCCTTATCTTATATGACTGGTGTCACACACAGTGGAAGACACTATGCAACGACAGAGACAGGTGATTCTCCAAGCAGCAAAGGAACACCAGTGACTGCCCACAGCCGCCAGAAGCCAGGAGGGAGGCGTGGAACAGTCCCTCTGTCAAAGCCCCCAGAAGAAATGAACATGATCAAGGCCCTGCTTTGGACTTCTAACCCTCAGAACTGTGACAAAATAAATTTATGTTCCTTAAGGCCACCCACTGTGGTATTTTCTTACGGTAATCTTAGGAGACCTAGCCAGGGGTCGACTTAGCTGTAGAGATGAGCCCAAACCAGGGGCTTTGGTGACGTCAATGGTGCTTAAACTCGGTTTATTAGTTCTACAGATGACTTAATTCCTGTTCCAGCCAGTGGGTCAGTTTTAAAAGGGATTTGCTCTCTAAAGAGGTAGATGGACCAACTAATGGGGCTGATGCCCAACTCTGGTTGGGGACTCAGGGCTGATGGCCAGCAAGGTCAAGATGGGAAGAATCAGGCAGTTTCCCTTTAACAGCTTGTCCAATCTATGGCGACAACCAGGAAAGAAACAGGGTTAAATTTCCTTTAAGTTCACCACCCATGGGTGGGGCTTCCTTATACTGAAATAAACACGAAGCTATTGTCAAGGAGCACTGGACCAAGAGTCCAGTCGCTTAGGTTCTATCTCAGCTTTGTCAGCGACGTGCTGTGTGGCTCTCAGCAAGTTCTTGACCCTTTCTGGGCCTCAGGTTCCCCCATCTGTAAAATGGGGGTGACAGAGAGGGGCTGAAGGTGTTGGAATTTCTTGGGGGAAGTCTTGTTAAAAATGCAGGCACTTCAATTCTTCCCCTGGGAATGCTGATTTGGTAGATCTGGGGTGGGGTCTGGTATCTCTCTCCTTTTTTGATTTTTAAATTTTTTCTTGCAGTGAAATGGATGTTACAAAACACCTCCACCATTTTTACATGCATGATTCAGTGACATTAACTACATCCACCATCTTGTCCAAACATCACCACTCTCTGCTTCCAAATATTTTCACCATCCTTAACAGACACTCGGTGCAGCTTAAGCAACAACCCACTCCCCCCGCCTCACCTGCCCCAGGTAACCACATAGCAACTTTGGTCTCTACGCATTTGCCGATTCTGGGGTGCCTTTGTGAATTCTCATGCTGCCAGTCGGCTGGGCTGGTGTTTGCCACTTGCTAGACTCGAACGAGAAAAATGGTCATATCTACAGCTGATGCAGCCTCTGCGTAGTTAACCACACAAACCCACCTGACCTGTGGTGGGAAGCAGGCCCCTTTGCTACAACAGCCCAGATGGAAATTGGTCCTGAAATGTCAAATTCCACTTCTGCAGATTCCAGTTTCTAATAGGAAAAAGCCCTGGTTCTATTGGCACCGACTGTCGCCTGTGGCTCCCAGCACGCCACATTCTAAGGCTCACCACGTCCTGCGCAGAAGGCTGTGACAGCCACACAGCCTGACTCTTATCATAAGTCACCCCAAAATACACACCCAAGAAGGCAGCAAAGTCAAGCCAACGTATGCTTTCGATACCCAAGCCTTCCTGGGTCCTAGCTGGAGCCCCTACCACTGGGGAGAGTTTAAACACCTAACTCCTTGTGGCTCAGCTGCAGAGACGGCCTCCCCCTGCCCACCCACCACCGTGGAGCTGCTGGCCCTCCTGCACCCTTCGGTGCCCTTGTTCTCACCTTTCCCCTGGGTGTTCTTTCCCCTATGGATGGCAGAGTGTCCCAGGGGGGCTGGCTTTGGAAATTTGGGAAAACAGGAAAGAGACCAGAAGTGAAAAGGGCAGGCTTGTCTGGAAGCCAAGTCCACACCAGCCCCCTCAAATGGCTCCACAGAAGACCCTTTCTTCTGTCTGGGATTCCCTTTTTTCCTTACAACTGCCAATCTTACCATAAAACAGTTGTTCACAGAACATCTTTCACACAGACAATCTCAAAATCTCCACAACCTCTCGTGGGAGTTATTCTCTCAAGATAATGCAACAGAAGCTCAGATAAGTTAAGCAACTAGCTGGAGGTCACACAGCTGTGGAGTGAGCTAAACTTGGCCTCAAGCAGAGATCTTCACCAAGCGCCTCTGCTACACAGCTCCTGCTTTTTCTACACAGTCAGGGCTTTGGGAAAATCACCATTTCTGAAGACATAGTCATGCCCCTGGCTGTTGGGGTAGCCTCTGGCTGGGCAGATGTATCAGGAAACGGGGCTGCACGTGTGTCAAGGCAGGGGGCACATGCTAGACTGCTTCAGTGCCCCAAAACCAAATTTGTGGCTGCTGAGATGATTCCAGTTCACAGTGACCTCACAGAACAGAGTGGAACTGTCCCATAGGTTTTTCAAATAGCAGCCGGTGGATTTGAACTGCCAACGTTTTTGGTTAGCAACTGAGCTCTTAACCACTGTGCTGCCAGGGCTCCTCAGTGCCCAAGACTCCTGCAAAAAGACTCACATTAAGAAGCCAAAAACCAGGGCCAGGGTGCCCAGTTGTGTCACGTACCAGTGTGGTCACTTGCTTTCCCCTCCCTCAGTTTCCATATCTGCAAAATGGGGTTTAGATCCCTGCCACCTGGGGAAATATCCCTGTTAGCAGGTCTCAGGGATACCTTGTGTGTGAAGGAACCCTGGAGCCCACACAGAGCTGTGTGCCTCTCCCAAGGCTTCTGGAATCCGGGTTTGTGGAGAGGGGCTGGGGTGACAGTGGGGGGACACAGTATTCCCTCCGGAGACCTGCCAAGGCTTCTCAAACCTATCCGCTGAGGGCAGAAATGCTTGGGAGCCCTGCGGCTAGTGTATACTCCAGGACAGGTACAGTCCCTGTTTTATCTCAAATTCAAAATAACAATGGGGAAATCTATATCCCAGGGAGCCCTGGCAATGCTCATTGGTGCCTATGCGAACCCCAGTCTTGGACTGACCCCAACGCGAGAGGCACTGAAGAAAGGGGAATTTTTTCCTGGTTCCCCTGAGAGAGTGACCTGGGTTCAGCTCTTTCCTCTTCCCTTCCAGGGTGCTGGGCAGCCAGTGCCCCTGGACACATTCACCCCCACAGCTCCTATACCCAGAGGCACTCTTGGGGACACTCCCTCCACCATCACTTGTACGCTCCTCTGGGGCCTAAGGCAAGCATCTGAGTAGGGCTACAGGGGAAAGCAGGTCTCATCTTCTGAAAAGACCTGGATGCATGTTCCTCAGGGCTACCTATTACTCGCAGAAGGCAAGCACCTGGGGACCCTGAGGGGAGGACCCCCAGTTCCTATTGGCAGAAAACTTGAAACCCATGAGTTTTCCTGACCCGTCCCGGGGCATTATAATAATATCGGCAACTTTTCTCACACATTGAGCACCTGTCCTGAGCTTGATACTCCCGCTCATGAATTTTTTTTAAGGTCCTAATGTTAGCTGCATGAGAAAGGTATTGCTTCCCCCACTTTATAGATAAGAAAATTGAGGCTCAGAGAGGTAAAGAGACTTACCCGAGGTCATCTAGCAAGTAAAGGGTAGATCCAGAGTTAAAACCCAGGGATGTCACTAGGAAGCTTCCAGCGCTCGGTCTACTGCCTTCTCCGCGCGCGCCTCTCTTCTTGCCAGTGCCGGCCCCAGACAGCGAGGTCTAGAGCGCACAGAGCCTCAGGCTCCCGGCCCGGTGCTCTGTGGGTCGAGGTGAGCGGCTCTCGGTTTTTAGCGCCCAGTGGGGAGAGCCCTGTCTGGACCCTTGGACCCAAGGGTCCCTCAGGTGGTTCTGGAAGTTGGATCTTATGGGGACACTGCTCTGACCCTTGGTCACCTAGAAGCAAACCCTCGCTCGCAGTACACTGCCCGGCCCAAACCCTGCGGGAGCTCGCCACTCGCCCACTTGGGGGGCAATCCGGGAGCCCTAGCGCCTTCTCCGCAGGGGAGGCACAACTTTCCCAGGTTCTGGAAGCCAGCACTGCTCAACCCTGATCCTGCCCGGGCTGAAGAAATAGGTGCAGAAGGCACCGTCATCACCGTGGGAGCGAAGATCCCATTCGGCCAGGGGCGGGCGTCTATGGAGGGCTGAGGGTCCCTGCAAAGTTGACAGCCAGGCAGGAGCAGCGTTCCAGGATCCAAACCCTCTGAGCCCCGGGCCCCCCACCGAGGTGGCTGGCCCTGCCGGAGTCCGCCATTACCAGGGGCTCGCAGCACCGATCTGGCTGGAGAGCCGGGGACAGCGGAGAGCTCAAAGTTGAGGTCGGGCAGGTGCAATGGTTCCCGGGGACTGGCGTCCCCAGCATCAGGCTGCCGGATGGGAGTAGCGAAGGGTGCCAAAGGGGCCGCCATTACCTCAGGAGCGCAGCTCGGAGCTAAGCGCGCGGTGGCGGCAGGTCGTAGGTCCCCGCAAAGTTGGCGCCACGGGCGCACGGACCCCGGGGACTAGAGCCCCCAGCCCCGGCTGCCTGCTGGGAGGAGAACGAGGCCGCCGGAACCAAGTTGGGCAACCTACCCCGCGCCTCTCCCGCACTCGGGGTTCGCACAGGAGCCAGAAGCCCTTGAGGGCAGCAAAGGGGCGCGGGACGCCGGGTTGAGAACTCACCTGCCGCCGAGCTGGGCAGCGCCGAAGCTGCCACTCCGCGCTGCGCACCCTCCCGCCCGCCGGCCGCTCGCCTGCCTGCCTCCTCCTCCTCCTCCCGGGCGCCCGTGACCGCTGCGCTCCGCTCCGAGCCCGCCGCCCCGCACGGCTGGAGGGCGCCAGTGGCACCGACTCACCTCCGGGTAGGAGCTGCGCTCGTCCCTCCTCCTTCCCCTCCGCTTTGTGCCTCTAAGATCCCTCCCCACCCCCTCTCGCCTGGCCCCCACCTCTCCCTTTTTCCCTTGCCTCCCCTCCCTCCCTCCCTCCGACCCAGCAAAACCAAGTTCGGGACAGAGGCTGCGGGCTTCCCCAGCGCAGTGCTGGGCGCCCCGCGCGCGCGCCCCTGGCTCACCCTGTCTGCCCGGTAGAGGCTCGCCGCCTGGCCACCCCTCGGAGGAGCCGCAGCGCTAAGTAGCTCCTCGCCCAGTGGCTGGAAACGCGGCATAAATATGTAAGGACTGAGCCGTGAGCTCAGCGAGGGTCGTGAGGGGGAATTTATTCCTTAATGTCCCTCCTTTATCCTATCATCGCTGAAACGAATTAGCGGTGACGTCCAACCCGGCTGGTTTATGGGTGTGGGGAGGGAGACGTCGCAACCCTCATTAAAGAGCCGCTCTGGGCTCCAAAGCATACATCTTTTATATAACCTAATTTCCATTTTTTTTTTCCTTCTATCAGGAAACACACACACACAATGACAATTTCTGGGAGCCTGGAGGGGTGAACGTAGTAGCCACGCACGGGAGGGCCGGTCTCTGAGCAAAAAAGGCCCCTGAGAGGCAGGGAAGGTTATTTCCAGCTTCAGTGTTGAGCTTAATGGAAAGGTGGACTGCACAGTCCCCTACCCTGGGCAGGGCTGAAAGCCCCCAGAAATCAACAGGAGGTCACAGCCTGGGATCTGGCCCTGTGCTTGGGTGGGCAGATAGAGAGAAATGGCCAGTTCTGGAAACACTGCCCATTCTGGTCCTCTCTAGAGCAGGGCTTAGGCTTGGCAGCTGTGGAGGGAGAAGGGCCAGAGGGGACACACACACCTGTGGCCAGGTAGACCTGCAGGTGGGGAGAGGCCAAGGGCTGGACTGGGGGAAGGGAGATCACCAAGAACCAAGCTTCTGTTCCTGTCTTAGGGGCCCTAACATATGGGTAACCATATAAACTCATCTTAAAAGCTGTCTTTTCCTGGGCAGATTGCAAACGATTTTGCATTGCACTGTCGCTGTTGCTCAGACACTCTCGGGGAGGTGACGTTGGGTGGGGGGGGGGGGGATCAGGGAAAGAGAGGAGGATGCAGACACAGACACACACACACACCCAGCACCTGGCTCTGAAAGCCTTCATCCTCCCTCCTCCCTAGCCTCGCCCACCGAGTGGAGGGAGCCCACTAAGGCTCTGAGTTGTGCAGAGAAGAGGCAAAGAGGAAAGCCACCACCCACCACCCTTTGTCACTAATAGATGCTTTCCAGATCGTCTTGCACATCAAGCAGAGAGAGGAAGGAGTGTGGTTTGGGGGGCAGGAAGTGGGGTGTGGGGGTGAACTCAAGGAAGGCAGGAAGGAATGAGGAACTGAGGGAGTACGTGGAAGTCTATGTTGTCTCCAGCAAGCTGGAAGGAAGAGGTACAAAATTTCCTGCCAGCTCCGGGACTTGGCCACCTCCTGTCTGCCATGTGCAAGAGGCAAGTTCCAGAACCTACTGGACCCTCAGTTTCCTCAATGGTAACATGGGGCTGAGGCCGCTGTGAGGACGCACACAACGACACGATGTCAGCGAAGCTCTTGGCGTGTAGTAAATGCTCAGTAAACGGTAGCCCATAATAATAAAGAGGAAGAGGACAATGACGGTGACGTCAAAGCTTGATGGGGCATCCAGGGAAGTGAGGCCAGAGCTGAGTCCTTCCAGCCTGGCCCCCTCTGTCCTGGGCCCAGCGGCACCTGCCTGAACCATCGAAGTTGAGCATCGGGCTTCAGTGGTCTCAGACTCAGAACGTTGCTCCCCTCAATTACCATGGCAACTGGGGAAAATCAGAAAGCCAGGGGAAGGAAAGCTGCTCTTCCGTGGGGCTGGTGGGGTCAGGGCCAAGGGGCTGGGCTGTGCGCTCATCAGGCAGGACCGGCCTGGGTTTGGAACTGGGGGCACACCCCTCCCCAATTCTCTCCTTCCCACATGGTGTCCTGGTGAAACAGAGAACAAAGCGTCTTAACGTGGCTGCTCTTCAGGCAGAAATCTGGGAAGGCAGGGCCTCCAAGCTCAGAGGAGGAGGTTAGTCACCAAGAGGGGTCTGGTGAGGGGAGAGAGAGAGAGAGAGATTCTCCTTTTCTTACTGTGGTTGTTTCTATAGGATTAAGGGGAACTAGTACACAAATGGTGAATTGGAGGGTCAAGTCCACCCAGAGGTGCCTCCCAAGAAATCCTGGAGATCCACGTCTGAAAAATCAGCCATCGAAAACCCTGGAGCACAATCTACCCTGACACACATGGGGCAGCCGTGAGTCAGAACTGACAAAACGGCAACCGGCTTTTTGTTTGTTTGGCAGTAACAATACTAGCTGTAGTAGTAGAAGTAAAGATGGCTAACTTGGCTTGAGCACTTCTCATTTTTTCCAGTCCTGGGTCAAGCATTTTATAGGTATAGCTCATGGAATTCTCATAACGATTCTGAGAGGCGGGTCCTATGATTATCCCCATTTTACAGATGAGAAAATAGAGGCCCAGAGAGGCAAAGCGACTTACTCTGGGTCACCTAGTTAATTGGTGGTAAAGGGTCCTAAGGTCCCCAAAATGGGGGTCTTCCTGTCTCCCTACCGCCGCCTGGTGGAGAAAGTGATGGATGGCTGAGCCAGGTTTTAGGGTTGTAGGGGAGTGTCTGGAATTTTGGGGAGTGGTGCCTGGCCTGTGGGGACCCCACCGTGCTAGTGCTGGGCAGTGACTCCAGAGGGCCCTGATCACTGGAACTAAAAAGAGAGACTCATATCCACGTGATGAGCCTGGGGCCGGCACAGGGACAGTGCCCAAAACTCCTAGGGTGTCCTTGTCGTCTGCCCCACTTCAAGACTGCTCTGGGCATCCCTCTAACCTGATTCCTACGAGATACGAAGGTTCCCTGGTGTTCCGGAGGAGTCTGTGATAATGCCACTTGTCCTGGGCTGCTGTAGGATTAAACTAGCTGAGACATGCCCAGGGAGCTGCACAGAGCAAATTCTCAATAAATGATCACCACAATAACAGTTATTCTAGGATCTTCTCTTGGGCCCACACCCCTCAGTGACTGCAGGGATGGTGGGTGGGTACAGAGCTAGGATTCCCGGGTGCCCCCTTGCTCCCCTCCCCACCACCCTGGACCCTCACCAGTGGACACCCCCTTGTGCCAGAGGTGGACCCAGGGGAGCAGAGTGCTCTGGGAGAACCTGGGGGGAGGGGCAGGGAGGAGGCTTACCTCGCGATGTGGCGGCACCGAGGGGGTAATACATTATCCAGGGCTAATGAAAACATAATTATCTTCTTTTGGCTGCAGAGAGGGGCTAATTTAATAGGCTGCGATCGAAAGGCATCTGCTGAATTCACCCAGCAGTGAAAACACTTGAAGGACTTGGGTGGGGGAATGGGCAGAGAATGGCTGGCCAGGCCTGCAGCTCAGACTCGGGCTGGTGCCCTGCCACTGGATCAAGAGGGGCAGCTTTCCAGGGAAGGGGCAGGTGGCGGAGCAGGGCAGAAACAGCAGGCGGAGTGTGGCTGCTGGCAGGTGTCCTACCAACAGACAGACCTGGGCTACTTCCCCATTCTGTGATCTCGGGCCAGTCATGCTGCCTCTGAACCTCAGCATTCTCATCTGTAAAATGGGGTCGGTCCTGCCTCCCTCACACAACAATCCATACACGTTGGAATATTCACCCATTCCGTGTCTGCTTCCCAGGCTAGACTGTGAACTGCTTCATGAGGGCAGGGATGGGTCTACTGCATTCACCACTGTAAGCTAGTGCTCTGAGCATATTCCCTGGACCACCAGGCTCAGCATCACCTGGGAACTTGTAAAAATGCCCATTCTCCAGCCCCACTCCAGACCTGCTGTATCAGACCCTCAGGTTGGGGACCTGTACTCCATGTTCTAAACAAGCCCTCCAGGGGATTCTGCTTGAACTCAAACCCAAATAAATGTTTATTGAATAAATCAATGAAGAGCTTAGGGCTAAGCCAGGGCCAGCTATATAATGCAATAACTCTTCCTTATTAGGTATCAACTGTATGCCAAACCCTGTGCATTGAGTCCTGAACCCTCCCAGCCACCCCTTATCCATCCCTCACCATCCCTACCCTCCTCCGTTCTCTTGGTTTGCCTCTCTGGCCTGAGTTGCAGGCGCACAGGGGGTATACAGAGACACAGGGGTACCTACTCTGCACCCTCGGATCCTGCCCATACACAGATCCCCTCCCTTGTTTAAGCAGCCTCCAAACCCCAAGCCACCCAGGGTCTCTAATTCTGGAATAGAATTCTGTTTTTTATGCAAGACCTAGGTGCTCAGCCAGGAAGTCACTCAGACGTGCTTATGAAGGATTGCACCCATGGTCAGCCTTGAAGAGTGAGAGCGAGGAGGATGGCAGGGAGGATGGGCCTTTGGAGATGGCTGTCCTCAGCCCTGGTATTTTACAGACAGGGCGGCCAAGGTCCAGGGAGGTTGGGCAATGCACCTAAAGGCATACAGCCTGTCAGTGAACAATTAGATTCTTGTCCTGACTCAGGTCCCTAAAGGAAGAAGATCACCAAAGTGGTCCTGGGGGCATACTTTTACAGGGCGCAGAGGGGTGGGAAGACCCCCAGGAGAGGTGGGGGTGCCTCAGTTCCTGAGATGGCTGTGCACTAGTTAAGCACCCCACGGACACATGACTCCAGCAGGGGAGAGAGAGGGAGGGGTCCTTTAAGGCTTAAAGAGCCAGCCCAGAGCACAAGAAAGAACTTTAGATTTGGGGCTAGAACACCAGGCTTCCAGACCTGGCTCTGCCCCTAATGTGCTGTGTGAGCTTGAGCAAGTCCCTGGGCATCTCTGCATCTCAGCACGGGATCTTAACCCGAGGATGGCCAGCTCCCTGGAATGATAGGCAGAAGGGAGTATGAGTGTTATTTTGGGGTAGGGGAGAGATCATAGTCTTCAGCTGCTTTCTTAAAGGGGTCCGAGAATATGAAAAGGTTAAGAGAAACTGGGCCAGATAGTCTCTTAGGGGGCTTTCATGGGCAAAAAGGAGGCAACTTCTTGTCTCAGAATCTGGCTGTCAAGCTTGCAGGTGCCCCTTGCTCTACACAGCGTATCCGGCAGACAAGCAGTTCCTGGAATGACCAACAGATGGTGCTAAACCTTCACTGTAGCCTTCCAGTTACTCCTGAGACCTGCCAGGTAGGTCTACAGCTTCTGTTTACTCAGCCTTGGGACCACCGAGGCCTGGGTCCCCACTACATGGATCTGACTTAGGTGAAGTGAGAGTGTTGGGCATCCCTGGGGGACTGTCTGCATCTTCCAGTTCCCAGCCCTCTCTTGCAGCTTCTATCTAAAGAGAAGGCATTGAAAAGGAAGTAAGGGTGGGAGTGTTAGGGTGGGAGTGAAAGGGGGGATAGGGGATGCAATCGCCCAGGGGGACAAACAGAAAAACCTGGAGGAGCCCTAAGTTTGGTGTTCATACCCCCAATTTAGTCCTTGGTTTGCCCCCATGCCCCACTGCAGGGCTCGCTTCTTCTCTTACCCCCAACTCATGGCACCCACACTGCAGGGATCCTCTAAACCTAAGTCTCAGTGGGGTCTGCAGGAAGGGAGCACTGCTTAACAGGGAACTGATGGATTTGGCTGGGTGTGAGACACTGGGGAGTAGTGGGGTCTGTGGCTAAGAGTACTGCATGCCCCATTGAAAAGCATTCATTCCAATATTTTCAAAGCAATGCACCACCAAACTAAACCACCTTGGCCCCAGGTACAGGAGGAAATGAATTTCAGGCGTTTGAATGACAAGGAAGGTCTTAATCAGAGTCTAAAGCGGTGATACGCTAACTGCCAGGCGCATAAGAATTTCCTGAGAAGATTCGTCTGAGTTCCTGGACTCTACCCCCAAAGATTTTGAGTCTGTAGGTCTGGAGTAGGCCCCAAGAGGCTTCGTTTTTTAGCAAGCTGTCCAGGGGAAACTGAGGCAGGTGGTCTTCTGGTCCCCAGTTGGCAAACACACCCTTGTAGCCAGTGTCCACTCTGTGTTGGTAAGGCCACCCCAGTGAGCTGGGTTGGGTCCTCATTTCCAGCCTGAACAGACATTTGCAGTTAAGTAACAGTTTCTCAGCAATAATGACAACTGCCCCCTACCCCCAACATGCCCATCAAAGAAGAAATCCCTTACAATTCTGCTCCTTCCCATCATACCACAGACATACACAGAAAAGATGGCACAGCTGGGCTTAGTCCTAAGAATTAGGAAAACGCTGAGACTAGTCCCCAGGGGAGGATAACAGGGAGGTGAAAAGGCAGCCAGGGAGAGAGGAGCAGGTGAAACCGAAGCCCGGCATTCCAGAAAGCTATGAAAACCAGGGTCAGGGAACTTGAAGTCTCACTGGACTCTGTCCTCAATCAGCTATGTGACTTTGCACAAGGCGCCTCCCCTTTTTGTAAAATTAAGGAGTCAGAGTGGAGCAGTGGCTTGCCTCCTCTGTTCTAGGATGCCCTGGGGCTCTGGGTAGCATCTTGGGTATTACCTTGCAGGTCAAGGGAGAGGGGTGCTAAGGGCCTCTTAGCCCCCCTCCCTTACTGTCCATCCAGTGTTGGTCTGCTTTTAGTCTCTCTTATGTATCTGGCTCCCTCATTAAGCTTTCATTTGAAAAACAAACTTGAGAGCCACTGGTCTGGAAGCTACCCACAGCATCTTCTGTCTTCCATGTAATCATCTTCCCCTTCTCTCGGTGGGCCATATGCCAGGAGCTGTGCCAGGGGCTGGGGTGACTGAAACCGCCAGGCAAGATTTCTGGATCATGGAGCGCACAGTCCAATGGGAGAGGTAGACAAGTCCACAAGCAGTGACAGCCCGGCCTGCTAGCGTGCTGACACTTGGCAGTCTATACCGCCCTGAGCCCCGCAAAGGGATCCTGCCGGCCTCACCCTGACTTTTAAAGTCTTAATGAGAACACCCACATTCCTCTCCCTGTCCTGACAGCCCAGAGCTCTGTCAGCTTCATAGGTTGTGGCATGTGATTTATTCTGGCTGACACTCCAGCAAACTGGCGTATGCTCTTCTCTAATTGTGTGGGAGAGGGGAGTGTGCTAAGAGATGGTGTGATTAAAAGCGTCGGAATCAGTCCTGGGCTTTGCCACTTCCTAGCTGTGTGACCTTGGGCAAGTTGACCGCCCTTTCTGAGCCTCCACTTTCACATCTGTCAAAACTGGGGATAATGATAGTGATAGCCCCTACCTCATAGGGGGACTATGGAACTATGCCTTGTGGGCAGTTCTACTCTGTCCTGTAAGTTTGCAATGAGTCAATGGCAATAGGTTTTTTACCTCATAGGATTGTGCTGATTGAATGGGATAATGCATGTGAAGCCTTCAGCCCAGTCCTTGGTACACAGTATATGCTCAGTAAATGCAAGCTCCTCTTGTTAGTATCTATTGGTGTGTGTGGGATTCTTGCCTCTTTGAGGGGTAGTAGCCATGTCTGAATCCGTTTCTGATATCCTCCAACATGCCTTAACCAGCTACTCAGTGTTGTTGTTAGTTGCCATCAACTAGGTTCCGACTCATGGCGACCCTAAGTACAACAGAACAAAACGCTGACCGGTCCCTGCGCCATCTTCACGATCATTGATCTGTGTGAGCCCATTGTCGCAGCTATCATGTCAACCCACCGAATTCTTCTAAACCTGAAGTCACCCCATAGCTGAATTCAGCAGCCTGGGGCAATCAGGATAGCTACTCTACACCAGCGGTTCTCAAAGTGGGGTCTTGAGGTCAGCAGCATCAGCATCACCTGGGAACTTGCTGCAAAATTTCTAGGTCCCCTGAATCAACCACTCTGGGGGTGGGGCCTGGGAATTTGTGTTTCTACTGCCTCCAGGCAGTCCTGGTGCGCTTTCAAGTTTGAGAATTACGTCTCCACACTCCACACGCCAATGACTTTCAAACTTGTTTAACTGGGGAAACTTTTTTTAAAATTTCCAAATGAAATTGTATGCAGAGCCAATATATAAAACAGGTGAAAGAGGAACTATTCAGAAATCACAAGGGAGAGGACAAGATGCCCACCTGCCCTGTTCTCCCACAGGAGCCCCTAGAGCAGTTAGGACTTCCAGGAGCACAATTTGAAAAGCACTGCCTTGCCATTTTTTATTCTGCTACCCATCTGCCCACCCTTTCATTTACTCACTCACTAACCCATCCATCCACCCACTCTTCCATCCTGTGAGAGACCATGTGTCTCTGGCGTTTCCGGAGATACTGGGTGCCTTTTATCCAGACTATCTTTTCAAGGAGATTTGTATAGACAATAGCTTTGGAAAATAGAAATAGTGTCCCCTCCAGAGCCCAGGGCGAGCCTGCTTACGGTCCTGTGTAATAAAGACAGTGTCTACCTCTAGAACAAAATGTGGTTCCTGGGAACTTGTTAGAAATACAAATCACATGAAGTAACAGCATCCAGGCACCTGGTATGTAGCAGGGCTTTGAACCGGTTCAAACCGGTTCAGTCATGGCTGATGAAGTGAAACTAGAACAGACTCAGATTTTTACAATTTGGATGATCCAGAATGACAACTGGAATGGGAAAAATTATGGGTTGAAGCCCTGGAATGGGAGACTTGGAAGAAGCAAAATGAGGCCTTTCAGGAGCCTGATGTGTGAGACGGGATTATTGCCAGGACTGAGGAGAACGACGGCGACTGTCATTCAAAGGGGTGTGGCCGGCCGCCATCTTTGAAGAGGGCACCACTGTTTCCAACTCTGCGTGAAATCCGACAGGCAAGAGATTCGGTTGCTATGCAATGTGTACCCTGTCCTTATTTGCTAAGAGGAAGATGAAGCTTCTAGCAGAGCTTCCACCTGTAATTTTTCTCATTCCAGTTATGGTTCCGGTTCAACCAGCTGTTAAAAATTTAGGTCTGTTCTGGTGTTGCTTCCTTGGCCATGGCTGAACTGGGAAGAACCAGTTCGAAGCTCTGGTATGTACTAGGCACTCGACCAACAGCCATCATTCATTCAGTAATTCAATAAATATTTACTGTAGCAGTCTCCAACCTACCCCCTACCATGTCACCTTGGCATCTACCATTCCTGTACATGTACACATTGACCCAACCTCCAGCTTCTAGAACCTACAACTCTTTTACTGAAAAAATGGCACAGTCTCAACACACCCCTCTTGAAGCAATCATCAACCAATGAGTGATATGAGTTAGTGTACCAAGAGCCAACTTCCTTCCCCCTTGAGTGGGTAACTCTGAGGTGTGTGTTCTACACTGGCTCCCAGGGTTCCCACCACAGGATCCAGCTCCAGTTGCCCTCAGGGGTAACCTGCTTGATAAGATACCCTTTACTGCTTCCTTGCCATCCATGTCTCACTTCCCCACTCTCCTACTGGTGTTTCCTGGGGTAATCTACTGCACCAATTACTTGCACTTCAACCCTGGTCTCAGGATTTACTTCTGGGATCTACTAAGACATTTACTAAAATTCTACTATGTCCCAAACTGGACTCTATCCTGTGTCTACAGTGATGAACCAAACAGATATGGTCCCTGCTGTCAGGACACCCAGGCAGTCCATCAGAGGAGACAGACATTCAACAAAGATGCCCATAACTTAATGACAGTATAAGAGGCCACTTCTCCTCCCTTCCTCTGCCTCTCAATGGATCCTGCTTTTCAAAGCCCCACTCTTAGAATGCATCTAATTATTTCCAGAATTGTAATTGTTTTTCCCAAGGCTTTTCTTGACCACTCAACGATAAGCATTTTGAATTCAGAATCCATGTCTTAACATTCACGTTCTTTTCTCTGCAAAATGTCTCCTCTATTGCTTTGCATTTATTCACCTGGTACTTATTTCCTGAGCACCTACAGTATGTTGTAGGCCTTGGGGATTACAGCAGTGAGCAAAGAAGACCAAATCCCTGCCTTTGTGGAGTTGACTTTCTAGTAGGAGAGGCCAACCATATACAAGTGAACACACAAATAACGTGAAACCCCCCAATTAAACAAATGAATAATATAATGTCAAAGTGTGATGAATACTATGACAAAAACACATCAGGGTGAGGAGACAGGGAGGGAGGACTAGGCTGGGGATAATTTTAGACAGTATGGCAGGGAAGGCCTCTTGGAGGAAGTGCATACAGCTGGTGCTCAATAAAGGGTTGTTAAATACAGTGTGATGGATTGAATGGTGTCCCCCCCAAAAAGAAATGTGGAAGTCCTAACCCCTATACCTGTAAATATGACCTTGTTTGGAAATAAAGGGTTTCTTTTGTTATATTAATGAGTTCACACCAGAGCAGAGTGGGTCCTAAACCTAATCACTTCTGAGTAGAACAGACAGAGACACACAGGGAAAAGGCCATGTGACAACACAGACATGTCTATAAGCAGCAAAGCAAGACAGACAGCAAAAGGGCCACCTACAAGCAGAGGAACATTGAGGATTGCAGACAGACACCAGAAATCAGGAGAGACACCCACAGAAGAATCGACATGGCCAAGACCCCGATTTGACCTTTTAGCCTCCAGAACTGTGAGGACATAAATTTCTGTTCTTTAAAGCCACCTACTTGTATTTTTTATTACGGCTGCACTAAGACACACGAGAAGTAAAATCTTTTAACTATGCAGCCAATCAACAATACAACAGATGAGGGTAGCACCTTAAATATTAAGAAGAAAAACCCGTGTAGACTTCTTCAAGTACTTCCTGGACCGACAACCCCCCTGTGAGTTGATGTCACGGGAAGGGTATCAATGACTTTACTCAGAAATCCCTTAAGGCCCAACAGCACATAGTTCTTGGGCCAATTAATACCCCCCAGAGGAAGGCAGCCCTGCTATTTGGTCAATACTGGTGGGGGGCTGCCGTAAGCAATGATGGGTCATCTGAGGCCTCAGGGAATCACAAGGCACTGGCAAAAGCAAGGCTCTGTTAGATTCTGTACTGGGTTTCCCACCTGAGAAGTGGTTCAGCAAGCAATAGCTAACATAGTGAAGCCTGTGAGAGCTGGAACCTGACAGGACTGCCTTCTTTTTCTGGGTTTTGAAAGCTTTCCACTTTTGACAGGGTGCTATCTTACCACTTTTCTATCGCCTGTTTTAGCGGAGAATATTTGAGTTTTGCTTCTCTGACAGGTTTCGGCCTCACACAGGTTCCGGTTTTCTCAGGTTTAACTGTACTTGCTGTGAGTTTACTCCATTCTAAGCATCATGCTAAGTGCCTTATAGGGGTCAGAACTGGTCAGGCGGCTGCTATTGTAACCCTATTTTTCAGGGGTGGAGACTGAGCTCAGGGAAGTCTCAGCAACTTGGTCAAGGTCACGCAAGGCCAATGCAGCATGTTAAGGGCAATGATGGAGGAAGGGGTGTGGGAGCTCAGAGGAGACCCACTTACCCAGCCCAGGGCAAAGAAATTCCTACCCCTGTGGGTGGAATTTCTGAGTTGGGGTCTGAAGGACTACTTGGAGTTGACCCAGAGAAGGTAGACATGGAGGAGAAGGGAAAGATCATTCCAGAAACATGCCAAGACTTGGAATGCTGGCACATTCAGGAAACTCAGGAGCTTAGAGTTTTGCCCATGGTGGAATTAACCCCTTGCCTAAGGGCTGTACAGCTCAGGTTTTGGCTGGTGAAAGCCACCTTTCTGGAGCCACAGTTTAGTCCTGGGCTGCCCCTCCCTGGAATTGCTGTGTGTAGGGGTATAGATGTGGGTATTTTCTGGGTGATGGTCTGCCCCTCCTTGGGGAAAGCTTATTCCTCTACCCATCTTCCTGTAAGGAGCCCTGGTGGCGCGGTACTTACGCGCTCAGCTGCTAATGGAAAGGTCCGTAGTTCAAACCCACCAGCTGCCGGGTGTAAGAAAGATGTGGCAGTCTGCTCCCGTAAAGATTACAGCCTAGGAAACCCTGTGCGGCCGTTCTACTCTGTCCTACAGGGTGGCTATGAGTCGGAATCAACTCAACGGCAATGGTTTTTCTCCTCCTGTGCCAACAAAACGGAAGCTTCCTGGGGTCAGTGACTGGGTTTCCGTCAACCCGGCAGGCAGGTAAAGGGGTCTTCATACTGGCTCGTGGGATTGGCTTGGACCCCTAGGGTGTCTGAGGTCATGGAGTCAATAGCTGTGGTGGGTTAGGGATCCCCACAGCATGTGACAAGGGGGCCCTCAAATGGCGATGCTGGTGCTGGTATCAACAGGGGTTCTCCCACCCCCAGGGCTGCAGCCCCGGACCCAGGCCCATCAGTGGGGCTCTGACCTGTATTTAGTAACTTGATCAACTCTGATCATGCCCTTACCCCTCAAATTGCTCTACTATAACCCCTTCTTGGAGTCCCTGGTGGCACAACAGTTAAGCGCTTGGCTGCTAATGGAAAAGTCAACAGTTGGAACCCACCTGATGGCCTACTTTTATAAAGATTACAGCCAAAAAAACCCTACGGAACAGTTCTACTCTGTCACATGAGGTCACTGAGTTGGAATCAACTTGAGGGTACCCAACAACTCCATCTTGGAGTTCCTGGGTGGTGCAAATTCATTAAAGCACTTGGATAACTGAAAGGTTAGAGGTTGACGTCTACCCAGAGGTGCCTCGGAAGAAAGGCCTGGCCATCTACTTCTGAAAACACCAGCCACTGAAAACCCCACGGAGCGTAGTTCTACTCTGACACACATGGGGTCGCCAAGAGTTGAAACTGACTCAAAGTCAACTGGTTTTAACCCCATTTCCCTTCTGACAAGCACTCTGCTGTCTAAGCTGCCATCATTCCTCTCCTGGAGCACCCTACCATCCCAACAGGCTTCCTGCTCCCCCTGTGACCAAGTCTGCATACCCAGCTCAGTGTGACTTTTCCAAAGTGAAAATCTGACCCTGGCACTTCCCAAGCCAGAGGCACTTCAAGGTCTCCAGTGCCCTCTGGATAAGGCCCAAATTCTTTAGCAGTCCCTGCTTCATTTCTTCCTCCAGCCCACAGATGATTCTAGAGGACCAGTGGATGGGCTCTCAGAGGCTGGTTGAAGGATTAGCTTTGCAGCTGATTCGGTTTCATTTTTTTTTGGTGACAGGAGTAAGTCTAGCAAGACCATTTCTTGCCTGGTGGCCCCAGCATTCACATCCCTTCTTTGGGCCACCGAACCCCAGTTTTATTTAGGGAGTCCCCTTTCTCATTCACGTGCAGTCTTGGGGGTCCTGATGCCTGCTGCTGAGGCTCAGCTGTTCAGCTCTTCCTTCTAATCTGAAAGCTGCCCCGAATCCCTGGAATGCACTTGCTGGAGTTTGGCCAGAGTCAGTTTAGGACTCTTGAAACCAAAGACGTCCTAATGGATGTGGTCACCTCTCATCTTTCAGCCTGGAAGGGGTATGGGCGAGCTAGTGTCCGTTTGTCCCTCCAGTCCACTAGCTTCCCCTTCTGCACCCTACTTGGTGTCCTTGGAGGCTGACAGGATCAGCAGGCTCCCTGGCCTCGGCTCCCACTGGATTCAGGCAATGGGCAGCATTGGCAGGGCAGTGGGGCGAGGGGTGGGGGAGGACAGTGAGGTTGGGTGTTTATTTTCTCCTAGTGGGCCAGTGGTGGTTCACTGGTAGAATTCTCATCTTCCATGCGGTAGACCTGGGCTCGATTCTCAGCCAGTACCTCTGATGTGTCACAGTCTACCTGTCAGCGGGGGTTTGTGTGTTGTTATGATGCTGAACAGGTTTCAGCAGACCTTCCAGACTAAGACAAACTAGGAGAAAAGGCCTGGCAATCTACTTCTAAACATCCCACGTGACACAATGGTCTACTTCCAATGAAAACCCCATGGGTCCCAGTAGTCTGATCTGCAACCGAACACAGGGATGGAGCAAAGCTAGGTAGCGTTTTGTCCTGTTGTTCATGAGGTCACCGTGAGTCAGGAGCTGACTTGATGGCAGCTACAATGAACACCCCTCCCTGCAGGCTGGCGGGAGCAGTGGCTGTGTTCCTCCGCTGAAGGCCTCACTCCTATCTGCCAGCCCTCTCCACCTAGCTCACTCCAGGTTCACTCCGTGAGGCTCCCCATGGCTCCTAGGCTCCAGGTGGTCCTATGCTGTCCTTGCTGGTGCTCTGCCCCTGCCCCTCTTCTTTAATCTCTCCTCAGTTACAGAGTGTGGGCACACATCCACTTCCCTCCATCGCCCTGACTGGTATAGTGGATTTCTCTGCTTGCTCAGGACCCAGAGTTGCTGGGAAGCAGTGGTGAGCCTCCTAGGCTCCCAGGGGGATAGTACAGGGATGGAAGGACCGCGAGAAGACAAAGAAAAGCCTCTCAAAGTACCCCCAAATTGGAGTGTTGAGAAGAAGCCCAGGCAGAAAGAGCTCGGACCTATAGTCCACAGGGCTAGGGCCCAGCACGTCCGTTCTGTGCCATCTTGGGAAAAACTACTTCCTATCACTGAGCCTCATCTTCTCATCTGTAAAATGAGAATGATACGAGAGCCTGCTGCATTGGCTGTGGTGGGGAGTCTGTGATATTGTGTCATGTGTTCCTTCATTCCTTCACTATGCATTGAGCCCCTGCTATGCTGAGTGGTGCCAACAGTTAACACACTGCTGCTAACTGAAAGGTTAGAGGTTTGGGTCTACCCAGAGGTACCTTGGAAGAAAGGCCTGGTAATCTACTTCTGAAGGGTCACAGCCATTGAAAGCCCTATGGAGCCCAGTTCTACTCTGACACACGTGGGGTGGCCAGTGGCGGTACTGGTGGTATTGCTTTGTGCCTGGCAATGTGCTAGGTCCTGGGAACACAGCAGTCAAGAGAATAGAGACTGCTCTTACCCTTGTGGAGTTTACAGTCTACAGGGGGAGATGAACATTAACAAGGAGTCACATAGATAAACACCCAAGTGCTCACTGAGGTAACTCGATAGCAACTAACAGGTAGATTCTGCAATCTCAGGATTCATTAGTCCCCCTGGGATTGGGAAGTCCTATCTGAGCTGAGACTTGGAGGAGAAGGCAAGTCAGCCAGGTAGGAAAGGTGACCCAAGCATAGACAACAGGCATGTCAGGTGCTGAGGGGGTTTTTGGATGAGCTGCAAGTGATGGGAGAAGTAGAAGACAAGGTGGAAAAGGCAGGAAGGACCAGGCCATTCAGGGCCTTGCACGCCTCAGTGAGGCATCTAGACTTTATTCTGAGGGCAAGGAGTGGCATGATATGATTTATGGTTTAAAACACCACTCTGGCTGCTGTGTGAAGAACCAATTAGAGGAGGGATCAGCAAGGAGTCAGGGAGACCAGAAGGAGACTACTGCAGTTGTCCAAGTGAGAGGTAATGGTGGCTCAGACTAGGACAGTGGCAGCGAAGGAGGGGAGAAATGAGATGGGGCAGACATGGCCAGCTGTCCACCAGAGATTCACAGATTCTGCCAGGAAGCAGCTGCCCAGTCAGAGACTACATTTCCCAGTGTCCTCTGCATCTGGATGGAATCATGTGACTAGTTCTCACCAATGGAATGGAAACAGAAGTGATGATGTCACTTCTGGGCTGAAGCAGTTAAGAACAGGTATGTCTTCCATTTTTCTTCTCCTGTCCACTGGTTGGAAGGAAAGGCCCTAGGGGGTGGTGGAGTTGTAAGATGGAGCTCCCTGGGTCCCTGAGTTACCACCTGAACCTGAATTAGACTTTAGTTGACTGAAGAAAAAATCCTAACATTGCAGGATCTACCTGTTATAGCAGCTGTTGGTTGTTGTTGAGTTGCTCTGACTTGGTGACCTTATGTATAACAGAATGAAACATTGCCTGGTCCTGTGCCATCTTCATGATCATTCGTATGTTTGAGTCCACTGTCGCAATTATTCTGTCAGTCCAACTCATTGAGGATTTTCCTCACTGTTGCTGACCCTCTATTTACCAACCATGATGTCCTTTCCTAGTGACTGGTCTTTCCTGATGATGTGTCCGAAGTAAGTGAGCTGAAGTCTTGCCATCCTCAGGTCTAAGAAATATTCTAGTTGTATTTCTTCTAAGACTGATTTGTTTGCTCTTCTGCAAGTCCACAGTGTGTTCAATATTCTTTGCCGATACGACAGTTGGAATGCACTATTTCTTCTGTCTTCCTTTTCCATTATCCAACTTTTACATGCATGTGAGGCAACTGAAAAGCCTGTAGCTCAGGTCAGGTACACCTTAGTCCTCAGAATGAACATCTTTGGTTTTTAAAACTTTACAGAGGTCTTTTTGCAGTTGATTTGCCCAATGCCATTCATCGTTTGATTTTTTATTTTTATTTTTTTTTTTGTGCTTTAAGTGAAATTTAACCAATCAAGTCAGTCTCTCATACAAAAATTTATATACACCTTGCTACGTACTCCTAGTTGCTCTCCCCCTAATGAGACAGCACACTCCTTCTCTCTACCCTGTATTCCCCGTGTCCGTTCAGCCAGCTTCTGACCCCCTCTGCCTTCTCATCTCGCCTCCAGACAGGAGCTGCCCATAGTCTCTTGTGTCTACTTGAGCCAAGAAGCTCACTCCTCACCAGTATCATTTTCTATCTTTCCAATCCCTGTCTGAAGAGTTGGCTTCGGGAATGGTTCCAGTCTTGGGCTAACAGACGGTCTGGGGACCATGACCTCTGGGGTCCTTCTAGTCTCAGTCAGACCATTAAGCCTGGTCTTTCTACATCGTTTGATTTCTTGACCGCTGCTTCCATGGATGCTATAACAGCTAACGCTACCTTAACTAACACGTGGCAGATCAGTTAGGAGAAAGAACCAGCTCCTTGGGATTGGCCGTTGTGGATGAGGGAGAAAAATGTCAAGAATAATGTCTAAGTTTCAGGTTGAGCAACTACAGAGATCAAGTTGATGTTTACTAGTTGGAGAAAATAAGAGTTTTTTTTTTTTTTTAATGGGAGTAAAGTCTTGAGTTTTGAACGCATATGTTTACGATGTCAAGAGAAAAGTTAGGTAGAAGGATTCCAAAGAGGTCTGGGCTGGTGATGTACTTTGGGTGTTTTGTCTTATAGACGGCATTTAAAGTGACTAGTCGGTACTCAATGAACAGTCTCTGAATCAGAATATGAATCATTTCTTCCTCACTTCCACCCATTCGTTGGAAGTAGGTGGGACATGAATCATCCAAAAGGGATTTAAAAGCCCCCCAAAACCTGACAGCAAGCCAAAGGACCATCTATCCCTTGCTTTGCTCTCATGTCCCCATTGAAGAGGCCCTCTGAGCTCAGAGAAGCCTGAGAATCAAGCTATTCACAGGCTGAATGAAGGTAACGCTGTTGATGCTCAAACCGCCTTCCTGCCGCGATGGGTAAAACACTCACTTATCTTTGCTGCAATGAAAACCGCTTGAATCTCTGCCTTTTATCCCCTCAAGTGCCTTCTCCTAATATGGTGGGGTTTGAAAATAGAATGTGGAAAGGCAAGGCTGGGCTCACCTGCCTTTGGATGAAGCTACTTATCTCCTTCCCTGGGCCCCAAGATTCTTTGCTCCAGGGGGTTTTAGAGGGGCTGTTGCAGCAGGGAGGGTTTCTGGACAGGCTGGGGAGGCAGCTTGGCTAGGAAGAGGTCCCTAGCAAGGCTGACATTTTCTCCCAATGGCCTCTAGTCCCAGAGCAGCGAACTCCAATGCCTGCAGGAGTTAGCCAGTTAATGAAGCAGAGAAGGGCTCACACAGGGACCTTGGAGAGCCAGAGAGCACACGTTCTGTTTAAAGGGGAGGACGCTACACGGCTCCAGCCAACTGTTGCTATGCAGAGTGCAAGTCCGGTGTCGCTAGGTCTTCTGGCTTCTTAAGAGAAGCCCCCAGTTCAGATTTTCTGTGGATTCCTTGATGTTTAAATGCTGGCAGCTAATTACATTTAGCAAGTGCTCTGTGGGCCAAATAAATAACTTGTGCACGGTGCATATGACGGCTGGGCCACCAGTATGAAACCCTTGGGCAGTGGTGGAGGGGACACGTGCCCCCTTCCTGGCGGACAGTGCCCAAGAGGGAAAATATGTAATCATTTTGGAATTGTTACTGAATCAACGCACGTTCATTGGCTTAGCTACATAAGCCGTGAACCATAAGTCATGGTTCTTTTTTTTTTCCTCCCCTTGGTGATGTAAACATTTCAAGTTTGTCGACAAGTGAGAAAAACAAACAAAAAAAAAGGAAAGATAAACTGTGATTGAGAGTGAGCTGGCTCTGCACTCCAGGGCTGTGTATATCCTGTTTGCTGAATCCTCAGGGCTGAACAGGCGCACAGAAAACAGTGTCGGATAAAAGAATGGATGAATAAAAGGACAAACAGCCCCAGAGCCATTGGCACGGTGTTTCAGGGTGTGGGAGAGTGACTCAATTGTCACCCGAGCCCCGTGTTTTGGCTCTGCTACATCTAAATCCCTCTCTAAAGGGGACACATGTAGGAAGCTGGTGCAGTGTATGAGGGCCCCAATGAGAAGACAAGCTTGTGCTAACAAGGTCTAAGTAACTGACCTGGCATCTCGTTCCCTCTTCTCTGCCTACTAGAATTCCCCCAAGCCTTTAAGACGCAGCTCCAGACTTCTCTTCAAGGGAAGCCATCACTGACTCCCCAGCCAATAATACACGGTCCCATTTAACTGAGCAGCTACTACTGCCAGACACTGCCTGTCCTTCCTCCCTCCTTCCCTTCCTTCTTCTCTTCCTCCCTTTTTCCCTCCTTCCTTTCTCTCTCCCTCCACTTTGTCCTTCCTTCCTTCCTCCCTCCCTTCCTTCTTTTCTTCCTCCTTCTTTCCGTTATTTCCTTCCCTCCCTCCTTTTTCCTTTTCTCTCCCTCCCTTCCTTCTTTCCTCCATCCCTTCCTTTCTCCCTCCCCCTCTCTCTTCTTCCCTTGCTTCCTTCCTTCCTTGTTTCTTTCCTTCCTTCCTCCCTTCTACTGAGCCATTCTTCCTCCCATTCATTTACTGTGATAACTATTGAAGATAATTCGTGAACAAAAAGACACAATTCCACATCCACGTCAGCTTCCAGCCACCATCCAGTCCATTCTCAACACAGCAGTCAGAGTGATCTTTCTAAAACACAAACACAATCCTGTCACCCTCTTACTTTCTGCCCATCAGCAGCCCTCCATTTCCCACAAGATAGAATGAGCTAGGGTGTATCTGCCTCCTGTCCCCTGACCATCCCTCCAGACTCACCTCTCCCCTTCCCTACTGCACACCCTACACTCCAACCAACCAGAATGACTGACCGATACCATCAGGTGAGTTACTCCTACAGGAGCTGTGTCCTTGTAAAACAGGTGAATAGACAAGAGACAGACACGCAGAGGGAAGACGGCCGTGTGAAGATGGAGACAGAGACTGGAGAGATCCACAAGGCAAAGAATGCCAAGGATTGCTGGCTGTCACCAGAAGCTAGGGGAGAGGTCTGGAACAGTCTCCCCCAGAGCCTCAGAAGGAATCGACAAGGCCAATACCCTGATCTCAGACTCCCAGCCTCCAGAACTGTGAGATGATAAATTTCTGTTCTTATAAGCCACTCAGTTTGTGGTACATCTTTACAGCTGCTCTAGGGAATGAATACAACAGGACAGGTATCCACCCTGACATGGTAGACATCCCCTGAGCAGGATCATAACATTCCTGGGAAGCCGATCTGGGAATGAGGAGGTTGAGGAGGCCTGGGAGGGACTTCAGGAGCCCAGCTGGCTACTGCCGGTTAGCAGAACAAGAGAGAAGGCAGAGAGAGAGGGTTATTGGCTGTTTACATTCCTGCACTTCTCCCCCAGAATGCAGGCTGCCCTGTGAAATGAATGCTGAAACTTTGCCAGCCCCAGGGCCTTGCTCAGACAGTAGCCTCTGCTGGACCTCCCATTTCCAGCCCTCTTTCCTCAAAAGAAACCCTACTAATCCCTCAAGATTCAGCTCAAACATCACCCCCTCTTTTGCTGATCAGCCAGCTTCGCACTCTGGAATTACCCTTCCCCCTGCTGAGTTCCAGTGATCCTGGGGAAGGCCCTCCATCATATTTCAGGGTGCCTGTGGGCAAGTCACTGAAGTACCCCAGTCTCTTTGTTGGTACAACAGAAATAACCAGAGGGGCACCTTTTAAGGTGGTCAGGGTGATTACGTGAATTACTATGTTTAAAGTCCTTAGAATACTGCCTGTCACAGAATTAAGTGGTCAAGAAATGATCATTGCTTTTAGCTGCCATCTAGTCATCTCTGACTCAAGGCAACAGAACAACATGTTGCCCCGTCCTGCACCATCTTCCCGAACGTTGGTATGCTCGAGTCCATTGTTGCGGCCACTGTGTATCTTGACTGCCTTTCAACCTAGGGGGGTCATCTTCTAGCACTATATCAGGCAATATTCTGCTGGGATCCCTAGGGTTTTCACTGGCAAAATTTGGAAGTAGATTGCCAGGCCTTTCTTCCTAGTCTTAGTCTGAAAGCTCTGCTGAAACTTGTCCACCATGGGTGACTCTGCTGGTATTTGAAATACTGGTGGTACAGCTTGTAGCATCATAGGAACACCCAAGCCACCAGAGACAAAACTGACAGATGGATGGTGGCAAGAAATGATATCAATTATAATAATATCAAGAATAGCAGTAGTCAAAATTTATGACGACAGTGACAATGATTATCAGCGTGTGTTTGTACCACTACCCTTATCGATTCCCTTACCTAATTAAGAAGTGGGCCCATATTTTTACCCATCCCAGGCTTCTGGTAGCCCTCCATATATGGTGTTATTTATTTTGTTGTTGTTGTTGACCTCCGTAACATGTTTGATGAATGAATGTTGAACCACAGATTTCAAAACCTTGCCTCTCCAGGCTAGGGGGAGTCAGAGAGGTCCTTTGGCAAGACGACAAAAATAACTGACAGTTGTTGAGCACTTACTGTGTGCCCGGCAACGTTCTAAGCACCCCACAGCAGCACTACATCCTGTAACTCAGGACACGGTTGTCCACCGGAAGGAGCCTCCATCTATCATATGCTCACCACGTGCCAAAGGCACCAGGAAACACTGAACACCAGTGATTCCCAGCAGGGGTGATTCTAACCCCAAGGGGACATTGGTCCATGTTTAGAGACATTTTGGGTTGTTATAGTGGTGGGGGGGTTGCTACTGGCATCTAGCGGGTGGAGACCACAGACGCTACTAAACATCCTACAATGCATAGGACAACCCCCCTCCCCACAACAAAGAATTAATCTGCCCCCAAATGTCAACAGTGTTGAAGTTGAAAGGTTCTGATCTACACGCATTACAAACAAAAACAAAAAGCTGCTGTCGGCTCGACTCCAACCCCGTATATGTCATAGTAGAATTGTGCCCCATAGGGTTTTCAGTGGCTGGTTTTTCAGAAATAGATCACCAGCCTTTCTTCTGAGGCACCTCTGGGTGGATCTGACCCTCCAACTTTTCAGCTCGCAGCTGAGTGCACTAACTGTTTGCATCACCCCAGGACTCCCTACACGAGTTATCTCCTTCCATTTTAGCCTCGCGATGGCCCTGAGATGTAGGAACCACAGAGGAGCAAACTGAGACTCAGAGAGGTTCTGGCACGTGCCCAAATGGAGCCAGGACCCAATCCCTGGTTATCGGCTGCCAAATGGTGTGCTGTTAGTCCTGCCCTGGGGTAGAAGACTTGGAGAGATGAGCATGGAGGAGGCTGCATTGGGCAGGGAGCCCTCAGCCAGAGTTGGGGGAGGGCTTCCCGATGAGCAGAACACAGCCGCTTTCTGAGGGTCACTGGAGGGTCGGGCTGGGGCACAGCAGCTTGTCCAGAGCCCAGAGCTGGCCCGTGGGGAATTTTCCCGGCCAGCCAGAGCAGCCACCAGATGGGAGGCCGAGCAGAATTTAATATCTGACCATCTGCAGCACAAACACAGCAGGCAACCCCTCCCAGCAGATGAGAAGCCTCTTCCGGCAACGCTGGGCCGAGATTTGCCACTGGTCCTGGGAGGCTGGGCTGCCAAGGGTTCGGGGTCTCTCCTGCCACAGACACATAAGCCCATACGTGATCTGTGCCCCAGGGCATGAGACCTGCAGCAGCCACGGCTGCCCCAGACCACCCATCTTTCTGGATGTCCTGCTCTGCCCTCAGCACCTCGTCTTAGGGAACAGGTAGGTGCTGGGCTATGACGGAGGGCCTCTATGTCCCCCTATGCCAGGCAGAAAGGGACATGCCACAACTGCTATGAGCAGGAGTAGGAGGCATAGAAAGAGGACATTCAGAGGTGATGAGGGAGAAGGTCACCTTCAGCTCTCCCAGTCCACCTGAAGCCCTCAGAATGACCCAGCTCCTCTCCCCCATGGGAGCTGCCTGTCTGTGTTTCGCTCTTCCCCTGCTTGATCATTTTCCAAGAAAATACAACCAGCTTTACTCTTTGGGAGCCCAGAGGGTCCTTCAGAGTTACAGAATCACTCCAGGGAAGCACAGCTGTTAATAACAATAGGAAAACCCAGGGGCTGTCAAGTCGATTCCGACTCACAGTGACCTTATGTGTGTCAGAGTAGAACGGTGCTCCACAGGGTTGCCAGTGGCTGATTTTTTGGTAGACTACCAGCCGTTTCTTCCGAGGCACCTCTGGGTAGACTCAAACTTCCAACTTTTTGTTTAGCAGTCGAGGGTGTCAACCATTTGCACCACTCAGGAACCCCGATAACAACAGGAGTTGCCATTAACTGAGGATTTACATCATGCCCCAGGCACTGTGGTAAACACGTTGCCTTCAAGTCTTTATGATAACTCTGTGAGGTGCTGACATACACCCCATTTTTGAAGCTCAGAGAGGTTAAGCATTTCTCCTAAGGTCCCTGAGCAAGTGAATTGCTTCAGGGTTTTCTAGAGGTTGAGAATTACCGCAGATCATGCAGGATTAAGCCTGGCTCAAGGCAGGCTCTTCAGTGAAAGGGCAAGCGCTGCTCTTAACCAGTCCCATAGCTGGTGCTTCTCAGGGGTTGGAGACACTCTGCCTTTCAGCTGTGTGCTGTGGTTAAAACACACCCTGCCGCTGGCAGGGAGTGAAGGTCGCTGTCTCATTTGGCCAAAGCTTCCTTTAGAAATAACACTAAGACCCACTTCACGTCTCCTCTACTCAGATGTGAGGATCTTCCCGGGTCAAACTCCTGAACTCTTATCTTCCAAGTCTTCACCCTGTTCGGAAGCTGCCTTCTCCCTTGATCTGCTAATTGATTAACTAAACATAACTAAGGGCCAAGTCCGTGCCAGGGCCGAGGAACCCAAACACGACTGCGGCCATCTCTGCTTGGCATGTCCCACACAGCAAGAAGAGTGACTATTTCCTAAGCACCTACTAGGTGCCAGGTGCTTGGCACACCCTGCATTTTCATTCTTATGGTACCCTGCGAGGTTGGACTGAGCATCACTGCTGTTTTACGGGGCAGGAGACTGGGGCTTAGAGGGGTTGTGTGGCTTGCTCAGGGCCCTACAACCAGATTCTGGCAGATGTGGGATGGGGAAGCAGATGTGGCCGGTACCCAAGTGCCCATGCCTCCTGGGGATGAGCTCTGTCCACATCCGGAAGGAGCTACCATGTTGACGTTGTTAGGTGCCATCAAGTGGGTTCCAACTCACAGCAACCCTGTGTACGACAGAACGAAATAGTGCCTGGTCCTGTGCCATCCTCACAATTGTTGCTGTGTTTGAGCCCACTATTGCAGCCGCTGTGTCAATCCATCTCATTCAGGGTCTTCCTCTTTTTTGCTGATCCTCTTCTTTACCAATCATGATGTCCTTCACTGGGGACTGGTCCCTGCTGATAACATGTCCAAAGTAGGTGAGACAAAGTCTCACCATCCTTGCTTCTAAGGAGCACTCTGGCTGTACTTCCTCCAAGACAGATTTGTTTGTTCTTCTGGCAGTCCATTCAATATTCTTTGCTAACACCATAATTCAAAGGCATCAATTCTTCTTCGGTCTCCCTTACTCATTGTCCAGCTTTTGCAGGATTTATATCATGCACCAGGTACTGTGATAAATGTGTTCTTTACAAGTCCTTATGATAACTCTGTGAGGTGCTGACATGAAGCCCATTTTTGAAGCTCAGAGAGGTTAAGTAATTCTCCCAAGGTCACAGAGCACATGCATTGCTTCAGGGTTTTGTAGAAGTTGAGAATTGTCACAGGCCATGCAGAATTAGGCCTGGTACATGACAGGCTCCCAGGTGAATCCATGTCCCCATGAGTTTTAGGAACACTCTTCAGCAAGAGGACAAGCGCTCTTTGTAACCATGGACTCATTGGGGTCAGGGTGGGGACACGCCATCTCCTTTGCCTCCTGGTTATGCTTCGGTGCTTTGCTACGCCTGGGGGCTCCAGGCCGTTTGCTCCTGATTTTAACCCAAGTAGACGGTGCTGGCTACTGCTCTCAAGTGGCTTTCAAGTCTCCAATGAGGCCAAACCAGACGGGCTAAGAACTTCGTCTCCCACTGGCTGAGGGCAGTCTGCTCTGGGTGAGGATATCGCATAATCAAATTATGGTTCATTTTCAAGGTTCCCCAGTCCAGCCAGGAGGCTGACTTCCTGGCCCCATTAATCAGAGATTCAACTTTCCAAGTTCAGGGCAGCCCAGACGGCCCTGGGCTGGATCCCAAGGACAGTGCCTGACGTTGTGGTGTGCAATGCCAAAGGCGAAAACATGATTCAATTTCCTGCAGCAACTCCTACATTCTAAGCAAGTTACTTAACTTCTCGGAGCCTTAACTTTCTCAACTATAAATAGGGATAGTAAAAGTATTTGGTAGACCCTTTTTTTTTTTTTTTTGCCTCTTAGTATCTATTTTCCTTCCCTAACAGCATCCCTGTGGGGGCAGTGGTGGTTCAGAGGTAGAATTCTTGACTTCCATGCAGGAGATCCAGGTTCGATTCCCGGCCAAGACACTTTATGGGAAGCCACCGCCTGTCTGTCAGTGGAGGCTTGCATGTTGCTGTAATGCTGAAGGGGTTTCAGTGGAGCTTCCAGACTAAGGTAGACTAGGAAGAAAGGCCTGGTGAGCTACTTCTGAAAATCAGCCAGTGAAAACCCTATGGATCACAACAGCCCAGTTCCCAGTCAATCACGGGGATGGCGCAGTGTTTTGTTACATTGTACATGGAGTTACCACGAGTCAGGGCCAACTTGACAGCAGCTGACAACAGCACCCTGTAAAAGCCCATTGCCTTTGGGTTGATTCTGTCTCATAGCAAACCTATACAACAACCACAGAAGCCCTATTTTTTCAGGAGGGGAATTTACCTCTTTCTCTGTTGCATAATCTCTTGTTTTGCTCTTCTCCAGCCTAGGGACAGGCATGCTAAACTCCTCTGAGTCGCAGTAGGCGCCCTGGTGGTGAAATGGTTAAGCACTGGGCTGCTACCCAAAAGGTGGATGGTTCAAACATACTCGGGGGCTTCTCAGGAGAAGGGCCTGGTGATGTGCTCCCATAAAGATTACAGCCTAGGAAACCTTATGGGGCAGTTCTACTCTCTCACACAGGGTCACTACGAGTCGAAGTCGACTGGACCGCACCTAACAACAAGATTTATAAAAAAAAAAAAACACTAATGATTGCACAGAGGTTTCTTTAAATTCCTGGAATCAGTAGTTCCCCAGTCTTTGTCAAAAGGCTCTGAGTGCATGTTGAGACACATATTAAGCCCTCAACCAGGTGTGTATAACCTGGCTTTGCCTGGGCTCAAACTTGTAGTCACGCTTTCACAGGGAAAATGCTCACAGTACACATGCTATTATTGACTGTTTTCTGGCATCAGTTATTAACTTGCTCTGAACTACGATGGAAAGGTATACATAAGTTCATCAGATGCTAAAAAGATTTAAAAATATTAGATTCTGCATTTGTTTTATTAACTGGAAAGTAACAAAACTATGCTTTAGCTAATTTCTAACTGCTCCAGTCTAACTGTGCACTGAATTTGATGCTTTAGAAGAAATAATTCATTATGGTTTGTGGTGCTTAGAATTTAGGGTTTGGTCCCTTAACTCTACTAAGCTATCTTTTTGGTATGTGTTAAAAAAAAAAAAAATTCTTATAGTGAAGATTAAATAGGATGCTGCCTGCAAAGCATTTAACAGAGGATAATCACTGTGCCTTAGAGATAGGCAGCCCTCAAGACAATCCCTAATGATCCCCACTCCTGGTATTCAGACCCTTGTGGAATCCTCTCCCTTTGAGTGTGGAGGCATCTAGCACCTCACTTCTAAAGAAGAGAATATGGTGAAAGTGATACAATGTCACTTCTGAGATGAGGTTACAAAAAGACTGTGGCTTTCCCCTCCTTGCCTTCTCTCACCCTTGCCTTCTTGCTTTCTCAGAGCCCTGGCTCTGGGAAAAGCCAGCTGTCAGGTTGTAAGCTGCCCTATGGAGAGGTCCACATGGCCAGGAGCTGAGGTCACCGGCATTTAGCCAGCAGGGACCTGAGGCTGGCCAACAGCCAAGTGAGTAAGCTTGGAAGCAGTTGAGATTTGAGCCGGCTGCTGGTTTACTTCCATCCTTGGCTGTCGGTGGGGTTGATCGGGACTGCGGTGTTAGAGCGTTCTATAAACTCTGAAGCCCCCTGCAGATATTTGCTACTTTTCATGATAATAGGACTTCAGCAACTGCCAACAGCAGCCTCTGTTGACCAAGAGCGCCCCGTGTGTCAGGCACTGTGCTAAGCTCATTTGTCCACTTTTGTTTTAAATCCCCATTTTACAGATGTGAAAACTGAGGCTTGGAGAGATTAAGAGACTTGTGCGTGGTCACACAGCCAGCATGTGGCCAAGCCAGGATTCAAACTGCAGTTGCCCTGGCTTCTAAGCACCTGTAGGTCTAGCCTTCTGAGTAATGAGCTGTAGGAGCCCTCTGCTCACTCCAGGAAGCACCTGCAGCATGTGCGTGGGTCAGCGGGAGGTGTCAGTGTGGCCCTGACATAGCATAACCCAAAGCTGAGGCTGTCCCTGACAGACCCAGAGGCAAGGGTCACCCAAAGCTGAGGCTGTCCCTGACAGACCCAGAAGTGAGGGTCACCCAAAGCTGAGATGGTCCCAGACAGACCCAGAGGTGAGGGTCACCCAAAGCTGAGGCTGTTCCGGAGGTTGTGGCATCTCCCTCTGAGGTCCAGGAGGCACCGGGGCAGGGCTGAGTGGAGGCCAGCGGTTTGGCCGAGGTGGCCTGTCAGAGCCCTGGGTGATGGGGCAGCCCCACTCAAAGCACATGTGCTCTTGAACCTGAGCTCAGAGGCCCTGACTCCAGGCTTCCGGCTCTGGGGTCCTGGGGGCCCCTGGTGAAGGATGCCCCCCCCCCACCCAGTGTCAGCACTGCTCCTGGGGAAACTCATCCGAGCCAGGGGCTCCTGGCTGCTATGACCTCATCCCCTTGCGTCTGACCCTGTTTCCCTGTAATTTACGGCCATGTCCACATTAACTGATGCTGCAAAGGCTGTGAACAGGGCTAATTGTTTCCAAACAGTGAATTGTGAGACTTCTTGACCAATTCCAGGAGCATTCGGGTGGGAAGTGGCAAGGCCTGCTGGTGATAATGAAGGACCCCAGGGACACCATCTGCCAGATGGGACTCAGAAGCCTCTACGTGGTGTGGCCACCAGGGGTCTTGGATGACCTCTGACCCCAGAGCATCAGGAGAAATTCTCCACGGTGATTGCTTCAAATGTCCCCTACTTTCATGTGGTGGTCACATGGCAGAAAGAAAGGGGCCTAGCTGGACTTCCGGGTAGCACAGGAAGGAAATGCTTGCCAGACCATCATAATACTAATACTGACTTTTATGATGATTGATGGAGCTTTTAATATGTGCCAGGGACTATGCTGGTGCTCTCTATGGATCTCATTTAATTCTTACATCAACCTGATGAGGAAGGTACTCTTGCCACTCCCATTTTACAGATGAGAAAACTGAGGCTCAGAGGGGTGACATCACGCAGACAGTACATAGTAGAGCTGGGCTTTAACCTCACTTAGTATTGGCTCTGGAGTCCCTGGGAAGTACAAATAGTTAATGCACTCGGCTGCTAACCAAAAGGTTGGAGGTTCGAGTTCACCCAGAGGCAGCTCGAAAGAAAGGTCTGGTGATCTACGTCTGAAAAATCAGCTACTGAAAACCCTGTGGAGCATGGTTCTACGCTGACACAGATGGGGGAGCCATGAGTCAGAACTGGCTCAAAGGCAACTAGTTTGGTCTGGTTCCCAAACTTACGCTTTAAACTTCAGTTCAACAGTCTCTCCAGGCAGGCCTACCAAGTTGGTATCTCTAGTTCTAAAAGCTTTGGGGTTAGTTATTTCAACTCCCCATTGCTTTCCGGTTGTTCCAGTCTTAGTTCCTCTCTATGTTTCCCTTTCCCAATTATTCCAGTGTCTTCTCTCTCCCCGTCCTGACTTCTCACGCCCTCAGCTGGGAAGGCTATGGGGGAGGGGGTGGAAAAGAAGGGAAATAGGCCTTATTGAGGGCCTACTGCATATGAACCGTTCAACATATATGATCTCATTTAACCTTTACAAAAACCCTACATGATAGGCATGATATTGTCTCTATAACAATAAGATAATAAGGAAACTACTGCTCAGAGAGGTCGGTGACTTGCCCAAGGTCACACAGCATCCAAGTGATGGAGACAGGATTGGTCTGACTTCCCACTTTGCTCTTCTTTATGGCATATGGCCTATGACATACGACTGTATCATTGCTCTGCATCTAATTATAGCTGGGCATTTTTCACTAAGATGCATGATATTTTCCATCTGATCAGGTGTGGCAAATATCTAGCATATGTGCACATCTTGCCCTTTGCACAGCCTGGGCAGACATTACTAATGGATCAGGACACTGTCTTGCTGAGCTGGATCTGTTCTCAACACTGTGGTCCAGGAAGCCATTACCAAAAGCGTTGAGATGGCTTTCTAGATGAAAAACAGGTGCCACCCCTGTCCTGGACGCTCATCCTGAGGATAAGGCAACATCTGATTTCTTGGTCTTTAATCTCCAGGGCCTTAGAAGGCCTCCAAGTCACGTGGGGGAAACTGGAAAACCCCTCCAGAATTGCTCAAAAAACAAAAACCCAACCTAAAGCTTGGTCTCCTTCCCAAACACATCTAGTTCTGAGAGTTGCCCTTCTCGAGTAAATTACCCCAGGTCCACTAAGTTGGAATTTTCTGCATTCACTCTTCTGAGACCCACCGGGGGAATGATGCATTGTATCCTCATGGGCATAGCCAGATTTCAAGGCCGGAAACATCTGTTGCAGAGAAGTAAGGCAATGTGATTTCTCACGACCAATAGGGCTGCCAACTTCCACCAGCTGTGGTTGGGTGGCATCTGGATGGCGTGGCCAGAATAAGTCAGGTGGGAGTTGTGAGCAAGCCCCTATGCATCAGTGGTGGCTATGACCACTTCTCTCCTGTGTGTGTCAGTGACTAAGAGTGACCATCTTACGGGGACCTCCTGAAACCTGCTCTGATTTCTCTAGACTCAAACCTTTGCATACGCAGGTGTTCTAGTGACTCTTGGTTGGTTCCAACCCACCAATGTCTCACCCTGGAGGTGAGAACCACTGCCCCGAGCCAGAAGGCAGAAATGTCCTGCCCCTCTTCCAATGCCCAGAGCCCCTCCTGTAATGCCTGGCAGAGAGCTGGGCACACCAAGGACACTTGCTGGAGGCATGAAGGCCTAAGCCCTGTGTCCCTGTGCCTCTTCTCTCCACAGGCTACACAGCGTGTCTCCTGGATTTACCTGTCTCCATCGCCCCTTTGTCTGGTAACAGCCCTCCTGCCATTTTCCTCGGGGGGACAATTCTGTCCTTACTCTCATGCCATGAGATTCGGTGGGGGAAGCAAGTGCCTCAAGACAAGGCCATCGGGGCAACACACACCAACCAAGTATCAGCCGAGTTTTCTCCACAGTTACTCTCCAAGCCCCTCCTCAGCTACAGCTGTTACAGGGTGCTTATCATTCCTTGGCTTGTTTATTGTCTGTCTCCCCGACTAGTATGCAAGTTCCAGCTGCCCATTTTGTTTCCAGATGGCTGCTCAATTCTTACAACAGTGTCTGGAACATAGTAAATGCTCAATAAAGATGTGTCGAATGAATAAATGGTGGCCTGCCTTTGGCTGAAGCAATTAGAAAGGAGAGCCTCTCTTTCGACAGGAGCTGCTTAACTGGTAGAGCAAAAGCCTACCTGCAGGAGAATGCACCTGAGAATGAAGAGAGCCCTGAAGAAAGCAGATCCTAAGGGTACATGGAGAAAAATTCCTGATGACACTGGTCACCTAGATCCAGCTGTGCCTGAAGCCCGCCCTAGAACCACTGCATTAGATAGCTGTTTTCTCATTTACTCTACCATGTGAAATTATTGTGTTAGGTTCTGGATAATACTTTGGTTAGTAACACACCCACGGTCCCTACCTTCAGAGTCCAGAGGAGGAGCTACACAGCAAAAAAGCAGATATATGAAAAAAGGATAAAATTACAAGCCATCCATGTTAAGGGCTATGAAGAAACCCCATAGGATGTAGTGAGAGAAAATGGTAGGTGAGACTTGTTTCAGCTAGGTGTTCCAGAACATTCTCTCTGCCTTGAAGCTTAAATTTGAAGGTTGAGGAGGAGTCCTGCTGCCTTCTCTGTGAAGAGAGGGTGTTCCAGGCAGAGGAAACAGCATGTGCAAAGGCCCTGGGGTTGAAATAAACTTCATGTTTGAGGATGCCAGAATCCAGGTGTGTACAGGGTGAGGGGTCAAGTGGCCTGAGATTAGGCTGGGCAGGTAGGCGCTGGCTCAGCCCTTAGATGAGAGCCTTGCAGGCCAAGGTGAGGTGCTTAGATTTTTATCTGCTGTGTGCTGGGAAAAATCAAGAATCGGAGATGAAAATCACCCTGTCTCTATACAGATTCCTCTGGCTGTATGAGGAGAATGGATTGGGGGAGGGGGCGAGAGGGGAAGAAGAGAGACCCCTAGGAGGTGAGAGAGGACAGTGCCTGGATCAGCACAGCGGTGGCTGACTTTGCAGGAAGTGGACAGGTTCAAGACTTGTGGTCTGGCTGAATACTTTCAGGCCCTTTTATATGCACTCACTCTTTCAAATGGTTCCAGGAGCTCCCATACGTGACAACCCCGCCCCCCCCCCCCCCCCCCCACCGCCTGGCCCTGAGACAGGCTTCATCATGTCTAGTCACGGCCTTCCGGATCCTTCCACTACCTGCTTTTCTCTCTGTTTTTCAAGCTCTTCATTACTTCCTAATTGTCCCGATTTCAGTTCTTTCTTGTTCTTGTCAAACACCAATTTAAAAAATGAGTCATCATTAACTTCACGCCACTCCTCATTTATAATTAGGCCCGTTCGTTCCCCTAGCTCTGCCTGTCTCTGTTTCCCTCTTAGAAAAACCAGAGGGAAAAAATGATCCTTGTTTGATTTCCTTTTTATTTCTTTTGCTGGCACACATGCTACTGGCCCCTCAGCTGCCTCCTGGTCCCTTCAAGGCTGGCCCAAGCAGCCCTGTGCTTCTGGCTGGTTGAAACACCACAAATGATGGCAACTGGGGACCTGGGAAGGCTTGGAGGTGCTGCAGGAGAGGCAGCAGGGTTGCCGGCCGTCTCTAATGGCTCCTGGGGGCATTTACCACTGATACAAGCCTCCAGCCATCAGGACTCAGCCTCCCAAACTGGCCAGCTCCGGGTGGATAAAGCTGAGGCTGGACCATCAGGGGGTATGAAATCACCCCTTACCCCATGAGCAAAGCAGACCTAGCTTTGAGTCACCCCCCTGGAACGTCATGCTAGGTGCTGCTGCTTCTTTCTTTTTTAATATACAATTTTTTAGAGCAATTTCAGGTCTAGAGAAAAACGGAGCAGAAAATAGAGTTCTCGTGTGCACTACTTTCCCCCTGCGCACTGTTTTCCCTGTCATTAACATTTTGCATTCATGTGGTAGAGTCCCTGGGTGGTGTCAATAGTTAAGACACTCAGATGCTAAGTGGAAGGGTGGAGGTTCGAATGTACCCAGAGGCGCCCTGGAGGAATGGCCTGGCAATGTGCTTTCAAAAAATCAACAGCTGAAAGCCCTACAGAGCACAGCTCTACTATGACACTCACGGGGTCACCACAAGTTGGAGTTAACATGAAGGCAGCTGGTCTTTTTAACAGAAGAAAGGGGAAGTGGCATTCTAGGTGGGAGGGACAGTGGGTGCAAAGTCACAGAGTGATGAAAGAGCAGCTTAAGTTCTGGGACTGGCACATCCGGCCTGGACAGAGTATGACGAGTGTGAGCAGAAGACTCCCAGGGTCTGAGGGTGGTGGGGAAGTCTGCGTTGTGGGGGGTCCTGTGTGGTTAGGGAAGGAAGAAGCGATTTCTGAGGCAGGGACTCCAAGATCTCCCCTCATTTATAAATGAAGGCTTTTCAAGGCTGCAGGGACTTCCATGTAGATCCTCTTCCCTTTTCTCAGGGCCTGGAGGCACCTGGGTTCTGGCAGAAAAACAGGCCCTGAGCCATGATTAAACATCTACAATACACTTAGTTATGTGTGCACTGTAGATTTAATAAGACAGCTCCTGCACTGTAGAATAAACCACAAGGAGCGTGTTACCCAGGTGAGGCCTGATCTCTACTTAATTAGATGCCAACTTCTTATGGCTGCAGGGGATTCGGAGGAATCCTGAGCCAGATGATGACTTTCGAAACAGGGTCAATCTATGTCCCTCTCCAGGGTATCTGCTGCAATAACCAATGGAACATGAAAACCAGGGAAAAGCCTGTATTAGGGCTAGAAATTAGGGAAGGCTGACATCCACACTGCCATAACTTCAGATGACTTATGCAAAACATAGCTCAGATGGGATTAGGTTAGAGGAAGGTCCAAACAGATCCACGGAAGGTCACATGTGAAGGAGGAAGTCACTCTCCAGCCAGCGAAAGATCCCAGAGAAGTTAACAAAGAGGTTCATTTAATCCAGTTGGTGCCTCTGGGAAGAGCACTATACAGGCCGCCATGTTGTGGGGAATCCCAAGTAGGAGCTAACAGTCTGGGGGTACTGCCATAGCTGGCTGCCACTGAGGGAAAGCCAGGCTTGGCAGAGAATAAGGGAACTGCCTGAGCTAGTACCCAGATTCTGCAATCACTGGAGACAAGAAACTCTGGCTGTAGGCTTGATGAGGTTGTTCAGGGCACTACCCCTACTTTATTCCTCTGTAACCTGTTGCTGTCGAGTCGATTCTGACTCCTAGCATCCCTATAGGACAGAGTAGAACTGGTTTCCAAGGAGCGCCTGGTGGATTTGAACTACTGACCTTTTTGGTTAGCCCCCATAGCTCTTAACCACTACGCCACCACTCTATTCCCCTAAGCGGTGGGAATTCCAAACCATGAACGTTAAACTACAGCAACCTCAATTTTTTCCTTCTTGCTTCTTTTGGGCCCGAGAGGATCAATGGAACTTACATAATCTTAGAAAAACCCAACTTGGTTCCCTATACTGTATCAGCAGAGCACCCCCTTAGGAAGAGTGAGCAAACAGAGGAAAAGTTATTAGATGTAAGATGACCCATCCTAGAAAATGGGACAATGCAAATGCACCCTTACAGAATGGAGTGACAAATAAGAGAAAACTCTGGGACACTTCTAATTCACCTTCTAACACAATTATAGGGGATGCTGTATCCAAGAAACCATAGCAGACACTCCTAAAAGAGGCATAGTCTGAGATCAGGGAAGACTGTGACGACATGAAAACAACTGTTGACTTAAAAAGTACAATGGAAGCAGGGAACAGAAGAGTTAAGTATTACAGAAAACTAAGCCAGAGAATAAAAGAGGAGTTTGGAGAATTCATTCAGAACTCCGACAAAAAACTTAGGGAAGATTCATTTCAACACTTTCCAAGGAGCGCCTGGTGGATTCGAACTGTCAACCCCTTGGTTAGCAGCCATAGCTCTTAACCACTATGCCACCAGGGTTTCCTTTCAGATGTCTAGCTCCTCAATATTATCTCATTGAGTTAAGCTCCAAACCTTAAATCTTAAACCTCCGACCAAATTTGCTCCTGAAGTCTGGTTTGAACCAAACGACAGTTTAGTTATTACGGTACAGTAGGTCTGCCTTCAGCACTGCACTCTGTCAAAGATTCATCTCTGTGGAATCAAACTGACAACAACATCTTGAAAAGTTAGATGAGAAGCTCAGGTAGGGAGAAGTGACCAGGCCTTAATGACGGTGAAATAATTTGGAAAGAGACAGTGAGAATGGTTACACAACCTGAAGAATGTAAACAACGCCCCTGGATCGTACACGTAGAATTTGTTCAAATGGCAGACCCTTTGCTGTATACATGCTCACACGACAATTAAAAATTAAAAAAAAAAAAAAAAAGAAGTACAGGAACACATAGGCCAGGGTTTCTCAATCTCAATGCTATAGACATTTGGACCAAGTCATTCTTGGTCGTGGGAGGCCGTCCTGTGCATTGTAGCGTGTTTAGCAGCATCCCTGGCCTCCACCCACAAGATGCTATTAGCACTTCCTTCCAACTGTGATAACCAAAAATGTCTCCAGACATTCCCAAATGTCCCCTGGTGGACGAAACTGCCCCGGGATTGTAAACCACGGACACAGCCACCCTCTGATGCCTAGGACGCAGGGAAGAAATTCCACCAAAGCTGAGGACAATGGACGGTGGAGAGACAGCTAAAAATAACAGCTGTCCGATCACATACCATCAATCACTGCAGAGGGAGTGCTCTCACTCAGATGCTGCCATCTGCTCCCTGGTCTGCATGGAGGTGCTGAGCACTGGCCTGGAGGGGACGCGGAGGGGACAGGAGAGGCAGGGAGTGCCAGGAGGAAACAGAACCAGACTGGGGGCGAGGGGCAGGAAGGAAGGGAAGGAATTTGGAAGGCTGAGATGAAAAGAGCTATTGTCTTTGGTGGGGTTGGGTTTCCTAGTAGTAAGCCTGAGATGAACATTCATGTGGCAGGGAGCCCTGGTGGCGCGGTAATTAAGTGTTCAGCTGCTAACCAAAAGGTTGGCAGTTCAAATCTACCAGCCACACCTTGGAAACCCCATGGGGCAGTTCTGCTCTGTCTTATAGGGTCGCTATGAGTTAGAATTGACCGGACGGCAACAGGTTTAGGAACCCTGGTGGCACAGCATTTAAGAGTTCGGCTACTAACCAAAAGGTTGGCAGTTGGGATTCACCAGGCGCTCCTTGGAAACCCTACGGGGCAGTTCTACTCTGTCCTATAGGGTTGCTATGAGTCAGAATCGACTCAACAGCAATGGGTTTTTGGTTTTTCTTGGGTAAAGGAGACTGGTGGTGCAACGGTTAAGTACTTGGCTGCAAACCCAAAGGTCAGTGGTTCAGACTTACCCAACAGCTCCATGGGAGAAAGACCTGGCGATCTGCTCCCGTAAATATTAAAAATTACAGCCTAGCAAATCGTATACGGCAGTTCTGCTCTGCCACACGGGATCACTGTGAGCCAGAATTGACTTGACAGCACCCAATAACAACATTCCTAGGGAAGTGGGGGAAGTAGGGCCTGGAAGGAAAGGTGGCGAAGCAAGAGTGTGACCTGAGCAAAGTCCCGAGGAGGGTCACACCTTGGCTCAGGCCTGCAGGACGGGGCTGGAGACAGAGTAAGCAGTACCCAGAGTGGGCTCCATTAGGGGACGAGAGAGCTGCACCTCACAGTTATTGGTTAGTAGTCGCCCCCAGGAGGATGTAAATTCTCAGGCACCCAGGTTCTCTCCCAGGTCTCTGACAAAGACAGTGCTGGTTGCGGGAGAGCCGGGGTGCACACGGTGAAGAAACCTTTATGGATGTGCAAGAGGCACTCACAGTGTCTGCTATGGGGCCTCAGAGAAAGAACTAAACACTTACTACTAAATAGATGCCGGTACCGTGCCTGTCAAGGAGCCCTGGAGACACAGTGTTTAAGTGCTCGGCTGCTAACCAAAAGGTCGGCGGTTCAAACCCACCCAGTGGCTCTGTTGGGAAAAGAACTGGTGATCTGCTCCCATAAAGATTACAACCTAGAACACCTTATGTTGGGGCAGTTCTACTCTGGCACACGGGGTCGCTATGAGTTGGAAGCGACTCGACGGCACCCAACATCTACCCTGCCCATCACTTAGCATGCATGGCCCCATGTAATCCCCACAGCCACCAGCCATCTGTTCATTTTGTCGTACTGTGGTGACTTGCGTGTTGCTGTGATGCTGGAAGCTATGCCACAGGTATTTCAAATACCAGCAACGTCACCTGTGGTGGACAGGTCTCAGTGGAGCTTCCAGACTAAGACAGACTGGGAAGAAGGCCCGGTGACCTACTTCTGAAAATCAGCCAATGGAAAACTTATGGATCACAACAGAACGTTGCCTGACTGCTCATCAGGAGATGTCATGGATTGAATTGTGCCCCCCAGAAATACGTGTCAACTTGTTTAGGCCATGATTCCCAGTATTGTATGGTTGTCCTCTGTTCTGTGATTTTCCTATGTGTTACAAATCATAATCTCTGCCTGTGGTTAAAGAGGATTAGGGTGGGGTGTAACACCCTTGCTCAGGTCACATCCTTGATCCAATGTAAAGGGAGATTTCCTGGGGTGTGGCCTGTACCACCTTTTGTCTTACAAGAGACAGAAGGAAAGGGAAGCAAGCAGGGAGTTGGGGGACCTCATACCACCAAGAAAGCAGTGCCGGGAGGAGAGTGCATCCTTTGGACCCGAGGTTCCTGCGCTGAGAAGCTCCTGGTCTAGGGGAAGATTGATGACAAGGACCTTCCTCCAGAGCCGACAGAGAGAGAAAGTCTTCCCCGGAGCTGATGCCCTGAATTTGGACTTCTAGCTTACTAGACTGTGAGTAAATAAACTTCTGTTTGTTGAAGCCATCCATTTGTGGAATTTCTGTTACAGCAGCACTAGATGACTAAGACAGGAGGGATCAATTGCTGGAGGAAGACATCCTGTTTGGTGAAGCAGAGGGCCAACAAAGACGAGGGAGACCCTTGGTGAGATGGACTGGCACAAGAGCCACAATAAAGGACTCGATTACGCAGGCGATAGGATAATGCAGGACCTGGCAGTGTTTCCTTCTGTTGCCATGCATTGGAGCCAACTCCACAGCAGCTACATATCTATTAGTAAAGAAAGTCTGGCTGATCTAATGTCAGGAATTGAAGTTATAAGTCCTTAATACACCTGGGAGTCCTTCTTCTCTGGCTCAGCCCATCTTTCTATGCTCAGCACCCACCCCAAGGGCTCCACAGTTTCCTCTGGCCATTTTTGCCCTATTTCTTCCTGGAACCTCCTTCCTGCCCTTCCTCACCTGGCTCATGCCTATATTCACCCAGGTTAGACCCCACCTCCTCCAGGAAGTCCTCCTGACTTCCCCAGGCTGGGCTAGATGCTTTCTCCCTGCTCCCAGGGCCCTGCCTCATCTGACCACATCTCCCAGGCACTCAATCAGATGACCCATATGTCTTCCACTCACCTGCCCACAGGACTGAAACCCAGATGTCTGACATCATCTCCCAAAGTGGACGTTCATATGATCACCAAGACAGAGAGCTAGGGTCCCCGGCAGATGACATTAATCAGACAACTTTAAACCTCTGCCCCAGCCTCAGACCACACCACCTGTAAAGCATTATGAATTAACATTTAAAATGCATCCTGTCATTTGCTTATGACCAACACATTTGTATGCACTGTTGGGGGGGTGGGGGATGGGGGAGAATTAAATGCAGCCTCACTATTTGAATGCACTCACTAAAAATACACTAGCAATTTTTCAAACTCTGTTTTGGCATTTCTACATTTTTTTTTTTTCATATACCAGCAGCCTCAGGCAAGCAGCTTGTGAAAAGCCACTAACCTAAAAAGGTTGGCTGTTTAAACCCAACCACAGAAGAAAGGCCTGGCAATCTGCTTCTGTGAAGGTTACAGCCAAGAAAAACTTATGGAGCAGTTCTACTCTGTAGCACACTGGGTCGCCGTGAGTCAGGGGCCGACTTGAGGGCAGCTAACAACAATAATCAGGAAATGAAGCTGTCTGGGCCTCCCTGGAACTCTGAGGCCCTGGCCTTGGCCTCTGCCATCACCACCACCAGGAAGGGCTACCCGATTCCTCTCTGCCCATTCAAACCTGCCCAGCCTCCAGGCCTCCCCAGGAGCCTGCCTGCCTCCTCCAGCACCCCCCTGGGCTTTTTCCTCAACAGAGCCCAGACCCTGCCGAGGATCGTAAGTCTGGGCAGTAGGAAGGTGTACCTCCCTGAAGGCTCTGGCTGTACCGAGTCTTGGGAGAAGGCCCCTCTCCACCAGGCTGGATTGCTGGCTCTTCCCCTGCCCTGGCCTCCTACCTGGGGCAGCTGCTAAGTCCCCTGGAGGCTCCTTCTCCTTCTCCTCTGGAGCCCTGCAGATCCCGAGGGCACCTCTGTCTCTGCTCTCCCATGTCCTTGCGCTCCTGGCGGACTGGTGCTCAAGCAGATCTGACCCCAGGCCTCAGTGAGCCCTCCCCCAAGGCTCCAGGCATGAGAATCGCCCAGGTGTGTTCCTGGGGCCCTGTCACTCAGGCCAGCTGTCCCCAGGATCCTGGAGCTCCACATGAGGCCCCCAAGCTGCAGTGGAGGGTGACGGGAGGTGATACTCACTCACTCTGGCGGCGCCCACCTGGCTTATTAGGCCATCAGAACTGAGACTTACAGGCAGGACTTACTCATGGATTGCAATTAAACACACAGGTCCCTGGCCCCCAATCAGTACCTCCAGGAGGGTTCTAGAAATCTGAGTTTTTCACAAGTGCAACAGTGATTCTCATGATTGGATAAGGTGGGGCAACAGTGAAGGAAAGTTCTGGGCAGGAGCCTCATGTAGATGGGGAAGCTGGGGTCTGCCCCAGGCTGTTAGGTAGGTAGGCTGGCAGATGGACAGCCAGACAGATGGACAGCCAGACAGCAGTCTATTTGTTCCGCTCCCAAATCTTAGCACAGCTTGTGGTCATATATTTCTTGGTTTGTGTGCCTGTTTACTATGTCTGTCCCACTAGGAGGTCAGCCCCAGGAGGACAGAGCCTGGCATGCAATAGGTTCTCAATAATATTTCTGAAATAAATGAATGAGTAAAATGGCAGCATGAGAAGATAGATAGGCAAGTAGAAGGACAGGTAGACAGATGAATGGATAGACAGATGAATGAACAAATGGATAAATGGATGGATGGGTGGATGGATGGATGGATGGATGGGCAGATGGATGAAGGGACAGGTGGATGGACGGAGAGATGGATGGACAGGCACCAGGGTTGGCCCTCCAGGCAAGCTCCACGCAGTCTCCCAGCCCATCTCTCCATCCTGAGAGGACCTTGGAGCCCAGAAACTGGCCCCAATCCCTCTGCCAAGCCACCCTCAGACCCTCTGCTTTCCCAGCAGCCTGGGTTCTCCTTTAGTCCCTCCCCAGATAAAAACCATCTACTCAGAGAGAAAAATCCACTTCCTGGGGTCATGCCAGAGAGTCCCAGAGGCCGGAACATCACTGTCGTCAGGAGACCTCCAAGCTGTAGACGCAAAGCTGCAGGGTGCATTGGGGCTGGGCCCTGTTTCACTGCTCCTCACCTTCTAGCCCGTGCTGGTTAAGATTTCTGTCAACTTGGCAGGGCCGTGATTCTGTGTTTATATGTGATCACCCGCATGATGGGATTTGCTGTGAGTAGCCAATCAGTTCAAAGGGAGTTTCCTGCACCTGAATATAAGTGGACATTCTGGCTTTCGCCCTCTGGATTCTGCAGCTGCCTGTTCATCTCACCTTCAGTTCTTAGGACTTGAGCTAGCAGCTTACCTGCCGATCTTGGGATTCATTGACCCTCACGGCCTGTGAGCATGAGCCCTGCTCTCCGACTTGCCGATCTTGGGGTTGCCAGCCCCTGCAGCTACGTGAATCAGGAGAAACCTTTTGGTCTTGCCTGCGATCTTGAGATTCATCAACTTTCACAGCCTGTGAGCAGGAGCCCTGGTCTCCAATCTACCGATCGTGGGTCCGCCAGCCCCTGCGGCTGCGTGAATCAGGAGAAGCCTCTGTCCTGACCCATGGACTTGGGGTGTTCCAGCCTCTACCAACACGCGAGCTGTTTCCTTAATATAAATCTTTCTCTATATATGTATATTTATGCTCTTCACTGGTTTTGCTTCTCTAGAGAACCCAGCCTAAGACACAGCCTTAAAAGTTGAGGGTTGGAATTTGTAAAAAGTACAGAAATGTACAAAGAATAAAATAACTATCCTGCATGTACCCCCTACTAGCATTAAGCCCGGATGACACTGTGGCATGTTTGCTTCCAGCCTTTTTTTTTAGGTATATGCTTTTTAAAATTACACCATTAGTATGTGGATACATGGCCCTCTAAAAACATGGCTAACATTTATAGAGAGCCTACCACATGCCAGGAGGAGTGTCTGGGTGCTGCGAACGGTTAAGTGCATTGCTACTAGCCAAGGCTGGCAGTTCCAACCTACCCAGGGGCGCCTTGCAAGAAGGGCCTGGAGCTCTACTTTCAAAAGTTCATGGCCTTGAAAACCCTATGGAGCACATATCTCCAATGGCACATGGTTTGGTTTTGGTTTTTACCATCTGCCAGGTGGGGTCTTTATGCATTTCATATAAATTTTCTCACGTAATCCTCACAGCCATCTTATGTCTTAGGTATTATTAGCCCACGTTACAGATGAGGAAACTGAGTCTGGGAGACATGAAGCAAATTGCCCATGTTGTTACCCAACCTTGGAACCAGGATTCAAACCAGGTAGTCTGACTTCAGAGCCCATGCACTTAGCCGCTATGCTGCAGAAAAATTAGAACATTATAACCAGTTGCCATTCAGTCAATGCTGACTCATAATGACCCTATAGGATAGAGTAGAGCTGCCCCACAGGGTTTCCAAGGAGCGCCTGGTAGATTCGAACGGTTAGCAGTTGAACTCTTAACCACTGCGCCACCAGGGCTCCTAGAACATTAAAGGTAAAGCTGAAGTTTTAGTTTACAGCTCTGGTCCTGGTTCCTACCAGCTCTCCCCAGGAGTGAGATACTAAGGGAAGGGTTGTGAGTATGTCCATCCTAGATGCAGGCCATAAGAAGCTATCTGCAGAAAAGTTTAAAAAACAATAGTAAAATTGACTAAAAGTCAGTGTGAGTTTCATTGTCATCAAACCAAAACCAAAAACCTGCTGCCGTCAAGTCGATTCTGACTCATAGTGACCCTATAGGACAAAGCAAAACTGTGCCATAGGGTTTCCAAGGAGTGGCTGGTAGATTCCAACTGCTGAACTTTCGGTTAGCAGCCATAGCTTTTAACCACTAAATCACCGGGGTTCCTCAACTGTCACCATGCACTGGCAATTCTAACCAATGCCAGTGATCAAATATTCCTCACTGAGAAAGTATTTTGTTTTGCTAAGTTCTAAACCATTGCTGCATTACTGTTGAGCTTTAATAATAAGCTTCAACTGAACACATTTTTATAAGAACATTGTATTCCACATGGAATTAATTCAGAGAAACACTACCCAGTCCCTCTGGTTATATACTAATTTAGGGGCCCCGTGATTGTTTGGAAATATAAGTTTGTAACAGTTTGGAATTGTTCAAAGTCACTTTGGGCTCCATTTGTCTCTCCAACCCCTGAGATAATACATATTCCTGAGTTGGTGCAATGGTTAAGCACTTGGCTGCTAACCAAAATGTTGGCAGTTCGAACCCACCCAGTGGCTCCATGGGAGAAAGACCTGGCAATCTGCTCCTGTAAAGATTAGAGCCTAGAAAACCCTATGGGGCAGTTCTACTCTGCCACATGGGGTCGCTGTGAGTCAAAATTGCCTCTACAGCACCCAACAACATGTTTAAGCAGTAGCTTCACGACATTCAGAATGCAAAACATTTTGTCCTTCTGTGTCACAGCTTGGAGTGGTGTTTAAAATTTATGTGTGTTTAAAACTTAAAAGAGTAAAACAGAGCGTGAGCTGTGAGGTATATTTTTCATCCGTTAAGCACGTTAATTTTAGTTCATACACGAACTATTTCACTGAATTTGAACACAGCTTTAAACTTGGAATTCTTTAAAAAGTGATGGTTTTAAGACCAAAGAACGAACCAAGCCAATGAATATTACCGGTTATTACATGATTCTTACTAAAAATACTCCGTCACATGCAAGAGAAAGTGTTAAAGAATGATTTGCTCCAGGTATCAAACATCCCTCAATGTCACTGCTTCCCAGACGTAATCTATGTTGTGAGTTCCATTTTTATTATCAATCCTGCTTTATACTGATACATACAAATATATGTATCGATAACGCATATATCGCATTTTGTGAATATTAAATACACACAGATACCATCACCTTTCATGTCTTGTTTTATATCTCTGTCTACAGAATGTGTTTCAGATCTTGTTGTGTGAATACATACAGACCTATCTCTGACTTGCATATTATTGTTTCCAGCTGTAGAGACCATGTTTGATTGATGGACTGCCCTCCTGATAGGCATTTAGGCTGTTGCCAGTTTTTCACTGTTACAAACAATGTGCCTGGGGCAGGAGTTTCTTAGAGTGGAAAGGTCAGGTCAGGCGTGTTTTGCAGTTTAATAGACCCTGTCAGGTGTTGTCCCATCCCCTGGTTATTTTCACTCTTGCCCTTTCCCAGGGTGGCCCAGGGCCAGGTGAGGCCTGGGATGACTTTCTCATCTCAGGTTGCAACTCTTGTGTAAATCCCGTGACCCTGTGGCTGCCACAAACCCTGCACCATGAGCCTCGTGACCTGAGCTATTTAAGTAACCATACTCTACCCCAACACACACACACACTCACCCCAGCCTGGGCCTCTCTTCATGCCAACAAGGGATTTCCAGGGCTGATCGTGTTACTCTGTGTCTCCGAGCTGGTGGCTGGGGCTGGGGATCCCAGGAGCCCTTTCCATTACCTGTCTACACCGAGAGCCTTTTCCTCTTCCCAGAAACATTCCTCTGGCCTCTGCTCAGGCCTGGGAGGCGCCCCAGGAATGATTGATTCCTTTCTCCTTTTTAATATGTGTCTGTCTCTCCAGTTAGCCTGTGCTATCCCTGAGGGCAGAGGCGTACCTTGTTTACTGGGTGCACAGAACTTGGTGCCAAGTCAGTGCTGGGTCTCAAATTTGAGAGCTGCTGTTCTAGGGAGCCTAAAGCAGGAAAAAGGCCATTTCTGGATTCTCCCATTAAAAAGGGCAAAATAAAATGAAAGCCATTTCTTTTTCAAAACTTCCAGCACCTTCCCTATGTCTACCTGTCCCTGGCCACTCTATTCCCTCGTGTGTGTGTACGTATGTGTGTGTTATTTCATATAAAGAATCACCCTCAAAGTACCCCAAGTACTTTATTTTTCACTTATTTGAAGATGATAATGAAGGAGGAGGAAGAGAAAGATAAGGGGAGGGGGTGGAGAGGAGGAAAGGGGGGAAAAAGAAGGTGGAGGAAGAAGAGAAGAAGAAGAATTACAACAGAGTTCTGGTGACAAGCCTTGTGTTCTTTAGGTTCTATTCTACACATTCATTCATATTCATATTTTCTCTCCCCTCTCCTGCCTGACCACCCGCCACCTTTCTTTCTCTGTATCTCCTCATTCATCAATTGACCACGTCTAGAAGGGATCATGGGTTCCAAGGCCACTCTTCGACATTCCTAAGATGCTATGAAGTCCCCTGCAATCCAAGATGGTTGACACCCTGTCTTAGGTTGGGTTCTTTAGAGAAGCAAAACCAGTAAAGTGTATAAATATGTATATAGAGAGAGATTTGTATCAAGGATATGGCTTATGTGGTTTTGGAGGTTGGAACATCCCAAGTCCATGGGTCAGGATAGAGGTGTCTCCTGATCCACATAACTGCAGGGGCTGGTGAACCCAAGATCGGCAGGTCAGAGAGCAGGAGTCTTGCTCACAGGTCGCAAAGATTGATGAATCCCAAGATTGGCAGGCAAGACCACAGGTAAACTGCTAGCTCAAGTCCCAGGAACCAGAGGTCAGACAAACAGGAGCCAGCTGCAGGATCCGGAACTAGCAAAAGCCTATGAGCCTTGCCAGAATGTCCACTTTATATTCGATGCAGGCCACACACTCAAGGAAACTCCCTTTCAACTGATTGGCTACTCACAGCATGGAGATGATCACATTATATCAAATCTCATCACGGAAATTGATTACAATATTATACAACTGCCAAACCACTGAGAATCGTGGCTCAACCAAGTTGACACACAACCTTAACCATCACACACCCCATATCCCAAACACTAAGTAGATTGCTACTGCACCTTGCATTTCAGAAATGGGGACATGGACACCCAGAGATGTCAACAATGTGTCTCATATCTCACAGCACTTCCAGGCCTGAGCCAGCATTGGGCTTGGGATGTTTCCAGCTGGGAACAGCCTGGAGTGGGGGGTGGGCCTTTCCGTTTTGAAGCATCCCCCACATTCCCATGGGTGGAGATGACAGGGCAAGACACAGTGTCCACGGGCAAGGACTCTAATCAGCATGAGCTGACCACTCAGGCAAACACCCCTGTGGATGCCAGTTCAGTCCACCCAGGAGGGGCCCAGGGTCTGCAGCCACACATCTTGTGGCCTTGTGTGTGGGAGGATGTCACCATGGGGCTGTCAGCCTTGTACTTCTTTTCCCATCAAAGTCATGGTGGAGAAAAACCCACCGCCTTATCCCTTCCAGAAGACAAAGCTATCAGGCAACCAATTACCGATGACTCCACGGCCCACTGGTTTCTCCTATTATTAGACAATCCCAGAATTCTAGGGATGAGACTAACCATCCAATTATAGGATCCCCATATGCTGTCATTACCGGGGTGGTCCCACCCTTCTCTGCCACTGTGAGAAAAGCAGTGCACATAAGTCAGACCTAGAAGATCCTGCCCCAGAAACATCAATGGGCTTTGGGAGTGATGGACTCAGAGAGGTTCAGCTCAGCACCCACCTCCACACAGTGTCCCCAGGCTGGGAGCTAGCGTACATGTTGAGGTCATCATGGCCACCTTCAAACTTTCCCTGGGGGCTCCCACTGCAGGCAATTTACTTTGATCTAGCCCTGTGAGCTCTGGTCCAACAAAGACGTTGGCTCACTGCATTTTTCTTTAGGGTGTGAGCAACTCTGGCCCTCAGTGGCATCATTTCACGCGATGAACACGAGTTTTAGAATTAAGTGGACCTAGGTTCAAATGCTGGGCAAGCAACTTCACCTTTCTGAGCCTCAATATCCTCTTCTGTAAAATGGGCTTGCCTTGTTTGTTCAATGATGCTAGTGCACACAGAGTGCTTAGTGCAGTGCCTGGCACACACAGGACATGTCCAAACAATGGTTGTTGCTATTGTTATCAACTGCCAGATGCTTTCAAGCATTTCCTCGTTTACTCATAGAGATTTTCAAACCTGATCATCCATGGTGCCCCTGAGTTTCCAAAGACCAAGCTCATTAAAATGTTAACGTAAGCAACTGCATGACTCAAACCTTAGCCCTCAGAGGTCTGGGCCTGGGCCACAGTGGTCTGTACACCTCCTGAGATTATATGCAAAATTCAGGTGTACAGTATGTGTGATTTTCTGCAGAGAGGCTCCAGCTGTCATCGGTTTCTCAAAGGGGTTCCCTGTGTACAAAGGAATCTTCTTCCGAGAACGATGAGAACTGTCTTAGTTACCTAGTGCTGCTATAACAGAAATACCACAAGGGCTTGGCTTTAACAAACAGAGATTTATTCTCAGTCTAGTTGGCTACAAGTCTGAAATAGGGCAAGTGCCAGGGGATAGCTTTCTATCTCTGTCAGCTCTGGAAGAAGTTCCTTGTCATCAATCCTCCCCTGATCTAGGAGCTTCTCAGCGCAGGAACCTTGGGTCCAAAGGATGCATTCTGCTCCTGGTGTTGCTTTCTTGGTGGTGTGAGGTCCCCCTGTCTCTCTGCTCGCTTCTCTCTTTTATATCTTAAGAGAAACTGACTTAAGACACAACTTAATCTTGTAGATTGAATCCTGCCTCATTAACATAACTGCCTCTAATTCTGCCTCATTAACATCACAGAGGTAGGATTTACAACACAGAGGAAAATCAAGTCAGATCACAAAATGGTGGACAACCACACAATACTGGGATTCATGGACTAGCCAAGTTGACACACATTTTGGGGGACATAATTCAATCCATGACAAGCAGGTTGCTTGTGCCCAGGGGGCCAGGAGAAGGGGTCACCATTTCTGAGCCCTTACTATGTGCCACGTTGACAAACACTACCTCTATACTAACAACTAGGAAGAAGGGTGTGGTGATTTACTGCCCAAAATAAGCCAGTGAAAACCCTATGGATCAAAATAGAACATTGTCTGACATAGTGCTGGAAGATGAGCCCCCTAAGCCTGAAGGCACTCAAAATACACAGTGGCCACAACAATGGGCTCAAGCATACCAACAATCACAAAGATGGAACAGGACTGGGCAACATTGCATTCTGTTGTATGTGTAGTCTCCATGAGTTAGGGCCAACTTGATGGCAACTAACAACGAAAAACATGAACAACACTCAGGCAAAGTAGGCATCATCACTACCATTTTCCAGATGAGGAAACAGAGGCTTGAAGAGGTCAGACTGAGAGACAGACATGGGCTTGGTCACTTGCCTCTCCCAGAGGCTGGCACAGGCCTGGGATTCTAGCTCGGGCCTATGTGATGTCAAACTGGGTCCCGTCCTTGGCACTGTACTTCCTGTGAAAAACCAAGTGAGGTGACCTAGCCAGGGAATGCCCGCCATGTTCTCCTGTTCACACCACTGAGCAAACCAGCTATTGAGGCATCAGAGACCATGGAATGACCCCTCTTCAATTCTGTGAACATCCACCCTCAATACAGAGAAAATTTCACCCCAGCTTCTAGGTCCCCTCCTTGACAAATTCTCTACCTCTCCCACAGGAAGAGTTCATTTCTGTCTCCTCTGTGCTCCCATGGTACCTGGCTCCAACCACTATTGGTCCTACTCTTGTGGTCGGTTGGGAATTATGTCAGAGACCAGGGAGTGGTTAAAAGCCCGGGTCCTGGAGGCAGGTGAAATTCTAGCTCTGCCACTTGTCAGCTATGTGATCTTGAATTATTCACTTAACCCCTCTGAGCTTGATTTTTTACATTTATAAAATGAAGCTAATTGTACTACTTCACATGATAGGATGTGATTTTTTTCTCTTGCACTTACTGTTTTGGAGAAAGTACAGCCAGAATGCTCCTTAGAAGCGAGGATGCTGAGCCTTTGTCTCGCTTACTTGGGACATATATTATCAGGAGGGACCAACCTCTGGAGAAGGACATCATGCTTGGTAAAGCAGAGGGTCAGGGAAAAAGAGGAAGACCCTCAGTGAGATGGACTGACACAGTTGCTGAAATGCTGGGCTCAAACATACTATTTTGAGTATGGGCAACATTTCATTCTGTTATACATGGGGTTGCCATGAGTCGGAGCCAACTCCATAGCAACTATCGACAACAACGATGACAACAACACTCTCTCCTATCAGAGGCATCCTCTCTATTCTTCTTTTCCAACTAAGTCCTAGCCTCCTATTAGTAAGAACTCAATAAATGGCAGCAATGATTATTGCTATTGTTATCACCACATTTTTATCAGATGAGGACACATTTATACCCACTCCTTCCCCCAGACTCTAAGTTCCTGGAAGACGGTGATTTTTCATCTCCATGTCCATAACATCTGCCAGAATTGCTGGAGCATAAGATGTCTTCAGGAAATATTTGTTGTTGAACAATAAATTCAAAGAAAATCCTGTTTACACCACTGATAATAAACATCTGAAATTCAGAACCCCAAGCCACTCCATAAAAGCACACACTCCAGGAAGGTTCAGAGATATTCTTGAGTGAAAGATCCCCCATAGGCTAATAGGAGATCTGGGGGGCACGGGGTGTGGAGGTTGAGGTATGAACTTAACATTGGGGCTACATTCAATAGGGTCAATCAAGTCATTCCATGGCACATGTTTCAATGTTTTCATCAAGGATGGAGTCTTAGGATGAAAAAATACAAAGCTTGTTCTTGTGGTATTTCTTATTACGAACACCCTTATCATTTCCTACCTTCCTTCCTTCCTTCTATCCACTAACATTTTCACCCAGGTATGTATCCATCACATTCTTCCAGTTATTTACCCACCTATCCAAATATCCATCCAAACATCCATCTAGCTATCCTTATATTCTTCCTTACTTTCTTCTATCTACCCATCCATCCATCCATCCACCCACCCACCCACCCACCCACCCACCCACCCACCCACCCACCCACCCACCCATCCATCCATCCATCCATCCATCCATCCATCCATCCATCCATCCATCCATCCATCCATCCATCCATCCATCCATCCATCCATCCATCCATCCATCCATCCATCCATCCATCCATCCATCCATCCATCCATCCATCCATCCATCCATCCATCCATCCATCCATCCATCCATCCATCCATCCATCCATCCATCCATCTAAACATCCATCTATCTATCCATCCATCCATCTAAACATCCATCTACCCATCCATCCATCCATCTAAACATCCATCTATCTATCCATATATCCACCCATGCACCCATGCAAAATCCATCCATCCATGCAAAATCCATCCATCCATCCAAAATCCATCCACCCAAAATCCATCCACCCACCCATCCATCCATCCATCCGTCCATCCATCTGTCCACACATACGTCCATCCATGAACATATTTATTAAGCATCTTCTAGGTTCCAGGCACTGCACTAGGCATTGTTGTGACCCAACGCTGAATAACACATGGATCCCACCTTCGAGAAATCTATATTCTAGAGGGGAAGACAGACAATAGGTCATCTCAACTCAGTATGATATGGATTGTGATATGGATGAGTATGTAAGACCTAGAAAGATCAGGGAAGACTTCCTGGCAGAGGTGATGTCTAAGGTGAGGTGGGAAGGACTAGTAGGAATTGACCAGTGCTGTGTGGGGAGAAGAGCCTTCCAGGCAGAAGGAACAGCATTTGCAAAGGTGAGGGCAAGAGAAAGTATTCAGGTAGTAGGAGCTGCAAGTGGTTCTGTTTGGCTGGATTCTGGGCGGTGAAGCTGGAAGGTATAAGAGAGAGGGCTAGAGAGGCCAGGGAAGGGTCACAATGGGCTTTGGGTTGCATTAGAACCTTGTCCTAATGGACTGGGGAGCTTTGGGTGTGTATTCAAGAGACTTGGGTGAAGAGAGCCGATTTTAGAAAGATTGCTCTCATAGGAAATGGATTCTTCTTTTGAACCAGGAAGAGCACCTAGGAAGCAAGTGCTTGAGCTCGGAAATGATATTCAAAACTCCTTCTTCCTTCTGAAATGTGGTCTTGCTGTCTCCTTTCCCAGAGCCATTTTCTGCCTGGCTGAAAATCTGGTGATGCTGGCAGGAGGGAAGCTAATGATTCAGACGGTTGTTAATATTCTCCCTGAAGAGGTAGCCTTGAAACTTTCATGGGAAACTCAGACCCCAAGACCAGGAGAGAATTCCTATAATGCTAATTATGGGCAATATGGGCAATGATGGCCCTACCGACTAGTCTTGTGGCCAGTTAGTGGGGATGGGCTTGAAATGTATCAGCCCCACACCCTCCTCTGGTCATTGTGGTTGCCAGGGGCTCGTTTCCTAGACAGGCAGCCAGTTTAGGGATTCAGACTATAGCCAAGGGGCTGAGCACAGGACCCAGCCTTCTATGTTCCAGGCACTGTACTAGGCACTTGGAATACATGAGAAATCCAGCCAGGTCCCTGTTTCCCAGAAGCTTATAATTATATCAGGGACCCAGGATCTGTACATGAAAAGATAATAGTTTTCAACACTGACAATGTAGAGAAGGGGGAGAAGAAACGAAAAGAAGGTAGAGTGCCCACGTTCATCTTAAATAGTGCGGAGTCAAGGTATACTGGCTGTTGTTGATGCAGAAATAAAGGAGTCATGGCATTTCTTGAAGTTGCTAAGGTAACCAATGTGGAACTAAAAATAGTGGTAGGCCTATATTGGAAGGGCAGGGAAGGAAATGTCAATAGCTAAGGTCTAAGGTCTGTAAATCAATAAATATCAAGTATAAGCATGGGATTTAGAGATTTGGAGATAACCACAGAGGAAACAGCTAGAAAAGCTAAGAATGGTAGGATAAGAAAGTAAAGGGATGGAGCAGGAAACTGTTTCCCACTCTTAGGCTTTCTCTTTGGTTATTTTTTAAGCACGTGTACATGGTTCTTAGATAAAAAAAATTTTTTTTAAACATTAAAACCTTTTTAAACAAAATCTTAGCTTCATGGAACCAGTAACTCAAGCAGTTAACAACCTCAGATTTAGGGCAAAGAACTGTGGATACAATTTGGAAGGTCTGTATCTTTATTTTATACTAACTTCTAACTGAAAAGTTTGCTTTCATTATGAACGGAAACTCTGGGGGGACAGTAGTTAAGTGTTATGGCTCCTAAGCAAAAGGTTGGCAGTTGGAATCTACCAGGTGCTCCTTGGAAACCCTATGGGGCAGTTCTACTCTGTCCTATAGGGTCGCTATGAGTAGGAATCGACTCGATGACAAAGGGGTTTTTTTTTGGTTTTTCATTATGATGTAGTGGCATCAGTACCCGTGACCTTATCATCAGTCAAAACCAGGGGCATCTTCATGTCATCTTTGAGTTGGGACTCGTATCTCAGAGTATTTATGCTCCTCAGTACTTCAAAACTACAGTGGTTGAACTCACAGTTAGCTTTCCCTTGTGAACGCCTTAATAAAGAAACACATGTATTACCACACCACACACTTCCTTAAAATCATTTTTTTGATAACCATATACTGATGTAATTGGTCTCCTTTGCAATCCCGTGTGTGGTATTTTATGCATTCGTAAACATGATTCTGAGGAGGGATCCATAGCTTTTACCGGACTGCCAAGGGGTCTCTGGCATAAAACAGGCTGAGAACACTGCTTTGGAGAAAGGAGAGCGGCTGTGAGGTTAGGGCATTTGAGACAGTCTGCATAGGCAGGGAAGCAGAATCCACATTGGAGGGAAGCTAGGACCCAAATTGATGGAGAAGTAGGGAAAGGGTGCAGATGAAGGAATGATGATGGTGGTACACTAACAGCCACAATACCTACAGCAGCAGAAGCTATAATTTACTGGCTACTCACAAAACTGCAGACACGGCCCCAAGCCCTTGGCGCACAGTACTGCATTGAACTTTGACAATAACCATAGGAAGGAACTAATAAGGTTACTTTCCTTTTACAGCCTAAGAAATGCAGCCCCAGCGGTGTTTAGGGACCAGTCTGCGGTTCCATAGCTGGTAGGTAGTGGGGCTATGTTTCAGACTGCAGTCTGTCTGACCCTTCAGTCTGCACCCTTAATCACTGGTCTATACTGCCAAGTATAATGTGAGAGTCTTGTTCTCATTTAAAAGATGAAGAAACCATGGGTCAGACAAGCCAAGTGAAGCCAAACCTAGGACCATCGTGTGCTTGGGTTTTTCCCTTATCCAGATGCCTACCAATACCTTCCTCATCCTTGGTGACACCCCAAGGCCCTGGGAAGTTCATGAAACCCCTTGTCCAGTTCTCCTAGCAACACCGTCAAAGCTGAAACCCTGCCTAGTCTCCCTTCAACAAGTCACCCAGATCTGTCCTCTCCATTTTGGCCTTTGGGGCTCTCCCGGATCAAGCATAAATGCCACCACAGCCTCCTAACTCTCCAACTCTTATCCATGCCCCCCACTACTGCCATGTACACCTGAAGCTGAATTCTTCAAATGTGGGGCCTGGGGGCCCATAAAACACTAAAACCGTGTTTTAATTGCATCTTTTTATTTGTAGGGTAACCTAAACTTTGGAGTCCCTGGGTGGTGCAAATGGTTAACGTGCTCAGCTGCTAACCAAAAGGTTGGAGGTTCGAGCCCACCCAGAGGTGGACTACTACTAAAAAAAACTCAGCCACTGAGAAGCCTGTGGAGACAGCTCTACTCTGACACCCAAGAGGTCATCAAGAGTCAGAGTTAACTCGAAGACAACTGGTTTTTGGTTGGTGGGGGGGGGGGGGGCGATAAAACACTATGATAGTGTCTTAATTGCATCTTATTTGTAGGATACTCTAAAACCTTACTTTTCCCAGCCTTTCTGAATTAGCCGATAACGGTCTTATCCCCCCAAACAGCCACAGATCCCAGCGATGGTTCTGCATTTGTGTTTACGATGGCAACTGTGCTGAGCTGGCCTCCTTTAATTACGGCACAATAATGAGAAAAGAGGGGACGTGGACGTAATACAAAAACAATCATCTTCATGCCTGGTGAAGGCCACAAGATGTCACGGCACGCTGTGCGGGCAGAGGGGTCACAGCGGTGAGAAGGAGAGAGCAGTGGAGGGTCAAGCCATCACAGAGCCCACCACAGCAGAGGCCCACAGAAGGCAAAAGAAACTTCTGGACAGTGTGTCCCACACTCACATCATGAGTGGTGGCTTCGTTGCAGCAAAACATTACTGGGTTCACTACATACAAGTTTTTAAATAGAATTTGATTGGTTTTACGATTGTGTTTGTATTTAATTTGTGGATCTGTTTTGGTGTTATAATAGTATACAAGATATAAGTGTGAAGCACTTACACCAGCTTTTACGATGGCACCCGTTTAAGCCACCCACCCAAACCCACTGCTGACAAGTCAATTCTGACTCACAGTGACCCCATAGGGTTTCCCAGGTTGCAAATTTCTACAGAAGCAGACTGCCACATCTTTTTCCCACGGAGCCACGAATGTCTTTGAACCGCCAACCTTTCTGCTAGCAGCCAATCCCTTTAACCACTGCTCCATCAGGGCTCCTTATTTAAGCCACATCTTAATAAAAATATTTTATGTCGACCTTGCCTGGGGTTGTCTATGAGAATATGTGCCCTTCAAAAGTGGTACATGCTTGAAAGAGCCCCATGCCACTTTTCAGGCAACACCCACTGCTCAAAAGTTGTTGCTCATTAACTCAGGGCAATAGTTTCAGGGATTCATCCAGCTTCGTCTTCTTAAAACCAAACAATAGTTTAGCTTAACTAGTAGGAATGTATGCCTTGAGCATTGTGCTCTTTCAAGATCTATCGATGTGGGATTAAATTAGTAAACATTTTGATTAAAAAAATTCTATAGGAGGACCTTGATCAAAAGGGGGAAAGTGCAGAACAGAATTTCAAATTCTCATGGACTCCAGACTTTCTGGAGCCAGAGAGGCTGGATGAACCCCCGAAACTATTGCCCTGAGATAATCTTTAGACCTTAAACCAGAAATATTCCCTGAAGTCTTCTTAAATCCAAACAATAGTCTAGCTTAACTAGTAAAGAATGTCTACCTTGAGCAGTGTGCTCTTTCAAGATCTATCTATATGGGATCGAAGTGACAAGAGCAACTCGAAAGATTAGATAGGAACATTAGGGGGTAGTGAGTTTATGTTAATGTGGGAGGAACGACTCAGAAAAGGAGGGTGAGAATGGTGGCATAACTCAAAGAATGTAATCAATGTCACCGAATTGTACATGTAGAAACTGTTGAATTGGTATGTATTTTGCTGTGTATATTCTCGACAACAACATAATAAATAAAATAAAGGCCCATTTTGGACTTATAACCTTCAGAATGTAAAGTAATAAACTGTCTTGTTTTAAGCCACTAAAAAAAAAAAAAAAAATTGTTGCTCATTTGTAGTGAGTACTCCAGCCAATTTCTGTATGTAGACTTTCTGATCCAGCCAAATAAAACCCAGCTGTTGTCGAGTTGACTCTGACTCACGGTGGCCCCATGTGTGTCAAAGTAGGAGTGTGAGCCATTGGGTTTTCAATGAGTTTTCAGAAGTGGAACGCCAGACTTTTCTTCTGAGGTGTCCCTGGGTGGACTCGAACTTCCAACCTTCTGGTTAGCAGCCAAGCATGTTACCTATTTGCACCAACCAGGGACTCCAGCCAAGTAAGTTGATTTAATCTCCTTCTAACAGTCTGGAAACCCTGGTGGCATAGTGGTTAAGTGCTACGGCTGCTAACCAAAAAGTCAGCAGTTCGAATCCGCCAGGCGCTCCTTGGAAACTCTATGGGGCAGTTCTACTCTGTCCTATAGGGTCGCTATGAGTCGGAATCGACTCCAAGGCAGTGGGTTTTCTAACGGTCTGTGGCAACTTACAGCAGTGCTTTTGCAAAAGATAAGGAGGGTGTGTGCTGAGTGCTCAAACATTGATCTGTGTTTGATAAATGGTAATGGTGACCAATATTAGTGTTAGTGCTACTTCATGGGGCTGAGAATGCTATAAAAATACCCTCTCATGATGCTTCTGTTCCCGTGTCTTGCATTCTAGTTGTGAGAAACCAGGACCCAGAAGGAAAATTGAGGTAAAAGTGGCAGCCGCTATACAGAAACCCCTGAAAAGAAGAGGAGGGAAGTTCCCAGATGCTGTGGGGAAGAACATGCTGGTCTGGAAAACACACAGACTTGGGGTAAAACCTAGTTCTGCGTGGCCCAGAACAAGCTCTCTAACCTCTCTGAACCTCTGGTTCCTAACATGTTAAATAGGAAAAGAGATCATTCCAGGCCTACCCACTTCACGGAGCAGAATCACGGTGGGAAGATCCATGAGGCCAGGAATGTAGAAGGGGTAGGTGACAGCAGCATGAAGTGCTGCCATTATTATTGGTAGAATGCCAATGATGACACAGAGTTGGAGAGATGCTCAGAGAGACAGAGAGAGGGAAAGACGAGAGAGAGAGGGTGAGAGAGAGAGAAGGGAGTGTATCTCCAACTGCTCCTCTGTCCCCTAGAGATGTCCCTTCCAACCCCCTCCCTTGACTGGGCTCAGCTCACATAGACTTCCTGTGGCTGCTCTGCTGTCAGCTGAGGTCCCAGCAGGGATCCTGGAAGGGCAGATCTGAGCCCCACTGGAAGCAGAGGGACACCTGGCAGGGTTGGAGGAGAGGACGGCACAGCATCACCTACTCAGAGCTAGAGAGGCCCCAGCCTGGGCTGTGCTCAGTTCAGACTACACTGCGGCAAATGCTGACCCTCAGGTTCTCCCAGATATATGCACCCAGGAGAGCCCTTCTCTGTCCCACTCTTCACCTCCTCAGTGGAGGAGGGGATGGAACAAGATGACTTTGAAGGTGTCCAGTATGTGAACAATTTGATGTTGGTACACAGGGGGATGGCTCATCCAGTTCTGTAGTCTCTCAGCCCACTAAGACAGGGAGAGAGTACATGTTCAGTGCATGTTCGGATGGATGTTTGGATGGATGGATGTTTGGATGGACGGACGGACGGACGGATGGACGGACAGATGGACGGACGGATGTTTGGATGGATGGACGGATGTTTGGATGGATGTTTGGGTGGATGGATGGATGTTTGGACGGTTGGATGGATGTTTGGATGGATGGATGGATGGGTGGATGGGTGGTTGGGTGGGTGGGTGGGTGGATGAATAGATGGATGGATGGATGGATGGGTGGGGGTAGGGGGTGGGGGGGTGGGGGGTTGGGGGGGAGGATGGGGTGGGGGTGGGGGCGTGGGTGGATGGGTGGTTGGGTGGGTGGATGGGTGGTTGGGTGGGAGGGTGGGTAGATAAATGGATGGATGGACAGACCAGGGGGTAGATGGATACCTAAACAGATAATGGGTAAATGAATGGATGGATGAGAAGATGGAAACATCGATAACTGGACAGATGGACAGTTGAATGGTGTGCAGAAAGGAGTTAACACAACGGACCCAACAGTGCTCCCCCTAGAAAGGCCTGTTTGCAGGGTTGGCCCTTGGCTGGCATCTGGGAACTTGGAATCCAGGAGGGTTTCCACCATTCCCAGAACAGATAAGAGTGGCTCAATCTGACTGAGCTGTTTATATGATGTGGCTCACGCCCAACGCCTGCTTTCCTTCTGGAAGTCTGGAATTTGGGTGTTTGTAGGTAAAAAGTGCCTATGTGACTAAAAAAAAAAAAAAAAATGTGACTAGCCCCTACTAAAACCCCGGGGACTGAAGCTCTAAGAACGCTGGGAGACACCACTTCATACATGTTGTCACAACTTGCTGCTGGAGGAATTAAGTGTGTCCTGTGTGACTCCACTGGGAGGTGGACTCTTGGAAGCTTGTTTCTGGTTTCCTCTGGACCTCACGCCACGTACCTTTTCCCTTTGCTGATTTTACACCGTAATAAAGCCATGAGTAAGACTCACTGTATGCTGATTTTCCCATGAGTCCTCCTAGAGAGCCATCAAACCTAGGGGTGGTCTTTGAGACGCCCATCACAGATGGTCAGATGGGTGGATGGACTGGAGAAGTGATGATGGATGAATGGATGGGTGGATAGATAGACAGGTAAAGGTCTAGATGATGGATGGGTGAAAGGATGGATGGGTGGGTAGATGGATGGATGGACAATGTGTGTGTGTGCTGCAGGGGGTGGGAAGAAGTGGCCCAAATCTCCTAGATGCTTTAAAGGCCAAGGATCTTAAGGGCCACAGAGGTTCCTCCAAGGGACAAGACTAACTTGCTTGTAAGGAGTTAGTCCCTGGGAGATGTTTGCTTGCAGGATCAGAATTTAATATGGTTACCACTTGTCACATATTCATGTGGGCACCTGAAGGACTAGCTGTACATACTGTAACACTCAGGATAAAAAGGAAGAGTATCCTAGGGCATGAGCTTGGGGTAGAGGAGCAAGTGGGCAGAGAAATGCATTTTGTTTCCTGAATCTGTGAGAATTGCTGGCTGACAGTGCTGCCAGCTTACTTAAGACTGAATTTGTTTCTCTGCTTTGGCGTTTGACTCTGTGAAAACATTTGCTCTTTATTTGAGATCTTTTGTTTTTCTCCATAAGCATTACATGTCACTTTATAATCCATTGTTCTGGGGGAATCATAGTGAGCATTGCAAATCAAGTTTGTATTTTTTTCTAAGAGTATATTCTTGAATAATGAACGCTACTTCGATTTTATAAATTTTTATAAGAGTCTTTCTCTTAATTGAAGATGTAGTTTGGCAGAGAGGGGTGCAAGATGTGTTAAAGTTACCTTTCCACTGTACCCTTAATGAAGTGGAAGGGAACCCAGGGGAAGAAGAGGATTAAAAAAAAAAAAAACAAACGAACACTGGAAAGCAATAAAATCAAAGGAGAAAAGAAACTATATAATGAATGCGTGGGGGCTTTGAACAGACATCTCGGACATCTCATTACGTGTGTACACACTCAAGTTAGAAGAGACACAGAGGGCGGCAATTAGAGCCGATATCTGGCCAAAGACCTATTCCTCTGGCTCAGGCCCTGCACCATCTCCATCTGGTCCATCTGGTCCACATCTGTCAAATGGGTTGAGGTCATCTATTCATCTACTTCATAGGGCTGCTGTAAGGATCCCAGGGAATAGCGAATGGGAAAGTACAAGCTACAGGGGCCTGCGGACGTGTGAGGTGGTGGTATTATTTGGATGTTGGGTGGCAGTTGGACTGAACAAGCTTCAGAACTCTCTCCAGCTGCAGGAATCCAAGTGTGGATGAAAAACCTCCACACACACACAAGCTCACAAGCACAGACACACAGTTACGTACACACACATGCTCTCATGTATTCCTTCACACGCATCTCTTCGTACACTCATAAGTCTTCACACGCATCCTCCCCCACGCTGACATCTGCAGGCACCCTCACTCACCCACTACATGCATGCAAAATGATTTACACACAGCCTCACATACGCCCCCCCACACTTTCACCACTAAATATACACACCTTACACATGTACCCCCAACACCCTCACATACACGCTCCCTCACACACACCCTCTTTAGTGTCCCTTCTTACACAAACCCTTAAACATACCCCCACACATATAAACCGCCACACACATACACCTCACACACACACGCTCACACACATTCCCTCACAGCCCCTTATACACACACTGTCATGGATTGAATTGTGTCCCCCCAAAATATCTGTCAATTTAGCTGGGCCATGATTCTCAGTATTGTGTGATTGTCCACCATTTTATGTGATTTTCCTATATGTTGTAAATCCCATCACTATGATGTAATAAGATGGATTAGTGGCAGTTGTATTGATGAGGTCTACAAGATTAGGTAGTGTCTTAAGGCAACCTCTTTTGAGATAGAAAACAGAGAAGCAAGCATAGAGACAGGGAAACCTCATACCAGCAAGACACCAGCGCCGGGAACAGAGCACACCCTTTGGACCTGAGGTTCCTGCCCTGAGATTCTCCCAGATAAAGGGAAGAATGATGAGGAGGACCTCCCCCCAGAACCGACAGAGAGAGAAATGCCAACAGAGAGAAAAAGACTTCCCCTGGAGCTGACGCCCTGAATTTGGACTTGTAGCCTACTAGACAGTGAGAGAATAAATTTCTCTTTGTTAAAGCCATCCACTTGTGGTATTTCTGTTACAGCAGCACTGGATGACGAAGACAAACACAGTCCTCACACATAAACCCACACACACACACACACACACACACACACACCCATCTTTGCTTATCTCCTTCTGTGGCCCAATCCTGCCTCCCTCACTCCCCTCTCCCCCAGAAGTACCCCCTCCAGATGCCATGTGCCCCGAGTTCCACACTTTAGGCTCTGCTTCAAGAGAACCTGACCAGTGACAGACAGGGACAGAAGCCCATGAACCTCTGTGACCTCTGTGCCAGGCGCAGCGCACAGTAGGAGCTTCCTGCACATTTACTGAGCAAACCAGGCATTTCTCCTGCCCCTGACTGCAGACCCTCTGCTCCTCAATCCTGTGGTAAGAGCCCTGGCTTGTGGCCAAGAGAAGCAGCTTTGTCTCTCAAGGTCACTGCTCTATCCCCGTGCCTAGACCAGTGCATGGGACGTAGCAGCAGCTCAGTGAATATCTGGTAATGAATGAATGAAAGAAGAGATGAGTCAATGAATGCCTCTATTTCCTCCTACCCAGATGTCTTCCTTTCTCAGTTCATATCCAGGTCTCTAACAAACCTTCAAGGCCAGTTGAGTCATTGCCAACCAAAAGAACCTTCCATGTCCACTTTGGCTCATACTATGATGCTTTTGCTAATTGCCTGCACACCTCAGAGATCAATCAGAGGGACCCCAGGGACCCCCAAGGGCAGGAGAACATGGGGAGCTTGAGATGAGGTGGGTCAAGATCCCCACCGGCTCTGCTTTGATCTATTCTATAAGACTGTGTTTGCTCGGTGCTACAAAGAGCATGGAACCCTCTGCAGCCTTGTGTTTTCCGTTGGTGCATCTGCCCACTTTGACATGGGCATATCCTCCCTCATGCTGCCCTGTCCAAGTTTTATATGGAGATGTCTTGCTTGTGTCTCCGTCTAGGCTGGAACTCCTTGAGGGCTACAACCTAGAGATTAAAAAGATGGGCTCTGGCATTGCAAAGACCTTGGGCAAGTTATTTATCCTCTCCTAGTTCTGTAGCTGTAAAATGGGAAAGTAAGAGAACTATCATCTGAGGGTTGGGCAAGACTTCAGTAACCTAATGCCTGTAATGTTGACTGCAGTGCCCAAACCAAAAAAAAAAAAAAAACCAAACCCATTGCCATCGAGTCGATTCCGACTCATAGAGACCCTATAGGACAGAGGAGAACTGCTCCATAGGGTTTCCAAGGAGTGCCTGGTGGATTCAAACTGCCACCGTTTTGGTTAGCAGCCGTGGCTTTTAACCACTACGCCACCAGAGTTTAGCTAGTGGCAAATACTCCATAAATGGTACCTTCTAGTATTGATGAGTTATCTGGGGCAAGTGCCTTGTGCTTTCTTGGTAATTAACCATCCACGTTCTCATACTTTCCTTTGGAAAAGGGAGTTACACCATGAATACGTATGAAGTTCATCTTCCTGGTCTGGATATTACCCAGAGACCTAAGGGGGTCTCATGGTCATAATCAATGGGCCTAGTGAAGCCACTAATCCCAGGAGGACATTGGGAACATTCTGAGTGGTCAAATGGAGCCCTCATTTCTGGCTGCAAAGGGACAAGAGAAGGGAGTCAAAGTCCCTTTGCTTCTTAATTATGCATCTGGCTTCCTGCCAAGTGGAGACCCACTGTACACAGACCACAGGGAAACTGGAACAAACAAGGGTTTCTCACCCCAGGTTCATTGCTGTATTTCCAGCAGCCGGAACAGCACTTGGCACACAGTGTATGCTCAATACAGATTGTGGAGTGAATGAATGAAAGAATGAATGAATTGAGATCTACCACAGCACAGTGGTTAAGCACTTGGCCACTAAGGTAAAGGTCTGCGGTTTGAACCCACTAGCTGCTATTTGGAAGAAAGATGTGGCAATCTGCATCTGTAAAGATTACAGCCTTGGAAACCCTATGGGGCAGTTCTACTCTGTCCCATAGAGTCGCTGAGTTGGAAGCCACTCTGCTGCAACAGTTCTTGTTGTTTTTTTTTTTAAATGCAATTCCCGCCTCTAGCAGAGGTGTCTCTCAATAAGTTTTTTTTTTTTTTTTAATTGTGGTAAATATGTGCCTAACAAAATACTTGCCATTCAACATTTTTCACATGTACTATTTAGTGACATGAACCGTGTTTATCAAGTTGTGCAACTAACACCATTATCTGTTTCCAGTTTCCGAATGAATGAATAAACAAGTAAATCTGAGGTTCCCTATGTATCCCCAGTGCTAAGCCCAGGTCTTGACACAGAGGAGACTTTTAATAAATATTTACTGAGGAAATGAAGTGGATCCAGTATTTCCCAGAAAGCAGCTGAGCTTCAGCTGTAGTTGCCCCCCTCTCCCCACCCACCTGGAGCTGCAGTCACACTTTCCAGGGGCCTCAACCTCAAATTCAGTCCCAGCCCAGCTTGGCCTCAGCCAGATGGGAAAAGGAGCCTGGGAAATGCAGCAAGTCAAGCTCCCTAAGGCGCAGCAAGCTGGGTGGCTATCTAGTTGGCTCGCCACGCAGCTCATGATGTGTTTGTTGCCCTCAGAAATGCAAACTCACCCCCAGATGGACGGAGCTGGAAAGGGCAGCCTGCAATGACCCTGCGACTCTGCTATCAAGTACAACCACACATGCGCACAGAGCAGGGACACACAGCGGTGCCTTCTGGGCATGGGGCCTTCTGCCCGGATGGTGCTAGCCCACGTGAAGGAGCTGCTGAGCAGATGGGCTGCGATGCACACAGGTGATCTGGCTCTTCTGCCAATTACACCGGGGCCTGCACGTACAGTGCACGTGGACAGACGCCCAGCATGGCTCCACCCTCCACGGCCCGCCATCCCACCCCAAATAGGTCTGCTTCTGCCTCAAGTAGTGCACAGATCTTGCGTGGTACCACCGGAGGATGACACTGTCTGCCCCCTGGGGCACCTTTTCGTGGATAAACTATCAACAGTGAGAGTAGCTAACGTTGAATGAGCACCTCTGTTTGCCAGGAGCTGAGGCTTAGGTTCGTAGGTCAGTGCAGGCCCAGGGACATGACATTCAGAGATACTGGAAATTGTCCCTTTCCATGACCCCCTGGTCGGGCAGCCTGCCCCCTCCTTTTGCCCCCAAGTGCTGGGACTCACTCCTCACTGGGAGCCCAGAAGAGGGTCAGAACCTGGCTGAGCTGCCTGGCTTGCAGGCTGGACGGTGACCTGAAGCCTCTGTGGGTCCTGGGCCAGGGCCCTACTTGGCCCCGGGCAGTGTCCCAGGGTACCTGGCCTGTGGCACTTTGAACCCTAGGCCTCCTTCTGAGCTCGTCAGTCCTGCTTCCTGCAGGGGTCTCACTGCAGCCGACCACACGGTGCCCCCACAGCCCCAGCTCCAGGCTGGCAGGTCGCAGGAACCGGGCTTTCATGTCCAGAGAGGCTGGCCCAGAGAACCGGCTCCATTTGGGGCCAGGTGGAGGCTCTTGGACCCTAAGCCTCCACTCTGCTGACTGCTCCGTCTTTCATCCATGGGGACCCCGCAGTCGCTGCTTGGAGGTGTGGCCACACACCCAAGGAGAAGGACACGGGGCTGGTGTTTGGTCCCCTTAGGTCCCCGTAAGGCCGGGTCGCAGGGGGTCATGGATGCTGGGAGGCCTCATGACGCCCCAGGAGAACGCACCACACAATGACCCCCCAACCTAGCCTGCTGGCCCTGGGAGCAGAGCCCCCACCGGGTACTCACCGCTCTGGGAGGCCTCCCCGGCGTGGTGGCTGCCGCCCACTCGCAGGCGCTGCTCCCCATCTGGTGAGGCCAGCGGCACTAATCAGCGCAGCGTGGTGCAGCCGAGTGGCTGGGGCTTAATTGACACCAGGTGGCCCCTCCCCAGGGGCAGGTTGGGAGGCGGCTGGCGGGCTGGAGGCTGAGCCCAGGCAGGGGCTGCACCCAGGCCGAGTGGCTCAGGCTCCACGGAGGGGTGAGGGCAGTAAGGCCGCTGCCAGCCACCCCTCCCCTGCTCTCCCACTGGTGCCCCCATAGCACGCCCAGTCCCTCTCTTCCCTAGGCTCTGACCTTTCTTTCATGTTAGAGAAGTGGCTGTGGCCGTGTCTGCCCAGGCGGAGGGTGGCTCAGGTTTCCCCCTAGCTGGCTGGGGCAGCCAGAGCCTGTGAGCTGGGCCTGCAGTGGCCAGGCAGGGCAGCTGGAACCTGAGGGTCCCAGGTGCCACTCATTGTGGTCACGACTGATCCTGTGACCTATCTTTACTGAGCACTTACTATGTGCCAGGTCCTGCCTGCATGGTGCCCACACTGCCCCCACTAAGCAAAACAAAACAAAACCCAAACCATTTGTCAGTTAAGTTGATTCCAACTTATGGCAACCGCATGTGTTGTGGAGTAGAACTGCACTCCATAGGGTTTGAACACCTGACCTTTCAGTTAGCAGCTGAACACTCAACGATTTGCACCACTCGGGGCTCCCCCACTACATCCGCCGCTAAATATGGGAGAGGACGGAATTTATTAACCCCACTTTGCTGATGATGAACTGAGGCTCAGAGAAGCTAAGCTTCTTCCCCAAGGTCACACAGCCTACTTAAGAGTAGGATAGCCAGGATACATGCCCAGCTGTCTGAGACCATGTGGGGATTTTAACCTCCACCTGCACAAATGGTAATATTATTCCCATTTTTAAGATAAGGAAATCAAGGCTCAGAGAGAGGAAGCCAGTTCTCAAGGTCCTACAGCAAGGTACAGAGTTTGGATTTGCCACTAGGTCTGCTGAGTCAGACTGCCTGGGAAAACAGTCTACTGCTGAAACCCAAGCCTTCTCTCCCGACCCACATGTGTCTCTGCCTATATTAGGGCTCTGAGTCTGAGCCACAGCTTGGAGCTTAGTGGAAAGAGCACTAGCCATGGAGTCAGAAGTGCTGTGCTAAACCTGCTGTGTGACCTTCAGCAGGTTACTCTACCTCTCTGGTCCTTTCCACAGCTGCAACAGGCACCAAGTGGGACATCACATGGAAAGGGCTTTGTGGCTGGAACGCTAACGAAGGATTGGGGAATGTCACAGCAGCCACCACTCTGCCTCAATACCCTTCCCAGAAGCCCCAACCCTCACAGCCAGGGAGTGTGGGACCCATCAGTTACAAGCACACACAGGCTTTGCAATCACATGGACCTGAATTCAAACTTTGACTCAGTGCCTCCCCAACTATATGACCTTCACAAGTAACTTCATTTCTCCCAGTGAGTGACGCTGGCCTGGGTGTGTGGGCATGACATGAAATCGTGGCCAGTACTTGCCTCTTCATTCAACATGTACTAAGAGCCTACTATTCGCAGCTTACTGTGCTGGGGACGCAATGGCGGTCAGCATAGAATCAGTCCATGCCCTGGAGGTGGAGACAGATGATAAATAAGGAAGCACAAATAACTATGTAATTCCTTGTAGTACATGCTCGACAAATAGAAGTAATTATTTTTTGTGTACTTATTCAACAAAAGAATTTGTTGAGCACCTACTATGTGCCAGGCACTGTTCTAGGCACTCGGGAGACAGTAGGAAACAATGCAGTCAGATCCCTGTCTGCATGGAGCTGACCTGTTTTAATTATTAACTGCCTCGATGATAACATATAGCAATAATAATTATACTATTCATCATCAGGACAGGTTTCCCTCACAGGTAGTGTGCCTTGGTTTCCTCACTGGTAGAATAACCTGCCTGTCTGCCCCAAGGTGGAGAGGGGGATTCCAGAATGTTCCTAGGTCTATTCCTGTGTGAGGCTCACGGGTTCTTTTTGGTCTGACTTTTGAGCACCCTGGCGGGGAGCTCAACCCCCTGGCACAGACCCAGAACCCACGTGGGTTGGGGGGAGCTGAGCTTGTGACTCAGCCCATCCAGCTTGTCAAGCCGAGAGTAGAAGGGAGCAGGCAGCTGGCTGGGCTGTCAGCCATGGGGCTCCCGGGCCAGGCATGGGGCAGGTGCCTGGAGTGCAGAGTGGGGCTTTAGGATGACAAGGGAGGGGCTCCACGTTCAGGTGACAACATGCCAACTCATAGTGGTGGCTGTCACTAGTAAAGAGAATGTTCCAGTAAAATGGGGATAATAGTGCCCATGTGGGTAAAAACGTACCATATATATGAAGGATTCAGCCCAGCGCCTGTCATGTCGTTAGCGCACTATATATTTTAGAGAACGTTAACCACCTCAGATATAGGGGCACGGACACAATGACCCCAGATGCCTGGACACAGAGGCAGGTCCAATGAGAGCACCAGTACCAAAAAAACTCATTGCCATCAAGTCGATTCTGATTCATAGTGACCCTATAGGACAGAGGAGAACTGCCCCACAGAGTTTCCAAGGAGCAGCTGGTGGATTCGAACCGCTGGCCTTTTGGTTAGCAGCTGAGCTCTTAACTACTGTACCACCGAGGCTCCAGAGCACTAAAAAAAAAAAAAAAACCAAAAAACAAACCCGGTGCCATCGAGTTGATTCCGACTCATAGCAACCCTATAGGGCAGAGTAGAACTGCCTCACAGAGTTTCCAAGGAGCACCTGGTGGATTCGAACTGCCAACCCTTTGGTTAGCAGCCGTAGCACTCAACCGCTACGCCACCAGGGTTTCCAGATGGGAAAACACAGAACCTGGCATTAGGGGCTATCGGCTGCATCTTGGAAGGAAAGCACACAGGCCGGCTGGTGGACGATGGCAGGAAAGGAGGGGCCCATCAGAGCACTCTCTTAAGGGCCAAAGGCTCAGGCCATGGAGAGCAAGCAAGGAGAGGACCCTGCCCCAGACAACCAACCAGGGCTCACAGCCTTGCAAAACTGGCTACTTCTCCCAGTCCAAACACCTCTCAAGGTGGGCATAAATCAAGGCAGAATTGGCTAGCTGAATTTACCAAGGGGTGAGTTTGTGGTTTCTCAGTGTTAATGTCTGGACAGTGGGTTCGGGAGGCCCTCAGAGGGTCCCGCATGGCTTCCCAATGCCAGGAGAATTAGGAGGTTGCAGAGATCAATAGTGCAATTTGGGAAAGCCTGAATTAAACTGGTTTCTTTCCTGCAGGACTTCTAAGAGCTTTGATTAGGCTAAAGAATGGTGTGATTCAGGCACACATGTCAGCAAGTTTTCCCAAACCTGTTTAACCCTGGGATTTTATTTTTCAAGGAATGCTTGAAGGAAGGATGTGGCTTCTAAAAAAGAATGGCGTAGGGGCGGGGATCCTGGTCCTGTCACTGACGAACTAGGTAAGTAGAATGGGAAGATAATTACAGAACCTTGTCCAGAAGATTCTTAGCCAAAGAGGAAAATACATGTAAAATATAAATTAAGAAGCAGGAAAGGACAGCAATTATTATCATTATAATAATTAATTTACCGTATTAATTATATATGTAAATACAATAAAACATATATAATAATAATGATACATTGACATTAGAATTCTTAGTTTAAATGATCATGATTACATAATTATTATTGCATAACTGTAATTATCATCAACAGTCCAGGTGTTGACAAATGAGGATGTGGCAAGACTGGGTGCACCTGCCACATGAGATGATCTTGGGGTCAAAGTGGCCCACCAGAAGGCTTAAAGGAGTGATAGCATTATAGGGTGAAAGGAGAAAGAAGCCAGCCCAGTCCCCAGAAAAGCGATTGGAAGGTTCGTCCTTAGTTTTTGGCTACATGTATTCCAGGCTTACTGTGTGGGTTCACACAGCTGGTGAGGAAAAGAGAAAGACCCGTTCCCAGGGATCTGACTCTAAGGCCTGTGCCCTAATTCAGAACAAAATAGTCCATGCAAAGTGCTACCTCAAGGCCAGGCACAGAGTGAGTATTCTGTAAATGGCAGCTGAAAGGGTCACTGAGTAGGCCCTTTTGAGGTGCCAAAAACCAAAAACAAACAAACAAACAAACAAACCCACTGCCGCTGAGTCAATTGCAACTCATAGCAACTCTATACGACAGAGTAGAACTGCCCCATAGAGTTTCCAAGGAGCTCCTGGTGGATTTGAACTGCTGACCCTTTGGTTAGCAGCCGTAGCACTTAACCACTATGCCGCCAGTGTTTCCTTTGAGGTGCCAGTATCATCATAAAACGTACCTGGATGTAGAGAGAGCTAAAAACCTCATCTATTAGAAGAGCTGCTAAACCAAAACCAAAAAAAAAAAAAAAAAAAACCCATTGCCATCAAGTCGATTGTGACTCACAGCGACCCTACAGAACAGAGCAGAACTGCCCCATAAGGTTTCCAAGGAGCAGCTGCTAGATTGGAACTGGTCCACCAGGGCTCCAGGAAGAGCTGCTAGGAGGTGGCAAAGTCATTCCTACAAAAGCCTCTAAATCTCGAAACTCAACCTTTGGTGCGAAGATGAGAAGCAAAGGGGAGGATGGATAGAACCACAGACTGGTGAGGGCTGGGGGCAGTAGCTATAGTATTGTGTACACTGTGAGAAATGGGGCCGAAGGGGTTTCCATTCTAAAACGACACTGACCTTTCTCTGAGTGGCCTATCTTAAATTGCTAATGGTAGCTATGTGCTTGGCATCATGCTAAGTGGTTTACATGTATGATCTCATTTAATCCTCACAAAAACCCTGTGGCATAGAGGCTAGTATGGTCTCCACCCATTATACAGATGATGAAACTGAGGTTCAGAGAGGCTAAGCAACCTGGCCAAGGTCACATGGCTAGTGAGCAAAAGAGCTGGGATTCTAGTGCAGTTCTATCCGACTAAAGCTCTTGCTCTTTGCACTGCTGTGTGATACTGTTCCCTGGCGCAACCCCCTTTATGTTTCTACAGCTTTTCAGTGATTTTGTATTCGTCTTGTAATGCCATGTCTTACCCCATTTGACAATGACGAAAATGGGACATAAGTAGGATCAATGACAAACTTAATAAACTATTGGCTTGAAGATACATGTATCTAAACTGACTCTGAAATTGGCTTCTGCTATATTTCTATTTAAAAATAAAACCTGAGTCTTATTTTGCTCTGCTCTACTCTTTCTAATTTGCTTAGAGGGTCACTGTATTCATCGTCTTGGCTCTGAGTGTTTTGTAAATGCCCCTTCCTGAGAAGAGATGACATCATGACCTGACCTGGTATTACGTTGGTGAGCAGAGATCTGGGCCGGAGACTAGTGTGTTCACGTGTATTTGGTTTACAAGTGACAAGACAATTCTAAATGAGCTTCGGGGGTTAAAAAAAATAAATAAAAGAGAAGAGAAGTGGGCAGGCAGCAGAGAATTTATTGGAACACTGAATGAACATCTTGAGAAACTGAAGGAATCCAAGGAACACCAAATTCTTGGGGAAAGCAGAAACTGGAGCCGCCCTGAGGATGTCGGCAGCAGACACTTTCCTGGACCTTCTCTGAGCCAGAAACTTGACTTAAAAAACCAGTAGCTGTTGAGTTGATTCGGACTCCTGGAGACCCCAAGTATGAGCCATTCAGTCTGTGCTGCGACTCCCTAACTCCGCTGCTGTGGTGTGAACGCGGCTATAGACAATGTGCAAACAAATGGGCGTGCCTGTAAGCCAATAAAACTATTTATGGATACTATAATTTGAATTCCATACCATTTTCATGTGTCACAAAATATTATTCTCATTTCGATTTTTTTTCCAGCCATTTAAAAATGCAAAGCTCATTCTGATCTTGTGGACTGTACAAAAAGAGGCGGCCGATCAGATTTGGCTCTGGGGAATGTAGTTTGCTGACCAGCCCCTGTTGTAATGAAAAGTAACATTAAGTCATTTGAATGATTCACATTTTCATCCCAAGAGAGAGAAAGCAGCAATGGAGAAAACATCTTTTCAAATATGTCTTTTCAAAAAACATCTTTGCGAGTGAACACTAAACCAGCCTTTTATCAGTACCAGAAGGACAGCCACAATGCTCATTAGAAGCAAAGATGATGAGACTTCATCTCACATACCTTGGACATGTTAGCAGGAGGGACCAGTCCCTGGAGAAGGACATCATGCTTGGTTGGAAGAGGGTCAGAGAAAAAGAGGAAGACCCTCAGCTAGATGGATCGACACAGTGGCTGCAACAATGGACTCAAGCATAACAACAATTGTGAGGATGGCACAGGACCAGGAAGTGTTTTGTTCTGTTGTACATAGAGTCGCTACGAGTCAGAACCAACTGACGGCATCTAACAACAACAACAACAACAACAACAGTTACTGTTGCTTCAACTTGGACTCATGTGTATCAGAGTAGAATTGTGGTCCAAAGGGTTTTCAATGGCTGCTTTCTTGAGAGTAGATTGCCAGGCCTTTGGTTAGTAGCCAAGCTCAGTGACTGTTTCCACCTCTCCCCTGAAAACAAACCCATTGCTGTCGAGTCGATGCTGACTCATGGAACCCAGTGCGTTACACAGTAAAATGGCTCCATAGGTTTTTGTTTTGTTTTTACTGTAATCTTTACGGAAGCAGGTCACCATGCCTTTGTTCCCTGGTGCGGCTGGGTGGGCCCGAACCGTCAACCTTTAGGTTAGTAGCCAAGTGCAAACTCTGCACCACCCCATTAAAACCCTTTGCCTTCTAGTCGATTCCAACTCCTAGTGACCCTGTAGGACAGAGTAGAACTGCCCCATAGGGTTTCCAAGACTGTAATCTTTATGGAAGCAAACTGCCACATCTTTCTCTTGCACAGCGGTTCGAACCACTGACCTTCCGGTTAGTAGCAGAGCGCTTAATCACTGTGCCACCCAGGGACTCCTAAATCAGCCTTAAACCCAGAAAAGCAGTCACTAATCTGGGCTTCAGCTGGTGATGCTGGGCAGTCTGTCCCCTATTCCCCTGGTTCAGTTTGTAGGGGACATCACTCAGCTATGCTTCATGTCTGCCTTTTTGTTGGGGTGGTGCTAGCAACTTCCTGTTTCTTGAAGAACTTCTAGCCTTCTGCTTTAAGTGGCATCTGATTTCCCTTTAAAGAAAAACATCTCATTGGGGCTGGAAAATGTCACAAAGAACAAAAACCCAGGATGGCCCGGAACTAAGCTCTAGAAAATAGCTGGCCTTCTGCCCTCCAAGCCTCATCCCACAGTCAGGCAGCTGGTATGGAACCAGATGCTGTTAAAAAAGAGAGAAAAAAAGATCAAATAAATCAAAACCCTCAGATGTTTTGCTGGAGGCGTCTGAAGCGCCCTTCTTTTGGAATGTAAAGTCAGAGGGGAAGGAGTCCCTCTCTAGAGGGGACTGGAGCCTAGAATTTCACGCCCCATGCTCTCCTTTGGGAGCAAGTCCTGGCAGAGTGGGGAACGGAGCTGCTATAAACTCCCAAGACACATAGATTCCAATGACAACAATAATTGTCATTGTTGTTAGTTGTCATCAAGTTGGCTCTGACTCATGGTGACCCCGGGTACAACAGAACACAATGCTGCCCAGTCCTGCGCCATCTTTGTGATTGTTGATGTGCTTGAGGCCATTGTTGCAGCCACTGTGTGTTTTGAGTGTCTTCCAACCCAGGGAGCTTGTCTTCCAGCACTGTAGCAGACAATATGCCATTGTTTTCATTGGCTCATTTTGGAAGCAGATTGCCAGGACTTTCTTCCTAGTCTATATTAGTTTGGAGGCTCCTCTAAACCTGTCCACCATGGGAGACCCTACCGGTATTTGAAATATCAGAGGCATAACTTCTAGCATCATAGCAACATGCAAGCCACCACGGTATGACAAACTGACAGGTGGCTGGTGGATGGTGATGGATAGCCAATCTTTTATAGAATGATAGCAAGTTGAAAGGATTTTACTTTTTGTTTTTGATAATCTTACGTGGCAAAACAAAAAGTTGGTGACAATATATAAATTCTCCTAAAGTTTTTTTTTTCCCCCTCTCCAGCAAACTTGGACCATTAGGCTTCACAGTCTGTAAAGAGCCCAAGAATATACTTTGATTCTTTTCCATGGCTGAGAGCACTGTTTCACAAAGTATTCCGTGGAACATGAATTCTCTAAGATACTGTGAACAAAGGGCTCAGGGGCCAAACAAGTTGAGAACCTTATGTAGTCTAGCCCCCTCTGAGAGACTTACAATGCATGTGAGCATATTAAAGTCTCTGATAAGTCCTGCAACAAAGAAACCTGCTTAGCTTAGTTTCATCTAGTGCTTCACTGATTTTGACCACTGTACTATGCTTTTTGACCACACTTACTAACTTCCCTCAAACGTACTTCAGAACAATTCCAGGCACTGGCTGAAGTTGCTGAATTTGGGCCCACAAGCGTGTTTTTCCTTGTTTGGCTCGTTAGCAGCTAAGATGGCATTTCAAATGTGCATGAATCCCCAGGGGAGCCTCCTGAGTTATAAATGGTGCCAGGGAAACAATGACCCAGTTGTCAAGTGCCGTGGTAATTTAGAGTCTTGGAAGGGCAGGGACTCTGTATTTATATCATGGGGTAGAGCTGGACCCAGCTGAGTCCCAGCCTGCCTGCAGGCCAGGAACCAGCAACCCACCCCCAGGAGCAAAAATCCAGATTGTTCAGGGAAACAGTTACCTGCAGGCAGATTTCAGAAACACAAATGCAAATGTCAAGCAAGGCATGCAGGTACCCAGCTCTGACCAGAGGGAAGGGTGGCAAGAGGTGGTGTCAGGCTTGTAGGTGAGGGAGGGGGGATGAGCGAGAGTTTGTGAGGGTCAGGGTGTGCATGGGTGTGTGGAGGGGAGACTAGGAATTTGCATGTTCTGAAAGTGGGTAAGTGTGGGTACAGGTGTGTGCTTGCAGTGAGTGTGGGTTCAGGTGTGTGCTTGTAGGTGACAGAGTGTGTGAGTGTGTTAGAGTGTGTGTGTGTGTGTGAGAGAGAAAGAGAAAGAGAGAGAGAGAGGGCCTGTGGAGGCCATCTCCCAGGAGGCAGGGCAGGGGCTTGAAGGTGGGGGGCAGTCAAGTCCCCTGGCTGCAGCCAGTCCTCGGTGTCAGAGGCCTCCAGGCCACCTCTGAAACCTGTCAGCTTATGAGAAGGGCTGAGCCAAGGCGAGAGTCCCTCCTTTGCTCAATCCCACCTGTCCCTGGAGCCCCAGTCACCTGCATAGGCCACACCTGCCTCCCCCGACACGGCTCTGCCTGGACCTCCCAGTCTCTTGGAAGACGGAGGAAAGGCCCAAAGGCCAGTTTGACCCAGAGCTCACTTCAGGAATCGAGGATTAGGATCGGTGAGGGAGAGATGCCTTAGCCCTTGTGGGACCCATGTGTCTGACAACCGACAGGTGACCTCAGAACTGCTGCTGCCTTTAGGTCAGGGCCCCAAACCCTAGTTGGCATTTCAGGCCCTCAACGAATGTCCCCCATCCAAGTCCAAGGCCTCCTTCTCAGAATGTCCTGACCTAAAGCCAGCATCGAGGGCTTACTCTGTGTGGAAGATGATAAGTATTTTTGGTCAAGCCTGTGGATGTTCACAACCGTTTTATGAAATAAGCAGTGTTATGATCTCTGTTTTACAGGAGGCTCCAAGAGGCAAAGTGATTTGCCTGCGGTCACGCAGTGCTAAGTGGTTTAAGTCTGGGACTCAGACCCAAATCCGGTGGTTACTGCCTGTGCGTACAAGATGCTCCTGGCTGAGGCAGAGCTGCTTTGGGGTGGCAGACTCCCTGAGGTTAGTGCCTTTTGCTTGTCATTCTGAAAGCATAGCTGGGCGAATGATAGAAGACCCAGGTTCAGATCCCAGCTCTGCCCCTTGCTAGCCTGTCTTAGTCATCTAGTGCTGCTATAACAGAAATACCACAAGTGCGTGGCTTTAACAAAGAGAAGATTATTTTCTCACAGTCCAGTAAGCTAGCAGTCCGAATTCAGGGCACTAGCTCCTGGGGGATGCTTTCTTTCTCTGTCGGGTCTGGAGGAAGGTCCTCTTCAGCAGTCTTCCCTTGGTCTGGGAGCAACTCAGCCCAGGAACCCCCAGTCTAAAGGACGTGATCTACTCCTTTCTTGGCAGTATGAGGTTTCCCTGTCTCTCTGCTCACTTCTCTCTTTTATATCTCAAAAGAGATTGGCTTAAGACACTACCTAATCTTGTAGACGTCGTCAATATAACTGCCACTAATCCATCTTATTACATCATGGTAATAGGATTTACAACATATAGGAAAATCATGTAAAATGGTGGACAATCACACAATACTGAGAATCATGGACCAACTACGTTGATAGTTATTTCAGGGGGACACAATTCAATCCATGACATAGCCTTACCTCTTTCTGAGCCCCAGTTTCTTCAGCTCCAAAATGGGGTGATATTTCCTAACTCCCAGGGCTGTCAGGAAGGAAGGCCACGTTTGAATGAATGGTGATTAAATCATGATTGGTGGCATCCGTGGTGTTATGCCTGCCACATCGCTGAGGAACGATTATTTGAGCCTGAGTCTGTCTTAGCGACTCCTGTAACTTCTCTTGCTACGTCTGTGAGATAAGAGTAGCTGATACTGCTTTCCCAGCATGATCCTTCCTCTTCCATGAAAGCTTTCCTTACTGTTCGCCCCATAAACCAGGCCTGCACTCTCCCCTCTCATGCCCTGTACTTACCCAAATTCAGAGCAGGGTTTCTCCACTTGGGAACTGGTAACATTTTGGGCTGAATAACTCCTTGTTGTGGGGCCTATCCTGTGTACTGTAGGGTGTTTAGCAGCATCCCTGGCCTCCACCCACTGGATGCCATTAGTACCACCCCATCAGCTGGGACAAACAAAACGTCTCCAGTCAAACCAGTTACCATCAAGTCGATTCTGACTCACAATGACGCCATGTGCATCAGAATAGAACTGTGCTCCATAGGGTTTTCATGGCTGCGACCTTTCAGAAGCAGATTGCCAGGCCTTTCATCCTAGTCACCTCCAAATGTCCCTTGGGGGAGTGACATTTCCCCTGGTTGAGAACCAAGGATTCATTGCAATCATGTGAATCATTACCCGTCTTCTCTGGAGGCAGCCCAGCAAGTGGTTCAGAGTGTGGGCTCTAGATTCAAAGTGTCTAGGTTTGGATCCTGGCTCCATGCTCAACACTGTGAGACTTTGGGCAAGTCTCTCAACCTGTCTGAGCCTTGATTGTTTCACCTGTATAAGGGGAACAATAAAATATTGGCTTCAAAGGGCTACGGTGAAGATTAAACAAGATGACAAATGTAAGGAACTTAGCCCTGGACCTAGGAACGGGCTGATGGGTGGGCTGTGGAGGGTCTCACATCTGAGCAAAGATGAGGAGGAGTCCAGGGGCTGGAAGGTCTAAGAGGCCTTGTTTTTGCTTCCTGGGGAGCTGGGCCACCTTATCTGTGCCTGGGTCTCTGGCTCCCAGGCACTTCCCCCACAGCCTGTACGTGGAAGTTAATGAGCCGTTCAGTTCCGATGACTTGCAAGGCCTCCCTCACTCAGCTCTACACCGGCTGTGCCTGATTGATGGTGGCCCCGTGGCCGTAGAGGACCACAAGCCAGAACCGGTACAATCAATTCATTCCAGGCTCCAGGGAAGATTCCTCTGCTTTAAACAGGAGCTATGGGGATGGAAGGTTTTGGCATGGGTATATTCAACTCACTCGGCAACAGAAGGGACTGTCAACATTGTCCCAGAGCTAACTGTCAGCTCCGGACTTGAAACAGCTAAGGTTTATTGGTTGCTTTTACCAGGAACTGTGTTAGTGTTTACCTGCTTTTACTCCTGACCACAGTTCTATGAAGTAAAAACACTGAAGCTCTGAGGGCTGACATCCCTACCCAGCTAGGTCACACGGCTGTTTCTAAGTGGCAGAGCTCAGGGCTGAAATTCAGGTCCTGCAGAAGTCATTTCCTTCTTGGAGCCTTCGTTTTTCCATTTGTAAGATGGGGCCACCCATACCCCTTACCCAAACGAGTTGTGGTGAGTGGGAAAAGAAACCGTGTTTGTGAAAGTTGGTTGATGAGTTTGGAGTGTTAGATGCCAGTTCCAGTAAGAGAATGTTCCAGGACTAAGTGAAACATACTAGGGGTGGGCCAGGGCCTGGGTCATCTCTCGGCCATCAGAGATCGAGAATTGTGGGGTACGCAATGCCCCTTGAGCGGAGTTTGTTTTTCAGCCACACTAGGAATAAAATTTTAATACTAGCAGCTAACATCTGTAGAGCCTTTACTAGGGCCTGGACTCTGCCCTAAGTACTTATATTAGTTCATTTAATCATCACAACAGTAGGAGGTAGATACTAGAGATATAATTGTGAGCTGCAGCCGAGTCAGCTCCAACTCATGGAGACCCATGTACAACAGAACAAAATGTTGCCCGGTCTTCATCATCTCCACAATTGTTGGTGTGCTCAAGTCCACTGTTGGGGCTGCTGTGGATTTTGACTGCCTTCCAGTCTAAGAGGCTAATCTTCCAACACTATATTGGATAATATTCTGTTGTGATCCATAGGGTTTTCACTGGCTAATTTTCAAAAGTAGATTTGCCAAGGCTTTCTTCTTAGTCTGTCTTAGTCTAGAAGCTCTGCTGAAACCTGTCCAGCATTTATGCCCATTTTATAGATGAGGAAATGGAGGCTTAGAGAAGCTAGGCGACCTTCCCAATGCCACACAACCTGCACATAGTAGAGCGAGAATTCGACTCCAGTTCTGTCAAGAGGCTCTTGTTCCTGGAGTGGGCTCCTGGGAAGAACTTTCCAGAACAGATGAGACTGGTTATTCCATCTCTCAGCAGCATGGTCTCCAGGGAGGGAGCAGGCAGTTCTGGTTGGGGTTGCTTTCTAGCTTGTTTCCCCATCTTTCAGTTCCTTCTGCTGTTGAATGAGTTGAAGATCCTCTGCCTCACTAGCTGGTTTTCCAGGTCAGATGAGATCTTGTTTCATAAAAGCATTTTGTCCAGTGGTAGGACCCTCATCTTCCATGTGGGAGAACTGGGTTCATTTCCCGGCCAATACACCTCGTGTGCAGCTACCTCCCATCTGTCCATGGAGGCTTACATGCTGTCATTATGAAATAGGTTTCAGTGGAGTTTCCAGACTAGGATGGACTAGGAAGAAAGGCCTGGTGACCTATTCCTAAAAATCAGCCAATGAAAACCCTACGGATCACAATGGTCTGATCCTATTGTGCGTGGGGTCATCATGAGTTGGGGGCTGACCCAACGGCAGCAAGCAACAACAAAAACCAAACCTGTTGCCGTCAAGTTGATTCCAAATCATAGCCACCCTGTAGGACGGAGCAGAGCTGCCTCATGGGGTTTCCAAGGAGTGGCTAGTGGATTCTAACTAACGACCCTTTGGTTAGCAGCTATAGCTCTTAACCGTTGTGCCACCAGGGCTCTAGCAAACAATAAAGTCGGCTCTAAAAATCCAAGGTTCTTAGGAGCCCACCATGCTGCGTCTATACTCAAGAGAGAATGAGATTTGATTCTTGCCTTGGGTTGGGACAGCTACTGCATTCCTCTGCCCTCAGTCTCCTCATCTGTAAAATGGAACCGGGCAGTGAAAAGATCAGTAGTTGGGAGGGGCAGGGGAAGGAGGGAGAGAGGTGCAGGTGAAGCATAAGTCATTTTTAGAGCAGTGAAGCTATTCTGCAGGATACTGTAAAGGTGGATCTACGACACGCATTTGTCAAAACCCATAGGACTGCATAGCCCTAGTGTAAACTATGGACTTTAGTTAATAATAATGTGTTTGTCTTAGTCATCTAGTGTTGCTAGAACAGAAATACCACAAGTGGATGGCTTTAACAAGGAGAAATTTATTCTCTCATAGTCTATGAGGCTACAAGTCCAAATTCAGGGCATCAGGTCCAGAGGAAGGCTTTCTCTCTGTCAGCTCTGAAGGGAGGTCCTTGTCATCATTCTTCCCCTGGACTAGGAGCGTCTCCGCGCAGGAAACCTGGATCCAAAGGATGAGCTCTGCTCCCGATGCTACTTTCTTAGTGGTATGAGGTCCCCATGTCTCTCTGCTCACTTCTCTCTTTTATATTTCAAAAAGAGATTGGCTTAAGACACTATCAAATATTGTCGATCTCATCAATATTACTGTCTCTAATCCATCTCATTAACACCATAGTGGTAGGATTTACAACACATAGGGAAATCACATCAGATGACAAAATGGTAGACAATGGTAGGATACTGGGAATCATGACCTAGCCGAATTGATACACATATTTTGGCGGGACACAATTCAATCCATTACAGTGTCCACATTGGTTCATCAGTTGTAACAAATGTACCACACTGATGTGAGAAACTGTGTGCAGAGGGAGAGGGGGTATATGGGAACTCTCTGTAACCTTTTGCGCAATTTTTCTGTAAACCCAAAAAATAAGGTCTATTAAAAAAATGGAATTGGGTGGTTGTGGCGATTAACAAGACAAGGCTAAGTATTTTCTGGACTAGGCACAGAGCAAGAGTTCAATATGTGCAATACGTGCAAGCCACATTTGTGTGTATGTGTACGTGTGTGTGTACGTGTGTGTACATGTGTGTGCACATACATGTGTGTGTTTATGTTTTCACACCATATTCATCCCTAAGGCGAACACTCATTTATGGCTGGCCAGATGGAAGAATACTCAGCCAGGCTGTGATAATTTGGATTACTTATCAACAAACAAGGAGCCCTGGTGCTGCAGTGGTTAAAGCACTCAGCTGCTAACCAAAAAGTCAGCAGTTCAAACCCACCACATGCTCTGTGGGAGAAAGATGTTGCAGTCTGCTTCCGCAAAGATTCACAGCCTTGCAAACCCTATGGGGCAGTTCTACCCTGCCCTACAGGGTTGCTATGAGTTGGAATTGACTCGACAGCAATGGGGTTGGTTTGGTTTGGGTCAGCAAACATTTCCTTCTCTCCCCCTCTGTGATGGTTAAGGTTGTGTGTCAACTTGGCTGGGCCATGACTCTCAGCAGTTTGGCAGTTAGGATGTAATTTGGCAGTTATGTAGTGATATAATCAACTCCATGATGAAATCTGTATGAACAGCCAATCAGCAGAGAGGGAGTTTCTTTGTGAGTATGTCCTACCTTCAGTATATAAATGGATGTTCCAGCAAGGCTCTTGCTCTGGATCCTGCATCCTGCTCGTCATCATCTGACCTCTGGCCCTTGGAACTTGAGCTAGTAGCTTACCTGCCAATCTTGGGATTCGTTAGTCTCTGCAGGCTGTGAGCTAGCAGCCTGCCATCTGACCTGCCAATCTGGGGTTGGTCAGGCCCTGCAGCTATGTGAGTCAGGAGAAGCCTGAGGCCTGACCCACGGACTTGGGACTTGCCAGCCTCTACAACCGTGTGATCCATTTCCTTGAGATAAATCTCTCTCTCTCCCTCTACGTACGTACATATGTACGTGCTTCACTGGATTTGCTACTCTAGCGAACCTAGCCTAAGACAACCTCCCATTTTGGTGGGAGCTTAAATCCCTGTCTCTTTGAAAGTCTGGGCCTGTGACTTATTTTGGCCAATGGAATGTTAGTGTACACAGTTTAAGACGATGGCTTGAATGTGCTTGTGCAGGTCGGCTTGGGTATTATGTTCTGTGATCTGTCATCCGAAGAGCATGGTCCAGGGAACTGTCCCCTGGCAATTACTGATCTTTTCACTGCCCAGTTCCATTTTACAGATGAGGAAACTGAGGGCAGAGGAATGGATTAGCTGGCCCAACCCAAGGCAAGAATCAAAGCTCATTCTTTCTTGAGTGTACACACAGCATGGGGGCTCCTAAGAACCTTGGATTTTTAGAGCCAACTTTACAAAGTGCTTTGATGAAATTAGATCTCATCTGATCTGGAAAACCGCCAGTGAGGCAGAGGGTCTTCAACTCATTCAATAGCAGAAGGAACTGAAAGATGTGAAACAAGCTAGAGAGCAACCCCAACTGGAACTGCCAGCTCCCTTCCTGGGGACAGTGCTGCTGAGAGATGATAGAACAAGCTTCTTCTGTTCTGGAGACGTGAGAAAACATGTACAGCAGACTTGAACCCAATATGAAGCCTAAAGAGGAGGCTCTCAGTGAAGCCCATCCTACAGTCCCAGGAGCATAAGATAAATGCTTGTTGTCGCAAGCCACAGAGTTTGGGGAGTTTTGTTATGCACCACTCTTGTGGCAATAGCTGACTGATACATTGGCCAATGCCACATCTCGAGATTCCTTTGGCTCGACAGACAACAACAGAATTCAGACCCATTTTGGCAGCAGTGCGATGCAGTAATTCTCAAATTCTTTATTGGCATAAATAATTCAGACATTGTATTCTCACTAAACGTTGCACTAAACACAAGAAACGAGAGGCTTGCCAGCTCAGAGGCTCACAACCTGTCCAACAGCCCAAGTTAGAAATACTTTGTTGAGAAGTGTAGAAAACTTTATAAATGGTTCTGTACAAATATACACAGTGGATCCTCCATCCATCTGGTCTTCCTTTCCTGGATGGCATCTGCATCGACTGCTCTTTCCCAACAATGAGATGTTGGCAACGAGTGAGAAAGAAATAGAGACAGAGACCAAGACAGACATAGAAAGGGAAAGGAGTGGCCCCCAAAGAAAAACATGAAGCCAACTTCTTACATCGACTCATTCTGCAACAGTCAGCACAAACAGACATGGAGAAAGCAACACGGGTCATCGGTCCTGTTGATCTGTACAAGGATTAGTCTTTAAATAATATATATATATGTATAATATTTATAGGTATATATACTTTGTGTATAGAAAAAGATAACAGCATCATTTACAGAGAAAGCCTTTTTACAGTTGAGTTTTCCTAAGGTCAATAACTTCAAGAGTTGATCAACCGAACGAATCATGCAACTAGTGTGCAGAGTGGACTCCAGTGCAAGGTCAAAGCTTGGGGAGAAACTAGTGCTGGAGCTATGGACCACTGAGTTTGGGATGTTCTTGGGCAAAGGGGCTCACCTGGTGGGACCAGTCTTTTCTGCCCCAGTAAAACCCCTTGGCTTCAGCCTTGGGGCCTGAAGATGTCTTGCCTCCAAGAGGGTCTTAGGGGACTGATCTTGCCAGTGGCTTCCCAGCTCTTTTATGGATACTGACCCCCCCCACAGTAGCTATGGGGGATCCTGATGAGACTTGGGCATCCACTCTTGTGTCCCTCAGGGCACCAGCACCTAAGAAAATGGATAACATCCACCGCCTCTTCATTCTAACACCCTGTTGTTCCAGAACATCTAGAGTGGGATTCTGAGGGACATTTCAATTAGGTGATGGAGATGCCGCATTTACTGAGCACCTGCTGTGTACCAGGTTTTTTGTGATGCTACTGACATTCACTATTTCATTCACTCCCTCCAAAGACCTCGTGAGTTAGGCATACACTAAGTGCTAGCGGGCTCCATGAAGCCAAGGCAATCCAAAAATACTCTGGCGGAACTGCTGACACTGAGGAATCACCCATCACAGTGAGGAGCTTGAGAAATGCAAGTTGAATCAAACTGAACCAGCCCCACTAATTTACAGCAACCACACCCACCCTGGGAGTCCTACAGTCAGCAGAACGTACCATGCTTCCTAGCCTTCAAGCCCTGACACGTATTTATAGGGATAGTAGGACATTCCATTCCACCCATGCTTCAGGCTGCACTACAGACTTGGCTTGTGGCCCACTCTGATCCCTAGGTCTTCTTCAACTACTTTTATAATTAACCAACATTTTGCCCGTTACAGCTGTAATATTTAGTTAGAGAAGCTTAGTTAGAGTCTTTCCATCAATAAATTTCCACGTTCATGCATGTCCTTGACCTCAAGACTCCCGTGGCCTACGCATAAAGTGACAAAACTCTCCAGGAAAGAGGCCATGGTGAGACTGCTGAGACAGAGTTCCTGCTGTGGCAGGACAGATATGTGGGTTCTGGAGAGATCAGAGATACACAAGTCACAAGAGGTGGTAGAGGGTTAGAGAAGTAGAAGCCACGGAAGAGAAGGAAAGTTTTCTAGAAGAAAGGGCTGATGGCCAACCCACCTGTAGCAGAGGTGGCCATGGTCTGAAGAACCCCATGCAGGGGCACTAAGCAACAGAGGGTCATGGCCTCCATCCTGTTGAGGCAGCAGAGAGAGAGACCACAGGGCCGCAGACACCTGCAGGGAGAGTCACCCCTGCCAAGACAGGGGGTCTAAGCACAGCTTACCTCCAGCAAGCACACACCCTCCTGGGACACCTTCCTCCCCAGGACACCAAAGCCAACAGCACGGACCAAGGCATGGCAGGGTGAGAAGTCAAAGTCTCCGTGTCTGAGCTAGGGCACCTCTGCTCGGGGATGGAGTCTCCCAGGGCCCACTGCAAGGCTTGAGGGAAAGCAAAGGCAGGCAGGCAAGTGCCCTGGGGCAAGCTTTTAGCCACCTGGAATTACTCCAATAAACCATTATCTTGTCTCACAGTCTGTGTATGGGCTGTTCCTTCCACCTGGAACACTGTTCCCTGCCTCCCACTCCCATTCCACTCATCTCTCAAGACAAGGTTCAGAAATTCCCTCCTCCGAGAAGCCTTCCTTGAGGGCCCTTGTCTGGGTTGTCTTGTTGGGGCTCAGGATCCCTATCAGAACTCATCTATTTGCTCCACTGGACTTCCGGTACCCTTGACGTCAGGGGCTTTTTTTCCCATTTGTCCAGAAGCTCAGGAGGCACTCAATAACTATTTATTGACTGAGTGGATGAAATGAAGTCTTGAGGAATGAAGGGATACGGGTTGCCAGATGCTGGGCTCTGCTGAGGGTGTAGTGAGTGTGGCTGGGATGCAGCTTTTGAAATATGGGGAAGATTCTCTGAGAATCCTTCAGCTACTCAACTGGAAGCATTTTAGGTCCCTCAATGGGCTGAAAAGCAGGAGCTACAGTGGTACTAGAGGGCCACGGCATGGAAGCAATGCCTGTGGACTCCGGGATAGCTGTGGGGAGAACCTGGGGAGGAAGGCTTCCCAGCTGGCTGACACTGCCTGAAATTCCACCATTTGGGCTTCCAGCCTTTGGGTCTGAAGGCTTGGGGTTTCAGGAGGATTTACTCCTGACAGTAAGGTTAGGATGTGGATTAGGGCATTTCCTAGAAGAGTGAGCAGGGGGGTCCTCAGGTGGGAAAAAACTACTGACCAAGGAGGTGGAGGGGCCAAGGAGCGACTTTCTGCATCTCACATTTGTCCCCAGGCCTGGACTGAAGGCAGCCTGCACTGGCTGGGCCCCTCCCTGAATGCCCAGTCCAGCCAGGGGGTGCCCAGTTGCTGCCCAGGAACCGTGAGAGGCTGAGCAGCCCTCGGTGTCCGCCGTGGAGCAGGGCAGGAGAAGTGCGTTAGAATACTTTGGTGTCTACACTGTAGCTACATAGCAGTTACTTGAACTTGTATCAGTTCGTGTGTAGCCATTTTATATTATTTTTTTGCAAAACAGGTAGAAAAATAAACCCAAGGAAAATGGCTAGAATCTCAGAGGACCAATGCATTGCATTAATTGTCCAAGACATTCCTAAACTGCCACTGCCCCAAGCCGGGCAGGGCTGGGGTGGGGGGAAAGATGGGCCCCACAAGGGGACGGGGCCCTAGCCCACTCAGTTTCCTTCTTGGAAGGTGCTTGGCAATGTGCCCCAAGTTCCTAAAGCAACTTCCCAAGGCCCAGTTCTGTGCAGTGCTGACTCACCCCCTTGCCCCCTCCATGCCCTGGGACTGCTGAGACTCCCAGGGGTCTGAATTAGGGGTGGGACAGACAGACCTACAGAGCTTATCCACACTGATCGCCTGTGTCCATCTCTAAGCCCGCTGCGGGGGATGGGTCTTGTCCGGCCCATCTATTTTATTGCTTCATCTTGTCCATGGAAGTGGAAAAGGGCAAGTCAACATTCTCCTTGCCTAGATAGCCTTTGTTATGGATTGAACTGTGTTCCCCAAACATGCATGTTGTAAATCCTAACCTCTCTGCCTGTGGTTATAATCCCATTTGGGAATAGGTTATCTCTGTTATGTTAATGAGGCAGGATTAGTGTAAACTGTGTCTTGAGTCAATCTCTTCTGAGATATAAAAGAGATGAAACAAGCAAGCAGGACAGAGATGGGGGAAGAAAGATGCTAAGCCACATGAAGATCACCTAGGACCAGAAGCTCAGAAGAGACAAGGACCTTCCCCCAGAGCAGACAGAGAGCCTTCCCCTAGAGCCAGCGCTCTGAATTTGGACTTTGAGCCTCCTAAACTGTGAGAAAATAAATTTGTTTGTGAAAGCCACCCACTTGTGATATTTCTGTTACAGCAGCATTAGGTAACCCAGACAGCCTTAAAGTCACTGAAGATGCTGAGTATTGCTTTTCCAACCTATTTCCCTGCTATGTTTGCTCAAAGAGCCCTTCCTTGAACTTCTATCCTGTCTGATTTCCTTTTGTACCCATGAAAAGCTGCAGATGGTAGGACGCTGGCTTTGAGCCCTGCAGTGCGACCGGTTTGGCGGGGGGCGGGGGGGGGGGCAGCTCACATATGACCCCATGCCCATCTCTTGGCCAAAATCAGTGAAAATCAGATGGGGGGCACTGTACTCCTGAAAACCTTCTAATGCCTTCCACCAGCTGTGGAAGAAAACACCCTCCTCCTGCCTTCAGTCTATGAGACCCCCCCCCCTCCACCTGGCCACCCCTCCCTCCCTCAGTCCAGCTCACCTACTGTCCTTCCAGCCCTTCTGCTGTGGCCTTCTTGCTGCTCCTTCACCTCTCCAAACTCGGCCTCACTTGGGGTCTTTGCCTTTGCAGCCTCCTCTGTCTCTAACAGTGGATCTCAACTGGGGAAAGGTTTGCTTCCCAGCGGCCATTTGGCAATGTCTGGAGACATTTGTGGTTGTCACAACTGGGAAGAGGTGCTGCTGGCATCCACTGGGTAGAGCCCAGGGATGCTGCTAAACATCCTACAATGCACAGGGCCAGCCCCCACAACAAAGAATTATCCAGCCCCAGGTGCCAGCAGTGCTGAGGCTGAGAAACTCTGGCTCAGGCTGACAGGCCCTCCCTCCTTCTCTTCCTTTAGGTCTCAGACATGTCAATGGCCCATCCACAATAGATTCCTCCCATGTTATTACCCCCGTTAAGTTTTTCTTCCTTAGTCCTATACAAGTTGTAAATGTATGTATTTGTTGTTTGCATGTGTCTTATCTGTCTTCCCCGCTAGGCTCTAAGCTTCAGCATGGAGGAGGCAAGGCTCTGTTTTGCTCATCAATGAATGCCCAAGGTCCAACACGCAGTGAGGGGACACTGTTGGTTCAGTGGCAGAATTCTCGCCTTCCACGCGGGAGACCCAGGTTTGATTCCCAGCCAAGGCACAGTCTGTCAGTGGAGACTTGCGTGTTGCTATGATGCGGAAAAGGTTTCAGTGGAGCTTCTAAACTAAAATGACTTAGGAAGAAAGGCCTGGTTATCTAATTCCAAAAAGCAGCCAGTGAAAACCCTATGGATCACAATCCAATTCACAGCTGATCATGGGGATGGCACAAGAGGGGGCAGTCTTTTGTTTTCCTTGTGGATGGGGTCACCATGATTCAGGGGCTGAGTCCACGGCAACTCACAGCAATAACATGGAGTAGATGCTCAATAAAGACCTATCAAGTGAATGACGGATGAAGAAACAAGCCCACGGAACTCTGCACCAACCCGGAACACCGACATCTGTGTGAGGACACAAAGGCCCCCCTTCCTCTGGGCCATCCTCTCGCCCACCCCTGGGAAAAGGCTATTGTCTGCCTTGACGGTCTGCCATGATATCCTAGGACCAGCTTTGCTAAAATTCTCACTCTAGCGCTGGAGGTCAGGGTATTTTTAAACTAGATGAACTAGCTAAGCTGGTTTTTTTTTTTAAGTGGTGGAAAAGAAAAACTTAGATTTGTTTTTAATCATTAGACTTCCAAACCTAAGGAGGCACGATGCAAATAGCACGTTGGCATAAACAATGGCTGCCCATTCAATGGAGGGAGGGAGCTGTTCTTTGGAGCTAATTTAGGCTAAATACAAGGCAGCTATTTTTCATCTCCACTATTGTGTGACTTTCTCCTTGGCTCCTAGTACGGGGGAGATGTTATTGGGCAGGGTGTAGGAGCATGGGGAAGGCAGAGGGGAAAGGAAAGGAAAAGGCAGAAGGAGGAAGGTACTCTCAGCCCACCAACTGGTTATTAGGGACATTTCCAGAGCTCAGGAGTAGAGCTGGTGGTCAACTAGGACCCTAGAGGATTTTATCTGGGTTTGAACTTGATTTTAAAGCCTTCCACAGAGGAAAGAACTCCAAGAGCAACTGAAGTTCAGTTTTCTTTTCCTCCCCTGTATATATACAACATAAGGAGCCCTGATGGTGCAGTGGTTAGGCACTCAGCTGCTAACCAAAAGGTTGGTGGTTCGAACCCACCAGCCGCTCCAGTGGGAGAAAGATGGGGCTGTCTGCTTCCGTAAGGATTACAGCCTTGGAAACCCTATGGGGCGGTTCTTTTCTGTCCTATAGGGTTGCTATGAGTCACGAATCGACTCAATGGCAACAGGGTTTTTTTGTTTGTTTGTTTATATGCAACATAGAGTCCTCTGGTAATACAAATGAAATGGTTAACGTGCTCAGCTGCTAACTGAAAGGTTGGAGGTTCAAGGTCCCAGAGGCGCCTTGGAAGAAACGCCTGGCGATCTACTTCTGAAAAATCAGGCATTGAAAACCCTATGGAGCACAGTTCTACTTTGACACACACAGGGTCGCCCTGAGTTGGAGCTGACTCAACAGCACCTGGAATGTGCAACATCCCCTGATGTCGTGGACGGCCACATGGAAGCACTTTCACCAACAGTCTCAAGTAAGGAGCGGCCCTCCCCGCTCCCCCACCCACCACTGCTCACATGCATACATGCATGCTGTATTTCTGGAAGGTCCTCATGTGTCAGGCCCACCAGCCCAGCTGTTTTGTGGTTAGGGGCAGCATTGAGGCCTGGGGGGCCTGGGGGAAGCTGTTCCCTGGAAGATAAGTGATTTCTCTCCTAACAGGCTGATTACCAAACAGAATCATACGCTGTGTCTTAAGCCGAGGTATATCTACGGAAAACAGTGCCTACGGCAAGCACTGAAGTTGCCCCCTGCTGAGACACAGTGAGGGTAACAAGTGCCCAGGCAATCTCTAAGTTGCGCCCCCTGCCCAACTTCAAGATGAACAAAAGCTGATAGTGGTGACACGCTGGCATAAGCGCCTTCCCCTCTCCTGTCTGGCTACCTCAGTCAGAGGCCTTTCATATTTGTGGTGCCTCAAAATGTCATTCTGTACCTCTTCTGTTGCCCGTTGGACTTGTGCCTGGGACAAGTGACCCCCTCTATCGCCCCCCGCTACACCTGTGTCCCTGTCCAAACATCTGACACCCATCTTTTAGATAACTGTACCATGGTTCACACTTACCATGGTATAAGCTCGAAAATATACGTCAAGCTCAGTAATCTGTTACTTATCCCATTACGGCACTACATGAAAATTACAACTGTACCTTCCTTGCTTTCACTGATGAAAATTGGCCTAAGATGTGGTTGGTCATCTCTTTTTCTCTTTCTACACTCAGCAGAGGGAGATCACACAGTCTGCCTCGACCCATAAAAAAGGAGGCCCTCAAATACAAAAGTATTATTTTTAACTTGCTGAATGATCTCTCCCAGCCAGTGATGGAAGCTGCAGTGGTCACAGAAACCGCTCAGTGGCGCCCCCTTCAGATGGCCCCCAGGGCACATGCCATAGCTGCCATACCTTAGACACACCTCTGGACTTAAGGACAAAATCTTTCTGCCTTTTCCAAATTTCCTGATTGAAAATAAGCCTCTGTGGGCTACAGACAGACTACCCACTAGCTACAGAAAAGAATTCAAATGACTGGGGTTCTGGAAGATTCAGAGGCCGGAGTTCTGAGCCCACCTGTGCCTCTAAGAGGGGCTCTGACCCGGGGAAGGTTACCTTCCCTCTCTGGGCCTCAGCTCCACTTCTGTGAAAGGAGGAGGCAGTGTGAGACCAGGGATAGTTACTCCTGTCCAGCTTAAGCAGTAACTCTGATTGATCGGGGGTGGTGTCCTGTGGCTGTACCTGTGGTCAACAGGAAGTTGTGCTCTGATCGATCAGCAATGTCTGCCAAGGGTACAGGTAAGGGCAATGGTGTCAGATACATTACATATTCTCCCTCCTTGGACAAGAGATTCTGTAGGCACCCTTCTAGAGCTTCATCCCAATGACCTGGTTGACACTAAAAATTCAGGTGAAGACCTAGCAGGCCCCTCTGAGGGGATACCAAAACCCAACCCACTGCTGTGGAGCTCATCCTGATTCATGGCGACTCCATGCGTTGCAGAGTAGAACTGCTCCCTAAGGTTTTCGTAGCTACAATTTTTGCGGAAGCAGGTTGCTAGGCCTTTCTTCTATGCGCCACAGGGCAGGTTTGAACTGCCAACCTTTAGGCCTGCACATGTTGCTGGCGAGTCGATTCTGACTCGTAGTGACCCTATGAGACAGAGTAGAACTGCCCCATAGGGTTTCCAAGGAGCGGTGGGTGGATTCCAACTGCCTATCTTTTGGTTACCAGCTGAGCGCTTAACCACTGTGCCACCAGGGCTCCTTTTAGGCTAGTAGTCAAGTACAAACTGTTTATGTTACCTAGGGACCTTATCTGAAGGCATGACATCCTATGTTATTTCTACATTGGTCTCCAAGCCATGGTGTGTTATGGAAGCCACCACCACGCAGAGAACCCGATCCCTCCGCTGAAGACAGAGTCAGCAGGCATTGTCCCTCGTGGTGTCCTTCTGCACGGAATAGCTGTCCATGCGTAGGGAACCAGGCCTGGGTAGGGATGTGAGGTGGCAGGGAAAGGGGCCAAGCTTTCTAGAATTCAGCTTTTTCTTCCCACATTAAATGGATGAGTAGGACAAGCTTGGGGCCACTGGTCACTCCCGGCCCCACCTTTCTACCTAGATACGTCTTGGTTCAGCTTCCTGGCTCACCACTTACAGCACCAGTCTCCAGAGAATTTAGGGGCTGGGTGGGGGAGGATACCTCTGTCATCCCCTAGCAGGCAGTCTATAAATGCTGGTGGTCAGCTACTCTTTTCTGTGGACCAGTACATTGCCATTTACTCCCTGAATGCCATATACAATATCGAATCAAAATTATTGTGGTTGGTCTTATTGGGGATTCAGAAACCAGCCTGGGAAAGCTAGGGAGGAATAGCCTGCTGTTAGCCTTCTAGAGACTCAACCCCATGAAAGTGCCTTAAAGGCTCTGACAAGTCTTGCAAGGAAGAAAGTGGTTTAATCTTGTTTTACCAAGCCATTTCCAAGGCAGAGTTGTCCCAGAATGCTTTCAATAAGGCAACATCCATCTAGTCTCCCATGGAATGATAGTTTTTAGGAGCATACTTGGTAAATATGAGTCTAATCTAAGCCAGGTGTGTTCTAGCAAAGCCCATTTCCTTCTCCAGCCTGGCCCTCAGGAGAGAGAGCACAGCCATGCCAACGCCATGGTGTTGACGCTTTCCTATTCTAGGTATGTGGGAAAGGCTGTGTGATTCCAATGAGAGGGAAGGCAGGAATGCTCCCCAACTTTAAGAGGGAAGACACTCACTGGCAGGATCCCTTGGGAACAGAGGCCCAGTTAAAAACTCGTTACGAGAGGGGGTAGTGCCAGGCAGACGGTGCTGGCTGCTTGGAGCAGAGATGCCAGAGGAGCCCAGGAGGGGCCCTGCCAACCCCAACACACATTTCCTGAAAATCCAAGCCGGCTCTGGCAGCCTGACAGTCTGTGAACACAAGTGGGAGCTTCCGAGCAAACTTCCACCATGGTCCCCACCCTCCCTGCATCCTCCCTACACTGACTTCCTGTTTTCCCTCCCTCTCTCCTGGCTACAAGCTGCAAATAAAGGTCAGAGGTTGGGACTGTCACATCCCACAGGCAGCTGGGTATCAGCCACTAAGGATGGTGGTGGGCTCTGGGGAACGGATGAGCCCAAAGACTTACATTGAAAATGTTGGCTTGACAAAGGTTTACGTCTCTGTGTGGGCACTGGTAGCTCAGTAGTAGAGTTCTTGCTTTCCACGCAGGAGACCCAGGTTCAATCCCCAGCCAAGGCACCTCGGGTGCAGCCACTGCCCGTCTGTCAGTGGAGGCTTGCATGTTGGTATGATGTTGAAGAGGTTTCAGTGGTGTTTCCAGACTAAGACTAGTAAGAAAGGCTTGGCAATCTATGTCTGAAAATCAGCCAGTGAAAATCCTATGGATCAACACAGTCCAATCCTATTGTGCGTGGGGTCACCATGAGTTGGTAGCTGACTCGATAGCAGCTGATGACAACGACAGACACCTCTCTGTACCACAGAGCTTCTTCACCTGTGTACTGAGGATAACAGTACCTAGCTCTATGGGGCCCACCATGGGGATTCAATAATTTGGCACCTACTAAGTATGCAGCGTGCAGTGGCTGTTAGAACTGTGACACTACTCTGCCTCCCAGGGCCTGGACACCCTGGGACACCTGACCTGATGGGGCTGTCTATACGAGCCATGGCCATTAAGCCTGGCAAACTTATTTAGGGGAATGTGGCATCCACAACAGGGGGCTTGGGGACTGGAATCACATCCCCACCCGGCCCTGCCAACGGAGCCCCCATGGCTACAGGGCAGGGCAGTCTGACTCCCTCCTCCAGGGCCTTGCTCTGACCCAGCAGCCCTACCTCTCTGCATCCTGCAAACACTTACCTGCACTTACTATGTGCCAGGCACTAGGCTAGGTTCTGCCACATGAATAACTCAATGAGATCAAGGAGGACTGAAGACCTTCCAACTTCCTGCCTCCTGCTGGCTCCAAAATTAAACTGATAACAAGAATGGGCATGGGTTGTAAGGCTTCAAGAGGAGCCAACGATGTGGTTAATATTCTGGACCATCTGACCCGACAGGATGGAGACCCACTGCGGCATGACACCGGAGACTCAGGACAGGCAAGAGCTTTTAAGATGCTGGGTTCCCACATTCTGGGGCCTGGACTGGCTGCTGCTGCATCTTGTTCCCCTTGCACTTCTGGCCTATTCCCTTACAGGTGTCTGCGGGTGGGGTAAGGTGAGACTGGGGCCAGGGAGGGTGTCTCCATGAACTGCATGGAAACTTACCCACAGGCAAAGCATAAACATATACACCCATTGCCGTCAGGTCAATTCTGACTCATAGCAACCTTACAGGATAGAGTAGAACTGCCCCATTGGGTTTCCCAGAAGTGGCTGGTAGATTTGAACTGCCAGTATTTTGGACAGCAGCCAAGCTCTGAACCACTGTGCTACCAGGGCTCCAAAGCATAAATAGGAAACAGCAGAAGCACAGCCCAATAGGGTCCTCTCCTTTTACTGCTAGGCAGAAGTATAAATAAAACCAAATGCCGTGTCAGCAGCCACCTCGACTGGGCCATAAAGCCCATTCAGTTGTCCAGCGATTGTCACACTCAAGACAAGCTGCCATGCCCAGCCTGCTAACACTCCACACATGGAGTTGAAGTCCATGACCACTGGGAGCTCAGCGATGGGGAAGTATGGATCAGGCCAGCTCGGATAAGCTCAACAGTGGTGGCCTGGGCCTTGACGGCCAGGGAGTCTGGAGAATCAACCTCCCAGGGGGACCTAGGGTCCCTCATGCAGGGACATTGCTGACCAGCCAAGGCACAAGGGAAAGCTCCTTAGAGGGGAGTGAGGATTGGAGCAAGCCCAGTTCTTGGAGATGTGTGGGTGAAGTGAAGACTGCCCAGGGATGAGAACCGCAAGGGCCAACTTGGGAACTCAAGGTTGAGAGCAAGTGTGGGAAAGATAGCCAGTAAAATTACAGTCTTAGAAATCTTAGGGGTCTTAAATCCAGAGTCCATCCATCCACCAATGCCTGAATTCCTCCGTAACACATAGGCCAAGTGGCTTCAGCCTCTGCTCCAACCTCTCAAAGGACAGGGAGCTTTCTACCTCCCCAGACCAGCCCACTCCACCTTGGGGCAGGCCATTGGGAGGTTCTCCCTCCGCTGAAAGAAGCTCTCTCCGCCTAGAACTCTTACACGTTGGCTCTTGTTCCTTCCCTGAGAACCAGAGACAAGTTAGCTCATCCTTCAATATGGTGGTCTACTAGATCAGAGGTTGGCAACCTTTTTCTCTAAAGGGTCAGACAGTAAATAGCTTTTGCTCTGTGGGCCATGAAGTCTCTGTTGCAAGTAGTTAACTCCCCCTTGTAGCGCAAAAACAGCCGCAGTCAGTATGCAAACGAATGAGTTTGGCTGTGTTCCAATAAAGCTGTATTTAATGACACTGAAATTTGAATTTGGGATCATTTTCATTGGCCTTGAAATTTTCTTCTTTCGATTTCTGCCCCCCCCCCCCATTTCAAAAAGTAAAATCTATTTGGTGGGTTGAATTTGGCCCATGGGTCATAGTTTGCCAACCTCAGCTCTAGGCCTCACAAGGCTGTGATTGAGCCTCGGCTAAGTATATATACTGGAGTCCCTCGGTAGTGCAAATGGTTAATGTGCTCAGCTGCTAACCGAAGGGTTAGAGGTTTGAGTCTACCCAAAGTCACCTCAGAAGAAAGGCCTTGTGATCAACTTCCAAAAAAACCAGCCATTGAAAACCCTATGGAGCACAGTTCTACTCTGACACAAAGGTGGTCACCATGAGTCGGAGTTAACTCGGCGGCAACTGGTTTAGTTAGGTATATACCACTTCCTTCAAGTGTTCCTTAAATAATCAACCATAGGTAGGGTCAAGAACTGTGGGAGTAGAGGTGAGTCCTGTTTTGTGTGTGTGTGGGCTGTTGTGGGTGTGTACATGGGGTGGGGGTGAGGAGGGGCATGTTATTCAGTAGACTTGAGAACAAGGTTTCCAGGATACCAGAGTCTTAGTCATCAAAGATCAATCAAGCGTGTCTATTGACTGCGGATCTAGGCAGAAGTGGAGAGAAAGAAGGGGAGTTCCACAGCAAGATGAGATTTTTCTCCTTACTAGTAAAAGGAAAACCAGGAGAAAATGAAGCAAAGTGCCACCTTGGAGTTTCCAGCTTGTTCTGGGAATGGGGGCATGTGGGGATGAACACACAAGGTCAAGAAGGTTCCCCTGAAAGACCAGTGGCCTGGAAGATATGCAGATTTAGTGTGGAAATCCACATGCTCTTCAAAGAAAGCAGCAATGTTTCTCTCTGCAAGGTCAAGGCTACCCAGGGAATCTCCACCCTTGGGACTGGGCCATTTGGGAAGCGCGGGTATACAAGGGTTTGCTGAAAGTGGGGCACAGACAGAAAGAACTCACTACTGAGTCAGTGACCCATGTGTGCTGGGTGCTGCATGTCTCTTCGATTGGACAAGTGCACACACACAATCTTTGTTGTGTGGATTCTGTAGAATGAGTCACAGGCAAGGCTTGCAATTAAGATGTAAAAATACACAAAAGCCACTTTTTCTGCCCTGCAAAATAAAAATTAATGAATATGACCTCCACCCAATACTCTGCCATTGAACAGAGACAGAGGTTGGCAGGAAAAGAAGTGGCTTGGTTCTTCCTGGATTAAAATGTCTGCAGGTTAAAGCTGGCCTCCCAACAATTCAGGGTGGTGCAGGTAGAGGGTAGGGGACAGGGAGGGGCTGGAGGCCCCCAGCAGAGACTGAGGGGATGGGAGCAGAATAGGGAAGTAGGAGAAGAGGAGGAGCCAGGAACAGGTGACACGGGACCCAGGGGTGGATCCAAGGAACCCTGTTCTGCAAAGCAGAGAAGCCCCAGAGGAGGAGGGAAGGCTGAGACTTCTCCCTGGATCACTCACTCCCCATTGCCCTTCCACCCAAATGATGCCTGTGAACAAGTGGAAAAATCAACCTCTGGAGACCCCGCTGGGCCTTGCCAAAGACGGTGGTTGGTCATTTTAGTTGATTCTAGAAATAGAAGAGGCCCGGGGAGCAGGTTCTGGTTCTTGAGGGCATTTCCACTTCAGGGTGGCTACAGGCTGTCCCCTCCTCATTTCCTCTCCTGGCACAAAGGTAGGTAATGAAGAGTAGGGTCCATGGGCCCAAGAAATCCTGGTTTGATTATAGAGAATCAAGTGGCTGGATCTTCAGGCCACCTGCAGGCCACTGGCCAGAGCCAAGGCAGGCCCCAAGCTCAGGCCCTGGGTTGGTCCAAAGGGTGGCTTGTTTGGATGGAAGGCATCAGCCGACAAGAATGGCAGAATGATGTTACCTCTGGTAACACCAGAACAGCAGGGACTTGTGCGAATGCACGTAAAATGCCGCCAAGATACACAAATGTGGAGCCAAGAGTCACAAGAATTACAGATGTTTCCAGGAGAGGAATGTCCACTTAGGAACATTTAGTCCTCTGGTCCTAGACAGTTGGGAGCACTGCAAGGGTAAATCAGAAGGCCCTTTGGGAAGCAGGTATCAGGGAGCACAGGGGTGTCCTCTTAGCCAGGGTCTTGGGAAGCATGACTGGTCTCATCATTTTCCCAGGTAGGAAGTGGGTGTGGCCCCCAGACCACAAACAGTCTGGAGACCACACAAGGTGGGAAGAACCCCACGTGTCTGGTTGGATTTCAAGTCTAAGTTCAGGTTGGGTTTTTGAAATCTCAGTTTCCCTCTCTGGGAGGGAGATACCTGGATAAGGTAGCGGCCAGAGACAAACAAGGCCTGGCAGTGCCTGGGAAGAAAAGAAGGGCTGAGTGCTGAGCCTGGGCATCCTGCCTCGTGCCCAGCTGCCCCTGCTGTCACTCTGCTCAGGGACAGACTCCTTCTTGTGCCAGGTGGAATGAATGGGGTGGGGGCTTTGGGAACATGAGAGATATGATCCAGAGTGCCCCTCACTCACCCAGCCTGCTCCCAACATCCTCATGCAGAACACTGGGGTCTTCCCCAATGAGGTAGGGAAGACTGCAGACCCAGGCAGGGAGCAAGGGCAGGGATGGAAGGCCAGGCACTGAGTGAGCACAGCAGGCAAGGGGAGGGAGCACAAGCTCCTAATGGGGAGGCCCCTCGGGACCAGCAGCAGGCGGAGCTGAGAATGCAAAGGAAAGAACCGGGTTGCTGTGTGTATGATCATATAACCCAATGCACGCATATCCCAGGACCTGCATCAGTCATTACAAGTGGACAACCTTAGCTGGTGCAAGTGCCAGGGCAGGGGGAGGAAGAAGGAATGTGCTAGAACTCCCTCCCCAGTATCCCGGTTCTCAGCACCCTGACTTCAGGGGTGCCATGGATGGAAGTGAGCTGTGAGGAGCCCCAGAAATCCTCCTGGCCAGGGAACCACTGTGCCTTCCAAATGGCAAGCAGGTAGAGGGGCAGGGAGGCAAAAGAGCACAACGCTCTCACAAAACGGGAAAAAGGCAGAAATGGAGCCAGTCCCCTAGAGAGACCTATAACTCAAAAGACATGCAAAACTGCTTTGGTACACATGGAAACTATGTGTGAAGGTGCCACAAACCATAGCAGGCTTGGGTTAGGGTCTCTGCAAATAAATATTTCCGAAGCAACAAGCTTAGGTCTTGGCCCAGCAGCCTCTACCAAGCCTGGTGCTCAGCTCTGCACCCCCAAATGGTACAACTGGAACCCACCATACAGGCCCCAAAACCACTGAGGGGAGGGTGCTCCACAGCAGGGCAGCCTGGCTCTCGCTTGTTGGAGGAACCGAGAGTGAACGGCATTGCACACGCGCAGACACACACGTACACACAGATCGGTGCTGTGAACCTGCCCACTGGGGCCTCCCGCCTAGTCTCCATGCCCAGGGCTCCTCTTTGGGCCGGCAGCTCTCCTCTCTACACTGGTCCCGGGCCTCTGATCAATGTCGTGCCCCTCTGGCTGGTCTGGCTCAGTCCTAGAGCAGGGGTCCCCAACTTGGCCCAAGAAAAAGGGCACAAGTCTAGGGTGCTGTTAAGCTGCTGAGCTCAGTCCTGCAGTGCTCCTGGGCCGGCCTGGGTTGGTACCCGCTGATGGGAGCCTCTGGCCTCCTGAGCTGGCAGAGGGCAGAGCAGGGAAGGAGAGGAGGCTTGGAAGCTGAGGCAGCTGAGCGCCATCCCATCGTCCAGTGGTCACAGCCTGGAGCGGGGAGAGAAGAGAGGGTAGAGAGAGGGACACATTGCAACAATGCCGTTCTTTGAAAACCCGTGCCTCTACAGGGGGAGCTGGCAGGGCCTTGTCTTTACTGAGGCCCTACTGTGTGTGGGGCTCTGCGACAAGCACCACAGATACCTTATCTCATTTAACCCTAAAAGCAGGCTGCAAGATAGGCATGGTTGTTATACCTTTTTGATGGATTCAAAAATTGAGGCTCAGAGAGGTTAAGTGTCTTGCCCAAGGGTGCACAGCCAGGAAGCAGCAGGGTCAGGATTTGAACCCAGGGCTTCTCCCATTTAGCCATGTCTGCCATATGGCTTCTGAACTAGGGGTGGCCATCCAGGGTGTGGACTGGGCTGAGGCCACACAGTGCTGGAGCACCAGCCTGCATGCCACAGAGAATTGCTGAGCGTGGTCGGTCAGGGCTAGAGACGCAAAAATAGATGGAACGACCAGGATCCACACCATAGACTCCTGCTACGAGCAGAGGCTTTGCTGCCCACTGCTGATTCAGGCAGGGCCTGCGAGTCTCCCGAGATGTTCTGGAAAGATACCCAGATCATACACAGGGAATCTCTGCTCTTCTAGATGGCAGCAGAGTGGAGGGTCAAGATCATAGTTTTGGGGGCTACTCCTACCTGTATGTTCCAATACCTGCTCTGCTCCTAGCCGTGTGACCCCGGGGAAAGCTCTGAACCTCTCTGTGCCTCCGTTTTCTCATAGGTAAAGCAGAGACAACAACAGTGCCTGCCTCCTAGGGAGATCTGAGGATCAGTGATATAATACAGGTACAAGACTTGGCATAACACCTGGCACACACGTGCTTAATAAGAGGTACCCAGACAGTAGAGATGGTGGTGAAGATGGTGACGTAGGCCAGTGCTGTCCAAGAGAAATATAACGTGGGTCACGTATGTAATTGTAAGTCTTTTAGTAGTCATATTTTAAGAACTAAGAAGAAACAGGTAAATTCATTTTCATAGTTACTTTATATTAACTATTAGTTAAATAACTATTAGATTAATAGTTATTTTATTTAATATATCCAAAATAGTTTAATGTCAACATGCAATCCATATAATAAATTGCATTTTTTAAATTGTATATGTTATGTAATGAATTACATTACATTCTTCTCTTTATATGAAGTCTTTGAAATCTGGTGTGAATTTTACATCTCAGTGTCAACTTGCCACATTTCAAGTGCTCGAGAACCACGCGTGGCAACTGGCTTCCATGCTGGGTGGCGCAGGTCTAGAATCTCACTACTCAAAGGGTGGTCCACCGACCAGCAGCATCGGGTCACTTTGGAGCTTGCTAGGGATGCAGGATCCTGGGCCCACCCCAGACCTACAGGCTGAAAATCTGCATTTTAACAAATTCCCCAGTGATGCGGATGCATGTTAACTCTTAAGACAGATGGCCTAGAACACAGGGGCCCCAGTCCTGTTTCCCGGTCACCATGTGGCAAGGTTCTAGGAATCTCAGTACTCCTGAGATGCAACCCATCTTAAAACACACCATCAGAGGCAAACTCCAGGCCCCAGAGGTGAGCTGCTTACGCCCTTGGAACATGCTGGCTGTGGAGTATGACCACTCTAGGTTCTGGCAGACAATCGCTGCTATGATACTGAACACCTACTATGCGCCCGGTACCGTACCAGGTGCTTTAACACATGACCTCATTGGATCCTCACAGAACACCTGCCAGAGGGGTTTTACTGCCCCCAGTTTGCAGAAGATGAAAGCTCAGAAAGGTCAAGTGGCACGTCCAAGGCCACACAGCTATCCAGCAGTGGGACAGGGATTCCAACCTATGTCTGTCTGACTGTGAAGACTGTGCTCTTTCCAACTATCTTGGGGAAAGGATAAGCCCCTTGGGGAAGAAGGAACCCCATCCTCCAGGTTCAGTAAGTTCAATGGCGGGGTAAGGAATGGAGGAGGGGTCTCCTGACATCCAGCCCTAGGGTATTCATTCCATAGATATCACCTTGGGAATCTTCCTAGGGTCCCATGGGAAGACTCTATCAACTGCTGTGGTGTACCTGTACATGCAGGTGGGAGTTTGCAGAGGTATGTATCCATGTATGCGTGTCTATCTGCAGGCATGTAGTGGCGGGTGGGCACATCAGTGCATATGTGTGTGTGTCTGAGTGTATCTGTATGTTAAGCAATGTGATTATGTACGCATGTGCATGTGTGTGTACCTAAGTGTGTCTGTGTATGTGTGAGCATGAGTGTGTGTATTCATGTACTGTTCCTGGGTACAACTGTGAGTTTGTACCTGAGTGTACCTGTGTGTGTGCACATAACCATGTGTGCCAGGCAGAGCAGTGGGGAGCAGGGACCCCTCAGCAGCCTCCTGTAGGCGCACCTCGTTCTCACCTCTTGGAGAGATCAGGTCCCCAGAGAGAGAGGCCATAGTCATTACTCCAGATGAGCTACTGACCTTGAGTCAGGAACAAGAGGGAGGGGCATGACGTAGAACCTCTTAATGAGGAAGCCAGAGAGACGCTTATGACACTGAAGCTGGGGACCTTCCCTGAACCTGTCTTCATGCCATGGAGACTGCTAGGAGCTGTCCACGGTGGGGGAAGGCTGCTGGGTCAAGGGGAGATTTGCTGAAATCCAGGCCCCACTGAGGGCTGCCCTGGATACCTGACACATGGACTTGGTGGGTTCAGGAAACCACCTCACCAGTGAGGCTCATACTCACTGGGGCATCAACCTTCATCAGGAGGAGATAGGCAGTGAGGTAGCCATGGTAGCCACAGGGACCAAGGCCCTATATGGTGGGCTCTAGGCCCCAAATCCCAGATACCACTGAACAAGAAACTGGTAGAAAGGGTGGTGGGGCTGGGGATGGTGGGTATAAGGGAGCAGAAAGCTGACAAAGGCCAGACGACAGAGTGGTGAGAAGAGAAGCTGGGGGAGAAAACCTACTCTGCGGACTTCCAGAAATGTCCAGGGTGAGACAGGCGGCGGTTTCGCTTTGGCAATTTCTCCAGCATGTCCATGAGCTTGGTGAAGGTAGGCCTCTCTTCTTGTTCAAAGGCCCAGCAGAAGAGAAGAATGTCCTACAAGAAACCAACACATAGTGACTGAACATAAATGGCAACTTTTTGAATTACTTCTGGGCACTACATTGGATCTATCCATTTGTCCTTCTATCTGCTCTCCCTCAGCATTCCTCCATCACTAATTCCCTCATCCATTCTTGTCAATTCATTCATTCACCCTTCATCCATAATCCATCTGTCTGTCCATCTATCTATCCATCACTTCATTCAGCCATCCTTCTACTCATCTATTTTCTGAGTCCATAAAGCAAACTAGGTAGAATCTATGCTTGAAGGCCTGGGATACACTGAGATAAACAATACTCCTAAAGAGTTTCCTGGCATTTTTCTAAAAAGGGAAGGAGCAAAGGGAATCCCAAGGTTTCCATTCATACCCCAATACTATAAGTGGCCTTCAAAGTCGCATAGGAGAAAAGCTACCTTTAGTAATCTCCTCACCTGAGAAAGGATACCTAGGTAATTACACACATAGGTACAGGTAATTACTCCCTTCCTGAACTACCTGTTTTCTGACCAAAAGAGACTATTCTTCCTACTCTGTTTTAGAAAAAGGTGGTTCATTTATACTCAGGCTTTTCCATTTGTGCATATCTTGTTCTGTGTTGGATAATGCTTTTATAACTTTTATATAGATGCAAATCAAATTAGATTCATTAGTACTGGTGATATTGTAGCGAATGTATTAAAAAAAAAAAAACAGAAAAAGAAGGACATTGCTTGGTTCCATTTCTAGGAAAAACCCAGCCAAGAGCTACTGTGCCCCTGGTGGTAGGTACCTGAATTGCAGGCATAGTGCAGAAAGCTTGCCTTCTAAGCTCCAAACCATTATCTGACAAGGCAGCTAGACGTGCTTTTCTGCCATCCTCTGAAAAAACATCTGTAACCTTAACACACAGAAAAAGAAGGCCCAGGACTGTGCCAGCTTCTCCTCTTGTATTCCAGACCTGGTTCTGTCCCAAGACTTACTGAGATTTCTTTTCCCATGCCGATCTGGCTGAGGTTGGGTTTCATGCCTGTGCCCATTTGCCAGATTATTGCTTCTGCTGGTTGAGTCTTGAAAGGCCACTCCCTGGCGTGGAGTTCATACCAGATTGTGCTGTTGGCAGAGGTGGTTAAAGGGATGTTGGTGTGATACATCACTCAAGACCCCGTACTCCCTCCCCAGCACGCACGTACACTCAGCCAGCCTGCTGGATAACCACCCTAACCCCTAGTTTCTTCCTTATGGGTTGGTGTTCTGACAGTTGGGACAATTTAAAGCTTTTCTGATTTCTCACAAGTCATACTTACCCCAGGATACGTCTCTTTGGTGCCCGAATTAAACTGAATCAAAACCAGAACCTAGATAGTGGCTAGAATCTCTGACTCTATAGTTTTAATTCTAGGAAACTATTGTAAGTAAATAATTACGGATGTGGACAAAAATTCATGTACAAAGATGCTCTATACAGTATTACATGTAATATTAAAAGAAGTAGAAATAATGCAATTGTTCACCAATAGGAGCTGATTATATACCTTATAGTAAATCCATAAAATGAAACTCAATACTACAGTACTATTAAAATATATCAAAGAAATTATGCTAGTATGAAAAATATACTTAATATATATATAATTTTAAGTGAAAAAAAGGACACAAGACTGTACATAAGGCAAGATGTTATTCTTTTAAAACCATTATATACATATCACAAAAGCATAAAGAGAAACACAGCAAAATGTTAACAACGCCTAACTCTTTGTGATAAGATTATAGGGTTTTTTTTTATAGCTTGGAAAGTGGAACTGCAATTGCCTCTTATTAAAAGCATATGGTGCATGTTTGTTTTAATAAAATTTTACGTGTTTTCGGTGAAGGCTTACACAACAGTTGAGGTTCCCATTCAACAATTTCTACAAAAGTTGTCCAGTGACATTACTTATGTTCTTCACAATGCATGACATTCTCATTATTTCCATTCTGGTGTTTCATTTCCATTAATCTAGTTTCCCTACCCCCTTACTTTCTCATCTTTGTTTAAAAGTAATTGTTGACTGTTTGGTACAGGTGGTTTTTTTGTTCTGCTTGTTTATTTGTTTTTAAAACCTATGAGTGTTTTTTAAGTACAAACTGTCCTGAGGCACAGCAGGAAGAAAAAAAGCTTTGATATTCAGACTGACTTGGGTTCAAGCCCTGATGCTGTTTTATATTTGTAGGATGACCTTTGGGTAGGTCACTTCACTTCTCTGAGGCTAGATTTCCTTATCTGCTGAAAGAAAATGATGATAAAATAAATTCTAGTGGGAGAATGTTTACCTGGGATGCTCAACACCAGAACATTTCAATGCAGGACTTATTCTAGGAGGATTTACTATGCTCTCTACTGTCGGTGCCATAAATCATGGGGATGTGGTGACTGATGGCTCCGGGGAGCAGCCTGTGGGGATGGATCTGTGCTCTGCTGGGCTGTGTCTAAGTGAGAGGGTGAGGTGTGGACGGCAGTGAGAACCGCGGTGCATGAGCGCAGGCTGTCGGCCTACAGCTGAGCTATACCATGAGGCTGGACCTCAGTTCTCTGAGAACAAGAGTTTCCAACCCAGGAAGTATCTGAAAAAAATCCTAGGAAATGACGTTTCCTCTAAGAAAATCTGCATAAATTAGCTTTGAAGAACCATAAACACTCTTACCCTCTTTACTAGGAGTCTCCAGGTGGTACAAATGGTTAAGCAATCAACCACTGGCCAAAAGGTTGGCGGTTCAAACCCACCCAGAGATGACTCCAAAGACAGGCCTGGTGATCTGCTTTCGAAAGGTCACAGCCTTGAAAACCCTATGGAGCAGTTCTGCTCTGCACACATGGGGTCGCCATGAGTTAGAATGGACTCAACAGCAACTAACAACAACCCTCCTTACTAATCAGGGAGCCCGGTCAAAGCAGCCATTCCCAGGGTTTCCCTTCTTCATCAGCATCTTCTCTGTCCACCTGCCAACCTCATACCTCTGGGGGTGAGGTGTGGTGATGCTCAGGTGTTGGGAAGTTGGATTAGATGCCCAAGCAGTTCTCAAGAACAGGTGCTAGGTGATTATAGTTATAATAATAAACCATAATACCTATTGAGTTTCGACTCTGTGCTAGACACTATTCTAAGCCCTTATAATTATTATCATTACAGGGAGGTAGTACTACTATTTTTGGAATCCCCAGGTGGTGCAAACAGTTATTCCTATAAACCCCTGCCCCATGCTGGGAAGCTTAAAGAAAAGACTTAACATGTACTGAAAGTCCCTGGACGGTGTAAATTTTTAACGTGCTCAGCTGCTAACTGTAAGGTTGGAGGTTCAAGTCTACCCTGAGGTACCTCAGAAAAAAGGCCTGATGATATACTTGTAAAAAATCTGCCGTCGAAAATACTATGGAGTAGGGAAAGAAGAGTCTCTTCAATAAAAGAAGGGAAAATTGGATTTCCACTCACAGAAAAATGAAACAGGATCCAAGTTTCACAGCGTACACAAAAACAAGTTCCAAATGGATTACGGACCTAAATGTGCAAACTAAAACCATAAAATTCTTAGAATAAAAAGCAGGGGCAACACTGTCAGGTCTAGCTTTCAATAATGGATTCTCTAACATAATAATAAAAGCACAAACAGCAAAAGACAAAATAAATAAATGGCACCTCATGAAAATTAAAAACTTTTGTTCATCAAAAGACTTTACCAAAAAAATGAAAAGACAAGCTACTAATTGGAAGGATATCTTCACAAACCATATATCTGACAAGAACCTAACAACCAAAATATATATAAAACTTGCACAACTTAACACCAAAAAGACAAATAATCCAATCATAAAATGGGCAAAGGACTTGAACAGACATTTCACCGAAGAGGACATTCAAATGGCCACCAAACACATGAAAAGATGCTCAGTGTCATTAGCCATCAGAGAAGCAAATCAAAACCACAATGAGATATCACTTCACTCCCACTAGGATGGTGTCATGGATTGAACTGTCTCCCAAAAATACGTGTATCAATTTGGCTGGGTAATGATTCCCAGTATTGTGTGATTGTTCACCATTTTGTCATCTGCTGTGATTTTCCTGTGTGTTGTCAATCCTACCTCTACGATGTTAATGAGGTGGGACAGGCAGCAGTTATGTTAATGAAAATGCAGGACTCAACCTACAGGATTGGATTGTGTCTTGAGCCAATCTCTTTTGAGATGTAAAAGAGGAAGTGAGCAGAGAGGCAGGGGACCTCATATCACCAAGAAAGCAGCGCTAGCGGTACAGCGCGTCCTTTGGACCCGGGATTCCTGCGAGAAGAAGCTTCTAGTCCAGGGGACGATTGATGACAAGGACCTTCCTCCGGAGCCAAAAGAGAGAGAAAGCCTTCTCCTGGAGCTGATGCCCTGAATTTGGACTTCTAGCCTACTAGGCTGTGAGAAAATAAATTTCTCTTTGTTAAAGCCATCCACTTGTGGTATTTCTGTTATAGCAGCACTAGATGACTAAGACAGATAGCTACGATTTAAATAAATAAATAAAAGATGTTGGCAAGGATGTGGGGAAAACAGAACTCTTACCTGCTGCTGGTGGGAATGCAAAATTGTACAGCCATTGTGGAAAACAACAAGGTGGTTCCTCAAAAAACTAAAAATACAACTACCATAGGATCCAGCAATTCCACTGCTAGGTACATACTCAAAAGACTTGAAACCAGAGGCTCAAACAGAGACTTGTACACCAATATTTACTGCAGCACTATTCACAACAGCCAAAAGGTAGAAACAACCTAAATACCCATCAACAGATGAATGGATAAACCCTTTGATCAAAGATTCCATAGAAAATCCTGATCAAAGGGGGAAAATGTGGAAGAGAATTTCAAATTCTCATGGACTCCAGACTTCCTGGAGCCATGAAGGTTGGATGAACCCCTGAAACGATTGTCCTGAGATAATCTTTAAACCTAAAACCAAAAATATCCCCTGAAGTCTTCTTAAAACCAAACAGTAGTTTAGCTTAGCTAGTACAAAATGTCTGCCTTGAGCATTACGCTCTTTTAAAACTATACGGGATCAAAGTGGCAATAGCAACTTGAAAGATTAGATAGGAAACTTAGGGGGCAGTGAATTGATGTTAATGGGGGAGGAGCAACTCAGAAAAGGAAAGGTGAGAATGGTTACACAACTCAAAGACTGTAATCAATGCCACTAAATGGTACATGTAGCAACTCTTGAATTTGTGTATGTTTTGCTATGTATATTCTCAACAACAACAAAATAAATATAAGTATATATTTTGTACATTCCAGGTTCCGATTATTAATGGATGTTTGCAGCTGTTTCTTATCATTTTGACAATGAACACATGAACACATAAACATCGATATCCTAGGCATTAGTGAGCTCAAATGGACTGCTATTGGCCATTTTGAATTGGACAATCATATAAGCTACTACGCTGGGAATGACAACTCGAAGAGGAATGGTGTTGCATTCATCATCAAAAAGAACATTTCAAGATCTCTCCTGAAGTACAACGCTTTCAGTGATAGGATAATATCCATATGCCTACAAGGAAGACCAGTTAATACGACTATTATTCAAATTTACACGCCAACCTCTAGGGCCAAAGATGAAGAAACAGAAGATTTTTATCAGCTGCTGAGGTCTGAAATTGATCGAACATGCAATCAAGATGCATTGATAATTACTGGCGATTGGAATGTGAAAGTTGGAAACAAAGAAGAAGGATCAGTAGCTGGAAAATATGGCCTTGGTGATAGAAACAATGCCGGAGATAGAATGATAGAATTTTGCAAGACCAACGACTTCTTCGTTGCAAATACCTTCTTTCACCAACATAAACGGCGACTATATACATGGACCTCGCCAGATGGGACACACAGAAATCAAATTGACTACATTTGTGGAAAGAGGTGATGGAAAAGCTCAATATCATCAGTCAGAACAAGGGCAGGGGCCGACTGTGGAACAGACCATCAATTGCTCATATGCAAGTTCAAGCTGAAACTGAAGAAAAGCAGAGCAAGTCCACGAGAGCCAAAATATGACCTTGAGTACATCCCACCTGAATTTAGAGACCATCTGAAGTATAGATTTGACACACTGAACACTAGTGACTGAAGACCAGATGAGTTGTGGAATGACATCAAGGACATCATACATGAAGAAAGCAAGAGGTCATTGAAAAGACAGGAAAGAAAAGACCAAGATGGTTGTCAGAGGAGATTCTGAAACTTGCTTCTGAATGTCGAGAAGCTAAAGCAAAAGGAAGAATTGATGAAATAAAAGAACTGAACAGAAGATTTCAAACGGCGTCTCGAGAAGACAAAGTAAAGTATTATAATGACATGTGCAAAGAGCTGGAGATGGAAAACCAAAAGGGAAGAACATGCTCGGTATTTCTCAAGCTGAAAGAACTGAAGAAAATTCAAGCCTCGAGTTGCAATAGTGAAGGATTCTAAGGGGAAAATATTAAATGATGCAGGAAGCATCAAAAGAAGATGGAAGGAATACACAGAGTCATTATATCAATAAGAATTAGTTGATGTTCAACCATTTGAAGAGGTGGCATGTGATCAGGAACCAATGGTACTGAAGGAAGAAGTCCAAGCTGCTCTGAAGGCATTGGCAAAAAACAAGGCTCCAGGAATTGATGGAATATCAATTGAGATGTTTCAACAAACAGATGCAGCGCTGTAGGTGCTCACTCGTCTATGCCAAGAAATATGGAAGACAGTTTTCCTGGCCAACTGACTGGAAGAGATCCACATTTATGCCTATTCCCAAGAAAGGCGATCCAACCGAATGTGGAAATTATAGAACAGTATCACTAATATCAGACGCAAGCAAAATTCTGCTGAAGATCATTCAAAAATGGCTGCAGCAGTATATAGACAGGGCACTGCCAGAAATTCAGGCCAGTTTCAGAAGAAGACTTGGAACTGGGGATATCACTGCTGATGTCAGATGGATCCTGGCTGAAAGCAGAGAATACCAGAAGGATGTTTACCTGTGTTTTATTGACTATGCAAAGGCATTCGACTGTGTGGATCATAACAAATTACGGATAACATTGCAAAGAATGGGAATCGCGCTCATGAGGAACCTTTACATAGATCAAGAGGCAGTTGTTCAGACAGAACAAGGGGATACCGACTGGTTTAAAGTCAGGAAAGACGTGCATCAGGGTTGTATTCTTTCACCATACCTATTCAATCTGTATGCTGAACAGACAATACAAGAAGCTGGACTATATGAAGAAGAATGGGGAATCAGGATTGGAGGAAGACTCATTAACAACCTGTGTTATGCAGATGACACAACCTTGCTTGCTGAAAGCGAGGAGGACTTGAAGCACTTACTAATGAAGATCAAAGACCACAGGCTTCAGTATGGATTGCACCTCAACATAAAGAAAACAAAAATCCTCACAACTGGACCAATGAGCAACATCATGATAAACAGAGAAAAGACTGAAGTTGTCAAGGATTTCATTTTACTTGGATCCACAATCAACAGCCATGGAAGCAGCAGTCAAGAAGTCAAAAGACACATTAAAACCAAAAACACATTGCACTGGGTAAATCTGCTGCAAAGGACCTCTTTAAAGTGTTGAAGAGCAAAGATGTCACCTTGAAGACTAAGGTGCGCCTGACCCAAGCCATGGTATTTTCCATTGCGTCATATGCATGTGAAAGCTGGACAATGAATAAGGAAAACCAAAGAAGAATTAATGCCTTTGAATTGTGGTGTTGGCAAAGAATATTGAATATACCATGGACTGCCAAAACAAATAAATCTGTCTTGGGAGAAGTACAACCAGAATGTTCCTTAGAAGCAAGGATGGCAAAACTGCGTCTTCCATACTTTGGACATGTTGTCAGGAGGGATCAGTCCCTGGAGAAGGACATCATGCTTGGTAGAGTACAGGGTCAGCGGAAAAGAGGAAGACCCTCGATAAGGTGGATCGACACAGTGGCTGCAACAATGAGCTCAAGCATAACAAGGATTGTAAGGATGGCTCAGGACCCAGCAGTTTTTCATTCTGTTGTGCATAGGGTCGCTATGAATTGGAACCGACTCAATGGCAGCTAACAACAACAACAAATGTATATATTAAAAAAAGAAAACTCTATGGGTATAGTTCTACTCCGATGCATGTGGGGTCACCATTGAGTCAGAGTAGGCTCAATGACAACCGATTTGTGGTTTTACTATTATTATTATCCCCATTTTACAGATGAGTAAACTGAGGCTCAGGGAGGTTACATGTCTTCCCACAGTCACACAGCAGATAAGAGGTACAGCCAGACATTGAACCTAGTCCATCTGACTCCAGAATTGTACCAATGGTCATTGTGTTATACTGAAAAGCATACATTCCATCCTATCCAAGAGTCCATGGTAATCAGGGCGCTGAACAGTTTGGGTGCATCCCCACAGTTGCGTGGCACTTGGCGAAGATGGCACAGACAGCCTGCAGGCACCACTCACGTGACAGAAGGAAGGGAGCACACTGGCTCGCTGCTGTGTGCTGGGGGTTTTACAGACGTGTTCCCATTCAGCCTGCGTTCCCATTCAGCCCTCAGGACATCTCAACAGCTTTCATAATGCTTGATTTACTGTTGAGGAAAGTAGGCCTTGAGGGTGAAATAACTCCCAAGCCCACCAAGACTCAGTGGTTGAAAGCTCCAAGCCTGGAGTTGGGACATCACAGGTTCGAATTTCAGTTCCATCACTAACTACCACTAGCTAAGTCCCTACTGAGGCTTTCTGAGCCTCAGTGTCCTCATCTGTCAATTGGGAACAACAACAGTCCTTGCTTCAAAGGGTGTTTGTGAAGAGCCAATGACAGCACAGATAACAAACTTCACACAGTGCTCAGTACACTTTACAACGTTCATTTTTGTTCTAAGTCTTGCGAGACCATAAGGTCCCCAAGCAACAAGATGAGCCTAATTGGCAGGAAACTGAGGGTGCCAGGTCCTTCGGAATTCAGCAGTGTCAGGAATAAAGGCCTCATTAAAACTTCCTTTCAAACCCAACTTTCAAGAGAAACTCACTTAAAAAAGGAAAAAAAAAAGTGCTAAAGATTAAAACTCCAGTGGAAAACCAATTACTTACTTTGGTACGTTCTGTTAATTACATTTTTTTTCTTTAGCTAAATTTACACTAAAATATACTGACTTAATTATTGCAATTTGGTTTCAGATAACAATATCTAACTAGATAAAGACTTGCGCCTAAACTCATCAGGGCAAGTGACAGCCTCGAAAGCGGTCCAATCAACAGCGTCGAGAATACTGCTCCACTGATAATGCCCCCTCAGGGATTTCCAGTGAGGATGCAGTGGGGGTAGTGTTCCACAGGGGACGTTCTCGCTAATGTTTCTCCCTGGTGGTAAGTCTCACTGCACACATCTGCAGACCTGCAACTTGCCCAGATAGCTTCTCCAATGTTATTTCCCCCAGCGAGCAAGGCCAGGCAAAGATTATTGTTATTCTTAGTTGCCTTCAAGGTGGCCCTGACTCATGGTGATCCCAAGCACAATGGAACAAAACGCTGCCTAGACCTGTGCCATCCCCATGTTCGGGTGCGGACAGGACCATTGTGATCCATAGGGTTTTCACTGGCTGATTTTCAGAAGTACATCCGGCCTTTCTTCCCAGTCTGTCCTAGTCTGAAAGCCCTGCTAAAACCTGTTCTGCATCATAGCAACGTGCAAGCCTCCACTGATAGACGGGGGGTGGCTGCATGTGAGGCGTGTTAACTGGGAATCAAACATGAGCCTCTCGCGTGGAAGGTGAGAAGTCTACCACTGAACCACCAATGCCTCTTAAGGCAAAGATGAGTGTGGCCATCTGAGAGATGGGATCATGGAAGCTACCTACTACACCTTCTACAAGCTCTCTACCCTGCTTCTTGGGGCTGTGTCCTGGACCTTCTTCTTTCCCTACACATACTTCCAGGGACATCTCGTCTACTCTCCTGGCTGCAGTTACCATCTATTTGCTGACAAGTCCTAAAACGTCTCTTTTCAAAACTCTAGACTTGTAGATACATTCAGCTGCCTTCTGGTTGATTCCATTGGTGATCTCCAAGGTAGCTCAAACACAGTGTGTCCAAATGGCTGCTTTGTCTTTGGTGTATACGCCAACCCTGCCTCCAAAGTTTCTACTGTGGCAAGTGATACCACCCTCACCCAGGTACTTAAGGTAAAAATCTGGGCACCATGCATGTTCCATCCACCATCAAGCCCTCTCACTCCCACCCCCTACTGCCCACACCCACTGGCACTGATGCAGTGGACGTGGCCAGCTTCTCCCCCTGGATTGCCGCCCAGGGCCGACCTTGTCCTCTTCCATTCCCTTCTCTACACAGCATCCAGAGCGATCCTTCTAAAGCTCAAACTATGATAGTGTCACTCCCCTACTGGAAAACCATCAATGACTCCCCAGTGCCCTTAGGGATGAAGTATAAATGCCTTAACTTGGCTTCTATGTCCCTGCAGGACTGACCCTGCCTCCTTCTCCAGTCTCTTATTGCACCACTCCCAGTCTCATTTCCTTCCTGACTCTCCATCCATCAGTTCCTCCTACTCCCACATATACCTCCACTGCAGGCAACCTGCTCTCTTTTACCTCTGGGCCTTTGCACATGTTCCCTCTGTCTGGAACACTGCACCCTATTTGTATGTAACCTTTAGCTTCAGCTAAGGAGTCACCTCCTCCTTGAAGCCCTCCTTGGCCTTCCAGGTTGGATTTGATTTCTCCTTTGTTTCCACAGTCCTGTGTTCATTCCCAACAGAGCATTTACTGTACTTTACTAAACCTGACTCTTTACTTGTCTGTCTTCCACTAGACAAGACAGAGTAGGGACCTTTGGTGGTTTGAAATATATGCACAAATTCTTTGATACTCTTTCCTGCAAAAGGTAGAGCTTTAATTCCCCTCCCCCAAGGAAGGGCTGGAATGAGTGACTTACTTCTAACAAGTAGAATATGTTGGAAGTGATGACGTATGATTTTTGAGACTAGGTCTTAAAAGGCAACATGGCTTCTTCCTTGCTTTCTCTCAGATCACTAATTCTGGGGGAAGCTGGCCACCATGTTGTTAGGTCACCCAAGCAGCCTATGGAGGGAGGGCCCATGTGGTGAGGAACTGAGATCGCCAGCCAACAGCCATGTGACGGAGCCATCTTGGAAGCAGATCCTTAGCCTGCCAAGCCTTCAGATGGCTGCAGCCCAGGGTGACATCCTGACTGCAATCTCATAAGAGACCCTGAGCCAGAACCACTCAGTTAAGCCACTCACAAATTCCTGACCATAGAAACTTGAGATAATAAATGTTTGTTGTATTAAGCCAATAAGTTTTGGAGGAATATGTTATGCAGTAGTAAATAATACAAGACCAAATTTTGTATCCCCAGCACCTGGTACAGTCCTAGCACACAGCAGGTATCATGGATTGAATTATGACCACCCCCCAAAAAAATGTGTGTATTAACTTGGCTAGGCCATGATTCCCACTATTCTGTGGTTGTCCTCCATTTTGTGATTGTAATTTTATGTTGAGGGGATTAGGGTGGGATTGTAACACCACCCTTACTCAGATCCAATGTAAAGGGAGTTTCCTTGGGATGTGGCCTGTACCACCTTTTATCTCTCAAGAGGGAAAAAAGGGGAAGCAAGCAGAGAGTTGGGTGTCTCAGCATCAGGAGGAGAGCACGTCCTTTGGACACAGGGTCCCTGTGCCTGAGAAGCTTCTCGACCAGGGGAAGATTGAGGACAAGGACTTTCTTCCAGAGCCCACACAGAGAGAGAGCCTTCCCCTGGATCCGATGCCCTGAATTTAGACTTGTAACCTACTAGACTGTGAGAAAATAAATTTCTCTTTGTTAAAGCCATCCACTTGTGGTATTTCCATTACGACAGCCCTAGATAACTAAGACAGTAGGTAAGCAGTAAAGACCTACCAAACAAATGAATGAATGGGTCAGGTAACTTGTCACAGTCATAAAAACATGTAGAAATCTGGCACAGAGGTCTCTAGAGTTACTCTTTCCACTAAACCCCACTTAGATCCCCCAATCTCACTTGGAAGTCTAGCTACCCTCCCCACAGACAGGTGCCCTGTGCCTTCCAAGAGCACTGAAGGAAGGCTTGGGAAGTGCCCCCCTGCCCCAGGAAGACAGACAAAGCTGGACGGAGGGAAGCCCACCTACCCAAGTGCAAAGACATCAGAGTGCTTGGAGAAGGGGAGCTTGTCCTCTTCCGTGTCGGGAGACAGCTGGCGGATGATTTCTGGCGCCAGGTGGCACAGCCAGCCATTCTGGATGCGCAGCTTGTCCTCCCGCCTGGAGAAGCAATAAACAGAGTGAGGGGCTTGGGAGCCAGTCCCATCCCAGCCCCACTTCACAGCCAAGGGAGGGCCAGTCCCCCAGCCCTGACCCCATGTCTGAAACCACCTCCACTGGCTTTCTGGCTTCCCCACATCGGGCACTGCCTGAGAGTCTACTTGAGACCCAGATGCAATGAGAGGGGCAGAGAAAGCTGGGCTGGGGAGAGAGTCAGGGTCAAAACCATCCTCAGATCCTCTTCTACATCTTCACTCAGCAAATACACGCTGAGCACCTATGTCTGGGCTCTAGCCTCAGTACCAGGGAGACAGCAGTGAACAAGATCAAAGTCCCTGTCAGCATGGGGCTTGGACTTTACAGGGGTAGAGGCAACAAATGAATTAAATAGACAGTGAAAAACAAAGACAGTGGTAAATGTTACAAAAACTGAAATAGGGGAATGTGTCAAAGACCGAGAGGGTGCTTACCTTAGGTAAACTCTGAGCTAAGATCTACATGACATAAAGGATCTAGCCATGTGAACAAGGAGAAGAATATTCTAGGTAGAAGAAAGAGCTAGAATAAAGGTCCAAAGCAGGCCCCATTTGGGGTATTCTAGAAACCAAAAGAATGTTGGTGTAACTGGAACACATCGGGCCATTTTATGTATCTATTAAAATGTCCATAACCAACCCCTGTTGATGGGCATTAGGAGGTTCCCCCCTCCCCATTATAAACAATGCTGCGAGGAACATCTCTGGGTACATAAACTGAATCTACCCCTTCACCCATGTGTGTGATTTTTCCTTAGGATACATTCCTAGAGGAGGAAGGATATTGGCTCCCTTCTTCGCACCGCTAAGTCTTATAAAAAGTACAGTTTCCACTCAGGACTGAAATCTGAGAACTGCTCCTATAAGATTTTCACTGATTGAAGACTCCATTACAAAAGGGCCAGTTAATACAGGGGAAGTGGGTGGGAGTGGGGAGAGGGGGACAGAGATCTAGAACCATTGAAGGTGAGATCATGAGGGACCACAACCCCTGGCATGAAGGTCTCTATGGCCACCTTAGGTTGACTGCGTCCCACATTTCTTCCAGGGTGGGCTTCTGAGCTGTGCAAGGTTTGATGTGTGTAAGGTATGAGTGTCAACAGCACTCATAACTGGCACTCAAATGTGTTTCTGCTTCTAGAATCAGGGAGACTCGTAACGGTTTAAGAGCCAATCTGTTGCTTACTAGCTATGTGACCTTGAGCAGGCCTGACTCTTTTCTCATCCATTCATATCCCATAATCATGACATTTGCCATATCTGAGCAGCTTCTAGACCAACAGATCGTTCCGTGATGATTAAAATTTCTGTATCTGTACTCTCCAATATGGCAGCCACTGGCCACTTGGCTCTTGAGCCTTTGAAATGTGGCTGGTGCGGCTGAGAAACTGAACTTTCCATTTTATTTACTTTTAACTAATTAAATTTAAATAGCCACCTGTGGCTCATGGGCTGTCCTGAGCACTGTAGGATGTTCAGCAGCATCCTTGGCTTCTACTCACTAGATGCCACTATCACCACCCCCTCCCCAAGTTGTGACCACCAAAAATGTTTCCAGACATGTCAAATGTCCCCTGGTGGCCAGAACTGCCCCCTGGATGAGAACCATTGCTCTAATGTACATAAATTAAGGAAATGGTCCCAAACTTGAGTGTGTCAGCATTAGTAATACATGACCCACTGGTGAAGCATGCCCCGTCTATACAGCAGACCTGAGAACACTCCTCCTCGGCCAGAAAACAGGATCCTAACCCACTTGCAAAGCCTTGAGTCATCGAGCAAGCCCTTGCTCTGAGAATCAGGGAAACCAGCAGGGGTTTAAGGACCAATCTGTTGCTTACAGGTTGATAGACCTGAGTCTCTGTTTTCCCATCTGCAAAATAGGCACATTAGTGTGTACTTTCCACGGCTGTTGTGAGGATTCAGTTGAGGCAGTGTACAGCACAGGACCGTGTGTCATAATTACTGGACATAATTATCACCTGTGTATTTCTTTATCCTAAGGACTCTGAAACGGAGTTGAGACTAGAGCCCAAAGTAAGAATGTTCTCCAAGGAACAGGGGCCTTGGCATGGGCCAGCCAACATTTCCCCTAGCACACCCAGGCCATCTGGGGTGGGAGAATATGCTGCCAAAAAGGGCCCACTTCCCATTTCCATCTCTTTCCAAGTGCCTAGGCCACCTCCTCCGGACTCTCTGGGTCAGAGGAGGAATGTAGCCACGCTAGTCTCATCAGCTTGGGGTGGGTGTGGGTACAGCCTGGGAGGGGGCCAGGAGCCAGGCCTGTCACAGACACCTGTTCCCATGGGGATGTGCCCACTGGTGACAAACCGAAATCATCTTCATTATGGTTATTATTATGATTAATAACAGCCTGTGGACGGCTGGCACGATGGCTCTGCCATCTTAAAGGACACCTTTTCTAGATGACGGTGGAACAGCTGTACGCAGCAATGCCTGTGACATGCTCCCATGGAAACCCTGGGTTCTGTCTGGGTGCTCAGACCCCCACCCTACACCCAGGCTGAGCAGATCACCCCCCGTGCTGAGCTCCTAGAGCTGTCAACACCCCAAACTCTGAGGGGAGAACAGGGAGCCAAGTAAGTCCCGCTGAGTGCCTACATGTATGCCAGGTTGTCCTTCCCGCTAATCCTGACAAGCCCCCACCCCCCCACACCTTTTACCATGGAGTCGACTCTAATTTATAAACAAAGGCTCAGAACTCTTCTGAAATTTGCCCAAAGTCCCGAAGGTAAGAGGGAGAAAGCTAAGCCCTGTTTGATCCCGAGTCTTTAAAATTCCACAGATGATATTCCTAACTAGAATTCTACGCTAATCCCTATGGAAATAGAACCATTAGGGAGAAAACCCCTAAACTAAGCCCTTTCCACCTTTGTCTCACTTATCCTTCAAAACAGCCCCAGAAGGTAGGTATTATTATTTCCTGCCCCATCCCCATTTTACAGGTGAGGAAACTGAGGCTCAGGGAGTCAAATGTGTGTTAAAAAGAAAAAAGTTTCTGTCATTGATCACGCAGTAAACACTCACTGAATATTTGTTGGCTGGCTGCCTGACTGAGGGAACTTCCAGCCCCTATCTTCTGAGAAATGATTGGCCCTGCTTCTTGCAATGCCTGTACCTGGGGCTGTAACCCAGCCCCCAGTGCTGCCAATCAGGCCCATTGGTGGCCCATGTTTAGGGGGTGCCCCTGGTCTCTGGCTGCAGCGTTGGGGGCTCCCATCTGCACATGGAGCATTTATTGTTTGGAGGTTCCTGTTTACAAAAAGGAGGCAGCAACCATGACCTGAACCCCTGCAGAGGGTGCCGTGGAGTCCCCACACTACTCTTGAGGTAAACTATTGAGGCGAGTCTGCTAAATGGGAAAGGTTTTGGGTCTCAGAGGGCACCCCAAGAGCTCCACCTCTCCCCAGCATGGCTATGGGGCTGTGACAGATTAAAGATGGCTGAATATTCTTTGTTATCCCTCCCATTGAGAGACGAGGAGCCCTGGTAGCACAGTGATTATGAGTTCGGCTGCTAACCAAAAGGTCGGCAGTTGGAATCCACCAGCTGCTCCTTGGAAACCCAAGGGGCAGTTCTACCCTGTCCTATAGGGTTTCTATGAGTTGGAATAGACTCAACGGCAATGAGTCATTGAGAGATGGAGTCTAAGTCATCTCTGGAATCTGTGGTGACTTTAGTGACCTGCTTGACCAATAGAATGGGGTGGAAAGGATATTCTAGGACTTTTGACGCTAGGTCACAAGAAGGCTTGTTCCACCTGATCCTGTGAATGCTTGCTCTGGAGGAAGCCGGCTGCTATATAAGAAGTCTGATTAGCCTGAGCTGCCATGCTGTGAGGAAGCCCAACCTAGCCACATGGAGAGGCTGTGGGAAAACGGAAAGGGCGAGAGAGAGGAAGTAAAATGCCCGATCAGCCTTCAGTTGTCCTAGCCCTCCAGCCCAGGTATATGAGTAAGGATGCCTTCAGCTGACACTAACCTCTGCCACCATCTGACTGCACCTACATGAGAGAGCCTGAGCCTGGTCAACCCCCAGAACCATGTGGGATAATGATAACTTGTTGCTGTAAGCCATTAGGTTTGGGGTATTTTGTTACACGGCAATAGCTAACTGAAACAGGGATGAAAGCATCAATGACTGCTACTCCTGACACTCCCACATGACTTACTTGTTGGGAGTTGTTGTTGAAGCCCCTGACCTCTCCTTACACTAACTAGGTTGTGTTGACAACCAGGCTGGGGCAGGAGTGATGCTGTATGGGTGACAAGGCTAGAGCCTTCTTGCCTTCAGCTTGGTTGAACTCTCTCCTGGTTGACACTGGGCCTCCGTGGATGAGCCAAAGGGAAGGATGCCCAAGTCATGCCACTTCCTGTCTTGCTCCTCTTCCTGTGGTTTGAGAAAACCAAGAGTCTAAAGGAAGGACATCTGAGGCCCTGCCCCTTTTGCTCCACTTGGGGGAAAATCCACAGGCAAGGAGAAAAGAAGAGAGTATGGATAAGCCACCAAGAGAGAGGAATCTTCCATTTCTAAAGAGCTCTGAACCAGGTTAAAGAAAACACCTGCTGGGCCTTGGCTGTCTTGACCCAAAGACTTGGGTTCAGGAGTGAGGCTACCAACTGTATCCTCTGCTCATGGACTGGGGCCCTGGGAAACAGGAGAGGATGCAACCTCCTACCAGCAAACACTGGGCAGTCCAAGGAAGACCAGCTTCTACAGTGTAACTCCTATACAACCGCCATACTGGCTCATCTATTTGTTTATTTATTGCCTGCTTCTGTTCTTTTTTTTCTGTTCTTAGCTCAGGTAATGGGGAGATTTTTGTAGGCTGCTGTCAATTCTTTTTGGGTGGAGTAAAACCTGTCAAAGAAACTTAAGTTTCTGTTCGTTACTGTGTCACCCAGAAAGGGCTGGATGGAGTTGTGCCAAATTTTGGATGAGCCAACTTAAATATAAGGTATAATATAGCATGAACAAAATTCACTTTGGGGGCATATTGGGGTATACCTCAAAGAGATCAGTCATTTCCAAAGCAGCTGAAACTGAAGTAAAATGAGAGACCCTGTGGGGCCCCTTTGGGAGACACACACCATACACTGTAAGATGTGTGGTGAGAGAAACAATCAGTGGTTTGAAGAGTGTGCCGTGTATGTGTGTGTGTGTGTGGAGTGTGTGGTGTGCACGTGTGGGATGTGTGTGTGTAGTGTGTGTTATGTTGGTGTGTGCGTGGTATGTGGTGTGTGTGGCGTATGTACATGGTGTGTGTGGGTGTTGGTATGTGTATGCGTATGTGGTATGTATTGTGTGTGTGTGGTGTGTATATGTACTGGGTAATGGGTGTGTGTAGTATGTATCATGTGGTGTGTGTGGTGTGTATGTGTGTGTGCGGTATGTTTGTGAGATATGTATGGTGTGTTTATGTGTGATATGTGGTGTGTGTGCGTGGTACGTGTGGTATGTGGTATGTGCAGTGTGTATGTGTGGTATGTATCATGTGATGTATGTGTGGTGTGTATGTGTGTGTGTACGTGGTATGCTTGTGGGATGTGTGTGGTGTGTTTGTGTGTGATATGTGGTGTGTGTGTGTGGTATATGTGGTATGTGGTATGTGCACGGCGTGTGTGTGGTATGTATTACATGATGTATGTGTGGTGTGTGGTATGTATTCTGTGGTGTGGCGTGTGTGGTGTATGTGTGTATGGTGTGTATGTGTACGTGTGCGCATGCACGCCTAATTAAAAGTCACGGGTAGATCTTTTGAGATACCAATTGTTTGTTCAGGATGGAGCTGTTTTCACAGTCAGTTCAGTGTGGCTTGCTCTACGGTAACTGTTGGTGGAGAGTTAATTACTTAACGATGGTTAATGATTCTCTTGAGTGATACTGGGGAGGCCTATGCAAATCAATAATAATTACAACAACTCAGCAGCAGCTACCATTTGTGGAGTGTTTAATGTCACCAGGTGCTGTGCTAGATGCTGGAAGTGTGTTATCTCATCCTCCCAAGGACCCTACCAGGTACGCATCGTCCTACCCAGCATTTTCCTGCGGACCAGGAAACTACAGCTCAGAGAAGCTGACAGAAAGTTAAAAAGTGACCTGAGCCAAGTTAGACCCCACGTAGGTCTGACTTTGAAGCGCTCGCTTTTAACCCCTGGGCTGAGGTAAATCAATGAATTCATATGAATTTACAATTCACAAGCGCACAGGCTCTTGGGTAATCTCAACTTCTAGATGAGTATTTGGGGTAAGAAAAGAACCCTCCAGTTAAGCCCAAGGGCAAGGGTTTCGCAAGACTTGGGGATGCTCTGTGCACAATAACACACCCTCAAAGGTGCCATTAACAAGACAGGTGAACAAGGTGCTGGCCCCAAAAGGAATCAGGTCATGGCCTGGGTACCCATCAATAGCACGGCAGGTGTTGTGGATTGAATTATGTCTCCTCAAAATGTGTGTATCAACTTGGTTAGGCCATGTATGGTTGTCCTCCATTTTGTGATTGTAATTTTATGTTGAGAGGATTAGGGTGGGATTGTAATACCACTCTTAATCAGGTCACCTCCCTGATCTAAGGTAAAGGGAGTTTCCCTGGGGTGTGGTCTGCACCACCTTTTTTTTTTTTTTTTTTTTAAATAATTTTTATTGAGCTTTAAGTGAACATTTATAAATCAAGTCAGTCTGTCACATATAAGCTTATATACACCTTTCTCCATACTCCCACTCATTCTCCCCGTAATGAGTCAGCCCTTCCAGTCTCTCCTTCCGTGACAATTTTGCCAGTTTCTAACCCTCTCTACCCTCCTATCTCCCCTCCAGACAGGAGATGCCAACACAGTCTCGAGTGTCCACCTGATACAAGTAGCTCACTCTTCATCAGCATCTCTCTCCTACCCATTGTCCAGTCCCTTCCATGTCTGATGAGCTGTCTTCGGGAATGGTTCCTGTCCTGGGCCAACAGAAGGTTTGGGGACCGTGACCGCCGGGATTCCTCTAGTCTCAGTCAGACCATTAAGTCTGGTCTTTTTATGAGAATTTGGGGTCTGCATCCCACTATTCTCCTGCTCCCTCAGGGGTTCTCTGTTATGCTCCCTGTCAGGGCAGTCATCGGTTGTGGCCGGGCACCATCTAGTTCTTCTGGTCTCAGGATGATGTAAGTCTCTGGTTCATGTGGCCCTTTCTGTCTCTTGGGCTCATAGTTATCGTGTCCGCACCACCTTTTATCTCTCAAGAGATAAAAGGAAAGGGAAGCAAACAGAGAGTTGGAGACCTCACACCACCAAGAAAGCAGTACCAGGAGCAGAGGGCATCCTTTAGACACAGGGTCCCTGAGCCTGAGAAGCTCCTTGAGCAGGGGAAGATTGGGGACAAGGACCTTCCTCCAGAGCCCACAGAGAGAGAAAGACTTCCCCTGGAGCTGACGCCCTAAATTTGGACTTGTAACCTACTAGACTATGAGAAAATAAATTTCTCTTTGTTAAGGCCATCCACTTGTGGTATCTCTATTATGGCAGCACTAGATGACTAAGATAGCAGGACTGCTACTTAGCTTAGTGACCTCAGGCCCAATACTGACTGAGTCAGGTCTCTAGAGACACTGGGGTAACTTCGCCCCCATCAACGTCATCTGTCAAGAACCCCTCTGGGCCCTTCTACCACCTCTCACCTGCCGGCCTGCAGCACTCCGGAAATGCTGAAGAGCCCAAAGTCTGTGATGACCACTTTGCCATTGTCGTAGAAGACGTTCTTGGACTTCAGGTCCTTGTGAAGGATGCCCTTGGCATGGAGGTAGCCCATCCCCTGCAAGAAAGGACACAGGTAGCGGCCAGAGGAAACCTGAGCACTCGCTGCCACCCTGGCTTGAGTTTACACTTCTTGTCTAGCAATCTTGCCTACCCCATTGCACCGCACTCAACAGCTGCAGAGCCTGGGGCCCAACCACTAAGGCTTAGAGGTAGAGAAGGAAGTTGGCCTGGAAGAAAGCATGACAGTGGGAACAGGCAGGGGCCCCACATCATAAATCTGCCTCCACCCTCAGGTGTCTTCAGCCAGCTCTTCTGTTTCCTAAAAATGTCCCCAAAAGGAAAAGGGTGGAGACCAAATCTGGTAGGAGGTTCTCAGAGGAAAGGAATTCCTTTAACCATCTTCCCCCACTTCCTTTTTTAAGAATGACTCCTCCATAGGACTCCTTCTTTATGTCTAACCGTAGTCCACATCACTGCAGAAGGCACACCGAGTTCCTCAAGAGGTTTGTCATGAACCAATAATCAGGAACACGGAAAAGGGCCTATTGGAAGTCTAGCTCAAGGGTGGAAGTCTAGATTTGTTTTCTTTGCCTTTATGAGTAGTCACATTTTTATTTCTTCTGGCAGCTCAGTACTAACACTTCCAATAGGGAATAAAAGCCTGAGTACAACTGACTAATGAGACACCCACCAGAAAACACAGGATGTCCCCAGTTGTTTTAAACAAAGACATCACCCAACAATCTGATGTTTCCCCAGCAGCCATGGACAGAGATTGGCTTGCACTCATGGGAGCACAATTCAAGGGTGCTAGTTCTTTTTTTTTTTTAGGGGTAAGGCCACCACCCATCTGTCAGTTTTTTGCACTGTGGTGGCTTGCGTGTTGCTGTGATGCTGGAGGCTATGCCACAGATATTTCAAATATCAGCAGGGTCACCCATGGTGGACAGGTTTCAGCAGGGCTTCCAGACAAAGACACACGAGGAAGAAAGACCTGGTGATCTACTTCAGAAAAACAGCCAGCGAAAACCTTGTGGATCGCAACAGGACACTGACTTGCTTGGTTTGGATATGTCATTGGGAGGAATCAATTGCTGGAGGAGGACATCATGTTTGGTAAAGTAGTCCAATGAGGGAGAGGAAGAGTCCTGGTGAAATGACTGGCACAACAGCCTTAACAATGGACTTGAACATGCTCGTGATAATGAGGACTGGGCAATATTTTGTTTTGCTGTACATAAGGTCACCATGAGTCAGAGTCAACTCAACAGCAGCTAACAATAAAAACAATAATGGCGGTGAGGGATCCTACGTGGGAGCTGAGCAGCTTATACCTGCCCCTGGTCCTCTCATACATCCAAGTATCATGGGGAGGAGGCACCCAACGGAAGCTAAGCATTAGCAGACCACTCCTAATGGTTGTATTTCCACAAAATTCTTACTTGCACATGGCCTGGTATTTTTCAGGCCAAGTCTAATTTCTTTTAAGCTTATACTGGTGGTCTGAAGCCAGACAGTCACAGGAGCTCTGTGGGAATTCTTAGGTGGGGACTGGGTCTTTCTGAGGATCATGAAGGAGGTCCCAGAGCCTACAGTACCTTCACAATTTCTTGGGCAATCTGTCTAGTTTTGTTGACATCCAAGACGATCTTGGCATCCCTCACCACAGAATAGAGTGTCCGTCCTTTACAGAGACTGGAAAACAAAAGGACAAGATAAATGGTTGGTAGGTGTTAAGATGAGGGCAATGCACGACAGTTACTAAAAAAATCAGAGTGGACGCACCACTGTTATGCCTACAAGATCGTAGAGCTGGGGCTGGACCTCAGACAGGGTTCAGGGATGTGGGTCTGGGAGATGGTTCTTTTGGATTCTCAGGACCATGACCGATTTCTGACATCCAAGGACATGTCAGAATCTAGCCTAGTCAGGAAGTGGATTCACTACTGTCGGTCGAGCCCAGTCTCTCACAGGTGGAAAGCTGAGCCTAAACCAACAACTTCTGGGCTCCTCAGATACCACTCAGACAGCGCTCTGCTAGCCAGTTGTGCCAGCTGCTTCCACTCACCAAGAGTTAACAATGTGTGTACGTGTGGCGGGACCATCATGAAAGACCAGCAAAGCTACAGCTGATGTATATTAAGTATCATCAGCAAATGAGGTATTCAGGCTTACAGACAGGTGTGCATAGACACCAATGAGATGACCAAAAAAAAAAAAAAAAACCAGACACCTGTCTAGATAGAAGGTTTTTCAAACTATTTCAGCCTCATTGAGTTCATTTTGAGGACCAGTGGTTTCGGATGAGTGACAGGATGAAAAGGAACGTTATGCAGTGAAAGAAACATCTTCTTGTTTAGTTGTCCACATGCTATCTGTTCATTTTCCCGGCATGGAGTCCAATTTCTGGCACAGACAAAGCAGGCACTCCACAAACAGTCACCAAATGAGTGAGTGAGTGAATGAATGAGTGAATGAGTGAGTGAATGAATGCGTGAGCAGATGAACTCTAAATTCACCACAGAAGTCTCAGCCCCCAGCACAGTGTCTGGCTCATAGAATCAAATAATGGCTGAAAGAAGAATGTCGTCATGAAAATCAATTTTTCATCTCTATCAAAGGAACAGCTGGAACTTTTTTCTTTTAATCAACGACTTGATTGTTAAAATATTCTAGACCTTTTATTCATTCAGTTCGTGTTTAAGAAGCCCTTGTTGTGTACCACTAGACTTTTCTGAGGTCGCATTTCCTGGTGGTTGAAGTGTGAACTCTGGTGTCAGAGGGATCTCAGTTTTGATACCAGCTCCACTCCTCACTCCGTGTCCTTGGGTGAGGGTCATTTAGTTTCTCAGGGCCTCAGTTTCCTCATCTACAAAAGGGAACTAATGATACCTACCTTGTAAAGTTACTATTAGGACTGAATGAGATACAGAGCTTGGTACAGTGTCTGGCATCTGGTGGGAAGCATAGCATGGCGGTTAGGGGAACCAGGGTCTATAGTGGGACCCTGTGGATTAGAATCCTGGTCTGTCCTTCAGTGACTGTATGATCCTGGACAGGTGAGTTAACGTCTCTGAGCCTCAGTTTCATTATCTGTAAAATAGGGCCACCATTCTCTGCCTCACAGAGTTGTTAGGAGAATCACATGAAATCAGGTGTTTAAAGTACCTATTCGTACCCAACTCAGAGTAAGCACTCATAAAATGCTGGCTATTAAGAGAAACAGTAAGTGGTCAATAAAATGAACACACACACTAGTGCACATATACAAATGATATATTTATATATACACAATGTCTATCTATCCATCCACCTACCCACCTATCATCCACCTGCCCACCCAACCATTCACCCACTCATCCATCCATTTATCCATCCACCCATCTATTCACCCACCCACCCACATGCCCACCAAGGTACCACCTATAAATGCCCATGATCTTTGACTACAATTTGTTTCTTCACCTGCTTAAGGTGAGATTCCTGGGGTATAGCTGACTCACAGGGAGTCTGATTCACCTGCCCGAAGTGGCCCAGTAAACTGGCGGGAGGCCGCCCATGATGACTCAAGGCTGTCCCCTGTTGCTGGTCCGAGCCATGTGTTTGCTGTGGCTGCTAGAACAGAGGTGGAAGCAGGGTGGGCTGCGCAGCCAATTAAACCATACTGACATTTAAGTGTTTGAGACGGTGGAGACCGTGGGCGGATTTCCTCCCCTGGATACCTCACTCTTGATCAGCTACCTACACTCATTAGAAGCCAGAGCCCAGAAAATTCCATCGCCACTGCAGACAGCAGAGAAAATAATCACAACAGGCCTCAAGGCTCCCAGAGTCTCCTGCTCAGAGTAATGGCATCCAAGTTGCAAGCTTCCAATTTCCATCGTTCACCTTCTTTCTCTCCTTACACCCTCCTTTCCAGCAACAGCTGCTAAAGTCTTGCTTCTCTCACTACCCTACAACGTCTGGAGTTGTGGGACAAACCGACTCTGATTGGTGGGAGGATAAATTGGTAATACCATTTTGGAAGACAGAAACTAGTTGCCGTCGAGTTGATTCTGACTCATGGCGACCCCACGCATGTCAGAATACAACTGTGCTCCTCAGAGTTATTAACGGTTGATTTTTTGGAAGTAGATTGCCAGACTTTTATTCTGAGTTGCCTCTGGGTAGACTCGAACCTCCAACCTTTGGGTTAGCAGGCAAGTGCATTAACTGTTTACATCACCCAGGGACTCTTTGCCCATCTACTAAAGCCAAATATACAAATAACCCATGACCAGTAATTCCTCCTCTAGGTATATACCCAACAGACATGTATCCTCATATTCACCTGAAGATACATACTAGGATGTTACTACAGCCTGTTCAGAATAGCCTCAAACCAGAACCAATTAAAAAAAAATGATAAACTGTGATACAACCATATAACAATACATTCATATTGTACAATAATGATCAAACTACTGCTAACCACAAAAAACATGGAAGAACCTTATACACAGTGTTTAGCAAAAGAAGCCAGACACACAAGGCCACAAATAAAATGATTCCATTTATATACATAAAGTATAGGAGTTGACAAAACTAGTCTGTGTGCTAGAAGTCAGCATAGTGGTGACTCTTTGGTGGGGAGGGGCTGGAAGAAGTATGAGAAGGACTCGGGGGCTGTGATATCTGTTTCCTGATATGGAGGCTGGTTAAAGAGATGTACATATTCAGTGACATTACTCACTGCCTTCGAGTCGATTCTGATTCATGAAGACCCTACAGGACAGAGTAGAACTTCCCAATAGGGACAGAAGCTGACTGCCACAACTTTCTCCCACGGAGTGGCTGGTGGGTTTGAACCGCTGACCTTCCAGTTAGCAGCCGAGCACTTAACCTTTGTGTTACCGGGGCTCCTTGGAGCTACTATTTACTGGGAAACAGGGATAGTAGGAAAAATAAAAGCCGATGTGTACTGAGCACTTCGTAAGTGCCGGGCATTACCCTATGGACAAGAGCCCCACGGGCTGAATATTAGGCTGGATTCCATTGATTCTAAGATGCATATTTCCTCACATTTCAACACTTCTAAAATCAGAACATGTCGTGCACTCATTGTTAGGTCAAAGTTTAATTGGCAGCGTTTTGTTCTTTCTTTATAGTCCATAAAATACACAAAGCATATTCCAGTTGATGGCATTTTAGATTGGATGAAATACAGTAGTAACTCCATTTTACAGAGGAGGAAACTGAGTCTCAGAAAGATAAATAACTTGCCCCAGATTATTCAAGGCACACCTGGGATTTAAGCCCAGGCAGCCTGGCTCTGGAGCTTACGCTCTTAACCCGCATGTGTTGTCTCTCCCCACTTCTTCTCAAAAGCCTCCCCAACCTCTCGCCTAGCATCTTTCACTGAGACTCTGAGTGCCTGGCACATCACGGTCCCCCAGTAAATAGCAGCTGTAATGTCACTACCACCATCACCTACAGCAATGAAGATTAATGAGGGCTGCGGTCCTCAGTATCGAAGTCAATCTGGAGGTCAGCAGAGGGCGTTTTGGTGCCCAAGGATGTATTTCATAGCTCTGTAACTTCCAGGGCGGTATGTGCACACACACACATACACACACACCCCTTGGTATATCTTTCAGCAGCAAAGATCATGTCCCTCCAGGACCAGGGGCAAGAACAAGAATTCCCCATTTTGCCTGCAGAATTGCCCCCAAAGATATCCACGTCCTAATCCCCAGAACCTGTAAATATACCACCTTACATGGCAAAAGGGACTTTGCAGATACAACTAAGGTGCCTGAGGTGGGGATGTTATCCCTGATTATCCGAGAGGGCTGGATATCATCACACAGTTCTTGAAAGTGAAGAAGCAGGCAAAAGAGAGAGGCAGAGGGAGGTCTGACTCCAGAAGAGGAGGTTGGAGAGATGTGATAATAGGAAGACTGAGTCAATCCATTGTTGATGCCTTTGAAGACGGAGAAAGAGGCCACGAGCCAAGGGGTGTAGGCAGCCTCTAGAAACCGGGAAAGGCAAGGGAATGGATTGTTCCCTAGAGCCTCCAAAGGGAATGTAGCTCTGCCAACCTGTTAATTTTAGCTCATTAGACCCATTTTGGACTTATGACCTCTAGATGTGTCAGATAATGTATTCGTGCTGTTTCAAGCCATAAAATGTATGGTAGTTTGTTGCAGCAGCAAGAAGAAACTAATACAGTAGAGAAGTAAGTACTGCCTCACAGGGTGGGTGTGAGGTTGAAACAAAATCATCCAAGTGAAGTATTTGGCCCAGCATGTAACTGTAACATGTACTCTGAACACTGGAATAATATGGACATAGTATCATCGCTAATAATAACACTCTCCAGTCTGACTGACTATTCATTCCCCACCCAGCTCACCAAGTGACCATGTCAAATTGCCAAGCTGACCATGTTACTCTACCGCTAACACTGTTCAATGGCTCCCCACTGCCCTATGGATAGACACCCAACTCCTGCACAGCCTACAAGGCCCTGGCCATCTGGCCCCTGAAGGCTGCTCCACCCTCTTTTTGTTGCACTCTTCCCTTTACTCACTCAGCTCTAGCTACACTGCCTACCTCAAGCCCTTTGCTCATGCTGTTTCCTTGGCCTGCAACACTCTCCCCACTTCTTCTCAAAAGCCTACCCAACTTTTCGCCTAGGATTTGCCCCCATAGGTCCCCACAGCACTGTGGACTCCATCCTCAGTGCTCGTCATGATTGTAATTACATATGTGATGGCTGGAGTCTTCAATTAGAGGGCATCTCTCCTCTCCCAGCCTCTAAGCTCTGTGAAGACAGGCAGGAACCAGGTCTGTATATTTTACCACTACATCCCAACACAAAAACAGGTCCTGAAGACGTGATTGAATAGACGGCAAGCGCCATGGGCTATCTCACATGGCCTTGGGCGAACCTCCTCTTCCTGTATTCCAGGGAGTAAGGTCCTCACCACATGTCACAACCAACTAAACAGGAACAACAACTCAGGGGGCCGTGTCTTCACTGTTCTTTGCTTATATACCATTGGCTTATATTTGGAGCTCTAAGGAGCCTTGGTGACACAGTGTTGGCAGTTGAAACCCACCAGGCACTCCACGGGAGACAGATGTGGCAGTCTGCTTCTGTAAAGATTACAGCTTTGGAAACCCTATGGGGGCAGTTCTACGCTGTCCTATAGGGTTGCTATGAGTCAAAATTGACTCAAGGGCAATGAGTTTGGTTTTTGGTCTTCGGAAGGCGCTCAAGGGAGCCCTGGTGGTGCAATGGGTAGGCGCTCAGCTGCTAACTGAGAGGTTGGTAGGCCAAACCCACCCAAAGGCCTGGCAATCTGCTCCCATAAAGATTATAACTTAGAAAACCCTATAGGACAGTTATACTCTGTCACATGGGGTCAAAATCAACTCAACAGCACCTAACAACAACAAGGAGCTCTAGAGGTGGCCGGACTGAGGGGGGAAAATGGTCCATTAGGGACAGGGAAATGCTATGGTTTGAACCGTGTCCCCCACGAAGATCAGTTGAAGGCTTAACCTCCGATACCTGTGAATGTGATATTATTTGGAAATAGGGTCTCTGTAGTTGTAATCCAATATGACCAATGACTGTCCTTGCCCAAGGAGGAGATGAAACACAGACAGACACACAAAGGACAACGCCATATGGAGACACATCACAGAGGAAGACGGCCACATGAAGACGAAGCAGAGATTGGAATTTTGCTGCCACAAGACAAAGAATGCCTGGGGCTGCCAGAAGCTAGAAGAGGCAAAGAAAGACCCTCCCCTAGAACCACTGGAAGGAGCATGACCCTGGCCTCCAGAGATAAAAGAATAGATTTTCTGTTGTCTTATGCCACTCAGTTTATGGTACTTTGTTATGGCAGTCCAGGAAGCTAATAGAAAGGATATCAGGTCCTCAGACAGGTTTGATTTGGCTTCCATTATGAGTCAATTAACCTTAACTTTGCACGCTCCTAGACAGGGCACATGGGTCTCCTTTGCCACAGTCCTCACCACTCTGTAATGCACTGCACCTAGCCTGCTTGATGCATTTACACCACCTGCCCAGACCCCGTCGGTGCTGAAGCTTGGCCACAGGTTCACAAACTTGAGTCTGCATCAGAATCACCTGGAAGGCTTGTTAGAACATGGAATGCTGGGCCCCATCCCCAGAAGTCTGATTTGGGTGAGGCCTGAGAACCTGCATTTCTAACAAGTTTCTCAGGTGATCCTTGTGCAGCTGGCCCAGGGACCTGCTCTGAGAACCACTGCTCAAAGCCAACCTCTCATTTTACAGATGGAGAAACTGAGGCCCAGAGATGATCCAAATCCACTCAGTGAGTGGCACCGTGTGCCTGAGAGTGTTCTGGGCACAGGAGATACAGTAAGGAGCTAGACAGACCCGATCCTTAATCTCATGAGGCCAACTCTCACAGAGGAGGCAGTCAATAAATCAGTAAGCAAGCAAATAAATGAGAACTTCTACGAGGCAGAGAGTGGGTGTTTCTTTAGCTAGGGTGGTGACCTTTACAGTGAGAACTGAACGAAGAAAGAAGCAAGCCATGTGAAAATCTGGGGAAGACAGTTCTGGGCTGAGGCACCAGCCAGTGCAAAGGCCCTGGGGTTGCTTGAGTAACTTAGAAAAGGCCTCCATGGCTGGACTTCGAAGAGTCTCTCCCAGGGGCTGCATGCCTCAAGTGTCTTCCCTCCGAACAAAAGAAACAGCTGGATGGAAATGGTCCCCGGCTCTGCCTGATGCAAGCTCTGAAGGCAGCTGGTTTCAAAGTCAGCTGTTATTTTAAAAAACATTCAGGCAGTCAGAAGGGATTTACAACCCCTTGGCTGCTCACTTGCTTCTAAAGCGCATTCCCCGCTTCTCCAAACTCAAAATCCACTTAATTGTCCTCAAATCCACTCCCCCAGCCCCTCCTTTTAGCAAATAAACCACATTTCAAGCGACAAGCTGTGTGCTCCATCAAATTCAGCCGCCGGCAATCGCCAACATCCAAGCCGTTCATGAATCTAACACCGAAGATATTAAGCCTCAGGACTCGGGGGCTTTATAATAAAAAATGCCAGGTTAACTTCATATAAAAATGGGAAATGCCAGCAAGCAAGTGAGAAATGCCAGCTGTTTGCCACCTGCCTAACCCAGAGTATGCCCAGGAAATGAAGAGTTATAGAGTTACATTAAGTAAAGGGGTTGCAGAAGGCTTGAGTCCCAGCCAGACAAGAAAGATGACAGTGGCTCACCAGTCATTAAAATATGCAAAGCAGGAGTGTAGGGAGGGGAGAGCTTGGCGTTTGCTAATGCCCACCCTCCCTGCCCTCCTCCAGCCTTTGATACTGCTGTGAAGCTCACAGAAAGGGAGAGGGAAAAGAAGTCTAGACTCATTCTGTCTTCTTCCCTTCATAGCTGAATCTGATTTCGCCATGTCAAGAAGACAGGAGGCATCTGTGTGCACAGACAGAAGTACCTACATGGACATGTAAGTACAGATATGTGCGTGCTGACACATACATTCACAGAAGACACAATTACAGATACTTCTCAGACATAACCAAACACCTTTAGAGATTGGCTTTCTAGGTTTGAAGGCTCAGGATCTTACTCTCATGGGACAACTGAGTCAATTGGCATAATACAGTTCACAGAATTCATGTTCTGCTTCCTAGTGAAGTGAGTAGTGTCTGAGGTCTTAAAAGCTTGTGAGTGGCCACCTAAGATAAAACTATTGGTCTCTACTCACCAGGTGCAAGAAAGTAAGAAGGAAGCCAAAGTCTCAGAGAAGAAACAAGTCTACAGGGCTAAGAGCCTACACAAGTCATGGCCTCATCTACCCGGAGACCAGAAGAACTAGATGATGCCCGGCTACCACTACTGACCTTTCTAACCGAGGTCGCAATAGATGGTCCCAGACAAAATAGGAGAAAAATGTAGAAAAGAACTCAAATTCTTAAAAAAGGCCAGGCTTATTGGACTAGTTGAGACCAGAGGACTCCCTGACACTACTGCCCTGAGATACTCTTTAAACCTTGAATGGAAACTATCCCCTAAGGGCACCTTTTAGTGAAATAACAGAGTGCCACATCAAATAAAGGATATTACCTATAAGCACAGTGCTCTATTAAAAAGCCACCCACCTGAGACCAAAAGGTCAACAATTACTCTACAGCAAAGATGAGAAGATAATGGGGCAGGAAACTAGAACACTGGAAATGGAACAACCACAACGCAATTAAAAGAGAACGCTGACACATTGTGAAAAATGTAACTAATGTCACTGAACAATTTGTATCCCAAAAAAACCCAGTGCCTTCGAGTCGATTCTGACTCATAGCAACTCTATAGGACAGAGTAGGACTGCCCCACAGAGTTTCCAAGGAGTGCCCGGCAGATTTGAACTGCTGACCCTTTGATTAGCAGCCATAGCACTTAACCACTACGCCACCAGGGTTTCTTGCCAAATAGGAACCTAACTTACTGTATAAACTTTCACCAAAAACATAATATTATTAAAAAAAAAAAAAAAAAAGAGGCGAGGAGGGAGTGCTTGGGGCCCTTCAAGGACTGGGCCCTGGGGTGTTCTTGCTCCCTCATTGGTGACTCCTTGCTTCTGGGGACTTGGGCTGACATGCAAGACATACCTGGTCCTTAATCCATGCACATCCTCCCTCCTCCCCGCCGCCCCCGCCCCCACCAAATATGAGCTTTACTGGACATAACCAGTTGCCGTTGAGTATTTTCTGACTCACGGCGACCTCATGTATGTCAGAGTCCCTGGGTTGTGCAAACAGTTAAGCCCTCAGTTACTAACAGAAAGGCTGATGGTTCAAACCCATCCAGAGGTACTCCGGAAGAAAGGCCTGGCAATCTACTTCTAAAAAATCAACCACTGAAAATCCTACAGAGGACAGTTCTGTTCTGATACACAGGGAGCCACCATGAGTGGGGAGCTGCCCCCATACCAACTGCTAACTGGTATTCAGCACTATTTAGCACTGCTTGGAGATTAAAGGAGGTAAGATTATGGTCTCCATCTACAGAGCTTTCTCAGACAAGGCACTCAACGGAGAACTTCTCCCAATCCTGGAACAGGGAGGCACTGTTTTACAAATGAGAAAACCCATGTGCAGGAAGGTTTAACAACCTGTCCAGGGTCCCAGTGCTTTATGGGGAAGAGTACGTTTGTGGCAAGGCCAAGATTTGAGTTGAGGTCTCAGATCTTCACATCTTTCCATTATTTCATAAGATCCTTTGGGAAACTGATGTAGCAAACGAGGGGCTGGCTGAGCCTGACTAGAAACCTCTGACCTCTGCATACCCTCATCTGTCCACTGAGCTCAGCTGAGACCCCTTGCCAACACTAGGCCTTTCCTTCTACCCCTGAATTCAGGGCAGGCCATGTTTGTACACAACATGTTTGCTGCTTTTGTATGGGAATTCCCAGGTGCCCACCCAGAGACAAGCCGGGCAGGCTGAAGATGGCCAGACTGAGAGGGTCTTACATGGAATGAGTAAGTGAATGAATGGATGGATGGATGGATGGACGGACGGACGGATGGACAGGTGAGAGCCCCACTGACCATCTGGGGAAGACTGCACTCTGTGCCAAGGCAGGTAGGTCTTCACCTGCTGTCTTCAGACATGAAACAGACCATGAGCCAAACTCAGATCAACTTAGCAATGGTGCTTTCAGCCTCTTTCTTGCACAAGGTACCATGGGGAGCAAAATAACAAATGGGCCAGGGACCCTCCAGGAATGGATATCAAAACACGAGGAGTTCTTCCTGTTTGCTGACCAGAACTACTTTTTAAAAAACTAAACAGTAAACTGCATTAATGTTTTAAAAATGTATACATATGCCACCGAATTTATATGTGTTAAAAGTCTACAGAGAGGAACAGACCCCACGGGGTCAGCAAGCGTGTCTCTAGGTGGTGGAACTAGGAGCGTTACAATTGTTCTTGCCGCTTATCTCTGTTTTCTCATTTTGCTCCAATAAACACATGTTACTTCTGTAAAAAGAAAGAACAGGAAGAAAGAAAGAAAAAAGCCGCTCTGGGTCAGACTGAAATGAAACCGGACAAGTATGTTTATTCTGTAAGATGGTCTGGAAAATACTGAACTGGTGAAAACTGAAATGAGAAAGTATTGCCTGAATCTAATTCCTGGCCCAAAGGGCTCGGCTTCGCTTTGGAGACTCTGCCGTTACTCTGAAGGCAGAAGGCATTTTTGCTCCCTTTGTTTTTTGCACATTCTGGACACATGGTAAGTGCTTCCTGTTTACTTGAAACCCCCAACAATGCTCTCCCCCAGGAAATGTTCAAATCCTAGTGAGGAAGACAGAGTTTACTATTGTATTTTTAAAAATAACTGTGTGGCTAGTCAGAGGAGAAGGGGCAGGCAGAGGCGGGGAGCACGCATAACCCCTAAGGATGGCTGTATCCTTTCTGCTCACGTGCCCCAGTCCCCCTGGGTGGTGCAAATTGTTAACATGCTCAGCCGAAAGGATGGAGGTTCGAGGCTACCCAAAGGCACCTTGGAAGAAAGGCCTGGTGATCTACTTCTGAAAAATCAGCCACCGAAAACTCTATGAAGCCCAGTTCTACTCTGACATACATGGGGTCACCATGACTCAGAGTCAACTTGATGGCAATTGGTTGTTTTTCCAGTGGGAAAGCAACTGCTCAGGAAGGATAAATAACTTGCCCAGGATTCTTTTCAACAAGGATGTGGTGGCGGGATTTGGGTACAGTTTGCCCAAAGCCCCAGCCCTTCCACTGCTGCTCCCTTTTCTGGGAAGGTCTCCTGTGCCTGGCACCCCCAGCATGGACCCAACCAGCCCATTGTCCTTATTTCTCCAGGGCAGGAATTTTCAGTGAGCCCTCTGAAGAAGTGTGGACAACCAGACGTACCAGAGCCAAGCTTCTAAGACAAGGGTTGGCAAACTATGGCCCAGGGGCTACATCTAGTCCAGTGTGTGTTTTTTTCCTGGCCCATGAGCTAAGAATGGTTTTTACACCTTTAAATGGCTGAAAACAAAAATTAAACGATTATTTTGTGCATGTAAAAATTATATGAAATTAAAATGTGTCAGTGTCCATAAATAAAGTTTGATCGGAACACAACCACACCCACTTGTTGGCATATTGCCTAAGGCCGCCTGGCATTACAGTGGCAGAGTTGAGTAGTCCTTGATGAAGACCTCATGGCAAAGCTGAAAATATTTACTATCTGGCCCTTTACTGAAAGTTTTTGTTGCCTTATACTCTAAAAAATTGGTGTGGGGCCAATAGAAATTGGGTTGCTAGAACGAAAAGGAATTTGACAACTTCCGACCACCCTCCTCTGCATCAGTAACTGTATGGGGTCAGGGGCCAGATAGGTTTGCCATTTGTTCACTTGCTCACTCATTCATTCATTCATTCAACCAACCATTCACTCATTCATGGAGCCATTCACCCATTCATTAGTTCACTGAGCCATTCAATCATTCATTAACACACTGGACCATTCATCCAACAAGTCAACCATTTATCCATCCAAGCAAGTGTCGTTGAGCTAACAATCACAGACTCCCTACTCTGCCAGGAACTGTGTGAGGCGTGGGGATACTAGGTCTGGTGGGATAGGTAGCACACAAGGAAGTGCAGCCAAGTGTTACAGGTGCTGGGGCAAGACTCTGCCTGGGACTGAGTTAGGCTAATAAGTAAGAAGACAAGAGAACAGGGGCCAGTGGAAATGCAGCCTGGGAGCCTATCTGCAAGCCTGTGTTACAGAGCAGTGGAGACAGCCTGAGCTACTCACAGCATGTCTAGTCAGGAGAGAGGCTCCAGTGAGGACCACCGGATGTGCCCAAGTAGGCCCCAGCAATGGCCATGACTCAAACATGGAAGCACATGTCAAATCCATGACATACAACTTAAAAAAACCCAAAAAACCAAACTCAGTGCCGTCGAGTCAATTCTGACTCATAGCAACCCTACAGGACAGAATAGAACTGCCCCATAGAGTTTCCAAAGAGCGCCTGGAGGATTCGAACTGCTGACCCTTTGGTTAGCCGCCATAGCACTTAACCACTACGCCACCAGGGTTTCTGACATACAACTTACATGCGTTTCATTCTTCTGCCTTGTCCACCCACCTGACTTCCTGCCCAAACCCCTGTACTGTGCCATAATGAAGCCTCCTCAGGCAGTCCCTGGGCACTAAATTAACTGGAGAAATGTTCATCTAAGTGAAGCAAATCCCAAACTTCTTTAGAATGCTTTCTCTATGGGCCACTGGCTTAGACAGGGCCACTGGGGGCTGGGGTGGGGGGCAGGAATTACCTGACCCACTGCCACCACACACAGGATCACTATACCTGGGTCAACAGCCCCAGGTGTGACACATGTCTGGGCATGGGGATCTGTATGTGTGTATGTGCACACGTGTGAATTCTTGTTTCTATGGGTACAGATTGTGCTTCTCTTTCTGTGTGTAATGCGCATATGTACATGTGTATATACACGTGTGCACTTGTGTGCACGTATACATGCATGAATGTAGGTACGTGTGTGCTTGCATGTTTATGTCGTGCAGCCACGTGCATATATGTATGTGTCTTCTCTGCATTTACGTGCACATCTGTGCCTGTCCGTATGTATGTGTTTTAGGGGTGGGGTATCCTGTGACTGCAGTTGGGGAGAGCGTTGCCACCTGCAGAACTGGTAAAAGCCTCTCTCACCACCCAAAAGCACATTGGGTCTACATTTCCTAGGCCTTGAAATGCTCCAATAAGAAAATCAATTCTTTGTCCAAAAACTCGAAGTTCACAAAAATCCCAACTCACTTCTTCCTGTTGCATTTACTGAGGAGCCCTGGCATAAGAATTCGGGGAAAGAAAACTAATTCCACAGCTTTGTCCATCAGGGAAGGAATTTCCTTTTGTTTCTACAACCCGTGTCTCCGCCGACCTAACAACAAAGAACACTTATGTTCTTTGCCCTCTGAAGCTTTTTAGACAGAAGCTAGAGAAGCTAGGAGACTTAATGAGGCCTAGGTGGGCAAGATTACTGGCGTGAACATCGGGAGGGAAATAAACCACCATTTCATTACGCCCAAGAACCATTCTCCGTAGAAGGAGAAGTAGAAAAGAGAGTGGAGAGAAGAGAGAACTTACCAGTAGCACCAAGCAGTTAAGAGGTTAGAATCAGGAGTTAGAGCTGGGTTCCAGACCCAGTCCTGATATTCTTTATCTATGACACTGTAGGTAAGTTGCTTAAAATAAAGTGGACAAACTGGCATCTATCTCACAGGTCTGGGAGGATTAAATCAGAAAACTCTTGCATGGTGAAGGCAATGTCCTGGTTCACCAAGTCTTGCTCCATTTTGCTCTCTGGTAGACACAGGAGAGACTACACTTCCCAGGCTCCTTGTAGTTATGCAAGATCATGTGGCTAATTCTGGCCAATGAAAAGTGATGCCTGTCACGTCATGGCTGAGGTAGTGAAAACCCCATTGCCGGATCTCCAGTCTCTCCTCTTTAGAGCTACTGTGATTACAGAGGCTCCAGGATGACATGGAAGAGCCACGAAATTGGAATAGCCTGGGTCTCTAAGTAACTGCATGTAAGACAGTTGCCCTGGAAGACTGCCCAACCTATAATGGACTTTATGTGGGTGAAAAATAAAGTTTCTGGAAACCCAGAGCGATTTCAATTATTTGTTATTGTGTCATGGGCCACTATCCTATCCTGACTGTAGGGGACAGTGGTGGTTCACTGGCAGAATTCTCACCTTCCATGTGAGAGACCCAGGTTTGATTCCCGGCCAATGCACCTCAAGCATGGTCACCACTTACAGGTCAGTAGAGGTTTGTGTGTTGCTAGGATACTGATCAGGTTTCAGTGGAGCTTATACATTAGAACAGACTAGGAAGAAAGGCCTGGTGATCTACTTAAAAAATCTGCCAATTAAAACCCTGTGGATCACAACGTTCTGATCTGTGACCAATCATGGGAATGGCGCAGGACGGGGCAATGTTTCATTCCATTGTGCATGGAATTTCCACAAGTTGGTGGCTGACTCAACGTCAGTAAACAACAATCTTGACTAAAACAACATACAAAGAGATTCGTGCCTGGAACACAGAAAGCACTCAGTAAATAGCGGCTATTATGGTTTTATTATTATTATTATTATGGTTAATACAGAAGCCCTGGTACGGCAGTGTTTAAAAACAGCTGCTAACCAAAAGGCTGGCAGCTCAAATCCATCAGCTGCTCCTTGGAAATCCTATGGGGCAACTCTACCCTGTCCTGTAGGGTCGCTATGAGTTGGAATTGATTTGACGACAATGGGTGTTTTGGTTTTATTATGGTTAATAAGAAGCCCTGGAGGTGCAGTGGGTAAAGAGCTTGGCTCCTAACCAAAAGGTTGGTGGTTTGAAACTACCAGCTGCTCCACAGGAGAAAGATGTGGCAATCTGCTTCCATAAAGACATACAGCCTTGGAAACCCTGTGGGGCAGTTCTCCTCTGTCCTATAGGATCGTTACTAGTTGGAACCGAATTGACAGCAGTGGGTATTATGATTAATTGGTGGACCTCAAAATACAAGGAGAGCGAGGCTGGGAGAAGAGAATGGAGAGAGAAAGGGACAAGAGCAAAATAAATAAAAGAAAGATACTGAGGTTGGGGTCAGCCTTCTGCAATAAACATCTCCAGGGAACCAAAGTCTCTGGGATGGCAGCCGTGTTTTCCTTGGGGCTAAAGAAGGGTGGTTCTTTTCCAAATGCCCACAGACACCTCCATTTCTGCATAGCTGGGAAGCACCGAGATTTTAAAGAAAAAGAGGCGAATGGGAATCTGTGCTTGGTGAGATTCAATTTCATGTTTTTGTTAATAGCTTTCTCCTGCTTCTCACGGATAGAAAGCAAGTCACCCCGGGGATGTACCCTCATTGCTCAATCGTCCAAAAACAGAAAATAAATGTCCATGGAGGTTAAAAACACAAGTTTCGTGCCCCGAAAGGTTGTCATGTGACAATGCTGCATCTTTATGGGAAAGATGAAAACGCTATATAATCCTATTATGAATATTTCCATTAGTCACCAAGCCTCACCTTGGTAATCTGTATCAATTGAAAGTCCTGTCATTCCCCAAAACCTAATTTAGAAGGTACAGGAACAAAATATAAGTTTGTGCCAATTTCTCAGAGATGGGCAAAAATCGGCACTCAAGTTCATCTGGGGTTCTTTTTCCCTTTAAGCTCTTAACTCCAGGGTAACAAAAGAGACTCCTCTTAATGTTCGCCCTGTGTAATCTTGCCCTCTCAGGCCTCCACAAATCCCGTAGGTGCTCTATCTTCTATCTACAAAGCTTTGAGGGTAAAGATGTAGGGATCTTAACAAGCAAAGACCCAGCCACTTCGACACCCAAGGCTCATGGGCTCTGGGATTCTCTGGAGAGATTGGTGGGAAGGGGTGCCTGGGCCTGGAGCCAAGAAGGAAGAGAAGTCAAGAAGAGCTAGGACTAGCCAGACCACACACTCTACACAGCTCAGGACCAGAGCTGAGTCAGTTCCCATGCTGTCCTCTCCACCAGTATGGAAACTATCACATCATTTCAGACACCCAGGGATGGGTGTAGTTAGACCTCACTGTACAGTGAAGAAATGATGCTCAGGGTTTAACCCAAACTTTGGAGCCAGAATGTGGTAGATGCTGCTTCCTCCTCCCATGACCAGAATTCAGACATTTTGGTTCTATGGCCTTGTGTTTTTCATCAGATGGTCCCAACGTCCTGCTCAAGCTGAGCTGCGTTTCTGTTGCTTTCACCCGTGGAGACCTGGCAAGTAACAAAACTTTATGCAGCCTCATCTGTAGAATGGGGACAAATAATCATATTCACCTCTCACGATGGCTGTGAGCATTTGATGACACAGAGTATACATAACATCCTCAACACGCAGTCTGGCTCACAGTAAGCCTCTGTTAACGGAATTGAATTGTATCCCTTGAAAATATGTGTTAAAATTCTAACTCCTATACCTGCAAATATGACCCTGTTTGGAAATAGGTGTTTTCTTTGTTATGTTAATTAGGCGATACCTGAGGAGGTTAATTAGGTCAAACCTTATCACTTCGGAGTTATAAAAAGAGCAGAAGACACACAGAGACACACACAGGAGGAAGACAGACGTCACGTGAGAGTCATCTATAAGCCAAGGAACCAAGGCACGCCCTGGGTGACTGACATGGAAGGAACTGACACAGCTCTGAGACCCTGATTTGGAATTTCAGCCTCCAAGACTATGAGAAAATAAATTTATGTTCTTTAGAGCCACCCGCTTAGGCTATTTGTGTTACAGCAGCACTAGGAAGCAGAGACAGGCTCAGTAACTATCCGTTCTTATTACTATCACTCATCCACGAAGGTTGAGCTACCTTACCTTTTAGTGCTCCACTGTGTACCCCCCAGTTGGCACCATTTGGTCCAACTCAACTGAACTATTTGTACCTTTCGAGATGTGACAGCTTCTTTCTCCTACCTTCTTGCCTTTGCATATGCTGTCCCCTCCACCGAGAACATCTTTTCTGCATTTCTTATTTCTTCAAAATTGTCTTGTTCCTCAGGAAATAGCCCATGTCACCTCTCAGAGTCCTTTCTTCTGAATTCCCTTCACAACTCTGCATACCTCTGTTTCAACACCTCTTACATGGTATAGGAAACCCTAGTAGCATAGTGGTTAAGTGCTACGGCTGCTAACCAAAAGGTTGACTAGTTCGAATCCACTAGGCGGTCCTTGGAAACTCTACGGGGCAGTTCTACTCTGTCCAATAGGGTCACTATGAGTCAGAATCAACTTGATGGCAATGGATTTTTTTTTTTTTTTTTTAACATGTGTAATCATTGCTGAATTTCCTGTCTACCTCCCCCATGGCTGTGAGGCTTTCGAGGACAGGCCTGTCTTATACAGCACGGTAGTTCCTAGTACCTAGTACCTACTAGTATGTTGGATAACCTACTAGTATAACCTAGTATCTACTGGTTATGTTGGATGGATGGGTCAATGAATGGACAGATCAGTGAACAGGTATATGAATTATTAACAAAGCCATTTCTGAAAATGTTTGATTGGGGACACAGGTTTTGAATGTCTATAACTGGGAAGAAACCTTCAAAGTCAACACGCATGTCACCAGTATGGGCCAACAAAACACCATCTTGATCAAAATTGGGAGCTAAATGTCAAGGCTCTCAGGTGCGATTTCATAAATTATTTCAGCTAGGCAGCCTGAAGAATGAGAATATAGATTTTATTAGTTTTCCATGTTATATGTTAACACTCTTTTTGGCAGCCTGAAAATGACATTGCTCTCCTCAGTCAATATCACCTCTTTTCTCATTTAGCAAATGTTGATATTGTTTTTTCTGAGTTGTCAATCTGAGGTTGTGATTTCCATGCAGGTTTGGCACATGCATGCGAGCATGTGTTTGCCCCAGAGGTTCAGAAATACCTTCCTCTTGGTGTCAGAACAGCCCTGCGCCATCTACAAGCCTGACTGTTGCCTCCTGGTGCAGCTGCAAAGACAACACACCAGGGATGGGAGAAGGGAGGCCAACCTGGGGCCCTTCCAGAAGGAAAATGGAGAAGCAGACCTGGGGTTTTTCTCCCCCAAGGGTGGAAGCCAGGAGAGGCCCAGGGGCGGGCCCGGGGGCTTTAGAGTAACACACAGGCTCAGGCACTTCCTGGCTGAGTACCACAGGCAAGTGAGTTGACCCCTCTGAGCCTGTTTCTTCATCCGCAAAATGTGGGCCACCATACCACCCTCCTGAGTCACCAAGGAGATAACCAGGTGTGAATCCTGGCTTTACCACGGTACGTTATCTTTTTGAGCCTCAGTTTTTTCCATCCGTAAACTGGGTTTAATGAACCTATCTCACTGTCCTGAAATTAAATTAGATAATACACTGTAAGTGATTACTGTTGTACCTGGCTCATAAAGAGTGCTAATGAAAATGCAGCCAATAATAAGAAGGACAACAACAATAGTAACAAACTTTAATTTCCTTTCTCCCTTTAAGAGGTCAAAGGCATGAATTCATACACCACCCTGAGTGACAGCCTCCTGGGTCCTAGGCTCAGTGCTAGGCTTTGGGGTCACACAGCTCAACAAGACAGTCCGGGACCTCTGGGAACTTCCCGTCTAATGGAAGAGGCAGTTATACGAGAATGATGTCCAATACAGGCCACAAACACAAGTGTGACCACGGAGGAGGGAGCAGAGTGTGCTGCCTGGGGGGGCAGACAGCTGGTGGAGAGGGTTTCTAGCAGAGGAGTAAAGAAGGCAGAAGGAAAGCATCGGCCAGAGACTTATTGAGATATCATCCCAATGTCATTGGGTACTTGGGGGCTCAAAGGAGACAAGCGACTGCTATCAGAAAGTTCTAAGTCCTTCTCTTATGATGAACTCCATTGGCCTCCTCAATGGTCTTCCCACTTCTCTGCTCCCTCCCTCCAATCTGACCTCTGCACAGCAGCTAGAAGGATCTCTGTAACTCAAAAAGAGCACCATGTTACCCCCCACCTCAATAAAAATCCTTAAACAGCTTATAAGCTGAATGAAACCCTTGTCCTTTGTGATCCGGCTCCTGCCTACCACTTGTCCCCTCGTGCCCAGGGAGAAGGGAGCCTGACATAGCTGCAGGGGGCCATGAGGCAGTTATTCCTCTTGGGTACTTAGGAGGCCCAATTAGATGTTCCAAAAGATTTACAGTCTTCATACAGAGCCTCAACTCGGGGGAAAAATAACTGCCAAATTACACGTCTGGAAGTGACGTGTGGGATTCAGGCAACCGGTGCCTCTTCTGAAGGATGGGGCAAGGCCACTCTGTCTTAAGAAAGACAGAAAGACAAGGTGGGCAAAGTCTCAGCCAGGGCTGAGTTACTTCACGGTACGCCAAAGTCAACAGAGATCCTCGCCGTAGTGGAGCAGCCAAATTCCAGCACGTAGCAAGAGCTGTGCACCACCAGGCAGCTAGTATCCATTCATTCATTCAACAAATATTTATTAGGCACCCGCTATGGTACCAGGTAGCATTCCAGGTAATAGAGTGGTAAACAGAGCAACGCCCTTGCCCTCATGGAGCTTATGTTTCAACAGAGAGAGAAAAATCAAAATAAGCAAATGAAGGACTATAATAATGATGATAACAACAATAATTGCATTATTCTAAGCAGTCTGCATATTTTACACCCTTTAATCCTCAATGATAGCCCGACAGAGTGGGTGCTATGTTATCCCCATCTTACAGATGAGAAAAGTGAGGCACAGAGAGGGTAAGTAACTTGCCCAAGGACACACAGCTAAGTAGTGGCTAACATTATCACTGCCTTTTACTTAGCAGTCATCAAATAGGTACTGCTCTAAGTCTGTTACTTTCCATCATCACCTTCAATTCTCCTCTTAACCCTGCGAGGTAGGTATTCTCATTATTGCCATTTCACAGGGGAGGGAACAGAGGCTCAGAGAGGGGAAGTGACTTCCTGAGCTTACCCAGGTACTACGCAGGGTAGCCCAGGCTGGAATCCAGGTCTAGGTTCTCTTGAGAAGACAGAAGTGTGAGGATGCTTTCTTTGCTTTAGCAAACCTAAAAGATTCCAGGCATATAACTGACCACCCAGGAGAGGGCTTGCTGACGTTGTTATTAGGTGCAGTCAAATTGATTCTAACTCACAGCAACTCCATGTGACAGAGTATTACTCTCTCATATGGGTTTTCTTGGCTGTAATCTTTAAGAAAGCAGATTGCTAGGTCTTTTTCCCATGGAGTCCCTAGGTGGGCTCAGACCTCCAACCTTTATGTTAGCAGTCAAGTGCTTAACCACTGTACCACCAGGGCTCCTTAGGATGGAACTTTGAGGGTCAATAACCACCTCCTTCCTAACTCACAGCGCAAAGGCTCTCAGGTCTGACTGTGACGCTCCATTCTCGGTCTTACCATCTCCTCCCTGGATGCCCTGGGAAGTCCTTCATCTGGAAAATGGGAATGACAGTCATACCCACCTCAAGGGGGTTCCTGTAAGATCACCCAAAATCATTCAAGTCAAGGATTTATCAGTGGCCCTGGTACACAGTAATCACTTAGTAAATTTTTAACTATTCTTAGTGTTGTTTATACATAGGGTTTCACTGAAGCTGTCAATGACATAACTGTATTCTAGTTGGATCAACAGTCAAAGTTCATGAAAGCAGCAACCAAGAAATCAAACAATGCATTGCATTGAGCAAATCTGCTGCAAAAGACCTCTTTAAAGTTTTAAAAAGCAAAGACGTCACTTTGATGACTGAAGTGCACCTGACCCAAGCCATGGTCTTTTCAATCGCCTCATACGCATGTGAAAGCTGGATAGTGAAAAAGAACACAGAAGAAGAATCGATGTGTTCAAATTGGGGTGCTGGCAAAGAATATTGAATATACTACGGACTGCCAAAAAAAATGAACAAATCAGTCTTAGAAGAAATACAACCAGAATGTTCCTTAGAAGTGAGGATGGCAAGACTTCAGTTCGCTTACACAGCATCAGGAAATATCAATCACTAGGAAAGGACATCATATTTGGTAAAGTAGAGGGCCAACACAAACGAGGAAAACCCTCAATGAGGTGGACTGAGACAACAGCCACAACGATGGACTCAAACATATCAGTGATTACAAAGATGGCACAAGACTGGGCAGCATGTCATTTTGTTGTTGTTGTTAGGTGCCACTGGGTCAGCTCCGACTCAGAGAAACCCTGTGTACAAAAGAACAGAACACTGCCAGGTCCTGCGCCATCCTCACGGTCGTTGCTATGTTTGAGCCCATTGTTGCAGACACTGTGTCAATCCATTTCGTTGAGGGTCTTCTTCTTTTTTGCTGACCCTGCACTTTACCAAGCATGATGTCCTTCTGCAGGGACTGGTTCCTCCTGACAACATGTCCAAAGTACATGAGATGAAGTCTTACCATCCTCGCTTCTTAGCCTGTTTTAGTCTGGAAGCTCCATTGAAACCTGTCCACCATGGGTGACCCTGCTGGTATGTGAAACACTGAAGTACCAGTGACATAGCTTCCAGGATCACACAGTACAACAAACTGACAGATGAGTGGCTCGATAATAAGACTACCATGAGTCAAGGCCGACTCGATGGCAACTAACAAGAACAACCATGGTCCTTACTGTTATCATTCCCACTCTTACTTCTAGTAAGAACTGTCACTCCAGCCTCTGCTGCTATTTGGAAATTACTGCCCCTGAATTTTGTCCCTGGGAACCTCAAAAGCCACTTGCACCTGGGATTTCATGAGCCAACCCACCCAGCTGTGGAAGTAACAACGGTGAGGTCAGCGACCAATTATTAAGTCCCAATTACATTTTAGGCACCAAGGAAATACACTTTACCTGTGTTCCTATCACGTTTACTCTTTTCAATAACCCTGAGAATGAAAATATGCTCTCCCCTTTTTAGGGAATGAAGATAGTAGCTGGGAGGTTACAGAAATGAAGCTACACCAGAGTCTGCAGAATTCCAGAGTCCCTGTCACTGTGTTCCCCTGAAGCTGCCATGGGGGTTAGCATGGCTCTTCTGTGAACAGTTCAGGGTATTGAAGCCCTGGTTCCACATTCACATCATCTAAAAAAATGATGTCCAGGGGCCCAGTCCAGATCAATTAAATCGGGATCCTTTGGAAGTGGACAGTGGGGTCCTTTGGGAGTGGAAGGTAGAAGGTGCTCTTACTAAAAAGTTTCCCAGGTAATTCCAATGTTTAGCCGAGCTTGAGAACCGCTGGAAAAACTGAAACCACATATTTTGACTCAGTAAAGGAAAAGTCTCTCTCATTTCCATTGAAATCCATCCAAAACACTATCTGCCCCCTCACTTGCTTTGCAGTTTTCAGCTTATAAAACACTTGCGCCTGCATGGCTTATTAAGCTAATACTTGAAGCAACACTGTGGGCTAGGGGTCAGTGTGCCCATTCTACAGATGACGAAGCTGAGATCACAGACCTCAAACGATTTGCTCAAGGCTGTCCAGCACCAAGATGGGAAGCCAGGTCTTTCAAGCCCAAGTCCAAGAGTCCTTCCACAAACAAAAGGACCACAGACCCTTAATAAAGACATCCGAAGAAAGTCACGAGGGATCATTTCGCCTGAGGGAAGGAGTTCAAGGGACCTGGTTTTGACACTTGACCCCAAAGAATATTCTTACTAGGGTTGGCTGAAGGCTTTTACCATGATACTGAACTGGCAACATACAGCCAATTGTCAAATTTGGACCAGGAGAGAGGGTGGCTGTGTTCTTCAGAGAGAGACCACTTCGAGATAAAGTCAAGGTGTCTGGGGTTGCAAGGCAGGGGCATTAAGGCTGGTTGGGGTCCGTGTGTCACTGGCAGCTCCATCTGCCTGCAGACAACGAAACCGCTGAGGCTCTGACTGCTTGGCGTTCTCGAGTGGGTTAAACCCACCCTCCTTGTTTAAACTACTGATCTGCTTAGCAAACACTTTCTCTATAAATAATGAATAAGTAAACTCCAGCCTGCACTGATCAATTATTATGAGTTCGGAGTTAATGGGGCGTAAAGCAGGCAGTGAACAGTCCTGCATTCTGGTCTGCAGCTTCCACCCTACCACCACCTGCAGCAACGGTGTTGAGTCGCGCCCAAACCCAAACCCGATCCACTGCTGTCGAGTCAATTCGAACTGCCGAGTGTGAACGCTTAGGGCAGAGGAGAACTGCCCCATAGGGTTTCCGAGGCTGCAATCTTTACAGAAGCAGACTGCCACATCTATCTCCCGCAGATCGGCTGGTGGGTTCAAACCACCAACCTTTTTGTTAGCACCCAAGCTCTTAACCACTGTGCCACCAGGGCTCCCATCAGCACAGAGCTCCACAGAAATTAGAACCAAAGGGGAGGAAACATGGTGGTGTGAAGCCTTTAGCCCTACCACCTGGTTATTCATTTGGGTTGTCTGTTTTCTTTTCAGATCTGGGAATGATAGATGGATAAATAGGTGAATAGTTGAGTAGGTGGATGCTAGATGAACAGGTGGTTGAGTGGGTGGATACTGGACGGACGGACGGACGGACGGACGGACGGACGGACGGACGGATGGATGGATGGATGGGAAGATGGACAGATGGATGGGTGGGTGAATAGTTCAGTGGGTGAATACTGGATGGATAGATGGACGAGTAGATAGATGTCTGGGTAGGTGGGTGAGTGGATGATTGGGTGGGTGGTTGATGGAAGGTGGGTAACTGTGGGGTAGGTGAGTAGAGGATGAATGGATGAGTTGATGAGAGGATGCGTGGATGGATAAGTGGTCATTCACTCCTAAGGGTTAAACTTAGACCAAACAGACCCAGGCAAGGAGGTAAATGACCTGCGAAGGTTGAAGTAGGTAATACCACAATCATTTTACAAACAAGAAAGCTGAGAGCTAGAAAAGTTAAAGGCTTGTCTGAGGTCACATAGCAGTAGAGGAAGAACTTGAACTCTTATCTCCCTCCTCCTTTCCTGCCATTTCCTTACTGGATTTGGCACCTGAAGGAAGGCCCATCTGTCCGGATGCCATGTCAACAGCACCATTTTTTCATCTCTACCTCTGGGGGTGAGATAAGCCCAGGGATGTGCCGGCACCAACGGTAAAAGGAAAGGAGGAAAGAGCAGGGCAGGGGAGCCAGAGGGAGCAGAGTTCCTGCTGAAGGAAGGGTCACAAGGCCATCGAAGCCTGGGAAGCAGTAGTTTATCGACAAGGTAGAAAAATAAAACAGTGGGCTGTAGTGCAGCATCTCCTGTTCTCAGAGCCTGTCAAAGGCAGCCCTTGTTGCTCTGCAAGAGATAAGACCCGGTTGTCGGAGAAGCTATGACAGTCCCCAGTGGTCCACAAACACTCCCGCACAAGTCTGCTGAGAATCCTTGATCCATGCGTCAAAGTCCCGAAGGGCTGTGCTAATAACCGCCTTGGAGGAACTGGCCTCAGCTGGGGAGATTCTGAAGATGATTGTGACCCCTTCCTTGCCTTTGAAGATATATGATCTGTTCCCTGCTTGGCACTCCTTTGGGTCTTTTGAACACCTAGACGAGAAGGAATCCTCTTTTGAAGTGGACTAGGAGACAAACCTTTTGATTAAAGTCAAGAGCAACTTCTCAGCCACACACTTCACTACTGCCGTCAAAGGGAGCAGGGACAAAGGGATGGGAAGAGGGACCTGCTTCTCGTCAGTCACAGCACAGGCCCAGCCACTGCCCTGCAGACCACTGAAAATGAGGAATGGACCGGGAAGTCCCCTCAGTTACATTCCCAACTTTAAACTTGGGTCACTGTCACCCGCCAATTTAACAAGAAAGTTGTCTTTGCCAATAAAGTACTTATGTATATCTGCTTGGACAAGGGCGGACCCGAGTTCAAATCCCGACTCCACCATTACAACAGTACCAACCTCACCTGGTACATGGGAAATATCAAATTGCTTGAAAGAGTATCAGCCACATAGACAATGCTTAATAAGTTATCTATTATCTTTACTATATGATTTTTTAATGTACCACATCTATCTTGTCCTGGTTACTTTATGAAGAGTTTTCAGTTTTTGCTATTTCGTTTGTTCCTCCTAGCTGCCCATGAAAGAGTCCTGGTAGTGCTGTGGTTAAAGTGCTTGGCTGCTAATCAGAAGGTCAGCGTTTTGAACCCACCAGCTGCTCCACAGGAGAAAGATGGGGCAGTCTGCTCCTGAAAAGATTACAGTTTGGGAAACTCTATGGGGCAGTTCTACTCTGTCCTATAAGGAGGCACTATGAGTTGCACTTGACCAGATGGCAATAGGTAAGCCACCCAGGGAAATATACATTGTTGCCCCCATTTCTCAGATGAGAAAACTGAGGCTGAGAGAGCGGACATGATTTGTCTAAGTTCACATAGCTAGGTTGCGTTCACATGACAAGGTGAGAACACTGATTCAGGACTTTCAACTCCATATCCAAGTTCTTTCTACTGCAGCACAGGTTGAGAGTTTTATTTGTGTCACCTCTGTTGTTCACTCACCGTGCAGGGCTGGTAGTAATAACAGCAGCATCTTGCCTGTCCTTTCAATACCAGCATCTGAAACTCATGATCACACCCTTGTTGAGACACTCTGGGCCTTGGGCTTCCATGACACTGCACTCTCCTGGCCCCTCCTGGTCAGCCTTCCTTGCGACAATACTCCCTCCTCTTCTCTTCTCACCTTGGTCTTCTGGTGGTTCTCAAAGTGTGGTCCCAGGAACGGCACATTATGTGTATTCTCAGGCCCCACCCCAGACCACTGAGTCATCAGTTCGGGTTGGAGCCCAGACTTCTGTGTTTTCACAAGCCCTTCAGGGGATTCTGCTGCAAGGTCAAGTTTAAGAAGCACTGCCCTAGGCCACCTCCCCAGGCCATAGCTTCAATTATCTCATAGCACAGATGACTCAGAGTTTGACATCTCCAGCCTAGAACTCATCTCTAAGCAAGGTATCTCTAAATGACCACTTGATGTACCTACATGCCCCGTGAAAGACACAGAGACACCTCAAACTCAACATCCCCCCAAACTCTCCAGATCTTTGTGCTAGTTTTCTATGGATGTGGTAACAAATCATCACAAACTGGGTTCTGGAGGCCAGAAGTCTGAAATCAAGGTGTTGGGAGGGTTGGTTTTTTCTGGAGGCTCTAAAAAGGAATCTGTTCCACGTCTCTCTCCTAGCTTCTGGTGGCTGTGGGCTCCTTGGCTTGTGGATACACCACTCCCATCTGTCTCCATTGTCACATTGTCTTCTCTGTGTCTCTGTGTCCTTCTCTCTTTTTGCTAAGGACACCAGTCATTGGATTTAGGGTCCAGTCTAAATCCATGATGACCCCATCTTAAAACCCTTGAATTAATTATAGCTGTGAGGACCTAGTTCCAAATAAAGCCACATTCACAGGTACCGGGCATTGGCTTTTTGGGGGGACACAATTCAACCCACTATACTCTTGCTCCCTGAGCCTGATGCAGTTCAGCAATCTCCTTCTCAGTCAGTGTCCCCATCACCTCCTTCCTCCTCGCCAGCCCACCCCACCATCACATCCAGTCCTTCCCTCCTCCCTTTCCTGCCAGGCAGTAACAGAACAATGCTGCCCATGAGTAGAGGGGGTTTCTGGGCACTGGGAATCCAAAGAATGGAAAAAGCAAACACTAAATACAATTTCTTTTCTCTTCAGAGTAAAACCTTTTCTTGGATTTCTGCAGTTCGACAAAAGTCAACAAGCACCTACCATGCGCCAGGAATGTGCTAGATTCTGGGGATACTGTCAGCAGTCCATCTCCCTCTCTCACTGTCTCTGTCCCTATGTCTCTCTCTCTCTCTGTACCTCCGTCCCTCTCTTGTTCCCCTCTTCTGCCAAAACAAACTCTTATTTCGCATTTGAAGATATATGCTCCCAAAGCATATATTAATATGCCTATTGATTTTCTTCTTGCCAGTCATTATCAAGATTTATTTATCTCCACGGCTCCTCATTGACTGAGGAAAGCAGTCTTCCCAGCGGTCAATCAGTCCTGATCTACTCTATGACAAAGAGTCGATATCAATTTATTATTTGATTTATGGGCGTAATTATCTTAAACACGATCAGGCAGGGGACAAAGCAGACAGGAGAAGTTGAACAGTGACCAGGCAACTGTAGCGGGGTTGGGAATACATCACGCCAAGCCCCAGGGCCCAGCAGGTTCCCACAGCAGTGGAAACGCACTGATCTTACACTTCCCACTCCCTGCCCACTCACACCACCCTGGTGTCGGCCGCCAGGAGAGGGACGGAGGAAGACAAATGCCAGGGTTTCAACTAGCACCTGCCGACAACTCAACAAGTCAGTCGCAAGTCAGGCAGGTTTTGTGGTTTGGCAATGAACCTACATTTTCCAACTCAGTCTTTGTCCTCCCTATGGGAGGGAACCCAGTTGAGGGTCCTAGGTAAACACAAGGAGCCCTGGTAGTGCAATGGTTAAGAGCTTGGCTGTTAACCGAACCGAAAGGGTGGTGGTTCGAACCCACCAGCTGCTCCAGGGAGAAAAGACCTAGTGATCTGCTCCCTCAAAGATTAGAGCCTAGGAAACCCTATGGGCAGTTCTACTCTGTGCTATTGGATCACTATAACTTGAAATTGACTCAATGGCACACATCAACAACAAGGCACCTACGGGGTATTAGAATGAGGGCTGGACTTAGGCATGGCTGAGAACGGAAATGGGATGACAGGGTGGTTTGAAAATGGATTTTGGCCACAGTCAGTCTTGGGTTCAAATCCTGCCTCTTCCTGCCTTTATGACCTTGGGCTTGTTGCTTCCTTTTTCAGTTTCCGCATCCACCAACAGCAGAGTTGAATGTTACCTAATTCGGACGGGAACATTCTGTTAAAATGACTCAAAATACAAGAGAGCCAGGATCTGCATGCAGGCTGGTCAGACTCTCAGGAGAGATGGAGATTTTCATTATAATTTTGCCTTTCCACATGAAGCTCATCCACACTCCTGAATCTTTGTTTTGGCCACCGACTGCCAGCAATACTGAGAAGACCATCCCTCTGGCTTCTGGAACACATGTTAAGGGCTTGATGTTGCCCATACTTGCCTTCACAACATGGGAGAGCAGCTGGCTATTTTTAACTTTGGTAAATAGTGAAAGCTGTTGAAAATGCCTTGGTTTTCAAAGGACTGTAAGCCCGCTGTTGCTACCCCCTTAGGGAGTCGTGCCGAGTATCTTCTAGAACCCAGAGCATGAAAACCTGCATTTGCTCCTGCTGATGTCTGATCAGGACCAGAGCCAAGTGTCCACACCGTTCTTGGAGGAGGGAAAGTACATTAGCAGATCTACTCTAAGCTCTCCTAAGTAAAGGGAATGACCCCAGTAATCTTTATAAAATGCAAACCAGACAGTATCACTTCACTGGGGAAATCCCTGGTGGCTCCTCCCTGCTTTTAGGAGAAAGGTGCAAATTCCTTAGCCTGGATCACAAGGTCAAGGTCAGCTCCAGAGTCATATTTACTGCTGTATTCCAGCTCATGACTCTTGTCCATGAGGCCTTGTTCTTCCCACTTCTGGGCTTTTGTATGTGCTGTTCCCACTACGAGGGATGCCACAAACTTCTTGTCCAGCTGGCTAATTACTTGGTGAGCTGTCTCGGAGTCCTCCCAGACCCCCATGGTCCTACTACAGACCTTCTCACACCATTTGGTAATCGGCCAATCTCCTGTCTGTCTGTGAGCTCCAGGGGACAGGGACCATACTTTCCTCTCTCTGTGCCCAGCATCAAGTACAGGACCTTGCACACAATGAGCATTTGGGGAAAATACCACCAAATCACTCAGCCCCTTCATAGTATTACTGCACTTTACACCATGTAATTGGCATCGCTTTGCTTTCCATTACTGTGACTTCTCCCACACCCTATAGTGATCCCCCCAGTTTGTACTAGATTTTATTTATGTCCCACTCATTTCTCAGGAAGTCTAAGGAAATAGCACCATTCATTGTTTGCTGCTAAACTTGCTTAGAGGCGCGGGCTGCGCGATAATGCGGGTGAATGTATTTTTGGAAATTGTTATTCATTCATTCAACGAGCATTTCAGGAGGATCTAATGTTTTAGAGACTGGCGATACAGGGGTGAGTCAAACAGCTGAGGGCCTTGCTCTCCTGGAGCTGATGTGCTGGGGGGGAGTAGGGAAAAGAGACAACAAGCAAGCAAACAAATAGGGCCACAACACAATTATTATCTTATATGGTGATCAGTGCCTTGATGAATATAAAATGGAATGATGTAATAAGAGGGACTATGGCGGCACTGGTGGTTCAGTGGTAGAATTCTTGCCTTCCATGTGTGAGACCTGGGTTCGATTCCCGGTCAATACACCTCTTGTGTAGCCACCACCCGCCTGTCAGTACAGGCTTGTGTGTCACGATGATGTAAAACAGGTTTCAGTAGAGCTTTCAGGCTAAGATAGGCTAGGAAGAAAGGCCTGGTGATCCGCTTCTGAAATTCACCCAGTGAAAACACTATGGATCACAATGGTCACATCCCCAACTGACCATTGGGGGGCCACAGGACTGGGCAGTGTTTTGCTCTATTGGGCATGGGGTTATTATGAGTTGGGATGACTTGACGGCAGCTAACAACAACAAGGTGGACTAAAGGTAGAAGAAGCTGGGCAGTGGTGACAACTTTGGATGGGCTTTGGTGACGCCATGCTCTTTTGGCTGCCCTACCCCTATGACCACTTCTTCTCCGTCTCCTGTGCAGGCCTACCCTTCCCTATCAGGGCACCCAAATCCGGAGACGCTTCCAGCTTGGTCCTCTCTTCCTTGGCCAACCACATCCGTGCCCACAGCCTCAGTCACCACTTCTACACAGATGTCTCACACATGTGTATTTCTAGCCGAAACCTTTCATCTGAGCTTGAGACCAGTACATCCAGTTCCCTCCCTAATGTCTCATCTTAGATGGCGAAATCTAGAGGCGTTAAGTAACATGGGCAAAGTACGAGCCAGGAGCAGAGCTGGGACACAAATCCAAGTGGTCAAACTATAGCCATCCATTGCCTCGTATCATTAGATATTACGACAAACATGAAATACCAGCTGTTTTTAGCACCAAGGATGCTTTTGCATCTAAGGGGAAAAATACTACTTCTAATCGCTGCTGCTGCTGTTATTATTTCTACTATTATAAAATTATCTTTATTATTGTGACAACTAGGATATGTAAGTTAACCAGCACCTCTAGTACAGGGGGCCTTTACCTATAAGATCTCTAATTCTTATCACTATCTTGCACGAGAGATAAATATCACCCCCATTTTATAGATGAGCAAACTGAGGCACAGGAGAGTGAAGAAATTTGCAACAGACCCAGGTCCAAAAAGTCCATGTTCCATGCAAATATTGTTTAGTGAAAATAGCATGTTATAAAACAAGATGTGCCAGGTGATTCTATCGTCACTGGAAGGAGATCCATCCTTGTATGTATGTGTGTCACAGAGCTGTGGGCTGTCCACCAAAACCCACTTCCTTTTCCCCCTGGGAACACCGGTAACTATTTCCCAGCTTCCCTTGCAGGTAGGTGTGGCTGAGGGACTGAGTACCAGCCAATGGTATGCGGGTGGAGTGATGTACGTGTGCCACTTGCTCATAGGAACCTCTCACATGTGATTCTCCATGCTCTATCCTCTCTTCCCAGCTAGAAGCAGGGAACTTTTAGCCTTAGGAGATGGCAAAGCCAAAAGATAGGCAGGGCTTGAATCCCTCAACCCACGGAGAAAAGCCACCTACCATCCAGCAACACCCAGAGTGGCCTGTTATATGCGCAAGAAATGAGCTTCTGTTGTGTTAAGCCACTTCCGTTCTAAGGCTCATTTGTTACAGCAGCTACGGTTATCCTGACAAGCACTATGCGAGTGTTTGTATGTAACCTGAGAAAAATGCCAGGAAGGATATTCACCGAGACTAATGTGATTCTCTCTGCCTGGAGGCATTAGGGGTGAATTTCGTTCTCTTCTTTTTGCTGCTGTGCATTTTCTGGGACAAACTCATTACCACTTGTTAAATAAGACTCAGAAATTATTTTTTGAGGGATGGCAGAGATCCCGCATGTGACTTCAGAATCTTTGAGATGTGAGGCAAGTTGTGGCCTGGGGGGAGGTCTCTGCCCGTGCGGTCTTCCACTGGCCATAGGGTCTTTCACCAATGGACATACCCAGTGTACATGAGATGACGCTAATAACAACGACAACGAGGCAGTCCATTTATAGTACTTCCTTCACAAAAGTCCTGGGGCGCTTTACATTTCAGCACAATTAAAGGCAGCCACAGACAAAAAACCTTTTCAGCTGTGCTTTATAAAGGGAAAGCGATTCAGCTTTTTGAACATAAAAGGAAGCTGGTTCCATGTGCTGAGGGGGACAGAATCTTCCTGTGCTCAGGCTCCCCGACTCTTGTATGTTATATTTAGGACAATCAAACTGGCTGAAGAAAAAAAAAAAAAATCAGAAAGCCCACAAGTACAGAGTTGTACCGAAAAGGCAAGTAGAGATTTCATTCAGGCTTTGAAGGAATACCGCCTTAGCGCGAGGCAGTACTGTCCACCTGTCTATCTGTCGAGTATAGCAGCTTGGTGCTATTATATTTGAATGTGTGAAAACAGGCCCTGATTCGGAGTTAGAGATAAGTAATCTATTAAACAGCTCCTGATATTCACCGGCTTTAAAATGCTGTGCAAATGAGGCCCTGGGACATTTTGTTACTTCTCGTCCCCGGGGATGGGTGAAAGCTTGAAGTCACACGCATATGGGCAACACAGTCAAAGTCACATGGCTGAGAAATGCTGCAGGACTCTGGGTAGGCAGCAAGAGGATTGATAACACATGCCAAATGAGAAATTAAAAAAAAAATATTCCCAAGGGCATGGGGAAACCCTGTCTTCTTCATCTTCTTTCCTCAGGCGCACCACGAGAGCCCTCTATCACAATGAGATGGTTATGCCATGCCCCTAATAGCTTGCTGTCCCCACCTCCAATCCCTGGGAAAGAATCCTGATGAAGTTCACTGTGTTTCTAACACAGAGGAGCCATTGAGGCAACTTTTCTGGAACACCTCCTCCCCCCTGACACACACACACACACACACACACACACAGGAAAAAATGCCAAACTGGCAGTTGGAGGCCCCGGAACCCTACCTACTTCTGCCTGTGACCTCCAGCATTGGCTTTGAGATCTGTCATGGCTGCTCCCAACCAAATGAGTTTAGACACACTTGAACCAACTAGCTGAGAGCAAGAAGAGGCAGCAGCCATGCCATCTGGAAACTTCCACAGTAGTGTGGCCAGTTTCTGTTTAAAATCCTTTGCTGGCTCTTCACCAAATTAGGATAAACTCCAGGCCCTTTTCCATGGCCTTTGAGGCCCTGCATGATCTGAACTTTCTCTTACTTCTGGTCCTCAGACAAGCCTCGCTCATTCCTACCACATGGCCTTTGTATCTGTTGTTCCCTCTACTTGGAATGTTCTGCCTCTGCCTCTTTGCAGAGCCATCTCCTCCTCCTCATTTAGGTCTCAGCTCTAATGTCACTTCCCCAAAGAAACCTCTAAAGCCCCCTTTAAAGGTAGCCCTTCTATATGGAAAGTGTGGCTCATTGCCTTCACAAACCACCACCTCCTTTGCCATGGAGACCAGAAGAACTGGATGGTGCCTGGTTACCATTACTGAACATTTTGATCAAAGATTCCATAGAAGAACCCAGATCAAAAGGGGGAAAATGTAGACCAGAATTTCAAATTCTCATGGACTGTAGACTTTCTGGAGCCATGCAGGCTGGATGAACCCCAGAAACTATTACCCTGAGACAATCTTTAAACCTTAAACCAAAAATATCCCCTGAAGCCTCCTTGAAGCCAAACAATAGCTTCGCTAGTAAATAATGTCTGCCTTGAGCACTGTGTTCTTTTAAAAACTATATGTATGGGATCAAATTGACAACAGCAACTCAACAGATTAGACAGGAACCTTAGAGGGTAGTGAGTTTATGTTAGTGTGGGAGAAACAACTCAGAAAAGGAGGGTGAGAATGGGTATACAACTCAGAGAATGTAATCCATGTCATTCAGTTGTACACGCAGAAACTTGAATTGGTGTTAGGTTTTGTGGTGTGTATTCTCTACAACAACAACAACAAAATAGCCCTCCTATCAGTGTGACCCATTACTCTGTTTCTTTCACCATACTTAATCACAGAGCCCTGGTGGTGCAGTGGTTAAGAGATCAGGCTGCTAACCAAAAGGTCAGCAGTTCAAATCTGCCAGCCACTCCTTGGTTCTTCTGTGGAATCTCTGATCCAAATGTTCAGTAATGGTAATCAGGCACCATCCAGTTCTACTCTGTCCTACAGGGCTCCTATGAATCAAAAGCAACTCGAAGGCAACAGGTTTGGTTTGGCTTGGTATCATGGCGCTTTAATTATCTTATTTATTTGCTTAACTGGTTCTTGTCTGTTTCTTCTACTGAAATGTGAAATCCTTGTATAAACTGTACAAGCTGTATTCTGACCAAGTAGCATGCAGCCTGGTACTCAGCTGGGGCAGATAAATGTCTGTGGAAGGCGAACACCCGTTAGTGCTGATGATAACAGGGTCCAGAAGGCTCTCAGGCCCCTGCTGGTGCTGATATTGGCACATTCTAGGCCCTCATTCATTTTGGACCCAGCTGCTCACCTTTCAGTGTCATGGCACAAAAGCTCAGTGAGGGGACAGGTAGATTTTCAGGGTATGCAGGAATTTCTTGGCAGTAGAAAAATCTGCTCATACAAGGTAGAGGTACCAACAGGTTCTTTAAAGGGATAGGTCTCACCCAAGTGGGTCAGAATCCCTTCGAGGGCTTCCTAAAGCACAAACTGTAGTTGGGGTGGGAGGTCAAATTTGCATTTCTAACAAATTCTCAGGTAATAGGGTTCAGGGGACCACACTGTGAGAAGCACGGGTTTAAATAATTCTGGAATTCTAGAACAATATTTTGAGGGAGTGCGGATAGGGGCTTCTGGACTATGGAGCCATTATGAGTTGCTAATATTCATGAAATGAGTCTTCTGCCAGGAAGGAGAGAGTGTGTTTTTATGAGAGAAGGAGAGTGGCAGAGAGGATAAGAGTCAGAAAGAGAGAGATAGAAGAGATTAGGTGTGCAACTTAGGGTATATATGGAAAAGGGTGTGTGTGTTTGTGTTTGCTGGCCCTACAGGAATTTACAAGGCGTTACGGAGAACCAGTTCTAATAAGCCAGTGGTTCTTAAACTGTGGTGTGTACCAAACCCCATGGATCTTAATAAAGACAGAGGCCCCGGCTCACTGGAGTACAATGGGATCTGGGGCCCTGGTGATTCTGACATGAAAGTGTTGAATCCATCCCCCTTGACCTGGACAAGGCAACCGTGGCAAAGAAGGGACACACTAGCCTAACATTCAGATATACATAAACTCAGTTCCAGGTTCTGCCAGTTACTCATCTCTGAATGGGCAATGGTTCTCTTTGCCTCTCTGATCTCAGTTTTCCCATCTGTAAAATGAGCACAATGATAAACAGGAGCAGCTCACTGTACTTGCCAAAGGCTGATGGGATCTGCAGCTTCTTTGGTTCATATTTCGGATTCTGCATTCATCCTGCCCCTCAATCAGGGAAATGGTTCCACAGCTCTGCCATCTTTGGCTTCAGTGAAAGGAGCCATGTAATGGGACCATAATGTGCTGGGCCCAAAGTTTCCCATGTTCCTCTGTGAAGGGCTGGAGCAAAACCTAACAAAGGCATTGTGATGCTTGTGATAAAGCTTTCAGGAAAGAATGGGGCAGCTTCTCACTCCCTGGTCTCCTCCCTATCTCACCCCACCCTAGCAGTAACCAAGAACTCAGCCAGGACCTTTTCTCTGGTTCAGGCCCTCGCCCACTGTCAAAACAGCAACTGTGATAGAATGGTCTTCATAACACAGTGTGCTCTGGTCTGGCCAAGGGCAGCAGGATGGGGTGGGGAGGTCACTGAGCTCCTGCCAAGGTCATCAGCTCTCTGACCATGATGGGAAACAGGGGCAGATAAGGTGAGCAATTTCACCGAACTTTTGTCGCCTCTGCAACTATCAAAACACTCTCCTTTGGGCCTCTGCCTTTTATTTTGGAGGTTTCCCAATTTCTCCCCTCAACAACACCCTTGCATACCAGTTGCTGTTGAGTTGACTCCAAACTCATGGAAATCCCACGTATGTCAGAGTAGAACTGTGCTCCACAGGGGTTTCAGTGGCTGATTTTCAGAAGCAGATTGCCAGGCCTTTCTTCCAAGGCACCTCTGGGTAGATTCAAACCTCCAACCTTTCAGTTAGCAGCTGAGCACATTAAATGTTTGCAACACCCAGGGACTCCAGATTCTCTGGTGAAGCTTTACAGAGAGGGAGGCAGAAGGAGATCTGGCTACAGAAGGATGTGGCAATGTGAAGTTGGACGGAAGATGCTACACTACTGGCTTTGAAGATGGAGAAAGGGACCACGAGCTATGAAATGCAAGGAGGGCAGCTCTAGACACTGGGAAAGGCAAGGCAGGAAAATGGGTTCTTCCTAGAGCCTCCAGGAAGAAACCCCGCCCTGCTGACTACCTTGACTTTAGCCCAGAGAGCCCCACTTCAGGCTTCTGACCTCCAGGACCGTAAGTGAATAAACATGTGCTGCCTGAAGTCACCAAGTCTGTGGTAATTTGGTACAGCAGTCACTGGAAACTATATAAGCAGCACCCAAGAATCCGTATTTGAACGACCTCGCCCCTTCCCTCCCCAGGTGACTCAGGTACAGGGGGTCTAGGCAGACCATACTTTAGAACGCACTGCTCCAAAGCTGTTCCAGTCTGCATCTCAAGCACAGCCCATTCGCAGAGAACCAAAGGAGCCTGTACAGAGACATCTGTTTCCACCTGCTCATTTCACAGATGGAACAAGTGAGGCTCAGGAAACCCTACGGCAAAGACAGAAGGGAGAGAGCAGCTTTCCTTTAACTATATACCTTTACTGGTTCTCAAATTCTATTTGGGGTTTTTTTTAATGAGCGATTGTGCAGGCTGCCGATAGCTTTGCAATAATCTCATAATAACTCAATTGTGAAACGATTTAGGAATCCTGCTGCTAATTGCATTTGGGGATATAGCAATAGGGTAACTAGTTGGTTATTACTCATTCCCAAGAGCCAAACATATTGCATTACAAAAACGCTAATCTTAGAAATACTTGTTAACTTCAATGATAATTACGAAGCAATTGGCTAGAATACGCCATTGTGAATTTATATGGAATATGCTAGGTAATTATCTGGTTTTATGTTCCCTGTAAAATAATCCAGTGTCCAGAAGTTGTTCCAGTTGGTTGGCTCTTATCCAACCATCGACCTCTGCCAGCCAATTGTGAGAATTCAAGTGATTAATCAAATTACTCAAATATTTGGTTTCACACGGAACGTTCCGAGGAGAAACGTGGATGGCCAACAAGTGGACGCTGCTGAGCGTGACAGAGGGGTGCACAGAGCCCCTCCCGACGATAAATATATAACAACACAATAATAGGGAATAAATGCCACTTCTTTGGGGCTCATCTGGCATCATCAAGACTTCACACAAAATACCAAAACACTTCAGAGACCAATTACATGTCCCAAAGCTGCAGAGTCTTTATCGTGGTGCCAGGAAAAGGCGGCGTTGTTGTGAAATCTGTAGGCAGTGATGGTGCTTAGGGAGGGGGGCCCAGAGTTTTGTGCACAATGGAAAATGGCCACAAGCGCAGCTGCCTCGCAGGATGAGTGGCACATTTCCATAACAACCACTCGTTGTCAAGGATGGCTGCTCACTGCATCTGTCCACTCCCAATTAGTCCCCCCTTGGGAAAGGGGGCAAGGAAGGCATGGGTAACTGGGCTACACTGATAACACCCAGAAGTTGGAGAGCAGGGAGACGGGAGGCCCTTAGAAAGACCAGGCGAAGGAGACAACACGGTGGATTTCAAAATTTCTCTAATTTTGTCGTTCTTACCTGCTGTCGAGTCAGCCCCCCAACTCATGGAAACCCTTTGCACAACTGAATGAAACAGTGCCCAGTCCTGTGCCATCCCCATGATTGGTTTAGGATTAAACCATTGTGATCCACAGAGTTTTCATTGGCTGATTTTGGGAAGTAGGTTGCCAGGCCTTTCTTCCCAGTCTTAGTCTGGAAGCTCTGCTGAAACCTGTTCAGCATCATAGCAGATGAGTGGTGGCTACACATGAGGCATATTGGCTAGGAATCAAACCTAGGTGTCCCGTGTGAAAGGTGAGAATTCTACCACTGAACTACCAATGCCTCACTAATTTAGGGATGTAGAAAAAAGGAGTTACCAGGTCAGTAGGTGAATATCTGACCAGAGAGAGTAACTGACCAGAGTTGGAGTAACTGACTGGTCAGAGGTGTGGGAGGAAGGACAGTGCTGGGGAAAATACTACTTTCTGATCAACTTGCATATCCCAATGAAAGGGAGAGGAAAGTATCTGCTAAAAGAAGATGGCATACTGGATAAGTAACACGGAAGAAAACTGAGGGTCTCACTCTGGCAGATTACGAAAATGGACACAGATTTTCCCTTTCTTCCTTCTTTGTTCTTGCAATGTGACGTTGCAGATCCTCCCATCAAGAGATAGAGTCTGTTTCTCCACCCCTGGAATCTAGGTGAGGTCCTGGGGTGGTGTAAATGGTTAACATGCTTGGCTTCTAACTGAAAAGTTGGAAGTTTGAGTCTACCCAGGAGCACCTTGGAAGAAAGGTCTGGCAATCTACTTTTGAAAAATCAACCAGTGGAAACCCTATGGCGCTCAGTTCTACTCCAATGCACGTGTGGTTGCCATGAGTCAGAAGTGACTTGGCAGCAACTGGCGCTGAACCTAGGTTGACCATGTGGCTTGCTCTGGCCAATGGACACTAGCCAACGTGATACCAGAAGAGGTTTGAAAAGCACTTGTGCGTTAGGACTTGATCTGTTGCTGTACTTTGGGACTCCGAGACCACCATGGAGGATGAGAGACCATGAAGAGGAGAGCCCAGGCACCACAGCTGACAGTTTGCCAACTAGCAGACATGGGAGTGAGGGCACCCCACCAACCTGGCAACGGACCACAGACACGTACAAGAGTCCAGCTGCTGAGCCTGGCTCAGGGCAGAACAGTCCACAGAATAGAGAGAAACCACCAAGTTTTGCGGTCGTTCATCATTCAGCAAAAGCTTACAGATAACATTCATACAGTCAGAGCAGCTCAACCCCTGAATATTACTGAGGCTGATTATTTCAGCGCCAGCTCTGGCCTGTGCAGGGTAGAGAATCACCATTTTAACCCTGGTTTATGGATGCCGAATGGCCATCCCTAGATCTCTAGTCTTTTGCAAGCACATATCGTTCTACATGTGAGCTCTAGTCAACCCACCAACAGCATCACCAATGGTGAGACACAATAACAGACTTTTTACTGATCACTTGTCTGTCATTTTGTCATACTGTGCTGGCTTGCATGTTACGATGATGCTGGAAGTTATGCCACCAGTATTTCAAGTAAAAGCAGGGCCACCCATGGTGAACAGGTTTCAGCAAAGTTTTCTGACTAAGCCAGACCTGGTGGCTTACCAGAAAGGCCTGGTGGCCTACCTCCAAAAATTAGCCAATGAAAACCCTATGGATCACGATAGAATACCGTCTAGGTTGGAAGCACTCAAAATACACAGTGGCCACAACAATCGACTTGAGCATACATGGTGTAGAACCAGGCAACGTTGAGTTCTGCTGTGCACAGGGTCGCCATGAGTTGGAGCTAACAGCAGCTAGCCACAACAAATGATCACCTAGATCACATAAATGGACTCAAAGAGGCTTTGTGTCAATAGAGAACTGATCAAAGGTACACCAACCCTTCCCTGAGTCCATAGCTCCTGCTATCATACCTGCCAAGATATGAGTCTTGTGTATTTGGGATCTCATTACTTGAGTATGGGAAGAAGAGGGCTTCTAATTGACTCTTAGCATCACAAGCCATACTAGGAACATCACTGTTGTAGCCAGTTCGAATCCAACAGGGGGGCAAATGCCAGAGTTTAAAAATAGGCCAAAGGATTGGTTCCCAACTATTCAGCTGAAACCGAAGGTATTTATGTTTTCCGTGCTCTAAGTCACTAGGCAAGGTTAGAGAGAGTGATTCCAAGAAAGTCATTTTTTTAACGTCAGTTCTCTGGTAACAGCCTCTTCTGTGCACCCATAGGCTAAGGAGACTGTATATTCATAACAACAACGGTAAATTCCTGCAAATGTGCTCGGCAACTTTAAATAAGGCCCAGATTAAAAAAAAAAAAAATTTTTTCTTACTATTCGTCAGAATATTAGCCGGGGAGTCAACCAACTATGACCCGAAGGACAAATCTGGCCCATTGCCTGTTTCTGTAAATACAGTTTTACTGGCACACAGCCATGCTAATTTGTTCATGTACATTCACGGCTGCTTTTGTGCAACCATGGCAGAGTTGAGTAGTTACAGCAAATAGTTTCAGATAAGCTGAAAATATTTACCACTGGGCCCGTTTTAGAAAAAAAAATTGCCAACCCTTGTTTTAGTCGAATCCACTCAATTGTACATATGGACAGTGTGAGTCTCCAAGGTGTTATTACACAGATACTTGGAAACAAAGGGAATGAGACCCAGCTTTTCTCACTCCCCATCCAATGCTCTCTCCAAGGCACTGTTAGGCTAAAGAGTTTCAGCATTGAAAGTATTTTCTGGAATCGTAAATCTTAAAGCCATCTAAGCTGGTGAATGGTAAAGCTCTATTAGCCAGAGTGCTGAATTAACCCCAACTCTCATTTTCCGGCTAGGGCAGAAACACCGCCTTGTGAATCCACACGTGGGGAGCCCGTCTGGGGCCCTGCCCAGGGAGGACTGACCTGGTGATGATGGCCAGGTGGGGCGGGCTCATGCAGGCGCCCATGAAAAGGACCACGTTCTCATGCCGTGTCTGCCTGTAGGCCATCACCTCCCGCTTGAAGGCCTTCAGCTGGTCCTCATTGTCCCTCTCGATGTCTATCAGCCGGATGGCCACCTCGCCGTGCCAGCGGCCGTGGTACACCTGCCCGAAGCGGCCCTTTCCAATGAGCTCCCCGATCTCCAGCTGCTCAAAGGGGATGTCCCACTCCTGAAGGAAGATACTGGTCTGGCTGGCCTTGCGCGGGAAGCTCCGGGCTGAGAGGAGGGACAGGTTCATCTCCTCAAAGTCATCCTCGGACTCCTCGGCCTCATCATGGCCCTCTTCATTCTGTGGCCAGAGGGGGAAAGGTCAGAGCTATTCCTGCCACTGCCCGGCCTTGCCACGAGGTCCTGCTGGGAGCCCCGTGCATGTGTGGGTCTGACACGTCTCTCTGTGCATGTCCACCTGGTGTGCACGTACACTCTTTTATTCCCCCAGGTAGCTCCTGTCTAGAGTCATACAATGAAGGAGCTAAAAGGGACATCATTATAGCCCACCTCTCCTGTGTCTGATGAGGGGGAAACAGAGGCTCAGAAAGGAGAAGTGCTAGAGGGACCACCCATCCCAGGAAAAAAATCCCTCAGTCCCAGGTAAACCGGGTGGGCAGGTCACCTGATGAAGATTAAAAAAAACAAAACCAGTTGTCGTCCAGTCAGTTCCAACCCATGGCAACCCCATGTGTGTCAGAGTTGAACTGTGCCCCACAGAGTTGTTAAAGGCTGGTTTTCCACAAGATCACCAGGCCTTGCCTCTGTTGTGCCTTTGGGTGGACTCAAGTCTTCAACTTTTAGTAGTGAGCGAGTTAACCATTTGTGCCACTCAGGGACTCCGTGATAAAGAGAACAGGCTAAAATACGGGTACAGCATGTATCTGCATATAACATGTCACAGGCCTCAACAGAAAGTGCCTGTGCCTCCCCCCAGGGAATTTGGAGCTGATGAAGAAGAAACTGGAAGAGGCCAGAGGTCCCGAGGCAGCAGTTGCTATGGCAGCCAGGGAGGGCAGGAGACAGGAGGGTGTGAGGTTAGCACTGCCGTTGTTAGCTGTCGTCCAGTCGGCCCCCAACTCATGGCGACCCCATGCACAGTAGACCAAGACGTTGCCCGGTCCCGCACCATCCCAATGATTGGCTGCAGATTGAATCTTTGTGACCCATAGGGTTTTCATTTATTGATTTTGGGAAGTAGATCTCCAGGCCTTTCTTCCTAGTTCATCTTAATCTGGAAGCTCCACTGAAACCCGTTCAACAGAGCAACATGCAAGCCTCCACTGGGAGAAGGGAGATGGCTGCGCTTGAGGCGTATTGGCCTGGAATCCAACCTAGGTCTCCCATATGGAAGGTGGGAATTCTACCACTGAACCACCAATGCCCCATGTGAGGTTAACAGAATGCGCTTAATAGTCAGGCCAGAACTTGAATCTGGCCTCTGTGACCTTGGGCAAGGCAGTTCACTTCTCTGAGCCTCCCTTTCTTCACTGTAAAGTAGGGGTGATAAAAGCTGCCTCTGGGGGTGGCGTGTGTTCGGTTTTCAATGACAGTAAGACTATACAGTTCTTTGCATGCACTCGACTGCCTGTATCAAACTCCCCAGGATATCTAAGAAAATTCAGAATCCTGGGCCCCACCCAGACCTACTGAGTCTAACTCTAAGCAGGAGAGGGCCCGTAATCTGTATTTTTCACACACATGCCCATGTGATTCGGGCACACTTAGGTGTGACATCCACTATAGTTAAGCCCTCAAGGGACCCATCTTCCCAGCATGGTATCTGGGGTTACCTGGGGCAGGGGTGCCCTGCCTCTTGGATTCTTTTGTTGAAGTGTGGGAACAGCAGGTAACCAAGCCGGTGAGGATTCTCCGAGGCCCCGGGGCCTGCTGAAGCAGCCCTGAGAAGGTGGCCTCTTGAGTGCTGCAGGTCTACCTGATCCAAAACACCTATGCAAGGTAGCCCTGCCTACACACTCAGGAGAAATGACACAGAAAACCCTGGCTTCCCCCTGAATCACTTCCAATCGCCACATAGTTCCAGAAAAGGTAAAGATTTTCTCTGGAAACCTTACTCTATGCCTTCCAGCCCGGGACATGCTGACAGAGCTGAGGGGTTGGGACACTTCATTTGTCTGCTCTGACGAGGTGCAAAGAAGCCCCAGAACATTCTCAATACTCTACCAATCCTAGCATCCCTGAAGTCCCTACCTCCCCCCATTATTTCTTCAGAGGCAGTGGGGCACAACCTCTTCGGTAGTCATCCAACTCTGAGCTGATTTTTCAACTAAGAATGTAAATCTCTTGCCAGCTTCCCCACAACTTGTTTTTCCATGATGCGCACTGTATAACGGCCCATTAGGCTCAGTGCTGGGAGGGGCCAATGCTTGTTAATTATCCCCGAGTTACCACATCCATCAAACAGGGCCTCTGCATGCCCCCACCTGCCCCACACCCTCTGCGTCATTGAAGACATCAAATGGCTTTGCTCCATTCTGGGCAGCCCCTGGAAAAAGTTGCTTCATGGCTCTCACGTTCTTACCTCCGAGGTTGGCTCCACTTCAATTTGAAGTAATGGATTTCCTTCCAAGCTTTAAAGAAAGACAGACAAATGTGACCCCTAGGTGAAAAGGTAGGGCCATGCATTGGGTTTACCCAGGGATGGAGAATTCCAGAACACAAAGTTCTCACAACCAGGCCCTTGCCTCACCTTTCACACCAATGCCACGTAACTGCACTAACCCACAGCCCTGCTGTAAAGAAGCATTGTGCAAGGACATTGTTTTCTATAGATTTTCTGGGCTGCTCGGGGCTCATTTTTCATTATTGCTTTGGTTTCCACCAATCTAGCTGCTCCTTACAAATGGGCCTAGATGCCAATTTAGAGCTTTAGAGCTTCTAGGTGTTTACTAAGACAGAATTCATCAGACCAAAGAAAAAAAAAAAATTTTTTTTTTTTTTTTTTTTACTAAGGCTGATTCACAGTCAGAATCTTTTGGAAGGATTCTAGTTATTCATTTGTTTGTCTGCTCATTCGTTCGACTAGAATTACATTCCAGGAAGAGTGCTGGGCCCTTAGAGGGATAGAGAGATAAAACTGGCATGGCTCTGACTGTCAGCAAATATATTACTATTGAAGGAACTAAAGCAAGCTCGTAGACATTGTGCACAGAGGGTAAAAGTGACAAGGGCCAAAAGTCAGGTATGAATGAATGGAGCATGGTAGAAATTCCAAAGAGAATTACTGGATATATTTGGGGAGTTCAAAGTCTCTGAGTTGGACCTTGCCAATTGCATTGCATCAGGATGTGTGAAATGAGAATGAAGAAGAAAGCTGAAGTGAGGCTGTATTGGACTAGGAGATCCAGGGCTGTGTGTGTGTGTGTGTGTGTGTGTGTGTGTGTGTGTGTGTGCATGCACTAGTGAGCACATGTCTAAGTATCTGTGCATGCTGGGTGTGGGTGTTGGGGAAACCAATGTGTCTGAGTGTGTGAGTACCCAGCACATGGCAAGTACTGTGTGGCTGTTATGGGCTATGCTCTGTGTAGGGACTCTCCTGTGTGTATATGAGTCAGGGTACACACTGGGAGTATTGGGGACCATACTGCATGTTGATGGTGCGGTTGGGTATGCATTGGGGGTGTGAGGGGGGTGTCAGCATGCATGGCATGTGATGGGGTGTTGGGCACAGTGTGTGTTAGAGGTGTGTCTGGGGTCTGTTTTTAGAGAAGAGGATGTGTGCGTGTTTGTAGGGTGTAGTGGGGAGATGGTAGCTGGGCTGCGGAAGGCAAAGAAGAGCTGGAGTTGGTGGGAGGAGGAAATCACAGTGAATACCATGCTCCCTTTTCTATGTCTCCACTGGAAGCATAGCAGAGTCTCCCTCGACTCCCTCATTTTGAGGATCTCTCCTATTGAGTCTCAGACCCCAGGAGGCTGCGGACCCTGCAGAGTTAAATGACTTGTTGGAGGGGCTCCTGGTAAAGGGGAGTCTGAAAGGCTGCACACACTAAAAGAAGGGGGAAGAAGTGTGGGTCATAAAGTGGTTTTTGCCATCATATTAACCTATCATTTATAGTCCAGGCTGCAGGACAGGGTGACACCGCACAGTGACAGCTGATGGTGTCAGGAACTTGACACGCTAGGGAGACTTGGGTGGGAAAGTGCAGCCAGAGTCCCTCCTTGTGCCTGACAACAAGACTAGCCGTCCTCCTCTTTGCATCAAGGCAGGATTACAGCAGCCACGGTGACTAAATTATTTCCCTTCTACAAAGAGCTCGCTCCCATCACCCTACACACATTGAAGCAGATCGCAGGCAGCTATTGACTCTGCTTTTCGCTGGCACTCCCTGACTGTCAGTTAATAACCTGGAGTGCGTCTTGCAAAAATTGTGAAATTGGTTTATGCGCAGCAGAGAAATGATCCTGAGCTAGATGTCAGTACAATATTCCCCAGCAAATTGCTGCTGCCTTGATTTCAGGGATGTACCATTTGGCTCTTTAACAAAGTCCATAAGATGGGGGCAGTTGGAGGAGCCAGAAGAAAAACTAAGTAGGCAAAAATGAGTTGGAAACCAAACAAATTGAAATTAGGTCCCTAGCCTGCCCCCAGACTTTGGTCACAACCAAAGAAGCTAAGTTGAGAAAGGTGATTTCAGGCCAACCCTGCATAAGCAACAGACCACCTAGATAGCAAGGCTGTAACTTAAGTATGCTATACACAAAGATGTTCACTGCAGTGTTGTCTATAAGAGTGAACTATGGGAAGCATGTAAGATCCAACAATAGGGAAATGGTAAAGGAAATCATTCTCCACCAATACGATGTCATTAAAAACAATGCTTATCAACAGTCTGGAATAATAAGGAAGATGAAACTGTATAACGTTAGGGGTAAAAAAGCAGAATGGAAACTGCATAAACTGGGGGGTCACAACTATGTAAAATACGAACTGAACAAACACATCAAAATGCTAACTGGTGGGATTAAGAATGATTATTTCCCCTTTCTTTTTTTAACAGAATATTCCAAAATTCCTAAAATGAGCTTAATTATTTTTATAACAGTACATACAAGGGGTCAGTAAACTTTTTCTATAAAAGCCAGATAGTAAATATTTTCAGCTTTGCAGGTCATACGGCCACTGTCACAACTACTCGATTCTGTTGTTGTACTGCAAAAGCAGGCACAGACAATACGTAAACAAATGTGCGTGGCTGTGTGCCAATAAAACTTTATTTCTAAAAAACAGACAGTGGGCTGGATTGGTCCCACAGGTTGTAGTTTACCGATCCTTGACGTAAAGCTAAATTATGTTTTCTAAAAGGAGGGGAGTGACTGTGAATCACCATCTTTCCTTTAAGCTCTAGTTTTTGCCCAGGGAAAGTTGTCATTCTGATCACAGAAGGGCCTGGAGGTCCTAAGAAAATGGTCTTGCCCTGGGATCACACGGCAGGACCAAGAATCACAAGCAGAGCTGATTTGTGGTGGCCAGCATTTAGGCCCCCGTCCCTCAGCTTGGGCTGTGCTTTTCACTCTTTTTGCCTGTGTCACTCCTCTCACCTCTCTGTACTTCTCATACTTCTCCCCCAGCCCTTCCCCACTTCATCAATTCCAAGGAGAGGGAAAAAGAGTACAGGAATACTGAGCGGACTAGAGGGCTCATGTCAGGAAGAAGGAAGTCTCTGTCGCACTTACATTGGATTCGATGTCACCGGATGCAGGATGACCTGAGGCGCACGGGTTGGTGTCTCCGGCACCGGCACCACATCTGCAAACCACAGGCTGAACAGTGAGAAACCAAACGTGGAGGCCACGCCACCCCAAAAGCCTGATTCCTGGGAGATGCTGGCAGCCGGTAAATCGCCTGAATGGTAGGCCCTTGGAACTGGCCAATCCCCTTTCTTCCTTCCTCGACCACCTAGACTTTATCTTCTCAGCTGCACCAGTGTTCTGGATGACATTCTGCATGAAGTTCCCCACTGTTGACTAAGGGGCTGCCAGAACCCCCAAGGTTCTGGCCAGATCCATCTGGTCAGCTATGAACCCTCCTCCCTCCTGAGTTCCCTTTGGGATGATGAGGGTGCTCGGTTTCATGTCTCTCAGTACCCAGCTCAAGCCCCTCTGGTCATCTCTCCCCTCCCACATAACTCTGGACCCCTCTTTATCTTGCCCATCCTTCCCCTGCAGACCACCTTCTCAGGCCTTTCCATTGTGCCCTCGGGACCTCCTGCCCCTTCCTTCTCCATTTCTACATCCAGCCACTGTCCTGGGTCAGGCGATTCCCCTAACATCCTCTTTGACCTCATCCAGCCCAACAACATTCCCCTCCACTCTATTCCAGCAACTCCCGCACCTCCACCCTTGCTGAGAAGAGGCTGCTTCCAGCTCACACAACTCACCTGGGAAGATGAACTGCTGCTTGTATTTGTAGTAGTGGGATGCTTGCAAAAGAAAGAAAACACCAAATGAGCGTTGCCCGGGAGCTGTCCCTCCAGGTGCCAAAATGCGCTCCAACAGTGACCATGTGGTCATTCTCTTTTCAACCCTAGGGGATTTCATACATCTGCAAACCAAAACTCACTGCCGTCGAGTCGATTCTGACTCATAGCAACCCTATAGGACAGAGTAGAACTGCCCCATAGAGTTTCCAAGGAGCAGACGCCCCAAATTATGAGGGACTGAGAACAAAGGTAAAGATGCCACAGCCCTAAACACTGAGGTCAAATCTCCCCTATTTAATAACTCATCCTTCCTGAAAACAGAGCATCCCAACTCAGAGTCACCCTGAGTTCCTGTCCCATAGCCCATCTAAGGACCCCACTCTAGGCTGCCACCAAGACTCTAGCTGCAAACCTTCTGGAACAAACAAGTCTTATGCTTATTCATTAACTTATCAGTGTACTCAACGAGTATTTACTGAGTGGCTACTGTCACATGGGGTCACTATGAGTCAAGATTGACTCAACAGCACCTAACAACAGCAACAACTATGTGTCAAGGGCTTAGCTTGGCACTGGGGATACAATGGTGGACCAGACAGACCTCCCTTTGCCCTTGTGGACCTTGTGGTAAAGTTGGGAATAGGGGAGGATGAACCAGTAAGCAAGGTATGCAGAGGCTTACAGGAAGCAAGGTATGTGTGGACTGAATCGTGTGTACTTACTAATCTGTACTGCACAATTTCACGTGGGTTTCACATCAAAGATATAGTGAAAAACAGGTGAAATTGTGCACTACAGACTAGGAAGTAAACACAAGTAAGCCCGTGTGTATCGTGTTTACTGGGTAAGCCATCCCTGGTGGGGAAGACAGTCGGTAAATAAACATGTCATTACCAATCATGGTAAATACCATGGGTAAATAAACAACTGCGATGACAGAATTGTGGGACAACCTCATCACACAGAGTAGTCAGGAATTATTCATCATACCCTATTTGATTCTTGGGTAACCCTTCTACTTGATTCAAAATGATTTAAAGAGATCCTACTGTATCATAAAGGAGCCCTGGTGGTGCAGTGATTAAGTACTCAGCTGCTTCTTTGAAGATTACAGCCTTGGAAACCCTACGGGGAAGTTCTAGTCTGTACTATGGGGTCACTATGAGTTGGAATCAACTTTACAGCAATGGTTTTTTTTTTTTTGGTTTGGTACTACGTTGTAGGAGTCCGTGGGCGATACAAACAGTTAATATGCTTGGCTGCTAACTGAAAGGTTGCAAGTCCACCGAGGGGTGCAATGGAAAAATGGCCTGGTGATCTATTTCAAACAAACAGTCATTGAAAACCCTACAGAGCACCGTTGTACTCTGACACACAGTGGGTCACCATGAGTTGGAACTAAACGATAGAACTCAACACAATCTGGTGGCTTTATTATGTCACCGGCTTTGGAGCTAAAAAGATGAATAAACGACTATTCTGCCCTCCAGAGGCTCATAGTTAAGGGGCAGCTCCGCAAGGCATCGTTACCTAAGATGTACATGGCCAGGCAGGAAGACCCACCTTAAAGGACTGAATGCCTTCCTCATCCACAGAGTGGGTAGACAGTGATTTCTCCATGTATGAGCTGATGCTACGGGTCTCAAGTAGAGGACATAGAAAAAGCCCCAGACACTGGTTTCCCAAGCCAGCCATTTGTATATTTTAAAATATCTACCAGCGGTGAAAGTATAAACGGGTACAAACTTCAGGAAAGGCCACCTCACAACATGTAGCAAGAGGAACCTAAAAAATGTACTTAAGCTTTGGTCCAGCACTTATCTTTTTTACTATCTAGAAATTTATTCTAAAGAAAAATCAGAGATACACACAGATGGATGAACAAGGATATTCATCACAGTATTATTTATAACGGTAAACAGAGAAATTATTTAAAGGAACACAGAAATCATTTAAATATCCCAAGAGGGGATTACCAAGCACTAGCCCAGGGGGTATGAGCCTGGGGCCAAGAAGCTGGCTGTACAAAGTTGAATCCCAGCTCTGCCTTTGGCAACTTGTGAGGAGCTGGAACGAGTAACTTAACCTCTCCGAGTCTCAGTTTCCACATGTGTAAAACGGAGACAATAATAGGTCCCTTCCTTGTAGGGGGCCCTGGTGGCACAGTGGTTAAGAACTCGGCTGCTAACCAAAAGGTCGGCAGTTCGAACCCACCAGCCACTCCTTGGAAACCCTATGGGGCAGTTCTACTCTGTCCCACAGGGTTGCTATGAGTCAGAATCGATTCCATGGCAGCGGGTTCTTCCTTGTAGGTCTGGGATCATCACTGCATGAGATAAGGTTGCGAAGTGGGTGTTGGGTTAAGTATTAGCTGTGACGAAGGGGCCAAGGCCTTTCTGAAACCAGCCGCTGTCCAGTTGGTTCCGACCCATGGAGACCCCATGTGTGTCAGAGTAGAACCGTGCTCCACAGGGTTTTCAAGAGCTGATTTTCTTGGAGATCAGCAGACCTTTCTTCTGAGGCTCTTCTGGGTAGACTCAAACCTCCCACCTTTGGGTTAGCAGCTGAGCATGTTAACATTTACTCCCCTTGAAGCTGGAGTTGGCTTCTAAGCTTCTTCAGGACAGACAGCAAGTCCCAGTATCTTGGGATCCCAAGTACCTGGTTCTGGCTCCTGTGGGTACCTAAAGCCTGTTTGTTGAATTAATTAACTCTCATTCATAAATAAAACAGCAGAAACTTTTTGATTAGTCCAATTCCAAAATATCCCAAATAGGTGGAGTCCATACTGATGCATTTTTGATTCTGGAAAATGGGGGGGGGGGTAGGGGGGAGTGGGTGTGGGGAGGGTGGGTTCTAGGATGGGAAGCGACTTATCCCAGGCCACGGAGCACACTTTTAAAAGAAAATCAACCTCCATGATTGCAGGGGCCTTCTTCTGTTAGGTAACCTCTGTTTGTCTTTACACACAGCCATGTTGTTCGTCGAGTAAGGGCTAAAATTAACAAAAGAAAAACTAGCCGGGAGTTACCGAGAGGCTCCGCTGCTCTCTTCCCTCCTCAGTTCCAACTGTGATGGGGGAGTCCGCGGCCTTGGAAAAGGTTAGCTGGCCGTTCCGCTTTTTAAGAAGGAGGCGTTGGGTGTCTGCGAAGGGCCAGGTGTCAGGCAATGGGACACTGCAAAGGCCTCTGTGTGCAGAGCCTCGGCAAGCTCATTCCTGATGAAAGGGAGGCAAGAGGCCGGGAGAGGCGGAGGGCGCAATGCTGTGAGCACTGTTCTTCTGTCGACACTGGATGCCAATGAGAAGCACTCCAAGGGGCAGCTGAGGAACCCAAGTGGCTCTCTGGCATCTAAGAGGACTTAGGGACTGGGGGGCTTCAGGTGACAGGGAGGACAGAGAGGCAACTCTGAAGCACTTCCACTCTTGTGTGCCCCTCCCACCCAAAGGTCTCTGCCCATGGCAGCCAGGGTGGTCTTCCAGGAGGAACTCGATCAAGGCAGCCCCTGCTTGGACCTTTCCATTGCTTCCTATTGCATCTTAAATAAAAAACAAAAGTCGTGTCACGCCTGACAAGGCCCTATGTGGCCTCATCCCCTGCGTCTGTGCAGCCTGGCTTGTAACACGGCCCTTTGTTTAAGCACTCAGACCATGGGGGACATTCTTTCGGTTCCTCTAATGGCCCAAATTCCTACCTGTGCCAGGGCCTTCGCACATGCTCCTCCCTCCACCTGGATAACTCCTCCTTCAGAACTAAGTGTCTCTGATCCCTCAAGCTACACTCGTTCCCCTCTTAAATTCGCTTATAGCATTGTTCTTTTCCTTCACAGCGTTTACCACAATTTATAGTTTTATTTTCATGCGGACGTTTTACTTGGTAAATCCCTGAGTCTCCCACTAAGCTATAAACGTCATGAGAACAGGGATGGTGGTAGGCAAAGATGTCCACGTTCTAATTCCTGGAACCTGTCAATAGTTACTTTACATGGTGAAAGGGACTCTGCAGTTGTGATTACTGTATTTTACGCAAATAACGTACGTTATACATATTTTCCAACCTCACAACTCCCTCATGAGTTATTTTCCTAGGTGCGTTATACGCGTTAAACGTGTGGGTGCATTATTTGTGGGAAATACGGTAAATTAGGAATCCTGAAATCGGAGGATTATCCTGGATTATCTAGTGGGCCTAATGTAATCACAAAGGTCCTCATGAGAGAGAGACAGGAGGGTCAGAGTCAGAAAGAGAGAGATTTGAAGATGCTACAGTGCTGGCCTTGACGACAGAGGAAGAGACCATGAGCCAAGGAATGTAGGCCGCTTCTAGAAGCTGGAAAAGGCAAGGGAGCAGATTCTCTCCTCCAGCTGCCCTGCTGACACCTTGATTTTACCCCAGCAGAACTGATCTTGGACTTCTGACCTTCACAACTAGAAGACAATACATTAGTGTTGTTTAAAGCTACCAAGTTTGTGGTAATTTGTTAGAGAAGCCGTAAGAAATGCATACGGAGGCCACGTCTGGTTTGCCCACCATGCCACACCTGGTGCCTAGTACAGTACCTGGGACAGAGGAGATGCTCATTAAATATTTGTTAATGGAACAAATGGATGAATGCACTCCAAGAGCCAAGAAGACAACTGAAGAGGAAAACTGCAGCCCAAGGCAGTACGTGAACTGGAAGTCATTCAGTCATTTGTTCATTCAATAAACATTTATTTAGTACCTTCCATAATAAAAAAAAAAAAAAAAATTTTTTTTTTTTTTTTAATAATAGAAAAAGGAGTCCCTGGGTTGCATAGTGGTTAAGCACTCAATTCTGTCTCCTTTTTTCTATGGAACTTTAGAATTTGCCATTTCCTGGAATGTGTATGTATGTGTGGGCGGGGGGGGGCCGGGAGTAGCATCAAGATGGTGCTGTTGTTGTTGCTGGGTGTCACTAAGTTGATTTTTGACTCATTGTGACCCTGTGTGACAGAGTAGAACTGCTCATAGGGTTTTCTAGGCTGTAACCTTTGTGGGGAGTGGGTTGCCAGATCTTTCTCTGTGGAGCAAATGGGTAGGTTCCAACGTCAACCTTTCTGTTAGCAGCCAAAAGATAGTGCTAGGTAGCTCCAAAGAAAGAAGGTATCTGAACACCACAGTCTCAGAAACCCACCAAACAGTCCCTGAGGGAGCCCTGTCATGTATCTTGCCACAGCAGATGTCACAATAACCTCTCACTGTTAGTCCCAGTTTTCAGATGAGAAACTGAGACCTAAACAGAGTCACTGCCCTGCTCAAGGCCACAGAGCTAGGAATGGGCAAAGCTGAGGTCTGTCTGTCCACCCAGCGTACCTGACAACCACCCTAAGCTGTGGCATGTCTACTGTAGCACCAGGACTCAGAGGAGAAGGGCAGAGAACAAGGGGGGTCAAGTGATTGGAAGAGCAGAATCACCAATACTGCCAAGCCAGACATGCCACACTTTGTTTTCTAACTAAAAACTCTTTCTTCACATGTCCTGAGGTTAACAGATAAGCCGAACACAGCCAGTAAGCCCACATTCCTTTTTGGATAAGACTCATCTAGCTTAATGAAGGCCAGGGACATTGCTATGCCTCCGTGTTAACTTGAACGGTTTCAGAAAATTCAGCGTCTGGCAGGGAACATAGCCAAAGCTCCATTTCCCATCAACAGAGCCTCACTGTCAAGAGCATAACGGCTTATAACCAGGTCCTTGTGGGAACAGATAGGTACTTGTCACTCTGGAGGAATTTCACTGAAGGCTGTCTGACTGGACTTTAGAAGGTTCTTTATTGTTTTCCATCGCAGCTTCGCATTTTATTATTATTTTCAATTATAAAACTGATGGATGCTCCTCATTATATATGTTATACCCGAAAAACCAAACCCGTTGCTGTCAAGTCGATTCTGACTCATAGCGACCCTGTAAGACAGGGTAGAGCTGCCCCATAGGGTTCCAAGGAGCAGCTGGTGGATTCAAACTGCCAACCTTTTGGTTAGCAGCCCACTCTTAATCACTGAGCCACCAGGGCTCCAACAGAACATTACAGAAGTATATATAAAATAAAATCCTTCTTACAAGCAGTAGCCATGAAGTTCTTTCTTCTAGATGTATTCGTACACTGCTATGGACTGAATCGTGCCCACCCCCTCCCCAAAGTATGTATTGAAATTGCCTCAAAAGGCCAAGGGTTTTTGGTTACACTGTGAATGTGATCCTTTTTGGAAATAGAGTTTTCTTTGTTATGCTAATGAAATCATGCCCAAGTAAAAAACCAAAACCCACTGCCCTTGAGTCAATTCTGACTCATAGCGACCCTAAAGGACAGAGTAGAACTGCCCCATAGGGTTTCCAGGGAATGCCTGGTGGATTCAGACTGCCGACCTTTTAGTTAGCAGCCATAGCTATTAACCACTACGCCACCAGGGTTCCCATGCCCGAGTAGGGGGCCTTAAACATAATAACTTCCCAGTTATAAAAAGCAGAACAGACACAGAGACACATACACAAGGGGAAGAGAGATGCCAAGGAACAGCCAGGAATGCTAAGGATTGCTGGCAGACATCAGAAACTAGAAGAGAACATCATAGAAAGAATCTACATGGCAGAGAGACCCTAATTTGGTCTGTTAACCTCCAGAACTGTGAGAAAATAAATTTCTGTTCTGTAAAGCCACCCACTTGTGGTATTTATGTTATAGCAGCACTAGGTAACTAAGGCAGGCATATACAAACACATATATACACACAAACAACACACGTACATAAACAGACATAATTTTTTTTTTATAATAAATAGGAATATTATTATACCTATTGATCTGCAAGTCACTTATTTTTCCACATAAGCCACTTTATGGACATCTTTCTACATCAGGATATGTACACAGAGCTACTTTATTCTTTTTAAGGGCGGCAGAGTGTTTGGTTATACTGATTTTATATTCATTTATAAATATAAATATGATTCACAGTTCAGTATATTCAACCAGTCCCCTCTTGATGGGCATTAAAGCTGATTCCAGTTTTCACTGGGCAATGAAATCCTTACACAGAGATTCCTGGGCCCTTGTGCAAACCTTTCTGCATAAAAACTTCTAGAACTGGGATTGTTGGTCAAGGAAATACACATTTAGAACTTAAACAGACAATGCCAAATCACCCTCCAGAAAAGTGTACTCAATCCATACTCCCAGCACCACGGTACGTGGGGTTTCATCTTTATTTCCACAATTCTGTCTATGCCCATGTTATTTGGCGGTGATGATGAGAAATGCCAAAAAACGATAGACACTGTAATTTTCTTTATCATTGTGTTTATCTGATAATAATGAAAATTGAAAAAAAAAAGAAAAGCTTCTGTTAGTCGACTCTGACTCATGGTGACCCCGTGTGTGTCAGAGTAGAACTGTGCTCCAGAGGGTTTTCAGTGGCTGATTTTTCAGAAGTAGATCATCAGGCCTTTCTTCCAAGGTGCCTTTGGGTGGACTTGAACTTTCAACCTTGGGGTTAGCAGCCGAGTGCCTTAACTATGTGCACCATCCAGGGACTCCAATAATGAACACAGCTTATGGGTAGTTCCTGATTTACAATGGGGTTCCTTTCCAACAACTCTGTTGTAAATCCGTTCTGACGTAAGTTGAATACTTTTTTTTTAGTTTTTATTATTGCCTGCTACACAGCAGTGTTTTGAACAGTAAATCATAACATTAAACATCTGTGAGTGAACATCGAAGAATGATAACCTCAGCAAGTTATGCCCTGCAATGCTGTATGTAGTACATATTACTAACAATAAGATGTACAAAAAAAAAAAAAAATGGTCCTAAGAGTGGTTTGTTGTAACTCGAATACGTCGTAAGTTGGGGACTACCTGTACTGAGATCTTCAATGAGACAGGCACTCTGCTAAGCTTTGCACAGGTATTATGACATTTAATCTTTCAATGACTTCGTAAGGTGGTGCTGTTATTATCCTCAGTTTACAGATGAGGAAACTGAGGCACAGGGAGACAAATAATTTTTCCCAAATCATGTAGACATTAAATGGTAGAGCTGATATTTGAACCCACGTGGTCTGGTTCCAGAGTCCACACTCTCAACTGCTTTGTTAATTGCCTCTCCTGTGCCTTCCATCAAAGGACCCCTTAGCCCACTTCCCAAAGAGGCCAGGACGCTGTCATGATATGTCACAGAATAGGCAAGGATCAGCTTGCAGGTTAGCACAGCAAATCAGGAAGGACCCCTCCTTGGGGACCCTGACTGAGGGAACAAAAGAGCTAAGGGATATAGTAATCACCCTCTGGTCGGTCAGGTGTCGTGTCCAAGGATCCAGCAGATTCTTACAAGGATAAAACAGCTATGGTGCTCGCATGCACGGTTCTCCGTTACAAGGGTTCTTTCCCAGCTGCTGGCCCATAAACAAGCAATGAACGATCTCAGGGAAAATACTCCCTGATGTCAGTGTCTCAGAGGGGTGGGGTGGATATAGGAGAACATCCATGCCCACTTCCCCCCAAGTTTTGGGCATCATGGGGTGTCAAAGGGTCTTTGTTCCATTCAGCCCCGTTTGGAGAAGTGGAAATGGACTATGATGGAGGTGGCAGTGGAAACACTGAACAATTAGTCCAATTGACTCAGTGGCACTTACTGAGATGACTCGGTTGGCGACTCACATTATGGTTCTTGGTGGCTGCCGGGTGAGTGGCCCCCATACTGGACGGATACGAGGCTGCCTCAGACTTGAACTTAACAAAAAGCCCGATGTTGCAAGACTTCAAAATACACGCTATCTCTATAGACACAAGCAAAATCAAAGCAGTGTGGGCAGGTTAACATGTTCAGCTTGTCCTCAGCTGGGCGGTTGTATCTGGATATTGCCCAGATGTGGGGCTGGGCCTCCATGAGCCTTTCATCCATTCACTCGTGGCTGGTTAGCCTCGAGGGTATAATCTGTGACTCAGGACCTGAGATTTTTGCCCCCATGTGAAACTTGCTGGCTCAGGAGGAAATCAGCCCCTGGACCAGCGCTGTCCAATGGAACATTCTGCGATGATGGAAATGTTCAATATTTTGTGCTGTCCAATATGGCAGCCACTAGCCACATGTGGCTACTGAGCCCTTGGAATGTGGCTAATGTGACTGGGGAGCTAAATTTCCAATTTAATTTGATTTCTTTAAATTTAAAAAAGCATTAGTCTAGCAGATGATGTCCTGGGTGGGGCAGACACTGAAAGGTTGGAGATTCCAGTCTACCCAGAGGCACTCTGGAAGAAAGGCCTGGCAATCTACTTCCTTAAAATCAGCCATTGAAAACCCTATGGAGCACAGTTCCACTTTGACCAACAGGAGGTCACCATGAGTTGGGGTCGACTTGACAGCAACTGTTATTTTTTAATATAAGACAATTGCCCCGCACGTGGTATGGCTCAATCCACATGCCTTTTCTTCCCCTCTCTGATCTCCATCCTTCAAGCATGGACCAACCCTGGCATTGCTCTGGCGTGAACCCAACCCCCTCCCTAATCTCTGCCCCTCCAAAGTTGTGCCCTCCACGCCTCCCCAAGCACGGAAGTACCTGGCAGGTTGAAGTTCTTCTGCTGCCTTGTGCACTGCGGGGAAGGGTGCAGGGGAGAAGGCGGCGTGGCGCTGGGTGGGAGCGGGGGCGCTGGTGAGGAGGGCGTGGAGGACGTTGTGGACGAGGGGTTGCTGCTGGAGTCAGGCTGATAAGGGACAGGGATGTGGTCCTGCGGGAAAAAACGGGGCAGGGGTCAGGGACAACAGGAAAGCAGAGACAGCAGTGAGAACAAGCTGAGCAGGAAGGGGTCTCTGTGCTGCTCACCCAGGCCCCACCCCAGCATCCTCAGCAACCTTGCCCCTTCCTCAGTCATCAGATCCTTCCAAAGTCCTGCCCGCCTCATCATCCCCACGGGGTTGCATCCAGCTGTGGGAGGAACAGTTTCTGGAGTCAAACTCCTGTCCATTGCCTTTACTCCAGAGTGGAAGGTTACCATGTAATGAAAACCATGTAGGTGGCAGCCACTCTCCCTGTACCTCTTTGATTCTTCAAAATCCCATGCCAAGGTGTCCAGAGTACTCTTTCCATCCTAACACCTCTCCTCCGGAGTGTTTATTAAAGAATCAGCAGCCTGACAGTTCATGAGAGAGCATGAGAGTGAGCCTTCAGCATCTTCCCTTAGTCCCTGTCAGAGCCAGCACTGTCTCTCCTCACCCCTGCGTTAGCTGTAACGTGAGGATCAAGATAGAACCCACGGTACGTCCTCAGAATGGCCATGGTCGGGGTAGGTGCAAGAGCAGTGTAGTGGGTTGAATGGTGGTCCCCCAAAGGACATATCCACTGTGAATTCAGAATGTGACCTCTCTTGGAATAAGGGTCTTTGCAGATGTAACTATGGTTAGGATCTTAAGGTGAAATCATCCTTGATTAGGGTGGGCCAAAGATGAGGGGTCCTTATAAGAGATAGAAAAGAAGACATGCAGAGAATCACAAGTGAGAAGGCCATGTGAAGACGGAGGTAGAGATGGGAGCGATGTGTCCCAGGAACACCAGGGACTGCCAGAGCAATCGGAAGTTAGGAGATTTGCACGGAACAGATTCTTCTCTAGGGCCTCCAGAAGGAACAACCCTGCCAACACCTTGATTTCAGACTTCCGGCCTCCAGGACTGTGAGAAGAATAATCTTCTGTTGTCTTAAGTCACCCAGTTCATGGTAATTTGTTATAGTGGCCCACGCAAGCTATTACAAAAATCAAGAGTTTTAAGCTTTCAGAAGTTTGACATACTGTGTCTTCATGTGGATTTCTTTGGGTTTATCCTGTTTTGGGTTTTTTAACCATCTCTTCTACCATTAACCCAATCCACTGAGTTTGTTTCTTTCTTTTTTTTTGTAGCAGGGGAGGTTACTGTATTTGTCAGTTCTGAAATTTCCTTTTGGTTCTTCTTTGCATCTTCTGTTTCTTTGCTGATACTTTCTATTTCTTTGCAGGGACTTTCTATTTTTCCATTTGTTTCAAGATTGTTTAGAATTGCTCGCTGAAGCATTTTTATGATGGCTGCTTTAAAACCATTGTTAAATCGTTCTAAAATCTGTCATCTAGTTTGTATTAATTCATCAGTAGTGTCTATCGTCATCAACAGTGTCTATTGATTGTCATTTTTATTCAGTTGGAGATCTTCCTGGCTCTTGATATGACTACTGATTTTCAACTGAAGTCTGGATATTTGGGTCTTATGTTATAAGACTCCGGATCTTATATAAACCTTCCATTTTAGCAAATCAATCTTAGAAGAAACACAACCAGAATGCTCCTTAGAAGTGAGAATGGCTAGGCTTCAGCTTGCTTATTTTGGACGTGTCATCAGAAAAGACCAATTGCTAAGAAAAAAATCATGGTTGGTAAAGCAGAGCGTCAGCAAAAAAAGAGAAACCCTCAATGAGATGGACTGAAACAACTGCTGAAACGATGGATTCAATCATACCCGTGATCACGGAGATGGTGCAGGACTAGGCAATGTTTTATTCTCTTACTAGGTAAGGTCACCATGAGTTGGAGCCAGCTTGATGGCATCTAGCAACTACAACTTTAGCTGGCTTTTAGTGACAGTCTTCTGTCAGGGAACAGGACTGTGCCACCTTGTCACTAGCAAGTGGTAGGAGAAGTTCAGATTCCCTCCTCGGCCTCTGTTGGCACCTAAAGCTTGGAGGAACTCCTCATTCCTGCTGGGTGGAGGTGGGAATTCTGGCTGCCATAGAACTTCACTGATGCTACACTTGCAGGGAGGAGCAAGAGTGCCTTGTTACTGCTTCCCACATGGCCTTCACTGATAATCACACTCGGGTGGGCTCATTAATGCTGGGTGGTATTGAAATGTTTGACTCTCTACTAGGCTTCCTCAGCCACTACCTCAGAAGAAAGGGCCAGGACCATTGTGTTACTACTGCGTAGGGGTGGAAGTCCAGACTCCCCACTGACTCTGAGTGGGGATGTCCTCGTTACCACCTAGTGGGGATGGAAGTCCTGGCTCCCTACTCGGCCTTCTCTGACAGCACTCAAGCAGAGGGGCTGGGGGACCTCCTCACAGCCTGGCGAAGGTAGAAGTCTAGACTTCCCAGTTGGCCTTTGCTGGTATGGGTGTAGGTGGGGTCATATTTTTTTTCCTCCCCTGTGGTGCTTGACTGGAGTAAAAGAGTTATTATCTAAAAAAAAAATTTTTTTTTTGTCTTATTAGGCTATTCCATTCCTGATCCTTTGACTAGAGGGAACAGACATTTGCTGGGGCTCTTTTTTGTTTTTGCCCCTCGGCATTTCTGGGTTTCCGACTTCTTCAGCTCCAAGTCTGGAATATAGAAGGCAAAAAGAAACAGGGAACTCAACGTTGCGTTGTTCCTCAGGTCCTAATTCCCTGGTTAGTCTCCCTTCTCTCTACCTTTCTTTCTTTTTCCATTGTCATTTCTCCACCTTATATTTGTTTTCTGTATAATGCCTAGGGGTTTCAGTTGTTCTTAGTGGGAGGAATAGAGAAAAAGACATCTACTCCATCTTCCTGGAAGTGGAGGTCCTCATTAATTTGTTAATTCATAAAATCCTGGCAACAAACCTCCAAAAGGGGTGTTACCTCCAGAGGAAGAAACTAAGGGTCTGAGAAATGGAGAAACTTGGCTGTCATCATATACAGAGAGAAATAGTATACCCATCCCTTAGATAATTCGTGTCTCCAGGCTACGGAATTTTCCCTGAAGTAATGGATCTCCCCAGCATGATTTCTAACTCATTGCTGGTAAAACAAAGAGGAGTCCCAGCTGAAGGTGGGGGGACCTGGCCACTTGAAAATAGGCTTACCATCCCAGGCAAGTTCATTCTAGCCACCTAGCAGACAAGACCACCTTGGGGGTAATTCTGATCTGATTCTAGTAGAAGGGTATCAGGAAGCCAGCCTTCTTACTCTCTCCTAATTTATCTAACGGACATGTTAGTCTAAGGAATAATATGTCAACGACACGTGGAGCTAAGATTCAGGTGGCTGAGCTGTGACACAGACAGCAGCTCTCATTCGGCCCAATGGGACACATGAGGTTTATAGGGTAAGGTAGGGACTGACTATGTCATTTGAGGGATAAGGGAAAGCGTAAAGCATGCATCTACCCATCCTCCAAGGAGCCCTGGTGGCACAATGGTTAAGCACCTGGCTGCTAATCAAAACGTTGTCGGTTCGAACTCACCAGCTGCTCCGTGGGAGAGAGAAGTGAAAATCTACTTCTATAAAGATTACAGCCTTGGAAACCCTGTGGGACCGTTCTATAGGGTCACTATGAGTCAGAATCGACTCAGTGGCAATGGGTTACCCATCCTCCCAAGTGTCTCCTCTTTGAACTTCCATTCGCAGACTGGCAAATTTCAAGAAGTTTCCATGTACACTCTGCAAAAAGGTGGTCATTACTATAGTTTAAAAGTCATAAAAGGTTTATGCTAAAAGCTGGTATCCCACGAGAAGGGACTCATGCATTTAAAAGGAGAACTTTGGCCTGTGACACGCACGTCCAGCCTGGACCTGGGCTTGCCTCGCCTGCTCCTCCCCCGCCCCGACTATCTCACGCAATGTCCACCTCGGTCACGTTAAATGGCCCATGGCTCCCAACACAATCCAGGCTGTTTCACATTTTCAAGGCTTGGGACACGCCATTTCCTCTGCTTGGGATGTCTGTCCAGCCCTGTCCCTGTCCATCTGCAAGAATCCTAATCATTCCTCCGAACGCAGCTCAGATTTGCCCTCCTCTGGGAAGCTCCTCTGACCTCCACACCCCGCCAGGTAAAGTGCACCACGCACTCCTGTGCTAGTCCTGTGACATGGAGTTGGCCTTGGATGGTGCTTCTACATGGCCACTCCTCAACTTACTTCTCTGTCTCACCCGCTAGACTAGAGGTGTGTTACCTTCATCTGTGTTCTCGGCACTTGGTAATGTGTCAGACCCAGTGTGCTCCCTCAATAGATGTGCGCTAGATGAAGGAAAAAGGAATGAAGGAAGAGAGGAACAGAGGGAGGGAGGAAGAAAGAAATGGAGGGAGGGCTGAAAACATGGAGAGGAGAGAGGGAGGGAGGAAGAAGGTCTACCTCCTCTCACTAGACTGTGTCTTACTCATCTCCCTCTTCCTCCTACTTCTTCCTCCTCTCTCTTCCCCCACCTCTTTCTTTCTCTTATACTTCATTCAAGGAGCACTGTGGCACAATGGTTAAAGCTCTCGGCTGCAAACCAAAAGGTTGGTGGTTTGAACCCATCAGCCTCTCCACAAAAGAAAGATGTGGCACTCTGCTTCCCTAAAGATTACAGCCTTGGAAACCTTATGGGGCCGTTCTGCACTGTCCTGTAGGGTCACTGTGAGTTGGAATCGACTTGATGGCAATAAGTTTATACCTCATTCTCTTCCTCCTTCTCTTCCCACTTCTTCTTCCTCTTCTTCCTCCCCCTCCTCTTTCTTTCCCCTATTCCTCATTCTCTTCCTCCTTTCTCATCACCAAGCTACTTCCATGTCCTCAGTATCCAGCGTTGGACTAAATCCTGTACACACATCACGGCATCTAATCCTCTCCACAATCCCACAAGGTAGGTACTACTATACTGCCTGTTTTGCAGAGGGAAAAACTAAGGCAGAGGGATAGTACAATGTACTGCCCACAGTCACATAGCAAGCAAAGGGGCTGAACTTCCAGCCCAGGCATTCTGGCTCCAGAATCCACACTCTAACCATAATGCCAGGTGAAAAGGTAGGTGTCTTGTGAGCCTGGACTGACTGGGCTAGGCAGGAGAGAAGGCGCCAAAGAGCAATAAAAAGGAAATCTTTAGACCAAATTGGCTCAGAAATCTATTGCACTAACCACATCATTGCCTGACAAAAGGAATCTATGTGAAGCCAGTGAGAAGAGAAAGAGGGAAAAAAATAACCCAGCCCTCTGATAGACCCTGTCCACCTTCACGTCAAAGTCACTTTCTAAATGGAGGTTAATTTATTTCCCTTATCAAATGCTCTTGCTTGCAGACAAGCAGAACAATGTCACAGTCACTGATCCATCTGACCCATGTTTCTATTCCATCTCACACCAAGAGGCTCACTGTGCCTGTGAAGCAAGAGGGAAAGATCTCCAGAACGCTCTGAACCCCTCACCCCTCAAGACATGACAGAGGTGAGGGTGGGTTACAAGCATGCATACTTACTTCCCAGGAGCCACAATATCTGAGCCCCCTAGCCTCCCAGCAGTGGGAATCCCCTCTCCTAGAGACCTGTGTATCTTCTGCAGAAAAAGGAAAAGTGGACCCAGCCTTGATTAAAGCATCGAGTCAGCTCCAACTCATGGCAACCCCATGCGTGTCAGAGTAGAACTGTGCTCCATAGGGTTTTTTTTTTTTTTTTTTTATAATTTGTATTGTGCTTTAAGTGAAAGTTCACAAATCAAGTCAGTCTCTCACACATAAACCCATATACACCTTGCTACATACTCCCAGTTACTCTCCCCCTAACGAGACAGCCCGCTCTCTCCCTCCACTCTCTCTTTTCATGGCCATTCCACAGGGTTTAGAACTAGATTGCCAGGCCTGTCTTCTGAGGTGCCTCTGGGTTAGCAGCCTATTGATTAGCAGCAGAGCGTATTAACCATTTGTATCACTCAAAGATTCCAATATTTGATTGGGGTCACTAAATCTAAGCTGATAATAATAGCTATCATTTCCTGGACACTTACCATATGCCGGGAACTGCGCTAAGTGCTTTTATGTTCATTGTTTCCTTTCATCCCCAGAACGACTCTCTGAGGTGGGGTCTCTTATCACCCCCACCATGGGCATTTTAAACATGGCCACGAATTCCTTGAGACTCTTCCTATTAAGAGGTAGGGTCTGCATCTTGAATCTGAGCAGGCTTGTGGCTGCCTCAATCAGTACAGAATGGCAGAAGTAATATTGCCATCCCTAGATTATAAGAGGCCATGCAGCTTCCACTATGTTTGTTAAAACAGTCACTCTTTGAGCCCTGAGCTACCACATAAGAAGCCTAACTATCCTGAAGCAGCCATACTGGCAGGAAGCCCAAACCACAACTAAAGTTCACATGTGGGCACTCCAGTTGTCTCTGCTGAGCCTAGCCCTTGACTACTCCCAGCCCAGCCACCAGACGTGGGAGTGAAGGGGGCTCTGGATCAGGGGCCAGCAAACTTTTTCTGTAGAAGCCCAGACAGTAAATATTGTAGGTTTTGCAGGTGACACAATCTATCTTGAGTACTCAACTCTGGCATTATAGCACAAAAGCAACCATAGATAACATACAAGCAAATGGGTGTGGGCTGTGATCCAATAAAACCACCAAACAGGTGGTGGGCTGGATTTGACTTGTGGACCACAGTTCGCCAATTCCTGTTCTAGATGATGAAACAGACAAGCCATCCCCACTATGCCCTGTCTGTTCCCACGTTCCCGATACCTCGAATCTGTGAACGTAATAGAAAGGTTGGTGGACACCACTAACTTTGGGGGGGCTTGTTGTGCAGCAGTAGATAACTGGAAAACATCCACTGTACATACTGGAAAACGGGGGCTCAGAGAGGTTAAGTCACTTGCTCGAAGTCTCACAGCTAGATAATGGAAGAAGCCGAGGCTGCCTGCCAGGTCTGCCTGACTCCAGAGGCCAAGCTCTCAACGGCTACGATGATGCCATAAGGTGCCGGCTGACGACTGACTCTGAAATCCAGTAGTGAAAATAGTGAGGGATGGCACAAGAGGGAAGGAACATACAGGCTTCGGTAGGCAGGCATGGAGGGTAAGGTCCGAGATGGAGGGAGGAGCCAAATTAAGGAGCTGGATTTTTTTCTAAGTGCAGTAGAGAGCCACTGGATGGTTTCTAAGCAGAGCAGTGTGACTGAAATTACACTTGTTAAGAATCACCCTGGCTGCAGTTGGAGAATGGACTGGGGAAGGGGTGATCTTCGCCAGAGTCCTGTGAGAAGTGAGACTGTGCCTTGCCAGGGACAGGCCACACGGTCATCGTGACCTCATCTGGGACCTGAACAGAGGTCCTTGCCCCTACCCCCTGGGTTGATCCGAGCTTTATAAGCCCTCAGCTAGCACACAAAGGCTTTCCAAGCCCTTGCTGGTGTCCATGGCACTTGCAGGGCTGGAAGCGTTTCTGGGACAGCTTTGGTGCAGCCTGCTCTCCAGACCAAAGGATGTGGACATCACGCCGGAAATTTCCAGGCCACATGGCAAGGAAAGACGCACAGAGGAGCCCACAGCTGACCACCCTCCTGGGGGCCAGCAGGAGGCAGACCAACCTGGCTGTGGCTCAGGGCTCTGGACCCACACAGTATCCATCCACTCAGTCTCCCACCAGAAGCTCAGAAATAGACCCCATCCCTTGGCAGTTTGATTCAACAGATGTGTTGGAAAGCCCAGAACCATCTGCAAAGCTGATGCTGGCAGATGGTGAAACATCTCAGAGAGCAAAGCAGGTGGGGTCTAGGCCACTAAGGAAACTCTCTTTCAGTCTTTCCTCCTCTCTCGGTTGCGTCCTTCCTCAGCACAGTCATTCATTCTCATTTCATCCTTCCTGCCTCTAAATCAGACACATTGTTGGCACATCCATCCCTGCACCGATCCTGGATGCTTCCCAAGTTTACTCAACACAAACCACACAGAGTCCGGAGAGGCCCAGGTGGGCGGGGACATGAGTGCTACCTTCCAGATCAATCCAGTGGGCCCTGCCCAAGCCCTTCCTTTCTCCTGCTGCCCACCTGCCCCCCAAATCCCCAGACCCAGCAGAACTCCAGCCTTACCTTGTTGATTTTGTTGGTTTTGGGGAGCGTCTGGCTGATGTGCAGGTCTGAGTACCGGGGTGGCTTCCGCAGTGGGTTGTTGATGTCACATGGGACCGACTCTGTCCGGACTAACCTTGCTGGATCCGTAGGGGCAAAAACAGCGATGTGGGAGTTTTAATATCAGTTTGGCCTAATGAAAATCAGAGCTCAGAGCCTGAATCAAAGGCCCACCCTCAAGACTGGAAGGGGATTCACTAAAAATAATTGTCATTGTTTTTGCGGTGGTGGAATCAGGGTGTTTCCCGTGGCTCCTAAAATTTTTATATTGCTAATCAGTGACTTTTGGCAATGAAATGTTATCAAAAATAAAACTGATGCTATAAAGACAGGGTTTTATTTCTTTCTTTCTTTTTGTTTTTTTAAATACCGTAATTGTTTTCATGTTGGCATTCGTTTCAGAGCAGGACTTTCCTGAAATATGAGAGGTAATCAGTGGGGAGTCCCTGGGTGGTACAGTTAATGTGCTCAGCTGCTAACTGAAAGGTTGGTGGTTCAAATCCGCCCAGAGGCAACTCGGAAAAAAGGGCCTGGCGATCTGCTTTTGAAAAATCAGCCTTTGAAATCCTATGGAGGACAGTTCCACTGTGACACATATCACGGGGTCGCCGTGAGTCAGAATCGACTCACCGGCAGCTGGTTTTGGGTGGGAATCAGTGGGCAAGCTCACGATGGCGACCGGTCCCTGCCTCCTGTAACCAGCGGATTTGGATTTAGATCACCTTTTGTTACTTTTGGATTTCTCTGGCCTGAGAAGCCTGCTGCATATTCAAACACATCATATGTCTGAAACCAGGCCACCTTGGATCCCTGAAAGAGAGGCTCAACTTGTCCAGCTTTCTCCTCTGCATCACCCTGAAAAAGCCACACAGGAAGCTGGGTACACAGCTGAGGCTAAATAAGTGCATCACCCTGAAAAAGCCACACAGGAAGCTGGGTACACAGCTGAGGCTAAATAAGTGCTTCCTGACCCAAACCATGACATCATCCAAGCTCCTTCTCCCTGTGGCCCTTCTGTTATTTCTACTATTTCCCCCTGCGGAGGGAAAAAAGTGAGAAGCTGAATTCAAAATTTGATGTCTGGCCTTGTTACTTGTTTTTAGCTGCCATTGAGTCGGCCCTCAAATCGTGGCAACCCCATGCACAAGGGAAGAAAACACTGCCTGTTCCTGCGCCGTACCCGCGATTGGTTAGACTGGACTGTTGTGTTCCATAGGGTTTTCACTGGCTGATTTTCAGAAGGAGATCGAGAGGCCTTTCTTCCTACTCCCTCTTAGTCTGGAAGGTCCACTGAAACCTGTTCAGCATCACAGCAACACACAGGCCACCAGTGAGAGACAGGTGGCAGCCGTGCATGAGATCCCATGGCTGACAATCAAACCCAGGTCTCCCACATGCAAGGCCAGAGTTCTGCCACTGAACCTGAATGCTACTTGTTAACTGTTTTTTATTGTGGGGGAGTGGGGAGACGCTGGTTGAGACACTAAAGCTTTAGCTTTGGGCTGACCCAGCGATTGAATTTCTCTGCTCAGCCTGCTTTGTCATCACCATGGAAACTGACCATATTTTCAACTTCCTACCAACAGAGGAATAAAGCAAGAAGCTGGTGGACCTCTGGAAAGTTCAGTTGGCTTTGCTTTTATGAGCACCTGCTGTCTTTGAGCAAAGGGGCACGGCTGTGACGAGGGGTGGGAGGAAAAAAAAAAAAAGCCGCCCTCAAATGTCAGCTCCCAGAGCAGGGCACCTTCCAACAAGCAGGACTTGGTTCCCGTCTCCACGTGGGAGTTGAACCCACTACAGAGAGGAGTCAGGGGATGGGGAGGGAGCGAGTTCCCCCAGACAGGCAGAGGCTCAGGAGCCCTGAGATTTCAGGTTTTAAAATAGCCTCATTGAGTGTATACAGTTACTGAAGGAACAGATGGTTCTTAATTAAGGACGTGGGGTGGGCAGGGCCGAGAGAAGAGAACTGAAGGCTTCTCCTTAACTTGCAGATTTCCCTCCTTGCAGAGATAAACAATGCCAAGATCATCGAAAATCAATGGCCCCTGGCTTTGGGACATGCTCCAGCTCTCTCGGCAGCAATTCGCCTCCTTCTTTAAGTTTGCCTTGGGTTCATTTTAAAACAAAGCTGGTTGCCACGGCCAAAGAGAGGCGTGAAGAGGAAGGAGAACTCAGGATAGGATTACCATGTTGCTGGACCCAGAAGTTGCCTCGCGGTGGCTCTCAGACCACACCCAGCCTACACATGGGGGAGGGGCGGGGAGGTGGTCAGCAGGAGTTTAAAGTATTTTCATAAGTGGCTGGCATTTAAAAGTAGGAATCTGTCACAGAAAACTCCTGGCTTTTCTTTTAAATATCAGAACTGCTGGCAGCACAGCGCCACACTGTCCTCCCTAGATGGCACCTGGTTGTCCAGTTTGCCATACACCACCTCCTCCCTCTCAGCTTCTCTCATTTAGGATACTTGCTTGGCTCTGGCAGACACCTAAGTTTTTGACTCCTGCTCTAGACCAGTTTTTCTGAAACTTTAAAGTACGTGGGAATCACCCATGGATCTTATTAAACATGAAGGTTCTGACTCAGAAGGTCAGCTCCTGGGTGGTGCAAAGGATTCAAAGTCTTGGCTACTAACCGAAAGGTTGGTGGTTCAAATGTACCCAGAGGCACCTCAGAAGAAAGGGCTGGCGATCTGCTTCTGAAAGTCCAGAGCCATGAAAACCCTACCGGGCACTGTTCTACTTTGATACACATGGGGTTGGCATGAGTCGGAATGGACCCGACAGCACCTGGATTGGACTGGGGTGAGGTGGGGCCAGAGATGATGCATTTCTAACAAGCTCCCAGGTGATACAGATGCTACTGGTCCGTGGACCGCACTTTGAATAGCAAGGGTCTAGACCAGAGTTATCCAATAGAACTTTCTGCAAATGATGACAATGTCCTATATCTGTGCTATTCAATATGGTATCCACCAGCCATATATGGGCAAGAATCAAGACAGCTGGACTACAAGGTTTCCCAAAGAGGTGCCTCCTCCCAGAGTCCTCCTTGCGTCTTTCCTTCCAACTCAGCAAAACTGGCCTTGCGTTTGCATGGTGAAAGGCTGGTGGTGGCTCTCCCAAGACTTGCAGCTGCCTCTCTGCCTGGACCTGCTCACACAGACACGCCCAAAGCCCAGGGAGGTGGCATACAGCCAGACTGCCCCCACGCCCACTTCTGCAGGGACAGCTGATGGGTCTGAAGAGCACATTCTGGAAAGACACTGAAAAAGGTGCTCTTTTCGAAGTCGGAATCGACTCGACTGCACTGGGTACTGGTTTTCGAGTGAGAAGGAAAAGCAATGGGATTGGGAGAAAGAAAGGGGAGTGAAAATTAGGAGGGTAGATAAGAATGAGAGAACAGGAATTAGAGACGGGAAGAGGAACTGGGGGGCTAAAGTATTAGGGACTAATATATAAAAAAAATATATAGGGGGCCAGAAATACAGTGAACAGATAAGGGGGATGAAAATAAAAAAGACAGGTGTCAGGAAGAAGGGTGTTGGGAGGGGGTAGAAATAAGAGGGGCAAATATCAGGGGTCAGGAGGTATCCAGAATGGGCCTGGGTGGGACACCTATCACGGATGGCCTGCACGAGCCCCAGCCTACTCTCACCCCTGGGGCAGCAAGTATTATATACTTACCTCCTCGGTGGATGATCAGGAGGTGACAAGGTGGGGCTTCTTTGGTGCATTTGTTGTGGCACTTTAACCTGCAACAGAGAAAGACAGAGAAGGATGGATGGATGGACGGGTGGATAGATGGATGGATGGACGGAGGCACACATGGACAGATGGATGGATGGATGGAAGCACGAATGGACAGATGGATGAATGGATAGATGGGTGGGTAGATGGATGGGTGGGTGGGTGGATGGGTGGATGGATGATGGGTGGATGGATGGATGGACGGACAGACAGACGGACGGACAGATGGATGGATAGATGGGTGGGTAGGTAGACAAGTAGATGGGTGGGTGGATGGACAGATGGACAGATGGGCAGATGGATGGATGGGTAGACGGATGGATGGGAAGGGCAGATGGACAGATGGGTGGGTGGGTGGATTGGATGGATGCATGGATGGATGAACAGATGGATGGAAGGAAGGACAGATGGACGGATGAGTGGATGGATGCATGAATGGGTGGGTGGGTGGGTGGATGGATGGATGGATGGATGGGAAGTCCCAGTGGTTCAGAAGACTCCGGGCGCTGTGGATACAGAGGTGTGTGAGATGAGCTGCCGCAGCTGCTGCAAAGGTGGATCCTTGGCATCCAGGAAATTAAGCCTGAAAAGAAGCTGCTGCTCTGCACTCTCGACCTCATAGGTCAGCTCCAGGAGGTCCAATAGTGGGTTTGCTTTCTAGTTGCCCTTATCAGTCTGTATTTGTCCTCATTATCACCACATCCCTATTCATCATATCCCATTTACTTGGATACTCATTTGCCAGCCACCAACCCACTATGAGTCGGAATCGACTCGACAGCACTGGGATACCACTGGATGTTTACAACAATCTTATGAAGTGGGTACTATTATTTCTATTTACAGATGGGGAAACTGAGGTTGGTTGACTTGGGACAAGTTCTGGCAGAAAACCTGGATCACTGGTCCCAAGGGAGGCCTCTCATTTTTCTCAAAAGCTTAAGCCATAGGAGTCTTAAGGCTTAAGCTAACAGGGACTCCCAATTAGCATGAGATTAGTAACAGGTATTAGGTTTCAGAGGTATTAAGAGTTTAGAGTCAAAATGTACTCCTTTGAGACAAGCCTAAGACGTAACCTTGCTCTTCCCCCTACCCTTGCCTGACTTCATAAGGGTAAGAAAATCCCCAAGTTACTGAGACCTGGCTTTGTCTTTTTCTCTTAGAGGTTCATGTAAAAACAGTGGATACACGTTGTCGCAGATGCTACCTGTGCTCCATGTCCCCGTGGATTTCCTTACCATTTCTGTGCATACCAGGCTAACTTCCAACAGCCAATACCAGCCTCAGGCTGCTCAGAGGTTTAGTATTTAAACAGCAAGGTACAGACACTGTGCAGAGAAGCAGGAACATTACATTTGCCCTTCACCGTCTTCTCTTCTAAGGAGCCCTGGTGGTGCAATGGTTAAGCGCTCAGCTGTTAACCGAAAGGTTGGCGATCTGAAACTCTGCAGGAGAAAGACCTGGCAATATGCTCCCATAAAGATTAAAAAAAAAAACAAAACACTAGTCCCATAAAGATTACAGCCTAGAAACTCTGTCACATGGGGTCGCTATGAGTTGAAATTGACTCTACAGCACCTAACAACATCTTTTCCTCTGGGGATCTGATAAAAAACCAAACCTATTGCCGCTGAGTTAATTCTGACTCATAGCGACCCTATAGGACAGAGTAGAGCTGGCCCATGGGGTTGCCAAGGCTGTAATCTTTACAGAAGCAGACTGCCACATCTTCCTCCCTCGGAGCGGCTGGCGAGTTTGAACTGCCAGCCCTTCAGATAGCAGCCAAGTGCTTAACCACTGTGCCACCAGGGTTCCTTAGGGATCCGATAGTCCCCCTTAATAGAGGGGTGCCAATTATCCAGATGAAGACCTGATGATGATTCCTTGAAGTAAAAGACAGACTTTAAGTAAAGGGGATGACCCTCAATAATGTGGGTGGGCCTCATCAAATCCGTTGAAAGCTGTAAAGTGCAAAACCGAGGTTTCCCTAAGGAAGAAGCATTGTCTTCAGCCCGCCCTGCGGATTTCAGACCTGACATTCCCACAGCCACAGATGTCAATTCCTTGAAATGAAGAGAATTATTCAGTACATTCATGTTTAATTTTATATAATAAATTTATTATTTTGATTTAAATTAAAATCTTAATAAATTTTATGTAAAATTTAATAAGAAAATATAAATACACTCTACTGCTTATGTTTTTCTGGAGAATCCTGACTGACGCAACAAGTAAACCAATCAATGGGATAATTTCAGGTGTGGTGAGTTGGTGAACAAAATAACACAGGGAAACGGGATGGACAGTGGTGGGGATGTGAGGGGCTCTGTGCACCAGGGCCACTGGGAAGACTTGTCCCAGGAGGTGACACTGGAGTAGAGGCTTGGGGAAAGAGCTTCCAGACAGTGCAAAGGTTTGGAAATAAGAGCAAGCTTCTTGGGCTCAGGGGTCAGAAAAAGAACAAAGAAGGTGAGGTTGAGATGAGGAAGGAAAGGGGACAGGGGTCCCGGAGGCCACGCCAAGGAGTCTGCATTTGATCCTGCAGGCTTTAGGAGGCCACCGGAGCTTTGGAGGACTGTGACCTGGTCAGACTGATGTTCGGGAATCCCAGCTGGAAAATCTGCTAATGCCAAGAAGTTTCTGTACCAGTTCTGTTTGGAATAGCTCAATTTCATCCTGGAAGCTTCCAGAAAGAAATTTTTTCTTCCTGCTACTCCACCTATGAATCCTCTCTAAGTGAGTGGTGGTCACGAACAAGTGCAGAGGGAAGGGCTGTATGCAGGTGCCAAGGAGCCCCAAGGTCACTGGGGGCAGCACACCGAACAGGCGCAAGGAGTTTAATTTAAGCTGTGGACCATGGCCGAACCAGGTCTGGGCAGAAGAGGCTTCCAGTGACCTTGCCTGTTCCCTGTCCTCTCCTCTGGTACGTTACTCGCCAGCATCCCTTGCTGCTTGTCCCTTGCAATAATTGAAAACCCTCCTTCACCTCTGGCCAAGGGGTGGGAGATGGAATGCTCATCCTTCCAGCCAGGGGCCTCGGAGGGCAGCGTTAGGGTGGGAGTATGGCCGCTGCTCACACAAAAAAATCCCTGAGGGAAATATCTACGATGCCCAGGTCCTTATAGCCTGCACATCCGAGATCTGCTAATCGAATTGGAGGATTAGCCTCGCCCTGAAATCATACAGACCACAGAGAGGAGCAAGAGAAAGCGTGGGAGGCCATTGCACAGGGCAGGCACACTTCCACTGGGTCTCACTTAGGAAGAGCCATTTTTCAGTGGGAAATATGAGCGATTCCGCCCAAATTACACTTTTCCTTTTCACTGCCCATGGAAGAAAGAGCTCCCATTTAAAAAACCAGTTGTCCGGCCGATTCCGACTCATAGTGACCCTCCAGGACAGAGCAGAACTGCACCATAGGGTTTCCTACGCTGTAATCTTTATGGCAGCAGGCTGCCACATCTTTCTCTCACAGACTGGCCGGTGGGTTGAAACCACTGACCTCTCGGTTAGCAGCTGAGCACTTAACCACTGTGCCACCAAGGCTCCTTGGAAGAAAGAGCTACTAGCATGAAACTCTTCAGTACACCACGTGCTTCAGGATCAGATTCCCGAGTCTCACCCTCTGAGATTCTGATTCAGAAACATCCCCTGGGAATGCGGGCTTTCAGCAAGCACACTCTAAAGCTGCAGAACCACAGTATAAGAGGAATAAATTCCACTTCCCAGACGAGAGATGTCTGGAGCCTAAATCTTCCAGAATACCTGAAGCAAAACCTGTTGCCATAAAGTACATTTTGACTAACAGCAACCCTACAGGAAACAGAAGAACTGCCCGTAGGGTTTCCAAGGCCATAAATCTTTACGGGAGCAGATTGCCACATTTTTCTCCCGTGGAGCGGCCAGTGTGTTGGTACCACCAATCTTTCAATTAGTAGATGAGTGCTCAACCACTGTGCCACCAGGGCTCCTTTTCCAGAATACAACCCCCGCCCCCCAAAAAAACCCCGAGGCTGTCGAGTCGATTCCAACTCATAGCAACCCTATAAGACAGAATAGAACTGTCCTCTAGGGTTTCCAAGGAGTAGTCGGTGGATTTGAACTGCTGACCTTTTGGTTAGCAGCTGAGCTCTTAACCACTGAGCCAACAGGGCTTCTTTTCCAGAATACAGCCCTCCTCAAAAGGGAAAATGGGGTCAGGGTAGCATAGGGGAAGAACCTGGGTTCAAATCATGGTGCCGCCACATCCTGGCTGTGACAACTTGGGAAAGTTGCTGGGCCTCTCTGAGCTGCAGTTTTTCCATCTGTAAAGTGGGTACAATTATAGTATCTGCCTTACAGGATTGTGGTGAGAATTAATAATACAGTGCATGTAAGGTGCCTAGGACAATACTTGACACATAGTAGGTACTCAAAAACTAGCAGCTACTATCCTTTTTATCATAGTGTCATTGTTAGGTGCCATGGAGTTGGTTCCAACTCACAGCGACCCTATGTACAACAGAACGAAACTGTCTGGTCCTATGCCATTCTCACAATCGTTGCTATTTGAGCCCGTTGTTGCAGCCACTGTGTCAATCCATCTCTTTGAGGGTCTTACTCTTTTTTGCTGACCCTCTACTTTACCAAGCATGATGTCCTTCTCCAGGCACTGGTCCCTCCTGATAACATGTCTCAAGTATGTGAGATGAAATCTCACCATCCTGATGCAGGCTACAATGTAGATGAGCCCTAAAAACATTATGCTGAATGAGAGAAGCCAGACACAAAAAGTCACATACTGTATGACTCCATTTACATGAAACATCCAGGATATGTAAATCCACAGAGACAGAAAGCAGACTGGCAGTTGCCAGGGGCTGGGTGGGGAGGGTGGGGGATGGGAGGGGAGTGATTACTTAATGGGTATGGGGTTTTCTTTTGGACTGATAATTGGAACTAAATAGAGGTAGTGGTCTCACAACAACGTGAACGTATTAAATGCTGCTGAATTATTCACTTCAAAACAGTGAATTTTATGTTACGTGAATTTTGCCTCAAACTAAAACAAAACAAATTGAAAAAGCAAGCCCTCTGCCCCTCGATTCCTCGTGCATCTCTTTAGCCTCTTTAAAAGTTTACCCTCCCCAGCTGTGTGACCATGGAAAAGTCAGTCCACCTTGCTGAGCTCCGGTTTCCTCATACGTAAAATTCAAAAAGGATCAAACAAGAAAATGTCTCTGTGGTGTCTGGCATCGAATGGGCCAGTGTTCTAGTAGGGACGGCTAAAAGATACTTTGTGCACACCCAGTAAAAACCTTGCTGCCTTATATAGCCTGGTAACTTGGAAAAGGTTATTTAAACTTCCATTCCAAATGGTTAATTAAAAAAAAAAAAAAAACCTTCCAAGGTTTAACGGGATAAGCTTCAGTTATCAAGAAAAGCTGCTTATGTGGAATATCTCATTGTCCAAAGGAGATCCTGGCTAATTGAGACATTTCTCTGTCCGCAGGTTAAATACGTGCATTCATTCTTGAGGGTAGAATCTGGGTCTTACTCATTTTTTAGTCCCCTCTCCTTTTCCCCTTTTAGTCCCTGGTCTGGTGGCTGATGCCTAATACATGTTTAATAAATATTAGAGAGATGGAAGAAGAGAGGAAGAAAGGAAAAGGAAGGACAAGCAGAAGGGAAAACCTAACAAATGCTACTGATTTAGGGGCATTAATCGTCTCTCCCAAACATTTTTTGAAAAATGACTTTGATTTCTTAAAAATTATTATCTACTTAGTTTGTGAAGGAGTCCCTGGGTGGTGCAAAGGATTAAGTGCTCGGCTACTAACTGAATGGGTGGCAGTTCGAGTCCATCCAGAGGAGCCTTGGAAGAAAGGCCTGGTGATCTACTTCCAAAAAATCAGCCATTGAAAATCCTATGGACCAGTTTCTACACATGGGGTCACCATGAGTCAGAATCGACTCGATGGCAACAGGCTTTGTTTCTTTGGTTTTAGTTCATGATGTGAACTGCAGGTAACGTCCCTCTCTGCACTGCCTTCCTCCTCCCTTTCGTCCTCTCTCCTCTTTCTCCAACAGTCCTTGGGTGGGGGTGGGGGCAGGGATGTGACCAGACTGGACCTCCAAAGATCTTGTTCTGGAGCTGTGGGGGCAAATGGCCCCATTTATAAGCAGCTCTGCTGTTTTCTTAATACGTTTGTCATGGTGCCATGGTCCCCAGCAGACCTGTAGAGCAGACGCAAACCCAGAGCCTAGCATGGGGCTGGGCTCAGAACACTGGCCTTTGCGGAAGCAGAGACAGGCCAGGCTCCTGGTGGGGAAGACTGTTCGAGTAGCAAATTTATAAAGTTTACTGTGAGCAGCCCAAAGCCCTGATTTCTCTTACTTTCTCTTGCCCCACACCAGCTCACTTTGCCAAACACCTGGCCAGGGCACAGCCTTTCCACACAGAGTGCAAAGGCAACATTTTAAAAACCTGGCCCCCAACGTGGGAAGAAGGGAAGAGGGGTGGGGGTGGGGGTCTTTGCTTAACGGGCACTGAGTTTCTGTTAATGGTGGCGAATAACTCAATTAAACAAGCATCAACTTTGAGCCAGGCGCTCTTACATAACTTACTTAGTCTGAACAACCACCCCATGAGAGGTGGATATTGTCATGCCCATTTCAAAGTCAAAAAGACTGAGGCTTAGCACACAGCCTAGTCACACAGATAGCAAAGATCAGAGTCAGGATGACTGACAGACTGCTCATTCATTCATGCACTCAAAACAAAACAAAACACCAGTATTGCATTCCTTCTCTGTGCCAGGTACTATGCTAGGCACTGGGAGGGAGGGGGTGATAAAATAGGGCAAGAATTCTCTTTAAGGCTCTTACGATCTAGCAAGGAGTTTATTTTTTATTTTCTAGGGATGCAAACCCATTTCTTATGGACTCAAGCACGAACATTCTTCTACTCATCCCACTGCCTCAAAATCTTTTAGAAATAATCCCACCTGGACTTCAACCAGGTACTTGGACCCTTGGGTTGGCAAGGACCACCTTCCCTCCAGAGGCTGCTTTTGAGAGCTATTCAGCCACCAGGTATTTACTGACCACTTACTATGTGCCCACACTGTGCTAGCCCTAGAGATATAAATGGTAAACAACCCAGACAAGGACCTTCCCTCAAAGAGCTGGGGTGACAGGCAGGTAAACAGGCGACGACGACATGATGATATATATGATATATGGTTATGATGAGCAATTGCAGGGTGGCATTTCTGATTTGAGAGGAGTCTGGGAGGGCTTCCTGGAGTAAGTGATGACTGAGCCAAGCCTGAAAGATAAGTGGGAACTAGGAGAGGTAGAGGAGCTCTGGTGGCCCAAAGGTTTAAGCACTTGGCTGCTCACTGAAAGGTAGGAGGTTTGAACCCACACAGCAGCTCCATGGGAGAAAGTCCTGGCCATCTGCTCCCACAAAGATTACAGCCTAGGCAACGCTACGGGGCAGCTCTACTCTGCCACATGGTGTCACCGTGAGTCAGAATTGACTTGACGGCACCCAGTGACAACAATAACAGCAGAGGTGGGCAGCAAAGATCTAGGCAGAAGCACTCCGGTGCAAAAACATGGTAATGAATGAGCACCTGGCCAGGGTCAAGGTGGCCAGAGCTCTGGGCTGAGGAGGGGAGTAGTGAGAGGGGAGGAAGGAGAAGTAAGCAAGGTCTTATGCAGGGTCTCATCAGGAGGCTGGATTTTATGCTGAGAGCAAGAGGTAACCAATGGAGGATTTTAAGCAGGGAGGTGAAGGCTGGGTAAGTGTTTTGGAAAGAGCCCTCTGGGAGGGGATTACTGCAGTTAAAGGGCAGCGACCTTCCCCTCTCTCATTACCTCCCCCGCCCCGCCCCGCCCCTGCACTGCCATTGCATGAATTGCTGCCTGCTGCTTCTTGCAAAATCTCCAAACCAAATCACTGCTCCCTTGGCGGTCGAGCTGATCCTACCAAATGCCCCAACTGAGCATTTCTGTCTCATTTTGATTCCCCTGTGGTCTGTGCATTGAGCTGATGCTTCTAGAAGTGCCTCCATATGCTCTCGGTGAAGGATACCATCACCTCCCTTCCCACACTGCTGACAACTCAGAAGGTGCAGCTTCCTGGACTCTTAGAAAGAAACCCCGACAACAACATAAATAAGCAAGATACAGTCGGGAGGACTGACATAAGCCAGACATCAGGCTCCATCGACATCATGAAAAATAATCAGAAACCCCAGCACCACTCTCTCCAGAAGAGGCCACAGTGAGGGAAGCTATAAAAAATAGATTTAGTTATTACCTGTTAGAAATGCCACCTCCAACCCAAATTCCTTACGAGAGAAGAAAGTGACTGTAGGGCCTTCTTGGCTCCCTGGACCGGCAGATGTTATTCAGAACACAAAGGCCCATTTGTTATCTTTCAGTCCAAGGAAGGATAATGGCAGAGTGCAGCAGGCTCTTCAGCAGAGCTGTAGTGAGCCTACTATGTGGCCGGCCCTTTGCCCATGTAAAGTGGTTAGGAGTCTGGGATCTGCAATTAGAGAGATCCGTGGCTTTGTATCACAGATCCACCCACCGTGAGACTTTGGGTCAGCATTTTACTTCTGAAGGCCTCTGTTTCCTCATCTGTGAAATGGGCATAATAATGGACCCTGCCTTCCATGGTTGTTTTGAGGATTAAGCAATGAAGTCACGCATGTAACGTGTTTAGCAAAATGTCTGGCACTTCGTAAGCACTCAATACATGATACCATCATCATCACCACATCCAATCCCCACCTCTGCCTCCACTGGAATCCTAATTGTCCCTCACATACAACTGTAATTGGAACCAAGTTTTTGCTTGTATTAGGCTAAAATGCATGTAAAAAAAAAAAAGGGACCATTAATTTCCATGATAATTATTGCAAAAACTGAAGTGTTTCTATTAATGGAAAAGTAAACTCAAGCTTCAAGCTGGTGATCTCTGAAATGCATGCTCATAATTATACCCTGCCAATATCCTGCCTGTTGTACAAGTTCCTGAAGCTTCCAGGAACTCAGCGGCAGCTGCAACATCCGTGCTCATCATTCCTCCGGATTCTCAAAGGCTGGGCAAGTTAGTGTGACCAGTGGCTCAAACCAGCCCTGGCCTACTGCTTCACGTTTTCATCTCTTCATCACCTGTAGCTGGAGCCATCCTGATGCCCCAGTTCTTCTTCATATAGTCCAGCTTCTCAGATTATTTGCTCAGCATACAATTGAATAAGTATGGTGAAAGGATACAACCCTGACACACACCTTTCCTGACTTTAAACCACTCAGTATTCCCTTGTTCTGTCTTAATAACTGCCTCTTGATCTATGTACAGGTTCCTCATGAGCACAACTGAGTGTTCTGGAATTCCCATTCTTCAAAATGCTATCCATAGTATGTTATGATCTACATGGTCGAATGCCTTTGCGTAGTCAATAAAACACAGGTAAACATCTTTCTGGTATTCTCTGCTTTCAGCCAAGATCCATCTGACATCAGCAATGATATCCCTGGTTCCACGTCCTCTTCTGAAACCGACCTGAATTTCTGGCAGTTCCCTGTTGATGTACTGCTGCAACTGCTTTCAAATGATCTTCAGCAAAATTTTACTTGTATGTGATATTAATGATATTGTTTGATAACTTCCACATTCAGTTGGATCACCTTTCTTGGGAATAGGCATAAATATGGATCTCTTCCAGTTGGTTGGCCAGGTACCTGTCTTCCATATTTCTTGGCATAGACAAGTGAGCACTTCCAACACTGCATCCGTTTGTTGAAATATCTCAATCAGTATTCCGTCAATTCCTGGAGCCTTGTTTTTTGCCAATGCCTTCAGTGCAGCTTAGATTTCTTTCTTTAGTACCATCGGTTCCTGATCATATGCTACGTATTGAAATGGCTTAATATCAACCAATTCTTTTTGGTATAATGACTCTGTGCATTCCTTCCATCTTCTTTTGATGCTTCCTGCGTCGCTTAATATTTTCCCCATAGAATCCTTCACTATTGCAACTTGAGGCTTGAATTTTTTCTTCAGTTCTTTCAGCTTCAGAAATGTCAAGTGTGCTCTTCCCTTTTGGTTTTCTATCTCCAGCTCTTTGGTCATGTCATTATAGTACCTCGTCTTCTCAAGCCACGCTTTGAAGTCTTCTGTTCGGTTCTATTACTTCATCATTTCTTCCTTTTGCTTTAGCTACTCAGTCTTCAAGGGTAAGTTTCAGAGTCTCTTCTGACATCCATTTAGGTCTTTTCTTTCTTTCCTGTCTTTTTAATGACCTCTTGCTTTCTTCATGTATGATGCCCTTGATGTCATTCCACAACTCGTCTGGTCTTTGGTCATTAGTATTCAATGTGTCAAATTTATTCTTGAGATGGTCTCTAAATTCAGGTGGGATACACTCAAGGTCATCCTTTGGCTCTCGTGGACTTGTTCTAATTTTCTCCAGTTTCAACTTGAGCTTGTATATAAGCAATTGATGGTCTATTCCGCAGTCAGCCCCTGGCCTTGTTCTGACTGATGGTATTGAGCTTTTCCATCGTCTCTTTCCACAGATGTAGTTGATTTGATTCCTGTGTATTCCATCTGGTGAGGTCCATGTGTACAGTCACCATTTATGGGTGAAAAAAGGTATTTGCAGTGAAGAAGTCGTTGATCTTACAAAATTGTATAACGCAATCTCTGGCATCGTTTCTGTTACCAAAGCCGTATTTTCCAACTACTGATCCATCTTTGTTTACAACTTTTGAATTATCAATGCAAGACAGCAATGGTTTTGTTTTGTTTTATGGCAACTCTAGAACGAACAAACCTGTCTTGGAAGTACAGCCAGAGTGCCTCTTATGATGGAGAGACTTCGTCTCCTGTATTTTGGACATGGTATCAGGGGGGACCAGTCCCTGGAGAGGGACATCATGCTCAGTAGAGAGTCAGCGAAAAAGAGGAAGACCCTCAACAAGATGGAATGACACAGTGAGCACAACAATGGGCTCAAACATAGCAACGATTGTGAGGATGGTGTAGGACCAGGCAGTGTTTCATTCTGTTGCACACAGGGTCACGATGAGTCAAAACTGACTCGGCAGCACCTAAGCTGCGTAAGAAACCACCAAACTGTTTAGAAGCTGTGTTTTTCATTCTCCTACTCCTAGTGGCAAGGATCCTTGGATGGCACAAACAGTTAAGGCCTCTACTACTAGCTGAAAGGTTGGCAGTTCAAATCTACCCTAAGCACCTCAAAAGACAGGCCTGGTGATTTGGTTCTACTCAGAATTGACTCAATAGCAACTAACAACGACAATAACAACCCCTAGTGGCAGAAGTCTCTGGGTGGTGCAAACAGCTAACAAGCTGGGCTACTAATCAAAAGGTCAGAGGTGAGAGTCCGCCCAGAGATGCCTCGGAAGAAAGGCCTGGTGATCTACTGCCAAAAAGTCAGCCACTGAAAACTCTACGGAGGAGCAGTTCTACTCTGACACACACGGGGTTGCCGTGAGTCAGAATTGACTCAGTGGCATCTGATAACTGGCACCCCAAGTGGCAGTACAGAGCCCCCTACATGACAGACACTCCTTTGGGACCAGCTGACCTAACCAGAGCTGAAGCACAGTGTATAAGGTGAGAGCATAAAAACCCATGGCCGTCGAGTGGCTTCCGACTCATAGCGACCCTAAAGGACAGAGTAGAACGGCCCCATAGGGATTCCAAGGAGTGCCTGAAGGATTTGAACTGCCAACATTTTGGTTAGTAGCTGTAGCTTTTAACCACTACACCACCAGGGTTATAAGAGGGCTAAAACAAGCATCAGAGAAAGAAAGTTAAAACACTAATTCTCCCCTGGCAGAGTGAGAGGGTGCCTCCGTCCTTTCCGCACGCCAGCTCCCATAGAAAAGAAGCCCTGTGGTTCAAACTCTTATTTTCTAGAGTAGAAAAAAAAAAAAAAAAGAGTAGAAGCCACCCCGAATCACTGCTCTGCACCTTCCTGTAAGAAATGCAGACAGGAATGGAGAGGTTTCCAAGGAGCCAGACCTCAGCTGTGCAGAAGCCTGCTGGGGGACCCTGAGAAGGGATGAGGACACAGACAACAGATGATAGCGGGCTGGGAAAAATCCATCAGCCTCGGACTGCAAAGCAAACTTCTGCAGCTGAATCCACAGTTATCAGACAATCGGTGAATTGTGCTGACATCCACCACCCAGAGCTAAACTCCATTCCCTGCTCATGGACCTATTAGAAGAAAACGCCTCAATTTAGATTACAGCAAATTGCCTTCCGAGCCTTAATTTCCTATTAGTTCATTAATCTCTCTATTCAGAACGCCAACAAGACAGCTGATGATAATTCCAGAGGAAGTGGGCATGAAACTAAAGCAGGAGGGAAGGGGGTTAGACATTAAGGAGAAATTTCCTGGCTTCCTGGGTGGAGGGATAGCCCAAAGTCAATTCATAAAGTTAGTCATAGTATTAGCGCTCATTGATTAAGCGCTCATAGCGTGCCAGGTACTAGACTGAGCATTTACCTGAATTATCTCACTTAGTTTTTTTTTTTTAATAATCTAGCATGGTAGATATTACTATCCCCATTTTACAGAGGCAAGAACTGAGGCTCAAAAGGGGTTTGTACAACCAGTTGGTGGCAGAAGCAGGATTCAAACACAGTAAGAGTCTGACCTTCTGCCCAGGTTCCTAATCGCATGTTATCTTTTTACTCCTCACACAGAGCTTAAAGGATAAAATTATGTGCCAGGTACTGCGGGAGAGGATGCTGAGAAGATCCACGTCTAGAGCGAGGCCAAGGGGTGCCTTGGAAGGAAGGCCTGGCAAAGAGCCTGAAAAACAAGCAGCAAAGATTTACTACCCTTACAAAAACAGCTCACGCTATGCGTCAGGCTAGAAAATAAGATTTGAACTTGTGTTTTAAACTATGACCTTTATCTGGAACAATGGTTCTGAAAGTGTCATCCGGTAGAACTTGTTAAGATGTCAATTCTGGGGCCCCACCTTAGACCTTCTGAAACTCTGGGAGTGGGGCCTGCAATCTGTGCTTTAACAAGCCCCCTAAGGGATGCATGTTCTAGTTTGAGACCCAAATGTTTGAGTGTTCGACTATTAGCCAAAAGGTTGGCAGTTTGAAACCACTCAGAGGCGACTGGGAAGACAGGCTGGAGATCTGCTTCCAAAAGGTCACAGCCATCGAAAATCCTATGGGACAGTTGTGCTCTGCACACACAGGGCAGTTGTGAGTCGGAATCGGCTCCAGGGCAACTAAGAACAACAACAATCTAGAAAAGGAGTCCCGGGCTCAAATGGTGATGAAGCATTCGACTACTTACCCAGAGGTTGGCGGTTCAAACCCAGGCAGGGGTGCCTGGGAAGAAAGGCCTGCAGTCTGCTTCTGAAGGGTCAGTGCAGTTGAAAACCTTAGGAAGCACAGTTCTACTCTGACACACGCGGGGTTGCCATGAGTTGGATCAACTCTGTGTTAACCGATATAATATAAAAACAGAAAATCTGCTCTGGAAGGGACCTCGGAGGTCGTGCAGAGCAGGGCCTCTCAAGCTTCAGATGCACCAAGACCACCTGCGCAATCTGAAAATGCAGATTCTGATGGAGCAGGTCCGGGGCAGGGCCTGAGACTCTGCATTCTAACCAGCTCCCAGTTGATGCTGAGGCTGCTGCTCTGGGGGCCACAGGTGGAGTAGCAAAGATCTAACCCAATCCCTGGTCACCCAGGGAGTTTCTGGCATTAACAAGACCAGGATTGTGCTAGGTTTAAAAAACAAAACAAAAAGCATTGCCTCCAGGGAGGATTCAAACCCATCTCTTTGGGGTGTTTTAGGTGCACAGCAATGACTTGGACTACACACTATTTTTCCACTATTTTCTCAGGTGTGAGACCTTCCCGAACCACTTTAATTAAAATTGCAGCCTCCACGCTGAACCACTTTAATTAAAATTGCAGGCCCCACCCTATCCTTCCTATCCCCCTTTCTCTACTCTTCTCCTTCTTGTTGTTGGGTGCTGTCTAGTCAATTTCTATTCATAGTGACCCATGGAGACAGAGTAGAACTGCCCCGTAGGGTTTCCAAGGAGCGGCTGGTAGATTTGAACTGCCGACCTTTTGGTTAGCAGCAAAGCTCTTAATCACTGAGCCAGCAGAGCTCCATGGCAGCCCTGGGACACTAATGTTCACCAGACTCAGCGCCATCTCTTTGAAATGTCCCGTCACTGTTCTTTATGATACACCATGCACTACGTTTCTCTGTAGGTCTGTCTCCCGTAAACCTGAGGATGGGGTCAGCGTACTAACCATCTCTTTACCTCTTCTAAGCCTCCTATCGACCCATAAGTGAGTCCAAAATTTGGCCAGTCTTTGAAAACACATATAAATGACCGTCCATTTGTATTATAATTAATGCAAAAATGGCAAGATTTTATTTCTGGAAGACTAAGTCCTGACTTGGACTGGTGATATCAGCAATGCATGCTCAGACTTGTGCACTGGAGAGAACTCTATAAACCCTGCTGTAGATACACAAATGCAACGTCCAGCCTCCCGAAGCACACATGGGAGTCGTGCAGCAGCTGCGGCAGCCACGGTCACCATTTGGGCAGTTTTTCTATGGTTGGTGCAAGTGGGTGACAGCGGTGAAGACCAGGGCTTGGTTTGAAGTCTAACTCCTACATACCAGGAGCCAGGTTTGCGTAGGTGGAGTGAGGAGGAATGTTCTTTGATAACATATTGTCATCTGGGGCCAGGGCATTTCTCGGAGTCCTTCCAACAGCACTATGATGGGTGCCAACAGTACACCCATTTTGCAGATAAGGAAACTGAGCCCTAAGATGACAAGATGCTCCTGCTCATGCAGGGAGTTCAACGACAGAGCTGGGAACCAAACTCAGTTCTGGCGGCTTCTAAAGCCCGAGCTCCTTGCAGCTTCCCCCCGCCGCACCCCCCCCAGGTCTCTCCCAGCCTCCTCTTCCAACCCTTGGTGGAACGGTGCCTTTGCTTATTAATTCTAGAACACAGAGCAAGAGGAAAGGCTGCCTCAGAGTTCCACCTCCAGCGCCGAAAATTAAAATGGCTCAGGAAGTGTTCAGCCTTGCTGACTCCCGACTGCGTCCCTGTCACCTAATTACCTGACTTCAAAGGCCCACATGGCAGGTGTGAGGATGCGAAGGCTGCCGTTCACCCCAGAATTCAATGTGGCCAGACACAGAGGAGACAGGCCCCCAGAGCAGTTGAGTACAGGGGAAACCGGACAGCCTGTGAGCTGGACCCAGGGCTGGGCCTTGTGCTTCTCGGAGTCAGAATGACCAGGGGCCACCATTCTGTGGGCTCATTTGAGATGTGGGGTCTACCTCAGACAGGGATAGGGGTGCAGCGTCAAAACACCAAGGCTTGGTAATCACTGCCTGCCTCCCCTTATTCCATGAAGCTTAAGGGTCCTTAGGGCTGGAACTCATTAATCTTCCCAGTCTCCAGCGGGAAGGGAGCTCAGCCTTACCCTTCCTTACTTGCATGAGACCTCAGGAGGAGAGTGAAAACTCACCCCAGCTGAGATCCCACCTCCACCATGGGGCAGAGATGCCGGGAGGCCTGAAGGGCCTAAGGGAGAGTTTCCTGCCAGGATGGTGGACAAGGAAGAACAAGCCTAGAGGGATTCCTCTGATCCTTTAAACTAAGGGACTCCCAGAAAACAAGCAGATGCACACGTATTTGTAATTACTACATACAGTTGAATGTCATTGATTATTTTACAGTAACTGAAGCAGAAAGAAAACAAATGAAACCCATTGCTGACAAGTCAATTCCAACTCATAGTGACCCTATAGGACAGAGCAGAACTGCCCCATAGGGTTCCCAAGGAGTGGCTGGTGGATTTGAACTGCCAACCTTTACGGTTAGTAACAAAGCTCTTAGCTCTTAACCACTGAACCACCAGAGAGGGTACTTAATACATGCTTACTGAAGGAGGGGGGAGGCTGGGAGGGCAGACAGAAAGGCAATTGCAATCTTTTACTGAACTCTGCCTGGAGTTCCTGGGTGGTGGAAACCCTTAACACACTCTGCTGACAACTGAAAGGTTGGAGGTTCAAATTCACCCAGAGGCACCTCGGAAGAAAGGCCTGGTGATCTACTTTAAAAAAAAACAGCCGTTGGATACTCTGTGGAGCACAGTTCTGCTCTGACAGACATGGGGTCTCCATGAGCTGGAATCAATTACACAGCAACTAGAACTCTGACAGGGCACTGGGCTGTGTCCCTCGTTCTGTTGATTTATTGAATGCTCACCCTCAGATGAGGCAGGGATGGTGCTATTCCTCTCAAGCAGATGAAAATACATGAGACAGAAATGTCAAGCGACTTCTCCAAGGTCACACAGCTAGAAAGTGGCAGAGCCAGAATTTGAGCTCAGCTTAGTGTGACTCCAGGGCTTGAATTCAGGATCATGGTTTTCTCCTGCCTTCTTACCCTTTGCCAGCCATGACCCGACATGAGCGTGCAGAAGGGGAAAGGATGAGGGACAGAGGGGTTGTGTGGTCTGGCCTTCTCACCAGAACTCAAGACAGCATAATGCCACAGAAAGTGAGTAGAACAGGACTCAGGGGGCCAGGGTTCAAGTCCTGAGTGCCACATCCTAGCTGTGTGACCTGAGGCACATGGCTTATCCTGGCGACACTCAGCTTTCATGTCTGTAAAATTGAGAGAATTATAATACTTCCTTCCCCATTCAGAGAGTTACAGTGACGAGAAAAAACAGAGGACAAAAGGACTTTGAAAACTCTAACTCAGGTTGGCAACTACAGCCAAAGGGCCAAACCCGGCCCTTGGCCTGTCTTGGTAAATAAAGTTTACTGGAACACGGCCATACGCGTACTCAATGGCTGCTTTGCCCTATAAGGCAGAGTAGCTACAACAAAGACCTTACGACCTTATGACCTGAAAAGCCTAACATATTTACTATCTGATACTTTACAGAAAAAGTTTGCCGACCCTTGCTCTTAAGTGTTATGAAAATGCAAGGTACCACTGTGTCCCAGAAGACAGCATTATGCCTTTCTAGCATCTTCGATCAGCTATAGTTCTTATTCAGAATTGTTCTCCAGACACTTTGACCCAAATGAGGAGGTTTATTTAAGACACATTTCTGGAAAACGGAGCAAGTAACTCTCCCGAGAATCAAGAAACCGAGCTCCCCTGAGCTATTACTTCAGGGCCTGGTATCGCTCTGACTGACATCAGGCACCACGGGACGTCACTTCAAGGGGCAGCCACTTACTTGCAGTTTTTACACTTGAGGCCAAAAAGCATCCCTTTCCCACAGACTGTGCAGGTCTGAGACATCCAGTACTTGGTGGAAAACCTGTGGAAGAGAGACAGAAAGGTTCAAGGGTGAGGTGACAGTGCCTGGCGGATCTCCATGAGGGTAGCCCGCTTAAAGGGGAAGCGCATGGGCTCCCGAGTTAGACGGGTCTGGATTCCAGTCCTGCCTCTTCCCACATCTGTGACTTAATCAAGTTGCTTCCATCACTGGAACCTCAGTCTCCTCATCTGCAAAGTGGGAGTAATAATGGCGTTGACTTCATAGGTTATTGGCAGGTCACATCTGCAACGTAGTATACGCTCAAGGAGCTGGGCTGTGACTCTATTTTTACCTTGAACATTTGTAACGATCATTCATTTGTTCAACAAATAGTGCCTGATGGCCTACCAAGTTGTGGGACAGAGCAATGGGTGGGGCTTGAACTGGCCTCAGAAAGCTGCAAAGCAAGGTGGGGCCTCCGGGGAGTCCCCCTGAGTCATTCCTGGTCATATTACCTGGAGAGCTTCAAAGAGGTGAAACTCCAAATTTGGGTAGCAGAGAAGAGCTCCCTAAAGTAAAAGCCCTTTCAGACTATCAGGTCGCCCCCTCCCCCCAACTACCACCACTTGTTGCCAACACAGGGCAGCTTAGACGCTTCCTATACACAGCTGGAGTCCCTGGGTTGTGCAAGCAATTAAATGCATTCACTCTAACCAAAAGGTTACAGGTTCAAGTCCACCCAGAGGCACCCCAGAAGAAAAGCCTGGTGATCTACTTCCAAAAAATCAGCCATGGAAAACTTTGTGGAGCACAGTCCTACTCTGACACACATTGGGTCACCTTGGGTCGGAAATGACGCCACAGTTTTGTTTTCTTTTTTTTTAATATACAGTTTTGGACCAACGGGAGAGCAAGTCCATCAGATTAACTTCTTCGATTCCCCCAGCTGCTGGTGAACTTTTCCTCCTCAAGAGATAGCAGGAAGCAGCAGGACTGGGTGCAAGGCAAGTATTGAAGGTTGCCGGGTCACAGTTAATTTTAATTTTCAATTTTGTCACCGTCAGCAGGAGTTGTATCTAATCTCCACCACTTCAGAGTGTCAAAATGAACATCGGAAGTGATTATGTAACTCAGTGCCTAGGAATTTTAAGGGAAAGGTGGCATCCTTCTGCTGTACCATTTGCCTGATCTAGGTCAGTGACTCTCCGAACAGAACAAACTGCAGCCCCAACGTCCTTATCTAGGCAAACACAATATTCCCAGTGAAGACTTGTGGCCAAGGAAACTCTTTCTCCAGTGTGGGACAGGGGGCTGTTTAAGCCCCTTTCTGTCCCTTCAGCAGGGACAGAGAGTTTAATGGGGTCTGTTTTGTAGGATTTGGCAGCTCTGGGGAATGTATTTCACCCACCAGCCATGGAATTGGGAGTGGGAAGGTGAGTGGCCCGTGGAAGTTTTCTCTCATTTCTAGCCCAGCCCTCCCCGCCCCGGACCAGCTCTCCTTCTTCCCTAGCTTAGCTAAGATGACTGACATGACAGCGGATGGGATTCGAATTTCATTTCTGCACCAAGGCTGGGATGAGGGCAGGGCTCTCCCTCCAGGCTCCAAGCATGGGGCAACACGGAAGAGTAACAGGTCATCTAAGAAGACGTTCCTGGCACCCCAAGATCATCAGGTGGCCTCCCTCCTCTGGACATCTGCAAATGAGCCTGGGGTACCATCCCGGTCCCAACATTAGGGTCAGAGATCCTCGGGGCAGGGCGAGCCAAGAGCAGAGCCAATTGAGGACTGGAGCCAATCCAGGTGAAATGGCAGAGCAGGCGCTGTAGCATTTTCAGGGGTGGGGCCAAGTTAGAGGTGGAGCCAATGCAGGGGGTGTGGCAGAGGGAGCATGATAGATCCAAGGGTAGGACTGAGCCCAAGGGTGGGGGCCAAGCTGAGGGGCAGAGCCTATTTGGGGGTGGGGCCAATCTTGAGGGTGTGGCAGAGACAAGGGGCGTGGCAAACAGCAGTGGAAGGGGAGGCAGGCAGAGGCAGAAAGATGGGCAGGGAGGAAAAAGGGGCGGGATGAGACAAGGGGCAGAGCTGACCTGGGCTGGGGCCATGCCAGGGGTGGGGCAGATTCAACAAGGGAGCCAAGCCAGGGACTAGGGCGGAGCCTAGCCAGGGGCCATGGGGAAGCAAACAGCTAAGAAATGCCCCTCCAGGATACCCTTTTCTCTGCATCTCATCCTGATCATTGATGTCTCTATTATGTGTTTCTCACTGCTTCCTCCGACATTTTTTCACGAGTCTTAAAAATGGTCCTGTCAACATATTTCTTTCACAAACTGTTAACGAGGTACCCTTGGGGGAGCGTGCACATTCCTGCTTCCCCCCTCCCCGCTCACAGCTATGTGCAGGGTCGGATTACCCAATAAGCAAGGTATGCAAGTGCCCAGTTGTGCCTTCCCACCAATTTGCAGTGCACAATTTCACCTGTCCCCCCACCACGTCAAAAATGTGGTGAAACCCATATGAAATGGCTCACCACAGATTAGCAAGTAAATACAATTAAGCCTGAGCATATAGTGTTTGCTGGTTAATCCACCCCTGGCTATGTGTCTGCCCCTCTTATTACCCCCGATGGCCCTCAGCCCTTGGTGTTGCCGTGGTCTGTTTAACAGGCTGCCTCCTTCCACTAGGCCGGTAGCTCCTTGAGGGCACAGACTTTACGTCTTGCTCAATGCTGCAACCCTGGCCTAGAAACTCTATAAACACTAGTCAAAGAACCCATGAATGAGTGAACAATTCCCTCAGCTAGTTCACAGAGGCCTTGGTGCAAAGAAAACTCCCAGCAGTGGTGTCAAAAGAACACAAAGTACTGAGACTAACTGGTTTTAGAACCATCACTTAATAACCAGGGCCTCAGTTTCTTCATCTGCCGAATGGGCATTACCATATCCGCCCCACCTACCCCAATGTGAAGATAACGAAATAAAAAGCCGAAGTTAAGGACCAACTTTTAGGGGCTGACTGGTATATGCAAACCCTGGGAATCCACCCCCTCCAGAAAAGGGGCAGGTGTACCCCCAGAGAGGTTGTCCTGTGTGACCAGCTCTGGACTGTCTCATGCCTCAGCAGAGAGCAAGGACTTCTGAGTTCAGCCTGCCAGGCCCAGGTCCTATCTTGTGTCTTCTGGGCGGGAGACCCAAAACTAGAACGTAAAGCACTCACTTCAACAAGACATTTATTGAGTATTTATTATGTGCCAGGCCTTGTGCTAAACCTTTTTCACATATTATCTCTTTTAATCCTCACCACTGCCCTATGCGTAGGCAGAATGATTTGGTGAGAAAATGGATCCTCAGAGAAGTAAAATAACTTGCCAGGCTTTACTAGCTGGAATCGGAAAACAGACCAGCCTGACTCCAAAGCCCTTGTTTTTAACCAATACGTGCTAATTGTATAAGGGCCAGATCAATAAGCAGCAGCCATCTCGGTTCCCCGGCAGCTGCATCAAGGTTCAGCCTGGCAGAGGAGAGGGGCCATGGTGACATAGGAACTAGAGCAAAATACTGCCCGGCCTTCCCCGACCCGGGCAGGGCCAGAGCCCAGCAGCACCCCTTGCTGTCCTGGAAGGTGGGCACCAGTGCACCTACCTGTGCTTGATGGAGTTGCCCAGGTCTCGGCGTGGGATCTGTGGGGACCAGCGCGGCACTGACAGAGTGTCTGCAGGGAGAGAAGAGAAGAGGACAGGAGCCCGTTACATAGAGGGCCAGAGGCTGAGGTATGCTCTGGCCAAGCCCTGGGAAGAAAAGGGAGGATCACTGGCCTCGGGAAGGACACCAACCGCCATCACTGTCTAAACCAAAGCAAAGCGGAACACTGTTGCCTCAACTCATGCAAAGGCCCCTGGGTAGGGCCACCTGAAAGAAGTGGGAAAAATAAATTGAGTATGGTTTCCATTTGCAGAGTGCTTGCTGTGTGCCAGGCATGTACTAAGTGACTCACATACCTTCATTCATTATATCCTCAAAACAACTCCGAGCACTGGGGCTGTTAGTGTCCCCATCTTATAGATTAGGAAACTGAGGCTTGGAGAGGGAAAGGCACTTGTCCAAGCTCCTACACTCAGTAGGCTGCACAGCGGGCTGTGAATCCAGGTGTGAGGGACTCTAGGGCAGATGCCTTTGCATGCAAAGTTGTAATGGCAGCACATTCCAAATACACCATCTTCCTAATTTTTGCCATGCTCCTGTACAACCCATAAATTTATTTCCTTAACATTTTTAATTGACCCCATTCTTGCTTAAAGATATTCATCTTAAAAGCAAACTCTAAATGTATACAACTTTTTGCATATCATAGGTAACTATTTTTAAAATCTCCAACCATGTACCACCTAGAATCGTACTACAAAAAACTGGATGGATGGATGATTAGGTGGATGGATAGATGGATGAATAGGTGAACGGATGAGTTGGTAGACGAATGGGTGGTGGATGGATAAATGGATGGGTGGGTAGATGGGTTGATGGACGGGGTAAGTGGGTGGGTGGACAGATTAACTGGACGAATGGATGGATGGATGGGTGGGTGGGTGGGTGGATGGGTGGATGGATGGGTGGATGGGTGGATGGGTGGATGGGTGGATGGGTGAATGGATGAGTTGGTAGACAAATGGGTGGTGGATGGATAAATGGATGGGTGGGTAGATGGGTTGATGGACGGGGTAAGTGGGTGGGTGGACAGATTAACTGGACGAATGGATGGATAGATGGGTGGGTGGGTGGGTGGGTGGATGGGTGGATGGGTGGATGGATGAGTTGGTAGACGAATGGGTGGTGGATGGATAAATGGATGGGTGGGTAGATGGGTTGATGGACGGGGTAAGTGGGTGGGTGGACAGATTAACTGGACGAATGGATGGATGGGTGGGTGGGTGGGTGGGTGGATGAGTGGGTGGGTGGATTGGTGGATGGATGAGTTGGTAGACGAATGGGTGGTGGATGGATAAATGGGTGGGTGGGTAGATGGGTTGATGGACGGTGTAAGTGGGTGGGTGGACAGATTAACTGGACGAATGGATGGATAGATGGATGGATGGGTGGGTGGGTGGGTGGGTGGATGGTTGGATGGGTGGATGGGTGGATGGATGAATGGATGAGTTGGTAGACGAATGGATGGTGGATGGATAAATGGATGGGTGGGTAGATGGGTTGATGGATGGGGTAAGTGGGTGGGTGGACAGATTAACTGGACGAATGGATGGATGGGTGGGTGGGTGGGTGGGTGGATGGGTGGATGGATGAATGGATGAGTTGGTAGACGAATGGATGGTGGATGGATAAATGGATGGGTGGGTAGATGGGTTGATGGATGGGGTAAGTGGGTGGGTGGACAGATTAACTGGACGAATGGATGGATAGATGGATGGGTGGGTGGGTGGGTGGATGGATGGATGGATGGGTGGGTGGATGGGTGGATGGGTGGGTGGGTAGATGGATAGGTAGATGGATAGGTAGATGGATGAATAGACAGATGGGTGGGCAGATGGATAGATGGGTGGGTGGATGGACAGAAGAGTGGGTGGGTGAATAGAGAGATGGGTGGGTGGGTGGATGGATGGATGGATAGGTAGATGGATGGACAGGTAGATGGATAGGTAGATGGATGAATAGACAGATGGGTGGGCAGATGGATAGATGGGTGGGTGGATGGACAGAAGAGTGGGTGGGTGAATAGAGATATGGGTGGGTAGGGTGGGTGGATGGATAGATGGATGGGTGGGTGGGTGGGTGGATGGATGGATGGGAGGACCAAACAATAAATTGCACACACTTCAGACTAGTTGCCTGTCTTCATCTGTAGTCCCAGAGCACCAGCCCCCACCTTCACCCTATCTGCCCAGCTACCTGGACCCTCCTCCTCCCAGACCTTGTAGGCCAGAGAGAGGTGTGAAACGACAGCAGAAATGAACTAGTGCTGCCTATGGACTCTCCATCAGCTAGGGAGAGAAGAAACGCGTGGCTGACCCCCATACCAGCTCTCATTTCTCAGGCCAGATGGAGGCAGCTAGCTCCCTTTTCTGGGCTGCAGATGCATGCCTCATTTTTCACAGCAATTGTTATAGCGTGGCATGCTCATTGGGGAGCCGGGCATGTCTGAACCTACCAGGGAACATTTAACCCCCAACCCGCTCAGTCCTCCCTTCTGTCTAACGACACTGTCGGCAACCATCTGAAAGCTGTTTCCAGAAGCCCCAATTCTGTCCTTGTAAAGCTGGGGCCCTTTCTGGGAGAGCTAATGATTTTCCAAGCCCTAAAGGGCAAAGAAAACCCAAGAGGGAGACAGCAGGATACATTAATCAGAATCATATCCTGTAGAATTTCCTCTAGTTTAACTAAAAACTAAATGTCATCAAACCCAAGCCAACATTACTACTTGTTCCAGTTTCTGATGGAAACAAAAAAGACAAGAAAGAAAAACAGTTTTTTAGAAAAAGAGCACTCCTTCCACTCCTGTCTCTCTCCTTTGGCGACTGAAGTCAGATGAGGGAGGGAGGATGCTACCTGTTAACCCCTTAAGCTGCCTTCTCCAGGGCCAGGGCTGGGCCGAGGTAGGAGGGCTGTACTGGGAGCAAGGATTAGCGCAGGTATGAAGCCTTCTTGTTCAAGTCGACAAACATAGGGGTGCCAAATGAGTTTCATGTCATGGACCATTACCAACCAATAGCAGTGAAAGCCTAGAGAGGTTTATTGAGAAGGATTCCAAGGCTTGACTGGAAAGAGCACTGATATTGATTAGCAATGTCTGCCATGGGTGAAGAACAAGATGGTACCAACAAGTCTGCATGTATTTGCCACCCCTGCTAGGGCAGGACCCATGTCTTCATCATCTTTGTTTCACCACTTCACACACGTTTGCTGAATTCCAGGTTATTATAATAAAAACTATTCATGTTTATTGAAAACTCAATATGCACTAGGCATTATGCTGTGCAGTCTCTACCTGGAAGCTATGCCTCTGTGAGGTCAGTGCTATCATTATTCCCATTGTACAAAGGAAGTCACAGGAGCTCAGAGAGGTGCAGTGACTTGCTGAAGGTAACACAGGTAGGCACCAGCAGAAGAATCTGAAGGAATTACTCCATAATTGTTCACAAATCCTCCAGGAGCCCCACACCCATGTTCTCGACTGGGGTGCTTTGCATCCTCTGGGGACAGATGCAGTGGTTAAGAGCTATAGCTGCTAAACAAAAAGTCAGCAGTTCGAATCCACCAGCCACTCCTTGAAAACCCTATGGGGGCAGTTCTACTGTGTCCTATTGGGTCACTATGAGTCAGAATCGACTCGACGGCAATGGGTTTGGTTTTGATTTTTTTTTAAGACATTTTTGGTTGTCACAACTGGCAGACAGGTGCTACTGGCGTTGAGTGGGCAGAGGCCAGGGGTGCTGCTCAGCATCATACAATGCACAGGACAGCCCCTACAGAAAGAATTATCTGGCCCCTGGTTTAGATGCTTCTCTACTTCTCTATTCCCCTCTTCCCCCTCCCCCCAAAAACCCAGGTGATGTCTCTGGAGCCCAAGTCACCAGGAAACAAATCCTTCTTTATTACAGGCACATACCACTGTTAGAGTCATCCTAGTTATTCTGTTATTCTTCTGTGATTCTCAATTACAGCACCTTCTCAAAAAAGAAGATGTAATTAAGTTTAATAGTTTGGATTCATTTCCCAATATCTGGTAAAGGGTGAGTTCTGTCAATTACATTAAAGTGGCTGCAGCATCATTAGTCTCAGGCAATAATAACCTCCACACGGCTTCCTACGTGGGTGTGGAGATCTGAACTCTGAGATCCTCTCTTTACTTTCTTCGTTTGGATTTCATTAAACTTGCCAGTGCAAACCTTAAAGCAAAGGAAAACTATTTAAAGAGGTGGTGGGGGTGGGGGGGAATCTATGAAAATCCAGGCCTTATCATAACAGAGAAGGCAAACACCATTTACAGCAATTAAACCGATATAGAAACTTCTGTTTAACAATCAAAGCACCTATTAAGATGTCTCCAGAGCTGAACAAAAGCTTCTTTTCTCCTCTAATTTTCTGATAACAAGTCAGGCAGACACAGTGGCAGAATGTGCACTTCCCTGGAGCCTTCAGTCCCTGGGGTGGAATAATAGATATATCTCCTTAGGTATTTTCATTTTCAGCGCATGGCAGTGGAAAGTGTTGGAGGGAAGGGGTTTCTTCTCCCTTTTCCACAGGTCCCACTGTCAAAGCCTGCACAGAAATGTCTCCACTTAGAAGAAGGGGGATAGCTCGGGAGCCCTGGTCTGTACAACCACCTGGTAGCCAGCCAGCCAAACAGAAGGAACTGACATGAATAATCATCTCTGCTATTTAGAACTTTGGAGTGAAAAACTCAGACTCCAACCTGGTGAACCTGCAAGCAGGCTAACAGAGGAATCAGGCATGGGTATACACAGAGATACCAAAGTAAACACGGGTCATGATAAGGAGAAGCAAGAGAAGGAAAAAAAGAGATAATAATATAAACAAACTAAAACATGGGAAAAAGATAAATGTACTTTTTATTGAATGCTACCATGCACCAAGCACCTGTATGCCAAATACACTCTTCACATATATTATTATATGATTTAGTCCATACAATGGATGCATTGGTAGTTCAGTTGTAAAATTCTCATCTACCACGTGGGAGACCCAGGTTTGACTCCTGGTCAATGCCCATCATGTGTAGCTAGCACCCATCTGTCAATGGAGGCTTGCGTCCTATTAGGATGCTAAAAAACATTTCAGTGAAGCTTCCAGACTAAGATGGACTAGGAAGAAAGGCCTGGGGATCTACTTCCAAAAACCAGCCAATAAACCCTATGGACTGCAATGGTCAGATCTGCAACTGATCGTGGGGATGGTGCAGGACAGGGAAGCCTTCCATTCTGTTATGCACAGAGAGTTGTCAGGAATTGTGGCCACTCCATTGCAGCTAACAACAACAATAACAACCCATACAATACAATGATGTGACTCAGCTATTACCATTAGCCCCATTTCATCAATGAGGAAATCGGGAAGGTACACCATTTGCGCAAGAGCCAATAAACACTGGGGCTGGGATTGTGACAGTCAATTTCAAACCCATTTCACAGATGGGAACACTGAGGCTTAGGAACAATAAGCAAGTGTACATAGCTAATAAGTGACGGGGTTGAGGTTTAAAACGTAGATGGGAACAAACCGGAGGCTTCTAGTCAAGACAGCCCTCCAAATACATGGAGTTCTACCCATCCCATGCTGTCAGTGCCTCCTACCTCTGTCTGGGAAAAGCAGTGGAAACATACAGCATCAACCCTCTCAAGCTCAGCAAAAGGCCATGGAGGTCTGGAGGGGATGCAATACCATGTTGTTCACTCCTCCAGTCACTCATGCAGTCATTCAGCCAATGTTTGATTGAACAAAATAACACCTCTACCAAGATGCCCACATCCTAACCCACTGAACCTGCAACTACGTTATCTTCCATGGCCAAAGAGACTTTGCAGATGTGCTTCTGCTAAGGCTCTTGAGATGGGAAGGTTATCCTGGATTATCTGGTGGGTACAATGTACCATAAGGGTCCTTACATGGGGAAGAGGGAGGCAGGAGAGTCAGAGAAGGAGATGTGATGAAGGAACCAAAAGTCAGAGTGCTGTGGCTGCTAGCTTTGAAGACGGATGGCGGCCACGAGCCAAGAAATGTGAGCAGCCTCCAGAAGCAGGAAAAGGCTCTGATGAGGAGCCTCCAGAGATGTGTAGCCCTGCTACCGACTACTTGACAACAGCCCCATAAGCCTCATTAAGACTTCTGACCTCCAGACCTTTAAGATAATACATTTGAGCCACTAAGTTTGCAGTAATTTGTTACAGCACCTATCACAGGGCAGGCATGGTTTTAGACCCTGGGGGTGCGGCGAACAAGACAATCAGGTTCTCTGTGCTGACAGCCTGGAGGGGGAGCCAGTAATGAGTAAAAGTACAAGATAATTTCAGACAGTGATACATTCCACGAGTGGGGGGGGAAAAGTACAGAGCTTGGGTTTTTTTTTTTAAAGGCAATGGGAACATGGAAGAGCAGTAAGAATAGAGGTAGGAGAGCTGTGCTCAGCTTACAAATTTAAGAGCTCCCTCTGGCGGCGGAGGCGAGAACAGCCCTCCAGCTTGTCACTTTAAGAAGGGGCAAGTCTTCCTGCAGCTCTTACTGTCCACACCACCCCTGGCCTAAGCATCAGCCCTGAGCCTCACATGAGACCATTCTGTCTCCCATCCCAGGCCTTTCCTGTCTTATCTCTCATGACCCTATCGGCATCCCTCAATGAAAAATCCACACCCCCATTACCCCCCGCCATGTCCCTGGAAAACCGAAGGGGATGCAAGCTGGCTCTGCAGCCTGTGTTCTTTTCAAAGAATCAACAGGATGCCTTCTACCTCCTCGGCCCTGAAGGAGGGTAGGATGAAGTGTTTTGCCCCAAACCCACTGACTTGTCGCACTGGAAAATGAGTTACAGTGCAGATCGACCTTCTTATGGGACAATTTCTAAAGGCACCCTGACTAAGTGTATCCCCATTCCCAGGAAGGTAAGGACAAAGAGGTGGCTGTGGGAAGAAGGCAAAGCAGATTTAAAACATCATTCTTTGTTATTTGTCTACTGTGGGGACAAAAATATTAAGCTGAGAGCTCTTGGGTGGGGGTGGGCCTGGGCTTCCTCCCTTATCGTATCCCCAGGGTCTCGCCGGACAGCTGTACGGAGGTTAAATGTCTGCTCCGTGAATGGATGGACAGATGGATGGACGGCTAGCTAAGTCAATAACCAAGCCCTGGCCAAAACTCTGCTCTTTCACTGGTTAAGTGGTGTAAAAAAAAAAAAAAACAGGTTGGCAGTAGCATCTGACCTCTTCACCTGACTTCACAAGGGGGAAGGAGAATCAAGATCAACAGCCCAAGGCTGATTCCTGTGAGGTGGAGGTCAGACGTACCCCCTCTCTCTGCCAACTTTTTACCAGTTCTGACACCAGCCGTCCCTCCCACGGCACTCTCTACCTCTCTGCTGGGTTGGATAATTCATTGCAATGGCCACACAGAACTCACAGACCATACTGACGATTATGGGGTTCATTAGGGAAATACTAGGTTACAATTCAGGATCAGGAATGACTCAGGATAGACTCAGGATACAGTTCTTTGGTCAGGACAGCCAGGGAGAGGCCTGCATGTGGACAAGGCCAAGAAGCTGTCCTGACCGAAGAACTGAAATGGAAGTTCCAAACTGCCCTGTGGCTTCCAGCCCAGGGATATGAGGGACTGAGTGGGAAGTCCGCAGCTATGCTGTAGTCAAATCAACTAGCACATTCCTTGGGCCTGAAGAGATCTGAAATTAATAAAACTGATGCTGCAAAAATTTGCTTTTCAGACTACAGGCCAGTCACCAACTGAAATCCCACTGGTTTATCCAGGATGCCAATCAGTACTTGACGAAAGCTGCTCATGGTATCATTCGCATGGTGGGGAACGACTCTATTTGCTTTAATATCCAATTCGAATATGTCAGGTCTGAAAGTACTTTAATTATGTGCTGTCTCTAAAGGTTAGATCTCCATGATCCTTCATGGCTGAATTGAGTTTTTCTGCGTATTTGCCATAATTTTCTCCCCGAGACAGCTGCATATCCCATCCCAAGATCCAAGGTTTATCAGCTGGGGACCCTGCTGGCTGTGGAGGGTTCTGGGAACCAATGGCACAGGTGAATGTGAAAATGACATTAGGGCCGTGTAGGGTGCTGTGTCATGGGGAAAAAGATAAGGCAGTGGGGACTGGTGGGGGTAACAGATGTTAGGGATGAGCGAATATCTTGCTGCTCATTCTTGATGGAAGAGACCATATATAGGGATTTCAGAGGCGAGTCCTTGGGATCCTCAGGGCATTCAGTTAAAATAAAGGACAATGGTGAAGCTCCCTAGGCAGAAATGGGAGCACTGTGCAGAAAAGGAGGACCAGGGTCAAACCCATCTGCATGTGTCCGGGGCCAGACAGGGATGTAAACTAGCGATGAGGCCCTTGAGTGTGGACCTGCTTTGAAGTCGGAGCAGCAGGCTTCATTCCTGAGTGGGAACGGCCTTCAGGGCATCCGCTTGCCTAATGGAGTAAGGAGACAGAGCATGGGTGGGACTTTGAAGTCAGCAGACCTCTGTTCAAACACCAGCTCTGCTACTTACTAGCTGTGGGACCTTATGAACTTTCACCTCTCTGAGCCTCAGTTTTGTCACCTGTAAAAAGAAGATAATGAAATCTCCCTTATGGGACTGTCAGGAGGATTAAATGGGGTACTATCGCTGGAGCAGCGCTCAGCTGAGTGCCTGACATATTATCGTTATTGTTGTTGTTAAGCCTCTAGGATTAACACACCAGTTACAACATGACAAAGCTCTCCAAGGACTCTGATGGAGAGAGGGTTTGGCAAACAATGGCTGCACGGACCAAATCTAGTCCTCCACTTGTTTTTGTAAATGAAGTCTGACTGGAACACAGCCACACCCATTCATTTACTTATTGTCTAGAGCTGCCTTCGCACTACAATAGCAGACTTGAGTAGATGTGACAGAGACCATATGGCCCTCCAAACCAAAAAATATTTACTACCTGGCCTTTTACAGAAAAAGCGTGCCGACCCCTAACTTAGAGCTGCCTAACTCACCTTCATGGCCTATTAGCAGAAAGGTTTTTCTTGGAGCCGGGAGACCTGGGTTCAAGACCCATTGCGCCACTTACATGGCGGGAGTCCTTAGACAAATGGCCTGTATTCTCCAAGCCAAAATGTGCATGCCGAATCCTAGGATTCTGTGGGTGTCTTGTTTTGATTTCCACTTTACAGAAGAGAAGAGGTAGGAAAGGAAGACCCGGAAGTGCCCCAGCTAAGATTCTAACCCATACAGGTCTAACCCAAGGCTGTGTTCTTTCTACCCCTCACTGCCTCCTGGTAAGATAATCCATGAGGAGGCAATGTCTCCAAACACATGCCACTGCTGAAGTCCAGGTGACTCATGGGAGCAGAGGGAGAGGAAAATTACCTCTGCTCTCGGTGCTTCTGTCGGGTTAATGAATAAGATGATCTAGGTGTCACCTTACCAAATTAGAGAGCAGACCTGGGATTCAAATAAGTGGTGATGGTGGTCTTGGCTGAGGGGCATATGAAGAATCTCCAAGTAGAATCCCACCTTGCTAGGACAGCTGGGCAGTGAGGGCACCCAACAAACGGTAGCACAGCAGAAGGAGGGCTGATCCCTGAGGACAAGATGCAGGAAAGGGCAGAGAAAGAGAAGAGCAAGCAAAGTTCTCCTCCATCACCCGATCTTCCTGGCCCCAAGCCTGGTTAAAAAATACAAAATGAAGCTAAACCAGAAATGCCTTCAAGCTCTAGTGGGAAAATGAGAATGCATTTATTCTAATATCCCCCTCCGGAATCATTTTCCCCTTTTTAAAAAACCATCACCACTTCGTGTCTGAGTCCCGGCAGGTAACTGCTGAGCTGGAATCCCTTCAATTTGCTGTAAATCAAACGCGTGGACAGTGATAACATCACTCCCTCTCCCAGGGAGCAATGTGAATCCGGAGTCATCACCTGTGATTTACTTCAGCCCCCTCCGATGGCCTCAATTAAATTTCACTGCCGAGAAAGGCAGAGAAGATGGCTGAGGCACTTGATTACATTCTATAATGTGTTCACTGCTGAATTTATTAAACTGTATCAGGGATTGTTAACCTCATAGCCAAACAATGGGAGACCTGGGCGCCACACAAGTAATTATCTTCCTTGTGGGGATGATAAATGAAGAATCTAAGATGTTAACAATTGCTGGGGTGTGCGTGCAGGGGACATGTGGGCCGTGGTGGCCGATGCAGGAGGATATGACAAGAAAAGTAAGGCAATGAGTCTCTAATTCCATGAGACACCACCCAAGGACTGGAGGCAATTATCAATCGTCCCGCAAATCTAAAGACGAGACGCTTTAGGAAACCCATCTTTCTTCCCTCACCCAGTATCTCCACCCAAAAACGTTGCCTCAAATTTTCCCTTGAAAAAATGTTACTGCTGTGGTCAGGGAAGAGGATGGGATCATTTAGAAATGTCAAGATCATTTTATGTAATAAGATAATAAAATTAAACTACAAAGGAAATAAAAATCTTGACATCTAGAAATCCAGAAGAATCTCATTAGGATAACGGATCTGCCTTGGTTTGTCTGAGATGCACTCGGAGAAATAAATTATCAAGACGAAATAATGAAGGGGGGCTAATGATGATGGAAATATGGCACTGATTAAGGGTAGGGCTGCACAGTCGATACTGTAATTGCTGTTAATAAGTTGTACATCTGTAAAAAGTTGAATTGGCAAAAGTTGTGAGACAGATACATTTACAACAATGCCCCCCCCCCAAAAAAAAAGAGTAGCTGCTGAGGCTGCTTATGGGATTTGGTTTCTTGGTTTGGAGCTTCACAGGCACGGTTTCACGGGACACTCCAGTTAACTGGCCTAACACCATGTTTAGTGCTTCTATTCCACCTCCTAGTTCGATGTGTAGTGCCTGGGGTCTTAAAAACTTGATTTGGCCATCTAAGGCACAACAATTGGTCTCTATTCACCTGGGACAACTGAGGAAGGAGAGTCAGGAATAGAAGGAGGATATGGAATGTGTGGCTCATTGCCTCCTTGAATAGCTGCCTCCTTTGCCATGAGACTAGCAGAACTGGATGGTGTCTGGCTACCATTACTGAACATTTTGATCAAAGATTCCATAGAAGAATCGTGATCAAAAAGGGGAAAATGCAGAACAGAATTTCAAATTCTCATGGACTCCAGACTTCCTGGAGCCATGAAGGTAGGATGAACCCCTGAAACTACTGCCCTGGGATAACCTTTAGACCTTAAATGAAAAATACCCCCTGAAGTCTTCTTAAAACCAAACAATACTTATTCAATCTGTACGCTGAGCAAATAATCTGAGAAGCCAGACTATGTGAAGAAGAATACAGCATCAGGATTGGAGGAAGGCTCACTAACAACCTGAGTTATGCAGATGACACAACCCCGCTTTTTGAAAGCAAAGAGGACTTCACACACTTGCTGATGAAGATCAAAGACCACAGCCTTCAGTATGGATTGCACCTCAACATAAAGAAAACAAAAATTCTCACAGCTGGAACAATAAGCAACATCACGATAAACAGAGAAAGTACTGAAGTTGTCAAAGACTTTATTTTACTCGGATCCATAATCAACACCCATGGAAACAGCAGCCAAGAAATCACACGATGTACCGCACTGGGCAAATCTGCTGCAAAAGACCTCTTTAAAGTATTCAAAAGCAAAGATGTCACTCTGAGGACTAAGGTGCGCCTGACCCAAACCACGTTTTTTTTAAATCACCTCCTATGCATGTGAAAGCTGGACAAATGAATAAGGAAGACCAAAGAAGAATTGATGCATTTGAATTACGGTGTGGGCAAAGAATATTGAATATATCATGGACTGCCAGGAAGAACCAACGAACTGCCTTGGAAGAATTACAGCCAGAACGCTCCTTAAAAGCAAGGATGGTGAGACTTCATCTCATGTACTTTGGACATGTTATCAGGAAGGACCAGTCCCTGGAGAAGGACATCATGCTTGGTACAGTAGAGGGTCAGTGATAAAGAGGAAGACCTTCTAGGTTTCATGGTTTGAAACAGTGGCTGCAACAATGGTCTCAAACATAGCAATGATTGTGAGGATGGCACAGGACTGGGCAGTGTTTTGTTCTGCTGCACATGGGGTCGCTATGAGTCGGAACCCACTCGGTGGCACCTAACAACAACAGTAAAAAATGTCTGCCTTGAGCATTATGTTCTTTTAAGAACTATCTATATGGGATCAAATTGACAACAGTAACTCGAAAGATTAGATAGGAACCTCCTGACCCTATGGGTGGTGACGGCTGACCTGGCCCAAAGGGACTAGGGATGAGAGAGAAGGGGCTGGCAAGACTGAAGTACAGGGGGTGTGTGGACTCCTGAGCCCACGGCTAGTACCCACTGACTTAGCCCACAAGGGCTAGGGATGAGCTGACCAGAACAGGATCAAATGAAGAAAACGCTGGACACCATGACCTGATGTAGACTGCTACCATTCAATGGCTTACTCTGGACTGGACTTTGCCTATGAATGCAGATGCTCAAATTTCCAACCCAAACAGAAGAGTTTTCAGATCAAGGAACAGCCTCGTCTCCTCAGAGTGGGGCTGGATTACCCAATAAACAAGGTATGCATGGACCCAATTGTGCCCTCCCATCAATCTGCAGCACGCAATCTCACCCAACCCCCACCATGTCAGAGATGTGGTGAAACCCATGTGGAACTGCTCACACAGTAAACACCATCAAGCCCGTGCATACCTTGCTCAATACTAGCCGGTGCGTACCATGTTTACTGGGATAATCCGCTCCTGCCTCACAGTACTGGTTTGATAGGGATGAGCAGTTTAGAAATTGGCTACGTAAAACGGGGCAAGATGAAGCCATGAAGTGGCAGGCTTACATGCTTTAGTGGGTGGGCTTACACTCAAAATGAGGAGGGACAAGGGAGGGTCCCTACGGAATAGAGTCCTCTTTTCCCGATGGGTCTGGGGAGGAGAGGGTAAGGGAAGATGGTGACAGGATTGATGATTCAGTTGTGAATGGTGACTGTTACAGGGTTAACTGTGATGGTAAAAACTGGAATTGTAGAAGCAGTAACTGAAAGAGTGGGCTGGCCATAAAAACAGTGTTGCAAGGGCGTGTGACCTCCTCACCTAAATTCACAAGGGGGAAGGAGATAGAATGGTTATCAGCGTCAACAGCCCAAGGCTGATTCCTAGGAGGCAGAGGTCAGACAGGCGTCTTCTCTCCAACGTTTTTACCAATTCTGACACACTGTCCCATGGCACTCCTACTCTGCTGGGTTCCATAATTCATTGCAATGGCCACACAGGACTCACAGATAATATTCACAGTTATGGGGTTTATTAGGGAAGTAACAGGTTACAATTCATGATCAGGGATGCCTCAGGATACACTTCTTCGATCAGGACAGCTTCATCTCAGCCATGCCTGCAGGCAGGCCATTCTCTGGCCCTCTGGTCCTCAGCCGCTCAACCCCTGGGCCCCCCAGCCTAGCCTCTGCCCTGCTCAGGCAGGTGTTATATAAAGCTCTTTAGCTCCACCCACAAATGCCCAGGGCACTCCATTCCACCAGCAGGCCTTGGCCCAAAGGTGCTCAGCTCTCTCGCTCTGTGGGTGGGCACGCCCACTGTAACTGCCTTATTCCCTGGGCTGGGAAGCTCACTGCAGCATCTCGTACTGGTCTCCTGGTTCTGCTGCTGCTGCGTCTCTACCACTGCTTCTCACTATCTTGCACCATCTCTAGCGGTACAACTCTCTCTCTCTGTCTCCTGGGTCTAGGGGGTTCTCAGTGTTGGGACCCCGGGTCTAAAGGATGTGCTCTACTCCTGTCTTATCTTCTTGGTTGTAGTGTGGTCCCCCCTTTCCGCCTCTGAGATGGCTCATTTTAAGCTTAGCAGGATGGCAAAACTGACCAATCCCGTTAGGGTTCTATACATCTTATTTACATGGTTCCACCCCCACATGGGTGCCATGAACCTCATTTGCATTATTAGCGAGCTGTTCAGTCTCCTGGCTGGGCCACAAACACCTTATTTGCATAGTCATACCAAATCATTTGGAGGGAGTTACAAGACCATGGAGAGAAAGGCCATATGAAAGCGATCCATCAAGCCACAGAACCTTAGGGGGAGGTGAATTTAGGTTAATGGGGGAGGAACAACTCAGAAAAGGAGGGTGGGACTAGTTACACAACTCGAAAAATATAATCAGCGTCACTAAACGGCTCATGCAGAAAAAAACAACAACAAAAAAGACCAGCTGCTGAGGCTGCTTACATACAGTCAAACATCTCATGGGATTTGGTTTCTTGGTTTGGAGGTTTAGGATCATGGTTTCATGGGACATCCCAGTTAATTGGCCTAATAGCGTATTTAGTGCTTCTGTTCTATCTCCTAGTTCACTGCGTAATGCCTGGGGTCCTAAAAGTTGCTTGCAAGTGGCCATCTATGTCATAACAATTGGTCTCTACTCACCTGGAGCAATAAAGGAAGGAGAGTCAGGAATAGGAGGAGGAGATGGAAATGTGTGGCTAAGTGCTTCCATGAACAACTGCCTCCTTTGCCACGAGACCAGAAGAACTGGATGGTGCCCGGCTACCATTACTGAACATTTTGATCAAAGATTTTACAGAAGAATCCTGATCAAAAGGGAGAAAATGCAGAACAGAATTTCACATTTTCATGGACTCCAGAGTTTCTGAAGCCATGGAGGTTGAATGCACACCCCAAAACTATTGTCCTGAGATAATCTTTAAACCTTAAACCAAAAATATCCCCTAAAGTCTTTTGAAAGCCTAACAATAGCTTAACTAGTAAAGAAAAAAGTCTGCCTTGAGCATTGTGCTCTTTTAAGAACAGTCTATGTGGGATAAAAGTGACAACAGCAACTTGAAAGATTAGGTAGGAAATTTAGGGGGCAGTGAGTTTATGTCAATGGGGGAGAAACAGCCCAGAGAAGGAGGGTGAGAATGGCTGCACAACTCAAAGAACGTAATCAATGCCACTGAATTGTACATGTAGAAACTGTTGAACTGGTGTGTGTTCTGCTGTGAATATTCTCAACAACAACAAAAAATAAAATATTAAGAAGAAGGAAATAATGAATGTGCCGAGTATGGTGGGTGGGGAGTATATCACTTAAATACAGTCCTGAGGGCGGGCCCAGCGCTCCTTATGAGAAATGAATGGCATTATGAAACGGGTCTCTCTGTTCCAGAGGATTGGTCTAAAGTTGATTTATCCAAATGATTGTCTCAAGGACCCCCATTATAGCATCTACTCTAGTAGGGCAGTGGTGGTTCACTGGTAGAATTCTCACCTTTCATCTGGGAGACCTGGGTTCAATTGTCAACCAGCGCACCTCACGCACAGCCATTACCTGTCGGTCAGTGGAGGCTTGTGTGTTTCTATGACGCTGAACAGGTATCAACGGAGCTTTCAGACTAAGATAGACTAGGAAGAAAGGCCTGGCGATCACCTTCTGAAAATCAGCCAGTGAAAACCCTGTGATCACAAAGGCTCCATCCGCAACCAATCATGGAGACGGTGCAGGACGGGGCAGCCTTTCATTCCATTGTACGTGGGGTTCCCAGGAGTCGGGGGCTGGCTCTGCAACAGCTAACAACAACAACATTAACCTCACACCTTAATGTTTCCTGCCCTTCCTGGCTGCCCTAGCAAGCACTGCCACAGGAGCTCTGACCTCTTCAGTTTCTGACTCGTCAGTTCCAAATTCTCTGGGGGAGGCACAGGCCCTGGGAAGAGTGAATCTAGGGACTGGACTCATTGGGAGGTGGGTTCACTTAAGTGTCTGGCGCCTGGGCTGGAAGGATTCAGATCAGGACTGTCGATCAGGGCGCCTCCAGGTGGCCCCTCCGTGTGGCGTGGCTTCCTCACAGTATGGCGGCTTACGTGGTGCCTGTTCCAGCAGGCCAGCTGGAAACTGCCTCGCCTTTTATGAGCTAGCCTCAGCAGTGATGCAACGCACCCCCACTGCCCAGACAGTGTGGAGCAGAGAACATCCATGCCCACTGTGCCCTGTCCAAATCTTTGACCTGGAGAATGCACGAACATAATCAAAAGGTAGTTTTACACTGTTAAGTTTGGGGTCATTTGCTGCACTAAGTTAAAAAAAAAAAAAAAAAATCCCATTGCCATTGAGTCGATTTCGACTCATAGTGACCCTATAGGACAGAGTGGAACCACCCCCATAGGGTTTCCAAGGCTGTAACTCTTCACAGAAGCCGACTGCCACATATTTCTCCCTCAGAGCAGCTGGTGGGTTCGAACCGCTGATCTTTCGATTAGCAGCTGAGCCCTTTTACCACTGCACCATCAGAACTCTAAGTTAGGGCTGATTTATTATGTAGCACCACTGACTGGAACACAGTGCTGGCCTTCTGGAAGCCCTGGGACAAGGAAGGTACTCCATCACCAAGTCCTATTCATTTTATCCCCTCGCTTACCTCTGATTTGCCCTCTTCTCTCCAGCTCCACACCCAGATGGCTCAGATTACCCGTAGCCTCTCTAACTCCTTCCACTCTTGGTCCCCTCCAATCCATTTCCTACCTGGCAGCCGAGTGATCTCAAACACATGAATCAGATTCCACGTCCCCTGCTAAGACCACCCAGTGGCTCCCCTTAAACCTGGTATGAATTCAAACTTGTGACCATAGCTTACAAGGCCCTGCACCATCTGGCCCCTGGCCATCCCTGCGGTCCCATCTTGGGATCCTCCCTCTGCAGCCCCCACCCACAGCTCTGAAGACACGCTGGCCTTTCCTCCTCAAATGTATGATAGTCCTTCCTTCTTTTCCACACACTGTTCCTTCAGGCTGGATCACTCTTGTTCCTGCACCTTCAGATCTCAGCTTCAATGCCCAGTGCCAGGGAGGCCCCCATCTAAATGACCGCTTCCCTCAATTCTTTTCTTGGTGGCCCTTGTCACTACTAGCTTTTGTGTTACAAGGGGAGAGTTTAGTTCTAACAGTGACCGTATAGCCCACAAAGCCAAAAGTATTTACTGTTTTATCAAAAGTTTGCTGACCACTGATTTAACTGTCCTGGGGTATGGTCTAGGCTTTGGAAATTTTTAAAAGTTCCCAATTCTAACAGTGCAGATAGGTTTGGAAACCACTGGCCAAAGTGCTTTCAGTGCGTTAGCTGAATGACCCCTTATGACAACCACGTCTGTTTTATTCCCACCTGCATTCTCAGCCACGAGCGCAGTCATGGGTACAGACAGATATCTCCTTAAATATTTATGGAGTAAATCAACAAATGATCCACCTGTGGGGTAGGAACTAATTATCCCAGTCTACGAATGTGGAAACTGAGGCTCAGAGGTCATCTAAGGTAAAAGTCCTTCTGGGATTTGAACCTAGATCTGCCTGGACTGGAAGCCCCAGTTCTGACCACTATTTCTGTGGTCTCTCTTTGTTGTTAGCTGTCGTTGAGTCAGCCCATGACATATGGTGACTCCATGCACAACAGGATGAAATGCTGCCCGGTCCTGTACCATCCTCAAGACTGGCTGCAAACTGGACTGCTGTGATCCATCAAGTTTTCACTGGCTGATTTTCAGAAGTAGATCACCAGCCCTTTCTTTCTAGTCCTCCACCAGTGCCTCATGGTCTCTCTTTAGATATTCAGAAAGGAAGGGAGACTACCAGCAGAGTGGGTAAGGGGTCTTTTTGTGCACCCTTCCTGAGAGAGAAGCCCTGAGTAGGAGGACAGGCAGCCTGGACACACAGAGAAATGTGGGGCAGTTGGGCCAGCAATGCAGAGCCATCTCAGACCACATGGCCCAGGCTGTGTCTCCTCGACCTGAAGGAAAATGCTAATTGGAAGAAGCCTGTCTTGCCCCACGCAGCTCAGGCTTAAACAAGGACAAAACAAGAGTTGACAGACAGAGGCCCCGCACTGCCATCACCACCAACATCCCCAGGAAGGGAGAAAAACAGGCAGCTCTGTACTCCACCAATTTCAATTGTAAATATTCTCATGTCAAAATAAAGCAACGGAAACAACAGTATCAGTGACAGGCATGGGGCAGGGGAGAGATGGGCAGGGGGAGGAGGGAGGGGGACATGCACACTGGGCTTGGCTTTGGAACCCAGAAAGGGGGAGAGGGTACGTTTGTGGACTGGGTGTTCCCACAAACACCCTCTTTTGCCTAATAGGCAAAGGGTAACATGGAAATGATTTACAGGTACAGACCTGAGCTGGAACCCCAGCTCTGCCATTACCTACCCTGTGATCTTGCGTCTTCTTCCCACTAAGCCATCTTTGTACAAGGGGGGTGATAAAACCCAACTGGCAAAGTTCCTCTAAGGATCCAGTGCTGGCATGTCAAGCAAGTGTCTGGCCCATAGTTGGTGCGCAGTAACAGGCAACTGTCCCCATGAATGAGGCAGTGGTGGTTCAGCGGTAGAATTCTGACTCTCCGTGCAGAAGACCCAGGTTCGATTCCCGGCCAATGCACCTCATGCGCAGCGATCATCTGTCTAGTCAGTGGAGGCTACCATGTTGCTATGATGTTGAATAGGTTTCAGCAGAGCTTCCAGGCTGAGACAGATGAGGAAGAAAGGCCTGGCGATCTGCTTCTGAAAATCAGCCAAGGAAAACTCTATGGATCACAATGGTCTGATTTGCAACCCATCATGGGGATGGTGCAGGACTAGGTAGTGTTTTGTACTGTTGTGCATGGGGTCGCCATGAATTGGGGGCTGACTTGATGGCAGCTAACAACAATAACGATATCCTAGAGCAGCCTGGGCACTTGTTTTCAACTTTTTTTAGCAGCACCCTCCCTGACCAGAGAAGGCAAGTCTCTTTTGGGAAGACAGCCACAACTCTACTGAGAAGCAGCGGTGAGTTATGGGGTGGGGAGCACTGTCTAGGTCCCTCCGGCCATTTATTCCCCTCCCATCACCCTGTTCTCAGAGCGGCTCCTCGCTTGCCGGGGTTTGATGGATGGGTCTGAAGTTCCTATCACACTACATCATCAATTACTTACATATTTATTGCCTTGAACTGAGTTTATGGATCTTAAATCAGAGCCATTCAGAATTGCCTAGGCTGAAATTCTCCCCCTATGGAAATGTGGTGTTTTTTAAGTAAGTAGCCACCCTGTTATTTAATGTTCAGTGGAAGTTAACTGTCCAGAGAACAAAGGGCTGCTGAGAAGCCCCCCCCCCCACACCCCACAGAACCAGTCAGTGGAATTTGCTGCCTGAGAGGCTCAGCGGGACAGACCAGGCGAGCTTGCGGCAAGAGGCCCCAGTCAGAGTTCAAGAAACCCAAGATGCCAGGCATCCTTGGATCTGAGCGTCAGTGAATGGGTCTCCTCCCTCCTGTGGCTCCCTGAGTCTCAAAGCTCTGTCCAAAGAGGTGTCACCCTGTCTGTAGTCTGCAGACACAGTGGGGACGGCCTTGTGATGGATCAGAATGCAAGGTCAAGTTGGAGTGTTCTGGATCCCAAAACGTGTCCTTCTCGAACGTCTCTAAGTGGGGCCGGGCTGCCTGCTGAGGGGACAGAGATGTGACAGATGCCATGAGGCCACTGAAGCTGGAGACCTCCTTCATCAGTAGATGACACTGCATCAGGGCCAAGGTTTACCAGTGAGAGGTGCTGTCAGGTCTGGGGACACAGCGAGCCCCCACCACCAAGAAGTTGGAGATAAGAAAGTTAGGCCCTCAAGAGTTAAACTATCCCAACCCCTAATGGATCAGAGGGCAGAGAAATAAAGTCACCCTAAGGCAGGAAAAAAAAAAAAAAATTTTTTTTTTTTTAAGGCAGGGGTCTCAACAAGGTGGGGGGGCTTGAGGGAGGGGCAACAGACCCGACTATTAATGGCATGAGGTTTCATTTTGGGGTGATGAAATCTTCTGGAATTAGATGATGGTGATGGTTGTACAACTCTGAATATACGAAAAACCACTATATGGCACACTTGAAAAGGGTGAGCTTTAAAGTATGTGAATTACATCTCAAGATGTTATTTAAAAAAAAAAAAAAATTGAGCATGCACCAGAATGACCTGGAGAACTTGTTAAAATACAGATTGCTGGGCCCTGCCACCAAGTTATCTGGTTCAATTAAGTCTGGGGTGGGGCCTGAGACTTTTCATTTCTAGTAAGTTCCCAGGTGATGCTGCTGATCCAGGCACCTGGCTTTAGAACTATCGCTCTAAAGTAGTGTGTGCCACTCCCTGCCTGCCGTAAGACTTTGGTGCAGCACTGAGGGACAACATCTACTGGGACATTACCCTGTGGCCAAATACAGTGACAGGGCCTTTTCACCACTCTGTCTCCTATATGGGGTTTATTTACAGAGTTGTCATTGATTTTAGCCATTGGGTAGGCTGAAGAATGGCCTCCCATGTTCTAATACCTGGAACCTATGAATGTTACTTCACATGGCACAAGGGACTTTACAGACGTGATTAAATGAAAAGTCTTGAGATGGTAAGATTATCCCGGATTGGGATTTCTGGGTGGGCCCTAAATGTAATCACAAGGGGCCTTACTAGAGGGAAGCCAGAAGGTCAAAGGAAAGTGATTTAATCACAGAAGCAGGGAGAGACAAAGCAATATGATGAGGGGCCACAAGCCAAGGAATATGGGCGGCCTCTGGAAGCTGGAAAAGGCAAGGAAATAGATTCTCTCCTAGAGCTTACAGAAGGAAACAGCCTTGCTGACACCTTGATTTTAGTTCCAGAAGGCTCATTTTGGACTTCTGACCTCCAGAACTATAAAAGAATAAAGTTATTTTAAGGCACTAACTTTATGATAACTTGTTACAGCAGCCATATGAAACTAATACAGTCATGTACCTCTCAACTCTTTCCAAGAAGAAGCATAAATGAGCCTTTACTAAGCTTCTATTGCATGCCTGGCATTTCATGTACATGTGATCCTCACAACAGCCCAAGGAGATCGGGACTATTATGCCCATTTCACAGAACAGAAAATTGCAGACCAGAGATCAGTAACTTGCCGAACACAGTAAGTGGAGGAGTTGGCTGTTTCTTGCTAGTTCCTCTATCTGAAATTGCCAGCACAAAGAAGGTCTGTTTATCCAGTATGTGACCTAGCAGCCTGAAGCTATGGGACTGGTGTGGTTATATCTGTGAGTTAGGTTCAACATGTCGTGAAGATCAAAACTAAGGAAATCCATCACCTACCCTTCCTACCTGTTGCCGTTGAATTGATTATGCCTCATGGTGACCCCATGTGTTACAGAGTAGAACTGCTTCACAGGATGTTCTTGGCTATAATTTTTATGGAATCATACTGCCAGGCCTTTCCTTCCGTAGCACCACTGGGTGGGTTCAAACTGCTAACTTTACGTTAGTAAAAAAAAAAAAAAAAAACCCATTGCCGTCGAGTCAGACTCACAGCAACCCTATAAGACAGAATAGAACTACCCAATTTGGTTTCCAAGGCTGCCACATCTTTCTTCCACGGAGAGGCGGGTGGGTTCGAATCACAGACGTTTTGGTTAGCAGCCAAACACAACCACTGTGCCACCAGGGCTCCTTCCTTTAGGTTAGTAGTCAACAGCAAACAATTTGTGCCACCCAGGGACTTTTCCACCTTTCCTAGAAGTAAACAATTTAATCTATGAAGTCTATTAGTGAAGACACCACCCAAAAAGGCCAGAGGTGTCCTCTCACCTCAAATAGTCGCTTATTGTTGGTAGGTGCCATTGAGTCAGTTCCGAGTCATAGTGACCCCATGCACAACAGAACAAAACACCACTTGGTTTCCTGTGCCATTCTGAAAATCGTTGCTGTGTTTGAGCCCACTGTTGCAGCCACCGTGTCAATCCCTCTCATTGAAGGTTTTTCTCTTTTTCACTGACCTTCTACTTTACCAAGCACAATGTCCTTCTCCAAGGACTGGTTCTTCCTGAAGACATGTCCAAAGTATGCGAGACAAAGTCTCACCATCATGACTTCTAAGGAGCATTCTGACTGAACTTCTTCCAAGACAGATTTGTTCATTCTTCTGGCAGTCCATGGTATATTCAATATTCTTTACCAACACCATAATCACTTAGCAGGGACTTAAGTTACCAGGGAAATTATCTGGCCTCTTAGACTGACACCAGTCACTGATGTTGAGTGTTAGCTCTTTGTAATTCGACACAACTTCAAATGGGATCCAGAGGCAATACCGATTGCAGATGTGGGCTCTGAATCAGGACACCACTTCTGTCATTTAATAAATATGGGACCTGGACACGAAACTACTTCTCCTGGCCTTTTACAGCAGTAACTGTTCTAGATCGGTGGCTCTCCAACTTTGTGCGTCAGAATCACCTGGGGGGCTTGTTAAAGCACTGAATGCTAGACCCCACCCCGAGGGTTTCTGAATCAGTACACCCGGAGTGTGGCCCGAGAGTCTGTATTTCTGACTCATCCCAGGAGATGCTGATGCTGCTGGTCTTGGTACCACACTCTGAGAAGTGCTGCTCTCAGTCAAGGTCTCTTGACCTCATCCTTGCTGACATTTGGGGCTGGATCATTCTTTGCAGTATGGGCTATCCTGTGCATTGTAGGATGTTCAGCAGCATCCCTGGTTTCTACCCACTAGATGCCAGCAGCACCCTCCTCTCAGTCGTGACAAACAAAAATGTCTCAGACGTTGCGAATGGCCCGTGCGGGACAACGTTGCCCCTGGCTGAGAACAGATGCTCTCGCTCAAAGATACTAAGAATGCACAAGAAGACGGTATGATCACTGAACGGGACCCCAAGCTTCAAAACCATCTTGACCACAGCCCCAACTATTTCATAAGGTGTGGGGTGAATGGTGACCACTGGGGCTGGGAGGCAGCTGGAAAGGAACAGAGAATAAGGCAGTATCAGAAAGGGCCAACCTATATCGTTCATCCCTTGAGCTGAGGCAAGGCCACTACATCGATTAATCTGTCTGTCCTGCACGCACCATGCGGTTGGTCAGGTAGCCAAAGGTTCTGCCAGCCAAATGGCTCACTGCTTCTTCCAGTTACCCCTAAGTTCTCAGAGATGCCACTGCGCCCAGGAACAGTCACTCAGCCTGGTAACTACGTACAAAATGGCCAACCCTCACAAATCACTGAGGATAATAGGTATGAGCTAGTGAAGGAACACTTAGACTCAGAGATGGTCTGATTGCAAATATCGAAGAGGAAACGATGAGTTCACAAAGTAGCCCCAGGTTCCCAATTCTCAAACTCAGCACACCTGATCCTAAGACGCAATCTTCTCAGGGGCTTCCAAAGCCAGGCGATTGTCGGAGAGGAAAGGCAGAGGTGTCAAAGCCGGGCTGCAGGATGGGTGTGGGTGCAATCAGAGGCACCTTCAGAACCTGTTCACGCTGCCACCTGCCCCCATTCTCTGCAGAGCGGGGCTCTGAATGTGCCCCTGGACCCCACCCTCTGTCTACTTTACCTGGCACTCCCGTTCTTGTGAGAGGCACACGACCTAATGATGGATTCGTTCAATGTGCTCATTCTCGCTTATGTACAAAACAAAGGCAGGATTGATGAACTGCAGGGGAACACATTCACCGGCTGATCTATGCCTTTTACCTTGGAGCAGCCAGCACACCTCCAAGAGTGTGTCAACAGCTCTGCATTTCGTCAGTAAGACCTTGATTCTCTAAAGGCTGAAAAGAGGTTTTCATGGATGAATGCTTAGAGCCAGCTCAGGGTTTCTGCGCCCCGCTCAAAGCCTCCAGGTGACTCTTTTTGCATCTGCTAGCTTCTTTCATCCCTAGACTATCACCCTTGAGAAAGGGCAGGCAAAGGATGGAGCTCCGTGTGTAAGGAAGAAATGGAGGTGTTACAGGCATTGGGGGGAGTGCTTTTGTGTTCTGGAAAGAGCAAGGTCTTGCTGTCCTGAGCTCACATCTCAGCTTCGCCCCGGCCAAGTCTTGGACCCTCTCTGAAACTGTTCAAAAAAAAAAAAAAAAAAAAACCCATTGCTGTTGAGTCAATTCGGACTCATAGCAATCCTATAGGACAGAGTAGAACAGCCCCCACAGGGTTTTCAAGAAGCAGCTGGGGGACTTGAACTGCCAACATCTTGGTTAGCATCTATAGCTCTTAACCACTGTGTAACTGTTTACTTACCCGCAGTAAGAGGATTTAAGCATCAACCCAGCAAGGTGGCTGTCAGATTAAATAAGGCTCTGGAGTCAGACTGCCAGGGTTTGAATCCTGGCTCAGCTGCTTACCAGCTGGAAAACTCTGGGCAAGTTCTTGCTTCAGCTCTGCGAGCCTCGTTTCTCCATCTGTGCCTCACAGAATTAGCTGAGCACTTAGAATGGTGCCCAGCACTTAATAGGTGCTGAAGTAGTATTTGTGCCTCTTCACTTACTTCCACTGAGCTGAAGACTGTATCAGAGAAGGCAGGAATAGTCCGTGTTCACTCATTTATAATTGAAGGTCTTATCTGCTATCTAAGGAAGCCTGTTGGCCCATCCCTCTGTCTCTAGGCAAGAATCACTTAAAAATACCTGCAGAAGAATCTGAGCCAAAGATTTTATATGCTGCCAAATTTTTCAGTATAAAGGCTGTAGAAAAATAATTAGAAGCATTTTAAAATTAAAAAAAAAAAATTTTTTTTTCCTATGATTCTTCCTGAAAAATTTTACAAGAAGCTCTAGGCAACCAGAAAACATTAAAGAATCATCAACTTATGGCCTAGAGATAGAAACTAAATACATTTAACTACAGAGTTAACACTAAGAATTGGGCATACAGGTGACTGAAAAAGAGCATGAAAGTATTATAAGCTCTAAATCCAAAACGAAACCCACTGCTGTCAAGTTGATTCTAACTCTTAGCGACCCTATAGGACAGACTAGAACTGCCCAAAGGGTTTCCAAGGAACGGCTGGTGGATTCGAACTGCTAACCTCTTGTTTCGCAGACAAGCTCTTAACCACTGCGTCACTAGGGCTCCATTAAAAGGTCTAACTGTGTATATAAAAAAAAAAAAAAAACACAAGCAATAAAACTAAGATGAAAAAGAAAAAAAAAAAAATCCAATCTCTTAAGAATTCCCCACCTGACTTCCATCACCTTATCAAGGAATGGTCTACAGCAGGGATTAAGGAACATTTTCAAGGAGGTGCCAGAAAATAAGTATTTAAGGCTTTGCAAGCCCCATGCTCTCTGCTGCATCTACTCAAACTCTGCCACTATAATGTGAAAGCGGCCACGTACAATATGTAAATGAATGGGAATACTGTTTTCCAATAAAACTTTATTTATGGACACGGAATTTGGAATTTCACATGCCATTTAATATGACTCTTCTTTTGATCTTTCCAATTATTTCAAAATGTCAAAGTACACTCTTAACTTGTGGGCCATACAAAAACAGGCAGTGAGACAGATTTTTTTTTTTAATTGAAGTGAAATTCACATAACATAAAATGAACCATTTTAAAGTAATCAATTCAGGGGCACGTAGTGCGTTCACAGCGTTGTACAACTATTACCTCTGTCTAGTTCCAAAGCATTTTCATCTCTGCCAAAGGAAACCTGCACCCATTAAGCAGTCACTCCCCACCCCCTCTCCCCCTAGCCCCTGGCAACCACCAATCTGCTTTCCATCCGTGGGGACTTACCCATGCTGAACATTTCATATAAACGGAACTATACAATACGTCACCTTCTGTGACTGGCTTCTTTCACTTAGCATAATGTTTTCGAGATTCATCCATGTTGTAGCATGTATCAGAACCTCATTCCTTTTTATGGCAGAATAATATTCCATTGTATGGATAATTCCTATTTTGTTTATCTGTTCATCTATTGATGGACATTTGGGTGGGTTCCACCTTTTGGCTACTGTGACTAGTGCTTTTATGTACACTCATGTACAAGTATCTGCTTGAACGCCTGCTTACAATTCTCTTGGGTATCTACTTAGGAGTAGAATTGCTGGGTCATACAGTAACACTGGAAACTCTGGTGGTGTAGTGGTTAAGAGTTTGGCTGCTAACCAAAAAAGGTCAGCAGTTCGAATCCACTAAGTGCTCCTTGGAACCCCTATGGGGCAGTTCTGCTCTGTCCTATAGGGCCACTATGAGTCGGAATTGACTCAATTGCAACAGATTTGGTTTTTGGCAGTAACTATGTTTAATGTTTTCAGGAACCACCAAAGTGTTTCCCACAGCAGCTACACTATTTTTACTCCTGGTTTCTGGTCCACTCAGGGATGATGGAGCCAACCCCAAGAAACCAAGGGCCACGGTTAGCCAGAAACCCCCGCCAAGCTTCTAACAGCTTCTCCCTTCCCCACACTGGCTTCAGCCACCCATCCCTGGGCCTTAGTTCTCTCTCCAGCTGTGGCCCTCACCACCTGCAGAAGAGAAGGGTCACCAAGGCTCCCTGTAAGGAACGGTAAAATAGAAAAACTCCCCCCAACTCTAACGAGTCTCAGTACAGCATTGTAGAGTAACATCGAGAGCTCACATTGTAGCTAGTCACTTCCTAGTTGGGAAGCTTGGGGCAAATTCTCCTCTCTGCTCCTCTGCTTCCTCTTAAGATGGTAATATCTTCATCCCAGGTTGCTGGCGATGGCTATGTGAGATGCCACAATCAGACACTGCATGCAAAGCATTTAGGACAGTGTCTGCACACAGAAGGACGCAATCGATGCACGTGCAAACAGTTAAAATGTTTAAATAAGGCGCCTGGCCTTGGTGTCCCTGGTGATCCGTGCTGACTTTCAAGCTACCTGTCTCCCTCCCTCCTGCCCACTCTTTCTTTCCTTCTGCCCTTCCTTCCTCCCCCCTCCTACCCTTCCTTCTCTCCATCTGTCCTTCCACCAATTGTCATTTGGTGACTGCTTACTCTGCCTCACATACTGGGCTCAGCTTTGGGTACGTGGAAACAGAGGTCAGATAAGGCCTCTTTCCTTAAGAAGCAAACAGTCCTTCCAGACATGCTCCTAGATGACAAGAAAACAGGGCAGAAACTGATGAACACTGTAAGGAGAGGTTCACATGAACAAACCCAGGAGTGGGGAGGAGAGAGGCAGGGAAAGCTGCTTTCTGTCCACCCAGGACTCCTGCTTGCCTGCCTTCCCAGACTTCTGAACTCCTGGGATGTGTGACCACGTAGCCAGGCCAGACCCTGTGCAGCACCTACGTTGTGATTTGTACACTGGTTCACAGAGCACGCATCCTCTCTCCCAACACAGCGTGAGCTCCTCAAGGGCAAGAAACAGGTCTGCTTCATCTCAGCCTCCCCATGCCCAGCCCAGGCCCATCTAATTCAGAGTAGTCACTAGTAAAGATCTAGCTGCATTCAGTTAAGGCATTGGCTCAACTAGTTCGCATGAAGCATTGGTAGTTAAGTGGTAGACTTCTCGGCTTCCACACAGGAGACCTGGGTTCGATTCTCAACCAATGCAACTCACGCACAGCCACCACCTGTCTGTCAGTGGAGGCTTGCATGTTGCTATGATGCGGAACTGGTTTCAGTGGAGCTTCCAGACTAACATGGACTAGGAAGAAAGGCCTGGTGATCTATTTCCAAAAATCTGCCAATGAAACCCCATGATTACAACGGTCACTCGACAGCAGCTAACAATAACAAGCTAATCTGCATAAATTTCTCTAATATTAATTAATAGTAACGACTTAGATGCACTCCCTCTACCGAGAGCTCACTATATTGACCTCATTCAGTCTTTGCACCCATGACGGAAGGGGTGTATGCATCCTCTCTTTTGCAAACAAAGAAACTGAGTTCAGAGACCTCACAGCTAGCGAGGGGGGAAAGCCAGAACTGAACCCCAGGCTGGGCAGCTCCAAAACCCTTGCCCCATCCACCAGGTCTGCGCAGCTCTCGGAGCCACATGGAGCTGGGACGCTGGACTCAGCTCACCTACACGAGCCCGAGTCCTCTCCCCGAATGAGGGAATCTCCACAGGAGAATCAGGCAAAGCTCAGAGCTACCTGGGTGCATGCTCTTCCGTCCCCATTGCATCAACCGACCTCCCTAGAAATGAAACTGCGGAGGAACAATAACTGGGCTTGATGGGCAGGGGGCAGTAGATGTCAGGCGTTTTGATGACAAGAGATTAACCCAGTAGTTCCTTGGATCAGCGGCCAACCGACAGGTATGACAGGCGGGGACACGGTTTCTGACGCCAGTGGTGCCCTTCTGCAGAGAGCAGGCAGAGTCGGGGCACTGTCGGCGCCACATGAGGCCGGGCTGTCCCCCGGGGGCCGCTGAAGCATGAGCGACAGCTCCTCGGTGGATTTGGCACCTGCCGGTGCTCAGCTCCACCACCCCGGCTCACAAGAACCGCTGCCACGTGGGCTAGGCAACTCAGAGGCTCATCAAACTGTTGAGGGAGGCAGCAAGCCACTAGAGTCTGAAAGAACTGGGTTCAAATCCCTACTCCACTCCTTGTAAACAGGGAACATGATTTAGCTTCTCTGAGCCTCAGTTTCTTCATCTGTACCATGGAGTGGAAATAGCACCTACTTCCTGGGATTCTGCCTAGCCTGCAGAACCTAAAATATTTACTATCTGGCCCTTTACAGAGAAAGTGTGCCAACTCCTGAGTGAACGCAACCTCCTGGGTTCACAAATGAAGAAACTGAGGCTGCACAATGGCAGAGCTGCTGGAATTGTTTTCTTATTTTATGTTTTTCTGAGTGTTCTTTCTACTATATTACTCAACCTCCTGGGTAAGATTTTTAGCCAGTGGGAGTATAAATCTGTATCATTTTCACAGGATAATTTGGTAATATAATTCAATAGCCTTATAAATATGCATGCTCCGTGACACAGGAATTTGTCTTCTGAAAGTGTCACCTAAGGAAATACTCAGAGATACGCACAAAGATCTATTGCTGTGAAGGTTGTTTGGAATTACAGGATTGTTTTTAGAATTTCCCCAAATTAGTCAACATTTCAAATGTCAAACAATAAGGGAAGGGGTAAATACAGGACACACTCTGAAGAAATGCTGTGTGGCTGCTGAAGATAATCCTGATTAAAAAAAAAAACACACACATACACAGGATTTCAAGTTTCATATAGAGATATATTGCTATTACACACACACATATATAAAAAAAACTCAATGCTATTGAGTTGATTCTGACACATGGCAACCCTATATGACAGAATAGAGCTGCCCCATAGGATTTCCAAGGAGTGGTTGGTGGATTCAAACTGCTGACCTTCTGGTTAGCAGCTGAGCTCTTAACCACTGCACCACCAGGGCTATATTTATATATATATATTTTTGGATATATATGTATATGTGTGGGTATGTGTGTGTGTGTTTGTGTATATATATATATATATGGTCACTGTAAGTCAGAATCGACAACAATGAGTTTGTTTTTTTTTTTGGTGTATATACATATACACACACATACATACATAGAGAGTATGTACATGCATGTATGTATGTATGTACACACATACACACATACAGAACCAAGAAATGAGAAACTGGAAACATACATTTCAAAATATTCATAAGAACTCTAAGTAATGATATTACTTCTGCAAGAAACCTTATCAGTGCTGTACAAAATAAGTCAGCATTAAACTTCAAAGAACCTGGGAGTCATCTCCCCTCCCTCTCCCCTTCCTAAGCTCAGCACTACACGCGGGCTTTACGAGAGTTAGGAGGTGAGGCTTCAGAAGCATGAACCCTGGCAGGGGGCAGAGAATGTCTCAAAATGAAACTTGAGCAACTCTGACTTGGTTTTGATTTTCAAAGGATGTCTTTAGAAAGCTAGGCAGAGTCGGGCAAGGCCAGGTGTAGCATTTAGTCTCTGCTAAAGTCTCTCTCTCTTTTTTTTAAAGTCTCTCTGGTGGCGCAGTGGTTAAACGCTTGGCTGCTAACCAAAAGGTTGGCAGTTCAAACCCACCAGCCGCTCCTCAGGAGAAAAGACCTGGAGATGTACTCCCAAAAAGATTGCAGTCTATGAAACCTTATGAGGCAGTTCTACTCTGCCATTCAGGGTCATTACAAGTTGTAATCGACTTGACAGCACATGACAACAAGAGTACCACAAGGAACCCTGGTGGCACGATGGTTAAGTGCTCAGCTGCTAACCAAAAGGTTAGCAGTTGAACCAACCAACCACACCTTTGGAGAAAGACCTGGCGATCTGCTCCCGTAAAGTTTACAGCTTTGGAACCCCTATGGGCAGTTCTACTCTGTCACATGGGATTGCTATGAGTTGAAATTGATTCGATGTCACACAACAGCAAGGTTTCCACACCAGTCAAATAAAGGTGTGCACATGAGCGTCATATATATTTCTCAGTACTTGAAAAGATTCACACAAACGCATAGTGCGTATCCATCGCAGCCTGCCTGCTATCAGTAAACACAGTGACGAGTGGATGGAATATGGCGCAGGTAGGCACTGATGAAGCTTACATTCACAGGGACAAGTGTATGGGACATGGCGTGGCTAGGCACTAATACAGCTTACATTCATGGGGAAGGTGATGGTGCCAGAGTGGATACATGAGGAGCCTAGGAGCCTTGCTACATGATTCAGCCAAGATTCTGAGCAGAAATTACAGCTGAAACCAGGGCTCAAATAACAACCAGGAGCTTCTTTCCCAATCACTTCCGGAACTCATGGTCTACTGGAGAACCACAAATAATCCTAACCAGAGATATTCAAAACCCTACCTGTGTTTGACTTTGGAAGGAATGATACAATTCCTTTTGGCACAGGGTTTCCTTTCACTAGGGTGACTCAGGACAATACTTAAATACGTTTGTACTCCCTGGAAAAAGCATCCCAGAAACCTGCTAGGAAATAGGAAATTTATCTTCTTCTAAGACATATGAATGGCCAGTTCATAGACGGAACGCCAATGGCCAATATACCTATGAAAAAAATGCTTAACCTTGCTAATAAGTAAATCACTGCAGATGAAAATCAAACCATGCTTCAGCTATCAAACTGACAAACCTTGGTAAAGACAAGTGAAAGTATAGGAAATGACTCTTCTCATACTCTGTAAATCAGTGAAGCTCTATTGGAAGGCACTTTGTTGAAATCTATCAAAATTCCACAAGCACATAGCCTTTGACCTAACAATTTTATGTCTAGTTATTATTTTATGGATATGCTCGTTTATCTGACACAGCTCATTGGTCTTCCCAGATTCTCCCAGTCTTGCTGTCTCCCAGACCCTTAGCTGGTTGGTCTGACTCACCTGTCATCATCAGACCACCTCCATATGGCCTGTGTGGTTCTGCACACCTGGAGTCTCCCAGTGGCCTTCTGGACTCAGATGAAACACCAAGCACAGGGCACAGGGTCTGGCCTTCAAGAACCGGTTGCTATTGATTCATGGTGACCCCATGTGTGCCAGAATAGAATGGTCCTTCACAGGGTTTTCAATGGCAATGATCTTTCGGAAGTAGATCATCGGGCCTTTATTCTGAGATGCCCCTGGATGGATTCAAACCACCAGCCTTTCAGTTAGCAGCCAAACACTTAAATGATTGCACTACCCAGCAGCAGCCAAAAGGGCCGAATGACACAACCTAGAAGTGCTGGAGAGCTAATGTACTGTAGGGTGAACTTTGACCACTAGAAGACAGGACATGAGCTGGGCAGACTCATTTCCTCTCTGTACATCTCTTCAATGGACTATTCTTAAGATGTGGTTTCTCTGTGCAGCCTGTCCTAAGGCATCCCATGTGGTTGAGCAGAGGCACCTGCTGAATGACTTCAGGGTCTCACTGTGGCTCATCATGAAGCAAGGGCCACATGCTAGTGCATCACGTTGCATTGCTTCCCCTTCTTCCCTGTCTCACTTCCCTTATCCTTCACTCTCAACACCCTAGGACTGCGCCTACCAAAAGAGCACTAGCATTTAAGTCTTGCTTCAGTATCTGTGTTCTGGGGCACCTAGGCTAAAACTACCAGCATTATGCTCACAGAGATATTTACAAGACATTGTGGCACTGACTCAATGAAAAGTTAAGTAAAACAGGGTAGCGAATAAATTACAGTAAATCCACAGTATGAAATATTATATGTTGTTAAAAAGAGAATGCCATTAACATATATGTACTGACACTAATTAGATAGTAGGTAAGAACTACTTTAGGTGAAGGGAAAGACAGCACACAGTACAGGGGAGGTCAGCACAATGGGACTAAACCAAAAGCAGTTTCCTGAATAAACTGAATGCTTCGAAGGCCAGCGTAGCAGGGGCAGGGGTCTGGGGACCATGGTTTCAGGGGACATCGAAATCAATTGCCATAATAAAATCTATTAACAAAACATTCTGCATCCCACTTTGAAGAGTGGCGTCTGGGGTCTTAAATGCTAGCAAGCAGCCATCTAAGATACATCAATTGGTCTCAACTCATCTGGATCAAAGGAGAATGAAGAACACCAAGGACACAAGGTGATTACAAGCTCATGAGACAGAAAGGGCCACATGAACCAGCGACTACATCATCCTGAGACCAGAAGAACTAGATGGTGCCCGGCTACAATCAATGACTGCCCTGACAGGGAACACAACGTAGAACCCCTGAGGGAGCAGGAGAGCAGTGGGATGCAGACCCCAAATTCTCATAAGACCAGACTTAATGGTCTGACTGAGCCTAGAAGGACCCCGATGGTCATGGCCCCCAGACCTTCTGCTGGTCCAGGACAGGAACCATTCCCAAAGCCAACTCTTCAGACATGGATTGGACTGGACAATGGGTTGGAGAGGGATACTGGTGAGGAGTGAGCTTCTTGGATCAGGTGGACACTTGAGACTATGCTGGCATCTCCTGCCTGGAGGGGAGATGAGAGGGTGGAGGGGGTTAGAAGCTGGTGAAAAGGACACGAAAAGAGAGAGTGGAGGGAAAGAGCGGGCTGTCTCATTATGGGGAGAGTAATTGGGAGTGTGTGGCAAGGTGTATATGGGTTTTTGTGTGAGAGACTGACTTGATTTGTAAACTTTCACTTAAAGCACAACAAAAATTATTAAAAAAAAATACATGTACTGATAGGAATCATGCATTCAAATTGTGGTGCTGGTGAAGAATACTGGATACACCGTCGAATGCACGAAGACACATTAACAACCTGCGACACGCAGGTGACACAACATCGCTTGCTAAAAGTAAAGAGGACTTGAAGCACTTACTGATGAAGATCAAAGACTACAGCCTTCAGTATGGATTACACCTGAACATAAAACAAAAATCCTCAAAACTGGACCAATAGGCAACATCATGATTAATGGCGAAGGCACTGAAGTTGTCAAGGATTTCATTTCACTTGGATCCACGATCAACACCCATGGAAGCAGCAGTCAAGAAATCCAACAAGGAGGTTTCACACTACCCGATCTCAGAACCTACCATAATGCCACAGTAGTCAAAACAGCCTGGTACTGGTACAACAACAGAGAGATAGGCCAATAGAACAGAATCGAGAACTCAGACATAAACCCATCCACTTATGGTCAGCTAATCTTTGACAAAGGACCAAAGTCCCTTAAGTGGGTACAAGACAGTCTTTTTAACAAACGGTGTTGGCAAAATTGATGTCCATCTGTTAAAAAATGAAACAGGACCCATACCTCACACTATACACAAAAACTAACTCAAAATTGATCAAAGACCTAAATATAAAACCTGAAACTATAAAAATCATGGAAGAAAAAACAGGAATAATACTAGGGGCCCCAATACCTGGAATAAATACAATACAAACCATAACTAACAATGCACAAACATCAGAAGATAAACTAGATAACTGGGAGCTCCTAAAAATTAAACACTTATGTTCATCAAAAGAATTCACCAAAAGAGTAAAAAGAGAACCTACAGATTGGGAAAAAATTTTTGGCTATGACATATCCAACAAGGGTCTAATCTCTAAAATCTACAGGATACCTCAACACCTCAATGACAAAAAGACAGATAATCCAATATAAAAATAGGCAAAGACAGACACTTCACCAAAGAAAACATTCAGGCAGCTAATAGACACATAAGGAAATGTTTGCTATCAATAGCCATTGGAGAAATGCAAATCAAAACCACAATGAGATACCATCTCACCTCAACGTTACTGGCACTAAAAAAAAAAAAAAAAAAACAGAAAATAACAAATGTTGGAGAGGTTGTGGGAAGACTAGAACTCTTATGTACTGCTGTGGGAATGTAAAATAGTACAACCACTAAGGTAAACGATATGGTGCCTCCTTAAAAAGCTAGAAATAGAAATGCCATACAATCTAGCAATCCCAGTCCCAGGAATATATCCTAGAGAAATAAGAACCATCACAAAAATAGACATATGCACACCCATGTTCATTGCAGCATTATTCACAATAGCACAAAGATGGAAACAACCTAAGTACTCATCAGCAGATGAATGGATAAACAAATTATGGTGCATACACACAGCAGAATACTATACAATGATAAAGAACAATGATGAATCTGTAAAACATCTCACAACATGGATGAATTTGGAGGGCACTATGCTGAGTGAAAAAGTCAATCACAAAAGGATAAATATTATATGAGACCACTATTATGAAAACCCAAGAAAAGGTTTACACACATAAAAAAACAATCTTTAATGGTTACTAAAAAAAGTGGGGAGGGGAAATCACTAACTAGATAGTAGACAAGTATTAACTTTGGTGAAGGGAAAGACAACACACGACGTAGGAGAAGTCAGCACAACCTGACCAAGCAAAGTTATAGAAGCTTCCTAGACCCATCCAAACACCTTGGGGGACCAAGCTATTGGGGCTGAGGGCTAGGAACCACAGTCTCAGGGGATAGCTAGGTCAACTGGCATAACATGTTCATAAAGAAAACGTTCTACAGTCTACTTTGGTGTTGCGTTTGGGGTCTTAAAAGCTTGCAAACAGTCATCTAAGATACATCTATCAGTCCCATCCTGTCCAGAGCAAGAGAATGAAGAAAACCAAAGACACAAGGAAAATATTAGTCCAAAGGACTAATGGACCACATGAATCATAGCCTCCACCAGCCTGACCGCAGAAGAACTAGACGGTGGCTAGCTACCACCAATGACTGCTCTGACAGGAACCACAATAAAGGGTTCCGGACAGGGAGGGAGAAAATGTAGGACAAAATTCAAATTCACACAGGAAGACCAGACTTACTGGTCTGACAGAGACTGTAGGCACCCCCAAGACTATGGCCCTGGACACCCTGCTAACTTCGAACTGAGGCCACTCCCAAAGTCCACCTTTCTGCCAAAGATTAGACAGGCTTACAAAACAAAGAACAACACATGTGAGGAATGTGCTCCTCAGTTCAATAAAGTATAGGAGACTAAATGGGCAACACCTGCCCAAAGCAAAGATGAGAAGGCAAGAAAGGACAGGAAAAATGCCTGAACGGACACGAGGTATAAAGGGAAAGGGGGAGAGTGCTGACACACTGCGGGATTGCAACCAATGTCACAAAAGCATTAGTGTATAAATTTTTGAATAAGAAACTAATTTCTGCTATAAACTTTCACCTAAAGCACAGTAAAATTAAAAAGAGAAAAACAAATCATAGGACATATTGCATTGGGCAAATCTACTGCTAAAGACCTCTTTAAAGTGTTAAGAAGCAAAGATATCACTTTGAGGACTAAGGTGCACTTGACCCTAGCTGTAGTATTTTCAATCTCCTCATGTGATTGTAAAAGCTGGACAATGAATAAGGAAGACTGGATAAGAATTGATGCCTTTAAATTCTGGTGTTGGCAAAGAACATTCAATATATCACAGACTGCCAGAAGAACAAATAAACCTGTCTTGAAATTTGTGGCCAGAATACTCCTTAGAAGCGAGGATGGCGAGACATTGTCTTACGTACTTTGGACATGCTATCAGCAGAGACTAGTCCCTGGAGAAGGACATCATGCTTGGTAGAGGGTCAGTGAAACAGGAAGACCCTCTAGGAGAAGGACTGACAGAGCGGCTGCAACAATGGGCTCAAACATATTGGTTCTGCTGTATATGGGGCTGCCGTGAGTTGGAACCGACTCGATGGCACCTAACAACAACAGCTGCAAGAAGAAAGAACAAATCAGTCTTGGGAGAAATACAACCAGAATGCTCGTTTTGCTTAGAAGTGGGGATGTCAGACTTTGGCTCATTACTTTGGGTGTGTCATCAGGTAAGACCAGTCACTAGAAAAGAGAATTACGTTGGGTAAAGCAGAGGGTTAATGAAAACAAGGGAAACTTTCAACGAGACAGGCTGATACAATGGACTCAAACATACCGACAATCATGGAGACAGTGCAAGTCCAGGCAACTTTTCATTCTATTGTACGTAAGGTAGCTACAAATCCGAGCTGACAGAAAGGCAACTGACAATAACAACTATTATGAAAATATACCCTTAATATATTGTTAAGTGAAAATAAGCCAGGTATACAATAATATACATTTTAATAAGATAAAAAAGAACACTATATATAGATAGATAGAGAGAATGAATAATTCAGTCTGGTATCTAAGTGGATACCTCCTATCGGAGGAATTCGATGTTTTTACTTGATACACTTGTGTATTGCTCAAATGTGTTGCAAATAAGCATAAATTACCCTTGGTAATTAAAGAAAGTAAGTCTAAAAACAAAACTCTTAGAGAAAGCATGTTCTAAGGATAAGACTCACACAGGGTCACTATGAGTTGAAATTAATTCAATGACAATGAGTTGGGTTTAAGGATAACATATATGGAAGAAAATACACTAGTGGATAATTGAGAATAGACTGGACTTGTCCAGGTGAAATGAAAAATTCTCTAAACTCTCTGGAACACATCTCCCTGGGCGGGCTACTTAGAACTCTAGTTTATTATCTGATAAAATATGAGTTTACTATCACCGTTAGGAGTAAATGACTGATCCAGTGGAGTAAGGAAACTAACAAAAGATAAAAGGGAAGGCTGTTGACATCTCCATGTGGAGAAAGGTCCCTTAATATCTTTCAGCCATACTTTTGTGCCTTCAACTGTGGAGAGCTGGAGATAGGAAAATGAACCAACATTACAGGACTGACTTTTAATTTACACCCATGAAATAATTTTGATGGTTGTTCATAAGTGTTTAGCTGATGTTTACTCTGGAATTGTCGCCACAGCCTCTGAAATTTGCTTTGATACTCTCCAACTGTTACCTCTCTACTAATACGTGAGTGTGGAAGGAGCTGCTTTTTCGTGTCCTGACATCTTTTTTGATGTGTTGAGACTTGGCCTGCATTTGATAATAGTGGTTGCAGTTCAGAAAAAATTTATCTTAAAAGCAAACCTATTCAGTACTCTGTCCCCGTCCCAGCATGCTATCACTTCTCCTCCACCCTGACACACACACTAGGGATACCCAGGGTACCTTTGGCTCCTGGGGTACCCCCACTCCAGTCTACCTTCTATGGAAGGAGGAATCTTTGGGCACCAGCAGACATGACCACAACCTTCATTCCTTTATTTGCCCATTGGTGCCCTAATAAACTTCCTGTAGGCTAATATCCATCTCAGAGCCTGCTTCTCTGGAAATAACCTACTACAATGGGCAACTCTGGGAAAGGAGGCAAGGCTCCATCACACATTTTCCTTCCTTCCTTCCATTCATTCATGCATGCATGCATTTAATGAGCAAAGGCTGGAAACCCTCCAGGATCCAGAAATTTATACGTAGGGCACTGAGTTGAGCAGCTTTATGAAGGTGTACTTGAGTGAAGTTTTATTTGTATTTGTCTTGCTTGGAAAGTTCAAGGCATTTCTTGAAGCTTGGTGTCTTAGTCATTTTTCAGGAAATTCTCTGTCATTTTCTCTTCAAATTTTGCTTTTGTTCCTTTCTTTCTCTCCTTTTTCTCTGGAATCCCCATTGCAAATACACTACACTCTTTCAACATGTCCCATATGTCTTACATGTGTTATTTTCAGTATTTTCCATCTTTTTTTCTTTGTGTTTCAGTCCAGATATTTTCTTCAGACCCATCATCCAGTTCACCATTTCCCTTTCCAACTGTGTCTAATCTGCTGTGAAAGATATACTGAGTTATTAACGTCAGTTATTTTATTCTGCAGTTCTAGGATTTTCATTTGATTTTTGTATAGTTTCCAGATCTCTTACTGAAATCATCTTGTCATCTAATTTCTTAGATATCTTAATCACAGTCATTGAAAGTCCATGCCTTACAATGGAATACTATTTAGCAATTAAAAAAAAAGAATAAAGAAATGATAAACACAACAAAATGGGTGAATTTCAAAAATATTATGCAAAGTGAAAGAATGGAGACAGAAAAGAGTATGTATTACATTAACAAACAAACCATTGAGCCGATTCTGACTCATAGGACCAATTCACATGAAATTCTAGAAAATGCAAAGGAATATATAGTGACCGAGAGCAGAAAAATGGTTGATGGAACCAGGGTGGAGGGAGGGAATGACTGACTACAAAGTGGTACAAGGGAATTTTGGTGGGAGATAGAAACGTTCTGTATCTTCACTGTAGTAGCAGTTATACAGGTGTAACATTTGTCAAAACTCATCAAACTGTACATTTTAAATGGCTGTGATTCATTATACCTCAATGTTGTTGTTGTGTGCTGTTGGGTCAATTTTGACTCATGGTAACCCCAAGTGACAGAACAGAGCTGCCCCAGAAGGTTTTCTAGGCTGTAATCTTTGTGGGAGCAGATCCCACGTCTTTGACCCATGGAGCTGCTAGGTGGGTTCAAACTACCAACCTTTGGGTAGCATGTGAATGCTCAACCATTGCACCACCAGGGCTCATTTTTATACCTGAGTAGTGTCGGTTTAATAAAACCTAAGTAAAACTTAGGCCTGTTGAGGACACAGCTCTGAACTGTGGCAAATCCCAAGACACAGGAATTAAGAGGAAATTAAATCACGATAAAATAAAAGAAGATAAAGTCCATGCCTGATTACTCAAATATCTGGATCTCCTCTGGGTCTATTTTTCTCTCCTGGTTTTCAGTCATGTGGTTTTGCCTCCTGACATGCCTGGTAATTTTTTATTGAATTCCACAAATTGTGTATGAAAAGTTGAGGCGATCATTTGAATCTCTGGATAATGTTTTCTTTCTCCAGAGAGGATTGAAAGTTTGCTTCTGGCAGCAGTTAGGGGAGGGGTAAATCCCATTAACCCAATCAGAGACTGAGCCGATTTAAAGCTTGGCTTTATTCTTATAAATATTAGTCTATTTCTAGTTCATCCTTTCTCCTAGAGTGTAGCCTCCTCGGAGTCCCTGTTGGACACCTGAGTATTTACCAGGGTCCCTTTCTTGATGGGCCTTTAGCTCCATGAGGTGCAGAAGTTGCTCAGCTTCTCAGCCTCTCAGTCCCTGCTTTGGAATTAGCAAATGCCTTGAAGGGAGAAGCGGCACTGAATTTGGGTTCACCTCTTGAAACTCTCTTCTCTCTGGGATCTTGGCCCCTCAATCCTCACTCCATTGGTAGCTCCCTGATGCCTTCAAACAGATTTTTAAAAAAGAATTTTTTTTCCCCTAGCTTTTCTGGCTATTCTTGGCAGGGAGGATGGCTCATAACAAGACAGTTCATCATTGCTGGAAGCAGAAATTTTTACAGGACCCTGGGGAGAAACAGATCCTATACCAGCCCTGACCTTCGAGAAACCAACTGGGAGTCATGGAGAGAAATGGATTCTCCAATGCTGCCTGCTAGGCGTCCAGGCTACCAAGCAGGTACAATTGCTCTTCCCCAGCAACATTTTCCCTTCTGCAGTCTGCTTTCCAGAACCATCAACTCCCAACTAGAAAGGCACTACTGACAATGTGGAGTCCCTAGGTAGCGCAAACAGTTAACATAATGGGCTGGTAAATATTTTTAACAATATATTTTATATATTAAATATTTTTATACTATATTTTCAGCCCAATTTTGAAAGATAGCAAACGTCAGAGGGTCCACTATCCAACAGACTGCCTACAGCTTCTCTGAGTGTGGCACTATTTGCTTTCTTGGTCAGCCCTCTGGACCCACCCAGAAGTGGGCCATGGACATGCTTGTGGACAGGTGAAGGATACCTATTTTGAATAGTTTTAGATTCCTCCTAGCACACAGAGGAAGAAGCAAGGAAAACCCCAAAGTTCTAAGGAAGTGGTGTTACACGTGCCTAATGTACTCCCATTAGTAACGACTCTCAGTACCCCCAGTGATTCTCATTTACGGAAACATTAATCAAAATACTAATCTACCGTATGCCAAATGGTGCAGGCCAATGAATGACACGTATGGTGGGTGCTCACATGCACTCCAGGCAAAGAGAAAAGCATGTGCAAAGGTCTTAGGGTATGACAGTATGAGGGACTGAAAAAAAACGGTATGACTGGAGCAAGGAGCATGGGGATGGGAGGAAAGTGCTAAAGTGTGTGTGTGTAAGAAGGAGGAGTTGGTGAGTTGGGGGAGATATGGCAGAAAATGAAGCTGGAGAGGTAGGCTAGAGCACACAGAGCCTTGTGGGCCATGTTAAGGAGTCTTGGCCTAACAGCAATGGAGAGTCATAGAAGGTTATAGGCAGTGAGTAAGTGATTGGTTGTCTTTTGCAAAGATCCCCTTGGCTGCAGTGTTGGGAATGAGTTGGAAGAAGGCAGAAGGAAAGCAGGAGTTAGGAGGCTGTGTCTGTGGTGGTGATGGCTCTATACTGCCAGGTGGTATGCCAGTTGGAGAAAGCGGAGGTAGGGACCATATGTTCCACAAAAATCAGAAGCCTTGCAGATAAAGGTCAGTAGTACTGTTTACAGATTGGTATTGACCTAACATTTCTGACCTAGGGAACAGAGAGGGCAGTACTAATGAAGATTCACCAAAGACATGGGGATTTGCAATGCAGGCCAATGGGCTCCAGAAGTGAAAATGCTTCTCGGGCTGACATGAGATGACTGTAGAACAAGACTTTCAATAAATGTTTGTTCAATGAATGAGCGACTGTTTTAGGAACTCCCAGGGAGGTGCTATTTTAAATTTACTAGTATAGAACTGTTTCTGTATTTGAAAAATATTTAGACTCTTATTTTGTGATCAAAAAACAACTTTATGACTTCTTCTTTATGATTATTATCAATCTAGGTCTTTAATTCCCCATCAGACAAAATTTTGATTTTTATCTACATTTTCCATGCCTAATTATTCTTTCTCATCTGTATTCCAATATGCTAAATATTATGATAATAAATCTAGATAATCTTTAGCTGGTCCCATAGTATTCCAATATGCTAAATATTACGATAACAAATCTAGATAATCTTTAGTTGGTTCCTTTCAAGCATATTATGTGTTAATTAACATACAGAATCCAAAAAACCCACTGCTTGCCATATACTCATCAATAAGAAATATCAAGTTCCTTGGGGGTAGGTTGGGAAAAAAACTTATACCATACACTCAAATCAATTCCATGTGGATTATGAACTTAAATGTAAAAGGCAACACTTAAAAACTTTAAGGAGAATATATAGGACAATATATTTATGACCTCAGGGCAGAAAGAACTTATTAAATAAGATTTTTGTTTAAGCATGAACATAAGAAATGGTTCATGTGACTGCATTAACATTAAAAAATTTCTCTTCAGCGAAAGAGATAATAAAGCAAGAAGTCAGGCAACAAATCAGAAGATACTGCCACACATATAACAAAGAATTAGAATCCAAAATATACGTTTTCTTTAATTCCTAAAAATCAATATGAAAAAGACAACTTACCAGGAAAAAAAAAAAAAAATGGGCAAAAGGCACAGACATTTTGCAGAGGAGGAAGCACGAGAGGCCAAGAACCTCATGAAAAGCCCCTCAATCTCATTGGCATTCAGGGAAATGGAAGCTGAATCATTGTTTTACTCTCTCCAAATTGAAAAAGGTTAAGCAATCTGGCTACAAGTTGGCAAGGGTTTGGAGCAATGGGATTGTACATTACCGGTAAATGTATAAATTGATGCAAGCATTTTGGAAACCAATTATACATCATCTAGTCCAATGGTTCTCAACTGAGGGCAATTTTACCCCCAGAGGACATTTGGTTGTCACAACTTGGGAAGGTGCCACTGGTATCTAAAAAGTAGAGACTAGGGATGCTGCTAAACATCCTACAATGCACAGAACAGTCCTCCACAACAAAGAACTGTCCGGCCCCAAGTGTGAACAGCACCGAGGCTGAGAAACTCTGATCTCATCAAGTTGAAAACCTGCAGACTCTTAGATCGGACAGATCTACTCTCAGGAGTATGTCCTGGTTCCACCTTTCCAATATTTTACTGATAAAAATTAAGAAGGGCACTTGTATCAGGGACTAAATCCCAGGCATCTCCCTCAAGAGGCTGATTCCAGAGGTTCAAGTCAGGATCCAGCAATTAGAATCTCTGAACAAGTGCCCTGGTGACTGGTATCACCTGAGAAGTTTGGGTAACTCCATCTTTGAAGGCTCTTGCTCCAGTGCACCAGGAGACTGTCCAGGAACACTTCAGAGTTAAAACACAGGAAAGAATCCAAATGTCCAGCAACAGAGGAACACATAAATTAACAGTGACCTATTCCTACAGTTGAACATTGCCATATTTCATATTCCTCAGGTGCTAGACTCTAAGGTGCATCGTTAATTTATGAACCACTAAGAAAGAAAAGAAGGTGCCCTGGTGGTGCAGCGGTTAAGTGCTCGGCTGCTAACCGAAGGTTGGCAATTTGAACCCACCAGCCACTCGGTGGGAGAAAGATGTGACAGTCTTCTTCTGTAAAGATTACAGCCTTGGAAACCCTATGGGGCAATTCTACTCTGTCCTATAGGGTCACTGTAAGTCAGAATCAACTCGACAGCAATGGGTTTGGGTTTGGGTTTTTTTTTTTAAAGAAGGAAAAAGGGCTGTCCATTAAGCTATGACACAGTGCTTTCTTGTACTTAAAATTTTTACTTCGGTGTTACTTAAAATGCTCTTTTAGATTTATTTAGACATATTTCACCATTTTCATGCCGCTCTATCACCACTTCTTTTGGCATAGGCAATAACTGTTTTGTTTCAATGCCAAGTCATAGTGTAATATTGCCGAAGACCTTTTAAATGCCAATTAAACTGAACTTATGTAAGACCAACAGTGCACACGATACCATTCAAGTGACAACAATATGAAGAGCTATATCCACGTTCTCTGGACAGCAGCAATGTCAGCTATAGCCTGACTCTGCCAGGCAGACAGCGATGGTGTGGGGATATGAATTGCAATTTACAAGTCAATTTCCAAGATATTAAAATATGTGTGTGTGGGGGGGGAGTGTACCTTAAGAGTTGGTGAAACAGAGCATGTCACTGCATAAAATGACTATAATTATCTGCATAGACATGAACAAATCTCAAAAACAGAATAACAACAAACTATTCAGTGAAAAAAGCTGCACGATCCATAAAGTATGGCTCCATTTGATGAAGTTCAAAAACATGCAAAACTATACACACGTGAGATAGCCCACAGAGAAAAGCAAGACATAATAAAACAAAATTCAGGATGATGTTGTCTGTGGGGAGAGGAAGGAAATGCTATCAGGAGATGCAAACGAAGGGCTTCCAGGAGTTTGTGATGTCCTGTTTCTCAAGTTCAAGTTCAGTGGTGAGTACACAGGGATTCATTTCATCAGGGGCACTAACCAGCCCGAGGCCCAAAATTTAAGGGAGCATCCAAGAACTCAGTCAGTGGAGAAAACCCTGAAACTATGGCCCCGGACGCTCTGTGAACCCAGAGCTGAAACCATTCGCAGAGCCCACTGTTCAGACAGAGATTAGACAGGACTATAAAACAAAAACTAATATGCCCAAGGAGTGTACTTCTTAGTTCAGTCAGACTCTTGAGACCAAATGGGCAGCTCCTGTCCGGAGGCAGGATGAGAAGGCAGGAAGCAACAGGAGCTGGCTGGAGGGACGTGGGAAACCTGGGGTGGGAAAGGGGAGTGCACTGTCACATAGTGGGGATTGCAACTAATGTCACAAAACAATATGCACATACATTTTTTATGAGAAATTAACATGAGCTGTAAACATTCACCTAAAGCACAATAAAAAAAAAAACCCAGTCAACACAATGAAAATAATGCAATATTTTTAAAAACAAAAATTAACACAAAAAAATCCATGATGACCAAAATATCAAACTTTTATTAAAAAAGAAAAAAAAAGACAGGTTTCATCCTGTCTGTATATGACACTCGCCACTCTGTAATCCTGGCTCCAGTTGGAGTAAAACTTTATTTGCAAAAAAACAGGTGACTGGCCCAAAGGTTATAATCTGCCCACTTGATTTTTTAAATATATTACATTGAAATGTTTTCATCTCAATACTTGAGTTTTTTGGCATCCCCTTAAATTTTACACCCAACATGAATCCCTCACTTGCCTCACCCTAGTCCTGCGACTGTATTGTGTTATTCTTTTAAGTGTACACAGAATAGAAACATATACAACATACACACACATATGTATGTGTGTGTGTGTGTACATATATGGAACCTTGGTGGCACAGTGGTTAAAGAGCCTGGTTGCTAACTAAAGGGTCGGCAGTTCGAATCCACCAGTCGTTCCATGGAAACCCTGTAGGGCAGTTCTACTCTGACCTATAGGGTCACTATGAGTTGGAATTGACTTGATGGCAACAGATATACACATGCTATGAATGCTATGAGTCAGAATTGACTCGACAGCAATGGGTTTTATAAGTATACATATATACCCAAAAAACCACGTATATAAAAATACTGTTTTTTATTTGTAAGATTTTTTAAAAATATTTTACAGAAAAGGAAAACCAGTGAGAAGAACAACCAAAACAGCATTGAGGGGGGAAGCAGGCATACGCCCTGGTGGGTAGCCAGCTGAGGGGTGGAAGGAACATGCTATTCAGTCTTATCAGTCGTTACCAGTAAAATCAAGGGACGTTTCCTAGCAAAAACCCCAAACAGATGGGTGGGGGCCTTTATTCCAATCTCTACCAGCCTGGCCCAGGAACTTTCTTGGACAGCTCCACCCAAGGACGCAACACTCTTTAGTTTATAAGCCACTTTGCAATCCATTCTTGAGTTTAATCTTTATCATATGTGCCTGTGGGGGAGGAAGAATCCACACTTTCTAAATGGGGAAACCAAGTCTCAGAGAGGTTGACTAGCCTGCCCAACACTGCACAGTGAGAAAAGGCAGAGACTTAGTCTTGGGGGTTTCGAATCCGTTCAATACTCAGCCCAACCTATGCAACTGACTGGTGTCCCTTCTGAACCAAGAAACACCTCACCTAGTTTACCATGAAATCAGACAAAAGGAAGTAAAGGGGGTTTCTGAGGAAGCTTATTTAATTGGATAAATAAATGTTTCAACCCAAAGAGCCATAGTGTTGCAAGCAGTATTGATGGATGAGGCTGAGGTTGAGCGGCACAGCTGTGTCTAATTGGCTCCCTCCCACCCCTCTTCTGCCAAGAGCCCTTGGTGGGCTGCCTGTCCAGACTCCCCTCCACAGCAAATGGCCGTCCAGAGAGCTAGTGGGGCATTTCGGGAAGCAGCATTTAACTCTTTATGGTCACTAGGGGGCCATCTGCCAGTTGATCACTTGAACGTATTGATCGATGAGCAATTTCACAGCTGAGAAGAGCTCATGTCATTTTCCCAAAAAGCACCCAGCTTCCTCCCAAACCTATTATACAGTCACTGAGAGACTGAGTCATTAGCATCGTCCTCGCATAATTCAGGGCTGCAGACGTACCCTCTACAGACACGGCCTTCAGGGCAGCAGAAGTTGCCTTGAAGGGAAGTGTAGAAAAAGGCACAGGCGGGCAGTCCTGAGCCCGAGGCTTGAAAGCCACCCTTGGGTACTGGGATTAAACCCCAGATACGAGCTAGGCCCTGTGGCTCTGGGTTCCACTCCTTTTTCCAGTCTCACCTCCATTCCTCTCTTCCCTGCTGCCCAGACAGACCTCCTGTTTCTGGAACCTGCCAAACTCTTTCAGCGCAGGCTGCTCCTTCTGCCTTGAACGCCCTTCCATCCCCCTCCATATCTGGCTAACCTTATTTCTCCTTCAAATATCAGTGTAAACAGTAAGCAGGAGACTCACAGGGCAACGATGGCCCCACCACCACCCACCCACAGCTGTTCAGTCAATTCCGACTCACAGCAACCCTGTAGGACAGAGTAGAACTACCCCATACGGTTTCCAAGGCTGTAAATCCTTACGGAAGCAGACTGCCACATTGTTCTTCCACGGAGCGGCCGGTGGGTTTGAGCCGCTGACCTCTTGGTTCACAGCCAAGGACTTTAACCACTGTACCACCAGTACATGTAAATCATGGTCCCAGTACATGTAAATCACATGGGAATGCATCATGGTCCAGGGCCTGCCTTCTATTTCTTTCTAGGGTTTGAGACAAGAAGAGAATGTTCACAGCACCAACGCTGAAGTAGCAGGTGTTTGGAAAACCCTACGAGACCTCTGCTTCCCCTCCCTTGGACCAAAAAAATCCACTATCGTCAAGTTGATTTCGACTCGCAGTGACCCTATTAGACAGGGTAGAACTGCCCTACAGGGTGGATTCAAACTGCTGACCTTTTGGTTAGCAGCTGTAGCTCTTGACCACTACGCCACTAGGGAGCTTCTGAAAATGCCCAGTACTCCGGCTGGATCAGTGGTTCCTGACCTTGGCCAAACACTGGAATCACTCATGAAGCTTTGAAAAGTACCAATGCCTGGGCTCCACCCTCCAGGAGAACTGGTGTCACTGGACTGGGGTGCAGCCTGGCCATCAGCACTTTTAAAGCTCCCAGGTGATTCGAATGTGCAACCAAGGCTGGGAACCACCAAGCAAGAAGGTTCCTTCCTGCTTCATCACCTGCTGAGAGCCAATAATGAAGGACTTCCTGAAACCCTTACTTGAGGGATCTCAAGTACACAGAAAGGGAGACACTCATCAAATAGGTTCATGCTCCCCCACTTGTCTGTCAGTTTGTCATACTGTGGGGGCTTGTGTGCTGCTGTGATGCCGGAAGCATCACATATGCATGAGAAAGCTGGACAATGAATAAGGAAGACTGAAGACGAGTTGACGCCTTTGAATTGTGGTGTTGGCGAAGAATATTGAATATACCATGGACTGCCAAAAGAATGAACAAATCTGTGTTGGAAGAAGTGCGACCAGAATGCTCCTTAGAGGCAAGAATGGCGACACTGCATCTTACATACTTTGGACGTGTTGTCAGGAGGGATCAGTCCCTGGAGAAGGACACCACGCTTGGCAGAGTACAGGGTCAGCGGAAAAGAGGAAGACCCTCAACGAGGTGGACTGACACAGTGGCTGCAACAATGAGCTCAAGCATAACAACGATTGTAAGGATGGCGCAGGACCGGGCAGTGTTTCGTTCTGTTGTGCGTAGGGTCGCTATGAGTCGGAACCGACTTGATGGCACCTAACAACAACCACAACAACACCCTGAGCCTCCTGAATCAGCCTCTGGAGGGACATGCCTGAGGTTTAGTCCCTAATACAAGTGCCCTTCTTAATTTTTATCAGGAAAGTGTCGAAAAAACCGATTCAGGAGATACTCCTGAGAGTAGATCTCCCAGACGTAAGAGTCTGTGTGTCTTCAACTTGATGAGATCAGATTTTCTCCACCTCGGTACTACTGACCTTTGCGGTTGGACAAGTCTTTGTTGTGGGGGACTGTCCTGTGGGGGACTGTCCTGTGGGGGACTGTCCTGTGGGGGACTGTATATCTGAATGGTTTCTAGTTGTCCAATGGTGACCTTACACCACAAGGATCAACAGTCCTAGGAGGCTGGTGGGTATCACTGACGTGCCCATGTATCAGATAAAGAAACCAGGGCTTTGAAATGCTGAGTAAGCTAACAAGGATCAGGAAGCCTCGGGGAGCAGCACTGGAGGAGAGCCCAGACCTCCAAACCTCTAAGTGGTTTCTAACTAACTAGACTGCAAGTTCTCTGAGGTCAGGGCTGTAGCATACATTTCTTTGTCTCCTCCATGATCCCCAGTATCATACTTTACATGTTAGGAATTCAATCAATATTAATTGCTCCATTCAAGTACTGGGCAGAGGGGTGGGGGGTGGTGATGTCCAGCAAAAATCAATGACAATCAAAGCTGGCCTAAGCCCAAACAGTAGAATAATACTGACAACCTTAACACTTGGGTAGCCCTTCCTGTGAGTGTGCCCATGACGCTCAAGCATCCTTTCATTTCATCCTCTTCACCACTCTACAAGGAAGGGATACTGTGCCCATTATAGAGATAAGGAAAACAGAGACTCAGAGATTTTAGGTAACAAATGGCAGAGATAAGACTGCAAAAGCCAGCTTGCCCGATTCTAAACTCTGCACCTTAATCAGGATGCTATGGGTTCACCTTCGGTGTGGGGCTGAGTTTAAACCTGGCATGATGGGGTCATCTTCCCTTGCAGGCTGTGTCCTTCTAGGAACCCCCAAGGGCAGTCAGAGGATGGGGACAGTAAGGAGACTCCTTGCTAGGGATTACTGAGAAACACAGCCCAAAGGAGACACTTGGAGAATTGAAACGGTTTTCTGTACGATGGAGACCTGGCCCCGCTAATTTGAATCATGAACGAATTTGGCCCAGGGAATGGCTCTCAAAGCCCCTGAGGAAAGGCGCCCACATTATTCATCTCTATCCTAATGGATGGGGGAAACTCTGGTGGTGTAGTGGTTAAGTGCTACAGGTGCTAACCAAAGGGTCGGCAGTTCAAATCCGCCAGGCGCTCCTTGGAAACTCTATGGGGCAGTTCTACTCTGTCCTATAGGGTCGCTATGAGTCGGAATCGACTTGACAGCACTGGGTTTACCCTAATGGACACTGGTTGCCAACCTCCCCAGGATTCATTCTCCCTTCTTTAGGCAAAGTCCCAATTTCTCAGCCCAGAGGTAAGCAGCACGACCTTGGGCTAAGTCAGCATGCCGCCCAGTTCCCTGGCCCCAGTGATTGGTTTAGAGTTGGACATATAACCTTAGCTTGGTCCAGCCAGGGATTTGCCCTCTGGGAATATCAGTTCCCTCATCTGTGGAATGGGGATGTGGGAGCATAGATAAGGAATAGGAAAGCCTGGGGTAAATGGTATGGTTCTGTAACAGCGTTACTTCATGATATAAAATCAGTTGAAGTCCAAGAAATCCTCACCTCAGGGATTATGGGGACAAAGGCAGTCACAATCAAACCCAGGTGCTGATGAGAGGGAACAGCGCTGCCCACGCTGACAGTGTGCACCATGACCAAGGATCAGGACTCACTCTGAGAGGCACGAATGACCCCCTCGGCTCTGAACGCCAACCACTTACCAACCAATTTTTACTGCCACAGATCCTGGTGGGAGCAATCATAACAAAAGGTCGGAGGTTTTCTATTGCATGCTGAGCCCCAACTGTTTGTACTAAGGTAGGAATTGCAAAAGGTGCAGGCAGACAAGAGACAGGAAAGTTGATTAAAAAAAAAAAAATCCGGAAGTGACAGGGCGTAGAACACACCCACTCACCCATGCCCATGTACACCTCACAGCCACACATCTGACCACCCTCCATACACGCAACACATGTCACCTTTTAAAGGAAGGCACTCTTGCCTTCCTTGGTAGTTCCATAAACTCTCTGATGAGCCCTTTAAATAAATAGCTGCAGAGGCTACTGTTTGGCAGCCACCTTGGTATAATGGAAAGAGCCACTGGTTGGTCATGAGCAGACCTGAGTTGCAGCCTGGCAACCTTTAGCAGGTCCCTTCCACTGTCTGGTCTCAGCATCCCCTTCTACAGACTGAGGGTTTGGACTCAGTGATTTCTAAGACCCCTTCCAGCTCTGACATCCATGATTACAGAACAGAGGTTAAAAGTTGGGAGCCCCAGGATTAAACACAACCCACAAACCTGTGAGGTCTATTTAATGCTGGCTTATGCCATGTTACAAGATTCATCATTGGTGGCTAATATTTTTAAATTGGGATATTTCATCTAAAAGTCAGGATCTCTGACTTCTTAAAATTCCAAAGGTCTGCTTCTGTTGGCCCTGGACAGGAACCATTTCCCAAAGCCAACTCTTTAGACAGGGATTGGACTGGACGATAGGTTGGACAGGGATGCTGGTGAGGAGTGAGCTTCTTGGATCAGGTTGGCATCTCCTCCCTGGAGGGGAGATGAAAGGGTCGAGGGGGTTAGAAGTTGGCAAAATGGACACGAAAAGAGAGAGTAGAGGGAGGGAGTGGGCTGTCTCATTATGGGGAGAGCAATTGGGAGTATGTAGCAAGGTGTATATAAGTTTTTGTGTGAGAGACTGACTTGATTTGTAAACTTTCACTTAAAGCACAATAAAATTTTTTTTTTTAATTCCAAAGGTCTGGCAGCTCCAGGCCTACCTTCCCATGTGGTCACCCCTCTGGAGCTGGCTGGCAGCTGCCCTTTTGGATGGGTGCCCCCCTCCTAGTTCTACACGGTCCTGACGTCTCTATTTGCTTCCTCAAACCATCAGCTCACTCATTTACGTTAATTCTTAGGACCCTATAGGCACCTGAGAATCCAACCTATTTCAGATAGTATATAAGGTAACATTGGAAGAAAGAGAGACAGAGAAATTTACTTCACGGAATTGACTCATGCAATTGTCGGGGGCTGGCAAGTCCTAAGTCCATAGGTTAGGAAGCAAGAAGAATGAAGAATAAGAGAATCCTGACAAAATGTCTATTTATGGTCTGGAGGCAAAACACACTCTAGGGAAACTCTTTTTACTCTTAAGATCTTCAACTGATTGGGTGAGGCCCACCCACATTATGGAGGGTAATCTGCTTTACTTGAGGCCAACTGAGTTAATCACACAGAATTACTTTATAGCAGCAACTAGACTAGTGTTTGACCAAACAACTGGGCACCACAGCTTTGCCAAGTTGACACATAAAATTAACTATCACAGCAGTCATGGATTATAACTCTTGAATAAAATGAGTCCAAACTGATAATAAATAGATAAGTAAATAAACTAAGAGAAAAGAAAATCAATACAAGGCTGACTAATACATATAGAAGCAATGATGGAGTTAAAAAAATCATCGTTTGGTTACCATCTTAAAATAATTAATTCAACCAAAGACTCGTCAAACCAAAACTATTGCCATCAAGTTGATTCCAACTCGTAGTGACCCTACAGGACACAGTAGAACTGCCCCACAGGGTGTCGAAGGAGCAGCTGGTGGATTTGAACTGCTGACCTTTTGATTAGCAGCCAAGTTCTTAACCACTGCGCCACCACGGCTCCAAAGACTCATCAGCGGATGCTACATCATGGCAGGGTTGGGGGAGAATTTGATGAAGAAAGAGATATTTACATCGTCTCAAAGAATCTCTCCCAAAGATACTTACTAATTACAAAAAAACAGTTATGGGAATATAGTTAACATACTGTTGTCCAGAGGAACGGCACAACACCTTAACTAAGCAAGTGCTCAAAACTAACATCATCAAGGGCCAAATGACACAATGTGCCTCCAGATGTGACGCACTAAGAAGGACAAACACCATTTCTGTAGACGTCCTCCCAAAGCTGCAGAACCTGAATCTAACCACAAGGAAACATCAGACAAACCCAGATCGAGGGACGGTCTATAAAAGGGTCAAACTCACAAATGACAAAGAAAGGGAGAAAAGCCATTCTACATGGAAGGGGGCTAAAGAACCAGGACAACTCAATGGACAGCGTAGTCTTCCGCTGGATTCTGCCCCTGGGCGGGGGGTGGGGGGAGTAAGGAGGGGGCAGGATGCCACTCAGCACACTATTGGGACAACTGACTAAATCAGAAAGTGATTAGATAAAAGTATTGATTCCATGTTAAATCTACTGATTTTGGTAACTGTGCCGTGGTTATGTAAGATAAAATGCAACTTTTTTTTAGTCTCAAATGGGTCACAAAAATAAAAGAGGCCGAGACAGAGGCGGAGGAAACACAGGGAGGAAACGCAGGGAAATGGTGCATATGCAGAAATTGTTGAATGGGTGCATGTTCTCCTGTGTATATTTTCACGCGCGCGCACACACACACACACACACACACAAAACAACCTGGTGAATCTGACTAAAAAGGGGATACAGGCATTCCTCGTAGTATTCCTCCAACTTCTCTGTGGGTTTAGAATTATTTCAAAACAGAAAGTTGAAGAAAACGGTTGCAAAAACCAGTGATTCTCAAATGTCAGCCTGCAGAATCCCCGGAGGGCTTATGAAAACCCAGATCACTGGGCCATCCTCCAGAGCTTCCGATTCCGTAGGACTGGGGTGGGCGTGAGAATCTGTAAGTCTAATAAGGTCCTAGGTGATGTTGCTGCGGTCGGTGCAGCTCACACACTGTGAACCCCTGGTTTAGGCCACGATGAGTTAGAATCAACTCGTCGGCAGTGGGTTTGGGTTGGAATTGCAGGGGCAACCTCCAAAAGAACCAGATACACAAAGAGTTAAAAGCTGCTGCCTTTGGGAAGTAGGGCAGGGGTGAGATGGTGCCAGGGACCAATGTTTTTAATTATGAACCTTTCTGTGTCCTGTTATTTGTTTGCCAAGTGTATCTTTATAATGCCTGCAAAGCATCTAGATGCAGGCCTGCCTGACAAGTGGTCAGTGAATGTTGGGGACCTGTAGGGACCTGAGCTACTAAGGGCTGCAAACATGTCAGGCGGACATCTCCTGTGTCTGCTGGAGAGGGGTGCGGAATGATACCAGCACCAACATCAGCACTTCATTCTTGGGGAGAATAGTCCTTTAAAAAAAAAAAAGACCCTAAATGGTATATGAGGAGCCCTGGTGGCTCAATGGTTAAGCACTCAACTGCTAACTGAAACGTCAGCAGTTCGAACTCAACAGAGGCTCTGTGGGAGAAAAGACCTGGTGATCTGCTTCCATTAAGATTACAGCCTAGGAAACCCTATGGGGCAGTTCTATTCTGTCACACAGGGTCGCTGTCAGTTGGAATGGACTGGATGGCACACGAGAACAACTATATATATGTTTTCCCCTTGGAATTGCTACCACTGAGTTGGGTCAGACACGAACGTCACAAAATCTCTCCTGATTCTGAGAGGAGATGGTGGTTCAGGCAGCAAACTTCTCTCAAGTTCTCTTCTCCATCTTTCGGGGAGTAATGAACCTTGGCCTCAAGCCTCATTAAACCCCATTATATAATCACCCCCATCCTGGAGTCTCTTTATAGCCCTTCCGGTGGCTGGTTTCTTGGGAGTACGAAGTTCAGCTTCATCAGTTTTTATTGCTACCTGCTGCCTCCCCCGACAAATCAGGCTTCTGACTCAGCCACAAGGTATGCACGAGGCCGAGCTCTCAGGCGAGGGTCAAGGGTCTCTCGCCTGTCTCCAAGAGACAGAACAGGAGGTGCCTGGACAAGAGATGGGGAGAGGGCATGCCGTCTTTCAAGACACCACAGAGTGGGAAGAACCGTATTCCACAAGACCAGGGCCCCATAGGCAACTCCAGCTGGTGCCATCAGGACCAAGACGGGGAGGTTCTGGAACCATCCGTCACTTATTCCCCTCGGTAACAGCTGTCCTGAAGTGCTCGACCCCCACAGGCAGCTAATAATAACACCCAAGGAGCTGCAGGTGGTAAAACTATCCTGTCACTCCTCACCTTCTACCCATGGTATCCAGTCAAGTGACAATGCAGGAGCTGGCTGCAGCTCATTCTTTCAGCAGCTGCCTGGTGCCCCCAGGAAATGCTACCACCTGGGACTATGACTCCCTCAATTAGCAACGACAGAGTCCGGGCGGGGTAGCAACTGGTTAGCCAGCAAGGGTGCTGTTCCCTGAGTGGGTACAGCCGGCTGACTAGTGAGAAGCATCCTTGGAGCCACCATATCACCCACCACACAATCCCCTAACTAGGCAAGCACACAGGGGAAGAAACTCGAGCAACTTAAGTTCCTTTCTCAATGACCTTGTTTCAATGAAAACGGCATTGTGATTTCATACCAAAACACTGTGAACAGGTAGATTTGGAATGAAGGCAAACTCCATCTTAGGCCAGTTACTTAAACTCTCTAAGCCCCAGTTTCCTCATCTGGAAAACGGGGATAATAGCAGAGTTAATGTACAGTTAACGTACTCGGCTACTGGTTGAACGTTCAGGTTCACCCAGAGGCACCTCAGAAGAAAGGCCTGGCAATCTACCTCTGAAAAGTCAGCCATCAAAAACCCTATGAAGTATGAAGCCGAGTTCTACTCTGACACACACGGGGCTGCCGTAAGTTGGGGTTGACCCAATGACAACTGTTTTTTTTTTTTTTTTTTCAGTAGTATCTAACTTACACAGTATTGCAAAGCTTATATAAAATAATAAAAGTAAATTGCTTTGTACAATGCCTGGAACATTGTCAGCATATAATAAATGCCAGTTTTTTACCATCCTTTTGTAAATAAGTGCAAATTATTATCATCATTGTTATAAGCTATTCCATCACGTAACATACAACAACAGCTCCCCAAAGTTACCGTTTACCGAGACTTGGTGCTCCAAGCACGGCCCCTGTGCTGGAAGCTTTCAGGCGTTCCTCCTTTAGTCCTCACTACAGCCTGGCCAGGCAGAAAACAGACTTGGGACGTTAAGTGATTTGTCCAATGACATAGCTATGTCAGCAACCGCTTAGTTGCTATAAACCTGAAATCACTTCCACCAGCCGGTAATGAATGATGATGAATACTCCTTCCATCTAGGTGACATGTTTTTCATCCTGAAGAACTGTTTTTATCAGGGACTTAGAAGCAGCCAGACTGAGGTCAGCTGGGGTCAGAGACAGACTCACAGCTTGTTGGGCCTGGGTGGGGCAGGGAGTAACATGCCGTACTCAAAGCAATGCGGAGTAAATACAGCAAAGAGAGAGAAATGAGTCTGCTGTTCTCTTTTTTTCTGGGAAGCAGGTTCATTAACGCATGGAATGGAGGTGCTGACATCTTCCATTCGGAAGAAAACAGTCTGATATCTTGGTTTTTGTCCATAACCAAGTGAGGCTCTGAACTCAAGGGCTGGCTAAGATTTGGAGCCAGGTTTCTCTGTAAGATGAGGATCCAGCCACTCTCCTCCCTCTGCTTCCTCCTTGCCTCCAGCCCAGGGAAGCAGGGCAAGCCCCAGGGAGGTGGAGTGCTTCTCGCAACCTATGCGAGGTGGCTGGGCACCCTGAGATTCCCAGGCTCGGCCACTCTACTCTGCCTGATGCTGTCTCCAAGTATTACTGTGGGAGGCTGACAAGATGGCGTATCACCACCCATCTCAGTGAGGGGAGAGCCAGAGCTGACAGTGACAAATGGGCAGACAGAGTGAGCCTGGCAGGAAGGCTGCCCGAGGGGCTCCCTTGCCTGGGTCAGCACAAGAAAGGCCAGCACTGAGGTCCAAAGGCAGGAAGTCCTCTTCTGAAACTCACAGTGGCAGAGGAATGGGACAAGCAAGGAGGAACCAGGACCTGGCAGCTGTGTCCCCCCAACAACCTACCCAGGGTCTCCAAAAGCAGCCTTCTGAGTGAGTCAAAAGATTTGCCCAAGGAAAGCTCAGTGGGTAATCTTTAGAATCACAGAGATTCTAAGCTCTAAGAGAATCTAAGTTTCCAATCGTAAATTGGGGAAACTGAGGCACAGATCAAGGAAAGGAGCTTGCAGCACCAAAGAAATAGAATGCAGGCTAGAAATGAATCTGTCACACGGGCGAGAGCATTGCCATTTCTGAGTCTCAGTTTCTTGATCTGTAAAATGGGGATAATGCCTGCCTCACACAACGTAGTGGGGTTAACTGTGACAATGCAGCTGGTGTACCAGGCAGAGACCAAGGTTGGACAGGCAACTGGTGGTAGCACTGAGATCCCAACAGAGAGCTTTTCCTTCCCTGATCTGGGGCCTGTCTACCACGTCACACTGCCTCTATTTCTTTTATTTGTTAGAATCAAAGAAAGTAGGGACTGGTCCATGGGGTTTCAGATACTTGGGTTACATACTTATTCTCCTACTGACTCTCAAATGCTGTCATTTTCATTTCTGGGGGATCAGAGGGCAACCCCTTTGCATATAAGGATCAGGACCATCCAAAGGGGCAATTGTGCTTCTGGGGCCTCTTGGCACCGGCATCGCTTTTAATTCAGAATCCACACAAAACTCTTTGGCAGGGGCTCAAATGTGCAAATCTGTGTTGTTTTTTTTTTTTTTTACACAGGCTAAAGATGTTTCTAGTTTGGCCAAGATGAAAGTACACAGCAGTGGTCAAACACTCAGGGGTGGCCGTGCTGATGTTCACTCATGAAACGGTGATGCCTGAGGACAAATGGCTGCTGGAGGCAGCTAGCTGGCACAGCGCCAATGTAAATTCCAAGCACTCTTGGGTCCTTGTGGTGGTGGGTGAACGCAGCAGCCCAAAAATTAATCACGGTGCCAGAGGATGTAGATGCTACTAGGGAAAAGGAGCTAATAAACATTATAATCAACATCATAATGCCATGCCCTCTGATCTCCAGGAAAAGGAAGAGACAGCATTTGAATCTCAGTGGTAGAATGAGAGTGTAACCCAAATAAGAGCTGACACCCCACAGACCAGTCTCATTTCCTTTGATCCTAACAAATAACAGAAATTGAAGGCAGTTTGATGTGGTGGGAAAAGTTCCAAGTCAGGAAAGGAGAAAAGCTACCTTTTATTAAGCACTTGCTGTGTGCCAGGCACTGTGCACAGGACTTGACATGAATGAGCTTGTCTAATCCTCACAATCACCCTATGAGGTGGGTCTACGGTTATCCTCTTTTTACACATGAGGACACTGGGGCTCCAAAAGGCTCTTGACTTGCTCAAGGTCAGGCACACGGCTCAGAGGTAGCACAGCTGGGATTTAAGCCCGGGTGTCTGCCTCCAAGGCCTGCGTTCCCAGCCATGACATCTGCCTCACCCTGCTGCCATTACACATTGGCTATGTCATCAAACCTTTTCCTCATCCATGCTCATCAAGCCACTCTCTGATACCGTGCAGGTCCGACTGCATGGAACATATCTGGCCCATCTGACAGTGATTTCTCTTGACAAATTAATAAATTGGCTTTCTGGTGTTGACATGTCTGTCTCGGGTGCTATTTTAGCTTGCTTGGTTTGCGGCCTGCACAACCTGGCCGCGGAGACAAGCCAGTCTCTGGACCTTCTCCTAACTGACATCCACATGGGTCTGTTCTGGTCCCAGGCCCTCCACGGATCCCTACAGAAGATGCATGATATACATTGTGGACTCTAAGCCAAGTTCACCATTCCACCCCAGCCTAAACATCCAACTTTGTTAAGGCAGAACTCTGAACCCAACAGCCTGGACACATATGCTGGATGTTACATGTGCATTCTTCCAAGGAGAGAGTTAATAGATTTGATCAAATTCTCAAAGTGTCCATGACCTTCCCTAAAAAATTTTTAAAAAGTTAAAAACCCTTATCTAAAGAATAAAACCTCACATTTAGAGAAAGGTGTCCTGCTGGGTGTTTGAGGTATCATAGTTATCAAATCACATATGATGGTTAAGCTTATATACTGAGGAGTCAGAAAGAGATGGATTCCAATCTCCAATCAGCTCTTCGGTAGTTGTGTGACTTTGGGCAAGTTCCTTAACATCTCCGAGTCTCGGTTTCCTCAACTGTACAGTGGGAATAATCCATCTTCACAATTGATTGTTGCAAGAACTAAATGAGATCATCAATGCCGGTGATTAGTCTATACCACTAGCTGCCTCCAAGGAGCCCTGGTGGTGCGATGGTTAAGTGTTCATCTGTTAACCAAAAGGTTAGCAGTTCAAACCCACCCAGTGGCTCCACGGAGAAAGAGCTGACAAAATGTTTCCATAAAGATTATAGCCAAAAAAATCCTATGCGGCAGTTCTACTCTGTCACAAGGGGTTGCCATGAGTTGGAACCCATCTGATGACACCCAACAAAAACGACCAGTTGCTGCCAAGTTGATTCTGGTTCATGGCAATCCCATGTCTGTCATCACAGAATTGTGCTCTGCAGCATTTTTAATGGCTGAGTTTTTAGAAGTAGATTGCCAGGACTTTCTTCCGAGGTACATCTGAGTGGACTCAAACCTCCAATCTTTCAGTTAGCAGCCAAGTGTATTAACTGTTTGCCCTACCCAGGACTCCTAGTATATACTAAAAAAAAAAAGTACTCAGTAAATGTTACTTGTCATTTATCAAACCAGCAACACAGCATGGACAGCATGTGGGTGTACTGAAGGCCAGGATCATTTCCTCCTCACTCCAGCATGCCCTCCTCTTCCTGAGCTCCCAATCAATAAAAGTTGTTGTCTTAGCTGGCCAATTAGTCGGGCTTTTTTCAGGGGGCTCCCCTCTGACCACGTCTGTGCCTGTTCAGCAAAACGGGCCTCAGGGCAGAGAAGATTAAACGCCTTCTGAGACCTCACCCCTCCATCACGAGAAAGTTCCATTTCCGCTCTGGGTAATAATCGCTATGTCTCCAGCAGAAATTCATCAGAGCAAAATGTAAACCACCCCAGGCCTCGCTTGGCCCAGTTTGAACCCAAATGCATCTTGGAGATGTAAAGGTTATACGTGTTGACCTGAGTGGAAAAAAAAATACAAAATTTAATCATCGATGCCTTCTCCACAGTGGCCAAGAAAAATCCTGGTTGTGAGCAGGGTGGCTGAGAAGCAGCAGAGAGAGGGGAGAGAAAAGGCTTATGTTTCCTCTCCCGCCCTGCATGTCTGCTTCCTTCTGCCATCCTGCAACACCTGCAGGAGAAAGAGCAGGAACTTGGCACAAATGACAACAGCCCGTCAACCTCCCAAGCACCAATTACATATGTCCTTTTCAAAAGCACCCAAAGGGGTGTGAGCAGTGCAGAAGGGAGGCACCCAGGCAAAGGACACATGAGCCTGTTCAGTGAGCGTTTCAGGAGCCATGAGAGGAGGAAAAGAGAGGGTGCACCCGCCTGGAGAACCAGGTGCCCGCAGAGGGGAGGTGGTGAGGTGCAGTGGCCCCACCCAGTGCAGCCAGCCCCCAGGGTGACTTACTTGCAGAGAAGTTGGCCTCGCTGTGGACGGGAGGGGTGGAGGGCAGGAAAGTTGGGTGTCCCACAAAGAAGGAGCGGAGGGAGCGCTCGGACAGGAGGGGTGAGCGTTGCTGGGAGGGGATGTTCTCACAGCTGCCCACGCTGCTGTGGATCTTGAGGTTCAAGGGTTTGCTCTTCTTCTTGGCTCTGAAGAGGAGAGAAAAAGAGGAGACGGAAATATATCTATTTTTTTGGGGGTCCCCCACAAGCAATCCAAGATCCACAGGGAGAAAGTAGAAGGGCCCCACCAGCACTCTGGCGCTGACACAAGCGTGTAGAGAAAAGGGCTGGGCAAGGGGGTGTTTCCCACCATGTAAAAAAAAGAAACGCAAGCAAATACAAGTTATTAGAGAAGCTCTAGAAAGCCAGAGTCAAGTTCAGCTTCTAGCTCCAACCCTCCACTTCTGCTTGCACATACTGAGGTCCAGGGCCCCAAGCCCCCAACCCATGGCCACTGTCCTTTAGCCTTTGGCTGTTTGATGGTGCTGGGAAAGTGAGAAAGCAGATGATCACGTGGTCTTCCAGTGCCCACCTGCACTGTCTAATCAGAAGCTTTGGTCTAGGAACGCTCCCTGATAATGGAGACTGGGAACTGAGACTCCTTCTGTCCCACTTTCCTTTTTCTTTCTCAGGCAAACCCCTTCCATGTTCTGGGTACACAGTCTATTTACTGCTTCTGCATGTGTGTCATATGGCACCTGGACAGTTCCATTTCTGTATCTTTTTCTGATGGGGGCCGAGGTGGGACAGGGTCCCTCTTCTGCAGCACAAAATGGGTGCATGAAGACCATCATCCCTGTGTCGATTGCCGCAGGGAGTGACCCACTGGCCATGCCCAGTATTGAAGATGACCTTGTTCTGTTTCTTCTCTATGTGAGTAAAGCGTTGTTCCACCCCATGCCTGTGTATGAGTCGTGTCTTTCTTGGCAACCTTGGACCCTGGCTCGACAGTTTGATACACACACTGAGCAAGATTGACAGATGAAAACATGGGTTGACCTTCTCAAGTGAACCCAGATCTGTGTCAAGGTGGCATGCACCCCCTATGTGTTTATATTTCCCAAATTCGCTGCCTTCTATCCATATAAAAACATCAAACTTGTTTCTGCAGAAACTAAACCTGCTGACTTTCAAGAGATGTAAGGAGAGAAACCAAGCCTTCAGCAGGTTCCTAGAACCCCTTCTGGAAACCTCCTCGTCAGGGCTTCTGGTGCTAGGTACCTCCTTCAGAGTTCACCCAGGGTCTGTTTGTCCTTGGTCTGATCTCTACCAGATGGTACCTGCCTTAGGGTTGAGGAGGGAAGGGTGCTCCCCAAAGCTGTAGGCTGGATTGGTTGGGATGCTTCAAGGGCCATCTCTCAGCATAAGGGGGAGTAATGCAGAGGGGGAGTAACATACAGAAGGGGTTCTGGGTGCCCCTATCCTTTATCCCTCCTCCTACCATGGCCACATTGCTTGAGGGGGTGGTTTGCATATGATGATTAATGGCATGATTCTGGGGCCAGACTCTCCAGATTCAAGTGCTGACCTTGCCACCCACTGTTGTATGAGGTTGGGTGAGTCAGTTCAACTTCTCCAAGCCTCAGCTCTCTCATCTACAAAACAGTCCTTCTTCATAGGGTTGTAGGGAGGATTAAATGAAATAATCCACATAAATTACTTAATACAGGGCCCAGCACAAAGTATAAACATGAGTTGCTGTTGTTATTATATAATGGGATTCAATCTGATACTCCTTTATAAGAAAGAGTTTCGCAGCTAAAACAAAGTGGTGAAGTTATGAACAGTCCTATTCTTACGGACTCTTCAAGACCCAAGAGATTGGATATGACTCTTTGTACACCCTGTGCCTAGCAAAATGACTCACACACAGCAAGGAATGTAAACATTTGTCGAATGATCTTTAAATGGCAAATGGGAAGAGGGCAAAAGAGGAGGCCATCCCTAGACCCCTTAGCTCATATCCTTTGGTCTGGGGTGGCTCTGAAACCATTCAAGGGCAGACAGAAGGTGGCCCTCTGATCTCAACTCCGTGCACCAGCTCTGCCCCTGCCTAGCGGGGTCAGCATTTGCCTTCTGCCTACAGCAGATACACTTGTGGGAAAAACTGGGCAAGAAGGCAAGGGCTCAGCAATCAGCCACAGGCCAACACTGAAATAAAAATACCAGGGTTTTCAGTATGCTCTTGCAATTACTCATTTTTCTTCCAGCCATCTTCCTTGCAAACAAATCATTAGAAGGTGGGATTGTTGACTTTCCAGAAGGATTCCTCACACTGCCAAAGGGCTGAGGAAGACACACCATAGGATGAAGGAATCCAACTTGCTGATTATTAAGCTTTGATTTGAAACTAAGGAAATGCATCTATGAAATTATAAGCATAAAACACAGATATTCATTTTTTTTTTTTTAATTTTCAGTTTACCAAACAAAAGGATCAATCAGAGTATGAATAACAATACCAGGAGCAGCATAATACTGCTACTCTAATTGGACTGCTGAGCATATCTCAGGTAGTATATCAAGTGCTTTTTAGGTATTATCTTATTTAAGCGTCCAGTAACCTCACAAGGGAAGTGCCATGATTGTCGTCTCTCTACTATGAGAGGAGCCTTAGTGGTGCAGTGGTTAAAGCGCTCGGCTGCCAACTAGAAGGTCCGTAGTTGGAACCCACCAGCCGCTCCAAGGGAGAAAGATGTGGCAGTCTGCTTCCATAAGGATTACAGCCTTAGAAACCCTATGGGGCAGTTCTACTGTGCCCTATAGAGTTGCTGTGAGTTGGAATTGACTTGACGGCAATGACCTTGTTTTTGTTGTTCTTGTTCTACTGATGAGGATACTGCAGCACTGAGAAGGTAAGGGACTCGCAGGAGGGGTGCCAGCATTTGGACAAAGAGCCCTGGTGGTGCAGTGATTAAGAGCCTGACTGCTAACCAAAAAAAGGTTGGCAGTTTGAATCCATTAGCCATTCCTTGGAAACCCTATGGGGCAGTTCAGCTCTGTCCTATAGGGTCTCTATGAGTCAGAACTGACTCGATGGCAACAGGTTTGGTTTTTTTTTTTTTAGTATGACTCAAGGGCCCATCTCTCTACCGCCACTTCACAGAAGACACTCCAGCTCAATTTGACCTCAAACCACTGTCCACCCTGATGCCAGCTGTCCTGTGGACCTTGATTCTGCGTATGCCCAGGCCAGAGGTACCAGAGTGGCTAAAAACTGAGCCAGAATCTTCACTTTAGCTCCACTCACCTCTTCTCTGGGGCCTTTCTCCAGGATGACCTACCAATCACTCCACATGGTCCTTTCCACTTGTCCTTTTTCTCTCTAACCCTGAGCCCTCTCACTTGGAGTGACTAAAGAGAAGAATACCGTTATAGGGGGAGAAGGAGGGGCAAGGAACCATGGACAGATCTCAAAGGACCAGCAAAACTGCTCTTTACAAAATGTCTCCACTGTCTGTCTCCTTCTGCCTGGCAAACTCCTACACGTACTCCATCACCCAGTTCGTCTTACCATGTCTGTGACACTCTCTCCTACCCTACTGAGCTATTTATCATTTTCTTCACCTTATTCTCTTAGAACCTGCTCCTCCATCATGTGCTACGTAAGACCTGATCTCCTTATCTTGGCACCCAAGCTCCCTGCCCCTTAATCTGGCCTTGTGAACCCTACGCTTCCCTGCTCCAGCCACATATGCCGCACCGTTTCTCACCCCCAACCCTTTGTTTATGCTGTCCCTGCTGCCTGGAATACCCTCCCCTTCTTTGCCTGGTTAGTGCTTCTCTGTCTTTTATGACTCAGCTCTGGTGTCCTCTCCTCCAGGAAGTCTTCCCTGATACTCTTCTCTCCCTCCCAGCCTGGGCTGGATGTTCTTCCCTGGTTCTCCTAAAATATTCTGTATATATCTATATCTATAAACAAACAAACCCTGTTTCCGTCAAGATGATTCTGACTTATAGCAACCCTATAGGACAGAGTAGAACTACCCCATAGGGATTCCAAGGAGCAGCTGGTGGATTTGAACTTCTGACTTTTTGATTAGCAGCCAAGCTCTTAACCACTATGCCACCAGGACTCCATCTATATCTGTAGCTACATCTATATCTATGGCTGCACTTTGCTATTTTTCCATATTTGTTCTTTTAGTATCTGTCTCCCAAGAGGCCTGTGAGTTCTTTAAGGGCAATGACTCTAGACTGTCGATTTTCTCTGTCTTTGGCAACTAGCACAGGACCTGCACATAGTAGGTGCTCATTAGACACTTCTTAAATGACTGATCTGAATGAAGACCCTGGCTCTTATCACATTGCCTTCTCTGTTTTCCACCATGGACTGGGAGCTCCCTGAGGGCAGAAACCCTATGGTTTTCCCTGTTGGATTCCTCAGCCTCTAGCTCCTAGCTTGGCACCAGCTGAATGGAATCAACCACTTAATCTGGTTCTGAAACATTTCTCCCCTGCTCAAAGAGCTGAGGCAATTGGTTTAAGAGAGCTTGGCTTGAAACTGCATCCAAAATTCACCTCCCTGCTCCTCTTCCCCACCTCCCCCATCTTTCACTCAGATCTGGCCAGGAGCTGGGCACCCTCTTGTGGCCAAAGCGAAGCCTTCTTGTAAATCTTCAGCGTTCTCGATGAAGAACCCAGCAAGGTGTGTTAATTTAAGACTCACCTCCCATGCAGGCGGCCTAAAAGTCATCCTCTCCAGGGGGCCTGCTGCTCATCGGATTCAAGGAAGCCAAGTGGGATGCAGAGCTGCCTGCTCAGAACCTGGGTTGTCAGCCCTGGGTTATCTCCTGAGGGGCCTAAAGGAAGGGGCAGGAAGGTGCCTCTTGGTATAGCAGCCCTGCTGGCTGACTCCCCCTGCCCAAGAGAAGCCAGGAGGAGAGTGGCATTTCCTTCCACACAACTGCCCATTGGTAGAGGTTCAAAGAGTTGTCTACAATGAGAAGTGATTTAGTGGTTAAGCTCGCAAGCTGGAGTCAGGAAGACCTGGGCTCAGGTCCTGACTGTGACCTTGGGAAAGTGATCTGGCCTCTTGGAGCCTCAGTTTCCTCTCCTGGACAATGGGAGAAATATTAGCACCTACCTCAGAAGGCTATTGTGAGAATTCTAAGATAAAGCGCTCAGCATGAGCCCTGCAAAAAGGGAGAGTCCAGGTAACATCACCTTGTTACTAACATTGCTATGACCAGGTTAAATCAGATGCCGATACAGCTATCAAAACAGCCCTGAGGAAGCCAAAAATTGAAGCCAAGCCACGTTTTTCAGCTGAAAACTCTATCAACTCCCTCAGCCCACCACTGCCCTTGGCAAGTGAAGAGGACACAGCCAAACCGCCTGGCAGTAGACACCGTTATCATCTCCAAAACACAGGAGGCTTGAGGTACTCAGCCACCAAGAGACAAGGCCTGATCGATTGTACCAGAGTCAAGTCTAATTCAGCACAAGTCTAGCAGTAACTCAATGACTTTAGACAATCAATCTGCTTTAGCAATTAATGGCCACAAATGGAGTAGAGAAAGTGCATATGTGAGTGAGACAGATGGATGGAGAAAATAGATGGGATGGAAGGGAGGGAAGGTGGAAGAAAGAAGGAAAAAAGGTAGAAGAGGAAAGGATGGATGGATGGATGGATGGATGGATGGATGGATGGATGGATGGATGGATGGATGGATGGATGGATGGATGGATGGATGGATGGATGGATGGATGGATGGATGGATGGATGGATGGATGGAATAAACAGAGTATGATAGGATGGAAGAATGGATAGAAGGGAAGAAAAAAGGTAGGTGAGTGATGGATGGATGAATGGGTGAGTGAAAAGACAGAAGGATGGAAAGAACAAATGGATATATGAATGGAGGGAGGAAGGGGAGAGGAAGAAAGGAAGGAAGGAAGGAAGGAAGGAAGGAAGGAAGGAAGGAAGGAAGGAAGGAAGGAAGGAAGGAAGGAAGGAAGGAAGGAAGGAAGGAAGGAAGGAAGGAAGGAAGGAAGGAAGGAAGGAAGGAAGGAAGGAAGGAAGGAAGGAAGGAAGGAAGGAAGGAAGGAAGGAAGAGCAGGATTAATGGATGGATGGGTAGAGGGATGAGCCCTGGTGGCACAGTGGTTAAAGCGCTTGGCTGCTAACCAAAAGGCAAGCAGTTCAAACCCACTAGTCACTCCATGGGAGAAAAATGTGGCAGTCTGCTTCCATAAGATTTATAGCCTTGGGAACCCTATGGGTCTGTTCTACTCTGTCTATGAGTTGGAATTCACTTGACAACAGTGGGTTTGGTTTTTTGGTTTTGGGTGGATGGATGGGTGGATGGAAGGAAGGAAAAAAGGAGAGAAAGAAAGAAAAGTGGAAGGATTAATGGATGGGTGGGTGGATGGGTGGAATAAAGGAAGAGAGGATGGTAGGATGGAAGGATGAATAGAAGGAAGGAAGAGAGGAAGGGAGGATGGGTGTCATGGATTGAATTATGTCCTCCCAAAATGTGTATATCAGCTTGGTTAGGCCATGATTCCCAGTATTGTGTGGTTGTCCTCCATTTCATTGAGAGAATTAGTGTGGGATTGTAATACCACACTTAGGCAAGTCACCTCCCTGATCCAAGGTAAAGGAAGTTTCCCTGGGGTGTGGCCTGAACCACCTTTTCTCTCGCAAGAGATAAAAAGAAAGAGAGGCAAGCAGAGAGTTGGTGACCTCATACCACCAAGAAAGCAGAACCAGGAGCAGAACACATCCTTGCCCAGGGTCCCTGCGCCTGAGAAGCAACTTGACCAGGGGAGATTGAGGACAAGAACCTTCCTCCAGAGCTGACAGAGAAAGCCTTCCCCTGGAGCCAACACCCTGAATTTGGACTTGTAACCTACTAGACTGTGACAAAATAAATTTCTCTTTGTTAAAGCCATCTACTTGTGGTATTTCTGTTATGGCAGCACCAGATGACTAAGACAATGGGAGAAAGGTGAGATGAAGGATGGAAGGATGAATGGCTATCTGATCAGAGTAGAGTGGAAGGGAATCCTATATAGTTTCCCACCCATCAAGGAAGCCTCTATGGATGTGATGTGAGATTCTCCTTTACCATCTAGGCCTCATTATACAGGCATGCCCAGAGGAGAAAAAACAGACAAAATGACTGGTACTATAAGCCTTATTGGATAGTTTGTAGTACACCCTGCAGATGAAGTGTTCAGTTGAAAAGAACATCCTCTACCATGATCTTTGCAGGATATTAGGTATCTCTCACATAAACATCTTATTTGGAAATGGGACCAATTCTGGGACAGCAGCAAAGTGAGGTGGCACAAAACATGGGAAGGGGCCTCCATCCTTCAGGCTGTATCAGCCCTGGGTGGACCATGCTGTTTTCTGGATGGGTCTCCAAGGCATGGCTCCCCGACATGGCGGGCTTGTGCTAACAGTGGCCCCAGAGAGCCAGGCTAAGCTGAGGCCAGGCATGTTCCTTCCCTGGGGCCCTTGCACGTGCTGTTTACATTTCCTGGAAAGGACACTCTTCCTCCCCACCCCAGATTCCAACAGGCCTCACTCAGCTTCATTCAGGTCTCTGCTCAAATGTCACCTGCACAAAGAGACCTCACTCAATCACTGTCATGATAGAGCTATTTGTTTGCTCACTCAGCAGCTCTCTCTCTCTCTCTCTGAGATGCTCATCTCTTTGTTGAATGAATGAATGAATGCCCATCCCAAACTGCAGCCAAGGGCCAGAGCAGATTCTCAATAAAGATCCTCCCCATTTTGGGGTGGACAGGCTTTTACTCTTCCCAACTGTTCTCCTTGCCTTGGGCTCTGAGTAGCTGATTCCAGGGTGGTAAGTCTCTGCTATGAATTAAATTGTGTCTCCCCCTAATGTGTTGGAACCCTAAACCCGACACTTGTGGATATGATCCTGGTTTGGAAACAGGGTTTGGTTTGTTATGTTAATTATATCATACCTAAGTAGGGTGGGTTCTAAATCTAATCACTTCTGAGTTACAAGAGCTGATTATCACAGAGACGCGCGCACACACATGGGAAGACAGATGCCATGTGAGGGTCATCTCTAAGCCAAGGAACGAAGGAATGCCCGGACTACTAGAAGGGAGGAATCAACACAGCTGAGGCCTTGACTTGGACTTTTAGCCTCCAAAACTGTGAGAAAATAAATTTCTGTTCTCTAAAGCCACCCGCTTGTGGTATTTCTATTACAGCAGCACTAGGTAACTAAGACAGTTCCCCCACAGAACACTGTCTTATTCTTCGATTTTGAAAAACATGTCACCCGGAGGCCTCCTCTTGGGTAACTGGATCAGGTCAAGTGCAAAGGATGGAAGTGACCCAGCTGAGAGGGATAGCTCCCGTGGCCATGCATAAGACCACTGGTCATTCTTTCCTGTTTTGGGAAATGGCTCCTGGAGCAGCGCTTTGCTGCACAGTGTGGCTGGTGTGTAAGAATATGTGGTTTTGCCTTTCTTCCAACCACACTCTGAGGAGCCTGTCTGCTCTCAGCCCCGTCATTTCCTCCCAGTTGGCTGAGCCAGATGCTCCAGACACCGTTAATGAGATGCTGAGGGATTTGGCCGGGTGAAGGTTTTCAAGTTCAAGGGGACACAACCCCACAATCTGAGGAAGCCAAGGGCCATGTGAGCAGGCAGCTCTGTGTAACTGAAAGTCCAGCAAACTCTTGGAAGAGGAAATGGTACAAATGGGTGCTGACCAAGAGCCCTTCTCAATGCAGAGACAACTGACAGACCTCAGCAGAGGGTGGCCAGGGCTGGCAGAAGAAATAAGGCATGTCTCTGCCTTCAGGGGGCCTATACTTGACAAGCAGCTGGAAAGATGCTGCTAAACCAGCCCTCCTGACTTGTAGATTGAGACAGGACCACATTCTGTTAGAATTCCCCCAAGATTCTTCTAGTCTAGGGGTTGGCAAACTATGGCCCACAACCTGTTTCTGTTATTGGAACACAGCCAAACCCATTAATTTATATATTGTCTGTGACTTCTTTTGCCTGACAACAGAGAGGTAGTTGCGATAGAGACTGTATGATCTGCAAAGGTGAAAATATTTACTATTTGGCCCTTTATGGAAAAAGTTTGCTGACTCCTTCTAGATTCCCTGTCCACATAAGTTGTTGTTAGTTGTTGTTGAGTCCATTCCAACTCATGACGACCCCAATTGTGCAGTGTAGAAATGCTCCACAGGGTTTTCAAGGCTGTGACCCTTCAGAAGCAGATCACCAGGACTGTCTCCTAAGGTATCTCTGAGTGGGTTCGAACCACCAGTCTTTCAGCTGCTAACCAAAAAGTTGGCGATTCCAACCCAGCCAGTGGTTCCACAAGAGAAAGACCTGGCAATCTGCTCCCAGAAAGATTACAGCTTAGAAAAGCTTATGGGGCAGTTCTACTCTGTCCTATAGGGTCACTATCCGTCAGAACCAACTGGACGGCACCCAACAACAACCACAACTAAGATGCTTGACTGTAGCCATGATGGAGGCAGACAAAAACCATGCTCTCCCTGGGTGTTTATCCTGGTGGGGAGTTGCAGACCAACAGACAAAACGGTGAAAAAATGTTGGTTAATGGCTGCAGAGGAACAAAAACCCAGCGACATGATTGACAGAGGCTGAGTGGCAAGGCCTCTCTGAGGACATGGCATTTGAGCTGAGACCTGAATGTCAAGAAGCTACCCCTGCAAAGATTGGAGGGATTCAGAACCAGGCAGCCAGAGCACCTGGTACAAAGAGAATGATGCAGGGGCAATCTTAGGCAGCCCAAGGAATCGGAGCAAGCCAGGGCAGCTAAGCGAACAGTGGGCGAGGAGGAGAGAGGCTAGAGATGGGATCGGAAGGCGGAAGGCAGTCAGGGCACTGCTCATCCTCGTTTGCCACCGGAGAGCAGTCAAGCCAGCTGCTGTCGAGTCAGCTCCGACTCATGACGACCCCACGTGTGTCAGACCAGAACGGTGCTCCACAGGGCTTTCAGTGGCTGACTTGTCAAAAGTAGACTGCCAGGCCTTTCTTCCGAGGTGCATCACGTGGCCTCGAACTGCCAACCTTTCAGTTAACAGCCCAGTGTGTTTACCGTTTGTACCAGTCAGGGGCTCCCACTGGAGAGAGATCAGTTTTAATTGGAGAGCAATGGGAAATAGCTGGAGGGTTTTAAGCAGGAAGATAACAAGATCTGATTCTATTTCTTTTTTTTTTAAAGATCACTCTGCCTGATAGGAAAGACTTGACTCTGGGGGAGGGGACAAGGATGGAATTAGGAGGCCCAGAGAAGAAGCTGGGTAGTCACCCTGTAAGAAAGGACAGTGGCTTGGACTGAGGTGAAGCAACATGGGTAGAGGGAAGGGAAACATGTGGGACTTGCTGGCAGAGTCAATGCGGTGGGATGAGAGACATGTCAGGATGCCTCCTCAGCTGATGTGTCATATAGATACACAGTCTCAGACAGAGACACTCCTATGTGTATAAACACTTTCTGCAAGAATACACAAGGCTGCCAGTGCTGGCGAGGGGACTGGGGATTGCAGCAATCGGCAATCGATACTTTCTCCCTTTTCCACTTGTCTCTGCCACTTGATCGTAGTAACAGAGTACTTCTTTTATAATAAATAAACGCAACAGGAAAAAATTGACACCGAGTATTTTTTTAAGGTTACATTTTGCTCAGTACTCAATATCTAAGAAACTTGCTACCAAGGCTTGATTGGGAAGAAAGAGCAAATCCTGTAAGATATTGCCTCAGTTTAGGGTGAGAACAAGACAGGGTAGAGGAAAGGGAGAGGAAGGAAAAGATGCTCTATTGCAGGTGTCGGCAAGCTTCATTGTACAGTAAATATCTTTAGCTTTGTGAGCCATACACACTCTTGTCCCTACTATTCAACTCTGCGTTTGTAGCACAGAAGTGGTCAGAGATGATACCTCAATGAATGGGAGTGGCTGTGTTCCAAAAGAACTACTGACAAAAACAGGCAGTGGGCTGAATTTGGCCCTCAGACTGGAGTTTGTCAACCCCTTTTCTAGCAGAGTCAAATTCACCTGAAAGGAGGAAAACTGAAAGAAACCACTCAAGAGCTGCCATCCCGGACACCTTTACTTTATGGTGTCTTTCCTTGGAGGTGCAAATGGTTAATGGGCTCAGGTGCTAACCAAAGGGTTGGAGGTTTGAGTCTACCCAGAGGCACCTCGGAAGAAAGGCCTGGCAATCTACATCAGAAAAATAAGCCATGGGAAACCCTATGGAGCAGAGTTCTGCTCTGACACACATGGGGTCACCATGAATCAGAGCTGACTTGACAGCAACTGGTACTTCATATAAGTGGGTTCATACATATATCCCCATTTTGCAGAGGTGCCGGTAGAGACAGGAAGTTCGCTAAGTCAGGCTGTCTGGGTTATCAATTTCAGAGTTTGCCAGGGAGAACCAATCGTAGACTTGCAAACTGGGCATATTGCCCAAATGCTGCTCTCAGCCAGTGCTTTAACGGGACAAGGCCAATGTTGCTGCTGCCCCGGTAGAATCAGTAACCCCACGGCTCCCTCTTCTGGCCCAGCCCCAGGGGCCCCCGCCCCCAGCATCTGCGCTCACCCAGGCAGTGAGCCCTGACTCTGCCTTCCCGCATGATCTGTGCCGGCATCCAGGCCTCTGATTTTCCTGCATCCCTGTGATTAGCGACTAATCTTATTTTTTTGTTTCCCAACCCATAAATCAGTTACAGACCAAATATTTATACAAGCCATCATTTCCGACTGAACCAGGGTTCATGACAGCCCTCATTATTAAAAAAGATGACTGATTTTGGGCAGAGATTTCATGGACATGTGGGTGGATGTTGCCTTTTAGGTTCCTTCCCCCCGCCCCTGGCCTGAAGAAAAGACAATTTCCAAGATAAATTGGCACAGAGGTCTGCTCTTGCCATCTCCCCTGGGGCTGCTGGGACATGGGCAGGCTTCCGTCTGCCCAGTAAGTGATGGGCCCCCAGGGAAATGGACAGTGCTGGCTTCTTCCAGCTTCTCTTGGCCTCCCCCTGAGGCCAAAGAGTACAGCAAGGAGTCATCTGACTCACAAACAACCCCTGAAATCAGAAGCCCTGAAGAAGGCAGAAGAGGGGAGGGTACGGAAGGGGGCCTCAGCAGAGTCACCACCCTAGCCCACGTTGCCTGTGGCGCAGAAGGTGGTTTGGCCTGGCCAGGGTGGACCCCAAGGAAGGCCATGTGTTGAGGTGATAAGATTACGAGGGTTGAGAGAGAGTAGGAGGCCAAGCTCTTGACCTTAGCAAGTCACCTTGGGTGTTGCTACTGGTCTCTTTACTGTAAAAAGCAGGGATCTGCTGAGCGATCTCTCTGCTCCTGGTATCTTGTGTTCTAAATGTGACATCTGCCGTTCATTAAGGCCTTATGATGTGCCTGGCCTTGTGTTAAGCATTTTATAGGCACTGTCGTTGTTGTTGTTAACTGCTGTCAAGTTGGCTCCCAAATCATGGTGACTCCATGCACAACAGAATGAAATGCTGCCCAGTTGTACCCATCCCCATGATTGGTTGCAGATCTGACCATTGTGATCCATGGGGTTTTCGTTGGCTGACTTTCGGAAGCAGATTGCCAGGGCTTTCTTCCTAGTCTTAGTTTGGAAGCTGTGCGGAAACCTGCTCAGTATCATAGCAACACATAAGCCCACTGACAGGTGGGTTGTAGCGCTGCATGTAGTGCATTGGCCAGGAATTGAACTCAGGTCTCTTGAATGGAAGGCAAGAATTCTACCACCGAACCACCCATACCTCACTTATAGGCATTAACTTCATTTTATTCTTTAAGATGGAGAACGTGATCTCCAGATGAAGAAACAGAGGGTCAGAGAGGCTAAGCAACTTGCCCAAGGTATCACAGCGTGTAAGCAGCAGAGCCAGGATTTGAACCTGGCTTTGTCAGATCTCAAAGCTTACTCTCTGCAGTATACCACAGTCTCCCTGGAACCTGGCTTTGCTTGGGACACATGGCAAGGAAGTCTCTGTTGTTGGGATTCTCAACATCCTGACAGCTCCATATGAAACCACTCAGAGTGAGGATTCGAAGCAAATGCAGACTTGATGATAGCGTGCTCAGATGGTGAGCCAGCAAACGCCCTTCCTTCTCTCTGCCAGGGAGAGGTCAGCAGGGAAACTGTTTTTTTGCCACCTATGGAATATTTCACAGAAGCTTCCTTTACCCTGGGAAAAAAAAACATAAACTGAGAGGGAGTCCTTACAAACATGCCTAGCAAGGCACATATTCCAGTCTGGTGGTTCTACGCGATCCACCCTGGAATCTGTCCACCCTAGCCTGAGCAACAATCACGTCAAGCAGGTTACTGAGGGCTCAGGCAGGACTCAGAAGACGCTGAGGCTGGCGGGTGCCCCAGGCCAGGCACTTAACCTTGGTGCGCTCTCAGCTTCTTCACTTGTAAAATGAGGGGCTTAGAGCAGATCAGCCCTAAAAGCTCATTCATCCTCGGCGTGCTGATTCTGTGATGTCGCTCCACCTCTCCAGAGTCACAGTGTGACCTTGGGCTGTTCAGAATCTGCAAGGCTGCAAGTCCTCTTATTTATACCATGGGGTCACCTCTCCAGACCCTTCGTCTGCCCCTTGCTTCTGCTGGGACAAGTGAGTCAGCATGAAGCGTGACCCAAGAGCTTCAGAGGAGAGAGAGTCGAGCAGAGAACGCAGAGAAACCTCAGCAAGGATGATCCCACCGGTGGAGAATTTCCAGTCAGTCAGTCAGTCAGAGCTGTCCTGCAGCGGCTCCAAGAAGAAAGTCTGACACTGTTTTTCCATGAGCGTTTGAAGAATTTTGCCTGCGAGCAGTCATTTGCAAACCATTCTGCAGAAGCCGTGACTTGTGATGTTAAGATTTGCTGGTTTGGCATCAAACAATATAGACAGTGGGTTCGTTGTGAGTTGTAACTTAGCATGTTCATCATCAGCATATTTATTCTTACTCAGCAGGACTCGTGTATTTAAATATCTTAGCCAATAACCTATAGTGCTGCTTTGCTGGGAGCATTTGTTTTGTGATCACCCAGCACTGTCACACACACACACACACACACACACACACACACTCCCCCTTTGGAGAAATTCTTTCTCCTCCTCTGTGCACGATCTTGTTTGGGGTGTGAATCAGGGGGTGCTGCCCTCGCCAAGTCATGAGGTGCCATGTCAGACCCATCAGAATCTCTCTGGGGAATCTAAATCTTGAGTGGGGACAGAACAATGGATAAAAACACTAGACAACCTCCGTTTATGTAGTGGTGGCTCCCCAAAACCCTGCCAAGTCATTCCTGCTACTTAACGCCCTAGACTCTCCCTGGATCCTGCTCCTTTCTGAGCTGGGTCTCTACCTTTCCTGTCGATCCTGAAAGCTCTCTTCCATAGTCTTCCATTTGAGTCCCTTCTCTGTTTAAGTTAGCTAGGGCTCGTTTTGGTTGTTTGCAAGCAAAGACCCCTAATGCATCCTTGCAAACACCAAAGCTGAATTTCCCTTAAAAAGAAAAAAGCCTACAGCTCTACTTTTCACTAAGTTGAGACTAAGTACGTTCAGCCTCAAAACTTCTCAAATCCTTTAGGGTGGGGTGCAGAAATCATTTTAAACAAGATCGCCAAAGACTCTTTCACACCCCGGAAAACCACTGCTCTCCATGGTTAAACCTCCATTGATGACGCTTGGCGGGACCGTTACTGGCAGGTTTGGTGTTGGCTAACGCTCCAGAAAAAAGACCACTCACATTGCTAGCATCTGTTTAGGCTTTCTAAGAACCAGACTTCAAAGGCTGAGGGTTTAGTCCCCAGAGGCTGGATCGAGGTTGGAGTATGCAAAAGAAAAGAGGAAAGGTACCTTGAAAGGGTGCTCCTTGGGGACAGCCACATGGACATTTTGCAGAGCCATGATATCCACGTGGCTACAAGATTTGAAGGCTCCAACATTCCATACTTCAGAAAAGTCCATAGTATTTACAGCACACCCGAGGTACCCCCGAAACAGCCCCATTTAGTGAATCCTCACTGGGGCACAGAGAAGAGAACAAAGCAGGAGACATCTTAATAGGGGAGCAATTTAATAAAACATGATGCATCCATACTACAGAACACTACACAGTCATTAAAAAGAAAGAGGTCTAAACTAGAGGTCAACAAGCTTTTTCTGTAAAGACCAGATAATAAATATTTTAGGCTTTGCAGTCCATACAGTCTCTGTTGCAACTACCCAACTCTTCCATTGTAGCACAAACGCAATTCTAGATAATACAGAAACAAATGCATGTGGCTGTGTCCCAAAAAAACTTTATTTATAAAAACAGTAGATGGGCCAGATTTGGCCCTTGGGCCATAGTTTGTCAATCCCTGCTATTCGTGAGCAGATGTGTAAAACTTGCCAAGGCCCACTGATGTGTGAAGAAAATAAGCTGCCAAATGACATGTGTAGTATGATCTCATTTATACAAATATAAATATATATAAACATAAATACATTTATATGATGCTTGGAAATATATGTTGTATATTCACAAGACATATGTAAAGGCACAGACAAAGGACTGGAAAGGTTTATACTGAGAAAGATGGCGAGAGTAAGGGGGTTGGGGAAGCTTCCATATTTGACTATGTACATCAACCTTTTACAGTGAAATGCCTACCATGTGGACAATACTTATATAATCTGGAAGGGAGGGAGGGAGAGAAGAAAAAGGAAAGGAGGGAGGGGGGAAGAAGGAAGGGAGGAAGGGCAGAAAGAAGGAAGGGAGAGAGGAAGTGAAAGAGAAAGATAATAGAGGAAAGGAAGGAAAGAATGGAGCAAGCAACAGAGAGAGGAAGGAAAGAAAAGGAGAAAGGGAGGAGAGAAAGGAAGGAAGAAGGCAGGCTATGTTTCAATAAAACTTTATTTACAAAAACAGGCTGCAGGCTGGATTTGGCCCATGGTCCATGATTCTCTGACCCCAGGTCTAGACTATCAACTTCATAGGCAGGGGCCATAGCAGTATTGTTCACTGCTGAATCAACAGTGTCTAAAACAGGTCCTGGTGCACGGTAAGTGCTCAAGAAAAAGTTGTTGAAAGAATGAATGAAACCCAGCCTCTCCCTATTAACGTGGAAAACCAACAACTCAGCTGTTGTCCTAAGTCCTTGACACCAACCCCATTACTTATTTAAATGCCTTGAACTAATTGCTGCCAGCATGCAGGTTAATTAAATGGCAGTGATCTAAGAAAAAAATAGTAAGTTCTCATTCTCACATTATCACATCAAAGGGGTCTTGCTCTGTGGCACTTTGCTGGCTTAGACAAAGGGAATCTGGGCTGATGGCTCCCACTCTGCTTCCAGACACCTGTTTTCCAGTTCCCGCCGGGCACCAACGCCGACCCACGGGCCTGCAAGTTCCCTGAGCTGCAAGCAGATGTTCCCATCTCCAAGGAAACCACACCCCTAAATGCCACACAGTGTTTCCAAAGCACAGGAAAACCGATTCTGATTCAGAGGAGAATTTGCAAGCCTTCTTTCTAAAATAGGGACGGGGCTTCGTGTGGGACCCGGCATGGGTTGACAAGGTCGCAAAGGTGACTTTCAAAAGAATCAGGGTTGTGTTTTTCAAGGGATGGAAGGAGAAATAGGAAGCTGTGCAGGTGGATTTGAAAAAAGAAAGAAAATGCTGCACTTTTGAACACTTTGTTCTACTGTGCCTTGGAATCAAGGGCGGTTAGTGTCTAAACGGTGGATTGGGAGGGCAATGTCAAGTGCAAACTTTAAGTCTTTGGAAAATAAAACAACCTAGTGCCTTACTGCTACAAAGAAAGAGCTGTGGCAAGGGGACACTGGGCCAGCGGAGCCTCACCTTGAGCTGCAGGCACCTGGAAAAATGGATGAGAGGCTCCTTGCTCCCTCCTGCATATGCAAAGTGCCTTGCCCTTCTGGTTCTTACACCTCCAATGTGACTTCCCAGCCCTGTTCGGCGTCAAGATGAATTATGTATTGGAAGGGTTTGGCAGGTTGACAGAGACAGATGGCTGCCGACCAAAGGACATGCTGGGTACAATCAAACCCATCACATCAAGACGTCCCAAAAGCCCCTCCCGCCTCCCATTTGCCTGGATGCAGAATCACTGTGCTGTGTGGCTGCCTCCATCACTATCCACAGCCCCCATCTCGGATGTCTCCTTGTCGCTAAAGTGAACAGCAAGGCAGTATATGTCATGGGCCAAGCCGTGAGCAGCAAACTAAATCAACCAAAAAACCAAACCAAACCCACTGCCGTCGATTCTGACTCATAGTGACCCTGCAAGACAGAGCAGAACTGCCCCATAGAGTTTCTAAGGAGTGCCTGCTGGGTTCACACTGCCAACCTTTTGGTTAGCAGATGTAGCTCTTAACCACTATGCCACCAGGGTTTCCAAATTAAATCAAGAAGCAGGAATAAATCAGGATAATAAGAAGCACTCCTGTTGCTTGGGCACCTCCCCATGGTGGGCACTGGGATACACATTTTCGCTGCATGACTTCTGGTCTTCACAGCCCACGTGGAAGGGCAGAGGGCCATGTTCCCATTTTAGAGATGAGAAAACTGAGGCTCAGAGGATGGAAGCCACTTTGCCCAAGGGCCCATGGCTAGGACATGGCACAGGTGGCATTCCACCAAGACCTGGCTGACTCTAAGTCTCTGCTCCTTTGCCTCCGCAGATGCTGCCGCTACTATCAGGCTGGTGGGGCCCAAGGGAAGGAGAGACTTTCAAAGTTGGTCCAAAGAGTGTGTGGATGCCAAAAAAATGGGAATGCAGGGTGGTTGCAAAAGAACAAACACAGAAGTCAGGAGACCTGGAGGCCTTTGCCACCAGTGGACTGTGTGATGTGCTATGTCTATTAGTCTCTTTGGGCCTCAGTTTCCTTGTCTGTCAAATAACACGGGTACAGGAAAGCCTCCTGGAGATTCCCCTTCATTCAGTAAGTACTGACTGATGGCCCACTATGTGCCAGATGCTGGTCTGCTTGCAAAAAACTCCAAGCCCAGCAGGGAAGACATGAACATATCACTCCATCCCAGAAGCATAGTGGGCAGAGGGTGAGGTGATGGATGTGTTAATTCTTGACATTAGAGGTCAAGGTAGATTTTGTGGAAGATGAGAGTCCAGTATCAACAATAGTAGCTCATAGAATATGTACAAAGTGCCAAACACTGTGCTAAGTGCTTCACATGCATTTTTTCAAATGGGATCTTCATAACAAATCCATGAAGCCAAGGCTGCTACTATCCATCCAGTGTGCTGGATGCCCAGATCTACCTTCAAGGAAAGACTTGCAGCCCCAGCTGCTGGGAGTCCCCTGGGAGTCAGCCTACAGCTGTCAGCCCTGCAGGGATGGCCTCAGCTGCAGAGAGTTGCCTCCTCAGGGCCACGCCCCTTCCCAGGACACCCCACATCCAGAGAGTATAAAAGCCTGGCCATTGAGTCCCAATGCGGGCTAACCGTGGGGCTAGCGAAGACTGTTGCCAGGCCTCCATCACAGCTCCAGTTCTCCCGGTGCCCGCTGCTGTGTCCTTCCACACTCTTCCACAGGCGTGCTCCCAATGGCACTCCATACCTATCATGCACTGTGTTAAACTCCACCTCAGAGTCTGCTTCCTGGGGAACCCAACCTGTGGCCCCGTTTCTAAAAGAGGAGGAAACAGGCTCAGAGAGGTCACGTTACCTGCTGAAGTCAGTCATTTGGGAACTGGGAAAGGAACAACGTGAACATGGGTGGATATGGCTGCAAGTATCTGGCATTAACAACTACCCTCTCCCACCACCCCGCTGGGGTGATAGAAGCTGGGCAGGCTGAGGACAGAAGGGTGGCCCTTGGCAGATTTAAATCCTACAGGTGGTCAACAGAAGGAGGACCTGGGGGCGTGTGATGAGGGCACAGGTTAAAGATGGGAGAGCTGATTCTTACTAAGCCAGTGGGCTTAATGGGGCTCCTCAAATAAATTACTTTCCTCCAACTGTATATGCCTCGGTCTTCAACAGGCGCCAAAGGGTAATTGTTGGATCATCGAATTTCGTCTTAGGAAAGGAATGAAAGGGTTAACCAAGGGACCTGAAAAAATGTGCTGGCAAGTGGAGAACTGAAATGGGGAGGGACCGGGTGGGAGAAGAGAGATGCTGGAGAGGTGACTGCTTTTTTTTACGAAGACAAAAGGGGGGCCACCAAGGCTGGCTAAAGGGACGGGGCACCATCAGCTTGGAAAAGGAAGCAGAACTTGTGGGGGTGAAAGCTGACAGCCAAAACAGCGAGGGCAAAAGCCATCAGCCAGCTGGGCTGTGTCTGCTCTCCCTTCCACCTCCTCACCAGCTGTTAAATATCTTCTCTAGCTGTGTGTGCTCCACCTGCTCAGATCCCATTTAATTAGAGGCTCAGGGTCCCCAAGTGCCTAAAGCAAATACCAAGTTTATGGCCATTAGCAAAAAAGGGGCCTTAAAACCTAAGCCATGGAGGGCCAGCCCCGGTACCACCTGCCGCCCACCACGCCAGGGAGACCACTGGGCCCAGCTAAGATTTCTTTTGGGTCCCCGTCCACCCATGATTACCACAGTACCTTGGCTATAAGAAAACCAGTGGATGGTGAGTCTGGACTGGGAGTCTGACAAACCTGGAATTTGCTTCTCTACACCTTGATTCCTCGGCTATGAAAAAGGAATGACCTATATCCTAGAGTTGTTGGAGGTGGTATAACGATGTCACTGGGAGTATAGACCCGGAAGTTAGAACAGGATTCAGAACCCAGTTCTGTGGCTAACGAGCTGTGATATTTTAGGGAAGCTAGTTAATCTCTGGAAACCCTGATGGCGTAGTGCTTAAGTGCTACGGCTGCTAACCAAAGGGTCAGCAGTTCAAATCCTCCAGGCGCTCCTTGGAAACTCTATGGGGCAGTTCTACTCTGTCCTGTAGGGTTGCTATGAGTTGGAATCGACTCGACAGCACTAGGTTTGGTTTTTAGTTCATCTCTCTTCGAGAAGGGATGCGATTGTGTTCGATGGTGCCATTTCCAAAAGGACCCTGCTAGCTCCAGTTGCCCTAGGGCTAACTAGTATGTCAACTAATGAATGACCCCAAGACATCCAAAGTCACCTGTGGCCATCCCTTGCCAGGCCCAGTTGACCTCAAGGAAATAAGAAAAAAGGTGATAGGAAGGAAACTGGACCTAGACAGATACCTTGCAGGACTTCAGTCTCCTCATCTGTAAAATGGGGCTAAGAGTAGTGCCTACCTGCCCTGGGTTGCTAGAGGAATTCTTGAGATTGCATACGTCAAACTGGGCTCCCCAACCTTTTTCATATCATGGCACACACAAAAAGTGATGCAAGTTGTACAGCACCTTAGGTAAACAGACGAGGGGGATCCAGCTGCGCCAGGCACCGGAGGACTGCACTCATCAGTGCTTCAACGCACCTTTAACTATCTCGCAGGACTGACCGGGAAGCTCCACGGAAAAGCACCCAGCACAAGGAGCAAAAAAAGATGCTGCTTTCCTGTCCTCCTAATGAAGGGACCCAGGTCAACCCAGGAGGACCATCCAATCTTTCTCCTTACATGTTCTTGGCATTAATAATAGCAGCTCTTCACTTTAAAGCTTAATTTCTTTTTATTATAAAGTAAATCCACACTCTTTAAGCTATTAAAATAGTGTAGAAAGGTACACAATGAAAAATGAAAGTCCCCCTCTGGAGGGCTCCCTGGGGGGTTGGTAATGTTCTAATTCTTGATTCAGGTGCTAATTACAGTGTTCATCTCATGAAAATTCAAGAAACTGTATATACTTACAGAGCTCTGGTGGTACAGTGGTTAAGAGCTTGGCTGCTAACCAAAAGGTTGGCAGTTTCAATCCACCAACCACTCCTTGAAACCCTATGGGGCAATTCTACTCTGTCGTATAGGGTTGCTATGAGTGGGAACTGACTCAACGGCAAGTTTTTGTTTTGTTTTTTTTAATAACTACTTATGAATGGTATATATGTTGTTGTTAGTTGCCATCAAGTCACCTTTGATTCACGGCAACCCTGTGTATAACAGACCAAAACACTGTCCGTTCCTGCTCCATCTTCATGATCGTCGGTAATCGGAAAATGTTCTGTTGTGATCCATAGGGTTTTCACCGGCTAATTTTCAGTAGATTGTCAGGCCTTTCTTCTAAGTATGTCTCAGTCTGGAAGCTCCATTAGAACCTGTCCACCATGGGTGACCCTGTTCCTATCTGAGACACCAGTAGCATAGCTTCCGGCATTATAGCAATACGCAAGCCACCACAGTAGGACAAACTGACAGATGGGTGGTGGAAGAGCCCAGTAAGGTAAGTATTATTATTATACCCATTTTATAGATGAGATACAGAGTGACTAAGTGACTTATCTAAGACCATGCTGCTACAGCATAGTGGAGGCAGGATCTGCTGCAGATGTCAGATCCCAATGCCCATGGCTCCACCACTCTGCCTCCCTCCCTCGGCTCAGCCTTCCTAAGCATTCCACATGGAAGTGAGGGACGCTCTCCACCTATGGCTTTGCCTACCCAGCCATCCTCCAACCTCAGCATCACAGCAGTGAGGTCCTTAATGAAATGCAAATTAAATGCAACCAACAGTGAGCACCAAATTGCCTTTCTTATTTATTTCTCCCCCACATAGGACCAGTCTAGTTGTTATTTAAAAAAAAAGTCACTAAAAAATAATGATGCTGCTCTGATGCTATGGAGATATATGCTACCTGCCTGCCCTTTAATTGCCTTCCTGCCACTGTGTGTACTTAACTAGGTGAGGATGCTATTAACTGCACTAAAAAAACGTTTATTCACAAGAAAGCCACGTAATGAGGGGAATCGTCAGTGCACGCACAAATGCTAGGCATCTCTCAGATAAGGGAGAAAGGCTCATTCCAACTGCCGAAACGTCCTTTGGACAGGTCCTGTACAATTCCCACCTTGGTGCGCTCGTGCAGGGCAACGCTTAATCAGTGATTCCACATGATAAAAAGGAACTTCCATTTTATTTCTCAAGCACTTCTTGACTCCATCCACTTTCCAACATCACCCCCTCCACCACCCCAGAACGAGCCACCATCAGCTCTGGCCAGATGACTGGAAAAAACCTCTTTCCCAGCCCTGGCTGCTCACCAAGCCTGTCTGTATAACAGCAGAGAGAACTTGTTAAAAGTATTTAAGTCTGGCCATGCCACGCCTTAGCTGAAAACCCTTCAGTGGCTTTCCAAGACTCAGAAAATAAAGATCCAAGTCTTTCCATAGCCGCTGGAATGGAATGAATGGTAAAAGCCCAACCTACTGCTGTCGAGTTGATTCCAACTCAAAGTAACCCTACGACAGAGCAGAACTGCCCCAGAGGGTTTCCAAGGAGTACCTGGTGGATTTGAACTGCCGACCTTTTCGTTAACAGCCAAACACTTAACCACCATGCCACCCAGGCTCCAGCTGGAATGAATGGTGGCCCCCAAAAAGATATGTCCACTGGAACGTGTGGCTTTATTTGGAAAAACAGTCTCTGCAGTTGTAATTAAATTAAAGATCTTGAGATGAGCTCATCCTGGATTCTTCAGGTGGGCCCTAAACCCAGTGAGGACAAATATCCTGTAAGAAAAAGGCAGAGTGACATTTGACACAGACAGAAGAGGAGAAAATATGGAGGAGAAGGCCGTGTGAAGATGGAGGCAGAGCTTGGCACGATGCGGCCACAAGCCAAGGAATGCCTGGCACCACTAGAAGCTGGAAGAGGCAATGAAAGATTCTCCCTGTAGCCTTCAAAGGAAGTGCAGCCCTGCCAACACCTTGATTTCTGACTTCTGGCCTCCAGAACTGTGAGAGAATACATTTCTGTTAAGTCACCAAGTTCATGGTAACTTGTTACAGCAGCCACAGGAAATGGATATGACCTTCGAAGCCTCCACATCTGGCCACTCACACTCTCATTCTCTCCTCTGCCACACTGACCTTCTTCAGACACTCAAATGCAACATGACTCCTCCCCACACCAGGACCTTTGCACATGCTGTTCCCTCTCCCTGGGATACTCAGCCTGTCCCAGTTAAATTCTTCTAGACCTTCCCATAGCAGTTCAATCATTGCTTCCCTCAGGAAACCCTCCCTACTGTCATTGGCCGAACATGATCCCCCAGTACAGACCCTCCCAAATGTCTCTCCTTGGTACCCTACCCCTCATGGTTACCATTGCAAACGTGTGAATTCAATCACCCACCTCATCGAACTGTTCCATGAGTGCAGGGACTACGTCTGTCTTTATCACCTCTGTCCCCAGAGCTAAGCACCATACCTGATATATAACAGTCACTCAAATGTTTGAATGAGTGTTGGAATGAAGAGAAGTACAATTTAGAGAACCTCAAAAACAGGGTCTATAACCAGACATCAAGCAAAACCAAACACCAGCTACCATAGAATTAATTCTGACCCATGGTGGCCCCACGTGAGTCAGAGTATAACTGCGCTGCACAGGGTTTTCAGTGGCTGATTTTTCAGAAGCAGACCATCAGGGCTTTCTCCCAAGGTGCCTTTGGGGGGGACTCAAACCACCAACCTTTCAGTTAGTAGCCGAGCGTGTTAACTATTTGCACCACCCAGGGACTCCAGACATCAAATGGACCCATGAAACTAAGAAGGATTAAAAAAAAAAAAAAATTCCCTGAGGTTAGCAGGCAATTTAACTTGACTCATTTTCCCATAAACTACATCAAAGTTTTCAGAAACAACTTCCAGAGTCCATGGTGTCAAACCAGGACTTCTTGTCTTCTAGACTCTGGTGTTGGAAGAACTAATTTCTCCATTAAGGATCATTTTTTTGTTTTGTTTTTTTCAAATCTGTGCCCCTCCCCAGCCAAACTGGAAAATTCCCAAGAGACCGAGCTGAAGGCTTCAATCACTTCCAAAAAGACAGCAATTCTGTGAAGTCGCTGGTGTTGGAGGCCAGGGCACCCTGGCCCTTTTAAAAGCTTCTCTTTGGCTAATGGGATACTTAGCTCGGATGAGATCTTCCTGGGCTGTGTGATTACACTTTCAGGGCCATTTTTCTCTACTCACAGCTGGACAATTGACTGAAGGGGAAGCCAGCCCAGGGCTCAAGGGAAAAACTAGTGTGGAAGGGCAGTTTTCCAGCAATGCGCTTGTTTTCTTCTCATTTTCTCAGAACTCAAACTCATCAATCCCTTAGAGAAGGCCCAAGACAGAAATGAGAGGGAAGTGAAGAAGGTCAGGATCAAGATGGAGCCAGGGAGGTGGTTCTGGAGTCAGGGAGGTAGTTGTAGAATCAGGGAGGTGGATCTGGAGTCAGGGAGGTGATTCTGGAGTCCGGGGGTGGGGTGGTTCTGGAGTCAGGGAGGTGATACTGGAGTCCAGGGGGAGGGCTGGTTCTGGAGTCAGGAAGATGGTTCTGGAGCCCAGGGGGAGGGTTGGTTCTGAAGTCAGGAAGGTGGTTCTGGAGCCCAGGGGGAGGGGGTGGTTCTGGAGTCAGGCCTCAGTTCACATTACAAATCTAGGATCTGGCATTTGTCAGCTCTTGGGCAAGTCACCTAACCTCCTTTGGTCTCACTTTCTCATCTGTACAGCAGGGATTCATGTGCTCATTCAAGAAGTAATTATGGAGCACCATCAATGTGCTAGGCAGATTGGGACTCAGGTGAGGTGAGTGAGGCACTGGGGCACAAAATTTAAGGCAGCACTTACTCTCAGGCCCCCGCACAGCCTGACAGTGGCTCCGAGAGTGAGCACCTCTTTAAATTCTGCTCCTCACTTGCCTCCCCTGGCCCTGGCATTGGTGCTAGGATACACTGCTAAGCACACAAGGTCATTTCTCTGTCATGAAGTCTATGAGGTAAAGGGGAGACTGGCAAACTGCACAAAAGAAAAAAAAAGAAAACCATTAGTGAGAGCTGCTGTCTCCAGAGCCCCGATCTCTCCATAACCTTCCTTCTCCTCTGTGCACGGGACCTCTCCCCAATCTGGACAATTAGAACCATGGTGGGTTAATGATCCTTTTAGGTACAGGCACCCTCTTTGGGCTTTCCCTTCTGCCTCTCGAACTGGACCCCTACTCTTTCTCCCACCAGCTGGATGTTACTGGGAAGAATGAAACCAAAAACCAAACTCACTGCCGTTCAGTCGATTCTGACCCATAGTGACCCTATAGGACAGGGTAGAACTGCCCCATAGAGTTTCCAAGGAATGCCTGGTGGATTCGAACTGCCGACCTTTTGGTTAGCAGCCATAGGTCTTAACCACTACGCCAGCAGGGTTTCCTGGAAAGAATGAGACGACCCTTTTCAGGCCAGGGGAGCATGGCTGGAATGGAGACTGCTCTGCCTTCTACCCCCAGATGCTACGTTGCTATAAAAATAACAATAAAGGTTGTCACTTACTGAGTGTTTACTATGTGCCAGGCACTGTGCTAAGCCTCTACATTCAAAATCTCATTTAATCTTAACAAACAAGAGTCCTATTGTTGTTGTTAATTGCTGCCCAGTTGACTCCGACTCACGGTGACCCCACGTATAACGGAAGGAAACATTGCTCAGTCCTGCACCATCTCCATGATTATGACAATCCACCTCATTGAGAGTTTCCCTGATTTTCACTGACCCTCTACTTTACCAAACAGGATGTCCTTTTCTAGTGATTGCTCTTTCCTAATGACATGTCCAAAGCAAGCAAGCTGAAGTCTCACCATCCTCACTTCTAAGGAGTATTCTGGTTGTGTTTCTTTTAGGACTAGTTTGTTCATTCCTCTGGCAGTCCATGGTGTATATTCAATATTTTTTGTCAACATCATAATTTGAATGCAACAGTTCTTTTGCCTTCCTTATTCACTGTCTAGCTTTTATATGCATATGAGATGATTGAAAAGACCATGGCTTAGGTCAAACATACCTTCATCATCAAAGTGGCCTCTATCAGCATACCCATTTTACTGATGAAGAAACTGAGGTTTAAAGAGGAGAAACAACCAGGAAGTGGAGAGCTTGGGATTTGAATCTGGGCTGACTTCAAAGACCACGTTTTTGTTTACTAGCCTGTACCACCATACATTCATTTAGCCACTCATTACTTCAACAAATCATTCTTGAGGGTCTGCTACGTAGCAAGCACTGTACTAGGACCCAGGGATAGAGAAATTCATAAGATAGACATGGCACTTTGCCTTCATAAAGCTTAAAATCCAGCAGGGAATATGTACTCCCCTACATGCACACACAACAAAAGGAAACAGATACATGAAGAGAAATAATACCAGGTTAACTAAATGCCCATCAACAGACGAATGGATAAACAAAATATGGTCTATCCGTACAATGGAGTATTACTCAGCTATAAAGAGAAATGAAGTCCTAATACATGCTACAACATGGATAAACCTTGATAACATTATGCTGAGTGAAGCAAGTCAATCACAAAAGGACAAGCATCGTAAGACTCCACTTATATGAAATATCTAAAACAGGCAAATGGATAGAGACCAAAGTTTACCAATGGTTACCAGGTGCAAGAAGGAGAGGAAAAGGGGGAGTCATTGTTGAAGATGCATTCAGTATCTATTTACAGTGATGGAGAGCTTGGCAGTGGATACTGATAACGGCAGGTTAGCAAGGGCTGGGGCTGCCATCTTTCTGTCCAGCAGGTGGCAAAGAGGCTGGTCTGATTAGTGCTGTACCCAACATCTCACAGGCTTGCACCCTCCAAGTGCAATAATGACAGCAAAATGCTCCATGGTTACACTACCAAGAAGACAGGTAAGTAGGTAGGCAGATGTCAAGTTGACTCCGACTCATGGCAACCTTATGTACAACAGAACAAAATGTTGCCCGATCCTGCATTGTCCCCACAATCACCAGCACGTTCAACTCCATCATTGCGGCTATTGAGCCAAACCATCTCATCGAGGGCCTCTCTCCTTGGCCCTCTACTTCACCAAACAAGATGTCCTCCTCTAGCAATGGATCCCTTCTGATGACGTGTCCAAAGCAAGCGAGTCAGACAATGTTCTACTGGGACCCATAAGATTTTCACTGGCTGATTTTCGAAAGTAGACCACGAGGCCTTTTTTCCTAGTCTGTCTTAGCCTAGAAGCTCTGCTGAAACTTGTCCACCATGGGTGACCTTACTGGTATTTGAAATCTCTGTGACACAGCTTCCAGCATCACAGCAACGTGCAAGCCACCACAATATGATAAACTGACGGATGGTAGGCATTACCCAGAAAACATGCAAGAAATAAACAAAGAGAAGCTATCAGCTTTGACACCTGAAAGCACAGCAAATCCTGACTCGACTTGCCTAAATTCCATAACACTCCTCCTCTGGCCACAATAAAAGCAGCAAAGAAATTGCACCTGGAAGTTCCTAAAAGTCCAATTCCACCTCCTGCTGAAAAAGCACTTGTGTGTCCTAGGCTAGGCTGAACTTATCAAACACACACAGCTACCCAGCAATCTTCCCAGAGAGCAGGATTAGAGGCCAAAGGAAATTAACGTAAATAGACCCCATCAACAGCAGTCTCTTCCAGGCCTGCTCTGTGGTGGGGTACGTCCTCCCAATCAGGAAGCTTGTGAACTCCAGCTGCGTGGGGTGTAGGCTGTGAGCACCAAAATTACCCTCTTCCATGCAGTGTCAATAAAACTGGGCAAAATCTGCTAGTCTTCTTACTTTGCAAAGAAACTCTGGAGAAAAAGGGCAAAATAGCATCTCCCAAAACAGGGCATTAAATATCAACAGAAGGTGTTTGGGCAAATTCTGAGTAGGAGCTGAGCCTCATTTTCAGGGCATTATTTGATCTGTGCACTGCTTCCTACGGGGTTCAAATAGAAGACCTGTAATCTTCAGGGTTATGTGAATCCGAGGCGGACATTTCCTATTCACGGATGGAGGAAATTCATATTCATGCCTTGGCAGTGAATGGTTTCTAAGCTGCAGGTGCCCCTGAAAGATCTTTCACATCAACCATTTTCAGTTATGGAAACAACTTTCTGAATAGCTGCAGCCTCTGGGAGCGTATCACAGCCACTGCCATCTCCAGCCAAGTGGGTGAGTGGAAGGGCACCTTTCCAACATGGAAGGGGAAGCTGGTCATGGCTGAAGCTGAAAGAATCCAACTGCCAGGCATCTCGGAGCTTGCTTCTTCAGTCTCTTCAAGAACTAAGCAAAGCAGCCATCATGGGCAACCCAGGCCAGTAGGGAGAGAAGGAAGCCCTGAAGACCATTGAGTCAGGCCCCTGGAAAGCCAAGGGCATGGGCTCTGGAGTCGGATTGCCTGGGTCCAAATCTCAGCTCCACCTTGTGCTAACTTTAGATCTTTAGCCTCTCTAGACTTTGCTTTCTTCATTTGTAGAATGAGAATGGTAATGGTAGCTATCTCAGGGGGCCATTGGACAGATGACATAAGCTAACACACGTAATATCCTCAATTCTTGTAAGTGCATGACTGATGTCAGTTATTCGTATTTCTGAGCAAGATGGACATTCTGGCCACCTGTTTTAGTTTCCTAGGGCTTCTGTGGCAAAGTAACTGAATAGCTTAAAACAACAAATTTATTGTCTCAGTTCCAGAGACCAGAAGCCCAAAATCAAGGTGTCTGCCAGGCCATGCTCTCTATGAAGCTCTAAGGATGAGTCCTCCCATGTCTCTTCTTAGATTCTGTTGGCTCCAAACAGTCCTTGGGTTCCTTGGCTTACTGCAGCTACATCATTCTAATCTCTGTCTCTGTCACCACATGGCTTTCTTCCCTGTCTCTCTTCTGTGTCTCTATATGTCCTATCCTCTTCTCACAAGGACACCAGTCCGTGGATTTCGAGTCCATCTTAACCCAATAGGACCCCCTCTTAGCTTGATTATATCTTCTAAGACCCTTATTCCAAATAAGGTCATATTCTCAGGTTCCAGGTGGGTGCGATCATGGGGATGGCACAGGACCGGGCAACATTTTGTTCTGTTGTACATAGGGTCACCATGAGTCGTGGGCTGACTTGACAGCAGCTAACAACAATAACCATTCAACCCGCTACACCACCCGTGCTTTTCCTTCTCTTGAAAGTCACCAGGAAGAATCCTCTAGTACCTCCTTTTAGCAGGCATCTTTCAAGATACCTGTATGGCCCACATTCTCCCTCTCTAAAGACTCCTACCACCAGTAGCCATGTTTGCCCTGCATGGGCCTGCTCCCCTCAGTAAAAAGTGGTAAGATTGGGCTGGACCCTGGGCTAATATGGGCCAATAGAATTCTCTCTCAGGGCTTTGGAATTGCAACCCATTACACCTGGTAAGTTAGCAACAGGTTCTTCGTGGTTCAGTCATGGCCAAGGAAGTGACACTGAAATAGACATGAATTTTCAAAATTTGGGTGAACCAGAACCATAACAGGAACAGGAAAAATTATGGTCAAAGCCCTGCTATAAACCTAATCTCCCTCTTAGAAGACAAGCGCAAGCATACACATTACATGGCAACCAAATCTCTCGCATGTCGGATTTTGCAGAGTCAGAGACAGTGGTGCCCCGCTCAAAGATGGCAGCTGACCATTCCACTCTGAATGTGCGTCGTTTTCCTCAGTCCTGGCAATAATCCAATCTCATGCATCAGGCTCCTGAAAGGGCTCACTAGACCTCTTCCAAGTCTCCCATTCCAGGGCTTTGACCTGTAATTTTTCCTATTCTGGTTATGGTTCTGGATCACTCAAATTTAAAAAGTTTGGGTCTGTTCTGCTTTTGCTTCATTGGTCATGACTGAACCGGTTTGAACTGGTTCAAAGCCCTGGTTAGCACAGATGCAGCAATGACGGGGACATGTGAACTTAAAGCTGAGGCTGCCGTGTACACAGTGAAACGGAGAAAGCTGATCTGAAATGGAACAGAGGTTAAGGCAGAGGGGCTGAGAGGCGAGGGAGGAACTGGGAAGGTCATGAGGCATCAGCCACCTGGGTTCTCCAATTTGTTTCCATTTGGGTTCTAGGCTCTGCTCACCCCTAGCTGCAACTCCAGCCCTCAGATTCCCCAAGGCACCCCATATCATTCCAATAAACTTTACTTTTCTAGCATAAATGTGAATTTTCTGGAGATAGATTTCTGCTCCTTGTATCCTTAGAGCCTTGACTGAGACACCCCTGTACCCCATGCCCCACTTTATAGGCCATTACTCCCTAAAAAAACAAACTCACTACCATCGAGTCAATTCTGACTTACTCTACAGGACAGAGTAGAACTGCCCCATAGGGTTTCCAAGGTTGTAATCTTTACAGAAGCTGACTGCCACATCTTTCTCCCATGGAGCAGCTCGTGGGTTTGAAACACCAACCTTTTAGTTAGAAGCTGAGTCCTTTAACCACTGTGCCACCAGGGCTCCTCCATTACTTCCTTAGAGTCAAGAAATTCTTTCTCTCCAACCACAGCCTGTCTAACTTAGATCCATTTCTCTTGTTCTGGCTCCTACAATGAAAGTCATTGGATAGGATCTGCTGTATTACACACACACACACAGAGCAACAACAACCTCTTTCTAAACCCACAGGCAGTATCTGCATCACCATCTCCTTCTGGACCCAGGCTTTACAATGCCAGGCCTTCTATTTTTTATCTACAATCGTCTATAGCGGAGGTCCTCAAACTGTGGCCCTTGGGCCAAATTCAGCCCACCACCTGTTTTTGGAAATAAAGTTTTATTGGGAAACAGTCACACCCACTCATTTACATGTTGTCTCTGGCTGCTTTTATGTGACAGTGGCAGAGTTAGCTCCAACAGGAACTTGTATGAACCACAAAACCTAAAATATTTATTATCTGGCCCTCTACAGAAGTTTTTCTGGCCCTTGTTCTATACCAAGCTCAAGACAGAAAGACGGATCTTTAGCTGGACTGGTTTTAATTAGAAGCTAAGTCTAAGTTTCTACCACCAATCTGCCAGTTTGTCAGACTGTGGTGGTTTGTGTATCGCTTTGATGCTGGCAGCTGTGCACCAGTGTTTCAGATACCAGCAGCATCCACGGTAGACAAGTTTCATCAGAGCTTCCAGACTAAGAGAGACTAGGAAGAAAGGCCTGGCAATCTATTTCCAAAAATTAGCCAATGAAAACCTTATGGATCACAATAGAACACTGTCCGATGTAGTGCTGGAAGGTGAGCTCTATAGGTTGGAAGGCAACAACGGATTTGAGCATACCAACGATCATGAAGATGGCACAGGGCTGGGCAACAATTTGTTCAGTTGTACATGGGGTCGCCATGAGTGGAAGCCAACTCAACGGCAACTAAAAACAACAAGTCTAAGTTTGATGAGTACGGTTGGTCAGAACGGCGTATGTGCCTGGCCCTGGGCTAGGTCCTGGAGATACAACTGAGAACAAGATAGGCCTGGTGCTACCTTCCAGGGTCTTAAAGTCCACTCCACAAGTGTTCACTTACTTACAGCTATGAAAAGTGCTACAAAAGGGCAGTCTCCAGGGCTCTGATTGCTGATAACAGAGACATGTGGCCTAGTGAAGGGAGCCTGGGAAAGTTGATGAGGAAGCTAAGACTTGAGGGGGGAGTAAGAGCCATTCAAGAAAGGCCATTCCTGGAGTGAGAGATACACAGGCCATTCCTCAACCTGCACTGGAAAACGTCAGCTCAGCCCATTTCCTCCAACACACTTCCAGGTATGCAACAGGCCCACTTAGTTATCAAGGGCCTCTTAGGCGCCCAGAATCAGGAACTCAGGACAATGCAGTGCAGGGACCCCTTTCCTAACTCCTATATTCACAGTAGCCAGTACTCTCATGGGCCCCCAGGGAGTGCCAAGCACACATCCCCCACCCAGTCCCTATCCTGACAACTCCAGGTCCTGAAGCTGAAGCCCCAGCCTCAAGGGTGGCCTTGGCTTGACGGCAAACAGCTGAATCTGCCTTTTGCTGTAGGTGTGCTGCTTCATTACCGCCATTACCCAGAAACCACACTTACAGCTAAGTGCTCTTGACCCTCATTGGTTCTTATAGATTGGGCCATAACAAAGCACTTAGGGCCTGCCAGCCAAGGCTTGGGCAAGGAGGGGCTCTCCAACATGGACAAGGAATACTCTCCTCTTAGGAAATTCCGCCTGAGAAATCTGGGTAGCTGGTGAGATCAGGAGGACCCAGACTTCTGAATCTACCAGTCTGGAATACATTCCCCCACCTCCACGCACTGCTCTGAACCTCAGTGTATTCATCTGTAAAATGGGTTGATGACACCTGCCTTACAGAGCTGTTGGTAAGATGAACTGAGAGGGTTATCTGGTGTCTATAGTTCACTGAGTGCTCAAGCTGAGTGTTTTGAATGCATTCACTCATTATGACTTCCAAGTCTGTACACCAACTGTCACGGATTGATTTGTGTCCCCCCAAAATATGTGTCAACTTGGTTAGGCCATGATTCCTAGTATTGTGTGGTTGTCCTCCATTTTGTGATTATCCTGTGTGTTATAATCTTTGCCCATGGTTAAAGAGAATTAGGGTGGGATGTAACACCCTTGCTCAGGTCACATCTCTGATCCAATGTAAAGGTAGTTTCCCTGCGGTGTGGCCTGTACCACCTTTTATCTTACGAGAGATAAAAAGAAAGGGAAGCAAGCAGAGAGTTGGGGACCTTATAGCACCAAGAAAGCACTGCTGGCAGCAGAGAGTGTCCTTTGGACCTGGGGTTCCTGCATAGAGAAGCTCTTAGTCCAAGGGAAGATTGATGGCAAGGACCTTCCTCCAGAACCCATGGAGAAAGAAAGCCTTCCCCTGGAGCTGACACCCCCTAATTTGGACTTCCAGCCTACTAGACTGTGAGAAAATAAATTTCTCTTTGTTAAAGCCATCCACTTGTGGTATTTCTGTTACAGCAGCACTAGATGACTAAGACACCATTCACAATTATCAACCCCATTTCACAGATGAGGAAACTAAGGTTCCCAGAAGGGAAGTCACTTGCCCAAGCCATCTGTTCCCTGTCCACATTCCCAAAATGGACAGACATTCAGAAAGTATACCCTCTTCTCTCTCAGTATTAGCCATCCTCTGGAAAACAGATTTAAAAGTGGTCCAAACACAAATGGAAAGAGACAGAAGACAGAGCAGTGATTTCCTGGAGCTGTGGATGAGCAAGGACTGACAGCAAATGAGCACAAAAGATCTTTCTGGAGAGACGGAGGAGTTCCAGCACTGGCTTACGATGAAGGCGGTACAACTATATAAATTTACTAAAACGCATTGAATTGTACACTTAAAATAAGTGAATTTTGTAGGATGCAAATGATACTTTAATAAAGCTGTTAAACGAACGTGATTAAGCTTCCAAAAACAGCAGCCTGGTCAACAGAATGTCTAAAATATGAAATATACATTATAATAAATAAGAGGGCTACTACAGAATGACATAGAAGATTTATGTCCACACGAAAACTTGACATGAATGTCGATAGCAGCATTATTTATCAGAGCCCCAAAGCGGAAACAACCCAAATGTCCATGAACAGATCAATGAATGAACAAAATGTGCTACATCGTACAGTGGAATATTACTCTGCCGTCAAAAGGAATGAAGCACTGATACATGCCACAACATAGTTGAACTTTGAAAAGTCTATGCTGAGTGAAAGAACCCAGACACAAAAGGTACTGCAGGATTTCATTTATAAAAAATGTCCAGAATAGACAAAGAAGAAAGAAGATTTGCAGTCATCTAGGGCTGGGGATAGAGCACTCGTGGCACGCTAGTAAGCGCTCAGCGGCTAACTGAAAAGTGAGTGGTTCGAACCCACAAACTGCTCCACGAGAGAAAGATGTGTCAGTCTGCTTCCATAAAGACTACAGCCTTGGAAACCCTATGGGGCAGTTATATTCTGTCCTGAAGTGTCACTATGACCTGGAATCAACTCAATGGCAAGGGGATTTAGTTAGAGGGGTGGGGGATAGGGAGATGGGGAGCAGGGAACTAAGGAGTTTGATGTTTCTTTTTGAGTTGATGAAACATTCTAAAATTGATTATGGCGATGGTTGTACAACTCTGAGAATACTAAAACCCACTGAATTATATGCTTTAAATTGGACAAATTGTATGGTATGTAAATTATATCTAAATAAAGCCCTTGAAGTTAAGATGAAATAGAGGATTAGTTCTAGCCTTAGACTGCCCAAGTTCATATCCCAGCTATATTATCTTCTAGCTGTGTGACCCTGGGTTACTGCCTTGACCTCTCTGAGCTTTGGTTTCTACATACATAAAAAGAGGAGTGTTGAATAATAAAAGTACTATTGCATAGGGTTGTGCAAGAAATAAATGAGGTAACGTACTAAGCCCCATGAGTCAGAGTCCCTGGGACCAACTGCATAGTCACCGGCCTATTGCTATTGGTATTCTGACTCTAAAACCAGCACCAAGGAGTGGCTGTCTGCAGAGGGTGGACAGCAGGCTGCAAATATTCCTGAGTCCACTCACTGAGTCCCCCTGGATCAATGATCTCTGGCAGGATTTTCCCCAAGATGTTCCTAAGAGCAGTAGTTCTAAGAGATGTTGATAAGTATTATATGAAAAAGGGTCCCAAGGGCAAATTAGCCTGGGAATTTCCAAGTTTAAATAAACAGAAACAGACATTTACCACAGACCTTGTCAGAGCCTTTCATACACATATTTGTGTGTTGGGTTTCTATCAGGGCTTCAAACTGGTTCCTCCCAGTTCAATCATGACCGAGGAAGCAACACCGGAACAGAACCAAATTTTTAAAAATTTGGGTGAACTGGAACCATAATCAGAAATGGAAAAATTACGGGTCTAAGCCCTGCTAGAAACTTAATCTTCCTCTTAGAAAACAAGGGCAGTGTACACACTGCATAGCAACCAACTCTCTTGCCCATTGGATTTTAGGCAGAGTCAGAAACAGCATTGCACCACTCAAAGATGGCAGCCAACCATACCACTTTAAATGTGTGTCACTCTCCTCAGACCTGCAAATAATCCAATCTCATGCATCAGGCTCCCGAAGGGGCTCGCTGTACCTCTTTCAAGTCTCCCATTCCAGGGCTTTGACCGATAATTTTTCCCGTTCCAGCTATGGTTCCAGATTACCCAAATTTTAAAAAAATTTCACTCTGTTCCGGTTTTGCTTTGTCGGACATGGCTCAACTGGCTTGAACTGGTTCAAAGCCCCTGGTTTTTGTGCAAGGAGACAGTACCCAGAGTTTTCAAAACTAACTTAACCACACGCCATTTCTGAGAGCTTCTGTGGCACTACAGTTTGGCAAAATATATTATAGGAAACAGTGATCTCTGGCTTCAATTAAACCATCATGAATCTACTGTTCAATGTTAAGTCAGATAGTGATAACTGAAAACTCAACCCAGGACCCCAAGTTCTATCCTTCTGTTCGCTCCCGTGTTGGGTCCTCAATGCTGTATCTCATGGAATCCTCTAGATAACCTGGGAGCTAGGGGCTGGGATTTCCTCTACTCTAGAAAGGTTGGTAGCATAGTGGTTAAGAGCTCAGCCGCTAACCAAAAGGTGTGCAGTTTGAAATCACAAGTTGCTCTACGGGGCAGTTCTACTCTGTCCTACAGGGTCACTGTGAGTTGAAATCAACTCGACAGCAATGAGTTTGGTTTGGTTTTTTTTTTTTTTAAGAAAGGTTGTAGGTTCAAGTCCACCCAGAGGCACCTTGGAAGAAATGCCTGGTGATCTATGTCCAAAAAATTAACCATTGAAAACTATATGGAGCATAGTTCTATTCTGACACAAATGCGGTTGCCATGAGTTGGAATCAATTTGACAGCAAATGTTTTTTTGGTTTTATAGAGGTGAAGTGACTACTCACTACTCTACTAGTGAGTAGTAGCACCAGGCTGGGGACACAGCAGTGAACAAGCCAGCTTCCCATGGGAATCACACTCTAATTCAGGATTTCTCGGCCTCCATACTACTGATATTTGGAGCTGGGTCATTCTTTGTGGTGGGGACTGTCCTGCGCGTTGTAGGACATTGAGCAACATTCCTGGCCTTTAATGCCAGTAGTAGCACCCCCACCCCCAGTAGTGACAACCAAAAATGTCTGCAGACATTGCCAAAGTCTCCTGGGCTGGAGGCAAAATCATCCCAGACTGAAAACCCCAGCATTCCGGGAGAAACAGATATTAAATGCACTTGACTATAAAGACTCGGTTAAAGGGCATCACCTTGATCACCATGACCAGTTTTTATCCTAAGAAAGAAGGTCACGGACTGGGTTTGCTTCTGGGTGTCAAGGGGGTGGCTCTAAATAGGACCTTTGATATCCAAGAGGTATTTGAAAAATCCTGCAAGGAAGTCAGAATATTAAACCCGAGCCTTGAATCTAAGGAGAGAAAAGAGTGAATAAAACATAGTGAGGCCCGACAGGTAATGATGCCATTTGAATACGGCCTCTTGCTCTGAGCCATCAAACCATCGCTTCTGTTTTGTTTAAGGCAGAGGAAGAAAAAAAAAAAAATGACCAACAGGAAAATTGGCAGGTGACATGGAAGACCTCGAGGGCATCTGGATTTCATTATCCACCTCTCATCTTTTATTTAACAAGGAAACGGCAAAGTTTCTGAGCATTTGTTGGGATGGAAATGATGGAACATTCAAGAGCCTTATGAACAAAAGTATGAATTAGGGCTGAGTGGAAAGCTCCGTCCTGGAGTGGACTATGGGGGACCTGGGACACTGACAGCCCCCTATATCTCAGGTGGTCTTGGAAGCTGAGGCAGGGCAGCCTGATATTGGAGCTGAGGGTAAATAAAAGCAAGTGTATCGTGGTGCTTAAAAGCTCTGGAGTCATGGATTCAAATCTAGCTCCACCCCTGTGGGTGGGGGCTATGGGGCACTGGGCATGTTCCTTACAATTTTGGGAACTCAGTGTCTTCATCTGTACCCTGAGAGCAGCCATTCCTAGGGTTGTAAGGATTAAAGGAGTTACATAAAGCTTTGCACACAGAACTAACACACAGTAAAAAACACAGTAGGGCCAAGTAAATGGTTAGTAGCCCTGGTGGCGCAGTGGTTAAGTGTTCAGCTGCTAACTGAAAGGTCAGGGGTTAGAACCCACTGGACTCTCTGTGGGAGAAAGATATGGCAGTCACACTGTAAAGACTACAGCCTTGGAAACCCTGTGGGGTAGTTTTACTCTGTCCTACAGGGTTACTATGAGTCAGAATCAATGGATTATTACGTGGTGATTTTTCACAAATGCAAGCTGTTCCCTGCAAACCTCCTCCTGGTTCACTATGCTTCATCCATGTCTACCTTCCTCTCACAAACATACTAAAATTCTTCCTGCCTCAAGACCTTCATACGTGCTGTTCCCTCTGTCTGGAACAGTCCTCACTCCATTCTCCACTTAGCTACTGTCTACATGTCCTTTTGAGGCTCTTTCTCTAACTGTCCCATCTAAATCAGGTCCTTCTGTTGTCCTCTCTCATGTATTTTCCTTCCTATCCTTTATCACAATTTTATAACTTGTATATTTGTTTGTGCAATTATCTCTACGAAGACTACTGCTGCCTCCAGACTCTAAGTTCCAAAAAGGCAGGGACATTGGATAGCTTACAAGTTTACAATCAAATAATTTCAAAGTATTCAAAGTGCTATGAAAGAAACACACAGTGCTGAGACTGGGGATGACAGAGGGGTCAGGGGGCCTCTCTGAGCAGCTGAAGCTGATGGAAGGGGAGGATCAGAAGGAGTTGGCCAGGCAAAGAAGGAGGAGAGTGTTGCCAAGGAGAGGTAAGGCATGTGCAAAGGCCCTGAGGCAGGAAGGCACTTGCATGGACCAGGAACTTATTGAAGATCAGTGTGGCTGGAGCTGTCTGGAGAATGGCTTAAACCAAAAAACCAAACCTGTTGCCATCGAGTTGATTCCGACTCTTAGCAGCCCTGTAGGACAGAGTAGAGCTGCCCCATTGGGTTTCCAAGGAGTGGCTGGTGGATTTGAACTGCCGGCCTTTTGGTTAGCAGCTGTAGCTCTTAATCACTCCTCTTAACTTAAAAATAAACTTGGAGGAGGGAAATAATGCATGGGAGGCAGTCAGGGTCAGCCAACAGGAGACGCTGCTGGCTTAGACAGACACACCAAGGGGTAGACGGAGTCAAGATGGATTTTGGAAGTGGAACTGACAGGCAGGCATCACTGATGACTATTATTTGTGTTGCTATACAACACAAATATTGAAGCCTTGGGTGTGGAGGGATCTATGGATCATACTGGTCAGAAACTCCGGGGACTCTGGTTGGACCTCTTTCCCCTGATTTTTCCTGGTCCCATCTTCCAGATGTCCTCCATGGTTCTCTCCATTCGTGATCACCATAAGCTCCGACAGAGATGCTCTTTACTAGCTCCGAGGATATATGGTTCGAAAGGTCTGAGGACCCCCTTGTGGTTGGGTGTGTACCATGGGGAGTTGGCCCAGTGGCATGGGAATTGGGGTGGTGCAACTGACCCACGCTGGATTCTCTGCCCCTCCCCTAACCACCCTCACATGGAGGTGCCAAAGGCTGGGCTAGGGGGGTGGGTAGGGGGCAATGGAGGTGAGAGAAGGGGAGAGGAGGTAAGAAGAAGGGAGGGGAAGGGAGCCTCCAAAATTATATCCTCCTGCCCTCTCCTCCTTGCTCTTTTCTATAAGCTCTGATGAGCAGGTGCCAGCAAAAGAGCTTCTAGAATGCAAGGTGACATAGGGCTGCACCCCAAGGGATGATGCAAAAACACAAATTACTCCAAGAGGCTGACTCAATTTCAACTGCTGGAACTCTCTGGACGCCAGCAACCCACTGCTTACAAGTCAGAGTTAACTGAGTTGGGCTCAGCATTACTTGTGATGTTGGGGCTGGGGAGGGCAAATTATTCCCTGTATTTCATGTTATCCTTTTCTCATTAATCTAAGGGGTCAGAGCGAAGAAAAGGAATTTTCTTTCCTGCTTCATGGGTGGGATGGGGCTGGGGGGAAGGCGGAGAAGCTCTTCATTATCAAAGCCTGGCTCGTTAAATATTCATCCAAATGCCTACCACCCGTTCCAGGAGGATGAACGGATTTAAGGTTCGAATCTTACTGATCTAGTATTCTTTTTGGAGCCCCAGGTGGAACTCTTTCATGTGGCTGCAAATTATAAAGCTGTGCCACCCTTTGAAGGGAACTTTCTGTAATCAAATACAACTTTTTTTCAGCCCAGAGATAAACTGGAGGGCCGACTGCCCACTGGCAGGGACCAGCAAAGAGGAAGGACCTAGGAGTCTGGGAAGAAGGGAGGGAGCAGAGGAGGAGGGGAGAGGGACAGGAGGAATGGAAGGAAACAGATACTTGCAGAGTATTTACTATATGCCTGGTGCTTCATTTACACCCAACTCATTTCACCTTTACAACAACCCTTGAAGCAGAAATTCTCCTCTGAGAGGTTAAGTGACTTGCCCAAGGTCACACAGCCAGCAGAGTGCACAGGGCAGGGATTTGAATCCAGTCTGCGTGACTTCTAAGCTCCTTTCCCTGTAACAGCTGCCTCCTGACTCACACAGGCATGGACAAGCGAAGGGTCCTCTAAAACACTGGTTCTCAACCTGCGGGAGGCAGGAAGGGGACTCTGCCCCCCAAGGGACATTTGGCAATGTCTGCAGATATTTTTGGTTTTCACAGCTGGAGGTTGAGGGTGTTCCTGGCATCTAGTGGGTGGAGGCCAAGGATGCTGTTTAAACATTCTCCAATGCACAGGACATCCCCCACCACAAAGAATCATCCAGACCAAAATGCCAACAGTTCTGAGGTTGCGACACTAACAGTCGCTCCCACATCTTCTGGCTCCTGATTTCACCCTGGGAATCTAGAAATTCCACCCAGGGCTCTAATTTTTTGCCCTGGTAGAGAGCAGGTATTTGGAGAATTCTTGCCTATCTGTGTTGCCCCTGGATACATAAATTCTTACCTAAATTCATGCTCACGCTCACCATTTCACAGCGGCAAGAGAAACACAACTTTCTCATTAAGGGGCACGGTCTACGTTTCTCTCCACCCAGAGCGGTTAAGAACCTATGCTTCCTTAAAGGAAAGCGCGGCTCTAATTACTGTTAATGACAGCACTAAGTAGGCCCAGCACACTCAGCGATCACTGCATTGGGGTCCTCATCTGACGCCCATCTCCATGCAAATGAAATGCAGCACTGGAGAAGAAATGGGGGATCCACGGGCACATGGAAGATCTACAAGAGCACTGGACACAGAGTCCACAATTGCTGAGTGTAGTATACTCAGGGCCAATCACTGGGCCAGGCAGGGGGCATCCTCCTCTCATTTAATTTCTACAACGGCTGTTTCAGGAAGTTAATATTATTGTTGTTCCCATTTTTTAGAGCAGTGGTCAGCAAACTTTTGCTATAAAGAGTCAGATGATTAGCATTTTAGGCTTTGCGGGCTATACCATCTCTGCCCCAACTACTCAACTTGTCACTGTAGCATGAAAGCAGCTATAGACAATAGATAACAAATGCACCTTTCTGTCTGTCTGTATATCCATCTATCTATTCATCCATCCATCCATCTAGAAACAAATATCCATCAGCAACCTACATGTGTCAAGTACTTCGGATATCAAGGTGAATGAGTCTCATCCAAGCCCTTCTCTAGACAGCTCTAGCCACACTGGTCTTCAGTAAGTTCCGGGACCATGCAAACACTTTCCTGACCCAGGGCCTCTGCACACGTCTTCCTTCTCCCTGGTACACAATACTTGCTTCACCCTAACCCCCCTCTGCCTGGGCGACTCCTGATCCTTCCAATCTCAGCCTCAGCTTCTCAGAGAGGCCCCCTGGCCCCCATCATCCCCAACCTCAGCACCCTGGGTGCTTCTTTCATAGCACTTGCAACACTTTGAAATGACTTTATTTGATTGTAAACTTGTTTTGTGTCAACCTCCCAGTCAGCATATAAATTCCATGAAAGCAGATGTCAAATCTATGACATTCTCAGCATCTGACACATAACAGATGCTCAGTAAACAGTTATTCAATTGAATGAACGAATTTAAATGGAAAAGAGTTGGTTCCAAAGTATGGCTTCCACCTATTACACCAAGCACAGTCTAGACCACACCATCCAATATGGTGGCCACTGGCCACATGTGGTTAGTGAGCACCTGAAATGTAGCTAGTCTGAACTGAGATTCTGACATCCCAGATTTCAACTTCGTACAAAAAATAAATAATAATACAAAATGCCTCAAAACATTTTTATATTGATTACATGTTGAAAAGATGTTTTGGATCTACTGGGTTAAATGAAATAAACTATGAAAATCAATTTCATCTGTCTCTTTTCACTAGTAGAAAAATTTAAATTAGACATATGGTTTGTATTATATGTTTATTGGGTAGCACTGGACTAGAAATCTCTCCAATTCTATTCCCAGATCTCTTCCTAATTAGCTCTTTGACCTTGGTCTAGTCAATTAACCTAAATAGGCCTCAGTTTTTTCATGGAACAAATGAAAGTAAGAGTTTCTCAACTGCCAACCACACAGGGTTGTGGTGTAGCTCAAATGAGATAATGGATGTGAAAGTGCCTGGGGAAAAAAATTTATACAAATGCAAACTGTTCAGTAATGAGGTTTTCGGACTCATTTCTAAGTCCCCAAGGGTTTTTTCCCTCCCTCACTGGCTCCTGGATACAACCTAACTTCCTCCATCTCCCCCAACTTCTGAACCTTACGGTCTGACTTCTGAAATCAATATTAGTTCTTCCTTCCAAGTGACGCACCTCTTCCTGCCCAGCCCTAGGGACAGAATTTCAGAAGCTGAAGAGTTTGGAGAGGCAAGTCCATTGTCAACCCACTCAAGTTCACTCCTGGTGACCAAAGCTGTTATGTGATCCTCTTTCTCACCCTACTCTTTCAAGTGATAAGGACGCTAAGGAAAATTTGGTTATCTGGACAACCTCTTCCTTGTATTATTACTGTACCTTGCCAACTGCAATTCTGAAGAGAGCCCTGTATAATTTACGTTGATGGAGGGTTGAGGTTGTAATTATTTTAAAAATGTACATGACATCTGTTGGTTTAGCCTGCCTTTTATTCTTTCCCCTTGTTCCCATAGAGCACCATCATTTCTCATTCAAGGACCCCCTCTTTTTCTAGCTTCCACCTGTGTTGTTGTTGTTCGGTGCCATCAACTTGATTTCAACTGATAGTGATCCCATGTGACAGACTAGAACTGCCCCACAGGGTTTTCTAGGCTGTAATCATTAGGAAAGAAAATCGCAAAGTCTTTCTCCCTTGGAGCCACTGGGTGGGTTTGAACAGCCAGCCTTTTGATTTGCAGCTGAGCGCTTTACCCCACCTGGGCTTCTTATCTGTACTGGGTTGAATAGTATGCCCCCAAAATTCAGGTCTACCAGTAACCTGTGAATCTGACCTTATCTGGAAACAGGGTCTTTGCAGATGGTATCAAGACCAGGTCATAGCAGATTACAGCGTGCCCTAAATCCATTGTGACTGCTGTCCTTTATAAGAAAAGGGAAATGTAGACACAGAGATATACACACACGGGGAGATCATCACATCACGTCAGAGGCAGGGATCTGAGCCATACATTTACAACCCAAGGAGCACCATGGATTGTTGGCAACCCCCAGAAGCTGGAAGAGAAACATGGAACAGACTGTCCCTCAGAGCCCCCAGAAGGAACTAACCCTGCTGACACCTTGATTTTTGGACTTCTGGTTTTCCTAACTCTGAGGATAAACCTCTATTGTTTTAAGCCACCCAGTTTGTGGTACTTTGCTACGTTAGCGCCATGAAACTAATACATCATCCATGTGGCATGTGTGGGGCAGACAACTGTGTGTGCATCTATCCTAATCAGCTTATTCCAGACCACTGGGCACAGTCATTGTTTCAAGGATGGGCATGTGATCCAAGTTGATTCAGTGGAAGCCAATCCCAAGACTTCTGTGGAAACCTTCAAGAAAGAAGAGCTTCTCTTCCTGCTGGGGTTATAAGCCTGGAACTACTTGAGATATGGGGTGGGGAAAAGCAGGCCATGAGAAAGAAAAGCTATTGAGGATCAAGGGATGGAGGGGCCAAGTCCCCTGAATATTGTTTAAGCACCTGAATCCAGCCTTACCTGAAGTCACAAAAGCCGACAAATATCATTTGTGGTAGAAGCCAATGTAAGTGGAGATTTAATCACTTGCAACCAAAAGAATCTCCACTAACATAAAACAAGATCAAGTATAATGCATTTTAAAAGAAATTTACTTTATGACTTTCAGTTAATATAGTAACTCCACCTGGGTTAACAGAGTATTGTCTAGAAATTTCCATTATTTCTTAGAGGGGCTGCTAAGAACCTTTTACAACTAGATTATCAGTTAAATGCAAACAGGCTCTTCTCAAGTCACTAGGAATGCATGGAAGTTCATGAGAAGGGCACTTTGTCTAGGGCCATTCTACTGAAACCCTCTTGTTCACTGACTGTGGAAGGAAAGAGGTTGCTTAGCAAAACTAAACTTCAGACAAGTTGCTCCAGTCAGGACAACTGGCAAATGGATTAACTGGGCTCTAAATTAATGTGTCTTTCAGGGTTTTATTCTTGTTACCTAAAAGCATAAACCCACTGTCATCAAGTCGATTCTGACTCATAACCGACCTTATAGGACAGAGTAGAACTGCCCCACAGGGTTTCCAAGGAGTGGCTGGTGGATTCAAACTGCCGACCTTTTGGTTAGTAACCAACCTCTTAACCGCTACGCCACCAGGGCTCCACCTAAAAGCTTAGACTAAGCAAACCCCCCTGTTGGAAAGCTATGTTTTACCTAGGAAACCTTCACCCCTAACCTGAAATCCTAGCCTAGGGTCACTTCCTCAGCTAGCCTATGAAGCTGATGAGTGAGTAGTTCTTGGACAGATGGGGAAACTGAGGGTCAGGGGTGCCCAGCCAGAATGAGGTGTAAGAACTGGAAAGTCCAACTTTGCCTCCAAGCCAGGCTCCCTGCTATGAAGATTAATGAGGTGAGAGTTGTCGAAGGCCTGGAGACGGTTAAGACAAAGCAACCACCCAAATGCTTAAGGCTATTTTTAGCCTCTTCTGCATGGGGCTTGAATACATGCCAACATGGTCAGCCCTGGAAAACCATGGCCTTTCAGGCCTGTGCTGGTCTCCACTGTGTCCCCTCAGCCGTATGGATCTTGAACATGGAGATGTTGGCAAGGTCTAAGGAGATATAGGGTCACCATCTTCCTAAGAGAAAGGACTTCCAACTTCCTGGCCCATCGCCCAGTAGGCTTCCTATTTCAGTGGACTTCAAGCCTATTAAATGAGTTTGTAGGGTTTAAAATTTTTTAATATTAGAGTATGCAAAGTAGTGACCTGTAGGGTAACATCTGGACAGCAGTCAAATTTTATTTGGCTCATATAAGGCTTATATTTGAATTTGTTGGCAACATTTTTAACAATAGGGAAGTGTCACACTAAAAAAAAAAAAAAAAAATCCATACTTCTGGCTTCTCTTGGTCAACTGAAACTCAAGGCCTACATTTCATCTGGCAATAGTCATCCAGAGATGAATGGCTGCCCCCTTTATATGGGCCACGAGTTCTGCAGTTTGCCGTGTTTTCCACCATGCCCTATTATCACTCCTTGATCCTAAGGCAGAATGTCAGTTGCCATTCTTCCTCTTCCAATAGGCTCTTGTCGGGCATTTGTGCTTCCTGAACGGCTCTATTAAGGTGTTTCAGTTTTCAAGCTCTGAAGATGCACATGAATTAATCACATAGGAAATTGGATAGGCAAAATTGAAACAAGCAAAGAGGTGAAATAAGATATTTCTAAGGCGCCATCTGGAGCACTGGTAGTGCAGTCATTAAGCGCTTAGCTGCTACCTGAAAGACTGGTGGTTTAAACCCACCAGCCAGCTCCATAGGAGAAAGATGTCATAAAGATTTACAGCCTTGGAAACCCTATGGGGCAGTTTTACTCTGTCCTATAGGGTGGCTATGAGTAGGAATTGACTTTATGACCATGGGTTTGGTTTGGTTTGGTTTTTTTTTTCTGGTTATGTCCCTATCTAACTTTGGCCTTATATGGTTGTATGAACAGGCAGAGTCAGAGAAGCCTTCTAAAGTCACTGCTGGGTGAGATGGCAATTTTCCCCCACCCTTCATGTTTCTTTCCATGCTAAAGGAAGTCTACGACCACCATAGTTCTGACCCCTCTTCACCTCTCAGTCATCCCTTCCATGGGGAGAGAAAGTGACTTAGTAACTTTGTGTTTGGGAGTTCAGGAGAGGAAATGGGCCTGTGTAGCCCCGCCCCCTTCTCATCATTCTTAGGGTTGGGAGCGAACTGCCCTCAGGAAGTAGAGGTTCCAGTCTCCCCTTCCAGGCCCCGTTTACAAGGAAGGGCTTCACCCCTGCCGAGGTCGTGCACTGCTAGAGACTGGGTGTGTAAATCTGGTCATTAAGGGGTAAGTAAATTATTTATTTATTTATTTATTTACTAATAAGGTCACTTGCTCACAGATAAAAGTCATATTCTCTAGCACCTTTCAGTAAAAAGGTTGTTTTGATCCCCAACTGCATCACTCTTCAGTCTTATTTCTCAACTGATTCAGAACTCAAGAGAGAACTGGAGGGAGGAGAGCTTTTTACTGGGTTCCGGAAGAACTCAACAGTCACCTAGGCAAACAGTTGTTATTCTGAGGGTTCATTACCCCTTTTGAAAGTCTGAGGAAACATATAGATCCTCTACTACTCTTCTGCCCCACCTCCATGTTCCTGTCTATATACACACTTCCATACACATGTCAGAAACCTTGGTGGCATAGTGGTTAAGTGCTATAGCTATTAACCAAAAGGTCAGCAGTTCGAATCCACAAGGCACTCCTTGGGAACTCTACGGGGCAGTTCTACTCTGTCCTATAAGGTCGCTGTGAGTTGGAATCAACTCAATGGCAACAGGATTATACACATGTCCGATCCCTAAAGCCCATTATACTCCAGGTTTTTTTTTTTTTTTTAATTCCTCATTTGGTTTCATCCCCAAAAGGGAGAAGGAGCCCTGGTGACGCAATGGTTAAGTGCTTGGCTACTAACTGAAAAGTTGGTGGTTCAAACCCACCAGCTGCTCCTTGGAAGAAAAGACCTGGCGATCTGCCTCCATAAAAATTACTGCCTAGAAAACCCTATGGGGCATTCTACTCTGTCCTATAGGGTCACTACAAGTTGGAATCGACTTGATGGCACACAACAACAACAACCAAAGAGGAAGCAGGTGACTTACTTGAGATGAGATGGGACAGAAGCAAGACCAACATCCTGATTGTCAACTTTAGTGGGTTGAATAGGTCCTCCAAAATTCATGCCCGCCTGGAACCTCAGAATGTGGCTTTATTTGGAAATAGGGTCTTTGGAGATGTAATTAGTTCAGAATCTCAAGATAAAATCATACTGGATTTAGGCCGTAAGTCCGATGACCAGTGTCCTTACAAAAAGCGAAGAGACAGAGAGAAGATGGGAAGATGGTGGCAGAGATTGGAGTCATGTGTTTATAGGCCAAGGAACACCAAGGATTGCTGGCAACCACCAGAAGCTAGGACAGGGACATGAAAGGATTCTCCCCTAGGGCCTTCAGAGGGAGCATGGTCCTGGTGGCACCTTGATTTGGGACTTCTACCCTCTAGAACTGTAAGAGAATAAATATCTGTTGTTTTAAGCCACACAGTTTGTGATCATTCATTATGGCAGCCCGGGAAACTAACACGCCAGTCTTCCTCACTTTGCATCTGATGCATTTATTCATTCAATAAACTCTAGGTGCCTGTGTGCCAGACACTCATTGGACATGCAATGAGGAGCTCCATCGTTAGTCTTAATGAAGAACTCAGATATCTGTCTACTTGTTACACAAATAAATGGCCAGTCACACATCATGATAAACGCTATGACAGCAAAGAACAGGGCACTATTCTTCACAAGGTGGACTGACCTAGTTAAGATAGTGGAGTGAGGAAAAGTTTCTCAAAGAAAGTGACACCTGAGCCTAGACCTGCGATCTAAGCAATGAATAGGAATTAGCTAAGAGGGGGCAGGGTACAGAGAGAAGACGCATGCAGACTGAGGGAACAGCATGAACAAAGTCCCTGGGGTGGGGGTGGGGAAAGAGAATGACATGAGATGAAGCTAGAAAGAAAAGATATGTGATAAAAAGAAAAGATATGTGATACAGGGGACATATACAGGGATTGACTAGAGAATCTCTTTAGGACCTACTGTACCTAAACCAAACCAAACCCATTGCCCTAGAGTCGATTCCAACTCATAGTTGACTCCAACTCATAGTGACCCTATAGGATGGAGTAGAGCTGCCCCACAGGGTTTCCAAGGCTATAAATCTTAGGGAAGCAGACTGCCACATCTTTCTCTTGCGGAACAGCTGGCGGGTTCAAACTGCTGACCTTTTAGTTAGCAGCTGAGTGCTTAACCACTGCACCACCAGGGCTCCTTGGACCTACAATAAGACTTGAAATTAGTAAGGGTTAGTTTAAGCTTTGGCACCCTGGTGGTGCAGTGATTAAAGTGCTTGGATGCTAACCAAAAGGTCAGCGGTTCAAACCCACCAGCTGCTCTGAGGGAGAAAGATGTGGCAGTCTGCTTCCATAAAGATTTACAGCCTTGGAAACCTTATGGAGCAGTTCTAACCTGTCCTATAGGGTCGCTGTGAGTTGAAATCAACTTGACAGCAGCGGATTGGTTTGGGTTAGTTTAAGTTTTGACAGAAATAAGAGGTTAACAGGCTTAATCCCATTTCCCAATTCTGGGAAAATTTCTCTGAAGGAAATAAATTATAAAAAACAAGGAGTTACATGCACCAAGGTGCTCAGAGAAGTGTTATCTTTAACACCCAAGCTCTGGAAATAACAGAAATATCCAACTAACAGAGGAAGAGTTACAGAATCGTGGCATCAACACAGTGCTGTTGAATATAGTTCCCACAGCCACATCCTGGTATCACCATCTAAGTGGAGAAAGGTGAGATAGCTCTTAGAAGAGATCTAACACTGGTCCCCATAAGATGGAAGACGTATTGGTCTAGATGAGTGATGCCCAAAAGAACTTTCTGTGATAACGGAAATGTTCCGTATCTGCATTGTACAATACGGCAGTCACATATGGCTACTGAGCACTTGAAGTGTGGTAAGGAACTAGATTTTTAATTTTATTTAATTATCTTTAATTTAAAAATTGCCATTTTGGGCTACAACAACAACCCATTGCCGTCAATTCTAACTCATAGCGACTCTATAGGACAGAGTAGAACTGCCCCATAGGGTTTCCAAAGAGCACCTGGTGGATTCAAACTGAGAACCTTAGCAGCTGAGCTCTTAACCACTGCACCACCAGGGCTCCCCATTTGTGGCTAATGGCTACCATATTGAACAGTGCAGGTCTAGGTCTTTCCATACATCGGAGATCACTGGATGATCTATATCCAAGCAGCTTGAGGGGACACAGAAATAGTGAGCCTGGGGAGCAAACAGGGATATGCTCCACCCCATCCTAGGTCTCTGACCCCTATGAGAGCATGGAAGAACCCAGTGTTCCACGGCTGCAGGAGGAAGAACATGGAAGTTAATGGATGGACACGGGCTATGTGTAGGTGCTCACCAGAGAAGGGGCCAAAGGTGGTATCACTGGTGAGACCAAGGGGACAAGGCTTCTACTTTAAGGAGGGTGGTCCTCAGTGACACAGGAGGTTGCCAGGATGGACATGAAGACTGGCCAAGCATAACTATGCTCATCATTTACACAGAAACCACCCACATCAGAAGAATCAGATGAAACCAAGGCATCACCAGGGAAGCCCAGTCTGGACTCAGCTTTACCAACCAAAATGACCAAAACCTAGGCAACGTTTTGTTCTGTTATAAATAAGGTTGCCATGAGTCAGAACCAACTTGACAGCACCTAGAAACAACAACCCTTCCTTCCAAGCCATTTTTCTCTTCAGAAGTAACCACTGTTAACAGTTCAGTATGTATGTACCACCAAACCTTTTTCTCTGCCTTTACAAATGACCTATGTATATATAAAATCGCACAGTTTTTTCTGCAAAAAAAAACAGAACAAAGTGACCAAAATGACAATGAATCTACCCAAGTTGTCATTAAGGATGGGAAGGGAGACATTTTACATAGCTCAGCTAAAGGTATGACAGGAAAATAAACGTCAATCAACCTATTATAACTGCTTCTAAGCATTATAGGCTTACCTAAGTTATTTAATTATAAGCTTCACGATAACCATACGAGGCAGATACTATCATTCCTGTTTTACAGAGGAAGAAACTGAGGCTCAAAAAGGTTAGGTGAATAATCCACAATCCCATAGTAAGATGGCAAAGTTGAAATTTAAACCCAGGCCTTTCTCACTCTAAAGTTCTCTTTAATGTTGCCAGGTCATTTGATAATGATACAATCATTGCATAAAAACTAAAGCTCAAAGGAAAAAAGAATGCATGTAAAAATTGGTGGAATCCAAATAAAATCTGTACCTGAGTTAACAGTATTATATGAATGTCAGTTGCTTGGTTTTGACAAGGTATTAGGGTTATGTAAGATACTATCACTGAGGGAAGCTAGGTGACACAGGGACTTCTGTACTACAATTTTTTGTGAGTCTTAAATCATTTCATGACAAAAATTTATTTTTAAGAAAAAGCTACAATGGATCTAAGATATAGCAATTGGTCCCATCCCACTTGGAGCAAAGGAGAATGAAGAAAACCAAAGACACAAGGAAAATAGTAACCCAAAGGACTAAAGGACCACATGAACTGAAAAAGACTCCACCAGCCTGAGACCAGAAGAACTAGATGGTGCCTGGCTACCACCAATGACCGCCCTGACAGGGAATACGACAGAGAGGCCCAGGCTGAGCAGGAGAAAAATGTGGAGCAGAACTCAAATTCACATAAAAAGATAATACTTAATGGTATGACAGAGACTGGAGGAGCCCCCAAAACTATGGCTCCTGGATGCACTGTTTACCCAGAACTGAAACTATTCCCAAAGCCCACTCTTCAGACAAAGATTAGACAGGACCATAAAACAAAAAATAATACACTTAAGGGATGTGCTTCTTAGTTCAATCAGATACAGGAGACCAAATGGGCAGCTCCTGTCCAAAAGCAGGATGTAAAGGCAAGAAAGGACAGGAACTGGTCAAATGGACACAGGGAACTTGGGGTGGAAAGAGGGAACGTGCTGTCACATTGTGGGGACTGTAACTAATGTCACAAAATATGTGTATAAATTTTTGTATGAGAAATTAACTTGAGCTGTAAACTTCTACCTAAAGCACAATCAAAAAGTCAATTAATTAAATTTTTTTAAAAAGCTACAATGGGTTTTTTTAGGTTGCATAAAATGTTTATTGTGTATTTCTAACATTGAAGTACTTGGCCTATGTTTTTAGTGAGGAAAACATTCAAACATACCAAGAAAATCTTAAATTTCAATTATATAAAGAATTTTAGACTCAAGCTGTCTTTAAAGTATGCTCTTACTATTTCTTTCAATTTACTCTGTAAAATACAGTATTTTGAGGGGATAAGATTTTTTTCTTAATGTATATCTTTTGAACTACACCTGGAGGTAAGTAGCAACCCTTCTCAGATATGAGTGGATCGGTATAGGTACTGCTCTACCATTTGCAAACACAAAACTGAACTTCTCCTAAACAGCGACGCTATGAGCCATACCAGTTGTCATCGAGTCAGCTTCGACTCACAGCAAACTCATGTGCCTCAGAGTAAAACTGTGCTCAATAGGGTTTTCAATGGTTGATTTTTCAGCAGGAGATTGCCAGGCCTTTCTTCAAAGGCACCTCTGGGTAGAGTTGAACCTCCAACCTTTTGGTTAGCAGCCAAGCACATTAACTGTTTGCACCACCCAGAGATTCCATATAACCTTTCTATTTAGTCCTAAAGACACACAAGACTTTAGGTGGCTTTGCTAAAGCTCATAACTACGCAGCAAGCATCATCTCTCTGGATTATCAGCACAAACCTATGCTCTTCCACAGGGAGTGCTGGGCTGCTGAGTGCATATGACACACATCACACAGGTGAGGGTTTGAAATGCCAGGACATAACCAGCAACTTCGGCCCAGATGCACAAGAACATGCCAAGAATAAATGGAAAGAATCGACAAAGACAAGGAAAAGCTTCAGTCCCTTATGGGGATGGTTGTTTGTGAGTGTTCTGTCCTAGCCTGATGAGTCACTCATTAGGAAAGAAGAAGCATGACCTTTTTCTACTGATTCCAGGATGACCTGGGGGCGGTGGCAAGGGTTTCATAAAGTCAACAGAGGCAAAAGCAAAAGGAGGAACAAGGCTCCCCATCAATCTGTTTAGATAGGATGTTTTTAAAGTGTTGACGGAAAAATAAACAAAAAACTGGCTAACAAGAGCGGGGATGCTAAGTCTTGTCATCTAATGCCTTTGACCCCTGGATTAATCAATTTTCACCAAAACAAAAACAGAAGACAGCAAGGGAGGTGAGGTAGATTGCAAAGGGGCATAAGACATAAAAGAAGAGGAAGCAAAAATAACCAATTTTGCTCTCCCAGGTACCGTCATCCAAAACCCAATGAGAAAAGGGAAACTGAGAAGGGAAAAAACAGAAAAGATGAATAAGGAAGAAAGAGGCCCAGGGGGCTGTAGTCATCAAGACAGTGTGGTACCAGCGTAAGAACAGACAAGTATGTCAGTGAAGCAGGAGAGCTCTGAAGTCGACCCATGCATACATACTCAATTTGTATTCAACAAAGATGTTAGGTAATTCCATGGGGAATGGGTGGTCTTTTCAACAAATGGTGCTAGAACAACCGGATATGCACATGGAAAATAACGAATTTTGACCCTTACCTCACACCATACACAAAAGTTAATGTGAGATGTATAATAAATCTATCAGAGTAGCTAAAACTATAAAGGTTCTAGAAGAAAGCAGGAGGATATCTTGGTGATCTTGGAATAAGCAAAGATTTCTTAGGACACAAAAAACACTAGCCATAGGAAAAAAAAAAGAATAAATTAGACTTCATTAAAACAGGAAACCTCGACTTTTCAAAAGACAGCCATAAGAAAAAATTATATAAAAAAAGCTACAGAATGAGAGAAAATATTAATACATGTATCTGGCAAAGGACTTATGTTCATAATATATAAAATAGTCCTAAGGCACAATAATAAAAATATAAACAATCCAGTTAAAAAACAGACACAGGACATGAAGACATATTTCACATAAAGAGATATACAAATGGTAAGTCCATGAAAAGATGTTCAACATCTTTAGTACCTGCTGTTGTTCTTGTCGGGTACTGTTGTGTTAATTCCAACTCATAGTAACTCTATAGAACAGAGTAAAACTGCCCCCATAGGGTCTCCTTGGCTGTAATCATTATGGAAGCAGATCTCTAGGTCTTTCTCCCACAAAGCTGCTGGATGGATTCTGGATGGATTTGAACCATCAACCTTTCAATTAGCAGCCAAGTGCTTGATCATTTGCACTACCAGGACACCTTCCTTTAGTCATCAAAAACCAAAAAGCAAACCCCTTGCCGTACAGTTGATTCCAACTCACAGCAACCCTATAGGACAGAGTAGAGCTGCCCCATAGGGTTTCCGAGGAGCGCCTAGTGGATTCAAACTGCCCACATTTGGTTAGCAGCCAAAGGCTTAACCACTGCACCTCCAGGCTCCCCTTTAGTCATTAGGGAAATGCAAATTAAAACCACGAAGAGATACTGCTTCATACTTATTAGAATGAATAAAATTAAAAAGCCTGACAATACCAAGTGTTGACAAGGATGTGGAGCAGGGTTTTTCAACCTCAACATTGTTGAGATTTTGAGTAATTCTTTGATGGAGTGGGGGGCAAAGTGGGGGCTGTCCTGTGGATTCTAAGATGTTGAACAGCATTTTTAGCCTCTATGCACTAGTTATGACAACCAAAAATATCTCCAGATACTGCCAAATGTCCTCTGGGAGCAAAATTGCCTGCTCTTCCTCCCCCCACCACCTACCCCAGTTGAGAACTACTGATGTAGGGGAATTGGAACTCTCCTACTTGCTGGTGGGACTGTAAAATGTATAACCACTTTGGAAGACAGTGTGGCAGTTTCCTATAAAGCTAAGCATATATATACACTCTGACCCGGAAATTCCACTCCTAGGTATTTACCCAAGAAAAATGAAAACATATGTCCATTAAAAAAAAAAAAAAAAACTTCTTCAAGAATGTTCATAAGCAGATCGATTCATAGTAGCCCCAAACTGGAGACATTCCAAATACTCTTCAATGTGAGAATGGCTAAATAAACTGCGCTGTATTTATACAATTAAATACCACTTACTAATACAAAAGAATGAACCATTGGTACACACAACATGGATGAATCTTAAAAACGTCATGCTGAGTGAAAGAAGCCAGATACGAAAGACTACGTAATGCGAGATTCCATTAATAAGATATTCTGGCAGAGGCGAAACTAAGTTATGTGATAAAAATCCCAAGAGTGGTTGGCTTCAGAGTGGGGAGAGATGATTGGAAAAAGAACGTGCTAGGGCAGATGAGAAATGTTATATCTTGATTGGGTTTGTGGATGCTTAGAAATATACATTTATCAAAACTCATTGATCTAAGCCTCTGCTAAACCTCCTAGGGAAAATGAGGTGAAGCTAGGAAGAAAAAAAAAAAACTCACGCTATATACTTAAAATCTGTTTTTCATTGAGGATAAATTATACCTTAGGTTTTCAAACTGTAAAATAAAGAAGCTAAATAGAAGAGAAAGGAAAACTGGGAAGTGGGATGCCCTTTCGCCATGTAAGGGGCGGATCAAGATAAAAGACAGAGCAGACAAAGGCCAGAGGAGGAAAGAGTTGATGAGGAACATGCCAGCAACTTCATCTGCACCTCTGGCAAGTTTTAGCATCTTGCTACACCTGTGCTCGCCATGGTTAAGTAAACTCACAAATTCTTCACGGAGGCCCAGTTTCCAGAGCTGTTCACAGCAAAGTGGCCCAGGCAGACATCCCAGCTGTTGTCCGTAATAATCTGGAATGGAACATTAACTTCTGGGGGCCCCTCTGGCTCCCAGAGAGCCCCTAGGCTCCCCACACTTCAGGAATATTCTTGAAAACCTAAATGGACGATTGAGAAAAACTCAGCACATGGTGCCGGGTGAGGAGCCAGTGAGTTCCCTGAGCGCCTGAAAGGCACGGAGCGTGGATGACAGCTCTGCAGACCTCAGCACCCAGAGTGCACCGCGCTCTCATTTCACATGGCGCTGGGGACTTGGGCTGAATGAGCAGCAAAGTAGGAGCTGCGGGCCAAACTCTTCTATGCTGCCTCTTTGTCGTTAGTTGCTACTGAGTCGGCTCCGACTCATGCATGGCAACTCCAAGTACAACAGAACAAAATGTTGCCCGGTCCTGAGCCATCTTCTCAATCAATCGTTGATATAATCAACCAGTATGTATCTTGAGTGCCTTCCAACCTAGAGGGGTGATCTTCCGGTACCCTATCGGACGATATTCTGTTGTGATCTATAAGGTTTTCACTGGCTGATTTTCAGAAGTGGATCACCAGGCCTTTCTTTCCTAGTCCACCTTAGAAACTTCACTGAAGTCTGTTCAGCATCACAGCAACATACAAGCTTACACTGACAGACGGGTGGTGTGTGTGCATGCGGTGCGTTGGCCGGGAATCGAACCTAGGCCTTCTGCATGTAAAGCGAGAATTCTCCCACTGAATACCATTGCCCTCGTACACAGCATAACAGAAGTGTAGGCAGAGGCAGAAAGGAGGCAGTATTGTGTCGGGGGGCCACAGGCAATGGTGTGAACCTGAGTCTTGCTATCATTGTTGTTGTTGTTAGTTGCGGGCAAGTGGATTCTCAATCCTGGCGACCCCACGTGAGCAGAGTAGAACTGTACCTCCATATGGTTTTCAAGCCTGTGACCAGGCCTGTGTTCTGAAGTGCCTCTGGATGGGTTTGAACCTCCAACCTTCCGGTTAGTTGTCCAGTGCTTAGCCATTTGCATCACCCAGGGACTCCTCACTATCTATACCTGTTAGAATATGGACAACGTCCGCCTAACTTCCCTGTGCGGCTGAGCTGCGGTGGAAAAAGCTCTCTGGAGACTGTTTAACTCGCAGGTCCTCACAGACCTTCTACGAAACAAAGGTCTTAAGAAAACAAATCTGTACCTTCCCTGGGCAAAGGACCCATTTCTTAGATAGTCCTCCCTGTCTTCACTGAAAATAAGATGACTGACGTCTCAATACCTTGGAAAGTGAAATCAAAGCCAGTGCCAGACCGGAGGCCCTATGCGATCCCAGATGCCTCCAACCCCGACTGAGAGATTAAGAGCTGGATGGATAAGGAGGTAACTACTAAACCTGTGCATGACTCGGCCGATGGACACAGAAACGCCACCCGCTCATGTACAAATCATGATCCCGAAACTTGGCTGGGGCTGGAAGGGACGAGCCGGCGACTGCTTCCGGAAAATCATTAAGCACCAGTCTAGAAAATTAACCTCACCTGCTCTCCTTGTAGTTTCCGGGAGCCCAGCCATGGTGGAAGGGGGCCCAGCTGGAGGCCTAGAGACTTGTTAATATTTTTTTTCCTTCTCTATTAATTTGAGTTAATAAATACCTCCAACTTAAGGGGAGAAGGAGGAGGAGGCGGAAGCCTCCTTGCTAGTGACCAGACAGCCCCCGGCCAGGTTCATTTTAAATTACAGAGTCCGGGCAGGGCCTGCCAGGGAGCTGTAGTCCAGGAGGCCATCAGAGGTGACGCATGCTGGGGAGTGGGCAGCCCTGGGGGAAGGAGGGCTCCCTTCTCTGACGTCAGCACCAGGAGCAGATGGCAGTGCTACCCGTTGACTTCCGCTCAGCTGTGGCACCAGAGCTACACTCTCCCGTGTCCTGGAAGACACACTACACACCTGAAAGAATTAATTAATGGAATATAGGAAGAAAAGGGCTCAGCGCAACTGGACTGAGTCCTCAAGGCCAAAATGTGCCATGGCTAAAAAAAAGTTCCCCGCTGACTATACATAGGATAAACTCCAAACGCCCCAACAGCTCCTCCTCAGTCCTTTCTCGACCCTGGCCGTACCATACCCTCCCCCGCTACAAATACATATGCATGCATACACACGGACATGCACACTCACATTCAACTACTTTCAATTCTCAGACTAGCCGCAGCCCCCAGGCCTTTGCATGTGCTGTTCCCCTGCCTGGACACTTCTCCCTCTCTGTTCACCTGGCTAACTCCTAGTCACTCTTCAGGGCTTATCTGAGATCAGGGGTTGGCAAACCGCAACCCAAGGGCCAAATTCAGCCCACCACCTATCTTTGTACATAAAGTTTTATTGGAACACAGCCACACCCATTCATTTATGTATTGTCTATGGCTACATTCACATTACAATAACAGAGCTGAGTAGTTGTGACAGAGGCCACATGACCACGGAGCCTAACATATTTACTACATGTCTGTTAGAGGAAAAGGGCGATAATCCCTATCTTAGATGACAGTTCCTCCAGGAAGCTGTCCCAGGATCCCTACAATGTTTTATGCGATCTTCAACTGGACTTCCTCAAGCCTAGTCTTCCTTTCCTACGCCAGCCCTTTCCCCACTGAGTTAAAACTGATGTAACTCTATTATAACTCTCTCCTGTGGACCCTGAGCTCCTTAAGAGAAGGGCTGACGATCTGCAATACTAGTCCCAGGCCCCCTCCCACAGACCATGACACATAATAAACAAAAAAACCAGTTGCCATCCATTCCAACTCATGGCAACCCAAAGTGTTATGGAGCACAATTGCTCCACAGGGTTTCCTTGGCTATGATCTTTATGGATGCAGCTCACCAGGCCCTTCTTCCACGGAGCCACTGGATGAGTTGGAACTGCCAACCTCTAGGTTAGCAGCTGATTGCAAACCGCTTGTGGCACATAACAGGCACCGAACGATATGTTTGCTGACTGAGAGAATGAACAAGGAAAGAATGAATACTCACTCATTTTAATGCAGAGCTGGAGAGCCAGATAATGTCTAAGTAGAGTTCAACTCTACCACCCGTCTGTCAGTTTGTTGTATTATGGAGGCTTGTATATTGCTATGATGCTAGAAGCTATGCCACTAATATTTCGAACACTAGCAGGGCCACCTGCGGTGGAAAGACTTCAATGGAGCTTCCAAATAGGCTAGAAAGAAAGGCCTAGAGATCTACTTCCAAAAATTAGCCAATGAAAACCCTACGGATCACAACAGAATATTGTCCGATGTCATGCTGGAAGATGAGCCCCTTAGGTTGAAGGCTCTCAAAACACACAGTGACTACAACAATGAACTCAAGCACACCAATGATCATGAAGATGGCGCAGGACCAGGCAACATCTCGTTCTGCTGTACATGGTGTTGCCATGAGTCAGAGCCAACTCTACAACAATTAACCGCAACAGTAGAGTTTGGCTAACTCAGGCTTTCGAAGACTTTGTCAAGAGAACACACAGCAACACTGTTTCTCTGCAATGAACAGAGGGAAGGCCCAAGCTTGACCCCATCCAATAAACAGGGAACCCCCAGCCCGCCCCCCTCCACCAATGTTGCCTGGGGAACTGATCCCAGACCAAACTCAAAGGGGATAAGAGGAAAGTTTCACTAACAATTGGGGCCCAGGGTCCTCCAAGCCTATTCCAAGTTAAGACCCACCTTCCAAATCCTACTATTGCTTCCAAAATATACCCCATGGCTCCTGTTATGGATTGAATTGTGTATCCCCAAAAAGATGCATTGAAGCCCTAACCCCTCTGCCTGCAAAGAAGACCTTGTTTGGGAAATATGGTCTTACTTTGGAGATGTTATCAGTTTAAGTTCATGATGTCATACCGGAGCAGGGTGGATCCAAATCCTATATGACTGGTGTTTTATAAAAGGAGAGAGAGACAGGAAAACACAGACACACACAGGGGAAGACAGATGCCATGTGACTCCATCATCATATAGCATCTAGAAGCAGCAAAGGAGCTCCAAGGATTGCCAGAAGCCACCAGAAACTACGCCCCAAAAGGAACTGACCCAGCCAAGACCCTGATTTGAACTTCTAGCCTCCAGAAGTGTGAGAAAATTTATTTCTGTTCTTTAAAGCCTCCCACCTTGTGGTATTTTGTTATGGCAGCCCAGCAGACTAAGGTATTGACTTATCCTTCTTTTCTGCTCAACTATAAACTCCTGGAAAACAGGGGTTGTGTCTGTTTTGCTCACCAGGGGTCCCTTCTAGGACTCAACACCACATAAAGGCACTCTGAAAATGTATGACGCACGAATGAATGAAGGAATGAATAAAACCCAATAACCATATCCTTCCATCTGGCATACAGTAGTATAGAATGTTACGAGGGGCCTGATTACACTCGGGGATGAATCCAATGTTGGCTCCTGACCCAGTAGGGACCACAGAGGTATCCTTCTTGAGGATGGTCAAGGCTGTCACATGGCTACCTTGTGTCTGGCATGCTGAGGGTACACACTTGGCTTTGAATTGCTGCCCCACCATGGCCTCCAGTTTCTGGATGGCTCTCTGGGGTCTCAGCTATCCTCCAACCTCACTGCCAACCTCTGCCTTGGCTTTTGAAGGCCTCGCTTACTGCCTGCCTCAGTGTGACTGCACCCTCCCAGGCTGGTATCACTCCCCAACCTGGCCCAATTATCTTAAATCAAAGTGCTGGGCAGCTGCCCTCTATGACTCAAGTTGCCATGTGGGAGCCAAAACAATGTGGCTAAGTTGACCCTGGAAGGAATTTTTATGTCTCTCCATTTATCTTACAAAAAGCTTTATTTCAAATTCTATCAAAGAGGTCAAATATCAAGACAGAGAACAGTGCCTCTTCTTTTTCTACCCTCTAGAGTGAATTGATTTGGGGCATTTAACTTGGCAACCAAGTGGCACGCCCTCCCAGAAGGCTGGCGCCTGCCAGTGGCACGAGAGAGAGAGAAGAGAAGCAAAAACTCAACACGATTACCACGAAAAAAGATTAAAAAGGAGCCATAAATTCTACTCAATAAATAAAGTCCCTCGGAAAACCCACCGTTTGCCTGTACAAAAAAAGGACTTTTATTCCTAGACACCTCAATCCTGAAGCTCATTCTAACGTTTTTCCTTGTACCATGTTAATAACAATAAGTATAATTATACATTCTAGACACCAATGCCCAGCACAATAATCATTCCAGTTGTGATTAAGCAGCCCTTGGTTTGTCTAAACAGCCAGGCCTGTAGGCTGACACTTGTGGGTGATTTAGGGAAAGGAAGTCTGTAAGATAATCACAGCATCATTAAACCACAGGGTGCCTTGTAATAGTAGCTAAGAAAAACATTTGATAGCTTTAGGATGACACCACTCTCCCAGCTTTTTCTTATCTCTGTTTTTGATATTCTGAGTCACTCATATCCCCATTGACAGGAGAATCATTTGCTCCAATCAGCAGAATTAAGGGCTCTGGGTCGGGGTGGAAATCAGATTAATCTAACATGCCAGATTTCATCGATTGATAGTGACTTTGCCAGAGTGTTGTGTTGAGAAGGATTCTGAAGTTATACTGGTATCCACTAAGAATGTCTGCCTGTAGAACTTGATGGGGAATAGCCAGCCTTACACATGCCAGATATGCCAACACTATCTTTGGTCATTTGACCATAGTGGAATCGGGTCAAAATGGGTACTGAAATGTCTACCCATTCTTTGTGCCCAACTCAAATACATCCTTCAAGTTCTCATCAAAATATCATCAGTGTCATGGCTTTACTTCACCTTTCCTTGGCACTGTTCCCTTATGTCCAGGAAAAATTAAACACTCCCTATCTGTTAATAATATAAAGTTGTCAAATATGTAAACTCTACATCTTCCTCTACTCTAGCACTTTTTATCTACCACTTGTCTGTCAGTTTGTCATACCGTGGTGGCTTGTATGTTGCTGTGATACTGGAAGCTATGCCACCAGTATTTCAAATACCAGCAAGGGTCACCCATGGTGGACAGGTTTCAATAGAGCTGTCAGGCTAAGAAAGACTGGAAAGAAGGACGTGGCGACCTGCTTCTGAAAAAACTGACTCGGGAAAACCTTACGGATAGCAGTGGAACATTGTCTGATATAGTGCCAGAAGATGAGCCCCTCAGGTTGGAAGGCACTCAAAATATGACTGGGGAAGAGCTGCCTCCTCAAACTAGAGTCGACCTTAATGACATGGATGGAGTCAAGCTTTCAGGACCTTCATGTGCTGAGGTGGCATGACTCAAAATGAGAAGAAATAGCTGCAAACATCCATTAGTAATTGGAACATGGAATGTACGAAGTATGAATCAAGGAAAAATGGAAGTTGTCAAAAATGAAATGGATGTGTAAAGATCAATATCCTAGGCATTAATGAGATAAAATGGACTGGTATTGGCCATTTGGAATCAATCAGACGTTCTATTATGCCACGGATGACAAACTGAAGAGGAATGGCATCACATTCATCATAAAAAAAAAAAGTTTTTTTTCAAGATTTAGCCTGAAGTACAAGTCTGTCAGTGATAGAATAATATCCACATACCTACAAGGAACTCCAGTTAATACAACTATTCAAATTTAGTCACCAACCACTAATGCCAAAATAAAGAAACTGAAGATTTTTACCAAATTCTCCAGTCTAAAATTGATCAAATATGCAACCAAGATACATTGATAATTACTGGTGATTGGAATGTGAAAGTTGGAAACAGAAAAGAGGGCTAGGTAGCTGGATAATACGGCCTTGGTGATAGGAATGATACCAGGGATCAGGTGGTAGAATTTTACAAGACCAATGACTTCTTCATTGAAAATACCTTTCTCAACAACAGAAATGGCAACTGTACATGTGGACCTCATCAAATGGAATACACAGGAATTAAACTGACTACATCTGTGGAAAGAGACAACGGAGATACTCCATATCATATCATCAGTCAGAACATGGCCAGGGGTTGACTGCTGAACAGACCATCAATTGCTCATGTGGAAATTCAAGTTGAAGCTGAAGAAATTAAAACAAATCCATGAAAACCAAAGTATGACCTTGAATATATCCCACCTGAATTTAGAGACCATCTCAAGAATAGATTTGATGCACTGAACACAAATGACCAAAGACCAGACGCGCTGTGGGATGACATCAAGGACATCATACACAAAGACAGCAAAGGGTCTTGAAAAAGAAAGAAAAGACCAAAATGGATGTCAGAAGAAACTCTGAAACTTGCTCTTGAACGTAGAGTACCTAAAGCAAAAGGAAGAAATGATGAAGTAAAAGAGCTTAACAGAAGATCTCAAAGGGTGGCTCAAGAAGACAAAAAAAAAAAAAAGTATTATAATGAAATGTGCAAAGACCTGGAGTTAGAAAACCAAAAGGGAAGAATGTGCTCAGCATTTCTCAAGCTGAAAGAATTGAGCAAAAAAATCAAGCATCAAGTTGCAATACTGAAGGAAAAAAACTGAATGACACAGGAAGGATCAAAAGAAGATGGAAGGAATACACAGTTACTGTACCAAAAAGAATTGGCCAATGATTAATCATTTCAGGAGGTAGCATATGATCAAGAACCGATGGTACTGAAGGAAGACGTCCAAGCTGCACTGAAGGCATTGGCAAAAAACAAGGCTTCATGAATTGACAGAATACCAACTGAAATGTTTCAACAAACAGATGTGACACTGGAAGCACTCACTCATCTGTGCCAAGAAGTTTGGAAGACAGCTACCTGGCCAACTAACTGGAAGAGACACATATTCGTGCCTATTTCAAAGAAAGATGATCCAGCGGAATGTTGAAATTATCGAACAATGTCATTAATATCACATGCAAGTAGAATTTTGCTGAAGATCATTCAAAAATGGTTGTAGCAGTACATTGGCAGGGAGCTGCCAGAAATTCAAGATAGATTCAGAAGATGACGTCAAACGAGGTGTATCATTGCTGACATCAGATAGATCCTGGATGAATGCAGGGAATACTAGAAAGATGTCTACCTGTGTTTTATTGACTATGCAAAGGCACTCAACCACGTGGATCATAACAAATTATGGATAATATTGAAAAGCATGGAATTCCAGAACACCAACCTGCATACACCAAGAGTCAGTAACTCAAACAAAACAGGGGATACTGCGTGATTTAAAATCAGGAAAAGTGTGTGTCAGGGCTGTATCCTTTCACCATACTTATTCAATGTATATGCTGAGCAAAAACCCAAGAAGCTGGACTATAAGAAGGCGGAGTCATCAGGATTGGAGGAAGACTCATTAACAGCCTGTAATATGCAGATGTCACCACCTTGCTTGATGAAAGCAAAGAGGACTTAAAGCACTTGCTGATGAAGATCAAAGACTACATCCTTCAGTATGGATTACACCTTAACATAAAGAAAACAAAAATCCTCACAACTGGACCAATAAGCAACATCATGATAAACAGAGAAAATACTGAGGTTGTCAAGGATTTCATTTTACTTCGATCCACAATCAATGCCCATGGAAGCGACAGTAAAGAAATCAAACAATGTATTGCATTTGACAAATCTGCTGCAAGAGACATCTTGAAAGGGTTTTTTAAAAAAAAAAACCAAAGACGTCACTTCAAGGACTAAGAGGCGCCTGAACAAAGCCATGGTGTTTTCAATCACCTCATATGCACGCAAAACCTGGGCAATGAACAAGGAAGACCAAAGGAAAATTGATGCCTCTGAATCATGGTGTTGGCGAATAATATTGAATACAGCATGGACTGCCAGAAGAAAGAAAAAATCTGTCTTGGAAGAAGTACAGCCAGAATGCTCCTTAGAAGAGATGAGAGTGAGACTTTGTCTCACTTACTTTGGACATGTAATCAGCAGGGACCAGTCCCTGGAGAAGGACATCATACTTGGTAAAGTAGAGGGGCTGCGAAAAAGTGGAAGGCCCTCATGAGATAGACTGACAGAGTGGCTGCAACGATGGGCTCAAACATAGCAATGACTGTGAGGATGGCACAGGACAGGGCAATGTTCTGTTCTGTTGTACACAGGGTCGCTATGAGTCATAAGCGACTCAACGGCACCTAACAACAACAACAGCACTTTTGATACTGATGAGGGTAATTCCCCTCACTTTTGTCTCCTCCTCTAGACAGGAACCTATACAGCCTTCTCTGTATCCTCCATGCTTATCCCAGGGCCTCAGCCATGGCAGGGGCCCAGCAAATATTTGTTAAATTTGTATTCCATTTGAACAAGTCCCATCCCATCCCAGTTCCACCCTTGTTGTCTTTATGACAATAATTATTGTTGTTGTAATAATTTGCACAGTGATCGTACGTGAGTGCCAGTGAGTTTAAGTATTTGCACATAGTTAGATTTCTGAAATAGATAAAAAGAAGACCTCTCCTGAAATCTTAATTACCTAATGAATCTGTCGGGCAAAGCTTATTCTGATACAAAGGACAAATGATATAGCCTAGTCCACACACAAGATACGAATCAATTGGAACTAAGAGCATGAGATTGAGTGTTGACAAAAGTACGAGGGAGGTGACTTATGCAGTCTGGTTCTCTTGGCTCACAAGGCCAGTGAGAGTTTTCATACACGGCCCCAGATGGACAAAAGGGAAACATGCTCACATATAAAACACTACAGAGGTCTTAAAGCAGAGACACACACAAATGAACATTCTAGATGTGCTTTGTGGAAAAACAGATGAATTTCTAAAAGGTCAATTATAATAAGGTCATAAACAAAACTTTCATATTTATGCAGGACTAACAAAGGCACCACCAGCCATCTGTCAGTTTGCTGTACTGTGGTGGCTTAAGTGTTGCTGTGATACTGGAAGCTATGTCACTGGTATTTCAAATACCACCACGGTGGACAGGTTTCAGCAGAGCTTCCAGACTACGACAGGCTACCAAGAAAGGCCTGGCCGTCTAATTCCGAAAAGTAGCAGTAAGTGAAAACCTTAAGGATCTCAACAGAACACTGTCTGATATCACACTGAAAGACAAGCCCCCTAGGTTGGCGAGCACTACACAGTGGATGTAACAACAGACTCCAACATACCAACGATCACGAAGATGGCAAAGGACTGGGCAATGTTTTGTTCTGTTGTACACGGGATTGCCAGGAGTTGGAGCTGACTCAATGGCAACTAATAACAACAACAAAGGCAAGTCACATTAGTAAAGGTGTACAGTCTAATTCCAATTCTGAAAAGCAGGCATGAGATATATTAAATATACCTATACACACATGGTATATATGTGTCTTAGTTATCTAGTGCTGCTATAACAAAAATACCACAAGTGGATGGCTTTAACAAACAATTTATTTTATCACAGTTTAGGAGGCTAGAAATTCAAATTCAGGGTGCCAGCTCTAGGGGAAGGACTTCTCTTTCTATCAGCTCTGGAGGAAGGTCCTTATCTCTTCCACTTGTTTCCTGGTTCCTTGGAGATTTCCATGTGGCTTAGCATCAATCTTCCCCCATCTCTGCTGTTTCCACTTGCTTGTTCAAACTCTTATATCTCAAAAGAGATTAATTTAAGACACATCCTAAAATAATCCTGCCTCATTAACAAAGACAACCCATTCCCAAATGGCATTATGACCATAGGCATCACACACACACCACACCCATTGCCGTGGAGTCAATTCTAACTCATAGCGACCCTATAGGACAGAGTAGAACTGCCCCATAGGGTTTCCAAGGAGTGGCTGGTGGATTTGAACTGCTGACCTTTTGGTTAGCAGCTGAGTTCTTAACCACTGCACCACCAGGGTTCCTCCACAGACATGGAGGCTAGGATTTACAACACATATTTTTGAGGGAAACAATTCAAACCATAACAGTATATATGGAAGGATTCATACCAAGCTATTAATAGTAATTACTAGTAATTTTCTCTGGGGGGAGGAAAGGGGAATTTTATCTTTTATTGCTTCTACTTTAATATTGCTTATATTTTAGAAACAGATTCGGTGAGAATTATTTCTGTAATTAAAACAAAATTGTAATTGAAAATTACGTTTAAAAAAATTTGCCAAAAAAAAAAAAAGATTTATAATGAATTCCTTTTTAATACTGAGCTTCTCCCAGGCATCTAAAATGTGGTTCAGTTTACAGAAATCCAGTTTATACATTTTCAGGTCATCTGACAAGAAAGAACAAGTCATTTGTATTGTGGACAGATAAATGGGGAACTCAAAAAGACATACAAATCATTGCACAGATAAGAATTATTAGGTTTTTTCCCAGCACCATGGCTGTGAGATCCTTGGACGGAAGGTCGAGATGACCAGAGTCCCTGAAATGGCTCACTCTTCATTTTCCAAATGGCTGACTGAAAAGAATTATCCACAGGGGTGTGTCCATACAGCCAGAGGATGACAAAGATGTAAAAGAACATTGGGGAAACTCTCGCTAACTTCCATGTTGACGTCTGACTGCACCACTCGCTGTATCTATCCTAGCACTAGGTCTATGCCAGTGCTTCTCAACCTTTTTATCATTATGACGCTTAAAGGAAACTTGTAGGTTTTTTTTTTTTTTCCTAATTGCCACCTCTCACCCAATGAATTTCAACACAACACACATACTATATATCTGTTTCTGTAACGTGGCCTTTTGGAAGGCCACAAACTATAGTAATAGCCAAGATTCTTTTGATCCTCAAGAACCAATTTTTGCCCCATGGGATGATCCCCCTCTATCCCCCATTGAGAATAAATGCTTGATGTGTATATACGGGTACAGAAAACAAGTAAATTGGTATATTCTTCCCACTTCCCTCATCATGTTTTCTGTATTGTCTCAGTTTCCACAGCAAGTATGGCTTTTACCAGGGGGAAGAGAACAGAGCAGCTTTCGTTTTCCGTGTGTGTGCACGTGTGTGGGGACATGTATTTTAATAATGCCAGATAAGTAAAACCAAACTTTTAATAAACTCAAATGCAGAAAGAAAGAATAACTGGAGAGAAGGAAGAGATGAAGAGAGGGAGGCAAGGAGGGAGGGGGGAGGGAGGAGGGGGAGGGAGGGAGGGGGGAGGGAGGGAGGGGGAGGGGGGAAGGAGGGAGGGGGAGGGAGGGAGGGAGGGGGGAGGGAGGGAGGGGGGAGGGAGGGGGGAGGGGGGGAGGGAGGGAGGGGGGGAGGGAGGGGGGAGGGAGGGGGGAGGGGGGGAGGGAGGGAGGGGGGAGGGAGGGGGGAGGGGGGAGGGAGGGAGGGGGGAGGGAGGGAGGGAGGGGGGAGGGAGGGGGGGAGGGAGGGGGGGAGGGAGGGGGGGGAGGGGGGAGGGAGGGGGGAGGGAGGGAGGAAGGGAGGGAGGGAGGAAGGGAGGGAGGGAGGGAGGGAGGGAGGGAGGGAGGGAGGGAGGAAGGGAGGAAGGGAGGAAGGGAGGAAGGGAGGAAGGGAGGAAGGGAGGAAGGGAGGAAGGGAGGGAGGGAGGGAGGGAGGGAGGGAGGGAGGGAGGGAGGAAGGAAGGAAGGAAGGAAGGAAGGAAGGAAGGAAGGAAGGAAGGAAGGAAGGAAGGAAGGAAGGAAGGAAGGAAGGAAGGAAGGAAGGAAGGAAGGAAGGAAGGAAGGGGAAAGGAAAAGAAAGATCTTTGAGAATGAACACAAGCAGAAGAAATGGATTTGATTAGAACCAATCACAGAAGTTCTGATATATTCCAAAATACCTACAGGGCAAGGCTCCAAGTGGTGCTGAGAGACACCCTACAGCTAATATTCTCGTTTTTTCAGCATGCTCTTTTTAAAAAGGCCCATGAGGTCATATGAGGAGAGAACTGAAACCCAAACAGACCATCTGATACACCTGTCCTGGGTTTGTCTGAGAGAGCCAAGGATGAAAGGTCTAAAACATAGCCTTCCTCCAACCCAAGAGCCACCAAGGTCTTGTGTGCTTGAAAACTCCAGGAATCAATGGTTTTGAAAGAGTCGGAGGGTATTCAGAACAACCTGTGACTTCTGAGACTCCGCCTTCACCCCAGAAAGAGGAAATAAAGGCAGGGTTAAGACTGTCAAGCTGCAGAAGAGGATCGTGCCCAGGAAGTCACAGCTTTAATGAGAGAAAAAAACAGACTGCTGAAGCCAGGGTGAGCTGTGTGGTTTGGCAGGGCCTTTGGCTGCATTCCGTAGGATAGCGGTTGGCTTCTCAACCCTTCTCACCTACTGCCAGATGGGGCTCATTCTAGAATCAAAGCTGGCAAGAATGGAAAGAACACTCAGAGTAATAAAAAATAATGTGTGTGTGTGCGCGAGTGTGTGTAGGTCAGCAGTTCGAATCCGCCAGGCGCTCCTTGGAAACTCTATGGGGCAGTTCTACTCTGTCCTATAGGGTCGCTATGAGTCGGAATCGGCTCGACAGCAGTTGGTTTTTTGTTTGGGTGGGGGTGTGTGTGTGTGTGTGTGTGTGTGTGTGAAATGAGTTTCACAAAACAACACTAACCCCCTCACTACATGCAATGAGTTCTGGTACACTCTAGACCCAGGATAGTCCATTTCATTATTTTAAATGCTGATCACAGCCCATTAAAATGACGCTGCCATCCCACTAATGGGTCATGACTACAGATTAAAAACCCATGAAGTATTCCAACCCCTTTGGTTCACACTCCAAGATGCACCTTACAATCAGTGCCTTAGATTCACCCACATTCGGGAAGGAAAGCTCACAAAACGCTGGCTGATCTGTGAAAACTGCCCTCCTGGGCAGGTGTCCCTGAGACCCCCGAGGGGTGGCTCTGAGCACAATGACCAGTCAGGTGCATGTCCCAAAGGATCCCAGGACCCTCATCAACACTCACAGAACGCGCAGCTAGGCCTCTTAAGACCATTCCATCAATGGGGACAACCTCCCCTCCCAGCACTATGTCACAGGAGAAGAGTGGCACTTGGGTTCTTTATTGCCCGACGCAGGAGGGAGCAAGATGTCGGCAAGAGGGGTAGGCTCCCTGAGCCGCTCAGCATACCTGCCCCCTGTACACTGTCCCCTCTCTCTTCTACTCACCCCTCCCTCAGGGTGTTTCAGCATAGCAGCCACTTTTGCCCTGAGATTGCTGGGTGACAGCTCCCGGGAGCCAAAAATCAAGATGGACAGGACGTGCTGCCTGCACTGGGGAGCAGAGGGGGGATGGACGGAGGGCAGGGACAAAAGGCAGGCTGCAGCAGGGCAGAAGAGCCACCTGTCCCCAGGCCCACACACCAGGTTCAGGTGTCCTTAACTCAGTGGCACTGACAACTCTACACATGACAGGAACCTGATAGATTCCTGAGGTGAAAGGTGAGTGGGCGTACCTAGGGGACAGGGCATCTGGGGATCCCTGAGAGCCCTGGCAATGTTACGGGAGGCCAGGGTGAAGGCAGGGTCCAACGATGGCCTCCGTATTTTATTTCTCCTAAAAGAAGCTGTACCAGCCCTGCCTCCCTGCAGCTCCTGTCCAGGATGCCCTGCGGAGTCTCTGGGCTGGTCTTAGGGCTCAGAGGGGAGACAGAGACCCAAGGGGCCTCCGAGCTGGGGTCTGGGCTTCTCCCACACAAAACCAGTTGCCATCAAGTCAGTTCTGACTCATGTAGACCCCACGCGTGTCAGAGTTGAGCTGTGCTCCATAGGGTGTTCAATGGCTGATTTTTTGGGAAGCAGATTGCCAGGACTTTCTTCTGAGGCACCTGCAAGTGGACTCAAACTGCCAACTTTTTGGATAGCGGCTGAGCAGAGTAAGCATTTACACCACCCATGGGCTCTTTTTCCCACACAACGGGCCTCAAATTTAGACTTTTTACAGTATCTCCTAACTGATGATATATATAGGCAGTCCCTGGATTACGAAGGAATTCCGCTCCTAAATCTGTCTTTAAGTGGAACATGTATGTAAATCAGAACAGTTAGGTAGAGTTCATATCTAACCTCAGTGAGTCAAATATCTGCCTTAGTATATAGTATATAGCGAACCTTTCTAGAAGCCCGGGTGGCATAGTGGTTAAAGCACTTGACTGCTAACCAAAAGTTCGACAGTTCAAACCCACCAGCCGCTCCACAGGAGAAAGATGTGGCGGTCTGTTTCCATAAAGATACAGCCTTGGAAACCCTGTGGGGCAGTGCTACTCTGTCCGATAGGGTCGCTATATGTTGGAATCAACTGCACAGCAGTGGGTTTGGTTTTTGGTTTGGTACCTTTCTATGCACAAAAACCACTAAAGAAACGCTTCCAGGTACATTAAAACATCCTTAACATAGTAATACAACAATAATAATAACGTTTTGATGTGCATCACAAAGTAGCGCCTGTTTGCCATTATGAACCATTGTGCTTAACTCGAATTTTTTAAATAATAGGCTTTACGGGGTTGGTTGGTAGCTACAGGTCGTACTTAAGTTGGATGTTTATAACCTGGAGACTGTGTGCGATTGTTTTATTTTATATGCCTTAAAAGCTATTTTATTTTTAATTAAAAAACTATTTTTAACATCAGTTTTGTTAGATGTTGTGATGAAATGAGTTCCTGTATGTGGTTCTCTGCCTCGGTTCTTTGGAAAAACATCTTGAGAGTTTTTTCCCCCAAATGCTGAGGCACTACCTTTGCCCTAGCTTTCCACCCTAGAGGGTTTGTTACTTTTGTCCAGGTTGATTGACATTTCCAGGGTAAGCTATAAACAATTTGGTTTGACACTTTTTGTCTGGTCCTGGGCTGCAGCCTGCCCTGTGATTGGTGTGCACCTTGCAGGAATTGGTCAATAGACAAAATGAGGTGAGTTGTAGCCCAGACATACCTACTATGCAAATGAAGTACCTGTGGCCTACCAAGAGGTGAATGGTCAGTTCGTGGCCCTCGTGGGAGTGCCATACCTTGAAATTTACAGAGTTGTGTATTTAAGCAGCCCACCTCACAAAGGTTTTTGGTGAGACAGAAACAAGAAGAAAACCAGCAGGAAGAAGTAGAAGAAAGAAAGCAGAAAGAAGTAGAGAGAGAGGAGGCAAGGAACCTCCTAAAAGAGCTGCAGTACTGATCAAGGGCTGTAAAACAGAAAAGAGCAAGGAGCCTGAAAGGGGCCCAGTGGCAGAGCCAGTGGTGACAGGCCCAGAAGGCGCCTCGTGGCAGAGCCAGCAGGGTCAGACAGCAGGGCCAAGAGGAGCCTGTCCTCAGGGGGCTAAGGGGAGTTGAGAGAGCTGTCTTGCACTAAAAAGGGAGACCGCCTGCATGCCTCCTAATCCTGATCCTGAGCGGTGGCCTGTTGACCCTGATTCTGTGTTGTACCCTGTTCCTTAATCAACCATTTAACTGTAAGAATGATCTGTGAGTTCTGTATGGCCACTGCAATGGATTAGTGAACCCAGAAGTAGAGAGTGAACCCATGTGCAGGATGGGTGGTGTTAGAACTGGTAAAAAGGTTAGGGACCAGCCTTGGGCTGATCTTGATTCTCTTTATGCTCCCTGAAGTTACATAGGTTCTGATGCTACTACTGGCCCAGTTACTCCCTCCGTTTTACACATGTAAATATTTAAAACATGCTACCAATCTTTGGTAAGCCTATTTAGCATTTCTTTCATTTTTAATATACCAAAAATCACAAAAACATGCAAGGGGCCCAGGCCACGCTCAGTCTGGAAGGGGCCCTGCAGAGAGCTGCCCATCTTACCCACTAGCCACCACTGTGGTCATGGATACCATGTCACCCTCTCCCTGGCAACAAGCCCTCCCAAGGCAGAGCCACACACACATGCACCCATTTTTATGGCCTTCTCCAGGGCCTGCCAGCTCACCCTTAATCTCCTATGTGGCATCCTCTGCTCTGATTGCCCATGCCTCCTCTCCCTGAACTACACCCCCCATCAAGCCTGGACATGTCTCTTAGTTCTAACTGGGGAGCACATTCCGGGCACAGGGTAGGTCTAGGCCTGCAAGGCCCAGCACAATAGCCACTCACCGCATGGAAACGTGGCTGGTCCAAATTAAGGTGTGCTGTAAACACAAAGCACACACACTGGATTTCAAAGATTTGATGTGAAAAAAAGAATGAAGTAGATCTCAGTAGCAATATTTTAAGGAGCCCTGGTGACTCAACTGTTAAGCACTTGGCTGCTAACTAAAATTTGGTGGTTCGAAATCACCAACCAGCTCCGTGGGAGAAAACACCTGGCAATCTGCATTTATAAAGATTACAGCCTTGGAAACCCTACAGTTCTGTCATATAGGGTCGCTATGAGTCGGAATAGACTCCATGGGACCCAGCAACAACAACAGTAATATTTTACATCCAGTACATGTTGAAATGATAAGATATTGATATATTGAGCTAAATGAAATACATTATTAAAGTTAACATCACTTGTTTCTTTTTAATTTTTTTAATATGGTTATAAGAAAATTTCAAGTTACCCATACAGCTCGCATTCTATTTCTGGGGGCAGCCCAGAGCTGGCTCTGTAGGAATGGGCAAACCTCTTCTGGAAAGGGTCAGATGGAAAATATTTTGGGCTTTGCAGGCCATACGATCTCTGTCATAGTACTCAACTCTACCACTGTAGTATGAAAGCAGCCATAAATGCTATGTAAATGAATGACTGTGGCAGTGTTCCAATAAAACTTTATTCACAAAAAGAGTTGATGGGCTGGATTTGGCCACGAAGCCACAGTCTGTCAATCCCTACAATCCCTACTATAGAGCCTCCAAAAAAACAAACAAACCACAGCCATCAAGTTGATTCCAACTGATAGTGACCCCATAGGGTTTCTGAGGCTATAAATCTCTACGGAAGCAGGCTGTCACACCTTTCTCTTACAGAGCCGCTGGAGGTTTTGAACTGCTGATCTTTTGGTTAGCGGTCCAGTGCGTTAACTACTGTGCCACTAGGGCCTAATAGCAGAAAGAAAGGGCCAATTCTGGAAAATTCCATTTTACTCATTTTCTCATGGACCTTCAGCTAAAAAGTACCTTCCATTCGACTGGATGAAGGGAAACACAAGTCTGTTCCCACGGCTTCCCTAAGCCCATCCCAGCCCGGGGCTCACGCGCCCAGCAGCACCCACCAAATGCACTCACTTGGGTGTGTGGACCTCGTCCACGCGGTGGCCCAGCTGGAATTCATGAGACTTGCTCCGATGCAGCGCTGTGAACCCTGGGATCAAGTGGATCAGCTTTCGGGATGAGGGCGGTGGGGTCCCTGGCGGCTTCAGCTTGTTCTTCCTCCTCATGGGCGGCGTGCCGGGTGGGGTCACGGTGGTGACAATATTGGGGGTGCGTGGCGGGGTACGGACTGCATGTCGCTGCCGGGGTGATGGCGGCAGGGAACGGTGGCCCGACTCCAGTGGCAGTGGTGGGCACAGGCCTGGGTAGGGGTCCACAGTGAGCCTGTCCACGTGGGTGTACACAGGGGCCCCAGGGGTGGGGCTTGGGTGACAATAGTGCTGGACACACTTGGATTGGACCTTGGGGCTCTGGGAGGCGTGGGTGCGGACCCATGGGGCCGGCTCCATGGGGCACACGGGATTGTTCTCCTTCCCCGTCTCCGTGGTAGGCCACTGGATGGTCCAGTCTTGTTTAGAAAGGTTGCCTCCTGGGTGAGAAAAAAGGAACAGAAAGACCATGTTATAAACAGTGAGAAAACCAGGCGAGTTACATCAGAGGTATATTTACGTAAATTCAACCACGCTCACTCGGTGCCTCCAAAAAGAAAGAAATCCCTTGGTTGAACCTGTCACCACAACCCCCACTCAACATCCCTGCACTCCACGACCCCATGGCCAGGGAGCTGACAGTCTAAATGCCCAGAAAAACCCAGAAGTAAATTCTTGCCTTTTGAGCTGCTGTTATAGGTGTTAATTATGTCTTCTAAAAAGATAGGCTGAAGTTCTAACCCCTGAATGTGTTTGGAAATAGGTTCTTTGAGGATGTTATGAGTTAGGTTAACATGAGGTCATAGTGGAGTAGGGTGGGTCCTAGTTCTATATGACGGTATCTTATAAAAGAGACATGGAGACACAGGCGAGACAGCCACATGAAGCCGCATCTACAAATCAAGAAACACCTGGAGCTACCAGAAGCTGGAAGAGACCAGGAAGAATCTTCCCCTAGAGCATACAGAAAGAGCATGGCCCTGTGGATGTCCTGAATTTGGGCTCCAAGCCTCTAGAACTGTGAGACAATAAATTTCTGTTCTTACAAACCAGTCACTTGTAGTGTTTTGGTAAGGCAGCCGTAGGAGACTAAGGCAGCTTCCAAGGATCCCAGTTCTAGAAGGTGCAAGGTCACTTAAAGGATTTTCAAGGACAATTTCTCTCCTACATACCAACTTAAATACCTAACCCTCACATGAGAGAAATGGATTTCACAGAATACGTGCTCGCCCTGGTCCCTCCCTGGACACTATATTCACCACTCAACCCACAATCCTTCCAGATCTTTTACTGTATGACTCCATTCATGTAACAATTTAAATGACAAAATTTTAGAAATGGAGGATAGGCTGGTGGTTGGGGTGGGGGGAGGGAGATGGGTGTGGCTATGAAAGGGCAACAGCGAGTGGGATCCTTGCTGTGATGGAATGTTCTGTATCTCTACTGTGGTGGTGGATACACAAACCCACCTAGGTGATAAGATTCCAATGAACTGAATACAGACACACACACAAATGCATACAAGTGAAAACTGGGGAAATCTGAACAAGTTTGGTGGACTGCATCAATACCGATATCTTGGTAAAGTACATATCTTTAGCTACACTATACTGTATCAGTTTGCCAGTTGCCATCATGTCGTCCTAAATCATGGCGACCCCATGTGTGTAACAGTAGAACTGTGCTCCATGTTATGTGCTAGTATATGTTATTATATACTATAGTACACTATACCACAGTATACTAGTATGTATGGTAGTATATATTATCATATACTATAGAATGTGCTTGGCTGCTAACCAAAAGGTTGAAAGTTTGCATCAACCCAGAGGGACCTCAGAAGAGAGACCTGGTAAGTTATCGCCAAAAATCAATCAATGAAAACTCTATGGAGCACAATGGTCCAATGTGTGGTCAATCATGGAGATTGCACAGGACCAGGCCAAACCTCATTCCATTGTGCATTGGGTCACCATGAGTCAGTGACCAACTTGAGGGCAGCCAACAACAACAACAAACGAAGGAAGAGCTGGCAGGAGCAGGAAAAAGGTGACCGTGTGGGCATGCCCATCATGGGCCAAGGAAGGAGGCTGGGGCAGAAATAAATTCCAACGTAAAGTCAACTCACAATAACAATAACAATTATTATAACGACCATAACAAGAGCTAATCTAGAGGCTGACAGTTTACAAAGTGCTTTCATGAACACTGCCTCATTTTTACTTAAAACAACTCTGTCTTGGTTATCTAGTGCTGCTGTAACAGAAATACCACAAGTGGGTGGCTTTAACAAAGAGAAATTTATTTCCTCACAGTAAAGTAGGCTTAAAGTTCAAATTCAGGGTGTGGGCTCCAGGGGAATGCTTTCTCTCTCTGTCGGTTCTGGAGGAAGGTCCTTGTCCTCAATCTTCCCTTGTTCGAGGAGCTTCTCAGGCACAGAGACTCTGGGTCCAAAGGACACACTCTGTTCCTGATGATGCTTTCTTGGTAGTATGAGGCTCCCTGTCTCTCTGCTCGCTCCTTTTATATCTCAAGAGATTGCCTCAAGACACAATCCAATCTTACAGATTGAGTCCTGCCTCACTAACACAACTGCCGCCCATCCCCCCTCATTAACATCATAGAGGCAGGATTTACAACATCTAGGAAAACCACACAATACCCACAATACTGGGAATCATGGCCCAGCCTAATTGATACACACATTTTTAAAAAAACACACATTTTTAGGGGGACATAATTCAATCCATGACAAACTCCTTTTCTTATTACATGTTCATTATAGAAAAGTTAAAAAATTCAGATAAGAAAAAAGGCAATGTTTCCACAGTCCAGTAAGGATCCCTATTAATGTTTGGCTGTAGAGCCTTCCAGATGGTTTTCTGTGTACATTTTTAAAGAAAAAAAAAAATGCCATAAGACCTTATTTAATGGTTTATAATATGCTTTCTTGTTATGTTGGGAGTGCTCTATATCTTGTGTAATTTTCATAAATCTGTAAGTAAAGGTTCATTTGGATCTCCAATTTGTAGATAAGAAAATGGATGCGCAGAGACAAAGATGGTGCTCAAGGTCACAATGGGGATGGTAAGTGGCAGCTAGGATTGAAACCCAGGACCTTGGCCACCTCAACAACCAGGGCACAGTGGTGTCTGTGATAGAGAGCTAGGGCCTGCATATACTAAGTCCATGGACGATAAATCAGCTGAATGGGGATGGGTGCTGGAGAGAGGGTTCATTTTTGATAAGGGTCTCCCTTTTCCCTTTTTCCAGACTTTGCTAGAACATTCTACCTAGGTCCCCATCACTACAGTGTCTACTCTCAAATATTTACGCACACACATTCACATTCAGAAAGTCAGCTCTGGGATCAGATGACTTGGGTCCAAATTCTGGCTCCCCGGCTTACTAGCTGTGTGGCCTTGGGCACTAGGCTAAGCCCTCCGAGTCTTAGCTCTATCACCTGTAAGATGAAATACAAATAGAACCTACGTGATACAGTTAACATGCTCAGCTGCTAATCAAAAGGTCGGGGATTTGAGTCCACCAGAGGCATTTTGGAAGAAAGGTCTGGCAATTTACTTCCGAAAAATCCGCCATTGAAAACAGGGATCACGGTTCTCCTCTGAGATACATGGAGTCGCCGTGAGTTGAAGTCAACTCAACGGCAATTGGTTACTAATGCCTCAAGAGAATATTATGAGGATCAAATGAGGTAACACAAGTAATGTGTTCACAGCACACAGTTGTTCTTTTTGTTGTCAACTGCCATGCAATCAGCCCCCAACTCATGGTGACCCATGCACAACAGGATCGGACCATTGGCATCCATAGGGTTTTCACTGGCTAGTATTTGGAAGTAAATTTCCAGGCCTTTATTCTAAGTCTGTCTTAGTCTGGAAGAAAGCTCTGCTAAAACCTGCCTAGCATCACAGTTAACATGTAAGCCTCTACTGACAGATGGGTGGTGACTGCACTTGAGGTGTATTGGCTGGGAATCGAACCTGGGTCTCCCACATGGGAGGCAAGAATTCTACTGAACCACCACAGCACTCCAGCACACAGTAGGCATTCTGTAAGTGCTAGCTCCTGTTATTATAACTCTCAACACTATGGTGATAAATTCGTATTTTCCATTTAACGCGTGTGTACTTGTGCCGAGAGCTTTGCAGAACACAGATGTTATGCTCACTCTTGGGTGAAAGTTGAAGTTCAGGCAGGCTGAGCAGCAATGAGAACCAGGGAAAACACTGAGATTCAAGCCCAGACCAGCTTCTCCATCACCCAGCAGGCTCTGGACTGACGTATTTTCTCAGGGAATACAAACTCATTGTCCAATTAGACTATGTAGAACATGTTCAAGAAAGGCAATCTTTTTTTAAAAAGTTATCTTAATCATATATTGCATCACAAAGCCACCAAAAATACCTCGGGGATTATCTCTATACCCGTTGTTGTCCCTGAGTGAAACAGAAAGAATATGGGGATTGGGAATCAGAGAGGCTTAGAATTCTCATTCTGATACTGGAAAGCTCTGCGGTGTTGGGAAGATTACTTAACCTCTCTGAGCCTCAGTTTTCAGGTTTGTAAAATGAGAATGATCATGTCTCCCTTGGTGGGTGCAGTGAGAATTAAATACATTCAATCATCCATGCACTTATTCCACAAATACTTCAACATGTAGTAGACTTTCTGGTTCAGTGGTTAAGATCTTAACTGTTAACCAAAAGTCAGCAGTTCAAATCTACCACACACTCCTTGGAAACCCTGTGGAGCAGTTCTACTCTGTCCTATAGAGTCACTATGAGTCAGAATGGACTCGATGGCAATGGAGTACACTTTCACCTTCTCCTCCTTCTCCCCTGGAATCCTGGGGTCACTCCTCATGAAGAAGTTACTGTTCTAGCCTGAGACTTGATCATGAAATTTCAAAATTCCCTGAGCCTATCCAAGAGAATACCAAGCTCATCTTGGGTCTTCAAAAGACATGACTTAATTGCATTCAGTTCCTGTCTCCCCTCCAGTCTGGTCCCTGAATCTCCGGGAGCAGACATCCCATGACCTGGAATTACAGGCCAGGGTCGCTGTGAGTCACAATCAACATGACAGCAACAGGTTAAGAAGCCCTGGTGGTGCAGTGGTTAAGTGCTCGGCTGCTAACAAAAGTCAGAGTTCCAACTGACGGGCCACTCCGCAGGAGAAAGATGTGGCGGTCTGCTTCTGTAAAGACTGCAGCCTTGGAAACCCTATGGGGCAGTTCTACTCGGCCCTATAGGGTTGCTATGAGTCAGAATCCACTCGACAGCAGTGGGTTTTTAGTTTTTTTTTAACAGGAGGTAATGAGCACATCACCCACTGCCAGGTTCCCTCAGAAGGAGAAGCAAGGCCTCTACATGTGGAAGAATTGTTTTCTGAACAGAAAGAGCAAGCATTCATTCTCCCAAATAAACACCAGGCAAGGAATGGGTGTTTTTATAACACACAGATCACCGTGTGTTATAAACTTTGTAACATCACACTTAGAAATTAACTCGTCCCTACCTATCCTCGGTGGGGGCAGTGGTGGTTCAGTAGTAGAATTCCCACTTTCCATACAGGAGACCCAGGTTTAATTCCCAGCCACCACCTGTCTGTCAGTGGAGGCCTGTGGTTGCCATGATGCTGAAAAAGCTTCAGCAGAGCTCCCAGACTAGGATAGATTAGGAAGAAAGGCCTGGTGATCCATTTCCAAAAACCTGCCAATGAAACCACTGTGGATCACAGTGGTCCAGTCTGCAACCAATCATGGGGATGGTGCAGGTCTGGGCTGTGTTTTTGTTCCATTGTGCACAGGATTCTATGAGTCGGGGACCAACTCGATGGCAGCTAACAACAAACCTAACCTCACTGTGACTCAGTTTCTTCATCTGTAAAATGGGGATAACAATAGAGCCTTCCCCTAGGATCGTTCTAAGGATTAAATCAGACCATGCAAGGAGAGCATTTAGGGTAAATCCCGAGGGCAAGCCAATGTTGCATAAATCCTAACGTAAAAGGGGTAGAAAATCATCTATTCCATGTGATGCTGAGGATTAAATAAGTGTATAAAATGCCTTGCCTTGTGCCTGACACAGAGTGGCACCCGAAGGGCATTCAGTCCCTACCCCTGGTCTTGCCAGCTGCTATCCCCTACAGAAAATAAATCTATATAACCATAAGCCACTGAGCCCTCAACTGGGGGGTCAACAACATTTACTGACTATTGACTGGGGAGTCATCCTATGAAAGTTAGCATTTTAGAGGAGCTCGGGGAATCCGTGCTTAGCTGCTGCACTGTAACAGGTAAGACTGATCCATTTGATAAATAAGGATCGACTATGTAACAAGGCTTGGCCACAGTCAACCAGTTGGTGGGAACCTACATCTTCGTTCTTCCTCTATCACACAGTATCTTGCGGTCAGCTGGGAGCCAGCGCCCCCATCACCTACAGTCTCCCCAAACACACATACGCACATGCACACACACACACGCATACAAGCATGCATGTACACATCACACATGCACATACTCATACATGCACACTCACACAGACACACACACACACATGCACACACACGCACACCCCTTCACTGGGTTGAAGGAAGCACTGCGTCATCCCCAGATACCCTATCCTAAAATTTTTTCAGAGTCTAAGAGAAATAAAGGCTTTTCTGCTGCCCAACCCCCTTCCTCATCACACTCCCTTCCTCTCCCACCCCCCGGCACTGCAAAATCAGAAGTTTGGGGATGAAGAAGCAAAAAGCCTCATTTCATTATCCAAATTGCCAGCTGCTAAACTGACAGGGATTCGACTTGTCTCTGCCGCAGCTTCAGAAGCGGTCCACCGATGGGCTGTTTCATATCAACTCTTCCCCTCTCTCTTTTGATCCTCTTTTTAATAAAGTCTGAAGGAAAAAAAAGGTAATTTTTCATTTTAAATAGGGTAGGTGTGGGAGCAAGGGGCTTTGGGAATTATTAATCTTTGCTCTTGCCATCTTGTTATCCGTTTCTGGAAAACCATTTTATTTCAAGTCTTGAAGTGGGCGGGGAGAAGGGAATAGGTTTTAAGAAATGAAAGGTTTGAGGATTGATTAAAGGTGCTCCAAGGTGTAGCGGGTTTTCTTTTGACATTCTCTGTTAAGGGACCAGGAGAAATAAAAGCCATTCTCAAGGGAGAAAATGATTTCAGAAAGTCTAGGCGAGTGTCGAACTTCTTTGTCCCTTCCCATTAAAATTTTATAAACAGGCGACCGTGGGGCTTAGGATGTGTCTGATTTCAGAGCCAGCAGCAGAACATATATGCGTTAGCCCTACAAAGGCAGGAGCAGGAGAGAATTCTCCGTTCCACGGTCACCACTGCTTCCAACCTCTGTGAATATTTCAAAGTCGTTGTTAGTTTAATCCTCCTAACTTTCTGGCAAGAAGCAGAACTTTTCGACACTGGTTGACAATACGTGACTGGAATCATTGGTACAACAAAACGGTAGTTTGTGGTTTAATCCTTGTAACTTTCTGGCAAGAAATAGAACTTTTAGCGGCTGGTTGAAAATATTTATTTAACTGGAGTCTTTGGCCGACAAAAAATAGTAGCAATAATAATTATTACTGACACTAACAACAGTTACTACATTGAGTACCACCCGTCTGTCAGCTTGTCGTACTACGGCGGCGTGCATGTTGCTGTGATGCTGGAGGCTATGTCACCAGTATTTCAAATACCAGCAGGGTCACCCGTGGTGGACAGGTTTCAGTGGAGCTTCCACCCCAAGACAGTCTAGGAAGAAAGGTCTGATGAGCTACTTCTGAAAATTAGCCAATGAAAACCCTATGGAGCACAGAATATTGCCCAGGACTTCGACTCACTTACTTTGGCTGTGTCATCAGGAGGGACTGCTTGCCGGAGAACGGACATCATACTTGGTAAAGTGGAGGGCCAGTAAAGGTGAGACGAACCCTCAACGAGATGGACTGACATAGTAGCCACAACAATGGACTCGGATATACCAACTATCATGACCATGAGGCAAGACTGGGCAATGCTTCGTTCTGTTGTACGTGAGGTCACCATCAGTCAGAGCTAACTTGACAGCAATTAACAACAGATTGAGCAGTTACTACGAGCCAGAAACTATTCTAAGTTTTTTGCATGCACCACCTCAGTGCAGCCTCACAAGAATCCTACAAAGAAAATTCTGCTGTTGTCTCCATTTTACCGTTGAGGAAATGGAGGGTTGGAGAGGTTGAGGTGCCCAAGGTCACATGGCTAGTAAGCGGTACAGCCGAGTTTCTAACTCAGACTCTACCTCTCCCCATAGTGGCTTTCCCTGAGTCTCCCAGCGCCCTCAGGAAATGAGAGAACCACCCAGAAAACCACTAAAAGACTGGGCCATTTTACAAAGGCCTGTGGGTCAGCCCTGAGGCCAATACCTTCTGACTCTCTGAAGGTCAAATATGACACACATTTTATCCACAGTCCCTGGAAGAGAAGCCTGAGATCCAGGAAGTATTGCTGAATTTCTAGTTTGTAGTATTTAGGGAAGAAAAAAAACAAAACAAAAACGAATAAGGACAAATGAAAAACACACAGTTGCCAAAGCAATTCAGCGCTTGCCAGAATCTTAATCTAAGACCTCATTAAGGAGCTTGGCATATCTGACCACACTGAGCGTCCCGCTGGGCACTGTCCCCACCCCAGGACATCCCTAGTGAAATGAACGAACGCACTGACCCAAGTCCACGCAGGGCATCTGTAAGACAGGAGGGGGTGAGGGAGCTTGGGCTCTGACCCTGCAACGCGGCCCAGGTCCTGCTCTACGAGGCATTTGCAGTTTGACTGCCCACTAAAAGAACTGACCAGATAGACCTTCAGTCTCTAACTTTAGGATAGCTTTCCGATTTGAACAAAGCACTTCTTTTAAAAAAATCATATTGAGGTGAAATTCATATACCACGCAATTAACCGTTTTAAAGTGAACAACTTGGTGGCATTTAGTACATTCACAATGTTGTACAACCCTCACCTCCATCAAGTTCCAAAACATTTTCATCCCCCAAAAGGAAATCCCATACCCATTAAGCAGTTACTCCCCCTGCCCCTGGCCACTGGAAACCACCAACCTACTTCCTTCCTAGTTAAATTACTTATTCTGGATATTGCATACAAATGAAATCATACAACATGTGGCCATCTGTGTCTGGCTTCTTTCAAGGAACGTGAATGTTTTTAAGGTTCATGGACATTGTAGCATGGATCACTGTTTCGTTCCTTTTAACAGCCGAATAATATTCCACTGTATGGATAGACCACATTTAGTTTATCCACTTGTCCTTTGATGGACATCTGGGCTATTCCCACCCAGCTCCGCCCCAGCTCCTTTCCCTCCCCCTCCTCCCTTTTCATTTTCCTCATAGCCCTTTCCCTCAGTAGAATTTTGTTATATTTATCTGTTTATTTCTTTCTCCTCTGTCTTTCCCACTGGAGTATAAACTCTATGAAGGCAGAGGTCTGGACTCACTGTCTCACCTCTCTATGACCCAGCATCTAACACAAGGCCTGGCAATAAATAAATATTTTTATCTCAATGCATAAATATTTGTTGAATGAATCAATTCTTGAACACTTATAAATTATAGCTGCCATGCTTGTTAATGTTATTTATAGTAAACCAGTTGCCATCAAGTCAGTTCTGACTAACGGCGAGCCCATGTGTATCAGAGTAGAACTGTGATCCATACAGTTTTTTTTTTCCAACAATTCCACACATACAATTCAGTGACATGATTACATTCTTCAAGTTGTGCAACCATTCTCGCTATCCTTTTCCCAATTATTCCACCACCATTAACATAAACTTACTTCCCCCTAAGCAGAAATTCCCCTTTTCCTCCTCCCTACCACTCCTGGTAACCACTAATAATTTTTGGTTTCTACATATTTGCGTATTTCATATAAGCAAGATCATACAGTATTTATCCTTTTGTAACTGACTAATTTCCCTCAGCATAATGTTTTCAGGGTTCATCCATATTGTGACATGTATCAGGACTTCATTTCTCTTCATGGCTGAGTAATATTCCATTAAGGAGCCCTAGTGGCACAGTGGTTAAGTGTTCACCTGCCAACCAAAGGTCAGCGGTTGGAACCCCCCGGCTGCTCCATGGGAGAAAGATACTGCTGTCTGCTTCTGTAAAGATTACAGCCTTGGAAACCCTATGGGGCAGTTCTACTCTGTCCTATAGTATTGCTATGCGTAGTAATTGACTTAACAGTAATGGGTGGTAATATTCCGTTGTACACATATACGGCATTTTGTTTATTCATTCGTTGATGGACACTTCTCACAGAGTTTTCAATTGCTGACTTTTCAGATGTAGATCACCAGACCTTTCTTCCAAGGCACCTCGGGGTAGACTCCAATCTCCACCCTTTCAGTTAACAGCCCAGTGCGTTAACTGTTTACATCACCCAGGGCCTCCATCATTTATACCAACCACCCTGAATTCAGGCAAGAAGTTAGGGGGGAAAGGCCTCACAGCAGTACAAACTCCATTTACATTCAGGGATGCCACAGACGGATGGAGTTTTGGGAAATAAAGGCCTGGTGACCAGAGAAAGGGGGAAGAAGCTCATCTTTATCTTGATTCCGCCCGCTTTCTAGCTCTACATTCCCTGAGAAATTGCTGTGCCTCTGCCCCATCTGACCCTTCATCAAAAGCTGTCCTGATCCATTGTCCTCCTCGCTGCTGCTCCATGGGCCTCTGAAGGAAACAGGAACTGGGGAGCCTCCCTGCACTCAACCAAATCCCAGGGATGCAGCAGGAGAGTGTCCCCACGGGGAGAAGCCACATTACAGACGGATGACTCCTGAGGCTCTTTAAATTCCAGAACTCTCTCTTGCTCCATCACTCTGCCTCCCTTGAGTGACAGGCGTTATATTAGTTTTCTAGCCTTTTGTGTCGGCAAACTCCCGAAAGCTGAAAGTAGCATTATACGACCTTACCTGCTAGAAGGCACCCTATTTTTATCTCCAGACAATGGACTTGGGGAACAGGCTTTCCAAATCCTGCTGTCTCTTCCCTTGGCACGCACCTGCCGTGATTTCTCTCCTAATTTCTCGCTACAGGGACAGTGATTGTGGAGGCTTCAGAGCCCGAGGTGGCAAAATATAAATTTGCTTTTGTTACCCACATAGTCCTAACCCAGAGGCAGAGATGAAAGTAGGTGCTTCCAGGAAAAAAGTGTTGGGTGGGTAAGCATTTATTATCTTTCGTTACCCCATTTATCAAGGGCGTATACTTCCATAGGCACCAGGAGGCTTTTCCAAGATGTCTAGATTTAGCATTTCTGAGAAAACTCCTTGCCACAGGATGGCAGAACCTAGCAGGGCTTGTGAGCTGGGTTTGAATCCCAGCTCTGCCATTTACTAGCTGTGTGGCCTTGGGTAAACTGCTTCACCTCTCTGAACTGCGGCTTGCACATCTCTAAAATGGGAATAATAACTGTGCCCACTAGATAGAGTTGTTCTGAGAATTAATTAAAACAAAGCACCTAGTGAACAGTCTACCTACTGTGCCGTTATTACTACTGTTATTATGCTCATTGCTGGTAGGAATTCTGTTCCTTTCTCCCAGACAGAATTTGTGCATTCATTTGGCCAATTTTGGTTAGACACCTTACTTTGGACATATCATCAGGAAAGACCCATTGCTAGTAAAGGATATCATGTCTGGTAAAGTAGAGGGCCAACAAAAACCAGGGAAACCCTCAATGGGATGGATTTACCCAATAGCTGCAACGATGGACTCAAACATACCAATGACCATGAAGATGGCACAGTCCCGGGCAACATTTCGTCTGCTCTACATAAAACTTCCATGAGTAGGAGCTGACAACAACAACAGCAACGTGTATAAGGCACTCTGGTTACCAAGACAGACAGCTTTTCTACCCACCCAGAACTTACACTCTAAGGCTGCACCATCAAATACAGGAGCCACTTGCCACACGTGGCTGTTGAGCCCATGAAATATGGCAAGTGCAAACTGAGTTATGTTCTGCCCACAAATATTCAAGTCACCAATGAAGATCCATTGACAACTAATGAAGGCTTAGCATGGGAGAAAAAAGTGAACACATAGCTTATTAATCATTTTTACATCAACTGCAGGTTAAACTGACAATATTTTGGAAATACTGGGTTAAAATATATTACAAAATTAATATCATGTTTCTTTTTACTTTTTTTTAATGTGGCCACTAGAAAATTTAAAATTAGACACATGGCTGACATTATATTTCTCTTGGACATATAGCGTCTAGGGCAGATCTAAAAGAGACAGCTATTAAAGAAGAATCATACCTTAATTGTTCAGTTACAATGTAACAGATCAATTGAGGGTTGGAGAAGGCTTCCTTGAGGAGTAATATCTCAGCTGGGATCTGAAGGGTGAGTGGCAGTTACCTAAACAAAGAAGTAAGGACAAGTGTCCCATCCAGAACCAAGATATCCAAAGCTGTGACCTATTCACGGAAATCTGAGGGGTCAATGGGGCCAGGGTACAGACAATGGCATGGGGGGAAGCTGAGGCAGGGGAAGTGGGCAGATACTGGCAGACCAAGGTGGGGAGTTGAGAATCTACCCAGAGGAGAGTGCCAGCTGCAATGTCATGGCACCAATAACCACTCCTGATGGACCCGGCGCATTTGGGTATGAACCTGTTCATGTCTTCAGTTAGATCATGAACTCCTGGAGGACAGAGCCATGTCCTAGTACTTTCCACTGCTTCATACCATCTCAGCCCCTGGCACAAAACTGGCAGCAATAAATGTCTGTTGACTTGATCTGAGAGAGGCCAGCACAAATAGGTCCCCCTAAGCAGGGAGCCCTTCCTGGCACTTGGTCTTTTCCTCGTTACTAAACCCGTAGGGCAATCTGATACTAGGAGAGAAGGCACCAAACTCAAAAGTGAGCAGTTGGTTATTCATTCTACAAATATTTACTGAGCACTTACTATAAAGCAAGTACATGGTGAGAGGCTGGAAGCCTTGGTCAGCTCCTGCTAGTTGTATCTGAATCATAAACGCTTAATACTCCAATACAATAACTCCTCTCATATTGCAGTAGGAACTGCTGGGAATCTTACTGTTGTTAGTTGCCATCAAGTCAGTTCCAACTCATGGTGACTCCGTGTACAACACAATGAAACCTTGCCCAGTCCTGTTCCATCTTCAACAATCCTTGGGATGTTCAAGCCCATTGTTGCAGCCACTATATATTTTGAGTGCCTTCCAACCTAGGGGCTCATCTTCCAGCACTATACCGATAATACTCTGTTGTGATCCACACGGTTTTCATTGGCTTATTTTCAGAAGTAGGTCACCAGGCCTTTCTTCCTTGTCTGTCTTAGTCTAGAAGCTCCACTGAAACCTGTCCACCATGGGTGACCCTAGTAGTATTTGAAATACAGATGGCAAAGTTTCATGCAAACCACCACAGTATGACAAACAGACAGATGGGTGGTGGAGCTTGTTAAAACACCAATGATGAGCCTCAGCCCCAAGTTACTAATACTGTAGGTCTGGATGAGCCCAAAAATTTGTATTTCTAACAAGTTCCCAGGTGATGCTGAGATTGTTGCTGGTCCAGGGATTGTGCTTTGAAAACCTCTTTTCTAGACTTTGGCATCAAGACCTTTCAGTGTTTTAACCAACCTTCATACATCTCACCATGAGCTAGTCTCCAAGGGTCTCTAATTCTGACCTTTACCTCTTACTCCATCAAATGGGAGATCGAGAGGAAGGGCACAAAAGGAATTCAGCCCCTAACGAAACAGAGACAGTTCACAAAGCGCTCCCCTGCCAATAACTGTGACCAGGGAAGACCTAGGTGGCATCATTGGGGGAGGATGATTACAGCCAGCCCTTGCTCAGACCTTTCAAATTCTAATTCAGTCACATGCTTACTTTCCAAGGCATCAGGAGAGATGCTTCCACCCACGCTGTCTCATGTATCCATCATAGCAACTTTGCAAGGCAGCTACCCTGATTCCCTTTTATCTGATGGCAAAACTGACACTCAGAGAGGTAAAATGGGTTCGCCAAGGTCACAGAGTACAAAAAGGCAGAGCTAGGGTTTGAACCCAGATCATTAAAGTCCAGGTTTGGAACACCCCCTCCCACCCTGAGCTCTCCTGTAATGAATTCAGTTCAGTTCCACAAAGAACTACTAAGTGTCAGGTTCTGAGACACAGAGGTAAACAAGACAGACAAAGTCACTGTCCCTGCTGGGTTCAGAGAAGATTCACATAAGTAGATCACTGAAATACAGAGTGCAATGTATTGTCCAAGCACAGAAACCTGGTGTGTCTTATCAGGTCAGGCAAGGCTTCTGGGAGGAGGTGACACCTGAGCTGAACCTTAGGGGAGGGCAAGAGTTAACTGGAGGAAGGCAGAGTATTCAAAACAGAGTTTGGCTAGGTGCCTCCAGCCACCCTTGAGCACCCGCCACTGCCCAGGACTTTCCGACTCCATACATGGTACTGCCATCCACTCAGTTGCTTGGGACCAAATTCCAAGCGTCATCCTTGATACATCTCTTTCCCTCATACTCACAGCAAGACCTATCGACACTACCTCTATACACATTCTGAACCCGGCCACTCTCTTCATCACCATGGCAACCATCCAGTCCAAGGCACCATCATCTTGTGCCTGGACAACTCCAGTAGCCTCCTGACTGGCCTCCCTGCCTCCCCCTCCATCTCCTCTACAACCCATTATTCAACAAGTGATCTTTTACAATTATATATCAGACCCTCACTCCTCTGCCGAAAACCTCCAATGGCTCCCTATTACTCTTCGAATCCAACTTCCTTCCTGTTGCCTACAAGCTTCTTCCTAATCAGATCATAGCCCCAGTCTCTGTTTTCTCATGTCCCTCCACCTTCCTCCACTACCTCATCTCCTCAAACACACCAACTCACCTCAGGGCCTTTGCACTTGCTGTTCCCTACTTGGAAAGCTCCCTCTAGGCCCTTGAAGAGATGGCTCTTGGTTACCTTCTCAGGGAGGCCTCCCCGACCTCCCAGTCACTCTCTATTTATCAAAGTCACATTTTCTTCACAGTACTGAGCCATTCTCTGCAGATTGTATTGCAACAGATATCAACTTGTATCATGTGTATTCTGTCCTACTAATTAAACAGTTCTCTGTTTATTTAAAGACCAGAATCTTCTTTCCATCTCTCTCTCCTGCCCAAGTGTTAACTTCTCCCTAACCCCAAAAGACAACTTACACAGCTCTGTATCTACAGTAAGTGACCACTTTATAAACATGTGGAGCTTATAAAACATGAAGAACTCAACATTCCTTCAATAAGATGCAAGAAAAAGCAACAATTAAAAGCAGAAGCTCTGGAGGTTGGACAGAGCTGGCTATACTACGTGCATCCCCTGGGCTGGTTGCTTAATTTCTGTGCCTCAGTGTTCTCGCCTGTAAAATCGGAATAATGGAAATCCCTATCTCAGAGAGAGAGAGCTTCACATAAAGTTCTCAGTGCTGTGCCTGGTACAGAGTAAGCCTTCAAGCAAAGGGAGCTATTATTAGGAATTCAAGTCACTTAAATCCCATCAGCACCCTCTCCCAGCCCCTCTGCCCCTGCCCTCTGGCTTTGTCCCCATGTCTGACTCATTCTGCCCCTCTCCATGCCTTGACTGCTGGTTGGCTGCTATTTCTCCAGAGCTGGAATATGTCATAACGTGACTGATGCATCCAATCATAAAAATAACCAGTTATTTTGATGCAGGATGCGTCATCCCTAAAAATAACCAGGTGTCTTGGAAGTGAAGGCGCCACGGGAAATGGTGGGTTGCATCAGGAGGAGATACACCCACACCGATACACACACACACAAACACAACCCCATCCAGATGACGCTGTTGTTGTTGTTGCCATTGCTGTGTGCTGGTGAGTGGATTCCAACTCATAAGGACCCCGTGTGACGCAGTAGAACTGCCCCATAGGGTTTTCTAGGCTGTAATTTTCATAAGAGCAGCTTGCCAGGTCTTTCTCCCGTAGTAACTTTAAAGGGAATGGGAAAACACACTTAACACGGCTTTAACCAAGGGGGAAAAAGGCTCCCCCCCTGCTTTATCACTCCCTGTGACTTGATGATTGTGACATTTTATTAGAGGCCTCTTGTCAAGAAGCAGCCCAGATGGGGTCAGATGAGGCAGCCTAACTACAGGATCAGAGAATACTATAGGCTAACAGTGTCCCCAGGCTGTGGCGAAGTCACTCACTCACAGCTCCAGTAACTGCCCCGGACTTCATTTGCCACAAGCGCTGAGCAAGTATCATGATTCCTGCCTTTAGTAGAGAAATGCCCCCCAAGACATGTCACCACCTGACACCGTAACTTCCATCACAAAGGACACCCACTCGTCATACTTCGAGCCACAGAAAGGGCTCCCTGGCTGTTGAAAATGCCAGGCAAGATGAGGCTGGGGAGAAATTCACTCTTCACTCCTAGGGCCATGTGTTTTCCCCCGTGCACTGCAGGGGCTTTGGGCACAGGGTTTTAAAAGCCTAAAGACTTTTTAGAAAAATTAATGGAGCTCAACTTGTCAGCAGTGGCATCTTCCGAGCAATGCCACCTCTGCCCCCTCCTTTTTGACACGCACTGGGCCTTCAGTAAAACGATGCTCCTTTTGCCCACTGAGCTCAGCATGCCTAGTGGAACAGGCTAGAATGCCAGGAAAGCAAGAGAAGGTTCAGAGGGGCGACTCAGGGTTCTCAGTGACCGAGACTCTCTGGGAGGGACCTACTATCTTCACAGATGCTTTTGGCCCCAAGAAAATAATGTCTGCTTCCCAAGATGCAGGAAACAGGTTAAGCCAGCTTGCTAACAGGACGGTGAGCACTAAGTGAGATCATTAAGAGCAGGGAGAGGTTGGTGTTAGAACGCCTGGGTTTGAATACAAGCTCCGTCTCTTACTAACTAGGCATCAGTGAGCAAGTGATTGTGCGAGCCTCGGTTTTCTCATCTGTAAACTGGGGATAATCATACCTACCTAATAAGGTGGGCAGGGAAAAAAGCCCTGGGGATCTACTTCTGAAAATTAGCCAATGAAAATCCTATGGATCATGTAGGATGTCCGATATAGTCTGATATAGGAGCCCCTTAGGTTGGAAGGCACTCAAAACGCACAGTGGCCACAAACAGTGGACTCAAACATGCCAACAATCGTGAAGATGGTGCAGGACGGGGCAATGTTTCATTATGTTGTACAGGGGGTCACCACAGGCCAGAGCCAACACAACAACAGCTAACAACAACGACAATAAGGTGGGGGTGAGGACCAAATGAGATCATCTAAGGAAATCACTTAGGGCCACACCAGGACACCAGGCATACAGTAAAGATCAAGTCATCGTCATCACTGTCGTCATCATCATCCTCATTACTTCAGACAAAATATGGAAGGGGGTACAAGCTGCCCTGTCAATTTCTAAACCCATGTTACGTTCCTGAGGGTGAAGCTTTATACCCAAAGGAACATCGTCATTTTGGGCAAAGAACATGGCTTTTGGAGTCAAACAGGCCTGGGTTCAAATCCCAGCTCTGCCCCCTACCAGGGGCATGATATTAGCTTCTGCAAGCCTCGGTCTCCTCAGTTGTCAAGGAAGCTGATAATGTCTACTTCCCAGAGCAGGTGTGAGAATATACGCAGAGTTCCTTGCCATGTGCCAGAAATACGGTAAGGCCACAACAGGTGAGGGTTCCCTCTGCTTCCCCTTAACATGGTGGCTTAAGGAAGACAAGAAAAACTTCCACTCGACCTGACCCACGTGCAGATCTCCATCAGGGCCTGATGGAGTCCTATGTCATTGAAAGCCACCAGCCTGCAGCTCAGCCTCCAGAGGACCAGAGAATGACGCTGGGCAGGGAGATCACGCTACAGTCACCTTATTCTCCCACTCATTTAACGACCATTTACTTAAGGCCTGTGTGTCGAGCTCAGAACTGGAGGCTGAGAACATGAGGGAGGGCAAAACCAATGCAGTTGTCGCTCTCCCAAAGGACACGCCATAACAGAGTTGCCCAACAGTAAAGAAACTGTCACACGAAGACTGGATTTTGTACAACAGTGTTAAGCATTTGGAAATGAGCGCACAGGGCACTATGAGCAGCCAGAGGTCACTAACCAGATCCAAAATAGCTAACTTTTTTCCTCTCGCCTTTGAAGCATCCAACAGGGCCTTCCGACAGCCCAGCTCTGAAAGCCTCCATTTCTAAGAAAGCAGACGCACCAGGGGCTGAGCTACCCGTCCTGAGAAGGAAACAAGCAGTGATGGAGCTGCTCTGCCTGGAGTTGCCCATTCAAAAGCTCTCTCCTGGGGCTGCTTCCTGTTCCAGCTGCAGGCTAGTCAAGTCTTGAGAGGAGAGAGTGAGCATTTGCTAAGGTCACAAAGTCAAATAACAAGTGTTGGTGAGCATGCGGAGAAACTGATACTCTCACACAGTGCTGGTGCAAATATAAAATGGGGCAGCCACTCTGGAAAACAGTCTGGAAGTTTCTCAAATGATTAAACATAGAATTACCAGAGGACCCAGCAATTCCACCCCTAGATATATAAAAATAAAAACATTTCTGTGTCCACTTAGAAACTTGTACACCAATGTTGACTGCAGCACTACTCACAATAGCCAAAAGGGGAGGCCAACCCAAGTGGCTATCAACAGATGAGTGAATAAACATAAGGTCGTATCTCCATACAATGGAATATCATCTGACCATTAGAAGGAATGAAGTTCTAACACTTGCTACGACATGCGTGAACTTTGAAAACATTCTGCTAAATGAAAGAAGCCACATAGTATGATTCCATTCAAATGAAATGACCAGAACAGGAAAATCTATAGAGACAGAAAGTAGGTTAGTGGTCGTATAGTGCTGGGGGCGAGGGGGATTAAGGAGTAATAGCTAAAGGGTACAGGATTTCTTTTTCTGTTGATGAAAATGTCCTAAAATTGGCTGTGGCGATCGTTGTACATATCTGTGAATATACTACAAACCACTGAATTGTACACTTTAAGTGTGTACAACTATATATGTGTGTGAATTATATTCCAAAAATCAAAACCAAACCTGCGGCCATCAAGTTGATTCTGACTCACAGCGATGCTACAGAGCAGAATAGAACTGTCCCATAGGGTTTCCAAGGCTGTAATCTTTAGGGAAGCGGGCTGCCATATCTTTCTCCCACAGAGCAGCTGGTGAGTTTGAACCGCTGACCTTTCAGTTAGCAGCCAAGCGCTTAACCACTGTGTCTCCAGGGCTCCTTGTGAATTATATGAAAGCTGTTTGTAAAAAGTTGCTGAGGTTAAAGATGGGGAAGGAGAAGGGAAGGCTGGTGAAAAATCTGATTAAAAAAAAAAAAATCACATCAACTGGACTGTACCAAAAGCAAAGAAGTTTCCTGAATAAACTGAATGCTTCGAAGGTCAGTGGAGCAAGGGCGGGGGTTTGGGGACTATGGCTTCACGGGACATCTAAGTCAATTGGCAAAATAAATTCTATTAAGAAAACATTCTGCATCCCACTTTGAAGTATGGCATCTGAGGTCTTAAATGCTAACAAGCAGCCATCTAAGATGCATCAATTGGTCTCAACCCACCTAGATCAAAGGAAAATGAAGAACACCAAGGTCACAAGATAATTATGAGCCCAAGAGACAGAAAGGGCCACAGGAACTAAAGACATACATCATCCTGAGACCAGAAGAACTAGATGGTGCCTGGCTACAACCGATGACTGCCCTGACGGGGAGCACAAGAGAGAACCCCTGAGGGAACAGGAGAACAGTGGGATGCAGACCCCAAATTCTCATAAAAAGACCAGACTTAATGGTCTGACTGAGACTAGAAGAATCCCGGCTGTCATGGTCCCCAAACCTTCTGTTGGCCCAGGACAGGAATCATTCCCGAAGCCAACTCATCAGACATGGAAGGGACTGGACAATGGGTTGGAGAGAGATGCTGATGAGGAGTGAGCTACTTTTATCAGGTGGACACTTGAGACTGTGTTGGCATCTCCTGTCTGGAGGGGAGATAGGAGGGTAGAGAGGGTTAGAAACTGGCAAAATTGTCACGAAAGGAGAGACTGGAAGGAGGGAGTGGGCTGGCTCATTAGGGGGAGAGTAAATGGGAGTATGTATATAAGTTTACATATGAGAGGCTGATGTGATTTGTAAACTTTCACTTAAAAAAACTAAAATAAAGCACAATAAAATTTATTTTAAAAAAAATCAATGGATAAGCAGCCATTGGCCTTATTCTTCCCATAACCAAAATTCCAAGGATGGGTATCCGGAATCACACTGACTGGTGTCTGCACCTCAGCACCGCCGCTTCCAAGCTGTGTGTCCTTGGATGAGTCACTTAACACCTCTGAGCCTATTTTCTAATCAGTGATAGTATTCACTGCTGAGGGTTTTTGGGAGAAAAATGGATGCAAACCACAATGTCTGCCTCTTACTGTTGAACAAATAGTGATGATGGCTAAGAACCTAGGGCCCCTGTGAGTCACTAAAATTCTGCCCCACCTCCCAGAGCTGTGTTTTGTTGAGAGTAGAGGAAGGCACATGGTGGAGCCAAGGAATCTCCCTCAGAGCTCAGCTTCCTGCACCCTATGAGACACGACTAGTGACTGTAAGAGATGGTGGGGTGATAATTCATTGATGATGGTTCTGCCTGGAGACTTAGGAGAAGCATCCAGAGGACATCTTCTGAGGCTTGGTGCATACAGGCATTGCCCTCTCTGAGACCCGGGGACATACACAGGTCCCCAAACATCACCTGTTATCAGAATGCTCGGGGTTGGGGGGAGGGCGGCTCAAAAAGTACAAAGAGAAAATGGTGTCAGCCTGTAGCTCACCTCTGGACAAGGTCAGAAATAAAAAGAGAGGGCAGGTGCTCCAGTGGCCTGCCAGGTGTCACTGCAGATGGTCACAAGAATTGGGGACCAATTATGGTAGGACTTAAAGGGCTCTCACTACATGCCGCACCCTGTGGGGGTCTCTGAGAGTAGAGGGTGCTTGGGTCCGTTCCTTCAGGGCTAGGTTCCAATTGGTACATCCTCAGTTGCTACTCCTGACCACCCCGCCCCCAAACCCTAAAACCCCAGAGTCACAGACTCCTGGATGTTTGTGTTCCTTGCGGAGCTGGGGAGGCCGAGACCCAATGGCCACTCAGTTGAAGAAAAGCAGATCTTGGAGGGACAGAAAAGGGCGACTAGAGAGCCAGGAAAGGAGGAAGTGCCCATGGCCTGAAGAAAAGAGACTGGGCAGCTGGTTTGGGATTCCCAGAGGCCCCGGGCTGAAGAATGTTCCATGATCAGGGTTTCTCACCACAGAAGCTTATCCCGAGGAAGAGTGAGTGAGAAGGCAATAGAGTAGGTCTGGGATATACCAGTGTCTCTGGGTGGCACTAGCAGTTAAAGCTCTCGGTTACTAACTAAAAAGTCTACCCAGAGGCACCTCGGAAGAAAGGCTTGGCGACCTACTTCCAAAAAATCAGCCATTGACAATCCCATCGATCACAGTTCTACTTTGACACGCGTGAGGTTGCCAGGAGTTGGAGTTGGCTCAATGGCAACTGGTTTGTTTTTGTTCATTTGTTTGTTTTTTGTGGTTAAGCACTCTGCTGCTAACCAAAACGTTGGTGGTTCGAACCCACTCAGCGGCTCTACGGTGGAAAGACCTGGCGATCTGTTCCCATAAAGATTATAGCCTAGAAACCCCTATGGGGCAGTTCTACTCCATCACATGGGGTCACTATATGGCACCTAACAACAGCAGTATACTTACAATAGGAATGACGAGCAGAGCCACCCACGAGCCACATGACCTTAGGCAAGTGTACGAGCCTCCTGTGGCTGCTGTAATAAACGGCCACAAACTTAGTGGCTTAAAACGACACGAATTTATTATCTAACAGATCTGGAGGTCAGAGTCTGAAATGGGTCTCATGAAGCTAAAACTAATGTGTCGGCAGAGCTGGGTTCCTTCTGGAGGCTCTCAGGGAAGTCCAATTCCTCGCCTTTTCCACCTTCTACCAGCTGCAGCACTCCTTGGCTCCTGGCTGTCTTCTTTCATCTTCAAGGCCAGTAGCGTAGCATCTTCAAATCTCTCGTTCTGGCCCTCCTGCCTCCCTCTTTTTCTTATAAGGGCCCTTGTCATTACATTGGGCCCACCCAGATTAATTCAGGATACTCTCCCCATCTCATTACACCTGCAAAGCCTCCTTTGCCAAGTAAAGTCACATATTCACAGGGACCGGGGAGTAGGGTGGAGCCCTGGTGATGCAGTGGTTATGACCTCAGGCCGTTAACCAAAAAGTCGGAAGTTCTAATCCACCAGCCGCTCCTTGGAAACCCTGTGGGGCAGTTCTACTCTGTTCTATGGGGTCGCTATGAGTTGGAATTGACTTGACAGCAATGGGTTTTTGGTTTGAAGATTGAGGTATGGGCATCTTTGGGGGTAATTATTCTGCCTACCATAGCAAGTAAGTCCCTTCACCACCCTGAGCCTCAGTTTTCAGACCTGTAAAATGGCTATAATAATAATAATAATAATGGGATCAATGCCCTATGGTTGGTTTGAAGATAGGAGCATGAACAGAGCAATCTCTTAGCAGTGGCCTAGGACAGGGCAGGGAGGAGTTCAGTCAGGGTCCATATCCTTCCTTTTTCTTCCCTTCTCCACTCCCACTCTTTACGAGAAACTTCCCAGGAAGCCTGTGGCATCTTTGGAATCAAGGTTGGCCAAAGTCTTTATCCAAGTTTGAGGCTCAGGAAGGAGTTACATATTGACTTCCAGCCCCAGCTCTGACAAGAGGTTATCATTCTTCATAGAAAAGTGAAAAATGGATCTTCACACCCCCCGATCTGGGAGTAATGGGATTTTTCAAGCAGGCTTCATTACTGTGTCTCAGTGCCATTTGACTGATAATTGCATTCTGAGGCCAGAATTGATAAATTGTCCGTGCATTGTCATTACTGGATGTTTACCTGATCTATTTGATGAATATTAATTCGCAAAAAAAATATTTCCATTCCCAAAGCCATTCCGGGCAAAATGATGCCTTGTTCCCTCCCCTCGCCTACCAGTGACTGCCGAGACAATGTACAGAGTTAAATAATAACAAGCCCTTGTCAGAGTGATTTATTGGGCATGAAAACAAAGGGAGAGAAGCACTAGAGCTTCTCCTTCGTTAAGCAGCACCTGGGGGAAGGGACACTGAGTTCCTTTCCAGAGCTGGGAGAGGAGAGAGGAGAGGTGGAGTCCACAAGTTCATAGACCAGGGAGTTTAGATGACCCATTTGGACAACCTTTGCCAAAGTATCTGTGGGAGGTAACCAATGCCTCCTATGAACCCCTGTGCCAGGCTGGGGAGCTTACAGAAATGAGGAAACGTGTACTGGGAGTCCCTGAATGGTACAAATAGTTAATCCTCTCTGCTACAAATGAAAGGTTGGAGGTTTGAGTTCATCCAAAGGTGCCTCGAAAGAAAGGCATGGAGATCTACTTCTGAAAACTCAGCTGTTGAAAACCCTAAGGAGCACAGTCCTACTCTGACACACGTAGGGTCACCATGAGCTGGAGCTGACTCAATAGCAACGAACTTAGTAGCAAGTACTAAGCGCTAGCTCTGACCCAGGCTCTCAAGACATGCATTTCATTCTTGCTACAATTTTGTGAGGCTGGGTCCATCATTGTCCCCATTTTACAGACGAGCACACTGGGGCTCAGAGGGGTCAAAGTCACCCTAGAAAGTGGCAGCGCTAGGTCTAGAAGCAAAGTCTGACTCCCAAAGATATTTCTCTTTCCATTATACCAGGGGTTGGCATACCAGGGGTTGGCCCACAGGCCAGCTGCCTATTTTTGTAGTTTAGGTTTTGTTGGAACACAGCCACACTCCTTCATGTACGTTGTCATCTATGGCTGTTTTCTACAATGACAGAGGTGAGTAGTTGCAACAGAGACCCTTGGGACTGCAAAGCCTAAAGAGTTGACTATCCGGCCCTTTAAGAAAGTCTGCCAACCCCTCCTACTACACCACTTGCCACCAAGTTTATAGGCCAGTTGGAGAACCCAGACTAAGTGCTCAGTAAATGAAGCCAGAATAATAATCATTATTGCCACTGTTGTTTAATTATTTTTATACTGCTTTGACCAGCTTTAAGGAGCCCTGGTGGGGCAGTGGTTAAGCGATCAGCTGCTAACCGAAAGGTTGGCTGTTAGACCCCACCAGCGGCTCTGCAGGAGAAAGATGTGGCAGTCTGCTTCCGTAAAGATTAAAGCCTTGAAAACCCTACGGGGCAGTTCTACTCTGTCCTATAGGGTCACTATGAGTTGGAATTGACTCAATGGTAATGAGTGTTGGGGTTGGCCATCTTTGCTACCTTGAGAAAGACAGAGAACTTGTCCCAGTCACTCCATTAAGGAATCAGCCTTCAAAATAATGACTGTTGTGTTTTCTGCAGTAAGTCATGAGGCCCTTCAGCATACTTAATAATAGTTTAAGTCTTTCGATGTTTCTAGGTTCTTAATGAAGGTTTAAGACGTAATCACATCCTTCAACAGCTCTTCTCCTGAAAATATGAGCTGCTCTTCCTCCCATTCGGAATTTTCCAGGGATGTCCAAAGGTACACACTGGAGAAGGTCAAAGTGATTTCCCAGACAGACCGCGGGCGAGATCCTGGTGGGATCGGAAGTAGAGAAGTATTTTCAGACACAGAGTCCTGGCAGTCAGGTGCCAGCCTAGCAACCTCAGGAATCAGGAAAAATTCTCCAGCTCTAACTGGGATAACCCATCATCCCAATTTTCCAAGGACTGAGGAATATCCAGAGACACTGGAGTTTCAGGGCTAAAACCAGGAAAGTTCCAGGCAACTCTGGACAAGTTGGTCACCTTAGCCTCAAGGGATCTGGTGTTTGCCTGGTCTCTGTGATGAATATTAATTCACAAAAAGAAATTTTCATTCCCAAAGCCATTCTGGGCAAAATGATGCCATCTCCCCTCCCCTTTCCTTCCCGTGACTTCCAAACAATGTACAAAGTTAAGTAATAACAAGCCCTTGTCAGAGTACAAGCAGATGGGAAGCCCACTCAAGTCAACCATCAAGTTGATTCTGATTCATGTGCGTCACAGTAGAACTGTGCTCCACAAGGCTTTCGATAGCTGATTTTTTCAAAGTAGACCACCAGGCCTTTCTTCCAAGGCACCCCCAGGTGGAATTGAACCTCTAACCTTTTGGTTAGCAGATGAGCACGTCAACTATTTGTACCACCCAAGGGCTCCTGAATTCGACCACACATCTCTAAATTTAAGGGAACTTCTCTGTTGAATCCCAACCTGCCCCTACCTTTTTACGATCCAACATGGCTGTGCTCAATTTGAACTCTGAACATTACTTGGACTGTCTCTGAAACAGCTTGGGCCAAGACACACAGGTTTGGCCTTCCCCACTCACTTCTGTGGAGGTAGCAAAGGACAGTAGTTAAGAGCACAGACTCTCAGCTCTGATCACTAGTTTCAGTGCCTCTGAAACTCAGTTTCCTCATCTGTAAAATGGGCACACGCAAAACACTGGCTTCATAAGGCTGCTGTCAGGATGAAATCAGTGAAAACAACCAGAGCACAATCAAGAGCTCCTGATACCCAGTAACTACCCTGTGCTCACCAGTTGCCATCAAGTCAGTTCTGACTACAGCAACTCCTTACGTGTCAGAATATAACTGTGTTCCACGGGGTTTTTAGTGGCTGATTTTTTGGAAGTAGACTTCCAGGCTTTCTTCCAAGGAGCCTCTGGGTGAACTTGAACCTCCAACCTTTTGGTTAGAAATCAATTGCATTAACCATTTACACCAACCAGGGACTTGGTGCTAGGTGCTAATGCTTAATTATCTCTGAACCTGAAATTTTTTTTAACTTAAACAAAAAAGTGTATTTGTGACTATAGCAGTTTGCTCACAGAATCACAGAGTGTGTGGAGACCAGTTTTGGCAACAGAAGAGGGCCAGGGCAGCCCTGGAGTCCAGGCAGCAAGAGCTGTTCAATCGTCTTCTCACATGCCATCTCTGGAAATGAAGGCACCCCAACCAAGTTTTCAAATTTGTGCCTCTCCATCAAGACTCAAATCCTGGGGGGAGTGGTTGGCCCAGCTTTGGTTATATGCTTCCACTCCTTGGCCATAGGAGCTCAAGCCACCTTTGCCTACAGTCCTACAAAGACTACACACAATGGAAGAAGGCCAAGGCCCCAAAGAAAATCACGGTGATGTTCTCGGAAGTAGGGTTGTTGTTGGGTGCTGTCAAGTTGATTTCAACTCATAACTACCCATGTGACAGAGTAGAACTGCCTCACACAGTTTCCCAGGCTATAGTTTTTATGGAAACAGACCCCCCGGTCTTGTCTCCCAGAACCGTTGAGTGGGTCTGAACCACTGACACTTCAGTTAGCAGCTGAGCACTTAACCATTGCGCCACCAGGGCTCCTTAGGAGTAGGGTAAACGATCAGAAAATCGCAAATTCCACTAAGCGGCTTAATAACCATGTGTTGATTTAGCGACAGTGGCCCGTTCCCTTGATTCTAAGACACCCTGCGCTGTAAGATACAATAAGCAACTTCTTTAGACCTGATCAGTGAACATCTTGGACAGCATTAGTTGATCTGAACCTGAATTTTAACCATGTGGATTTATTTGTATTTTAGACCCTGGCTAATTTTTTTTTAAGTGTTGTCCACAGACCAGCAACATCAGTGTCACCCAGGAGCTTGTTAGAAATTCAGGTTCTTAGACTCCACCCTCGACCCGCTGAATTCAAACCTGCGTTGTAACGTAGTCCTCAGATGACTCACGTGCATAAGAAAACGTGAGAATGCTTTTAACAGTATCTGCATTTCCTAAAAGTTGAGACTCAAGAGTTATTACTGTTGTTGTTAGCTGCTGTTGACTCAGCGCCCAGCTCACGGCACCCATGCACGATGGAACAAAATGTTACCTGGTCCTGCACTGTCCCCATGATCAGGTGCGATCAGACGATGTTACATTGTGATCCATAGGGTTTTCCTTGATTGGTTTTCAGAAGCAGATCACCCAGTCTGTCTTAGCCTGGCTGCTTCTCTGAAACCTGTCCAGCATCACAGCAACAGACAAGCCTCCACCGACAGGTGGGTCATGGCTGTGCATTAGGTGCCCTGGCTGGGAACCGAACCTGCATCTCTCACACAGAGGGTGAGAATTCTGTCACTAAACCACCCTCCCTCTAGACTCAAGAGGGAGGTAATATAAAGACAGAACTTGGTGCTGGAGTCAGCAGACACTGGGCCCCAGCTTTGCTGCTAACATGCTGCAGACTCCAGTCCCCACTTCCCTCCTTAGCTGCAGGTTAGAATTACCTAGGGAGCTTTGCAAAAATCCTGGTACCCAGACTGCAGCCCAGACCAATGAAGTCAGACTACCCCGGGAAGCCCATGCAGCTGAGTTTTAAAAGCTTCCAAGGTGTTTCTAATTGTAGCCAGGGTGCAACTCAGGGTCCTGCTCTAGCCCAGATCCCAAAACTCCTCCATGGCTCGGTTCCCTCTCTCTAAGGTGATGGAGATGGCCAAAGGACCTTTTTACTTTAACCAAAGTGAAATTCACATCGCGTATAACAACTCAGTGGCATTTAGTACATTCACAATGTTATGTAACGACCATCTCTATCTAGTTCCAAAACATTTCCATCCCCCTAACAGGCCTCGGCACCCATTACCCAGCCACTCCTACTCCCCAGCCCTGCAACCACCAATCTGCTGTCTGTCCCCGCAGACATCTGGACATTGTCTGTAAATCGAGTCATACGATATGTGGCCTTTTGCATCTAGCTTTGTTCACTCAGCTGAAATGTTTTCCAGGTTCATCCACACTGTCGCATGTATCAAACTTCATTCCTTTTAAGTTACATCAGATTCTAGTGTTCTGTGACTCCAAACTCAAATCGCTCCCCACAGAGGCTTAAAGGCGTAGGCTAGGCCTCTAGAGCCGGCCTCTTGCTGTCCCAGCGTGGACTCTCGCCCCAAAGCTGTCACGCTCTTCCTCACGGCCCCTCCTTCCCTGTCAGGATCCATTACAGGGGGACCGGGATAAAGAGGGGCGCGCCCGCACGTCACAGTGCCTGTTCCGCTCAGCCCCACTCAGCTCAGTTGAGCAGCCCTGACATTTCTCTTTCATGGTGGAGACTCCGCAGTGCCACAGGGGTGCTGCGAGGCCCTGATGAAACCTGACAGGGACGGGCTGAGTGGTGAAACAAACGTCACTCTTGCCTAACACCCTGTTCCCGAAACAAAGCAAGGAGAAAATAAAGCAACGACTCCCTGGGTCTCTCAGGAAACTCATGACTGTACTGTATTTTGGAAAGCCACCTCCGAATTCCACCTGGTCACCAGGGTCCTGTGTAATAACCACTGCCCTCCGGAGTCTCCCCTCTCCACCCAAACACCACTGAGCAAGGGCTTGAATGTGGCATATGAGAAAGGGAAAAAAAAAGAAAAAATCCTTTTTGAGAGGGAGGGAAAAGAGGCACTTAGCACATTCCCAAACTGAGTTCCACCGAATAACACTGCTCTACAATATGTTACCAACACCCGTCTGTCAGTTTCTTGAACAGTGCTGGCTTGGGTATTGCTATGACGCCGGACGCTATGCCACTGGTATTTCAAATACCAGTAGGGTCACCCACAGCAGACAGGTTTCAGCAGAGCTTCCAGACTAAGACAGACTAGGAAGAAAGGCCTTGAGATCTACTTCCCAAAAATTAGCCAATGAAAACCCTATGGATCACAACAGAACACTGTCCAACATAGTGCTGGAAAATGAGCCCCCTAGGGTGGAAGGCATAGATGGTGCAGAACCAGGCAGCATTTCCTTCAACTGTGCATGGGATTGCCATGAGTCAGGGGCTAACTCGAGGACAGCTAACAACAACAACATATTACATGTATGCCTATTCCTAGTCCCCTGCAATCTTCGTGCTAACAGGCCCTCTAGGAGCTTCTGATGTACACTCAAGCTTGAGGACTCCTGGCCTAGGGTCTCCACCATTGCCTTCTATAGCCTGGAATCAAATCCCAGGTACAACCTTTATTAGCTCTGTGGCCATGGTTAGGTTATTTAACCTCCCTAAATCTCAGTTTCCTCGCCTCTAAAATGGGAACAATAACAGTAACTAACTGAGAGAGTTAGGATTAAATGAGATTTTCTTTGGAAGAGGCTTAGCCCAGGATGTGATACACAGTCAGAGCCCAATGCCTATGAGATTGCAGCCATTAAAACTAGGAAAAGAGAGTATGTCCACCTAACTCCATCTCAAACTGAGGGCCCTGCCCATCTCTCCAACCTGAATGCCTACGCTCTTCCCCTCACCCATTCATTCCAATTCTGGGGAATGCCTTGCTTTTCCTCCAACAAGCCCAGCTTACTCCCACCCTGGCTAGCTGAACACAGGCCCATAGCTAGCCTCCATTTCCCAGCCTCCTCTGCACCTACATTCTGGCCAATGGACTATGAATGGAAGTGAGGTAGAGTGCTTCCAGGCATGGCCCATAAATACCTCCTACATAATCATCTACTCTCCCCACCTCTCCTCCAAGGCAACCCTGGTAATAACATGTTGGCAGTGGTGGAGCCTGAGTCCTGGGTTCCTGAATGACTGTGTGGAACCCACCCCCACTTCCAATCAAGAATACCCAGTTGGGATTTTGCATGAGTCAGAAATGAACTTCTACAATATTTAGCTACAGAGACTTTAAGGTTTATCTTCTATAACAACCAGCATTACCCTAACTATATACCACCTGAGGGGCTTACACTTGCTATGCCCTCTCCCTGGAAAGTTCTTGCCCAAAATTTCTGCATGTCTTGAGCCCTCCTATTATTCACGCTTGTATTCCAAGGTTTCTCAAACTTGGCACTGTTGACATTTTAATCTGGACAATTCTTTGTTGTGGGGCTGTTTTGTCCACTGGAGGATGTTCAGCAACATCCCTTTTCTCTACCCACTAGATGCCAGCAGCACTCTAGCCCCCAGCTGGGACAATCAAAAATGTCTCCTGACATTGCCCAATGTCACCTGGAAGGTGAAATCATCCCCTGGTCTACACAATGTCACTTCCTCAGAAAGCATTTACTTGGCCACCTAATCTAAAATTACTCTCTTCAGCATCACTCTCCACTCCCTTGTCCTCTTTGTCTGCTGTTCATGGCACTGCTACTTGCTGGATTTATAGTATTCATCGGTTTCCTTGTTTGCTGGCTCTCCTCTGCTAGAACAGAAGTTCCACACAAGCTGGGGTTGTGCCCATCTTGTTCTCTGCTTTGTCCCTCACACCAGCCCGGTACCCACACCCAGCAAGGGCTCAGTAAGTCTTCATGGAATGAATGAGAGGTGAACCAAATGGCAGAGATGGGAAATGGACTGGGATGGGAGATAATTTTTTATATAGATTACATGTTGCAATTATTATATTTTGGATACACTGGATTCAAAATTGGGTTCACTCCTGAGGTTCATCCTTCAGCCAAAGATTAGACAGTCCCATAAAATAAAACGAGACTAAATGGGCACACCAGCCCACGGGCAAGGACGAGAAGGCAGGAGGGGCAGGAAAGCTGGTAATGGGGAACCCAAGGTCGAGAAGGGGAGAGTGTTAACATGTCATGGGGCTGGAAACCAATGTTACAAAACAATATGTATATTAATTGTTTAATAAGAAACTAGTCTGCTCTGTAAACCTTCATCTAAAGTACAGTAAAAAAATAATAATTTAAAAAACACTACAAAAATTGTCACCTGTTTCTTTTTACCTTTTTAATGTGGCAACTGGAAAGTTTAAAACTACATTTACGGCCCCTATTATATTTCTATTGAACAGCGCTGATCTAGCAATTGAGCGTGGAAGACCCGAGTCCACAATCACTCCAAGGGAAGCCTGCAGGTCCAATAATTTATTGCAATGAATCGGACAACAAATGGTCCTGCGTCTTCCTCTTCATTCTGGCGTCATTTACACGCTAAGAGCCTGGGGTGGGGGTAACAGGAAGTAACTATCTTGCAATCAGAATAAAGGAGGTGGGGGCTCTACCAGCTTTGATGCTACACCCCCATCCCAAACACCAAGACTCCAGCCAAAGAGCAAAAATTACTTAAACTGTACCAAAACAAAAACCAAATCCATTGCTGTTGAGTCAATTCTGACTCGTAGAGACCTTATAGGACAGAGCAGAACTGCCCCATAGGGTTTCTAAGGATCGGGTGGCGGACTTGAGCTGCCAATCTTTTGGTTAGCTGCCGAGTTCTTAATCACTGGACCACCAGGGCTCCAAATCGTACAATCAAAAAAAAAAAAAAAATCGTACAATAGGCATCCCTAAAATAGTCCCAACCATTCAAAAAGAAGTTCCCCTTCCAGATCTGGTCTTTCAAAAATCGCCTGACAGAACCGATTCCTCTATGGCAGCTCCATTCAGAGAGGCCTTGGGGAGGCATGAAGGGCTGATTCCACCTCAATGACTCAAAGCAGGATGCCCAAAAGTGTGGTTCCTGAGTCACCTGCATCTGAATCACTCAAGCACATGTTTAAAATGAACATTTCCAGGCTCTAGCTCAGACCTGCTAGCTAAGAATCTATGAGGAAAAACATTTGCTACTCATGTCACAACAAAAGGCTATTTCCTAATATGTAAAGAGCTCTTACAAATCAATAAAAAGACAATCAAGTAATAAAATGGTCAAAGTATATGGACAAAGGTTCACAGAAAAGGAAAAGACAAACGCCTCTTAAAGTTATAACTAGATACTCGGTCATCCTTGTACCTGCAATGCCCAGCTCAGAAACTGCCTTGCATCCCATGTTTGCTAGCAGTCAGGCCCCAAACTGTGGGCTTTAGATGCATTATTTTCATTTTCGCAAGCCACCCTGTGATAGGAGATGGCCATCTCCCCATTTTACAGATAAGGCAATGAGGCTCTGAGAAGTGAAGTGAGTTGGCCCATGTTCCACAGCTCATAAATAGCAGAGCAGGAATCCCAACCCAGAGCTGTTCTGGAGGATTCCATAGCCAGCACTCTGAACCATTACATACGTAGCACAAAGAAGGTGTTAGGAAAATAAACATCCAGAGGCAAACAGTGGGTCAGAGTGGAAAATGTCCTTGTGTCAAATCTTGCCAGGAATCCTAGAACTCAGCTTTCCACCAAGTTCAACTATCATTTCATGAAAGGCTTGATATGCCATTTAAGGACTTTGACAACCTCTCATTTGCCTGGTGTTTATTTCCAGAATAGAAGTTTCTCTTCCTCTGGAAGGGAAAGTTTACTGACAAAAAGAAGTCCCTTAAGACCTACTGTCTGTTTGCATCTGAATTTCAAAACCATTCTAGCAAAACTTCATTAGACTCTGAGTTTGACATAAGAGATAATGATCTGAGTTCTCCCTCTCTCAATCACATTCCCAAATAGAAACAGCACGGAAATTAGATGGCTCTAATTAATGACTCAATAAATAGAGATGAGTGGGAAAGGTTGGCATGACAGCTTACTCCAGATTATCCATACACTTTTTGGTTCTTAATGTGTTACCTTCCTGCAAGCAGCCTTACACCAGTTGCCGCTGAGTTGGCTCCGAGTCACGGTGACTCATGTGTGTCAGAGCAGAACTGTGCTCTGTACAGTTTCCAATGGCTGAATTTTCAGAAGTAAATCACCAGCCCTTTCTTCTGAGGTACCTCTGGGTAGACTCAAACCACAAACTACTTGATTAGCAACTGAGTATGTTAACAAATTGCACCACCCAGGGACTCACGCAGGCTTATCACTCTTTAAAGAAGGGGTAGCTCATTCCAGGATCTAAACTACACTTGGCTCTGACTAATAATCACACACACACACACACACACACACACACGTGCACCCGGATTTGTAGGTCAACACTGATAAACAACATGCTATCTGTAAGACCTGGATTAGACCCCAGGGTCTACGACAATGGATAAAGAAAGACTCCTCCCTGCAAGGGCTGGAACTTCACCCAACCAACCTTCTTTCCTCTAGATGTGTCCTCTGTAGAGGAGGTAAACAGATGAGAGACTTAAAAGGTGGCCTCTGGGGTCACACTCCTGGGGAGCAATCTTAATGTCACCTTTTGGTCTTGGGGAAAATTCCCTACCCCATCAAATCTTAATTTCCTCATCTGGAAACCATGAACTACAGTGTTGTTACATAGAACAAAACACGCCCGGTCCTGCGCCATCCCTACAATCATTGTTATGCTTGAGCCCACTGTTGCAGCCTCTGTGGCAGTCCATCTCTTTGACGGCCTTCCTCTTTTTCGCTGACCCTCTACTTTTCCAAGCATGATGTTCTTCTCCAGGGACTGATGCCTTCTGATAACGTGTCCAAAATATGTGAGACGTCTCTCCATCTTTGCTTCTAAGGAGCATTCTGGCCGTATATCTTCCAAGACAAATTTGTTCATTTTTTAGGCAGTCCATCATATATTCAATGTCCTTCACCAACAACACAACTCAAAGGCTTCAGTTCTTCCTTGGGCTTCCTTATTCTTTGTCCAGCTTTCATGTGCGTGTGAGGCAACTGAAAACACCATGGCTTGGGTCAGGCGCACTTTAGTCTTCAAAGCGACATCTTTGCTTTTCAATACTTTAAAGAGGTCTTTTGCAGCCGATTTGCCCAATGCAATGTATCATTCAATTTCTTGACTGCTGCTTCCAAGGATGTTGATTGTGGATCCAAATAAAATGAAATCCTTGACAAATTCAAACTTTTTTTTATCACAACGTTGCTTATTGGTCCAGTTGTGAGGATTTTTGTTCTGTTTATGTTGAGGTGTAATCCATACTGAAGGCTGTGATCTTTGATCTTCATCAGTAAGTGCTTCAAGTTCTCTTCACTTTCAGCAAGCAAGGTTGTGTCATCTGCATAACGCAGGTTGTTAATAGGTCTTTCTCCAATCCTAATGCCTCGTTCTTCTTCATATAGTCCAGCTTCTCAGATTATTTGCTCAACATACAGATTGAATAGGTATGGTGAAAAGATACAACCCTGATGCACACCCTTCCTGACTTTAAGCCACACAGTATCCCCTTGCTCTGTTCAAATGACTGTCTCTTGATCTATATACAGTTTCCTCATGAGCACAATTAAGTGGTCTGGAATTCCCATTCTCTGCAATGTTAACCATAATTTGTTATGATCCACACAGTCAAATGCCTTTGCATAGTATATAAAACTTAGGTAAACATCTGTCAGGTATTCTCTGCTTTCAGCCAGGATCCATCTGACATCAGCAGTGATATCCCTGGTTCCACGTCCTCTTCTTAACCCGACTCGAATTTCTGGCAGCTACCTGTCTATATGCTGCTGCAGCTTTTACTTCCCTGTGACACTGATATTGTTTGAGAATCCAAATTTGGATGGATAACCTTTCTTTGGAATAGGCATAAATACGAATCTCTTCCAGCCAGTTGGCCAGGTAGCTGTCTTCCAAATTTCTTGGCATAGACAAATGAGCACTTCCAGCACTGCATCTGTTTGCTGAAATGCCTCAACTGGTATTCCGTCAATTCCTGAAGCCTTGTTTTTCACCAATGGCTTCAGGGCAGCTTGGACGTCTGCCTGTAGTACCACAGGTTCCTGATCATACGTTACCTCCTGAAATGGCTCAATGTTGACCAATTCTTTTTGGTATAGTGACTCTGCATATTCCTTCCATCTTCTTTTGATGTTTCCTGCGTCATTCAATGTTTTCCCCACAGAATCCTTCAGTATTGCAACTTGAGGCTTGAATTTCTTCTCCAGTTCTTTCAGTTTGAGAAATGCTGAGCATGTTCTTCCCTTTTGATCTTCTATCTCAAGGTCTTTGCACATTTCATTATAATACTTTACTTTGTCTTCTCGAGCCACCCTTTGAAATCTTCTGTTCAGTTCTTTCATGTCATCATTTTTTCCTTTTGCTTTACCTACTCAACATTCAAGAGCAAGTTTCAGAGTTTCTTCTGACATCCATTTTAGTCTTCTCTTTCTTTCCTGTCTTTTAACGACCCCTTGCTTTCTTTATGTATGATGTCCTTGATGTCATTCCACAATTCGTCTGGTCTTCAGTCATTCGTGTTCAACACGTCAAATTTATTCTTGAGATGGTCTCTAAGTTCAGGTGGGATATACTCAAGGTCGTACTTTGGCTCTCATGGACTTGTTCTAATTTTCTTCATTTTTAACTTGAACTTGCATTTGAGCAATTGATGGTCTGTTCCGCAGTCAGCCCCTGGCCTTGTTCTGACTGATGATATTGAGCTTTTCCATCGTCTTTTTCCACAGACGTAGTCAATTTGTTTCCTGTGTATGCCATCTGGCGAGGTCCATGTGTATAGCCGCCGTTTATGAGGATGAAAAAAGATATTTGCCGTGAAGGAGTCATCGGTCTTGCAAAACTCTGTAACGTCATCTACAGTACCGTTTGTATCACCAAGGCCATATTTTCCAACTACCGATCCTTCTTCTTTGTTTCCAACTTTTGCATTCCAACCACCGGTAATTATCAACACATTCTGATTGCATGTTCGATCAATTTCAGACTGCAGAAGTTAGTAAAAATCTTCCATTTCTTCATCTTTTGCCTTAGCATTTGATGCGTAAAATTGAATAACAGTCGTATTAACTGGTCCCCCTTGTAGGCATATGGATATTATCCTATCACTGACAACGCAGTACTTCAGGATAGATTTTGAAATGTTCTTTTTGATGAATGCAATGCCATTCCTCTTCAAGTTGTCGTTCCCAGCAGAGTAGGCCATATGATTGTCCAATTCAAAATGGCCAAAACAAGTCCATTTCAGCTCACTAATGCCTAGGCTATTGATGTTTATGCATTCCACTTCATTTTTGGCAATTTTCAATTTTCCTAGATTCATACTTCATACATTCCATGTTCTGATTATTAATGAATGTTTGCAGCTATTTCTTCTCATTTTGAGTCATACCACATCAGCAAATGAAAGTCCTGAAAGCTTGACTCCATCGTCATTCAGGTCAACTCTACTTTGAAAAGGTGGCTCTTCCCCAGTCATCTTTCGAGTTCCTTCCAACCTGGGGGCTCATCTTTCAGCACGATATCAGAGAATATTCAGGTTTTCAGTAGCTAATACTTTTCAGAAGTAGATCCCCAGGTCCTTCTTCCTAGTCTTTCTTAGTCTGGAAGCTCAGTTGAAACCTGGCCACCATGGGTAGCTCTGCTGGTATTTGAATACCAGTGGCATAGCTTCCAGCATCACAGCAACACAAAAGCACCCACGGTATGACAAACTGACAGACGCATGCGGAGTAAACCATAGTAGAGGCAGTGTACACTTAGTGGCTAAAACCACTGACCCTGAGGCCAGCCTGGTGGGTTTAATCCTGGCTCTGCGGCTGCAGCCAAGTTGCTTAAGCTCTCTCTGCCTCAACTTCCTCATCTGTAACGTGGAGATAATTAAAATACTTACCTACCTCACAAGAAGCCCTGGTGGCACAATAGTTAACCAAAAGGTTGGTGGTTTGAACCCACCCAGTGGTACTGTGGAGAAAGACCTGGTGATCTGTTCTGGTAAAGATTACAGCCTACTAAACCCTACAGGGCAGTTCTACTCTGTTGCTTTGGGTTGCTACAAGTCTAAAATCAACTCAACGGCACCTACAACAACAACAACCTAACTCATAAAGTTGCTATGCGAATTGAGCATAATACACATAAACCACTTACAACAGAGCCTTCATACAGTATCTTTCATAAAGAATTGGCTCTTATTGCTCTCATACTGTTGTTGAAAGAGCTAAACAAATGAAAGTAGGGAAAGTGCCTAGCACAGGGCCTGCCACTGCAGACTCAATGGGCTAGTGTTCACAGGTGCTGTTTATGCTGTTGTTTTACTGTGGTTATTGGTGCTTCCCAAACAGCCTCTGATCCTGCTGAAAATTTCCCGTGGCTGGAAAGAGGAAAAGTTAATGCCACCTTTGGCTGCATGATGAGGCAAATAATGCCTCAGAAACTGGGGTCTTGGTGTTCGCTGGTCAGGGCACAAGAACAGGGAAAGAGTATGGCAGGTAGGACGGTGGGGGGCCTAAAAGTCTTGCCAAATGAGAAATGGCTGAAGGAACTGAAACTGTTTAGTCAAGAGAAGAGAAAATTAAAAAAAAGTACCAAATACTATCTTTGAATAAGCAAAAGTCACATTAAACATCACTTCCCATGAGGCTTTCCCTGACCATGGAACCCCCAAAAGGTCAGCTTCCATACACCCCTCTCCTCCAAAGCAACACTATTTCCAAAATTAGCTGTTGAATATCTTTCTCCCCCGCCAAACCAGGAGCTCCATTAGTGCAGGGATTGAGTCTGTCCTGCTCACCAAAAATCCGTAAACCCGCTACCATCGAGTTGATTCCGGCTCATGGCAACTCCATGGGTTTCAGCACAGAACTGCTCGCCACAGGGTTTTCAACTGCTATAATCTTATGGAAGTAGATTACCAGGACTATCTTCTGCAACACTGCTGGGTGGATTCGAACCAGCAACCTTTCAGTTAGTAGCTGAGAGTGAAATGTTTCTGCCATCCAGGGATCGCCTTGCTCGTCACTGCAGTCAAAATATCGAGCACCGGGCCCAGGGAAGTGAGTGAAAGTGGACAGGACTAGTAGACAGGAGGGAATGACATGGAGGGCAGAGCCAAAACCAGTGAGTGGAAGCTGCACTGGGAGGCTGTTTGGGCTCACTTCAAGGGCCAAATACTGAACAGGGGCCCATGGGAGAAGTCAGCTTGTTAGGAAGTGAGCTCCCTGTCACTGAAAGCATTCACAGGAGGTAGCTACCTGCACTAGGTAGGAGTCTGAGTTGCATTTGTTCATTCAGTGAATATCTACCACGATATCTCTGTACAGGCTGTGTCCTAAGCATCTGGGGGGATTCAGAGTTGCTGAGAGCCTCCTGGATCATGTGAGGCCACCTCGAAGTGCAATGGGGTCCAAGGACACTTTGGGGGTGTCAAGATATGTTCACTATCTCGATCTTGGTGTATCACAAGTTTCACAGGTGTCTACATTTGTTAAAACTCACCAAAATCTATACTTCAGATATGTGCAGCGTATTACATGTCAATTATATCTCAATGAAGCTATTAAAAAAAAAAAAAAAAAAAAAAAGCCCCACACAGTGATGGTCAACTGATTTTTGACAAGGATGCTAAGATCATTTGATGTGGAAAGAAGAGTCTTTTCAATAAATGGTGCTGGGAAAACTGGATTTCCACATGCAGAAAAATGAAGCAGGATCCTTGCCTCACACCATACACAAAAACAAATTCAAATGGATTAAGGACCTAAATGTGCAAAATAAACCATAAAATTCTTAGAAGAGCAATCAGGGACAATGCTCTCAGGCCTAGCTTTCAACAATGGATTATCTAATACAATAACAAAAGCACAAACAGCAACAGACAAAATAAATAAATGGGACCTCATGAAAACTAAAAGCTTTTGTTCATTAAGAGACTTTAACAAAAAAGTGAAAAGACAAGCTGCTGATTGGGAGAATATCTTTGAAAACCACATACCCAACAAGAACCTAGTAAACAAAATATATATAAAACTTCAACAACTTAACACTAAAAAGACAAATAATCATAAAAATGGGCAAAGGACTTAAACAGACATTTCACCAAAGAGAACATTCAAATGGCCATCAAACACATGAAAAGATGCTCAGTGTCATTAGCCATCAGACAGATGCAAATCAAAACCACAATGAGGTACCATTTCACTCCCACTAGGATGGCTAAACTAAAAAAAATAATAGTAATAACAAATGTTGGCGAGGATGTGGGGAAACTGGGACCCTTACCCATTGCTGGTGGGAATGCAAAATGGTACAGCTGTTGTGGAAAACAGTGTGGGAGTTCCTCAAAAAACTAGAAATAGAACTACCATATGATCTAGCAATTCCACTCCTAGGTATATTCCCAAAGGACTTGAAAGCAGAGATTCAAACAGAGACTCGTATACCACTGTTCACTGCAGCACTATTCACAATAGCTAAAAGATGGAAACAATCTAAAACCCATCAACAGATAAATGGATAGACAAAATGTGGTACATACATACAACAGAACACTACTCAGCCAGTAGAAGAAATGAAGTCTTGATACACACAATATGGATGAAGCTTGAAGACATTATGGCGAGTAAAATAAGCCAATCATAAAACAACAAATATTATACGACTTCACTTATATAAAAAGACAAATGCATAGAGAACAAAGTTTATTAGTGGTTACCAGGGGTGAGAGGGAGGGGGCAAAGGAGGGTTTAACAGTGACAGAAAAATCGCATTCATTAAGGGTAGCATGGACAGCCAGTTATCGTAGTTGCTGTGAATAAGTTGTACACCTGTAAAAAGTTGAATTGGCAAAAATTGTGTGATAGAGATATTTACAATGACTACAACAACAAAGAGCAGTTGTTGAGGCTGCTTATGTACAACCAAACACCTCTGGGAATTTGGTTTCTTGGTTTGGAGGTTTAGGGTCATGGTTTCATGAGACATTCCAGTTAATCGGCCTAATGACGTGTTCAGTGCTTCTGTTCTACGTCCTAGTTCATTGTGTAGTGCCTGCGGTCTTAAAAAGATTGCAAGCAGCCTTCCAAGGCACAATTGGTCTCTATCCGCCTGGAGCAACAGGAAGAAGAATAATCAGGAATAGAAGGAGGATGTGGGATGTGTGGCTAATTGCCTCCATCAACAACTGCCTCCTTTGCCAAGAGACCAGAAGAACTAGATGGTGCCCAGCTACCATTATTAAACAATCCAATCAAAATTTCCATAGAAGAATCCTGTTCAAAAGGGTGAAAACACACAACAGACTTTCAAATTGTCATAGGTTCTAGATTTTCTGGAGCAGTAGAGGGTGGATAAGCCCCTGAAACTATTGCTCTGAGATAATCTTTGAACCTTAAACCAAAAATATCCCCTAAGTCCTTTTAAAACTTAACAACAGTTTAGCTTAACTTGTAAAAAAGGTCTACCTGAGCATTATACTTTGTTAAGAATTATCTATATGGGATCAAATGGACAACAGCAACTTGAAAGGTTAGACAGGAACCTTAGGGGGCACTGGGTTTATAATGAGGGAAGAACAATTCAGAAAAGGAGGGTGAGAACGGTTGCACAACTAGAAGGTCAATGTCACAAAATTATACATGTAGATACTGCTAGAATGGTGTAAGTTCTGCTGTATATATCCTCAGCAGCAACAAAAGAAATAAAATTTAGAAGGGGGAAAAAAATGACACCTTTACGAAACAGTGGAGTGAGAACATACAAACGCCAAATGGCACAAAGATGTTCACGACAGTATTGTTCATGACAGCAAACACAACCCATCACTCAAAAAACAAAACACAAGACCAGAAAGCACAGCATAACCAAAAGCCAACAGTAAGGTATATTCCGCATGGACATAAGAAGAAATGGGGTCTAGCTATTAAATCTGATATTTTTAAAAGGCAATTAATAACATGGCCAAAAAACAAAAAATATTGAGTGAAGGAAAAAGAGTATAAGACAATCTATGCAATTTGATACTATTTGTTTCTTTTAAAAAAGGGATAGAATTACAATTAAAATATATTCCCGTACAATTTGGGCCATTCTGAAAGCATTTTTAAATATTGGAAAGAACAACCATAAAATGTTAACAGGGGCAAGGTTGCGGGTCATTTTGGTTTTCTCTTTGATATTTTTCTTTACGTTCCAGAATTTTTACAAAGAAAAAGGATTTTAGTGGAAAAAAGACAGGTATTTACTTTAAAATAAGAAATAAAGAGCAAGTCCTGGGTTTCCTCTGTCTCCCCCCAGCTCCCGGCTCTATGGAAGGGG